>NC_141689.1:480478626-482878626 GCF_964263255.1 Lissotriton vulgaris
GCACATAAAGGCACACAGCATTACGTGGTGCCTCACAGGTGGCAGGGCTGCCCCCTGGCGCCCCTAAAGAGGATCTGCCACTGCAAAGAGCCCCCATCTAAGCGGTGAAATGCAGCCCCGTTGCGCGGGTGCTCGGGCCCCTCACGCTCCTTCGCCCCTGCGCCTCTATACATGTTGCACTATTGATAGCTGCCCCCTTTCATCTCTCGTTCATTTCCGAGACCGAGCAAAAAAGAAACAAATTGTCCAGCGCCTGTAAATAAGGGGGTAAAACGGGTCGCAAAATCACACACAGTGCCCAATTTAGCAAAAAAAAAAGCTCTAATAAAGAAAGATTTTAAGTCTAGATTTATACATTGTGATGTTATCATAAAATATCACTTTGTTAAAATACTAATTTCAAGTATTCCGGACAATAACATTTATGGATTGGTGGAAATACTGCATAAATGTTCGTGTGCAGCAGTATTGTAATTTGATGCTTATTTCAAACTATTGAAGTTATTTAAGCAAACAGTGTGTGACACAGGAAAGAAACAGACAGATGTTCAATTTACACAAGCAATGTTTGTTTTAATCATGCACTTAATCACAAAGCGAGTTTTCGTAAACGTACAGTGCACATGATTTTGCTGCCATCTAGTGGCTATTGCTGTGCTTTTATTTTCTGTGTTTTAAACTTGAACAAAGTTACCATGCAACAAAAACAATTTAAATTCTTACTATGAAACGGACACAAGTAACTGCAAATTTTTCTGGAGTCCCAGTGCTTTCTGTTTGTACTTTGTTAAAACAAAATTCACAGATGATTGCGTTTCTATCCGTGGCAGCCAGCGAAGGGCAGCGCTCTGGACTTATCTGAAAAAGTTCAGTAATCACTAAAACATACCAATCAAGTTACATAGATGAATATATTCCTGTGGTATGGATGGGAGACTCCCTGAGGGTGAAACTGAAGTACAAGCCTTCTCTGGCGCAATTACAGTGTTTCAGCAGGTGGATGACAATGAGGTTCTAAAGCAGAAATGACCGGTTACTTACCGGTAATATTCATTACTCCGAGTCGTAGACCTCCCCGTCACAGTCATTACCACATGAGCAGATACAAAAGCAAGAATCGGCTTCAACAAAGTGCAGTAAACAGACGTTATTAATAACAGCAAAAAGTTACACCCCATTAACAGAACGCAACACAGCGTTACCAAAGTCAGCCGAACCTGCCACACGCACCACCAAACGATAATGGGACATAAAGGTATGAGGGGTACCCCACGTAGCTGCACTGCAGATCTCAACCATAGAAGCCCCCTGAAAACAAGCCCAGGAAGCAGCCATGACCCGACTCGATCTCCCATGTACCGACCCAGGCGCCAGCACGCCACAAGCATCATAAGCAGCCTCCACACCCCACCTCAGCCAACGACTGAGAGTAGCCCCCAAAGGCTTCAGACTCTGACCAGCCAGTCCAAAGGCCCCAAAGGCTTCAGACTCTGACCAGCCAGTCCAAAGGCCCCTAAGGCTTCAGACTCTGACCAGCCAGTCCAAAGGTCACAAAAAGCGAATCCACCTTACGAAAAGGCTTAGTACGGACCAAGTACACCTCCAGAACCACCTTAACGTCCAAACAATACAGCCTCATCTCATCCTCCGAAAGAGGATCCTGACAGAACACGGGCAAAACCAGATCCTAAGAGTAGTGAAACGAGGAAGGAACCTTGGGCAAAAAGGAAGGATCAGGTAGAAGAACCACCCGATCATGAAAAAAAATGAAAAAATGACTCTGGACAAAGCAAGAAGCCCAACTCCCCAACAGTCCAAGCAAAGGTAATAGCGACACGAAAAAACACCTTGATCATTAATAAATGCAAGGACACCTCACCCAGAGGCTGAAAGGGAGCCGCCTGAAGACCCTCAGAACCAAAAGAAGATCCCAACAAGGTGCAAAGGACTAAACCATGGGTTTTGTAGGAAAAAACTCCGCAACAACCAGGACACCAACGGAGCCACAGGCTCACAGTCCGAACCCTTAAAGGCCCTAACAGCTGCCCACTGAGCCCGCACGGAGGACACAGCCCGACCCAACTCAATCCAATGCTTTAGGAAATCCAAGATACACACGGGTTCCACCTCCAAAGCAGACCAACCCCGAGCTGTACACCACCCCTGAAAAGACACCCAATGCTTAGCATAGGACTTGAGTGTTGAAGGGCGCCGGCACTGCTGGATAAACTCAGCCACAGTTGGAAAACACCCCAAAGCCACCAGGTTCAGCCTCTTAACAGCCAAATAATCAGTTGTAAGTGGGAGAGACAATCACAGGACAGAGGGGTAAATGACAGTGGACAAGGAACCACTGGCAACCGCCAGAAGGACTCACCCCAACCTCAACAACAGAGGGAACCAGGGCCTCCAGGACAAGTAGGTGCCACCAGGCCAACTGCAGCCTAATCCAACTTGTCTTTTAGCAGGACCCTCGGAATCAGGGCACTCCGGGGAAAGGCATACATCAGTCCCCCATCCCAATGGAAGGACATCACATCCACCCTCCAAACCAAGTCCGACCGACCGAAGAAGAAGAAAACTTCTTGTGCAAAGCGTTCCCGTGACAGCAAACAGGTCCACCACTGGGACCCTGAAGTGCTCCATCAGGCCCCCAAACACCTCCTGCGTCAGGCATATGTCGGACAGGGAGGCAAACAACCAGCTCAGGCGATCCGCCACCTAGTTCAAAACTCCTGGCAGATGCAACGCTCTCAGTGATAATAAGTTCAACTCTGCCCACCGGCAGATCTGTTGCACTAAAAAGTTGAGGGAAGTCACTTTCGCACTCCCCTGCTGGTTGACATAGCACACCACCGCTGTGTTGTCTGATCACACCAGCACATCATGCTGTAGAACCCAAGGAAGAAAAAGAGTCAAGGACAACTGTACTGCCTTCAACTCTCTCCAATTTGAAGACATATCTGCCTCCCGAACTGACCAAATCCCTTGTACAGATTTCTGAGCAAACACCGCCCCCCAACCCAGCCCGCTGGCATCTGTCGTCAGTACCAACCTCTCCTGGGACACAAAGGGAGAGCCCTGCAAGAGGTTCCGCTCCTCCAGACACCAGGACAATTCCCTGGCAATGTCCACACCCCTAGAATCAACTGCTCATAATTCGGAGACCCTGGACTCCAATGCCCCAGAACATGATTCACCAGGGAGTACAAGTACACACAGACCCAAGGAACAATCATTACAGTAGCGGACATCAACCCCATAACTCATAATCACTGTCAAGCCATGGAAGACTGGGCCCCCAACACCCTCCTCAGTCAGTCAGTCTGCAGGTTTTGATAGGAAAACCTTCCCCATCTTGGTGTTGAAGACCCCCCCCCCCCCCAATGAACAGCAGTTCCTGAGGGAGACACATCTCCAAGTTCAGAATTCACTCCAACTGCTGAAGGAGCCGGCAAACCTCCTGGGTATGTGCTTGAGCCTTAAGGAAAGAAAAGGAAAAAATCAACCAGTCATCCAAGTAAGATAACACCTGGATCCCCTGAGCATGCAACAATCCCACCAAGTGTGCTAACACCTTAGTAAACAGCCTAGGAGAGGCAGTCAGCCCAAATGGCAATACCTGAAACTGGTAATGATCGATGCCCACACAGAACCAGAGAAACCTCTGGGAAGCCACATGGACCGGCACATGAAAGTAGGCATCCTTGTGATCCAGAGAAGCCAGGAAATTCCCCACCGACAGGATGGCGAGAATCATTGGCAGAGATACCATCTTGAAGGTCATCACTTGAGCAAGGTTTGTGACCATTACAATCCATGAACCGAAGCAATATGCAACAAATTTCCTCTTTAATGCAAATGGAGCCAAATAGAGCATTATACTGAACATACAGAATAGCAGAGCACTTGTTATGAATGTACAACCTTAACTGATTTGTTTAGGTTCATTTGTGTAACTATTAATGTGTCAAAATACATGCAACACTCATGATGCTCTCATAGTATAGAAACGATATTCCTGAACTTATTCCAAACTTCAGAATTTCATGTAAGTATATATTGACTTTTTACTCCAAGTCATTGTCACAGAAATACCATATATTTTCAATCACACATTGTTACACTGAAGCAAAAATGTTAATTCCTACATTTTATAAATTAGGATTTATAATAAACCTTTATGTTTAAGTGTTTTTTCTATGTATCACTCCAATCAGCCTCGATAATGTCCTAAATGGAGGGAACACATTTCGACTGAGATCATCCATGAAGAAGTAACAGCAATATATCAACAGACCATTGATAAATAATTGATTGTATCTTAAATTAGGAGATTGATAAACAAATATGTCTACATTAAAAAAAAAATACATGTTATTTTTGTGACAATGACTTGGACTAAAAAGTCAATATTACTTACCCGAATGTATGAATAATTAAAAAAAAAATATTGTATCTATACTATATGAGTATCATGAGTGTTGCACATATTATGACACAGCAATGGTTACACAAATAAACTTAAATAAGCACAATTAAAGTTGTACATACATAACATCTGTATGTTTTGTTGATGAATGGCTTGAGAAATCTGTGGTCCAGGTTTACACATTAAGGCAACAGGTGTGTTATAGTGCTAGAGCACCTCTATTTTGGCTTATATCACAATGCTCAAACTCAAAGGGATGTGCAACTGATGAATCACTGCTGCCTGTAAGAGAGCATTATACTGTACCGCTTTTACAGCCATTTAAAAAAACAATAGATTCTGAGAAGGCACACATGATAAATACAAGCTATTTTCAAGGGATACCAAACAAGCCTAACTTTCTTGGAGTGACGGTGATTCAACTACCTCAAGAAATGTTTGTGAACCTGATAGCAACATGGTGTACTGTCCAGTAAAAAGTCCCAACTCCCCAAAAAAGTTCTAAAAAGCCTTGGTCGCTCCAGACAGGCCAACAATGCAATTTCATAACGCTTCAGTTTTTTTGAGCATTTATTTACCCGTTCACTTTCTTTAATTTCAGTCCGCATCTTCCAAATAGCACTGACAGTCTCCTTGGAACAAGCAGGGTAGAGAGGTGAAATATAAACAATTCTGACGACTACTGATAGGGCGGATTATAGCCAGGCAGGTTTTACAGGTACATAGAGGAATGGAATCTGTATTGTGTGAAAGCAGATCCTCCCTTCTGCCAAACCAGTCCTTGCAGACTTGACTCATAGGCAGCAGCAGCTCTATCACTAAAGGAGTTTTATCGCGTCATGAGCCATGTGACATTCCAAGCCACTTGCTGCAGTGGGGGTTATTGGATAATTCACTTGGAAATAATAGTACCTATGAGAATGCGCCTTGAGTAAAGAAGTCCACTGCATCAATCTACAAATGAATGACAGGGAATGCATAGAACCTTCTCAGCCACTGGTGCTCATTTGGCCCTCATCCTTGTTTGCCCACTGTGTTACCCTAAACAGAAACCAGCCATATGCATTTCAGTGTTTTTCCTGCTCCAAAAGGAACAGCCCAGCTCATAGTGCCAGACCAGGGCCACATTACACAACATGCACATTTTCATTGTTTAAAAAGGTGCGCCCGGCGTAAGCAATGAAATGATGCCCTATTTCAATGAATGTGCTGCCCCAAGGGCAGCCGTGAACTTGTGCTGCCCCAGGGTGGAAAACGGAAGGGCTGCTTTACAGCTTTTCTGTGTTTTCACGGTGCAGGCGGCAACCCGCAAGCACTTTTGAAGGGATCAGAGATCCCCTTGCAGGCGGGTGGAGTCAGTGTCTGCGCTCACCTGCGGGGGGGATGTCTGGGGAGTCCATGGGATCCCCTTTCCCCCCTGCAGTGGGATGCTCTCAGGAGGCGCATTGACAGTGTTCCACCTTTTAGATGGCGCACTGCCAGATGCCCTGTCTGTAATATGGCGCGGGAGCAGAGGCAAAGGGATTCCCTCATTTGCATGGGGCACGCCCCAATGTAAATGATGGAATGCCTCCTGCAGATAGCGCTGGCGCTTTATGTGTACCAGCGCTATCGGTATTACAGAAGGGGCAGCACAAGTGTCTATTGCCCCGTCTGTAATACCAAAGTGCCCCAGGGGCATGCAAAGTGGATGCAAACGCCCATTGCCACCTCGGGGCACTTTCTGTAATACGGCCCTAATCCCATTCCAGATGAGAACACAAGCAACTTGTCTCTGTCTGCAATGGCAGAGTGGGCTGAAAAGCAATGGACTAGTATGTGAACCGAGTACTTACCAATGGCTAGGATTAATTCAAGTGTTCCACACTTTGCATTTTTTCGTTTTTGGCTATTTTGAGCTAAAGGAATACTTTTTGTGGTGTATCATAGGCGCTCGGGTATGTTTTTTGCCTTATTTAAAACAAATGCCACTCGTTAACATTTGATGAGTGGAGTAGAGAAATTGTTTTTTTAAATACTCATCTTTTGACAGTTTATAGTCAGTTGCCTTCTACAGAAAAATGAGAAGAAAAGAAACTCTTTCATAACGATGCAAACCCATAAATAAGTATGTAGTTACACAATCTTTCACTTACTTGGAACCAGATAATAGAATACGATTATTTGGGCTTCATAAATATTCCCATTTCTCCAAGAAAAGATGAACCTCCAACTAAAAGATAAACAAAACCCAAATAGAACTTCTATTTATGAGCGTTAGTAAGATGCAAGCAAGAATAAAGCTTGTGACTAGTTCCAGAGAATGTCTCCATGATTAAATATGTGCTGTGGGCAACTGTAAAATCCAAAACTCATAATCCCAATGTTTTGTGTGGGGAGCAGTGTGAGGCCAAATACTTTGACGATCATTTTATTGAATGAGATATATAAAAAGAATCTGTTCGACCATGGCAATCAGATCTCCTGAGTGGCAAACCCCAGAAATGTAAAAGTCGATGAAAGATTCCCTTCAGTGAGCAAAATAACCCTTTACATTTCGGGGTGTTCTGCGGGGATAGTTGTCTGGACGTTACCCCTGATTAATTTGATGATAAAGACCAGAACTCAACATTACCACCTGCCAAAAATCCTGTCCACGGCCACATGTGAACATCACTTAATCCTAGAGATGTAAATGAGATCGCATTAGAGTGACCCACGGATTTGGCATTTCCGCCCCATCCCCAAGCTTCCATTACCAATGGCTAGTGGAAGTAAGACACTTTCTATCGAGGTGGAGGCCAGGTTGAGATGCAATTAAAAAATTCATACAGATGGCCCCTACGGGTCACAGAGGGTCCGATTCACAGAACTAACTTAAGACAAAATCCTAAACTTACTACTTTAGGTATTCACAGAAGTTAGGATTTTGTCTTAAGTTTGTCTTAAGACAGACTTAAGTTAGGATTTTGTCTTAAGTCTGTCTTAAGTCTGTCTTAAGACAAACTTAAGACAAAATCCTAACTTCTGTGAATACCAAAAGTAGTAAGTTCAGGATTTTGTCTTAAGTTAGTTCTGTGAATCGGGCCCTACGTCACAAGAAGACCTGTGTGACACCGGACAGAGGGCAAACATCAGCCGTAGCAGCCGTTGTCAGAGGAGAGTAGCAGGGTGGATGGGTGAGAGGACGAAAATAACAATAATAAAAAATAACTTGCTTGCAGCCCATCGCATCGCTGGTCTTCTGCTCCTCTCGTGAATCTACTGCAGGTGGGTTTATTGTTGTTTTTTTTTCTAATTACGCTGCTGGTAGGGGGGGCTATGCACTTCCGCCATAGCAGAAGAGTACCCGCTGTCCACCACTAGGTTAGGTGCAATCCAAGCGAAAGCTGACATACATCATCGGACCACTGGAGTCACGAAACTTGAGGGGGCCCTTCCACGTACTTGACGTACGTGGAAGGGCCCCCTCCAAACTGAATCAGGAGTTCTTCGGACAGAGTACTGTGCTGAGGAGGCCCCCTGGAGGCAGGGGGACCCCCGCACCGCGGGGGCTGCGGGCTTGTGTTATGCCACTGCATCAGACCCTACCAGCACTCAACTCTTACCACTAACTAGAAGGACTGGATGCCCCACAAACAACTGTGGCGCTACACCTCTGACCTTGTCTTCACAACCGGAAGCAAATAAAACTAAAACGCTGCAAAAAACAAATAAAACAACACAAAGGTCAAGTTTGAACACTTTTTGACTCTTGCTATTGCTTTTAGAGGTACCCAGAAATGTTTGTGTCACCAAAGGGGACCCAAGCAAAAAGTAAATTGTAGCACTTTTATTTTTGTTTAAAAAAAAACAGGAAAAAAACAGCTGTGCATAAGTGTGACTTTCTAAACAATTTCATTAACAAACGGTAAGCTTTAATAAAATAATCCTCTTCCAACATTCAGAGTACAAAAACATTTTTCTTCACCACAGGTTTTTCAATTCTCTAAGCTGTTGTCAATATTCCCTGTTAAGGTTTTTTTGTTGTCTGCTTGCAGTTTCCGGTGCAAAGGGTTGTGAAATCTAAGAGTGAACCCAGAAAGCTATACATTTCTGAACATTAGCCTGGTGGATGCTTGGCATGTCGACAAAACTTCCTTAGGACACTAACAAATAAAACATCATGGTCACCTTGAGTTTGCGTTTAGTTGTATACATCCCCAGATGCACAAACAATAGAGAAGAAGAAACGTGGCATGCTGCATAGCCTTGAATGCTGTCACAGGGGGTGGCAAAGCATTCAGCTGCGAGGGCTGACATGCAGATGAGACTTTTAGTGAAACAAAATGAGGAATAAAGTCTTCGGGTGCATAGATTACACTTTGTCACTTCAAAAGAGGATCCTGTTGGTACTTGTAGTGCCACTGACTCATTTATGAAAACTGGCAGGACCATTAGATGTCCACAACATTATGCCACACAAATGGATTTTATACGTTAGTGAAATTAAAAAGTATGCTCTAAATTGTTCTGCAAAGCAGTTGACTGATTGTTGCTTTGAGGCAGAGATCACTGCAGGACTGAGCATTAATTAACATATAATTGACAGGTGTAAGAAAACCTATAAAGTGAGCGTTGACCTTGTCTTTATTAAAAGAGTCTGTAATTTTGCAGAATAGATCCTAAAATGTGAGGAAAATTTGGATATCTCGATCAGCGCTACTGGCTAGCTATGGAGGCACAAAACTAGACACCGGAGGACATAGAATTAGTATTTGGGGCCTATCGCTGTATGAAAAACTATTTTGCCTTCTTCGACCAAGACATTTTTCAAGGTATACATTGTTTTCAGCTTTTCATATGCTTGTTGAAGATGACATTGTGAACGTGCTGTATGTTTCTACTTCATGGATGATAAAGAAGCTCCCTCTTGAGCTCTGCTGTTCCCAGGGTTGGACTGGGACAGAAAATAGGGCCGGGCACCAAAACAATAGTGTCCCTCATTAGTGAATTAGTCAGCTAAAAAGTGGCCCATGTTTGCAAACTGGGGCGGTTTTGAACTTGTAAAGACACGCTGTATAAATATTATGCGAGATATAGATAACTGCTTGGATTTGAGCTTGCTATTAGTAATAATCTATTTAATGTAAGGCAAATTAGCAGTATAAAAACGACCCAGCAGAACATTAAACCAGCCTAAACATTGACCTGTCAGACCAGCCGTCAATTACTGCTTGATTGCCCTACAGGCCAGCCCGATCCTGGCTGTTCCCAATAAACTTTTTCAGGGGGTGGGCCCGATGATGAAACAGGAATATCTATTTAACTTCTGATTTTTACAGGGTCAAATCTCAGACACTCAATCCTTTATTTTTCAATGGTTGATTTCTTGTTAATTTGTCTTTGTAGCGCAGACTTTCCGAATAGCAGGTCTCGACTGAAATGAACCTCCGTTGGCAATATATTAAATTCTCTTATGTTATATATTATATCATTACAATTTATAGGGTATCTTGGCACTGCGCTATAACAAACTACAGCGAAAAGAAGACCTAGCTCAATTGAAGGTAATTAAGCAGAGGAAAAAACAAAGTCTTAAAGCATTTTGAAAATTATGATGATTGACTGTCAATTGAATGTTGTTCCACAGACAGGGCACACATGGAAAGAAGCTTCTGCCACCAAGATGGGATCTCAGAAACATGGGGTCGCCAACTAAACTGAATTGGCAGAGTGAAGGCATCTAGAAGGCACATACTTAACAAGTCTCTGAGAAATTAAAGATGGAACTCTTCTTTATTAGGAATGATGGATGATGCAAATCATTTTTAAAAAATCACATGCTTATGAATGGCAAGCCATAGCAGGAAGGATGGTTTAGGCATCCTAGCAGCCTGATTTTCTCTCACCTGTAGCTTATCAAATCAAGAATATTTATTGAGCGCATATATCACCAAAAGGTCTCATGGCGCTGGTGGATGACTCTGACTTTCCGACTCGAGAAGAGATCTTGCTGGTTTTAATGGTTGAAAAGTCATGTTTTTAGCTCCCTACGGAAGCAGTTGTGATCTGTTGCAGTGCGTAGGTGAAGGGGCAATTTGTTCCAGAGAGTGGGCAGCAAGAAGGAAAAAGATTTCCCGCCATTATTGGTGGTGCGGACTCTTAGAGGGGTAAGGAGACATTTATTACAGGACCTTAATAGCCTGCCAGGTTGGTACCAGCTAAGTCTCTTTGCCAAGTAACTGGGGCTGCTGCCATACATAATCTTGTGTAGTAGGCAGAGAGTTTTGTACCTGGTCCTCTTCCTTACAGGAAGCCAGTGAAGGAGTTTTAAGCTAGGTGCCGAGGGTGATCTAGAGGGAAGATTTAGCACTAGCCTGGCCGCGGTATTTTGTAGAATCTGTAGCCTGGACAACAGATTTTCATTTATTGGGGTCAGCAAGACATTCCCATAATCCATTCAGCTGATGATCAGTCCCTGCACAAAAGGTTTCCTTGGTTCTATCGGAATCCATTTAAAGATTTTGCGCAAACTGCGCATGATGCCAAAGCAGGTGCCTATCATTTGATTTACCTGGGTGTTAGAACTGGGGGTCTCTATTTGACAGAGGTAGGTAACACTGTCCAAATAGGGACCCTTGCTTCTAGTCAGGGTAAGGAGGAAACACTCTTAGATAACCTCTGCTCACCCCCTGGGCAGCTTGGCACGAGCAGTCAAGGCTTATCGAAGGCAATGTGTAAATTATTTGTACCAACACTCACAGTAACACAGTGAAAACACCACAAACTGACTCCACAACAGTTTAGAAAAATAAAGGTATTTAATCTAAACTACACAAGACCAAAATGACAAAAATCCAACATACACAGTTCAAGAATATGGTTGCAAAAGAGTTCTTAAAGTTGAGTTAAAATAATCCACATTTGCGTGAAAAGTTCACAGTTGCATCACGTTTAGCCAACAGTACCTTTAAATGCGACAAAGTTCCAAAACAGAAGCTGGTGCAGTGGAAAAAAAGCGATGCGTCACTCCTGAGACCTTGGGGATGCGATGCGACAGCCCCTCTGGATGCAGCGGGAGTGATGCGGTGACTCCGGTCTGTATGGGGAGGGATGTGATACCTTGTATGGATTCCGGTGCGGAGGTTCGGTAGTGAAAGAAGCTTGTAAAGGCACGATGCGATGATCTTTGGAGTTGCGACGAGCTCCGGGGTGAAGATGCGCGGACCAGCGGTGATCTTCCTCTTGCAGCTCCTCGATGTGATGGATCTGCGACAACACTCGCAGTGACGTGATGAGGTCTGCAAGCAAGCGGTGCGATGATCTCACCCAGCGACGACAGGCTCTGCGACGACACTCGCAGCGATGGTAATCTTCCCTCACTGGTCTGGTGCGTCCCGCAAACAAAGGACACGACGACTCTGGCAGCGGCAACAGGCGCTGCGATGATCTGGGCCTTCGTAGCAGTGGGAATTTCCTCGTACTGTCGGGAATGCGCTCCACAGGCGAGCGATGCGACAAAACTTGCAGAAAGTCTTTAAAAGCTTGGTTTACAGCTTCCCAACACAGGTACAACTTCCAGAGGCACCACAACTGGCCCAAGCACTCTAGGAAGGACAGAAGTCTCTCAGCAGAAGTCAGGGAAGCTGGGGGGTGAAGTCCTTTTGTTCCTGGTACTTCTTACCAGGGAGCCAGCTCTTCTCAGGCCCTTGGAACTTCCTTCAAGCAAGGGGACACAGCAAAAAGCAAAGTCCTTCCCCTCTCCTTGGCAGCGAAGCAACAGCAGGTCAGTCCAGCAGAGCAACAGCAGGACAGTCTTCCTTCTTCAGTTTCAGCTTTCTCCTTGGCAGAGGTTCCTCTTGATTCCAGGATGATCTAATTTTCTGTAGTCAGGGGTCCTGTACTTATACCCCTAAAAGTCTTTGATCCCTTTGTGCAGGAGGACTCCGAGCCCGTTTCTGAACCAGTTCTGGGTGTTCCTTGAACAATTTGTTTACCTGGCCTCTCCTTTCCTTTCAGGGAGAGGGGCAGGATCGTCAGCCGCCCAGCAGGAGGTGGAAGCATTGTGGAAGGCAGGCACAGCCCTATTCAGGCCCAGGTGCTATCCCCTCCCACCACTCAAGATGTAGATGCAGTCATTCAGCCTAGGGCTGTCTCAGTCAGCCTCCTGGGGGCTCCCAGCCCCTGTCACTCTCAAACCAGACAGCCAATTCACAAACAGGCCAAGGCACACAAAGGGTCAGACAAGAGAACAGCAACTTTCTAAAAGTGCTGATCTCAAACCCAGGATTTAAAAACAAAAAGGTGTGTTATTAAATTCTGAGTTCAGGGATACCAGACTTTTATGTCCTATCTTGCTCCTATGGGAAGATATGCTGGTAGCCACTGTCGCCAGCATCTCCCATGAAAGCCTATGGGGCAAGATAGCCTTCCAATAGTGAAAAATGAAAATGGCTGTAATTCCCTACCAGAGCATGTCACCTGCACAAGTACATGCTCTACCTTTCACATACAATGTACCCTGCCCAAGGGGGTACCCTGGGCCTTGATAGGGGTGACCAATGTGTACAGAAAGGGAAGGGTTAGGCTTGGCCAGTGGGGACACTGGCCAGGAGGACATGGCAGACCACAGACTGCGCACAGGCACTGCGGTGGCAGGCCTGAGACACCATTTTAGGGCTACTCATGTGGGTGGCACAATCAGTGCTGCAGGCCCACTAGTAGCATTTGTTATCACCAGCCCTGGCACATTCAGTGCACTTTACTAGGGACTTCTTGGTGACACAAATATTCCAATAATGGATAACCAATCTCAATACCAATTTACACAGGGAGCTCTTGCACTTTGACACTGAACAGCAGTGGCAAAGTGACCAAAGCATCTAAACCAGCGAAAACGAAATCCAGCACAGCATCAAAAATACAAGAGTTAGAGGCAAAAAGACCGGGGGAAACCACGCCAAAGATGCCAGGTCTAACACTGGGTCTTCATCGATAATTGCTCATCAATTTGAACACCAAGATTACGCACCGCCTGCCTAGGAATTGGACAGGACCCTAGTTTGGGGGACCACCAGTCTTTTGACCAGTACTCATGTGCCTTTCCAAAAAGTGTCACCTCGGTCTTGTTACTGTTAGTTGCAGATGAATAGTGCTCATCCATTTCTCAACGTGCAACATGCAGTTAGTAAAACGTGTTTTTGTGTCCATGCGGTCAGGGCCAAGGGTGATCCACATCTGAGTGTTGGCAGCATATGACACTATGTCAAAGCCATAAGACCTGATCACCCTGGCCAGTGGAGTTACATAAAGGTTAAAAAGCATTGGGCTCAAAATAGAGCCCTGAGATACTCCCATCATTACTGGTCGACTGCATGAGACCACATTTCCCATCTGAACAGTAGTGGTTCGATCAATTAGGTAACTCTTGAACCACTTCAGAGCCCTCCCCCTGACACCAATCTCCCAGAGCTGTTGTTCCAAAATGCTGTGGGAGATGGTGTCAAAAGCGTCCGACAGGTCGAGCAGTACAAGGATGGATGATTGTCCCTTGTCCAGAGCCAATCTGATGTTATCCACAGCTTCCACCAACGCTGTTTCTGTGCTATGAGCAGCCATGAAACCTGACTGTGAAGTGTCCAATAAGCCGTTGCTTTATAGGTGGATTACAAGTAGTCTGTTAACTAAAGACTCAAGCACTTTTACAAAATGGGGAAGTAGCGAGATTGGGCGATAGTTGGTCAGAATTTTAGGGTCTGCAGAGAGTTTTTTAAGGATTGGCCTGACTCTGGCGGCCTTCCATATCACTGGGACTATTGATTTTAACAGTTATCTATTAAATAGTTCAGTGAGGTTGTCAAGAAGCATAGGGGAACTGGTGGAGAAAAAGTGAGTGGCATTGGGTCCAGTGGTGAACCAGATTTGATTTTCAACAAGGCCGTTTCCACATCTTTCGAATTAAACTGGGAAAAATCTACCAGTAAAGGACAAGGGCTAATAGGATTGATTACATCCTTTTCCAGGGTGGCTAAAGATTCGGAAGGTGGAAAAAAACTTTGAATGGCAGAGATCTTATCCTCAAAGAAAACAGAGAGTAAATCCACCCAGTCCTGAGAGACAGGGGCACCAGTCTGGACAGGGATAGTCGAGAATTCTTTTAAAAATGTATAGAGTTCTTTGATGAAGTTAGCTGACTTTTCAATCTGGTGTAAGAGAAACGTTTTTTTGGTTAGGCGGATATTTGCCATATAACTACGATGGATACATTTATATTTTTCATGATCCTGCGATTTTTCACTTCTACACCATTTCTGTTCTGCACTCTTGCATAACAATTTTTCTATTTTTAATTGTTCATTAAACCAGGGTGTCAATCTTGGTTTAAGAGTAACCTTAGCAAGGGGGGCAATCTTGTTTAGTGTTGTGGTTATTGCATTCTCAAGGGTAGTGACTGCCAGATCTAAACTGACCTCATGTCCTGTGAGAGAAGACTTCCAGAAGGGAAATTTAAAGTGCGCCGAGAATGAGGAGGGAGTGACTTTCCGCCGGGACCTTCTCCATACAGTTTCCTTTCCAGTCTAATTTTTTTATAGTGTGCAATGGGATGGTAAATTTCAGTAGACCATGATCTGTCCAAAATAGTGGAAGTGAAGGTCCAACCAAGATATCGATAGAATTGGAAAACAACAGGTCCAAAGTATGACCCGCTGAATGTGTGGGGCCCGTCATCATTTGGGCTAGCCCCAGAGTGCCAATACTGGTGATCAATTTTTTTGTATCTGGGTCTGATAAAATTTCTGCATGGTGATTAAAGTCTCCTATAAAGAGAAATTTCTGTACAGTGAGGACATGAGGGCTATTGCTTCAAGCAAAATATATGTGAAATCCATTCTCGACCCAGGAGGTCTATATTCTAAGGCTCCTCTCCAAATGCCCTTGCATCGCCCATCTATTCAAAAAATGCAAAGTTCAAGTTTCTCTGAGCTCATAGATTTTAAAAAGGTGATATCCAGGCCTGTAACAATGGCTATTAGAATACAACCCCCCCTCTTCTAACATTCCTATCTACTCTGGTTATGTTATATTGGGGGGGTGGCATTTATCATATCAGCGGAGGCATGTTCTCCGCTATGCAACAGATATCGGGTCTTTCCATGTTCAGAAGGCTCCATATTTCAATAACATGCTTTTGAATAGAGCTGGCATTTAAATAGATACCCTTTAACAGTTTAGAATTGTTGGTATTGTCAAATGAAAAAGCAGCATTTGTTAGGCTAAGATTCCCTGGTGTGCTGGCAATTTCTATATCAACCAATATCATTGGTTTTACCCACAAGTTGTTGTTTAAGTTTTTAAACTCTTCACTGGAGTAGTGCAATGTGCCATGGCTTACCCCTCATTTTCACCCTGGAGAGGCAGAGCCAGACAAGCAAATGGGCATGGATCCTGGTGCTGGTCGCGGTCTGGGGAGGACAAGCGCAGACGGGCGTGCCGTCAACACCGCTGCCCAAGTCTGCTGCGCATGTCCGCTCCCTTCCTCGCCTTATGTCGGCCTGGAGGGATCTCAGTTAACAACTAGAATGCTGAACACACTGCCGGTCCTGTGCAGAACAAGATGTCAGCCAGTGAAGGGATACACCCTTCAGCACAATCGGCACAAGCCGTGGCGGACCGAGGGCAGCTGGCAGCAAATGGGGGTAAGTATAAAAATATTAAAATATTTTACAGTGCTTTCCAAAACGAAATATGTTTGCAACAATTATAAAGTATTCAAAATGGTTAAAACAGATTTGAGGCAATCCCTAGAAATGCCAAACAAGAATACCCAGGTGCCGGGGCTCGGCAGAGAGTCCACCGTGTGCCCGCTCCCTTCCTCGCTATATGTAGGCCTGGAGGGATCGCAGTTAAGAACTAGAGCGCTGACCACACTTCTGGTCCTGCGCAGAAAAAGATGTCAGCCAGTGAAGGGATTCACCCTTCGTTACAAAAGGGGGTGGTGATGAAGGGAACATCTGAACCAATCAAACACTCACACCCAGTCAACAGATCTGGGTTTAATCCATCACCGTTCTTTAGCCCATTCTGCCACCCCAGATCAGACATGGCGATATGCAAATCAGTCTGACCCTGTGCCTCATGAGAAAAGTCCAGCCCGAACTGCCAAGCCATGCCTGCCCTGGACGGGAAACAAGCTTCCGAGGACCGGGATTCACCCTTCAGCACAACCGGCACAAGCTGTGTAGGACCGAGGGCAGCTGACAGCAAATGGGGGTAAGTAAAACATTAAAATATTGTACAGTGCTTTCCAAAACGAAATATGTGTGCAACA
The DNA here is from genome assembly GCF_964263255.1 of Lissotriton vulgaris. Lineage (NCBI taxonomy): Eukaryota > Metazoa > Chordata > Amphibia > Caudata > Salamandridae > Lissotriton > Lissotriton vulgaris. The sequence continues at coordinate 480,495,348 of NC_141689.1, forward strand.
ATTATAAAGTATTTAAAATGGTTAAAACAGATTTGAGGCAATCCCAAGAAATGCCCATCAAGCATACCCAGATGCTGGGGCTCAGCAGAGAGTCCACCGCGCGTCCGCTCCCTTCGTCACCTTATGTTGGCCTGGAGGGGGTGCGCAACGTTTACAACGCGCGCGTTACCACTACCTACTATTACCACGCGGTTGTAAGAACGAAAGTTGTTACAACGCATTGCGCTGGGGGGCGCTCGAGGATAGTAAATCATTTAATTTACTATCCCAACACCTTCCCTACTATCCACGGGGACTGGTGTTGGAAAAGTAAATTAAATGCTTTAAATTTGCGCCCCCCAACGCAAGTCGTTGTAACGACTTGCGTTGTTACAACCGCGTTGTAATGGTAGGTCGTTGTAACGCGCGCGTTGTAACGACATATATCCCCTGGAGGGATCTCAATTAACAACTAGAGCGCTGACCACACTTCCGGTCCTGTGCAGAAAAAGATGTCAGCCAGTCAAGGGATACACCCTTCAGCACAATCGGCACAAGCCGTGGCAGACCGAGGGCAGCTGGCAGCAAATGGAGGTAAGTATTAAAAAATTCAAATAATGTACAGTGCTTTCCAAAACGAAATATGTGTTCAGCAATTTTAAAGTATTTAAAATGGTTAAAACAGATTTAAGGCAATCCCTAGAAATGCCCAACAAGCATACCCAGGTGCCGGGGCTCGACAGAGAGTCCACCGCACGTCCGCTTCCTTCCTCGATTTATGTAGGCCTGGAGGGATCTCAAATAACAACTAGAGCACTGACCACACTTCGGGTCCTACGCAGAAAAAGATGTGAGCCAGTCAAGGACACTTCCTCACAAACGGCACACGCCGTGGCAGACCAAAGGCAGCTGGCAGCAAATGGGGGTAATTATTAAAATATTAAAATATTGTACAGTGCTTTCCAAAACGAAATATGTGTGCAACAGTTTTAAAGTACTTAAAATGGTTAAAACAGATTTGACACAATCCCTAGAAATGCCCAACAAGCATACCCAGGTGCCGGGCTCGGCAGAGAGTCCACCGCGCTTCTGCTCCCTTCCTCACCTTATGTAGGCCAGAAGCGATCTCAGTTAACAACTAGAGCACTGATCACACTTCCGGTCCTGCTCAGAAAAAGGTGTCAGCCAGTCAAGGGATTCGCTCTTCTGCACAACCGGCACAAGCCGTGGCGGACCAAGAGCAGCTGGCAGCAAAAGGGAGTATTATTAAAATATTAAAATATTGTACTATGCTTTCCAACACGAAATATGTGTGCAGCATTTTTAAAGTATTTAAAATGGTTAAAAAAGATTTGAGACAATCCCTAGAAATGCCCAACAAGAATACCCAGGTGCCGGGGCTTGGCAGAGAGCCCACCGTGCGCCCGCTCCCTTCCTCGCTTTATGTAGGCCTGGAGGGATCTCAGTTAAGAACAAGAGCGCTGACCACACTTCTGGTCCTGCGCAGAAAAAGATGTCAGCCAGTGAAGGGATTCACCCTTCAGCACAACCGGCACAAGCCGTGTCAGACCGAGGGCAGCTGACAGCAAATGGGGGGTAAGTAAAAAATTTAAATATTGTACATCAATTATAAAGTACTAGCAGCCTGTCCCGACCATGTCCGGGAGCAATCAGGCTTCCCCGACCCCCGCCCGCCCGCCCCGTTGAAAATATAGTTTACAACAGAATGTTCATGTGCAAAATTCCACTACCACAAAGTTCGGAGAAGTACAAACATGCATTTAAACATATTCACAGAAAAAGGATTTTGTGCGTCTCCACACCTTCCATGAGAGCAGCAGTCGGGGGTATAGAAAAACACCTAGGCGCCAGTATTTATAAGCTTCCCTTTCACTTCCGGGATGCATAAACATACGGTGGTCGAGGGGATTTAAACCAGATAGATGTTCTTTTAAGACCTGTCTCCTACACTCTGGAGAGTCCTGGTCCACAGCTATTAGCCCGGCCCCCGCCCGTCCCGTCCTCCACCTGCCCCAACCCCCGCCTGCCCCTGCAGCAGCCTGGCCCCCGCCCGGCCCCCGCCCGGGCCATTCCCCCGCCTGCCCCGACCCCCGCCGGCTCCGACATGGGTCCCCTTACCTCAGCCGCCGCTCCTCAGTTTACCGCTCCTCGCCGCTTCACCTGACCGCTGCTGGCCTGTCCGCTGTTCCTCACGTCACCGCTCCTCCCCCGCGCCATGTCCGCTGCTACTCGTCTGGCTCCTGGACGCCTCTCCTCCCCGCGCTCCTGACGTGAGCACGCACGTCGCGGCCCGCGTTACTTTGGAGGGACTATTTTTTTTTTTTAACTGTGAATTTTTTAAATAACATTTTTTTTTACATTTATAAAGCCTATAACCATCTACACACCCAGACGATTCCAACGGTGTATCGGGTGTGTGGATTGGCGCTGTGGTTCCCGAGTTTACCCGCCTCAAAGGCTGAAAGTTCTTCCTTTATTATAGTAGTATAGATTTAAAATGGTTAAAACAGATTTGAGGCAATCCCTAGTAATGCCCAACAAGAATACCGAGGTGGCAGGGCTCAACAGAGAGTCCACCGCACGTCCGCTCCCTTCCTCGCCTTATGTAGACCTGGAGGGATCTCAGTTAACAACTAAAGTGCTGACCACACTTCTGGTTGTGCGCAGAAACAGATGTCAGCCAGTCAAGAGATTTGCCCTTCCGCACAACCGTCACAAGCCGTGGCGGACCGAGGGCAGCTGGCAGCAAATGGGGGTAAGTATTAAAAAATGAAATTATTGTACAGTGCTTTCCAAAACGAAATATATGTGAAACAATTTTAAAGTATTTAAAATGGTTAAAACAGATTTGAGGCAATCCCTAGAAATGCGCAACAAGCATACCCAGATGCCGGGGATCGTCAGAGAGTCCGCCGCATGTCCGCTCCCTTCCTTCCCTTATGTAGGCCTGGAGGGATCTCAACTAACAACTAGAGTGCTGACCACACATCCGGTACTGCGCAGAAAAAGATGTCAGCCAGTCAAGAGATTCGCCCTTCTGCACAACCGGCACAAGAGGGCAGCTGGCAGCAAATGGGGGTAAGTATTAAAATATTAAAATATTTACAGTGCTTTCCAAAACGAAATATGTGTGAAACAATTATAAAGTTTTTTAAATGGTTAAAACAGATTTGAGGCAATCCCTAGAAATGCCCAACAAGCATACCCAGGTGCCGGGGCTCGGCAGTGAGTCCTTACAAATTAATTAGCTTTTCCATTCCAAGGTAAAGGCTTACAGTAGACTAGTGATAGCAGATCTACAGAGCTGTCTAAAATGCCGAGGAAGCAATAGAAAAGAGGACAAAGACACTGGAGATGGTAAGTAAAAGTAGTGACTACTACAGCAAAATGGTTATTCATTTGTAGCCTCTCATCAATCTTGACTTCCACACTCTTTACACAATCCTGGGTGGATTGCTGATAAATCCACTATATTGTAGGTCACAAAGAGGGAAGATATTGCAGTTGATTTAGATCTACACCTTGGATCTGTCTTATCTGCATTTAATTTTAACCAGTGAGTACTCATCTAATTATATACTATTACCAGGCAATCTAATATAGTACAATTGTTATTAGCAGAGTTATTTAATGTTATCATCAGTGACTGTCATGTGCTTATGTAAATATATTTACCTCAAAATAGGTGACAAATAAGGCTAACGGTCTTAACAATACATTAAAGAGGAGGACAATGTGGATCTTTGAGGGTCATCAGAGATACTTTCAAACTCAGCCCATTGAAATTGGTCAAAGGAGATCTGTTGGCAGCAATAAGGTAAGAAAGGCATAAACCATTCCAGAACAGTGTCTATTAAGCCAGTATTACAAAGTTAATTGATTAAAAGCTGATGGTCTAGGCGGAGATTCATTTTCTCTTTTTTTTTAAAGTTCCAGGGCCCTTAGCAGGAGGCCAATGCAGCTTCACCACTCATTGCCCATTCTAGCGCTGCTAATAATAGGAGAAGGGTCAAGACTGATTTGTATGTGGCTGGCTTAAATTGGAATGGCATGGGGAGCAAAAAAAAATCTATTTATGCCCAGATCTCTGTACTGGTGTGAATGTTTGACATTGTTCAGCATTCTGCCCATCAATTGTTCTTTTTACATTTGTCACCCGAGTGGGACAGATATGCCCAAGCATGGGTCCGGTGCTCTCCATGTCACTGGAGTCAAGCTAGCCTGGCCAATGAGGTGTGGAAATGATGTAGGAAGTCCAGGTAGCTAAAACAGATATTTATTTATGTAGAAGGTAATCACCTCAGCCACCACTCACTCGCCTGTGCTCCCACTGTCCTAGTTCAGAAATACACATTCCAACGAACCAGGTATCTCCATGGGAACCAAGCAATTGATATTCGACTCTTGACAATCTATGGCATTACAAAGCTAAGGTAGCTACAAGATACAACCCTATCATAGCTACAAGGAACCACCGAGTGATACCCCAAAACTGATCCCAGGGTGCTTTTTTCCGGTCCAGGGAGGACCTGGCTTGGCAGTTCGGGCTGGACTGTTCCCATGGTGAGCAGGGCAAAGGCTGATTTTCAAATAGCAGGGTGTTAACTTGAATGGCATGGGAAGCAAAAAACTGTGGTTTTAGGCTCAGATCTTTGTACTGGGCTGAATGTTTGACATTGTTCTGAAATCTGTCCATCAATTGTTCTTTTTGAAAATGACTGTGCCAACACAGCTACAAACCACCTCTCACCTACACGTATGACATTTTAGACTATTCCTGGCACTAAAATCTATAAGAATGACTTGGGTGGCAGGTATTAATCATTTTAATGTATATTACATTATTAAAAAAACTGCTGTTGTGCTCATCTCTAAATTGGGAGAAACAGCGCCACCATGTGGTAGACTCTCATAAGTGCCAGTGCAGACAATTAAGTGCTGTTGCCGAGCACCGGAAACCAATGTCTCAAATTAAGCATTAATCTATGGTCATATTTGCAGTGGCCAAATCCATTCTGAAGTACGCTTCCAAATTTGATCCGTAGATTAAATCTGACAGCCAGCACATTTAGTTTTGTCCTGCAGCTGGGGCTGAATTCCATCTGAGACGCGCCCAAAATTATAAGAAATTGGAAATAATTACGTTTTGAGTCGCAGCAAAGTAATTGGTCTGTAATTAGCTGCTAATTGTGGGTCAAAGTCAGTTTTCATCGAGAGAAATACTGCCCTTTCCTAAAGTAAACGGGAACTATACCAGAAAAAGGGATACATTAAAGATATAATTTACAGTCATAGCCGACACTTCAGCTTCTGGGTGGATTGCTGATAAATCCACCATTACGGAAGCAGATATTTTGGTAGCTGTCCTAATTTCCATAGCTGGCTAAATGATCTCCAGCACTACAATTCACAAGTCAAAATTTCAGCTGTGTCTTTTGAGCAAATTTCCAGATGACAAAGTGCATGAAAAGCTCAAAATCAAAACCATTATGGTAGATAGACATGCTCTCAGACACTACCATACATGCATTGCTGAAGAGCAAGGTCTTCCATGCAGCATCAACTATTTGCTCACTGTCTTGATGAAATTTGGTACCTTGGGTGACAACTTCATTTCATGCCACCACAGACTCTTACCATTTCTGAGCTTTTCACATAAGAGTCATTGCTATCTGGAGTATAAGTCTAAATAGTTTAATGAAAATAAGTCTTGGTTGCATGCACTATTGCATTATTTTGTCACATGGAATCCAAGATTTGAAATGGATGTATGACGTTACCACGCATACTTTTACCACGCATGCATTTACAACGCGGTTTTTACAACGCATACCATTACAACGCATAGCGCTTTGGGGTGCTGGATAGTGAATAGTTTAATTTACTATTCCAACTCCAGTCCCCGTGGACACTAGGGAAGGTGTTAGATAGTAAATTAAACTTATTCCCTATCCTAGAGCGCCCCCCAGAGCAATGCGTGGTAATGGTCTGCGTTGTAAAAGCTGCGTTGTAATGGTAGTGCGTGGTAAAAGATTTGTTGTAAAGGTTGTATACCTTTGAAATAGTGTCCATAATGACAAGGGTGTAGGTGGCCAACTATGAACAATCTGTAATGAGCAAAATACAGTGCCCAGACACACATCCAAAAGCATCAATAGAGGATAAGTGAATTGAATTAGATTAATGCATAATAGCCTACATATCTTTATATCAAGTGCTTATCTGTGCAGTGTACAGGTTTATAATGTAACAACCCGCAACGAAGTGGTCAAAGTATCTCTAATTATCAAACATTTAAGAATTGCTGATTGGGCCCATACTGGGCATTGCTGATTTTTAAGACACTGGTGTTATGTTATCACAGGGGTGGTTTCATTGGTAAACCCTAGATATTAAATTACAATGAGCATCTAAATTACTTTAGAAGAGTGTATGAACATATGGAAAACATTACAGAGTTACAATCCTGCATTTTTAATTGCCCTATCACCCTTGTTGCATGGTGAAAGGTTTCGTAGCTCCACTACAGGCAGAGTTAGCTCTTTGGTATACTTCATCTCGTCATCGCTTCAAAAATGTACAATGAGAAAAAGTAAAGAAAAAGACAGGGCTTTGGGTCAGTCTTCAGGCATTGACTTTCATGTGTTTTTCATTGCATGGATTAGCTGTTCATCAAACCTTTGAGGATGGCTACATGTGTTAATATTGGATTTTGATAAAAGGGCATCAATGTGTCTTTTTTGTTAGACTTCATATACACCCTGGCGTGTTGCTTGTATTTAAAAGCCACTGTTGTGTAGTTCGCTTCGCTTATCATAAAGAAACCAGTAAAGTCACTAATTGCCTTTCCACGTTCATTTGTTGCATTTTGCTATGTTGCTAAAACATTGGATTTACTGTTTTTTTGTTCATGTGTGCACGTACAGGCCCCTTTATCAAAAGTAACAAAAAAGGAGTATTTTGATATGCATGCCTTTTTTTTTGTTAACTGCTCACAATGCAAACTTCACCTTTTGACTCCTTTTCTTAACACTATTCTTAGGGGTACCTCTTAATTCTGCTGATGCACTACTCTCACTTTCCATATAGGTGTAGCCCAAGTTGTTGCTTCCTTATAGGATTTCTTTTTAGGGCATCTGGGAACAACAAACATGAACGCATGATAACTGTTACTAAATACATCCTCAAACAAAAGCCAGACATGCTGGCTTTCGCCATGCTTGTTTGCATACTGCCACTGCTTGCTGCATTGGTGCAGTATAATGCCAAGTGTTATTATTACCCAATTTAAGAGTGCTTTAATATGCCCTCAAGGAATTATCTATGACCTTCATGTAACATGCAAATCTGTGCTTTGTATATGGTTGTCAGATCCCTCCGTGTCAGTAGAACATTATATGCTTAAGAATGTGAAGGCATGTGCATAGTAAATTTTTATGATTTTTGCACAATTCACAATGTTATATGACCGTGTTCCCTGTAACTTAGAATTGACAAGAGTAAGTTAGGTCATCTGCATGTTTTTCGTAACACTATAATTCTGCCTGTGTTGGGCTAGATAGGACACTGGTAATATTTCACAAAGCCAGGATTGCTCACTGTTTTCTTTTATGAACAGCCTTTTCTAGACCATCTGCACCTGGATTATTCCAGTGTAAATTTAGAAGTGCAGGCAAGTGTAAGGAGTACATTTTGAAAACGCAAAATAATATGTCTGTTAACATTCACCTCATTTGCACTGCATTTCCCTACTCACACCCTCTAAGTGTATTGTCTGAAAATATAATTCACGTTGCAAAATGTCTGCACTCGTGATTGACAACTCTGTGTAAAAGTACAATCGTGTAAAATGCACCTGACCTGGATCAAGTTTAGGAAGTCTTACATTTTTCAGTACATAAGCATAGTTTACTCATAAGAAGTGCTTTGCGAATCTCGACTTGGTCTGGGTTTTCTTTTAATAAGTAAAGGAATTCTGGGAGTTGTACTCTTCGTTTCCATCAATCCATCACTGTAACTTTTGAGCCTGCCAATGATGATTTGTGATACATCGGGCCAGATCAGAAAATATTTTGACTGATCCTTGGTGTTATGGTAAGGCAGTGCTGGCTCCAAACACCTTTTACCATTGTTTCATGAAAAAAGGATTCTGGGAGTGGTAATATTTGATAAGAATGTGTGTGCACATTTGTTGTGTGTAACTTTGCTGTGGTGGTCATTAGGGTTGTTGTTTTTTGTGCTGCTGTGTTTTACCAGAAAAGGGGGTGGTGATGAACAGAGTGTCTGAATTAAGCACTGAGTATACCCTGCCACTATAGGTGTGGCAGGGTATACTCAGACATGAGTCCCTTTCTCACTGCACCATCAGGATTCAAGTAAGCCAGGCCGAAGACGGCTGAAATGCCAGAAACCGGTCCCCGGTAGCTTGTCTCCTTTCTGGTGAAGAATTGGCTTGGTAGTTTAGTCTGCCCTGTTCCCATGATGCATTGGGCCAGGGACAGACTGATTTGCATATAGCCAGGTTCTGAGCTGGGATGGTGCAGTGAGATAAATAACGGTGATGGATCAAGCCCTGATCTTTGGACTGGGTAAGAGTGGTCTGCTTAATTCAGACACTCTGTTCATCACCACCCCCTTTTCTGAATCGTTTTTGGCCACTATAGGTGTGGCAGGGTATACTCAGACATGAGTCCCTTTCTCACTGCACCATCAGGATTCAAGCAAGCCGGGCCGAAGACGGCTGAAATGCCAGAAACCGGTCCCCGGTAGCTTGTCTCCTTTCTGGTGAAGAATTGGCTTGGTAGTTTAGTCTGCCCTGTTCCCATGATGCACTGGGCCAGGGACAGACTGATTTGCATATAGCCAGGTTCTGAGCTGGGATGGTGCAGTGAGATAAATAACGGTGATGGATCAAGCCCTGATCTTTGGACTGGGTAAGAGTGGTCTGCTTAATTCAGACACTCTGTTCATCACCACCCCCTTTTCTGAATCGTTTTTGGCCACTATAGGTGTGGCAGGGTATACTCAGACATGAGTCCCTTTCTCACTGCACCATCAGGATTCAAGCAAGCCGGGCCGAAGACGGCTGAAATGCCAGAAACCGGTCCCCGGTAGCTTGTCTCCTTTCTGGTGAAGAATTGGCTTGGTAGTTTAGTCTGCCCTGTTCCCATGATGCACTGGGCCAGGGACAGACTGATTTGCATATAGCCAGGTTCTGAGCTGGGATGGTGCAGTGAGATAAATAACGGTGATGGATCAAGCCCTGATCTTTGGACTGGGTAAGAGTGGTCTGCTTAATTCAGACACTCTGTTCATCACCACCCCCTTTTCTGAATCGTTTTTGGCCACTATAGGTGTGGCAGGGTATACTCAGACATGAGTCCCTGTCTCACTGCACCATCAGGATTCAAGCAAGCCGGGCCGAAGACGGCTGAAATGCCAGAAACCGGTCCCCGGTAGCTTGTCTCCTTTCTGGTGAAGAATTGGCTTGGTAGTTTAGTCTACCCTGTTCCCATGATGCACTGGCCCAGGGACAGACTGATTTGCATATAGCCAGGTTCTGAGCTGGGATGGTGCAGTGAGATAAATAACGGTGATGGATCAAGCCCTGATCTTTGGACTGGGTAAGAGTGGTCTGCTTAATTCAGACACTCTGTTCATCACCACCGCCTTTTCTGAATCGTTTTTGGCCACTATAGGTGTGGCAGGGTATACTCAGACATGAGTCCCTTTCTCACTGCACCATCAGGATTCAAGCAAGCTGGGCCGAAGACGGCTGAAATGCCAGAAACCGGTCCCCGGTAGCTTGTCTCCTTTCTGGTGAAGAATTGGCTTGGTAGTTTAGTCTGCCCTGTTCCCATGATGCACTGGGCCAGGGACAGACTGATTTGCATATAGCCAGGTTCTGAGTTGGGATGGTGCAGTGAGATAAATAATGGTGATGGATCAAGCCCTGATCTTTGGACTGGGTAAGAGTGGGCTGCTTAATTCAGACACTCTGTTCATCACCACCCCCCTTTTCTGAATCGTGTTTTACCACTGCATTACTGTAATGTGATTTTGTTTTATTGTACTGCAAGTGTTGTGTTACATTCCCTTTTCACTATTTTGTTGTGATATGCTCTTATGTGTAAATGGGGTTATGTTGCTTTGTAAGTGGCATTGTGTTAAGCTCTGTTGCTTACTTTTTACATGTCAACAATCGCTGGTGCATTTATTCCAGTCAAAACTGTCTTGAAAGTTCCTGTAAGAAGCAAACATAAAATGGTGAAATAGCACTGATCTACCTCTTTAACTATCTAAGATTTCAGTTGGATGTGGATGATGGCGGCCCTGTGAGCGAGTAGCTCCGCAGGGGCCCCATAAAACTCCTGAAGAGAAAGGTGGGCCGCATCGGCCCCCCGCAGGTATGGCAGGGCACCAGCCCCCCTTCCCCTCATCGGCAACCCATGGTGAGGCGTGCCCCGCCGCGTCAATAATACGCGGTAATGGCGCTCCACCATTGATTGGTGTGCAGCTCCCCCAGTTGACTCGGAAGCAATAGAATCGCTTCTGGGTCAAAGGGGGAAGCTGAGGTCAGGCCAGTTGGAACTGGTCTGACTGGTGAGGGTTTGAAAGGCTGGGGAGCGCGGGAGGTGTTCTCTTGTTCCCGCTCTCCCCAGGCCTGCCCTTTCCCCCCAGCCTTATCTTTTTCTTTTCTCTTTGTTGCAGGTTATCGAGAAGATTGGGAGGCAAGCGAAGACACTAGCTCTGGCATCGGCGTTCGTGCTTCCTTCATTTTATGGCCAGTTGAACCATCCGTGAAGGTGACGGCGGGCGGTGTCGTCCTTCTCTTGTTTTTTTCCTATCTCCTCTGCAGGTGCAGTTAAAGCGCGGGGCGAGAGCGGTCGATCGGCGGTCTCGGGTAGGGCGTACATGCGCCTGTGAGGTACAGTGAGGGGGGTGCGAGCGGGCCGGTGTAGGGGGGGCACAAGCGGTGTACTGGGGACGCATTGTGAGTTGACGACTTACTGCCTGAATTGGCTTGTATTTTCAGTGTAGCGGTCTTCGGGCAAACTTCCACTGCACATTTTTAATTAAGTGAAGGACACTCAGGGGCGGCAGTGTGGATTCTGAGTGGAGTTTGTTTATCATCCCGTGTTGTATTAGATTGCCTATGTGACACCCATTCATTTAATCGGGTTGATTTAAAGAGACAAACCGGGTTGCCTCATCAAAGTAAGTGAGTGCACCATGGTTTGGAGTGCAGCACGTTTGCCCGGCACCTCCTATGAATCTTCGGTAGCATGGAGTTTGTAGCAGGTGTATAAAGCTGGGATTTAACAGCTGTTCTGACGCTAAAAGGCTGGGCTGGTCTCCCAGGTATCGAGTACTCACACCTCTTTAGTTTGAAAGGGAGAGTACCAGCGTTTCTTTAAAGGTGCAGGGGGGTAATTGATCTGTACTCCTGAGGCGGAAGCCGGGAGCGTACTCATACTTTTAAAAATTATTTGAGTGTCACTTGTTATTTGTGCTTTTTAAAAAACCTACCTCACTCTGGACATATCCTAGGACTGAAACCCTCAGTTTGGCAACCCGCACAGCGGATTTTATCGCTGACCGCGGACTTTGTCCAAACAAAACATTTACCGACGCCATTGCAGGCGTGCACCGAGGCCACGCCCCTTCAAGGCCGCACCCCCTCTTCCAAGTATAAAGGCGCTGAGAACTAGCGCTAGGCAGAACTGTACTCCTGAGGCGTAAGCCGGGAGCGTACTCGTACTTTTAAAAATTATTTGAGTGTCACTTGTTATTTGTGCTTTTTAAAAAACCTACCTCACTCTGGGCATATCCTAGGACTGAAACCCTCAGTTTGGCAACCCGCACAGCGGATTTTATCGTTGACCGCGGACTTTGTCCAAACAAAACATTTACCGAGGCCATTGCAGGCGTGCACCGAGGCCACGCCCCTTCAAGGCCACGCCCCTTCCCATCGCCCTCCTCAACCAATAAACATGTGCCTTTGGCGGAAGCGCAGCGGACGAGCGCAGCTGGCGCGCTTAAGGCAAGCCCGTCTGCGCCCGTCCGCGCCAGGACGAGCCTAGGGCCAGGGACCCTGGACCTTTCCACCAAAGCAAGGTTGTCATACTCCAAAGACTCCCTGCTTCAACTGAACCAGCCCCCTCAGCCATCATGCACCAACATCCTTAATTGTGATAACTCTCGTGCCCACTGTCCTCCCTGCCCATTCATACTCACTCTAGCCTTGAAGAACCAAACACCCTTGATAACCACCAAAATGGCTTTGTTGAACTGTAGATCTCTGCCCAAACATACTCAGGAAATCAGGAGAGTTACTAGAAGAAGAGCAATTTGAGATCCTGTTTTCCACAGAAACATGGCTCACCCCAGACTCGGACTTTGATATTGTTAAGCCATTACCCCAGGGCTACCTTTTGCAACACTTAGATCGAGCAAAGGTAAGAGGAGGAGGGATTGCTATTATCCATAGAGACCACTTTCTATGTAGATTCCATGACAGCCCCCTAACGGACTGTGAAAATATACACTTTAGCATCCAACTGTCTCCATGTAACTCCCTCTCAGGAGTTCTCATCTACCGCTCGCTTACCAGGGCCTTTGGGCCAATTTTGTAGCTCCCTCCTGGAATTTTCTACGGCCATGTCTAGTACTTCGTACAATATGATAATCTTAGGGGATCTTAATATCCACTTTGACAACAGCGAGAACAATACCGCACTAGAACTACTTACAGATTTGGCTTCGCTTCATCTCCATCTCCAGAGCGACCAACCTACGCATGTGCTCGGACATTTACTTGATCCCATCATATGTAATATTGACGATCTTAAAACTCAAGCCCCGATTCCCCTGCCATGGTCAGACCACCTGCTCATCCCCTTTCGGTGGGAGATCTTTAATATCTCTCCTCCCAATAAACCCCCCGGCAAACCGACGCATCCCTGGGCCAAACTAGACACCGATAAATGGAAGCAGGCGTTGGAACTCCATAAACCAACCCATGATACTGACCCTGTTATAGCAGACATGGAATTTTCCTCCTGGATTGAAAACTCTCTTAACACGGTCCTCCCAAAGAAACCGCACCTGACTTCCCAAAAAAAAAACTCCCTCTCCATGGTTTACCCAGGAGACTCGCCACTTGAAGAAGCTCTGTAAAAAAGCTGAAAGAGTATGGCGGAAAGATTTCGACCCCAACAGTAAGAAGGATTATAGATTGTCTATTCTTAACTATAAAAAAGCCCTGAAAAATGCCCAAACCGCTTTTTTTCAAGAGAAAATCAGTGCGGCATCTTGCTCGTCGAGGAAGACTTTCCAAATCGTAAAACAACTTCTAAAAACACCAGAACCCACCTGCTTGATTGATCCTTCGGACAACCACTATGATAAGTTGGCTACGTTCTTTGATAAAAAAATTCAAAATATCTTACAGCAACTACCGCCCCTTTCCCCTATGGACCACTCAGCGATGCCCGTACTCCAGGTCAACAACCTTAATACGGGACTTGACACATTCACCCCAATAAGCCCGGACACGCAGTCCCCCATCCTTCTTTCACTTAAGAGTGGCTCACCATCGGATCCCGCCCCAGTAAAAATTTTAAAGCTGGTAGCTCCTACCATTCTCACTCCGATGGTAAACGTGATCAACACTTCCCTGACTAATGGACTAGTACCCCCTAACTGGAAGAAGGCAATGGTGAGGGCCCTACTTAAAAACCTAATTTAGATCCCCTCAACCTTTCCAACTTCAGACCAATCTCACTTCTCCCCTGTATTAGCAAGATAACTGAAAAATTCATGAACTCCCAGTTGTCTAATTACCTCGAAACCAACGAACTCCTCAAATCTTCACAGACAGGCTTTCGACCGGGTCAAGGCACTGAAACAGCGATGGTGACGGTGGTCGAGGAGGCCAGGAAGATCATGGATGCAGGAGGATCAGTGGCAGTGATCCTCCTGGACCTGAGCGCGGCCTTCAACACGGTCAACCATCAGATCCTGGCTCAGCGACTTAGCGATCTTGGGATCACAGGCATCGCCCTGTCGTGATTGAAATCATTTCTTCCGAATCGCTTATTCCAGGTTATAGAGGACAATTATACATCTAAATAGACCCCTATACGTTGTGGAGTGCCACATGGCTCTTCGTTGAACCCCACGCTCTTCAACGTATATATATCCCCCTGGAAAAAATAGTCATCCCTCATGGGATCAAACTCCTGACGTACGCAGATGACACGCAGCTGGTTGTCTCTCTTACTCAGCAGGAAAATCCCACCATCAATCTCCACTCTTGCTTGAGTGACATAGTCAGGTGGATGGACAGATCTCACTTGAAGCTTAATAGCGACAAGACGGAGATTCTGGTGATGGGGAATCAGGCCCTCTTCCACCCTGACTCTCTCTGGCCCCCTTGCATGGGCAAGCCCCCTTTTCCCAAATCCGAGATTAAAAGCCTCGGTCTGTGGTTAGACCAAAATCTCACCATGCAAACCCAAGCAAGGAAAAGCTCTTATGCGCTTCATCCAGAGAATCCTACCACTACTTCCCTTCCAATCAAGGAAACTCCTGATCCAGGGCCTCATTCTGTCGAGGTTGGATTATGGAAACGCACTGTACCTGGGCGCACCGCGAAAAGTGATAACTAAATTACAGGTAGTGCAGAATGCGGCTGCTAGGATTTTGACCAACACCAAGAGCCCCTGTTTGGCCAAACCAGCCATTAGAGCGCTGCACTGGCTACCCGTTATGGAAAGAGTGCATTTTAAGGCGCTCTGTCTTACGCTCAAAATCCTCAATGGAAAAGCCCCACCCATCCTCAAAGACCTGGTGACTCCCTACACCACCTCCAGATCCCTCAGATCCTCCAATGCCCATCTTACTCGGCCACCTAAGATCAAGAGAGCACGTTCAGGAGGTCGCCGTTTCTCGTATAATCCCTCCAAGTTATGGAACTCCCTCCCCTTGGATCTCCGTGCACAACCCAACCTTTTGACATTTCCAAAATCCCTAAAGACTTGGCTGTTCCCGTGAGCTTCCCCCGATTCCACCTGTACTTGTTCAGCGCTGGGACGCTCACGGGCAGCTATGCGCTTTAGAAATTTGGTAACATTAACATTAACATCTAAATATTATGCGGTGATTCAGGGCAGCTCGCTTAAAGGCATTGTGACTTGAATGCTTGTGGACTGTTACTGGTGCTCATGTGAAGTGCTCTGAAACCTGGGTCGTGGTTCTGGGCACAATATTAAGCGACTTACCTTCTTTGTTCGAACCGAAGTGAGTCAGGTGAATGCACATCTGCAGAATTGGACAGGTTATATCGCTTGTGGTTAATATGCTAACTTTGTCTTTGCACCGCAGGAGCACATAGGGAGTGCGCTGCAGACTGGACGACAAGGAGCGCAGACTTGGACATAGCTGAAAGGGGACACAGGCAGGCCTTCACTTCACTGCTTCTGAGGGCCGCTGGGCTAGAGTGCACTCGCCCACCACCCAGGCTAGCTGGTGCGGCGCAGTCCCAGTTGTGGGGTGCTTACGGCCAGTCTGTGTACCCCCAGTTACTGCAGGCAAAAGCCGGGTTAGGTCCTGGTGGTAGCAAACAATAACATTGTGCTTGCAGTGTTATCGCAGGTCAGGGTGTAAGTTACCTAGCAGTTGTTGATTGGAAGAGGATGGCCAGTAAACGTGGTGCAAAGCGTTCCCACATGGAACATATGCTTCAAGGAATGATGCGTTGTATGGCAACGATGAATAGGAGGTGGGGAAAGGTAGAGCAGATAGGAAAGAGAGTTGCGAAGCTCAGGCAGAGGTCGGATGAACAGACTGGGCTATCAGTCAGGCCCAAGCGAACGATAGTGCCCCCGCAACCCAGGGGGGAATTGGATCCACTCCCCAAACGGGCTAGAGCCAGAGGGGGAAGGTTCAATATCCAAAGCAGCTTCGTGGAGAGGGTACTTCAGGGGAGGGTCCCTTAGGGGGCCTGGTGCCACCGGTGATTCCTATACCTACTCCTCAGACTCCGGCAAATATACCTGCAATCCCGGCACCTTCCACGCCGGTGCCAACACCAAGTTCAGTGCCTCCATTGGTCCCAGGTGTAGTCCCGGTGGTGCCCACATCTAATCACGCGCCAGTCCCAGGCATTCCTGTGCCGAGCGCAACAGCCCCCACTCCAGTTTCAGCACCAGCTGCGCTTGGTTAGGTCCCACCTGAGCTAGCAGCTCAGATAGCGGCAGTTCTCCCTTGGCTAGGGAAGGGAGGGATGTTACCGTCTTCAGTGGGCGCGAAAGAGGTAGAGGAGGATCCTTTGGCGGAGGCACATAGGATTGTGGTGAAGATTATGGCTGCACCAAGTGGCGAGGGGCCAAGTACTCCGAGTCTACCCCAAGCAGCCCAACCAGAGAGCAACACTGGAAAAGACAAGATGGTAGAACCAGCGGGTGCTGGGGAAATAGGTAAGGAGGTGGCATTAACATTGCTAGACAAGGGTACACTACCCTATAGGAAGGAACATTTGGCAAGGCATGTGACACGAGAAGTGAAGGAATTAATTTGGGCTGGCGCTTATGTCAATATGTTTTTTTTGCTTGTGGATAACAGGGAAATGGAATATGCTAGGAAGCAGAAAGATTGGATGTCGCCTAGTGAATGGCGGGTGGTAATGGCGAGATTCAGGGTAGAGGAAACTTTGAACAATTGGATTAGGGCCTACTCTGTATCTATGGCTATTATAGCTGAGCGTTCCCCTAACTTGCAAGCAGAAATGGCGTGTCATCAAAGTAGGATCACAATGTTCCATGATAAATATGGGTGTGTAGGATGTAGGATTATGACATGAGTTTCAGGAAAGCGAAAGAGTTTGACTCATCACTTACCTGGGACCGGGTTGACTCGATATTATGGTATGATCAGTTTATAGCAGGACAGCCTGGTAATGCAGGGCATAGCTGGAACAGAGGTTACACTCCCAAATCACCTCAGCCCTTTTGGCCGGCGCAGGGCGGGGTCACGGCCCCTAGTACAGGGAGCAGTGGGGGGCGAAAAGGGGTTTGCTGGGATTTTAATAAACAATCATGCACCAAGGCACAAGGCACGTGTAAGTTCAGACACGCATGCTCCATCTGTAATCAACCTTCTCACCCAGATATAACATGACACAACAAAGGTAGCGCCTCCTCTGGAAACAGGGGAGGAAAGAAACAGGAATAGGGAGATAGTACGGCTGGTGTCAAATTCACCCATTCACGTTCTGGCTATGACTCCTTGGCTGAACAAGTACCCAGACCATGCCTCTGCCATGATGTTTCAAGAAGGTTTTTTGTATGGCTTTAGGATCTAAGCGGTGGATTACACAGGAACATCAGAGTGTAGATATCAGCTGTCTGTTAGGAACAAACCGGAGGTGGCAGCAACCAAAATGACAAAAGAACTGCGTCTGGGCAGAATAGCAAGTCCTTTTGATCATATCCCTGTGCACAATTTTTTTTGCTCACCCCTGGGCGTTGTTCCAAAGAAAGAGGATGGCGAGTTAAGGCTGATTCATAATCTGTCAGCGCCTAGGTGCGCATCGCTGAATGATGCCATCAATGAAGAAATCTGTAGCGTATAATATGCCTCCTTTGACCAGGCTGTGGATATGCTGAGGGATTTGGGACCAGGGGCCTTGTTGGCAAAGTCAGAAATTGAATCCGCTTTCTGCCTACTGCTGGTTCATCCTCTAGATCGCCATCTGCTAGGTTTTTCATTTCAAGAAAAATTCTATATGGATATGTGTATGCCCATGGGTTGTTCTGTTTCCTGCACCTACTTTGAGAAATTCAGTTCTTTTTTGGAGTGGGTCTTTAGCCAGACAACTGGGCACCAACACGTCATGCATTATCTGGATGACATTCTCTTCCTCGGGTCGGCGGGCTCTCGGGAGTGTGCGTGGGCATTTGCAGGAATTTTGCATGCTAATTCGGGCTTTCGGGGTCCCGCTGGCTCCGGGAAAGACGGTGGGTCCAGCAACAACAATAGAATTCTTGGGCATTGAATTGGACTCGGTTAAGGGTTGTTTTAGGTTACCTAAAGACAAAATCATGAAATTTAGAGCAGCACTCCAGCAATGTTTGGCCAAAGACAAAGTGACACTTCATCAGCTACAGCAGACTGTTGGCCAGTTGAGCTTCACATTGAGAGTGATACCCATGGCACGACCATTCTCCCGCTCAATCTCACAGACCATGACAGGTCTGCGGGAGAAGCACCATCACACGATACTGCCGGCCGTGGTCCGCCAGGACATGCGGATTTGGATCGCATTTCTGTAGGGCTTCAAAGGCAGGGTAGTGTGGCTCGGTCCCCCCACTACTTCTGCAGAGTTAGGTTTATGGACTGATGCTGTGGGAAGTGTGGGATTTGGCGCCATACTTGGAAACAAGTGGGTGGCACAGCAGTGGCCGGCTTGGTGGGAGGAAAGTGGTCTGACAACCAATATAGGTTTCCTGGAACTATTTCCAATCTGAGTTGCACTGACAGTTTGGCCTCAGCAGTTGTGTAATCAATCTGTAATTTTCTGGTCTGATAACATGACAGTAGTTGAATGTATCAACCAGCAGGCGGCCCGGTGTAAAATAATACTCCGCCTACTGAAGGAAATAGTGCTGGTGTGCATGAAACTGAACATACAGTTTAGGGCCAAACATGTTCCAGGGGTGATAAATAATGCAGCTGACGCACTCTCTCGCTTCAAGATGCAGGTTTTCAGGGAACATCTACCATCCGCAGAGGCGGCGTCAACACACTTTCCGGAAACACTCTGGCAGATTGGTGCCCCCAGCTACAGAACCTCATGGCAGCTAGCCTAGCGCCCAGGACCAGAATGGCTTCTGAAGGGGCGTTTTTGTCTTACTGCACTTTTTTGGGGCAGGGTTGGGCGGAGAGATGGAATAAGCCAGGGGACTTCATCCAGTACCTAGACGCATTGCACAGGGGCGCTCTGCGGCGACAGCCAGCTGGCAAGTGGCAGCTGTTTCTTTCTTTGCACAGATCAGGGGTACCAAGGACAACATGAATAGTTTAATTGTGAAGAAGGCTCTGAAGGGGTGGCGGCGCCTCCAAGGGACCGCCACAGACACGAGACAACCGATAGGTTTGGAGCGGCTGGCATCACTATTAAATGCCCTGGGTGGCATTTGCAGTTCAACAGGGGAGGTGCTATTGTTTAGAGCTGCCTTTTCACTAGCCTTTTATGAGGCATTCAGGGTCGGGGAACTGGTAGCTAGCAACAAGCAGGACCTGCTAGGTGGACTCCAGCTTGAAAAGGCACAGATACTATTACCATAAAGAAATCTAAAACTGATCCAGAAGCCCGTGGTGAGGGGCTAGTACTTAATCGGGCAAGAACTAACCCATGCTGCCCAGTGATGCACGTGGAGGCCTTCCTCCTTCAGAGGGTAGGTGCAGTGGGGGGGACATTATTAATGCATGCAGATGGTACCCCACTTACCAGGTTCCAATTCAAAAGGGTGTTGGCTATGACAATTGACCGGACTGGTTTAAATCCAAAAGACTTTGGGACACATTTGTTCCGAATAAGGGCTGCCACAGATGCAACTGCTAGTGGGTTACACAATAGCAGTTTGAAAGTAATTGAAAGATGGTCTTCTAATTGTTACAAGTGTTATGTGCGTCTGCACATGTTGTGAGGGTGGCAGAACAATTGGACTGATGCCTGTCTTGTTTGTTTGCTTATATTTCAGTTTCTCGAACCTGTCACACAGGGAGGAAACTGCCGTCAGCACATCACCAGCAAGTATCTTCATCACGGCAGACGCATGCACAGGACAAGGATGCACATGTTGTATGGGTTATTGGTCATTCTTATGTAAAGCGTGTCAATCGTTTTTCCTTGCAGGAAATTACAGACAGAGGACTGAACAGAGAGGTTTCAGGGTTTCCTTTCATGATAGGGGGGTCTCTGCCTCAGTCAGTTAGGGGGTTTGTTACAGAGTTGCTGAACAGACAAACCCCGCCACCCACAGTTGTTATCTTGCACTTGGGCGGAAACGATCTCGTAAAATTGTGGAGAAGGGTCCTGAAGGAGGAGATAATCTCTGAGGTAGGCTGGTTAGCTAAGACATGCCAGGGTTGCACTATAGTTTGGTCCCAGATGATTCCCAGACTCAGATGAAGGTGGGGGGGGGGGGGATTCTGTCAAAGCGTTGAATCCCTCGGTAAAGAGGATCAACAATAAAATAGAGAAATTATTTTGGTCACCTCAATTGCAAAACATACCACATGGGTGTGTCAGGGGGAAACTGTGCTTCTTACAAGACAGGGTTCACTTGACTAGTGCGGGCAACAACATATTTTGGAGAACATCATGGCTTGGCTAGGGGGTTTGAGTTTTGGGCATGACCTTTCAGTGTAGGAGGATAAGGGGGTCAGATAGTCGGGCAACTACCCTGGCCTGTGGCAGTAAGGCCATGATTGGTGAGCAGTCAATTTAAGGTCCTTAGGGGTGGCGCCATTCTTGAATGAGGTCACCCAGGGGGAGGGACAAGTGGTCTCTCCTAGAACTCCAGGGTCGGTACATCGGGTTGGATGGATGGGTGCTGGGGGAGGGAGGAGTCATGCTTTAGGCTGGTTGGCCACCCCGCACATGCACTATGACGTCATTAAATGGCGCAGAGTGCAAGGGCCCCCCTTTTGTTAATGACGTTTATGGAGTGTACAGGTTTAACCGGGGGGGGGGAAAGTACCCTCTCGGTAAATGGGCCCTCTGCGTATGCGCACTCATACGTGAGGGCGTGGCTGATGATAAGGATCTGACACCGGTCGTAGGCCCAAATAGGATATGCAGAAAACGTAATAATGTGTGATTATGATTCAAAATATTAGTTTCGGATAGGAAATACTGTGTATTAGAAGTATGTTAAGGTTAGCCCTTTGATACCTGTCTACATGAATTGTAATCTAATGTCAATTGCGTTTTCTGCATAAATAATTGTGTAAATATTGTTTATTTCAAATTTTTATTTGTTTTTATGTTTTAATAAATACATCCGGGGGGTTGTAAGACCTCCCGCCTTCCAAAGAAAATCCTCTCTCATGTCCAATTTCTAATAAATGTGGGGGGAACACAAGGCAGGGGAGGGGGATGGTCGGTAGTCCCTGATCATATTACCAACCTGCTAACCGCACCCCAAAAACCCTGCACCAACTTCCAATATAAGGAAACCAGTGGAGCAGCAATGGAAAAATGGCAGGGTTACCATATAATGACGTAATACCCTGAGAGCCGAAGCGTGCGGGAGACCGCGAGCTGGTGGCAAACATGCACCCGATCGTAACATACCTAAGTTGGGTACTCAACATCCGGCGCTGCAGGAAAGGCGGCTTTAACGTCCTGGAGCTGCAACACTAGAAGGCTGCATGAGGAGAGGTAACCAGTGGAGTGCCCCAATAAAGAAAGCTGCTGCAGGCCCCTGAGCGCGACGAGAGTTGGAGCAGTGTAGCTCTGACGCACACTGTAGGCCAGACTGACGGAATCCAATAGACGGGCACCCAGCTGATGGCCAGTGACTGTGGAGAGCTCAGCAGCCGCAGAAACCCGGATTGAAAAAAACAGAAGAAATAAAAGGAGGTAAGTGATGCGAGGTCCTAGTGGGAGGCACCGGAAACAATGTCAACAGAGGCTATATCAGAGGTGCAGTGATAACTGATGTGGACGCTTCGGACCCATTCCCGGCCATAAGTGCGGTGGGGGCATGACCGGCCAATATACTGGCAGGCAGCAAGAACCATAGGGAGAAGTGTGACTGGAGACAACATTGACCGACGATAGGAAGAACCAAACGGGCCCACAGAATTTGTCCCCCACAGGCATATAAGCGCTTGGAGGGGATTGGGCCAGGGCTGACAATTGAAATTGAAGGAGGCCTTAAACTATGGTGCAATGGTGGTGAAAATAGAGGGGAAGATCCCAGTGAGAGCACACAAGTGAAAGGCAAACACCCTCTGTGGTTACAAAGCCAAGCTCAAAATAGTGCGGCAGTGACAGAGACAATCAGAGACTCTGCTATATAGAATAAGTCTCCCTTCCTGGAAGCAAAGAAAGCATTAAGAGCAGAAAACATAACATACTCACTGTTGTACCCAGCGAAACTGCGGGTCACACTAAACGGGGCAACACACTTCTACAACTTACCGGAAGACATATGGGCTTGGTTAGAAAATTATCAGAAGGAGGATCTGTGTCTCAAGGGGGCACCATGCTTCTAGAACACCTAAACCACAACGGAAACAATCCAGGCACTCATCCAGAAGGATCCAACTATGGAAACCCTCTCATCCCAGACGGCACAGGAACAAAAGGTGGTGTTACAAGCGGTGGCGGAGGTGTTGACACAGCATACAGAAAAGGAAAGCTCAGAGAACACTTCTGAGCAGAGACTCAGTCAGAAGCAAACTAATACTACTGGATGTAGCTGCACAAACAGCAGATAGCATGATTTAGCAACGTCTTTTGAAAAGGTTGGGACCCACTAAGAGAAAAAATGAACAGCCAGTTCTGCCCTTTCCCATACAAAAAGTGGGATACACACAGACATACAGGGACCCTGGTACTAGGGACTTTGAAGATCTTAGCAACAGGGAAGTAGATTTGCTGATAAGGTTTTGGGAGGGCTAGGGCTAGCCGCTGCACGAGGGAGCTACGTCCCTGTCAGAAACTACCGGGGCCAGCCGTGGCGGTACATGCAGTGGCTAATACTTCACACACTCCCTACCAGGTAGACCCCACTGGGCGGATAGATGGGACAATTTCCTCAATGTTGACTTTAAAATTCTGAGCAAGGTATTGGCCATGCATCTTCTACCCCATATGACCAGCCTGATACATAATGACCAAAATGGGTTTGCGCCCGACCAGATCTACATCTGGGAACCTGCGGAGACTATTTCATATCATGCATCACTTTGAACAGATCCTATACCGGGTAGTGCTCATCCTTATAGTAGACCTGGAGAAGGCATTTGATTCTTTGAGATGAGATTTCTTAGAGGTCACAATGGAATGAATGGGACTGGGAGGGAGATGGATAAAATGGGTGAAAATATTATACATGGACCTGACAGTACGGGTTAGGACCAATAGGGTGATCTCAGAACCATATAAGATATATAGAGCCACTGCTTCTTGCAATTGCAATAGAGCCACTCGTAATAGCCTTTCAGCAACAAATACACCTTCTTAGCACATAAATGGGAACTAGATCACACGCAATCTCTCTTTATGCTGATCACTTATTACTGTATTTAAAAGTTGGAGGCAGGGGGGCAGAAGGAGCCCTGAGGATGCTGGATGAATATGCAGCACTAGCCGGGCTAAAGCTAAAAAAGGCTAAGACCTATGCCTTCCCACTAATAAATGAATACATAAACTGGCAGATCTCCCTGTGGGACTACACTGGTCTCCCCACACCATTAGATACCTGGGAATACAAAAATTCTATAACCTAGAAAACCCAAGGGAAGGCAACCTAAACCTGATCACTAGGTCATTAGAGAGTAAAGACTTGTGTGAAGTTCTCACATAGTGCTCTCAAAAATAGTCATGCTCCCCAGACTGCTATATTTTTTCGTGAATTTACTGGTGGCAATACCTCCATCCTGGTTCTCAGAATTAAATCAGTTACTCCAGGAGTTAGTTTGTGACGGGGTGAAATAAAGTATCCCTGGAAGTCGTGCAGCGGGCACCGGAGGAGGGAGGTCTAGGGGCCCCTTACTTTGAACTGTATTATTTAGCAGCCCAACATGAATGGATGGCTCAATGATTGGACGGTCAAAATATGGATTTAATAGATGGGGAGAGAGGGCAATATAGTCAAATATGGCTAAACTACTAAACCCGGCGGTAGCTATACCAAAATTAGAAGTATAAGTACAAGCAGAGTTATACAGCTGGAGGAGATGCCTCAGACAATCAGCCGAGGTCTGTCCTTGTGCACCTGAAATACCCCTCACTGGAGTCCCATTTGGGGATCCTTTGTCCCCATACACGAGGCTCCAACTCACAGAATGAAATACAGCCGACATCACAGCAGTCGGAGACTGCTCCCTGTAAAAAGGGGTTCAAAGACAACCAGTAACCAAAGACCCTTTTATGTTGCCCGGCGGTGTCGCCTCTATGACCCACCAATATTAATCAATGAAGAAGCAGGCGCTGGAGACTGGAAGGCAGGAAACGAGGATTTTATTCTCTCCGGAGGAGAACACATCAATTCAGACAGCAAGTATCATCACGAGGTGCTCTAACCACATTTCTGAGGCCTGGCCTCTTATACTAGGGTTTATGACCTTTATTGCACGTAACACATTCTCGCCACATTTTGATATTTGAAAGAACATCCTCGGAATCTCCCCTACAGGCCCGTTCCCACATACATTTACAGTTGAATTCCCCACCCCGGTCACAACAGGTGACGATTGTCACGCAGCAGGGCATTCCGCCGATTCACGGAATGCATGGGGTTGATCGGATCTCATAGGGTGGGGGCTTTGATCGGCTCGAGGGTCTTTTGATGGGGAGGGGAAGCTTCCTACTGTACGGGGTAATAAACAGTATCCGCAGGGCCAGGTGGTGGCCTGGGAATAAGGAAGACAAACGGGGACGCAGGAAAAGGGGGTTTGCATCAAAAGGATCCGAGACCATGAAAGGAATGAAGGGAGGTGTCGCGCTGGGAACAGGATGGGATTCTGTGGCGGAGCTGCGCTGAAGAGGGGTCTATGACCCAAGGCATGAGAGAGCGGGGGGGTTGTCAGCGTGCGGGGGATGCTTGCGAGGTTAGGAGAGAGAGAGAGAGAGAGAGAGAGAGAGAGACGCGCTGGCTATCAGTGAGGGGCAGGGAGGCCATGGTGTTTAAAATGGCTGCTGCCTACGCGCAAGGCATGTGAGAGTGGGAATGACCGGTGCGTGGGGGTCTTTCGTGAGGGTGATTCTGATCGTAACGGCTAAAATATGGCGGATGTGCATGACGAAAAGTGTGGCATCGGAAAAAGGCAAGATGGCGTAGATAATGTTCACTAAACTATATTAATTTTCCACAGTCCTCCCTTTAACATTTCCAAGACATCTTGCTGGCCTATTTCCTATCTATACCTATTGCATCGGTCATAAGTAAAGGAGAGGGGACTCAGGCAAATGAACTGTACATAAACATCACATTATAAACATCACATTGAATAATCTCATCCTCTAGTAGGCGGGTTCATCGTTAAGTTGGTTGCAGAAAAAGTCATAGTATTGCAATATCAGACTAGAATTATGCAGCGAGGGCGTTGGGTACAGATCATAGATACTTATAGTCATCTGGGATAGGAACTGGTAAGTTATCATATAAGTAAGCCCTTTTTGTACTCGGCGAGAGCATAGTCAGTCCAATGGTGGTTGGGAGAGAAATGAGATATAATAAAAATAAAAATCAGAGTTCACAGTGTCTTTGTCGTCTTCTGTTGGCACTGTTAAGCACCCGGATTACAATTCGTTCTGTCAACAGGAATGTTCATGTGGATTGAGCCGTTGGAGGTCTGCGGGCAGGGGTACATTTTGTTTTGTTTCGCCAGACCTCATAGGAGAAATGCGTTACGGTTTTGGAGCAGGTGCATTTTCTTCCGTGACCCAGAGCATAGTTATTAGGAGGCAGAGGAAGGATTGTGATGAAAAGTGCGACAGTCTTTGAGTTGTGGGGTCTGTTTGTTTCTTGAGTCTCTGTGGTGGGTATTTTCTGTTGCTTCCATCATCATCGAGGCGTTCAGCAGCGGGTAGAACCACATACTTCGTTCATCTTCTCTTTAGGGGCGACCCTTGGTGGAGTTCTAGGTCACCGTTCTGAGATTAACATAGTTCGTGGTCTACTTAGTCGGAGCTCCCTCCCTTTTGACGCAGGGAATACCCTTCTCTGGATAGCTCAGTAGGATTTGGTGGAACTTGGAAGTTCAGGTGGAAAGGTGTGTGTGTGTGAACAGTCCTTATGGTAGGTCGGAGGAGGAGGGGATGGAGCAGGGCCAAGTTGGGAACAGATCAGGGGGACGGAGAATTTGAGACAGGCGGGTCCATAACCAGGTTCAGAGAGCGGGGACTTTTTGGCACACGTTGATCATAGAGCAGGGGCTTCAGGCCAGCCCTTTCCTTAGCTTTGTCTGACACAGTGCCTCATCCTGCGACTCCTTACTGCTGTGGTCTCGCCTTGGCCTCCGTTGCTGAGGTTCCACGATCCGCAGTCAGGCCGCGTGCTCCCACATCCGGTCTCTTTCTCCTCCGACAGTGGTACCCTTAAATGAGTTCGAAAAGACAGTCTTTAGAGATTTTGCAGAAGAAGGTAATTACGTAAACCTATTTCTCTCCCAACACCAAGCAACTGGGGTAAACATCCGCTACATTGAGATTTGCAGCCAACATATAAACAATTGATGATGGATTAGCTGGATTTTCTACAACTTCCCTTTGTGGCTAATTCTTTGGTGTTTTTGTTGGTTATTACATTAATTTGTCGTGGTACGAGGTCTGGTACCCATTTATTGCATTCGTCTATTACAGTAGATGTCAGTTCTTCTGGTAGGGACCCATTTCCCTAGTACGAGTCTTGCAAGGCTAGGCCGGTCTTCAGGGCTTTGTTACCTTACAAAAAGTGCAACGTGCTATTCACCATAGTCTGATAGGCATCCTTCTGAGGGATGAACATAGGCTAAACGACTCTCCATTACATCAAAACATCCTATTTTCAACAAGGTTTACTGCAACAAGTTCTTTCGGTTTTCGATCTAATGTTAACTTTGCACACATCTTTCTAACTTTCTATATAAATTCCCGCAACCTGGTTACTACAAAAACTCGGGGGGGGGGCTTGCGATCATTATTAAACTTATCCTTGGGGCGGGTGGGATCTTATGGGAAATAACCAGGAACACAGCGAATTGGAGCAAGGGGTGTTTTTCAGATTCTCGTTCAGGGCAGCTGATACCAAACTGGGGGCTTTCTGGGAAGACGGGGGTGTCTCGATCATTTCTTACTGCTTGGGGTATGGAGACAATTTGGAATGGGGAAGGTCGCATGACTACGGACACATTTTTATCATAGAAGCCACTGACAAATAGCTCCCTGACTGTGGGTCAAATTCAGGGAACCTTAGTCGTCTTACCTGTCCCTTTTCTTTTGGCCAATATAAATTTCATCCATATTTAGCAGAAAAGGAGAGGTAGTAACGTGGCATCGATACAGTTTTATTTAGGACGAATTTGTGCAAATACTTGTGGTATTTGGGGCCAATCAGGAGGTGCACCAGGTTCGCCAATTAGGTGCCAGTCGCTAGGAAGAGGGAAAGTGTGGAGGGGTGAAAGAGAGAGAGAGAGAGAGAGAGAGAGAGAGAGAGAGAGAGAGAGGGAAAGAGAGAGAGAGAAAGAGAGAGAGAGTAACAATAGGCCAGACAGTACACGTGTGACATGGAGAATGACCGTGTATTGTTTGGGCTATTCAGTGCGTTACCCAACGTTAGTCGTTTCGGGTCTGTGTTAGGATGTAGAAAGCATGCTGTTTTGGGACGGAAGAGCATTAGGTCAGGTATAAAAAAGGTCGCGCATTGGGTAGGGCGTCTTTTTGTGTCGTCTTGCAGCGTTAGTCCGTTTTCATGCATCGGACGTGACGCGGCTCCAGATCCCTTACGATGCCCTAATCGGGACTCCAATGTAGCCTGCAGAGGAAAAAAGGAGGAAAAGGAAGGGGGAACAACATTCGAGCACATCAAATGTACGGGCAAGAAAGTCCTTTACTTACCACATACTCGTACTTATCTCCTCGGGATATAATCCTTAGGGTCTTGGTTTCTGAAGTCAAGGGGGCGGGCAGTGTGATAGGTGGTTCATGGGGGTTTCGAAGGTGGCATTATGGATCGTGTGTAGGGAAACGCCAAAAAGAGGGATCAGAGGTGCCTAGCGCGAGGTACCTGGTTTTGTAGATATATCTGGCCATCGGATTCCTTAAATCATTCCCAAAGCTGTGATGTTCTAAGGTATATCAGTTCTTCAGTCAACCCTGTCCCTTAGTATCTTCGACCACCATACCTTTATAACATTTTAACGATCACACCGCATTACTTTACCCATTCTCAGAAGTCGAGGTCCTTCTTCATACGTTAGTTCACACATCTTAGTTGCATATTTTGGAGGCAGCGTATCATACCTTTTGATTCGATCATCAATTCAGGGTCGAACAACCATTTCTAAAAAAAGAGCAGAACGGTTGTGCACAGGAAAAGCCCTCCCTCCAATCCCCACATTTACAAAAGCATGTGATGCCTATTCATAGTTTGGAAAACCTTTATTTGCATAATCGTTCAGTACGTAAAATGTGAGAGTGCAATCATACTCTGGTCGGACATGTCGAAGATGGAAGCACATACAGTAGGGAGGTTATTTCGCGGCACAAGAACATGTTAAAAAGGCCCAATTAATTATTTGCAAGTAACTAAAAAACGTTTCATTGCGTGATGAGGGATCAGGGGCATTTCAGTCCATAAATGGAAACACAGTCAAGCTCATTGTAATCACATTTCCTAGATGTATACCATGGGTGTGCATCATAAGCGACGTTATGTACCAGTTACAATAAATATCAAAATAAATCGTTCATTGAAATCAACATTTTTACGGGACCCCTTTCAAATGTTCGTCAAGCGAACCCTCCTCCCTTTTTCATCAAGTGCGCAAAGGTTCGTATATAAATCTTAGTACATCAAGTTTCATTAGCTAAGGAACACCACGAGGCTTCCGTTAGTTCCTATTGATACCGGCGCCATTTTGGGGCGAGGCCGGTTTAGTCCGGAAGTAGCATCAGGGGCAAAAAATGTCTCCGACGATTTGGCGGTTGGACCAGGGTCCCTTTCGGCAGTTCAAAAAAAACTGTGCTAACAGAGGGGCTGGTGGTGTGGGCCGTCAATCAAGAGAGGGAGGGGGATAGAGTCTTTCTTACCGGGTCATGTTGATGTTCAGCCGGAACTTACTCGAGTTCGTTAGCCCATAATGTTCCTGGGTGGTTCAGACGGAAGCTGATGCAGACACGAGAGCACCGCCATCTTGTTGCTGTGCCGCGGTTATTTCATTAGTGATCAATGCAGCTGTTCCCCACTGGAAGCCTGAAGGGGCTGAGGGCTCTTGGGACT
Source organism: Lissotriton vulgaris (assembly GCF_964263255.1). Taxonomy (NCBI): domain Eukaryota; kingdom Metazoa; phylum Chordata; class Amphibia; order Caudata; family Salamandridae; genus Lissotriton; species Lissotriton vulgaris. Next base: position 480,524,570 of record NC_141689.1, read on the forward strand.
TTGGTAGAATCTTCAAAGTCGAGGGGATGGTTGTCGATGGTGGGGGCTTACGCCCAGGTGGGCAAGCGCCCGAGTTGCAATTTCGGACAAAGTTACTCCAGAGGCCTAGACCCGCCTTCCGAGGGCCCAGACGCCATTTTGAGATCCTGCGGCAGCCGCCCTCCGTCGTATCTTTCAGGAGTGGAAGAAACTTCTTGTGGCGAAAATGACAGAGCATCATGCTGCTGGAGCAGGACATTTTGGTTCGGGGCGCCAGGATGCAGCAGTGGAGCCTTCATCTGGGGAGGTGAGGGAGGCTCGTCCGTGCCGCCTCCCTCTCCCGGCGCATCCTACGCCGTCCCTTTGAATCAGGGGTGCACATGATGACCACCCTACACCCCTGATTCCGACTCTTGGGGGATCATTGGACGTCCGGTGTTATTCAGGTATGCCCGTCGGACATTGTATGTCCTGTGCTGCGAAAATATACCAACCGGACATTGTAATGTTCTGGGCAGCGCAGGTATATGGCCGTCGTCCGGCTGGAGGACATCGGCGCCGGACCAGGGCAGGGAGGCCTCCTACTTGCGGAGGCGGGAGAGGGCTCGTCCATGTCGCCTCTCCCTCCCTGCCCACCCTGCATCCGTTCGATGGAGGAATTCGTGATGGCCGGACCAGGAGATACGAGGGAGGGGGCCATTTGCATCCGCCCCCTCCCTACTCGCGGCCCGGGGGACGCCATCCCTGGAAGGGCAGTATGGGGAGACCATTTCATTGCCTGCTTTGTGGAGCCTCCGGTACCTTCCCGCCGGTGATCTCCTTTGGTCCATGGCTGCTGGCAGGCCCCGCCCCACACGTGCTATGTGTTTCAGGTGGGCGGGACCATCGAACTGTTACATTTCGAGGACTTCCGGAGTGAGCATAATATGTTTTGTATTTTTCCTATTAGTACAGTTTGTTTTAGAGAGAGTTCTACTAGTTATTCTATTTACTGTTGGTTGTGTGTTTTCTTTACCGTAATTAAATCCTAAGTTATATAATAGACGTTTTTGGCTTCCTTGAGTCCTTTCTCTAACGGGGGTTGTTTACACTGGCCTGTAATTGTGTTTGTTTTTCAGAGTGGGGGGGAGCAACAGAGAGCAATCAGTCTCAGAACTCTAACATGTCGTTAAAATTGGTCTGACGAAACCTATGCCATCGAGCATAATCAAATGGGGTGGTTCTATCTGTTCCGTCTGCACTAGTCTGATTGGGTTTTATCTCGCGCCTTTTCCCTTTCTGCCGGCCTGTTCTTTCTGTCGACCCTTCGTTCTTACCTATGCTCTGCAGAGTCGGGCATTGGGCTTTCCAGTGCCCGAGACGTCTACAGAAAGCACATTGGTTTTGGTTTAAATCTGTTCGTCCTGTGCATAGTGTCGGGGGATTACTTTCGGGTCGTCGCGTCCCGGGGTTGTCCTGTCGACACATCCCTTTATACCGTTCCCTATTCATGTCTACTCCTCGGAGTTGTGCCATCGCTGGCCCTTCCCTTTGCTTACTAGACGTTTGGAGGGTCGTCCGCCGTGTCCCTTCACCTTTTCTGAATTCGTCGCTTTCCCTTCGTCGTGTGGCTTCTTTGCGCCACATACCGAGACTATCGAGCATAATAGGTGTTGTTTCATTCCTACGAAGGGCTATTTCTACCGTTTCTATTTTGTCAAGATCGAAGGATCCTCTCAGTGGCCACTGACTTTCTCGATCTCTTTTCGTATATTTATGCCACAGCTCACTATAGGCTATAGCGATCAATCCATGCTTCATGAACATGTCCTTATTAGGGGTGCCTTCCAGCGGAGCCGGATGGTTCACCTCTAATAAGCGGTCCGGGCTAAACAGGCTACCAACCAGGGGGGAGAAGACAGGCATGACGGATCACAATGGGATAATAGTCAGCACTACCTATCTTATCACTGCTTGCAAAGACTAGACAGAATATTTCTATTCTACGTTGTTTGCAGGTAGTGAATACCTCATGAACCAATCTTGAGCAATCAATGTTAGGTCAAAAATAAAAAATCAATATGGTCAATGGGGAGAATAAGTAGGCTCGCAAAGGTCCGCGTCACCTACCCTTTCACTATCTGCAAAGAGGGGACCTAATCTTCCCTGTTTGCAGACAGAGAATCTCCAGAAAACAATCTATAACAGTTAATCAATGGGGGAGGGGCAATTGTTCAGCGGGGGAGAAAGATAGGTCCGACGGATGCGTACCTATCCTTCGCGGTTTATAAAGGGAGAGCCTGTTATTTCTCCGTTTGCAGACAGCGAATCTCCAAATAAATTAACAAAAAGTAATACTAGTATTTTCTCATCAATTATCAATCACTTTCAATTATCAATCACTTTCGCAAATCGTCGTGTTTACACGACCTTACCCGGACCGCATGGATAGTTTCTTGTCTTCCGAATCCAGCGCCCGATCGTCCTCTTCTCTTCGTAATCCACGTGGCACTCCTGATGGTTCCCAGTCAGGACCGCAGATCACTCGGGAGAGGTCTGTTCGGAACCAGTGAAGTTCGGATGATCGGCTGTCAGACGAGGGTCTATCGGACAGGGTACCTTCCGATCGTTGCAGTCGTTCACTCTGTCGTCAGGACCTCTCCCACTGGATCCACGAGTCGCTGATGGGCCCCACGTTTGGGACGCCAATTGTAAAAAGGGGTTCAAAGACAACCAGTAACCAAAGACCCTTTTATGTTGCCCGGCGGTGTCGCCTCTATGACCCACCAATATTAATCAATGAAGAAGCAGGCGCTGGAGACTGGAAGGCAGGAAACGAGGATTTTATTCTCTCCGGAGGAGAACACATCAATTCAGACAGCAAGTATCATCACGAGGTGCTCTAACCACATTTCTGAGGCCTGGCCTCTTATACTAGGGTTTATGACCTTTATTGCACGTAACACATTCTCGCCACATTTTGATATTTGAAAGAACATCCTCGGAATCTCCCCTACAGGCCCGTTCCCACATACATTTACAGTTGAATTCCCCACCCCGGTCACAACAGGTGACGATTGTCACGCAGCAGGGCATTCCGCCGATTCACGGAATGCATGGGGTTGATCGGATCTCATAGGGTGGGGGCTTTGATCGGCTCGAGGGTCTTTTGATGGGGAGGGGAAGCTTCCTACTGTACGGGGTAATAAACAGTATCCGCAGGGCCAGGTGGTGGCCTGGGAATAAGGAAGACAAACGGGGACGCAGGAAAAGGGGGTTTGCATCAAAAGGATCCGAGACCATGAAAGGAATGAAGGGAGGTGTCGCGCTGGGAACAGGATGGGATTCTGTGGCGGAGCTGCGCTGAAGAGGGGTCTATGACCCAAGGCATGAGAGAGCGGGGGGTTGTCAGCGTGCGGGGGATGCTTGCGAGGTTAGGAGAGAGAGAGAGAGAGAGAGAGAGAGAGAGAGACGCGCTGGCTATCAGTGAGGGGCAGGGAGGCCATGGTGTTTAAAATGGCTGCTGCCTACGCGCAAGGCATGTGAGAGTGGGAATGACCGGTGCGTGGGGGTCTTTCGTGAGGGTGATTCTGATCGTAACGGCTAAAATATGGCGGATGTGCATGACGAAAAGTGTGGCATTGGAAAAAGGCAAGATGGCGTAGATAATGTTCACTAAACTATATTAATTTTCCACATCCCTTATGGGAATATTAATACCCATAGATGACCTCATGTCCCAGTATAACCTACGGCATGGATAATTTCTGACTTATCACTCACTGACTCAAACATTTTGTAATCTCTGCCAAAATGGTTCGGAGGAGCCAAAAACACACAGAGTGCTTCAAGTGCAGCAAGATGCCTAATTAAAGGATTCTATAAGGCACTACTAGCAGCTAGATAACACCAGAGGGAAATGGCAGACTGTTAACAGATAAAGAATGGAACTGAGCATTGATGAGACTGAAATGAGTGTCGATGAATTCCAACTTCAAAGCAATTCAGTTTATTTATATACACATGGTGTAAATAACACCCCACAGATTGAACATTATGAGTGGAGACGCAACCCAGGTCTGCCCTAGATGTGGAATGGGACATGTGGGATTCTCACATACGACATGGAAATGCATAAAGTTGAGAGGAATCTGGGAAGCAATCCTGACTTAGATTGGGCAAATGCTAGCCAGCACCCTGCCAAATACAATTGAGATTTGCTTTCTAGGCCTATTCCCTAAACCGAAAGGTAAGAAAGTAGGGAACAGATTTATTGACCGTGTGCAGATCCTAGCAAGACAACAGATAGCCCAAAATTGGAAGACACAGATAATTCCCATGATAACGACATGGGGAAAAACATGGACATATGGGCCACAGCATAACTAAAGGCACTACAGAAAGAAGACGCTCAGGGAATTTTTAGAAGACCCTAAGTAGAACTATGGACAGAGCTGTTAAGACGATGGGAAGGTAGACATGAAACAGACACAGAAAGCAGGGATACTACAACAGAAGAGCTGAGAAATAATAGCCCCGGGCCAGAGGAACCTGAAGGGATACAGAGATGAGATTTATGTAGCTAGAGAGGCAGACTCTGACCCATGGCTTTCCCACCTGCGGGACCCTCCATTGAACCTCGGCAAACATTTCAGAGATTATTAACGGTCGTCACAATATATGGACCTAGATAACCCCCACCTCATTTTAGAAGCACACAAGAGAAAAGCCCCTGTAGCAGAAGAGACACCAGGAGAAAAACCACCAGAAGTTTATTATAGTTTGTTACGTATTATTAGTACATAAGAAAATTGAAATGTATTCTTAGCTATGGGCATGAGTATCTCCTTCAAGTACAGATAAGTCAAAGTACAGCATACAGGAGGGACATATGCACAGTTTTATGTATGAAAAGAAATCTACAGAATGTATGCCTTTGTATTGAGACACGAACCTTATGTAGAATATGTATAATCAAATGAAATATAGATACCTTATGACTACCTGGACACAGTCAATGTACATACACCCTTCAAAATGCTAATACAGTTATATATATATTTTTAAAACTATCCAAGATACCAATCAGCTCAAACCTATGGCAGAGACTATGGGGCTAATTAGGTTGTTGGTGGGTATGACACTGATTATAACAAAGAAAGGGGGTCCAAGGGAATATTTTACGACCAACCAATGCTACAGCCCTAACAACTACGTGAATACCAACTAATGAATAGCAAGGGGTCAGAAAGTAGTGAGTGGTATGTGTCTTATCCGGTGATGATCTCAGCTATAACCGATAAATAGCGAAATCTGTCGCTGGGTCCCTTCTCGGTGCTCAAAGAGATCCCATCAGACTTCCAACCTGTTCCGCCCTACATCATTTGGGAACCTTCATTTAGCACATGGGGAAAAAAGTACCCAGTGCGAGATTTGGCCAAACTCAGCCAAATCTTACACATCAATCCCAAACCGTTGGTGATGTAATATGTATTAGGTATCAGGAGGTAGCTGAACAGCAGTGCTAAATTTTGTAAACCAAAAAGTGTGTGAAGTGACAATATCTAAAATTGAGTACGTTCGCAATGCACATCGTTTCTCACATTCTTTTACTTTCATCAACTTCATCCTCCATTGATCAACTGCGATTAATTTGGCTTTCCAATTTTGAAGAATTAGTGCCCTTGCAATATGTTTTTCCAATAACTAGCACATGATCCTATACTTGGTGAATTACCCAACAGTATAATTTGCAAATAATCTGGGAAATAAAAATAGAGTATAGTATAACAATAATGGCTAATTGTTTTCCAGTTGTCCAATAGCATGGGACATCCCCTAATCAAAAGCCACCTATTGCCTTCTACACTCTTATTATACCAAATACACTTTACTGACAAACGTAGATCAATTTTGTTCAGAAAAGCAGGATTCCTATATAGTAACCATCTAGTGTGGAATTGCATTCTACAATGTTTTGCTCCTTGTATTTATTTACCATGTATCTACTGTGATCTCCAGCCCCTCCTACTTTAGCCAATTTTGGTTCACTCCATTAGTTACGTCTACCTCATTTACCTTAGTAAACCTCAGTTTCCAATATTGTATTGATCTATATGTACTTACCTCTCTAAGGTCCTCCATGAGGTCAGAATTAGCCATTTAGGCTCTCGGTTCCAAATGTTTCAAAAAATGTGAAAGCTGAAAAAAAGACAATTGAAAGAAACTTTTGGCAAACCTAATGTCAGGCACAAAATCCACCCATTTTTTTCCATCCATAATTTTTATTGATTAATTTTAGCCATTAATTTGCCACTGATATTCTATATTTCTATCTAAAAGTAGTGTATGAACTTCTACAATGTCTTCCAATATGGCAAACACATTCAGAGTTGGAATAGCATAGCATTGAAACAGTTACTCCATCTGAAAAAAAAACAATCAAAGGGAACATCTGGCAAACCAAATTTCAGTTTCAATATCCACCCATTTTTTCCATTCGTCATTTTCAATAAAATCCCTCAAGTAATTATAGCCATTACACTTGCACACTATATTTTTATCTAAAGGTGATGCATGCACTACTACAATATCTACCAAATTGGTACACGTTTTCAGGGTTTGAATAAAGCAGTATCAAAACAGTTGCAGCTTCTTTTTTAACCTCGACTGCAAAGTCTTACAGCCATCTTTCTTATGGGATTTAGATAAACACCGCAAATCATGAATATTGTATTCTCAATATTTGGTCCAAGAAAAATCAATTCATAAGATAATATCTTACTTGAGTACTAGAGAAGTAAAATCAGGAATGTAAAAAACTCACAAAATAGTAATCCTTTATATTTGGAAGAGTGAGGCCCCCATCTTTAACCAATTTCTACAAAATATGTAGCCCCACTCGTGGTGTTCTATTCATCCAGAGAAATCTGGAAAACAATACTTCTATTTCTTTGAAAAACTTTGAAAGAGCCTAAATATGTGCTTTAAAATGTAGCATTACTAACGGAAAACCTTCCTGGGCTTCAGAAATGAAACTACATTTAAAAAAGTGACATGCAGGCATTTTGTACTGCAAAGTGAAAACATGAGCTTTGAAATTCATATTCTTTAGTCAGACGCTTTCCACTTAGCAATTTATGTTTTGATTGAAATGAATTGATTTAAAAGTGTTTAGGTTAGATTCTGTCTTCACTATGAAAATGTGATTTTCACTTGGAAAACTGTTAAATGTGCTTTAGTAGAATATAACTTGTATTAGAATCAGCACAACATTTTATAATGTAGGAAACAGAACCCGCACCTGATTTAGCTCTTGCTCTCAGAGGTTCTGTTGGCCTTCCTGATAAGCAAAGGAATTTTCTCTCAGTGTGAAGAACAATGGCATAATTTACAGATGTGACCTCTGAACTGTATCTCTGTAGTTGCTAGAGGGTTTAAAGAAAGCCTAATTTAATTATTTGCTTTAGTGAGAATAGAAAACAAGTTATTTTAAAAGTGCATTATCATGTTATGTTTAATCTTTCTTGCCTAATTAAAAGGTTCTTTTGAAGTTCATGTTATGTGTTCAGTTAGAAATAAAATGTATTTTTTAAAGGAAGGTTAGGAGATGAAGTTGTATTAAATAAGATGCAGAACATGCCGTGGGAAGGACCTTCGCCTGTCTGATAAGATGACGTATGCAGCCTGCTTAGGGCGAGGAGGCATCCTTTTCAAAAATGCTGGATTCCAGTTGGGGTAAGACTAAGTCACGCTACATGCTTTGTAACATTATTCTTTGATAAACGTGTTCCTAGTTAGGAGTTTTAGAACACTTGCAGGAACACTTTCAGAGCCCTTTGAGGGATACAGAAAGACAGATTTAGAGACAGAAGGATGCAGAGATGCATGCAGAAATGAAGGGAGGAGAGCAGCAGTGATTTGCAGATGCAGGGGAGGAGAGGGCAGGCCTTGATGGAGAGCAGAACGGAGGCAGATGTAGGCAGGTTAGATGTAGATTTTGTTCCACCCTGACTTTTATTAAAACCCCCAAGCTTTATGCTTTGACTAACTGGCTTTGCCAAGGCTTATTTGTTCTCTGCATTATTTCTCATCATGGGAGATTCTGAAATTATGAAAGGTTGATTTAGCTTCATGCTAAGCTCACTCTTGCTTCTATTCTTGAACTCTTCATGAGTTTTGACTGACATCATTTGTGTCTTGTTGCCCTAGAATTGGAATTATTTCTTCCTTTATAGAGCATGTTGGTTGCAATTCATGATGCTTTGTACTAACTTAATTTTTCTATTATCAATACTGTAACCTGAATGATACCTGACTAATGAGTAAAGAGTCAGAAAATCTTAAATTCTGATTGGAAAATAAAATCCCTTTAAAACTACTCACTACTCTCATTATTGGCTAAAATGTTTATTTGCATTTGATTAATTGCTCAATGTTTTTCGAAGGAGCTCCCTGGTCATAAATGATGGACAAGATCTATCAACCTCTAATGGAAACAAGGGTGATGGTAATCAAAGGTGATGGTGCCACATTTCCTAAATTTTCCAAAGAGAGATTACCGTGGGATTTCCGCTCCAACAACTTGATGTGCAAAAAAAAGAGAGTGCAGTTTATAGAAAATTTAATTCCAACAGGTTGTACAATAATCTCCTGGGCTCCTGCAGAGCAAAGATGAGCTAATCGTGTTTGAAATTGTTGCACCAGAGGGCTGATTTTACTGTCATGTTAGAAAACATTTGAATAGAAAATCCCTTATTCATGTCATTGGTTATGTCCTGAATTCCTTTTGTCAAAATCTCCTCTTCAATCTGAAAATCTGCAAAGTTCACCAAAGGTTTTGGCGGGGATTTGGTGGAAATCTTAATGGAACTCAGTGTGCTCAGACAATGGTTAAATCTTTTGGATATCCTGGAATGTGTTGTTTTATCAAATCAGTAGCATATGTAATTGCACCCATGGCGTCTGCTCGATGCTCAAGAATACCTGTTATCTGCAAATTGGCCCTCTTGGAATGGTTTCCAAATCCTCTTGCGTATTGCACAACTGTTTTATTTCTTTCTCCCAATTCTAAACTATGCCAGTAATCTTTGTTTGCCTATCCTCACAGCTTGAGATTCGGTATCACATTTGTACCATTCTATGAAGCATTTGGGAGATTTTCTCATCCATCTCAATCAAATTTTCAGACAACTGATTTGCCAAATCTATGTGAGACAGCTTACTCTCTCAAATCTCTCTTAGTATTCCCCCAAAAATTTCACATATTGCTGTCAGGGTTTCATCTTCCTGACATCCAATATCTAAAAAATCCTAATGCATGTTTTCCCTACTGAAATCACCCTTATTTATTTGACCTTCTCTTCTGGTCTCTGAGTTCCAGCAAAAGCTGACATTGAGCTATTTAGTACAATGGTCATTTCCACTTTTTCAGCCACATCTAGATGGGATCAAAAGAGGGAATATTTCTGCTGTTTTAGGAGTTTCCTGTGGGCCGGGGATATAGACATATGGGAGTCAAAATATGACTCAATACACTCTACCCGTGGGGTATGGGCCTTAGGATTACCCCATGACAGGATTATCCAATTGTCTGTTCACTCCAGAGACAACCAGGTCGAGACCTTTGGTTCCCTCCAGCGCATCACTTAGTGATTTCCCTGATCCTAAAGGGGACCCATAAATGGGAGTTGACTTCCGCGCATTTCCATAATGATTATGCACTTCTGAATTGTCTTCTTGACTTGCATTGTTTGACCCCCTCACTCTCTGGCATAAGTACTGCTTCACCCCCTCTGTAACGTTCTGTTGCTCCATTCATAGTCATTGATAGTTTTTTCAATCAGTAGAGCCTCACGCCAAGCTCCACTTGTCTGTGCATTCCCAGTATAAGGCCCTTTTTCACTACTGGAGGTAGCCAACTGTATTAAGCTCCACCTTTAGAGAGCTTATTGGGCATTTTTGGCTAGAATTCTAATACTAATTTACACAAAGAACATCCCAGTGGGTCCATCAATCTGTCCATAGCTATAAGTAGAACTGTTCTTATGGTGGGGGAGATTTATTTAGCCCTGTTACAATTAATAGCAATCTTATCATCTTTACCCCGTTCATTTAGATAATCATAAACATACATTTACTTCCGTTAAGGGTGAGGGAACCAAAAAGGGAGAGGAAAAGAACAGCTGTCTTTCCCAGTAAAGAAAACAGAGAAGAAAACCCCCTCAGTCAAAAGGGGTTACCTCATGATCTAGGATCATCTATAATTTTGATTGATTGCTTGCCACTACTACCACAGCACTTCAAGTGGCCATTGCTTTCCACTGCAACCCCTTTAGGCTCCTTTTGATATGCTTGCTATCACAGTTATCGCATTCCGAAGGGTTAAAAGGCAGTAAGTGTCCACTCCTACATCAGGTGTTTTGGTCAAGCATCAGGGGATTATAGTGAATATGCCATCCCTAGGGACACAGTAACTGAGGTCTTGATGAAAGTTTCTGGGGAATCTCTTATGCCTTTAAACCAACAAAAGGACACTGTTCCTAAAGTAGGGTGCAAAAGGTCACCCATACTTAAGGGTGCAAAAAGTCACCCATGCATCTAGAAAGAAATGTGTACCAAGAAGGAAAACCTTAGGTAAAGGATACCCACAGGTGAGGAGAAATAACATGTTTTGTCCTCTGATGTCCTCACACACCCCAAGGGGTGTCATTCTTCATCATCGGGCAGTTGCTCCTCGTAGGGCCGGCACTGTAATTCCCTACGCCCCCCCCCCCGAGGGGTCACTTTATCGGAGATCATTTATAGGACTGATGGATGGTGCATGAGGATGTGTGGGGAGTGGGTCAAATGAGGTTAAAAAAGAAGAATATGCATGCAAAATAATGAATGGGTTAAAAAGGGTCAACATGCAGCGACATTGTGACTGTTGTACCCTTCGCAGTCCGAAAACTGCTGAATAAAACATTGCCCCAAAGGCACACTATGCCCGGGTGTCAAGGGTCATAGGTCAACATGTTTCGCGCTTGTCTCACCCAAACAGGGTCGTTTGCGCTTCTTCAGGACCAAAATAATTCAAACAAGTAAAGTGCACTTGAACAGTGTCAATAAGATAAAATACCCTCTGTCTCAATCAGGGCGGAACAGCAACCTGTATACCCTCAGTGTGGCAACAGCTGTATGATGGATACCGCTCCTGATTGATACCTAGGAAAGAGAAAACACAAGATAAACCACAAATATGGACATCAGTACAACTTGATGCCTCATAAGGTGCCACAGCTGTGTGCATATTGGTTATAGTAAAAATAGAGAAACAAAGAATTTCCAGGCACACAAGACCTGCCCATCATTTAAATCAGGTACCATCCCTCTAATGGCATCCAAATCAGTATCGACCTGCCACATACTGCCTAGTAAAGGTCCAACCAGGATAACTAGTCTGGTACCACATGAGATTAGTAGTGCCCGGAGTGTGCTTACCTAGCCCTGCTGAGACAATCCCTCTATCGGCAAGCAAAATGATTGCCCGCACATTGCGGGCTGAAAGAACAATAAAAAAAGAATCTCTTATGCCACCATGCCTACCACCCACGATTGCTTTAACAGCAATTCCCCGAGATGCTGTTCGGGCCCTCGATCAGAGAGAGTGTTGAAGCAACAGGCAGACAATTAAAGGCGGGCCGTATGGGCAATGCCATCCCCAGGACATAGCTCTCGTCATTGTATGCACCCTTTTTATGATAATTAATATTAATTTGGAAACTTATGTTCATGCGTATGTTTTTTCTTTTTTCCTTTTGCAGAGTTGTATATTTTCATATTTAACAAATAATTCATTAGACCTACCATTTAAATGTTACTTTAGGCGGTAACTTTCAATTATTTCTGTCTCAAGTTAGTAATCATTCTAGCCTACAATTGCAGTAGTATATTTTATTATGGTATATTACACTGACTATCTTGACATTGAATCCTCTACATAATATATATTCCTTTATATTTGTAGTACACTGTACCTCCGTAACATCTGTATTGTGCTCTGCTTCCGAACTGGGCCTTTTCCATACAATATAAAACTGCAAACGAATACATTTTGTGGGTGTGTGCATTATTTCTCGAGGACCAATAATTTAAGAGATGTGTCATCATAAAGCAAGGCAACCTGTCATGCTTAAAAGGCAAACGTGATTAAAGATTGCCAGTTTCCTATGTTAGTTATTAGAAACAGTCATTTTACCATTATTCCTTTAGCGTTTTTTTCCCCATAATACTTTATGTAGCCATTTTGGGAAGCAAAGAGGCAGCTCAGGTCTATGCCCTCCGTGTTTGCTGACCATTATTAAAAAAAACATTAGCGAGTAGTGAATTATAATTATTCATTATTGGCATAATGCTGACCCTCTGGTCAAGTAGCAACCTGAGGCATTGACATCTTTGTGATGGCCGACACTAAGTTTCCGGGTCGCATTCTGCTGACTATGTGTTTTCCATGCAAAACCTTTGAGGGTCTTCCAAGACAGCTCTTGCTAGGCACTCTCAGGGCCGGCTTTAGGGCAGTGTGACTGGTGCGGCCGTACTGGACGCTGACCTGTGGAGGGGGCACCAACCTAATGGGGGGACAAGGTGTTTAGCAATAACTTATGATTGGAGAGATGAGGGGCTCTTATGCCCGGTGGCAGTGAGACAATCCGAGGAGGCAGTCATGAGGTGTGGTGGTGCCAAAAATGAGGATTCATATGACATATATCATGACAGAAGGGCATCATAATACAGAGGTTATGAAACCTTTCCACAAATTACCAATTTCATTACAGGGGGTGTCAAGGCACTTGCGATCCTATCAGGTGCTATACGGTCATTAAGACCAGAACATAGGACACAGAGACGCCTGCTCGCCTATACCAAGCATTACGGTAACGGATGGACTCAGCAGGACCAGAACTTGCATTGAGAATTCCTTCCCGTTCTACCAGCTGAGTTGTGAATTCTTCCCCACAGGTAGGCCCCAGGAGTAAAGCAAAGCCCCCATAGGTATGAAAGCAGTACAGCTGCCCACAATCGTGTGGTGCAACTGTGGGTAAAAAAGAACACATAGGAGACCTCTCATGGAGGGGTGATTGGCATACACAGAAGGCTGAGCGGGACTTCCGTCGAGTATTCCCGCCAACTCGGCTACCGCGGGAAGAAGAAACCAATGTTCCTCAGAGGAGAGGGAGCCACCAAGACCTCATGCAAACTCCTTTGCTGCCCCTGATCCACCCAACTCACACTGAAGCGGGGAGAACTTTTTCTCCATCCCCATATGGCGGTAGTTCAACTTGTCCCAGGATGCTTGTTTCCGGTCCAGGGAGTACCTGGCTTGGCAGTTCGATCTGGACTGTTCCCATGAGGCACAGGATCAGGACTGATTTGCATATGGCTGGATTCAAACTGTTGTGGCGTAGTGGGTAAAAGAACAATGGATTTAACCCACATCTCTTGACTGGGGAAGAATGTTTGAATCATTCAGCATTCTGTCCATCATTTGTTGCAGTTACACTTTTCACCCTAAGTGGAACGTGTATGCCCATACATGGGTCCCTTGCCCACTGTGCCACTGGATTCAAGCTAGCTTGCCTGATGAAGGGTGAAATATCCCAAAACCAGTTCCCGGGATGCTTGTTTCTGGTCCAGGGAGGACCTGGCTTGGCAGTTTGGGCTGGACTGTTCAGATGAGGCACAGGGTCTAGACTGATTTGCATATAGCTGGGTCTGAACTGAGGTAGCTTTGTTAGCTAAAGAATGGTGATGGATTCAACCCAGTTCAGTGACTGGGGGTGAGTGTCTGAAAAGTTTCAGCGCTCCGTCCATCATCTCCTTGTGTTTGGTAGTTCAACTTTAGTAGCTGCCCGTGATCGCGTGGCGGAGCTGCCGTAATACAGTTCCTGATGGAAGCCGGATGGCCCGAGGTCGAGCCTGAACTGAGGTCGGCTTTACTTTCCTGGAATGGCTGCACTGGAGGATTCTCCATCTCTCCTTATCGTGGGAGATATGAAGCGTCCTCTCCGTTGGGGCAGTATTCTCCTCCTTTGTCCTCTCCAGCGTCAACATTGCGTAGCAACGTGAGGCTGTGGCCAGGGGCTTTCATTGCGTTCCTGAAGCAGAGGCTGCACAAACCATTGGTGGAGGTGGGGGGAGAACTCTTCCACCTCCAAGCTCTCCCCTCCCACTACCATCTAACACCAGGGAAAGGGTCGTGCTGCCCATTCTCCAACGTCAGGGATGGCAGACAGTGCTCTCAATGCTCAGCATGGCAGGATAAATGGCTCCACCTGCCCTGTCTCTTTTAGATTGCTCCTGAGTGACTGGGAAAGTGCTCTCCACGCTGGTGCCACAAAGGAGCACTCAACCCACGCTTTATTTACAAACACAAAGGTGGAGGACAGTCCAGTCCTTCTTCAGCTCCAGACAGGAGCAGCAACTGCAGACCGGCCCACCCCACACACATCAGGAGCAGCACTTCTCACACAGCTCCCTACGCTCCTTCCAGGCAGGTTACTTTAGGATCCAGCAAGGATCTGTCTTGGAATATTTTATCTCTCTAAGATTTCCATCAGGAGGCATGCACACGCAAGTCCTTGGAGATTCTTCCCAATCAGGATACCAAAGCACGTCAAAAAGAGTCAGTCCTTTTCCTCTACTACAGACAGAAGCAGCAACTGCAGGCCAACCCAACCCTCAATCAGAAAAGGCAGTACTCCTCACACAGTCCTTTGCCTCTTCTTCTTGGCAGGGTCCTCTTGTTCCTGGAAGTAATATCAAGCCCTGGGATTCAGGTTCAATACTTATACCCCATTGTGTCATTGTTCTCCTTGTGGCAAGGGTCTCTGAACCCAGTCCTAACCAGTCCTGTCCTGTCTGGTGCAGCATGACCACAGGGGGCGGAGACAGCATTGGCAAAAGGAGACACAGCCAATGCAGGTGCAAGCAAATCTCCTCCCACCACTCTAAATGCAAACCTGGTCTATTCATCCCAGCAATTAGACTCCCAGGCAAGGCAGGGCACACCTTAACCCTCCTCCCCCACGGCTGTCTAGAGTGAATGGACATCCCAAGCTCCTGTCTCTCAAACACCAGACACTGAATAAGCAAACAGTCAGAGGCACACAGGAAGGTAAAGTAAGAAAATGCCCACTTTCTAAAAGTGGCATTTTCAAACACAGAATTTAAAAAACACCTTTACCAAAAGGTGTGCTAATACATTATGAGTTCAGAGAGCCTAAACTCCATTTCTCTATCTTGTTCCTATGGAAAGTTATATTTTTAAGATGTAACAAAGCAACTACCATGTTAGCCTATGGAACAGATTGCCTTTAAATGGGGAAAAGGAAATCAGCAGTATTTCACTATCAGAACATGTCACACACACCTTTATGTTGTGAGGATTCTGCACATACACAGAACTATGCGCAGGAATATGGGACCTCGGTGTATAGGGGCTAAGCCTTCCCACCACCTTAGTGCCCACAAACCCAGGACCAACTAGCTATAGTGTCTCACTTGCTCCTCACTCACTCATGAAGAAGCAAATGATTAGACACCCCAGAACACAACACGGCCGGATCTTTCAGGAATCGCAGTAGCAAGACACAACTTTTCACACACTCTCTTGTACATGGCCACAACAAGAACTGACCGAAAAACAAATATAGTTTAAAATGTTTATTTTAACTATTGTGTTCTAAAACGAAGTATATGAGCCACAACCAGCAGCATAATGCACAAACCTAACACAGTTAGCATTGCAGTAAGGCCATATATCATAAAGGTAGATGTCATCATATAAAGACAGAGGATAAAGGATGATAAAGCCTAACCACCCTCCCCTTAGTAAGAAGAAGCTTTATTATATAATAGAACATCTCTGGGTTTTGTCAGCAGGTCCCAGACCTTAGTGCCTAGATGATATATCTACATCATAGTAACCACATGGCTCTTCTCACTGGAAGGCTCACTCTCCAAGTGTGTTTTACCTAAACAACCTTTATATCAAAGCATGAGTTTTCAGCAGCTGCTGTGTTAGCATGTTTTGGCTAGGTGCTTGGGACTGACTAGAACAGAATAAAAAGGAGCATTGTTTATCAACCTTGCTCACAGTGTTCAGACTAAACTCCAGGAGCAGGCAGAGAATGAACCAAGCAGATGGTTCTCATGTGAAAGGAACAAACAGAGTCTTGTAAAAACAAAGCCATGTAGTAACATGCGCAAAAGTAGCATCATGGTTGCTGGGCTCATGCTCACTTAGCGATGTGTACAATGTCCCTATCAGCCACATGACACCCTCCCATTGGCCAGGTTGTAGCATATAGAAAAAGCAAAGCAGAGTCAACAAGTGCTTGTAAACTAGCCAAATTGGGACAATGCAAAAAATCTAGAGTAGAATGTTTTCAAGGCATGTTCGGAAAATGCGCCAGATTACATGAACCAAGAAATGCAATTCATTCCATAAGGTCATCTCTGTTGTTCCTAGCAAAGAACAACATGAGCATGTGTGTTCCTTAGATCTGCTCAACTGGATGGCATCCAGTTGAGCAGATCTAAGGAACACACATGCTCCTCATAATCTGATGCTTCCAAGAGCATTTCCGGGCAACTTGCTTGATACTCAAGGAAATTCCAGTCTACCAACACTCCATGTGCAACTGCACGCATTAAGCGGCTGTCCCCAGAACAGGCCTGATCATGGGCCAGTAACGGACCCATTAGTTGATCATAATCGAGGTCAGTGCCAGATGCATTGGAGAGGCATAAATCCAAGGCCAAATAGAAAGGACACCATCAGCAATTGAACACAAATTGCACGCAAGTGAAGTAGGCGAAGCAAAAAGTAAGTCCCTTTTGGCCCATAGGAACGAATGGGAAATACCAATTCGGTAAATACCGATTCGGTAATTTCCGAATGTCCGATTCTACCGATTCGGTATTTTTTACCGAATTTTTATCTACATCCCATTTACGGATTCTAAAATACCGATTCAGTAAAGTTCGGTATTTTAGAATTAGTAAAATTGGATTACCTACATCTGGCCCTTGGTGTATTAATTCTCCAAAATGGAGTGGTAGATTGGTGTTTAGTAGTGAGTGTACCTCACTTGCGGTTCTCGCCACCTGTAATTCGAAGGTCTCTCGTGCTGATGTGAGAGCCACTTCTTGTTGAAACAATAGCGCTTTGAGTATGCTCAGTTTATTGAAATTTGTTTTTAAAGTTGGAATGGAAGGCCAAAGCAAACTATTTACAATCCCATGCGGGGGTAGAAAAATGATATTGCTGCAACAAGTAACATATTGCAAAACCGTTACTATAGATTGAGATGGCAATTTTAACTTATAGAAGTAGGACTCCGGATTGGACGCATTGTAATCTGAAATGTGTCCGTTTTGTGTAAGAAATGATGAGCATAATGTTATTAACAAAATAAATCCGCATAATTGTCCAAATTCAAATAAAAGTCTTCAGCTTTAAAAGCAATCTCATATTTTAAATCAGAAAACAATGAATTAACTGTCTGAACATTCCAGTTGTCTGAGTGTATGTCCTGTGATACATCATCTCCTAGTGAAACGCGGAACACATATGGAATGTTCAGGACCTCTGTTGGACCATGGATATCAAATGCAACTTTATAACAAACTATACCACCAGCAACAGGGAAGGCCCAAATGTTCCGTAGGGCTTGGTCACGTTTCATTATATGAGTCGATGTATGGGGAGCAAGAATTCCATCAATCAACTTCACAGCAGAGCATTCTGGCAAATAATGACTATTGATGAACAAGGAAAACACAGTCACAAACCCAATCTACATGAAAAGGAAGATAAGCGTGAGCACTATCCAGATGTATGTCCAGGGAGGGACCAGTTAAGTCTTTTTGAACCAGGTGATGAAAAGACTGGTTTGCGTCGGTTCAGTTGTCACAGATAAGGACGAAGATGATGAATCGTATGAGAAACTTGTACGATCCATATAATAACCTCTTTCTCCCAAGCACAACATTGGGGGCTGTGCAGCATCGGGTAGAGGATGTATAGTAATGTCCGGAACATCAACGAGGACCTCAATAGGGGGAGAATCATACTCGACGTCTGCATTGGAGGAAGATGAAGGGACAACAGGCAAGAAGTCAATAGAAGTTCCCAGCTCCCCCTCCACATCGCGGGAACTAGTCGAAGAAGCTAAAGCCACCGGATTCAGTGAAACAGCTTGGCTTGAAATTCTGGGAGTCACACTATGCAGTATCGGCCATATGGTGTAGCTTGACATTATTAATTGAAATAAATCTGTTTTCCTGGTGACCTGCCAAAGAAGGCAACATCACTGTATGGGAAGGAACCCTTTAAACCAAGAACTGGGACAGGTGCACAATAGGATGGACCAAATTCTTCTTTGTTCTCCAGCTTTTCTCATACCAGATCACCAACTTTAGGAAGTCAGCCAGTAACAGGAATCAGCATTGCCGCTTCAGTGGACGAGGGTGAATGATCTTTAGCTAGTGTGTAATGGGTATTTTGTAGTTCCTGCAACATATTAGAATGGTTATCTATGTAGAATGTTGCGGCAGCCGCCACAACATCTAACCCATCAAGGTCTGGCACAAACATTTTAATGCCAAAAAGCATTTTGTATGGGGTCCACCCACCCAGAGATATTCTTGGGAGATTATTTATTGCACGTTGAACCCCATACAAATGAGTCAGTCAACCCCTGCCAGTACAAAAACTTCTAGCTGTCAAAGATTGCTTTAAATCATGGTTCATTTGCTCCACTATAGAATTGCCTTCAGGCCTGTATAGAGACGAAAACTGCACCAGGAACCCCAGAGACCTCTTTGTGTCCTTGTACACCCTAGAGGCAAATGCTGGACCTTGGTCAGAATGGAAGGTGCCAAAGGCAAAAGTCCTGACAAAGACACACAAATCACCTATGACATTTTGAGCATCAGCACTTCATTGTGGCCAAACCCAAAGGGATCTAGTGCACAAATCAACTGAAACCAAAATAAGTTTATATGCAGTGTCAGAAGTCAAAGGACCACAGCGATCAAGATAAATGCAACCAAACGGTTGATTTGAAATGTAAAGCTGTGTATGTGGTCGGAGTGCAACTGTAGATGGTTTAATCTGTTGACAAATGTTACCAGACAGCACATAATTACTGATGTGTTTGTATAAACCACACCACCAATAACATTGCTGTAAAATAGAAATAGTCCCAGAAATTCCGGCATGTGCAGATGCCATGCTTTCATGTGTGGCTATGATCAAAGGAAGTCTGCGGTCCTCGTTGGGAATCAGCCCATCCGCGATTAACAGTTTTGTAGCAAATGGGACTTGATCAGGTGACAAATGATAAGAACACTTAGAAGGGAAACCTTGTTGGAATTTGTCCCGCCGTCAGTAGCAGCTATCGCTGCAAGAATATCATTATCAATCTTAGTTATGGACCAACTAACTGCTGCTACTGAACATGTGGCTACTGCAGATTTTGCTTCCGCATCAGCCAAAGAATTACCAGCAGCATGTGTTCCCACACGCTGATGGCCTAGAGTGTGAATAAACTGTGTGAGCGGCAAACGTTCTTTAAGTTCCACCACTCAGACCCAAAGCATTTTATGCTCATTGCACTACCTTTAGAGTCTTGATAATCATTCTGAGACCGAAAGAATAAATTAAATATAAAAGAAAGGGAGGGCTCCTTTTTGAACTAATTTGGGACAAGGAGATATAAAGAGAAAAACTAGAGAGGTCCCAATAGGTTCAACTCTAAAAAGCCCTTACGTGTATTACCCTGATAACTCACAATGCCAGCTTACTAGAAGCATATAAAAAATTACTAAATTTTGAACATATATAGAAAAATGTCATAATATCAGAAATCATAAAAAATACATGTGTGTTTGGTTAAAAAGCAATTTATTACAAATCATTAAAATTAATGTCATATAACATCAGTAGTGCCGTACATACAAATAAAGATACGGTTATTGTTAAAAAAGATTTTGGCCAGTATAAGTACAAGAATAAAAATGTAAAAAAGATCACAGTTGTGATCTTTTTTAAATTTTTATTCTTGTACTTATACTGGCCAAAATCCTTTTTAACAATAACCGTATCTTTATTTGTATGTACGGCACTACTGATGCTATATGACATTAATTTTAATGATTTGTAATAAATTGCTTTTTAACCAAACACACATGTATTTTTTATGTATTTTTTATGATTTCTGATATTATTACATTTTTCAATATATGTTCAAAATTTAGTAACTTTGTATATGCTTCTAGTAAGCTGGCATTGTGAGTTATCAGGGTAATACACGTAAGGGCTTTTTAGATTTGAACCTATTGGGACCTCTCTAGTTTTTCTCAAAAGAATAAATTGTCATTGAAAGCCTGCACACAGTAGTATGAATTGCACACAACAAGAGTATTCACATCTGAATACGTGAATTCTAGAGCTAAAATAAAAGCAGCTCTACCTATTGAGCCGTGCAGTTTCCAAATTCCTGCCTATGGACTAAAGAAGTCTTATATTCACCATTTACAATTAAGACAGCTACAATAGCACAAGCCGCTGAATATGCATGCTTTGACCCGACAGCTGGTAGAGCAGATCCATCGGTATAGATGATACATCTGTACTGAACCAAGGGAAGCCACGACAACGGAGGAGGATGAACATGTTTGTATTGTAAGAACTCCTGTGTCTGCAACGAGGGATCAAAAATAAACTTGACAACTGTTGATGCCAAAGAACTCGCCCATTGTATCCAACGGGGAAGCAAAGCTTTAGAATTCGGTACATTCGCCTTAGTCACTGCTTCCAAAGTAGGTGAAACCATAAGAATGCGTTTTCCCTGTGCCAGAGAGCGTTCCTTCAAAATCGCCATCTGAACCACAGTCAAAATGTTCTCAACTGTGGAAAATCGCAATTCTGCCGATGTGTATAAGTGAGATTTATTATAACTGTGTCATCTTCATTAATGTCAAATAAGTGAAACCTACCGTCCCTGGTACAATTCTTATGACCAGGTTCATAGAAATATCACCTGATAACAAGAAGTTGGTCGCAAGCAGATCAGGCTGCAAAGACTGAAGAATCAAGGTATGTTCCGGAGGCCAGCTGGCGGACGAAATAGAGGATTGTATCAATGCTTAAAGCGGTTTGATACGCTGGGCATAATCAGGAATGTGAGTCCTCGCATAATTAAAAAATCCCAGGAAAGAGTGTAATTTTTCAATGTAGATGGAGGTTGTAATTGTGCACACTTCTCCATAAAGTGGGGGGCCAACGCCTGATCTTGATTATTGAGCTCATAGCCCAAAAAGAGAACCGCCAAACAACTGATGTGTGACTTGGCAAAATTAAATTAGTCACAAAAGAGAGAATAATGCGATCCACTTGCACAAGATTCGGGATCAATTTGTCATCTGTCAAATAAATATAATTGACGAATGAGAATGCATTTGGGTCAATGTTGTGTAATAGAGACACAACACATACAGCAAAAGCCCCGGGACTGTTCTTTTATCCCATAGGCAAATGTGTAAAGTACTTCTGATTCCCAACCGTGGTAAATGCGGTCAAATCACAGCTACCAGGAGCTAAATTGTGACTATAAAAACCATTAGAAATATCCAGCATTGTTTTGAATTTTTTACAAACAATATTATTCACTAACGTAGAGCTGTGTGTGTTTTGTACTGCAAATGTACGAACGTGACTGTTCAGATGTCTGTAAGCCAAAATGATGCGATATGAACCGTTCTGTTTCAAGATCAGAAAAAGAGGATTATTCATGAATGAAACACAGGGTTTAATGACACCTTGATAGTCCAACTGGGTCAAAATTTCACTAAAGGATGATTTTGCTTCATGTCTGATCAGATATTCCGCCTGTGGCTGGGGCATAGAACGTAAAGGTATTTCATGTGCCGGCGAAGCGTTATCCCAGCCCACCTGATTACGCTACACAGCAGGCTCTAGGGCCAAAGCCCATTCCACAGCGGAAGCTTGTTTAGCCTCTTCAGAGATGTAGCGGGGAAAACTAGGGAGTATAACATATTCCCCTCGGAAGAAGACAAAACAAATGGAGGAGGCCAATCTGTCTCCGCCAACAAAATGTCATAGGAGGAGGTAAGGTTATCCCAAAAAATTCCCTTAATTGTACATTTAATATCACCCTCCATTTGGAGGTCTATCTCATAAAGCCTATCAGGGGGTGCAACTTGTGTATCTGCTGTTTCCACTGTGATGAAAGTATCAGTTGCTCTCGCCGCCAGACAAGGAAGGAGTACTTCCCGCACTATGTTAACTCTTGTCGCATGGTCGAGGAGTGTCACCACCCATCTCCAATCGAGGAGCAGGGTTCTCACCGTATGAGGCATACTTTGTTGTCAAAGTTGCAACTTTCTTCTTTTGAAATGGGGCCCGTAAAGGAGGCAGCCCCTCCAGTTTGGTTTTCACTTCAAACTGGCGTGGCGGATCATGTCTTTACTGAGTGGTCTTGCCTTGCCGCCGATCCTGTCGCTCTCCACCACTAAACTGTGAATCCGAAGATTACTGTAATGAAAGAGGAGAGCGAGGATCGCGTACTTGAAAACTCTCCGGGGACTTAATTTTTGAGCAGTTGTGCAAATCATACCTACACTTACAAGTTTCAGGTGTCGGTGAACCAGCACGTGAACCTTGCTTCCGCTGTTGCTGCTGCTGATTCTTATTTCAAGTCTTTTTAGGAAAGACTGGACACCCATCCTTCTCAGGTTGGTAATTTGTTGTGTTTGTGTAAATGGTTTAATACCCAAGTTATTGCGTCCTAAGGATTTATATACTTTAGCAATAATCTTAGACATTTGACCTTGCTTATCCATGTCAGCAACTGCCTCTAGGCGCTGACTCACCTGTAAGCTAACTGCTCCCCCTTGACGTTAGCTAGGATTATATCGGAAACTATAAGGAACACCCCCACCAACCTCATCCCCAACTCCTGGGCAGCCTCAGCCCCGTGTTCATCTTGAACCTTTTTAAGTAGGGACGGAAGAACAGTCATGCAGGGGGTGCCAAAGCAAAGTAAATATACAGCTGCAAACACTTTCCCCTAGGTGGTGCAATTAGCCAAATTAGGAATGGGTCCTTTAAGGAAACTCATAGTAAGGAGCCTGTGTTTCTGCACAGGCGTAGTATGTGGAAAAACAGCTTCAAGTTACTCACATTTTTCTGCAAGCCAGTAAGTGAAATCATCCCTATTCTAAGAATGTTTATCCATCACTGAATTAATCATGATGGGACTAATAACAAGATCGCCACCATGTCCCAGTGGGTGTGCGGCAGCTCCAGGCAAAGCTACCTGAACATTACGTGAGTTAAACTGTATTACAGCCCTATGTATTTGTATCAACGATGTATGCAATTGTCTTAGCTCTACAATAGGGACATGAAGGTAATTTGGATGTAGTATAAACCCAGCCGAAACAGGCCACGTGGCCCCATCGACTGATAAGGGGCCAAAACGGACCACAGAAACAGGGGGAGGAAGGGTGCCATTAAACCACACGGTGAGCTACCAATGGAACTTCAAGTAATCGATAAGGGTGATAATCCCGCAGGATTGCGGAGGCAGGATATTCGTGAAACAAATTGTCATTCCAATCCAATGCCGGAAAGGTAACCCAAGAATAGAAAACCTTGAAGCCATATGCTGCATCCGCCTCAACTACAAAAATAAATCAGCTCCTCCATTAGGGACTCCATGCTGAGATAAATAAGCTGTGACCACAGTGCGGTTCGGAGCCGCAATAGTGACCGCCATAAGAAGAGCAGTATAAGGAACTAATGAACAATAGCGCAAAGGTGGGCCAATATAGTAAAAATAACCTTTTAAAATGCAAGCTTGAAAAACCTATAAACATTAAATATAGGAGGTTAAGCCCTCACACCATGGACATCTCGGGAAACTAGTGAGAGGGTATTGTGGCCATGCACGAGAAGTACTCAGGGGTCTCACAAATAAGTACCAGACCAAACATTGTTGGTGCCATGTTGCAGGGATTCTGCACATACAGAGAACTATGTGCAGGAATATGGGACCTCAGTGTATAGGGGCTAAGCCTTCCAACCACCTTCGTGCCCATGAACCCAGGACCGACTAGCTATAGAGGCGCACATATGACCCCCTAGAAAAAGCCAGCTATAGATCTGCTACCATAGCCTATCATAAGCAGATAAAAAAGGCTAAAGCTGTTTACTATACCAACTTGATTAATTCCAGTACTACCGTTCGAAAACCATCTTCTCTTTGATAAAGGATCTGTCCAAAACTTCTGAGGCCACCGAAAGTGCAATTAAATCTAATGCACAGTGCAAAGAGCTAGCTTGCTTTTTCGTTGGGAAAGTTAAAGGTATCTACGACGCCTTAAATTCCAATGCTTCGGTCTCGCCCTCTTGCTAAACCGCAGGTCCATCCGTTCTATCTCACTCTCTCCTAACTTTGCTGCCACTTTCACAGACAGATCTGGAGTCTCTGGCTGTAAAAGTTTAATCCGGATCACCAGATGATCCGGTCAAACCCGAGGCATTTAGATTCTATCAGGATTCCATTCTGCTGGAGGGACGAGAGCTGATCAATCGTTGTCTCCAATTAACCACGGTTCCCAGCTCCTGGAAGCATGCCAAGGTGCTTCCCCTGTTAAAAAAGCCCACCTTGGACCCCGTAAGGTCGGATAGTTATAGGCCCATCTCCCTCATGCTGTATCTGGCCAAGGTGACGGAATCTCACGTGAACGCCACCCTGACCAGGTACTTAGAGACAAACGATATTCTGGCCGAAGCATGAAGTAAAAAATCTGGGGGTTCTACTGGACAATGATCTAGCTTTGGACTCCCATGCAAAACGAGTGGTGGGCACCTGCTATGGGCGTCTTCCCTCCCTCAGCCCATTTTAGGATTCTTTGAGCCTTCGACCCGGCAGATAATAGTTCAATCCATGGTCCTCTCACATCTGGACTATTGTAACGTTCTTCTGCTAGGCTCCAACCTGACGGTCCCAAAAAGACTTCAGAGGGCTCAGAATGATGCAGCCCGCACTCTGCTTGCCCTGCCGAAATACTGCTCTGCTTCACAGGCTCTTGCCCGGCTGCATTGGCTACCTGTGAAACAGAGAATACAATTTAAAATTCTCCACGGCCGTGGTCATCAAATATTGCAGGGACTGTGCGCTTTCTATACCCCGATGCGTGCTCTCCGATCTGCAGATCTCCATCTTGCCTGCACTACTAGGGTTCGCAGGAGCAGAGCGGGTGAACACTCATTCAAACACAAGGGTCCACTACTTTGGAATTCTATTCCACTTCAAGCACGGTCCACCACGAATCATCAGCTTTTCCGTAAACTAATTAAAACTTGGCTATTTTCTTCCATCTGATTAGCCCAAGCAGCAGATGCTGTTATCACTCTCTTCCTCTATACACTGCCGCCATGTCACACATGTCCGTGAGCGCTGGGACACCCCGTTGCTGGGGTAGCCATGCGCAATATAAAACGACTTAACATAACATAACATATAGTGTCTCACTCGCTCTCCTACTCACTCATGAAGAAGCAAATGATTAGACACCGCAGAACACAACACTCCTGGATCTCTCAGGAATCACGGTAACAAGACTCAGCTTTTCGCACACTCTCGCGTACATGTCCATAACAAGAACTGACCAAAACATGAATATAGTTTAAAATGTTTATTTTAACTATTGTGCTCTAAAACACAGTATATGAGCCACAACCAGCAGCAAAATGCACAAAACTAATACAGCATTGCAGCAAGGCCATATATCATAAAGGGAGATGTCATCATATAAAGACAGTGGATAAAGGACTATATGGCCTAACCACCCTCCCCTTGGTAAGAAGAAGCTTTATTATATAATAGAAGATCTCTGGACTTTGTCAGCAGACCCCATACCTAAGTGCCTAAGTGGTATATCTACATTATAGGAACCGCATGGCTCTTCTCCCAGTAATGCTCCCTCTCCAAGTGTGTTTTACTTAACCCCTTAAGTGCTGCGTCGGGGCGTTGGCCGACGGCAGCACTACCTCACCAGTGCTGCGCACGACCATTGGACGTCCATTCAGCACTAGTTCCAATGGACAGCGCAGCACTGGGGAGGGATGTTTACGAGCATCTATGAGGCTAGACATGCATCCCCATAATATCAAAGCACGAGTTTCCAGCAGCAGTTGTGTTAACATGTTTTGTCTAGGTGCCCGGGACTGACCAGAACAGAATAACAAGGGACATTGTTTATCGACCTTGCTCACAGTGTTCAGACTAAACTCCAGGAACGGTCAGAGAATGAACCAAACAGACGGTTCTCATGTGAAAGGCACAAACAGAGACTCGCAAAAACAAAGCCATGTAGTAATGAGCGTTAAAGAAGCATCATGGTTGCTTGGCTCATGCTAACTTAGCGATGTTGAAAATGTCACTATCGGCCATGTGACAAGTACATGCCCCATCATTCACATACACTGCACCCTGCCCATGGGGGTACCTTGGGCCTATCTTAGGGGTGCCGGAAGGTAGGGGCCTGGCAAGTGGATGCATTTGCCAGGACAACATGGCAGTTTAAAACTGTGCACACAGACACTACAGTGGTAGGTCTGAGACACATTTACAGGGCTATTCATGTGGGTGGCAAAACCAGTGCTGCAAGCCCACTAGTAGCATTTGCTTTACAGACCCTGGCACACACATACACTTTAATACGGACTTGGCAATGATTCAAATATGCCAATCATGAATATTCAATCATATCACAATTTAGACAGAGAGCAAATGTACTTTAGCTCTGATCTGCAGTGGTAAAGTGCCCACAATCCTATAGCCAGACATAAACAGGGTCAGAAAAAAGGAGGCAAAAGGTTTGGGTATAAGCCTGTCAAAATGGCCAGGTCTAACTGTGAAAATGAGTAAATGGGAGCAAGAGTGAGTACGAGTAAGAGTGTGAATGAATAAGTAAGAAACCGCAAAATTGGGACTGAGTGAAAATAAGAGTGCATACAAGTAAGTGAGAATGAATGAGTGAGAATGAATGAATTTGAGTGTGTGATTGTAAATAATCATGAGTGAGTATGTTGTGCTACGCTTGCTAGTCTGCATTGACCCTGGAATACTGATAGTAATTTATGTCTTACAGAGGTACCCACAGCAAAAAACTGGTGTACTGTATGTAACTCCTAGTATAAAAGAGCACCTGTGGCAAATTATTAGAACTAGCATTCTAGAGTTAACACTTGGCATGTGGAACTCCCCTGACAAAATAGTCTCAATGACATACTGTAGGTAAGCCTTGGCATAGGGGGTATGTGTGTCAAAATGCTGGCACTGGCAGAAGAGATAACTCTTGAGAGGTGCACCTCTGGAAAAATGTTGGTGCTAGCATACTAAAGGAATAGTTTGGCATATGGGAGACTTATGGCAAAATGCTTGTACGTTTTAAGTCGTTATTGGCATAGGGAAGGACAACATTGGCGTACAGGAGGGGATAAACATGGGAAAATGTTGCCCTGTCATGCTAGACATAAGGGTCACCCATGATATATGGATGGCATCAATCGAAAATTCTGGCACTGGCATGTTGTGTGTCATTTTCGGCAGAAATGGGCACTGGTGGCATATGGGGGCCAATTGAGCGGCACAATGTTTTTAGTATTTTTTACATATGGAGCACTCATATCAAATTGAAAAAAATGGAGTCAGCCAATTCAGGAATGTCAGGCTTCATGAGTTGGACACACCATGAAAGCACTTAAATATTTCAAAATTGTCCTTATGCAGTTTATGGCTATTTAGCAAATACGCTCGCTGGAATTAATGGTAAGTGTTACGGCCAGGGGTAGAAGTGGGCGGAATCGGAAGGGCACGGCGTGCCCCTACTTAAAAAAATTGTTTCAGTCCATTCCCCTACTTCTTTCTTTCACAAAAGCATCCCGGGACGGCAAGAATAGTCCTACTTAAAAACAATACATTTTTAATTCGGCTTGTGCGGCAGGGGCAGCTCGCACTTCTCTGTTGAACTCCTGAGGCTGCAGCAGCCCCTCTATGAGCTCTCACAGACTGGGGGCAGGCCCATTGTCATTCCGATTGAGGCTAATTATTGCCTTTAGATTGACAATGCGCTGCCATCTGCCTTTCCCATGATGTGAGTTTGGAGTTAGTGATGACAGAGGAGCTTTCCCAAAACAGAGTACTGTGGGGAACTTGCCACTCTGTTTAATTTGTCAATGTTGTACACAGAGTGAACTGGGAAGGAGCAGTGACGGGACAGAAGAGGCAACAGGAAAAGTGAGGTGGATGGGCAGGAGAGGTGAAAGGATTGTTGCTCTTGCCAAAACTCACTGTTGTGCTTCACCATCTGGCCACTACTCTACATCTCGCGGCCCCCGCTCCGCTGGAGCCGCTCGCTGGATTTTGAACTGTCTTGGCCCCGACTTGGTTGTGAACTAAAAGACCTTGCTTTGACTACCTGCCTTCAATCGGACAGAGGCGGGACTGCAAGGACCAGCCTGCCAGCGGCGTTGATCGGCCGCAGCTGGTCCTCTTCTCGGCCCCTTCTGCGACTCCTCCCATAAAAGGCGTAACAGCAACGCGCACGCGGGACGCGCGCGGGTCGCAGCCCGGGGGTAAGTCCGGACCGGGCTACCCCCCCTAACACTGGTAATCACACCTTGTAACGTTCAATGCTTACTGTCCTATTTGTATAGACACGCATACATTTTTTATAATGGCTGTAGAGATGTCTCCTAAGAAAAGCTGTAGAAGTAAGGTGACAAAGGGGGGAACAAAACTAACTGGCACTTTGGACGATTTTATTACTAGGACCAATTCGCTAATAGATTTAGGTATCAACCTAATGGAACAAAGGGTTTCATTAGATCTTGCTATGGCTAGACGAATGTCCCAAGATCCCCTAATGGCTAGGAGATCGTCTCTGGGTCATATAGCAACAGCTAAAACCCCAGAACGTACGGAAGCCCCGCTTTAACTTCAACACACCCATCTATGCCCCCTAATCTACCAGTACATATTCCTACACAGGTTTCATTACAACTGACCTCTGAAAATTCACCCATCGAAGTTATACCCTCAAACCCAGACGGGACTAGCAGTAATGTACTGGTTCTTGTCTCAGAGCTTGAGACCCCTGAAAATGAGACAAGCACAAGTACAATGCAACTCCGCGGGAGGAAAGAGGGGGCTATACCCAAACGCAAACGTCCTAATCCCTCTGTTTACTCTAGAAAAAGACAAAAAATGGCTATGGCACAGGCCAACGCCATACCAGTCAGAGAGAGGGATGTCTCGGATAAAGATCTATCAGCAATGATAACAGAACTGAGTGAGGAACAAAGTACCGTAAATCGAGAAACAACCGAAGGGGCCCAAGAAATTCCACCCTCAAATAAATTGAGAGGCAGAGTAGGGTCTACTGAGGAGGAAAAAGGGATGTTAGTGAAGGAAATAGGGGACCTCATTAAATCACTCTTAATTGCATTAGAAACAAGATTGACACGAATAGAAAACCAGCTACTGGGGGTTGAAAAAAGTATCTTAACACTAGCAAGCTTAAGTATAGCTGGTCCTGTGACAAGCTCATCCTCAAGTGTAGCTACAGTGCCTGTAGCATCTTTATTACATAATAACACATTATACCCAATAGAACAGGGAACCAGTGCTACAGCAACTAGTATTAGTGTTAACCAAAAAAGTGCATCTGCCATAATCACCACAAAGGCAGCCATCGCTAAAACCGCTAATAGTGCTCCAATTGGGAAAGACCCCCAGCACAGAGTGTTAATGCTTTTAGGGCTACCCAACAGACACACAACAGGAATACCCTGAGGAGGAAAGGAGGGGGAGGATATATTGACCTACCTCCAGATGCAAGTCCATTTGTATCTGTTTTGACGGGGGTCCCGGAATTGGCCATCCAAGTTAACGAGAATTTTTGGTCATTAAAAAACAAGGTTCTACACTGGTTAAATGTGCAAAGGCCCCTTCCGCACCACATAAAAAGTAAAATATTAATGGTTCGCAGGGTTCCGTGGATAGGCCCAACAAGAAAGACCATACCAGGTGACTGCGTGGTGGTCACATTTGAGGATCCTCTTACCGTGCACCACCTGTGTTCCTGGAACTCAGACGCGTTTGGTGGTAGTAACGCGATCCAAACTAGACCGCTGTCCTATTTCTATCCTCCCGAAGTGCATTTTAAGGGTGATGAAGGGTGGGCCATGGTGAACCATAATGCTTCAGGGAGATTGCATGGTGGAAATCTGGGAAACCCAGGTCAATGGATGGGATTACCAACTTATAATTCATTCAGCTGCTTAGCAGCAGTAGACTGACTGAATATTCCAGTAGAATGTCCATCTTCCGCCAATGCTAGATCAAACAAGAAGAATCCTCTCAATATGGTAAAACTAAGAGAAAGTATCATAGAAACAAATCTAGTGGCTTCCAAGGGCGGGGGTTATAAAAGGAACAACCCTCCATACAGTAATACGAAACACCCAATTGCAGCCAATTCATCAACAGTTAATATGGTAGTGGTGGGTGATAGTGACCAGGGGGAGAGCCTACAAGGCTCTAACATACCAGGAGACATGAATGTAAATAATAGTATAAACACGCCTGACAATAGTCGGACGTGTGAAAATATGGTATTATTAGCAGAAGAAATACCAGTAGGGATGCCAACAAATGTGGAAATAGCACTTGTGGTGTCATCCGACATATTAATTACAAAGGGTGAGCCACTAAAATTAGTATCTTGGAACATAGCTGGAGTGTCCAAAAATTTGAGGGACCCAGAATGGTCAAAAATCATTGATGCTAATGATTTTTGTCTGTTACAAGAATCCTGGGCGGTGGCAACACCACATAGGGTAGGGTTTAAGTCCTTTGGAATAGGTGCCATTCCATCTAAAAGTGGAAGGTCCTCAGGTGGCTTAATAACTTGGGTGAAAGTAAGCTTGAGGATACAGACAGATGTAGTAGATACAAAATCACCCGACATATTAGCGTTAAAAATCACTACATATGAAGGGAAAAAATTCTTTCTAATCAATGTCTACAATAGACCGGCAACTGCATCCAAAGAATCTCCCACCTTAGCTAAATTAGACTCCTTCTTAGACAGAATAGCTGGAAAAGAGGAATATGTTATTATGGCCGGTGACCTAAATTGTAACTTCGAACCAGTCCTAGGGCTCAGCGACATTTTTGAAGAAGAAGACCAAGCTAATAAAATTCCAGCACTGGAGAGTATTAAACCTGTCAAATGCTCAGTTTTGGCAGTTCAAATAATGAAATTGTGTGCGGAGCATTGTCTCAGGGCCTGTAATGGACGGTCCACGTCAGACAGTTTGAAAAAACCAACTTTTAGTAGAAATAACTATAAAAGCAATTTAGATTTTGTAATTGTTTCTATCCCCATCTGGTCGAGCATCTTAGACTTCGAGGTAAAGGAGAGGCTAGAAAGCAATCACTTTCCTTTGAGCCTATTGATAGAAGCTTCCTTGTTTCAGGGAGCTGCGCACTCGTTATCAACTGATGTAAATGGTGGAGCTAATGATGCGATCCACATTAGTAACAACAGACGAGTACTCAAATGGCCATTTATATTGGACCATGGTGACATTCTCGCTGAAATTTATGCACTTTTCGCAGGGACCTTTGGATCATTCATAGGTTCCCTGGTAGATAAAGAAAACCCTGCCTGTTTCATGTTACTTCACAAAATTTTTTTTAGAGATCTAAAAATGTTAGTCACTAAAATGCCCAAGAAAAACCAGCAAAAAATACAGAATCTGTCCCATAGCAAACCATGGTATGATAGAATCTGCAGGTAATCAAAAGGGGCGCTTTTACTTGCTATCAAATCTAAATCAGTAGCAGATATAAAAATAGCAAGGAATAATTACAAACTAGTACAAAAGGCTTCAAAAAAGCCTGGGAAGAGGAAAAACGGGCAGACATGTTGATAGCTGTCAAATCAAATGATAGTGTAGGCTTTTGGAGGTTAGTTGCTAATGGTAACCGTGTAGGGAGAGTGGTAAAGGACGTCTATTTGGACGAGCTAACATGGGTTAACCTTTTTACTAACCTTTATAAAAAATATGACAATGCCCAAAGAGCATATGATGATGATGCCTCATGCCTTGAACACCCCACTGATTGCCTGGGCTTCACACTAGGTGAAACCAAGTCGGCAATTAATTCAGTAAAGAATGGTAAAGCCCCAGGCCTAGATAAGATTCCTGGGGACTTGTATAAGCATGATCTAAAAGTATGGGCACCATACATAAACTACCTGTGTAACAAGTTATCCCTTAGTCTAGATTTCCCTGAAAGTTGGAGGGGAGCAGAAATTGTTTTAATTTTTAAAAAAAGGGATCGGATGGACCCTTCTAATTACCGGCCAATCAGCCTGATGGATATTCTCCAGAAAATCTACTCACGACACATCTTAACTCGTGTCAATGACTGGATGGAGGAGAATGCAATTTTAACTAAATATCAAGCTGGTTTCCGATGTAAAGTAAGCACAATTGATCAGGTATTCAGATTTTGCTGCTTATACTGGAAATATGTACACATTAAAAAGGGACATTCATACGTTGCTTTCGTCGATTTGAGAGCAGGGTTTGATTTAGTGCCACGCGACCTTTTATGGAGAACACTGAGTGCAGCAGGGCTGCCAAATAGCCTGTTGGTTCAGATAAAAGAGCTGCACGAAGGGAACTTTGCGAAAGTCCGATGGGGCCCAAATGGGGAACTGACTCAAAAAATACCCATCGAGCGTGGCGTTCGCCAAGGCTGCGTATTGGCCCCCACACTTTTCTCCCTTTTTGTGAATGACATCCCTGCACATCTAGAGGGATGTACAAATGATTCACCGAAATTGAATGGAGAAAAGGTAACATCATTACTATTTGCAGATGACACAATTTTGATTTCCCAAACCAAGAAAGGCCTCCAGGCACAACTTAATTCTTTCAGTGAATATTGTAGTAGGAAAGGACTGGAAATTAATGGGAAAAAAACAAAATGTATGGCCCTCAATCCAGCAAAACCAGATAAAGGCTGTCTAACTCTGAATGGTGAGAAACTAGAATCGGTCCCAAATTTTTCATATTTAGAGGTTACCCTAGACTCTAATTTTTCCTGGGGGGCCCAGATGGAAAGAAGTAAGATGACATTCATTCAGAATGTAAAACCTATCCTCAGGAAACAAAGTCTGAGTACTAGCAAAGCTGTGTCTCCGGTAGTTGAGCTATTCAAATTTAAGGTCCAACCAGCAGCATTATATGGCGCAGAAATTTGGGGCCCCATGTCAAAGGACACCTTCTGCGTCATGGACAACAACTTTATGAGAAGCCTGGTAAGGGCTCCAAGAGGCACTCCTTTAGTGCCACTTCAGTTGGACTTAAATGTCAAAAGAACAGATCACTACGCTATAATTTGGCCATTAATGTTATGAGTTAGATTGTGGCGGGTGCTAGAATTGTACGATTTTAGAGATGGTTTAAAAGAGATTATGGGGTTGGATAGCTCGAATACCATCCCCTGGTTAAAACATGTTAAAACCTGGTTCACCAAAATAGGTCTAAAACATTTTTGGGAGAATCCAGAATATCTACCGCCAAACCCAAAACTGATCGTAAAAAGGGCTTTCTGGAGCTTTATGGTCAACATGGTAACAAATGTATCTGATGCTGGAATTTTAGTAACCAACTTTCTCAGTTTCAAGGATGAGCCTCTATTTGAGTCCTTTCTTGATGAGATTAAGCCCCCACTTGCCAAAACCCTATTTTTAAAACTAAGATATGGGAACCTTATGATCAAAACAACTTTGGCACGTTGGTCTAGGAGGACTAATGTTCAAACCCCAGTGGTAGACGAAATTTGTACTATGTGTGAATGTAATCAGACAGAAAATGAGCTCGATATCCTCTTCTTCTGCCGCGCATATGTACTGGCCAGAAGAAGATGGATTAAACCACTATGCCTATTATTAGGAGTGAGATCCTGTAACCAGGCCCTAAGAATAATTAAAACAGACACAACTCAAACAATAATATTTAGTGTCAGTCAATTCTTACATTAAATTTTTTTTCTTCAGAAAAAAAAGGGCAAAAACTATAAATGGAATAAGTTCTCAAGATCAAAATGAGTTTTAGAAACTTTGTAAGGACCCTTGGTATTTTAGAACCGGTTGTGCTTAGATGAAGTTTTAGTGAGAAATGTATTTTTATTTATGTATTCTTCTTTTTAAAGTCTACAAATGTAAAATAAGGGTAGGGCTAAGACCTTTTTATGATTTGCCCAGCGCTAACCGCCTTTGTACCATTCAAATTACCAAGCAATGAGGCAGGCGCCGGAGACCAGAAGGCAGGAAACAGGAGTTTTATTCCGACGGAGCAGAACACATCAGATCGGACAACAAGGTATCGTCTCGAGGTGCTCTAACAGCCTCTCGGAGGCCTGGCCTCTTATACACTGTTTTATGGCATGTGACCTTCCTTTATTACAATCAGATCATTGTGAACAACAAGGAAAAAAGACATCCCCGTAATCCTCGTGTCAATCCCACCCCACATGCCTCTACAATAGAGATCCTCAACCTGCTGATAAGAGGAGGGGGTCATCGCGCAGCTGAGTGTTCTGTCGATTCTTAGGATGTGTGCGCCTGATCATATCCCGGGGGGTGGGGAGGTCTTGATCAATAGAGGGTCCTTTGAAGAAGAGTGACTTCATACAATAAGGGGCAGTAAATGATATCTCCCGGCTTAGGCGATGGCCTCGGACCTGTGTGGACAGCTGGACACGGGGGAAGGGGTCATCAAAGGAGTGGTATCATGCTGCATGGACAATCGGGCGCGGAGGGAAGGTTTACCAACAGAGGGGCATTCATGGGAGGAGAGGAGATGCTGGTCAGGCGCCGGCGTGACTCCCAAGGACAGGGTCATGCAGAAGGGTCATGCTCATGAGGGGGAGGGAGGGGGAGCCAGGGTGCGCGGAGGATGCCTGCTGGGTCAGAGGGGCGCGCTGGCGATCGATCGTGGACAGGGAGACCATGATACCTAAAATGGTTGTCGTGCACGTTGTACATGGGTGACAAGCTGGCGCAGATGATGTTCAGTTCGTAAACTAAAATTCCACACAAATGTTTATTAATGCAAAATGTATCAAAAAAGTGACAAAATGTACATTTTAATGCAATGAATTGTGTTGTGACTCTTTTATGGCATTCATGCCGAAATAAAGAAATTTGAAATTGAAAGGGCAGGAGAAGCAACAGGCAGGAGAAGTGACAGGGTAGGAGAAGTGAGAGGGTAGGAGAGATGATGGGACAGGAGAGGCAACAAGAAAGGAGAGGTGATTGGGCAGGAGAAGTGACGGGGCAGGAGCAGTGATTAGGCATGAGCAGGAGCGGTAACCGTGCAGGAGCAGTGAACGGACCGAGCGGTGAACGGGCAGGAAAAGTGACGGGGCAGGAGCAGTGAGGGGGCAGGAGAGGCAACAGGAAAGGAGAGGTGACTGGGCAGGAGCGCTGACTGGGCAGGAGATGTGACCAGGCAGGAGAAGTGACGGGCAGGAGAAGTGACGGGCAGGAGAAGTTACGGGCAGGAGAAGTGACGGGCAGGAGTGGTGACGGGCAGGAGTGGTGATAGGCATAAGTGGTGACGGGGCAGGAGAAGTGACAGGGCAGGAGAAATGACGGGGCAAGAGAAGTGTTGGGGTAAGAGAAGTGACGTGGCATGCTATGTGACAATGCAGGAGACATGATGGGGCAGGAGACGTGACGAAGCAGGAAAAGTGACGCAGCAGAAGTGGGGATTAGGCATGAGCAGGAGCAGTAATCGGGCAGGAGCGGTGAATGGACAAGAGCAGTGAATGGGCCAGGAGCAGTGAACGGGGCAGGATCAGTGAACAGGGCAGGAGCAGTGAACAGGACAGGAGCAGCGAATGGGGCAGGATCAGAGAACGGGGCAAGAGCAGCGAACAGGGCAGGAGCAGCGAAAGGGCAGGAGCAGCAAATGGGGCAGGAGCAGTGAACGGGCAGGAGCTGTGAACGGGCAGGAGCTGTGAGGGGGTTGGAGCAGTGAACGGGGCAGGAGCAGTGAACAGGGCAGGAGCAGTGAACGGGCAGGCGCAGTAAACGGGGCAGGCACTGTGAACGGGCAGGAGAGGCGACCGGGTAGGAGAGGCGAAAGGGCAGGAGAGGTGACAGGGCAGGAGAGGCAACAGGGCAGGAGAGGCAAAGGGCAGGAGAGGCGACCGGGCAGGAGAGGTGACCGGGCAGGAGAGGTGACCAGGCAGGAGAGGTGACTGGGCAGGAGAGGCGACCGGGCAGAAGAGGTGACTGGGCAGGTGAGGTGAGGGGGCAGAAGCAGTGACCAGGTAGGAGTAGTGACCAGGCAGGAGCGGTAAACGGACAGGAGCAGTGACCGGGCAGGACCGGTGAACAGACAGGAGCAGCAAACGGGGCAGGAGCAGTGAACGGGCAGGAGTTGTGAACGGGCAGGAGCTGTGACGGGGCAGGAGCAGTGAACGGGGCAGGAGCAGTGAACGGGGCAGGAGCAGTGAACGGGGCAGGCGCAGTGAACGGGGCAGGCACAGTGAACGGGGCAGGAGAGGCGACAGGGCAGGAGAGGCGACTGGGCAGGAGAGGTGACTGGGCAGGAGAGGTGACCGGGCAGGAGAGCGACCGGGCAGGAGAGGTGACTGGGCAGGCGAGGTGAGGGGGCAGAAGCAGTGACCAGGCAGGAGTAGTGACCAGGCAGGAGCGGTGAACGGACAGGAGCAGTGACCGGGCAGGAGTGGTGAACGGACAGGAGCAGTGACAGGGCAGGAGCGGTGAACAGACAGGAGCGGTGAATGGACAGGAGCGGTGAACAGACAGGAGCAGTGAACGGACAGGAGCAGTGACCGAGCAGGAGCAGTGACTGGGCAGGAGAAGTGACCGGGCAGGAGCGGTGAACAGACAGGAGCGGTGAATGGACAGGAGCGGTGAACAGACAGGAGCAGTAAACGGACAGGAGCAGTGAACGGACAGGAGCTGTGAACGGGCAGGAGCTGTGAACGGGCAGGAGCTGTGACAGGGCAGGAGTAGTGACGGGGCAGGAGTAGTGACGGGGCAGGAGCAGCGACGGGGCAGGAGCAGTGAACGGGCAGGAGCAGTGAACGGGGCAGGTGCAGTGAACGGGGCAGGCGCAGTGAACGGGGCAGGAGAGACGACAGGGCAGGAGAGGCGACAGGGCAGGAGAGGCGACAGGGGAGGAGAGGCGACAGGGGAGGAGAGGCAACAGGGCAGGAGAGGCAAAGGGCAGGAGAGGCAACTGGGCAGGAGAGGCGACCGGGCAGGAGAGGCGACCAGGCAGGAGAGGTGACCGGGCAGGAGAGGTGACCGGGCAGGAGAGGCGACCGGGCAGGAGAGGCGACCGGGCAGGAGAAGTGACCGGGCAGGAGAGGCGACCGGGCAGGAGAGGTGACTGGGCAGGCGAGGTGAGGGGGCAGAAGCAGTGACCGGGCAGGAGTAGTGACCAGGCAGGAGCAGTAAACGGACAGGAGAAGTGAATGGACAGAAGCAGTGAACAGGGCAGGAGCGGTGAACAGAGCAGGAGTGGTGAACAGGGCAGGAGTGGTGAACAGGGCAGGAGAAGTGACGGGCAAGGAGAAGTGACGGGGAAGGAGAAGTGAGGGGGCAGGGAAATTGATGAGGCAGGAGCGGTGATCGAGCATGAGCAGGAGTACTGACTGGACAGGAGAAGTGGATGGGCAGGAGCAGTGACGGGCAGGAACGATGAACAGACAGGAGCAGTGACAGGGCAGGAGCGGTGAACGGACAGGAGCAGTGACCTGGCAGGAGCGGTGAACAGACAGGAGCGGTGAACGGACGCTTCCCAGCTGAGTGGTCGCTCCCTTTGGCTCCGGTATCGTTGTATAACGCTTCTTGCTGAAAACTGTGTGAAATAAATTGCCTGCTGTGCGCTTTGTATACCGCTTTGCATAATTCATTATTCAGATTGCCAGCGCGACTTTCCTGATCTTTTAAGTGTATTCCCCCAAGCGCCCTCCATTTTGTTGTTGTTGTCCTCCTACTTAGCCCGCCCCGCCTCCCAGCTGAGCCGCCCTCCCACAGACTACATCAGCGCTCCGTTACCTGGAAGCGCTGTGACTCACTCGACGCTTCCCAGCTGAGTGGTCGCTCCCTTTGGCTCCGGTATCGTTGTATAACGCTTCTTGCTGAAAACTGTGTGAAATAAATTGCCTGCTGTGCGCTTTGTATACCGCTTTGCATAATTCATTATTCAGATTGCCAGCGCGACTTTCCTGATCTTTTAAGTGTATTCCCCCAAGCGCCCTCCATTTTGTTGTTGTTGCCTCCTACTTAGCCCGCCCCGCCTCCCAGCTGAGCCGCCCTCGCCCCTCCCCCTCCACTATCCATATATGACAGTAGCTCCCGCGTGCAGCGACCACGCGCAGCGTCCGCGCCCAACCCGCGCCGAAGGTGCGCCAAAGGTAAGCCCGTCTACGCCCGTCCGCGCCTGGACCGCGCCCAGCGCCATACCCCCTGGCCCCCGTCCCTCCCAGCCCTCCCGCATTACCTATGATGCCGCAACCCTCCTAGCCCTTAACTCCGGTCGCGCCCCAAACTGCGTCCAAGCAGCTCCTGGACACACCCATGGACCTTTCTCCTGCTACTCCTGCAAATTCAGCGGCACCGACAACTACTCCGCTACGACCACTCCACAGACTCCCGACCCCAACCACCTACAATGCATCCTTCTCAACACCCGCTCGGTCCACAGACACGCCATTGACCTATGGAATCTACTAGACACCATCTCTCCAGACGTCGCCTTCCTAACAGAAACACGGATGAACGCTTCCTCCGCCCCAGACATCACCATTGCCATCCCTGAAGACTATAAGATCACACGCAAGGACCGTTCCGGCCACACAGGAGGAGGAATCGCTATCGTCCATAAGAAATCAATCCGCATCTCAACCAGCTCTGACGCCAACCTCGCCAACTCCGAACACCTTCACTTCCAAATCCACATCGACCCCAAGACCACACTCAGAGGCACCCTCCTCTACAGACCACCAGGTCCCCGCGCAAAATTCAGTGAAGACATCACGGATTTCATCACTCCACACGCGCTCCCCTCCAAAAACTACATCCTTCTGGGAGACCTCAACTTTCACCTTGAAAAGATCAACGACCGCAACACCACCACCCTCTTGGACAACCTCGCCAACCTCGGACTTAAACAACTAGTCACTTCCCCCACCCACATCGCAGGTCACACACTCGACCCCATCTTCACCTCCAGCAATCATGTCTCCTTCAGCCACACTACGGATCTCCTCTGGACTGACCACAGCTGCGTTCACTTCACCTACAACAAGCCAAAACCCACCAACCACCTCCAACCAACTCTGCAAAGAAACTGGAACAAAATCACCACCGACCAGATCTCCGCATCGCTCCTTCTCAACACCCCAGCTCAGTCTTCTAACCCAAACCAAGCCGCCGCCAACCTCTGAGGTTCCGTGACAATTGTAAGTGGTGTTTTCGACTCGCACGAATATGGTCGAGTCTGGTATCTATGAACCGCAAATGACGAGTTTAGTAAGTGTGCGCAGTTTCGCTGTGCTAACTTAAACCGTTCGTTTGTTACGTGGGCTTTTCATCTGTACCCACGGGTTCCATCTTAGATACGGCATCCATTTTGTCTCTTGCCCTCAAGTAGTCAGCGAACGGACGCTGTCCGCTTCGCGACCCTGGGACTCTCAAGATATTTGCGGAAGACACATGTTCTTTGAAAGTGTCTTTATGACGAGGGGGTTGCTACTGTAAGGCAGGTGGCGCCACTCGAGGCTCATCTTGCCGCACGGACTTATTGTCTCAGCCGTGCATCTCATTAGGCACGTCCCTTTGATGCCTGTATCTCGTGCTTCCCGGCACCTCCCCTTTTACACCCTTTCCGATCTCCCCACTGTCTCCGTCTTCCTCTGCACCTGTCTTCGTTCCTGTTTCAATCCACTTTACTGCTGATTGGAATTTGCTAATGGTGGGAAGATGGGTTTTTACAGTTGGGAACCGCCAAATGTTTCCGCACTTATGTTCCGGACCTTGTATGTTTCAAAGCGACCCCTCTGGGAGCTTGATGTGGGAACTGAGTTGTAAACCTTTGTGTTCAATGTTAGCCTATGGGTAAAAACTGTATAAAAGGAGCGATCCACAAAACCAATTTGAAGCAGTCTCCCCAAGTTGCACGTGGTGTG
Source organism: Lissotriton vulgaris (assembly GCF_964263255.1). NCBI lineage: Eukaryota > Metazoa > Chordata > Amphibia > Caudata > Salamandridae > Lissotriton > Lissotriton vulgaris. The sequence goes on from NC_141689.1 coordinate 480,564,925, forward strand.
CTTGTCGTGACTTCTGTGTTCCCTGCAGTAAATAAACCTTGACTCTTTGACGCCGAAGGAAGTGTCCCGTGTCTCTGTGACTTGTACGCCGGAGCAGGTTACCCACGAAGGTTTCAGGTGTTGTGCCCTGGCACCGCTGGGTCCAAAAGAACCCAGTCCTTCACCTCACCCTATGGCTATCCAACACCGCCGACACCTTAGCACCACTGAAAAAACGTCAAAGCAAACCTGGCAGCAAGAAGGCCTCATGGTTCAACGATGATCTTAAGAAGTCCAAGAAACTCTGCCGCTCCCTTGAAAAGGCCTGGAAAAAAGACCCAACCACTAGCACCAAGGACGCCTTCAAAAACGCCTCCCGCACTCACCACCAACGAATCCGAAAGGCCAAGAAAGCAGCATTCAAGGATCGACTTGACAACAACGCCCACAACAGCAAGGAACTTTTCAACATCGTCAAGGAATTCTCCAATCCCTCGGCCAACTCCAACGACATCACCCCCTCTCAAGCCCTCTGCGACTCCCTAGCCTCATTCTTCCACAACAAGATTGCAGACATCCACAACAGCTTCGACAACCAACCCGGAGACCAACCCACCCAACCATTTGCTGAACATTCTCCCCCCGTGAACACCCTCAACGACTGGAACCCAATCTCCACTGAGGACACAATCCGCCTGATGAATTCCATCTACTCAGGATCCCCCACAGACCCATGTCCTCACCACATCTTCAACAAAGCAGACTCCGTCATAGCACCGCACCTCCGAGACGTCATCAACTGCTCCTTCAACTCCGCCACCTTCCCGGAAGACTGGAAACACGCCGAACTCACCGCCCTTCTGAAAAAACCCACAGCAGACCCCACCGAACTCAAAAATTACCGCCCCATTTCGCTCCTTCCATTCCCGGCCAAAGTCATCGAGAAAGCTGTCAACAACCAACTCGCCGCTTTCCTCGAAGCCAACAAATCACTCGACTCCTCACAATCTGGCTTCCGTGCAAACACAGCACTGAGACCGCCCTCATCGCAGCAACAGACGACATTCGAACTCTACTGGACAATGGAGACACAGTCGCCCTCATCCTCCTCGACCTCTCTGCAGCATTCGACACAGTCTGCCACAGCACCCTTTTACAATGCCTCAATAACATCGGAATACAAGGAAAAGCACTTGAATGGATCACCTCGTTCCTCACCGGAAGAACCCAGAGAGTCCGCTTTCCACCATTCAAGTCCGAGGCCACTGAAGTCATCTGTGGAGTACCACAAGGATCCTCACTCAGCCCCACCCTCTTCAACGTATACATGAGCCCCCTCGCGGCCATCGCCCGCCAACACAACCTCAACATCATCTCTTACGCGGATGACACTCAACTGATCCTTTCTCTCACCAATGACCCCAGCACCGCCAAAACTAACCTACACGAAGGAATGAAAGAAGTTGCCGAATGGATGAAACAAAGCCGTCTGAAACTGAACTCAGACAAAACAGAAGTCCTCATCTTAGGTACATCCCCCTCTGCATGGGACGACTCTTGGTGGCCGGAAGCCCTTGGAAAAGCACCCATCCCGACAGACCACGCACGGAACCTAGGCGTCATCCTGGATTCTTCACTCTCAATGAACAGACAAGTCAACGCCGTCTCCTCATCCTGCTTCAATGTTCTTCGCATGCTCAAAAAAACATTTCGCTGGATCCCCACCGAAACCAGAAAAACAGTCACCCACGCTCTGGTCACGAGCCGACTGGACTACGGAAACACCCTCTACGCAGGTACTACCGCTAAACTCCAGAAGAAACTCCAACGAATCCAAAACGCCTCAGCCAGGATCATATTAGACATCCCGCGCAACGAACATATCTCTGGTCACCTGAAAGACCTCCACTGGCTACCCGTCAATAAGAGAATCACTTTCCGACTGCTAACCCACGCACACAAATCACTCTACGACATCGGACCAGAATGCCTCAACTCACGACTGTCCTTCTACACCCCCCCCGCCAACTACGTTCTTCCAGCCAAGCCCTCGCCACTGTACCTCGCATCAATAAGACCACCATGGGAGGCAGATCCTTCTCATACCTGGCTGCCAAAACATGGAACTCACTCCCCGCTGACCTTCGCCTTACCCAGAACCACCTAGCATTCAGAAAGCAACTTAAAACGTGGATATTCGACAAGTAATCCTCCTCCCCTTCCTAAGCGCCTTGAAACCCTCTGGGTATGTAGTGCGCTATATAAATTTTCTGACTTGACTTGACTTGAGCGGTGAACAGACAGGAGCAGTGAACGGACAGGAGCAGTGACCGGGCAGGAGCAATGACCGGGCAGGAGCGCTGAACGGACAGAAACAGTGATCGTCGGGCAGGAGCAGTGAACAGACAGGAGCGGTGAACGGACATGAGCGGTGAACAGACAGGAGTAGGGAACGGACAGGAGCAGTGAACGGACGGGAGCAGTGAACAGGGCAGGAGCGGGGCAAGGAGAAGTGACGGGGAAGAAAAAGTGAGGGGAAGGGAAATTGACGAGGCAGGAGCGGTGATCGAGCATGAGCATGAGTACTGACTGGACAGGAGAAGTGAACAGGCAGGAGCAGTGAACGGGCAGGAGCAGTGAACGGGCAGGAGCAGTGACCGGGCAGAAGCAGTGAATGGGCATGAGCTGTGAAGGGGCAGGAGTAGTGACAGGGCAGGAGCAGTGATGGGGCAGGAGTAGTGACGGGGCAGGAGTAGAGATGGGGCAGGAGCAGTAAACGGGGCAGGCGCAGTGAACGGGGCAGGCACAGTGAACGGGGCAGGCGCAGTGAACGGGGCAGGCACAGTGAACGGGGCAGGCGCAGTGAATGGGGAAGGAACAGGGCAGGAGCAGTGAACGGGGCAGGTGCAGTGAATGAGGCAGGAGCAGTGAACAGAGCAGGGGCAATGAACGGGGCAGGTGAAGTGACAGGGCAGGAGAGGCGACAGGGAAGGAGAGGCAACAGGACCGGAGAGGCGACCCGGCAGGAGAGGCTATCCGGCAGGAGAGGCGACCGGGCAGGAGGGGTGACGGGGCAGAAGCAGTGACTGGGCAGGAGCAGTGACCGGGAAGGAGCAGTGACCAGGCAGGAGCGGTGAACGGGTAGGAGCGGTGAACGGGCAGGAGCGGTGAGCGGACCGGAGCGGTGAACGGACAGGAGCAGTGAACGTACAGGAGCAGTGAACAGGGCTGGAGTGGTGAACAGGGCAGGAGTGGTGAACAGGGCAGGAGAAGTGACGGGCCAGGAGAAGTGACTGGGAAGGAGAAGTGAGGGGCAGGGGAATTGGCGAGGCAGGAGCAGTAATCGAGCATGAGCAGGAGTACTGACTGGACAGGAGCAGTGAAAGGGCAGGAGCAGTGAACGGGCAGGAGCAGTGATGGGTCATGAGAAGTGACGGGGCAGGAGAAGTGAGGGGGCAGGGGAATTGACAAGGCAGGAGCGGTAATCGAGCATGAGCAGGAGTACTGACTGGACAGGAGCAGTGAAAGGGCAGGAGCAGTGATGGGGCAGGAGAAGTGACGGGGCAGGAGAAGTGACGGGGAAGGAGAAGTGACGGGGCAGTAGAAGTGACGGGGCAGGAGAAGTGAAGGGGCAGTAGCAGTGATTAGGCATGAGCAGGAGTGGTGAATGGGCAGGAGCAGATAACAGGCAGGAGCAGATAACGGGGCAGGAGCAGATAACAGGCAGGAGCAGAGACCGGGCAGGAGCAGTGAAAGGACAGGAGCAGGTAATGGGCAGGAGCAGATAATGGGCAGGAGCAGTGAACGGGCAGGAGTAGTGAATGGGCAGTGAACAAACAGGAGCAGTTAATGAGCAGGAGCAGATAATGGGCAGGATCTGTGAACGGGCAGGAGATGTGAATGGGCAGGAGCAGTGAACGGGCAGCAGCAGATACTGGGCAGTAGCTGTGAACGGGCAGGAGCTGTGAACGGGCAGGAGCTGTGAACGGGCAGGAGTGGTGACGGGCAGGAGCAGATAATGGGCAGGAGCTGTGAACGAGCAGGAGATGTGAAAGGGCAGAAGCTGTGAACGGACAGGAGTAGTGACGGGGCAGGAGTAGTGACGAAGCAGGAGTAGTGACGGGTGCAAAAACTGCTACCTCTGATGGTCCTGCTTCCGCCGTGATTCACACTTCGTTTAATGAGAATGCTGCCTGTCTGCCCCCACTGTGACCATTTCAATGGTCACATCAGGATGCTTTGGTGGCCCCGCCCATACCTACTCTGTCCTTCATCTTCCGGCTCTGGCAGACTGACGGACACCACTTGGAAAAGAAGAAAAGGGATTCATGGCATGTTGTAAATTTGATACCCACTCATCCAGAACTAGAAAATAGGAGGACAGTGGCTGCTGTAGCAGAGGCCCTCCACTGGTCGATGTACCCACAGCTGACCCAAACCCAGCAGCCTCTCCTGGAAATTTGTCTGTGTGCCTGCCCAGAGGTCCCCAGCCCCTCCTTTACAGCTCTTCTCTTTTCCCTGCACTGGGGCCTGCATGACGAGCCTAGACTACCTCTGACCTCCATGCCCTTAAATAAATATCAAGTAAGGTGAGAAAAGGAAAGAATACACAGTGCATTTTTTTTAAATAACTGGAAAAGGTCATATGTCTTATCAGCTGTTTTTCTTATGTTCTTTTTTAATGTGTACCACTGCTTTGTCTGTGTTTAGGGATTTGGTGTTTTAAAACAAGCATTTGCAATGCAATGGGTCTGGCATTACTGAAAGTTTGACCTATTGGCATTGCAAATAATAATGCACACCAAAAGCTCAAGATTTCAGTAATGGGAGGCCTATTGCATTGCAAATACTTGCTTTTTTAGGCACCTGAGGAGACTAAGGGGCCTATTATGATAACGGGCGGATCTCCACCACCAGCCTGGCGGAGGTGATCCGCCCGCCACATGTCCCTGTGACACCCCTGCCTAATTAGTGTGGCGATGGGCACCGCGGCGGACGGAAAGACCGCCCGCTGCTTTCCCACCGGTTGGGTTGCACGCTTGGCAGAAAAGGCAGATAATATTGTAGCGGTGCCTTGCAGGCACCGCCATTCATATTATGATGGATGCGGAAAAAGGCCTTTCCATGGCGGCACAGCCACCATGGAAAGTCAGGCGCTCTTTGGTATTGGGGATCTGTTGGGGGCCCCCAGGGTGTTGGGGGAGTGGGGGGTGCACTTGGGGGTACCTATGGTGCCCCCCTTCATTGGCATACACATGGTGGCAGACACCGCGTGGTGCCTGTCGTGTTGTGCATGCCAATGCACAACATGCATTTTGTGCATTGCAGTGGGTGCTGCTGACAACACCACCCTGCATAATATGCAGGATGGGACCACCAGGGTGGCGGGTGCATCATAATTGGCATAGCGGGACCTCCGCACCTCTGGTGGTCGTTCCCGTTTACCTTTACGGTCGGCCCGCCATCGCAATGGGCCCATAAGTGATTTGCTCAGAATCATAGAATGCTTGAGCCTCCTGCCAGACCTGAACCTGGTTCCCTAGCTGCAGTCTTGTAGGGCACCAAAATGGCTACTTCTAGAGTTGCTCTTCAGTAGCAGCATCGTTCACTCTGAAGCAGGGTAGAGGTCAGACAAACAAATAGCTGACAAAATACTGTAAATACCAAAAAGAATCAGTTTCCAAGCATGTGAGCTGCTCTATTGCAAAGCCAGCATTGCAGCACCAGCCTGTGCTTCGTTGGTAAATTGCAACATCAGTTCAACTTGGCTCGTGTACAAATCATTATAAGTTGCAAAGCGCTTTAAACCACTTCTGCCGTTTCTAAGCATTATGTATCCAATCTAGCGATGCGCAAATTACCCAACCTAGGAGAGATTCATTGGTTTTGCCAGCATGATCCATACACGAGAAGTCAATGATGAGTATCAATTCACTGAGATATGTTGGCACCTCAGAAATGCTGTCCCTAGTGCCTGCTAGCTGATTCAGTGCACTTTGTTTTGGTTACAAGGTGGAAGCCATGCGTGGCACACCCTACCACAAGGGTTGCACAGATACAGAAGAGCGCATTTACTCAGGTAGAGAGGGGCAAAGGGGTGGAGCTTTATTGAGAACCAGGTAAAGTGCCAAATCATGTGTCATTAACCTGCTGGACAATTGTGTACAGGCTTTGACAACATTTTACAGTGAACAATGCAGTGACAATCAGTTACTAGTCCAAATTTGCACTGCTAAATCAGCTAAAGATACCATTTTATTTTTCTACTTACTACCAGTGGTAGGGTCCAAATGTTTGTACAAAATTCTCAGCACAACTACATGCCACTTGTGCAGATCACGAGGCCTGGTCCATAGTGTTTTGCACCTGAGCCTCTGCACTCAAGACAGCCAGTAAAGTGACTGCACTGCCCCTGCTCAGTTCATGAAGAAGCCTGCAGCCAGTGCTTAATTTGAACTTGTGGTTGCAGGGGCAGATATTCGGCAGGGTGGTTCCATGAGTTTTGCTATTTCTAGTCACACCCCTGACTCCGCCCACTGATCCAATCTTCGGTTATTCCCGCCCCCTGATTCTCCACCCACAGTTCCCCTACTTTGTTTTCCCCACTTCGACCACTGGTTAAGGCTCACCACTTTCAAAGATTACCAGCTGCCACTGTGAGGCAGTGTTACTTAGAGTCTCCTGGCTCAAGACATATGTACCTTGGACAACTAAATGAGAAGCAGATGTGTGGGCAGATCAGTTTGAACTATTATGCTTTAAATTATGTGCACCGCAAAGCTCGTGGCTGTTGCATAAGCAATGTGCATGTACTTTGCATTGCTCATGTACACGAATGTAGCTGCCCCCTCCGGTACAAACCTGATCTAAATTGCTGTGGTGATTTCTCTCTAAAAACATCTCACCTATCCCTGGAGTAAGAATGTGGATCATTTCCACCTCCACTTCACACATTTTGGCAATTTATTTTCACTGTCAACCTTTGAGTTTCGAGAATTTGCACCCTGGATTTCTTCTTTGAAAATGAAATAAGTTACTCATCCTCTGGAGTTTACAAATCGTTTTGTGACTCACTGAGAGGACTCAGGCGGTGTAGGAAGGTGTGGGATGGGACAGCAATAAAAGTTACAGAAATAAAAGCGTACTGAGCGGACAGTAAAATTACAGGTGATTCACAGATGGAAAAACGCTTTCAAAAGCAATAATCAGATGCTGTCTGCATTTTTGTAGGATTTTTTTGTGCAGTGTGCGTCCCATTCTTTCTGGCGTGGCCGTCTCCAACAATAAGGTGCACATCCAAAAGAAATGGAGAGTATATAGGTTTTCAGAAGCAGGCCTTATTATGTACTATTTAATCACGCGACGCGGTGACATAACCCGACAGCGCGCGCGAGCTAGAGCCCCGCGAGCAGGCTGCTTGGTGCAGCAAGGCTCCTGCGGCCCAGACAGCCCACAATCTGCAACGACCAGCCCATTACAGTTGATCAAACAGAAACCACAAGGTTACGAGATATGCAACTGGCACCGCCGTGACAAGGAGCCACGGCCTCCTCCTGGGCCGGTTTTATCGTGCTCTGTGCAGGCCGTTTGACCACATTTCCTCGCGTGCGGAGGGATCCAGCCGCGTTCTTCTGTTCTCAGGGCTGTCTGGAGTGCATCATCCGGGAACTCACTGCCGAGTGCCTCGGATTGTCAGGGAACCCATGATAAAGGCCTAACTTTTTGGAAGGTTGTTTTCCATCACGGTTCCAATTGTTATTTTTAACTACAGAACATAAAAGCCACTTTTTGTGTACAGTCCTGTTCTGTAGCAAAACACACCTTTGAATTCTAGGATTTGTAGTTATGTGTTCCAAATTAAAATCACAGACTTACAAGTTCCAGCACGCAATGTTCTGCTGGCTAAAAAGTCCATACATGCTCACGGATTTTGACCCATGTCACAGCCAATTGACAACAATTGGGGTGACACTGGCATGAAGCATGGTGCCAATTGGTTCCAATTAGATGCTTCTCAGTGCTAAATGTCTCAAGTGGATTAACAAACATAACATGAGTCTCTGGCAGGGCTTTAAATGGAATGACAAAACTTGGGGGTCTCTCAAAGGGGCGTGGGTGGTGAAATTAAAGGAGTGGCTTAAAAGTATGCAAGCTAAAAATCTGTGCTTGTCACAGTGCGATGCTCGACTGGTATTTTTTTGCTTCTGTCATTTCATACAGATATAACACAACAAGTAACATTACACCTACTACAAGCAAGGGCTATTGGCTTTGCTTATGGTTGTTAGTTATGTAACATAAATAAGCAACAACTATGGCTTCGTTTTATAGAATATTGAAAATGCTTCAGTTCTGAAATGAGACTGTGAAAGAACTATAGTGAATCTCTTTGAAGTTATCTCAAAGACAGTGAAGGGTGGTACTGCTGCTGAAGAGTTCAGATTTATTTTTTTCACTCTGAGGCCAAAAATGGACAGCCCTATGTAGTACAGCAGGCTTTTTCCATAGTGTTGAATATTTAGTCACTGAAAGGCTTGATAATGAAAATAGCCTGGCAATATTGCTTGAATCTGCGAGAGTGGGAGAGCCCCTAATCTGACTCACTGATGAAGGGGCATTATGAATTTTGATTGGCAATATGCAATTCTATCTTTTCATCGAAAATTTGGAATACTGAAATGGTAGAGTGTAGCCGAAAACCAGAAAATCTATCTGCTTGGATGGAGGATTTTGATTGGTCTTTAAATGATTACAAACAATAGTCTAAGATAAAAAAGCTGTTTCCATCAGTTGGTCCTGTCCTCAACAGAATATCATCTAGTTTAGGAATGGCTGAATATTCTATGATGCAAGAGTGGTCAGATATTCTGAAAGCTTTGCAAAGCAGAAAAGGACTGAAGACCACCGGAGAAAGTGGAATGATAATAATAACTTGACAATTCCACTGAAACCATGCAACTTGTGTCTTAAGGCTCAGATTTACCATTCAATCTTCCTAGAAACTAAGCTTTCATGGTTATATTATTGCTTGCATCTTTCTTAGTTCTGGTGTTAGCCAATGCCTTTTGGTTTGACTAAAGTGATATATAAATTACTTATAGGGGCTTTCAGCCAAACCTCTACATGTATTGGTCTGTTGTTGAATACTTTGCATTTTTCTCACCTCCCCCCACTATAGCATTCTGTATGGCACAGCCCACTTCAGCCATTGGCTAACTTCATTGTGAGTGACAGCATTTAGATTTTTCACAAAGAGCACATTCCCACAAAGTAGTTACATTTGTATCAAGGACTAGTATGACAAATTGTAATTTGCAAGGCCCCAAACATATTTCTGCTTGTTGACAATGTTTATTTTTTATACTAGTGTTATTTGTTTTCACAAAACATTGAAAAACAAAACAAACATTGACAAAGTCAAATAGCAAGCAACAATGCCAGACATTTTGGCTTTGCCAATGCTTGTTTTTTGTGGTAGAAACTTTAGCTTGAGAAAATTATAAAACAAAGGTTTGCTCTGTTGCAACTTTCTCAAGAAGTCTTGCTAGTTCTTTAAATGTTTACCAGAGAAAACTGAAACATATGTAAAACCCGCAAACTGGTTGGAGAGCCCAAGGATCGCCTCACATTTATTTTAAAACATAGCCAGCCTTCCTCCTCTAAGTAGGTGGCAAGTCTCTCTGGAGGAATGCCCTCTGCCTGGACCTTTTCAACTTTGATGCCTGGCCTCTCTTCCACTTTGGGGAAAGAACTGGGAATGTAGTTTTGATTTTTAAACTGTGAGCCCCGGAATTTCGAGTGGAAAATACAATTGAATTTGGAATGACTTGTAGAGCGCCTCCATACCTGATCCGATACTGGGAAACATCTGAGGGGCAAATGCCCTTTTGTCCTATGATTGGTGAATACATGAATACTGACAGGGGCTCCCTCAACCTGACTTCTTTAACCACAGTGAGTATCATTGTCTAAGTATTAATAGCTTGTGGAAATGAAAGTTACAATCTAAGGGATGGTAATTGGGGCGCAATCACATAATCTGCTCGTCTTTGTTTATAACAAACTATTTTAAAGAAAGATAATTCTGTGCTGGTAAGAATGTACTGCCCTACATGCTCCCCAGGCACTGTATGAGGGGAGGGTCAAACAGCTTCAGCTCTCTTATCTGCCACTGGATGGAGGTGATTTATCTGCTCTTCCACAAATCTGTATGGCTGCAATTTACCTCCCATCCTGATAAAATGCATCAGTACAGTATTCAAACATAATAACTCTCTGCATTGTTTTTTTGCATAATGACTTACCTCTCCCTTTTAAGGTCCAGATAGTTGTAAACCACAGTCCAAATGCAAAGGATCTTCATGATTTAAGTTGCCAACAGCAAGGGCCTTCGCGGGGGATTTGAATCCAAGGCGTTGGTATATTCCTCACACCTGCCAGAGTTAATGACACTGAGTTCAAAACAACAAAACTGGCAGTAACTGTTGCTCCATATGTTGCATTCAGGCCTTGAGATAACTGACATTTATTCTATCATAGCAGACCGAGCCAAGTCTAGTGAGAGAGAAACCGAGATTTCTTTTGCCGTGGATTTAGGAGAGCCGGGCATTCAGTCCCTTTACAGCCCTGCCAAGTACCACGCTTCAGGGGTTAGACTAACTCATTTTAGTGCTGATGTCTGCATCACTGAACTAAAATGTATACGTTGCGCATAATTACAACTCCTCTGACTCATTTTGTTCAACGAAGCTTTGCAATCATTGGTTGGTTCTCGCCTCGCCTAGCCTTGCTGCTCCCTGAGGCTGTTACTGCAGAGAATTTCACTCCAGACCGGGCAGACCTGCCTGTAAACCTACTTTGTAGTGAGGCGCACAAGGGGCCTAAACCGGTGACCTTGAGCATGACAACACTCAGGGAACCAAAGCCCCTGGAGGACATTTATACCCCTGCTGCTTTGGGTGCCGCCAGCTACCCTCCGTATGGACATAAGCCAAGAGCGATAGATGCTGGCCTCCAGCCCCCACACCCAGCAAATCAATCAATCAATCAATCAAGAAATTTGTATTGCGCGATACTCACCCGGAGGGTCTCAAGGCGCTTGGGGGGTGGGGGTCCGCTACTGCTCGAACAGCCAGGTCTTCAGTTGCTTCCTGAAGGAGAGGTGGTCTTGGGTAAGAAGGAGGTGGATGGGGAGGGAGTTCCAAGTCTTGGCCACTAGGTAGGAGAAGGATCTTCCTTCCATGGTGGCTCTCCGGATGCGCAGAACGGTGGCGAGGGCGTGGTTGGTCGATCGTAGCTGGCGGGTGGGAGTGTAGAAGGTCAGGCAGTTGTTTAGGTACCTGGGGCCCAGGTCGTGGAGGGCCTTGTGTGCGTGGGTGAGGAGTCGGAACGTGATTCTCTTGCTGACGGGGAGCCAGTGCAGGTCTCTGAGGTGTCCGGAGATGTGGCTGTGACGGGGGATGTCCAGGATGAGTCGTGCGGAGGCGTTCTGGATGCGTTGGAGTCTTTTCTGTAGTTTGGCTGTGGTTCCGGTGTAGAGGGTGTTTCCGTAGTCCAGTCGGCTGGTGACGAGTGCCTGAGTGACAGTCTTCCTGGTTTCGGTGGGGATCCAGCGGAAGATCTTTCGGAGCATGCGTAGGATGTTGAAACACGATGATGAGACGGCGTTGACTTGTCTGGTCATCGAGAGGGAGGAGTCCAGGATGAAGCCCAGGTTGCGTGCGTGGTCCGTTGGTTTGGGTGCGCTGCCCATGGCAGGGGGCCACCAGGAGTCGTCCCAGGCAGAGGGTGATGGTCCAAGGATGAGAACTTCCGTCTTGTCTGAGTTCAGTTTCAGGCGGCTGTTCATCATCCACTCGGCTACGTATTTCATCCCTTCGTGGAGGTTTGTTCTGGCGGTGGCTGGGTTGTTGGTGAGGGAGAGGATCGGCTGGGTGCCATCGGCGTAGGAGATGATGTTGAGGTTGTGTTGGCGTGCGATGGTTGCGAGGGGGCTCATGTAGATGTTGAAGAGGGTGGGGCTGAGTGATGATCCTTGTGGTATGCCGCAGATGACTTCGGTGGCCTCGGATCTGAACGGGGGGAGGCAGACTCTCTGGGTTCTCCCGGCGAGGAACGAGATGATCCACTCAGTGCCTTCTCTTGGATTCCGATGTTGCTGAGGCGTTCAACTAGGGTGCGGTGGCAGACAGTGTCGAACGCTGCGGAGAGTCCAGGAGGATGAGGGCCGCTGTTTCCCCATTGTCGAGTAGGGCTCGGATGTCGTCAGTGGCTGCGATGAGGGCAGTCTCGGTGCTGTGGTTGGCTCGGAAGCCGGACTGCGAGTGGTCGAGGGATCCGTTCGTCTCGAGGAAGGCGGCAAGCTGTCTGTTGACGGTCTTCTCGATGACTTTGGCAGGAAACGGGAGGAGCGAGATGGGGCGGTAGTTCTTGAGGTCGGTGAGGTCTGCTGATGGTTCCTTCAGGAGGGCGCTGAGTTCGGCATGCTTCCAGCTCTCCGGGAAGGTGGCGGTGTTGAAGGAGCAGTTGATGATGGGAAACATCACTTACAACGCAACTTTTACAACGCAGTGCCTTTACAATGCAACTTTTACAACGCAAACCATTACAACACATTGCGCTGGGGGGCGCTCTAGGATAGGGAATAGGTTTAATTTACTGTCCAACACCTTCCCTACTATCCACGGGGACTGGAGTTGGAATAGTAAATTAAACTATTCACTATCCAGCGCCCCAAAGCACTATGCGTTGTAATGGTATGCGTTGTAAAACCTGCGTTGTAAAAGCATGCGATGTAAAAGCATGCGTTGTAATGTTGTACATCCGTTGATGATGTCTCGGAGTTGGTGTGCGATGACGGAGTCGGCCTTGTTGAAGACGTGGTGGGGGCATGGGTCGGATGGTGATCCGGAGTGGATGGTGTTCATCGTGTGGATGATGTCTTCGGTGCTGACCGGGGTCCAGGTGCGGAGGGTAGTGGTGGGGGGCGTAGGTTCTGTGGTTGGGTGCGTGGTTTGTGCGCCAAAGCTTTTGTGTATGTCTGCGATCTTGCTGTGGAAGAACGAGGCGAGTGCGTCACAGAGGTCTTGTGAGGGAGTGATATCGTTGCTTCCGGCGCTGGGGTTGGAGAGCTCTTTGACGATGCTGAAGAGTTCCTTGCTGTTGTGTGCGTTTTTGTCTAGTCGATCCTTGAATGCTGTTTTCTTGGTGGTGTGGATCAGCTGGTGGTGTTTGCGGGTGGCGTGCTTGAGGGCGGTCATGTTGTCTGTAGTCGTGTTTTTTCGCCAGGTTTTCTCGAGGGTGCGGCAGTCCTTCTTGGAGTTCTTGAGGTCGTCGTTGAACCAGGAGGCTTTCTTGCTTCTGGCAAAGTGCGATGCTTGGTGCTGAAACAAATGGAAAATGCAACCCGTTTAAAATAACCAGAACAGGATAATGTTACAACAAAAACAATTACTACAATAACATCTCACTGGAAATATGCGAGAGTTAAGGGCAGACTACTTAACTCGGCTGGGAGGATGCATCACCCTGTCCACTTTCAAGTGAAAAGATGTGTAGCAAGGAATTATTTGGACACTTTATATAATCCGCCCCCCTCCCCCGGACGCTGTGGCTCGCTATTAATTTATTTTATAATCGCCTTTTTTTTTTACACTTTTCACGTCCAAGTGCCTCGTAGTTTTATATGCACTTTTTGCACATATACTATTTGAACATGTGGGTTCATCATGAACTGCGTTTTCGACGAGTCACGTAAACCTGTCCTTTCCCTCTGACGTCCACGTGATGGCGCTGTTGATACATCCTTCCTGTTTGAGATGGCCCTGTGCGTGTTACATGTTGTGCTTGGAAGCAGTCCAGAAACATTGTACATTCTTCAAATGAATGTAAAACGCCAGCGTTTTTTTTAGTTTGCGAATGCAGCCATGCCCAACAAATACCTGGAATTAAAACTGCAGTCAGTTTCCTCCCTGGAAAATCATATCCAGGACTTTTGAGAACAATGTTCCTGTGCGCTTTTTAGCAATATGCGCACTTTACAATGCTCTGTACCCAGGAAAATATTTTTTGAGGGGCGCCGAGTGTTTCCCAACTAATCGACTTTCTGAGTAAAGGTTGAGTTAAAGAAAATACATTTTATTTTTTAATAAAATTAAGGAAGCTGGCCACGTTGAACAAGCAGGGAAGGGCACCCGAGATTATTTTGTAGGATCCGAGAAAGTGCATGTGAGGCATGAAGCAAATTAAGGGGAAAAGTCTGTCACAAAAAACACATTACTGTCTCCGGTGTCTACTGTCCTTGGTACAATATTGACTCGCATAAGATAGCTAGAATCTTTCGTTCACAGTGTACTCGCGAGCACAGCGATAAACATTATCAGTGTAAAAAGTTCATGATACACATGCTTTGTATTAGCATTGGCCCGCGGCTCTGCTGCCATTGAATTGGCTGGCTCGGGAGGTGGGGCAGATGGCCTCATTCGGGGGCGGGGCTAAGTGTTCTTTTCGGCAGCAGCGGCAATTATGTCCCTGGCATTCAGCCTCGCCTGGAATTTTAACTCTTTCTTGCAAGTGTAAACGCTCTCTGCAAATTATTTACATTCAGCAAAGCTGACTGCAGTGCATATTTTAAATGGATTTAGAAGTGGACTTCATGCAGCACTACTTAGTAAATCATGTGCCTTTGACAAACACACAGATTGAAAACACTGGAGTTTATTTAATTAGTATTATTTTCTATCATTGATACTTTGATATAATGCCTTATTTGCTACATAAAATGGATACTGTTCAGATATTATAATTGCATTTATATAGCGCTTACTACCCCTATGAGTTGTTAAAACACTTTATGGACAGTACATACTACTCCAGAACTAAAGGTTAGTGGTTAATCCAGTAGTGTTGTTGGTTGTTGGGATTAGTCAAGTGTTCCCATGAAAAAAACACATTCTATGCATTTACTCCAGTTACTTTGGGTAGATTAAAATTAATACTAGTTGGGTGTCATTATTAGTCAGGCTACTTGGTTCCCAGCAAATGGCTGGCGAGACAAATAGGCGGATTGAAGTTGGTTATAGTCAGGTAGCAGAGAAGAAGGAGAGGTTGTGATCTATGAAGTGGGGTGAAAGCCATTTGCAAAATTACAATAAAATAGATTAAGGCAGACAGCCATTGGAATGAGGGTGGCCTTGATTTAGAAATATAAGGCATGCAGAGGATGGAAGGTAAGGCGAGGGTCACTCTGAAGACAAAAGGGAGAGGAATTATTAGGAGGTAAGAAAGTTACATTTTCATGCAGGGTTTTAGAATTATAGTGGGCGACAGCTTTACGAAATCCCAAGCACTATGAGAAAGTAAGTGATAGAAAGAAACATTTTATGGAATGCTCCATGTCTGTGGCAGACAGCTTAAACATAAACATGTGGTTCCAAGTGTACATTTCATTTAAACAATAGGAGCTCTAGCCGGCCGTTTGCCAAGCCCAGGACATCCGTTTTTGTGGAGTATCACAACCTTTGTGCAGGATGGGTAGGCTTCACAGGGGGACTTAGCTTACATCTTTAGACCACAAGCACTTTACCATTGGTTAGCAGTGGTAAAATGCACAAAAGCCCTAAAAGCCAGCAAAAATGGGTTCAGAAAACAGGAGGGGTGAAGGCAAAAGGCTTGGGAGTGACCCTGCAGTAAGGACCAGGTCCAACAGTCAGGATCTTCAGGTATGGCTGGAAATGTTGGGAAGGTACAACGTGAATAGAGAGGCCAGCTGGATTCAAGTTAGCCAATTCTTTCTTTTTATCTTCCAGGTGAAGTTTTAGCAATATTTTGAAATAAATTTGTTGACTTCCATTTGATCAAGAGGCCCAAACTGCAGTTGTTTGGTGCCAGGATGAACCCTAGGCCTTTTGCTTCCTTCTCCTATGACTTTGTATAATTGCGTCTGTTCTGCTTTGTTACATACTTCTTCCGTTATATGTTTACTGTCTCATTCCTGTTCGTTTTCCACCTCAGTTTTAATATTTGTTAGGCAACATTTGGCATCTATTTAGAATGCAACTGATATCAATGTCACATTCTAGAGCAATTTTTGGAAATCCAGAGGGAGTGCAAGAGGGGATTTCCAGAATTTCCTTCCTTTGACTCCTTTCAGGCCAAATACTTCTGCTCTGTGTATCATTGGGCTTTAACATCTCTATCAAATTATTGTGAGAAGCAGTGACCGGGTAAGCAGGCAACTCTTTAATGCATTTGATGCAGCCCCAGCTTTTTTAATCGAATTTAGTACATGCCTGGCCCAGTTTAGATTGTTGGTTATGGTCAAGTTGTAGGTATGAAAAGCAGTTAATTTCCTTGAGTCGTTAGTCTCCAGTAACAAGTAATGTATTGAGGTTTTTTCCTTTTGAAGACCATTGTTTTTGTTTTTAATTTATAGAGCAGGTGTCATGAAGTTCTTTATCGAGGGAACGTCTTGGGAGGCTCTCACATTTTAATCATGAAGTTCATTGGTGTAAAGGGGGAAGCGTAAAAGGACAAGGAGGCAGATCTGTTTAACCCTATATTAAATTGTTAATTTTCTGCTCAAGATGCCCTTAAGATTTAACCTTATTTGTGAGGTTGTGTTGAAATAGGGAGTTTTAATCCATGAGATGAGGGCTGGGTAGAGACCTAGCAGTTAGAGCTTCATCTGTACCTTATGTCTGTGGATTACATTGAAGGCCGAAGTAAAGTCCAGCAATACAACGCAGAGAGGCAGCTTTCGGTGTGCTATATTTATGGATGCTGTGCAGAAAGACAAAGACTTGGTCGAATGTTGAGAGGCCCTCTCTCAAGCCCCTTTAACTAGGATTTAGTATGTTTTCTTTTTCAGTCTAGTCTACTATATCCCGGACAAGTATTCTTGTCTACATTTCTCAGCAGAAGTCCTCAGAGAGAGGCCTACATTGTTAAAAGTAAGCATAATACTCTTGTTAAAAGAGGGTTTCAGCTGCACATTTCACACAAATGGGCAGTACGAAAAGATAACTACAAAAAGAACAACTCATGACAGAAGGCTACCCATATATATCCACAGTAAAGTCCATCAGCAGGTGGTTACTCTGGAGAAACTGTAGCTGATTCCAGTACCATCCATGAAATGGTTTCTAATGTCAGCAGTGACTGCTTGCTGGTAATTGTCAACACCTTTTTTTTCCCCTGTGCTCTGCCCTTTACTGCAGCTCCACCCCTCTGGGTTGGACATATTAATCCAGAAGGCCCCTTTATGTTTGGGATTTTTTCCACCTGGAATCTTGGAATCTAAGATCAAGCCTAAAGACAGCATTCTTAAGAAAAATAAGACATACTGGTGGTGGAAAGGTGTGCAAAGACAGAGCAATGTTAGAAGGAATCTCAGTGCCATGTGGTTAACGAGTACTAAAGTATACAAAAATGATGGATGGAATGCTTGTATTAATCGCAGCCACTGGTAATAACTCGGGTCGCATCCCAGTCCATCGTTACTTTGCAAACCATGCCACCCTAGCTTGGACCCAGTTATATGCAAATCAGTTTTGACTCAGCTCCAATAGGTACAGTCCAGCCAGACCGGCCCAGACATGTCCTTCCTGATCCAGAACACAAGCAATCCAGGACCTGTTTCTTCCTTGTTCTGGGCTCATCAGCCGGACATGACTTGGTTCCAGTGACACAGTGTGCACATGATGCATCTCTGGACATGCCTGCCTCGCCTGTTATTCACTATCACTGGAACCAAGCTATATAGCTGGGTCCAAACTCAGATATGTAAATAAATTTGTCCCCTTGCCTGTATCATGCATGTTAGACCTGGCATCACTGGCGTGAGTTTCCGTTCCATTTTGACAGATTGCCTCCTCTGTTTTGATATGTTTTTGCTGAATTTATGCTTTGGGCACTGTGCCACTGCTAATCAGTGCCACAGTGCAAGTGCTCCCTATGTTAAATTAATGTAACCAAATAGATTCCATGATTGGGTTATTTGATTTACTTGTCAGCCCCCAGTACAGTGCATCATGTGTGCCCAGGGCTTATAAATCAAATGCTGCAAGTGGGCTTGCAGCACTGGTTATGCCACCCACAGAAGCAGCTTGTAAAGTGTGTCTCAGGCCTGCCATTGCAAGGCCTGTGTGGAGTCTTGCACTGCCATGTCAACTTGGCCAAATGCACCCACTTCCCAGTCCCTAAACCTTCCCTTTGCTTCATATTAGATACCCCTATGGTAGGCCCGATGGCAGGGTGCATTGTAAGTATAAGGTATGACATGCCCTGATGTGTGTAGCATGTTCTATTAGTGAATTACAGCCATTTTCATTTTTCACTATTGAAGGCTACCTGTTCTCCATAGGCTAGAATGGGCAGTTAGATTATTACATTCTTATAATCCTAACTGACTATGGGAATATGGTAGGAATTCAAATTCAGTATGCCTGAACTCAGAATAATAAAATACATCTTTTAGTAAAGTTGGTTTTAATATTATGTGCTTGAAAATACTACTTTTAGAAAATAGGTATTTTCTTGCCTAACTGTCCAGGCCTGCCTCTGCTAGGTTGTGTATTCCGTGTCTGGGTTTGTGAGTGACAGGGCTGGGGGATTCCAGGAGACAAGCTGGGGCAGCCCAGTGGTGAATAGAGAGATCTGCATCTAGATGGGAGGGAGGAGTTGCACCTGGGACCTGAATAGGGCTGGGCCTTCCCTCTACAATGCTGGCTCTACCTCCTGTGGTGTGTCTGATGTCTCTGCCCTGCACTGTGAAAGGAGAGAATGAATCATGTCAACAAAGTGCTCCAGAGCTGTGCATTCCCTTCCCTGTGCTGACTCCACCCGTCCTGTGGGGTGGATGATGGTTTTGCCCTGCACAGTGAAAGGAAGGAGAGAGTCATGTAAACAAAGTGCTCAGGCCTCTCTGCCTTCAGAGAACAAAGTATTTTGGAGTATAAATATTGGGACCCTGATCCCAAGAAATTATATCACTTCTGGAACAAGAAACCTTTTGCCATGGAGAAGAACCAAGGAAGCTGCAGGAGTTTTACTACCCCTCTACCAGTGTGCTGTTTGCTGGGTTGGCCTGCAGCGGTTGCTTCATTGCCACGGAAAGGAGAAGGAACTTTTTAAGGACTTTCATCATTTACAGAATATTCTCCAAGGGCTTGAACTGTGCCTGCCTCCTGCTGAAGTCTCAGGGACATAAGTCTTAACCTCCAGCTTCCCTCTGAATTTCCTTGCTGGAAATTTTGACTCCAGACATTTACGAGTCACTGGGAGCTGGAAGCGCGATGCATCAAGAAGAAGCGTGTTGCGGCCGCAGCTGACATCCTCGCATCGCCGGAGAAGCGAGCCTTCGCCACATCTCCCTGGAAGCGTGTGTTCATCGAAGCTGCCTGCTGTCGCATCACCGGAGAAGCGGGAAGCCATTGAGAGAGTCGCCATCGCATCCCGGGAGAAGCACGTCACAGGTCCTGTGGCGGCTCCAAAGTATGGAATCGTCGCAAGGTTGCCAGGGCCTCTACGCATCTTCATCGCATTGCCGCATCAAGGGCGCCATCTTCTCGCATCGCAAGCGGATCATCGCATTGCATCAAGGTGCCATCTTCCCACCGCAATGGGCCCGCAGGCCGAGAATCTACGCCTCACCTCCGCACCAGTAAGGATCACGACGCATCTACTACTCTGCGCAAGCATTAAGGCACAACACATCATCTCCCCCAGATCAGGGAACCGACGCATCTCCCCTTTTGCAAGCCTTTTTTAAACTTTGTGTTACGTATACAGGTACTTTGTTGAGAGCTTTGTCGCATTGATCATCATTTTGAACTAAGTAAAGTTTATCATCTTTAAGTGATCTTTAAGTGTAGTATTGTGGATTTTTGTCATTTGTGGTCTTGTGTTAAGTCTGTATATAGAATACTTATTTTTATAAAGATCTGTGTTGTGTCCATCTGTCGTGTTTTCACTGTATCACTGTGTATATTCACAAATGCTTAACACACTGCCTCTGCGATAAGCCTTTCTGCTCATGCCAAGCTACCTAGGGGGTGAGCAGGGGTTATTAAGGAGTGTAATCCCCTTATCCTGACTTAGAAGTAAGGGTCACTATTTGGACAAAGGTGAATACCATTGCCAACTAGAGACCTCCAGATCTAACATTGGTGGTCAGCGGTGAGGATTTGTTCTTTGCATGTGTGTTTCATATACAGTGATTGGTGTACACTACTAGTGAGTGCAGATCAAGCGCGACCACATACTTTTTTTTAGAATCTTTTTCCGTGGACTGTTAGTTTTTCCTGAAAACTCCCAATTTTTACTACCATGAGTAAACCAGCATCTGTTGCATCTATGGATCTTGAATTTGAGGAAGAGAGGTTGGATACCTACACTGTGACACAGCTCAAACATCTGTGCAGGAAATTGAAAGTTGTTACACCAGGCATTTCTAAAAAGGGTGTCTACCATAAGGCGCTGAGGGCCTGGGTAGAAGAAAGAAATGCCCCTGATCTTGTGGTGGAGCCAGTTGTATATGCAGATATGCCCATTGAGAGGCCAGTGTTTTCCGCTAGGGGAGGGGGACTCTCTTCACCTGGCAGCAGTATCACTTCCAAAGACCTGTCCCCCAGAGAGTTGGAAGACAGGGAGAGAAATAGGGCACTGAAGCTGGAGTTGGATATGCTTAAAATGGAGAGTCAGAGGGAAACAGAGAATAATAGGTTGTTTTTGGAAAGAGAGAGAATGAGAATGGAACATGAGAGGATGTTGAGGAAGTTAGAGATCAAGGCCAAGGGCTTAGAAATCAATCCCTCTGGTGGCAGCACACCATCTGTGCCTTCAGAAGGCAGGGTACATATTCCCAAGAATGTCATCAAATATTTCCACAAAAGTGAAGATATTGGGCAGTGGTTTGCAGCCTATGAGATAGCAATGTTGGCCCACCCGGTCCCTGAGAAGGATTAGGGAGCGGGGTTGTGGGCCGCTTTTTAACTGAAGGTAGGGATACTTTGTTAGAGTTGCCCAGTGATCATAGGATGTCTTATGCTCACATGTAAGAAGCACTGATGACAAGGTATGGGTTAACTCCAGAACTCTATAGACAGAGGTTCAGGAATTGTAAGAAGTTGGAGGGAACCAGTTGGGTAGGATATGTGTCTTTCTTTTGCAGAGCTATGGATGGTTGGGTGAGGGGATAGCAATGAGGATTATTTTCAGGCGCTCTAGAATTTGATTGCTAGGGAGCACTTGTCTGCTAATTGTTTTCCAGAGCTACGCCAGCACCTTATTGATAGCAAGTTGACTAACCCTACAAAGCTTGCTGAAGAGGCGGACCACTGGGTCAGTCCCAGGGTCCACAAGAGTCTTGTGGGAGACTCAGCCAAAGGTTGGCAGGGTCCCCAGCAGAAGAGTGGTGGGGGGACAAAGGTGAACATAGGGAGTTCCAGAAAGGGCCCAAATTATTTTCCAAGGGAACCAAGGTAAGGGTTCCCAGCCTCCCCCAGAGAAGAAGTCAGGATCCCGACAGGTAAACCTGTTCATAGGGGGCCTGTTACCTGCTTTCAGTGTAAGCAGGTGGGACACCATTGGTATGAGCCCCAGTGTCCCCAAAAGGGTCAGTATGTGCCACCCGTGCACCAACCCGTCAGATGGCTAGTATAGACCTGGATTGGAAGGAGATGGGTACCTAAGGTAGGTGGGGTCCTGCAGAAATGTCCCTTGTCTCATTAGGAGACTTTGAGATGGTCCCTAGAACTCAGCTGCCCGATAACACTAAGAAATACAGGCAGTGGATGACCATCAATGGCCATAGAGTGGAGGCTCTGAGAGACACAGGAGCATGTGTGACAGCTGTCAAGTGTTAATTGGTGTCTGAAGAGCAGGTGGTCCCCAATGAATGCATTCTTCCCAGTTGTTGCCGCTGACAACACAGGGAGCCATTGCAAGGTGTCTCAAGTTCCCTTTGAGTGGGGGGGTCTCTGATACTCTTCAAATAGCTGTGAGGCTGCCATGCCTGTTGATTCTCTGTTAGGCAATGATTTGGAAAGCTCCCCTTGGGTTAAGATGGGGAAGAAGGCGCATTTAGAGATGTTGGGTCTGCCTGAGTGGGCATGTGTGACCAGTCGGTCTATGGCAGCTAAGGGTGTTCAAGAGACCCTGGAGCCTGAAAGTATGGCCCAGGGACCTGCCTTAAAGAGTCCAGGAGGAGGCAGACCTTGAGGGGGTTGCCCTGGAACCTACAGGAGAGTAAGTTTCCGAACTGGGGAACCTACCTGAGCTGACCCATTGGCAGCAAGAAGGGGGTCCCTCCAGGGAGGAATTTTGTGAAGAGTAGCAGAAGTGCCCTTCTCTTGTGGGTTTGAGGCAACAGGTCACAAACCAGGTAGCAGGTGATCCGTCTGGATCATATTGGATCTACTGGGAGAACGGTCTCCTGTATAGCGAGGCCTAAGGTTGCTGAGCCTGGGTCAGCTCGTGTGCTGGTGGTACCCCAGCGCCTCAGAGCCTTCCTATTGGGTTTGACTCATGATTTTCCTTTAGCTGGTCATCTGGGACAGAAAAAGACCTTTGAAAGGCTTGTCTCCCACTTTTATTGGCCTCAGATGCGGAAGAGTTCAGATACTCATTATAGGACCTGTCAAACTAGCCAGGCAAGTGGGAAAAGTGGAAGGAGGCACAAGGCCCCTCTCCAACCTTTCCCTGTAGTCAGTACCCCATATGAACAGGTGGGCATTGACATTGTCGGGCCACTGGACCTCAAGACAGCCATGAGCAACAGGTTTATCCTGGTCTGGATGGACCCTGCTACCCGATACCCATAAGCCATTCCGCTTAGGACAGTGACGGCCCGTGGTGGGACGTGCACTGATGGGGATCTTCTCCAGTGTGGGGTTCCCCAGAGAGGTGGTGTCTGACCGTGATACAAACTTAATTTCTAATTATATGAAGTCTCTGTGGAAGGAGTGTGGTGCTACCTACAAGTTCACTACTCCTTACCGCCCACAAGGTAATGGGCTAGTTGAAAGATTCGACTGGGCCCTTGAAGGCATGATCATGGGTCTTGAGGAACCAATGAGGTGTAAGTGGGACGTCCTCTTGCCATGCCTTCTGTTTGCCCACTATGAGGTACCACAAAAGTCCCTAGGGTTCAGCCCCTTTGAGCTTTTGTATGGTCACCCGGTAAGAGGACCTTTGAGTTTGGTCAAGGCAGGCTGGGAGCAATCTCTCAGGAAACCTCCCCAGGATATATATGGTTACATGCAGGCCTTCAGGAACCAGACTTGGTGATTCAGAGATCTCACTCAGGCAAATCTGGAAGCCAGCCAGGAGGAAATGAAGCAGTGGTACGATCAGAATGCCACTCTGATTGAGCTTCAGCCTGGATAGAAAGTTTGGGTCATGGCCCCTGTGGAGCCTTGTGCGCGCCAGGACAGATGGAGCGGTCCATATGAGGTGGTGGAGTGCAAGAGTGATGTCACTTATCTGGTGAACTTGCAGTCTCCCAGGAAAGTCTTGAGGGTCCTGCTTGTCAACCACCTAAAACCCCACTTGGAAAGGTCCGATGAGGGCATGCTCCTAGCGACAGATGATAGAATAGTGCAGGAGACCAAGCCTCTTCCTGACCTCCTGTCTGCAACAGAGCAAGGTGGGTCAGAGGATGGTGTCAGCCTCTCTACCATACTGACCCCTGATCACCAGCAAGATTGTTGCTAACTGTTGGGGCAATTCTCTGATGTATTTTCCTTGGTTCCTGGTGTCACAGAGTGGTGCGTCCATGATGTGGACACTGGAGACAGTCCTCCTGTGAAGCACAAGGCTTACAGAGTGACTGACAAGGTTAGGGCTTACATTATGGAGGATATCTCCAAGATGTTTGCTTTAGGGGTAATTGAGTCCTCAAACAGTCCTGGGCTAGCCCAGTGGTATTGGTCCCAAAGGCTTGCTAGCCGGGTGCCACACCTGAACTCCGGTTCTGTGTGGACTACAGATTCAATTCAATTCAATTGATTTATAAAGCGCACTACATACCCAGAGGGTCTCAAGACGCTTGAAGAAGGGTGGAGGATTACTTGTCGAATATCCAGGTTTTAAGCTGTTTTCTGAAGGCTAGGTGGTTTTGGGTAAGGCGGAGGTGAATGGGAATGGAGTTCCAGGTCTTAGCCGCTAGGTAGGAGAAGGATCTTCCTCCCATGGTGGTTTTTTTGATGCGTGGAACAGCAGCGAGGGCTTGGTTGGAAGAACGTAGCTGGCGGGAGGGGGTGTAGAAGGATAGTCGCGAGTTGAGGCATTCGGGTCCAAGTATGTAGAGGGCTTTGTGTGCGTGGGTGAGGAGGTGGAACATTATCCTCTTATTGACGGGGAGCCAGTGGAGGTCTTTCAGGTGACCGGAAATGTGGTCTTTGCGCGGGATGTCTAGTATGAGTCTGGCTGAAGCGTTTTGGATGCGTTGGAGTTTTTTCTGAAGTTTTGCAGTGATACCGGCGTACAGGGTGTTTCCGTAGTCCAGGCGGCTTGTAACCAGTGCGTGGGTGACAGTTTTTCTAGTTTCGGTGGGGATCCAGCGAAATGTTTTTTTGAGCATGCGAAGAATGTTGAAGCATGATGATGAAACGGCGTTGACTTGTCTGGTCATCGAGAGTGAAGAGTCCAGGATGACGCCCAGGTTTCGTGCGTGGTCCGTTGGGATGGGTGCTTTTCCTAGGGCCGCTGGCCACCAAGAGTCGTCCCAGGCGGAAGGGGAAGTACCTAAGATGAAGACTTCAGTCTTGTCCGAGTTCAGTTTTAGACGGCTGTGCTTCATCCATTCGGCTGCTTCTTGCATCCCTTCATGTAGGTTAGTTTTGGCGGTGTTTGGGTCTTATACAACGCCTCAACAACATCGGAATCCAAGGAAAAGCACTGGAATGGATCACCTCGTTCCTCACCGGAAGAACCCAGAGAGTCCGCCTTCCACCATTCAAGTCCGAAGCCACTGAAGTCATCTGTGGCGTACCACAAGGATCCTCACTCAGTCCCACCCTCTTCAACGTATACATGAGCCCCCTCGCGACCATCGCCCGCCAACACAACCTCAACATCATCTCCTACGCGGATGACACTCAACTGATCCTTTCACTCACCAACGACCCTAGCACCGCCAAAACTAACCTACACGAAGGAATGAAAGAAGTTGCCGAATGGATGAAACACAGCCGTCTGAAACTGAACTCAGATAAAACAGAAGTCCTCATCTTAGGTACTTCCCCCTCTGCATGGGACGACTCTTGGTGGCCGGAAGCCCTTGGAAAAGCACCCATCCCGACGAACCACGCACGGAACCTGGGCGTCATCCTGGACTCCTCACTCTCAATGACCAGACAAGTCAACGCCGTCTCATCTTCCTGCTTCAACATCCTTCGCATGCTCAAAAAAACATTTCGCTGGATCCCCACCGAAACCAGAAAAACAGTCACCCACGCTCTGGTCACGAGCCGTCTGGACTACGGAAACACCCTCTACGCAGGTACTACCGCTAAACTCCAGAAAAAACTCCAACGAATCCAAAACGCCTCAGCCAGGATCATATTAGACATCCCGCGTAACAAACACATCTCTGGTCACCTGAAAAACCTCCACTGGCTACCCGTCAATAAGAGGATCACTTTCCGACTTCTGACCCACACACACAAGGCACTCTACGAAATGGGACCAGAATGCCTCAACTCACGACTGTCCTTCTACACCCCCCCCGACAACTACGATCCTCCAGCCAAGCCCTCGCCACTGTACCTCGCATCAACAAGACCACCATGGAAGGTAGATCCTTCTCATACCTGGCGGCGAAAACATGGAACTCACTTCCCACTTACCTTCGCCTTACCCAGAACCACCTAGCATTCAGAAAGCAACTTAAAACGTGGATATTTGACAAGTAATCCTCCTCCCCTCCCTAAGCGCCTTGAGACCCTCTGGGTATGTAGTGCGCTATATAAAATTGTATGACTTGACTTGACTTGACATGGGTCTGTGGAGGATCCTGAGTGGATGGAGTTCATCAGGCGAATGGTGTCCTCAGTGGAGATTGGGTTCCAGTCATAAAGGATGTTCAGGGGGGTTTAGGTTCGGAGGTAGGTTGTGTGGGATGGTCTCCGGGTTGGTTGTCGAAGCTGTTATGGATGTCAGCGATTTTGTCGTGGAAGAATGAGGCTAGGGAGTCGCAAAGGATTTGAGAGGGAATGATGTCGTTGAAGTTGGCAGTGGGGTTGGTAAACTCTTTAACGATGTTGAATAGTTCCTTGCTGTTGTGGGCGTTGTTGTCTAGTCGGTCTTTGAATGCGGATTTCTTGGCTGACCGGATAAGCTGGTGATGTTTACGGGTGGCGTTTTTGAAGGCGTCTCTGGTGCTGGTGTTTGGATCTTTTTCCAGGCTTTCTCAAGGGAACGACAGAGTTTCTTTGATTTCTTAAGGTCATCGTTGAACCAGGGGGCGTTTTTGCTGCCTAGCTTGATGTGACGTTTTTTCAGGGGTGCTTGGTTGTCGGCTCTGTGGGTTAGCCATTGTGTGAGGTTGATGGCTGCTTGGTTAGGGTTCGACGAATAGGCAGAGGGGTTTTGAAGAAGCGATGTAGAGATCTGGTCGATGGTGATTTTGTTCCAGTTTCTTCGCAGAGTTGGTTGAGGGTGGTTGTGGACTGTGGTCTTTTTGTAGTCAAAATGAACGCAGCTGTGGTCCGTCCAATGAAGAGCTGTGGTGTGATTGAAGGAGATGTGCTTGCTGGAGGTGAAGATAGGGTCGAGTGTGTGTCCTGCATAGTGGGTGGGGGTGTTTACAAGTTGTTTGAGTCCGAGGTTGGCGAGATTGTCCAGAAGGGTGGTGGTGTTGCTGTCGTTGCTCTTTTCCAGGTGGAAATTGAGGTCTCCCAGTAGAATGTATTCCTCGGAAGGGAGGGCGTGTGGGGTGATGAAGTCAGTGATGTCTTCACTGAATTGTGTACGGGGTCCTGGTGGCCTGTAGAGGAGGGTGCCTCTGAGTGTGGTCTTGGGGTCGGTGTGGATTTGGAAGTGAAGATGTTCGGTGATAGTAAGGTTGTCGTCTGAGCTGGTTGAGAGGCGGATGGTGTTCTTATGGACAATAGCGATGCCTCCTCCTATTTGGTTGGTGCGGTCTTTTCGGATGATCTTGTAGCCGTCCGGGATGGCTATGGTGATGTCTGGAGCTGAAGAGGCGTTCATCCATGTTTCTGTTAGAAAGGCGACGTCCAGAGAAATGGTGTCTAGTAGATTCCAAAGGTCGATGGTGTGTCTGTCAACCGAGCGGGTGGTGAGCAGGATGCACTTCAGGTGGGTAGTGTCGGATTTCTGTTTGGTGTTTGTGGATTTGGTGTGGGTCTTGGTGCAGTCGAACTTGCAAGAGAGGCAAGTGAAGGGTCCATGGATGTGTCCCGGTGCAGCTTGGTAGCAGTTTGGGGGACGGCCGGGGTTGAGGGCAGTGAGGGCTGCGTCGTCGTATGTAATGCGGGTGGGCTGGGAATTGCGGGGGTCAGGGGGTCTGGCGCTAGGCGCGGTCCAGGCGTGGACGGGCGTAGACGGGCTTACCTTTGGCACACCTTCGGCGCGACCGCTGCGCGAGGACGCTGCGCGAAAGTCCATCTGTCTCATATGGAGATAGGAGGGGGGCGGAGCGTGGGAGGGGCAGCTGGGAGGCGGTAGCGGGGAGGAGAAGGCGGGCCAGGGGAAATCTCAACAACAAAATGGAGGTCAGAGGGAAAGCGAAACCGGGGCACAGGCAGCAAATGTCTAGTAACACCGAGAAATCAGCAAAAGTATCTGCACGCTGAATCAGAGGCTCAGGAATGTCGCGCTGTTAGGCAGAGCGGAAAGTGTGGCTCTGTGTTGCAAGGCGCTAAATGCGGGTGAAAGCGCTGATCAAATAAAGCTACAATATCAGGCACAACGATACCACACACAGCAAGTACAGTTAAATTACAATACCAGTTCCAGCAACGATATTAGCAGTGCGCTTCAGCTGAGGGCGAAAGGTGTAGCAGCACGATCGTAATCTGGAGTCAGGGAGCGTGGGGGAGTGACCGCTTTGGCACAGGTCCAGAGGGTCACAATTCGTCAGAGGAGGTGGTAAGCCCTCTATTCGTGGGTGGGAGGGGCAGCTGGGAGGCGGTAGCGGGGAAGAGAAGGCGGGCCAGGGGAAATCACAACAACAAAATGGAGGTCAGAGGGAAAGCGAAACCTGGGCACAGGCAGCAAATGTCTAGTAACACCGAGAAATCAGCAAAAGTGGGCTCAATTCAGTCACCAGGACTGACGCACCCCCATTCCCAGAGCTGATGAGCTCGTTGATCAGTTAAGGGCTGCACGGTACCTCAGCACATTTGATTTGACGTCTGGGTACTAGCAGATTGCCTTGACTGATGGGGCTAGGGAGAGGTCGGCATTCTCCACACCAGATGGGCACTACCAATTCCGGGTTATGCCCTTTGGGATGAAGAATGCCGCTGCCATCTTTCAGAGGTTGGTCAACCAGGTGTTGGCTGGACTGGAGGATTTCAGTGCTGCCTATCTGGATGACATTGCAGTGTTCTGTGCCAGTTGGGAGAAACATCTGCACCACCCCTGGGAAGTATTGATGGCACTGCGCAAGGCAGGCCTCAAGATCAAGCCGAGTAAGTGCCAGATCAGGCAGGGTTCCGTGGTGTACTTGGGTCACCAGGTAGGAAGCTGACAGATGGCGCCCCTACAACCCAAGATTGATATCATCCTGGCATGGGAACCCCCAAAGACTCACACACAGGTGAGAGCCTTTTTAGGACTCACGGGGTACTACAGGAGATTTGTCAAGGGGTATGGCAACATTATTGCACCCTTGACTGAGCTGACTTCCAGGAAGCAGCCCAAGAAAGTGAACTGGACTGACAGCTGTCAGATGGCTTTTGACGCCCTGAAGACTGCCATGTGCACAGCACCCGAACTTCAGGCGCCCAACTTCTCAAAAAATGTATTGTACAGACAGACGCTTCAGAGCATGGTGTGGGGGGTTGTTCTATCACAGATTAATGAAGAAGGCCTAGACCAACCTGTAGCCTTCATCAGTAGGAGGTTACTTCCACGGGAACAGAGGTGGAGTGTAATTGAGCATGACGCATTTGCTGTTGTCTTGGCACTGAAGAAGTTGAGACCATACTTGTTTGGGACTCACTTCCTGGTTCTGACCAACCACAGGCCCCTCATATGGCTGATAGAGATGAGGGGTGAGAACCCAAAGTTGTTGAGGTGGTCCATTTCCCTACAGGGTATGGACTTTATGGTGGAACACCGCCCTGGTACAGAACCTACCAACGCTGATGGACTGTCCAGATTTTTCCGCCTTAGTGAAGAGAACTCCCAAGGGAAAGGGTAGTTCTCCCCACATATCAGCAAGAGGGGACTCGTGTTAGAACTGGCATCATTGGTGTGAGTCTCTGTTCCATTTTGACGGATTGCCTCCTCTGTTTTGAAATGTTTTTGCTGGTTATATGCTTTGGGCACTGTGCCACTGCTAATCAGTGCCACAGTGCAAGTGCTCCCTATGTTAAATTAATGAACTAATTGGATTCCATGATTGGGTTATTTGATTTACTTATCAGCCCCTGGTACAGTGCACCATGTGTGCCCAGGGCGTGCAAATCAAATGCTGCTGGTGGGCTTGCAGCACTGGTTGTGCCACCCACTGAAGCAGCTTGTAAAGTGTATCTCAGGCCTGCCATTGCAAGGCATGTGTGCCGTCTTGCACTGCCATGTCTACTTGGCCAATGTACCCACTTGCCAGTCACAAAACCTTCCCTGTGCTTCATATTAGACACCCCTATGGTAGGCCCAAGGGCAAGGTGCATTGTAAGTAGAAGGTAGAACATGCTCTGATGTGTGTAGCATGTCCTAATAGTGAATTACAGCCATTTTCATTTTTCATTATTAGAAGCTACCTGTTCTCAATAGGCTAGAATGGGCAGTTAGATTATTACATTCTTATAATCTTAACTGACTCAGGAAACATGGTAGGAATTCAAATTTGCCTGAACTCAGAATAATAAAATACATCTTTTAGTAAAGTTGGTTTTAACATTCTGTGCTTGAAAATACCACTTTTAGAAAGTAGGTATTTTCTTGCCTAACTGTCCAGGCCTAACTCCGGTAGGTTGTGTATTCCTTGTCTGGGTTTGTGAGTGATAGGGCTGGGGGATTCCTGGAGACAGGCTGGGGCAGCCCAGTGGTGAATAGAGAGATCTGCATCTAGATGGGAGGGAGGAGTTGCACCTGGGGCCTGAATACGGCTGGGCCTTCCCTCCACAATGCTGGCCCCACCTCCTATGGTGTGTCTGATGTTTCTGCCCTGCACTGTGAAAGGAGAGAAGGAATCATGTCAACAAAGTACTCCAGAGCTGTGCCTTCCCTTCCCTGTGCTGGCTCCACCTCCTGTGGGGCGGCTGATGTCTCTGCCCTGCCCAGTGAAATGAAGGAGAGAGTCATGTAAACAAAGTGCTGAGGAACTGGTTTGGACTCGGCAGAGGCCTCTCTGCCTTCAGAGAACAAAGTATTTTCGGGTATAAATATTGGGACCCAGATCCCAAGAAATTAGATCACTTCTGGAACAAGAAACCTTTTGCCAAGGAGAAGAACCAAGGAAGCTGCAGGAGTTTTATTGCCCCTCTGCCAGTGTGCTGTTTGCTGGGTAGGCCTGCAGTGGTTGCTTCATTGCCTTGGAAAGGAGAAGGAACTTTTTAAGGACTTGGTGGGCGAAATTTGCGTAATCACGTTACGCAAATCTCTGCAAAATGGTAACACACAGAAATTCCGCGAACTTGCGGAATTGCTGGCTTGCGATGCTTTTTTCCTGTTCGCAATCTCTGTTTGCGTACTCGGGGGGAAATATCTTGCGAATACGGATTTCGAGAAAGCGAACAAGCAAAAATTTCGCGAAGTCGCGGTACGCAGAATTTTGGGCAATTTTAGATTCTCCGTGGAGTGCGAAATTACCCAAATTCCGCAAATTCTGCGAGCGGAACGGAATTTACCGCCCGGGCCTAATTTACAGAATATTCTCCAAGGGCTTGAACTGTGCTTGCCTCCTGCTGAAGTCTCAGGGACAAAAGACTTAACCTCCAGTTCCCCTCTGAATTTCCTTGCTGGGAATTCTGACTCCAGACATTTGCATGTCGCTGGGAGGTGGAAGCATGACGTATCAAGAAGAATCGTGTGGCCACAGCAGCTGAAATCGCCACATCGCCGGAGAAGCGACCCTTCGCCGCATTTCCCTGGAAGCGTGTGTTCATCAAAGCTGCCTACTGTCGCATCACCGGAGAAGCGTGATGCCATCGAGAGAGCCGCCATCGCATCACCGGAGAAACTTGTTGCAGGGCCTGTCGCGACTCCAAAGTACAGAGTCATCGCAAGGCTGCCAGGGCGTCTACGCATCATCATCGCATAGCCGCATCAAGGGCACCATCTTGTCGCATCGCAAGAGGATCATCGTATCGCATCAAGGCGCCATCTTGCGCACCGCAACGGGCGCGCAAGCCGAGAATCTATGCATCACCTCCGCACCGGTAAGAATCACGACGCATCTACTACTCTGCGCAAGAATTGAGGCACAACGCATCAACTCCCCCAGGTCACGGAACCGACGCATCTCCCCTTTTGCGAGCCTTTTGTTTACTTTGCGTTATGCATCCTGGTACTTTGTTGAGAACTTTGTCGCATTGATCATCAACTTGAACTAAGCAACGTTTATCATCTTTAAGTCATCTTTAAGTGTAGTATTGTGGATTTTTGTCGTTTGTGGTCTTGTGTTAAGTCTATATAAAGAATACTTATTTTTATAAAACCTGTGTTGTGTCCATCTGTAGTGTTTTTACTGTATTACAGGGTATATTCACAAATACTTAACACACTGCCTCTGAGATAAGCCTGTCTGCTCATGTCAAGCTACCCGGGTGAGCAGGGGTTATTAAGGAGTGTAATCCCCTTATCCTGACTTAGAAGTAAGGGTCCCTATTTGGACAAAGGTGAATAACATTGCCAACTAGAGACCCCCAGATCTAACAATGCACAAATACTTTTACAGCTCTATCCCCTTCCTTTTTCCTAAAAATATGTAAAAAAAAGTAACAACCACCAGCAGTTAAGTTCTACTCCTTCATTGAGCTATGCAGTACCCAAATGCAGGTTAAAAAGGTGGGGTGACAGATCCTTACAGGACCTTCCCCTTTCCCCTAGATCTCTTAGCCACTGACTATCTGAGAAGAACCAAACTTGCTTAGGTTTCTTAAAGTTCTAAAGAGCTGTTTATACTGATAAGTGTGCTGTTCACTATTCGCTCCTCTCTGCTTTGTCAGAACTAGCACCAGGAGACTCTATATATGAAAGTTAGAGAGCTCTACAAAAATGTATGACCAAATAAATAAATGTAACCCATTTTTTCCTATTCCCCATCTCTCTTTGATCCAACTGTCTCACTTATGCCAATGTCTGCTTAAGACTTGTATCCCCCAGACATTCCTGCTGTTATCCTCATAAACTCCCTTTCCCCATCTCACAATAACATTATGCGCCCAACTTCCCCATCTATCTTGTTAACCGTACTCCATTGCTCTTACATCTTTCCTGATCCTATTTTTCTTGCTTCTGTCTTCTCTAAATGTCTTGTCTCTGTACCTTGCTAGACCCTCTTAACCTCTTCACTAAGGAGTATCTTTTACATTGTCCCAGTCTTCTCTCTAGCCAAGTCTCTCCACTTGTTGTTAGTTCACCTGATCCCTTTTTTAAACCTAAATGGCTGGGTCCATTTATGCCCTGAGAATGTTGTCCCAATGACTATGCCCTTTATGTTGTCGTGCTGTCTTGTTCTTCTTTCCTCTATCTCCATTTCACTCAAGAGCCATGTTTCCCTCCCCCACTGTTTCCCTTGTTCTTCTGTCCCTAATCCTCTTCACTCCAGTTAACCCTGTTTCCCTTATCTTGTGCTATGCTTAACTCTTTGCCTTCCCTTGTCTAGGTTTACCCCTGTCCCATTGCCTCTTTCTCCAACTACCCGGCCTCTGCTTCCCCTATATACTTCATGTACCCTGTCTTCCTATTTCCTATCTTCCCAATCCTATTGCCTAAACTAGCCACACTAAAAACTTGTGCCAATGTCGCCCAGTTTAACCCATCAATATTTCACCAGTCTCCCTCCACCACTTTGCCCCTATTCCTCCTGTTTGGGTTTTGCCTGCACAGCGCTTGTGCAGTGCTTGTGAAATCTATTGTATTTATTATATCTTAAAAGGGGCTTACATCCCACCCTTACTTTTCATTTGTTGCTGTTCTTGCCACTTACTTTTCCTTCGTTTCTCTTGGTTGTTGCATACTATTTTTTTTCTTTCTTTGTGTCTTTCTCTTATCAGTTTCTCATGGCCCAAGTATTCTTTTTCATCTGCCTTGTTTGGAGGAGATTTCTTTCATTATATTTGCCTGCACAGCATTTACTGTTTATCCTTTCCTAATCTTTTTTTGTTTGTTTGTCCAATGTCTTTTATTTAATGTCCTTGTGCCAGCTCACATTTCAAGCATGCTTATAAGCATCTATGTCTTTTTTCTCTCTTAACTCTTGATACTGTGGAGGATCTGGCTGGCCCCAAAGTGCATGGCGTGCATGTGTCCGCATCTCATGAAGATGCAAACATTGTAATCAGACGTCCACTTCAAGCATTTCTGCAGACTGTCCCTTTCACTGCTCGGGCCCAGTGTCTCCCAGGAGCCCAGGGATGTAATAAGTGCCAGCAGATGGGGGTGGGTGGGGGACGGGGGGGGGATGAACAGGAGTGCGCACCACAGGAGCAGGGCTCTGCTGCCGGTCAGGGCCCTCTGTGGATGAGAAGTCCTTCGCAGTACAGCTCGGGTCATTCCTTCAGATCAGGAAGGGGTTTCTGCCGAAGGCTAGTTTCAAGTGCATATAGTACATCTGTGCCTCTAGTGGAGCCTTTCAGCCCCTCTGATCCGGAGTAGTGAGATCTGCCAGGATGGCCCTCTGAAGTTCAGAAGGACCCACACTGCTGCCATCAGCCCCTCAAGCCTCCTGGAACATACCACATTTCCATCGCTAATCCATTACCTCCTGTAACAAGACGCTCCAGTGGCACATATTTCAAAGCCCCCCAAAGACACTGCTCCGGGCTTACCTAAAAACAAACACATCAAGGACAACAATGAAGTGCACACTGCAGAGTTATTGTCTTCAGCTATAGTCAGAGGTTATTCTAAATACATGGTATTGTTACCAAGTTTCTTAAACTCTAAACAATAGCAAAGAGTGCCTGTGACTTTCCAGTCACCCACACAGTGGAACAAATACATTCCTGAAGCTCAGAAGACCGGCATACAAAAGTGTTTTTGCCTCAAAAAGTCAAGACTGGCTGAAGGTGTCATTGTCATTCGTGATTTGAGACCGCTTGGCAGCTGTGGTTAGACCTTTCTCGACATACTGCATGTAAATTTAGAGAAAAAAGTTGAATGACACCACTTGCCATGTGTTTTGGTTTTATGGCCTGATGAATGTGTGATTGTGCATCTACGCACCCACTCACACAGAACTGCACCCCTGACATCTTTGTCAGATATATCCAACATTACACGGAGGGTGAGGAAAGCTCTGCTGCAGGCCTAAACAAGAATTGCTCAAGCCTTTTCCAAAGCAAACATACCTCTAGCCAATGAAGCCATTTTGGGCAAAGAAATATTAAGGGGAAGTCATTGCATAAAAAGATGAACATTTAGGTTTCCAGTGTGCGTCCTACCCCTCCCTCATCGGTTCCTGCCTCTGAAAAGATGGTATGTGTCAGCATCTTTCTTTTGTTCTATTCTTCCCAGGAAATGATGAACAGCTTCTGGATGAGGTTGATTTAATGGACTTCAAGTCACAGCTAAAGGTGCATTTACCTGAAAACTAAAGCAGTGTCTCCTGGTTCAATAGTCTAAAGGGACTGAGCAGAGGCAATTCTGTAATTAACTTAGTCTGTAAATTGATGACATTTGAAGAATAAAGTCGAGATCCCATTATTTTTTATTTGCCAACATCTTTTTTTTCAAAAGGCGAATCATAGGAACTGAGGGCCCGATGTAGGTGGCCATTTACCGGCCGGTAAATGGGTTTTCAGATGTAGGGGGCCTATATTTTACCGATTCTGTAAATTTACCGAATCGGTAAATTTACAGAATCGGTAAAATACTGAATCGGTATATTTACCGATTCGGTAAATCCACATGTAGGTGGCACTCCTAAGAGTGCCACAGGCCCTTCAGAATCGGTATTTTACCACCCAATCCTATTGGGTGGTAACATACCGAATTCAGGTGTGCATGCACATCTGTGCATTCACACCTGTGCAATGTGACACACAGACATGCCCTTAGGGCATGTATGTGTGCCACATGGCACACAATTCCGGAATTGGGGTGCTAGAGGGTGTCAAAGTGACACCCCCTGCACCCTTGCTGAAATCGGTATTTACCGAATCGGTAAATACCGATTTGGTAATGCCCATTGATTCCTATGGGCTTCAATGCCCATTGGAATCAATGGGCATTACCGAATCGGTATTTACAGATTCGGTAAATACCGAATCTTAACGATTCGGTATTTACCAAATCTGTATTACCTACATCCCCCCCTCTATTTTACCACTTCTTAAATACCGATTCGGTGTCATTCGGCATTTAAGAAGTGGTAAAATGTAATTTCCTACATCGGGCCCCTAAGTATTTTAACTTAATGTTAATGCCAGTTTCCAATCTCTATATCTGCTCTAACACCAACACGACTCTTTGCCTAGTAACATTTAACCATGAGCTCTGGAACAGGAGGTATCTCAGGCAGTTTGAAACAAGCTTCAACAATAAAGACTAACACATTTTGTAGAAGTAGCATTAAAAAAAACTCAGAGATTTTTAGATGTTGATGAATTATAGAGCTTAAAAAAACAGCACATTTAGGCCTATTTTATTTGCTTAAATATTATACTTTGCGTCAACTGTTTGTGATACGTTACACATTATCAGTGCATCATTTTGAAAAAAAATAATTGATCCAATCAACTTTGGGAAATTTAATGCATCCGATAAATTTTGTTAAGTTCATTACTGACTCAATTGTGGTTCAGGCATGTATCACATCAGGAAAGTACGTTTTTTCTTTATGCAGTTTTTATATAGTACAAACTCAGCCCAAAGGCACTGGAGTACTTTACAGGAGCACCAGTTACATTACACAGTAATGTATTTTTTATTAGGCGATGGAAGATTAAGTGATTTGCCCACAATCATAAGATGTTAAGCGGACACCGAGACTTGAACCTGGTTCTCCAGTTCTAAACTCTGCAGCTCTGGCCATTAGACCACATCCTCTCGCCAACATTTAGTTCATTTTTTTTATAGGTTTTATATAGCGCAAACTCAACCTGAAGGTATTGGAGCATTTTACGTGATCACTAGTTACATTACACGAGGACACATTCATTTTAAGGTTTCACCTGCACAGCGTTCAGCTCACTAAGGGCCATATGTATCAACACCCTCATTTGAGATTCTCAAATATCGATTTTTTAGAAATCGCTATTTGAGAATTGCAAAAAGGTATGTATGTAAAAAAATCGCAATTTATTAGCGATTTCTTAATATTCCTTAATTGCGATTAGCAAATTGCTAATTCGCAATTAAGGAATACTTTCCCATTCATTTCTATGGGCCAGGAGGCCCATAGGAATGAATGGGAAGTTATTCTCAATTTGGGATTCGCTATTTGAGAATCTCAAATTGAGAATAATTTCAACAGTGCAAGGGTGTCATAAGGACACCCTGATGCACCCCCTGAAATTTACATGTGTGTGCATCTGGCGCACATACATACCCTAAGGGCATGTATGTTGGCCACATGGCACCTTTACAAATGGCAAAAAGTGCATTTGTGAAAGAAATCGCAAATTACCACCAACTTCAAGTTGGTGGTAATTTGCGATTTCCTAATGAGAAATCGCACAACTTGGGTGCTTCATACATAGCATTTAAAGAATCACAATTTGCGTTTCCTTAAATGCTGATGCAAAATTAAGGAATCACAAATTGTGCGATTCCTTAATTTTGGTCTGCGATTTCAATCATACATCACATTTTCCAAATGTTTAGTCGCAAATTCTGCTTTTTTGCAAAACGCAGCGTTTGCGACTAAAAAACAAATGATACATATGCCCCTAAGTCTTTTGTGTTAAAAAAAAGGAATCTTAAAAGGGGCTTGAAACCCACCCTAAACATACCATTGGTTTATCCCAACGTCACTCACTCTGTGCACTCCAAGTATTCTTTGCTAGGGATGTGAAAGGAGGTTGGTGAGTTAGCTGTAACTTTTTGATATCAGGATTCCAATCTTTTACCATATTTGCCCATCTACTTTCACCTTTCGGTTCTCTGACCACTTCGGTCTCCGATTCATCTCCCCCTCCAAACCTCTATTTTCAATATTTTCTTCTTTGTAATCTCTTTGATCACTTGTCCACTTATGTGCACATGACCCATGTGCTTCTATGTTTCATGACCCATTCCTTTTCAGTCTCCTCCCCTTCCATTGTGTTTATCGTTTTCATATCAAGATTTTTATCTAATAATCTGCTAGCCCAGTGTTATCCATCTTGGACCCTTCCTCGTCATCACTTTTCATCTTATTATATATATATTTCTTCTATCCCCCTGTCAGTATCTGGCAGTCATCTCTTACTACCCGCCACTCTCATGAGTGCCGCCCACACACCTCGATAATAACACAGTAAGCGACATATGTCGTAGGAGCCACCTGCTGAATGAATATTTGTCTCCCCTCACCGTGGTCTCCTTCTTCTGCCTTGCATTATGCTTCCCCGAGAACCATTGAGTAGGGTAACAAGCAGGACCGGCGTTAGGCATGGGCAGAGTGGGCAGCTGACCAGGGCCTCACGCTCAGCTCAATAACAGGGGCCCTCCCTGTCACACTTTCACATTCAGCTCACCTACTCCCCCAGGCCCCCCTCCCCAACTCGATCACATTGCTAATGTCTTTATCAGCGAGGTGTCTTGAACTCGCAGGTCAGGGCATGGTAGCCTTCCTGGTTGTGAACAGTGGGGGGAGGGTAAACAAGGGGTAGAGGACGTGAGAGCATCAAAGTCAGCAATTATGTCAGCTCCCAGAGACGAGGGTGGGGCAGCACCTCTGTTTAAAACCTGTGGCGAAGAACTGGTCTGCCCTTTGTGTATTCCGTTTCCAGGCGACAGAAGGCTCTTTTGTTTCCACGCCGGACATTAACAGGTAAGAAGGGATTGATGAGGGGAGGAGGGAGCATCGAGCTCAGACTGCCAAAGTAGGGCAGTGTTTAGTAAAGTGTCTCCCCACCGCTTTGAGGCACAGAGGAGGCGGTCCTTTTCCCCTGGGCCTCGAAGCAGTGAATCAGGCTGCAAAGTTAGGTGTGGGGCCCTTTTCACTAGGACTTGCGCCATTATCTAGTGATGTGAAGTCTAGGGCAGGTGGGCCGCACAGCTCTCCATCAGGCTGAAAGGGCCAGAGGTGAGGCCCCCCAGGGCAGGGGGGCCCTGTCATCTGCCTCACAGCGCTATACTGCTAGATCATTACATTTCATTTCACAGCGAGACTAGCATGCTTGCTTCCCAGCCTAGGCTACCAGTGATAAACTTAGAGGGCTGTAAATGCAGCTAAGTGCGTAAAAATTAATTACCATCCAATTTATCCAGCAGGAAGCTCCATGGCCCCTCTTATCGCGAATGAAGCAGATTGACTGCTTTGTGACATACTAAGAGTCCCTCTCTTATGCAAGAGGGGCTGTGAATTTCGTGTCCATTTAATTACTTGTAGGGGATTTCATAGATACTGTTTCTAGCCCATGATTGTGCTGCACCTGGGTCTTGTTTAACATGTCAGGGATGGTGGGGTTTGGTGGAAGGCAGAAGAGAAGTACTGTAGCTAGGCAATGCTTTAAAACATAATCATTAAGTACACCTCCAATCGGCCCCACTCTAATCCACACCACCTCACCGCACACCACTCCACCTCCACTTAATCCAATCCACCCTAGACCAATCCAAACCACCCCACTCCAATCTTCCCACCCCATATCCCAATTTGCTCCATTAATATGCCCCACACCAAACCAAAATAATCTGCCCCACACCAATCCAATCTGCCCCAAAACAATCTGCCACACACCTCCAACCTGCCCCAAAACAATCTGCCCCACACCAATCCAATCTGCCCTCAAAACAATCTGCCACACCCCAAAACAATGTGCCCCACTCCAAACCAATCTGCTCCACTGCCCACACCAAAACAATCTGCCCCACTCTAAAACAATCTGCCCCACTCCAAAACAATCTCGGCACACCCCAATACCCGCCACACCTCAACCCTCGCCACACCTCAATCCCCGCCACACCCCAATCCACGCCACATCCCAATACACGCCATACCCCAATCCACGGCACACCCCAATCCACGCCACACCCCAATCCACGCCACACTCCAATCCACGCCACACTCCAATCCACGCCACACTCCAATCCACGCCACACTCCAATCAGCCACTCTATCCCAATTCACCCGCTCCAATCCACCACAATCCACTCCAAATCCACCCCACACCAATTTAATCCACCATAAACCAGCCAAATCCAAATGACCCACTCCAATCCAATCCTCCTCACCTCTCCTCCTCAATCCAATCCATCCCATTCCCTCCCCAATCCATCCCACTTCATTCAAATCCACCCCACTCCAATCCCCCCAAAATTGCCCACAACAATCTGCCTCTTCCACTCCAAAACAATCTCACCCACTCAATTTAAAACAATTTGCTCCACCCCAATCCAAAACAATCTGTCACACTCCAATCCAAAACAATCTGCCCCACTCCAATCTGCCCCACTCTAACCCAAAATATTTTTGCCCCACTCAATCCAAAACAATTTTCCCCACTCCAATCCAAAACACAAAACAATTTTACCCACTCAATCCAAAACAATTTCCCCTATTCCAATCCAAAACAATCTGCACCACTCCAGTCCAAAACAATCTGCCCCACTTCAATCCAAAACTGTCTGCCCGCTCCCACCCAAAACAATCTGCCCCACTCCAATCCACTCCACCTCACCTCCATCCAATCCACCCCACTCCAATCTAATCCATCCCACTTCAAATCAATCCACCCAAATTGAATCAACCCCACTCTAATCCAAACCTCCGTACTCCAATCCAACCGACCCAATACAATACAACCCACTCACCCTAATCCAACCCACCTCACCCAATCCAGTTCACCCCACCCCAATCCAATTCACCCCAATCCAATCCACCCCACTGCAATTCTATCTACTCCAATCCAATCCAACCCACCGCACCCCAATCCAATTCACCCAAATCCAATTCACCGAATCAATTCCCCATCTCACTACATTCCACCCACTCTAGACCACCCCCTTCCACTCCAGTCCATCCCACTCCTGTTCACTCCAATCCACCCCACCCAAATCCAGTCCTCCCTCCCCATTTTAATCCACCGACACCAGTCTAATCCATTACATTCAGCCTACCCCACAGCAGTTCAATCCACTCCACTTTACTCCAATCCACCCAACTCTACCCCAATCCAATCCTCCACAGTTTGACCACCCTACTTAGCCCAATCCCTCCAGTCCACCAAACCCTAATCCACACCACCCCAAACCAAACTAATACACCCTAATCCAATCCACCTCACCCCATTTCAATCTATCCCACTCCAATCCACCCCACCAACCCAGTCTACCGCACTCCACTCACTCCAACTCTCTCTATCCTAATTTAATCCAATTCAACCCAATCCACTACCTCAGGCCACCCCACTCCACTCTATGACTCTGCACTTAATAACACTGCGCTCTACGACACTCTCTGCCACTGAACCACTGAATTCTACTCCCCTCTCCTCAACTGTATGACACTCTACACCCCCTATTCTACTCTACAACTACTACTCCAACAAATCCAGTCCATGACACCCTACTCCTACCACTCTACTCAAGGACACTCCATACCACTAAGTTCTAACCATGCTGAACAGCAGCCACACTGGTGTACAACACGGCAACTCGCAGAGGAGTGCCTGTAACTTTGCTTCTGGGAGCCATTGCCTGTGACAGAGGGAAGCGCCGGTGTGGAGAGACGCCGTTCAGATCGGAAGTGCGGCTGTAAGGGAGTCGGGACTGCGAGGTCCGACAGGCTGTGCGTCCATCACCCAGCACACCTGCAGCCTCTTCCCGGGACTCCTCCTTCCATTACCGCCCTTCATTACTCCTCGCGGCCCCCGCTCCGCGGGTGCCGCTCGCAGAGGAGTGCCTGTAACTTTGCTTCTGGGAGCCATTGCCTGTGACAGAGGGAAGCGCCGGTGTGGAGAGACGCCGTTCAGATCGGAAGTGCGGCTGTAAGGGAGTCGGGACTGCGAGGTCCGACAGGCTGTGCGTCCATCACCCAGCACACCTGCAGCCTCTTCCCGGGACTCCTCCTTCCATTACCGCCCTTCATTACTCCTCGCGGCCCCCGCTCCGCGGGTGCCGCTCGCAGAGGAGTGCCTGTAACTTTGCTTCTGGGAGCCATTGCCTGTGACAGAGGGAAGCGCCGGTGTGGAGAGACGCCGTTCAGATCGGAAGTGCGGCTGTAAGGGAGTCGGGACTGCGAGGTCCGACAGGCTGTGCGTCCATCACCCAGCACACCTGCAGCCTCTTCCCGGGACACCTCCTCCCAATCTCCTCTTGTTATTAAAATTGCTTCGGGCTCGCGTGAGCGGAACGCGTGTGCGGGACGAATCCCGGGACAAAGCCCGGACTAAGGGCGGACCCTCCGAGACACGAGGAGACCGGACCGGGCATATCTCTTCGTCA
This sequence comes from Lissotriton vulgaris, assembly GCF_964263255.1. NCBI lineage: Eukaryota > Metazoa > Chordata > Amphibia > Caudata > Salamandridae > Lissotriton > Lissotriton vulgaris. Next base: position 480,606,853 of record NC_141689.1, read on the forward strand.
TCAGGTACTGATTGTTTTCTACTAAATCATTTTCCCCACCACCGTTATCTGCCTCACCAATCGAGCTCTTTCAACTAGATATGGCAACTGTCAGTGTTGAACTGCACGCGCAGGATAAACAGGGCGTGCTACTTAATGGGACCTTGGATAGTTATTTCACCAAATCATCGCCGGATATTACCAGGGAGATTGTGTTAGCGGAGAGGCGGGCAGACCGCCGCCGTTCAGTGGAAAGCATGAAGAATGGATCAGCTCTGCCATTATTATCTCCCGCGATTGGACCCTCTGTCAATGCTGCTGGGGTACTATCAAACGAATTGATTCCTCTTCTTGACAGTTTACTCCCGGAGGTAAATACGGTTGTTCTGTCACCCGAAACCGTATCTCAAGTTGATATGATTGATTTGTCCGCACCATCCATAGGAAGTGGCCTGTCAACTCTAAAGGGAGATGCCTTGTCACAACAGCATGCAGCCCGTGCTAAGGCAAAAAAAAAATTACCAACTACGGGGAAATCTTATGGCCCCCCGCCGAACAAAAAGCGACGGAAAAGGAGGGATCCACTGCAACCTAAACTGAGCTGCTGTGACTTTGGCAAAAATTTGTCTATAGTTGTTAAGAATCCCTGTGTTATTCAATCTGATTCTGAGGGGTTGGACATTATTTCTGCATCTTCTGCTTTATCTAATACCCCTATAGTTAAAGAGGTCAATAGGGAGCCAAGTGAGACAGTCAATGTTCATACTGAGATTAGGGGCCCCGTGTCCCTTCAGGATATTGAGAATCTGATTAGATCATATTCTGTATCTATCTTGGAGAGGTTAACGGAGGTGGAGTGTAGGCTGTCAAAAATTGAGATTGCACTGCCTAAAGCAGATCTCGTAGGCCATATAGATGTTAATCAAGCAGTCAATCAAGCATCTAAGGGTGTATCTCAAGTTCTGTCATCTGTTGTGCAACCCCTTCCCCCTAGTGCTGCTTATGTTGTTCCTACCCCTCCCCCAATTTTACCTGTACCAAAATCTTCGGGGAACCCAGTACCAGCTAGTGCTCACCATCATGCTAACATTAGATCATCCCAAGAGAAAACTGGTGATCAAATGCTGGGGTCTGCTGTTAGCAAGACCAGTGTTAATACATCAAAAAATTCTGGTAATATAACTAACCTAGCATTAACAGACTTAACAAGGGAAGCGAGGGAAACCGGACGCACCTGGGGGAAACCTAAAAGGGTTCCGTTGCCTGAACTTCCACCAGAGGCAGTACCCTATGTGGTAGTCCTAACAGGTGTGCCGGCCCTTGAACAAAACAAGAGGGAGGGTTTCTTTCAACTAAAAAATAAGATAACGCACTGGTTGAGAACACATAGGCCTATTGCAAACTATGTCAACGGGGACATAGTTCATGTCCGACGCCTCGAATGGTTGGGGGGCAGAACCAAAGATATCGAAGGAGATGTAGTGGTTGTTAACTTTAGGGACCCAAATGCTGTCCACTACATATTGAACTGGCAGACGGGGAGTTCTAATAGTACCATAATCCCCAGACCTCTAACATATTTTTACCCAAGGTCAGTGGTTTTTCCATCTCATCTTCCCCTTTCACAGGGGTCAATCCAAACTCAGCCACTTAATCGTTCAATTGTACAGAACGTTGGGAACAGTCATTGCTTTCAGTATCCTCTGAACTATCAGGGTATGAGAAACATGCCCTGCGCCCCTTGCCCTGCAACGGCCCCAGACCCCCTGGGGTGGTATTCTGTCCCACCTAGTCACCATAACTTCCAAAGCTTTCAGGACAGAAGGATGGACCATCTGAAACCCTTCACGCCACTTGAGACGTCCAATCGTTTTGACGTCTTTAGTGGCCTTGATGGTTGTGATTGAAGTTTGTTGGGTGGGGGGGCCGAGGGAGGGGACCCAAGGAACCTTACTGAAATGAAGGTTGGAACAGAGTGTAATATATTGCCAACTGTTGTATTTCGAGCTTTGGGCAAAAATGTCACATGTTACGACAATATTCCTGAAGAACAGGCAGGACTAACTCCTACTATAAGACACTTACCCTCTGAGGGAACATCTCTGGGAATTCAACAAGTAACACATACTGGTAATGAGATGTCAAGGGTTAACACCGTTATGTCCTCTGCATTGGGGATTTCGGTAAAGCTTGTTAGCTGGAATGTAGCTGGGGTAGCCAGCAATCTGAGGGATCAAGACTGGGCTGCTTTTGTGGAATCCTTTGATTTTTGTCTACTTCAGGAGACCTGGGCAATCGATATTCCACATAGGGTGGGCTACAAGACTTTTGGTATTGGAGCAATCCCATCCAAAAGTGGTAGGCCGTCTGGGGGCCTCCTGATTTGGACAAGGATCAATCTAAGGGTTGATATAGAGGTGATAGACACAAATTCTGTAGATATCCTAGCATTAAAAATAACTACCTCCAATGGGAAGAAATTAGTCCTAATAAACATCTATAATAGGCCAACACCGTCAACAAAGGAATCCTTTACTGTTTCTAAATTGGATTGCTTTTTGAGGAGGTTGAATCCTGGGGAGGATTTTATCATCTTGGCTGGGGATCTAAATTGTGACTATGAACCAGTGTTGGGCATAAGTGAGATTTTTGAGGAGGAAGATCAGGCGAACAAAATCCCCCTCCTCGGGAGTAGCAAATCTGTGAAATGTTCCATTCTGGCTCTGCAACTGATCAAGCTATGTACAGAGCATCACCTTAGGGCCTGTAATGGCCGGTTACCGTCTGACACCATAAAAAAACCAACCTTTAGGAGGAACACATATAGGAGCATCTTGGATTTTGTAATAGTTTCTATCCCTCTTTGGTCATATCTCATAGATCTCGAAATAATGGAGAGGGCTGAAAGTGATCATTTTCCATTAAACTTGTCTCTAAATGCTGTATTATTTAGCGACCCCTCCCCTCTTACCTCCTTTGAGGGGGGTGTTGGGGATGGCACTGATATTCATATCAGTAACAACAGGAGATCGCTAAAATGGCCATTTATTTTGGATCATGGTGATATTTTGAGTGAAATATACTCACTTTTTGCAGGTACCTTTGCTGTATATCTAAGCTTAACTCCTGAGGAGGAAGCAAGAACTTCCTTTCAGTCCATACATTTGGAGTTTTTCAAAAAATTAAAATTATTGGTAACCAAAATGCCCAAAAAATCCCAGCAGAAGACTCAGAACTTGTCTCACAGCAAGCCTTGGTACGACAGGCTGTGTAGAGAGTCTAAGAGGGAAATGTTAATCGCTATTAAATCCAAATCGCAAATGGATATTAGGATAGCTAGAAGCAACTATAAAACTACCCAAAGGACTTCGAAAAGTGTGTGGGAGGAAGCAAAGTGGGCGGAATTACTGTCAGCTGCAAGATCACGAGACACTGTATCATTTTGGAAGTTGATAGCTAATGGGAACAATGTGGGAAGGGTGATTAGAGACACATTCTTAGACGAGCAAACCTGGGTAACCCATTTTACTAATTTGTATACGAAATATGATGATCCTCACACAGCATCTACTGTAGTAAGTCATGAACTTCCAGTGGACCCGCTGGTCTTTACCTTGGGGGAAACAGAGCTGGCTATCAGCCAAGTCAAAAATGGGAAAGCCCCAGGTTTGGATAAAATCCCCGGGGATCTTTACAAGCACGACTTGAAAATATGGGCACCATATATCAATTACCTATGCAACAAACTATCTCAAAGTTTGGAATTTCCTGAAAGCTGGAAAGGAGCTGAAATTGTTTTAATATTTAAAAAAGGAGACAGAAAGGACCCCTGTAATTACCGTCCAATAAGCTTGATGGACATCCTTCAGAAAATTTACTCACGCCATATTTTATTTAGAGTGAGTAATTGGTTGGACGAAAAATCATTTTTAACTAAATTTCAAGCCGGGTTCAGAACCAAAGTCAGCACTATAGATCAGTGCTTCAGATTCTGCTGCCTCTACTGGAAGTACGTAATGATAAAAAAGGCTCATTTGTATGTTGCCTTTGTTGATTTAAGGGCAGCATTCGATTTGGTGCCACGTGATCTTCTGTGGAAGACGCTGAGTGCAGCGGGCATGCCAAACAACATAGTAGCTCAAATTATAAAATTACATGATGGGAACTTTGCGAGAATTAGATGGGGACAAAACGGCGAACTATCACGGAAAATTCCAATCGAACGTGGAGTTCGCCAGGGATGCGTTCTGGCCCCCACGTTATTCTCTATTTTCGTGAATGATATTCCCTCTTATCTAGATAAATGTAAAAATGATGCACCTAAATTGAATGGCGAAAGGGTAGCATCTCTATTGTTTGCTGACGATACTATTCTGATATCCCAAACTAAAAATGGCTTGCAGATTCTATTGAATACTTTTAACGATTACTGTTGTCAAAAGGGGCTTGAGATTAACGTAAAAAAAACGAAATACATGGCCCTTAATCCAACCAAACCAGACAAGGGTTGTCTTTCTCTGAAAGGGATAAAGTTGGAATCAGTGCCTCACTTTTCATATCTAGGGGTGACGCTTGACTGTAACTTTACCTGGAAAGCTCAAATGGAAAAAAGCAAATTGTTATTTGCCCAGAACGTTAAACCAATTCTCAGAGAGCAAAGCTTAAGCACCAGCAAAGCGGTACGTCCCGTCATGGAACTTTTTAAATTTAAGGTTCAATCTTCAGTGCTTTATGGTGCCGAACTGTGGGGGCCAGGCTCCAAGGAGACCTTTAGCATCCACGATAACAACTTTATGCGTAGCTTGGTTAGGGTCCCGAGAGGAACCCCATTAGTACCCCTGCAACTGGACCTTGATTTTAAAAGAACTGACCATCATGTTCTTATTAGACCGCTTATGCTCTGGGTAAGATTGTGGCACGTTCCTGAGCTTTATGTATATAGAGAAGGGCTGATAGAGATTATGGGGTTGGACAGTAACAAAAAAATTCCTTGGCTAACACATGTCAGGACTTGGCTAAACTTTATAGGTCTGAAACACTTTTGGGAGCATCCCGAGCAGCTTCCATCTAATCCCAAATTAGTCCTGAAAAAAGCCTTTTGGTCCTATGTAGCAAATATGGCTGTAAACCTTAGTACTAGTGGTTCATTAGTATCAAAATTTTTAAGTTTTAAGGACGAACCCCTCTATGAGTCCTTTATGGACGAGATAGAGCCTCCACTTGCCAAGACACTTTTCCTAAAGTTTAGATATGGAAATCTTCGACTGAAATCAACTTTGTCATGTTGGGCAAGGAATCGTGACCCACTGGCTGAGGAATTGGACAAAGCCTGTTCACTTTGTGAACATAACCAAATTGAGAATGTGCAGCACGTTCTCTTTCTTTGTCCTATCTACGCCCATGAGAGGAAAAGATGGATTAAGCCGATATGCCTCTTATTAGGCTTGAGGTCCTGTGACCAGGCCCTGAGAATTTTGACCACTAATACCTCTCAACAGATCATATTTAGTGTCAGTAGATTTTTACTTGCCATTTGCTACCGTAGGAAAAAAATAGGTCTCCAGCTGTAAACTCAACCTCTAATCTCTATTAATATTGTGCTATCTATAGAATCGATCTGTTTAGAGTAGCATTAACTGTATTAGACAATTGAATTTGCTTATAGAATTACTGAGGTGTCCTCCCGTCTCATATGTTTTTTTATTGTTATGCTCCATGATTATTCAACACTTGTTGCATAGTTAAATAGAATGTACTTTACACTTTATTTTTAAAGCGATTGTCCTAATTTTATTGAAATGTAACTTTTAATGAAATGTAATGTTTAAATTGTTCTTTTATGGCGTAACGCCGAAATAAAGATTTGAAATGAGAAAATGGTGTACAACACGGCAACTCAACATTGTCAAAGCCAATATTTTTTTATAGGCGAGACCTATTGGCTTTGCCAATGCTTGTTAATGGTGATGTTATTCTAGCTTTTGCCTATAATATTTAGCATGAAAAGAGGCACACAACACATTGGCTATTAACGCAGTGGTGAAACGCACAATACCCATGTGGTGGTGTGACAAAGCTATTTTTAGCTGTCATTTGAATTATCACGTACATATAGAGGTGTTTCATTCCACTTTTTCTAAGGAGTTACTATTTTACTATTTAATGAAACACAGATAATGGATCTTGGAAGGAGGATTGTGCCATGAATAGATTCAAACTGCTAGTATACAGTTATACAGCCAGTGTGCAACTCACAATACTATTCTGCTATCAACTGTGAACAAACTGAGGCCTTTCCTTGCCTCCTCTCCAGTCTTTGTTTGTCAACAGATTTACTATCCAATCCTAGGCCCCAATTATTAGCGTCAACACACAATGATAAAGGCCCGGCATGTATTTAGCCTTGTTTGTTGCATGTACTGAGCACAAATCCACTTTACAGAGGGATCAGAAATAAGATGGACATTGTGCAAGGGGTTCATAGTGGCCTCGCATGTAAGGTAGCCTTTGGTTTTGGTACATTGGCAAGATGGCAGCCATTTGGAGCTTTCCTTTTCAAAGGTTTATCCTTGAGAAACGTAATTTGTAGAGTTGCAAAAAACATACTTTACTGTTACCCAGTTTAAGGATACGGTAATCGAAGGCTGGACAGCCTGTTAAGTGAGCAATTAAATAGGTACACTTATGAAATTCTACATGAAAGATGAGAAGTCTGAACTTCCATGCCAACCTTATATCAGCTAGACTGCTGGATGCTGCACATTGAACACAACAGAAAATGACGTTACCCTTCCAAGCAGCCTTATAGATTCATATTCAATGCTGTGTAACCCACAGCAGCAATTTGGAAGCATTTCTAATTCATTTTAATGGGATTTTAGCTTTTCAAGTGTGTTTTACTTGGGTGTGTCCAATTAAGATATGCTATGGTATTGTAGCATTTGTTTAGCGCTTACTACCCATATGTGAGGCACTAAAGCACTTACCAAAATAGATAGCAAGCTATAACATGTAATTGGAAGTATGTGGTTGAAAGGGTGTTGTGTTATTTTGAGCATATGCATAATGTTTTTTATGTCATGCGTGATGGGCAACGAGGTACAGCTTACGTTATGGAAATCAGCACCAGGGGTTGCGATGGGTGAGGGTATGTGAGAGGGAGACTCACAAACTCACTGTGACTAAGTCCCAGCTTAGCCACAGGGATAGTGGAATGATGTGTGCCTGTACCCCAAAAAAGGTGATAATCACAGAAGGCCCAGTAATCCACATGGCGACATGTGCCTGGCAGCAAAGGCTTTCAATGAGTAAAAAGATGCCAAAATCGCTAGAATGGTAATTGGTGACATACGCTGTAGCCATGCACTATTTTATTTATTTATTTATTTAGAGGCAGAGATATGGCCTAGTGCTAAAAAAAGTACACCTGATGAAGGAGGAAGGAAGCCGAAGGGAAATCAAGGCTGACAACCTGAGGTTCCGTGACAATTGTAAGTGGTGTTTTCGACTCGTACGAATATGGTCGAGTCTGGTATCTATGAATCGCAAATGACGAGTTTAGTAAGTGTGCGCAGTTTCGCTGTGCTAACCTAAACTGTTTGTTTGTTTCGTGGGTTTCTTCATTCGAGCCCACGGGTTCCATCTTAGATACAGCATCCATTTTGTCTCTTGCCCTCAAGTAGCCAGCGAACGGACGGTGTCCGCTTCGCGACCCTGGGATTCCCAAGACGTTTGCGGAAGACACATGTTCCTTTGAAAGTGTCTTTACGACGAGGGGGATGATACTGTAAGGCAGATGGCCCCGCTCGAGGCACATCTTGTCGTGCCGGTCTATTGTCTTAGCCGTGCATCTCATTAGGCGCGTCCCTTTGATGCCTGTAGCTCGTGTTTCCCGAGGCCAACCCTTTTTACACCCTTTTCGATCTCCCCACTGTCCTGTCTTCCTCTGCACCTGTCCTTGTTCCTTCTTCGATCTGTTTATTGCTGATTGGAATGTACTAATGGTGGGAAGATGGGTTTTTACAGTTGGGAACCACCAAATGTTTCCGTACTTATGTTCCGGCCCCTGAATACATCAAAGCAACCCCTCTCGGGGATAATGTTGGGAACCAAGTTGTAAACCTTTGTGTACCATGTTAACGTATGACAGAAATGCGTATAAAAGGAGCGACCTACAGTAGCAATTTGAAGCAGTCTCCTCGAACATACACACGCTGTACTTCCTGTGATTTCTGTGTTCCCTGCAGTAAATAAACCTCAAATCTTTGACGCCGAAGGAAGTGTCCCGTGTCTCTGTCACTTGTACGCCGGAACAGGTTACCCACGAAGGTTTTAGGTGTTGTCCCCTGGCACCACTGGGTCTTAGAAAAACCCAGTCCTTCAGTTGGCGCCCAACGTGGGGCTGCATCAGCGGTACCGGTCCAAGCCCGACGATCGTGAGGAACTTCGTGTGAAATCTCCGAGGGAAGGTGCACCCCGCTTCATCGATCCTGTTGTCGAAATAAGTGGCCCGACGACTTTTCCCGTGAAGATTCCCGCCTCCTGACGGCTGCGACGGACTGCTGCCCTGACTGTAGACCTGTTTTGGCGCCCGGCGTAGACCTTGGCACTGCGAGACGATTGACGGGCCTTCCTGGTGACGCCATCGATCTTCGAGTTAAGTATTTGTGGGTCGCTCCCAAAGTCCTTAGTTGTGCTTGCTTAGTTGTTGCATGGTTCCATTGCATTTGTGGTTCTCAGTACTTGGTTCTTTGTCGTAATATTTGACGCCTGCAGACGCCAAAAACCGAGGGTTTTGTTAATTGCTGGGACTTGGTAAATCCCGTAACCCTTGAAGTTTGTGAAACTCAGCTAGTGTGCGAGATGCCTAGCCGTAGTACTTTGTTCAGTTGTTTTCGCCGTTGTGGTACGGATTCCCGACTGGAGGATTCATGTCCCATACCTCCGGTTGGAACTCCCACTTATGAGCTCTACAGAAAGCACGGCCTAGGTCCAATTACTTTTAATGAATACTGGATCCGTTATACCAAAAAAGATGGTGTCCTTAGTTGGCCACCTCATGGTAGTTTTGAGACCCCGATCTTAGATAATCTCGAGACTAAGTTGTTTAAGAAAAAATCAAGGCCGGCCATGTTTGATGCTTTTCGGTTGTGGCGTAAAGAAGCCAAACAGAGAGAAATCAGACTGTTAAAACGTAGTCAGAGAGACGGTGTTGCTACCATTGTAAAGAAAGCAGAGCAGTTTCAGCGTGATAAGGAGGAAAAGGAAAAGGAAGTCTTTGATAGATTACTACGTATGTCTGCCGATAAGTGCTATCCTGCATTACCGGCGGATACGGACAAAAAGGAGGATGGTACCGAGGACCCCTTAATGTCTTATCTCATGAAATCACCACCTCCGTATGAACAGGATACCACAGTTCCGGTGGTTCCTCCTGTACCTCCTCCTCAACCAGCTCCTGTCCCGGTACTTCCCGCTGTTCCTGCTCCTCTACCTGTTTCTGTCCCTACTGCTCCTCCACTTGTACTTCCTCATACTCCTGCTCCCGCTGTTTCTACTGTTCTGGTTTCTCCTGCCGTTCCTTCTGTTCCTGGTACTTCTCTTGTTACCCCTCTGGGCTATTCTTCGTCTCCGTCTGTTCGACGTCGTACCCCTTCTGTTGCTGCTAACTTCTTTCATTCTCTTGGTCCTATTCTTGAGTCCGCTGGTTCGGACGGTCCTCAAAGACGTAGTCAGCTTCCTGATGGTAGGGAGCGTGATTTATTGTGTAATATGGCTATGGGTTGGGTGAGATGTCCCGCTAGGAATGCTCCACGTGCGGTATTGAAAACGTTTGAGCAATTCAATATACCGACACAGAGATTTGTTTTTGAAGAAATGTGCAAAGCTTTACGTGACCTAATATCGGCGGACGCATCCGATGATGTAATGACTGCCTTGACTAATCTGCAGCTTCAGTTCTCAAGCGGAATGGTCATAGGTACCAATGTTCGACGTGCAGTCGAGCAATTACTGTCCTTTCGTCCTACTATGATGCCTCGAGCATTGTTTGTTGAAGATATTGAGGGACCGCTAGATGTACCTGGTCAGTTTCCTATGCGTGAAGTTCCTCCAGTATGGATGCCAGCTAATCCTCAGGCTCAGCCCCCGATCTTGGCACATTTCCAGAGAGTGTGGATACACCTCCCATGGAAACGATCAGAAGTTTTACAGGTAAAGCAATCTTTGCCTGACCCTCGCAAAAATCCTGCAGGGTACTATAAAGAATTATCGCAGCTTGTAGACGCTACGATAATGAACCTTGCCGATATCGATATGCTGTTTGGCAATGTCGTACCGCAACCGGTATGGGCAAAGATTCGTCAAGAAAACCATGCGGTGGAATTAGGTGGTGATTGGGCTGCTCTTATCGCGGCCGATACACGACAAGTTGGTGGGGCTAAACCCGAACAGCTCATTACTGATCTCCCTCAGAGAATAATTACCCTAATGAAAACGCTTATGCCTGCTATGAGGGTGAATTGGGACAAACTGTCCGCTTGCAAGCAAAAGAAGGATGAGAGTGTCTCGGATTTCTTCACGAGATTCGAGGAGGCTTTCATCGACCACAGCGGTCAAGATATGGGTACCGAAGGTGGTCAGAGGTTGTTTGTGGACAAATTTGTTTCCAATGTATTGCCTGACTTGAGTAACAAATTAAAAAACTCCGAAAGTGCGTGGGCTGTTTCTACTTCCGCTCAGATATTGGCTACGGCTCAATATTATGAGAATAGGGAGAAAGAGGAGAACGATCGTGCTGACAAAAAGACGAAAGAACTCAAAACTAAAGTGTTGTTGCAACAGGCGTATCCTCCGCGTTCGAATCAGAATGATTCACAGCAACGTAATAGATCGCAGTCTCAATCAAATAGGTCACAACCACGAAATGATTCCTCCTCACAAAGATCGTCGTTAGGGTACAATCAGTGCGCCTATTGTAGACAAGAGGGTCATATAAAATTTAACTGTCCCGTTCTTAATGAGCGTAATGGTGGTAACACATCTAGAGGAGGTCGTGGCGGTTCTCAACAGACCTCACGTGGTAGGGGTCGCGGTGCTCAGAACGATCATTCCACTAACACTTCTGACTCCAATAATTGTTTTGATCAGCGTGGATCGTCGCAAGGGCGATCTGCTCAGTACAATGTGGATGATTATTACGTCGATCAGGGAACTGACGACGGTAACTACTAGGACAGCCTTAGACAAGGAGAGGGAGTGGTATCAGTTCCGGTTGATCAGAGAGGGCCTTACGTCGCAGTCGCCACCTCGGGCGTCGTTGAGCCTTTTCTGTTGGACACTGGTGCAGCAAAAAGTTCCATCATGTATTCGAAACTCCCTGGCGCACCTTTGTCTGGCTTAACAAATGTTTCCGTTGGATTCTCTGGCGCCCCTGTTAGCAATCCAGTTTCACGCCCTTTGCCTCTTACAATTGGGCCACGTGAGCTCGAAGCTCCGTTGATTTTAACCACTGGTTGTGGTGAAAATCTTTTGGGCCTGGATTTGCTAAAACGTTTGTATGCGACTTTGTATTGTTCTCCTGCGGGAGTGAAGCTTACTTTGGGAGAGAGAGTCATCTCTCCAATGTACTTGTCTCTCGATAAGCTCCCACCGGAATTGAGTTCTCTTCCTGCATCTTTGTGGGCAACAGGTCCCAATGACGTGGGCCTGCTTGACATCTCCCCTTATGCTGTCCAATTGAAGTCTAATGTGCGGTTGCCACGTATTCCCCAGTATCGTATTTCTCTTGATGGTGAACGAGCATTGTTGGCGATCATCTATGATTTGATCGAGAAAGACGTTATTGAGGAGACTCAGGGAAACGTGTGCAACAGTCCTGTGTTGCCTATTCTGAAACGAACTGATCCTTCGAAACCACCTGTCTATCGTTTTGTTATCGATTTACGGGAGGTAAATAAGATTGTGATTCCTCAGTTCCCTGTTGTGCCCGACATCACGGCGCTACTGACTCTAATTCCAGCATCGGCATTCTGGTTTTCGGTGATCGATCTGAAGAATGCGTTCTTCAGTATTCCGATTGCTGAGGAGAGCAGAGACCTTTTCGGTTTCTCTCTTGGTGGACGCAGCTTCCGGTTCAAGCGTGCTCCCCAGGGCTACTGTGAAAGTCCATCGATATACAGTCAAGCCTTAAAAGGCCAGCTAGATGCGTTTATATTGCCGGCTGGTGCAGCCTTGATCCAATATGTTGACGACTTATTGGTTGCTGCAGACACTCAGGACATTTGTAAAATTGCTACGGTGTCGTTATTGCAACATCTCTGTGACCTACATCATAAGGTGTCTCCTTCTAAACTTCAATATTGTTGTCAAGAAGTAACCTATCGAGGTCACTTATTGTCAAAGGAGGGAAGAAGGTTGACCCCAGAGAGAATTGCTGCGATTGCCCGAATGACTGTGCCAACAACTCAGAGAGATGTGCGTGCCTTCTTGGGCATCACGTCATACTGCAGACAGTGGATCCCGAATTTTTCACTGTTAGAGAAACCATTGGTGGCTCTTACGTGTAAGGACGTTCCAACTCCTCTACCATGGACGGAAGAATGTCAGAAAAGTTTTTCTGAATTACGTGACGCATTGTGTTCGGCCCCTGTGTTAGGTACCCCTGACTACAGTAAGCCGTTCACGTTATACGTGCAGAAGAGAGAAGGTTGTGCGTTGAGTGTCTTGACGCAACCTTTTGGTGATAAGCAACGTCCATGTGCATATTTTTCCTCGACCTTGGACCCGGTAGCTAGAGCATTGCCGAGTTGTTTGAGAGCAACAGCGGCAGCTGCGGTGTCCATCCGACAATCAGCAGGATTAGTCATGGATAATATGCTTACGGTGATGGTTCCGCATGCAGTTGACACTCTCCTAAATCGTACGAAAACTCAGCACTTGACGAGTGCCAGGTTGTCTGGGTACGAGTTGACGTTCTTGGCAAGTCATATTCAGATAAAACGTTGTAATGTCCTAAACCCGGCGACTTTATTGCCAATCAGTACAGAGTCAGATGAAGTAACAGCTCATGACTGTTATTTAAGGACTGAGGAAGAAACAAAAGGTCGCGTGGACCTTAAAAACACTCCTTTGGATGATCCCGATGGGACTTTGTATGTGGATGGTTCATGTTTTAAATTACCGAATGGTGATGTCACGACTGCGTATGCTGTGGTAACTTTGAACACTGTAGTGGAGGCTGCGAGATTGAATCAGAATTCTGCTCAGGCTGCGGAGCTGATAGCTCTGACTAGAGCGTGTCTGTTGTCGAAAGGGAAACGGGTGAATGTGTTTACTGATAGTCAATACGCATTTGGCGTTGCGCATAGTTTTGGACGATTGTCGCGAGAGAGAGGTTTTATGACGTCGCATGGTACAAAGATTCAGCATGGACAACTTGTGAATGATCTTTTGGATGCACTTACTTTGCCTAAGCAGGTAGCGATTGTTAAATGTAGTGCGCATCGTAAGGTGATGGATGATGTCGGTCGTGGTAATGCGTTTGCGGATGAGACTGCTAAGGAGACTGCCCGGAACCTTAGCACTAGAATGTATGTGACGAGTTCGGTAAGGTGGCCTACAGAAACGAGTATGTGTGAGGATACTATCGAGAGTGTGAAAGCGATACAGAATGAGGCCACCGAGACTGAAAAGGCGAAGTGGAAAGAAAGTACGGGAAAGCTGGATGCGAATGGTTGTTGGATTGATTTGACGGAGCACAAGAGGTGGATGTTGCCAGACGCATATGTGCTAGCTGTTGTGACAATGGCACACGGGTTAGCACATATTAGTGCGAAAGGTATTTGTAAGTTGTTGTCCCCCGTGTGGAAGAATGATGGTATTACGAAGTGTGCTGAAAGATTGGTGAAGAATTGTATGATATGTATGATGTACAACCCTGGTAAGGGAACCCCTACACCTGCTGGCCATTTTGCACCCCCTTCATGTCCCTTTGAAGTGATTCAGCTAGACTTCATCCATATGGAGCGATGCAATAACCTGAAGTACGTTTTAGTTGTGGTTTGCGCATTCTCCCGATGGATTGAAGCCTACCCTCTTAAGGACAACACTGCTCTGTCCACTGCAAAAATCCTGCTGAAGGAATACTTTCCTCGGTATGGAATGCCGCGAATTGTATGGTCGGATAACGGAAGTGAGTTTGTAGGAAGTGTAATGAAGAGTGTGTGTAAGGGCCTTGGAATTACTTAGAAGTTCCATAGTGCCAATCATCCCCAGTCAGCAGGTTTGGTTGAAGGGTATAATGGCACCCTTAAACTCAAACTAGCAAAGATTCAGGCCACGACTGGTCTTTCTTGGCCTGACGCTTTGCCTCTAGCTTTGTTGTCAACAAGGGCGACTGTACACTCCCGAGTCGGGCTTAGTCCCTATGAAATAGTGTTCGGTCGTCCTGCGAATGTTTGGGGGGTCCATAGACCAAGTGTGTTTTCTAATCTTGAGTACCCGATGTTGATTGATTATCTTTATGATCTGACTGCTAAACTGAGGTTAATTCATCAACAGGTCTTTGAAGCATTGCCGACACAGACGGAGGGTCCAGGCCACCAGCTCCAACCGGGAGACTGGGTGGTTACCAGAAACTTCGCTTGCAAGAAGAATCTGGAACCTCGCTTCACTGGACCCTTCCAGGTCCTCCTTGCCACGAGAACCGCTGTCCGCTTGGAGGGACGCAAACACTGGGTGCATGCCACCCACACCAAGAAGGTACCTATACCTTTACCGGCGGACTCGTGGGTGAGGAAGGGCATTGCTTCATCTGAAACCGAAGGACTGCGGACCTTTGTACCTTTTAGTGGCGCACAGCCTGTTGGAGAATCCTCAGTGCAGCAGAAAGACATTGTTGAACATTCATCATCACACGACTCAAGGTCGGAACAATCGACTGATCAACAGAACTCTGTTCCCTCATCGGATCCCTTGTTTGATGAACAGACACGTCCTGGAAAGAGGCGATACTTTTTGCGATCCAATCCTAAAGACTAATAAAAAGATTTGTTTCTATCCTTTTGATATCTACGTAACCCCTTTGCCACGATCAGTCCAAACACACGTATTATTGTGATTTTTGTAAATATTGAGTTTTTCCACATGTGTTTTTGCTTCCACAGTTGAGAGGCTTTTGTACATACTTGTATATAAAATACCTTACATCCAGGTGAACCGTAGGGCCGCACGTGTACTTCCTTCTGGTTAGTAGGTCTTGACACTAGGTCGAAGGCCGTCGTTTCCTAGGAACTCCTAGGGATTGACTACTGCTACACAGAACGAAGTGCGTCAAGAAACGTTGCGGACGGTTTTAGGGGATGGCATTCTCAAAAATTGTGGATTTGGAAAAAGCTCAGGCGCAAAGATTCAAACTGCAACAAATTACCCGTACCAAATGCTTTATGTTTCAGGTGTTCCTCCTGTTTCTAATTGTTTCTTTGTTATTGGCGGGTGGGGTGTATTATATGATGTCGTACTTCTTATCTTCTGCCATACCTACTCCTACTTCTGAACCTAAACCTACCTCCACTATATCCCCTCATTCCTTCCATATCTTACCCGAACACGAACAGGCTAGACGTGCAGAATTCCGAAATAATTCCTTTATTCAGCTCCTTCATCAGCACCAGTTAGTGGTTAACACTACTAATTGTTGGGTGTGTGGGTTAATGCCACATACAACGGATAAGGGAATTCCATATCTGGTCCTTCCTTATAGTTCCCAGGGTTCAGCTCGAGCATTTCAAACAATGTTTCGAAGTGCACTAGATTCCTACCCCCATTCGAGAGCCACGTTCTTCCTACCTCGGTCCTGGCTCGTATAACAAGCCTTTGGCTACAGCGATAGAGGATTTAGATAGGGATATCTATGACCCGTCGCTCATCCCAGAGGAAGAGGTACAAGCCTATAGGGTCCTAAGTAAGGTTGAGTATAGTGCGCTCGTGAGTGAAAAACAGCTTAGAAGCTCGCCCCCGATATGGGTCGTACCCCACCTTGGTAATCTTTGCTTAATGGGTCGTGGCCGAAGAGCGAGAGCTCGACTCGGAGAGAGTGCTTGCTCCGAGTTTTATATTCTGCCGATGTCCTCTTCCCCTGTGTTTCTGGCTGCCAAGGGTACATATTTTGTCTGTCATGATCGTGCATATCCATGGCTGCCTTCTGACTTTATGGGCTCATGTTATATTGCAAATTTGTTGCCTCCGACGTTTACTGTGGATGCAGACTATCACAAGACTAGAGTTGTGAGAGGCGTGATTAGCGAAGAGGACACTGCCGGTCAAGAGGCAGGAGACTTTTTCAAGGGTTTCTTTCCGTTTTGGGGACCTATGGTTAATAGTAGGAACCTGAGACAATTGACTCGAGTGGTGGAATCGACAGCTAACATCACTGCCAGTGCCCTTGGTAATATCACCACAGAACTTCAGGCGGATAGGCTCATGACGTTACAAAACCGTATGGTTTTAGACGTTGTATTAGCGGATCGAGGTGGAGTATGTAAGGTGATCCATTCGAGCTGCTGTATTTTCATTCCAGATAACGCTCCGACTGTCTATCAAGCCATCTCAAAGTTGCATAAGATCTCTGAGTCCATACACGTGGACGTAGGGGATTGGACGCTACTTGGGTGGTTTTGGGGTTTGATGTCGACTTGGGGTTGGAAGATTCTGATGATCATCGGAGTTGTTGCAGCGTTTCTGTTCACGTGTTGTCTTTGTGTGCAGTGTGGTCCTGCCTTATGTGGCCTCTGTGCTACGACGTGTATAAGACAGCCGCCTGTTACCAAAGCTGCTCAGTTGGATAGAATTATGTTGCAGCAACATCTAGACGGTTTGATGAATATCGAATATGATTCCGACTAGTGCTTGCCTACATGAGGGCAAAAGGAGCGTCTGAGGTTCCGTGACAATTGTAAGTGGTGTTTTCGACTCGCACGAATATGGTCGAGTCTGGTATCTATGAACCGCAAATGACGAGTTTAGTAAGTGTGCGCAGTTTCGCTGTGCTAACCTAAACTGTTCGTTTGTTTCGTGGGTTTCTTCATTCGAGCCCATGGGTTCCATCTTAGATACAGCATCCATTTTGTCTCTTGCCCTCAAGTAGCCAGCGAACGGTCGGTGTCCGCTTCGCGACCCTGGGATTTCCAAGACGTTTGCGGAAGACACATGTTCCTTTGAAAGTGTCTTTATGACGAGGGGGATGATACTGTAAGGCAGATGGCCCCGCTCGAGGCACATCTTGTCTTGCCGGTCTATTGTCTTAGCCGTGCATCTCATTAGGCGCGTCCCTTTGATGCCTGTAGCTCGTGTTTCCCGAGGCCAACCCTTTTTACACCCTTTTCGATCTCCCCACTGTCCTGTCTTCCTCTGCACCTGTCCTTGTTCCTTCTTCGATCTGTTTATTGCTGATTGGAATGTACTAATGGTGGGAAGATGGGTTTTTACAGTTGGGAACCACCAAATGTTTCCGTACTTATATTCCGGACCCTGAATACATCAAAGCGACCCCTCTCGGGGATAATGTTGGGAACCAAGTTGTAAACCTTTGTGTACCATGTTAACGTATGACAGAAATGTGTATAAAAGGAGCGACCTACAGTAGCAATTTGAAGCAGTCTCCTCGAACATACACACGCTGTACTTCCTGTGATTTCTGTGTTCCCTGCAGTAAATAAACCTCGAATCTTTGACGCCGAAGGAAGTGTCCCGTGTCTCTGTCACTTGTACGCCGGAACAGGTTACCCACGAAGGTTTTAGGTGTTGTCCCCTGGCACCGCTGGGTCTTAGAAAAACCCAGTCCTTCAAACCCCAGCAGAAACAACACAAACTTTAAAACATCCAAATTCCACCTACTTCTACGGACCCGATGGAAGCCAACATTTTTAGCAGGACTTCACACAAGCCTCTCTTAAGCTGCAGAAGCCTGTCAAAAGCAGACAATCAAAAGTCGGTCGGGTCTTATTTGGATTTTGGTTTAGACCCCAGACTCACTGATGCCCTGCACATGGAAAGGTGAATGAAAAACCGCTTGATTGTTTTTTGCCCTGAGAGCACAAGAGCAAATTGTGCTGCCTAGTTTTGCCTTGCTGGCATCTCCACCTCCATGCAAGCCCAATATTTTATTTGGAGTCCCAGGGACCCTTGTTCATTCTAGCTAACATGAGGAAACATCCTCATGACCTTTAGGAATTTCCTCCCAGAAATATTCACCTTCATCATTAGTAGTGAATGACATATCAGGGTCAAAAAGACACAGTTGAAGAAATAAGACTTAACCCTGCTTCCATTATTTTGTCTAGGAGAGCATCATGGCACAGATTTGTATTTCTCAATTTTTTCAATCTTGGCACTGCTCTTCTCTGATGCAATAAGAGTATGCAGTTCCTTTTAAAGACGTGGAATAACGGTTTATCAGAGGAGGAATATGCTGCAAAAGGAGCAAGTGCCCTCACACACCTGTATGCGGGTCATGCTTCATCATTAGGCAAGCTCCTTCTCGGGCCAGCACTGCAATGCCCAACGGGCACCTAAAAGGGGGCACTTTACCGGAGATCTTGTCATAGAACTGTTGGACCATTATATATAGTAAGGAGCTTATATGCTGGGCCTAACGACTCCTGGTCCCCCCATATGATATAACAGCTCTTCTCTAATCTAAGAGCCTTGTGAAAAACACTTTTTTTTGTTTCCCCACAAGTTAACTGTACTTCTGATCTCCAATGTCCTGAGTAATATCCTGATCGCGTCAGAAGATCGTCACTACCTAATCACTGAAGGAGAAGGTAAGTATAACACTAATTTTGTTGCCTTGTATTATTTCCCTGTTAGTTATGAATGAGCTTTCTGATAACCTGACATATCTATATGTTTGTATTAGTATGTAGGCGAAACAGGGCACATTCTACCAATATCTTCCAGATGTGTACAGGACATAATATGAAGATGGCAATTTCTTTTATTTTCACATTTCTGCCCTACCCCTATATTTTTCTCAAGTTTGATGACCACATAAAGTTGTGAATATATAGATGAAAAGGACTTTCTTTTTAGGGCGATTGATGGATTTTCATCAGAATAATGCCATTCTGCCACTACCACTTTCAAGTGGCCTGACACCAAATGAAATCCTTGGTATGAAAACCCCCTAAAATGTGCTGCACACCTTTACTTTAAACACACAGTTACTAAACTTTAGGTAATTATTCAATACCTGGGAGACATCCAATGAGAATATCCTAAAACTTTGAAGTTACTCTATTTATGTTTCACTGGGATTGTCTTTTTATGTACCTATCAATTTACTTATCTCCTCATTGTCAGAGTGTAATGTTTCCTTGTACCTGCTTTTAATAAGTAATGTATATGTTTGTCACATGGCTTACATCCCTGTGAGGAGTATATAATCATTCTGATGTCCTAAATCTGAAAGCTTTTTTTCTACAGAACTCTGCTGTCCTTTTTTGTCCTAGTCTGATTTATGATGCTCTCAAAAATAATAAAAAAGGTATTTGTATCTGAATTCAACTTCATCTCGCTATACCCTGTTGCATAATTTTGACCAGGGATGCCATTCAATTTATTTTCGGCAATGCTCTCTAATTATTACTATGCACTCATTTGGTAACACACAGTTAACTAGGATTTAGACTTGCTATCTTTGTGAGACCTGTGTCTAGCTTTCCCATCCAATGTGACTATGTAATCCACTTAATACAGTTTCAAAATAGTGGTGTTCAAAGTCTGGGGCGTGCCCCCTTTAGAGCAGATGGTATTGACTCACTTTAAGGGGCGCTCCAACTGGAAAATTACACCAACAGGCTTTGTTTTTATAATTAGGGGTAGATCTTCAAAGCATGCTCAACTATCTGTAAAACAAACTGTCCAAAAACTAGCTAAACATACACAGTGAGAATTATAGGTAAGTCATCACCATTTTGTAAGCTAAGCTGGTCTTGGTCTTCTTTCCGTGGCTGAAATTGAGGAAATGTGCATTGTGAGTGGATGGATTGGTAACAGGATGGAATATGCAGTGGTTTGACAAACATCATCTGGATAACAGTGATAATAGAGTGGTGTGTGGCCAAAATGACTGAAGTGATGATTAGCAAAAGAAAGGGGCAGCGAAAGAGAACATGGGTATTAGAGGTAGAAAGGGTCAGTGACAGGAGATGTGGAAGAGATAGGAATGCTTTGCTCATATGTGCATACTCACACCAGAAGATTTGCAGCATTGCAGCGTTTCGCTTACATGTAGACACAAGCTTTCAGGCATCCCTTAAGCACTCAGGCATGTCAAGATTTGGGTGAAGATATGAATCTGCTGAGAGTGAGGCCTGTCCGCGAATCTTTCTGGAGTGACAAAATATCATAAGATCTCACCAGCAAAGAAAGGGGAAAATGGGGAAGGGAGAGAGGAAACACAGTAGCGCTTGTTTTTGCAGTTGGAGGATGACAAATCCTGCGCTAGGGTGGTAGCGGCTGGTGAAGGGACACAACGGCAAGTGTTGGACATGAGAAGGAGTGAGCTGAAAAGGTGATTTTTTTCTTCAGAAGTCAGTAACCCCACATATTGTCATATTGTAAAGATATAATTTCAAAGAAGACCTCCACCTCACAAATCAGAAAACCAGCAAGCAGACCTGAATCCTAGGCAGGTGGAGAAGCCGTGAGTGCAGGTGATGATTTGAAATCTAGCAGTGAGTGCCAAGCCAACTAGACATTTGCATCAACGGTGTAACAGCAGGTGGTCAAACTCCAGAGAGAAAGTACAAAACAAACAGCCACAAAGGTAGTGGGAATCTGGAAGGGACAACATCGATAGAAGTGCAGGATGCCAAATTGGGTGAACTAACTAACAAAGCAGAGATCCAGTGCAGCTACAAGTCATTCCCAGGCAAATACGTAAGGAAATAAAGCTGTTAATACCCTTCGGTCACTCTCAGCCCGAAAAATGCATTGCAACCGTGTCAAGTATTGTTTTTAGGTCTCGCAAGTTAGCACAATGTCTTTCATATGGAGACCTGTTGTTTTCTAATAGTGCGCATAGAGGCCACCCATTGTGTACAATTAGTTGGCTTTTTTGTCACTCTCATTTTCTTGTCATTTATTGATCAACCTCCGTAGGCTTCTTTCCTCTCCATGGGTTTGCACCTTCCCCAGAGCATGAATGCATTAAGTGTGTCCCTCCACAGCTCTGTTTGTTTTTAGGCAATGCATTTGTCTTTATTTTGAAGAACTCTACCAGAGTGCTATTTTTTTCAGCTGGCTCTCTGGCATACTTTTAACTCATCTGTGTTCCTCCCACCTCCCTACTTCATCCATATTGCTTGCCCTCAATCATCCTCCCTGCTTCATCTGTGTTGCTTGCCGCTACCCGCCCTCCTTCATCTATGTTGCTTGCTTATCACCAACTCTCCCTCTCTATAACAGTTTGCAGCTAGCACCCCACATCCTTCTTGCCACTTTCCCATATCCTTCCTTGTCTGAGTTGCTGTCTGCCCCCACAGTATTAAAAACAAGGAGATGCATAGAATGCTTGAATTAATCTTAGCTACTTACAATTGCTCAGGCCACAGCTCAATCCATCAAACTTTTCCATCTCAGTTGGTACCCAGCTATATGCAAATCAGTCCTGGCCCTGCACCCATGGGAAGAGTCCAGCCCGAACTGCCAGGTCAGGTCAACACTGAACCAGAATACTAGCAACCAGAGACTGGCTTTGCCCTTATTGGTGTTCCTCAGTCAGGCATAGCTTAGTGCCAGTGGCACAGTGAGCACAGAAGGGACCTACGTAGGGCATCAAAAACAAGGTGATTACATATATTATATAATTATACAATATAAAATATGTTATAAAAAAATATTGCATTTCCTACCTATAGAGATTTGCTATTAAAAAACCTTTTAAATTCACTGAAAAAAACATAGGTTTCACACCAGTTATAGTTAGGAATTTGCATTTAAAAAACCTATTAAATTCACTGAAAAAACCATAGGTTTCACACCAGTTATAGTTAGCTGGAAATTTTACTGACATAAAACCATTGAAATTCCCACGATATAGTTAGTTGGACTCACTATAACTTGCGCGCATGCAATGCACTGCTGATGACGTCACATATTACATCACTCATGACATGGTCAGTGACATCACTCATGACATCACTGATGACACCATCCAGTGAATGTGTGTCTTTCTGAAAAATAAATATGTTTTATATATGTATATGTAAAGGTCGATGGAAGAATAAATGTTTAAATAAGTGTCTAAATGGATGTTTTTTTTTTAAATTCATTGGTTAACTGGTTTATTAAGTGTATCTTAGTGAATACATATATTAGCAAGTAATGTTTAAATATTTAAATATATGTATCAGTGTTTCACTTTGTGTATAAGTGGCTGCATGGGTTGGTGAGTAGCTACATGTGTGTGTATATGGGTTATTAGATGTTTTTTGAGTATCAGTATGAGTGTCTGTATGGTTTGGTGGGGGTGTTACTTAGCACATAGATGCATCAATGACTGACTCACTGTTTGTATGTGTTTTGAAGACAGCATATGTGCAGGACTGTATGGGTGAATGAGTGTGCATATGTGTGTGTTAGTGAGTGAATGACTGCCTCACTAGTGTCTTTATCAGTAACTACATATGTTTAATCTAGTATATGTGAGTATTGATGTATATAAGTGAGTATGTGTGAGAGTGAGAGATTGAAAGAGTTCTTGTTTAAATAAGTATGTGTTTCTATAAGTGATCGTTTAAGAGAGTAAGTATGTGTAAGTTTCCTTAGAAGTAAGGTGGTAGTGTGTGTATAGCTGTATATGCAAATAAATGGATGTTCAATAGTTTATTTGCATGTGTGATTATGTGTGTAAGTAACTTTTGGATGACTGTCGGTGTGTAACAGGATGTATAGGTGTTTCACTACATATGATGAGTGAATATATGTATGAGTGACTATATAGAACTGTTGGTGAATGAGTGGATGTGTATATAGATGGTGGTATTACTGAATTGGTTGTTGTAACTGGTATGGGTATCTCTATTTTTTTGAAAATTTTAGTTTCTATTTTTGAATATGTGTTTCAAGGGTTAGATTACACTGAAAGGAGGTCTGTCACTCTGTCACAAGGATGGTGTCATCAGTGATGTCATGAGTGATGTCACTGACCATGCCATGAGTGATGTAATATGTGACGTCATCAACAGTGCATTGCAGGCGCGCAAGTTTTAGTGAGTCCAACTAACTATAACGTGGGAATTTCAATGGTTTTATGTCAGTAAAATTTCCAGCTAACTATAACTGGTGTGAAACCTATGGTTTTTTCAGTGAATTTCATAGGTTTTTTAAATGCTAATTCCTAACTATATATAGGTTCTCAGACCTATGTTTTTTTCTGTGAATTTCAAAGTTTTTTTAATAGCAAATTTCTATAGCTATGAAATGTAATATTTTTTATAATGAATCCTATATTGTATATTTATGTAATACTATTTGTTTATGTATATTGTTCATGTTTTAAAAAAAAAAAAATTCCCTGGAGTGCTCCCGGTGCGCGTCCCGGTGAGCACACCGGTAAGCGCAGTCTTGCGGCGCGCCCCGGGGCACGTACGGGTGAGCGTCCCGTTAGCGCTATTGCCACGAATGAAAACATCATCGTGACGTATCGGGTAGCCGTGTCCACGTGATACGCACGGCGTAAGCGCACCCGGAAGCACTCGAGCGCATATGATCGCGCTACGTAAGGATCCGACGCGCTTACGCTACGCACCCCGGGGCGAATAGCGTAAGCGCGTCGGGTCATGTGACCTAAAAATAACACTTTTTATTGGTTCAGGACAGTTTTGGTTTCCAATTGATGAAAGCCCTGGTCATGTGACCTGAAAATAACACTTTTTATTGGTTCAGGACAGTTTTGTTTTCCTAATGATGAAAGCCCCCACCTTTTTTCCTCATTCACACTTTGTACTTTGAGTGAGGAAGACCTGTTTCCAGAGCTATTACTACCTATTTGTACTCAGAAATGGCTACAGTAGCAGCAGCAGCAGAGCATCTCAGCCACCACCACCACCACCACCACCAAGAGTACCACCACAACACCACAGTGGTGGAGATGAAGAAGAGGAGGAGGAGGAGGAGGAGGAGGAGGAGAGGAGGAGGTTCCTGCCTGAGGATACTACCCCATATAAGCCAAAGGAGCACATTATCTGGGAGTTTTTTTCAATCCCAAAGGACCTCAAGAAAGTAAATGCGTCAAGGGTTACTTGTCTTCTGTGGCACTGTACTTTCCAGGGGGAACCTTAACAAAAAGTACCCTTTTGGCAATTACACCATGATTCGCCACATGCAACGCCGGCACCCTAAAAACTGTGCAGCAGCAGTAGTCCGAGAAATGACCAGAAACCCTCCCCAATCTTCACCCAGCACCTCCAAAAGTAAGCAACCCACTCCATCGGGTCCAGAGACAAGGGAGATGGTCCCAAACAGACAAACGCAGTTTGGACAATACAAAATCAGTTGTATATTTTGTGGAAAAACAATTACCTATGGTGAGCAAAGCATTAAACTCATCAACCGTGCTGGTGACAACCAAAATTGCCCAAAAAACCTTACTTTTTTCTTGATTTTTTTTGCTCCAGCTGTGCCGTTTACAATTCCCTGTTTTTTGTTTGTCCCCATAAAAATAACAAAAAAATATAAAATTGTTCATAAAAGCCAAAAAAAGTACAAAATGTTCAAAAAAACAATAAAAAAATATAAAACAACAAAAAGAAGAAAAAAACAGTTCTTTTTAGAACTACCTCCAATTTATAAAAAAATGCTACATTTTTTTAAAACACTGTCATTCTTTTTTCCCCATGGTACGCTCCCCAGTTCGCCCCCGGTTCGCCCCCCCTCATCAAACTAGGGGGTCAGGGTGGTCTACCCTGCCCCCTTTTGGTAATTTCCCTCTTTTTTTTGCCACCTCTTGTGTCTCGATCCTACCGAGACACAAGATGGCGTCCGCTCCGGTGCGCGTACTGG
Organism: Lissotriton vulgaris; assembly: GCF_964263255.1. Taxonomy (NCBI): domain Eukaryota; kingdom Metazoa; phylum Chordata; class Amphibia; order Caudata; family Salamandridae; genus Lissotriton; species Lissotriton vulgaris. The sequence goes on from NC_141689.1 coordinate 480,631,897, forward strand.
GGCGCGCTTCTAGATATATATCTTTTTTTTAACCTAAATTACTCAAAATCCACTGGAGCACATATCTTGAGACATAGCAAAGGCACATTGGGCTACCAGTCCCTACAATTTTGCCAAGTTTGGTGGAAATCCATTCAGCCGTTCGGGCTAAAAGAGTGTCCAACCGCCCTATGGAAATTAACATGGGGAAAACACGTTTTGGGACCCCCCTTTTATCTCGGCCCCCGCTTGACGAATCCCCCCCAAACCTTCAGGGAAGGAGCGGAGCGCCACGAGGCAAATTTGAGGAAAATTTCAGGCAGATCCCTCAACCGGCGCCAAAGTTATTACCAATAGAATGTTGCGGATTCCCTATACAAAATAATCCTAACTATAACTACCTACTGGCGACCGCTAGTAGGTAAAATATATATATATAGTTAGGATTTTTTCTCTATGGGATTTTTGAAAATTCTATGTCTAATAACTTTGGCGTTTGTGGACGGAATTGGCTGAAATTTTCAGGAAAATGGAACATTTTGTTTCTGAGCAGCCCCTGACAATTTGGGGGGGTTTCATCAAGGGGGGGCCGAGAAAAAAGGGGGGTCCCAAAACGCGTTTTTCCCATGTTAATTTCCATAGGGCGGTTGGCCTCACTTTTAGCTCGAACGGCTGAATGGATTTGCACGAAACTTGGCAAAATTGTAGGGACTGTTAGCCCGATGTGCCTTTGCTAGGTCTCAATATATGTGCTCCAGTGGATTTTGAGTAATTTAGGTTAAAAAAAAGATATATATCTGGGCGGAGCCTAACCACACATCTGATCTGATTGGCTGTCAGCACTTCATCCAAGAAGTGTTGGCAGCCATCTTGGGACCAATATACATGATAGCACCTCATTAAAACGCATTGTAGTTAATAGAGGGTTTTAGGACTTTAGTTACATTATAAATCATTTGTTGATGGTACCATACTCGTTTTAGGAATTGTGGTGGTTTCTAAGGTGATTTTACCATGTGAAAAAACCTTCTGCTGTGATATCATGAATATTGTTTGAAAGAAAACTAATATCTCATGATTTTCCCACAGTAGTTTGGAAGGGGATCTATAAGCTAAACTGAAAGCATATTTTCTGTTCATTCACATTATCTTTCTCAGTCATGTGAAAATGAAGTCTGACATTCTCAGTAAAACATGTACATCCAACAAGGACAGAGACTGTCAGTTGATTCCTTTGTGTTCTACTGCAGCCTCCTAGAGTGTTCTAAAGAACAACTAGAGCGCTAACAGTCCTACTTATTACAAAGGTATGGCACACCTGAAGCCATCTTGATTGGAATAAAGTGGTAACTCTTAAAACATTTAATTTAAAAAGAAACAACATGAGGGGGTATATTTTGCTATAGAAATTATGATTAGTGCTGCAGAATGAAAAATTAGGGCACATTTTGAGTGACTTCTCAAATCCTTTTCTATTTCATTAAACATTCCGACATGCAGTCTCCCAAAATGGCCACCAGAGACAAAAGAGCCCAAATGTAGCCCAAATATCACCCAGATGTAGCCCAAGTATAGCCCAATGACAGAATGTCCCAGAGTGTTCTAAAGAACAACTAGAGCGCTAACAGTCCTACTTATTACAAAGGTATGGCACACCTGAAGCCATCTTGATTGGAATAAAGTGGTAACTCTTAAAACATTTGATTTAAAAAGAAACAACGTGAGGGGGTATATTTTGCCATAGAAAGTATGATTAGTGCTGCAGAATGAAAAATTAGGGCACATTTTGAGTGACTTCTCAAATCCTTTTCTATTTCATTAAAACATTCTGACATGCAGTCTCCCAAAATGGCCACCAGAGACAAAAGAGCCCAAATGTAGCCCAAATATCACCCAGATGTAGCCCAAGTATAGCCCAATGACAGAATGTCCCAGAGTGTTCTAAAGAACAACTAGAGCGCTAACAGACCTACTTATTACAAAGGTATAGCACACCTGGAGCCATCGTGATGGGAATAAAGTGGTAACTCTTAAAACATTTAATTTAAAAAGGAACAAAATGAGGGGGTATATTATGCAATAGAAGGTATTATTAGTGCTGCAGAAAGAAAAATTAGGGCACATTTTGAGTGACTTTTCAAATCCTCTTCTATTTCATTAAAAAATTCTGACATGCAGTCTTCCAAAATGGCCACCAGAGACAAAAGAGCCCAAATGTAGCCCAAATATCACCCAGATGTAGCCCAAGTATAGCCCAATGACAGAATGTCCCAGAGTGTTCTAAAGAACAACTAGAGCGCTAACAGTCCTACTTATTACAAAGGTATGGCACACCTGAAGCCATCTTGATTGGAATAAAGTGGTAACTCTTAAAACATTTAATTTAAAAAGGAACAAAATGAGGGGGTATATTTTGCCATATGAATTATGATTAGTGCTGCAGAAAGAAAAATTAGGGCACATTTTGAGTGACTTCTCAAACCCTCTTCAATTTCATTAAAACATTCTGACATACAGTCTCCCAAGATGGCCACCAGAGACAAAAGAGCCTAAATGTAGCCCAAATATCACCCAGATGTACCCCAAGTATAGCCCAATGACAGAATGTCCCAGAGTGTTCTAAAGAACAACTAGAGCGCTAACAGTCTTACTTATGACAAAAGTATGGCACACCAGAAGCCATCTTGATTAGAATGAAGTGGTAAGTCTGAAAACACTCAATTTAAAAAGGAACAACATGAGGGGGTTAATTTTGCCATAGAAAGTATGATTAGTGCTTCAGAAAGAAAAATTAGGGATCATTTTGAGTGACTTCTCAAATCCTCTTCTATTTCATTAAAAGAATTCTGACATGCAGACTGAAACATGCACTTTGAATACCAGCAGCAGACGTCCCTGGTGAGCAGTAGCTTTACTACAGTGATCTAATGTGCAACTAGAGTGCTAACATTCAGAATTTATGGCAAATGTGTGACACATCTGAATGCCTTCTTGACGGAACCAAAGTAAACAAGCATTGAAAATGCAATAGATCTCGCCCTCGTTTAAGTTAAAGCCATTCTGTTTGTAATGAGGTGGCTTTTTAGCTTTGCTTTTATTAGTGTTTTTTCAACTTTCATGTAAATAACATGCATCTGTATGCATATAAGTATATGTATGCATGCATTTATGTTTGTATTTATATAGATATACAGATGATATATGTTTATATATGTATGTATATATATATATATTCACAGAAAAAAACATAGGCTATAGACCATATATAGTTAGGAATTAGCATTTACAAAACCTTGAAAATTCACTGAAAAAACCATAGGTTATAGACCATATATAGTTAGGAATTAGCATTTACAAAACCTTGAAAATTCACTGAAAAAACCATAGGTTATTGACCATATATAGTTAGGAATTCGCATTTACAAAACCTTATTTTACTCACACAAAACAATTGAAATTCCATATATAGTTAGTTGCACTAACTATATATCGCGCACCCGCAATCCACTGCTGATGATGTCACATATTACATCATTCATGACATGGTCAGTGACATCACTGATGACATCTCAAATGACATCACTGATGACATCACTGATGACAACATCCAGTGACTGTATGTTTCTGTAAAGTTAAAATATGTCTTACATATTGAAGAATGAGTGGATGTATAAGTGTCTGGATGAAGGATTTAGTAGGTGCATGACTGACTGTATGAGTGAGTGATTAAATGTGTCTCACTGAGTGCATGGGTTAGTGACTAAACTGTCTTAATTTGTGCATCATTATGTCTGTTGTTCTGTAAACTGTTGCATGTGTTGATAAGTAGCTATATGAGTAACTATATGGGTTATTGATTGGTTGCCCAAGTATTTGTATGGGAGACTGAGTGTTTGTGTGGGTGGCTGGGAGGTGTATGACTCTGTGCATAGATGTGTGAGCAGTTGATTCACTAGATGTATGGTTTCAAAAGTGCATGTGGAAACAGCTGTATGGGCGGTTGACTGTGTGCATGAGTGTATTGGTGAGTGAATGGATATCTCAGTGCTACATGTCAAAGTAAGTACATATGTAAAACACAGTACATGTGAGAGTTGACATATATAAATAACTGTGCATAAGAGCCAGTGAATGTGTGAGTGGCTGTATGGATCATTGTGAACTTGTATCAGGGATTGTATAAGAGAGTAAATATGTGTTAGTATATGTTTGAATAAGTAAAGTTTGTATAACTGTATAGTTGAGGAAATGGAGGTGTGATTGATTCTTTGCATGACTGACTAGGTGTGTGAGTAACTTCATGGATGAGTGACAGTCTGTGAGTGTCTGTTTACACTGATTGTATCTAAGGTTATATTAGAGTCTGAAGAGGTTCATCGTATTATCACATGAATGATATCATCAGTGATGTGATCAGTATTGTCAAGTTTGGTGGAAATCCATTCAGCCGTTCGGGCTAAAAGAGTGTCCAACCGCCCTATGGAAATTAACATGGGGAAAACACGTTTTGGGACCCCCCTTTTATCTCGGCCCCCGCTTGACGAATCCCCCCCAAACTTTCAGGGAAGGAGCGGAGCGCCACGAGGCACATTTGAGGAAAATTTCAGGCAGATCCCTCAACCGGCGCCAAAGTTATTACCAATAGAATGTTGCGGATTCCCTATACAAAATAATCCTAACTATAACTACCTACTGGCGACCGCTAGTAGGTAAAATATATATATATATATATATATATGTATATGTATATATATATATATATACATATATATATGTGTATATATATATATATATATATATATGTATATGTATATATATATACATATATATATATATATATATATATATACATATATATATATATATATACACACATATATATATATATATATATATACATATATATATATATATACATATATATATATATATATATATATATATATATATATATATATATATATATATATATATATATATATATATATATATATATATATATATATATATATATATATATATATATACTGAAACTCCGAGTTGCCACCTCCAATCTTATAGAACCGGCGAAGCAGGAGACAGACCACAAACTTCAGGTAACTGATTTTATTTGCAGATTTTTCTGGTGCAACCAACCATGACGCGTTTCGGGCTATGCAGCCCTTGTTCACATGCAAGGAGTAGCTACATTTGGTGATATTTAAAGTGCAATTTGCTCCGCCTCCTAGCCGCCTCCCACAAGGTCATGTGGCTTACTAACACAAACAACAGACTTAATGCGCCTTAGTTCGTAATTAAGCAACATGATTTTGTAAAGCAGTACATGTTTGCTGTTAGTAACAGCAATAATATGCACAAACCACAATATAAATTATTAGAAATTATGGCACATAAAGATACATACTCTGCATAAATGCATTTTTAAAATATAGACACCATTTTGTATAACTCAACATAAAGTTCATGCCAACAAATGAATGAGGAATAACCGGATAAATCCGTTTTGTCACCATAAATATGAATGAACGACATTAATAACTGGAATGGTGTCCTTGCTAATAATTTCAACCAGACCTCTGTGCACTTGCACAGAGGATTGGGCAGCTAGGTGTGCAAATGAGCAAAAAAAGTGCTATAGTGTCAACCACCTAAAGCTAAGACAACCTTGTCTAGTGTGCAAAGAGGCTAAATCTAAAGTGCAAATATTCACATCACAAGAGTGATAAAATTCATGATATATATGTTAATGTTTATAAAGAATGCATATAAAAGATGTTACCAATAATAAGAATATGGGCAAAGCCATATTATATAATGAAAGGTAAGTATAAAAATGCTTTTCTAAAAACAGTAATTCATCATGATTTTACAAGTGAGGAATAAGTGTAGTGAATAAATGTACAGTGATATAATAGAAATGTAAATGGGGAGGGAGGCCACAGATGTACAATGGCCAAAAGACAGAGACACACTAGGGAAAAGGGGACACTAAAATCCAATAGATAACAAGGAACCTGACTATCTATTATACATCATAAATAGTACTGGTTTATCCCTTCTTGTATGTCCAAAAAAGTAGATGGGCAACAGGGAACCTGACTACCACCTAACTCGAATTTCATCATGATGAATTTGGCATCAAATGGCTGCACTAAATGAATCTCATGCTGATATCATGCAAAGCACCAATGACCATATAAAGCACACATGAAAGAAACAGCCATAAGTAGAAACATGTCTCAGAATAGCAACACCAATAAGCTCTACAAGAAGTTGTGTATATCCTCGGTGTTATTGAGCCTATTGGGCCACTTACTGTCAAACTGAAGAATGAAACGTGTTTTTAACTGCCTCAGTAGCAACTCTCTGTTCCCTCCTCTGCATGAGGGAGGGGTACTGATCCCACCACAAAGTACGTTAGGCACTGCAGATCTTGATTGTGTCTTAGCGCAAAATGGCACGCCACTGGGTAGGCGGGATCGTTATGGAGTATTGCTCTGAGGTGTTTTAGAATTCTGACGTGCACCTGGGCTTTGGTACTACCAATGTAATTTAGTCCACAGGTGCACGTCAGAACATAGACTGCAAAATCAGTTTTACAATCATGGTTGCCCTTGATAGGAATCTCAGTCATGCTAAAAGGTGTGTGGTAATGAGTCTTGTTCACACCGAATTTGCATGCCCTACAGTGTGTGCATTTGCGAAATCCAGCTTTAGTTTTCAGCCATGTGTCCTTTGATTTCAGCTCAGGACTGCTGATATCTAAAGAAGCCCCCATATTTCTGGCCCGACGAATGGTCACAACAGGTTTGCGGGGCAAAGTAGAATTAAGAACATTATCTGTCAGGACTATCGGCCAATTATTACGAATAATCTTTTGAATGGCCTTTTCTTCACTGCTATAAGCAGTGATGAATCTGGGACAAGAGGTGCTTTTCAAGACTGAATCAGCAATGGAGTCAGTTTCACCAGAATCTGAGTCAGTTTTCGGCAATAGGCTCTCTCTGCTCCTTAACCTTGCTTTAGCCAAAGCTTGGTTGAAGGTGCGATCTGAATAGCCTCGGTCTTTTAGACGAGCCTTGAGTTCAGTGATGCAACTTTCAAAATCAGTGGTGGCGCTACAAATTTGTTTAATCCTTAGGATTTCTCCATAAGGAATACTGGATATGGTGTGCTGTGGGTGGAGACTGGAGGCATGCAGTGTGGTACATATATATATATATATATATATATATATATATATATATATATATATATATATATATATATATATATATATATATATATATATATATATATATATATATATATATATATATATATATATATATATATATATATATATATATATAAACCAAATCCTGGATTGAATAAAGCAAACTCCTTCACCAGGAACGGACCACCACAAGAGGTTTAAAGTTCAGTGCAATTTATTGAAGCCTTCTCACAACATGACGCGTTTCAGCCGGGTTGATCTGTGAGTGAGTGTGTAAGTCTCTGTCTGGGGTCTTTGAAAGGGCATGTGAGTGGGTGTGTGGTCCTGTATGTGGGTGTGTTAGTGGATTCATGGGTCTGTGATTAGGTGTCTGCATACCTGCATGGGTTTGTGAGTGGGTGTGAGAGTTTCTCTATCAGTGCCTGCATAGGTCGATGAATGGGTGCATGAGTGGGTCTGCTAGGGGCTGTGTGGATCTGTGAGTGTGTGTGTGACTGCCAGTATGGGGTTGTGATTGGGTGTGAGAGTGCCTCTGTGGGGTTGTAAGTCGATGTGTAAGTGGATGCATGGGTCTGTGAGTGGGTGTGTGAGTACCTGCATAGGTCTGTGAGTGGCTATATGTGTGAGTAGGTCTGTCAGTGTCTGTATGGATTTCTAAGTGGTTGTAGGAGGGCATGCATGGCTCCATCAGTTGGTCTGCGAGTACATGTGTGGTTCTGTCAGTGGGTATGGAAGTGCATGTGTTGGTTTGTGAGTGAGTGGATGGGTGTGTGAGTACTTTCATGGGTCTTTGACTGGGTCTGTGAGCGCCTGTGTTGGTCTGTAAATAGGTCTGTCAGTGCCAGCATGGATCTGTGAGTGGGTGGGTGAAAGCCTGCGTAGGTCTGTGAGGGTGAGCATGACTGCCTGTGCGGGTCAGTAAATGGGTATTAGAGTGCCTGTCTGGGTGAGTGAGTGTGAAAGTGTTTTTTTCCAAAGTGCATCAAGATTCACATATCTGTCGGGGATTTACACAGAAGGCCATGCTGAGCCTCACAGGTAATCTGTGGATTCTCAAAGTGGAAAAAAACTTGACATAACTCAATTTTATCCCAAACAAAGGTCCCTCTGACACTCTTCTAACACACCTATGGGGTCAGGGTGCCTCTACCCTGACCCCTTAAAATGTTTTGCAAAAAAATTGTAAGCCCCCGGAACCATTCCCCAATACTTAAAATGTCAGCTGCAACCTTCCAGTCAGGTTGTATTCAACCAATCACAACATTGCTGGTGGCATGTGACTTTGGGGGATACATGGAGGGTTTGTATCCCTAAATATACAATTTTTATTTGCCTTTAATAACTCTGCAACTACTGAACAGATTTACATCAATTCAGAAAAAGAGCTCTTTCTGGACGAAGAGCTACCTCTCTGTCAAATTTTGTGTTATTCTGTCCAGTAATTCAGGTTTACAATCTGTATTGAAAGGATCCCCGCCCTCTTTTTCTCTGCCCCCACTTTACAGATCACTCTGAAACTTTCCATGCCGAGCTGGAAAAGCGGTGCCACTTTCTTGTGAAATTTTGTGGAGGTTAATCAAATGGTGCCAAAGTTATAAGCAATACAAAAGGGGGTGGTTATAAGCAAAACACTTTACCTATTGAAACTAGGTCCTAACTATAACTACCTACTGGTGGCCTGGAGTAGGAGATATATATATATATATATATTTATATCTATACATATTTGTACCTAGTCAAATAGTTCCACAGCTGAACATCCAGAAATTAGACAAATTAAAATACAAGTATACTTATACCCCTATCCCCTCAAAACATAGTCACAAATACTTGATTGGGCATGAGCCACAGAATATTTCCCGCAGTCATTCTACATTTTTCTAAAAAGCTAGAAAATCAAAAGAGAAAGTGGAAGTGAAAACGAATCATAAAGCAATTAGCAATTTAAACACCATTGTGCTAACACAGGAGGAACAAAAAATGTTTTTATTAGGATTAACATATTGTCCAGAGAGAGCCGTGGACTATACACAGACATCAGTCAATATTTTCAAGTTCACCAGATCAATGAAGTAAAAAGACATTTTATGCAACTCAGAATATGATTAATTACAAATGTGAAGTCCATAGTTGAAAACACAAGATCTTTTTGTTAGTGGCAGATGTAAAATTGATGAAATCCTGGGGCAGTCAGGCCCCTGGGTCGGGCCTCAAGTGATCCAGGGGGAGGGGGGGCAGGCTCTAACCAAACAAAGCAATATGCTGATAACAGTGCTTTGTTTTGAGCAGAAAACAAGGAGCGGCAACAAGCCTCTTCGTAATGCGCCATCACTAACAGCTTTTGTTATTTATATCCTGGCAGGAAAAAGGTCTCAAAAGGGAAGGGACTCCAAATATTCTTCAATTTCCTCCATTTCTGTGGATACGTTTACATGTTAGTAAGGTCAGCTTGACCAGAATAGTATGTTTGGCAATCATGCATTTTATTGCATTTTTAAAATGGTAACATAAATTAACTGCAATATTTAAATAAGCCTAGACATATTTACACATTGCTAATTTAATAGATTGATTGTGAAAAATTCTGCGGGTGTACGCGTTAAAAAGTTTGAAGCCCACTGGCTTAGGTTTATTTGGTGAAGCCCCAACAAATTTCAAACCCAGCTCGAAATTTGGACCAGTAATGCCAAAAGATGTGATAAACATTTACATTGATTTAGTCATGCAGGACTTAAAAATTCTATGTACTGAGACATGCAAGAAGTATAAAGTTGAAAGTGATCACCAGAGGAAGTACTTTGACTTGATAAATAAACTGCAAAAAAGATAAGAATGTGTTATGAATGTTGGCGCCTAGATGCTCCATGGAGCGATAGTTGCGCGATATAAAAGACCATTTACATTACATTACATTACATTATCAGGAGTTTCGATAAAAGGGGCAACATTGTGCTTTGCTCATTGATGAATTCCTGAAAAAGGCAAATTAATAATTGAATGATGAAATGTGTTATGCCAAAATTCTGAGTAGCACGTTATCCACTATAAAATGTAAGGACAACTATGATCTGTTGGTCTGGCACAATCAAAGCCTTCTGAATCAAGAGAATATGTGTTCCTACACAATGAATATCCAAAAACGCCAGTTTTATACTAATTCCAAAAATTCACAAAGATGAGCAAAATGGAGGTCTGAAAATATAAGCAATAGGGAGCACATTTGAAAACATGTCCAAATATGTGGATTACTTTTTGAAGGACAAATCTTCTCTCATATGTTCTAGAAGCAGAACATCGCATAAAAAAGATCTTTGACTACACATTGGGACAATGACTACACATTTATTATTAGTTTAGAGTTTTATATTGAGTAAAATTGACACGAAGATATCAGGTATCAGAGTGCTTTACATGAGCATCAGTTTCGTTACAGACTGACACATTCATTTTTGTCAGGCATGGGGAGATTAAGTGATTTGCCCAAAATCACAGGATGTTGAGGGTTGTTGCCGAGGCTCGAACGCCTTTCCCCAGCTTCGAGGTCAACGGCTCTGTCCGTAAGACTATATCCTCTTGTTATGACATTGTATTCAAGCATAGGGCATACAGATGTACACAGGGCATTGGAATATTTCCTGAGTAGAAGACCACTGAAATTATGGACACATACTAAAATATTACTATGTATTGGCCCAAAGATGTCTGGAAAAAAATTGCTTTATATATATTAATAATGAATTGTTTCAACAAATAGAAGGTAGAGTAATGGGCACCTGGTTCGCCCCCTGCTATGTTAATTTGCTTATAGGCAGGTGGAAGAGGAGCAGATAATCCAAAATGAGTGTCAAACTGAATGGTCTGAGTGTGTGGTATAATTGCTCAGGTAAATTGACAACTTTTTGTGATCTGGAGGGGTTTAACTGAGAGTGTGGCACAATTTGTAAAAAAAATGCGTCAAAATTCTCTAAACTTTCACTTCAGTTGCTCAATAAGTAAGGAAGAAATACATTTTCTAGACCTGACTGTGTATGTAACGAACAACAAGTTAGAAAGCAAACTATTTAGGAATCCAACCACTGGTAACATAGTACTTCATGCCACTAGTTTCAGCTCAATAGTTTATTAAGAAGCATCCCATATGGGGAAAGCTTATGAGTTAAAAGAAACTATCAATATGAAACAGACAAATTCCTAAATGAATTAGCAGGGAAGTTTAAGGAAGGAGGATGCTCCCAGGAAGGTAAAGCTGACATGAGAGTAAAAGCAAACCAAAAAAACAAGAGAACAATTGTCATGAAAAAAGGAAATAGATCAACCAATTCAGGGTAATAATGACCTATAGCTAGCAGAAAGGAGCATTCTGAAAGACTATACAAAAATACTGGCATTTAATCAAGACCAATCCTGTGATTTGCAAAATAACCCTGAGAAAATCAGGGGTTACCTTCAGGAGAGCGCGATCAATGATAGATGATTTAATAAAAAATCAGTCAAGATAGTGTACTAATATATGCTTGGCTGAGAAGGGAGCTGAAGTTTTGAAAAAAATAGCAAGTGTATGGGATGCATGCATTGTATGAGTACAACAGAGCATCAGCCCCCTCCCATACCGCTTCAAGATTGATTATGCAGTATACGTCTTGAAATAACCTTGCAAACTGTGGGTAGTACTATTCTAACAGTTCATAACAGAATATTACAACATAAAAGAACAATCAAATATAAGGATAGAAACTACCAAGTTGCCCACCACTGTAATGAAAAAGTCATAATAGAGAGTTGAGATACTTTGTTATTGAAGCTGTACCCAGAAACTACAGCGGGGCTGATGGAGAAGCAAATCTCAGAAAATTAGAATCAAAATACATTGTAGAATTTAATACCAAGTACCTGATAGGACTTAACATGGAAGAAGAATTCCATACACACGTAGCCTGACCAACTAAATCATCTAGGAGGGGGATTGTTATCTTAGCTAACCATAGTTCATATTGAAGTCTTATTATGTGTTACAGTAACTCTCATGGGATTGAATGAGAGAATAAGTAGAGTAAAACCATGGTAGCTGTGTATTATGAAATTGATGTGTATTTCTATCATTGTTCCAAACGTTAGCAAATATTTTGACAAAATCCGTTTCATCCTTGCAGCATTTGTACACTAAGAATGTTCTCTTCTGAAAGTTGTTGCACGCTTTGTAATCTTATTGTGGTACCTTCTTCTGAAGCACTGCTGTTTTAAAAAAATTATTGTTCTTTACCGTATTTTAACTTTGTAGGTATTATCTCAATTAATTTTATTGTTCTTGTAACCCGTTTGTGTCTAATTATTACTTGCTGCTATTATGACTGTGCTTTTATAGATATATTCTTGTACCTGAATAAAGATTTTTGAATTGAATTGAAAGGAAATTGATGTGTATTTCAGAGCTTTAATATTTTTAATAATAGATAGAACTTTAGTATCTGCACTTCATTAATTTAAGCACTGGCACTTTGGGAAACCGAGGTTTTGAAATTGTTACATGGTGGTAAGAACATCAATAGTCTACAGAGATGGACTAATTGCGAATGACAACACAAGTGTTTAAATAAAATAAGCAATTGGGTTCGTACAAGTTTTAAGAAATGGCCCACTCGGGCATGATGTGGTGTTAAGGTAGTTTGAAGTAACACTGAGCTATTGGTTGAAATAAATATAATTATTGGTAATATGAAGGGTAACACATTCTTGCATTTTTACTCCTTTATTTGGAATAACGTTTCTAATTGCTAAGATGATTTCTAAATAAGAATGTTAGCAGGAGTGGTGTATGCTATATGAAAAAAAGCCCAGTTGGGCTTTACATGACTTTTTAGACATTTTAGAATGCTGTTTATATAGTAACTATAATGTGCTGCAAATATTGCTCCCTGTGTAATGAGAAAATGAAGGTTTTAATTACTTGTAGCACATGCACTTTAACCTTTTAACCATGTCAAGAAATCTCAAAGTTTTGAAGTATGTTTTCTGCCTTTCACTGTATAAGGATGAACGCATTTTAAAAAACACATGTAATGGTGCTCCTAAACATGGCTGCAGGTTTATAGGACACGTTAAAAAGCAAACTTTTATAACGCATGCCTTTACAACGCGGTTTTTACATCGCAACATCCATTACAAAGCATGATTTTACAACGCATGCCATCACAATGCATTTTTAGAAACTATACTTATAACGCATTCCATTTCAATGCATACCATTAAAACGCATACCATTACAACACATAATACTTTTAGGGCAACAGTGGTGTAAGTTGAATAGTGTAGGGGTAACAATTACTATTCCTACTCCAGTGAGTGCAACAGTAGGGCAAGTGTTGGAAAGTGTAGGGGTAAAAAATACTATTCCCACTCCAGTGAATGCAACAGTAGGGCAAGTGTTGGATAGTGTAAGGGTAACAATTACTATTCCCACTCCAGTGAGTGCAACAGTGGGGTACGTGTTGGATAGTATAGGGGTAAAAAGTACGTTTTCCCATTACTTACCTTATAATGCGTTGTAATGGCATGCGTTGTACTGACATGCGTTGGAATGGCATGCGTTGTATTGACATGCGTCGTAATGGCTGCGTTGTAATGGCATGTGATGTAAAGGATGTTGTGTTGTAATGACTGCATTGTAAAGGTAGTGATTTGTACTGACTGCGTTGTAATAGTTGTTTCTCTGCTGCAGGAGCAACGGAAACACATCAATGGCAGCATTTTGGAAGTAAATGACAATTGCACAACTCCAGTGTGTCAACAGCATTTGCACAAGAAGAATGAGACCTGATGGGCATATTTATGAGAGGCTTGCGTCATGTGTGCATCATACAAATTGGTACATGCATGACACAAGCATCTAAGTCAGAATTATGAAGCCACGCAAAGCCTCATGCGTGGCTTTGAATGGTATCATAAATCTGGTAAGGGAACATAGCGCAAATCAATGCGTTGCCTTACTCTCTGCAAGAGAGGCATTACATAGGAGCTGCAGTGAGTGTTCCCATGCAAATCTCATGGTTTATGGTTCATGGTTTATGAAGCATTCCTATATTTTCCAAACCTGGTAAACCTGGGAACGCCAAAAAGATATGCCTCCCCAGGTGTAATAAGGAGGAATATCTTTATTTCTCCTCTTTTTTCTTTCTCTATGTTCTGCAAAGAGGAACATGCCTTTACAGATTGTTTTTGCGAAGGAAGATACACCTTTCTACACAAAAGCAATACTGCCTACAACGCAGGCACCATTGCACCGGGCTGCAATGGTGCCTGCGTTGGCGCTAGGCTGCTGTAAAATCTCCAGTGCCTCGGGAAAAGAACAGGAATGTATCATATTGCTTAAATACAACACATTCCTGTCCTTTCCCAGATGCAGGGCAGCACAGCAAGGTGACTTGCTGTGCCGCCCTGTGCCACTATTTACATAAATATGCCCCATAAGTGAGAGTGTGATATATGTATGTGTAGCAGTTAAGTGCACAAATAATCCATTAAAAGGATTTCTTTTCCAGAGAGTGCAGGTCAAAGTTTGTTTGTGAGCTGAATAATAATGCGGGTGCACCCTCGCGTGACCCGGCACCCGCCGGTGAGTGTGGAACCCTTGGTGAGAGTGGAGCGTGGATATATGTATATATATATATATATATATATATACATACATTCACCCATGCAAATATTTCCACAGCAGAACATCAAGAACTTGGGCAATATAGAAGACAAGTATACCTATAACTCGACCCCCTCTAAATATAAGCACAAATGCTTGATTGGGCATGAGTCACAGAATAATCACCTCCATCATTTATTGATGCACATCTACAGAGTAAAAAAACAGAGTACTCTAGCACATACGACAGAAGCACACTGTGCAAATGTCTTTGATGTTAAGAACAAATCTACCATTGATAGATTCATGGTGAGGGCAGTGCGACCAAGAGTTGATGCTCTCCATTTTCTTTCTGCCTGGGAGTAAATCAAAGGAAACCACTTGAACCAGAAGTTAATGCTCAAGGTGGAAAGCAACAACTCATAATCAGGGCCTCAAAAGGGGGTGGAGGGTGCCAACAGTCATGGGAGGCACAGGTGAAGGTGAGTGATGCAGGTGAGCGGTAGGGGGAACTGAAACATGGTGCTGGCTTGCATTTGTTTTCATTGGCAGGATGTGTACAAAGGGGTGTGGTGGCCCTTTAGAGGTCAGGGATAACTAGTAATCTATAGAAGTATGACTGACAAGGTTAAAAGGTGGAAGTTCAGACGTGGCTCAGGGAATCTGAATGTGAATCGTCCACTTCCTGTTTACAGTGAGATAAGGAATAACTGCACTTTAACATTAGTTTGAATAGCCTTTCAATTGTGACTGCCACGCTATTATGAGCTACCACCTGTAAATCAAACCAAAACTCACTGTGCTGTAAAATATCCACAAGAGACCCTAACTTGATCTTTAAATTATTTTTAAAAAAAAGTCCGTGGTGCCGGTATGTACTTTGAAGGAGAATATCTCCATAAATCATGTGAAAGAATATCTACTCGGATATTGGAAAAGTTAACTCTCTCATTTTTAGCACGGTCAAGGGTCAAACATCTTAATGCTTTGGAAGAGAACGATGCTGCCCAAACTTCAAGCCTACGAGCCTGCTTTCAGCAAGGAAAGTAAACGTGATCACTTCGCAGGTTATTTTTCCACAGGATTTATTGAGCAGGAGTTTTAAAATATTTGACGAAAAGGATGTGCCAGATGTATTTTAGGAACTGTGCTGGTGAAATGTGCTGCGCTAATATTTCGAGAGAATAAAGGGTTCCATTTATCCAAAGAGCAGGCAAAGTGCAGGCAGCTGCCCATGCAAGAATGGATAATAAGGTTAGTCTTGTATGATGCAGACAGAAATTGGGGTTAACCTTAAGTAAAACCAAGAATGTTATAATGCCTGATATGACATTTCCTCCGAAATTCTGAGAACTTCTTTGCCAACACACATAATATTTTTCATGATCTTATCAACAGGGTCATTTAGACTGCCACAGTGAGCTGCTTTCATAGCACAAATGCGGAGTAATCTGAGTGCAGCCCCAGGTAATTGCCAGGGGCTGAGATGAATTCAAACATTCCCCCCGTCTCTGTCTTGTTTACTTCATTGTGACGCCCTGTAGTATGTGGGTAGGTATGTTCTTATTATGTGTGTTGTGCCTTTAAGTACATGATGTTAATAGAATGTATTAAGTTACTGGTTCTGTATTCTAGATTACAGAATTTATTATCTCATTTGCTGTTATGCTGGCACTGTGAGCAGTTGTGGGTCTGCTGTATGGAAATAATTAAATGTAGCGGGTTTGTCTTAGAAGGAAAGATGCTTGAAGAGGTTGTCAAAGATGCCTTTATTTGAGACAGCACGTCAGGCACAGCTCAATAGGTCTGTCAGCTTCAGCGGCCCCAGCATAACTGTCAGACCCCGAACCCTCCACCTGGGACCCCACATAGATTCCAACCTCGCATTCCAATAACCACGGCAATGAAAATGCAACACATCTTCCCTCCTAAAACAGCAGAAATGAAACATAATCATGAGTACAACCCCTTTGCACAAGAAAGGAAAACAATAACAACAAAGTAAAAAATATGTAAGCATAAGATAAAAGCATACATTATATGAACAGAAGAAAATAGAACATATGAAATTCACTGCAGAACATAGTCTTTTAAATAATAAGGAGTACATACTCTTCTCCGACTTTCCCTTCAAAAAGCTGCTGCACCATCGAAGACTCTTCCTTCCCTTTCCAACAAGTTGAAATCAACTTGTTCAATGAACAATTGTCATTTACAAAGTCTTAAGAAAACGTAGCATCCCCTCCAAATGTGTTATGAGCAAAAATCTCACATGACTGACTGGGTAGGGGAACGCCAGGTACTCCCAGATCAAAAGAATAATCTTCCTTTATAGGAACCTCATGGTTAGAACTCACAGTCAAATGATTCCTTACCAACACCACATTCCTTTTTCTCCACCACTTACCATTCTCCACCAAAACTACATGTTTAGAAACTTTAACAATTCGTGTTTTGGAAAAAAACTTAGAATGATGTCTTTCGACACCAATTGGTCTCTTGACTTTGACAAGATCCCCAACTTGAAATTGAACATTTTTTACTTCCTTGTCTATGTCATATCTTTGCTTCATTTTTAATTGAGCCTTTTCTACAGTTTCACGCAATTGCTTAGTATCAGGAATCCTTTTGGGGCACTTAGGTTGCTCCAAAACCCAGTTGGGACTCAATTTTGAAGAACCATAACATCCCTTTAAAAGGACAAAAGGTGAAAGGTCAGTTACAGAATGTGGAGTTTTGTGATAACTCCACAATCTTTCTTGAACAGCCTCAGAAATCATTTCTCCTGCATGGAAGCTAATTGAAACGTCTCTTTCAACATCCTGTTCACCATCTCCACCATAACATTACCCTGGGGACGTTAAAGAGCCACAGTTAAATGCTTGACTCTCATGGTTTTTAGAAAAGATTGCATCAAATGAGATTTAACTTGCACCCCATTACCTCTTCCCTGTGAAACAAATCATTCAGAACATCAATCACAGCAGTTGTAGAAGGTTCAGACAAAAACCTACATTCAACCTATTTCAAATAATAGTCAACAAAGACTAATACATATTTCATATTAGCTCTGAGATTGTACATGGGACCAATGAAGTCTATTCCCAGTTTTTCCCATGGACCATTGGGAAAGGTAACGGGGTGAAGTGGAGTGTTGCGTACTTTCACAGTTTTGTCTGCCATGGAACAAGGAGCATAACGTTCCACCTCTACATTCCATTCCTGGCCACCAATAGTATAGTTGCAACCATTTCTTTGTGCCAGTCCTGCCAATACGGCTTTGGTGAGCAAAATTGATGAGTCTTAATCTACATTCCCGCGGAGCAACCAACAAATTCCCTCTCAGGATGGTGTTAGCTTTAGGGGTGGGCGTATATTTCCGTTCCGCCCAGGGAATGTGCGAGAATTCGCACCTTCCGCCTTCCGCAAGGAAGGCGGAAAAACGGGGAACAGAAGTTGGCTTTACGCCCCCCTCCCGCCGCCGCCCGCTTCCCGCCCGCCTTATTAAGTTATATTTAAAGGGTAAAATAGTAACTTAAGTAAAACTTACCTTATTGAGCCGCAAACTTCCCCCATCGCGGCTTCCTCTTGTAAACTGTGTATACGCGGGAGCCTGCGCATTCGCATTCCTGGCCAGGATTGTGCATGCGCAGGCTCCCGCGCATGGCTAGGTGTGCATGCACACATGTGCATGCACACCTGAAATCGGTATTTTACCACACAATAGGATTGTGTGGTAAAATACCGATTTTGTAGGGCCTTTGGGACTCAGAAGAGTCCCACCTACATCTGCCATTTGCCGAAGTGGTAAAAATACCGATTCGGTATTTTACAGAATCGGTAACTTTACCGAATCGGTAAAGTTACCGATTCTGTAAAATTGTGCCCCTACATGCCAAATCATGTATACCGGTCGGTAACAGCCGAAAATACCGATTTTCGGCCGTTACCGACCGACCTACATCTGGCCCTAGGTGTGCACATCACTTTGCAGAAAATACATGTAAAGTTGGTGTCTGACAAAATGGCGGCATGTAAGGTCACGCGGCGTGACCCCCGACGTGGTTTCGTAAGCCCTTGGTGGAAGCGTTTGCAGCAAAGAATCGAAGTTGCACAGAAGGGAGAAGGCGAATCTTGTTGGAAGTTCTAAACTCTACAGTGCGGGCAAGGTAAGGTAGCGAGCTCGCATTGTGGGCAGTTAGAGGTTTAAAATTAAACAAATCTTTAGGAGATGCAGGAGATTCATAAAAATAAATACATTTGTCCATACGACCTGCAAGGGAGTGTCCACACACCCATGCTGTCAAAAGTATCCCAATCATCGCCAAATGTATCGGGTTCATCTTAGAAGGAAAGACTCTCAAAGAGGTTGTCATAGATGCCTTTATTTGAGAGAGCACAACAGGCGCAGCTCAATACATCTGTTCGCTTCAGCGGCCCCAGATAACTGTAAGACCCAGAACCCTCCACCTGGAACCCCACATAGATTCAAACCTCGCTTCTTGAATATGTAAATGAGTTTTGGTCTGCTCCAGTAGGAATAGCACAGCCCAAATTAACAAGCCAGGCCATTTCTGAACCAAAACACAAGCAGCTCAAAAGTGGTTTTGCCCTGGTTAGATACATCAGACGGGTGCCTCTTGGTTCCAGTTGCAACGTGAGCAGAGGGCACATGTTTGGGCATACCTGGTGTACTTAGGTCATGTAGCAAGGTTCTTTTGATAATAAAGAACCGATTCCTTGTTGCTTGAAGAAATGGTTTCTTTCCATATAGCAGACCCACAACTGCTCACAGAGCAAGCATAACAGCAAATGAGATAATACATTCCATAGTCTATAATCTGATAATCTGTTCTTTATTATCAAAAGAACCTTGCTACAAGATCTAAGTACACCAGGTATGCCCAAACATGTGCCCTTTGCTCAAGTTGCCCCTGGAACCAAGAGGCACCCGTCTGATGTATCAAACCAGGGCAAAACTACTCTTGCTTGTGTTTTGGTTCAGAAATGGCCTGACTTGTTAATTTGGGCTGTACTATTCCTATTGGAGCAGACCAAAGCTGATTTGCATATAGGATCTAATCTGTGGTGGCATGGTGAAAAAAATAATGATGAACTAGGATGCAAGTCTGAGAAATTACCAGTGGATGAGTTTAATTTGAGCATTCCATCCATCACTGTTTTATTCATTGCAGTGCAATGTCCTCAATGTGACGGGTATGGCCATATGTGGATCCTGTGCTCGCCTGCGCTGGAACCAAGCTGCACACGACTGATAAGCCCAAATCAGGGCGAAGCCAGTCTTGGATTGCTTGTGTTCCAGTTCAGAGAGGGTCTGGCTTGGCAGTTTGCACTTGGATTTTCCTTTTGTAGCAGGACCAGGTCAGATTTGCATATTGCTGGATCTAATCTGAGGTGGCAAGGTGAGCAAAATGATGCCTGGGATGCGACCCCCAAGTAATTAATGACCAGTGGCTCAAATTAATTCAAGCATTCCCCCCAAGGCGAAATTGCCCTCCCCAACACACATGGGTTCCTGTAGTTCAGTCGGAATCAGTTTGTACATAAAAGACACTATATTCCATATGCCACTAGGAATAGCAAGCTATTTTTACAATCAAACAATTTACTATGCTGACATATTGCTACTTCCTGGACATGGCTTCATGTTAAAATGTGCATATACTTTAAGATACATGAACATTTGGCCAAAATATTTACTGAACGAGGGCTGTTTCTGTATGTCAGGGTGCTGGTGTGTAGACCAGCTGAAGGAACTCACCACCCCTGAACTACCACATGAATTAGCAAAGGAGCTACTCGCTCACCGGAACGCCTCAGGGTTAGATGAGAAAGTGAGTGACTGAAAGAGAAAAATGATATACACAAAGAAGGTGTTGCTCCAGAGATTTTAAAATCTTCAATCATTCAAAATTTATATTCACAATCATTTTTCTAACTTCATGGTGCTCAAAGATAGAAACATTTATTTTAAAAATTTGTCATAAAATCGGGCAACGGAGGCAGGAAATATAACCCTTGTCACAAAGAAACAGCTGTGCCCCGTGCAGGTAATAGCTGTTGGGATTTCGACAGACGGCGACAAGGTGGTCGTCTGTCGAATCCACCCAATCCAGCCCCAACGCCCTTACCTGCACGGGCCACGGCTGCAAAGAAACCCCAACATTCCATGCTCCCATAAGCTTTCCTAAGATGATAGGCTCACCTTTTCCCAACACTTTAAAAGCTAGCTACTTACTAGCCAATTGCAGATGTCAGTTCATTAATGCACCAACACTGGAGTTTGTTACAAAGCTTTCAATTCATAATACGCAGGACATTGGACGCAGAGCTGAGCTGAGCAGAAAAGAACACAGAATCTCATGGTTACAGAGCTGCCCAGGGCTTGTCAGATGCTTTTTCCTCATCATTATATTTAGCTCTCGGCACCGGATCAAACTTTTGACTCGCTGTCATTCTAGGAGCTTGAGTTTAATGCAACTGTTCGGCGGCCACTTGCTCAGTCACTTCCTTTGCTCTTCCCACTGCCTAATCCCTGCTACCATAGAGTGGGATAGGGCCCAGTCAAAGTCCCCGGGCTGGCGTGGGGAGTGCAATGCAGAGAGTGTAATAAGTATATTTGAAGATCCACTTTCTTTTATAATAAATGATGCAATTCTTATAACATACAAACTTAAGGCGGGTTTTGCGTTAGTCCTACACTTTAGATACAACACATCAAAGTTATGATTGTACCACTGTTAGTTCTGCAACAAAGAAGGTGTGTACAAATAATGACATCAATGGACATATTTTACTAAAAACATGTTGTCAATTGAACTAAATTTCGCAGAGATAAATGTTGAAACATACTGATCCTACAAAATATAAACAATTGAGCCTACCAATGTCCCTCCTTAGTAGACTGACAAGAAAACCATACTTAATTCATGAAATTTATCAGGATAGGAATAAAAAGAGATGTGTAAGAGGAAGGAAGCCTGTTACATTTGGAATGTCTAGTCAAAAACTATATAGAAATTAGGGTCTTCAACAGCACTCACATTTAATCGGGTAAATGTATTTCTTCATGATTAATTACAAGAAATAATAGAGGGTTTTTGTACAATCAGGGGCTTATTGACAAAAAACGGACTCATCTATAAAGATGCGTCAGTTTCCCCGTGCCTGCGTGTGAAACCATTGAGCCACCATGAATGTGCCATATTTACAATACGGTGCACCCTTGCGCATGGATTGACAGATGCATCAGAATTCTGATGCATCTGTCGACACAAAAGTTATGCATTAATTGAGTCCCACTGCAAGCACAGCGCAACTCTAGCAATGCATCATGGGGAGGTCGATTCATAACACACTGCGACACTCCATACGCCTGATCCAAACAGGCATAGGGTTTTGACGCAGTGGCGTCCTAGAAGAATGTATGATGTTACAACGCATTCATTTACATGTGTGCACTTACAACCCAGTTTTTACATCGCAACATCCACTACAACGCATTCCATTATATTGCATGACACTACATCGCATATTTAAAAACTACCTTTACAACGCATCCCATTACATCGCATACTACCTTTACAATGCATACTATTACAACCCATACCATTACATTGCATTTAAGGTAAGTATTGAATAGTATAGGGGTAAAAAATACTATTCAAACTCCAGGGAGTGCAACAGTAGGGTAAGTGTTGGATAGTGTAGGGGTAAACAATACTATTCTAACTCCAGGGAGTGCAACAGTAGGGTAAGTGTTGGATAGTGTATGGGTAAAATGAATTTTAATGGCATGCGTTGTAATGCCTGAGTTGTAGTGACATCCGATGAAGTGTCATGCGGTGTAATGTCATGCGTTGTAATGCCTGCATTGTAGTGGTACAAAAGGGGGTGGTCATGGACGGAGTATCTGAATCAATCAAACACTCACACCCAGTCAAAAGATCTGGGTTTAATCCATCACTGTTCTTTAGCCCACTCTGCCACCCCAGTTCAGACATGGCTATATGCAAATCAGTCTGACCCTGTGCCTCATGGGAACAGTCCAGCCCGAACTGCCAAGCCATGCCTTCCCTGGACCGGAAACAAGCTTCCGAGGACCGGTTTCTGGCATTCCAGCCGTCTTCAGCCCGGCTTGCTTGAATCCAGTGGCAAAGTGAGCAAGGGACTCACGTCTGAGCATACCCTGCCATATGGCGGCCAAAAGCGGTACAAAAGGGGGTGGGGGTGGTGATGGACGTAGCATCTGAAATTGAAGTGTCTTTTACTCAAAAAGAGAAGAAATTTCCATTATAACGATCTTTGTCTGGATGGAAGAATACATTTATATTCAATCCTAGGAAGAATTCATTCTATTTGCCCTGAAGAAGTCAGTGGAGGACGAAACGCGTTGGCTACAACTGTGAAGAACTAAATAAAGATTGAACTTCCAAAAATATCTAAGATTCTGCTACTGAACATTTTTCCATTGTGATTCACTAATTTGTTTGTTATTGTACATGTTTACAAATTAATAAGTTTGCGTGCTGGATCAACTTTTGCTAAAAAATAAATAAAAAAAAGTCCACCCCTACTACCTTGCTTGACCACATCATATATCATATAAACTCACTGATCACTCTGACCTCGACCCCAACTCCCTCTGGTTACCCCTCAATGCGATAAATTATATTAACTTTTGCTCCCCAGCTGTACCCCGCTCCTGTAATTGAGCCCTTTGTTCCCACTTCCTTCCCTATATTGGATGATTATTCTCTACCACTTCTGCTATGCATACTATAAATGATGTAAACGATGTGCCTGTAACTTTGTGAAGCCTTGTCCTACGGCTATAACTCCTGTAATCATTCTAAATGTAACTGTTGTAAAGCCATGCCCTATGATTATAGATCCTGCAATCATTCTATATGTAATTCTTGTAAAGCGCTTTGAAGTCCATGGGTCTAGTTTGCGCTATAAAAAAACCTCAAATAAAATAAATTACAGTTGGGTGAGAGTGTGCAACTTGTCCACTTACAGGTAAGCACTAATGTGTTTGAGGCAATAAATGGTCGTAGTCCTTTCAGTAGCATAATACATGGGAATAATACATCTCACCGAAAGTGGAAACTAATTTCTGAGGAGACAGTATTGGCAATAATGTGTCAGCACACACCAATTGGAACTAAGTAAATAAATAAAAATTCCAAGGTACCTCAAAAGGGAGTATAACAGTACAATTGTAGCAACAACAGGAAACACCACGCGATGGAGCCGGCTTAAACTACCCTGCAAATTACTGTCCACCCAGATTACTGATACACATCGGGCTATCTGACCTGTATGACCCTGGTTTTGAAATTGAAGTGTCTTTTACTCAAAAAGAGAAGAAATTTCCATTATAACGATCTTTGTCTGGATGGAAGAATACATTTATATTCAATCCTGGGAAGAATTCATTCTATTTGCCCTGAAGAAGTCCGTGGAGGACGAAACGCGTTGGCTACAACTGTGAAGAAATAAATAAAGATTAAACTTCCAAAAATATCCAAGATTCTGCTACTGAACATTTTTCCATTGTGATTCACTCATTTTGTTTGTTATTGTACATGTTTACAAATTAATAAGTTTGCGTGCTGGATCAAATTTTGCTAAAAATTGTATGTTGGAACATTTATTTTTTTTCCAGGAGATTTAGGGGAATAGAATCTCCGATCCGGAGCACCAAAAAAACAGAATAAATCAGGCACTATTCAGGATAGGTGCAATTTGCTTAAAACCCCTTTCCCCAGTTCTCTTGCTCTCAAGTAGGGGTGGACTTGTGTAGGAATTTGTTGAGAAGAGACAGTTTTAGGTTTTTCATGAAGTGAAGGTAGGATTGGATTAGTATAGGACTTTGTTGAGAAGAAACAGCTTTAGGTTTTTCTTGAAGTGAAGGTAGGATTAGAGTTTGTGCAGTTTTTTACTCATATCATTCCAGAGTCTAAGGTGTTTCCAAAGAAGGATCGGGTGAGGGACTTGGTTTTCTGAAATTGGGGGGGGGGGAGGGGTGGGAGGAGGGGGTGAAGAGAAGGTTGTCGGAGCTACGTAGAGGTCTTTTTTGTCCTGCTTTAGAGAATTTGTTAGCGAGGTAGGTAGGGCTTCCAGAGTAAAGAGCTTTGCTTGTTATAGAGGCTGTTTTGAATATACTCCTCGCTTGAATTGGTAACCAGTTGAGTTTCTCTAAGGTGGGAGTCATGTGGTCAAATGGTCTCTCTCCAGAGATCAGTCTAGCTGCTGTGTTGAGAGTTGACTTAATTGGCGGAAGGTGTGTTTTTGGAGTGCTGGTAATAATTGTTTTGCTGTAGTCCAGCTTGGATAGGATCATGGCTTGGATTACAGTCTCCAAGTCAATTCAATTCAATAAGCTTTATTCGGTTCAGATAAAACAACCATAAAAGCACATTTAAAACATTGTTAAAAGCCTATACAATTCATGAAATCAATGGAATACAATCTTAACTATTAATACAGTTTTAAACAACATACTTTTCCTTACATTAATTGATCTTAAAATATATGTCACAATATAAAAACAGATATCGGACTCTCGCATTGTAAACAGCAGACTCATAGCAGCATTCGTAGTTAAAGTGCGATATTTTTTAAACAATGGTTTAAGGAAAGCAATACGGAGGAGCAAATACAAATCACATATAAGGAGAAAGTGCAAAGTGCTCTGTTTTGTATGTCTATCACATGGGCAGGGAGAAGCGGGATACTTTTTTACACAGGGAAATGCTACCAGGTGATGGACCAGTCCTAATCTCATTCTTGTAAGAACAAATCGATGTCATGATCTAGTTACCTGAGATAAATATGCTTGGAATCCCTCAGTTTCTAAATATGAGTAATAGAACTGGCAAGTTGTTAAATGGCCGTTACTTTTTTGATGTTCATGTTTTTTCTCCCGCAAAAACTTATTTTTCAATTCGGTATTAGACATTTCTATTGCTCCAATGGGGTTTTCCAAGATATTTATAATAAATAGATCCTTGAAAGTTTGTACTATGTAGTTAAGCCATGGGATCTTTAAACAATTATCTAGTTGGAGACAATCTTTAATAATGATTCTATTGAATGTGGTCTCTTCTTTCATCTATATAGATCTCCATATCAGCAATGGTCTTAACCCAATAAGGTCTGTCAGGTAATTAATCCCCACTTCACTATGTATTAAATCGGAAGACGCAGAAGTGGGTAAACAGAGCAGCTTTTTAAGAAACTTATTTTCCTCTGTTTGCAAATCACCATGGTAGTGATGACCCCATACCCCAGCACCATAAAGTGCGATTGAGGTACATCTCGATTGATAAATGTGCAGGATGTATTTAATTCAACGGTCCCCTAGTTTGGCAGCAAACCTATAAAGCCTGTGTACACTTTTTACCAATTTGGACCTAACATTCATCGTTTCCTGCGACCATTTACTGTTACCAGAAAAAATTATCTCTAGGTAACAGAACTTGTCTACTGTTGTATTTTCTGACCTTCTACAAAAAAGGATTTAGTTCTCCCGGGCCTCGAGACACAAATCATAGTGTAAGTTTTAGTCTTATTGATCTGTAACTTTCTACCTTTAATAAAGTCAACAAACTTATCTATTAACCTCTGTAGGCCTATAGGTGTTCTCGATTAAAGTCCAGCATCTTCGGCATAAAGCAGAACCGGCACGTCTTGACCCTCCGCCTGAGGTGAATCCAGCTTTACAAGTTTGAGTGCTGCGTCTACTTCATTTATGAAGAGTGTAAAGAGCAGTGGAACAAGGACGCAGCCTTGCCGGATGCGTGATTTAGCCTCAAATTTGGGGGTACATTCACCCCTTTGGCCACACCGCACGGATGTTAGTAATTTTTCATAATGCCTTGCCAAAAAGAAAATAATAGACTCTGGGGCACCAATACCTAGTAAAATTGGCCCTAACAGGGCATGATCCACTAAATCAAATGTGCTGCTAAGGTCAGAAAAGCATAGGAAAAGGGACCCTTGCTTTGCACGTGTGTATTTTCCAATTATTAAATCCAAATTAATACACTGTTCAAGGGTTCCCCATCCTTTCCTAAAACCATGTTGAGACTGTGTTATAATCCCATTTTCCTCAGCCCACTCCTCTAACCTAACAAGTATACCGTGCTCATAATTTTGATTGACGAATCTAAAGAGATATCGACCGGTAGTTTTTAGCTTCAGATCTGTCCCCTTTCTTAAATATTGGAATAATTATTTTTCACCCCACGTAGAGCGGGCTCCTCCCATTACAGCGGCATTAAAAACTCTATTTAATATGAGGCCCAGAGAGCAGGTATGGCTTTATAAACATCTATTGGAACACCATCCGGGCCAGGTGCTTTCCCTCTCTTGCTGCTGGTAATTCCTTGTTCTACCTCCGCTAATGTAATATTTAGGGGTAAAATTGGCCAGATACCTGGATCCCCGGAATCCATTGTAGTTACATTTCCTGGGTTAAAAATACCTGAGAAATGTGCAACCCATGCCTCACTACTGACATGAGATGTTATTTCGGGAACCTCCTCATTTTTTAGGAAGGATGAGTTAACTGTTTCCCAGAACAACTGGCTGTTAGATGTATCCACAGCCATTGTTAATTTGTCCACCTCCTCCTCTTGGAGCTCTCTCTTTCTCCGGTTTAGTTGTAATTTGTAGGCCAGTCTTAAATTCTTAACAAGCTCCATATCCCTACTCCTACTAGACAGTGCTTGTTTTAGCTGATCCAGGGAGTGAGTGCATGCATGGTTAAACCATCCTCTATTCTGCATAGATTTCTTATTTGAAGTCGTGACCATGATACTATTGATAATTCCATTAATTTTACAAAAGTTTGTTAAAATCTGGACTGATTCGGCATTAACATCCAAACTCTCAAAAATCGCAGTGTAACAAACGGTGACAATGTTTTTTATTACCTTGTCCGGATTGAACCCTTTCCACTTTATCCTAGTACCATTAGGTCTAAATGAAGCTATATTGCCAATCCTTGTTTGTATTACTGGGCCTCTTTTGCCCCATACAGCTAAAGTCATGGTAATACAATTATGATCACTTAATAGTAAGTCTCCTATCCCCGGTGTGGTACAGAATGATACAATATTTGCGGAGACCAATACGTGGTCTATATTGGTATTGGCATTTCTACCTGTAAAAGTAGGGATCAAATTTCCATTACCATCTCTTGCACACTGCATTATGTCCAAGTCGAATTTAGCCATAAAAGTGTTTAAAATTTCACCATAAGAGTTGTGTGGTAAGTGCACACAGTCGTCTCCTGTATCGTTCTTAAACCCACAGACCTTAGTAGCGGACAGGGGACATAATGGCATATTAACCGCATCGCTGTGGCGGCTTTTCCCGCTGTGCGCGGCATTTTTAAAAATCCCGCGTTACGTGACAAAGCCAGCTCGTCATCCGCGCAGCGCAGGTAACGCCCATGACGAGCTGGCTTTGTCATCCGCAGGGAAGGGGTTAAAATCACCCACCCAGATTATATCAAAATTAACACCTTCGTCATTACCCAATTTGTCAATTGCGTTCTCCAGTTCTGTAACTACCTTGCAGCGTGTACAATCAAACACATTGTTATAGAAGTTGATTAACAAAACTTCCAGGCCATTTTTTGGTATAGCCAAAGTACCTGTGAGTGGCATCCAACATTAATAAATATTTTGACTTCTATAGGCAGATTAATGGACATGAGTATTAACAACCACCCCTTTGCTCTACCGGCTGTAGAACGCAAAGCAGGTAAATTATAAGAAACAAACCCATCAAGATTAACATGTTCTAAACACCAGGTTTCCTGGAGACATATAATGTCATGTTTGTTAACAAAATCCATCCATCCTAGCATATCTATTTTCTTAGTCAATCCAGCTATATTCCATGAGGCTATACTAAACCCACTATTTTTAGGTCTCTCTGTGATTTCAACTACCTGGGTCATTAGGGGCTGGTAATCCCCAGTCGCATTAGTCATAGTGATCACTACCTGGGAGGTAGGTCTTCTTCTATAGATTCACTCATATAGCCATCTGTAAACTCTCCCTGCTCTTTACTCAGGTTCCTACCTTCCAAAATACTTATCTCCCCCTGTGGACTTAACTCCTGTCTAGATAACAATTATCCTACTGACCCCTCTGCCCCTTGTTGGTTAATACTACTAGGGCCCGCCATTCCTTTGATGTGGCGGGCAGGGCTTTGTCAATCATTCTCCTCGAGGGTGCTGAGTGGTACAAATCTGTTATGGGTAGGGAGGGCAAAATGTTGCGAGGGTGGCATTGAAAATTAGCTCTAAGGTAAAACCCGATCTGGTCCCATGAATGTATCTTGTTTTAAATGACTATAGAAAAAAACCAAGTGGAAGAAGTAAGATACTTCCATCATTATCTGTCCGGGCAGAAGCTCTTTCCAAAGTGATCCTAGCATAATATGAGTTCTTAAAATTAACAATGACACAGTCCCCCTTCTTTGATTTCCTTGAAGGGCCGATCCAATTTACTCTTCTTGTCGTAAGAATATGGTCTGCATGGCTAACAGGGTAGCCACAATTGTGATTTAACCAATCCACCACTTTGTTTTTAAGAGATGCATGTGTTTCTGTTATGCTAGGGCTAAGAGGAGGGATGTTTACTAATACTGCCACATACGGACAACAATCCGGAGGCAAATTAATGGATCTAGGCCTTTTTACCACCTCTGGATCTTTCTCTGTCCGATTTATGGATACCTGTATAGCTTCCTTATTCCTAGTACCTTGACTTCCTGCCTCGCAGAAGTAGCTATTCCTCAATAATACCTGTCTCAGTCCTGGCCTTAGCTATTCCGGAGGGATACTCCTTTTCCAGAGTTGATAGAAAAAAAAACGGGGGGGAGGATTGGCAATCATAGCAAAAGAAGGTTTGAGAATTAAAATCTCAGACAAAGGAAGCACCCCAGACTGTGAAACTTTGACCTTCCAAATAAAAATCACAAACAATTATATGTTTAATGGACTACTAATATACAGACCACCTAGTGCAAAAACTCCCTTAATTGAACTGCTAAGTCCGTTTCTTGAATCTAGTGTGACAAGTCTAGATTATACAATCCTAGGAGATTTTAATCTGCATCTAGAGAAAAATTCAGACCCAAAGATAGCAGCATTTATCGAGGCAATGACAAACTTTGACTTGGAACAAAAGGTACACCTAGATACCCATAATGCCGGACACTCACTGGACGGTATATTCACCTCATGTCAGAGCCTAAATAACATTGACACTCTTCCGATCCCATGGTCATACCACAAACTAGTCCGATTCACTCTGGAAGTTAAAGAGGACACTGGAAGACCTGTTGAACTTATCAAGCAAGTAACCTATCTCGAATGGTCTAAGATTGACAACCAGGCATTTCTAGAAACACTCCAACCATTCCATCCCACATTCGACGAAAATTGTAATATAGCCTGTAAACAATTCAACGAATGGTTAGATAATGCAGTCAATTTGACAGTCCCACAAAAAAAGGCCACTCTTAAAAGAAAAACCCCTTCACAGCCATGGTTCTCAGAAGCACTAAAACACAAAAACAAACGTGCAGAAGAGCAGAGAAAAAGTGGAGAACCAACTACGATATCCACCTCAGAAAGGAATACAAAGCTACCTTAGCCAGCTACAAAAAATTAATAATAACAGAAAAAAGTAAATACTTCATACAGAAAATCAATGAGTCTAAAAACTCCAGCAAAACCCTTTTTGATACTGTCAAGTAGTTATCTAAATTTGAGAACAACAACTCAGAAGCACTGTCATCAGACTTCTGCACCATACTAGGGGATTTCTTTGTCAGCAAAGTATTATCAGTCTATGAATCTTTTAAAAATCAGAGCACGGAGACAGTACAAAAGGATATTTCACACTTACTAAACCCAGTAATACAACCAGTCCAAACCACATCATTCATCTTTACACCCCCCACAGCTGAACAGATCCATAAAGAGATCTACACCATTAATTCAGGTAGCCCAATGGACCTGTGTCCCCCCAAAATAATGCATATCTGCTCCCAGCAACTGAGCCTAGTGCTAGAAAAATTATTCTCCAAGATCATCAACACCAATATATTTCCTGATGACTGGAAAATGATATCAATCAGGCCGCTGCTAAAACAACCTAAACTAGACTGCGAAACTCCTAATAATTACAGACCCATAGCCAGGATCCCTTTTGCCACAAAGGTCTTGGAGAAACTGTTAAACAAACAGCTATCTCAATATCTGATGGACGGCAACTGGCTGGATCATTCTCAGTTTGGCTTCCGTGTGGGACATGGAACAGAGACGGCCCTGATTACTGCAGTGGAAGACTTAGGCAATTACTGGACAACAGATCGAAGGCCGCCTTGATATTACTCGACCTATCGGCGGCCTTCGATACAGTCAGCCACGAGATCCTTATAACGCGCCTAAAAACAGCAAATAAACATGACTCAGCTTGTGCCCTTATAGCCTCTTACTTAGAGAATAGAACCTTCTCAGTAGAATCAGGAGAAGCGAAATCCAAACTATTTAACCTACCATGAGGAGTCCCGCAGGGCTCATCAATGAGCCCTATTCTTTTTAATTTATATGTGGCTCCCCTCGCACAAATAATAAGGAACAGTGGCTTCACCCCAATATCCTATGCCGACGACACCCAAATTGTGGTGTCAATAAGTAAGGATGTACAGGACACAGCAGAAAAATTCCAACACTGCATGGCACATATCAGCCAATGGATGAGAATGAACTGCCTAAAACTGAACGGCGACAAGAGTGAGGCCATGATATTAGGAGGGGACACAAACATATGGTCCCCCTCATGGTGGCCAAAAGATCTGGGAAGATGCTCCGAGTCATCAGAAAAGGTGAAAAACCTAGGGATCACGTTAGACACTAACCTCTCATTCGACGCTCAAGCCAGTAAACTGGCATCATCACTCTGGTACATCCTAAAAATGATCAAAAAAATTCTACCTTACTTACCGTATGATTCACCCAAGACAGTAGTGACAGCACTAGCATAGTCCAGACTGGACTACGGGAACGGCCTATATGCTGGAGCAGGGAAGAAAATCCTAATCAAGCTACAACGCCTGCAGAATGCAGCTGCCAGGCTGATATTAGGAATACCAAAGTTTGAGACAGTCAGCCACAAATTAAAAGACCTGCACTGGCTACCAATTGTAAACAGGATACAATTTAAATCACTATGCCTGGCATACAAAGCAATAAACGGAACTGGATCACAATTTTTTAAAACGCATTTACAACAATATGAGCCAAATAGACTTCTCAGATCCAGCCAAATGAAGCTCATCAGGGTCCCTAGATTTAGGAGAACTAACTGGGGCGGAAGAAGCTTCCAGGTACACGCAGCAAGAATCTGGAACCAACTACCACTAGACATAAAACCAGCCCATCCTTGAAATCCTTCAGAAAGGAAGTTAAAACATGGCTTTTCTCTGCACAGCTCTAGTCATCATCTTCAAGAGCAAATGGTACATCTCAGCGCCAAGACGCCCTCGGGTATTCGCGCGCTATATAAATAGATAAATCAAATCAAATCAAAATCAAATCAAAGGGGCTAAGTAATCTACTGTATTTAGTACTCCAAGATTAAAGCTTATTGATGAATCAGCCCTTCCATTCCTTGGGGTATCAAAAACATTCCCTGGGGCAGGTGTTGTTCCTGTACCTTGTGAACCTTCCTGCTGCCTATTTATATTATCTTTATGCAACTTTTCAAAATTGTTAAGCATCCC
The DNA here is from genome assembly GCF_964263255.1 of Lissotriton vulgaris. Taxonomy (NCBI): domain Eukaryota; kingdom Metazoa; phylum Chordata; class Amphibia; order Caudata; family Salamandridae; genus Lissotriton; species Lissotriton vulgaris. The sequence goes on from NC_141689.1 coordinate 480,664,560, forward strand.
ATTGAGTCTAACAACCTTGCCATTGAGTTTATCTATTCTGTCTTCCAGTGGTTTAAGGTATGTTTCTAATGTAAGGGTTAGAGCTGCTATGATCTTATTAACTTGCGCATCACACATAATCCCCACATTAGATGGATCTTCCGCTGTAGGGTTAGGAAGTGGAGTCTTTGTGCCTTTATTTCCTGTCCCCTGTTTTTGCTGGATTTTCCTACAGCTCCTTTTCCTTTTAGAGGTAGGTGAACCATTACCTTCCGGTAAACTGTGTACTTCTCTATGTTCAGATAGGTCTGGGGCAGGATCTGAACTTAAAGAGTTCAAATGAGGGGCATTATGTAGATCTTTACATGTGTTAGACTCAGTATTAGACTCCACTTGTGAATCGATCACATTTACAGGATCGGGTGCACAACCTAGTCCTAGCGAGAGCCGCCGTTCTACCTTGTCGTTCTCAACTCTAATGGCGCTAACCGCCTTCACGAGATAGCAGTCAATAGTGCAGCCTGGGGTCTCAGCTACATTATTTATTCCTTTTTGTAATTTACGTTTCGACATGTTGTTGATGTCGTATTTAGTAAAAACCAGGGATTACAGGAAGCAGAAGGCCCCAGTTAATAATATATTATACTTGATAATAATAGGGACCAAAGGGTACTCAAATACCCCAATATACTAGATGTTCCAAAAGCCAAACCTAGTACTCTGATAGAACCAAAACAAAAAAAGTAGTACAGAAAGAAGATGAGTGGCCAATTTGATATCCTAATCGCCTGAACGCCCGTAAAAAAAATATTGGAAGAATAAAAGAAGCATATTGATCATCTAAATTCCACAAATAACATTTATTAAAACTACGGGGATGCTGAGTATGTCCAAAGCAACCGATTACATAAATGTTAGCAAAACACAGGCTTAACCGGTTACTCACGAGTTTCTTATCAGTCTCCAATTGCAGAACCAAGGGAGTTGGCCCAGCCCAGCCTCACACAGTCTCGGACGGGCTCAGATGGGCCCACCCTTGGCCCGGGCTTCGCCCGGCGTGCACCCGCACGAAGCGGGTGTCCCGTGCTGCTAACTAGCCGCTGGTGGTGGTGGGAGGGGCTAGTAGGAGGCTGCTGGCTCTGCCCCATTGATTCCTGGTCTCTGGTGTCCACAACAGAGTGCCCCCACGGTCCTCGTGGCGAAGCGTCACCCGCGGAGCGGGTGTCGTGAGCTTCTAAGTAGCCGCCGGTGGTGGTGGGAGGGGCTAGTAAGAGGCTGCTGGCTAGGGCCCCGTTGATTCCTAGTCTCCGGTGCCCACAATAGAGTGCCCCCACGGTCCTCACTGCGAAGCGCCACCAAGTCTTCAGAAGGGATAAATGGTTTGATTTGTTTGATGTGCTATAGGGTATAGAAGGCATTTTTTGCAGAGGCGTTGATATGTTCTTTCATATTCAGGGTTTTGTCGAGAGTAATCCCAAGTGGCTTGACAGAGTTGGATGTAGATAGTTTACAATGTAGAGCAGTTAGACTGTCGAGCCAGTGGTGGATGTGGTTAGGATTGTTTAAAGGCCGGAAGAGGAGGAGTCTGGTTTTGTAAAGGTTTAATTTTAGGTGGTTGTTGTTGAGCCAGGTGTGTATCAGGGAGAGGGTGTTATTGAGATGTTGGATGTCTTTTAGTGAGGCAATTTTGATATAGATTTGGGTGTCATCTGCATAGAGATGGTAGGTAATTCTGTCTTGTTTCAGGATCTGTGCAAGAAGTTCCATGTAGAGGTGTATGATGGGCTGGGGATAGGATTTCTCCTTGGGGGACACCTTGGGTGGTAGGGTGTTAAAATATCGATTACAAAAATATAGCTGACATAAATATAGTTGTAAAAATATCGTTTACAAACATATCGACACCCTATACTTAAACAGGTAAGTACATAAATATCGACTCCAAAATATCGTTGTAATTAATATAGATGTAAAAAATATCGACTTTTTAAAAAAATTAAAATTACAATAAATAATAAATAAATATATAAGTACTATTAACAAAATACATTACATTACTTTTATTTTTTAACTATTTAAAACAAATTAACTACACTTTTTAATTATAAACCTAATAAATGTGGACATATAAATTGATTTTACACATTACTTTATATAACAACAATAATACATACATATAATTAAAATATACAATATATTACTAATTAAAACATTTAATAGCGTAGGAATAAAAATTACTATTCTCACTCCAGAGGGTGCAACAGTAGGGAAAGCGTTGGATAGCGTAGGGGTAAACATTACTATTCCCACTCCAGGGGGTGCAACAGTAGGGAAAGCGTTGGATAGCGTAGGGGTAAAAATTACTATTCCCACTCCAGAGGGTGCAACAGTAAGGAAAACGTTGGATAGCATAGGGATAAAAATTACTATTCCCACTCCAGGGGGTGCAACAGTAGGGAAAGCGTTGGATAGCGTAGGGGTAAAAATTACTATTCCCACTCCAGGGGGTGCAACAGTAGGGAAAGCGTTGGATAGCGTAGGGGTAAAAATTACTATTCCCACTCCAGGGGGTGCAACAGTAGGGAAAGCGTTGGATAGCGTAGGGTTAAAAATTACTATTCCCACTCCAGGGGGTGCAACAGTAGGGAAAGCGTTGGATAGCGTAGGGGTAAAAATTACTATTCCCACTCCAGGGGGTGAAACAGTAGGGAAAGCGTTGGTTAGTGTAGGGGTAAAAATTACTATTCCCAATCCAGGGGGTGCAACAGTAGGGAAAGCGTTGGATAGCGTAGGGGTAAAAATTACTATTCCCACTCCAGGGGGTGCAACAGTAAGGAAAGCGTTGGATAGCGTAGGGGTAAAACTTACTATTCCCACTCCAGAGGGTGCAACAGTAAGGAAAACGTTGGATAGCGTAGGGGTAAAAATTACTATTCCCACTCCAGGGGGTGCAACAGTAGGGAAAGCGTTGGATAGCGTTGGGGTAACAATTACTATTCCCACTCCAGGGGGTACAACAGTAGGGAAAGCATTGGATACCGTAGGGGTAAAAATTACTATTCCCACTCCAGGGGGTGCAACAGTAGGGAAAGCGTTGGATAGCGTAGGGTTAAAAATTACTATTCCCACTCCAGGGGGTGCAACAGTAGGGAAAGCGTTGGATAGCATAGGGGTAAAAATTACTATTCCCACTCCAGGGGGTGCAACAGTAGGGAAAGCGTTGGATAGCGTAGGGGTGAAAATTACTATTCCCAATCCAGGGGGTGCAACAGTAGGGAAAGCGTTGGATAGCGTAGGGGTAAAAATTACTATTCCCACTCCAGGGGGTGCAACAGTAAGGAAAGCGTTGGATAGCGTAGGGGTAAAAATTACTATTCCCACTCCAGGGGGTGCAACAGTAGGGAAAGCGTTGGATAGCGTCGGGGTAAAAATTACTATTCCCACTCCAGGTGGTGCAACAGTAAGGAAAGCGTTGGATAGCGTAGGGGTAAAAATTACTATTCCCACTCCAGGGGGTGCAACAGTAGGGAAAGCATTGGATAGCGTAGGGGTAAAAATTATTAAATGTATTTAATAATTTATAAAATAACAATAATTATTATTTTTTTGTAATCATTAATTAAATAATTAATCAATTAAATTGTAATTAATTTACCTCATTTTCACTAAATAATTCCTGTACACACACCTAAAATTAATTAAAAAATTAACATAATTAATTACATAATTATTAATCAATTAACTAATTGAAATTAATTAACTATTATTTATTACACTATTTATATTCATTTAAAACAATAATTAATCTATTATTTCATTATATTTAATTTACTTCCCACCCATCTCCCCTATAAACCCACAACCCACTACGGAACTATTAATACTAAATTCAACTTAAAATACATTATTAACTAATAATATTCTACTAAAAATACTACTTTGACTACAAATATTCATTAAAAACACTACATTACTTATAATTATTTAAAAACGATATTATTGTAAACTATGTTTTTGTAAACGATATTTATTACAACTATATTAATGTTAACGATATTACTTACCTGTCTGTCGATATTCTGGTCAGACGATATTTTTGTCATCGATATTTCTTCCAGTAGATATTTTTGCTGCAATATTTAGGTAAGTCGATATTTTTGCGACGATATTCCCGTTCTGTACCCCTTGGGTGACTGCTGTTACTGATGATGTGGACTTTGTTTATTTTGAGTAGGTTAGATCTTTTGTTCAGGTATGATGAGAACCATTCTTAGACAGTGCCTCTGATGCCTGCCTTTTGTTTGAGGGTGTTGAGAAGAGTGTTGTGGTTGATAGTATCAAAGGTCACTGAGAGGTCCAGGATGATGAGGAGACAGGCATCCCCCTCATAGAGGGATTTGTTTAGTTTATCTGTGATGTTCAGGATTGCAGTCTCTGTACTGCAGCCGTTCCCAAATCCTGATTGGAATGAGTTGTATAAACTGAATTTCTCAATGTGGTTGTTTAATTGGGAGAGGGCATGTTTTTTGATGGTTTCAGCAAGTAGAAGGAGGTTGGTGATGGGTCTTCCGTTTCTGTCGGAAAGCATTTTGTGAAGTAAGATGGTTTCTGCTATTTCAGTGGCGTGCTTCAATGCAGACTGACAGTTTAGGAGCATACAGTTTAATATGTTTGTTGCTATTGCTTTGGATTGTGTGAGTTGGATGGAGGTGAGTTGGGGTGTTGGTCTAGGATGGCGGTTGGTGATAGGGAGCCTGCCTGTGTTGGGGGTGACCGGGATGTTTGAGTAGGAGGGTTAGTTGGAGGAAGTGGCATAGGAGTTGACCAGGGCTTCTACTTTTTATTAGATATTTAGGTTTAAGATGGTATTATTTGATTGGGATAGTACGCCAGGGGGTAGAATCAGAGGTGACCGAGGGTAGGTGTATGGTAAACAAATCAGATGGTAAGCTAGTGTTGGACTTGAGGTCCTTTTGTAATGCAGTGATTTCGCTTAGTATGGCGTTCATTTCAAGTTCCAGGCGGGTGATTGAGGTGATCATTTGAGCTGGTTGGTTCAGAGTGAAGAAATGGGGTGGACTGGTATACAGTGTAGTTTTGGGTGGGGTTAGAGGTTACAACTGGACTGATGTTATGGGATAAAGGAGCCTATGTGGTTGGTGATTGGGCTGTTGATGTAGGGGTTGCTTGGCTTAAAGGGGTGGGGGGTTGGGGGTGTGTTTGTGAGTGGAGATGCATAATATTTTGGGATTGTTTGGGGTGAAAGTGTTGGGTGTGAAGGGGGTTGAGTGTAGGGTGCAGTGGGGATTAGTGGAAGTGGGGGGGTGGGGTCGCTGGTTTGGTCATGTGGAATCAATTCCTGGGTTTTAGAGTCATGTCTTTTATGATGGTACTTCCTGTGATACCATTGAGGTATCATAGGGTTTGTGATATCACTTCAACTAGGCCTGGCAAATATACTGAATCGATGTCCATGATTAACTAATGCACCATGCCCGAAAGTAATTGTGAGTGCCGAACGGGTATCAGTTGTGTGAAAAGAGAATTAAAAATACATTGGCGACCAGGCAAAGAGAGAGTTCATATGGTGTTTAACCAGACCTATACACAAACAGTAGGAATGATTGGAGATGCGTGTCTTCATGAATCAGAGTGTGGGAAGCAAGCTTATATTTTGGATGGTTAGACTTCAGGCAATGGGTATGTTTCTCATGAGGTCACGGTGTGCATGCATCTCAGAGAAATGGAAGGACAACACTGGTAAAGAAAAGGAGAAGGTAAAGACATCACCCACTTGACTAAATTCTGAACTGTTCATGAATCTGATTAACGTGCTAATCTCTAAAATGTTGCCTTGATAAACTTACTCCTTAATACACAGGCCATACTACAAGTTTGTGGGCCACCACATTGGGCTTGTAATTATAATTGTTATTTGGCATTTATACAACAGATTCCCTCCCCAACCCATTCACTCCCCGTCAAATTCAAACATATTTAGAGTGCTCCTGAAATAACGACAGAAGGAAGGACCTAGCACCAAGCTTGAAAGTTAAAATCAGATATGAAGATTAGCTGAACTATTATGGCGTGACCTCTGCGTTGTCTGAAAAGCTCCTGTCATGATGACACATTTTCACTGTGGTTGCAGCATTTTGAAGCAGTTTTCTTTGCATTATGGCCTGCTGGCAGAGCATAGGCCGCTATGCAGATTGTGCTTTCGTGAGTGCAACGAAGTCTCCCGTCGGTTAGAATCCATCTAATATGGAAAATGTTATTCAAGGGGGATGGGGGGGCGAGAACTGCGGAGCACAGACTGTTCTGACACAGAAGCCAAGGCCCCAGTAATAAATGGAATGGAATGCGCGATGTGCACATATGGGAAGCAGCTCATGTCAGAAGAGCTCGCGCGCTCCTCGCAAAGCCCGGGTCACGTGGCACAAGAAAGGGTTTCTTGACCGAAGACGCCCAAGAAAAGGGAAGTTGCAAGTGAAATAAAATTGGCAACGAAGCCAAGTGTAATTCATTTGGTTTCTCTGGCTGAAAATCCTCTTTTTAAAACAGATTTCTCTGTGTTACGCAAAAAGGATTTCCTCTAAATTCAACTCTTGAAGGAGCTATGGGCAATGACAAACAACGTTTGCAAGCGGTGCAGGGCCACCGGGCCAGCATTGCGTCGTACCCTGTGACGTGGTTAAACGCCAGATGTGGTATACACCACACAGTTAAAATCAAACAGCCATACTTCAGCAAAGCCTTCGCTCAAAGTTTTGCAGATTGCAGTATATTTAAACACAGTAATCCGAACTCCCGACCCGCGCTGTACAATAATTACGTGTAGCTGTCTCGGTGAGTGAACATCCTGACTCATTGACAGTTGACGAGTTTGTCATCCGAGATCCCATTTTACAAGCTCTGTTATTAAACAAGAGCTAAAATAAGGCTTTGCATCCTTAACAAGATCATTAGACTGCGCCAGGACCCCGGCCCTGTGCATCTGTAGTTAGTACACCGCGTTAATCCAGCAGGGCTATATATAGGCCAGGGGGTCTTGTGGGCGCATTACCGTAATTACGCTTTGCAGTTCCTCATAATGCCAGTGCTACAATATATTTCCCATCTGTTCACTCTAGCCAACCAGCCCAGCCTCCCTCGCAATCAGACATGTTCCCAGCATACAACTAACGGAAACTCCTTCTTTCCGGCTCTATAAACTGAAGCCTTTATTCGGGGAACACTTGGGTTTATGGTGATGGAGTCAGTGACCGTCTGCTGTTGAGCCTGCACTGTTTTTTAGGTTTCGCCTGGCGTCCGCTGCGCAGCAGCGTTCACGCAGGCGAAATCTTATGTTTTTATAATATGTGGCTTATTTCCGCCTCTCTCTTCCATTGGCTAGCTCCTTAAATGGAGGCTAGCCATTGGAAGAGAAATATGTCCTTCATTGTCCGAGGCGATTCGTGGGCGTTCTGGCGATTTTTTCCCTCTCCTCCCCTTTTAAAATGTAATGCGGTGGTGGGCGGATGTTGTTTTTTTTGGGGGGGGGACGCCATGTTTTGTTCATTTCATAGTGGCTTTTGCAGGAGTGGGCTGCGAGATTTAATTCGCCAGGATGCGATCAGGTAAGCAGAATTTTGATAACATTTTCTTTTCACTTTGTACGTCTACCCCGTCTCATGTCGTCTCTCTGTTTGTTTTACGTCTTGTGTGCCCGTTCCCGCCTCCCCCTCCCGCTGTCCGTGTGCCCGTTCCTGCCCCCCCTCCCGCTGTCCGTGTGCCCGTTCCCGCCGTCTTCTCTTTTTGGAGCCCCAAGCTCGATCCAGCTCTCCTGCTCTTTGAAGCACAGACACTCTCCTCGCCGTTTCTTGGTTTTTTTTGTTGCTTTTACAGTTGCCTTGTGCTTCGGGAGGATGATTAGTTCTGTGTGTGTAATAAAGCTCCGTGGAAAGGCGTGATCGCTTCCACTTCGGCGTTGCGAAGTGTGCATGGTCAGGAACAAAAGGGACTCTTGTCAGGAGACCTCTAAGGTTAGTCGGGCAGACCAGCAACCAGTAGCCGAGTACTTCCTGGACTTTGTCTTGCCCCTCCTCCCCGCGGCAGGGACGTGTAGCCGAGCGAGGGTTGGTTGGGATTAAACGCTGTTGGCTGCTATAGGTAGAGGGGGCTGGTTGTTTGCTGTGCAGGTGAAAGTCGCTTTTTCGTATGCAGGCGGTGTAACCAAGAAGACACTCGGACAGCTCCGGCGTTTCAAAGTACAGAAGAGTCACACTGGCTCAGAAAGTTCCCGACCTAAGCTCTGAGTGCATTTCTGCTCCACCGCAGGTAAGGTACACAGAGTTCAATTCTGTTTGTTTGTTGGGCATGAGGTGACGTACCCTTTGAAGGCCGTCTACCCCCATCCCGCTGTCCGTGTGCCCGTTCCCGCCCCCTCCCACTGTCCGTGTGCCCGTTCCCGCCGTCTTTCCTTTTTGGAGCCCCAAGCTCGCATCCAGCTCTCCTGCCCTTTGAAGCAAAGACCCTCTCCTCGCCGTTTCTCGTTTTTTTTGTTGCTCCTGTCGCCCCAGCATTCCTCTAACCACAATAGCCCGTAAACCAGACGACCCTCCTTCTGGATTTATGTGCCCTACAGATTGACCCTGGGCTCTGTGTCTGTGCATATAAAAATTGACCCCATATTTTTTGTCTCTCTTTGATTCACCTATATGCTCTACTTGCGGCCTCCGCTCTGTAATAATTATATTGTGTTCCCAGTATTAATGTTCTGCTTATCCTAACCTCTTCTTAATTTTTAGCCAAGAATATTAATTTTCCCCTCTTTACTTCGCCAGTCATATTGTCTCTGAATTCGTGTCCATTACATGATAGTGCCCATACTTACCGCATTTTCTTTCATCTCTTTCTAGTCAAAATGCGTAGAGGCAATTCCTAACATGTTCACACCTTGCAACTGGCTGTCGCCTGTTTGGGTTTGACAGTGCTTGTTTTGTTATGGTTATTGAATACACTTTTTGTTGGGTAACAAAAGTATCGTTCCGCAACAAATCCTATGAATAAAAGCACTTACAAAGCCAAAAGTTTGTCAGCTGACTATAAGGTGTGAATATGTTGGGACTTGCCTTTAGATTGTCAAAAGCATAAATTATTTCTCGGTGTCAAAACGCTAACATTGAGTAGTCGTTGGCACTGATGAGAACTACTTTGTGTGCTGATGTGCTCGTTGTGAGAGACATGGACTGAAATGTTCTTCTACGCTAATGCTGATTCTTGTGACATGGTTCTCCCAACAACTTACATTTTGTTGTGGGGCCGTTCTTAAATATCCACTTTTTTTCTCACTTTGCAGTGTTCTTGCAATGTTTTGTAAGTACCTATATTTGTTTTGTGTTTCTGCAAACACGATGCTTGGCTTGCAGTCCTAAGTGATGTGCAGTGTTTTTGTTTGTAATTTGCTTGCATTGAACATGTCCACTCTTTCTAGAATGTTTGTCGTATGCTGGTTTTTATCCTTGCTTTATGGATAGTCGACAGGTTTAATGCTGAAAAGGCATTTTTCTTTTTAAAGCAATTGAGGCAAAATTGCTGAGTGGCGTTTTATAATCACTTCTGTTCAGCAGAGGACTGATGTACCATTAACAGCCGACTACTATTGTAAGTGTTTCTCAAACCATAACATGACTCTTAACCATTACACCCAGGGCAGAGAGACTGAATATTGAAGTATTACCACCATCAATGTATTTTGCAGTACAATGCATTACAACATTTATAGGAGGATTACCTTCTATGTTGGTCCCCTCTGCTGAAAATTGTATCTTTAGTGTCACTTGTAGTTGCCTGCCGACTAGAAAATGCCTGTCAAATTTCCCTTTAGATTTTTTTGCTAGACGAGTTACGAAGCATCGACTAGCTCCTTTACTGAAAGCATACCAGTTTTGAGGTGGTAGAGGGTCACTGTTAAGAGAGTAGTGTTTTGTTCGCCTAATTTACGATCAGTTGTTGAATGCTTAGCCACTATCCGCTGAAGTTTGCACCAGAAGATTAAGCATTCTGTGCTTTATTGCTGGGTCTTTTAATTGACCTATTTCCGCTAGAGAACGGATTAACAATTTTGCAGTACAATTTCTGTAGCTAATACCACAAATTCTAAATTAATGTATTCTGTATGCGCTTTTCTCAAGAAAGGCAAGTCTTTTTTGCCATTCTTTACAACTTTCCTTTAGTATGATTTAACAGCTTCTGATAATTCGGCTGATTGTTTTCCTCCCTCACTTTGTTTTTTTTCTTTTGTACATTATTGATCATTGCGCTCATTGAATACGTTGCTGTGGTCTGTTTTTGTTGACTTTAGAGTTGCTAGTGACTTTTTCCCTGAATTTTACAACGGGGTGCTGCATTTTGAACCACCTTCGAGGTTTACAATCTTCCAATACATTTTGTTATTCTTAAAGTGCTTTGCTTAGGAGAATTGATTTAGGGTATAAAACCCTGCCAAAGTACATATCCTGTGTTTCCGAGTATGATTGTCATTTCACTGTAAAGATATGACATCTTCTCTCACACAGCAACTAAACTAGAACTATTCATAGTGTCGTTACTGGTAATGTGTGTGAGGGGGTAAAATAGTTGTCGTGCCCCGACCCACCTGTTTCCATCCGCTATATAAATAAAACCCTTGGTACAGACCGGGTCTGCGTGCTGCGCAATGGAAAATATTTGCAATGTCAATAGCACAAACTTGCGTAAATACGTGACCTATTGCATTGAAAATGCAATAGGTCTCGCATTTGAGAGAGATTAAGCTATTGCCATTGTAAATGACAATGCCATTTATTTATCTGTTTTTCAAAACCAACACATAAATAAAAAGTTTGTCATTTACAATAGCTCAAACATTTGCAAAGGCGAAACCGTTGCATTGTAAATGCTTGTTTTACATAGTCTGCCCCATAGAGATTTACAAACAAGCACTGACAAAACCAATAGATGTGGCGTTTTCTGCTATCTTTTAGCTTTGCCAGTGTTTCTAAATGGTCTACATGGCTTCAGAGACAGCGTTCAAATTCGAATCTCTTTATCCCAGCCAACGGCCTGATCGTCAATGCTCTAAAAACAAAAATAAAGGTTTTTGGAAAAAAGAGCAAATGTCATGCCTGGAGAAGTGTCTCTCAACTCATAGACTGAGTCTGCAAATACTGTTATCTGGGGGGAGGAGGGGGATGGGAGGGGGTCACCATCGACCCCAAATTAAAAATTGGTGCAATCATGACAGGAAATACTAAAACCTCCGTTGTGACCACAAGAGTCAATCGATTCTCAGCCATCTATTGTGGCCAAACTATTACTCCCTCGCTGACAGCCTCTACGATTCGGTGGCATTCCAAGGGAAACAGGTCAAAGAGCTTTTTAAAAAAATATCAGGCTCTTACTCAACTTACAGTCTTCACACTTGCTGGCAATTCTTCTCCTGTTAGAACTGAACTTTAAATCTGTCATGACTTCACACATGCTACCATTGATCAACTTTGCTTGTGAGTGTTGGCCGGCACAGGACAGCACCTTGAACAAGCATTGGTAAATGCATTAGGTTTTGACTATGTGATTAATAATAAGCTGTTTTTTGTTGTAAGTTGTAGCTTGGTGAGTAGTACTACAATATAAGTTACAAACAGTCTGTTAAAGTATTATGACTTATTTTAAGTACACATAGACAATATATTGTGCTGTTACTAGGAATAGCAACATTTTGAAAAATGAAAGAAGGAAATAATAGAATTAAGTGATGTAATAGCAATAGTATGTGTTTAGAGGAGTTCTGACAACTTTTGGGCCAGGTGCCAATGCACCTGCTTCACCATTCAAATCATGACCATATTGCCTGCACTTGTGACTGCCTGTTTTTTTAGTAAAATATTGCAAAATTTGGTGCTAAAAGGGTTCCTAGAGATTTGGGCCCCGGTGTCACTGCACCTGCTGCACCATTGAATTCATGACCCTAGTGCTTGACAGGTAACTACACTTGTGACTGCTTATTTAGTAGTTAAATATAGCAATATTTGGTGTTTAGAGGAGTTATGCCAACTGTTGCCTCTGGTGCCACTGTACCTGCAGCACCATTGAAATAATGATCCTAGTGCCCGCTAGATAATTGCAATTGTGACTGCCTGTTTGGTAGTAAGTTTAGCAATATTATACATTTAGTGAGGTCCCTAAAGCTGTTGACGCCAGTGGTGCTGCACCTGCTGCACCATTCAAATCAAGCCCCTTTTAACTGCAAGATAACTGCAATTGTGTCTGTCTATAGCAATATTAGATGTTTGTTGGGGTGGCTAGAGCTTTTGTTCCTGGTGCTACTACACCTGCTGCACCATTCAAATCATGAACCTGTTGCCTGCTAGATAAATGCACTTGTGACTGTCTTGTTAAGTAGTAAAAGTTAGCAATAATCTGAGTTTAGTGGGGTCCCTAGAGGTTTTAGCCTCAGTGCCACTGCACCAGCTGCACACATTAAATCAACTCCCTTTTAGCTGCCAGGTAACGGCACTTGTGGTTGCCTGTTTAGGAATAAAATATAGCAATATTAGGTGATTAGTGGAATTCCTGGGGCTTTTGATCCCTGTGCCACTGGCCCAGCCGCACCATTTAAATCAAGCCCCTTTCAAATGCAAAGTAACTGCAATTATGACTGCCTGTTTAGTAGTAAAGTATAGTAATATTAGGAGTTCTGATCAACATTTTGGTCTGGTGCCACTGCAAATGCTGCACCATTCAAATAATAACCCTAGTGCCTGAAAGATAACAGTATTTGTGACTTCTTATGTAGTTGTAAAATATAGCAATAATCAGTGTTTAGTGGGGTGCCTGGAACTTTTGATCCCAGTGCCACAGCACTTGCTTCACTATTGAAATCATGACGCTAGTGCTTGCTAGATAAGTGCACTTGTGACTGCCTGTTTGATAGTATAATATAGCAATTTTAGGTGTTTAGTGGGGTGTTCTAGAGCTTTTGGTCCTGTTGTCACTGCACCTGCTGCACCACGGAAATCAAGATTATGTTGTCTGCAAGGTAACTGCATTGTGATTGCCCATTTAGTTTGAAAATTGAGCAATAATCTGGGTTTAGTGGGGTCTGTAGTGGTTTTTGCCCCGGTGCCACTGCCACTGCTGCACCATTCAAATCAAGTCTCTTTTAACTGCAAGGTAACTGCAATTGTGACTGCATGTTTAGTAGTGAAATATAGCAATATTATGTGTTTAGAGGAGTTCTGACAAGTTTTGGGCCTGGTGCTTTTGCACTTGCTGCATCATTCTGTCTGCAAGGTAACTGCCTGTATATTAACTTTGGGCCATATGTATCATTCCAAATTGTGATCGCAATTGAGCTCAGTGGTATGAATGAAAGTAAAACTGCCTTGCAAAATAAGGATTCGCAAAATTTGCGATTCCCTATTTTGCGATGGTATTTAAGGAATCGCAAATTGCTATTCCTTAAATGCAATGTAAGAAGCACAGAAAAAGTGCTATTTGGCCTTAAGGAATCGCAAATTATCACCCCTTTCAAGTTGGTGGTAATTTGCGATTTCTCTGAAAAATTCACTTTTTTCACTTTTCAAAGTGCCACATGTGCACACATGCACATTTCAGGGGTGCAACAGGGTTTCCTTTTGACATCTTGATTAACAAAAAGTGAGCGACCCAAATAAACCCTTGAGGGCTTGGGTAATTAAACTGAAAAGGTAAAAGTGCCTTCAAGGGAATTTATTTTAGTATGTATTTTGTAATTTGTGATGGCTTTAAAAGGATGAATTCATAATCCTTAATGTGAACAAATCGAGTGCTATTAGACTCTAATTCAATGTAAACTCAATTTTAACAGGACACAACATATAAACAAAACACGAGGTGTATTAGAAAAATAGATTTTTATCAAAAGGAATTTTAAAGGATACACTTCATATACAGATAAGTAAACAAACAAAGAATAGGTCTGTGGGTACACACAGAAATAAATCAATACGTGACTCAACAGAACCTAAAAGACATCTATCCCCAGTCACATTGAATAAAACAGGATAGGGATAAGATGTAGGGTCGAAGTTTCGGTTTCCTAAGAGTTATTTGTAGAAACCATCTTCAGGACTGCTGTCAATTGAAATCTGAAAAGAGATATTGTAATCTGAAATAAAAATATTTACAATTACAAATCTACATTAACTATATCTATTCCTTACACCTCGGTGACATAACAAGAAACATATAAAGAACACTAGAAACATTTAAGAAATACTGACATGATAATGAACACAAAACATAAAAAACATTGTGAACCTAGAATTCATCTGTAGAAGATCATTTGAATGATAAAATATATACACATTACTTGGTGCAAACAGATTTTTGTTCAAAAACACAAAAGGTTTTTTCGCACTAGAACATTGGGACATGAGACCAGTTCAATAATCCTGTAGCACTAATGCCAAAATTCATTCAAAAGAATTTAGCTATGACAGTCTTATATTGTCATGATCCTGTAATTTGTCAAAATCTATAGTCACCTGAATGTAACAATAAGAGAACTCTTGTCAATTCTCATTTAAAATCTGAGCATGATAATTTAGTAGCAAAGACAGGGATAAACAAGTAAACATGTTTTGAATAAGCAGTTCCTTTGGAAATCGTGCGGATGTTATATGAAACCAAGGGAATTAATGTTAATAAAGTATTACCTCATTTCCTCGCACTACCAAAATGTAATGCCTTTCGGTGGGCCAAGATACAATGTCAAAGTTGAGCCACTCCTACATATATATAACTTGGTTATTATAACCCAATTCATTGTTCTAAATTTTAAAGGGAAAAGGCTGGAAGTGGTTTACCTATTCGACGTTTTCAGCACCCTCTTAGCATATAGAGCAGGTAGTGGACTTTGCTGTGCTAATGGTGGAGTTTTGAGGTATGCAATCGCCCGATGAGCTAAAACATAAATGATCAGAGATATTGGACCTATCTGTTATTAAGTATGGTCCGATTATGCGATATGGCTAATATAGCGAGGGAATCACATACCTGTAAGTCATCAAAAAAGTGAATTAAATCACAACTCCAAGTTAGAAGATAAATCTTTCCATATGTAGGTGGTCAATTTCAGAGCAGATAATTCGACAACCATACGGTGGTAATCAAAGGAATAGTAAGAAGTATCAAGGCGTCAATATCTAAGTATTCCCAGAAGATATTGCCAGTATCTTAATTTATAGTTGTGAGCTTACCTTTTTAAAGTGATTCAGAAAAGTGGGTGGTGATGAACAGAGTGTCTGAATTAAGCAGACCACTCTTACCCAGTCCAAAGATCAGGGCTTGATCCATCACCGTTATTTATCTCACTGCACCATCCCAGCTAAGAACCTGGCTATATGCAAATCAGTCTGTCCCTGGCCCAGTGCATCATGGGAACAGGGCAGACTAAACTACCAAGCCAATTCTTCACCAGAAAGGAGACAAGCTACCGGGGACCGGTTTCTGGCATTTCAGCCTTCTTCGGCCCGGCTTGCTTGAATCCTGATGGTGCATTGAGAAAGGGACTCATGTCTGAGTAAACCCTGCCACACCTATAGTGGCCAAAAACGATTCAGAAAAGTGGGTGGTGATGAACAGAGTGTCTGAATTAAGCAGACCACTCTTACCCAGTCCAAAGATCAGGGCTTGATCCATCACCGTTATTTATCTCACTGCACCATCCCAGCTCAGAACCTGGCTATATGCAAATCAGTCTGTCCCTGGCCCAGCGCATCATGGGAACAGGGCAGGCTAAACTACCAAGCCAATTCTTCACCAGAAAGGAGACAAGCTACCGGGGACCGGTTTCTGGCATTTCAGCCTTCTTCGGCCTTTCAGCCTTCGATCAGGGCTAGATCCACGGTGGTGGATCTAGCCCTGATCTCTTGAATGGGTGAGAGTATTCTGCTTAATTCAGAGACTCTGTCCATCACCACCCCTTGTTGTTAAATATTTTGTCCACCCTAAGGGTGGAAGGGTATACTCAGATGTGAGTCCCTTGCTCATTGCACCATCAGGATTCAAGCAAGCCGGGCCGACGACGGCTGAAATGCCAGAAACCGGTCCGCGGAAGCTTGTTTCCTTCCCAGTGTAAGAATTGGCTTGGTAGTTTGGTTTGCCCTGTTCCCGTCATGCACTGGGACAGGAACAGACTAATTTGCATATAGCCAGGTTCTGAGCTGGGATGGTGCAGTGAGCTAAAAAACGGTGGTGGATCTAGCCCTGATCTCTTGACTGGGTGAGAGTATTCTGCTTAATTCAGAGACTCGGTCCATCACCACCCCTTGTTGTTAAATATTTTGTCCACCCTAAGCGTGGAAGGGTATACTCAGATGTGAGTCCCTTGCTCATTGCACCATCAGGATTCAAGCAAGCCGGGCCGACGACGGCTGAAATGCCAGAAACCGGTCCCCGGAAGCTTGTTTCCTTCTCAGTGTAAGAAGTGGCTTGGTAGTTTGGTTTCCCCTGTTCCCATCATGCACTGGGACAGGAACAGACTAATTTGCATATAGCCAGGTTCTGAGCTGGGATGGTGCAGTGAGCTAAAAAACGGTGGTGGATCTAGCCCTGATCTCTTGACTGGGTGAGAGTATTCTGCTTAATTCAGAGACTCTGTCCATCACCACCCCTTGTTGTTAAATATTTTGTCCACCCTAAGCGTGGAAGGGTATACTCAGATGTGAGTCCCTTGCTCATTGCACCATCAGGATTCAAGCAAGCCGGGCCGACGACGGCTGAAATGCCAGAAACCGGTCCCCGGAAGCTTGTTTCCTTCCCAGTGTAAGAATTGGCTTGGTAGTTTGGTTTGCCCTGTTCCCATCATGCACTGGGCAGGAACAGACTAATTTGCATATAGCCAGGTTCTGAGCTGGGATGGTGCAGTGAGCTAAAAAACGGTGCTGGATCTAGCCCTGATCTCTTGAATGGGTGAGAGTATTCTGCTTAATTCAGAGACTCTGTCCATCACCACCCCTTGTTGTTAAATATTTTGTCCACCCTAAGCGTGGAAGGGTATACTCAGATGTGAGTCCCTTGCTCATTGCACCATCAGGATTCAAGCAAGCCGGGCCGACGATGGCTGAAATGCCAGAAACCGGTCCCCGGAAGCTAGTTTCCTTCCCAGTGTAAGAATTGGCTTGGTAGTTTGGTTTGCCGTGTTCCCATCATGCACTGGGACAGGAACAGACTAATTTGCATATAGCCAGGTTCTGAGCTGGGATGGTGCAGTGAGCTAAAAAACGGTGGTGGATCTAGCCCTGATCTCTTGACTGGGTGAGAGTATTCTGCTTAATTCAGAGACTCGGTCCATCACCACCCCTTGTTGTTAAATATTTTGTCCACCCTAAGCGTGGAAGGGTATACTCAGATGTGAGTACCTTGCTCATTGCACCATCAGGATTCAAGCAAGCCGGGCCGACGACGGCTGAAATGCCAGAAACCGGGCCCCGGAAGCTTGTTTCCTTCCCAGTGTAAGAATTGGCTTGGTAGTTTGGTTTGCCCTGTTCCCATCATGCACTGGGACAGGAACAGACTAATTTGCATATAGCCAGGTTCTGAGCTGGAATGGTGCAGTGAGCTAAAAAACGGTGGTGGATCTAGCCCTGATCTCTTGACTGAGTGAGAGTATTCTGCTTAATTCAGAGACTCTGTCCATCACCACCCCTTGTTGTTAAATATTTTGTCCACCCTAAGCGTGGAAGGGTATACTCAGATGTGAGTCCCTTGCTCATTGCACCATCAGGATTCAAGCAAGCCGGGCCGACGACGGCTGAAATGCCAGAAACCGGTCCCCGGAAGCTTGTTTCCTTCCCAGTGTAAGAATTGGCTTGGTAGTTTGGTTTGCCCTGTTCCCATCATGCACTGGGACAGGAACAGACTAATTTGCATATAGCCAGGTTCTGAGCTGGGATGGTGCAGTGAGCTTTAAAACGGTGGTGGATCTAGCCCTGATCTCTTGAATGGGTGAGAGTATTCTGCTTAATTCAGAGACTCTGTCCATCACCATCCCTTGTTGTTAAATATTTTGTCCACCCTAAGCGTGGAAGGGTATACTCAGATGTGAGTCCCTTGCTCATTGCACCATCAGGATTCAAGCAAGCCGGGCCGACGACGGCTGAAATGCCAGAAACCGGTCCCTGGAAGCTTGTTTCCTTCCCAGTGTAAGAATTGGCTTGGTATTTTGGTTTGCCCTGTTCCCATCATGCACTGGGACAGGAACAGACTAATTTGCATATAGCCAGGTTCTGAGCTGGGATGGTGCAGTGAGCTAAAAAACGGTGGTGGATCTAGCCCTGATCTCTTGACTGGGTGAGAGTATTCTGCTTAATTCAGAGACTCTGTCCATCACCACCCCTTGTTGTTAAATATTTTGTCCACCCTAAGCGTGGAAGGGTATACTCAGATGTGAGTCCCTTGCTCATTGCACCATCAGGATTCAAGCAAGCCGGGCCGACGACGGCTGAAATGCCAGAAACCGGTCCCCGGAAGCTTGTTTCCTTCCCAGTGTAAGAATTGGCTTGGTAGTTTGGTTTGCCCTGTTCCCATCATGCACTGGGACAGGAACAGACTAATTTGCATATAGCCAGGTTCTGAGCTGGGATGGTGCAGTGAGCTAAAAAACGGTGGTGGATCTAGCCCTGATCTCTTGACTGGGTGAGAGTATTCTGCTTAATTCAGAGACTCTGTCCATCACCACCCCTTCTTGTTAAATATTTTGTCCACCCTAAGCGTGGAAGGGTATACTTAGATGTGAGTCCCTTGCTCATTGCACCATCAGGATTCAAGCAAGCCAGGCCGACGACGGCTGAAATGCCAGAAACCGGTCCACGGAAGCTTGTTTCCTTCCCAGTGTAAGAATTGGCTTGGTAGTTTGGTTTGCCCTGTTCCCATCATGCACTGGGACAGGAACAGACTAATTTGCATATAGCCAGGTTCTGAGCTGGGATGGTGCAGTGAGCCAAAAAACGGTGGTGGATCTAGCCCTGATCTCTTGACTGGGTGAGAGTATTCTGCTTAATTCAGAGACTCTGTCCATCACCACCCCTTGTTGTTAAATATTTTGTCCACTCTAAGCGTGGAAGGGTATACTCAGATGTGAGTCCCTTGCTCATTGCACCATCAGGATTCAAGCAAGCCGGGCCGACGATGGCTGAAATGCCAGAAACCGGTCCCCGGAAGCTTGTTTCCTTCCCAGTGTAATAATTGGCTTGGTAGTTTGGTTTGCCCTGTTCCCATCATGCACTGGGACAGGAACAGACTAATTTGCATATGGCCAGGTTCTGAGCTGGGATGGTGCAGTGAGCTTTAAAACGGTGGTGGATCTAGCCCTTATCTCTTGAATGGGTGAGAGTATTCTGCTTAATTCAGAGACTCTGTCCATCACCATCCCTTGTTGTTAAATATTTTGTCCACCCTAAGCGTGGAAGGGTATACTCAGATGTGAGTCCCTTGCTCATTGCACCATCAGGATTCAAGCAAGCCGGGCCGACGACGGCTGAAATGCCAGAAACCGGTCCCCAGAAGCTTGTTTCCTTCCCAGTGTAAGAATTGGCTTGGTAGTTTGGTTTGCCCTGTTCCCGTCATGCACTGGGACAGGAACAGACTGATTTGCATATAGCCAGGTTCTGAGCTGGGATGGTGCAGTGAGCTAAAAAACGGTGGTGGATCTAGCCCTGATCTCTTGACTGGGTGAGAGTATTCTGCTTAATTCAGAGACTCTGTCCATCACCACCCCTTGTTGTCAAATATTTTGTCCACCCTAAGCGTGGAAGGGTATACTCAGATGTAAGTCCCTTGCTCATTGCACCATCAGGATTCAAGCAAGCCGGGCCGACGACGGCTGAAATGCCAGAAACCGGTCCCCGGAAGCTTGTTTCCTTCCCAGTGTAAGAATTGGCTTGGTAGTTTGGTTTGCCCCGTTCCCATCATGCACTGGGACAGGAACAGACTAATTTGCATATAGCCAGGTTCTGAGCTGGGATGGTGCAGTGAGCTAAAAAACGGTGGTGGATCTAGCCCTGATCTCTTGACTGGGTGAGAGTATTCTGCTTAATTCAGAGACTCTGTCCATCACCACCCCTTGTTGTTAAATATTTTGTCCACCCTAAGCGTGGAAGGGTATACTCAGATGTGAGTCCCTTGCTCATTGCACCATCAGGATTCAAGCAAGCCGGGCCGACGACGGCTGAAATGCCAGAAACCGGTCCCCGGAAGCTTGTTTCCTTCCCAGTGTAAGAATTGGCTTGGTATTTTGGTTTGCCCTGTTCCCATCATGCACTGGGACAGGAACAGACTAATTTGCATATAGCCAGGTTCTGAGCTGGGATGGTGCAGTGAGCTAAAAAACGGTGGTGGATCTAGCCCTGATCTCTTGACTGGGTGAGAGTATTCTGCTTAATTCAGAGACTCTGTCCATCACCACCCCTTGTTGTTAAATATTTTGTCCACCCTAAGCGTGGAAGGGTATACTCAGATGTGAGTCCCTTGCTCATTGCACCATCAGGATTCAAACAAGCCGGGCCGACGACGGCTGAAATGCCAGAAACCGGTCCCCGGAAGCTTGTTTCCTTCCCAGTATAAGAATTGGCTTGGTAGTTTGGTTTGCCCTGTTCCCATCATGCACTGGGACAGGAACAGACTAATTTGCATATAGCCAGGTTCTGAGCTGGGATGGTGCAGTGAGCTAAAAAACGGTGGTGGATCTAGCCCTGATCTCTTGACTGGGTGAGAGTATTCTGCTTAATTCAGAGACTCTGTCCATCACCACCCCTTGTTGTTAAATATTTTGTCCACCCTAAGCGTGGAAGGGTATACTCAAATGTGAGTCCCTTGCTCATTGCACCATCAGGATTCAAGCAAGCCGGGCCGATGACGGCTGAAATGCCAGAAACCGGTCCCCGGAAGCTTGTTTCCTTCCTAGTGTAGAATTGGCTCGGTAGTTTGGTTTGCCCTGTTCCCATCATGCACTGGGACAGGAACAGACTAATTTGCATATAGCCAGGTTCTGAGCTGAGATGGTGCAGTGAGCTAAAAAACGGTGGTGGATCTATCCCTGATCTCTTGACTGGGTGAGAGTATTCTGCTTCATTCAGAGACTCTGTCCATCACCACCCCTTGTTGTTAAATATTTTGTCCACCCTAAGAGTGGAAGGGTATACTCAGATGTGAGTCCCTTGCTCATTGCACCATCAGGATTCAAGCAAGCCGGGCCGACGACGGCTGAAATGCCAGAAACCGGTCCCCGGAAGCTTGTTTCCTTCTCAGTGTAAGAATTGGCTTGGTAGTTTGGTTTGCCCTGTTCCCATCATGCACTGGGACAGGAACAGACTAATTTGCATATAGCCAGGTTCTGAGCTGGGATGGTGCAGTGAGCTAAAAATCGGTGGTGGATCTAGCCCTGATCTCTTGACTGGGTGAGAGTATTCTGCTTAATTCAGAGACTCTGTCCATCACCACCCCTTGTTGTTAAATATTTTGTCCACCCTAAGCGTGGAAGGGTATACTCAGATGTGAGTCCCCTGCTCATTGCACCATCAGGATTCAAAAAAGCCGGGCCGACGGCGGCTGAAATGCCAGAAACCGGTCCCCGGAAGCTTGTTTCCTTCCCAGTGTAAGAATTGGCTTGGTAGTTTGGTTTGCCCTGTTCCCATCATGCACTGGGACAGGAACAGACTAATTTGCATATAGCCAGGTTCTGAGCTGGGATGGTGCAGTGAGTTAAAAAACGGTGGTGGATCTAGCCCTGATCTCTTGACTGGGTGAGAGTATTCTGCTTAATTCAGAGACTCTGTCCATCACCACCCCTTGTTGTTAAATATTTTGTCCACCCTAAGCGTGGAAGGGTATACTCAGATGTGAGTCCCTTGCTCATTGCACCATCAGGATTCAAGCAAGCCGGGCCGACGACGGCTGAAATGCCAGAAACCGGTCCCCGGAAGCTTGTTTCCTTCCCAGTGTAAGAATTGGCTTGGTAGTTTGGTTTGCCCTGTTCCCATCATGCACTGGGCAGGAACAGACTAATTTGCATATAGCCAGGTTCTGAGCTGGGATGGTGCAGTGAGCTAAAAAACTGTGGTGGATCTAGCCCTGATCTCTTGAATGGGTGAGAGTATTCTGCTTAATTCAGAGACTCTGTCCATCACCACCCCTTGTTGTTAAATATTTTGTCCACCCTAAGCGTGGAAGGGTATACTCAGATGTGAGTCCCTTGCTCATTGCACCATCAGGATTCAAGCAAGCCGGGCCGACGATGGCTGAAATGCCAGAAACCGGTCCCCGGAAGCTAGTTTCCTTCCCAGTGTAAGAATTGGCTTGGTAGTTTGGTTTGCCGTGTTCCCATCATGCACTGGGACAGGAACAGACTAATTTGCATATAGCCAGGTTCTGAGCTGGGATGGTGCAGTGAGCTAAAAAACGGTGGTGGATCTAGCCCTGATCTCTTGACTGAGTGAGAGTATTCTGCTTAATTCAGAGACTCTGTCCATCACCACCCCTTGTTGTTAAATATTTTGTCCACCCTAAGCGTGGAAGGGTATACTCAGATGTGAGTCCCTTGCTCATTGCACCATCAGGATTCAAGCAAGCCGGGCCGACGACGGCTGAAATGCCAGAAACCGGTCCCCGGAAGCTTGTTTCCTTCCCAGTGTAAGAATTGGCTTGGTAGTTTGGTTTGCCCTGTTCCCATCATGCACTGGGACAGGAACAGACTAATTTGCATATAGCCAGGTTCTGAGCTGGGATGGTGCAGTGAGCTAAAAAATGGTGGTGGATCTAGCCCTGATCTCTTGACTGGGTGAGAGTATTCTGCTTAATTCAGAGACTCTGTCCATCACCACCCCTTGTTGTTAAATATTTTGTCCACCCTAAGCGTGGAAGGGTATACTCAAATGTGAGTCCCTTGCTCATTGCACCATCAGGATTCAAGCAAGCCGGGCCGACGACGGCTGAAATGCCAGAAACCGGTCCCCGGAAGCTTGTTTCCTTCCCAGTGTAAGAATTGGCTTGGTAGTTTGGTTTGCCCTGTTCCCATCACGCACTGGGACAGGAACAGACTAATTTGCATATAGCCAGGTTCTGAGCTGGGATGGTGCAGTGAGCTAAAAAATGGTGGTGGATCTAGCCCTGATCTCTTGACTGGGTGAGAGTATTCTGCTTAATTCAGAGACTCTGTCCATCACCACCCCTTGTTGTTAAATATTTTGTCCACCCTAAGCGTGGAAGGGTATACTCAGATGTGAGTCCCTTGCTCATTGCACCATCAGGATTCAAGCAAGCCGGGCCGACGACGGCTGAAATGCCAGAATCCGGTCCCCGGAAGCTTGTTTCCTTCCCAGTGTAAGAATTGGCTTGGTAGTTTGGTTTGCCCTGTTCCCATCATGCACTGGGACAGGAACAGACTAATTTGCATATAGCCAGGTTCTGAGCTGGGATGGTGCAGTGAGCTAAAAAACGGTGGTGGATCTAGCCCTGATCTCTTGACTGGGTGAGAGTATTCTGCTTAATTCAGAGACTCTGTCCATCACCACCCCTTGTTGTTAAATATTTTGTCCACCCTAAGCGTGGAAGGGTATACTCAGATGTGAGTCCCTTGCTCATTGCACCATCAGGATTCAAGCAAGCCGGGCCGACGACGGCTGAAATGCCAGAAACCGGTCCCCGGAAGCTTGTTTCCTTCCCAGTGTAAGAATTGGCTTGGTAGTTTGGTTTGCCCTGTTCCCGTCATGCACTGGGACAGGAACAGACTAATTTGCATATAGCCAGGTTCTGAGCTGGGATGGTGCAGTGAGCTAAAAAACGGTGGTGGATCTAGCCCTGATCTCTTGACTGGGTGAGAGTATTCTGCTTAATTCAGAGACTCTGTCCATC
Organism: Lissotriton vulgaris; assembly: GCF_964263255.1. Taxonomy (NCBI): domain Eukaryota; kingdom Metazoa; phylum Chordata; class Amphibia; order Caudata; family Salamandridae; genus Lissotriton; species Lissotriton vulgaris. Next base: position 480,688,452 of record NC_141689.1, read on the forward strand.
ACCACCCCTTGTTGTTAAATATTTTGTCCACCCTAAGCGTGGAAGGGTATACTCAGATGTGAGTCCCTTGCTCATTGCACCATCAGGATTCAAGCAAGCCGGGCCGACGACGGCTGAAATGCCAGAAACCAGTCCCCGGAAGCTTGTTTCCTTCCCAGTGTAAGAATTGGCTTGGTAGTTTGGTTTGCCCTGTTCCCGTCATGCACTGGGACAGGAACAGACTAATTTGCATATAGCCAGGTTCTGAGCTGGGATGGTGCAGTGAGCTAAAAAACGGTGGTGGATCTAGCCCTGATCTCTTGACTGGGTGAGAGTATTCTGCTTAATTCAGAGACTCTGTCCATCACCACCCCTTGTTGTTAAATATTTTGTCCACCCTAAGCGTGGAAGGGTATACTCAGATGTGAGTCCCTTGCTCATTGCACCAGCAGGATTCAAGCAAGCCGGGCCGACGACTTCTGAAATGCCAGAAACCGGTCCCCGGAAGCTTGTTTCCTTCCCAGTGTAAGAATTGGCTTGGTAGTTTGGTTTGCCCTGTTCCCATCATGCACTGGGACAGGAACAGACTAATTTGCACATAGCCAGGTTCTGAGCTGGGATGGTGCAGTGAGCTAAAAAACGGTGGTGGATCTAGCCCTGATCTCTTGACTGGGTGAGAGTATTCTGCTTAATTCAGAGACTCTGTCCATCACCACCCCTTGTTGTTAAATATTTTGTCCACCCTAAGCGTGGAAGGGTATACTCAGATGTGAGTCCCTTGCTCATTGCACCATCAGGATTCAAGCAAGCCGGGCAGACGATGGCTGAAATGCCAGAAACTGGTCCCGGGAAGCTTGTTTCCTTCCCATTGTAAGAATTGGCTTGGTAGTTTGGTTTGCCCTGTTCCCATCATGCACTGGGACAGGAACAGACTAATTTGCATATGGCCAGGTTCTGAGCTGGGATGGTGCAGTGAGCTTTAAAACGGTGGTGGATCTAGCCCTGATCTCTTGAATGGGTGAGAGTATTCTGCTTAATTCAGAGACTCTGTCCATCACCATCCCTTGTTGTTAAATATTTTGTCCACCCTAAGCGTGGAAGGGTATACTCAGATGTGAGTCCCTTGCTCATTGCACCATCAGGATTCAAGCAAGCCGGGCCGACGACGGCTGAAATGCCAGAAACCGGTCCCTGGAAGCTTGTTTCCTTCCTAGTGTAAGAATTGGCTTGGTATTTTGGTTTGCCCTGTTCCTATCATGCACTGGGACAGGAACAGACTAATTTGCATATAGCCAGGTTCTGAGCTGGGATGGTGCAGTGAGCTAAAAAACGGTGGTGGATCTAGCCCTGATCTCTTGACTGGGTGAGAGTATTCTGCTTAATTCAGAGACTCTGTCCATCACCACCCCTTGTTGTTAAATATTTTGTCCACCCTAAGCGTGGAAGGGTATACTCAGATGTGAGTCCCTTGCTCATTGCACCATCAGGATTCAAGCAAGCCAGGCCGACGACGGCTGAAATGCCAGAAACCGGTCCACGGAAGCTTGTTTCCTTCCCAGTGTAAGAATTGGCTTGGTAGTTTGGTTTGCCCTGTTCCCATCATGCACTGGGACAGGAACAGACTAATTTGCATATAGCCAGGTTCTGAGCTGGGATGGTGCAGTGAGCCAAAAAACGGTGGTGGATCTAGCCCTGATCTCTTGACTGGGTGAGAGTATTCTGCTTAATTTAGAGACTCTGTCCATCACCACCCCTTGTTGTTAAATATTTTGTCCACTCTAAGCGTGGAAGGGTATACTCAGATGTGAGTCCCTTGCTCATTGCACCATCAGGATTCAAGCAAGCCGGGCCGACGATGGCTGAAATGCCAGAAACCGGTCCCCGGAAGCTTGTTTCCTTCCCAGTGTATTAATTGGCTTGGTAGTTTGGTTTGCCCTGTTCCCATCATGCACTGGGACAGGAACAGACTAATTTGCATATGGCCAGGTTCTGAGCTGGGATGGTGCAGTGAGCTTTAAAACGGTGGTGGATCTAGCCCTTATCTCTTGAATGGGTGAGAGTATTCTGCTTAATTCAGAGACTCTGTCCATCACCATCCCTTGTTGTTAAATATTTTGTCCACCCTAAGCGTGGAAGGGTATACTCAGATGTGAGTCCCTTGCTCATTGCACCATCAGGATTCAAGCAAGCCGGGCCGACGACGGCTGAAATGCCAGAAACCGGTCCCCGGAAGCTTGTTTCCTTCCCAGTGTAAGAATTGGCTTGGTAGTTTGGTTTGCCCTGTTCCCGTCATGCACTGGGACAGGAACAGACTGATTTGCATATAGCCAGGTTCTGAGCTGGGATGGTGCAGTGAGCTAAAAAACGGTGGTGGATCTAGCCCTGATCTCTTGACTGGGTGAGAGTATTCTGCTTAATTCAGAGACTCTGTCCATCACCACCCCTTGTTGTCAAATATTTTGTCCACCCTAAGCATGGAAGGGTATACTCAGATGTGAGTCCCTTGCTCATTGCACCATCAGGATTCAAGCAAGCCGGGCCGACGACGGCTGAAATGCCAGAAACCGGTCCCCGGAAGCTTGTTTCCTTCCCAGTGTAAGAATTGGCTTGGTAGTTTGGTTTGCCCCGTTCCCATCATGCACTGGGACAGGAACAGACTAATTTGCATATAGCCAGGTTCTGAGCTGGGATGGTGCAGTGAGCTAAAAAATGGTGGTGGATCTAGCCCTGATCTCTTGACTGGGTCAGAGTATTCTGCTTAATTCAGAGACTCTGTCCATCACCACCCCTTGTTGTTAAATATTTTGTCCACCCTAAGCGTGGAAGGGTATACTCAGATGTGAGTCCCTTGCTCATTGCACCATCAGGATTCAAGCAAGCCGGGCCGACGACGGCTGAAATGCCAGAAACCGGTCCCTGGAAGCTTGTTTCCTTCCCAGTGTAAGAATTGGCTTGGTATTTTGGTTTGCCCTGTTCCCATCATGCACTGGGACAGGAACAGACTAATTTGCATATAGCCAGGTTCTGAGCTGGGATGGTGCAGTGAGCTAAAAAACGGTGGTGGATCTAGCCCTGATCTCTTGACTGGGTGAGAGTATTCTGCTTAATTCAGAGACTCTGTCCATCACCACCCCTTGTTGTTAAATATTTTGTCCACCCTAAGCGTGGAAGGGTATACTCAGATGTGAGTCCCTTGCTCATTGCACCATCAGGATTCAAGCAAGCCAGGCCGACGACGGCTGAAATGCCAGAAACCGGTCCCCGGAAGCTTGTTTCCTTCCCAGTGTAAGAATTGGCTTGGTAGTTTGGTTTGCCCTGTTCCCATCATGCACTGGGACAGGAACAGACTAATTTGCATATAGCCAGGTTCTGAGCTGGGATGGTGCAGTGAGCTAAAAAACGGTGGTGGATCTAGCCCTGATCTCTTGACTGGGTGAGAGTATTCTGCTTAATTCAGAGACTCTGTCCATCACCACCCCCTGTTGTTAAATATTTTGTCCACCCTAAGCGTGGAAGGGTATACTCAGATGTGAGTCCCTTGCTCATTGCACCATCAGGATTCAAGCAAGCCGGGCCGACGACGGCTGAAATGCCAGAAACCAGTCCCCGGAAGCTTGTTTCCTTCCCAGTGTAAGAATTGGCTTGGTAGTTTGGTTTGCCCTGTTCCCGTCATGCACTGGGACAGGAACAGACTAATTTGCATATAGCCAGGTTCTGAGCTGGGATGGTGCAGTGAGCTAAAAAACGGTGGTGGATCTAGCCCTGATCTCTTGACTGGGTGAGAGTATTCTGCTTAATTCAGAGACTCTGTCTATCACCACCCCTTGTTGTCAAATATTTTGTCCACCTTAAGCGTGGAAGGGTATACTCAGATGTGAGTCCCTTGCTCATTGCACCATCAGGATTCAAGCAAGCCGGGCCGACGACGGCTGAAATGCCAGAAACCGGTCCCCGGAAGCTTGTTTCCTTCCCAGTGTAAGAATTGGCTTGGTAGTTTGGTTTGCCCTGTTCCCATCATGCACTGGGACAGGAACAGACTAATTTGCATATAGCCAGGTTCTGAGCTGGGATGGTGCAGTGAGCTAAAAAACGGGGGTGGATCTAGCCCTGATCTCTTGACTGGGTGAGAGTATTCTGCTTAATTCAGAGACTCTGTCCATCACCACCCCTTCTTGTTAAATATTTTGTCCACCCTAAGCGTGGAAGGGTATACTTAGATGTGAGTCCCTTGCTCATTGCACCATCAGGATTCAAGCAAGCCAGGCCGACGACGGCTGAAATGCCAGAAACCGGTCCACGGAAGCTTGTTTCCTTCCCAGTGTAAGAATTGGCTTGGTAGTTTGGTTTGCCCTGTTCCCATCATGCACTGGGACAGGAACAGACTAATTTGCATATAGTCAGGTTCTGAGCTGGGATGGTGCAGTGAGCCAAAAAACGGTGGTGGATCTAGCCCTGATCTCTTGACTGGGTGAGAGTATTCTGCTTAATTCAGAGACTCTGTCCATCACCACCCCTTGTTGTTAAATATTTTGTCCACTCTAAGCGTGGAAGGGTATACTCAGATGTGAGTCCCTTGCTCATTGCACCATCAGGATTCAAGCAAGCCGGGCCGACGATGGCTGAAATGCCAGAAACGGGTCCCCGGAAGCTTGTTTCCTTCCCAGTGTAATAATTGGCTTGGTAGTTTGGTTTGCCCTGTTCCCATCATGCACTGGGACAGGAACAGACTAATTTGCATATGGCCAGGTTCTGAGCTGGGATGGTGCAGTGAGCTTTAAAACGGTGGTGGATCTAGCCCTTATCTCTTGAATGGGTGAGAGTATTCTGCTTAATTCAGAGACTCTGTCCATCACCATCCCTTGTTGTTAAATATTTTGTCCACCCTAAGCGTGGAAGGGTATACTCAGATGTGAGTCCCTTGCTCATTGCACCATCAGGATTCAAGCAAGCCGGGCCGACGACGGCTGAAATGCCAGAAACCGGTCCCCGGAAGCTTGTTTCCTTCCCAGTGTAAGAATTGGCTTGGTAGTTTGGTTTGCCCTGTTCCCGTCATGCACTGGGACAGGAACAGACTGATTTGCATATAGCCAGGTTCTGAGCTGGGATGGTGCAGTGAGCTAAAAAACGGTGGTGGATCTAGCCCTGATCTCTTGACTGGGTGAGAGTATTCTGCTTAATTCAGAGACTCTGTCCATCACCACCCCTTGTTGTCAAATATTTTGTCCACCCTAAGCATGGAAGGGTATACTCAGATGTGAGTCCCTTGCTCATTGCACCATCAGGATTCAAGCAAGCCGGGCCGACGACGGCTGAAATGCCAGAAACCGGTCCCCGGAAGCTTGTTTCCTTCCCAGTGTAAGAATTGGCTTGGTAGTTTGGTTTGCCCCGTTCCCATCATGCACTGGGACAGGAACAGACTAATTTGCATATAGCCAGGTTCTGAGCTGGGATGGTGCAGTGAGCTAAAAAACGGTGGTGGATCTAGCCCTGATCTCTTGACTGGGTGAGAGTATTCTGCTTAATTCAGAGACTCTGTCCATTACCACCCCTTGTTGTTAAATATTTTGTCCACCCTAAGCGTGGAAGGGTATACTCAGATGTGAGTCCCTTGCTCATTGCACCATCAGGATTCAAGCAAGCCGGGCCGACGACAGCTGAAATGCCAGAAACCGGTCCCCGGAAGCTTGTTTCCTTCCCAGTGTAAGAATTGGCTTGGTATTTTGGTTTGCCCTGTTCCCATCATGCACTGGGACAGGAACAGACTAATTTGCATATAGCCAGGTTCTGAGCTGGGATGGTGCAGTGAGCTAAAAATCGGTGGTGGATCTAGCCCTGATCTCTTGACTGGGTGAGGGTATTCTGCTTAATTCAGAGACTCTGTCCATCACCACCCCTTGTTGTTAAATATTTTGTCCACCCTAAGCGTGGAAGGGTATACTCAGATGTGAGTCCCTTGCTCATTGCACCATCAGGATTCAAACAAGCCGGGCCGACGACGGCTGAAATGCCAGAAACCGGTCCCCGGAAGCTTGTTTCCTTCCCAGTGTAAGAATTGGCTTGGTAGTTTGGTTTGCCCTGTTCCCATCATGCACTGGGACAGGAACAGACTAATTTGCATATAGCCAGGTTCTGAGCTGGGATGGTGCAGTGAGCTAAAAAACGGTGGTGGATCTAGCCCTGATCTCTTGACTGGGTGAGAGTATTCTGCTTAATTCAGAGACTCTGTCCATCACCACCCCTTGTTGTTAAATATTTTGTCCACCCTAAGCGTGGAAGGGTATACTCAAATGTGAGTCCCTTGCTCATTGCACCATCAGGATTCAAGCAAGCCGGGCCGACGACGGCTGAAATGCCAGAAACCGGTCCCCGGAAGCTTGTTTCCTTCCTAGTGTAGAATTGGCTCGGTAGTTTGGTTTGCCCTGTTCCCATCATGCACTGGGACAGGAACAGACTAATTTGCATATAGCCAGGTTCTGAGCTGAGATGGTGCAGTGAGCTAAAAAACGGTGGTGGATCTATCCCTGATCTCTTGACTGGGTGAGAGTATTCTGCTTCATTCAGAGACTCTGTCCATCACCACCCCTTGTTGTTAAATATTTTGTCCACCCTAAGAGTGGAAGGGTATACTCAGATGTGAGTCCCTTGCTCATTGCACCATCAGGATTCAAGCAAGCCGGGCCGACGACGGCTGAAATGCCAGAAACCGGTCCCCGGAAGCTTGTTTCCTTCTCAGTGTAAGAATTGGCTTGGTAGTTTGGTTTGCCCTGTTCCCATCATGCACTGGGACAGGAACAGACTAATTTGCATATAGCCAGGTTCTGAGCTGGGATGGTGCATTGAGCTAAAAATCGGTGGTGGATCTAGCCCTGATCTCTTGACTGGGTGAGAGTATTCTGCTTAATTCAGAGACTCTGTCCATCACCACCCCTTGTTGTTAAATATTTTGTCCACCCTAAGCGTGGAAGGGTATACTCAGATGTGAGTCCCCTGCTCATTGCACCATCAGGATTCAAGCAAGCCGGGCCGACGGCGGCTGAAATGCCAGAAACCGGTCCCCGGAAGCTTGTTTCCTTCCCAGTGTAAGAATTGGCTTGGTAGTTTGGTTTGCCCTGTTCCCATCATGCACTGGGACAGGAACAGACTAATTTGCATATAGCCAGGTTCTGAGCTGGGATGGTGCAGTGAGCTAAAAAACGGTGGTGGATCTAGCCCTGATCTCTTGACTGGGTGAGAGTATTCTGCTTAATTCAGAGACTCTGTCCATCACCACCCCTTGTTGTTAAATATTTTGTCCACCCTAAGCGTGGAAGGGTATACTCAGATGTGAGTCCCTTGCTCATTGCACCATCAGGATTCAAGCAAGCCGGGCCGATGACGGCTGAAATGCCAGAAACCGGTCCCCGGAAGCTTGTTTCCTTCCCAGTGTAAAAATTGGCTTGGTAGTTTGGTTTGCCCTGTTCCCATCATGCACTAGGACAGGAACAGACTAATTTGCATATAACCAGGTTCTGAGCTGGGATGGTGCAGTGAGCTAAAAAACGGTGGTGGATCTAGCCCTGATCTCTTGACTGAGTGAGAGTATTCTGCTTAATTCAGAGACTCTGTCCATCACCACCCCTTGTTGTTAAATATTTTGTCCACCCTAAGCGTGGAAGGGTATACTCAGATGTGAGTCCCTTGCTCATTGCACCATCAGGATTCAAGCAAGCCGGGCCGACGACGGCTGAAATGCCAGAAACCGGTCCCCGGAAGCTTGTTTCCTTCCCAATGTATGAATTGGCTTGGTAGTTTGGTTTGCCCTGTTCCCATCATGCACTGGGACAGGAACAGACTAATTTGCATATAGCCAGGTTCTGAGCTGGGATGGTGCAGTGAGCTAAAAAACGGTGGTGGATCTAGCCCTGATCTCTTGACTGGGTGAGAGTATTCTGCTTAATTCAGAGACTCTGTCCATCACCACCCCTTGTTGTTAAATATTTTGTCCACCCTAAGCGTGGAAGGGTATACTCAGATGTGAGTCCCTTACTCATTGCACCATCAGGATTCAAGCAAGCCGGGCCGACGACGGCTGAAATGCCAGAAACCGGTCCCCGGAAGCTTGTTTCCTTCCCAGTGTAAGAATTGGCTTGGTAGTTTGGTTTGCCCTGTTCCCATCATGCACTGGGCAGGAACAGACTAATTTGCATATAGCCAGGTTCTGAGCTGGGATGGTGCAGTGAGCTAAAAAACGGTGGTGGATCTAGCCCTGATCTCTTGAATGGGTGAGAGTATTCTGCTTAATTCAGAGACTCTTTCCATCACCACCCCTTGTTGTTAAATATTTTGTCCACCCTAAGCGTGGAAGGGTATACTCAGCTGTGAGTCCCTTGCTCATTGCACCATCAGGATTCAAGCAAGCCGGGCCGACGATGGCTGAAATGCCAGAAACCGGTCCCCGGAAGCTTGTTTCCTTCCCAGTGTAAGAATTGGCTTGGTAGTTTGATTTGCCGTGTTCCCATCATGCACTGGGACAGGAACAGACTAATTTGCATATAGCCAGGTTCTGAGCTGGAATGGTGCAGTGAGCTAAAAAACGGTGGTGGATCTAGCCCTGATCTCTTGACTGGGTGAGAGTATTCTGCTTAATTCAGAGACTCGGTCCATCACCACCCCTTGTTGTTAAATATTTTGTCCACCCTAAGCGTGGAAGGGTATACTCAGATGTGAGTACCTTGCTCATTGCACCATCAGGATTCAAGCAAGCCGGGCCGACGACGGCTGAAATGCCAGAAACCGGTCCCCGGAAGCTTGTTTTCTTCTCAGTGTAAGAAGTGGCTTGGTAGTTTGGTTTGCCCTGTTCCCGTCATGCACTGGGACAGGAACAGACTAATTTGCATATAGCCAGGTTCTGAGCTGGGATGGTGCAGTGAGCTAAAAAATGGTGGTGGATCTAGCCCTGATCTCTTGACTGGGTGAGAGTATTCTGCTTAATTCAGAGACTCGGTCCATCACCACCCCTTGTTGTTAAATATTTTGTCCACCCTAAGCGTGGAAGGGTATACTCAGATGTGAGTACCTTGCTCATTGCACCATCAGGATTCAAGCAAGCCGGGCCGACGACGGCTGAAATGCCAGAAACCGGTCCCCGGAAGCTTGTTTCCTTCTCAGTGTAAGAAGTGGCTTGGTAGTTTTGTTTGCCCTGTTCCCGTCATGCACTGGGACAGGAACAGACTAATTTGCATATAGCCAGGTTCTGAGCTGGGATGGTGCAGTGAGCTAAAAAATGGTGGTGGATCTAGCCCTGATCTCTTGACTGGGTGAGAGTATTCTGCTTAATTCAGAGACTCTGTCCATCACCACCCCTTGTTGTTAAATATTTTGTCCACCCTAAGCGTGGAAGGGTATACTCAGATGTGAGTCCCTTGCTCATTGCACCATCAGGATTCAAGCAAGCCGGGCCGACGACGGCTGAAATGCCAGAAACCGGTCCCCGGAAGCTTGTTTCCTTCCCAGTGTAAGAATTGGCTTGGTAGTTTGGTTTGCCCTGTTCCCGTCATGCACTGGGACAGGAACAGACTAATTTGCATATAGCCAGGTTCTGAGCTGGGATGGTGCAGTGAGCTAAAAAACGGTGGTGGATCTAGCCCTGATCTCTTGACTGGGTGAGAGTATTCTGCTTAATTCAGAGACTCTGTCCATCACCACCCCTTGTTGTTAAATATTTTGTCCACCCTAAGCGTGGAAGGGTATACTCAGATGTGAGTCCCTTGCTCATTTCACCATCAGGATTCAAGCAAGCCGGGCCGACGACGGCTGAAATGCCAGAAACCAGTCCCCGGAAGCTTGTTTCCTTCCCAGTGTAAGAATTGGCTTGGTAGTTTGGTTTGCCCTGTTCCCGTCATGCACTGGGACAGGAACAGACTAATTTGCATATAGCCAGGTTCTGAGCTGGGATGGTGCAGTGAGCTAAAAAACGGTGGTGGATCTAGCCCTGATCTCTTGACTGGGTGAGAGTATTCTGCTTAATTCAGAGACTCTGTCCATCACCACCCCTTGTTGTTAAATATTTTGTCCACCCTAAGCGTGGAAGGGTATACTCAGATGTGAGTCCCTTGCTCATTGCACCAGCAGGATTCAAGCAAGCCGGGCCGACGACTTCTGAAATGCCAGAAACCGGTCCCCGGAAGCTTGTTTCCTTCCCAGTGTAAGAATTGGCTTGGTAGTTTGGTTTGCCCTGTTCCCATCATGCACTGGGACAGGAACAGACTAATTTGCATATAGCCAGGTTCTGAGCTGGGATGGTGCAGTGAGCTAAAAAACGGTGGTGGATCTAGCCCTGATCTCTTGACTGGGTGAGAGTATTCTGCTTAATTCAGAGACTCTGTCCATCACCACCCCTTGTTGTTAAATATTTTGTCCACCCTAAGCGTGGAAGGGTATACTCAGATGTGAGGCCCTTGCTCATTGCACCATCAGGGTTCAAGCATGCCGGGCAGACGATGGCTGAAATGCCAGAAACTGGTCCCCGGAAGCTTGTTTCCTTCCCAGTGTAAGAATTGGCTTGGTAGTTTGGTTTGCCCTGTTCCCATCATGCACTGGGACAGGAACAGACTAATTTGCATATGGCCAGGTTCTGAGCTGGGATGGTGCAGTGAGCTTTAAAACGGTGGTGGATCTAGCCCTGATCTCTTGAATGGGTGAGAGTATTCTGCTTAATTCAGAGACTCTGTCCATCACCATCCCTTGTTGTTAAATATTTTGTCCACCCTAAGCGTGGAAGGGTATACTCAGATGTGAGTCCCTTGCTCATTGCACCATCAGGATTCAAGCAAGCCGGGCCGACGACGGCTGAAATGCCAGAAACCGGTCCCTGGAAGCTTGTTTCCTTCCCAGTGTAAGAATTGGCTTGGTATTTTGGTTTGCCCTGTTCCCATCATGCACTGGGACAGGAACAGACTAATTTGCATATAGCCAGGTTCTGAGCTGGGATGGTGCAGTGAGCTAAAAAACGGTGGTGGATCTAGCCCTGATCTCTTGACTGGGTGAGAGTATTCTGCTTAATTCAGAGACTCTGTCCATCACCACCCCTTGTTGTTAAATATTTTGTCCACCCTAAGCGTGGAAGGGTATACTCAGATGTGAGTCCCTTGCTCATTGCACCATCAGGATTCAAGCAAGCCGGGCCGACGACGGCTGAAATGCCAGAAACCGGTCCCCGGAAGCTTGTTTCCTTCCCAGTGTAAGAATTGGCTTGGTAGTTTGGTTTGCCCTGTTCCCATCATGCACTGGGACAGGAACAGACTAATTTGCATATAGCCAGGTTCTGAGCTGGGATGGTGCAGTGAGCTAAAAAACGGTGGTGGATCTAGCCCTGATCTCTTGACTGGGTGAGAGTATTCTGCTTAATTCAGAGACTCTGTCCATCACCACCCCTTGTTTTTAAATATTTTGTCCACCCTAAGCGTGGAAGGGTATACTCAGATGTGAGTCCCTTGCTCATTGCACCATCAGGATTCAAGCAAGCCGGGCCGACGACGGCTGAAATGCCAGAAACCGGTCCCCGGAAGCTTGTTTCCTTCCCAGTGTAAGAATTGGCTTGGTAGTTTGGTTTGCCCTGTTCCCGTCATGCACTGGGACAGGAACAGACTAATTTGCATATAGCCAGGTTCTGAGCTGGGATGGTGCAGTGAGCTAAAAAACGGTGGTGGATCTAGCCCTGATCTCTTGACTGGGTGAGAGTATTCTGCTTAATTCAGAGACTCTGTCCATCACCACCCCTTGTTGTTAAATATTTTGTCCACCCTAAGCGTGGAAGGGTATACTCAGATGTGAGTCCCTTGCTCATTGCACCATCAGGATTCAAGCAAGCCGGGCCGACGACGGCTGAAATGCCAGAAACCAGTCCCCGGAAGCTTGTTTCCTTCCCAGTGTAAGAATTGGCTTGGTAGTTTGGTTTGCCCTGTTCCCGTCATGCACTGGGACAGGAACAGACTAATTTGCATATAGCCAGGTTCTGAGCTGGGATGGTGCAGTGAGCTAAAAAACGGTGGTGGATCTAGCCCTGATCTCTTGACTGGGTGAGAGTATTCTGCTTAATTCAGAGACTCTGTCTATCACCACCCCTTGTTGTCAAATATTTTGTCCACCTTAAGCGTGGAAGGGTATACTCAGATGTGAGTCCCTTGCTCATTGCACCATCAGGATTCAAGCAAGCCGGGCCGACGACAGCTGAAATGCCAGAAACCGGTCCCCGGAAGCTTGTTTCCTTCCCAGTGCAAGAATTGGCTTGGTAGTTTGGTTTGCCCTGTTCCCATCATGCACTGGGACAGGAACAGACTAATTTGCATTTAGCCAGGTTCTGAGCTGGGATGGTGCAGTGAGCTAAAAAACGGTGGTGGATCTAGCCCTGATCTCTTGACTGGGTGAGAGTATTCTGCTTAATTCAGAGACTCTGTCCATCACCACCCCTTGTTGTTAAATATTTTGTCCACCCTAAGCGTGGAAGGGTATACTTAGATGTGAGTCCCTTGCTCATTGCACCATCAGGATTCAAGCAAGCCAGGCCGACGACGGCTGAAATGCCAGAAACCGGTCCACGGAAGCTTGTTTCCTTCCCAGTGTAAGAATTGGCTTGGTAGTTTGGTTTGCCCTGTTCCCATCATGCACTGGGACAGGAACAGACTAATTTGCATATAGCCAGGTTCTGAGCTGGGATGGTGCAGTGAGCCAAAAAACGGTGGTGGATCTAGCCCTGATCTCTTGACTGGGTGAGAGTATTCTGCTTAATTCAGAGACTCTGTCCATCACCACCCCTTGTTGTGAAATATTTTGTCCACTCTAAGTGTGGAAGGGTATACTCAGATGTGAGTCCCTTGCTCATTGCACCATCAGGATTCAAGCAAGCCGGGCCGACGATGGCTGAAATGCCAGAAACCGGTCCCCGGAAGCTTGTTTCCTTCCCAGTGTAATAATTGGCTTGGTAGTTTGGTTTGCCCTGTTCCCATCATGCACTGGGACAGGAACAGACTAATTTGCATATGGCCAGGTTCTGAGCTGGGATGGTGCAGTGAGCTTTAAAACGGTGGTGGATCTAGCCCTTATCTCTTGAATGGGTGAGAGTATTCTGCTTAATTCAGAGACTCTGTCCATCACCATCCCTTGTTGTTAAATATTTTGTCCACCCTAAGCGTGGAAGGGTATACTCAGATGTGAGTCCCTTGCTCATTGCACCATCAGGATTCAAGCAAGCCGGGCCGACGACGGCTGAAATGCCAGAAACCGGTCCCCGGAAGCTTGTTTCCTTCCCAGTGTAAGAATTGGCTTGGTAGTTTGGTTTGCCCTGTTCCCGTCATGCACTGGGACAGGAACAGACTGATTTGCATATAGCCAGGTTCTGAGCTGGGATGGTGCAGTGAGCTAAAAAACGGTGGTGGATCTAGCCCTGATCTCTTTACTGGGTGAGAGTATTCTGCTTAATTCAGAGACTCTGTCCATCACCACCCCTTGTTGTCAAATATTTTGTCCACCCTAAGCGTGGAAGGGTATACTCAGATGTGAGTCCCTTGCTCATTGCACCATCAGGATTCAAGCAAGCCGGGCCGACGACGGCTGAAATGCCAGAAACCGGTCCCCGGAAGCTTGTTTCCTTCCCAGTGTAAGAATTGGCTTGGTAGTTTGGTTTGCCCCGTTCCCATCATGCACTGGGACAGGAACAGACTAATTTGCATATAGCCAGGTTCTGAGCTGGGATGGTGCAGTGAGCTAAAAAACGGTGGTGGATCTAGCCCTGATCTCTTGACTGGGTGAGAGTATTCTGCTTAATTCAGAGACTCTGTCCATCACCACCCCTTGTTGTTAAATATTTTGTCCACCCTAAGCGTGGAAGGGTATACTCAGATGTGAGTCCCTTGCTCATTGCACCATCAGGATTCAAGCAAGCCGGGCCGACGACGGCTGAAATGCCAGAAACCGGTCCCCGGAAGCTTGTTTCCTTCCCAGTGTAAGAATTGGCTTGGTATTTTGGTTTGCCCTGTTCCCATCATGCACTGGGACAGGAACAGACTAATTTGCATATAGCCAGGTTCTGAGCTGGGATGGTGCAGTGAGCTAAAAAACGGTGGTGGATCTAGCCCTGATCTCTTGACTGGGTGAGAGTATTCTGCTTAATTCAGAGACTCTGTCCATCACCACCCCTTGTTGTTAAATATTTTGTCCACTCTAAGCGTGGAAGGGTATACTCAGATGTGAGTCCCTTGCTCATTGCACCTTCAGGATTCAAGCAAGCCGGGCCGACGATGGCTGAAATGCCAGAAACCGGTCCCCGGAAGCTTGTTTCCTTCCCAGTGTAATAATTGGCTTGGTAGTTTGGTTTGCCCTGTTCCCATCATGCACTGGGACAGGAACAGACTAATTTGCATATGGCCAGGTTCTGAGCTGGGATGGTGCAGTGAGCTTTAAAACGGTGGTGGATCTAGCCCTTATCTCTTGAATGGGTGAGAGTATTCTGCTTAATTCAGAGACTCTGTCCATCACCATCCCTTGTTGTTAAATATTTTGTCCACCCTAAGCGTGGAAGGGTATACTCAGATGTGAGTCCCTTACTCATTGCACCATCAGGATTCAAGCAAGCCGGGCCGACGACGGCTGAAATGCCAGAAACCGGTCCCCGGAAGCTTATTTCATTCCCAGTGTAAGAATTGGCTTGGTAGTTTGGTTTGCCCTGTTCCCATCATGCACTGGGCAGGAACAGACTAATTTGCATATAGCCAGGTTCTGAGCTGGGATGGTGCAGTGAGCTAAAAAACGGTGGTGGATCTAGCCCTGATTTCTTGAATGGGTGAGAGTATTCTGCTTAATTCAGAGACTCTGTCCATCACCACCCCTTGTTGTTAAATATTTTGTCCTTCCTAAGCGTGGAAGGGTATACTCAGCTGTGAGTCCCTTGCTCATTGCACCATCAGGATTCAAGCAAGCCGGGCCGACGATGGCTGAAATGCCAGAAACCGGTCCCCGGAAGCTTGTTTCCTTCCCAGTGTAAGAATTGGCTTGGTAGTTTGGTTTGCCGTGTTCCCATCATGCACTGGGACAGGAACAGACTAATTTGCATATAGCCAGGTTCTGAGCTGGAATGGTGCAGTGAGCTAAAAAACGGTGGTGGATCTAGCCCTGATCTCTTGACTGGGTGAGAGTATTCTGCTTAATTCAGAGACTCGGTCCATCACCACCCCTTGTTGTTAAATATTTTGTCCACCCTAAGCGTGGAAGGGTATACTCAGATGTGAGTACCTTGCTCATTGCACCATCAGGATTCAAGCAAGCCGGGCCGACGACGGCTGAAATGCCAGAAACCGGTCCCCGGAAGCTTGTTTCCTTCCCAGTGTAAGAATTGGCTTGGTAGTTTGGTTTGCCCTGTTCCCATCATGCACTGGGACAGGAACAGACTAATTTGCATATAGCCAGGTTCTGAGCTGGGATGGTGCAGTGAGCTAAAAAACGGTGGTGGATCTAGCCCTGATCTCTTGACTGGGTGAGAGTATTCTGCTTAATTCAGAGACTCTGTCCATCACCACCCCTTGTTGTTAAATATTTTGTCCACCCTAAGCGTGGAAGGGTATACTCAAATGTGAGTCCCTTGCTCATTGCACCATCAGGATTCAAGCAAGCCGGGCCGACGACGGCTGAAATGCCAGAAACCGGTCCCCGGAAGCTTGTTTCCTTCCCAGTGTAAGAATTGGCTTGGTAGTTTGGTTTGCCCTGTTCCC
This sequence comes from Lissotriton vulgaris, assembly GCF_964263255.1. Taxonomy (NCBI): domain Eukaryota; kingdom Metazoa; phylum Chordata; class Amphibia; order Caudata; family Salamandridae; genus Lissotriton; species Lissotriton vulgaris. Next base: position 480,704,171 of record NC_141689.1, read on the forward strand.
ATCACGCACTGGGACAGGAACAGACTAATTTGCATATAGCCAGGTACTGAGCTGGGATGGTGCAGTGAGCTAAAAAATGGTGGTGGATCTAGCCCTGATCTCTTGACTGGGTGAGAGTATTCTGCTTAATTCAGAGACTCTGTCCATCACCACCCCTTGTTGTTAAATATTTTGTCCACCCTAAGCGTGGAAGGGTATACTCAGATGTGAGTCCCTTGCTCATTGCACCATCAGGATTCAAGCAAGCTGGGCCGACGACGGCTGAAATGCCAGAATCCGGTCCCCGGAAGCTTGTTTCCTTCCCAGTGTAAGAATTGGCTTGGTAGTTTGGTTTGCCCTGTTCCCATCATGCACTGGGACAGGAACAGACTAATTTGCATATAGCCAGGTTCTGAGCTGGGATGGTGCAGTGAGCTAAAAAACGGTGGTGGATCTAGCCCTGATCTCTTGACTGGGTGAGAGTATTCTGCTTAATTCAGAGACTCTGTCCATCACCACCCCTTGCTGTTAAATATTTTGTCCACCCTAAGCGTGGAAGGGTATACTCAGATGTGAGTCCCTTGCTCATTGCACCATCAGGATTCAAGCAAGCCGGGCCGACGACGGCTGAAATGCCAGAAACCGGTCCCCGGAAGCTTGTTTCCTTCCCAGTGTAAGAATTGGCTTGGTAGTTTGGTTTGCCCTGTTCCCATCATGCACTGGGACAGGAACAGACTAATTTGCATATAGCCAGGTTCTGAGCTGGGATGGTGCAGTGAGCTAAAAAACGGTGGTGGATCTAGCCCTGATCTCTTGACTGGGTGAGAGTATTCTGCTTAATTCAGAGACTCTGTCCATCACCACCCCTTGTTGTTAAATATTTTGTCCACCCTAAGCGTGGAAGGGTATACTCAAATGTGAGTCCCTTGCTCATTGCACCATCAGGATTCAAGCAAGCCGGGCCGACGACGGCTGAAATGCCAGAAACCGGTCCCCGGAAGCTTGTTTCCTTCCCAGTGTAAGAATTGGCTTGGTAGTTTGGTTTGCCCTGTTCCCATCACGCACTGGGACAGGAACAGACTAATTTGCATATAGCCAGGTTTTGAGCTGGGATGGTGCAGTGAGCTAAAAAATGGTGGTGGATCTAGCCCTGATATCTTGACTGGGTGAGAGTATTCTGCTTAATTCAGAGACTCTGTCCATCACCACCCCTTGTTGTTAAATATTTTGTCCACCCTAAGCGTGGAAGGGTATACTCAGATGTGAGTCCCTTGCTCATTGCACCATCAGGATTCAAGCAAGCCGGGCCGACGACGGCTGAAATGCCAGAATCCGGTCCCTGGAAGCTTGTTTCCTTCCCAGTGTAAGAATTGGCTTGGTAGTTTGGTTTGCCCTGTTCCCATCATGCACTGGGACAGGAACAGACTAATTTGCATATAGCCAGGTTCTGAGCTGGGATGGTGCAGTGAGCTAAAAAACGGTGGTGGATCTAGCCCTGATCTCTTGACTGGGTGAGAGTATTCTGCTTAATTCAGAGACTCTGTCCATCACCACCCCTTGCTGTTAAATATTTTGTCCACCCTAAGCGTGGAAGGGTATACTCAGATGTGAGTCCCTTGCTCATTGCACCATCAGGATTCAAGCAAGCCGGGCTGACGACGGCTGAAATGCCAGAAACCGGTCCCCGGAAGCTTGTTTCCTTCCCAGTGTAAGAATTGGCTTGGTAGTTTGGTTTGCCCTGTTCCCATCATGCACTGGGACAGGAACAGACTAATTTGCATATAGCCAGGTTCTGAGCTGGGATGGTGCAGTGAGCTAAAAAACGGTGGTGGATCTAGCCCTGATCTCTTGACTGGGTGAGAGTATTCTGCTTAATTCAGAGACTCTGTCCATCACCACCCCTTGTTGTTAAATACCTATTTAAAGTAGCAAGCAAAGATTGTATTGTATCAACCTTTGGGACCAGTATAAATGCCGAGCCGAGTCAGAAATTATCTTGCCGCATGCAGAAAATTAATTTCACAGCGGAGATTCACCAAGTCATGGAGCGAGAAACTAGGAGGGAATAGAAATTATATCAGGGCGTCAGTGGCACAGAAACCGAGTAAAGTGCTGAGTGCAATATTATCTGCACAGGGATTCATCGTTATGATCTTACCTAGTAACAAGCAGAATGCCGCGCGACGTGCAGTCGATTCGGGACAAGTGTCCACTGCCTCACGTTCCACAATATAAGGACAGCGTTTGGAGCTAGAAACAGGACTATGTTATTGGCGGCCATATTGGACTAGTCAAGACAGTTCATAGTATGATCTAGAAACAGGACTGTGTTTTAGGTATGATCTAAAAACAGGACTGTGTTTTAGGCGGCCATGTTGAGCTAGTTGAAGAAGTTCTAGGCATGATCTAGAAACAGGACTGCGTTTGGCAGCCATATTTAGCTAGTCAAAATATCGATCCGAAAGGGTAAATGTGAGTGCGGCTTTTTTTAATGAGCCGGCAACACATATATACATATTCTAGTTAAATGGAGGCATGAGGAGAGCCTCACAACTAAATTAACCACGATACAGAAGGGGGGGATCTGTAATTTGGTATTTACTCATAGAACATCCGCCACTTAACAAATTTAATATACAACTTATCGTGTTTCATATGAGTGCTTGACGAACATCATAAATATTAACAAACAATAAGGGACAATGTCAAAACCTCATATAAGTTTCTTAATATGTATTAAGACAATCAATCCTACATATATTGATTTCAGAGAGCTCTTGGTTAATAGGACATGGGGCAATCATTGAAATGTAGGTGTGCTTAATAGATGGTAACCTATTCATGGCAGGCATGCCAAAGAATGCCATTCAGTTGCAGAATTGAGACCGCTTTTCACAGTATCGGTAAGGCAAATTAGTTTGCCTTCTCGTAGTGTGAGGATCCTATCAATATTGTTTTGTCTCTTGTTTGGTTTTATGACTTCAAGGACCCACCATATCATATCTGTTTCTTTATGGCCTGACTGCAAAAAATGCTCAACCAAAGGAGCAGTTTCTTTCCTACAACGTATCTGTGATTGATGTTGTAGTATGCGTTTTTTTATTGGTTGAATAGTTTTGCCTAAGTAGTGTAACTGGCAGGGGCATTGAATGCAGTAAACCACATTTGTGGTATTTCAGTTGGAGAAATTTTTGTTTGTGAATTGAATATCATTGATTTTACAAGTTTTCACTGTCGTAGTGGTGGCACATGCTGCGCAGTTATTACATTTGAAGTGACCAACTATTGGACTTAGTTGCCTCATGTTATCCACAGTATTTTCAGAAAGAGTGTTATCATGGGCATGTATTAATCTGTCCTGCAAGTTAGTACCACGTTTAAATGCAAAGAGTGGTTTCTGCGTGAATTCAGGAAATGAATGAAGTAAATTCCATTGCCTTGATACAATTTTCTTAATTGCGTTTGAGTGTGTACCAAAGGTAGATACACATACAATATTAGTCTTATTCAATCGATCTTTGACAGTTAGTAAGGTGTCTCGGTCATAGTACCAGGCCCTTTTCATTGATTTCCTCAGTAGTCTACTAGGGTAACCACGTGAGTCTAGTTTGTCTTTCAGTTTGTTAGCTATATTAAAGTAGTCATCTTTGAGTGTACAATTTCGTCTAAGACGAAGAAATTGTCCAAATAGTAGTCCATCTTTCAATGCTCGAGGGTGATGACTGGTATATTTTAAAAGTGTGTTCCTCGCAGTTTTTTTAGTAAACAAAGTGGTATAGAGTTGGTTATTTGTGTCAACTTTAATGTTTATGTCAAGGTACGGCATTTCTGTGGTGTTATATTCAAGGGTGAACTGAAGATTGGTGTTTCTGGAGTTTAACCATAGGTGGAAATCATTCAGTTGATTGACAGTACCATCCCAGACTAAAAAAACGTCATCGATATAACGTAGCCATTTCAAGATATTTGAGGAAAATGGATTAGAGGAATGCCAAATGTGTTCATCCTCAAACTGTGCCACATAAATATTCGCTATATCTGGGGCAAAAACAGCACCCATGGCCACTCCTTTCTGTTGTTGGTAAAAGGAGTTCTGATATAGGAAGAAATTCTCACATAGAGGCAGTCTTGTACACTCCAAGATGAAAGCAGTAGGGACAGAGTGCGGTCTTGGTCTAGATTCTAACAGTATGTTAAGTATATCCAATACTTCAATTTGAGGGATGTTTGTATACAGGCTTTCTATGTCCATAGAAACCAGTATGTTAGTTGTTGGATCAAATTGAAATTTTTCAACCTCATTTATTACTGCTGTAGTACCTCTGATGTAAGTAGAGCGTTCAACAGCGAATGGTCTGATGAAGACATCTGCATACTGTGCCAGGGGTTTTAAGATCGAATTACATCCCGACACAATCGGGCGACCTGGTGGATTGTTTAAATCTTTATGCACCTTCGGGAGCATATAGATTGCAGGTACTGTGGGTGTTTTATTGATTAAGAAGGAAGCCTCTTTCTCGTTCAGCCAGCCACCCTCTAGACCTGTTTTGCTTAAAGTTATGATTTCTGTAGCCAGTCTTTTAGTTGGATTACAGGTCAGCTTTATGTAATGAGTGGTAACAGATAATTGTCTCATCATTTCTTCATTGTATTTAGATTTTTGCCATAGCACTATGCCACCGCCTTTGTCAGCTGGTTTAAGTATGGCATCTGGTAGCTTCTGGAGGTTTTGTAAGGCTAATTGTTGTTCTTTAGGTAGGTTGGGTTTGAATTTACATGGATTTTTAAAGAGATTTTCTATCTCTAAAAGAGTTGCGTTCCCAAAGGTAATTATGTCTTTGTTGACCATTGCATTAGGAGGGTAAAAAGTAGATGGATTTCCTTGTCCGGTAAAGCCTAATTTGGGATCAGAGAAATTGTTAGCAAAGAAGTTTTTTAATGTAATTGTGCGAAAAAAACCATATAGTTCCAGTTTTGTTTGAAACAAATCATTTTTGTAATTTGGTACAAAGCTGAGGCCATTAGAAAGGACTGCCATCTCTTGTTCAGAGAGCTTATATGTAGAGAGGTTGAAGATAGGTATAGTTAAATCTTCATTTACCATTCGTAGTACCGGTTCCGGGTTTGGCGGAAACCCGGTGTGTACTGTTTCCGGTACCATCCCCTCTTCGGTTGTTAGGGCCTCCCTGGTGGTCTGGAGCCCCGTTGGTCCTGGCCTAAAAAAGATTGATTGGATGTGGATGGTTGTTGATCGTTTTGGCGATAGTTAGAATTGAATGATCTCTCACTACCAGAGTCAGAACCAGTTTCAGAGAAGGTCACACGTTTAGATGGTTGGTTGTTTGGACCTTGAGATGTATAAAAAGCTTTCCTCAAATAAGGGTAGGTATTCTCCTTATTATATCTTTTAATATCGATTTGGAGTTTCTCAGTTTTTTTATGTGCGTTAAACTTCTCAAACTCTTTTATTGTTTGTTGTATTTTGTCGAGTAGGAGTTTGCTATTGGTGATGGTGCTGTCACCAGAGATCTTTTTTTCTAAGGATTCAATTTCCTTTTGTCAGAGTTTGAATTTGACCATCCAGGTGCGTGAGCACCTGTTGGCGGAAAAGCTAAATCCAATTTTAAATTCTTTGTCGTCTACAAAAATAATCGGGATATTGAGTATTTGTAGACCTGCCGGGATGATATTGGCATTTAAACAGTCTGTAAGAAATTTCGCATGTAATTCCGTGCGTACAAGTTTCTTTTTAAGCCTTTCAAGTTGATTTAAATCTGACTCATAAGGTAGATTGGTGACTGGGCCTTTATTCCCTAATAGGGAAGGGTCAGATGCAATTTTTAAAATGTATTCATCAGTGTAGGCAAGAGTTTCAGCCTCAGACATTGATTATGAAGAAATTTCAAAACAACCACTAGTTAAAGCGATCGATTGAATAAGACTAATATTGTATGTGTATCTACATTTGGTACACACTCAAACGCAATTAAGAAAATTGTATCAAGGCAATGGAATTTACTTCATTAATTTCCTGAATTCACGCAGAAACCACTCTTTGCATTTAAACGTGGTACTAACTTGCAGGACAGATTAATACATGCCCATGATAACACTCTTTCTGAAAATACTGTGGATAACATGAGGCAACTAAGTCCAATAGTTGGTCACTTCAAATGTAATAACTGCGCAGCATGTGCCACCACTACGACAGTGAAAACTTGTAAAATCAATGATATTCAATTGACAAACAAAAATTTCTCCAACTGCAATACCACAAATGTGGTTTACTGCATTCAATGCCCCTGCCAGTTACACTACTTAGGCAAAACTAATCAACCAATAAAAAAACGCATACTACAACATCAATCACGGATACGTTGTAGGAAAGAAACTGCTCCTTTGGTTGAGCATTTTTTGCAGTCAGGCCATAAAGAAACAGATATGATATGGTGGGTCCTTGAAGTCATAAAACCAAACAAGAGACAAAACAATATTGATAGGATCCTCACACTACGAGAAGGCAAACTAATTTGCCTTACCGATACTGTGAAAAGGGGTCTCAATTCTGCAACTGAATGGCATTCTTTGTCATGCCTGCAATGAATAGGTTACCATCTATTAAGCACACCTACATTTCAATGATTGCCCCATGTCCTATTAACCAAGAGCTCTCTGAAATCAATATATGTAGGATTGATTGTCTTAATACATATTAAGAAACTTATATGAGGTTTTGACATTGTCCCTTATTGTTTTTTAATATTTATGATGTTCGTCAAGCACTCATATGAAACACGATAAGTTGTATATTAAATTTGTTAAGTGGCGGATGTTCTATGAGTAAATACCAAATTACAGATCCCCCCCTTCTGTATCGTGGTTAATTTAGTTGTGAGGCTCTCCTCATGCCTCCATTTAACTAGAATATGTATATATGTGTTGCCGGCTCATTAAAAAAAGCCGCACTCACATTTACCCTTTCGGATTGATATTTTGACTAGCTAAATATGGCTGCCAAACGCAGTCCTGTTTCTAGATCATGCCTAGAACTTCTTCAACTAGCTCAACATGGCCGCCTAAAACACAGTCCTGTTTTTAGATCATACCTAAAACACAGTCCTGTTTCTAGATCATACTATGAACTGTCTTGACTAGTCCAATATGGCCGCCAATAACATAGTCCTGTTTCTAGCTCCAAAAGCTGTCCTTATATTGTGGAACGTGAGGCAGTGGACACTTGTCCCGAATCGACTGCACGTCGCGCGGCATTCTGCTTGTTACTAGGTAAGATCATAGCGATGAATCCCTGTGCAGATAATATTGCACTCGGCACTTTACTCGGTTTCTGTGCCACTGATGCCCTGATATAATTTCTATTCCCTCCTAGTTTCTCGCTCCATGACTTGGTGAATCTCCGCTTTGAAATTAATTTTCTGCATGCGGCAAGATAATTTCTGACTCGGCTCGGCATTTATACTGGTCCCAAAGGTTGATACAATACAATCTTTGCTTGCTACTTTAAATAGGTAAGCTCACAACTATAAATTAAGATACTGGCAATATCTACTGGGAATACTTAGATATTGACGCCTTGATACTTCTTACTATTCCTTAGATTACCACCGTATGGTTGTCGAATTATCTGCTCTGAAATTGACCACCTACATATGGAAAGATTTATCTTCTAACTTGGAGTTGTGATTTAATTCACTTTTTTGATGACTTACAGGTATGTGATTCCCCCGCTATATTAGCCATATCGCATAATCGGACCATACTTAATAACAGATAGGTCCAATATCTCTGATCATTTATGTTTTAGCTCATCGGGCGATTGCATACCTCAAAACGCCACCATTAGCACAGCAAAGTCCACTACCTGCTCTATATGCTAAGAGGGTACTGAAAACGTTGAATAGGTAAACCACTTCCAGCCTTTTCCCTTTAAAATTTTGAACAATGAATTGGGTTATAATAACCAAGTTATATATATTTAGGAGTGGCTCAACTTTGACATTGTATCTTGGCCCACCTAAAGACATTACATTTTGGTAGTGCGAGGAAATGAGGTAATACTTTATTAACATTAATTCCCTTGGTTTCATATAACATCCGCACGATTTCCAAAGGAACTGCTTATTCAAACCATGTTTACTTGTTCATCCCTGTCTTTGCTACTAAATTATCATGCTCAGATTTTAAATGAGAATTGACAAGAGTTCTCTTATTGTTACATTCAGGTGACTATAGATTTTGACAAATTACAGGATCATGACAATATAAGACTGTCATAGCTAAATTTTTTTGAATGAATTTTGGCATTAGTGCTACAGGATTATTGAACTGGTCGCATGTCCCAATGTTCTAGTGCGAAAAAACCTTTTGTGTTTTTGAACAAAAATCTGTTTGCACCAAGTAATGTGTCTATATTTTATTATTCAAATGATCTTCTACAGATGAATTCTAGGTTCACAATGTTTTTTATGTTTTGTGTTCATTATCATGTCAGTATTTCTTAAATGTTTCTAGTGTTCTTTATATGTTTCTTGTTATGTCACCGAGGTGTAAGGAATAGATATAGTTAATGTAGATTTGTAATTGTAAATATTTTTATTTCAGATTACAATATCTCTGTACAGATTTCAATTGACAGCAGTCCTGAAGATGGTTTCTACAAATAACTCTTAGGAAACCGAAACGTCGACCCTACATCTTATCCCTATCTTGTTTTATTCAATGTGACTGGGGATAGATGTCTTTTAGGTTCTGTTGAGTCACGTATTGATTTATTTCTGTGTGTACCCACAGACCTATTCTTTGTTTGTTTACTTATCTGTATATGAAGTGTATCCTTTAAAATTCCTTTTGATAAAAATCTATTTTTCTAATAAACCTTGTGTTTTGTTTATATGTTGTGTCCTGTTAAAATTGAGTTTACATTGAATTAGAGTCTAATAGCACTCGATTTGTTCACATTAAGGATTATGAATTCATCCTTTTAAAGCCATCACAAATTACAAAATACATACTAAAATAAATTCCCTTGAAGGCACTTTTACCTTTTCACTTTTGACATCTTGGCACCCTTGAAATTGCATTCTCAATTTGCGATTCTCTAATTGAGAATTGCAAATTAAGAATGTCTTCCCATTCAATCCTATGGGTCTCTGGGCCCATAGAAATGAATGGGGAGGTATATCTTCATTGCGAGTCGCAATTTGCAATTCACAATTAGGAAAAAGGAGGATTCGCAAAATTACTTGCAAATCCTACATACATAGCGGTTTGCGATTCTCAAATAGCGATTTGCAAAAAAATAGCAATTTGAGAATCGCTAAATTAGAGTTTGATACATATGGCCCAATATTTTTAATGTGCAATGTTTATTACGTTATTTAGAACTTGATCATAATGACTAAATAGATTAAGTTGAAAAAATCAATCTGATAATGCCTTCAAAGTGCAAAGAAAGGTACTGAGGCATGACTACTTTTCACAACTAAGTAATAAAAAGGAAGCAATCCAGCATTCTGTTAGAAGCTGTCTGCCTGTTCCATTGGGAGAGATCTTATCTTGACAGAAGAGATCTTATCTTGACTGTGAATGGAGCTTAAACTGCATTAACAGCTTTATTAAAAGTAGAGGGAATGCGTGCAGCCAAGAAAATTTTACAAAATAAAAAGTTCCACACAAAAGTGAATGAACACAGTAATTTGGTTATGGGAACTCATATGAGCCCTCTTTTAAGATATGTTAAATACAAGAGATTTAGGCGAAATCTAAGAGTATGGTTATACGAGAAGTTAACAGCTAATAACCTAAAACAAGATGCCTTTACTTGCTGCAACGTGAAGAAAGTCTTGAAGATCATGATCTATCTCACCTGGTAAGCAGGTCTTCCTAGAAGTAGATGCAAACAGCTCATTAGAACCACCCTGAACCAATTTAAATGAAGCAAAATTCCTTCTGAAATATAACACATTCAATTATCATGAAACTCATTGACTAAAAAAGTTCTTATACCTCCGATTCCATCTGTTGGGCATGCCAATTAATCAATTTGATGGATCATGGAACGCTGCCTTACATCGTCACAATCATAGATTATTTAGACACAAATCTGAATTGCTGGTCCACATATTATGCTCCTGCCGGAGCTTATTGGATCTGAGGAGGAAGTATCTTTGTCAATCCTTCATAGACAACAATGTAAGAACAGTCAAGGAAGTGACAAGCTGCAGCTTTTCCCTCCAGAGACATTGTTTTGCTCCCAAACTTGTGAAATTCTTAGACTTAGCTCAAGTTGACAGGCCAATAAAAATCAGAAATCTCAAATAGAGAAGACTGCTGGCAGACGAGTCAATTTCAAGCTTATCCACCGCTGCCTGCTGACCTGGACATTAAGATTTGGATTGTATGGCAATTTGTTATTCTGTTATGAAATACTTTTATTTTTGCAACTTTGTAATTGATTGATTTAAGTGCAATAAGTTATTATCTTTCTACCTACTGATTTCCTGTTGTCATCTAGAGATAGCTTCTTTACCATATACGTCTTATGGTTACCTCCACAGACTGCCTGACAGAATTTCATGTGGTCTGTCCCTCAAGTGGAGTTTCAAGCTGTTGCTCTTCCTTTAGCAGAGGTTGATCGTCCAATGTGAGTCGCGTTATTATTGTTTCTTGCCTAACTGAGTGATTGGTGAAGAAAAAGAAGCAGGAATTCTTTAGGATTCGGGCCCCTCTCTATAATAGGGAACTAGAGGAAGCATCAATGGATTCTCCTGATAAAGAAGAATCAAGTAAACAGGGATGAATGCAATTAAGTTCTTTTTTTACCCTACATGGAGAGTTGGCCAAAATATGTGCCAGCTTTGAGGCTGTTGTAAAACAAAGTAGAAGGCTTATTGGGCAGAGTGATTTAAGTGGACTGTGAGGATACATCTACTACCACCACCATTCATTCTCTACAGGGCAGTGAGACTGAGCCTAGAGGGATGCTTGGTAACCTTACAGTTATTAAAGACTGTGTAATACATAGAGTCTTGATGCTTGATTCCTGGACAGAGGTACTTAACAACGAACAGAGAAGTGCAACTTATAAGTAGTAGGTGTCCCTGCAACAACTTCTGAGGATTCCCTCACCCATGTGTGGAAGAAATGTTGTAAGATTTCCTTGACTTACAGGAAGGGGATGAACAACAGGGTCTGCAGGCCTTCATGCACGTTTCATTAGTGGTTATAGTACCCTACGAAGGATGGTTTTGGCTTCTTTTGATTATTAAGACAGAATATCGCAGGCAGTGGTGTTTTGTTAAAAGGGTGTGATCTGGGAGGTTAATAATTGACTTGTCCTCTGCGATTTGCATCCAGATACTTCGGCAACAAAGAGGCCTTGTTGGATATTAGGATTACTTTGTTGCGAGGGATCTGAAAGCTTGGGCCTGTTTGACTGAACGTGACTTATCAGGGAAAGAAACATTTTTTAGTCAGTTGAGGCTGTAAACTCCTTCTTCAGAGGTAATTAAAATTAAAATGTTACTTATTCTTTAATAATGCTGCAAGGATAATGGGTATTTGTCTCTGGTGGTGTGTTGTTATTTAGCCCAGTGTTAATGGTTATCCATTGGTACTTGTGAGGTAGTTTAATGGGGTTTAATTGCAGTTTTGCTTTAGCCCTTGTCCCTCCCGTATCCCCTTCTTTCCCACTATTGGCTACTAGAGAGTTAGGGTGTTACATTATCTGTGTGCCATGCTTGGACTACAGTCCCTGTAAAACATTAGTGATTTTATTCATTTCGTGTTATGTTGGAGCTGAACTCAGTTACTGTGGCCTTGCAAGGTGTTCTTTGTCCAATATATGACAGTAATAGATGAGACGTCTTACAGTTTGTGAAATCATTTTTATGTACTGTTTTAATATCTAGAAACCTGAAGCCTTATGCCTGCTTGTGAAAGTAGACACTTGAGTGGGATATTTGACTGGGCGTTAGTATAAAGCTGACTCACAATTAGCATAGCGAAGGCTTATCTTCTGCTGTCGAAGTTACCACTGATACAGCGCGCATGCAAGTACAGAGGGAAATACTTTGTGGGAGGTCTGCCACTGAATGTTTTAGCAGGCTTATATGCTGGCTTATAACTTCAGGTGCACTGTGTCTAGCTAGACCCAATAGAATCAGCAGCCTGTGTACTGCTAATATTTTCATAATATTTGGTTTTATGTATGCCCATGCATGCGCATTTCTTGCAAGGAATGCTCATGTGCAGGTGCCCGCACATGCGCAGTTTTCATGAAGAAGGCACAATAGAGGAAGAGGGCAGCCCGGGGATGCCACCAATAAGGTAAGGAGTTTTCTGGGTCTTTTAAATAGATGTTTTTAAATGTTTTAATAGCGTGGGTGGGAGGCGGGTGGTGCGTAGCAGAGCTTTGCGGAGTGTACGAAGATTGATTCCGTGGCACTCTGCGTAGCCTCGCTATGTTCACTACACCTAGCTTATGTAACAGGTAGACAAATTCTTTCTTTTTTGTTAGATTCATTCTAATGTGGGGGTTCCAGTGCTCCTCTTTGCCCTTCTGAGTTCAGCTTGAACGCACTGTCAGCATGCTATATTGGAAAACTTTATGTAAGTGTTTACCCAAGACTTGCATCTTTCTAGATTCCTTAATGGACTTGCACCCACCACCTACTGGGTGTTGTGTAAGCCCAAAATGAAAAAAAGATTACTTCTCGACATTCCCCTTTAGAGGACTCTGAGAATAGCTTTCCAAATTCATGTTGATCCTACCTTCCTTATGTGATGCACGATTGTTGATCTTACACCCTTATACATGCTGGTAAGGTGTGCCACATTGATTATATCCTCACTTATTGTGACTTCATTTCAGATATGTACCTTATTTGATCTCATTTAATTCTTTCTTCTACAATTTTATGCTGCGCTGGTACCCAAATGCTTCACATAGGTTGTGATGTCCCTCTTACTCTCTGCCATATTACTGTCTCCTTCTATCCTTTTCTTGATGTTCATCACTAAATGATGCATCTTCTTTATCTCATTTCTGATCACAAAACTTCAGTGGTCAAAACTGTTGTATCTTTGAAATTGAGCAGTCTGCACCTTGACTATAGCCACCAGATGTGGAAGCATAGGCTCTTCAGAGACATGATGAAAGAACTAGATCACCATATTAGCTCAGAGTTAAAAGGCACCACTGTTTATAACTATAACTAATCTTTATATTTCATGACCTGCATATATGAAGCACGAGCTGCATGATTGATCCCACTTATGCTGCTAGTAGCCTGTTTTCTATGTTGTATACTTTTGAGTTACATTCCACTTCCAGCGGTGTGCAGCAGTGTTCTCAACTCATGCAGTTGAGGACTGCTTCACTGCGAGAGCAGTCTGGGCTTGAGCTCCTGTTACAGCACTCTAAATTCTTTTCTACAAGCTCCTACTTGCTTTGGTCATTTGGGTGTGAATGCAACCTGCAAAACTTGGAAACAATAATACTGGTGACCTTCAATCGAAGCACAAGTATCCACATTTATTGAAGGGTGTTATTCGACAAGCATTGGAAGATGCATTACACTCCCCTCCATATGGTTCTATTGCCTGAAGATGCATGGCCAAAGGTAGCTCTTGATTTTAAGGGCACTTTTGAGCTCTTGCCCAGCCATCAAAAATATATGCTAGTCTTGGTAGACAATTTTTCAAAACGGTTGTACTTTGATTTTACCTTGTTCCAAATAATGATGCTATTATCACATTTGTGAAGAAAAGTTTTGAAGTTGAAGCATCCAAAGAGATTGTTACTGATAAAGGCACTCATTTCATATTCAGGCAAATGAAAACCTTCATTACCTCCTCGTTAGTCTTCCTCACCACATGACTAACAAAGTGAGCTTCAGCTCCACACCAGAACCCTCCAAAGCAAAAAACAGTCAGCCTCCCATACCCTCCCAATATGGCCGATCAATTAAACCCTTGACCTCTATAAGAGGCGGGCCGGCCCAACCCATCAGCCTTTTTTTTTTAGTTCTGCGCAGGATTACTCTCCAGTTGCACCATCAGGTAAGTGGTTCCTGCTGTAGCAGGTACGTGGGTCTTGGATTGGCGGTCCTGCTCTAGCGGGCCCTAGGATCAGGGACCTTTCCCCCCTTCCTTTCCCCGGTTTTGTAGAGCCGGTTAGGCTCTGCCCTAGCGAGCCAAGGGTCAACAGGGGCGGCGGGGGTGGCCCGGCCTCGTTTTCAGCCTTCTTATTCCCTGGTCGTCTCAGCTTGACCTCCGCCCTGTTGGGATGGCTTCTCCCCCTGCCCCTCTGGGCCTTTTACGGGGGGGGGGGTGGGGTGCGTCCCGGCACTTGTGGTGGCTTGGGTTATCTGGGTGGTGGCTGGCGATCTGTGTGTCTTGGCCGCGCCCGGTCTCTTTGCATGCCGGGTGTTGCGGGGCCCTCAGGTCTCGCTTGGACTGACGCTGGCACCAACCCCTCGAGGGAGGTGCGGCGGTCGGCTGCGGTGCTTCGCGTATCCCTCCCTGTGCACTTACCGGCATTGGGGGTCAGGTCCCCACCGCGTTGTTTGGTCTCCTCCGGCAGGATTCCTCGTTGAGTCTTTGGGATGTGTGTGGTAACACATTCTCTGGAGGGCAGAGACAGCCTGGTGCAGGGAAGAACCCTTGCCGCGCAGTGAACCGCCGGGGTCCTGGCCCTCCGCTGAGTTGATTTCAGGGGATCGTGTATACAGGCACCATTGTTTGCACATGATCCTGCAGGCGTTGGACCAGAGCCGGTGTAACGGAGAGCTGTTGCTCATTGGCCCGTGTTCTGCATCTGTGGATGTGGGTTTTGTGTCCTGCCCCTGCTATCTAGAGTTCCCTTGGTGGTTTTTGTTTCCGCCGGTGCTTTTGGTTGTCCGGGGGTGCTGGTATTCCTGCTTCTCCCCCCAGAGGCGAGGCCCTGTGCTTCCGGGGTGGTTTTTGTATCCTCCTCTTTTTTGTCCCTGTTTTTGGGGTCCTGGAGCATGCTGGCTCTGGTTGTTTCCTGGGAGTGTTGACGAGGTTCGGGCTCTTTTTCGCCCAGCTCTTCTGTCCTTCTGTCCTTTGGTATGTTTCTGCCTGTGGCTTTTCCTCCCTGTGTGCCTTTGTTCCTGTTGGTTATTCTTAGTTCGGCTGGGCCGGGCCTGGAGGTTGGCTTGCTGTGTGGATGCCTGGGTGCTCGCTTCGGCGGCTCGCTTCCCCCTTGTGGGACGGTACTGGGGCGGTTTGCTTGGCCCCTGTGCGGGGCGGTCTCGCTCCTCCATGCTGTGTTCCCCTCCCTGCCGGGCTCTGTGTTTTCTTCTGCATGGTGGCCTCTGGTGGGCGTTCGCTTCCTTTCTGGTGGCTTGGCCTTGGGCCTGGTCCCTTCAGCTCTTCGGGACGCCTTCTGGGCTTTTCGCTGTTGGCCGGTTGGGTTCCCTTTGTGGCCGGGTCTCTTCTGAGTTGTTTCCTGCACCTTCCTGGGTCTGTTTTGCCTTGTGCCTGCCTGGGTTCTCCCCTTGGTGTCGCGCTCCCTTCCAGGGGCTCTTTTGTGCACTGGGGTCTGTGTCCTCCCCGTTTCTATCCTTGTGGGTGAGGTTGTTGTGCCCTTTGTTCGGTTGGCGTGCTGGGTTCCTTATGGACCCCTATCCATTCTTGCGGCTCCTGCCAGTCTGTTTACATCTGGTTCCGATGCCCCGTTCCTCTGTTGGTTTCGGCTCTCTCGCGGTTGGTGGTCCTCCGTGCGGTGTTGCTGTGTTTCTGTCGGACTGCTTCTCTTTACTGCTGTGGCTATTTGTTGGGTCGCTGTGGTAGGGAAGCCCTCTGTTTCTTTGGTTCCTCTGTCTGTGTTTGGACCGGATTGCTGCTTTCTGTTCTGGGGCCTGTTTGTTGTTGCTTTTGGCTCCGTGTGGTCTGCTTCCGTGCCTTCTCTGTCCTCCTTCAGTTTTTGGTTTGGGCGGATTTTCTGGGGGCACTACATGTCTCGGGGTCCGGGTTTTCTGCCCTCCTGGTGTCTCTCTGTCCCAGGTTGTTTTTTTTCCTGCTCGTAGTTGCCTCTCTTGGGTGATCCTTCCACTCCTCTGGTCGGTTGGGTTTGCCCTCTTTCATGGGCGTCCCATTACGGTCCATTGTTTTCTTGTGGGTTTCCATGAAGCTGCTTGGCTTTGGTATGTGCTCACTTTGTTAGTCATGTTGCGAGGAAGACTAATGAGGAGGTAATGCCCCGGTTACTTACCAGTAGTCTTCATTACTCCGAGAATAGTCTTCCTTGCCACATGGGTTTCTATCCCTCCCGTCCTGTCTGGCTATCGGCCTCATGTGTATGCTAGGTAGTTTCAGGCTGATGGGTTGGGCCGACCCGCCTCTTATAGAGGTCAAGGGTGTAATGGGTCGGCTTTATTGGGAGGGGATGGGAGGCTGACTTTTTTGCTTTGGAGGGTTCTGGTGTGGAGCTGAAGCTCACTTTGTTAGTCATGTGGCGAGGAAGACTATACTCTGAGTAATGAAGATTACCGGTAAGTACCTGGGGCATTAATTCATGCCATATAAAGCATCTTCAAGTTGCTTTATATGTGCCCACCTCAAAGGGATTAGTGGAACACATGAACACATTTCTTAAAGAAGATTTTCAAACAGCATTATCTATGGGTATTTAAGTTGAAAGTTTTCTAAAAAAAAACCCGGTTTAGTCTTATCTGATTATACCGCACACTAGCCGAAGTATTTCACCTTTCAAATTTCTGCATGAAAGATTTCCCAGGTCCACTGTTTGTCCTGATTGGATTATGGATATTACCAAGGGGGCACTTGCTCTGTTTACAGCTCCAGAGGTAGTATTGAGAAGATGGTGGAAAAACAACACAACTATATTAAGGACAATTTTGATTTGAAAAAATAAAATAAAATAAACATGATGGAATGTTGTCAATCGACGTTTTGGTGATTTGGTTTAAATTATGAAACCCGTCAGAGTGAGAAAGGGAAAGCCATGGTTTATGGACCCTGCACACGTTATAAAATTGTCCAAAGTTTCTATGCTGATGGCTGGAAGGGGTTGAGCAGAAGTAGTTTTTTCTGAACAGGCGATTAAACATTTGGCATTCAAGGCTTCTCACGGGAATGACAACGATCAAAGTAATTGTCTTGACAGTTCTTTAATGGTAGAAACCTCAAAGTTCAACGTGTGGTTCTCTGGGTGCATGTCCTCCATCTGCATTGTCATCTTCTTCATAATGACAGTGTTGCAGATCATTTGATCACCCTTCCTACTGCATGTTCTAATTTACTGTCTTCTTCCAACAGGTCTTCTCAAAACGTATCTATGCTGTCCCGTTACAAGGATTATTATCTGAATTAGTTTCTCATTTTATGCTCAGTTTTGTGTTAATATTGTTGGGGGAAGACGATCTACTATAGCACTGTTTAGTGTGCACGTGCTAATCTTTCTTTTTCAGTAGGTGTTTGTACTTTGCACGAGCCGCATGACTGCTCCCAGCCATGACACTCGCCCCTTGTTTTCTATTGAGTTACATGCCACTTCCAGCATTGTTGAGTCTGTGGCTGTTTCCTCAGCCCATGGAGTTGAGGACTGGTTTGCAGCGAGAGTTGGCTCCTACTACTGCACTCAATACATTCTATTCTACATACCTAACTATTTTACATACATATTTGCCTTGGATAATTATCTTAACAACCATCAAAGAGAAAACGCGCTGGGATCTATCCATTATAAGTGAGGTTCAATTCTTAAACTGCTCTCAGCCCCATGCCATTTTATCTTGTAAGATGTGATATCAGAAGCTGTGACTTAAAAAAATCAAGTCTATTTAGAAAAAACAAGGGGGACCCAATAAGTACCTAGGGACCTTGGGCAATCAACTATTAAGGAGAACAATGGTCCATAGGGTTAAGTTTTTCACAAAACAAATGAAAATATAGACTCAAATCAGTACTATATTAGCCAGTTTTTTCAGTGCCCAGCCGGGCCTGAAAATTTTATTTCAAGTATAAACAAAATAAAAAGACCATCAGAGCGGTCTAATGCGAAAGCTGATAGGGTACAAGCCTGTACCTATCCAAAGTATACTCGAAAAGAGTTCGAGGGGGAGAGGGTAGACAAAGAAAGGAGGGTAAAGAATATCAGGCAAAAAGAACATGGGAGCCAATTGTCCCTTGCATCATTAGCATATTCGCAAGGCAAGTTCAGACAAACAGTTCCTGTAACAGTATTAACACAATGGGAAAGTTACAGAACTGAAAAAGTATCGACGGCGTTTCGATCCCTGGCTCCTAGTGAACTGGGATCATCATCAGGACTTTAACAATATATTGCCTGTATGTACTTTTTAAGAGACCTGTTGATAATGGAGATTTTCAAGAATGGGAAAAAAAGAGAAAGGAAATTCTGTTAAAATACAGCACTTGTTTCAGAAACTATGCACATAGTATTCATTTGTGTCATGCCAAGGTGTCAATGTTTACTACAGGTATTCCAGTGTATCAATCTCATGCTTTCCGACAGGGTGCAAAAGGATTTAGGCTAAAACCGACTCGATTTATTGCACCGTGAGCCTTTCGATGTTATTGTGGTTGTGGCTAAAAGTGTCGTTTCCAAGGGTGGAGCAGTGGTGATGTGGACTTCGTGTTATAGAAACCATGAAAACGGGAAAACTTAAAAAACGATTTGTCACGCTTTCTAGTCTGTGGTTAGAGTGTCATCTTGTGATTGGAGCTGTGGTGACTGCGTCGTGAACGGGCGCAAAATGAGCGTCCAAGAATCAGTGCGGCGAGAATATCTACGTGCCTATTGGAGTTACAGCGATGGTAAGTGAAGAACACACCTGTTCGAGCAATCTTCAAGGACCTCCAATAAGTCTAGAAGAGACGATTGAGTGGAGGGCTAGTGCCTAAAACAAAGGGGATCGGTTAGGATCAATTAAGGATTACATGCAAGGACATGTGGCGTGTGAGGATGAGTCAATCGATTACCTCGAGTTCCTAATCCAGTCGGTTAGGAATGTTACTATTAGTTGCTATTCTGCTTGGAAAGATACAACCGTCACGGAGGTATACAGTCTATCCGAACCTCCCGAGGTGCGCACTCGATTAATTCAGGGTCTGAAATCAAACGGAATTAAGGATAAGCAGAGGGCAATATCAGCCAGCGGCAGGAGGGCCAGGGGGACCTTTAACCCTTACCTTTAGTGCAGAAGCAATGCTGCTTTACTCGCGATCCGAGCAATATGCGGCCGGCGTGCTCAATGGCAATACGCCGGATACCCGCAAATCCGGAAGTGCGCCCATGCTCGGCTCAGCGTGTTTAAGTAACCAGGGAAGAGAGAGTGAGAGCGGCGAGGGGCGGGGTGAGTGTCCCAATGGCGGCCATCTTAGAATGGTGTCAATTGGGCAAAATAAGTGATTCTAGTGCTCGTATTCATGCATTTAGATTGTTTTAGGAATACTCTTACACTCTAGTGTGAACGATAGAAACCTGACTTATAACCACATTAAAAATGTTTCAAATTTCAAAGTACAATTTCTGTCCATATTGAGTATCGGATTATGCATTTTGAACAACAACAGACATTACTATGGAACAACTCAACCTTAGAAAACAACAAGCATTGGAACCATAAATTGATGTCATAATGGACAATTGTTCCGGTAGTCTCTAGAGTCTGTTTACATTCAGTCAGTCTTTCAATTAACCATATAGCAATTTAAAGCAATCCAGCCCAGTCTTCGGTGTGGTTCAAGCCATTCTGTATTGTATCCAGGAGTATAATGCATTTCAGTTCCTCCTTGTTAAGAAGTTGAGCCATGCATCCCCCTCTAGGCGGTAACTTCCATTAGGGGTTTGGCAGCGAATGCGGCTCTTGTGCTGGCAGATCCTTGTTTTTACCTTCTGTGAAGTTTGACCTACATACATTTTCATACATGGGCATTGAACCATATATATAACATTGCAAGTGTTACAATTTGAAAGTGAAGAACTAGTGAAGGTGATGTTGTTAAATACTCTGGTTTTCCCTTCAATAGTCATGTCACACACTCTGCAGTTCCCACATTTTAAATGTCCTACAATGGGGGACAGACCCCATATGGTTTCAAGCGTGGAGGATTGAGTTGAACTTGGCAGTGCTGCTCGGACTAAATGGTCCTTCAAATTTTTGCTTTTTTTAAAAGCAAATAAAGGGCGTTCAATTTCTAGTACACCTGCATTAATGACAGACCAATGACGAAGTATCATTTTTCTCATTTTGTTCGGCACTGGGGAGAAAGTAGTCACGCAGGCCAGTCTCTCCTGTGGGGACTTTTGAGTAGGTGTCAGCAAGGTTTCTCTAGGTCTGTACCATGCTCTTTTGAGTGCATTTTTGACAATTCGCCTTGGATAGCCCTGTTTTTAAGTTTGTCTGCCAGAATGGCACTTTCTTTAAAGTAGTCCTGCCTGCAGGAGCAATTTCTCCTGATTCGCAGGAACTGAGAGAATGGAAGTGAATCACGCAGGGCTCTAGGATAATTACTGGAATAGTCTAACAGTGTGTTGCGCTCTGTGGTTTTTCTAAACAGACGAGTCTATAACATGAAGTCCACATCACCACTGCTCCACCCTTGGAAACGACACTTTTAGCCACAACCACGATAACATCGAAAGGCTCACGGTGCAATAAATCGAGTCGGTTTTAGCCTAAATCCTTTTGCACCCTGTCGGAAAGCATGAGATTGATACACTGGAATACCTGTAGTCAACATTGACACCTTGGCATGACACAAATGAATACTATGTGCATAGTTTCTGAAAGAAGTGCTGTATTTTAACAGAATTTCCTTTCTCTTTTTTTCCCATTCTTGAAAATCTCCATTATCAACAGGTCGCTTAAAAAGTACATACAGGCAATATATTGTTAAAGTCCTGATGATGATCCCAGTTCACTAGTAGCCAGGGATCGAAACGCCGTCGACACTTTTTCAGTTCTGTAACTTTCCCATTGTGTTAATACTGTTACAGGAACTGTTTGTCTGAACTTGCCTTGCGAATATGCTAATGATGCAAGGGACAATTGGCTCCCATGTTCTTTTTGCCTGATATTCTTTACCCTCCTTTCTTTGTCTACCCTCTCTCCCTCAACCTCTTTTCGAGTATACTTTGGATAGGTACAGGCTTGTACCCTATCAGCTTTCGCATTAGACCTCTCTGATGGTCTTTTTATTTTGTTTATACTTGAAATAAAGTTTTCAGGCCCGGCTGGGCACTGAAAAAACTGGCTAATATAGTACTGATTTGAGTCTATATTTTCATTTGTTTTGTGAAAAACTTAACCCTATGGACCATTGTTCTCCTTAATATTAAAAAAATCAAGGCCACTAGAATAATGCAGTAGAGTAGGGCAAAATTATGCATCAGGGTTGAGTAAATTATGCAGCAAATAAAGGTAAATTATGTGGCATAATACGGCACATTTTATGACAGCATTACTTCATTTGTTGTCAATTATATACTTGTTACCACTGCCTGGGCACCTCATTATCACCTTTTCAACAAGCAAATATAGCAATATGCAACAGAAAGGGGACCAGCTTAGCTTTCAAAAGGGCCTTCCACTACGTGGCAACAATTGCCGACCCATTTGAGAACGAAACTATTTTTGGGGTTAAAGTCTGCAGATTCTGCAGCAGATGATGGATTATGGCAAATGTATAGCTATATGAAAAACCCCATGGCCGCACAATTGCATAATTCCAGTGGCCCTGAATATAGTCAAGAGGCTCATAATGGAACCCCACTAGACTCAAAGACTGGGGGTGCCAATTAGGTTTCCCAGGGACACTGTGCTGTGGCATCTGTAAAAGCTTGATCAAACCGTCCATGTGCACAGTATTTTCCGGTAATTTGAAGTGACATTTTGTCTCTAGTTTTAATATATAACTAGCATGTTTTGATGTTTTACTAATGACTGCGGACAGTGGGATTGTTCGATGCAACTGAGTTTGAAGTGCTTTGAGACAATATTCTTCAGGGTGAGTTCCTGGCACCGAATCTATTTCGAACGCCCCTCCTAGTGAAAGTGAAAGACATTTTAGTTTGCGTGATATTTGTCATTTGAGCATATGGCTTATTCTCTACCTTAATCTTGATACGTCATAAAGATTGATGGGTAAGGAGTAATGAATATACATGATTATATTTCTTTTGTTTTCCTTTTTTGGGAGTATCAATGATATTCTGTGTATGGTTGCAGTACTTGTATAGACAGTGGTTTGCTCAGATTAAACAAGGCATAGAATGTTTAAAGCCCAAGATTTCTGATTAAAGCCCATGAGTAACACATGTCAGCAGCCTTGGCCTATGCAGACTGTCTGAAAGTTGGAAAACACATTGTAATATCCATTGCTCATAACTCATGGGAAAGATGGCATTAAGTGATGAAAGTCAGTAGGTTTGCACTAATAATGAATTAAGTCAATGTTGCTGAACAGATGATGTCTGAAAGATTGTTGGCCAAATCTCTGAGTGGATTTTCAACCTATAAGTCAAAGTCCATCAACATAATGGTACATGTGTCCTTCAGCAACATCCCTCTGCATTGTTGTACAAATTCAGGGTCATGGCTCAGTACCCATTGTCTGAAAATAGAGTTGCATGTCCAAGTGCCAAAGCTTGGGAAAAAAACGTAATTTGTCTAGTATTTGGCCTCAGTGAAAGTACGACAGTATGTGAAACCTAAGGGCGCTGTATAGGCTTCAAATTAAACAAAATGCATTATTTGAGATACTGTGCCTGCCCACAAAAATCTCTCACCGAACAACTCTTCTTAGACGTTGATGGCACCCCTGTTCCTCATGCCTCACAGGCACGAGGTGCTGATGTGCGGTTCTGTTGAAGTCTCAGGCCCTTCCACTGCCATTATCTGCTCCCGGATGTATGACGTTAAAATGCATACTTTAACAACGCATACCACTACAACGCAATATTTACAACGCAGGATCCTTTACAACGAATACCTTTACAACGCATGACATTACATCGCAGATACTATTACAACGCATGCCATTACAACGTAAGTATAGGTAAGTATATTATTTTTTTATATTATTATATTATTATTTTTTAAATGTAATTAATACATATTTAATTAATTGTATTTATTAAATACATTTTTATTAATGTCATTGTAATTTTAAAATTATATATATATATACTTTTCGAAATAAATATTAAAATTACTAAAATAAATTTATTTAATTTAATTTAAGTATTTTTATAAAACTGAACCCTTAAAATACCCCTGTACCCCATAACCCAAACCTAGCCCTAACCCTAAAAATACCCCTATACCCCATAACCCAAACCTAGCCCTGAACCCTAAAAATACCCCTGTACCCCATAACCCAAACCTAGCCCTGAACCCTAAAAATACCCCTGTATCCCATAACCCGAACCCAGCCCTGAACCCTAAAAATACCCCTGTATCCCATAACCCGAACCCAGCCCTGAACCCTAAAAATACCCCTGTACCCCAAAACCCAAACCCAACCCTGAACCCTAAAAATACCCCTGTACCCCAAAACCCAACCCCAGCCCTGAACCCTAAAAATACCCCTCTACTCCAAAACCCAAACCCAGCCCTGAACCCTAAAAATACCCCTGTACCCCAAAACCCAAACCCAACCCTGAACCCTAAAAATACCCCTGTACCCCAAAACCCAAACCCAGCCCTGAACCCTAAAAATACCCCTGTACCCCAAAACCCAAAACCAGCCCTGAACCCTAAAAATTCCCCTGTACCCCAAATTCCAAACCCAGACCTGAACCCTAAAAATACCCCTGTACCCCAAAACCCAAACTATATATAAAATTACTTTAATTAATGTATTTAATTTATTTTTAATATTTTGGTAATTTAAAAAAAGGTTAAATAAAATGATATACTTACCTATACTTACGTTGTAATGGCATGCGTTGTAATAGTATCTGCGATGTAATGTCATGCGTTGTAAAGGTATGCGTTGTAACAGTATGCGTTGTAAAAGTTGCGTGGTAACGGTTGCATACCTCTGCTCCCACCTAGGTGCTGCTGACCAAGTGCCTTAGACCCACCCAACCATAGGCACTGGAAGTAGAGTTGTGGGGAGTGCTGCAGCACCCCCAAAATAGCAATGCTTGAGTTCTGAAAGTGAAGAGCAACAAATTATCCATTAAATACTGTTTCTATTTTGTTACATTTGCTCTGCATTCAAAGACAACTTTATAATTTCAGGCTATATTTTCGGACAAATTGCTGACTATCCTTTTAACCCCTTCTGTGCATGTGATGGAACCACTCCGTCACGAGCCACGGACGTGCTGTGCTGGTGATGGAGTGGTTACGTCACGGCGCGGCCGCCCCACCCACGCTGCAGGAATTCCATGCCTGCGCGGCCGTTCTAATGAGCGGGCGGGTCCGTGACGGAACCACTCCGTCACAAGCACAGAGCGCCTGTGGATTTTGATGGAGTGGTTTCTTCATGAGCATGGTGACGCTGCGCAGCCCCCTCCCCCCCAGCGCCACGGCAGAATTACCGCCGCGTCCAAGGGGTTAAAATGGAAATTGGAGTTTACATTTTTTCTCTGACTCCAAAGTGAGAGGATCTTTGTTACATGATATATATGACGATCTTGTTGGTGTGAAAGGAAACACTGTAGGATGTCATTAGGTCTTGCCTAGGCAGCGCATGCGTTGTCTTATTGAGACATGCAGTATATGCTTTACTAGGTGAGTCCCCGCCTCAGTTTTCCTATTTGTTATTGAATGTGTCTTTCAAAGTCTACTACTTGCTATTGCCTCAGTGTGCTTTATGTCCCTCCTTTTTCCCTTTTGGGTACACCTATTGCTATTGGCCCCTTTACTGATGTTAGTCTATCTCTTGTTTTTTGGGGGAACTCTTTTTTTAATGTGTCTTGCTTTTTTTTTGGTTTTCACAGCACGTGACAACCATAAAGGCACCCTCATGTCTTCTGCTTAAAATGCGAGGCTCGTAGTGGTGCCCGTGTGTCACACGCAGCTTCAAGCCCTCCCCCTCACAGTATCAGTAGACTTGGGTACTTTAGGTACATTTTGGGACACGTGTCTTAACCTTTTGGAGTGCCTAATCAAGTGCCTGTTGTTTAGCAGCTAGTGTGTAATACTGTACGATGTGTTTATTTAAACGCAAAACTAAACTGTAGCAGACCGAAGTGGTAAAGTGGGGCGCTCACTCTTTCGAGGCTGTGATCCTTTCAACAGTGTGTCAAAGCCTCTGAAAAACTAACTGTGCAAGAGCGGGCACCGTAGTCTCACTTTGCCTATTTTGTATCTCTCAGATTATATCCAAATGGGTCTACATGGTACTTCATTGATTAATTAATGATGTTATATTTATCTTCATGGACATTGCCTAATAAAGGCAGCAGGTTCTGTGAATGGGTGGGGCAAGGGCGTCTACAGAACACCCTGATTGACAGGTGGCGCCGATGACAACGCAGATGGAATTGGAGGGAAGGCGCTCTGTTCTAGTTGTAAACAGGGAATTGCCGGCATAAGAGGGGTGGGCCCCGTGATGGGCTGCTTGTGCGTTACAGAGTATACCACCGGTATGAGGGGCTGCACAGGGTGTTGACAGGTGGGCTCCCCTACCTCTTAGGGGGTAGCACAGAGAGGACTACTGTTGGCTCCAAGCTCAATAATTGTCGCTGGCAATGGTAAAATTACATTGTAGGTCAAGGAGAGGATGTGGCTAGAGCGACTGACTTTGAAGTTGGGGAACTAACCAGGTTCGAGTCTCGCGGGAGGCTCGAGCACCCTGTGATTCTGGGCAAATCATTTAATTTCCCCTTTACATAACAAAATGAATTTTTTCCATCCGTAATGCAACTTATGCTCATGTAAAGTGCTCTAATGCTTTATGAACGAGTTTGCACTATATACAGGTCCAACAAAAAAAGCATAGTGCAGAAAAGATAAACCGTGCATACCCACCGGTGCAACGTAAAACACCCTACCTTAATGTTTTATATACATAATCGTTTAGATTGTATATCTAACTAATGAATGCGTATCGAGTTTGCCTTTTGCTCCAAAAGATGCCTTTCCTAAAAAGTAACGCCTTCAACACAAGTGCATGTTCCCGGTGAACTGCTTTCACAACTTCTGTTATCCTCGTTATACCAGACGAAATGTACCTGAAGCATTTTGGTGAATTGACGTCAATAACTTCAAATCATTTTCATAACAGATGCAATGTCATCCAGAGCCAGCACTATACATTTGATGAAATAGCCTTTCTTTTTAGAGCTCATCCCACAAAACCATGACAATTTGGCCTTCCATCATAAGTGGATGCCCTTCTCATTCAAAGCTTCTCAGCTGGGAGTGACCCATTATATAAATATCTAAAACAAAATTCACCCAGTCCTGGGTTCTAGAGTATATTTTATCAAGAAACCTTACTTCTGATTTGAGGTTATAAACATCAGTAATACTTCGGTTAATTACAAAATAATATATACTTTTGGATTTTTTTTGTATTGTTTGTACATACAAATTACAAGTTCATATTGATAGTTTTACCTTTTTTAGTGAGACAAAGGTCCCTAGAGAAATTGGAAGGTGCCTACATGGTTTGAGAGACAATTATAATGTGAGAAGTAGGTCTGTTATGCGCAGCATGCTGCCTCCTGCAAGGAAGACTGTTTTTAGGACTGGCATGTCTGTTACCATCTCTTTCCAACAGACAAACAGTGAGCTCTGGCTTCGTGTTAATCTTTGGGCATTTTTGCTTTCTTTAACTCTCCTTTTCATCATTCTGTCTTTATTGTGCCATTTCCATTTTCAACTTCATTTTATTTTCACTCCACTTGTTCTCTTTCCACATATTCGTTCCATCTCAGTTTTATTTTCCTCCTTTCTCTAACATCCTTTCTGTTTCCATATTCTTTCCTTTTTCATTTGTTTGGTAGGTAAAAGACAATGTTATTTACAACGCCAATACCTCTAACTCTCACAAAAGCGAAACTAATTTGCATTGCAAATGGTTGCTTTTTTTTAACATACAACCAACTGAACTCCAGGTTTTTCAGGTTTTATAGTCTTTATTTCGATTAAAAAGAAATCATAAAAGACACATATAACAAATTTTTAAATATTCAAACAGTCTTGACAGTGTACTTTATGGTAATTAAAATTTTAAAGCAGCACAACATCGACTTAATACAATAACTAAACAGAATAAGGTAGGACTAGACAAATAAAACAGAGCAAGGCAAAACCAAACAGGACCACATTAAGAGAAATTAAAATATTAATAAACTACATGAGATGCAAAGACAAACCTGTCCAAAGCATAAATGGTTTTTATAAAATTCATAAGGTTTGGGAAGATACAATTTAAACACAGTAAAACCGTTCCCAATACAGGATAGACAATATACTGGTATTATCCTATGTTCTTAGGAGAGGAAAACAGTTCAATTTTTAATGCGGATAACAAAGATTCAATGTAAGAGTTTATCCGCGTTTTAACCTGATAATCCAGGCCCATCCTAAGAATTTGGCTAGGCTCACCACAAACACCTCAGAGGTGTTGGTTCTTAAGACCCGGATCGCCTCTGCTGACTTTCTAAAAGGGAGGCGCTGAAACAGGGGTTTTAGCCATTTAGTTCGCGGTACTGAGTAGGTAGGACAGGCAAACAAAAAATGGCCCTCGGTTTCCTTGTGACATGGGCACCAGCTACAAAATTCAGTGGCACCATAAGTCCACTTATTTGTGAAGGTGTTTAGTGGCAGTGCTCCTACCCGAAACTGGTGGTATAGTTTCTTGTCCAGCGGTTTGGTGATGACATCCCAATATGACTCACGGGAGGGATCCAGCTTAAAGGTCAGAAACCTTCCCGTGAGACTAGTGGAGCTGGAAACAGAAACACGCATTTGGCGGAGCGAGGCCCAATACAATGCCTTGAATTCCGATTTAGAGGGAAAGGCACTGGTGCTAGGAGATGTCCACAACTCTTCCAGTCCCATGTCTACTAGAATATGTTTTACCGTATGAAGCCAAGGGATTCTCCCTGAACCCCCAATTGACTTGACTTCGGCCAGTTCCTTTGCGAAAAGGGTGAGGTCGGGGGAAGTCCAAATGCGCCTCCAGAAGGCAACCATGCTGAATCTAGCCATCTCGTTGATGGGTTGGCACCCCAGGTCTAGACAAAGGGGGATAGATGGGGTCGATTGAGGTAGTCCTATCAAGTTACGTAAGAACTTGTACTGGGTTTTAAATAAACTAGAGAGATCCATGTAACCCCAGAGGTCAGCACCATATAAGATTGCTGAATTAATCTTGGTGTCATAAATCTTAAGTGCTGTGGTGACACGTTTTGTAATAGATCTCTTTTGCTCGTTTAATAGACAACCAGTAAGTCTGGCAAGCTTAAGCTGTTGAGCGCCAACTTGGTCCTTCCATCTCAAACGACGGTCGAGAGTAACCCCCAAATATGTCATGGTCTCAACTTGTTCTAGGTTGACTCCACTCATGCTTACTGAGCTCCGGACAGGAGGTTCCTTGTCAGGACCATAAACTTGGTTTTGCCCACGTTTACCTTAAGGTCGTTAATGACACAGAACTCCTCAAAGCGGTCCAACGCCCGCTTAGTCCGCTGCGTGTTCTTGAGAGGAGTAGAGTGTCATCGGCGAAGATGAGCATTGGGAACCTTGTCCCTGCCAGCAAAGGGGCATCAGTCGGAGTGTCCGAGAAGAATCTAACCACCTGATCTATGAATAAGAGGAAAAGTGTAGGCACCAGGACGCACCCCTGGCGGACACCTCGGGTTACGGGAAAGGGATCCGTCACTTGTCCCTGACTACCCCATCTCACCCTGGCATAGTTGTCATCATGCATTTTGACTATTAGATCAAGTAACTCTAAAGGCATTCCTAATTCCCTCAAGACACCGCACATTTTGTCCCTCGGCACAAGATCGAAGGCGGACTTCAGATCGATGAATGCTGCAAAGATGGTACCACCGCCAAGCAAGACCACCTTCCAGTAGATCAGACAAAATCTGAACACCTGGTCGATGGTGCTTGTACCCGATCTGAAGCCCGCCTGCATGGGAGATAGTTTGTCCTCTAGTTCGATCCAACCTTGGACCCTTCCCAGAACCAAGCGTGCAATGATTTTTTGAATTGAGTCAATGAGACTAATCGGGCGATAATTGCCCGGATTAGACCTGTCACCTTTTTTGTGTATTGGGAGTATCTCCTCCCCCTTCCACGACTTAGGAATTTTCGCTCCTTTGGCGATTGCGTTTGCAATCTTGGTTATATAGGGCACCCAAAGGGCGGGGTTACCTTTAAGCAGATCGGCAGGGATGAGATCCATCCCTGGTGCTTTTCCCCGCTGAGTCAGGCCAAGTGCTATTTCTACTTCTGTTTCAGAAAAAATAAGTTTCTCCCTGCAGTTGGATTGCAGAGGCGTCTCACCCGATATGCATGGGAGGTTATTATTTGCAACGCTAAATTGTGCCGAATAAAAGGTCACCCAGGCTTCAGGAGGGACGTCGTTTGAGGGGGTGCGTGAGTCTGGATCTTTCCCCCATTTCACTAGATCCCAAAATTTGGTCGGGTTGTTCAGGGTGGAAGCATCCAAAAGGTCCGACCAGTACGTATCCTCCCACTCCCATTTGGATTGCCACTGTACTTTCCTATATTGCAGCCTAGCTGCTTTAACTACAGCCATGTTCCGGGATTTAACTGCCTTAATAAGGTGACTATGGGCCTCCCTACACTTTTTATTATACCATTTCTGGCGGGGGGCATTAGCTTTAGTGGTTTCCTTCTGGCACGGAAGGGATAGTAGAGTCTTAAGTTGGTCAAAACAGCATTCGTGCAGATCAATAATCATGTTTATGTTTTCCACGCTACCCCTGACAAATCATTTGACAACATTTCATTAAACATTTTTAGAACTACGTTATTGACATTCTACTGTAAGGTCTCGTCCTCCACAAACCTGGACCATTTCAACCTTTTCCGATCATTAGTCATAAGCATGTCCCCTGTTCGTGAGGGACCAAAATCCTCCAATCTCTTCAATCCCGGTAGCCTTAGTTTAAGTGCCAGGGGATTGTGATCACTTTCTGGGCGGGATACCACTTTCATATCCACCAGCAAAGGCCAATATTCAATTTTTAGCAGGAAATAATCAATTCGGCTTTTCCTTGGGCCATTGTCAAAAGTGTATTTAGCATCTAGGTCTGATTTGGTGCAGCCGTTGTGTTGCGTGCTTATCTAGGTTCCTGATCGATACTGTGACCTTATGCCCCTATTCGGCTATAAACCCATTTATTCCCTATATTGGCATAACCGTTCAAGTGCGATTTTCTGAAAAGTCATCTCTGGCCTCACACGAACAGAGCCACATTCCAGCATGACTCTCTGCTACTTCCTCTGCGACCAATTAGTGCAATGACAGAGCAGCAGTCACTATCTGATATTCCTAGATAACACTCCGAGTTCTTCAACAAGATAAAAACTTAGCAAACCTGGAAATCCCCGCTTGCTATGTTTTGATTAGTAATGGAACTCTAATGAGCAACTGATAACTGTCACTTCCTAGTGACATCTTTAATTGACGTCTTATGTCCAGCAAACTTGCGTCAAACCTGGCACCTGTCAGGTATAAATATTACCAACGTTGCCTTAAGCAATGAGAGAAATACGAGCTGTGAGTTCGTTGCCTGTTGCTGATGCCAGCTGCCTGCATGACCCCGTGTTGGTAAAAACTAGCACTCTGTCGCTGCAGCCTGCTATCCTGTGGTGGTGAAGCTGCTGATTACCATTATCGCCGCTACAGCGCGAACTATGGTGCAGTACGCTTGAGGAGCCGAGCAGCCGTCCTCTGCGAAGACATCCAGCCCAGCTGCCCGCGGACGCTGTCCCCCGCCTCCTTCCTCGACGCGCTGAAGAGAGCCGCTGCCTTTCTCGTGCAGAGAAATCCAGTCCCGGCGCTTCCGGTTTACCCTCGCGGGTGACTGGGATATCGAGAGAGACCCCTGAAGGAGATACCAATCCTCCATCATTCTATTCAGAGGTATGGTGTTGACTAAACCCTTAGACGAGAATTCTTGAAACAAACCTTGGCAAAACCAACTTAACTTAAGCTACTTACTTACTCCCCTTTTCACGTGTTAGGCTTAGGTCAGGCACACTGGGGTAGGCTTAGTTAGAAGCACCAGTTGAGTATGTTAGCCTAATGTATATATGACTGTATATATGTTTTATTACTTTTAAACCATTGTATGGCTAAGAAACCATATCAATGCTTTTACAGTTCTATTTCGCAATACTTATCTTACTGTACGTACTTTTTATAATAACAGTTATTGCAATTGTGGCAATACATTTCTCTTGTACGAGAAGAAAGACTGTTCAATAAATGTTAACCTTTATTGATACACGCCCGTCTCTCTATTCTCTACATCTCGTGAAAGTAAACTGCACTAGACTGACTGAGTGAAATCTATGTCTATTGTTTCACACGACCCTAGAGATCGACTCTTGATCTGAGGAGCAAAGTTGTCATGTTGCACGGTTGTTGGAAAACTGAATCCCTTCTTGTCTGTGCCAAGGAAGCTGATCACTTCCTATGCAGAGAAGAAAGTTTCCAGTGACCTCTGAGCTAGTTGGTAACACAACCCAATTAAGTTTAGCATAGTCAGTGGAGGCCTGGAATATCCGCAGTTCCACGTCGATACTACTGTTTATGTTATTCCAATGCGCAGGGCCTAGTGGGAAACTAGGAACTACACTACATGGCGCCCAACGTTTGGTAAGGCGATAAACTAACGCAAGACTTGTAGAGTAACTCAGTCGTGCATATTTCACAGACCCCTTTCTCCCGTAAAAACTCCAATAGACGTCTGGAGTGGGTGAAAGGTTAAAATCCGCCCGACCTTAGTAGGAAGAGATTCCTATGTAAAGCTCCGGTTTATTCAACGTTGAAGGATACAGTGTTCCAAAATATTGTGCACCTAATCTTTGTCTCCTTGGAGACCTACTCTGCACAGCCTGCATTTATAAAAAATGTCAGTAGAAACCAACGGAACCTCTGGGGCCGCAGTAGATGCGACTCAGCAAGGTCCCGAACAAGCAGACCCGGATGCTATTATCATCCCGGTCCAATTAAGAAAATCTATAACTTTAAAACTTATAGAAAACGGACTGACACCTCAGGGTGGTACAGTAATTTTCGTGATAGAGGCTCACGAGTATCGGCAGACAGAGGTATTCTATTCATGGATAAACTTTCCAGCGGCAAACGCTGCAACACAAGAGTTTCACTATTACAAAATAGAGGAACCTCCGGGAGAGTACGCTCCTTTCGAGGAGATTGAAATCCCACTTAAATTTCAAGAGCACCTGCTCTGGTTCAATGGCGCCCTAAAACACAATAATCACATAACTAGGCTCGGTCCACTAGGTAGACCAGGAGCAACGTGGCCGGTTCTAGCCAGCTACACACCACATCCTGACATTGTAAGAATGTCAAGAGAAGAGCTGTTAGCACAGCTGAACACATTAATAAAAATACATAGGCAATTAGTCCAATATGTAATGCGGACTGCAACAGTCCAGCCAGCTGTTAATTCACACCAGCTGACCCCTCATCAGGGGAACACAAATAAAATTACACCACAGAACATACAGTCATGTCTTGGTAAAACACCCGTAAAACGGGAACAAATTCCTTTCTGGTTAGCACAGAAAATCACTCAAATAGAGGCAGTATTTCCTGATACTACCCCTATTGAGAAACACAGAATCTTGACCATCTGCCTTCCTATGGGAATCGCACCACACGTAGAGGACTGTGACACATGGGGTACAGTCTTTGCTTCCATTTACACAAAAACACACGGTGTTCCGTCTATGGCGGTAATACCAGAAGTGCTAAAACAGATTCAAAATGAATTCGGTCCAGAGCCCGCTTTAAATCTGGGTATGAAATTACTGAAAGATTTCAAGCAGGTCACGGCTATATTATTAGCCAACATAAAGGGAGAAGCAGCATCTGTGGCGATTCGCCAGAAGTTGAGGGAAACAGATATAAAAGATCCTGTTGAGCTTGCAAAAATCATAGAAAAATGCTATGAAGAATTAGGTAGAGACAGCTTGGGTGGGAAACCAGTAAAGCCCCAACTGCTCGAAAATCCTGAAAAATTATTTATTAAAAATAATTTAAATACTCCTAAAAAGAGCTGGGATGGAAATAAACAATCCACTCCCAAGGAAAAAGTTTTCCAGACCAGAGGAAGGTCTCCTCGACGGAGGGAAAGAACTCCGACTCGAGAACGCCAGTCTCCCCAGAGGGAGCCCTCTGAGAAAAGATATAACCTTAGAAATAGGGATAATCTGAAAAAACCTGATAGATATCAAAGTATTGATACACGTCCCTCTCGATCTCTTCCACAGAATTCGGAAAGAAGAGGACGGTCAGACCCAGGAGAGCACACCAAGTCCAAAGACAAGGAACCTGCTCAGAGTAAAAAATCTCAATTTCCTAAAAAGAAGGTAGCCAGTATTAGAGTAATCAACCATGCCGAGAATACTGAGGACACAGTTGAAAAACGGGGAGTGGGCATTGACAATGTTGGACAGTGCAGCAGAAATCAGTATAGCGCGCAAGATCTTGATGAGTCATCTGGAGACAGTGGACACGAATGAATACATTCAGGTTGAAACTGCCGACACCAGACTTAGCGAGCCCCATAAAATATACGAAATAACATTGCGTATAGAGGGTGATAAGACTAGGAAAATTAAGGGTCTATTTTGGGATAAGCTCTCAAAAGGCTATGATATTCTGTTAGCTGAAAAGGATTGGCCCCCAGAGTTTGTCAGGGAGTGCCCTCGTGGCGAAGAAGTGATTATGCCTGCCTTCTCGAATCACATACCGATTCACAAAAAATATACATATGCACGGAAATGGGCAGTAGCCCAGGCACCTGCATTATATAAAAATCATGTAGGATGGGATGAGGACTCTCCTCCTCACAAAATCCAACTAAAAAGTGAACCAACTGCCCAACGGCAGTATCCCATAAAGCAAGAAGCTAAAAAACAGGTCAGGGAGATCTTAGATCAACTTGAGTACCAGGGGGTGATTGAAACATGCACCTCTCAAATGAACAATCCTTTGTTTCCTGTCTCCAAGCCAGACAATTCATATCGTCTAGTTTTGGACTACAGACATCTTAATACATGTTGCAAAACCTTTGCAGTACAAAACTCGCATAGTGCAGCCCTAATGAATAACATAGTTAGGAAAAAATATAAAACGACATTAGACATATCTAATGGTTTCTTTTGTCAAAACATTGCACCAGAAAGCAGATATTTGACCGCTTTCTCCGCATTTGGGTCGCAGAAAAAATTCTGTCGACTCCCACAGGGGTTCAAGAACAGCCCAGGACTATTCTCAGCTAGGGTAACAGAGTTACTACAAATCTATGATGATGAAGCATTATCTTACGTAGATGATATTTATCTCACAGACGACGACTTGGATACTCACTTGAAAAGAGTGAACACCATCATACTTGGGTTCGCAGCAGAGGGTTACAAATTCAACTTTAAAAAGTCCCGAATTGCCCATCTGACAGTACTGTTTTTAGGGTACGAATTATCAAGTGAAGGGAAAAGCCTAGCGGACAACTTCTTAGAGACGTGCGCTGTACTCCAAGCTCCAAAAACGCTGAAGAATTTACAATCCATTCTAGGTTTTCTGAGTTTCGGAAGAACGTACATCCTAAATTACGCAGAGAGGGTTAAACCTCTCTACGAACTAATTAAACCTGATTTTAAACAAATCAATTGGACTCAAAAACACACAGAAATTTTGAGATCACTGCAAACAGACATGTTAGCAAAAACAAAATTAGATACACGTGACAACACGATCGATCTTGTAATCCGAGTCATCCCAGGAAGATGCGGATTCACATACCTAACCTCTAATGAGGGAGAAAAGGTACCAATTTCAATTAAATCTCACTTGTACACACAAGGAGAAAAAGCATTCAGTCACACAGAAAGAACTGTGAACGCAGTGCAAATCGCATTAGCAAATGAAAGAGAACTAGCACACGGCAAAAGGATTAACATCCTCACAGCGGAATCCGCCTTCGAAGCGCTATTCAGCCCAGTAAACCTGCCTACAGTGTCACTGGATCCAAAATGGATACAGTGCATAGATTCTCTAGGAGCGGAAGACGTGAAATACTATTTCGCCCCGCAATACGAAGAACTGAATGATTTAGAGTATGAAGAAGAATATCCTCTGCCAATCGAAATTCTGCCTCTCCCATTATATGCCTGTATAATCTATACAGATAGCTCTGTACAGCATTTCAACGTAGAGAGAAAATCCTACGATGCAGCATGTGCGATCATTAAATGTCGTTGGCTGTGCAGTAAAATCAAACCGAAAATAACAAAAACTGAATCAGTAAAGTACTGTTCGGCTCAAAGAACTGAAATCAGATGTTTAAAGATGGCGCTCGAAAATGCAGAATGCGAATTCCCCACACTTATAGTGTGCGATTCTCATTTTTGCGTCAACTCTTACAACAATAAACTGCAGAGTTGGATCGAAAACAATTACAAAGATGACACAGGTGCCACAATAAAGCATAAAAAGCTCTGGAACGAGGTAGCTCTTTTAAACAAAGAACTACAAAAGACTCACGTGATTCACGCACAGAGTCTTCAACGTGATGGCGTTCACGTTGCAGGGAATTCATTAGCTAATACAGCCAAAGCGGAAGCAACTAAACCGGCTTCCGTAGCCACAAAAAAGCGTACAGATAAATACATAGACGGGGAAACCATGCTGGCAGTAAAAACGACCGTAAAAGGCGACTGTGCAGCACTACCCGTAAACTATCCACTCAATTATGCATACATAATCGATGCAAACTCCGTTCCTTTTGCTCGAATCCCTGGAGTGGGGGATAGAGTAATTCCAAACACGAACAGGAGAATATTTTTAATAGCAGATGCACATATGGGTTTGGGTCTGAGACACCAAACAATTAAGGTTTCTCTGACTGAATTACAATCAGCATACTGGTGGCCGGGAATGAGTGTAGAACACCAAATATATGCAAACAACTGTGAAAACTGCAATAGGGATCGCAGTAGCGAACCTTGCTACCGGCTACCAGTCAGAAAGAGCGTAACGCTGCCTGCACCCCAACCTGCGTCCTATTAATTAGTTAGGACGAAAAGCACTTAAAAAATGAGGCCCCCAGCGCTCGGCTGACGCTAGAACGGTTATAAAAGATTTGCGAGTCTTTATCGGCACATACGCAATTACCACGTTCCATTCTGACCAGGGTCCTGCTTTCAGCTCTCGAGCCTATAAGGAGGCCATGGCCAGCATGGGAATTGGGTTGCGGTATTCTTGTCCGTCGCATCCCGAAGGGAATAGCGTGGTAGAAAGAAAAAACCGTGACATAAAGCAATCTATAACAGCGAAGGTATTAGGTTCAGGCGCTGGGTGGGTCAAACATTTAATAAGTGTCCAGACTAGTCTTAACAACATGCCAAGAAATTCTCTAAAAGGTTTCAGCCCATACGAACTATTGTTCGGAATTAGAATGAACGTTCAGGACCTCGATAGTCAGATGTCAGTGGTACAAGAAGAAACAACGCAGTTTGATGTAAAAGATCGTTTGGCTGTTTTACAGGAACTGAATGAAACAAGAAAATCATTAAGCAACATAAAGTTAAAGCAACAGCCAAGTACCACTGATGAGGCACCACCCGCAACAGCCCCAGCAAGGCCTGTCTGGATTCCAAAGATTGGGGATCTAGTCAGAGAAAAGATCGCGGTTAAGAAGGAATTTGGGCCTTCTTACAGAAAAGCAGTACCTGTCTTAGCAGTCACCGGAACAAGATCAGTTGTGCTACCGCCCCTTGCTGGTAAAAAGGAGAACAGAGTCGTGTCTATCGATCTGGTAAAACCACAAGCATGTGGCCTATAATCAACAGTAGGCCCAGTGGACTCCCAAGAAACAACAGAATACCCAAACTTGCAACAATCCAAGAGGTTCAAACTGAAAGACTAATCACATTCGATCAGCCTGCAGTGCACAATGAAGGACTATGCAATAATGCCATGGAACTCGTGCCTCTTGAAACACAGATTGAAACAGTTCGTCAAGATACAACACCAGTCTAAAATGATGTGGCATCAGAAAGTGCTACCGAGAGACAGATTGAAAGAACAATCCCATCAATTGACAGAACTGCCTCTGGTTATTTCATCAACTTCGACAACTTCTCTGAAGATTTAAACGACCCCGAAGTGATGCCAGAAACAAAACAGTCTTTTAAAGAAAAAGCAACAGAACTCTTTCATCAATTGAAGAAAATCTACCTTGTTTCCCCTTGGCTAGAGTTCTGGTTCGGTCTAGGTGTATTTTTCCTCCTGCTTTGGCTCATCATGGTACTGTGTTTGGGAAAATTCATTGAAGGAAAATATATTACAATGGACACAGCAAGTCAGAACATCAACCTAGTCCTGAAACCACACAGATCATCCCATGTGAAGAAAAGAGAACTGTCAACAGTAAATGTCACAGCAATTCCAATACCTGGTGGGGTAGTATGGGAGAAAACAGACTATGAGATATATGGTCCGGTCGAAATCCTGAAGTATCCTCATCAACTAAAGGTTTCCTTAAGTGACTTTATGACACCAAGTACATTCTCTGATGATTGGGACTTTAACAGTATTAATGACATGATGTCTGATTTAGTGATGTCAGCTAGATTCACAGATCATGATTATTTACAAGGTTCATCTAGTTATGAGCAATTATTCTGTTACACCCACTATGGGGATCATTACTTGCATAAATCTGCACAGCCTAGAAATGTTTTTATGTATAATCAATGGGAACATTGTTCTACACCACCTAAAAGCAGTTCTAAAGCATTTTTTGAGAAATTCAAATACTTCTCAGGGTTTAACACCAGTGATGCAGAAACGTTTTATTACAAACTGTTAGATAAAACAGGAATGAAAACAATGCTGACAAATTCTAAATTGATATATTCAGAAGCATTTTATGACAAAATGATGACATTTGGTTTTGATTATTGGAAAAATAATATTGAAACGAAAACAATTTGGGGTACAAAAGATTGGCAGGTGCAAGGCATAGAAGCACTATTTACAACCTGCATGATACCAGAACAAATGTTGTTTTTAAATGACACAATACACCAAACATCTTGTCTTGGCCTAGCTAAGAACAAAGACCTTAAAACACCGTCTATACCAAAGCCAATACCTGAGAATACAACCACAGATATTGAGTTAGACGTGTCACAAATTTTACATTTCAACAGAACACATCCTGATTGGAAAAAGTGGTTAATCTGGCCTACTGACACAAATAGCTGTCAAGATAGATTCCTGAATAAAACACAGGGTTTGAAAATGACCAGATTAGACTCTAGATACTCCCAGAGACAACATCCAGGGATTATAACAACATACAGTGTAGGGAAGCTCTGCCTTGAATGGCTAACAACATCCACACTGGCTGAAATTAAGCAACACTTGTCTTTATTAAAAGATGGTGCTGATTTGCGCGATTTCATTCTTGGACCACGCAAACAGCGTCAAAAACGTTTCATAGCGACCAGTATCTATGCTGCTTACAACGAGGCTTGGAAAGTAAAGCAAATTGAAATTGCTGAAAAAATACGAGAAATTGATCGTATTAATTTGGAGAAATCACTTTCTGTGGTAGACAATGGGTTAATGACTCTGTCCTCCAGCATATATTCTTTGGACAATATTGTATCCTCTGCCTTTGATGTGATAGACAGAGATTTGCTAATGTTACAACATGGCCAGTCTCAATTACGCTCTATTATAGAACTAGGCTGGACGCTGCAAAACCTTCGTTCAGGCTATGTGCCTTGGCGTTTAATCAACACAACGTCATTATTTTCCAGTTTTAACCTTACTGATAAACAGATCAGTTTGGCACAGAAAGGAGGAGACTATACAATCCTGAGCATCGAAAGTCTCGAGAGATTACCATTGACAATGTCAGAGAGTCCTGTCATTGAATGGATAATACACGGAATTATCACAATTCCGATAACAACTTTCCGCTTTAAAAAATGCCTTGAGTACATACCTGCTGGCCAATATGAACAATTGGGTAAAGGATATGTAAAATCCATATGGAAATTACCATACACTCATTCTTGCTATAGTGACAGCGACAAAAATGTATTTCTTAGTGGTGAGAACTGTAAACATTCACTAAGCTGTATACTTTTGTGTCAGGGTATTAATTTACACGGAGCATGTGATGGAAATTCAAACAACATTTCATGCCACCAGCTAGTCACACCTGCAACTCAGATAGAGCCCTTCTTTATGCAACTCGCAAACGGGAGTTACATTCTTAGAACGGATCACAGGTGCTGTGGCCTCGCGCCAGGGAAAAGCTATCTAGTACAAGTTACGTCCATGATCAAATGTTGCATGCAAGCATTGTTCCCGAGCGGGCCTCCAGACATAGTGACTCCCCTCTGGCCTCGTCTGAATCTCTATTCTATACGAATTGATACATTAAGCAAAATGAAATCTGTGCTTTTACAGATAACAGTGCCTATAACGTCATCTAAAGAGACGTATGATCTTCTAGTCGCAAGGACGGCTACTGAAGTCCATGACCTTTTATCAACGAATTGCCCTGTGCATTTCGTAGAAATGTGCAGCCAACTCCTAAACATGTCTAGTGCAACAAGCATCCCAGGCATATTTAAGACAGTCTTTACAGGACTGCTAACACCCTTCCAGGCAATTTTGGGAATCTTTCCTAATTTTGTGCACTCCATTTTTGGCGGCATTCCACTATTTTTGGGACTCGTTGCAGGGATTCTATTTTTGACCATCCTGCTACGTTATGGCAAGCCTCGGCTCAGACATAGCTCCCATGGGAATGGAAGAGACAATCCTAGCAATGCGCTACAGGGACAGGATAACTGACGTCCTCGGATTGGCCAGGCTGAGAGATCTAAACATGACCTGGTTCCTTTCATTCAGACCGATATGGCAAAATTGCATTTTACCTGTGCTACGGTGTATGCTTTGCGGCGATGAATGCGTGTTGGACATCTGTCTTTCACTCCCATCAGCAGTACCAATGGACGTCGATACTTTGCTCAGTCCAATAACGGCTCACGCATTGTGTTGTCCCCAGCGGCTACCAATCCTGATGACAGCATTCGTGGAGACTCCTGTACTACAGCCAAGTGGTAACAGTGGAGCAAGTGACAAAAGCAACATCACCCAGGTACAACGTTCTGTGAGCATTGCTGGTCCTGCCTTCGATGACAGCAATCATTCTCACACCTGCCAAGTTACAGCGCTATCTAATTTGGTTGAACTATCACCTGATTTTGTAGACCAATTCTTTGCGAGCCTGTCTGATACGATGTTCTCACCCACAGAGAAACAATAACTTTTAGAAACTTTTCCGACACACAGCGTTCCCATGAACTCTGAATTCGGCCTTCAGTTTTGATCAACAAAAACTGCCAGGAGCTTTGGAAATCTATTTTCTTTGAATTGGACAATTTTTCTAATATTGACCTTTTTTTTTGGCACGACCAATTCTTTGCTTAACGTAAAAACTATTCTTAGAGAACAGAAGCTTCACACTTCTATTTCTAAAAACACATCTAGAGACATAACAACATAACACCAGCCTCTAGCACACATGTTATTACAATGCATTTTTATGTGATGATTTATCTCGCTTTTCTTCTGTCAGAGATACTTCATGTGTAATTCTTTTTGCATAATCGTTCATTGATTTCATATGCAATACCTTTTGAATGATTACTATGCTTTAAAAAACGTACAGTACCTAAATTCCATGTATTACAAGTACGCCTATTTCGAATGCATTTATGTATTTTGGGGTGGGCAATGTTACACATGCATCTAATTGCTTAGTTTTAGTAATTTTGATGGACATGAAAACGTGGAGTGGGTGTTGCGTGCTTATCTAGGTTCCTGATCGATACTGTGACCTTATGCCCCTATTCGGCTATAAACCCATTTATTCCCTATATTGGCATAACCGTTCAAGTGCGATTTTCTGAAAAGTCATCTCTGGCCTCAAACGAACAGAGCCACATTCCAGCATGACTCTCTGCTACTTCCTCTGCGACCAATTAGTGCAATGACAGAGCAGCA
The DNA here is from genome assembly GCF_964263255.1 of Lissotriton vulgaris. Taxonomy (NCBI): domain Eukaryota; kingdom Metazoa; phylum Chordata; class Amphibia; order Caudata; family Salamandridae; genus Lissotriton; species Lissotriton vulgaris. Next base: position 480,745,475 of record NC_141689.1, read on the forward strand.
GTCACTATCTGATATTCCTAGATAACACTCCGAGTTCTTCAACAAGATAAAAACTTAGCAAACCTGGAAATCCCCGCTTGCTATGTTTTGATTAGTAATGGAACTCTAATGAGCAACTGATAACTGTCACTTCCTAGTGACATCTTTAATTGACGTCTTATGTCCAGCAAACTTGCGTCAAACCCGGCACCTGTCAGGTATAAATATTACCAACGTTGCCTTAAGCAATGAGAGAAATACGAGCTGTGAGTTCGTTGCCTGTTGCTGATGCCAGCTGCCTGCATGACCCCGTGTTGGTAAAAACTAGCACTCTGTCGCTGCAGCCTGCTATCCTGTGGTGGTGAAGCTGCTGATTACCATTATCGCCGCTACAGCGCGAACTATGGTGCAGTACGCTTGAGGAGCCGAGCAGCCGTCCTCTGCGAAGACATCCAGCCCAGCTGCCCGCGGACGCTGTCCCCCGCCTCCTTCCTCGACGCGCTGAAGAGAGCCGCTGCCTTTCTCGTGCAGAGAAATCCAGTCCCGGCGCTTCCGGTTTACCCTCGCGGGTGACTGGGATATTGAGAGAGACCCCTGAAGGAGATACCAATCCTCCATCATTCTATTCAGAGGTATGGTGTTGACTAAACCCTTAGACGAGAATTCTTGAAACAAACCTTGGCAAAACCAACTTAACTTAAGCTACTTACTTACTCCCCTTTTCACGTGTTAGGCTTAGGTCAGGCACACTGGGGTAGGCTTAGTTAGAAGCACCAGTTGAGTATGTTAGCCTAATGTATATATGACTGTATATATGTTTTATTACTTTTAAACCATTGTATGGCTAAGAAACCATATCAATGCTTTTACAGTTCTATTTCGCAATACTTATCTTACTGTACGTACTTTTTATAATAACAGTTATTGCAATTGTGGCAATACATTTCTCTTGTACGAGAAGAAAGACTGTTCAATAAATGTTAACCTTTATTGATACACGCCCGTCTCTCTATTCTCTACATCTCGTGAAAGTAAACTGCACTAGACTGACTGAGTGAAATCTATGTCTATTGTTTCACACGACCCTAGAGATCGACTCTTGATCTGAGGAGCAAAGTTGTCATGTTGCACGGTTGTTGGAAAACTGAATCCCTTCTTGTCTGTGCCAAGGAAGCTGATCACTTCCTATGCAGAGAAGAAAGTTTCCAGTGACCTCTGAGCTAGTTGGTAACACAACCCAATTAAGTTTAGCATAGTCAGTGGAGGCCTGGAATATCCGCAGTTCCACGTCGATACTACTGTTTATGTTATTCCAATGCGCAGGGCCTAGTGGGAAACTAGGAACTACACTACAGTTGGTGGCCCGGAAACCCCGTGTTAGACAAAGAGCCGTCCAGTTTATTGCTGCTTCACTTGCATTAACAGTTTTACTAGACAGCAAATCGGGGATGTCCCAAGCTGCATCCTGTGCTGATCCCCAACTGTCTCCAGCGGCTCAAAAGTACAATTTAGATCGCCTGCTAAAATGATAACGTTTTCTCCGCCCAAGCCAGCCAGATTACGGTCCAGTACATCTAAAATAGCGGGGCAGCGACCGCCCGGTAAGCCTCGAGCATATATATTAAAGACAACCAAATCCTGTTGGCCAGCCTTACTTAGTTTGATTATCAAGAGGTCCGGGTTCTCTACGGATATCTCTGAAGGGTGATATCCCAATGACTGATTCACCCACACCAGCAGGCCCCCTGAAGCTCGCCCCTTACCACCTCTAATTGCTGGTTTAAAAAAGTTAACATAGCCCACCCTATAGGATGGATCTAGTGCCCAGGTTTCCTGTAAAATGATGATGTCAAAAGTGTCCATGAACTCCAACCAATCTTCGGAGTGCATACGGCCCTTGACCACAGCTACATTCCAGGATGCTATATTGAGTATTTCCGGATGGGAGGCAACTGTAGCAATCATAGGTGTTAAAACTACAGTAGATGCCAATTCTCCCCCAATACCTTGCCCACTCTCTATATTCTTATGGATATCTGGGGTATCCCCCCCCGTCCATACATCTTTTGGGGCTTTAAACATTGTGACAGTGGCTTCTTCGGTTGCTGGTACTCCCGACCACTCATCTACATCGTTTGTAGGTAATAGGACCTCCTGACATGGCGACACTATCGCATACCCACAATTCTCTAAAAAAGTTGGTCATCCTAGGTGGTGAATGATGTCAATCTATGGCCTCAAGATCAGAGAGGGGGCCAAAGTGATTGAAGAGAAATGGGGGTTGCTGAAAATGTGGTGTCATGACTAGAGGGTGACTCCTAACAGGGGGTCTCCTAAGATTAGGGTGAGTTGGAAAAGAGCTCTGCCTGTGGGGATAGAAATATGCTAGCCCCAAAGTTTGAACGTCGCCCTGTCTAGCAAACCTAGCTTTTCTTCGGATGGTATCCACCACCCACGGATCCTTAAAAGAGATTAGTATGCAGTCACCCTCCAGATCTTTAGTGCCATGGCCAACCCAATCTACTCTCCTTACAAAAAGGATTTCAGTTGGTGAAGATGGTGGCAGAGGGCGATTTTTATTCAGCCAAAAAATCACCCTATTAAAAAGGTCCCCGTATGATTCCTTACTACCAGCTTTTAAAGGGGCGACACCTATTAATACAATTGTATATTGCATGGCCTCCTGGGGAAGGTCTGCACGGGGGATCGTGTACCTGGTGTGATTTCCTGCCATTGTTGTTGTGGGGCTTCGATGTGTGGATGTATGCCCTGATGATCGCTGTTGGGAGGTGGCGGGGTTGGGTTTTGACCGATCAGTTCACCGAGCTATAAGAGGTCTGGCGGAATTAGGTTTATTAGTGGCCTTCATCTTTAGAGCCTGTGATGGAGTTCCATCGGTTTCCTTAGTGGAAATAGCTGTTGACCCCCCACCCCCCCCGTCGGTTTGTTATTGGCTGCCCCTGAGGGTATTAGTGTAATAGGTTTACTCATGGATGTATTATTGGTGCACGTTGTCTTAGGTGCTATCTGAGTAGGAATACCTCCCACTAGACCTGGACTAAGTAACTTTTGAAGCAAGTCATGGTTTGCGCTCACTACTGACTCCAGGATATCTATTTTGGAAGTCATCAGCCTTGTCCGCTCAAAGACGGGAAGTAGGAGGGTTTTAATCATGGCTTCCATTTTTACTAAAAGAGCTTCATCGCTATTAAGACACATTGGGCAGGGGTTAGAGGATCCCAATGTGGTAAGGGGGGGCATAACACATTAGAAAAAATTAAGGGTGTTGGTGTAACTGGGGGGTGCTCGAGAACAGGAGCATCATTGTTAAAAGGGTCTTTGAATTTGGGCATCTTATGATCTCTCCCCCCCCCGGTGACTCGAGTCTTGCTTTCTCTTTCGAGATGTTGTATCTAGGCCCGAGGGATCTGCTTCTACTGGAAAATTCGATACAGTGTTACTGACATTCGGGGCATATGAAGATAGGTGGCTAGATTCCAAACTAAGGTCAGTTTCCCCACTGTCCTGGGTTTCAACCCCCCCACTCAATTGAGTATCGTCTAAATTGTGATCTACATTGACCAAGGAAGAAGCAGGAAGGACCTCCCCCGCATTGTCGATGTGAACTATTGCCTCAGTGGTGACAGTTTGTATGCAGTTATATGCTGCATGTTTTGCAGGACTGGCAGTGGTTGCCAAACCACCCAGTGATGATCGCTTCCCGCTAACAAGATCGAGGGAAAGTCTTTTTTCCACCATCGCGATTTCTTTTTCCAAAATCCCCGTGGCTCGGGTAATAAAGGCATCCAAGGGGCCCGAAACAACTCCATTGGTGGTTTGAATTTGAACTGTGCGCTCTTTACCTGATCTTAGAGGCATATTGAAATCTACGTAGGACTAAGTATGACTATATTATGTCTCACACGCTAATAGAAAAAGTGTTCCAAATTTTAGTGAGACCCACACAGACTATATATTGCTTCCTATGCAAAACACAAATGGCAGTGAGGTTTTAATCAGACAGGGCCTTCTGCCTGTGGGAACAGCGCAAGGTCGGGCATAGGGGATGGGCCCGGGCCGGACTCTGCCATACTCGAACGGCCTAAAACAGCCCGCTCTTTGCCCGGTCTTCGCCCTGAGCTGCGTCCCGCGCGCGTCCCGCTGCGCGTCCCGCTGCGCGAGCTGGATACTCTGTTTTTATCCTCCCAGGCGGGTGGGCGTTGCCGCTGCGGGAAGAGGCTGCAGGTGTGTTGGTTCGCCTCGCAGTCCCGCAGCGGTGTGGGCGGTATGGGCGTGTCCGGGGTCAAGCAGCAGCCGTGGAGCGGGTGCCGCGACCGGGGGACAGCGAAGCAGGTTCCGGGCAAATGTTCCTCCAGTAAGTAAGTAGCCCAGCCGTGTCAATCAGCAAATCAATGCCCCAGCGAAGTGTAGCCAACTGTACTCATAAATGAACAAAAGATTTACTTATAAATGAACTATCCAGATGTTTCAAAATACATCAACAGTTAGGAAAGCACAAATTAAGTGCTTTGTGTAATTCTACAATATGATAGAAACAAAGATTTTAATAGGATCATATCAAGAGACAGGTACTGTTCAAATGACAAATATTTGATGACACCTGATTCCCAATCGTTATCATTTGTGCCCTATATAGTTGCATCAGTAAAACTTGTGCATTTGCAAATGTACTGGGTCTTTCAATGTAAATGTAACATTGGTGGCAGCAACCCCTACTCTGAAAATTGTTCCAGCACAACTGCTCCCAACCCTATCATTATCCCTATCATGGGTGTGGATGGGACCACGGGAGATGCCTCACACTTTCCCATCAGATCCTAAGCATCAAGTAGGTGCTGAAATGACTCGGAGTAAACAACTTGCCCTCAATCATGCCTGAATCAGAAAAAAAAATGCACAGCAGGTTTTGTATGCACAGAGCTCCGTCTTGTCCTCCTTCCATGCAGCGCACCTTGAGAAGGCGCAAACGAGGCCCACTGAGTTTCACATCCATGAGAATAAGAAATACTGAAATATTGGAACAATGTTGACACTACAAGTAATAAGCCACCCAAAAATATATTTATACTATTGTTATTATTTTTGTGGTTGAATTAATAATACATTGAAAATAACTAAATAACTTTTTTTTAAAATTAAATAAAATCTCCACCATTTCAGGAGCCCCATTGAGCAGCCTTCATGGCCGGATCTGGCTGAAGTGAATCGGTGTGGCCGCGAGTGAATGAGAGGATTTTCTTTCTTCAGCTGCAGTGGCAGAGTGTTCCGAGTTTCAGTCACGCTTCCTTTCAGAGATCGATTTCCCGCAATAATGCGGCGCTGACACGCATTCAGCTGCAGAGCGCACCGCGGGCGCGCGGCTGACCTTAGTGGAACTCATAAGATGCCTGGTCTCGAAGCATAACTCTTGAGTGTGAAGAATAGTGACAACCGCCTCCAAGAAAACCATTACCAGCAAAGCAACACCTATAAATCACTGCCAGGGCCGCTCGGTCCCCGGTGTGCACAGAAAGTTTATTACCAGAAAAGCTTGCAAGAAAGCAGGCCCTGGTGTTAGCCCTCCGAGTCACGGCAGGTCAGGCAGGATTTAAGTGACAGGCCATTCCTAATTAAAACCCTGCCGACGAGGCCTGATTTGAACCTCGTTATGATTTTACTGGCTAATTTGCTACCGTGTGCTCTAGCACCACACAGGAATGAACCAAGAAGGCTCTGGGGACCATAGTGTTAGGACAGAATTGTAATGCTGGATTTCAAGATGATGTGAGTGAATGACAATTATGCAGAACATCTTTTCGGATTTAAATGCCATGCTATTACTCTGGGCTGCATGCGACACCTGAGTCACTGTTTATTTATAGGAAGTGTTGTAAAGCGCTGTCTTTCCTTCCAGTTACTTCAGGGCGCCTGAATTTACAGTTGCCAGTAAATGTGGGCGAAAGCGGGAATGGAAGTTACTGGGTCATCAGATTTCACAGGTTGAAGCAGCCAACATCTCTGTGCAAAACTATGAGGGAAAGCAAGCTCGGATCGACCTAGAAATCCTGATTCCCGAATGATATTTCCTCAAAAACACGCAGTTGCTATTATTTTCCATCTCTGGAATGACTGGGACCTCTGCTAACGGTAATTTCAGGATGGGAGAAATGGGGATTGAAAAGGGCCTTAGATCTCAGAGATTTCAGTGTTCAAAAATATTCTGAGCTGCGGATAACATTCCATATCCTATGTACTCGTATGCCTTGTGATCTTCCTGCTGTTTCATCTTCTTGAGACATCGTTGAGTGATCTGATGAGTGGCTATTGAATGAAGGGCTCGCGTCCTGGCATTGCCAGATCCTGTAGGATCTTCATTTCATGCTTCACGGACAATGCACAAGACCGTGCATTGGGATCCAGCGGAGTGCCTCAATGGTGGGTTTTATGTGGTCCTACTTACAGAGGTTTAGGTAAAGTCTGGCTACTTCTATTTGATCTCTTTAGAGTCGGCCATTGTTTTTCTGTGAATTGCAAGACAATTTGCAGCATTGCTCCTACAGCACTGTTTTCTTTTGTGAGTAGATTTGGTTTTGCATTTACTAAAGCCAATCATACACAAACATATTGTTGCTTATTTTGTCCTTGTATAGTCCATTTCCGGTTATGGAGTGATCACTGGCACTGCTCTATCTGGATGCACATTATGACATAAGTTGTCAACCAGCTGAGAACCATCAGGTAAAAAATAGTTATCGGTCCAAGGCGCCTACCTGTACCGAACTGGATTGACACAAACGTTGCTTACTATCTTAAACTGGCTTCCTTTTAATGACACCTGCATGTGTTATGTGTCCAACAGTGTCTCCCTGCCCAAAGTGTCCCTCTGTAGACTAGTCATCCATCCCTCATGATGGAATGAGCATTGCCCACAGTTTTCATATCTGTCCCCTGCATAGAATTGATATCTGTTCCTTAGAGAGTGCTGTAAAATAAAACAGCTCTTATTTGCACCTAAAGTAAATGTTCATGAAGCCTAGAATAACACAAGAATCCCTCTCATGCATGTTCAACTCATTGAGCTATCTCTCCCACATGGACAGTTAGATTCCCATCTAGGAGACAAGTGATGCATGAGACAAGACATGCATTCAGTTATTACTTTCTTTAATGTGCAGTTATTCTTGAATCAATGACTGTTAGAAATTGAGTTTCTGGTTGGCAGAGGTATGCACCCTGTCCAAGAAGGAACCACAATCCTAGTGAGGCTAAGTGTAGCACACACTAAAAGTTTACCTGTGCTCACCCTCTGGTAGCTTGACACAGAACAGTCAGGCTAAACCAAAGAGGCAATGTGTAAAGTGTTTGTGCACACAAACACACAGTAACATGGTAAAATATCACAACAGTGCTCCACCCCAGTTTAGAAAAATGAATGTAGCAGTTTTTCACTACCAGGACATATAAAACTCATAAGCACATGTCTACCTTTTAAACACACTGAACCCTGCTCACGGGGCTACCTAGGGCCTACCTTAGTGGTGACTTACATGTAATAAAAGGGAAGGTTTGGGCCAGGCAAGTAGGGGCACTTGCCAGGTCGATATGGTAGTTTAACACTGCGCACACAGGCATTGCAGTGGCAGGCCAGAGACAGGTTTGAAGGGCTACTCATGTGAGGGGCACAATCAGTGCTGCAGGCCCACTAGTAGCATTTGATTTACAGTTCCTTGGCACATGTAGTGCACTGTACCAGGGACTCATTGATAAATCAAATATGCCAGTCATAGAGAAATCAAATGCTATTACATTTTAGACACAGAACACATGCAATTTAACACTGATCGGCAGTGAAAAAGTGCCCAGGGTCCCATAACCAAAAAGAAAGTTCAGCAAACAGTCAAAACAGAAGGGCAGAATGCAAAAAGTCAGGGGAAACCACAGCAAAAGGTGCCAGGTCTAACACGTGCCACCCCTCCCCAGCAGGAAGTGGAGAGAACTATCCAACCCCATGGGAGTTCTCTTCACTAAGGAGGAAGAACCTGGAAAGACCATCAGCATTGGCATATTCTGTTCCAGGACAGTGTTCCACTGTAATGTCCATTCCCCGTAGGAAGAAAGACCACCTCAACTGTTTAGGATTCTCCCTCCTCATCTGCAATAACCATCTGAGAGGCCTGTGGTCTGTCTGAACCTGGAAGTGAGTCCCAAACAAGCAGGGTATTAGAATCTGCAGCGCCCAGACCACAACAAAAGCTTCCCTTCCTATTGCGCTTGACCTCTGTTCCTTGGGAAGGAACATCCTACTGGTGAAGGCTACAGGTTGATCCAGGCCCTCTTGGTTCAGCTGTGGAAGCAAGGCTCCCACACCATGCTCTGAGGCATCAGTCTGTGCCACAAATTCTTGGGAGAAGTCGGGAGCCTTGAGGATGGGCACTGTGCACATGACCTCTTTCAGGGTGTCAAAAGCAGTCTGTCATGCCTCTGTCAAGATCACCTGACATGGCTGCTTTTTGGAAGTCAGCTCTGTCAGGGGGGCAATAATGGGGCTGTATCCCTTGACGAATCTCCTGGAATATCCAGTGAGACCTAAGAAGGCCTTCACTTCTGTCTGGGTCTTGGGGGTGCTGGTAGCAAGTTGCAGGTGAAGTCTTTGATATCCCTCAGGATTCAGAAACAGGAAGCACGCCCAAATGATCCCAGGGAGACCATTAGAAATGGAGGATGTAGCGAGTAAAGTCCAGTCCTCTACTCACAGAAAGGTCTTTAGAGTACACAAGACCATGTCCTTACTGGCCCGGGATCCAGACACGCTACATGGGGTATGCAGCTCTTTGTGTGGGGACAGATATAGCCCTATTCTGGTGCACATGCTATCTCCTCCCTCTCACTTTAGCTCAGAAAACCCCGTCAGCCTGGTGAAGGGCCATCAAGATATGCAGGGCACACCTCAGCTCCCTTTGTTTGTGACTGTCTAGAGGAAATGAACAAAGCCCAGCTGTCATCCAACCCAGACGTGTATTCTAGGGACAGGCAGAGGAACAGAATGGTTAAAGTAATAAAATGCCAACTTACTAAAAGTCTAATCCTACAGAAGGTTCAGCCCTTAATCAGTAAGGCTATGGCATATATACTCAATAATCAACAAACAAGTGCCAATACTGATAACCTACCATTCACCTCTGATGATAACACACTCCAAATGTTATGATCATTTACATTTTTCAAATAGGATTTTTCAATTTTCCCAATTTTCTTTTTTTGTGAAGAAGTTCAATAATCATCAATGTACACAAATTTCATCAAAACCAATACCCTTACAATACACAGAGACAAACAGCTTAAAATATATACAACACTGAACAAATTACACTTACAATACACACAACAAATATGACATCATAGTACAAAACAATATTTTTTCACTCTGGGTCTGTACAAATAACTATTATTCAATATAAAAAAATATATAGCCCTTGTTTACTACCATCCAGGGAGTATTGGTATATTCCTGACAAGGGCAATAACCAAACAGTGACCCTACTGGGCTCATTCAAAAATCTTTACAAATCTCTAGCTTAATTACACGGAGCAGCAGTGGTATCGCTTGTACAGAACACTTGTTTGGCAGGGAAAAAACTGTCAATGAGTTTCAAACCCTTCCAAGTGTCTTTAAGGGTTCTCCTCAGGACTCAGAATACAAAAGAGATAAAAAATAACAAAATCACACTCTTGTAAACAAACCTACTAATCCAAACATTCATTCAACCTCATCTCATTCACACCACACCCCATATTACCTCTTTTTCTTCTCCACGGGTGGTCACTCCACTTTCTATGTAGCCTCTATTTTTCCGTAATTTAGGAAAGCAATCAACAAGAAAGACCCCTCATTTAAAGCAAGCTTACAAAAAGATTACAAGTTTATGACCGCAATTCTAAATGAAAAGGGGACTTACATACAACCAAGGAGACTGTAGATGGATACATTTCATTTTCCTTGATGATTAAAACGTGTCTGTGAAACAAACCAAAAGAAAACTGCACTTAATCCAACCCCTTAATAGTGTGTTATAACTTTGTCGATGTATTCCTAGACCTCTGCCACACAGAATCCATGGCCAGTGCCTGTGGGCAATCCACATTATTGGCTTCAATCCTTAATCAAACTTAGTCCTCTTACAAGGTGTCTTTCCTTCTGTTTGCAGAACAATGTTTTTCAACTGTTTCCCACCATCAGCATTGTTCAAAAAAGATACAAACTTTATTGTGCCCACTAGAGCACATCACACATTAATTAACAGAAGGCTAGTCGATCCATTCCATTTCCAAGCTTTATTTCGATCTTTATAGACCATAAAAGCAAAAAAATTAAATACATACATCACTGAATTTGGGCAATGAAATAATCAATAAACATTACAGGATATAGCAATGTATAGTAAGTTGAACAAATTTCATAGCAGTTAAAAAGATTTTAAAGTTTAAAAAGCAAATTAAACAATGATTTCATGTATTAGGAAGATCAAAACAGTAGGAAATGGCAACAGCACATTTATCATGTGATAGGGAGATTAAAAACTTGCGGCGCCTATGCCACATAGAGTGAAGGAAACGGGACACAGCAAAAATAATCGGGGGATGAGTGTCGGTTCTCAAAACTCTAAAGGCCTCCCATGACTGTCTATACCTCAGATTCCTGCATATTGGTAAGAGCCAATACCTCCTGGATACGTTATATCCTGGACAAAAGAAGACAACATGAATGGGTGTCTCTTCTTGGCTATTGCAGGCAGGACATCCAACAGGGGAAGCTTTTGACCATGTGTAAGTATATGGACCGGCAAGCAACCCAATCTAAACTGAGCATAGAGTTTCCTTGCCATCAACGGATGAACATTATCAAGGAAGGCCTCAAATAAATACTGATCTTTAAAATTGAGGAAGTCACAGGTTAAACGGCCTGGATTTGTACTTCCTTGGATTTCAGCCAATCTAAACTGTCTGCAAGTTTTGACTAGTTCAAGCCATGATATTGTCAGGGACACTTCCATAGGGTGGGTCCATAGGTTCGGCCGGCCTAGTCTAAGGCACAAATCTTTTATGTGTATGAACCAGGATCGTTTTCCTGCCCCTGGGAGCCCCATGATTGCTTTGATTTCCGACTGGTAGGCTATTAGCTTGGGAGTCGCCCATAGCCTACTCCAAAAAGTCAAGGGCCGTAGTCTGATCTCTTCATCTATGGGTCTAATCCGAGGTCCATACGTAGGGGGGTAAGAGGGGTGCTTTGTGGTAGGCCCAAGAGCTGTCTCATAAACTTGTTCTCGGTTTTAACCAGTCGACCTACAGGGAGGTGTGCCCAAAGTTCTGCCTCATACATTATTGAACTCCTGATTTGGACTTTGTATATCTCAGTCAATTGAACCGGTTGTCTAGATGTTGAGCTCCTGTATAATTATGATATTCCCCTGGCCCTCTGTGCTAACCTAAAGCCTGCCTTTTCTTGCTATGGGCCCCACCAAAAGGTTTCCGGTAGCGTAACACCCAGATAATCGAAGACAGCCACCCTCTCTAACTGGATACCGTTTAGGGTAGGGTTAGGGCAAGATGTTTTATCCCATACAAAACTAAAAAATCAATTCAATTGTACATTTAATGTTTTTATGCATTATGTGTAGGACCGCTTTGTTCACTATACCCATTGCATTTTTCAAAGTACCTTAATTGAAACCATCTAATTTACGCGACTTAAAAGCCTATCTACATGGCAAACTTTTACGATGTGCTTAGGTGAGCTTAACTCTCTACAATGGTAATAGTTGTGTGTCACAAGGACTACCCTTATCCCACATAAAATTAAAGTGGCCATGGAGCCTGTACGTATAGTGCCCAGATACGGACCTACTTATATTACAGTTGTTTCTTCTTAAGCAGTAAAGCATCTACACTCCGTCTTGATCTGATCGCCATGGTCGAGTGCAGTGACTCGCATGGCTCGAATGTAAAATGGCTTAAGTTTGTAATTACTTCCGGGTTGCCAATCCTGAATGGTCCTAACAAATGATGTTCATAAACGGACATACCTTTGTTCCAAGAATTAAGAAAAAATAGCAGAGCATCTCAACTTTGTCCTAATCTCATTTCTGGGGTGGAATATATGCTCTCATTTGTAATGACTCACCTTTTTGTTTATTAATTAATTTCCGATCTGCGATGACATGTTATTTTCCGAATGCTCTATGATGTGATGGCATCTCTTCTAACACAACATGTACTATTTATCGAAAAATTATATATGGAGTCATCTTATCGAGATATACAAAAAAGGCATGGTTTGTAATAGATAAATTTAGGATTTCTGGGATTTGGAGTCCACGGTTGCAAATCCCTACTGTAGCAACAACTGTAAGTCGCTGAGAAGTGGGATTAAAAGATTCTCAAAATTAAGTTGACAACTCTTAACATATGGTTAAAGCATGGGGAAACATATGTGGTCCAATTAATCCAATTACTATATACTAAGTAAGGATAAAAAGCAATGGTCTAATAGGTTTAAACCAGTAATAGTTACAGTTTCTTTTTACAAATTATTCTATTCCATCATTTTGTTCAGACCAGCAAATGCAGTATTAAACTTCACTAATAAAAATGCTTCTCTCTGGTTCAATTGTCTCTCAACGTCCCCACAATTGTTTTGTTCCACCGGTGATATTACAGTCCACAGTAAATTACTTCCTAAATGTTTTTCTTTAAGCCAATGGTTGACCAATGGGGCAGACAGTACCTTCTTCCAGATTCTGGACTTATGCGGAACCCTCCTTTGGCGCACTTCTTGATTTGTTTTGCCAATGTACAGCCTATTACAAGGTCAAAGTATGCCTTAAAGCCACATTTTTTGTTTTGCAATTGGAAAACATGCTACGTTTCCAAGACACATTTCTATGTGAAAACAGACATGCTTCAGTGTTTTGACTACAACAAATGCACGTCCCACACTTGATGTCCTTGAACTGGTGGTAAATTAAAAAACTGTTGTATGGTCGTTTTTGTTGAAAATGTTGTACGGGCTGCACAATCAATTTGGTAACCAATGCTTCTTTCTTTTTTTGAACGCGAACAATGGTTTTCTGAAGGACTTATCCAATTTTGAAATCAAGTGCCAATTTTGAGTTATAATTTTTTTCCATTCGTTAGAGTTTGTGCAGAAAGTTGATACACAGACTAGGGGTTCTAACGTAGAGTTACCTTTTTGTTTGTAATAGTTCATCGTAGTGTCCACCACGCTCTTTTCATGGAGTGTTTTAGTAATTACTTAGGATATCCGCATTCTTTTAGTTTGTTCAGTAAATTTTTTGCATGAAACTGGTAGTCCATTTTGTCATAGCAGTTTCGTCATATCCTAAGAAACTGACCAAATGGTAGATAATCTTTAAGACTCCGAGGTTGGAGGCTGAACTAATGTAACACTATGTTTCTGTCTGTCCGTTTTGTGTGGAGTGTAGTCATTAACACTCCTTATGATGCATGTACTTCTACATCTACAAATGTGATTCTTGATGAATTTTGATGTGCGCTGAACTTAATATCTGGTGTCCTCTCATTTAACCAGCAATGGAATTTTTCAATTGTTTCTTCTTGTCCCGTCCAAATGAAAAATATATCATCAATATCCAACCAATTTGAAATTTGATGTAAAAATGGGTTATTGTTGAAAATATATCTTTCTTCAAATCTTGCCATGTACAATATGGGTAATTCTGGTGTAAATGGACAACCCACGTCGGTCCCCTTCAAATGGAGATAGAAGTCATCATCAAATCTGAAGTAATTCCACTTAAGTGCAAAACTGGCCAAATTCACGATAAATTCCATGAGAACTTGTTCAGGCTTAAGTTTGTCTTAAGAAAGGATTCAATTGCTGTTAATCCGTCCTCCTGTGGTGTTTTTGTGTATATTGACACCACATCAAATGTCACAAGCCTTTGGTTAATCATCTCAATTTTGTTGCTAAACTCCATTTTGTCTCTCAAATAAGAAGGAACCCCTTCCAAGAATGGTTTCAGGAAAAAACAACATATTTGGATATTGGTTCCAGGACTGATTCACAGCCAGACACTATTGGGTGACCTGGGGGTTCTCTTTCATTTCTGTGCACTTTGGGCAACATATATAACAATGGTATTCTAGTGTGCTTTTTTGTCAAAAAATCATACTCTTGGGTCCAATGAAGCCCATGTCAAATCCTTGTTTTAATGTTGCAAATATTTCCCCTTGCATTTCTCGTGTTGGATCGCCTTGGACTTTCCTATAGAATTCCGGTTTAACTATTTATCGTAACACTTCTTGTTGGTAATCAGTGGTGGCCCAAACCACAATGGGCCCGCCTTTGTCTGCGGGTTTAATAACATTTGAAGAATAATTTCTTAGATTTGTTAGTGCCTCTCATTGTACTTTCGAGATGTTATATTTAACAAAGTTATTTTTCTTTTCCATTTCCGTAATTGCAGAGAGTACAGTATGTTCAAAAGAAAGGGTCTCCTTTGGTAATTTTTTAGGTGGAGGGCAGAACGCTGATTTATTTCTTAATCCAGTGGTTTCTTTATTTTGTGGGAAATCCTTTTGCAAGAAAAATGCCTTAAGTCATATTTTACGACAAAACTCTATCACTTCTGTTTTCATTTTCACAAAGTAAGTCCTCTTAGTTGGTACAAAGGAAAGACCTTTCATTAAAATATTTACCTCAACTTCAGACAATGACCGATTTGAGAAGTTAAAGATAGGTGAATTGGCTAGGTCTTGTAATACTGTCTTCTCATTGTCATTTCCCATGGTTGGTTCTTGGATCTGTTCTGCCCTCATGGTCATTGCTGGCCTCGCCCTAAAAAAGGTTGCTGTTGTGATTGTTGGTTACTTCCCTGTCTGTTGTAGATTGAGCCACCTTCTCCAGGATCAGATTCGCCAGCTGAGAAGTGCTAACCATACTTGAATGGTGTATTTGATTTTAACATTAATTGTATGAGCAATAATATGAAATTATCTGACTTGCATGTACTTCGCACAATTAGTGAAAAAAAGCTAAATGAATTCAAGAAAACCCTAGAATCATAGACTACTCATAGAAAGTTCATATAGAAACATAAGAATCCATGAACGATATAGGAATACTTTTGGAGATATGCAAGGCTGTGAGAGAGGCATTGGGGCTTTTTTCCGGAAGATATTGGTAGGACAAGGTGCTGGTCTGCTGAGCAGATATGTGGGATAATGCAGGAGACATAAAAAAAGTAGGAGTCATGAGGGCAGATTGGGAGACTTGGGGTTAATGGTGGCTCGTGAGTTGTGAAAGTTGTTGGGTGTAAATATATTATTCTAATTTAAGCAATGTCAACCTAATTTAGAGAAGTTTGGTTGAGGCAGAGTAATACGGCCTAACTCTGCATTTCTCTACATAGTTTTCACATAAATTGGCAAAAAATCTGGAGGTTAGAAAAGAGCGCTAATAAGATATTGCAATACTTTTTGTGGTATGTCACACACATTCCACCTTCTCCATGAGTGTTGAGGCTGACCCTCCCCTAGAAAACCTTGAAAAAATATTGGTAAAACTGTTGAGTTTTTATGTCCCCTAAAAGTTAGCTTTACAGCTATATGTATTGCTAGAAAACTTATCAAGGTCACAGTTTTTCAAAATGTTTTTAGCATTTTTCTTCACTTCATGTTTCTTCCCAAGTAGATTCTCAGTCATATCTTATGACTGAGACTCTATATCAAAGGGGCAGGATTAAAAAATCAACAGTTGTAGCGTTCTTGCCTTTACAACAGAGATGGACACATCTCAAAGGCTCTCACTGAATGCTACTTCTCAATTACTTGAGATGACAGGATTAGACAGCTTACACCAATTGTATGCACGCAGTACTTAGATAGTAGTAGTGATAACATAATATCAAATAAGCTTTATCAATATAGATCATGAAATACCTCCTCTCGTTATGAAATAACATTACATCCCCTCTGGTACCAAGGACCCAAAATCAACAACAATCTTCTGAACTCAGCAGCTGCTGCTCACATATCACCCTCAAATATGTTTCAGTAATGCACTCATTTTATCTGACTGATCAGGTTGTCACTTTCTGAAAATACTTACATTCACAATGAAATATAAACATTTCATTTTACGGAATGTTATGGTTTTCATTAGAAAGATTTTTGCCTTTACAGATTCGGCCTTTTATGTCCCTTTATCATCATTATCAGATAACAAAGACATTCATTATATGGAAAAGATGTTAATTTTCTCTGTGCCAAGGATGGTCAGAATTATATCAAGCATAGACACAATTAGTCCTGGAGTAGCAGCTGTTATGGGTGGATTAGCTACCATTCTGGCGAGGAAGCCCACAAATGTAATTTACTGGCCACCGATATGTTTGGGATAGCCGGCATGGAAAGTGAGTTCATGAGCAGCTGCCTCTAGCTATGGAGAGACATACACCCAGAGACCAGAACGCTCCATGTCTTACATTTCTGCAGTCTTAGCTACCGGGAGGCCGAGGGCACAGCTATGAAGTTTCACCTCTACTTTTGGTCTTCGGGTTACATATTTGGAATGGGAAAGTGAAGCTACAAGTCCAAGCATGCTTAGTGGTGAGAAATGAAACTACAAGTGCAAGCATGTTGAGTGAAATTAACAACACTTGAGCTGATGAGTATCAACCTCATCCCAGTGGACCACATGCCGTCTCTGACGTAGTGCACTATAGTTATTTAAACATGGATGTTTTCCTGCTGTCATTGTACGTGCACACTTTGTACAGTAAACTAGATAAAAGGATTTGTATGCCTATTCCTAGACTCAAACCATTTATCATTGGCACCTAAAATGGGTGGTTAGCAGAAATTTGCAGTCCCTTCGGAATGATGAGACCCCTGGGAACCCTGCAGATATTTTTATTTTCAGACAGAGATTTCAGCCACTGAAAGCAGCTGAAATCTCTGCGAAACATTAGAGAGAGTATTGGACCCAGAATCATAGATTCCTACACCTACTTCTCATTTCTTAGGTGATCTTCTAGGTCAAACTTGTTATCCCCCAGGTCAACGGTTCTTAACCTTTTGACTTCTGTTGACCCCCACTGGATCACCGATGATGGTCAGGGACCCAAAAATTAGTTCTGATCCTCAAAACAATACACAGAAAGACAGAAACAAAAAAACCTCAAACAAATGTCTTTTCTCAGTTTCCATTCCCTTTTTCTTTTTTGTATTTTTCCATGTTTTTTGTTCATGTATCTCTTTCATTTGATGATGCCTAATTCGTTGCATGTGTTCATTAATATTGCTTGTTTTTCTGTAGCATATTTCTTTTGTCTATCTCATATGTGGTGTCTTCTCCTTTTTAGTGCCATCCCTGATGTGTATCAACTCTTTAAGTGTATCACCCATCCTTCAATCATGTGTAAGGTTATCATGTGGAATGTTCGTGGTCTTGGAAATCCTGCCAAAAGACAAAAAGTATTATCTCACTTATCCAAAATGAATTCTCAGGTTTCTTTTATTCAAGAGAAACATTGTAATGAAGTGGAATCGCTTACATTAAAAAAGACAGTGGGTGGGACAAGCTGTTTACTCCACTGTTTCCAACAAAAAAGGAGGTGTTGCTATATTATTTCATAAGCCGTTATCTGTGCAAATTCTATCTACACAAAATGATGACTATGGACGTTGAGTAATGGCCAAGGTTGTTATACAAAACAAAACTCTGGTTTTGCTGAATATTTATGGCCCAGTCAAACCAGATCCTCAATTTTGGAATGACATTAAAATTGTACTGTCTTACATTGATTGCCCTAACATTATTATTGCCGGTGATTTTAACCAGTAGATTGACCCCTTTTCTGATAGAAAATCTAAATGTAAATTCCATCCTGATAAATCACACAAGGCATTCCAATTGGCTATTGCCTCTCGCTCATTATATGATGTATGGAAAACCTGTAATCCTGATTCTCTTGAGTATACTTTTTTCTCCAATGTTCATCAAACACGTTCCAGGATTGATTATATTTTCGTTAGTAAATCCCTGCTTCCATCCATTAAATCATCGGAAATTGGGTCGATTTTCATCTCTGACCATGCACCAGTCCAATCTGTTCTCGATCTGTCCATTACCTCCCCAGGATTCAGCCATTGTAAGCTTAATAACTTTTTATTATCTGATACTCTTTTCGTTAAAGAAGCCACTTCTTTTATTAATGAGTTTTTCAAGTACAATAAACCATTGGACACTTCCATTTCCAATAATTGGGATGCCTTTAATGCCTCTTTTCATGCTTTTACTATTTCTTATGTCTCAAGAAAACAGAAAACTAATCAGAAAAAGTATGCAGATCAAATACAGCACGTTAAATAATTGGAACATAGGTATTTTACGTCCAAATCGTCCTCGACTCTTCATGAGTTGATTAAAGCCAAATCCAACCTAAATAAACTTGCGACAGTTGAAGCCTGTAATATTCTTCTTAAAATTCTAAATACCATGGAGGCCAAAATAAAGCAGGTAAGATGTTGGCCAATAATTTAAAAATCAAATCTGAACATAAAAACATTGGTCCCATCTTAAATGAAACCACTAAAAATTTAGTGACATTGGATGATGGTATTGCTAAGGTTTTTCATGAGTTCTATAAATCACTTTATTCTGATGACACGAATCCCTCTAATCAAAACCTGGATACTTTCTTTTGGGCCTCCCATCCCCCCTTCCTTATCTGATGAATTCCACTCATTGGAGGGTACGATTACTTCCCAAGAGATTACCAATGGTAATACATCCTTGAAAAAATCAAAAGCACCAGGGCCTGATGATCTCTCTGTTGAATGTTATTCTACATTTGCCTCCATTTTTGCACCTAAACTTCTACAACTTTTTAATTATTGTATTGAGGATACTAAAGCCTCCGGCTCTTTTATGGATGCTTTAATCATTCTCATTTCTAAGCCTGACAAAGATCATTCCCTTTGTAAAAATTACCGCCCCATATCATTATTCAACTATGATTGTAAAATATTTTCTAAAATTCTTGCATCCCTGTCTTGAGCATATTATCCCATTTTGATAAAGACTGACCAAGTTGGATTTGTGAAGGGCAGGTTAGCATCGGATAATGCTCTAATGTTTGCAAATATCATCTCCTATGGGAAATAATTCAAATCCCCTCTTGCAGTGCTGTCATTGGATGCCGAAAAGGCCTTTGATCGTATTAATTGGCAACTTATGTTCAAAACTCTCTAATGGTTTGGTTTCTGACCTACATTTATTTCATATGTTAAGCTATTTTACTCCTGCCCACAAGCCAGTATTTTTGTAAATATTCACTTTTTTTCCTTATCTAGAGGTACACTCCAGGGCTGACCCCTTTCTCCCCAGTTATTTGTTTTATGTCTTGAACCCTTCCTTGAACACATTTGCGTTAATACTCGCGGTAATACTCGTGGAGTGGTGTGGCTCACTGGTTAGAGGCAGCAGACCCGGAAGCAGAGGACGGCCCGGGACCAGGGTTCAATTCCTGACACGGCAGGGTCGTGGACCAGGGTCAGCGGACTCGATAATTCTCACCTCGGTGCCTACTCTAACCAGGGCTCACACTCGGCAACTCTGGGCATTAGCTTGCCTCATCTCCACAACGGCCCCCCACATACGCCGGGAATTCCTGGTTTCACCTTGGAGATACCCAGTAGGGACCATCTCAAAGGGAAAGCCAGAACCGGTTCCCCAGCAGTCTACAGCGCGGAGATACCCCATGTGGGGTGATTCATGCGCTTTACAAGACATCATTACATTACATATTTCTGGCTTTGCATATAATTCCATAGAAACCAAAATATCGGCATTTGCTGATGATATATTAATTTATATGTCCAATCCCCTTACTTCCCTCCCTCCATTCATGGATGAGGTTCGATTATATTCCAGTATTTCTGGATATAAGTTAAACCTCTCTAAGACAGAAGTTTTACCTCTGAACTCTTTGTGTTACCAATATATGTTTAGTGATACTAATTTTGCATGGTGCCCGACTAAAATTAAATACTTTGGTATTTGGTTTTCTGCTTCTTTGCCTAGCACAATTAGGTATACGTTCAATGTATTCATTACTAAAATTCAATCACTCCTCCTTACCTGGTCTCCCCCACATCTCTCCTGGTGGGGTAGGTTAGACACCATAAAAATTATGATTGTACCGCATGTCCTATATGTAAATGTAAATGTAAATGTCCAGTATTTGTAAAGCACGAACAATTAATCGAAGGTGTCAAGGCACTGGGGGCCGTCGGGAAGATTAAGCGAGCTATTGCCCAGAGCCACATGGTGCTGGGCAGACCCCTGCCGCCGGAGCTGGGGATCGAACCGTGACCCCCAGCGTCAGTCGCCCTGGCCACTGCGCCACACCTCTTATACAATATCTATGTTACCTATTCGGATTCCAATATCATATTTTTCTCAAATGAACTCCATTTGTACAAAGGTTTTATGGAACAAGAAACATCCACGATTTGCTCTTACGAAACTTACTCGCCCGAAATCTGAAGGTGGTGTACGTTTTCCAAATTTTAAAGCATATCATTTGGCCTTTTTTTTTTAAACAATCCTTTGCTTTAGCCTATGATTTTGCTGATATTCCTATTCCTAGATGAATTGTTCTTGAGCGCTCATTATTGAAGGATCTCTTTTTTCAGAACGTTGTGTATATGTCCAATTGTACTTTTTACGTCTAATAACCCTATTTTAAAAATATTCCCAAAATGTAATATACAATATGTTCACCACTGGTCTTACTCCCTTTCAATGTTTTTTATCCTCTATGATTTGGTACAATACATTTCTTAAATATAAAGGTAAATCGTTCTATTACAAATACTGGAAGGAGAAGGGAATTATCTTTGCACACCAATTAATTCACCAAAACTCTGTTATTCCATTTCTTGAGTTGCAGTCACGGTTTCATTTACCTAACTCTTGCTTTAATAAATATACTGTAATTTCAACTGCATTGCAATCACAGTTGTCCTCTTTTGACCTTACTGATGATACACCCTCTCTCACTCCACCTACTCCATTATACAGTTTATTTCAGATACAAAGACCTAATGCCGCTCTTGTTTACACGGTATTGAAAGACCTAAATCCCCCTTTGAAGTTGCGTAGGAAACTGACTTGTCTGTCTCTCTTTCTATTTTGGACTGGGACAAATTATGGTCTAAGTTATTTAAAGTTTCTGCAGCTGCTTGTAAACCCAATCTTTGTATTTTATTTACAATAGAGCTGTTATTACACCTGTCTGTATTTCCAAGTTTACCCCCTCCTCCTCTCCATTATGCTGCTCTTGGTCTAATACTACTGGTACCTTGTGTCATCAACTTTATGAGTGTTCAAATGTGTTGATATTTTGGTAATCTGTTTGGGATATTTGCATGAAAATTTTTAACTGTGATTTTACTTTATCATTACAAAATGTTTTACTGGGTTCTTCCTCACCTGATGTTAATGACTCCTCCTCTATCTCCTAACTATTTGACCTCTTCATTGCATTGGCATTCAAAGTTATTTTGTCATCTTGGAAAGATAATTCCAAAGTGTCTTAATTATTTTGGTGGAACTTTATTTGTGATGAACATAGAATTGGTAATATTTCTTCTTCCACTCTATCTCAAAAATCTAAATCTGATCTCCTCTGGCTACCTTTTACAACATATCTTTCTTCATATGCACCTGTCTTAACTCTCTTTTTCCTTCTTATATCATATCATTTTCAGAACATTTTCTCTCTTATTTACTTTTTTCTTTTCCCCTTTATCTTTATTTTTCTTTCTTTTCTCCTCTTTTTTTCCTTCTCTTTCTAATGTTGTTCATATATTGCATTTCTATATTATTTGCCTATTTATATCTTGTAATGTGGTTTACAATTTGTGAATACAATTGTCTTATTTTTTTTGTTTGTTTCCTTTTCTTGAAAACTAAATAAAAAATTCCTAAACAAAAAAAAGTCTTTCATTCCTGCTCTCAGTGCGCCGCTTGTGAGCACTCTTTGCAAACTTGGCACAGTCCTTTCTTGGGTCAGCCGGCGGCCCACATCTTATGTATAGCTCCGTACAAGATGTATTGTTAAATGCATATATTTCCAGGAATAGAGCAGCGCAGACAACCGAGGTCATGACATTGGTCAGCATCCCCAGCTTTCGTCAAGAGAAGGACACATTTAGTATCGCGAGGAACAAATGATGCATTCACACATTTCCTAGCAGTGCAAGGAGATAGAAACTATTATCAAATGTTTAATTTCTTTGTCTAGGTCTCCTCGCGCAGTTAACCTACGCCTCATATTCACTCGTGACATTCTGCCAGGGACTCACTACTGAAGACGCAAGCCTTGCTTCTTTTCTATTAACATGATGCTATTTACAGCCAGAAGGAATTCTCTCCTCCATCACCCACAAGTCACCGACCCTAAATTTCTCATGGAGGAGCCACCCTGGCCCGATGGGGATGTAGAGAGGCCTGCGGGCTAATAGTGAGACTTAGGAACAGTGTTGGAGACGTAAGACTGATGAATAACAATAGGGTTATGGGTGAACTAATGGAAAACCAGGCTACGTCAGGAGAGATACCGGGCCAGAAAAGGAATTAGTGAGCAGCACAAAAGTGATGGATAGAATGTTTGAATTAACCTCAGCATCCTGTAATTAACCTGGGCTGCATTCCATTCCATACTTTTTATGTTGTCTGTGCCATTACAGGCAGGAACCAACTATTTTTAAATCAATCTTGGCCCTACCCCTCAAGGAAAAGTACAGACCGAGCTGTCAGACTCAGTCCCCTATGTAGAAGAACAAAAGCACCTCCTTCTTAAGTGCAACAATATGACCAAGTGTACTTCTGTAGCTCATTATAGAATTGTGTGGCCTACAGGAATTATGTGGCAGGGTAGTAACAAACTTTGTGACAGGGTTTGCTTAATTGTGTGGAAAGAAAAAAAATACTTATGTGGTTTAATGTGGCACATTCTGTGGCAGCATTAGCTTGTTAGTTATTTTAACACAAATTTGTACGAACAGGATACGCAAAACACATTCTCCAGATTCTGATGAAGATATTATTCAACAGAAAATGTTTTTGTCTTTCTTGGAAACAAGACAAAACACTTGCTGTCCCTTTTAATTCCCATAGTAGTTTCTTTGAAACCTATAGTGCTGAACTCAACAGAACACAAGCCCAGATGTCAACAGTTCATGTAATAAAAGGTCTGTCTCCTTCATTCTGCTTATGCTAGTTTTGTGTAGAACTAGTATTTGCTTTGTGCACAGTGTGGCCCTCAAGAATCTCCTTTCCATTAAAAACCAACACCAACACTACAGAACAGTATTTAGGAATAATTATCTGAAACTTAAGTGTCTTTCTTGCTGACACTACAAGATTCAGGACATTGGACCTTAAAAAGATGAGTAGTCTCTGGGAGTTTTCTGTACTCTGAGCTATTAGCTCTTCTGATAACAGTTTCTGTGGTGTAACTTGAATTTCGCTTATTAATTAGGCAAATAATTCTGATCGGTTTCACGGCTATATGGCTCTATCCGGCATGTAGGAGCCAATATGGGGAGAAAAACTTGCACAACAAATTCATCATTGTCCATACCTGGTGGCAGAATTAACAGTTACCAAATAGGGACACATGAAATGTGTTCCAAAAATGTGGTTACATTCTCACTGTCCATACCTTTGGTCTCCTGAACATAAAGAGATCTGAGTTATTTGGCGAAGGCAAACTCTATACTTACCCTTCAGTCAATGTATGCAGGGTTGGACTGGTCTATAGAGCATTCAGGCAGTGCCCGACTGGCTAGACTGACATTTCAATGTGTTGGCTGTTTTTTAGTTGTTTGGGGTTTGTTTTATGGTCTGCTGGGACTGATTTTTCTATTAATTTCCCTGATGCTAAAACAAATGTTGTCTGCAGCAAACTTAAATCCATGTAGTCTCCCATAACTTGCAAAACACTGATAGAGCGTGTCTTTACAAGTGCAAAACAGTCTCATTTTGCAGAATCTGTGCCACTTTTTTGTGCCGGGCGTATTTTCAGTCGCAGTTCGACCCTAAATATATGCCACCATTTTTGTGGCAGTCTTTCTCAAAGTTAACTCCACTATATATGAAGGCGATCCGAAAACCCCAGATTGAATGGCTGATATACCACCATGCCTGAAAGAGGGAATTCTTTTCCATGGCACCATCAGTTTTCCCACTAATTCTGATTGGCCTGGGAACTGCCATTACCATACACATTGAAATTAACAAAACACTTGTAATGAAGACCGAATTCGGTTATATGGGATTGAAAGTAGACAAGATGGGATCACATAAAGGTCAATAGGAAAGACATGGGAGTCTCTTTGACTCGATAAATTGTGATTCTTGCCTGGTGGGTGGATGAGTGTGAAGTGAGTATCTGGATTAAATGGCACTCATACATGTGGTATTATTAGTGTATATTTTACTCTGAGTGATTCACATATGATAAATTCAAGAGGGACATTATACATCATTAGATAGCACTATGGCTTTGACATTATATCGTACTGCCAACTTGACCATGACATTAGCCATGGTGTAGGGCAATATACCATTGCCTTAATTTTATTAACCTTGGGTTATGAATTGTTCTTGATATTGTATCCAGCCAGGGAATGTGATGCTAAATCACTATTAGTGGGAACGCTTTCAATGGGAAATAGAATAGTGATATTATTTTAGAATATGTTATTTCTTTGGTGTTATTATTTTATCAGAGTTCATCAAAATGAGGGAGGAGGAATAGCTGTCCTATCTGTTCCCCAGAATTAGGCAGAATTAATCAAAGGTGGATAGGACACTTGTAACCACTAATACCAAGAGAAATATTTGGAAAACCCTCATAAACGTTGTGTATAACGTAAGCGGTATATGTTGTTGGCCGCCCCACACAGACGTTATGGCAGCAATCATTGGGTTTAACAATTTGTAAATTGCCAGCCTCACCCGAGGCGTTCTCTGGTTTTGTGGCAGTCTCCAGAGAATTTAGAGTTACCCCACTGAGAGTGCGCAAAAAGGTTTTGTTAAAAAAGCATCCAGGCGACTTAGATACTCTTTATTAGTATCGCTGGACTGCTGGGTTAAGAGGTTGGGTATGCTCGCTGGACGTTAGGTATCCATAGCATATAATTAATAAAATTGTGAGAACGTCGACATGTTTCTGCTCTGTTGGCCAGCATGGTCTAAGAGCATTCGTCAGGACAAATACAACATTTAACACAGATAGAAAAACATATCACTATTTGTGATATTGGTGGGTAGATTTATAAACTTATTAGTCTTACCCTTCTGTTTGCGGTATATGAGGTCACCTAAAAATTATTAAGGAGAAAGGTGGGGTCACTCCTAGCATTTATCCAATATTCAGGAAATGATTAACAAACAGAACTTAATACTGATTTAGCAAAAGTTCAAATGAGACATAAGGAAACAGGTTAATGGGGACATTAATGGCGAGTAAAGGGTGGCGACTGGTGAAGAACTAGCGTAGTGAGTCTGTGACTTAGTGATGACAATAATACAGTACCCAAATCAAATCATAAAAGTGACATACCTCTAGTTAGGTGAGCTTTCATATAAACCTAACGGAGGTAAAAACAGAGGGAGGATAAGGAGGGGGGGAATGGATATTAATCCATATCGGTGAAATGGTTCGAGTTACCTCAGGTGAGGTCTTACCTTAGGAATGAAGAATCAAGGTTTCATCAGGAGGAAAGGACATTGTCCCAGGCTATAACGATAGCAGGCTAAGGTTAGTACAATGCCGTGTCTTGGCGATTCACCGCTAGTAAATGCGGGAAGAAACTCACCCGCTTTGAAAGTATGCCGCGTCTTGTGCTGACTCTGCCTCCTGGACGCCGGGAGCACGCTTTCAATGGCGTTTTTACAGGGCATTTCGAAGAAATAGAAATGGGACTTTTAGCAAAATAAGAACAATTGAGGACTATGTAAAAGGACAGTTTGGGATGTATTTTCACACTCGAAATAAATTATAAGTGAACCCCATGAAGATGTGGTAATTATCATGGCGTTACTTATAAGGATTGAAAAAATAAATTTTTGACACTAAAATGTGGATATCACATATCTTAACAAATCCAAATCTCGTGACTTTCGTACTGCAGAAAAAGTAGTTCTTTTTGGAGTCTATTACACACAAAAATTAGCGTGCAAAGTGGTGCCAGCAAATGTCATCACTTAGACCGATCTGATTGGTCTTAAGGCGGTCCACCCACCGCTGTTCTTTTTCATATAATACTTTGTCAGCATTGGGTGTTGTGTCTGGTATTCTTTCAATAACTGTCCACTTCAAGTCCTCAATATTGTGTTTTTGTTCTGTGAAGTGTGCACAGAGCTTGGTAGTATTCTTATGTAAGCGAATGTTGCTTTTATGTTCCCCTATGCGCAGTTTGACCTTCCTGCAAGTCATGCCAATATATTTTTTGTCACAGGGACAAGTGATCATATAGATCACGTGCGAGGTGTTACAATTACTGTGTTGCCTTTGGGTCCATGTGAATGTTGCAGACAGCTGTAGAGTCTTAGACATTGAAGTAGATGTGCAGGCTGTGCAGGAGCCACATGGGTAATGGCCCGTCACTGGTGTCATGTTGGTATTCCTGATAGGATTGGTTGAATTGATTTGTTTTGGGCGAGTATGTACTAGCATATCGCGCAGATTCTTTGTTCGTTTATTCGCAAAACGAGGTTTTGGCCAGTTGAACTTTCCAGTGTTTACAATGTGCCAATTCTTGCTTATAAGTTTGTTAACCTGGTATGATGCAGGTCCAAATGTTGTGACGCAGGTCATGAGATCCTTGTTCTCCGCTTTTTCAAAGTTTGTCAAGAGGTTTTCTCTGGGTTGATTTGAGGCTCTTTTTTGACATTTCGATATTGTGGATTTTTTATAATGTCTTTGTTGGAGTCTGATGCTGAGAGCCTTAGATTGTGTTGCATAATCCTTTTTTTGACTACAGTTCCTTTTGAGGCGTAAGAACTGGCTGTAAGGTAGGTTATCCCTTAATGGTTGTGGGTGATAGCTGTAATAGGACAACAAACTATTTTTTGCAGTAGGTTTTCTGAAAGTTTTTGTCTCAATTCGGTTTTCCACTGCAAAAATCGTTAGGTCCAGAAAATCAATGCTGTTTTTATCTGCTGTATACGTGAATCTGAGCCATGGATCACGTGTATTCAGCCAATCAACAAAGGTTTTTAGATCTTGGTTATTGCGCCAAATCATAAGGACGTCATCAATATAACGTTTCCAGTAGAGAATACTGGAAACGTGAGGATTGGCAGTTGTTAGTACATGATGAGTTTCAAAATTACTCACGTACAGGCCGGCCACCGAAGGGGCAAAGGCGCTGCCCATGGAGGTCCCATGGCTCTGTAAGTATAGTTGATTTTCAAATTCGAAGTAATTCTCTGTAAGTGCCATCCGGCAACATTCCAAGACAAAGTGTCTAGGTGTTTTGAAATCCCAGTTTTCTGAAAAAAGGACATCTTCCAACATTTCTAGTGTCTCTTTTTGTGGAAGGCTGGTATATAGCGATTCCACATCCATTCCTACCAAGAGCATACTTGTGGGGTCAAAGGCTTGATCTTTACTAACAACCGTGGCAATCATGGTCCATGAAGCAGTAACAAACGGCTGGGTAAGCAAAAAAGAGGCTGAATTCCTAACTACTGAGCATCCAAAGACCCCGTATTTTTATTCCTTACCCAAAACACACAAAAACAGAACTCCTCCACCAGGTCGTCCAATTGTTTCGGGTATAGGATCAGTGCTGGAACCCCTCTCTAAGTTTGCGGATCAATTCCTTCAACCACTTGTCAAAAAAACACCTGCCTACTTACAAGATACTCGTGATCTGCTGGTCCAACTTAAAGATCAAGCCTTTGACCCCACAAGTATGCTCTTGGTAGGAATGGATGTGGAATCGCTATATACCAGCCTTCCACAAAAAGAGACACTAGAAATGTTGGAAGATGTCCTTTTTTCAGAAAACTGGGATTTCAAAACACCTAGACACTTTGTCTTGGAATGTTGCCGGATGGCACTTACAGAGAATTACTTCGAATTTGAAAATCAACTATACTTACAGAGCCATGGGACCTCCATGGGCAGCGCCTTTGCCCCTTCGGTGGCCGGCCTGTACGTGAGTAATTTTGAAACTCATCATGTACTAACAACTGACAATCCTCACGTTTCCAGTATTCTCTACTGGAAACGTTATATTGATGACGTCCTTATGATTTGGCGCAATAACCAAGATCTAAAAACCTTTGTTGATTGGCTGAATACACGTGATCCATGGCTCAGATTCACGTATACAGCAGATAAAAACAGCATTGATTTTCTGGACCTAACGATTTTTGCAGTGGAAAACCGAATTGAGACAAAAACTTTCAGAAAACCTACTGCAAAAAATAGTTTGTTGTCCTATTACAGCTATCACCCACAACCATTAAGGGATAACCTACCTTACAGCCAGTTCTTACGCCTCAAAAGGAACTGTAGTCAAAAAAAAAGGATTATGCAACACAATCTAAGGCTCTCAGCATCAGACTCCAACAAAGACATTATAAAAAATCCACAATATCGAAATGTCAAAAAAGAGCCTCAAATCAACCCAGAGAAAACCTCTTGACAACCTTTGAAAAAGCGGAGAACAAGGATCTCATGACCTGCGTCACAACATTTGGACCTGCATCATACCAGGTTAACAAACTTATAAGCAAGAATTGGCACATTGTAAACACTGGAAAGTTCAACTGGCCAAAACCTCGTTTTGCGAATAAACGAACAAAGAATCTGCGCGATATGCTAGTACATACTCGCCCAAAACAAATCAATTCAACCAATCCTATCAGGAATACCAACATGACACCAGTGACGGGCCATTACCCATGTGGCTCCTGCACAGCCTGCACATCTACTTCAATGTCTAAGACTCTACAGCTGTCTGCAACATTCACATGGACCCAAAGGCAACACAGTAATTGTAACACCTCGCACGTGATCTATATGATCACTTGTCCCTGTGACAAAAAATATATTGGCATGACTTGCAGGAAGGTCAAACTGCGCATAGGGGAACATAAAAGCAACATTCGCTTACATAAGAATACTACCAAGCTCTGTGCACACTTCACAGAACAAAAACACAATATTGAGGACTTGAAGTGGACAGTTATTGAAAGAATACCAGACACAACACCCAATGCTGACAAAGTATTATATGAAAAAGAACAGCGGTGGGTGGACCGCCTTAAGACCAATCAGATCGGTCTAAATGATGACATTTGCTGGCACCACTTTGCACGCTAATTTTTGTGTGTAATAGACTCCAAAAAGAACTACTTTTTCTGCAGTACGAAAGTCACGAGATTTGGATTTGTTAAGATATGTGATATCCACATTTTAGTGTCAAAAATTTATTTTTTCAATCCTTATAAGTAACGCCATGATAATTACCACATCTTCATGGGGTTCACTTATAATTTATTTCGAGTGTGAAAATACATCCCAAACTGTCCTTTTACATAGTCCTCAATTGTTCTTATTTTGCTAAAAGTCCCATTTCTATTTCTTCGAAATGCCCTGTAAAAACGCCATTGAAAGCGTGCTCCCGGCGTCCAGGAGGCAGAGTCAGCACAAGACGCGGCATACTTTCAAAGCGGGTGAGTTTCTTCCCGCATTTACTAGCGGTGAATCGCCAAGACACGGCATTGTACTAACCTTAGCCTGCTATCGTTATAGCCTGGGACAATGTCCTTTCCTCCTGATGAAACCTTGATTCTTCATTCCTAAGGTAAGACCTCACCTGAGGTAACTCGAACCATTTCACCGATATGGATTAATATCCATTCCCCCCCTCCATATCCTCCCTCTGTTTTTACCTCCGTTAGGTTTATATGAAAGCTCACCTAACTAGAGGTATGTCACTTTTATGATTTGATTTGGGTACTGTATTATTGTCATCACTAAGTCACAGACTCACTACGCTAGTTCTTCACCAGTCGCCACCCTTTACTCGCCATTAATGTCCCCATTAACCTGTTTCCTTATGTCTCATTTGAACTTTTGCTAAATCAGTATTAAGTTCTGTTTGTTAATCATTTCCTGAATATTGGATAAATGCTAGGAGTGACCCCACCTTTCTCCTTAATAATTTTTAGGTGACCTCATATACCGCGAACAGAAGGGTAAGACTAATAAGTTTATAAATCTACCCACCAATATCACAAATAGTGATATGTTTTGCTATCTGTGTTAAATGTTGTATTTGTCCTGACGAATGCTCTTAGACCATGCTGGCCAACAGAGCAGAAACATGTCGACGTTCTCACAATTTTATTAATTATATGCTATGGATACCTAACGTCCAGCGAGCATACCCAACCTCTTAACCCAGCAGTCCAGCGATACTAATAAAGAGTATCTAAGTCGCCTGGATGCTTTTTTAACAAAACCTTTTTGCGCACTCTCAGTGGGGTAACTCTAAATTCTCTGGAGACTGCCACAAAACCAGAGAACGCCTCGGGTGAGGCTGGCAATTTACAAATTGTTAAACCCAATGATTGCTGCCATAACGTCTGTGTGGGGCGGCCAACAACATATACCGCTTACGTTATACACAACGTTTATGAGGGTTTTCCAAATATTTCTCTTGGTATTAGTGGTTACAAGTGTCCTATCCACCTTTGATTAATTCTTCGTTATTATTTTATCCACATCCATGATATTGCTCCTATGAAGTCTTTCGGGGCAAAAGCGTGATGATCCATCTTTTGATACCAAAAGGGAACAGGATTGTAATGTTAACTGATGTGGTGTCATTAGGGTGAAAGGTCAGATTATGTGACTTTTTGTGATGTGATCAGGTGATCAAATTGTACTAAATGTTAATTCGACATCTATTGCGGATTTGGTGATGACCGTACTGCAGACAACAGGTGATCCAATTGCAGCAATCACAATGCCAAAGGAGTTGCTGACATATGGAGGGAGAGGCAAGATGGCGGCCGCATAGTAGTGGCCGGTAGCAGGACTGCAGTGAGGACTGGTAATCGATATCCCCTGAAAACGGTCCGAATAGCCGAGACTTTACCAAGTTCCTTCCCCAAATTGGATAGGTGGAAGCAAAAAGTCCTGAAGCTTCATACCTTCACCTACCGAGCGTTTTCTCGGAAGCCAGTGCGCAGACCCGACCAGACAGCAGCGCTTGCCCGGGAAGTCCTCTTTCTCTGCCGCTGGATCTCCGCGAGCGTTGGAGCAGGGAGTAGGCAGAGCAGGATCAGAGATCGGGAGGAAAGACCCGGGGGCAGATCGTTCGTGTGGAGCCAGTACCATCTGATTTCACGGCAGCCAGGGACATGGCAAATTGGAGAAATGGCCCCGAAATCAATCACTGGCGCCAAGGCAGCATTAATGAAAAAAAAAGCCGGGAATGCAGCAACTGCCGGCAAGACTGGAAATGCCGGAGCAGCGGAATCTCTACTGAAGAAAGAAGAGTCGCCACAGGGAGGCCCAGGTAAAAAAGATAAACAGGCATCAGTTAGGAATCGCCTAGCCACCGCTTCAGTTCCTGAAATATTCACTAGGAATAGTAAGGAGAAAGGTATCAAAGGTATTGAGGTCTCGAACTCTAAGGGTAGTGGTGGAACGCAGGAAGGCTGCTACAAAATGGGCTCAAGGAATGTCAATACAGATTCTGCAGGGAATATAGGTACACAAGACTCCCCTCTGGAGGAAGGCACTGACCAATGCGTACTGATCTACCCGGTAATGGCATCTAAAGGTATAACATCCAGTCCAATGGCTGATCTGAAGGGGGCGCCAGCAGAGCGGGATAAGGAGGGCAATAAGGGCACAAAAATCGGTGCCAAAGCTGGAGAGGCAAATTGCAGCCAAAACTCAGAAAATCCGGTGGTAATAGGAATGGAGTCACAGCAGGTCTTGAAAATATCGACAAACAACAAGAAAGCCAGGTCTGGGGGATCTGAGATTGACTACCTGGGCTGCCTGGATGAAGAGAGCTGTAAGAACAGTTTGACTCTGGAGAAAGATAAAGAGAAGGTCCCTAGCGGTATCAGAGGAGGCAGAGTGGTCAGATGAGGAGGACGAACATAGCTCATATGTGGGGGATGGTAATCTGGAATCCGAGAGCGATCCGGAGAATGAACTCCCGGCAACGGCAATAAAATCTGTCGCTCCTCTCCAAACATGTGACCATTCTCAACAGGAATTAAGCTGGGATCATTCCTCCTCAATGCCGCTACAGGGAAGCCCTATCTGGAAAAAACTGGGCTCTCTCTATTGGAGGTGATTCACCAAGAAATCATAGCGCACAGGGAAGAAACACGGCAGGATAACCGCAAATCTCAAGCCGCGATGAGAAAAATGCAGGGTGTGCTTAGGAAACTGTCCAAGGCCTGTGTGAATGTCGGGGACAGGGTTTCAAACTTGGAGGACAGGGTTGTTTCCACAGAAGCAGAGGTTGCAGCAGCTACAATCAAGGTTGAATCCCAGCGTGCCCAAGTTGTAGATATTGAATGGAAACTGGAGGACATGGAAAATAGGCTTAGGCGAAAACATTTGAGGGTGCTAGGTATCCCGGAGGGGGCAGAAGGAACGGATGTCAGAGCCTACGTCATCAAGCTCTTTGATCTAGCATTCCCGGAGATCTCCAGTTGGAATTGGTCTGGAGAAATTCAGAGGGCACACCGTACCCCCAAGTACACCGCTATTCAAGAGAAGGAGATAAGCCAAGGGCGATTCTAATTTTTCTCTGTAACTTTGTTCTGAGACAGGCCATCTCAGAAAAGGCAAGACCAGATGCAAGAAGGTCCAGTGAGGGAGTGTCATTCTTTGTCCATCCGGACTATTGTCATACTACCGTGGATTGAACCGAGGTGGCGCTGTTGAGACGAGCCTGAGCCGAGGTGTCCGAGGAGAGAGGTGAGAGGAGAGGAGAGGAGAGAGGAGCGTACTTCGCCATCGAGGTACTACGAAGCCACGAACTGCGGGGGCCGCGGTGGACACAGCCTTCTCCTCCCTCCCTCCCCCGCGAAGGCACAGTTGAACAGCGGCAAGCGGCGGCGGCAGCGGCGGTAGTGGGACGAGCCACGAGCCGCGAGCCACGAACCGCGAGGAGACAGCGGAGCGAGCTGCCGCCTGTGAAGAGTCGCAAAGAGGGAGCAGCTGTGCCTCGGTGAGTGGTGAGGGGGGGGCCGCGAGAGGGCTGCCCGGGCCGCGAGCGCTGGCACTAGCGGCTGGGACATCCACCCCTACCTCCACCGTACCCACCTCCACTCGCTACTCCCACAGACCAAAACGCCAGAAGCCAGCGCCGCTGCTGTTGGAGGTAGAGTGCCCTCCAGTGAGCTCCATGTGCTCCGCGCCGGATCAGGATTTGCCATTCCCTTCAAAGGAGCCGCAAATTATTGTTCAATGCAGCAAAACCCCTGGGCGCATTTGAGCGTGGCAGAGAGCTGCGGAGAGCCGCGAGTCGCCCCACAGCGCGGCGGAGAGCCGCAATCTGCCCCACAGTGTGGCGGAGAGCCGCAACTTGCCCCATAGAACACCGGGCACGTCTGAGCACGGCAGAGAGCCGCGAGCTGACTCACAGCACGGCGGAGAGCCGTGAGCGGACCCACAGTGTGGCGGGAGTCACGAATCGCTTCCCAGCGCACTTTAGTGTGGCAGGACCCGCGAGCAGTCGAGCTGTCGAGCGAAATGAGGAGTCCAGAGCTCCCAGATTGAAACGCCGACGTGACAAAGCGACACAGTGGGACACACGGGAGGCAGAGGCTTGGCCTGAATCGACCAGCTGGGACAGCTGTCTGTAAGGGAACCTGGGACACGAAGAACACACTAACTGACCCACTGGTGAAAAAGAGCCCAAGCCAAGACCTTTCTGGAGCAATGAGATCCGGAAAAGAAAGAAAGTACACTGCACCCAAGCGAAGGAAGCCCAAGCAACCAGACGCAGCCGGGGTTCAGGGCCACGCCAAGCATACTCCAAAACCTCAGAAACTCAAGAGTCTAAGCCGACGGGATTATTTTAGGAAGACCCCATCAAAAACAGCAGAACCAATACAATTATTAGAGAAGAACCCGCAAGCCTCGGAGGCAACCACCTCTACAACCTCTGACCACTTAGGGTTTGACCTTAAAGTACCACCGCAAAATTGGGTATTCAACACAATGCCAGCAAAAGAACTGTCAGGGGTTTTTATTTTTGGGTCTACCTGCATCAACCAAAACAGGGAAAACACCTAAACAGTTCCACTCAATCCGGAGAAGCCCCCCACCCTTCTGGCAGACGATAACGGGGTTGCCCCTCAACCGCAATCACAGCTGGAAGATATCATGTGTTCAATAGAGGCCCCCCTCTGCCGCTACAACGTACACATTTCCCGATTAAGCCACTTATGGGCTCCCCACAGCAAACAACGACAGCCCAAATCCATGGGCAAGCCGGGGCCCCGCAATCCAATGGTAGTTGCCCACCTCTAAACTCGCTAACCTTACCAACAATAAAAACATTAACAGCATCAATAGACTTAAGTCCTTTACCCAAGCTATCTCCGCCTCTTGGCCAAATAAGGACTCTATGTCAAAGTAAATTAGCGCAGATGGCACCAAACGACCAATCCATGTCGAATCTGTCCCTTTTCTTTAAAACCACCTCAAATCCCCCAAGCCCGAGTCTCACTCCGGATGACAAACCTAACACAGTAGGGGACACTACGACCAGTGTTTGGCCTCATCTACTGCAGACCCTCCAACAAATCGTGACCGCACTGAACTATCATTCAATAAAACTAGAGGTGCAAGTTGATTTACTAAACACCTTGGCCCTCTTTACGTCAGGGATCAACGGCAAACTAAATCAATTGAACTTGTTAATCCTAAGAGCGTAAGCATCTGCAAACTTTGTTCAACCAACATGCTGCTGCTCTCCAATCATTGACTCCCTCTCCCTGCTCCCAGATTGCCTTTCCACAGTTATCAGGGAAGTAAAGCAGTTGAGGGGGGGATACGTGTCAGCTATACTGCAACCCACTAAACATCAAGAACAGGACAAACCACTGGAGGACTGTGGAAATAAAAATACAAAAACAAAGGAAGAAGAAACGGATATCACAGGATCAATTAACCGCCTTCCATCGGTGAACGGTCATCCCAACAGTGCTCCAACAAAACCGACCCCGATGGATGAAATCTGCACGCTCCCATCATTACCCGTGCCTACAAACCAGCATGCCAAATCTGAGGACAGACTAATTAATAGTCTTGTTTCTTCGCCCGCTCCATCAGCCCTGGCCTCTCCCAGGCCTATTCCCCCTTGCAGTAAAAGAGAGTGTAAACGTCAACGCAAAGCGAGGAATAAACTCAGGGCTAATCCCAACTTGGCCCATCAGAATCTCTTCCCCATTTTTTCGATAGCCGAAAACAAAAAATCCTCCATAGAGCCCAGCGCAGTGGTACCAACAACAAACCCAACAACAATCTTCAATGGACCAACTGTGGACTTACCCACTCAAGAACTGGCGAGGAGCCCTCAGAGCTTAAGAACATCAACAATTGCCTCGGCAACGAAAACAGAGGGTAGTGATCCTGCAACAAGTATAAGGGTGAGCCCAGTTAGGTCAAGCAACACTGGACAAGAGACAGCGGCCGGAAAATCTCGGCTTTTAATGGATCTCCCCTTTTTTGGGAACGAAAAAATAACGTCAAAATTGAGCTTTACCAAAACCATTTGCAATGACATAGCTGCTCGGATCAGTCACACTCCACAATCAAAACAGGCTCCCCTCCAACCACCATAGAAGCTACATAAAAACAGATCTGATGCAATAATCGAAAAACTGATCCCCAAACCCACAATTGCACCAGAGCCGCGAAGCGGCAACCAATCGTGTCATCGGATTCTATTAGCCCCTGAGTACAAATCTAAGGGGCAGCACGATATTCTCAACAGATCAAATCTGCTGAAATTAGCGGAAGGCATACCGTGGCTAGTGGGTCTGGACACGAATAACATCGAATCAATTGAATTTCTTCCCCCACGAGGAAACCAACCCTCTGAAGTCACTGTTGTAACTTTCACGCAGGCAGGCTGGGCTGGAGCCTTTCTCGAACACAAGGCTACACTGCGGAATTGGGGGATTAGAGTGCACCCCTATTCAACGCCAGGGTATCCAATCACACTGTTATCAGGAGCAACTACATCCAACAAGCCGGCCTTTACCAAAAATACAGAGCATGGGAGGCCGTTCTCTGTTCTAAAAAATGCCTCAGGGCCGGATATAGAACTTAAATGCCCTGAAACAGCGGTGAGAAACAATGAACCTGACCATGCCTGGGGATGGCTGCCAGCAGTATTGGCCACAAAAAGCAGAAACTGACCATCTGTGACAGGTCCACCAGCAAAAACATACAATTCATTAAAATCACTCCCTCCGCCAGGGATACAACAGCACAGTGTGGTCAGCAGCAAGGGGGAGCCACTTTTCTCACTGTGCTCATGGAACATCAGCGGCCTACACCAAAAACTTTCAAATGAAGACACTATGTCTTTCCTGGGGGAACACGTGGCAATTGCTCTGCAGGAAACATGGGAACTTGAGGGCCGCCCCATTGAAGGATTCATTGAATATCGGAAACAGGCATTAAGGGACAGCCGCTTCGGCCACCCTAAAGGCGGGCTCTCCACATACATATCCGAAAATCTAAAAGGTGAATTCAGTCAACTTAACCTGAAAGAAGACTGGCTACTGGGGGTCAAAATTAATCTACGGAGCAGACAGCGATTGCTCTTACTTATAAATGTGTATATTAATCCTAACACCCGCACAAAAAAAGACCACCTGGCCAGATTCTGTGAAACAATGAACGATATAGCCACAGAATATCCCAACTCGGACCGCATCATCACAGGGGATTTTAACACGAACCTTTTCCAGGGGAACATAGCAGACTCAGAAGGACCCAACCTGACCAGCATTATTGAGCCTGTCCCCCAATCCAAACCCCCCACGCAAGCTTTCAAAATATTAGGCGAGGTCACCGTGTTGAGACTTTACAACGCAGGGTATCTGGTGGTGAATGGAAGATCAGCAAGCGATTCCCCCCTAAACTGGACTTGGTCAAATGGAAGAACAAAATCCTACTTGAACTTTACTATTTGTAATTCGGAATTCCTGTCCAATTTGGCTAGCTTCTCCGTTCTGCCAAGGCTCGAAAGCGACCATAGGCCATTGGTCGTTTCTTTTGCCACAAATTTAGCTCTCCATAAAAAGGCACCATCTACATATAAAGGAATACATTCCGATAACCTAAAACGCCTGAAATGGAGTGAGCCCAACAGTGTATCCTAAAAAAAAGCAAGGATTTTATCATGTGTGCTCTAGACCAAATGGCCTCCCCAACAGCAACATGGTCGCAGTTATGCGCACATTTGATCAGAATGTATCCAGCGACAAGGCAGGGCCCAAACCGCACACCACCAGTAGGAGCAACAGCATTCCCCATGATAAAAACATTAAAAAGAACAAGAAACAATGCACTGAGGTCGCTTTTAAAATCCCCAGAGAACAGCAGCTTCCTTGATACATACCGTCAAGCCCAAAAGGCATTCAGGAAGGCAGTTACCCAAGAGAGAAAGGACCAGGAATCTCGATTCTGGGTTAAACTGGTATGGGAAAGCAAACAACAGAACTCAAAGACATTTTGGTCACTTGTCAACAACATTGATCGAAATTCAACATCCTTTGGATCAGCGAACATCCAGGAAGCAGACTGGATCTCATACTTAACAGAGCATTTCCAGGCACAAGATAACCCTGACCGCCCTGGATTAACATGGGCCTCTGACATTGGCACAGGCATAACATCGAACCTTTCACCCAATCAAACGCAGGGGCCTTCCTCATTCGAGGAATTGTCTGAAGAAAGAGTAGCCAAAGCACTGATGAAAGGGAGACAAGACGGAGCACCAGGCCCAAATGGCCTGCCGCAGAGACTATTCAAATCCGACGCCCCTTTCTGGTCCAAGGTGCTATCAAATCTCCTTAACTGCACCCTGAGCCACCAAACCATTCCGGACTCTTGGAGAGGTGCTATTATCCATCCCATCTTTAAAGCCGGAGCACGAGGCAACCCGAACAACTACAGATTAATTGCCTTGTTGGATATAGAGGCAAAGCACTTTGCAGGCCTCGTTTTGGAGGATCTCAGACAATAGGCAAAGGACAAAAATCTGATTCCTTTAAATCAGACAGGGTTCGTTGCCAAATCAGGAACAATGACAAATTTATTGGCAATCTCCACCATCATTGACAAAGCCCTTACAAATTCCAGGTCGATTTTTTGCTGCTTTGTCGATTTCAAAGCAGCATTTGACAGGGTGCCTAGGGCTGCTCTGTGGCAAAAACTGAAGCAGTGGGGAATCCCAGATAATATCCTGAATCCCATCATCTTGCTGTATTCCAACACATGGGTTCGAGTGAAGTTAGGGTCTGGCGCGCATCTCTCCCGGAAAATCTGGACCTTTCGTGGTGTCAAACAGGGATGCGTGCTGGCTCCCCTTCTCTTCAATCTATTCATTGCGGACCTATCAAGCTCTCTAGAGAAAGTAATCAGCCATCCACCAAAAGTACGAGGCACGGCATTATGCAATCTCTTATATGCCTACGACTTGGCACTGTTCAGTCTCACCAGAGTGGGGCTACAGAGACTCCTGGACGCCTTAACGCAATACACGGTTAACAACCAGTTAGAAATTAACATGAAAAAAACTATGGTTGTTCCGTTTAGCAAAAAACGCTACAGCGGTGGAGGCTGGACAATAAACAAAGAAAGCATCTCAATCGGCAAATCGTACAAATACTTAGGGGTCCATTTGGACTCCAGGGGCAGTTTCACCAAACAGAGCACTGTGATTGCAGCCAAGGCTACAGCGTTAATGATATCCTTGGCCAAGCTCTTGAGGAGACTCTCAGGCCCCACGGTTTTGCCCTTACTGGAAGTGCTTAGAGCAAAGATCGGGCCCACACTTTCGTATGGCAAAGAGATCTTTACCACAAGGATCCTCACTCAGTCCCACCCTCTTCAACGTATACATGAGCCCCCTCGCGGCCATCGCCCGCCAACACAACCTCAACATCATCTCTTACGCGGATGACACTCAACTGATCCTTTCTCTCACCAATGACCCCAGCACCGCCAAAACTAACCTACACGAAGGAATGAAAGAAGTTGCCGAATGGATGAAACACAGCCGTCTGAAACTGAACTCAGATAAAACAGAAGTCCTCATCTTAGGTACATCCCCCTCTGCATGGGACGACTCTTGGTGGCCGGAAGCCCTTGGAAAAGTACCCATCCCGACAGACCACGCACGGAACCTAGGCGTTATCCTGGATTCTTCACTTTCAATGAACAGACAAGTCAGCGCCGACTCCTCATCCTGCTTCAACATTCTTCGCATGCTCAAAAAAACATTTCGCTGGATCCCCACCGAAACCAGAAAAACAGTCACCCATGCTCTGGTCACGAGCCGACTGGACTACGGAAACACCCTCTACGCAGGTACTACCGCTAAACTCCAGAAAAAACTCCAACGAATCCAAAACGCCTCAGCCAGGATCATATTAGACATCCCGCGTAACGAACACATCTCTGGTCACCTGAAAAACCTCCACTGGCTACCCGTCAATAAGAGGATCACTTTCCGACTTCTAACCCACGCACACAAATCACTCTACGATATCGGACCAGAATGCCTCAACTCACGACTGTCCTTCTACACCCCCTCCCGCCAACTACGTTCTTCCAGCCAAGCCCTCGCCACTGTACCGCGCATCAACAAGACCACCATGGGAGGTAGATCCTTCTCATACCTGGCAGCTAAAACATGGAACTCACTCCCCACTTACCTTCGCCTTACCCAGAACCACCTAGCATTCAGAAAGCAACTTAAAACGTGGATATTTGACAAGTAATCCTCCTCCCCCCCCAAAGCACCTTGAGACCCTCTGGGTATGTAGTGCGCTATATAAATTCTTTGACTTGACTTGACTAAGGGAAAAATGAATAATTCCTTAAATAAACTGACAACTAAACTCTATAAGAAATTGCTTCACCTGCCGAGTTCCTCCTCGCCAGCACAGGTCAGACTAGAGCTGGGCTTAACTAACTATGAATCCTCTAATGTTGCCTCATATCTTAACCTGATCCACAAACTAAGACAGGCAGAAGCTGGTACTCTGGAACTCTTGGTCTGGAACGAAATCAGTACGAGCAATCCGGGGGGAACATTTGGCCGCCTCCTAAATGACTACTTCCAACAAATGTCTGCTGCAGATCTTTGGGCCCTTAACCCAAGCCAGACTGCTTTCAAAAACACAATTAAAAAAGCTACAAAACTGAAATCCCTGATCATGGACAAAGCTCTCCTTGTGAAACGTAGCCATGCTTGGGCAGTAATCAACTGCTATAAGCGACTATCCCCGGCAAATTACCTTTCAATAACATTCTCCTATCACCTAAAGCGTTGCCTGATCGCCCTAAGACTGGGAGACTGGCGCTTCCTTCAAAAGCTCCCTGTATGGCGTCAAAAAAGGGTTGATCAAACATGCAGAGGGTGTGGGTCAGCAAACGAAACTTTTTTGCACGTGCTTTGTATATGCCCTTGCTTTATTCTCCAACGCAGATGCCTACTCAGGCCGGAATGGAACAGGCTGGGAGTTCGGACTTGCAGACACGCCATTATTGCTGCTCTGTCCTCAGAGAACACTGTTTTAAACATAAAATTGGCCAAATTCGTTCAGCATGCTTATAGTCTTCTAGAAAAATTGGACCACTGTGCAGAATAATATGCATTTAACTCCATCTGCATTGTTGGGAGTGCTAATTTCTAAATTGACACGTTGCTGTAAGCACTGTTAAGCAGGCCACATTTTATTTTGTTTTATTTTTTTCATTTTCTTAATCTCTTTTAAGTTGTAAGATTGTATTAATGTGTTGGAAGAATCTTTTAAAGATATGTTTTATATATCTAAATAAAGTATGCATGACGTACCGTGGAAAGGCGCTGGAGGCTAAGACAATTGATCAAGCCCTTTCAGGATAAGAAAATGCAAGCCTATCTGATCAACCCAGCACAACTGAAGATAGTCAATGAAGGACGGACACAATACTTTGCATCAGAAATCAAAGCACAGGAGTATCTGGACTCTTTGGGCAGCTAGAGATGTATGTTCTCCGGGGTTTAGCCTCTAACCTCTAATTGCTAGTACTGTAGGGGGGGGGGTAAAGGTTTGGCTCATAAGGTAATTATGCCGGGTAAAAGAGGGGAATGTAGTTTATCAAAGTAGTTTTTTTAAGGTAATCCTCACTGCTTGCACACTGCAAACATCACATGCACAGACTTAGTCTGTGCACTTCACGGGGAGGATGCAGGGGTCAGAGGTCAAGGGGGACTGGAGGGGAAGCGGGGGAGGGGGGAAGAGGGGGGCTGGTGGGCTTGCGGGTGGAGGGGAGATGGGGGTGGGGAGGGGAGGTGGTGTGCTGGTGGAGGGGAGAAAATGCAAAAAAGAGACTTATCGACACAAATGTAAATTGGTATATGGAACGAGATGTTTGTACTGAACTTGCTTGCATTAATCATCTGGTACAGGTTGAAAAGAAGATAAAGTGTAAACAGAAATATGTCTAAATTTAGAATCTGTTCGTTGAATATCAGTGGCCTGAATGATTGGAAAAAGAGGGGAAGGCTTGCAGAATTTGTTAGATCCGAACAGATGGACATAATGTGTTTGCAAGAAACACATTTGCCATGGGGGAAAAAAAACATTAGTTGAAATTAAGTGGATATGAGATCCTCTTGTGCTCCTCTCAGACTTTATCA
Organism: Lissotriton vulgaris; assembly: GCF_964263255.1. Lineage (NCBI taxonomy): Eukaryota > Metazoa > Chordata > Amphibia > Caudata > Salamandridae > Lissotriton > Lissotriton vulgaris. The sequence goes on from NC_141689.1 coordinate 480,787,502, forward strand.
GTAAGGGGGGTGGCTATTATTGGAAAGATAGGGTTGGGTGGGGCCAAACGTAGTATGGCCGACACTCTGGGTAGATGGGCAGTATGTTAACTGAACATAGGTATTAAGCATGGGCGAATTTTGCGAATTCGCGAATTTGCGTATTCACGAATTCGCAATCCGCAAAATCCGCGAACTCTCGCGAATTTGCTGACTTTTTCTTTTTTTTGTGTTCGCAAGGGTTTCTGCCAGTTTGCAAGGGTTTTGTACCAATTCGCAAATGCAAACTTACTTGTCGGGTCGCAACGGTTGCGACTATGTTGTTTCTACGTCTGGTTCATCACAGCACCCTCTGTTTCACCACTGCCACCCTCTGGTTCACCCATGCCACCCTCTGGTACATCACTGCCACCCTCTGGTACATCACTGCCACCCTCTGGTTCATCACTGTAGATTATGGGGGGAAAAGCACACCTGCCCTGCTTCAACCGACATGAATTAATTTGAGGTTGATTAATGTGTCACTGAGTCTGGCACCTGCTTCCTTATCTGTAATTGCTTTCTGTTGCAGTGCAATTTTTTTTCACAGGAAATTTGTGGCCTACTTATAGCTTTTCTCTGAGCCTGCTGTGAGGGTCAGAGCAGGGTCATAGAATAGTTGCAAGTAGGCAACTGAACTCTGGAGGGGGCCCTCAGGAAGCACTACAGGGAATGGTTACTAATGATGAGGTTGAACTTTTGCACCTGCTGAGTGCTTTCAGTTTTGCAAAACTCGTTTTTCTGCAATTTCGCGGGATTCGCGGGGCGCGATTTTGCGCGAGATCGAATTCGGAAGCCGCGAATTCGTGCGAATATGCGATTTGTTTTTTTGTGGCGTGTTAGTTCGCGTGGTTTTGTGCGTTTTAGCGAGCCGCTGGTAGCGCAACGAGGCGAAGTTACCCTCCCGGTCGTACATGGGCACAGCCATCTTGTTTGCTTGACGTATTTCCGTTTCCGGGTGCTATGTGTAATCTTGCAAAGTGTGCGGCTCACTAGTACAAGTTCACTTGTGATCGGGAGGAAAATCACGCACAAACTTACCCACGCGGTCGTGAACGGCCGCGGCCATCTTGTTTTTCATTCATTGCTATGGTTCTGGGCATGCTTTCTGTATCCTCTGTCAATCTCTGCCATCCTTTGCTTGTTTGAAGTTTTTTTTAATCTATTTTACTTATTATCTAGCCCTCTATTTTTCTAGCTCTATTTTTTTGTGTTTTCTGCTACTTTTGGTTAATTTTAAACTACTTTTTTAAACTCTTTTCTTTCTGGACCGGGAACGCGACTTGATCGACTTGCTCGGCCTCGAGATCCCCAGGCTTGGTGAGTAGTAGTAGCTATTTCTTCACTACTCTGTTTTCTCCTGCTCTGTGTGTTATTATATTGCAAATTTTTGTTTTTTACCAAGAGCAATAATGCTGCTGATTACATTGTAGGTAAATTATATTTCAAAATCTTCTGTGCATTTCAGGTGCACTGCTCTCCTTCTCAGTAGCGTTGCTACTATGCTTATTTGTTTTCGATTTTGTGTTCATTTCATTGGCCTGAGAAATTATGTATGAGTGTGGTTTAAAGAACTGCGTAATGCTAGACACTAAGGGTCAGATTTTTAATTACCGCCGCATCCCTGCAAAGTAGCAGGGATGCGCCAGTAGTTGTGTGCCACGCCGCCACCACCACCCATGGTGCGCCGTATTTACAATGTGGCGCACCATGGCCCAAAACGTCACTGCAGAGTTACGCATCTGTGCCGTAAAGGCGGCGCATTGCTGGAGTTGCGTCGCAACGATGGCGCAGCTCCAGCAATGCTCTAGGGTGCCCTATCTCCCCAATACTGCATCAAGCCGTAACTCTGCTTCAAGCAGGCGCAGGGTTTGAGTCACGCATCATTGTCCTAAAAGTGACTGATTGAAATCTTGTAGATTTCCCTCACCCACTTTTAGTATGCGTTCCTGTGCAGGAACGCACCCCTTGCGCCAGAACGCCCCCTGATGGAGCAGGGCTTTACAACGTGATTCATCTCCCATATGCATCACGTTGTTAATATACGCCGCACCATGGCGCCTCTTTTGTTCTGCAGCTGCGTCACAAAAGTCACGCAACAACGGAACAAAAGAGCCGCAAGGGGCTTGTAAATCTGCCCCTACAGACTCAAGTCCAGTCCTTCCTTTGTACACCTGGCAATAAGAAGAAATAGTGGTGGTGGATTGATAGTTTGAGTATTTTAATGACTGGCTAATGTAGTAGGAAACTTTTTAGTGTTGTTGCTGATCTGCAATCACGATGGAGTTTGTCTGTCACTTTGCGTGCTGCGGACTGCTGCCTGCCAGTCCTAGGGCAACCGTTTTAGTAGTTTGTTTAGTGAGTTACATAACTTTCCAAGTCGACGGTCCGCAAATCAAGCAATACTAATATCGTAGTAGACCACATGAGATAGGTCAATATATACAGTGGAATAGTTGTCTATTTGCTATTTCGCCAAAATATTTTGTTATTGTTCTTTTGAAATGTTTGATTTGGTTGACAACAATCATCCATGTTTTCGGGTCTTTCTTTCTTTCATGTTGTACATCAGCTCCCCCCAGTGGCAAGAGGACATTGAAGGAGGCTGCTGCTGCTGAACATAGCCAGGATCGGTCAGGCGAGGGCTCCTTTGCTGGCCCCGGTAAGTTTTAATTTTAATATAGAGTACCTATTTTTTCCTAGCGTTCCTCATTCGATTTTTTCTAAATCGTCTTTGATCTTCTTGTAGACTGTATCTAAATTTATATCCTGCCTCGACTATGACTCCCTGTGGTATTACTAGATTATTCTTATTAGTCTGTCTGTGTAGCTAACTAAGATTGCACATTTGGCAAAAGGTGTTAAACGAAACTCCCATTCTAGTCAGCAATAGCTCTATGCACTGAGGGCAGTCCTCTGGGATTGTCCATAATGTCTTTTCAATTCTTCTAAATGTTTATGCTTTGACAATTACCAACAAAAAAAAGGTGAATGACCACCAAGAAAGAATAAGATACTACTTTACTTTTGGTTTGGATAGGAGGACAATCCATACTACTACTGTTGCAGGGACAAATCTGCACAAACAGAACTATGGACACTAAATAGTGCATTGTTTATCAATTATAATAGGCGCAGGTAGACTTTCCACATACCTCAGTGATATCAGACTTTGAAGAACCCCCAATCTCCTTACTGGCTAGATAGTATGACAGAGTCATTTAGCTTCCGAATTCATCGATAATTGATCCCCAATGATGATTATCCAATGCCGGACAAGAGTATGGAGTCAGAGTCCAGAAGTGCCAGAGGCACGGACTCATGCTTGCAAATTGCAAAACCTTTTGCTCATTCACTCTTGACCAAAAACCACAGAGTCTATTTAAGTTTTAAAGCTTTATTAAAAGTAAAAATATTTATTAAAATCAAGCTTATCATAAAATATAAACGGTTGATTAAAAATGGAAAAGTGCTTATAGTGATTTATTTCACACATTTATTGTGGGCGAGCCGAGCCCTCACCTGGTTTGAACTTCAATTTTTCTTTTTGGTGCTGAATTGTTGGTCCCTCCATCTTAGTGATGATGATTTGTTCTTAGAAGTGAAGCTTCTGTCTGTTATGAGAAAAATGGTGCGTGGTAAAAAGCAAGCATTCATCAGTTGTGCCAAAAAGTGCAGCAAGACAACACCCTTCCCTGGAAAAAGGAAATTTTTACTTTAGAGTAGACAGTCACAAATTATTAGATTGGTTTCTGTATTCACATTTCTTCATTCCTAGACAAAATACTAGTGAGTGGTGTATGTCTATGACATCTAACATTCTTAAATGTACTTTGTAGGTGGAACATCTGGTGCTGGGCCCAGCGCAGGTGGACGAGGAAAGTTTCGGGGAGGAGGCGGTGCAAGTGCCGGACCAAACTGCTGTGCGGGTTGCCACGGTAGTGGCGGGCAGTGGTAAGCTCTTATATTCCTTACTTATTGAGATTGCAGACTACATAGTGTGCTCCCTGTGAGAAAATGTAAGGTTTGTCCAGATGAGAGACATGAAGAAGAATGATTGACATATAGTTTGAATGGATGGATGCCTGGATCATGGTACTATCTGACTCTTAGATAGCATATGTGTATCTAGATAGAGGAGACGGTCACTGGATGAACTGAGTGTTACTTTCAAGAGCATGTAACACCGCACCCGCACGTCCGTCCCAGTGTAGGAAAGGCAAGGAAAAGAAGTTGTAATTTTGTCCGAATACTACCATGAATAATAGCAGGAGTTTGTATTGCAAGCACAGCATATATCTGGCTATTACGATGGCCACTCACTACCTCTGTTAATAAGTTTAGTAGAACTCGGTCATTCATGTGTGGATGTATCACTGTTTACTCAATAAAAAGCAAAGCACCTAAAGTCATCCCATATGTAAGCAAACACATACCATGTGCAGTGATAGATAATCAGATTATTTATCTTCTTCATTTTCCTTTTCTAGTATTCATTGGCACTGTAGGGTGAAGGTTAAATTAATTAGGCAGTAGCCCTAGTAACAGAGTATTCTCAGTGCCACCCGTAATAGAAAAGTAAGAGCATCACCACCTGCATGTACTGGACTGGTACAGTAACGCAAGTCTGTCTCACTCATCATGGCGGGCGTCTGTTTTTCTCAGGTGCAAGTTGACTGCGCTGGCATTATGCCGGCTTGCAGAAGTTAACGTACCAATTTTGCTAAACAAGAGAGAAGAAGAAGAATAATACTGGTGTACTGTCATAGTCGACTCTAATGGAGTGAGTCCATAGTGCTCGTAGAATTGATTCCTTAAACTCCCACTAATGTTAGAGCAAGGATGAAGAAGTGGGAGGTTAGATAGATACTGGCCACAATAGTTATGTACTGCACTTGCAAGTTGCTAGTTCTACTGTGACACAACTTTCTGCTGAATCATTTTGTGCTAATCTTAAAGAGCATTGGTTACAGACTATGTCTTTCTTTCTTCATATAGATGCTCCTTCCAAACCAACACGGGTTTGAGCTGGCTAAAAGGGCCCGGCAACGGAGGCTAGAGGCCACTGTCGCTTAATATCGGCGGCTGGTGGCCCAGGAGGAGGAGGACATGCAGAGTACGTCAACAACATCCACGGCGACACCTGCATCTTCCTCCGCACTCCCTGGGTCAGCCAGTCAGCGCAGTAGGTCTCCAGCGGTACGGAGCCGGGGTACCGCAGCCACCCGCCACCGCTGAGCAGCAAAGAAATCAGCTGCCCCCCACAACAGTTGCAAAAAAAGGATGCACCGCCTTTCCCTCAGGGTGTCCTACCTCGAGCAGGAGCTCCTCAACACCAAAACCCTGCTCGAGACCCTCTGCAAGGATCATGCTGACCTGGCCCAAAAAGTCAACAGCAGCCAGCAGTAGGAGGAGACTGTCCCTTGCCCCTTTTTTAAAGACTTCTGGGGGTTGGGAATTGGGAGTTGGGTTTTCTACTTTTTTGGACTTAGTTTTCACGGACATTCGTTGGGGTTCGGCAGGGGGGGGTTGGGTGTTTGGGGAGATTATTTATGTTACAGATATATAAATATACTTTAAACTTTATCTTAGCATAAGTGTTTTTTACTGCTTTTGAGGCTGGTGGGTGGGGGTTTAACAGTACGTTTGTTTTCCTGAAACTTAAGTGGCATCTTGAGTCAAGTTGTGTAAGTACTGGTAAGTAATTGCCCAAATGTTTTCAAAACTAAGTGCCTGTCACAGAGTAAGTGAGTTCAATAGTCCTAGGACCGTCAGTCTCTCGTCTCTCCTAATACTCCATTATACTACCTCCCCCAAACGCTTATCTCACCTGTAATTTGTGTTTGGAAATAGGGCTAGGCACAGGGCTGGCTGCACGGGAAGTGGCGATTAAGGTTGGCAATCCTGGGCGGATGAAATGTCATCATTGCGGTGGTACTTGTGGTGTTACACAGTGGCAGTTGCAGTATCTGAAAAAAAAGAAAATGAAACCTTGTTTGTCCTTACCGTAGCATTAGAACGGTACGATAGAGAATATTGCAGGTGACAGTACAGTAGAACAGTGCCACAATGTAGCCTAACAAATGGTAAAGTATTGAAAGTATAACTAGTACTTGCGTTGAATTTCTTTGACATTGGCTACTACTACAAGAAATAGTACTGAAGGTGAAGGACACAGCAGCGCAATAATGTGCCACGTCTAGGAGGAGGATGTTCTTGATAACCAATCAAGTTGATGGCGCACATGAAAATCTGCTTTCATTTGCCAATAGTGACTCAGTGTCAAGCTGAGTAAGAATATATCCTCAGATTCCTTCATCAGCCTGTTGCTATGAACTTATACTCCCCAGCAAGTGTGTGGAATTATTGCTGTCATTTAGTCACACATCAATCAAAACCACACAGCCCGGGGGAAGAGGGTTAGGTTTTGGAAAATGGATGGGAATGGGGTTTTTTGGGAAAGTTTGTTGAGAGAAGAAAAAAAAGCACAGCCGGACAAACAATAATTGAAGATAAACAAATCTTTGGTACAAAGCTAACCATAAATCTTTTAAGTGACATAAAGGAAGTGCTTGCACTACTGCATGCATGGTTACTGAAAAGTAAGTAGTACTTTCGACGACCTTGAATGAAAGAATGCGACAGTACAGGGCTGCAGTAACAATTATGAGTTTTCACTTGCCTATCTCTACACTCAGAGAAACACTTCTTACATTAAATTAGGTTTAAAAAAATAGCAGAAGTAAAACCTATAGAATGGCTGTAGGGATGAATTTAGAAGCAGAGATCAAAGAAATGCAGAGTCACACTCATAGAAGTTCACAGCAATAACATTACTTAAAAGATAATTAGAAAAGAACGGATACTGTATCTGTATGTTGTTGTAGTTGTCCTGTTGAATTTGGTAAGTTGCATGCATCAAACCATTCTTCTTATTAGCAGACTCCTCCATTCCATCTGACGCTCCGTCCATCAATATTGGTGACCAGAAGACACCCTGTCCACTGCCTGCCTGGCGGATGCTGAATTGCGGCTCGCTAATGTGAAGCCTGACTTCATCTTTTTTTCCCATTGCACAGACTGAAACCCGGCCTGTAATTATTGATGGAAAAACAGGAAGTGATATTAGAACACCACTGACAAATAAATATAAGGTATGTACGCTGTGTAGTGCAAAAAGTCACACTTTGAGTTTCCTAATAGACAGTACAATATTTTTGAAAGTGCGTACTCTGTCTGAGTCTCCTTTTGAAGGATAAATAAGTATGGGCGAATTAATTTAGCGGATCTTTCCCCTCAAGCTAGATGTACTGTAAACTGTGTTTTAGAACAAAATTAGACCTTCCCAGCAGTGCTCCCAGACCCTTACTAAACCGAGTCGCAAAAATGTAGAAGACTCCCAATCAGATCCTCAAAAACGAGGCCTAGTAGAAAATGGTGACAAAACGTACTTTGAAAGTAAAGTAGGCCCAAATCCCCCCTTACCCACCATGGATTGTATTCAAACCACTTGCAAGCAAGCAAAAGTATCCATACCCAGCATCGCTCCAAGCTCGCAAACACCCCCACAAACACCCACCCGCCCAAACACATGCAATACAATACTGCTAACCCTAACGAGCCCTAAGTTAAGAATAGTGGCAAACGCTTTCTTTAACTAGGCCAAATCCCCCCTTTCCCACCATGAATTTTTTTCAAACCACTTGCAACCAAAATTACACATTCCCACGAGTGCTCTGAGACCCCAGAACTCAGTTGCAAAAATCTAGAACACCCCGAAACACATGCAATCCTGCTGCTAGTGCTAACCCTAACGAGCCCTAAGTTAATGTGCCAAAACGCTTTTCAGCATGGATTTTCTCCAAACCACTTTGATCCAGTATTAGACATTCCCAGCAATGTCCCCAGACCCCTGCAGCCACCCCGAAAAAAAGCAGAACACCCCCAAACTGGCAAAAATCAAAAATGGGCCTACTACCTGGAATTCTGTCCAAACGCGCTGTGCAGCTAGGCCCTAACTCCGCTTTTCCACCATGGATTTGCTTCAAACCTCTTGCAATCAAAAGTATCCATACCCAGCAATGCTCCCAGACCCCAAAACCCACCCACAAACACCCAGAACCCCCCCAAACAGCACCTCAAAGACAAGCAAGTCAGCAAAAACGCAAAAAATAAAAAATTCACCTCCGATTTGGTCCAAACCACTTTTATCCGGTATTAGACATTCCCAGCAATGGCCCCAGACCCCTCCAGCCACCCACAAAAACCAGAACACCCCCAAACTGGCATAAAGCAAAAATGGGCCTACTACCTGGAATTCTGTCCAAACGCGCTGTGCAGCTAGGCCCTAACTCCCCTTTTCCACCATGGATTTCCTGAAAAACAAATGCAATCCAAATTAGACTGTGCCAGCAGTGCTCCCAGACGCAAAACCCACCCACAACAACCTAAATGCCCGCCAAACAGCACCCCAAAGACAGGCAAGTGATCGAAAGCGCAACATTTTTTTCTGCTCCGATTTTCTCCAAACCACTTTTATCCGGTATTAGACCTTCCCAGCAATGGCCCCAGACCCGTCAACCCAGGCGGAAACAAGTAGAAGACCCCCAAACAGCCAAAAAGCAAAACTACAAAAATGGGGACTTTGAAAATGTTCAGGCAAATTTCCAAAATCACTCCGCACACGCTCTGCAGCTAGGCCCTAACTCCCCTTTGCCACCATGGATTTGCTTCAAATCTCTTGCAATCAAAAGTATCCATACCCAGCAGTGCTCCCAGACCCCAAAACCCACCCACAAACACCGGAACCCCCCCAAACAGCACCTCAAAGATAAGCAAGTCAGCAAAAACGCAAAAAAAATTTCACCTCTGATTTGGTCCAAACCACTTTTATCCGGTATTAGACATTCCCAGCAATGGCCCCAGACCCCTGCAGCCACCCGCAAAAAAACAGAACATCCCCACACTGGCAAAAAGCAAAAATGGGCCTACTACCTGGAATTCTGTCCAAACACGCTGTGCAGCTAGGCCCTAACTCCCCTTTTCCACCATGGATTTCCTGAAAAACAAATGCAATCCACATTAGACTGTGCCAGCAGTGCTCCCAGACCGCAAAACCCACCCACAACAACCTAAAAGCCCGCCATACAGCACCCCAAAGACAGGCAAGTGATCAAAAGCGCAAACATTTTTTCTGCTCCGATTTTCTCCAAACCACGTTTATCCGGTATTAGACCTTCCCAGCAATGGCCCCAGACCCGTCAACCCAGGCGGAAACAAGTAGAAGACCCCCAAACAGCCAAAAAGCAAAACTACAAAAATGGGGACTTTGAAATTTTCAGGCAAATTTCCAAAATCACTCAGTGCGCGCTCTGCAGCTAGGCCCTAACTCCCCTTTGCCACCATGGATTTGCTTCAAACCTCTTGCAATCAAAAGTATCCATACCCAGCAGTGCTCCCAGACCCCAAAACCCACCCACAAACACCCGGAATCCCCCCAAACAGCAGCTCAAAGACAAATAGTCAGCAAAAACGCAAAACAATTTTCTCCTCCGATTTGGTCCAAACCACTTTTATCCAGTATTAAACATTCCCAACAATGGCCCCAGACCTCTGCAGCCACCCTCAAAAAAGCAGAACACCCCCAAACTGGCAAAAAGCAAAAATGTGCCTACTACCTGGAATTCTGTCCAAACGCTCAGTGCAGCTAGGCCCTAACTCCCCTTTTCCGCCATGGATTTCCTGAAAAACAAATGCAATCCACATTAGACTGTGCCAGCAGTGCTCCCAGACCCCAAAACCCACCCACAACAACCTATAAGCCCACCGAACAGCACCCCAAAGACAGGCAAGTGATCAAAAGCGCAAACTGTTTTCTGCTCCGATTTTCTCCAAACCACTTTTATCCAGTATTAGACCTTCCCAGCAATGGCCCCAGACCCGTTAGCTCACCCGCAAAGAAGTAGAATACCCCCAAAAGTGCAGAGTCTTTCTTCATTGGGCGTAATCCAGCCATCTGCTTTGAGGTAAATAGGAGTCTGGAGGAGGAGGATAGAGGAGCATGTTCTTGTGAACGTGTGACCCTGAGGAATGCATACTGCGGCACCCTCAAATCAATAAGCAAATAAGTGAAGACAATTCTGATGATGGGCTTGTTTTTGTGATTAGGTGATTAAAGTTTTTTTATATAGATTTTGCAAAGCAAAGAAAGACAGACACACAGGAATAAAAGTGAATAAGGACGAAAAAAAGTTATTGATTAATTGACTCATTTTCAGGGCTCAGTGTCAGGGAAGAAGAGCTCGTCCTCATACTCTGCGAATTCAGGCGGGAGTAGGTCACCTAACAGAGAAAAACTTCCCTCATCTAAGTTGGTGTCCTCCTCGTCCTCGTCTTCTTCCTACGTGTATTCTCGTATTTTGTAATCTGGTGGTATGAGGTGCTGATTAATCTTGCTCATTGTTAACCTCTCCACATTTTTGGGCGAGAGGTGGGTCCTTTTGCAAGTTACAATGCCACCAGCAGCACTGAAAACACGTTCAGAAGACACGCTGGTGAGTGGGCAAGACAAGTAATTTATAGCCAGGTTGGTGATCTCTGGCCACAATTCTCTTTTCCCATGCCAATACGCCAATGGGTCATCATGAGCATAGACCTCTGTTGAGTCATTCAAATAGTCCTGCACCATCGACTCAAGGTTCTCCACGGTTCCACCACTTTGCTTACTTTTTGCTGGGACCTTTTGAGAAGCAAACCCAAGCTGAGATAGCCAATCCTCTTCTTCACACAATGTTACTGTTGTGTCTGGTGCAGATGATCCGGTTGCTGGTGTCTTTAACGGCTGAGAGGGAAAATCACTGCCATAGCCACAGATGCAGAAGTGGATTCTTTTGACTCCGTATGGCCTGCTGATGCTGATGTACTGCCTTTTCCTTCAATTTCCTGCCGTTCTCTTTCAAACCTAGTGGCTGACACAGCTAGCCAATGTTTGTACTTTGTAACTTCTGCGTCATCAAAAGGAAAGAATACTCTGCCTGCCAGTGCCTTTTTGTACGGTGGATCCAGAATAGTAGCACAAATGTAATGCTGTTCTGTGTGGATGTTTTGAAGACGTTCATCGCAAAGTAGGCGCTCTAATGATTTCTCCGCCAAATCAAAAGCTTCTTGCTTTTTTTTATCTTTTTGAAACGTAGAAGACACCGCCTTCAGTTGGTGCTCTAGCAAGCGCAACAATGGGATAGCTTTTCCCAAATTACAGTCCTCCCTGCTGACTGCCCGCGTGAAGACCTCAAAAGGACGAAGCATGTCTGTCAGGCTTTGAACTAGCTTCCATTGCTCCGCATGTAGCCTCAGGTCCTTCATAGCTGCACCCTGTGTAAAGAAATACTGATCAACTACCGCACACTGCTCAAACAGACGCTCAAGCATGTAGAAGATTGAGTTCCAACGTGTTGCCACCTCCTGGATGAGTGCTTTCACTGGCAGTTTACGTTCATGTTGCAGGCCCCACAGATGCTTCCGGGCCTTAAAAGAATGTTTGAAATGTGTGCACATTCTTCAGCAGGTGGTCAGTAACTCGCACACTGGACTTTCTTCACTCAAGAATTTTTTAACAACCAGGTTTATACAGTGCGCCAAACACGTCACTATAAAATAGTTACCTATATCCATGGCCGTAACTACATTGGCGCCATTATCCGTGGAAACATAACCAATCTTGCGTTTTCTTGGGGACAGCCATTGAAAGACCTTTGTGTTAAACTCCTGCAAAATGTTTTCTCCTGTATGACTTTTCTCAATGCCAAACATGGCTAGTGTTGCATGTTTCCGAGCAGCTTTAAAAACGTTGTTCGGGTCAACACCTGCGTTTAGCTTTGCTCTAACCCCTGAAAAAGAGACCCAGTGTGCAGTGACGCACATGTAATCAACGGCTTGGCAACTGGTCCACATGTATGATGTCAGATGTATAGTGTGAACAGCACTCTTCTGCAAAGCTGCCCCAATCACCTCCAGCACATCTTCATGTAGTGCTGGGACCGCAATTCTGGCAAAATAGAACCGGCTAGGAACCTTCCATTTAAGGCAGAGCGTTGCCACTAATTCAAGAAAACCAACCCCTTCCACAAAAGAAAAAGGGAGAAGGTCCAGAGCCAGCATTTTAGCCAGCTTAGTGTTATACAGACGCGTCATTGGGTGGTTGCGTTCAAATGGCGCATCTGAAAACAACATTCTTCTAATGGTGGGCTGGACCATTTTACGGGATGATGATGATGATGACTTCTTCGACCCAGTTACGCTCGGTGATGATGAACTTTTTCGCATTGGTGTCTCACTCTCTCCCACACTCTTAGTGTGGCTCATATATCTTGCAGGGGGTGTGTTGCTGACAGGGGTCAGGGGTACTGTGTGTAAGTGAAGAAATGTTTGACGCTTCTTCCTCCTCGTCATCATCAGATGAAACATCAATGGATACAGTTTGTTGACTTGCAATTCGGGCTTCCTTGATCTCCTTTAGGTGCGCATGCCATTTGACAGTGTGCTGTCTCTCAAGATGACCTCTCTGGCCTCCGATACCATAGTTGGTACCAAGCTTACCACGACTAACTCCAAGCTTAGAAATGGCTATGTTTTCCCTTGTTGTGTAACACTAAAGAAGTCCCTAACTGCGGACTTCAAATGTCTGTGGGGGGCGGAGGAGGCGATACTGGTAATGCTAATGCCAGATGAAGTGGAGGATGTGTGTTGCCGAACTTTACTACGTTGTGCACTTGCAGCACCGCTAATTGAGGAAATGGAGGTCGAGGTGGATGGAGGTCCCTTCTGGCGAGAAAATATGGAAGCGGTAGGTGGTGGTGTACTAGTTAACTGCATTGGTGGTGGTCCCATTGCCTCGTCGACAACATCATGCTCAGCAGCTTTTCGGGCTAGGGTAAAAATGTCTGTTTGCTGCATGCCCGCTGGGGCTGCAGTGACGTTTATGATAACTTCATCGTCGTCGTGAGAGTCTTCATCAGCAGTAGTATACACCACTTCTTGTTCAGCGTCATCATCACACTCCATAAGAACAAGAGTTTTGGGGACCTTCCTTTTACGCTTAGCTACCTTTGTCAGATCATGGTGTGCCTCACTCTCAGACGGTAGTGGTGGTTCCCAATTTGGCTCCTTATCATCAGAAGGAAGGGGGCTTGAAGAAGATGTAGACACCATCCTTGATCTTTTCCTTGCTAGGGATCTGGAAGACAATGAATGATCAGGAGGAGTGGCTTCCTCAAATGAAACCTTGGCTTGAATGTCGATTTCCTGATGTGCCCCTACTTCGGGAGGAACAACTATTGTGGGCACTTGTGCCGCTCCATGCACCTCTGCTTGCACATCTCCTTGCGCTGCCTCTCCTTCAACATGTACTTGGGCTTGTACTTGCATATGTGGTTGTTGTTGCGGCTGTGGTTGTTGAACACTCGTCAGATGAGTTACAACAACCTGTATTGATTGAGGGATGCTGCTACTTTCTTGAGATGAGCCAACATCACTGGTCGATGGTGATTGAACAACTATACTGGCTGCTTCTAAAGCACTCAAGGGCTTGGACTTAAGTTGGCGTGGTGGTGGTGACACTGAGCCCAATGGAGCGGGGGTGCTGCTCCCAGCTAGGTCCCCAGCAGATCCCGCTGCTGCTGCAGGCGTACTTTTTTTCCCCCAAAAATGTGGCGGTCGGCACACCAGTCTCCTTGGTAAGTGGCGCCACTTGCTTCTTCTGCTCCTTACTGGCAACTTTCTTGCTAGAGGAGCTACGGGGAACTTTTTTGGGGCCATCTTCTTCAGATGTCAGAACAGCAATTGCACAAGTTGCAGAGTTGTCTGTGGCCACACGTGACGTTGTGCTGCACACACCGCAGCAGGACTTGTTCCTGGCACTGATGATGAGGAACGATGAGGCTGATGATTCATCTTTCTGCACCTAAAAGCAAACGAAGCCAGAGGAACATCAGTTAAATATGCATATGTAGCGCTTCAATTAATAGTTTGCAAGTAAGCATTTTTATTATACCCACCCCGCAAAATGGAAAGACCAATAAAATGCACCACTGACAGAGTAGCCCTGGGCATAATGGATAAAAGCATCATGGCAGACTGGGTGCAGGCCTATGGCACAACAAAGCACACTGCCTGGCTTCAAAATGGCCCCTAGACCCCCACCACATGGCCAGGCCCTGCCTGTACCAGTCCTCAAAATGGCCCCCACCCACAAGGACAGGCCCCATCACCACCCCAAAAAGTCAAAAAACACACATAAATCACCACAATCCAATGCCATCCATGCCCTCCATGATGTTTACATTAAAGAGACCCCACAGAAAGACTCAGTCTATGCACCACTGAGTACCCGTTGGCAAAAGGCCCCAACAACAGCCCAAAAATCGAAAAACACACGAAAATCACCACAATCCAATGCCATCCATGCCCTCCATGATGTTTACATTAAAGAGACCCCACAGAAAGACTCAGTCCATGCACCACTGAGTACCCCTGGGCAAAAGGCCCCAATAACAGCCCAGAAATCGAAAAACACTCAAAAATCACCACAATCCAATGCCATCCATGCCCTTAATCATGTTCAAATTCAAGACACCCCACAGAAAGACTAGGCCCAGGCACCACTGAGTACCCCTGGGCATAATGTATGAAAGCATGGCAGACTGGGTGCAGGCCTATGGCACAACAAAGCACACTGCCTGGCTTCAAAATGGCCCCTAGACCCCCACCACATGGCCAGGCCCTGCCTGTACCAGTCCTCAAAATGGCCCCCACCCACATGGACAGTCCCCATCACCACCCCAAAAAGTCAAAAAACACACAAAATTCACCACAATCCAATGCCATCAATGCCCTCCATGATGTTTACATTAAAGAGACCCCACAGAAAGACTCAGTCCATGCACGCTGAATGACGGTAAGTGAACGCCGCGCACCGCAATATTGTATCACCAAGAAAAAAAAATCAGCTGCGTGCGAATTTGCGAATTTTCG
The DNA here is from genome assembly GCF_964263255.1 of Lissotriton vulgaris. Lineage (NCBI taxonomy): Eukaryota > Metazoa > Chordata > Amphibia > Caudata > Salamandridae > Lissotriton > Lissotriton vulgaris. The sequence goes on from NC_141689.1 coordinate 480,802,547, forward strand.
GCAAATTCGCAATCCGCGAACTCTAGCGAATTTGCCGAAAATTCGCAAATTCGCGCGCAGCGGATTTTTTTGCTTGGTGATACAATATTGCGGCGCGCGGCGTTCACTTACCGTCATTCGCGAGCGGAACGGATTTTACGCCCATGCTTAATAGGTATCACCATTTGTGGGATTTATGGGTCAAATCAGGATGACCCAGAGGTTTTTGAGTATATGGAGAAGGAGCTAACAGGGTGGCCTGCTCCCTTTGTGGTCTGTGGGGACTTTAATATTTCAGCGGAATTTCGGGGCGATGTCCCCTACACTGGTCGCAAACCCAGAGTCTATTGGGCAGTCCATTCCATGATGGAATCCCATGGAATAAGTGATGTTTGTGGGGATAAGGACCCAGGAAAACCTGGGTTCACATACTTTTCATGCCCATTTCAGAAGTTCACTAAACTGGATTATTTTATGATCTCCACCCAAATACTCAGTAAAACAAGGATCCAGAAATTACCCAAAATAATTTCGGACCATAATTCGCTGATCCTAACTGTGGATCACCCCAGGCCTGGTAAAAAGCATATGGCCTGGACATTCGACAGGAAACTATTGGCAGATAATTCCTATGTAGAATATATAAAATCTTGGTCACAGAGGTACTTTGATGTGAATAGGTTTAGTGCCCCACGAAATATAATCTGGGACAGCTATAAAGCAGCGTTAAGGGGTGAGACTGTCAGTTATGCCACCCAAGCTTGGAAAAAGATCCGGCTAGAGAGAGAACGGTTAGTGAACCAGCTAATGGAGGCAGAAGAACAACATGGGTTAGATATATCACAGGGCAGGGAGGTCGTGGAGAGTTTAGCATGAGTTAGCTCCATTAAAGCACAAATCCATAAACAAATGGTAATAAGGGCAGCTCACGAGTATCAAGCACAGAGAGGCAAACTCTATGAGACAGGCGAACTGGCTGGAAAGGCACTTGCGCTTCGTATTAGGCAGGTTGCTTCCAAAAATGTAATAACTCGAATTGTGGAGCAGGGTCAGGAATATGTTGAGCCGTCGGAAATTTTGAAGGTTTTCAAAAGGTTCTATTAGAAATTATACCAAGAAGAATCAACTGCAGAAATACCACTAGAAGAACTGGGGGAGCCAGGAATTAGATTAGATCAGGGGGACAGGGAAACCCTGGATAAGGATGGAAGAACTATTGGGGGCCATACGAGATCTAGCTTTGGGCAAAGCGGCAGGCCCTGACAGTATACCCCTCGAGGTGTATATTAAGGTACTAGAGGAGACCGCCCCAATGCTCTTGGATTTATTCAATGGATCATTAACACTGGGATAATACCTGGCTCATGGAGACATTCAAATATAGTGGTGTTTCACAAAAAGGGTAAGGCAAAGGAAAATCCGGGGTCATATAGTCCAATATCTCTAATAAACACCAATAATAAAATCTATGCAAAAATTCGCGCAATCCGGTTGGGGAGAATCATTGGTGGCCTTGTCTCTCCCTGGCAGCATGGCTTTACACCTGGCCGTGGAACCAGAGACCATATAAAACGTGCAATCACTTTGTTTGACATACATGCAGCAGGGGAGGGGGGTTGGCAATGATCTTCCTCGACGCGGAGAAAGCCTTCGACCGCGTTAGGGGGGATTATCTGTGGGGGGTGATGGAGGGTAGAGGTTTCGACCAAGATTTAGGAAGGCTGTACAAGCAATGTATTTGGATCCAGTAGCAAGGATCCAGATGATGGGCGAGAGTTCAGATGAGATATGCATAAAAGGGGTACCCGCCAGGGCTGCCCCCGCTCACCTATCCTCTTTGCGCTCTATATAGATCCCCTGATACAACGGATAATGGATAGTACAAACATTAAACCAGTTAATACAAAGGGCTTTGAAACAAAGATATCGGCTTATGCCGATGACCTGGCGGTCATCACGGTTGAACCAGATGCCGCCCTTCGAGCAGTGGTGGATATCACTAAGTCATTTGGTAGATATTCAGGGTACTGCTTAAACGAAGGGAAGACCCAGGGGCTTTATTCACAGAACATAGTTAAAACAGATTCCAGATTCTTTGATGCTGCAGTATATCTAGGGATCGCAATAAGTGCCACACCCACTCAAATAGTTGGGGATAACTTTACTCCTGTGTTGAAATCAATGGAAACTGATCTTAGAAGAATGATTACACTACACCTGTCAATAGTAGGGCGTGCAAACGTACTAAAAGTGACTATGTTTCAAAAGGTACTATATTTGTTCCGTGCCATCCCCTTTTTAATTGATGAAAAACTTGTTAGATCAATAGAAGCTCTTTTTATGAACTTCCTTTGGCAGTATGGCAAGGTTAGAAGATCTATAAAATTCATGTCATTGCCACAGGAAAGGGGAGGTCTGGGGGTACCTAATATAAGGTATTATCACTGGTCTTGTTTACTTACCCAATGGCAATTTTGTTTGATCTGGGGGTGAATGAGCCAAATAGCTCCTGTAGAAACGACAATTCCCCTACAATATTTGAATTGATATTAGGTAGGGAGGCAATATGTGCATTATTGAGAAAAACAGAGAAACGATACTACAAGAGAATGCAATATAAGACAATAGATGCGATATGGGGGATATGGTCGCTGGATCAAGCACTACTTTTGGATAAAAGACTTCTGTGTTCCTCTAACTTGAAAGCACAACATTTTAAGACACTTTTTAATCTGCATTATATACCCTTTAAGCTATTTGATTGGGGGAAGACGGAGGATAATAGATGCCCCAGGTGTTTAGAGGGCCCAGGGGATCTAGTGTATATGTTCTACCAGTGCGATAAATTAGGAATGATTAAAATAGAGATGGAGGCATTCTGGGAGGGGCTGCTAGGCATAAAAATTAGCCTATCCCCTAAAATGCCGAGACAGAGGCCTTGGTTTTTATATCAGTCGCAGTACTTCAGATCTTGATCTCAGCAGCATGGAAGGATACTGAGGCACCTTCATTTCAGATGTGGCTGGCGAGACTTTTAGGTATGCACAATATAGAGGCCACACTCTACGAGCTAAAGGGTTGAAGAACACAGGAGTTGGGCTTAAAGATGTGGGCACCCGTACAGCTATGTAGGGCCAACAGGTTGTAGTATTAGTTATTTATAAGCTGTGAAATGTATTATAAAATGGTTTTCCACCCGTTTCTTTCCTTGTATTTGTATTGTATATATATATATATATATATATATATATATATATATATATATATATATATATATATATATATATATATATATATATTTCATATAATATGTGTAAATGGAAATGTATCAAGTTGTATCTCTTTATGATGTAGGATTTTATGAGATTTTAATGGCTCTTTTATTTCTCTTAATGTTTGTTATAGATGAGGTTATAGATGAGGTATGATATCGGCTTTGTTCCATAATGAATTGAGTGAAATCCATGTTTTTATATTGTGTTAAATAATTCTCAATTAAAAAAAGGAGTTGCTGACATGCAAATGCAAGGCTTGACCAAGAGATTATAGAACCAATCTCACACCCACAGTGAGATTAAGCAAAGCATACAAATGATTATGACTCACATGAAAACGATCTCCCAAAATTATAAAGGAAGGATATATACACTTTTTGGAAACAGTTTTGTCAAAGACATAATGGATAAATAAACTCTGTAATAACATCTAACGTATAATCGCAGATGAGCAGTCCAGATGCAAATATAAACAATTACAAAAAATGATGAAATGTTTTTTTTTTGATAATCAATTTTATTGAGTTTTCAATGTAACCAAATAAACAGCGCCATTCAGAATTACATTGCATGAGATTAGTCCAGGGTAGGCACATTCCACAACGATACGAAAAGTGACGTACATGCAAATCAAAGGTCAACATATCCAGATGCAATCTGTAGATCCTACTAGCCCACCTTAACTCTCTATCACTCCCACCCACTTCCTTCACATTCAGCAAAATTTCTCGGGGCATCCCCTGGCCACATAAAGAGGCCGTTCCTTGGCGGCACACCAGTCCACCCCCTTGCGCTAACGCGCCAATGTTGGTGCGGTAGAAGTCAGCCAATGGGCAGCGATATCTTTCTTTGGTACCAGCAACGCTGTGTTAAGAACAAGCTTTTCGGCTCTGCTACCATCCAATACAACAGTGAGGCCCAAAAGAACATGTGTGGGAGCCAGAGGAACCTCCCAGACCAAGACCTCCATCAGTTTTCTTATTAAGGACTCCCAGTACCTCTGTATCGCAAGGTAGAGCCACACCATGTGATAGAAGTCTCCACGGGTGGGAGCAGCGGGGTGCAAAGGGCATCCGACCGGAGCCCCTTACTGTGAAGGTGCAGCGGTGTAAGATAGGCAGCATGCATGAAGTAGACTTGGACCAACCAAAGCCATGCCAAGACAGTGATTGTTTTAGGGCATCTCTCCAGTCAGCATCCTCCAGAGCCACAAGCCAGCCGTCTCACTTATCGCGGAGTTGAGAGAGGGAGTTGGGGGAATTATTAGTAAGTGATTGGTATATTCTGGAAATCCCCCTTTCCCCAAGTCACCAGTCATAATGTGAGCTTCTGGCGGACTGCATTCCGGCAAGGAAGTACCATTTGTGATGTATGAGCAGAGGGCATGGCGCAGCTGCAGATAGCAGAAAAATTGGGAGGAGTGGAAAGAGTGCCTGACCTGCAGGTCTTGAAAGGAGCAAGAATGGGTACTGCTTCAGACATCGCCCAACAGGGATATCCCAATGAGGTCCCACTGCCGGAACCCTGACAAGGAAGACACCTCTTCGAGCCGGGTGCCGCACCACAGGGGGTATATTGAGTCAGCCTGCCCGACCAGCGGGTGTGGCGCAATGAGGCCCGCCAAACCAGGAACACTCCACGGGTAACCTTGGGAAGAGCCCGAGTGACAGCCCCATCATAAAGCTTACCCTGGAGGGAGGGGAAGCCCAGGGTGTGCAATTCCAGGCGATATACCGGGTCAGACCATCTGCCTTTAAACCAGTCATGAAGCGTGAGGAGTCGGGTCGCTAAATAATACAAATAGAGGCTCGTCAGACCAAGACCACCGTCAAAAGGTGGAATGCGACATTGGGTCAGGGCCAGCCTGTGCCTCTTTCCCCCTCATAAAAACTTCGTGATCAGACCATCTGTCTCCCGGAACCAAGACCTCACGAACAAGAGGTGTGTGCTTTGGAGCATGTAGAGAAAATGAGATAAAATCATCATTTTGAAAAGAGCTATCCTTCCAAAAGGGTTTAGGGGCAGAGCACACCATTTCGAGAGATCCGCACGGACCCGTTTGACCAGCGGGGTGACGTCTAGTGACCATGCAAGTTTGGAGAGAAGGGCCACCCAGATCCCCAAGTACTTGAAGAACTGCTATCCAAGGGGAATCGTCGACTACCAATCAAAGCACTCCTGCGACACGTGCGGTATGCACCTGTTACAACGCATTTTTTACAACGCACTACCACTACAACGCAGGCATTACAACGCATACCATTACAACGCATTGCGGTGGGGGGCGCTCTAGGATAAGAGGTAAGTTTAATTTACTATCCAACACCTTCCCTAGGGTCCACGGGGACTGGAGTTAGAATAGTAAATTATACTTACCACTATCCAGCACCCCAAAGCGCTATGCGTTGTAATGGTATGCGTTGTGAATACCGCGTTGTAATGGTATGCGGAGTAAAAGTATGCGTTGTAACGTCATACATCCGACACGTGCAGGGGGACCAGAACGGACTTAGCCGGGTAGAGCTGTAAGCCAGAGGTACATTGAAAGAGGCCAAACGCTCGGAGGCATCGGGGTCCCGACTGGACTGGGTCTGCCAAAAACAGCAGGACATCATCCGCATAGAGTGCTATTTTGACTTCTTCAAACCTGAGCCACCGGCATCCCATGAGGGAGTGGTCACTGCGAATAAGGCAGGCAAGGGGTTCCATAGCCAGGCAAAGAGGATCCGAGAGAGGGGGCCTCCCTGCCACGTACCACAGCAAATGGGGAAAGGGTGGGATAGAGCTCCGTTGACTAGGACCTACGCCCATGGCCGAAGGTACAGCGTCCTCACCAGCTTGCGGAAGGGAGCGCCAAAGCCCATCTGCTCCAAGACAGCCTCCAGGTAACCCCAATCAACCGAATCAAAAGCCTTCTTGATGTCTACAAGCAGGAGAGACAAATATGGGGACAGCAAGTGCTGATTTGCAAGAGCAAGATGAAGGCGTCTGAGACAGTGTCTAATGCCTCGGAGAGGCATAAAGCCACATTGGTCCGGATGAACCAGGGTGGCTAGATGGGGTCGTATGCAGTTGGCCAGGATGGAAGCAAAGATCTTAAGTTCGGTATTGATGAGCGAGATGGGACAATAGTCCGAACAGCAGCTCGAGGGGGGTTGAGACTCTGGGATCACTACAATGGTAGCCAGGTCCGCCTCAGGGCGAAAGGAGCAACATTCCACTGCTTCATTATACATCTCAATAAGAGGCGGGACCAAAGTATCCTGGTAGGACGAGTAGAATTCTTGGGGAAGCCCGTCCGGGCCCGCAGTCTTACCAGCCGCCATGCGGGAGATGGCATCTGCCACCTCTTCGGGGGTAAGCGGTAGATCCAGATCCGCCGCCTCAGAATCACTAAGACACGGAAGGTGGAAACGTTCTCGTGGTAGGAGCTCATGGAGGGAAAGACCAGGCACCTGCACCGAATATAGGGTAGCGTAGAAAGTAGCGAGGCACTGACCCACCACTAACGGAGCATGATGAATCTCGCCACTCGCATCAACCACTTCCGGTATTATAGGATTGGCCATTAGGTAAGTGGCCAGGCGATGGAGACGTTTCCCATTTTTAGCACCCCAGCCATACACTTGGGCCACAGAAGAGTGCCAAAGGAGTTTGGCAGCTTCCATGGAGGTCTCCTGTCTTGGGCCTTATCTCGGTCCTCGGGTTGAAGTGTCTCAAGCTGGGCGGCCTGCGCTTCCGGAAGTGTGAACTAGGAGTTACAGGCCACACAGGTGAGTTTAAGCTGACCCTTAGCGAATCGTTGGATGGTGGCCTTACCGGCCTCCCAGAGGGTACGAGAGGAGGACACTGAGCCCTGGTTTGTATCGAGATAGCGTTGGAGCTCGGCACCAATACTGTCCCTAAACTCTTCGTTCTAGAGGAACCAAGCGTTGAGCCGCCAAAGTGGGGGGGAGGATGGGAGGAGGGCCCCTGCATGGAGCGTCACCGGAGAATGATCTGAAAGGCCCCTGGGAAGGATAGAGACCGCTTAGGTCATCCGACAGTCCAAGGACGGCAGGACGATATAGTATATGCGCGCATGTATGTGGTGAGAAGCTGAGGTGTGGGTGTACTGCTGCGTAGTTGGGTGCGAAAGTCTCCAGGCATCCCTGAGCCCCAGGCCAGCGGCCCATGTCGAGAGGAGGCCGGATTGGGCAGTTCTGGAGACAGAGGAGGGGGTCATAGAGTCAAGGTCAGGGTCCATGACAGCGTTAAAATCACCTCCCACAATGGTCAGTCCCAGGGGCAGGGCAGCGATCGCAGGGGTAAGTCTACGGAGTGTGGGAGCCAGCCCGGCGGGGGTGAATAAACCACTAGTAAATTAAGGGGGGGTCTCCGAGGGCCCCTTCTAGAAGAACAAAACAACCCTGTGGGTCTTGCGTCACTGTACGTACTACTAGGGGAAGAGTGCGGCGCGCCAGGATTGCCACCTCTCTCGAACCTCTATTAAATCCAGAATGCCATACTGCGCCAAAGCAGTAGCGTGCCAGGAAGGGGTAGTGGTTGCCTAGCTGGTGGGTCTCCTGAAGCAGGAGCACACCACGCCCTGGTGCTGAGCATATTGCAGGACGGCAGTGCGCTTAATCTTTTCCAGTAAGCCAATAACATTCCAGGACATGATGTGGAGCGAGGACGCTCCGCTTGATTCGCCGGATATGAGGGGACTGTGAAGGTAACCGGGCAATTGGCCCGCGTGGTGGAACGGGTGGCAAGAAGGCTGAACCCAGAGCCAGTGGACATGGGGTTATGACAATGTGCGGAATGCGTTCACCCAGATGTAGCGTGACAGAACTGGTGCAAAGAACAAAGAAAACAAAAAACAGAACAAATGGGAGCCGCAGCTCCAATCACCCCCCCCCCCAACCCACCACCCTACACTTTAGGAACGGAAGCATCTGTCACCCAAACAGTAAACAGGGAAGCAAACATCAAGGAAGACCCCTCCTCATAGTAGGATGCACATATCAGCAATCAGCAGTAATCAGTGAGTCATTGGACTAGGTGCTAGCAATTAAAGACATCTTTTCGTAGCTGGAACATGGAAAGCCGACAGACCCGCACAGTTTCAATCCGGCCCTGGGGGGACCGACGGGCAGCAGGAAAGATCAGTGTCCGGAAGTTCCAGCAAGGATGGGTGAGGCGAGGCAGCCACGGAATCAGGGCAGTCCAGAGAGCCAGAGCGCCGCCCAGGAGGAGCAGTCTCCCTGGATGGCCCCGGTGTGTGTCCCTGCTGAGGACCCACCGGAGAGTCCAAGCGAGCACGCTGCTAGCCCCTGAACCTCCGGGAGCACCAGCGTCGTGGCCAGAGGGTCATCATGTCCTACCGGGCACACTCTCTGCCACCAGACAGCGCCGGGTCCCGGGCAGTCACCCTCATCAGCTGCTCCTCTGTTGCCTATGTCCATGCCTCCTCAGGCGTATCGAAGAAGAAAGATTTGTTCTGGAAAATCACTTGCAGCCGAGCCGGAAAAAGGAGCCGATACTGGAGGTTCAGCGAGCGTAACTTTTGCTTGACCTCACCATAGGAGCGACTCTGGGACTGGACCTCTCGAATGTAGTCGGGGAAGACCATTATAGTCAGATTTTCTTACTTGAGAGGCTGCTGTTTTCGGGACCCTGCCAGGATAGTGTCTCTGTCCCTGAAGTTGAGGATGCGCAAGATGATTGGTCTTGGAGGTGCGCCTGGCCGCGGACGAGGTGCAAGCGAACAATGCACCCTCTGAATCGTGAACCAAGGGGAGAGAGAGCCCTCTGGCATCCAGGAGCATATCCAGCTTTCCTCAAAATCTGCCGCCCGACATTGCTTCACATCTTCCGAAAATCCGACAAGACGGAGATTGTTGCGGCGGGCTCAGTTTTCAGCGTCCTCGGCCCGACGGTGTAGCTCCTGCGTTCGAGATTGAAGTGGGGCTACCTGAAGTTTGAGCTGGTGGACATCATCCTCCACAACGGTGACTTGGCCTCTGTAATCTGGGCAGTGGCATTGCGGAGGTCTTGCCGGATCAGGGTCATGTCCACACTGACCTCCACGATCTTCCCCTCAACTGAGGTTTGATACATATGGATCGCCTGAAGGATGGTAGAGAGGTCTGGTGCTGCAGGAGGCTCTTTGTCTATGAGCTCACCCATGGCTCCAGCGTCCGCGTTGGTAAAGCGGTCGATCTTAGTTTGGGTAGCGGGCGTCTTGGGTACCTTGTCCCTGACTATGGCTGCCTGTGGGCAAGGGGAAGGTAGAGTGCGGGTCCCGGGGCCAAGGCAGCCTGCAGGCAGGGGAAGGTGAGTGAGGAAAGGAACGGTGCACGCCACATCAAGGCCACAGTACTTCACTACATGACCTAATAGCTCTGGCCCAGGACCCTCCCGGGCAGCAGGGCTGAACCAGGTACGACGGTCCTCAGGGGGTAGGATCATTGCCCTCCGTACCAAGCAAAGCGGCTGGCCCAAGGTCAGCACCCAGAAGGCAGAACAGCCGGGGGGAGGAGCAGCGGAAGGCCCATTTCAGGAGTCCCTCAGCAGGTGTTGGTGGAAATCCCACCAGGCCAAAGCAGTGACACAGTCCCAGCAGTTCCAAAGGCAAGGCACCAGGGCCCGGGAGAGCCGATCCGCAGCAGAGGAGCCAGGAGGGGGCAACAGGTCGCTCACGTGTAACGTCTTTTCCACACCCAGCTCACACGCAATCCTGGCGCACGGAGGTGGTCACTCACAGCCACACCAAGGCCCCCCCCATCGCCGGGACTCACCACATTCCAGGGTCACCACTCGCCGGTTCTGCGCCTCTGCCAGGCCTCCAGCCAGTGGCCAGGATCTCTCTCCACCACCGTCCTGGCCCCCACCGCCTGACTCGACAGCCGGTACCACGGCAGCGCCGCAGGGGAGCCGGGATACAGCTGCAGATAGCACTGGCCACAAGGAGAGCCAAGGGTGAGTCAGGGGCCTCCCAGCAGCTACTGTGTGGGGTCAAGAGGCAGCAAGCCGGCAGCACTGCCATTGGGGTAGGCGCAGAAGTGACACCGCATTACAGAAGTACCCAGCCCAACAACAGGGAGCCGATCGCCGCTGCAGCAGGAAGAGGGCAGGAGCAACGATGCCTGGCCCTCTCACCGGCCGTGTCTCAGCAGCCAGGTGTCAGCAGTGCCACCCCGATCTCCAAACCAGTCTCCCGCCATCTGAAGTGACGGTCGATGACAAGGGAGCAACGTAGGGGGGCCAGGCACTGCAAACCTCTGCTTCAAGGCCTTAGGTGCGGGTTGGGCGTCAGGAGGCAGCCCGCCGGCAGCACCGTCATCGGAGGCCACAGGAGCAGCATTGCACCGCAGGAGTGCAGGTCCCACGATGGGAGCCAATCTCCACTGCGGTGAGTAGGAGGGCGGGAGCCAGCGATGAGAGGCCTCCCCGCAGGCAACGTCTCAGCAGCCGGCCACCGGCAGCACCACACCCCACTCACCAAACCAGGCTCCCACCACCCGAAATGATGGCCGATGGGAGAATAGGGCTGCGGAGAGCCAGCTGCCCCACCATGGAGACTCAAACCCAGGCAAGGGGGTTGTGAAGCCTCGCGCCGGCATCACCATCGCAACGGGGTTCCAGCAGCAGCCAGGGCTCCGCAAAGCGCAGTCCAGTTGAGAGGAAGGGGAGGCAAGTGGTGCCCATATCTCCGTTGCACCGCAGACGCCAGACGCCCCCCAGCTGCAAGTCGACGTTGCACCAGCAACTCAGGCCCCGATGGCAGACTGCAGCGGGGAATTAGGGACGGCTGCCATCTTAGCCGCGGGCGCTGACTGGACCATCAGGGGATCACCGGAGGCACCGGAGCACGGAGTCTCAGGACCCAGGACCACCAGCAGGTAAGTGGCTGAAGTGGGGGTATCAACTCTCAGCGCTGGATGTCCATTAAAGCAGGCGGATTACGGGCGGATAGCGGAGGGGTCCTGGAGCACACTCAAGCTGCGACCGCCATCTTAGCCTGCCAGGCCAACCCTGGTGAAATGTTTAAAGGTAATAACTAGCTAGCATTTCCAATATGACACTTTCAAAGGTACTCTGAAGCCCTCACTATGAGTGATAATACTGCACCCAGTATATCTAGCTGCTGGAATATTGGTAATGCAGGGTGTTGTAGTATTGGCGCATAATAAATTAGCTTCCTATAAACCCATGTAAAATGGTGCACACGGTGTTGAAATTGGTGCCACAACACTGATTTCTGCATGACAACCCGTAGTTCAATAAGAATTTGTCCCGACAGAACAAAAAGTAATGCTGCATGTGGTAATGCCACAGGAGTTGTAATATGATTTTAGGGAGGGTATTATCTTTTGCCCAAAAGAGGCTACTTGTAGTGAGGGCCTCCTACCTCAGACCTGTGGACTTCTTTTTTTTTTAATTCTCAAAAGTTTTATTGGGAGTTTCAACAAAAGAAGGCATTACATACATAATCGTGAAGGAATACAAATCATGATACCTTGACAGCACAAAAATCACCAATAAATCAAATAACACAAATAATAATAACAATTCTGTAAATCAGACATTTTGATGCAGATAAACATCGGTGTTTGGATGCAGTATTACAAATATGAGAGCTGTACACAATACCACTTGGAAGAGGGTTGGAGGAGCGCAAAAGAGCCCTGAAATGGCGTGGGTGATCATGGGGGTTTATGGAGGTTAAAGTAGTCATCTAGTGTGGACCACAATTTTCTATGTGTGGGGCGCCAAGGGGTGTTTATGAGTGAAATGTTGTCGGCGCCTCTTAAATTGGAGACCCAGTTAAGCCAATGTGGAAAGGATGCTTTGCGGGTGTCCTTCCAAATGTTCAGGATTAGTTTAACAGCAGCGGTGAGTAGTAGATCGAGCAAGGCCTTATCGTTATCATGAAGTATGTCAGCCTTGGGAAAGCCCAGTACCAGGGTGGAAAACTCTCGTGGTAGGGAGACGGAGAGCACCTTGCTGATAAACTCGAAAATTCTATCCCAGTAGCCTGTAACGCAAGAGCATTTAAATATTAAGTGTTCGAGATCGCCTCCTTCCTCTGTGCATTTCCAGCATGAATCGTCATCCCTAATGTTATGTAAGAAGAGTTGCCTGGGGTTCCACAAGGCTTTATGGAGGAGCCAGAACTTAGTCTGGGAGAGAGTAGGGCTAATTTTGTGACGTGTGGTGAATTCCCAAGTTCTAGCCCATTCCACCTCTGAGATTGGTGTAGAGGAGTAAGACTCCCAGAAAAGGCGTAGAGGTTCAGTAAGATTGGACTGCTGCGGGCACAACAGCTTGTAAAGTTTAGAGACTTGATGGCCAAGCTTATTGAGGGTAGCTAGATAACCAGGAAGGGATGGAGTGCTGTTGTTGAGTTTCGCTTTGGAGATTGCGACCTTGACATTCAGTAAGTTGTAAAACTCTATTTCCCGAAGGTCATATCTATCTAGTATTTCCGCAAATGTGAGTGGTCTGGAATCATTAAAAAGTTGGTGTAGAAAGAATAGACCTTTCGCAACCCAGGTTTTGTTGTACAGAGGTTTCCCTTTAAAAGTCAAAGTAGAGTTGTGCCATAAGGACTACCATTTTGATCTTTTAAACTGATGTGGTAGGCGCCTGCTAACTTGTAATAGGGCTGCTTTTGTATTCTTAAAAATGGATCCTGAGCAAATGGAGGGGCACAGCGTAATGGTCAGGAAGGAGGTGGGGTCAAGGTACTGGAGGAGGGCCCTTTTTACTGTAAGCCACACAGGGGTGTAACCTGGCTGAGGCATCAGCCAGTGTGATCCCTGCCTGGCAAGGAAGGCAGTTCGATAAAGTTTGAAGTTTGCTAGGTTAACCCCACCTGGGGATTTGTCAAGGCGCAGTTTTTTAAGGCTGATTCTGTCTCTTTTCCCCTGCCATAAGAAGGTGGATATCAATGTGTCTAGCCTATGGTGAAAGTCCCCGGAAAGTGTGAGAGGTAGCATGGGGATGAGGTAATTGACCAAGGGAGAAATCATCATTTTGATGGGTTCAATCCGACCCCACCAAGTGATAAAATGAGGGGACCAACCATCTAGGAGCTGCTCGATTTTGTCTAGGGTAGAGGCCTCATCGTGGTGAAGCGTTCCAAGCAGAGAATCAGCAAATTCAATTCCTAAATATTTGATAACGCCATTTTGCCAAGTCAGGCCCGAGTCGCTGAGGACGTCTCTGGTGGTGTGCACATTAAGGGGTTTGACCTCCGATTTGTCCCGGTTTCATTTGTATCCGGAAAGGGCTTAGTATCTGTAGATTGATGACATAAGGCTTTAATGGAGTTCTCAGGGTCTTCTGTTGGTATTAAAACGTCATCAGCATAGTTTCACCTGAGTTTCCTCAAAAGTCACACTCACTATGTCCTTATTATGCTGATGTCAGTCAGAAGGGGTTCAAGGGCCAGGAGGAACAGTGCAGGGGAGAGAGAGCAGCCTTGTCTAGTGCCTTGATATAGGCGGAACGGATTAGAGAGGGTGCCATTGATGGCGATTCAGGCGGACGGAGAAGAATATAGGGCCATTACCATTCTGATGTACGAGTGACCTAAGTTGAAGGATTGCAAGCAATGTTGTAGAAATGTCCAAGAAACCTTGTTGAAGGCTATTTCAGCATCCAAAGTTATGGCGACCATTGGAGCGGGGGAAATCTTGGCTTTTTCTAAGATATGACACAAGAGCCTGGTATTATCGTTCGACATCCGATGTTTTAAGAACCCTACCTTTGAGGTGCTAATCAGTTTGGGAAGCAGGACATCGAGTCTTGTTGCCAGGATCTTAGCATACATTTTTCAATCTAGATTTATCAATGAGATGGGGCAATTATTCTTGGTTAAAAGTGGGTCTTTCCCATCTTTCGGGATCACAATAATGGTAGCCTCACTCATGGAAGGGGAGACGCTGCCACTGGCCCCAACTGAGCTGAAGAGTGTCTGGAGAGTCGGGCTGAGTTGTTTGTCAAAGGCCTTATAAAAGGCAGCAGAAAACCCGTCAGGGCCGGGGGCCTTATTATTTTTAAGTGTTTTGATGGAAGATAAGATCTCTGTATTTGTAATGGGGGAGCCTATATGGGCACTATCCTCCTCTGATAGTTAAGGGAGGTGATTCAAGGATTCTAGATATTTAACGCAGGCATCCTTGTCGAGAGTCAGATCATTTTGTACAGGATCTCATAGAATAATTTGAAGGTCTCTAAAATTTTGGCCTGTTTAGTATGAGTATTGTTTGTGGGGTCTTTGATTGAGGTGATAGTAATAAGCGAGGAGTTTTCCTGCCTTATTCCCATCACATAACTTTAGGGCTTTGAATCTATTGATCCAGACGCCAGCTCGTTTGCAAGTGATAGTGTTGTATTCATATTTTGTCCTGACTAAGAGGTCAAGGGCTGCTGTGTTGTTAGGTTTGGACTTGTGGGCGGCTTCTAAGTTTTTAATATCTTCTTCGAGGCTTTCCAAATCTTTATTTAGTTTCTTGTTGGTTTTGGCTCTGATGTTAATGATAACTCTCCGAATCGTGGCTTTAAGCGCGTCCCACATAGTTGAGGGAGATATTTCAGGTGAGGTGTTCAATGAGATATATTCCTCGATGGTGTTAGCTAAGTGTAATTTGGTATCAGGATCGGCTAGGATTTCTTCATTCACCATCTTCTACGGGGTAGGATCGAGAGGGAACCAGCAAGTTTGGCGCTAATACATGCATGGTCAGAGATTAGTTTCAGGGCAATATCTGTTTCTGCTATGAGGTGGGTAAAGGAGCTCGAGATAAGGATGAAATCAATTCTAGAATATGAGTTGTGTGGGCCAGAATAAAAGGTGTAGTCCCTCCCATTAGGGTTTTGAAGGCGCCAAGAGTCTTTTAGTAGATATCGGTTACAGAGGCGAGTGAGTGCCTCGTGCGAGCGGGAGTGGTCGACAGTGCATTTAGACTGTCGATCAAGTATTGGGTCCAGAGGGAGGTTAAAATCGCCCCCTACCACTAGCAGGTCGTCTTGTGGGATATTTTCTATGGCCCGGGAGACCGAGTCCCAGAAATCTGGGTCGTTCGTGTTGGGACCATAAATATTCACAATGTGAATGGGGTCGTCTTCACTAAAAAGATGAGTGACTAGCAGTCTGCCCTCCGTGTCATGTGTGTGTGAAACAACAGATAGGTTAGATTTTTTTGCGATCAGAGTGGTCACTCCACCTTTCTTGTGTTCAGCGGGGGAGCAGAGTGTGTGCGAGATCCAGTGGAGATTAGTAAATCATGTGTCCTCTTCCAAAAGCTTGGTTTCCTGTAGTAAGAGGATATCCCCTTTTGACTTAGCAAGGTACTCAAAGACTTTCCGTCTCTTTACCAGGTGATTAAGACCCTTAACATTCAGGGAGACTATGCTAAGGGTTTCTGATAGGGACTTAGAGCTAGATGTAGGTAATTTAGATTTACCGATTCTAAAATACCGAATTTTACCAATTCGGTATTTTAGAATCGGTAAATCTGATGTGGGTAATAATTCGGTATTTTTTACCGAATCGGTAAGATTCAGTATTTACCAATTCGTTAAATACCGAATCGGTATTTGCTATTGAATCCTATGGGCCTTGAAGCCCATAGGATTCAATAGCAAATACTTATTCGGTATTTACCGAATCGGTAAAAATACCGAATTGCAAAGGGGGACAGGGTGTCACTTTGACACCCTGTTGCAACCCTGTAACTTGCTTGTGCGCAATGTGGCACACATACATGCCCTTAGGGCATGTCTGTGTGCCATTGGCACAGGTGTACATGCACAGATGTGCATGTACACAAGAATTCGTTATTTACCATGCAATTGTATTACATGGTAAATAACGAATTTTGAAGGCCATGTAGCACTGTTAGAAGTGCTACCTACATAGGAAAATACAGATTCGGTAATTTTACCAATCAGTAAATTTACTGAATCAGTAAAATTTACCGATTCTGTAATTTTACAGAATCGGTAATTTTACCGATTTGGTAAATTACCGATTTGGTAAAATTACCGAATCTGTATGTTTTCAGTGCCCCTACATACCAATGTCAAAATACCGGTCGGACACGGCCAAAAATCTGTATTTTCGGTCGATTCCGACCGGTATTTTGACACCTACATCTGGCCCCTAGTGTCGACCATGTGTGTCGGACTGTGTGGTCGAGTGGAGCATCAGGGTAATATTATTTGGTGCATGATCAACTAGGGTCCGCATGGATGGTTTTAAGGATAGATCCAAGCAAGGACGCAAGGTGGCGTGTGAGTCATGTAATGCAACAACAGTGCGGAATACTGCATCTTTACAGGAAAATGGAACATAACTAAAAAAACAACAAATAACATACATGTCAACTCCCTTTTCATCCCCTCCCCCCTCTCCTCCTTCCACCCCCTTCCCCTGCTCTCCAGCCCCACTCATAACCTCCCTCCCTCCCCTCCCCCCAACATACTTACGCGGGGAGAACGAAGGCAGTACCGTCACTAGGCAGAACAAGGATACTAAAACAGCATATTGATAACAGCGATAACACAATCAGGATATTGTAGGATACTCAAGCAACCATGACAGGGACAAGAAAGATACACCGCAAGGTCTAGGACTTGGGTTGCGAGCAGCGACCTTGATAGAGAGCGTTAAAGATAAGGCATTTCAAGGGGGAAAACTAACATTCACCTGTGGAGCATTCTGAAAGTACATATCACGTGTAGTACCTAGAGGGGCAATCAGAGACCTTTAAGAGGCACACATAATATGTAACACAAGTACAGTTTCGGCAATAGTTATCAAGTTGTTGCAAACCGCAGTCAAGACATATCTATTTGCGTCATCAAGTATCAATACAGCTTGAGTACCTAATAACCCTTCCAAGGTCAGCAAGATCTTTTGGGGAAAAACGATATCAACGTATTGCAAACAGTAAACAGTGCTTAGTTAGGTGTATCACAGAATATCATTATAGATAGCGCGTTCTACAGCCCTTACATAGACATCAATAATAGGTCAACAGTGAGACAACATGTCAACGAGTTTAGAACTTATTGGTGAGTGCTAGAATTGAAGAAACTGAGATGCCTTAGGCAAATGCCTAGGGCAACACTCACGATACTGGTGGGTCAGGATAGGAGACATTAGGATGCAGATAGCGTCGTAACTAACTTCTTGAGGATGGCCTCTCCAGTTTGTGACTATCAAACAGAGCAGCAGGCGGAAACATTGCAAACAAACCAAGTGTGTCCCTACATCAGATTTCAGGCTGGGCCAGAGTCATGGTAATCGTGGTTGTTCGTCTTCCTCTTGTTTGAAAGGCCGCTCAATAGTTCCATACTCTGTGACTGGCAGTCTTCCAGGTGGGATGCTAAGTCTCTGGGCTCTGAGAAGAAGTGTGGTCTTCCGTTCTCTATGATCTTAAATCTTGATGGGCTTGCAAAGGAGAAGGGAATGCTCTTTGCTCTAAGTTTGTCACGCAAGTGGAGGAATCCTTTCCGCAACTCAACTGTGTCTTTAGAGAAATCTTGAGTAACAATTATGCGGTGTCCTTCCCAAGATATGTGGTGATTTTTCCTTGCAAATTGGAGGATAGCTTCAACATGTTGGAATATGAGTGGCTTGCATTTCATAGGACGTGGCCCTTTTCTTTGTTTGTTGATGAAGGTGGGAATTCTATGCGCCCTATCCAGCTCAAATCCGTGTAAGAACTTGATCTTGGTTATCATTGGGATCCATGTTTCCAAGAATGCTACGCATGAGTCTGCATCCTTTTCAGAGTTTTCCGGCACGCCAAAGATGCAGATTTTTCCCCGTCTGTTGCGGTCCTTCAACTCGGCGTTGTGTCTTGTAAGGGTATCGGTGGTAGATTCAAGGCGCTTTCTTACTTTCGATGATTGCAGGGACATGTCTTCCACGTCACTCAAGCGTTGTTCCGCTTCACCCAAGTGCTTATTCATGGTACTCATATCTGCTCTTATTGCTGTAAGTTCGAGTTGCATGGAGTTCATATTGCTTTTGGTGGATTTGGACAGGTTGTGGAGATCAGCTAGATTTTTAAGTATCATATCCATGGTTGCAGCCATGTCCGCCCTGGCTATGATGGGAGAGTCTGAGGTTGTTGGGTCTGCTCGTACTTTTTTAGTATTGCCCCTGCCTTCACTGTCTGCCATTTTAGAATGTTTTTTATTGCTATCTATTTCTCTCTGCGCGTTTAGGACGTTGTAGCACCAGATTAATTATCCGTGGAGAGTTTGTATCAGGGATAGATGGTCAGTGGCACAGTTGAGAGTGAGTGACTGACAGACCATTCCTGGGTATCCACCGTATGTAGTGACTTGTAAAAGTGTCGTGCAAGGGCCGTAAGTCTGGTATACAGTGTACAGTTAGCGGTAGCCGGCAGCAGGAGGACAGCAGGCCGCTGGTGGCAGGCACATGTAGCAGGCAGCTACTTCAGTAGTGGTGGCAGCAGAAAGCTGTCAGTCGGCAGGTTGCGGGCAGCAAGCAGCAAGCACAGGGAGCAGTAGCTACTTCAGTAGGTCAAGGTGAATAGGACGTGCATCGCAGCATTAGTGAGTTACTGCTCCTAGTTGGTCGGGTCTGTCATTCAGTATGTTCTACTACGCCGGAACTCTTGTTACAGAGGCCAACACACAGTCGGTATCATGGCTTCAAACTTCATTTGATGCGGTGCGGTGGGTCACATGGGCCATAGATATAATTTAATGCACCAGGACACATGGGCCAGACATGCAAATATCAGTACCATCACAGCCTGTAACATAAGACACTCCAGCCTGTATATCAAGGGCTTCCTGTTGGGCTGGTTAAGGAGCAGTGATCTGATCTATTCATTGAAGTGCTTCATGACGGCCGAGCTGGTTTCAAAAAATGAGTAGACGCTCAATGGCTAACCTCGTTGGAGCATCGGTACTGCACCGCTGGGACACCACCTGCCAGTGAGGCTTAATAATACAGTCCGATAGTGGTTCATCTGGGCATAAGAAGAGGCTGTGCCTACATCAGAGCTCTCCACTCCGGGCCGTGCTGTTAGAGTGTCCCGACCGCCACCATTTTAGGGTCAGGCAGGTCGTGGAAATGATCGGGGCAAAGCAGCAACTTGCAGGGTGACAGGGAAGGCGCTCACCTTCCGAAATCGCCTGAGGGCGTTTCATATTCTTGATCTCCCGGTTACGGCAGCTTCAGGGGGTCCGTCTAGGATCGGCACTGAAAGTCCCCTTTCCAGTGTTAGGCAGGTCTGCGACAGGAACGCAGCGCCATTTTAGGATGCCCGGGCCAGCTCTCCCAGGGAAGTGAGGATCTTGGATTTCTCTGTAAAAACACTTAATCACATCTTGAGATGTTGATCATTAGTACCAGCGCCGCCTGAGGAAACAGAATCCGCGTGTCCCTCGTAGGATGAGACGGTTTATCGCCTGGATTCTTAGAAATCGCCTCCTTGCTCTGCGGAGCGACTCTGTTAGGCAGCCATCGCCACTGCCGTCCAAGCCACGCCCCCCAAACCTATGCACTTTTAAAATTAAAACACGCAGTGCATAAAATTTAGTTGTGGACGGTGACGGAAATATGCCGTTTTTTGTAAGAAATTAATAAGAGTTCAATCCACCGATGGAAAACCTTCTTCACCACGCTATCCCACATGCAGGGGGAATTCTGCTGGTTAATTGTGCCTCACCATCCAGTCTGACAGGCGGAGCACATCTCGCAGGAGGTGGATACCCTCCATGTTGAAATGGCGATACACCAGCCATTCGTTGAACTCCTTCAGATTGATGACCGGTCGACGCCCCCCGTGGACCTTGTCGACCAAAAAAAGGTTGCTGAGGAAGCCGCCTGGACATTCGCATGCACAACAAATAGCCGCTTTGTGGAGGAGGGCGGCAACCTCTTCGCGCACCAAGTCTGCATTGCGCTGCGAGAACGTAATGGGGCGTGGACGTTGAAGCTGACACGGATGTCCATGGAACTCCAGCTGGAAGCCCTGAACCGTCTGCAGCACCGAAGCATCGCTTGTAAGGGAAACCCACGCTGGGAGAAACTGCGCTTAGCGCCCCCCTACCAGCAAACTCGCAGACGGTAACACACTCACCTCTTCCAGCACCTTGTTGCTGGCCTCTCTGGCTCCCGCGGCCACGGAACCTATGTCCTCTTGTGGGATAAAAGTTGTTGAAGCGGGCATTGTCTTGAAACTGCCCGCGTCCGGAGCCTTGCCCTCTGTCTGAGCCGTTGCCCCGGCCGAACGAGCGGCCCCTGCCACGTCCGGCCTTGTCAAAAACACGAGGGGCAAAAACATTTCTAATATTGGACTGAGCCCGGTCCAAGGAGGTAAACGTGGTGACAAACTTGCCGAGTTCTTTAATAAACGGGTCTCCGAACAGACCACCCTGCGCACTGCGCCAGCCTCAGAGGAGGCGAGGTCACCCAACTTCGGGTCAATTTTAATCAATAGTGACCTCCTTCTCTCTGTAGAGAGAGCACAGTTAGCGTTGCCAAGGAAAATAATGGCGCGCTGCGCCCAATTGGACAGAACTTCTGGGGAGATAAGGTCCCCCGACACCTTGGCCTCCTTGGCCATGTCGAGGATCTTGGTCATTGGGCCCACCGCGTCCAACAGCTTGTCCTGGCATCTTTGGGTCAATGTCAGGAGTCAATGCCACTTTCCCCTCTAAGGAAGGGCGGGGGCACTCCGCCCTAAGGCGGTTACGAGCATCTTTATCAACAGGCTTACGGAGACGGTTCGCCACATAATGGGCCACCTTATCCCCAGGGACCCAGTCTGAAGACCTGGGGTGGACAATGTCATCCGGATCCAACATGTCCAAAGGACCCGCGGATGAGGAAGGTTGGGACGGAAGCTACGACCTCGAAGAGCAGGCCTCTTCCTCCGAATCCGGAGAGTCATCATACTGCTGTGCCTCCGGAGACATAGTACGTGGGGAAGGGGGGGGGACCTCCGCAGGGAGGATGGGCACAGGCTGGGACCCCTCATGCGCCATAAACGCACTTTTAACCTTTGCGAACGCTGCAGGGTCAACCCCGTCCATAAACGGCTTCTTAGGGGGGGTGGAGCCGGGGACGGATTGGTGTCCGGGGCTGGGGAATGAGGGACGCAATCTTTGCATACGCCTCATCCAACCTCACCGAAAGCCGCTGCTCCAGGGGGATCATGGCCTGATCCACCACCCTATAGATGGAACATTCCACCGCTTGATAGAAGTCCTCATCCCATGAGGCATAAATCTGAGGGTCCTCCTCAGGGTACTGGCCTAGCTCCCCCTGCATAACGAGGTAAGTTGAGCTCCGCAGGGAACAGAGGTACGTTCAGCCAATTAACAGCACCGTCACGGGTACTAAATGAAGCCCGGGAGCAAGCCCAGAAAATATGGGAGCACAAGACACACAATTAAGGGACAAGCCCTGGGGACGCTGCAGCCCTCCAAATCACAGGGCACCACCCGGCATACCGCCCCCACGCGCCACACACCAGCGCTATTACGACCCCTCAGGGTGTCTTTGTCACTAAAGTAAATACAACCCTAAGCAGGGCGTTCATGCGGGGAGAAAACCTAATTGCGACCCAAACGGGTGTCAACCGGGTGGTCAGGGGTAGCAGCTGTCACTTGTCGCCAAACGCGCGAAAACGCTGGTTTTTTAAACGTTTTCCGCGCGATAACCAGCAAGGAGAAACCTGCCCCCTAGCGACGGAAGTACCACACCGCACTCCTAATGGGCCAAAAATCGCGTCAGGAGCTCTAAAAGCGTCCCGCGATTTCAAGGGTAATCTGTGAGGGTGAAAAACACTAGCGCTGAACCAGTACACCAAACGCAATGATCACAGTCCCCAAAACCTCAGGAAAGATAAGAAAAAAACACTTAACTTGCTGCTGAGCAGCGAAGAAAGAGGAAGAGGAAGCAGCAGTGGAGCATGATGGGAGCTGTCAGAGTTGTGGAGACCGACAAAGGACTTACGTTTGTTTTATTCTGTTTCCCAGCTGCTGTGAAAATAACAAAATGTGAAGGAAGAAGGCATAATCCGAAGCCTCCGGTCCTGACATAGAATTGTGTTCCAAATTTGACTCTTTCTCTAGAAATCAGACGATTTTCCATTACCTCCCAAATGTAAATAAGAGTGTGTGACTGTAGCCCGCAGCATGACTTAAAAGGTAGTGCGGGTATATATTGATATAGTAAAAAAACTAGTTGAGGGCAATGCACATCATTGAGCGGCATGGGACACCTCAAGATTATATACATCAAGCAATAATTTTCATGCACTTATTTTTTTGTATCACGTTACACGCCTACAATTTGAGGCACAGGGAGATTATGGTGATTCGAATAAAAAGACCATAATCAAATGGTGAGCCAAGGATTAAAATGAAGACCTCCTGGATCTAAAGGTCGAAGTTAGCCCTCACATCTCTGCTCCTAGAGCATGGTCCAGCCCAAGGTAATCTCTCAAGGCTCTTAGAACCTATTTGCCACCCAGACTCAGGCTTGCATGTGCAACCCCCAAACATTGTATATGCATCTACCGGGTACCACTGCATTTCTAAACCTGCATAACAACCAGCGGGATCCAGCATAAGACACCTGCATTACACGGTATTTCTGTTTAGATTTATTGCAAGCAAATACATCTCGTGTGAATTGCCAAAAACTGTGTCTTAGAACTGGCCCTCTGGGCCTCTGAGGGCCATCACTGGTATGGGCAATGATGTCAGAACTCGTAGAACCGTATAATCTCTACTATGTTCTCTTGGTGAACCTCAACAGCCCCCTGAAGTAGCAACGAGGTCACATGCTGGATGTGATGATAAATTTGTTCTAGAAAATTGTTCCTTCAATGGTCATAAATATAAATAAACAATATACATCAAATTATTTAAGAAAGGTGACAGAATTATATAACAGTGTTTACTTTATCATAGTTTTTATTTTCATTTAATGCAGTTTTTCATTTCACTTTTTTATATGAAAAAGACATGATTCATCATAAATACATTTTTCAGACTCGTATTTTTTGCTTTTAAGAACAAACATAATTATTAACGCACCAGTGATAGAAAAATTATACAAGATTATAGTACACAATTAATTTTTAAGAAAGCCACCTGATATTAAATACTCAACTCAATTCACTGACATACACACATGCATACCACAAACCACACTGCCAAAAGGGGAAAAAGGGAGAAACTAAGTATTGATTGACAAGTTCACAAGTTGTCAAATACTAGGGTCTCAGAAGAATTCGAGACCCCCGCACATGATCGGTCGACGCGCGTTTCGGTGGGTGAACCACCTTCCTCAGGACCTTTTTTCTCTTGTGGATCAAAGATATCAGGGGACCTAAAAAGATTTATTTACAAAAGAGAAAAAGTATATCTGTCACCAACCCTTCTCATAGTAATTTGCAAACACAAATACCAACACAACAAAAAAGACATTGTTTAGATCTAGCATGGCTGCTCCTCACATGACCAATGATTGCACGAAAGAAGTATGCACTGAAGCCAATTACTCTGATATAGATGGATCATAAATGGTTCATTTATTCTGATATAGATGGGAAGTAATATAGATATTAGACTCAAGTTGCATGAGAACAAAGGACAAATATTACCCATGGAACCCTTTGACCCCTATCACTGACTATTAATTGATCCTGTCAACTTTGCACTCTCTTGGCTCATTTTTTCGTTATTTATTTTCCCTTCTTCACTTATAGCTTCGCTTCCCAACTGCAACTAGCGTTATGGTCATTGACTAGCACGTCCAATACGTCCTATTAGAGCATGGTGCGTTAATAATTATGTTTGTTCTTAAAAGCAAAAAATACGAGTCTGAAAAATGTATTTATGATGAATCATGTCTTTTTCATATAAAAAAGTGAAATGAAAAACTGCATTAAATGAAAATAAAAACTATGATAAAGTAAACACTGTTATATAATTCTGTCACCTTTCTTAAATAATTTGATGTATATTGTTTATTGATATTTATGACCATTGAAGGAACAATTTTCTAGAACAAATTTCTTTTTTCCCCTCTGTTCCTTGGTCGCAACTTATTCTTTGAGGGGGTCCCATCTTTCAGGATGTGATGATAACGCCATAAAATAAAAGTATTGAAAGTCTGGCTTCAATAAGCACGAAATATTTGTTTTTGAACAGATGAGGAATGCAAGTAAGTCATCAATGCTTTCTGGCACTCTCGTCTGCACAACACTTTCTATGAACAATGAACTCCTTCCCTTCCCCAGTCAAGACTTCCAACACTCTCATCCAATTCCGTAAATCATTAAAAACCTGGCTGTTTCCTCAATCTAGCTAAAATCCCTCTGTTCCCTCAGCATCCAATCAGCGTCAGGAAACCCACGGTGTTAGTGCGCTTTACAAGCACCCCCTTAACATAACATAACATAACAGGGGCCGGTAAACAAGACATCAAATGCATGTGGGGAGTAACTTTCTATCAGGAGCATAATGAGCTAGGGGCCTAGGCTCTGATCAGCCGACAATCTGTGATGTAAATATGGAGATTTCCGTCATGGATGCTTCACCTCACAAATTGGAAAAGCATTTTTTTCCCTTCAGTTTTTCTCAGCATGTTGAGCTGTTCACCATGTAACTGAATCCTTCAGAAGGGCCGTTAGTCGTGAATAATGTATGCACACCGCCTGCTCGTCATCTGAAAGCATTGGAGACGGGCAAGCAGATCTGGTTTCTGGATGAGCGCTCATGTGTGCAGGCCGGTTACACTGGAATATTACATATACTGCATGTATTTATTCATGCATAAATACAGGGTTGACAGTTGTGACGGGCATCTATTTGGAGAGAGTTCACGCGAGTTCAGTAGGCATGTATACACACAAATAGATGTGCATTTTAAGTACACAGAGGTCTTTTTCTTGATAAAGGAGCTCGTATTGCCACACTTGTTGTCATTCTTAAGTATAGCCACAGTACTTTTGCTTGCTCTTCCCACTGTGCTGAAATCTGTCTTTGCTGGTTAAGGTAAAATCAGACAATGTTTCTAATATTGAACTCGTCCTGCTTGGCTTCTTTATATGTTGTTTTTCCAATAATTCGAGGTTTTGCATTTTAGACACATTCACCTCCAATCAACCCTTGATAAAGTTTGTTCCACTACATAACTTAGCTATTTCATCCAATATCTGGGTGTGCTGTTGTTTTCTCTAGAACGCTTTTGGCTTTTAAAGTATACCACTGATTGTTTCACACTGATGTTGCTACACATTTATGGTGCATGATTCTAACCTTGTCCCTCCACAGCATCTAAACGTCTCGGAGGTAATATTGTATTATTCTCCATAAACGTGTCCAGCATTTTCAGTAGCCCGGAGGCAGAGTGGGTCGAATCTAGGAGAGTGGAGTAATCTGAAATAATGCCGCTGGTCTGAAGCAGGCCACTCACTTTACAAATTAGGCGCTAGGTGGTAGGAATAAGGCTTACTTGTTTTCCACTGTGAATCTCATCTCTTCTAGTTATTAACTTGCTAATCATGCTCCAGAAGAGCACAATATGACCATAGGAAGACAAAAATAAACGCAACATCGATTTCCACTGTGCCAAAATCTTGCTAGAGAAAACAATGCCACAAGATTGAAGCCATATTGTTATAAGCTAGCTGGCCATGTACATAAACCCTGCTCTTGCACTTGTCCTTTTCTCAGCAACAGGTATTGTGCAGCAAACTCTACCTGAGGAATATCTGCGCGACAAGAAATATGAGAAGATAAGAAGCAATGCACTCATCCAGATTGTGTCCACATCATCCTAGGTACACTATGATGATAAAAGTGTTTAACTCTGAGATGGAGAGTTTTTCTGTTGGGACACATAGTAGCAGTTTTATTGGGATCAAGGCAATACTCAGAAGCACAGATTTCCTCATGGGTTTGAAACTGAGGCAATTCCTTTTCTTTGCTTGTTTGGTGCAAAACACTGTTTGTGTAAGACAGCACAGACTCGCAGACTCTGAGACATTCAAACATTGTCGAGCTGTTAGGTTTGGAAGATTAAAGTGCCACAAAGTGTTCAGAGCAAGACACATTTCTTTATAGTGCTCTTATAAGGCAGACATCTCAACCATCTAAATGCCTCAAGATGAGTGTGTGCATGAACATGTGAGCAGAGCACATGCGCACATTTGCGGACGACCGCGCATGCACAGTTTTGACCAAGAACGCGATGAAGAGGAAGAGGGCAGCCCGGGGACACCACAGCTAAGGTAAGGCATTTTTCTTTACTTTAAATTCGTTTTTTAAACGTTTTTACTTATTCTTAATAGGGCGGGTGGGAGGCGGGTGGCGTAGCGGAGCTACACGAAGTTTCTTTTCAACTCTGTGGCACTCCGCGTAGCCCCAGTACTCCCACTACGCCCAGGGTTAGAAATGATGCACCATTTGATGTAAGGACCACACCACCTACAGCTGGTGATGGAACAGAACACTCGAGTAGTTCAGTAAAACAAAAAAGCTGCATTTTAATCTGCTGCAAGGGACAGTTCATCCTGCATGGCCAATATTCAACAATTACAGGATACAACTATCCTTTCATTGAACAGCTAACGGAGATCATCCCAGTCACACCAATAATATATTCCTAGGCAACTTCAATTTACACTGGGATGACAATCATGACAAACAGATTATGGCACTAAAAGATTTTCTAACAGATCTAAACCTTACTTAAGCCTGCACACAACCAACCCACCCGAAAGGGGCAACCTTAGATTGGATATTTTCAAGGAGTAAAGAAATTACAGTCAATTCAATTCAATTCAAAGAAACTTTATTCGGTTTAAATTGTAAACCATAAAAGTTACACATGATACATCAAAAGTGACAGTGCATTGTTAAAGC
Organism: Lissotriton vulgaris; assembly: GCF_964263255.1. Lineage (NCBI taxonomy): Eukaryota > Metazoa > Chordata > Amphibia > Caudata > Salamandridae > Lissotriton > Lissotriton vulgaris. The sequence continues at coordinate 480,829,729 of NC_141689.1, forward strand.
GATATCCATAGCAGGATACAATTAATAATTTTTTTTTAAAAACTTGAAGAAAATTCTTTACAGATCCATGTACTTCCTAGACTTAACAACTGAATATAAAAATTCCACAATAAAAAATAGACAATCTTCCTTCAGTAATTGTAGGTACATCAATGCGGTTCGAACCTGTCCAAAGTTAAGTTTAAGAATATCTGAGAAGAATAAAAATCCATGGTTTAAGGAGTCTTTAAATCAAGATAGGCGTAAACTGAGACTGGCAGAAAGAAAATGGAGACAGCACCCATCTTCCCCCCAACTTAAAAAACTGAGAAAGATCAGAAACGAGTACAACAACAAAGTATTACATTCCAAGAAGGAATTTTTAGATCGGAAATAGACAGCGCCAGAAACAGACCGCGGAACTATTCGAGATGATAAAACAACAATCAAACAAATTGGCTAAATCTGCACAAGAAACTACTAAAACTCAATTGAGCTGCAAAGAATTCTCAACTTTCTTCACTGAGAAGGCCAACACGCTAGAAAGAGATCTCAGATTGTCAGCCGACAACCTTCCTTGACAACCACCAACACAAAACATTGTTTCCATGACAAACGATCATGATAGATTGAAAAACAACGCACAATGGGCAACCTTCGAGCTATATAACCCGAATACCATTGACAAAACTCTATCGGATATCAAACCTAATAACCATTACAATGACCTTCTCCACTCTAAATGCCTGAAAAGAATCAATCATATTGTCATCCCAATATGGACAAAGATGATAAATGCCTCAATATCACAAGGGATCCTTCCTGGATGTCTAAAAACTGGTCAAGTCATCCCCATCATCAAAAAACCTACAGCGGACCCAACAGAGCTGAATAGTTTTCGCCCAGTAACCAATATTCCAATACTTGCCAAACTAATTGAGAAATGTGTACAAAATCAACTGAGCAACCACATCGCCCATTTCAAGCTGCTAAACGACTGCCAATCCGGATTTAGATCAGGCCACAGTACAGAATCAGCAATCTTACACATAGTGGATGATGCGCTGCAGGCCCTAGATCACATTCAACCTTGCCTACTAGTCCTTCTTGACCTGTCGTCTGCCTTTGACACAGTAAACCATGAAAAATTGCTAGCCAGGCTTCAAGACATGAAGGGACCATCTGAAATTGTTCTGAAATGGTTTGAATCCTTTCTCCAGAACAGAACTCAAAAATTCTTAGTCAACCAGTCGCTGTCCCCATCTTGCCCAAATTCGATTGGAGTTCCTCAAGGATCTACACTATCCCCTTCACTATTCAACCTCTATTTTGAACCCCTCACAGAAATTCTCCAAGACGCTTGCATATCTTTTCACATGTACCATATGACACTCTGATCTACATCAAGATAACGCCACTGGAAGACATAAAGAAAATGAATGAGGCCTTGAGAATGGCACTACACTGGTTAACTAGCAATCATCTGAAACTAAACGCAAAAAAAATGGAATTCCTATTAATTTCACCAGCTAAGAAACCCACAGAAGTTAAGGAATGGACCAAATTGATCACAGCACTAAACTGCACCCCTCCACTAGTCGAATCTGCAAAGTCTCTGGGAATCACGCTGGATAAGAACCTTGACATGAAAGCCCACATCAAGTCAACGACATAAAGTGCCAGGTTTCACTTGAACTATATTAGAAAAATGAAACCACTCATCTCTTCGGCGGACCTCAAAAGGGCAGTTCAGTCATTAGTTAATTCAAGGATCGAATATGGATGTACAACTCTAGCAGGTCTTTCGTAAATTTCCACAGCTCCATTAAAAGCATGTCTAAATGCGGCAGCAAGACTCATTACTGGAACCAGAAAATACGACCATATCTCACCTTACCTGAAAGCATTAAACTGGCTACCATACAAAGCCCAAATTCAATTCAAACTGTCATGTACTACACACTAAGCTCTCGACTAAAAAACTCCAAGGTACTTAGCTCAGAAAATAGAGCTTTCGGGGTAAGGAGACCAGCTAGGAGTGCCAGAGATCTGCTGTTGAAACGACCCATCTTTCGGAAGAAGATAACCTATGACAGAGCGTTCTCTGGAGCAGCACCTAGAATCTGGAACTCACTCGCACCAAACATTAGAAAAACTCCAAACATAGCAACATTCAAGAAGGAAGCAAAGAACTTCCTAATGAGCAAGTTCCTTCCATAGATGAGACTGCACACTTTATCATCATGTCTATGACCCAAACGTTCGATCATGAACCGGTTCTGCGGTAGAAATAACGGAAAGCACATCAGCACCTGTTACACAGTGTAAAATCTATTTAGATAAGAAAGTCATGTACAGGAATATTATTTATAACAATGTTGTTTTTCGCTATGTATCTCAATTGTTTCAAATTATTCTCAAAATGTAAATGTTAAGTGGTCTAATACTCAAGTGTCAAATCCGCGCTATATAAAACTCTATAAATAAAATAAAATAAATAAATGGTTGTCACTAGTAAGACCAGAGATTACCATGATGTACCTATTCTTGTGTTACAGAAATATTAAGCAGTGGAGTCCCATTGGAAGAAGTGCCTACCAAACATCTGTTCACAAGTCACCTGGAGTAGTACCCAGGTGCAGGATACTGGTCCAGAGCCATTCTCTATTTTCTCGTGTTTCTGGGTCTGGAATTGCCAGGTTTACAAACTCTGTACACCATAATTCATGAACTGGAAATACCAGGCCTAGACTTTAGAGTGAAGCTGCTGGCAGCCTCATTGCCCGCCCCCTCCCTGCTCTCTAATACTGTATAGATGAGAAGCAAATGATCCCCAAAGGAGTAGTCTGACCCTCATACCACCCATAGGAAGTGCCCACATACGTTTATCTCTGGATCCAAGCAGAAGATAAATATATGTGGATACATTATTTTCTCTGGAAGGGGCAAAACACGCAGATTTGTCCTCAAGAGGAAGGCTAGGGGGTCTTGTATTATTTGCCTTAATGGCCTGAATAATACCTTGTTTGAACTGATATGACGGTGATAATTATATAGAGCAATTTCTAGAACTTCTATCCAGGCATATTCAGAATTGTATAAAACAACATCCTCTTAAGACTGAACGTGTCCCTTTCATTGACCTTCTGACTTCTAACCTTACTTTAAGCAGGTCCTAATATACCAAATCTTTGGATCATGACCCAGACAAAAACCGTATAGCAGTATTTTGGTTCCCACATCAGAGGTACTGTATTCTTCTCTCCAAAAACCCTTCAAGTACCTTTCATACCAAAGGCTCCCCAATGTTACAACTAAGGAGAGTTGGGACACAGAGCTTTTTTCTGTTCAGATTAACCCTATCAGAGCCCAGGAACGGTTATATGATTATACAACACTAACAAGTACCACGCATGGCATTACCACGTACATTTTACTTCGCATGTGTCTTTACCACGCAGCATTTGAGAACGCAGGATTATACACCACAAAAATTACGTTACGAAACATCTAATGTCCCTTAGAAATGTACATAATGATAGTGATAGGCTAAAAAAATAGTCAAAACTCTAGAACAAAGCAAAAGATCGATGTATATAACAATCAAAAACCACAGATTACCTTACATTTAAAATTGCATTTAATTTAAAATGTGCTTAAATAATACTTTTTTAAGTATAAAGATTAGATTCTTATCTGACTTCTCCACGCCTTTCACCAGCAGCCCTTACTTCCACCATCCACAGAAACAAGCATCAAAACACATCTTGCAAAATTGAAAAAGGACTTCTATAATGACGTACACGCCGCGTTGTTGGGGAGGCTCTTTCCTTGAACGATAGAGGCACTTAATAGCGTTTTGTATGTAGGTTTTCTTCTTTATTTTTTAAAATCCGCTTGTTTTTTGGGGGGTTAGACCCCCCCAGCCTCCCCAAGCCCCCTTTTTTTATCGGACCTTTAACTTAACCCCAGGACAAAGGAACGAAGACTGGAAGGAATGAAACTTGCGTGGTAGAGACGGTCGTGGAATGCACCCGCGTTGAAAAGAAGTTTGCTTGAACCATAGTAAACCTTGCACGTGGTAATGCCTTCGAAGTAAATGATGTTTCCCCCCATGAACAGTCAACACTGCAGGTCATTTCCCGATAAGATAGGCTTCCATTTTCTTAAATTAAAAAACTGCTAGATTGAATTCCTTCACCAAGCAAACTGAAACAGTTATTGGTCCCCATATATTTAAGACAACATGTATTACATATGACCCAGGGACAAGAAAGTGGAGTGCCTTGTAGAGAAAACTAACCAGATGACTTTTAGACATTTTCTGCTGGCCTGAAATTTTCTTTACTATCTGAAAATTATGGCAGTCATGTAAAGGCTGTCAGCTATACAACTCCTTAACTAAGCCAAGGGTCCCCCCAATCATTGATCTGCTCCTCTAGTGGGTAGGATGTACATGGCAAATCTCTTCCCATTTGCCTCAAAGGGGAAGCATTATTTGAAGTTCAAGTTGACTACAGGATACTCAATACCCTGAAGCCATATCTTTGAAAAGTATGCAAAACCATAGCCTCTGTTGAGGTGGAATTTTTTCAAATGAATAGTTCCTCACGGAACTCCTCATTGACAAAGGTATCCCATTCAAGTTTCACATGATGGTACAAATCTGACGCTTGTTTAATATACTGTAACTTAGTACCTCAATTTAGCATCCCCAAACTGACGGACTGATGGAGAGATATAACAAGGGCATGAAGTATCTCTTGCAAAAGGTGATACAAGCTGATGGATGAGCGTGGGATACAGATTCCTGTTGGCCTTATACATACTCAGATGTCAGCTCCAAGAATCTACAAGTTACTCTCAATTCCAACTCTTGTTTAGACAGCAGCCTTTTGTGATTTTGTACATGGCTGTAGAATACAGGGCTCTCCGTGCCCTGCCTTAGATCCGAGCACAGCATTTTATTGGGAGATTTGAATCTTCACATGGATAACACAGCGGATCCTGATACTATTGAATTGCAGGACATTGCCTCTTCGTTAGGGCTGGTCCCCTACATCACCAGTCCCACCCATATTAAAGCCCATACTATTGACCAGATACTTTCTACTAGGCCGATTGACGTGTCCCCGCCGCTTCCAGTCCTATGGTCAGATCACTTTTTAATTAATTTTCGTATTTCTTCCTCTGCTATGACTTGCCCAAGATCGCTGAACGATGTTAGAGGGGTGGCCCGGCCATTTCATCAGGTTTCGGCGGAAATGCTGTCTGATGCTCTCCGCCGTCATCCCTGTCAGCTATCTGGTAATTTGGAGGAAAATCTTGATTTGGTCCAGAAGTGGCTGATAGCCAGATTTGAGGAGTTATCCCCTGGAAAGCCAGCGAAGTCTGCGGGTAGGCATGCCTCGGCCCCTTGGTTTACTCCCTCTCTTGGTAAGATGCGTCAAGACTGTAAGAAGGCTGAAAGAGCTTGGCGGCGCATGTATGACCCTGGTGATAAAGTAAAATATAGGGATGCTATTAGGCTTTACCATAAACATATTATGGATGGAAAAAAAGTATACCTGGAGCGTAGAATTGATGAAGCTGAAAACATGAGTAAAGAAATCTTTAGGATAGTAAAAGAGTTCTCCTCCCCTTCTTTGAGTACTCCCTCCGATTCTCACACCGAAGCTTGGATCAGCCAGCTTGGTGATTTTTTCATAAATAAAATTAAATCCATTCAGGATTCTTTCCCCTATGCTAGCCTTATTTCATCTGCTAGCCACCTGACCACTTTACCCTTTTCACTGGAAGGGAAAGGTCCTTTTCTCTCCGTTTTTCCTCCCATGTCTTCTGCTACTTCTCTTGATCTCCTGTCTCGGCTTAAATCCGGCTCGCCACTTGATCCTTGTCCAGCGAAATGCCTGGGGAGAGAAGCGCCTGCAGTTAACACCTTGCTTAATCCGCTGCTTAATTCCTCCCTGATCACGGGAGAGGTACCTCAGGCCTGGAAACATGCCCTGATCTTGCTGCTGCTTAAGAAGCCCACTCTGGATTCCCTTAGCCATGCCAATTATAGGCCGATCTCCCTCCTCCCTGCTCTGGCAAAGGTGACTGAGAAGCACGTGCATCTCTCCATCTCCAGCTTTATCGAGAGCAATAACATCTTGCATGATTCTCAATCGGGTTTCCGTGCTAATCTTAGCTTGGAGACAGCCCTTCTCGAGATCACCAATGCCATCAGAGAGACTCTTGACTCTGGGGGTAAGGCTATTTTAGTCATGTTGGATTTGTCAGCAGCTTTCGACACCGTTCCCCACGACAGTCACCTTTTAAGACTCTGGGAGATCGGCTTTCGTGGGACGGTGTGGAACTGGTTTAAGTCATTTCTGACTGGCCACCGACAAGTGGTCTGGGCACCTCCGTTCTCCGACGAAATGCCGCCGCTGGAGGTGGGGGTTCCTCAGGGGTCTATCCTGAGCCCCACCCTCTTTAATATCTATATGGCCCCTCTGGGGGTGGTGGCGGAATCCTTTGGTGCCCGGATCATATCTTATGCTGACGACACCCAGCTCCTTTTTACGAGTAATAAGGGTGAGGCCTTTGATGGTAGTCGGATCAAAGAATGCCTGGGCGCTGTTTTTGAATGGTTTCAGCGGCACAGTCTGAAATGCAACTCCGATAAATCGGAGTTGCTTTTCTTCGGATGTCCGCCTGATCCTAGTTGGAAGACATGGTGGCCTCTGGATATGTTTCCTCCTGACGATGCCTCTTCAAAAGCCAAAAATCTTGGCATTCTGTTCGATGACGGCCTTTTGTTCAGACCCCAGATCATTGGGCTGTCCGGGAAATGCTTCGGCATTTTGAAAATGCTGCGGAAGTTTCTCTCGTTGTTGTCTCTGCAACATAAAAAAATCATTGTTCAGGCCTTGATAGGCTCGCGTTTGGACTACGCAAATGCCCTTTACCTCGGTCTGCCCAAATATCTTCTAGCACGTCTGCAGATCGTGCAGAATTCTGCTGCAAGAGCCATCTTTGGTCTTCAGCGCAGGGCAAAAGCCTCGGAGTTGCTCAAGAGACTGCACTGGCTTCCTGTCTCTAAGAGAATTACTTTTAAGGTTTTGACCCTTGCTTTTAAGGCCCTTCATTCGATTGGCCCTAAATACATCGGGAAGCGCATGGCCTTCTACGCGCCTAGGAGGACTCTACGGTCGGCCTTGTTGGCCAAAGCCGTTGTTCCCCCCATCAGACGCGCACGTACTGGAGGTCGCTCCTTTCGATACCTGGCACCTCAGTGCTGGAATGGGTAATCAGACAAAATATCGAAAAAAAAATATCATAATGACAAAATATCGAAGTAAAAATATCGAAGGTCAATAATATTGGGAAGCAAAAATATCGGATACAAAAATATCGTAATAGGTAAGTAAGATAAAATATCGAAAACAATAATATAGTATGACAAAATATCGACAATACAAAATATCGTGTAGTAATGGAAAAAAAAAATAGTATATCAAAAAAATTTCAAAATTAGTACATAAACATTTATAAAATGTAAATAGAAAAATATTCAAATATATTTAATAAATAAATATTTTTAAAAAACATATCTAGTTTTAGGAGCGGGTATTGGGTTTATAGGGGATAAGGGTGGGGAGTGTATTAAAATGTAAGTTAAAAAACATAAAATAATTAAAATTATATTAAAACATTTAATATGAAATGTAATAATTTTTTAAAAATATATAAAAATTATTAATAGATATCTAGTTTTAGGAGCGGGTTATTGGGTTTATAGGGGATACGGGTGGGGAGTGTATTAAAATGTATGTATAAAATTATTTATAAAATTTTTTTTTTACAATTATTTATTAAAAATTAATTAATTAGTGTCCAGTACCTACATCAATTGTTAGTTCATTGGGGTAGGAATAGTGTTAATTTATTAATTAGTGTTCACCACCTATATTTAATTAACTTTAATTGGTGTGGGAATATAATTGATTAAATAATTAGTGTCCAGCGGCAACATGTAATTAATGTAAATTGGAGTAGGATTATTAATTATTAATTAATTAGTGTTTTGCACCTACTCCAATTTGATGTAGATTGGAGTAGGAATAATAATTAAAAAATAATTTGTGTCCAGCACCTACTCCAATTTAATGTAGACTGGAGTTGGAATATTAATTATTACATAATTAGTGTCTAGCACCTACTCCAATGTAATGTAGACTGGAGTTGGAATATTACTTAAAAATTAATTAGTGTCCAGCACCTACTCCAATTTAATGTAGACTGGAGTTGGAATATTAATTATTACATAATTAGTGTCCAGCACCTACTCCAATTTAATGTAGACTGGAGTTGGAATAATAATTAATAATTAATTAGTGTCCAGCATCTACTCCAATTTAATGTAGACTGGAGTTGGAATAATAATTAATAATTAATTAGTGTCCAGCACCTACTCCAATTTAATGTAGACTGGAGTTGGAATAATAAATAATAATTAATTAGTGTCCAGCACCAAATTAAATTTAATGTAGACTGGAGTTGGAATATTAATTAATAATTAATTAGTGTCCAGCACCTATTCCAATTTAATGTAGACTGGAGTTGGAATATTTATTATTACATCATTAGTGTCCAGCACCTACTCCGATTTAATGTAGACTGGAGTTGGAATATTAATTATTAATTAATTAGTGTCCAGCACCTACTCCAATTTAATGTAGACTGGAGTTGGAATATTAATTATTACATAATTAGTGTCCAGCACCTACTCCAATTTAATGTAGACTGGAGTTGGAATATTAATTAATAATTCATTAGTGTCCAGCACCTATTCCAATTTAATGTAGACTGGAGTTGGAATAATAATTAATAATTAATTAGTGTCCAGCACCTACTCAAATTTAATGTAGACTGGAGTTGGAATATTAATTAGTACATAATTAGTGTCCAGCACCTACTCCAATTTAATGTAGACTGGAGTTGGAATATTAATTACTAATTAAATAGTGTCCAGCACCTACTCCAATTTAATGTAGACTGGAGTTAGAATATTAATTATTACATAATTAGTGTCCAGCACCTACTCCAATTTAATGTAGACTGGAGTTGGAATATTAATTAAGAATTAATTAGTGTCCAGCACCTACTCCAATTTAATGTAGACTGGAGTTGGAATAATAAATAATAATTAATTAGTGTCGAGCACCTACTCAAATTTAATGTAGACTGGAGTTGGAATATTAATTATTACATAATTAGTGTCCAGCACCTACTCCAATTTAATGTAGACTGGAGTTGGAATATTAATTAATACTTAATTAGTGTCCAGCACCTACTCCAATTTAATGTAGACTGGAGTTGGAATATGAATTATTACATAATTAGTGTCCAGCACCTACTCCAATTTAATGTAGAATGGAGTTGGAATATTAATTAATAATTAATTAGTGTCCAGCACCTACTCCTATTTAATGTAGACTGGAGTTGGAATATTAATTATTACATAATTAGTGTCTAGCACCTACTCCAATGTAATGTAGACTGGAGTTGGAATATTATTTAAAAATTAATTAGTGTCCTGCACCTACTCCAATTTAATGTAGAGTGGAGTTGGAATATTAATTATTACATAATTAGTGTCCAGCACCTACTCCAATTTAATGTAGACTGGAGTTGGAATAATAATTAATAATTAATTGGTGTCCAGCATCTACTCTAATTTAATGTAGACTGGAGTTGGAATATTATTTAAAAATTAATTAGTGTCCAGCACCTACTCCAATTTAATGTAGACTGGAGTTGGAATAATAAATAATATTAGTTAGTGTCCAGCACCTACTCCAATTTAATGTAGACTGGAATTGGAATAATTATTAATAATTAATTAGTGTCCAGCTCCTACTCCAATTTAATGTAGACTGGAGTTGGAATATTAATTAGTACATAATTAGTGTCCAGCACCTACTCAAATTTAATGTAGACTGGAGTTGGAATATTAATTAGTACATAATTAGTGTCCTGCAGCTACTCCAATTTAATGTAGACTGGAGTTGGAATATTAATTATTACATAATTAGTGTCCAGCACCTACTCCAATTTAATGTAGACTGGAGTTGGAATATTAATTATTACATAATTAGTGTCCAGCACCAACTCCAATTTACTGTAGAATGGAGTTGGAATATTAATTAATAATTAATTAGTGTCCAGCACCTACTCCTATTTAATGTAGATTGGAGTTGGAATATTAATTATTACATAATTAGTGTCTAGCACCTACTCCAAAGTAATGTAGACTGGAGTTGGAATATTATTTAAAAATTAATTAGTGTCCAGCACCTACTCCAATTTAATGTAGACTGGAGTTGGAATATTAATTATTACATAATTAGTGTCCAGCACATACTCCAATTTAATGTAGACTGGAGTTGGAATAATAATTAATAATTAATTAGTGTCCAGCATCTACTCCAATTTAATGTAGACTGGAGTTGGAATATTATTTAAAAATTAATTAGTGTCCAGCACCTACTCCAATTTAATGTAGACTGGAGTTGGAATAATAATTAACAATTAGTTAGTGTCCAGCACCTACTCCAATTTAATGTAGACTGGAGTTGGAATAATTATTAATAAATAATTAGTGTCCAGCACCTACTCCAATTTAATGTAGACTGGAGTTGGAATATTTATTTATAATTAATTAGTGTCCAGCACCTACTCCAATTTAATGTAGACTGGAGTTGGAATATTAATTATTACATAATTACTGTCCAGCACTTACTCCAATTTAATGTAGACTGGATTAGGAATATTAATAATTAAATTATTCGTGTCCAACATATACTCAAATGTTATATACATTGAAAAATTGTTATATAATAAGATTGTTACATTATAGTAAGATAATAATAAAAATAGTTCAACATGATTGTACAAACATTTTTTTTATTTATTTATTTTTCACAAATAAAAACTTTTTTCATAACAAAAATATTTACATTTAGTTTTTAAGATCATATTTTCTAAACACAATGATAAGCAAATATACAGAAGCATTATTTATTTTTAAATAATTTTTATTAATATGTAAATTATTTTTTATATCTTTTACATATTGTACTTTCAGAAAAAAATGTAGAAATAACAAATGTTTGTTTCAGATATCATTTTTTCAGCTTCATATCTAAACATCAAACATTTATAATATAAGTCACACAATTTTTTACACATTTTTTACATTATTATAATTTGTGACAATGTAGTTATATTTCTATACATTGTTAAAATAAATATTATTGTTTTCATAATATTTATTTATTACATTCATATACATATTTGTTAATCAAATCATAGTAGGATTAAAGTAAATATTTTTTCACAATAATAGCAACTTTTGGTTTATTTTTGGCTATTTAGTTAAGTATTGATATTATATTTTATACTTGGGACTATTTTATTGCATTTGTGTTCTTTATTTTGTAACCGGGTTAGGTCGTTTTGGGTTATTTGGAGGAAGAGCTGATCGCGGTTGGGAGACACTTCACGTCGCTTCAGGTAAGGTTTATTTTATATGTTTTATGTGTATTTTAATGATGTTTTGAGACTAGTGACCTTATATTTAGTGTTGTTTAATGTGAAGGAGTTATGTTTTAGATTTCGAAAACAAATAATTCCTTATGGTATATACACGTAGTGTTAGTTAGTTAACTCATGATTTATAGAGTTAATTTTTGTCTTTTACGGTATATCTACAAGTGAAATCATCTATTTTAATATGTTTATACATAATTATTTGCTAATTTATGTGGGTGGGAATGTCTGTTTTCTATGTTTTTTTCATAGGTGTACGCTACATCGGAAGTTCCGTTTTTTTTAAGGAAGTGTTTGTTTGTTTTATTCACCACTGCTTTACAAACACTTCTTTACATTTTTCGGGTTTCCTGGAGCGATTCTTTATTTTTTCTACTTTTTCGGGTTTTTTATGGTTCTTCGATGGGTCTGCACAACGTGGATTTCTTATTTTGGGAACAGTAGTATTTTTACATATTTTTTTGGGTTACTTTTGCACTACCTGGATTACTTTGGTGGAGAAGGACGTTATTGGATTGACAACATGATTGGTAAGTCCTTGCTTTCTTATCTTGTGTGGGTGGGTAATGTTATTTTTATTATGGAATTGTTTTCTACTTGTAATTTAGTTTTAATGTGTGCATATATTAGAAAAATATCTCTATATATTGCATACATTAAATACTTTAGAAGCTCACCTTTGATATTTTTGCATACTTAGGTGATAGTTTTAGTGTTTTATAAAATTTTGGAAATTAATCAGAGCAGTGATTTGGCAATGATGTTTAAGTATTCTATGCCTTTTGTACTAGGGTACAGTTTTACTTGTTCTTCTAGGTATTTGTGCATTTGTTTATTTTGCTTTGATGTTTTAGGGACAAGTTCAGTTACAGATTGGTCCATTCTGAATTCCTGGTAGCTCTGTTCTTTCTGTAGGCATTTAATGAAATGTTCTAGAGTAGGTTTTGTTCTGCCAGTTGATTGTACAAATGCATTGTGCCAACCTTCTACTGCGTTGTTAGTTTTTGATTCTCCATTAAGGGTACTTCTGTAAACGTTCCACCAGGGAATTAGGAATTTGGGATTTCGTCTGTGGCCAGATCTGTGGAGTCTGCCTACCCAGGTGTCTTCAAAGTAGTCGAGAAATGGACTTAATTTAGCTTCATTTTGTTTGTATAAGGGGCTGTCTATAAGAATGGAAAGGGGCGACCACTCGGTCCCCCCAAACGTATTGTTGGGGGCCCGGATCTTCCCGGGAAACCATTTTGGGCGGGGGGCGTGTCACGGCTGGTATGCCCGAAGCGGCGTAGCCGGGGCGCGCCCTTTTTCCCGCCCAAGAGGGGTTGTCCTAGACACCTACACCGATGGCCACGCCCAGTAGGCGTACCAGCAGAGGGTTCACGCCCTCCCGAAGAGGAATAAAGAGAGCGGGAATCCGAAGAAGCATCCATCCTCTTGTTCCTGTGCTTGGAAGCTGCATCCACTCGTTGCACGTGAGCCCTCGACGAAACAAGGAGCAATTTTGAGAACTTGTAATTCTTGTGTTTCTCTTTCAGCGACTTCGAGGCTAAGGATCCAGGACCGTGTTGATCAACTTGGATCGAATATTCGATAATAATGCCTGGCAAGAAGGCAGGAAAGAAGTCCAGGACTGACCAGATGCTTCGTATGCTGGTAAGAGATATGGCGAACATGAAGAAGCAGATGGCTGCGATGATCAATCCGGGTAAACCAAAGAAGGTAATAGGCCCGGCATTGCCGGGAGTTGCCCCCGAGGGTAGGGGGAAACGGGTCAGGAATAGGGGGGCAGGGGAGGAGGTCCCGGTTCCCGAGGTACTCCCGGCGAGCCCGGCCGGTCCAGTCGAGGCCCCGGTACCAATCCCGGACGCGGGTCAACCGATTCCGGTTGTTGTTACGCCCGCCAACGAGGAGGACATGCCTCCAGAATTAGCCGCCCAGTTGGCCGCATGGCTCGGCAGAAAAACAGGGGGTGCTACGGCGCCTGAAGACACGGCCGAAGAGGCCAAGTTACTAATGCAGCAGTTGCGGCAGTCGCGAGATGCCGCAAAGGCGAATCTCCCTCTTGTTCCGCACAGGTGACCTTCGAAGGACCGGCAGCTGGCGTCGAGAAAACAGCGGGAACGACAATGGAGCCGGGTAAGCAGGTATTGCCAATGGCGAGGGAGGGGTCGTTGCCCTCAAGACGGGAGAAGGTGGTCCAACATATACCGTTGGCCACGAAAGAATTGATATGGGCTGATAAGTATGTAAATATGTTTTCTCTGCTGACTGACCATCGCGAGATGGAGTATGTTAAGACGCAGAAAGATTTGTGGCACCCGAGTTTATGGCGAGCAAAAATGGCGGGATTCAGGGTTGATGAGACAATCACAAATTGGGCCAAGGCCTTTGCGATGTTTACTGCAATTATTGGGGAACGTAAGCCCGGGGTTTTGCCCGAATTGTCTTGCTATCAGGCACGAATAATGGATTTTTATGAAACGTATGAGGGCAATGAGTGGATGGGTTACGATATGAAGTTCCGTAAGGCCAAGGAGTACGATTCATCTCTGACGTGGGATTGTCTCGACTCGATTTCTTGGCGGAAGCAGCTCCTGCCGGGCGCGACGAAGTCGTCCTCGCTAGGCGGAAATGGGTCGGGCCTTCCCGCCAACAGCCCTCGGTGCCCTTTCGAACGGGCCCCGGTGGCGACCACCAAGCAAGGACTGGTGGGAATGGGGGTAAGAGAGGGGTCTGTTGGAATTTTAACAGGGGCAATTGCACCAGGCCACAAGGGACATGTAAGTTCAGACATGCGTGTGCAGGTTGCGTGAATTCCTCGCACCCCGAGAGTTCGTGCAGATCCAGGAATAGTGGGACGGTGGGTAGAGGAGGGTCCAAACAAGACTGAGGGGGACCACTGTGTACCGCTACCTACCCCCGTTGATATCATGGCAATGATCCCCTGGCTAAACGAATACCCTGATCATGTCTCCGCTGGGGTGTTGAGGAATGGCTTCTTATATGGTTTCCACATCCCGGCGGGGGATTTTCGTGGGGAGCCACTTTGTAGAAACCAACTGTCGGCTCAGCATAATCCAGCGGTCGTGGAGAGGAAGATTGCAAAAGAGGTTGCCCTTGGCCGGGTTGCTGGCCCATATAGGCACCCGCCAGTAACTAATTTCATCTGTTCCCCGTTAGGAGTGGTTCCCAAGAAGGACCCGGGGGAATTTAGGCTGATCCATAACTTGTCAGCTCCGAGGGGTCTCTCGGTGAACGATGCGATTGACCCGGGAGTTTGTTCGGTGCGGTACGCATCCTTCGATGATGCCGTCACCATGTTGAATCGCCTGGGGCCCGGTGCGCTGATGGCGAAGTCAGATATCGAGTCGGCGTTCCGGTTGCTCCCGGTACACCCACGGGATCAGCGTCTGTTAGGCTTTGTGTTCCAGGGACGTTACTACATGGATAGATGTATGCCAATGGGTTGCTCCATCTCTTGTGCTTATTTTGAGAAATTCAGCTGTTTTTTGGAATGGGCATTCACCAAAGCCACTGGCCATAGCCATGTTATGCATTACTTAGATGATTTTTTGTTCTTGGGGGCAGCCGGCGACACAAAATGTGCGCAGGCGCTACAGGAATTTTGCACCCTCATGAAGGTATTCGGAGTGCCATTGGCGCCAGGTAAGACGGTCGGACCATCTACTTCACTCGAGTTTCTGGGAATTGAGCTCGATTCTGTGGAGGGATGTTTCCGTTTGCCAGTAGGGAAAGTAGCGAAATTCAGGGCTTCCCTGGAACTGTGCCTTAGCAATGGGAAAGTTACCCTCCATCAGTTACAACAAGCAGTGGGTCAGCTTAACTTTGCCCTAAGAGTGATACCAATGGCCCGCCCCTTTTCCCGCTCTATCGCACAAGCTATGGTTGGTCTCAAGGAAGGACACCACCGCACGAGACTGTTTGCAGAGGTTCGCCAGGACATGCGCATATGGTTGGCATTTCTGGCGGATTTTAACGGTCGAGTGGTGTGGAACAAGCCGCCAGTGTCTTCGGACGAGCTGGGTTTGTGGACCGACTCGGCGGGGAGCGTGGGATTTGGCGCAATCTTTGGTAATCGATGGTCGGCACAAACGTGGCCGGCGTGGTGGCACACCAGCGGTCTCACAGGTAACATTGGGTTCCTTGAGTTATTCCCCATTTTTGTGGCTCTGATGGCATGGCCGGATGAGTTCAGAGATCGCTCTGTGGTGTTTTGGTCCGACAATATGACTGTTGTTGAATGTATAAATAATCAGGCAGCACGCTGCAAGTGGATATTGCGATTATTGAAGGAAATTGTTCTACTTTGCATGAGACTGAATGTGCAATTCAGGGCGAAACATGTGCCGGGTGTACTGAATCAGGCTGCTGATGCACTCTCTCGTTCACACATGCAGGCTTTCAGGGGTTATCTACCTTCCGCGGACCTAGCGGCGGCACCATTTCCCGAAGCACTCTGGCTACTCGGTGCCCCGGATTACAAGACCTCGTGGCAGCAAGCTTAGCCCCCAGGACGAGGAAGGCATACGAAGGAGCGTTTCGTTCCTATTGTGCATTTTTGGGTCCGGCAGGGGAGGACAAATGGGGTCAGGAGGATTGCTTCCTGAAGTTTCAGGTAGCATTACACAGGGAAGGCCGATCAGTAGCAACGGCCAATAGGCACCGGGCCGCCATTTCATTCATGGCGCAGGCGCATGGCATCAAGGACCCGACTTCGTCCTTTTTGGTGAAGAAAGCCCTTCGTGGCTGGCAACGCCTGGAAGGTCGTACAGTAGACGAGAGGCGCCCGATTGGGTTAGAAAGGTTGTCCCTGCTTATGTCGATACTGCCCACGACATGTTCCTCCCATTTTGAAGCAGTTCTGTTCCGGGCCGCTTTCGCATTAGCGTTCCATGGGGCTATGCGGGTGAGCGAAATGGTCGCAAAGAATAAGAAAGATGTGGAGGGAGGTCTGTGTCGGGATCACATCCTGATTAGGGGTGATTCAATGGTAGTCACAATAGCCAAGTCCAAGACTGACCAGAGAGCTATGGGAGACAGTATTGTTGTCCAGCGCATGCGAGGGTCCCCCATGTACCCGGTAAAGTGCGTTGAGGAATATTTGGCGCGAAGGGCGGATACATGGGGGGGGAGCCTGCTGAGACACATTGATGCCACCCCACTGACGAGGTTTCAGTTTCAGAGGGTGCTAACAATGGCGATCGCAGCGGCGGGCTTGGACCCGTGCGATTTTGGGACCCACTCCTTTAGGATAGGGGCTGCTACTGAGGCTACAGCCAGGGGTCAGAGTGTTGAAGAGGTGAAACAGTTGGGACGATGGTCCTCGAATTGTTTTAAAAGGTATGTGCGATTGCACATGTTGTGAAGTCAAGTTACATGCACTCACGCTTCTTGTCTTCTGTTTGATTTACAGTTTCGCGAGCATGTTATGCAGGGCGGAATTTGCAGTCGACCCGGCACCAGGGGACCAGCGGTCAGAGATCACCGGCTGAGGAGAGAGTGGTGTGGGTCGTGGGCCACTCATACGTGAGGCGGGCCGGGGACGTATTCAAAGCAGGTGACGCGACTCACGCAGCTGGGGAATACGGGTACAGAGTGACCTTCCACGGAAGGGGCGGGCTCTGTATTGACCAGTTTGAATCTTTTGTCGAGGAACTCTTAGGGCGGCAGAGGTCACCGCCATCTGTAATCATAGTACACCTGGGGGGCAATGACATGGTGACACTCGGTAGGCGAGTACTACTCGAGCGAGTTTTGTCTGCTGTTAGCTGGCTGGCGAAAAGGATCGTGGGGTGCACGATAGCATGGTCCCACATGATTCCCAGGAAGGTGTGGCGGGGGGGCCTCTCGGTGTCAGCACTGAACCATTCATTGAAAAAGGTCAACAACAAACTTGGTAGGTTGTTTCGCTCGACGCAGTTGCACAGTATTCTGCATGGATGTATTCGGGGGGATCACATGTATCTCGATGATGGGGTCCACTTGTCACGGGAGGGGAACGTCTTACTCATAGGAGACTTCATAGCATGGCTAAGGGTTTTGTGAAAGCATGACCTTTAGGAGGAGTTTGTGGGAGGGCCGGATAGCCGGTCAACTATCCGGCCTGTGGCGGTAAGGTCATGATCGGTGAGCAGTAATTTCAAGGTCCCTAGAGGGGGGCGCCACCCACTATGGATGGGAGCGCCCGGGGGGAGGTGGCCATTGGCCCCTCCCACGGGGAGGCGGCACCCACTAAGTATGGGTCGCCTAGGGGAAGACGGCCATAGGCCCCTTCCAGGGGAGGAGGCGGCTATATGCACCTCCTACGAATTTCCTGGGGCCCGGATATCCGCGACGGCGGATGTGATAGACAGTGTGGGGTGGGAGGGGGAGTCCACGCTGCCTTCTTACAGACACCTCACACGGGTCCTCAGACGACCTTTAAGATGGCGTCGAGTTAAAATGGGGGGCCCCCACAAGACAAGGGAAATTGGAGTTGGCACAGAGGGTACAGTCCTCTGCGCGGCCGCCACTCACTCCGTGAGGGCGAGAGTTTTGGTAGTAGGGATCTGACACCGGTTTCGACCTTGCCGTTGGCCCGTAATGCTAGGATGTAATATTTTAATTTAGAAAGTATGCATTTGCAGGATGTTAGACTCGGCTAGGAAAATCTTTGTACTAGAGATTTGTTAAGGTTAGCCAATGAACATGTCTTCATCGAAATGTACTAAATAAAAATTGTACATGATATGAAACTTTTATTTTAATGTTTTAATTTTGTTTCATATTTTAATAAATACGGCCGGGAGGGTAACTCCCTCCCGCCTTCCAAAAGTTCAGAACTGCGTCCGTCTTCCCATCCTTGGGGATTGTGTTGGGAGGGGGTGACAGGCATCCCGGCCATATGTTGTAGTGCTCAGCTACGTCTGTTTCTGGGACATAAACAAGCGCAACGAGTTTTTTAATTTGGAAAGCAAAAGATGAGTTTGTAGCATATTCAACACTTAGGGTAGTTTTTTGAAGATGTCTCCATAAACACTGGTTTAAATGATAATAGCAGCCTTGAATGTAAGTATGGGGGTGGATTTTTAGGATAGTTGAGAGCATTGCTTGCTCAAAATCAAGAATGATTTTTTCTGGAGAAAAATCATTTGTCTTTTGTTTAATAATATTTAATAATTCCATATATGTGGAATTATTTTTGTTTGGTAATAGTGCATATAGTAATGGTATGTTGCAGTTGTGGTACAGGCCATGTATTGTGTATAATTGGAAAAATGGTTTGGGACAGGTGTTAAATGTTCCATCCATCATCCAATATTGGCTTTGCTGAAGTTTAACTAAATTCATATTGGTACCAAAAATTATAAGCCTTTTGTCATTGTTTTCGTTGTCGTAAACTATAAATGGTTGTTTGTTTAAAGTTATTATTTGGTTTGCAGTTAAGTTTATATCATGATATGTTCTGGGAGATGGTGTTGTAGCAGTAGTAGCTTTTTTAGTTCGTGCTATAGTTCTTTTTAAGGAGAGACTATTTGGCATTTGGGTTGTGGCAGTTTTAGGGATTTTAGGAATGGCTTCTTTTAATATGACATTTGTTTGCTTTTGGGAACCTGTACTAGCTTCTTTTTATATTTTCCAAAGCTGTTCTAACTTCTATTTCAGTAACATTAGGTGGATGATTATGTTCCCTAGTATACAGTACTGTAGCTTCTCTAGTTGTTGCTCTTCCATAGCACTTGTTAGAATAATATTTACAACATTTCCAATTAACTTTCATGCCATATTGCTTTTCTTGTGTATAAGTGTAACCCATGTAACATAGTAATAGTTTTCCTTTCTGGCTGGTCACAAATTCGGCTCCTTCGGTCATTTTGTACTTTGTATATCTATAAAATATATATATAATAGTTAATGTCAAATAAAATGTGAAAAATTATCTAAGTTAGTGATAAGTAGGAATGTATATACTTACGTGTTTTAGAATTCACTGCAAAATTAGGAGTTGCTTTCTTCCTTAGTTGGGGATACTTGTTTGTGATGTTGTTGTAGCTGTTATGAAAAACATGAAAGTAGTATATTATTAATAAATGTTTCTGTATATTTACAATGTTAGAGCTAATTTGTACTACAAAAGTGTCTATTTATTATTAACATTGTGAAGATACTTTCATTTTTTTTTTGGTTGGTCTTTGCCAGTATAGTTGTTTCTTCAGCTTCTGGAGAGTAGTTTGTAGTGTTATCTTAAAAAAGTAAGGAACATATGTGTTAGAATAATCACCATGTTGGTAGGTTTTTTTACAGAATATCTGGTAATTATGTTCTTTAATATACTTACTTTGTGATTAGTATATGTATTATTCCGAATGTGGAGTTCTATATAATGTCTGTATATCTATTAGTAGTGTTTGCTCTGTAAAAAAAACATATATAATACAAAATGATTAGAACAAGTGAAAACGTTTGTATGTGTTTTCCACATTTATTTCAGTTGAATAATACTTACTTAGTAAAATGTTATGTAGAAATAGTACTGATGTCCTTAGTTCATTAGTAGTGCAGTTTTCAGTAGTAGAATCTACAGAAAAAAAAGAAATATGTGGGAAAAAAAGTCATTCTTTCTGTGTGTTCAGATTTATGTGCAAATAATTAAACACTGTCAATTTACTTACATAGTTATTAAAATCTGTATTCCTATGCTTTTGTTCACAGTAATTTTGTGTAGAATATTCAGTAGTCGTAGTATCTAAAAAAAATAGTTTTATATAATTATTTAGCATGTTAAGTAGTATGAATAGCAAAGGGGCACTGGGTATTTAGCAGGTAAGTAAGTAGTAGTAGCAAATAATGCAGTTTCTAATTTATGTACTTACTTAGAAGATGTAATTGTAGGTTGATAGTCTGGTTTTTCTAGTTGTTGTGCAGCAATTCTGATAGAGATGAATCTCCTTCAGTGACTTTTAGCAAGTAGTTTGTGCTTAGATTTTAATTGTTTATATAGGGGAGTGTCAGTAGTAATTAGTTTGCTATTGGTTCATTTAAAAAATTAGGTTTGTTATTGGTTAGTTAGTATATTTGAATTTCAGTTGTGATTACTTTGTAATAGAAGTGAAAAACCAAAAACATTATAAAATTATAAACACTAGCATAGAAAATATTTATATGTGTAGGTGATATAATTATACAAATAGTATATTTTTTATGAATTAATAGTGTGACTATAGTGTTATTTTAAGTAGTGTGTGTTTATTTAGATGTTAAAACATATAAAACGTTAATTAATTCTGCAAACAGATGCATATAAAAAGTCGATATAGCTGATAATCCGATATTGTTGTGCACGATATTTTTGATGTCGATATTATAGTTAATGTCAATATATTTTGTAGAAAGCGATATTTTTGTTTACCGATGTTAAAGTAGTCGATATAAAAGGAAACAATGTTTGTGTATGTCGATATTAAAAAATCGATATTTGTGTATATATCTAGTTAAGTATAGGAAGCCGATATTAGTGATTTCGATATTTTTGTTCCGATATTTTTGTATGTCGATATTCTGAATTTCGATAATTTGTCAGACATTCGCTGGAATGAGCTTCCCGTTTCCCTAAGAAAAGCCAACAGTTTGTTCTCTTTCAGAAAGGAGTTGAAGACCTGGTTTTTCTCTCAATAATATTTTTTCGGCCCTTTGTGAGTTGCTGTGTTGTGTACTCTTTTCCAGTTCTCTTTGCCAAAGCGCCGGGACACTCCTCGGAGTAGCCGTGCGCTATAAAAGAGACCATATAACATAACATAACATAACATACTGTGAAAAACCGGAAGGCAATGGGGAGCGTGTATTGGAATTCACAATAACTTTTAAGGACAACTTAATTCCTTGTGGAATAAAATAAAACAGGATGGAAGTTTTGGCTAAACAATATAAATATTATTACCAAAACACTAGACTCTGAGTAATGCTCTCTGGCAATCGGGTTCTGGTACACCTACCTGCTCCAGAAAACATGTTTTTGGCAAATTAGCAATTATTATAGCAATATGAAGAACTATAACTCATGCCACTTGCCATTCCTAGAAAACTGGACAGATCTTCCAGGTATATTTCCTCAAAATAAAGGAAACAGCCTGAAGAAATATCTTCCAACCAAGACATCACCTCTTATTTGGCTTGGTTTGAATCAAAACCCTTAGATGTTGAATACCGGATTTCTCCCAGTGGTTTTCCAGTGATGGTGTCCCAAGAGGATTCCTTAACCTCTAAATAGCAATGGAACATCTAAAAAATCCTATCCCAGTATTTCCAATTCTTTCCAGAAATAAAATGGGTCTGCCAATTTAATTTGTAATCGCATGACCTCGCCTTCCAATAAAGTAGTCTGGCAAAGACCCTATTGGATTCCTGAGGCACACAGACAAGTGAGAAAAAATACATATGCTCTAAAAAGGCAAGTTGATAGAAACTTCCAGGAGCACTTGGAATTTATCTGTAGAACTAGACATTTGTTTTTGAACCAATTTCAGACAAATAAAGGCTGTTGCAGGATTTGGCTTCAACCCAATGCCATGAATGGGTAAGCATATTAAGGGAGTAAGTAAATCCTAATATGTATCCACATTTGGTTTAGTGAGAGGCAGTTAGAAAATGTTGTGCCTACATAGGGAAAAACAGCCTCCTGTAGCTCAGGTCTCCTTACAGCTCTGCCTTTTAGAATTCATAGGGCTCCCACTACAAGATTGTTGGATTCCTTATTACGACAACATCATCAATATGTAGTTCCTTATTTGGCTAGCATAATTATATATAGTCCTGATTGGGACAGACATCTATTCCATCTGCACAATTTGTTTTCCACTCTAATAGACTCCCTTCTTTATGCCAACCCAAACAGAAATAGGTTGCCCACTAGTGAATAACATTAATTAGGGGGCACACCCACAGATCTACTGAAAGAAACAATTCCAATCTCTACTACTGCTTTTTATTCTCTATACTGGAGCAGAGTAATTTTGGCTTCCCCCTTATATATAACCAGGCCACATATAGTTACACATGGTCTCATGTATTTGTGGGACTTAATTTCATTAACGTAATGTAGTACACTTGAACAGAATAAAAAAAGTGAAATTACTGTGTAATCTTGACATTTAGATGTGTGTGAAGACTAATATTTATTTTGCAGTGACATCGATATATCACATTTGTGTGATTTGATTAATTTTGTTAACCCTTATATAATCATGTATCTATTTGGATAACACTCAACATCTATATTGTAACTATATATGTATTGAAATGCTTGCCACGTTAACTTGACCAAAGGCCAATGGGTAGTCTTTATTTTGAATGTTTGCTTCGGATGCAATGTTTTTCTCTTCCCTGCAGGTGCAGTTGTGTGATCATTTGAATAGAAAAAATGCACAGTGAGCGAGAAAGTTAGTGAGATTAGATAGAAATAATTTTGACAAGGATGAGAAGCCTTAATGAACAAAGTGAGGACCACTGTTTGTACGGAATTGGAAGGTGGGAGGAGACCAAGGACATTCTGATGTGTGGACCAAAGGAAAGGAGTTTCAAGAAGAGTTGCCAAGTTTTACTGTGTGAAGGTGGAAAATAATGATATACTCGATGTGGGATTCTTTAGTGTTCTTTTTGGGGGGGTTAATTAGGGATCCCACGTTAGCTAGATTCAGACTCCTGTTAGACTTATAGAGGTCCACACCTCTTGGTGATATCTGTGATTTGTGGCTTTGCGCTATGCAATGCTTTTATTCCTGATAACTTGTACTGAAATTCCGCGATGCTGACACCTTCTTACTTTATTGGATCTAAATAGGGTTTCCCCAATCAGTTCTACATAGAACTGGCTTAGGTTAGGTAACTTAGATTTACTCATGCTCAGACAAGAGGATCACAAATCATATACAGATCATCAAATTCTCTTCCTAATTTTCTGAATGCTATTGACAAATTCTTTGTATGCTTCATGTTAATGAGATTAACTTTTGTCAGACGATTAGATCTGCCAGTAGTTATTATGTACTTTTACAATATATTCTTGAGACTTGTGTACATCAGTCTGGCTTTGAACTTGTAATAAACTGATACTTAATATCATTTATTGACTTTGGGTCCTCACTGTGTGACCAAATTGGCTGCCCTGTAAACGGAATTTCTGGATGATATTAGCTCTTCTTTATTCCTCAGCACCTAAAAAGATTAATTGCAGGGAAATTTGGATATCTTGCCCAGCGCCCTATTAATTCTAAACAATATGTGTGCAGCAAATACTCCCCTGTCCTGGTTTCCTCAGAATCCTTACACTACAGATAGCTGTTTCTCGAGATCATTTACTCTAAAGATAGAAATGTGGAGTTTTAGGCTAGATGAAACATTATCACCACTTGTGGAATAGATCATTGTATACATTAGTCAGAAGTGTCTGCCAGACAGTCTCTTTATTGCACTATAGAAAAGGAGTGTCTGGAAGTGAAATCGACAGTAGAAGTCTTACAATATTATCTCAATGCCCTTGAGCCATTGAGCCTTATTTGTTCATTATAGTACATCATGCGGGATCACTCAAAGCCAACGCTGCTTTCCTGCTACTTAATGTCACTTTGGTGTAACTTAAACTGGCCTTTACCAGGTGGAGAGGTATGTGACATAGTGTTGACCTTTTTGACATACTGTGCTCTAAAGACAGAGTCTCCTCTTACCAAATGAGTCTTGGGAAGGTTGGGAGGGTGGTATCAGCAGTGGTTTTTGTTTCAAATCAGTTACAAGTTTAGTGCAGTCCAATCCGGAATATGGAAGAACAGAACTTGAAAAGAATGATGGGAGCAAGAAGATGGTGTGTTGCGGGTGGAGCTGGAGACGTTTGGATTGTGACAGAAGGAAGAGGCCAGAGCAGTAGGACAGTGGGTAATGCTGGACAGTGGAAGAGACACGAGTGGCTGCACATCAGAGCATGCAGAGGACAGCAGAAGAGCGAAAGGTGGAGCCACAGCACAGGAGAAATGAGATAGTAATAGAAAATAATGCAGATAGAAGAGAAGGTAGAGGACAGCGTAGCTTACAAGACTGAAAACAGAGCGTAGAACGGGGAAGAAGCAGAAGAGATAAGAGCAAGGAGGGGGCAGAAACCCAACAAACCTGTGCAGAAATCTGTTATACTGCAACTTGATTTGAACCAGTTGTCCTCCAGAGACAGGTACTGAGTTTACTCTCACAATTGATCACAGCGATGACAGGCAGAGGTATCTCTTGCATACATCGGAACAATCTCTCAGTGAACCGCACCCACTCACCAGCTCTATCCTCTTGTGAATACCTGTGCCTAGACATTAAGAGTAATAACAAACCATTGTACTCACTGCACACATTTTACCACAACCTCATCTTTATCGAACATCTCATGGATATTGTATCTACAAATGCTGGACAACAAAATACTCAAATATTTCTCGGAGGCCTCAACCTCCACTGGAATGACCTTAATGATTCAGCAGTCATCAGCCTCAAAACTTCTTCTCAGACTTTGACCTCACTCAAATCTGTAACAGCCTACACATGATAAAGATTCAGTTCTAGATTTAGTCATCTCCAAAGCTGACGCCATTCAGCTGGAAACGATCCTCCCCTATGATTGGTCTGACCACCACATCATTATTGAATCAGTAAAACCTCATTCTGTCAAACCCACGAGACCCAAAATATGGAAGTAAAACCTAAAAATGTCACTGCAGATCTAGTCACAAACTCCAGCCCTAACATCCTGCTTCCCCCCGAAGATGTATCCGATGTGCCAGATCTGACTGATCACTACTTCTGCTCCATAAACAAGCTCCTAGACAAAGTTGCTCCCTTGCTATTGAAAAGATCCTCTACAAGAGATTTTAAAACATGGTATTATGGTAGACTTAACGAGGACAGAGGATCCCTTAGATTAATCGAACGACGATGGAGGTCAGCGCCATCTTCAGATCACCTCAATTTGCTAAGAACCATGAGAAACTCCTACTACAGAAAGATCAGGCAATCAAAAGCAATCTTTTTCAGTAATCAATTAGACCAAGCCAAGAACACACCCCAAAAACTATTTAAACTAATCAAAACACAATCTAAGGGTTTAAGGGCGTACCCCCCCCAAACTAACCCAGACTCACTATCCAATTGCAAAGAATTTGTAGCCTTCTTCATGTTGAAGACAGAAAACATAAAGTCGGACCTTCTCAATGACTTAACAATCCCATTCTGACATTCACATGGACACTTCATCTCACTTCTAGGAGCCCAACTATAAGCTCCCTTAAGTTTAACCTAAAAAACAATGCCTAATGGTCCTCCTTCACTACATACATTGAAGAAGCTGTATCAAAAATGCTCACATCTCTGAACCCCTCCAACCACTTCACAGACCCCCTCCCCGCAAACGACATAAAAGACTTCATTCCACTGTTACTGCCTCTATGGACCAAGATTATAAATACCTCTCTCCTGCAAGGAATCATTCAAGATATCCTTAAATCGGGGCAGGTATCCCCCATTTTAAAGAAGCCAACGTCTGACCCTCCGGACTTAAATAACTACCGCCCAATATCCAACATCCCTACTTTGGCCAAACTCTTAGAAAAATGTCCCCACATACAGCTTAGCAAACACATTGGCCATTTCAGCCTGCTTAATCGATACCAATCCGGCTTCCGAACAGGGCACAGTACTGAAACAGCCATGACACACATGACAGATGACGCTCTAATACTTCTCGATCTAAACGAAGCCTGTCTGCTATTCTTGCTTGACCTATCCTCAGCCTTTGACATCGTCAAACACGACAATTTACTAAATCTTCTGAAGCATAGAATGGGATTATCTGGATCAGTTCTACACTGGTTCTCCTCATTTCTTCAATATAGATGACAAAAATTCAAGGTTAATCAATCCTTGTCCAATCCCGTCCCAGTCACTTTAGGAGTCCCGCAAGGATCTTTCCTCTCTCCTACACTCTTCAACCTTTTCATAGAACCACTCACTGACATCCTCAGCACCTCTAATGTCCAATATCATATGTACGCTGACGATACACAAATATACTTAAAAACCCATTCACCAAAGGACATCAAATCTCTCATCGTAACGCTTCAAAAACTCAGACCTGGCTGGCCAAAAAACATTTGAAACTAAACGCCCTCAAAACTGTATTCCGCCTTATCGCTCCCCCAACCAATTGTCCGTAATCCATGATTGGCTGAAACACATCACAGCACTCAAATGCCAACCTCTTATTATTGACTCAGTGAAATCACTGGGAGTAACTCGCAATAAAAATCTAAACAAGCAGAAGCA
Source organism: Lissotriton vulgaris (assembly GCF_964263255.1). Taxonomy (NCBI): domain Eukaryota; kingdom Metazoa; phylum Chordata; class Amphibia; order Caudata; family Salamandridae; genus Lissotriton; species Lissotriton vulgaris. The sequence continues at coordinate 480,856,654 of NC_141689.1, forward strand.
CGTTAGCAACGCAACAAAAGGAGCGAAATGACTTCAACCTTGCAGTTCAAGCTCTAGTACTCATTAGAGTTGAATATGGGAGTGCTTCTCTTTGCGGGGTCCCCAGATTGACTACGTCCCCCCTAAGAGCCTCAATTAACTCAGCTGCTAGACTCATTACCAAGTTCCAAAAGAAACTGCCACATCTCCCCTGACCTTGGAGCCCTCAACTGGCTACCTCGCTTAGCAAGGGTTCAACTAAAAATCGCACGCATGACTTGCAAGGCCATACGTCACAACACTCTGAGCTATCTGGCACAGAAATTGGTACTTTCTTGTGGCAACAGAACCTCCAGAAGCGCCAGTAACCCCTTCTATTGAAACCACAACGATTTTCCAAGAAGAAAACATACAACTGGGCCTTCTTGGGGATTCCTCCCAGAATTTGGAATGCACTGCCTCCAGAAACCAGACTGAATCCCTCTATTGTATCATTCAAAAAAGAAGTGAAATCTATTCTCTTATCCAAATTCACATGAACTATGTTTATAACTTGTAATACTATTGTTTGGTAAGCACGAAACATAATTATTTTTCGTAATACCGGTTTTATTTACTATATCTGCTTGTAAAGCGCTCTGATACCCGCAAGGTTCTTGTCCACACTATATAAAACCTTCAAAATAAATAAAAATACATAAATAAAATGTCCAAAGGGAGGACCAAGCCCTCAAAACAGAATTGCGCCTTATCGCTTCCCCAACCAATCGTCCGCCATCCATGATTGGCTGAAACACCTCACAGCACTCAACTGCCAACCTCTTATTATTGACACAGTGAAATCACTGGGAGTAACTCGCGATAAAAATCTAAACATGCAGAAGCACGTTAGCAACGCAACAAAAGGAGCGAAATGACTTCAAACTTGCAGTTCAAGTTATAGTACTCCTTAGAGTTGAATATGGGAGTGCTTCTCTTTGCGGGCTCCCCAGATTGACGACGTCCCCCTTAAGAGCCTCAATCAACTCAGCTGCTAGACTCATCAGAGGTTCCAAAATAAACTGCCACATCTCCCCAGACCTTAGAGCCCTCAACTAGCTACCTCGCATAGTGAGAGTTCAACTAAAAATTGCATGCATGACTCACAAGGCCATACATCACAGCACTCCGAGCTATTTGGCAGAGAAATTGGTACTTTCTTGTGGCAACAGATCCTCCAGAAGTGCCAGTAACCCCTTCTATCAAAACCACAACGATTTTCCAAGAAGAACACATACAACTGGGCCTTATCGGGGATTCCTCGCAGGATTTTCCAGACACCAGACTGAATCCCTCTATTGTATCATTCAAAAAAGAAGTGAAATCTATTCTCTTATCCAAATTCACATGAACTATGTTTATAACTTGCAATACTATTGTTTGGTATGCACGGAACATAATTATTTCTCGGAATACCGGTTTTATTTACTATTTCTGCTTGTAAAGCGCTCTGATACGCGCAAGGTTCTTGTCCACACTATATAAAACCTTCAAAATAAATAAAAATAAATAAATAAATTGTTCAAAGGGAGGACCATGGCCGAAAGCAAGTATTGTAGAAATGGTGGTGAGACTGACTATCGCAAGAGGGTGATAATTATTAAAATATTACAGAGATGTTGGCTAAAATGTGTACATCATATTTGCATTATTGAGAGGGTAATTGAGTTGATGGGACTACACACTCAGTTCTCTTAGCATATTCCCAAATGATCCCTGGGATAACCGAAAGGGACAATAAGGACTGGCTACGTTTTGAAACCTGAAGGTGGAAGCTTTGCTTCCTATATTTCATTATACTGTCATGCCCATTATATATGTTTTTTGATGTGTCATTTTGACTCTGATAGTTGGTCAACTGACCCACAATGTCAGCAGAGGCTATTGCCTCTGCTCCCCTTGTTGAGGACTGAGGCTCCATATTTAAGATCCCCGACTGCCTGCAGGCGATCTCTGTGTGTCTTCAGTGGAGCTGCCATAGAGGTGGTGCCACTCAAGGCACTGGATTTTGCTGAGTTGGTACAATGTCTAATGTACTCCTTTTGTGAAAGATTTTTGATTCCTGAAAATAACTTCTAATGCAGGAGTTTGTTTCCATCGATCAAAATAGTAATTGCCCTGATTCACAGGGAGCCATCATATATTTTCAAGACGGAAAATCAGTGTCACTCGCCCTACCTTAAATGGGCTTGGGTGACAGTGACTTTGACCTGCTGGACCTTCAAGTAAAAACTTTACAACAGCAAAGCCAAAGCCTGCGGAGGCCTGAGTACTTCTCCTAGTTCTAAAAAGAGCTGGAGAACTGTGGATGTGATGTGATGTGATGGGATTGCTGCTGATTTATGATGATGCTACCATTCTGCAAAACAGTGCTTAATCTGAGCCAGTGCTTAAACGGAACCGGCACGTTATTGTCCACGCCGGCACATGTAACAGTCTGCCACATGGTGGTGCTGTTTGGCTAATTTTGTGAGGAACACAACCAAAAGTGATTGAATAATTAAATATGCAGTCAAATCACTAATAGCTGCCACACAAATCTATAAGAATAGCTTGGGCGGCATGTACACTTTAACCCCTTCGCTGCTGATGACGAGCTCAGCTCGTCATCAGCCACGGTGGTCGTGTGCGGATTACGAGCTGAGCTCGTCATGTAATGCGGCTTTTCAAAAATTGCCGCACACAGCGGGAAAAGCTGCTGCAGCGATGCGGTTAATGCAGATTTAAAGTCTGAATTGTCACACTTGTATGAGTGGGATGGGTAGTTGTGATGGTGTCATTGGCAGCTCTAGTGGGGGGAATGAGTGGTGCAAGCTGCAGCAGCCTTTTGACAATGGCCCTGTTACGTATTTTACCATTTAAGTACTGTGCAAAATTCTAATTGCCCCACATACACGGCAGGGCATACCTGTAGTGTCAGGTGACAGAGAAGAAGGAAAAAACACTCCGATCTCTCATCCTTCCTTATCTAGAAGGAAAAGAAAACTGTGAAGTACATTATTGTGTGGCACTGTTCCTGTGGTATTATGCAGTTTCTTCAATAAACTACCTTTTAGAAACTTGCCATTTCCTTTTTTTCCAATTCAATACCCCCTATTTGTATGCCAATTACATAACAATACCAAAATAAAAATTGCACATCCTTCCTTCGAAACACCTCTACCCATCTCATGTTAATGATTGCAAAAACAAAATATGTATTACTAGCCAAACCTGTTAGCTTTCTTATTTTCATTCAATCTCTTTGTGATACATTAGATGCTACTTTGTGTCTGTGGCACTTTAGTTGCTACCTACATAATACTGGCACCTCTGGTCTTTTGCATGCAATTCACAACATTATTTAGTGCATTTATGTAACCCTACAACGTTCACTTTTAACAAATCTGTGCACTCTCGTACAACAAACTCATCATATGGAGGAGGGGATAGGCTTCGTACCTCACCTACCCCTATTTAGTTTGCTTCCATCTACATTTGATTTCTTTTCATGTTTTCCCCACTCGCTTCCTGTAGCCAGAGCAATCCTTCACTGTTTAGCAGCAGGATCATGTCCTACGAGTTCACTTTCCATTCAAAATAGCCCAAATACAAAGAACACTTGCAAACACAGGCTTACACATAAAGTGAACTTGTCTGCAGCAAGACTGTTGCCAGATGTCGAGAACTAGTAAGGGTCCAGCCCTGGTGGAATCTTCGATGTCCTACTTTTAGCATTTTATTATCACATTATTTCATATTTCTGAGGTAGCAACGTTTACAGTACAGTGTTTAATCAACAATATAAAATAGCTTTTAATGCTAGTACACAATATTTCAGGAGGGGGTCTCCATGGGTGGTAGTTCGAAAAATGTGTCTACTATTCCATATTTTGCTACATATACATTTCTAGTTCACAACTCACACCAAATCCTCTGATTCTTTTTCATAGTACTCTTCTCTGAGGCTACATCTTACCTCTGCCACTGCAATCGGTTCCAATGTGTTTCTTCCTTATGCGATTATCTTTCTAGACACCACACACACACATCGCCCAACTACTAACATACACTTCCCTTAGCAAAAAGTCAGACCTATTGCGTTTGCAAATGCATGTTTAAATGGTAACTTCACAACTCTTTCGCTTGACACTAATGATTCCTTCTTATATAAATAGGTCTTGCCAATTACACAAATCAAACGAATTAAGACAGTTATTAAGGACGTTTAGGCACACTTTATTGTACAGGAACTTGTAATGGACAGGAAGCAATTACTACATTCCCTCGGGTGTGTTAATATTGCTATATTTAATGAACGACCCCTGGTGACATTTATTCAAAGCAGCAAATCTTTTGACCTGCAGAACACTGCCAAAGTGGGTTCTTCCTCGTGCGTCCTTGCATAACACAGAAATGCACGTCAAGATTTGCAGCAGACCAGAGTGACCATCAGAATAACTTACAACTTCATAAATCCTGAAAACGTGAACATAAAAATAATTTAATATAATTACTAAGTGTTGTAAATTTTCACTCGCACTGCTCCTGACACAAACCGAGATACATCTTGTACTTCACGCTTTATTCTGCTTAACGTATTCCTTTTCGCTTCATCACACAGTCATTCCTCGTTGATTAAGGAAGATTGAGTACTACATTAAACCAATAGAATCTAAACTCAAAATGCAAACCCGCCGGTGACTAATCACACTTACAGAGGTTCCTGCACTATAGAGACAGGGTTTACCTTGGCATAGTGTGTCACTATGAAATCTTCATTCATTACGTTTACATATAGCATTATTGCCTCAGAAGGGATGCCACCAAGATTTACATACAGTCAAACTGGAGGGATGAGGCTGTCTACCAATTTTTTCATTTTTTTAGGGAATAACTTTGAGAGTAGATTTTATTAAGACACCCGCTCCTCGTAGACAGCGTTCTAAGGATCTCTTTATTATCATTTTTACCAATCTATATTTTGTCCACAATTTATTTTTATCATAATTTATGTCGATGGAGGTCATTTTGTTTTTTCCACCCTAACAACTCCTCACACTGCTTGCTGCTTATTAAAGTCTAACTTTTCTACATATGTAAATGTGTCATTTTTTCTGTAGCTTGTAATCGGAGAGGACCATGTTTTGCTAGAGCACACTAGATAATAAATAAAGAATTAGCACCCTGGGTCAAGGATGAAACTTTGGGAGTTGGACAGCCAATCAGAGAGCCTCGTTTGTGAGCTATGTCTCCTAATACAGGCCTACTAAGGGGGCATTCTGTGCTGCCAGCTGCGAGATTACATCTGCTGTGCTACGGGGCCTCAGTGCGCTGCAGCAGCTACTTCTTATCTGACAAATACGTTTAAAAAAAACCAACAGCTCCTTTCTCCCTCAGCTTGCTCAGCCTCTTCTGCAGCTTCGGGTCAAAGCTCAGCCTCTTCTGCAGCCTCGGGTCAAAGCTCAGCTGGGTTTCTCCTAGCTTTTGCTAATAAGGAAGGACAATCAGCCAAAAACAATGTCATAATATAACTTTTTGGTTCACTTTTGCCTTTTCTCTGCAACTTTAAATCCATGTTTTGGGCCTCTGGTCAAGCTCTTCATCTCTCGAGGATATATCTCTGTATTTTTACGCGGCGATACCCAGCTGATGGTGGAGTATGGTCACAAATTCCGCCGTGCAAAAGATGGATCTGGGAGTGAATGGGCAGTAATTGGCTAAAGCTCAACACAGATAAACACCGGTGTTGGTGGTTCACAGTAAAGCAAATGAAGTGTGTAAGAAAAATCCTGGCATTCCTTAATGAAGGTGGCAGAAGGAGGGCTATGACTGCCATCACTGCATGAAGATAGGACCATGCCAATTCTTTATTTTTTGTTTTCCTGTATCCTTTGTTGCACAGAGGTCAATTGCTTCAGAGTCAGAGAGTGAATAGCTACAGCTGCTTCCGGATATATCACTGCTCATCCCTTTTTGTGCACGTACACTGGCTTCCAAAGTGAAAGCATAACTTATTGAAAGAAATATGTATATAGTGTGTTTGCAAGAATCAACCATCATTTATCAAGAAACATATTAAACCACTTTGGTCTCTTAAAGGTCTGTGTATATCCACTTCTAATTTCCTGATTATACCCACATTGTAAAAGGCTTGACTGTGTGAACAGAGTTCCTCTGTACCATCTGCCAGAAACTGGAATGCTCTCATATAAAATGTCATGAACATTGCGTGCTTAAGCTAGTTTCTAATAATTCTATATACGTGGGTTTAAACAAGGTATTTTGGTCTCTTATAAATCAGAAAACGTTTGTTGGATAACTCGCAGTCACTCCTGGGGCTCTAGGACTCGGCAGATGAAGTGCTGTAAGGGCATCCGGGGGCTCCTGCTGCAGGTAGGGGCTAAGGCTGCCATCTGGCTATATTTGGCAGCTGCAATCCTTCAGTCGTTGCTTCCATTCCATGCAAGTACCCCTTCTATCCAACCCCTTTTTTCATTGTGACAAACAAAAAGAACGTTCTAATACAAAATGTGTTATCTGCCACACAACAGAGTCTGTCACAGCACTCGAGTGTGCTTAGCTTGTGGTTGAGGGGATTATCTGAGCTGTGTCTGGAGATGACCTTTATAATACCAGCTTTCTCACCTGAAAACTCTGCGTGATCTTGGACAAATATTCAATTTCTCTTTTAATATCAAAACTGGGAGCCCTTAGATATATCATAAGCCCAGGGATCAATTAAAATATAAAAGTGTGGAGCTAGACATATTTTAAAGGTTCTCCAATCTTAATGACAACAATTAGATACCTTGGGTAGATTTTCAAATACACTTCCAACCAGAACAGACCTTGAACCCAGATCTTAACTCATCTTCTAGAATCCATGACATTCTTCAGCAACAACATAATTTTTTTCCAAAGTGAAATCTGCATTTAATTTTCCTTAACCTAAGTGCTGTACTTAACACAATTTCAGTAATATGGCAAGTACAATACATGGAGATTGGAAATAAATAGCTAATACTGGATCCAGTTGTGTTGTGGGGGTGTTGTCCATTGAAATACCTGTGAAAATGGGGAAATTATTCTAGGTAAGTTCAGGTATTAGTTGGAACCAAATCATGCCATCATCGTGACAGTGCTATGAACTAGCAGAGTGGTGACACATGCCAAACACTTTAATTAATAAAAAAAACGAATGGTTAGTTTATTTGCAATGGTAGCTTATTAGCTGTCCAAAAACCTGTATGTGAGTAACTGAGTGTATTAGAACTGATTTGAAAGATGTTCTGTTAAGGTACATTCATATAATGACAAATAAAATATGTATTTACAAAGACACCACAAAGTTGCTGTGAAATAACATTGGTATAACAAGCATTGGCGACAAATCTGTGCAAATAAATCTCACACCTCCGTGCTTAACATTGAAACAAGAAAAAGACTACCCTGCAAAGTAGATAAGATCAAGGTTAAAAAAATGCAGGCATCAATGACAAATACATCTTATGCTGCACTGCTGCTGCCTGTATCTCTGAGCGTACATGGTGCTATTTCTGGAGAAATGATTGAACTTCATTTGGAAGAGAAAAACCTGGCAAGAGACATCCAGTTAAACTACAGTGCAGGCCTGCTCCCAGCCCCAGAAGAGCAGGAGGAACCTGCAATATCAGCAAAGACACTCCTCATCTGAAGAAACCTACAGTGGGTGCAGAGGATCTCAATAATTTAAGTCCAGTTTGTGGTCTCCCCTTTCTTGCAAAGATGATCAGAAGTGGTGTTGCACCACGCCTTACTTAAAGCATCTCTGACAATGATCTTTTTATTGAGTACCAATCAAACTTCTGACAAGGTCACAGTGCAGAAACTGCCTTGATGGTTGATGATGCATTCGATTCAGCAACACACTCCAGGCTCATCGGGACTCTCAATGAACATATGGCAACTGATAGCACAGTTGTCAAATGTCTTCACTTGTACCTTTCAGACTGGTCTCAGCAGATCACAATTGACATTTGCCATCTCATTCCACTTGTGCTAAAGTAAGGTGTCCCACAAGGTTCTGTTCTGATTACTACACTTTGTCAACTTTGCAATGAATCCCTTGGAGTCCTACTCAAGTATTCAAATGTCCAGTATCATCAATTCACTGACTGGTGACATTGAAATATATTTCAAGCTCTCCTCCCACAATGATTTTCTGCTTTTTTACCCAGATTCTGGAAGCACTTCAGGATTGATTGACCTCTTAACATTTGAAAACAAACCTGTTAAAAAATTAATTTCTACTTATCTCATCCACACAAACAATCATACCTACCCAATCCTGGATTGAGCTTGTGAGGTCTGGAACAGCAAGCCTGTTATAATTGACAATGCCAAATAACTAGGATTCATTTTGACCATAGACTTAGGGCCAAATGTATCAAAGGGTTTTAGCCGATCTGTGTCAGATTGGCTAAAAGTGTTTTAGTTTATGTGACCCCTAAACTATAAACGAAAATCATTGTTGCGGATTAGGGTGAGTTTACGACATCTTCATCTATCAGGGTATTTGTCCATTCATCCCTGACTGTAATCTCAAGACTCAGCCCAAACACTCCTGTTGTCAAATATTGATTATGGCACTATCTTATGACTGGACGTCCTAAAATACTCCTCACTTCCCCGAAAGCCCCACATCATGCTAAAGAATCTTTTTTTCTTTGAAACCCAGAGATTTAACCATATCTCACTAACTTTTCGATCGATACCCACAGAAGCCAAGTCCCTATTCAAGATGTCGTACATCACCTATTCTACATTACGCCAGTCACTGCTATGTTGCAGTGAACTTGAGGAGGTCTGGTGGGTCAAGATACCGACACCCTACTTATAGAAACTTCAACTTTGGAAATGGAATGCATGACAGGACAATACTTTACTGGGAGTGCAACCAGAATTTGGAATCTCTCTCTCCCAGGTCTACAAACCACTTTCAATAAGGAACTGGAACCTTTCTCTTTCAGAGACAGGTATTGTGAGATACTAGATATATATTTAGCTATTTGATATCTTCCTCCCTTGTTTCATTCTTTCTCTTCTCTCTTACTCTCTTTTTTTAGCCAATCTTCTCATTCCTGGGGAGGTTAATGGTGTGAAAACAGGAGGAGGCGATAATGTTATCCTGGCTGGACATCGACGTATCATCCTAGTTTTCTAGCCTGGCTTTATGGAGTGCGGGGAGGGTCTTGGGTCTGATGGCTACCAGGTCAAGGACCAGAATCTGTGTCTCTTCTGAAGAATACCACCTATGTCTTATTCATGTTGAGCTCCAGGCACTTGGACTGCATCTAGAGGGCGAATTCTGTCATGCAGTTGATACGCTTCGCTTAGGTGCTGGGAGTGTCATCAGACAGGGAGAGGATAAGCTGTGTGTCATAGGCGTACAAAATGATGTTGAAGGCCTGGGTGTGGAGGATGTTGGCGAGTAGATATTGAAGAGGGTGGGCTGAGAGATGAGCCTTAGGGGCTGCTGCAGATCAGATTTGTGGAGGCATTAGATGAAGATAGGCTGGAAGGCTGTGTCGAAGGCCCTGGAGAGGTTGAGAATAATGAGGAGCATGGTGATGGGATGGTCCATGATGAGATGGATGTTGTCAGTAGTGATAATGAGGGCAGTTACAGTTCTGTGGTTTGGTCTGAATCCTGATTGGTATGAGTCCAGGAGACTGTTGACTTTGAGGCAGTCAACCAGTCTCTTGTTAATGAGTTGATCCAAGACTTTTAGCAGGTAGATTAGCAGGGAGATGGATCCGTAGTTTACTGGTAGTGTGTATGAATATGCAGATGACAGGAGAATTTTTGTGAAATAAATAAAATAATATATATATAAATCTTACTCCACAGATAGTAGGTGTGCCCATCACCAAGGTGCAGGATTGACCCATTGAGCCAAATAAACAAATACATTACAAACAGCCAATCATTTTGTTAGCAGAGCGCAAAGCTGACACTTTGTGAGGAAACTCCAGAACCTGGAAGTGAAAGGTGTGGCTGACAATAAGTGCACATACCGACGATGCAGGCAACCAATATGAGTCTCGCGGCCCACCCCATATGCAGCAATTACCACTTAAATGAGATAAATGCGGCTTCTCTTTCAAAGGAATGGACTGCTGTACAGTTTCACCAAATTAAAATTACCCTTTCATCCCATTGCTTGCAAACACCAGAATAATTTCCAACAAAATGCACTGTAAAACGTTGCCACAATGCTGCCTAATACACTGGCTGTGGAGCCAATAAGGATCGGTGAGAGCAGAGCCAATAGGTATGAGTCCTCTGGTAAAGGCAAAGTACCGACAGGGGACTGAGGGAGCTCCTGAGTGGATAGAGTGCATGTTGTTGCCAGTTTCCAGGGGTGGTCCAGCAGATATGGTGAGTTTTTGGTGTGTTCTTATTGTCAAGTTGGTGGGATGTCAGAGTGAAGAGGTCTGGTTGGGGTTCTCTTGTGCTTATCTTGTGCAAAAGTAGCGAGCAAGCTAGTTGTGAGCATAGGTTTTGTGAATGGGTGATGGTTGTGGAGCTGGCTGCAGAAGAGGAGATTTTGCTGTTGGTCCGTTCATTGATCGTTCTGTTAGAGCTGAACACTTGGCGGCTGTGAGTTGCTGAGGGGGGTCGAATTATAGGTCTGTCTGCCATTGTAGGTGGTTCTCCATATGCTCTCTAGCTGTTTTCAGTGGTGCTTGGTGAGCCGCAGGTAGTGGTGTAATAATTTGCTTGAGGTCTGGTCCTTGGGGTGGTAGAGGTTTTGAGTTGTGCCAGGGTATCCACAGAGGAGGTCATCCAGCTGTTGAGGTTATCAATGGATTGGGAGAGGTTTGCTTGCTTTTTTTTAGATGGAAAGGGCAGCAACTGGCAGCGATGCATCACATTTGTAGAAAGTGTGACTGTAAGGTGACGCCCCCACTGTCTCTATGGGTTAAGGGCAAATTGCATAACTTTAGGATAACTTTCGACATCGGGAATTTGTTTCCACTCAGGATAAGATGTCCACAGAATGATGATTTATTTAGCAAATGATACTTACAAAAGTTGTGCTACAAGGGAATGCATACATATTTCTGTCCCCGTATGGACAACACCCATTGAAATAAGTACTCCCTGAGCATTACACATAGGCAGGACAAAAGGCAGAAGCATTTACAAATATCTTTAAGGGTCCGCCAGGTGTATTTGAAAATTACGGACTGGTCACTTGTGCTTGTACTGTTTATTTAATGTTCTATGTAATGTGCTTGTGAATTTTGTTTTCCGTTTTGTGGTGTTACATTACTGGTTATTGTTTTGAATGTTTAATAGTTCTTTGAAAAATATGTATGGCCCAACAAGATGACATGAGAATAATGGTTGAATCTTGTTTGAAGAAAGTATCAAAAGAAGTAAAATAAAAAATACATGGGCTTTAGAACAAAGCACTGGAGTCTCGTATGATTAATTAAGAAACTGTCAATCTGGACCTTTGGGCCTTATTACCAACAAACTGGGATAAACATCGCAGAGCACGCTTAGCGTGAATAGATTTATCGCCGGCCATCGCTGGAATATTTTGCCATGGTAAGGCTGTATTAGCAACGAATAGCGCCATGGCGTTAAATATTCCAGCGATAGCATGAAAAACAGCCAGACATTGCTGAAAAACCAGCGAACATCCTGGCAATACGGCGAAATGCCGGCTGATACGGCCATGTGGCCGTAACCCCATAATCCACCTTCCATTATATGCATGCCTAAGTAGGGATTTTAGCAGTATTGTAACTTTCAGGCCATATTCGCGGTTAGCGCGAGTTATTGTTTCGCTTTGAGGGACTTGGTAATAGGGGGAATGTGAGTTACCGACTGTTTTCAGTCACTTTGATGTTGGGAACGCCCACTTTGCATGTCATTAGCGATGTTTATCGCTGACATGCAAAGCATTTCGGAAATGGGCGCTATTGGCAGTAAGCTGTCGCTAACAGCTGTTAGCGACAGCTTGCTGATTGGGCGATAGACATAACGCTGCTTTAGCGGCAGAAAGTGCAGCTAAAGCGGCGTAATTGCCCTTGCTAATACGCCCCAGTGTTTGTTAGTATTTAAGAGTGGTCTAGTCCAGATAGAGCATAGACCCAAGCCTTCCTTGTTTACAAAACCATAATCCCGATGGCGGGTCTGAGCCTGGCTCCACCATCAATAAGGGTTATGGAGCCTTCTGATGCTCTGAAGAGCTCCTTGAGTCCGTCGGAAGCATGTTGGAATCCCTCCACAGGTTTCACTCTGACTGCCATCATCCAAATATGGTGGTCAGACTGAAACATACGATGTTGGGTGGAAAGCCTCCGACAGCTGATCATAGGCTACCGCCAGACATCGTAATCGGGCCCTTAGTAATGGTTTCACTCTCCCCTATACTTACATTGATTTTGATAATAAGTCTGTGTTAATAGTTGCTCTCATTACTATTCACTTTAAATTGATAAACCTTGTTTGTCTGATTTTAATCATTTGTCATATTATAGTAAGCTGATAAATAGGCAGTTATTTTTCACTAAATTGTTTGATTTTCATATTTTATTCTTTACCTCTTGGTGTAAGAGTTGATATGACTCTGTGCCACACAAACACTTCAGAGTAAGCCTTCAATGTTGACTTACAGTTTGAAAAGACAAGCCAAAAGAAGTGTGTCACTTTTTATATGTAAAAGCATAATATGTAGTGTTATGTTAATTACATTTGTACAGCACTACCATTATCGTGACACTGTTGCACATTCTTTTTCTGGGAACCCTTTTATTGCAAACCTTAGAGTGCCCTTTACAAGTGTGTGTGTTATATAGTGGCATATGGTTATCTTTGACTTTAGCAGGGTTTGTTCACTATTGAGTTTGGAAGTGGTCTATGTGAATGTAACATGAATTTGATGATTATCATGTGTGCGTTTGCCTGTGTAAAAGAATGGGCATGCTAAAATACATCCTTTAATTATTGTGTCGTCTGTGGTTATTTCTTTATTGCAGTGATGTGCATTCTATATAGGCATCGCCATCCAGGTAGGTATCTATGAGGCAATGCTTTACACACAAGGGTGTCGTATTTGTATACTGGCTTTATTTGAGTATTTCTAGGGTGTATATCAGTGTAATATGTGACAGTGCAATTGGTTTAGCAGCATTATGCAAACTATAGGGTTTTGGGGGACATGTTACATGCATGAGGTCTTTGATGTTCTTTCTTGCTTGTCCTGTCTGGTGATGACCATTTATAGGTATCTTGGGATCTATTTTACATGATGATATTGTTGAGTGGATAGTAATAAATATCCAATGAAACGTAATTTATGGGATATCAGAATTTTGTTAGCAGTGCCTAATTTGTGGTGGTAGTTGCAGGTGGTGTGCACTGACACACATATCAGGGGACCACGATTTACATTCTAGGACGATGCAAGATCCTGGAGTCACATGGACACACATAAGGCATGGCATCATATTTTTTATTTTTTTTATTTATGAAGTTTTAATTAATGCGAACTTGATCCCAAAGGATATCAGAGTGCTTTACAATTTGAGGCAAAGGTAACAAATCAGAACATTAGTCTAATATTGGGAATCTAATGGGAGTTTGGGAGAATGAGCAGTAGGACATACAGTATATGAAGACAGCCAAGCCTTACTATTACAACAACATACCTTAATTCCCCCTGCTTTGAGCCACCCCAGGGTGCAAACAGTCCCCATAAAATTAAAAAATACCCCAAGACATAATTGCTGCATCTTACATCTCACAACCATGCTTCACTAACCCATCCCTCACGAGCCACAAACACCTCAAACTCATCTGCACCTCCGCGTGCTCAGAACCCCCAAACTTCTGATCCGACCCCTCACCAGTGGACCCTCTCTGAGGGGTGAATACGTCCACACCTGACTCACCAGCCACCCTCCAAATTACTGCCGACTAGGAAAACCCTGGACAGGTGTTTCCTGCCCCATCCGCAGACATAGGCTGCACAAACCAGAAACAGCTGTCAGCACCACCCAGCAAGCACTCAAACAACTCACAATACTCCAACACATAATAGGCTTTGCCAAAAAGCGACAGGTGAACCCCATTTCCCTAAAACAAACAGGCCTGCTCCAATATTGACGTGTTGCAGTACTTTCATACCCATGATTGCTCAAAAGAAACTCTCATTGCCCTATTCTGCCTTCTTCTTGCCTTGTTAACTGCAGTAAATTTGTTTGCAGCCCTTCATCCTCTTCTGGATACGAATTGGAACCTTAGGATGCAAGTTCCTGCCCATAGCTTCTCCAAGCACATCGAATCCCTCTTCATCTGCTTTAATAATGAAAGGCTTGACCGCTAACCTAAATCATTCTCTGCTAAGCAAGCACCATTAAATTCAAATATCCTCTGTCCACAGAAAGCTCTGCAAGGAATCAATCAATCAATCAATTATGCGGCTTTTGTATAGCGTGGCTTACCACCAGTGATGGTATTCAGGCTCTGGGCTGCGGGTTTCAGTCGAGGAACCGCATCATGCCATCACATCTCATGCTGCTTTTGTCCCACCATACCACCTCATGTGTGCTACCTGAGAGTCTGAAAGAGTGGCCATAAGAGCGAGAATAGGTATAATTTGAAGGCCATTGTTCCACAGAATGCTCCACGATCCAAGTAAGCATTTTGTACACCAATGTGCCCAAAACCAACCTTTGCAACAGAATAAAAACAAACCCAGTCATATCAAAGAACCAATATCACACTTCGCTAATCACAATCCTAATATACGTGTTGCACCATCCATCGTCCAAAACGTTGTGTACCCTCCATAGGCGAACCCAAGCTAGCCACCTCTGTAGCCTCCTCAATCTTGATAGTGTACCTTAACCTGCAGTCTTCTCACCCAATATGGGCAATGCCTTTCTCATCGCTCCCAGAGAACTGGAGGCCATCACTTATTATAACTGTGACATGACAAACCACCTACCGCCAAACCATTCCTGGCCACTCCAAAAAATCCCCCAAAGCTGCCACCAGGCATACATCATTACTCTCTGCCCTATTCAACAGTGTCCACCTTCCTCTACCACTCTGGTCTATCTTAGAGTGTCACAACCAAGGGCCAGATGTAGGTAGCCCTTTACCGATCGGAATCGGCCGAAAATACCGATTTTCGTCCGTTTCCGATCGGTAAAGGGCTATCGAGATGTAGGGGCACATTTTTGGTAAATTTACCGAATCAGTAATATTTACCGATTCGGTAATGATAACGATTCGGTAAAATTACCGAAAATGCAATGTAGGTAGCCAATGTTCCTTCAGCACATGGCTTAAGGAATCGGTATTTTACCATGGAATACAAATCCATGGTAAAATACCGATTCCTGTGTACATGCACATCTGTGCATGTACACATGTGCCATGTGACAGACAGACGTGCCCTTAGGGCATGTCTGTGTGCCACATTGCACACATGCCCGTTTTGGGGGTGCTAGAGGGTGTCAAAGTGACACCCCCTGCACCCTTGCCAAATTCGGTATTTACCGATTCGGTAAATACCGATTCGGTATTTGACTTTAATCCTATGGGCTTCAAAGGCCCATAGGATTCAATAGCAAATACCGATTCGGTATTTACCGAATCGGTAAATACCGAATTTGTAAGGAATCGGTAACGATTCCAGATGTTGAGACCTACATCCCATTTACCGATTTTGAAATACCGAATCGGTAAAATTCGGTATTTCAAATTCGGTAAATGGGATTTACCTACATCGGGCCCCTAGTCCTTAAACTGTTTTTTCAATAACCACCTCTCTTCGACAAAAGTCAAGCTGCCCTTTGAACAAAGCAATTCCGATCCATGAAAAGCCCCATAAAATATCCCCCGCATACACAATTTAGACACGCCTGCTTCATACCTATGACTCAGCAATGAGGTAAAACTTGTATTTCCCCCTGCAGTAATTCAAATGTGACCGGTTTGTGCAGCTTATCCCTCAAGCCTTTCATTCTTGCTCAGCCTGGCAGAATTCTCCTAGCCAACTCGCCCACTACTGGGTCATATTTGTCAGGCCATGCCCCTGGGGGCCTCCGATGGCCAGGTCCCTTCTTCCCAGCTATAGGGACACTGGTCGACAGCCACTGCCTTCTATGGACCAGGAGCATGATAGAACGGCAATTCTCAATATATAGATGAGATAGTTCAGGTATGTTATTATTCAAAAAGATTTCCTAAAAAAGACACAGGGTCAAAACAAATGTCTTAAGAGGAAGCTTTAAGAAAAGCAGATGGTGTTCAATCATCTAGAACACCATTCATACAATACATATTTTTTCACCCATTTTGCATTTAGGTGTGCAAAATATGAAGTTCACAGAAATTACACAATCCAAAGTTATCAGAATTTTCCATTTGTGAAGAACTACATCAAGCCAGTATAATGTAATCTTCACTTTCTTAATTCAAGTTGTGTGTGTGCCCTCCTGGGTGGATTTACTTGTCAAAGCTGGTGACAACCCACATACTCATATGCTTGTAGGTGTTTAGCAAATACTTGCTGGAAGTTTCAAACCCTGACAACCTCACAGATGTATTCCTGTCAAGGTCAGGAGTAGGCTGCTTCCTCGGATGTGGATGGAGAGGCAACACCCTGAATTTTAATGGGTTATGTTAGAAGGAGTTCCTCAATGCTGGAAATATTTGTTGGCGAAAAGGTACAAAATAAAGAAAGCCATTCATTTTTATTTCCATATGCGTACATTTCCAACATTCAGAACTTCCTCATGTATAAATGTTACTGTGTAAGTACTCCTGGAAAACTACAATGGTCATAGTTTTTCATACGTTCTCCAGAATTGGTTTTATGATGCAAAACATCATACATTTGTCCAAATGTGTAAATTATTCTAAGGAAGAAAATGTCTGATTCATGTGCCTTGCATTTTCAGATGTGGGTTTTCCACCTGTGAACATCAACGAAAGTTATGTAAAGGCGTTGCCACAGCGATCTTAAACCCCTTCACTTCATTACTTCTTACTTCTCCAGACATTTCATTTAGTTACCTACAGATATGAGATGCTCTAGCTTGACAAAATCACCTCACAGAAGAGTATGCTTCACTATATCTATTTCGTGCAAGAGCCAATAGAAGGGAAGCTATGAAAGGACTTGCAGTCTTTCCACAAGTGCCTCTTCTATTATTCTACTTGATTCTACTCCTAGATTCGCATTCTCCCTCTGTCGCTGTCTAAGGGCTGTCATTTAAATTCTGGTTAGAACAGATTCAGAGTTTAGCTGTGACCTTTCCTATCTTTCTTCCTCTGATCCCAGCTATTTATTTCATCCCTTTCCTTTGCCAACAGTACCAATAGTACCATCTCTAGCTCTGTGTAGAAACTATAGGTTGAACGGTTGACAGATTAAAAGGTGGGAATAGCAGAGAGTGGGTATTCAAAGGAATAAGCAGTCAGGGCTCTAGAATACTTCCCACAGGCAATAAGTATTGCAAGTATCACTGGTTCGACTTCTCTACTTGGTTCATAAAGAATAATCAAATCTTCATGATTGTGCCAGTGTGTAGATTTTTTAATTACTCTGTCAAGATTTAAAAGGGAATCTGTATCCGCACTAGGATACAGGTAAAAAAGTCTGGTCCACCGGACTGTAATCATGATGGCATGCCAGCAATGACCTTGAATCCTAGGATGAAGGGGCGAAAACTACTGCTGCACTGGAAGATGATTTGGTCGACCATTTTATCAGATGATTATTTTGAGAATGAAATCATAGATAATGAGCATATGCTTGTAGCCTTCATTATTTTCCTTTAATCTCCAGCACTTAGCATTTTCTTTTAAGTTTAGTTTATCATGCTTCAATGAATTACAATAAGATTTTAAGAAAATCTATTGCTGTGTTATCAGAAGCTGCTGGTCAGGGCATCTTTTTTTATGAGGCTAGTATGTTCCACCAGGATGTGAAACTTATAGGCATAGTTAAGGATTTGATTTAGATCTTGGCAGTAATAGTCTCACTGTCACTTTTTCGACTGATTCACCGTCCACCTACTATGCAGTCTGCCTGGTCTACTTAGATGATATCTGTTCAACAGATTAAAGACCATCGGAGTGCGCCAACTGCGCCATGTATGTTCATCCACGTCAAGGCACAGGAGGCAAAATCAGCTGCCGGAGGGAAGACAGACAATTTGTCTGCCGGGCCAATCGTGATGTGCCTCCCTGCCAATGCGACTGTGGGGATAAAACCTCCACAACTGAGTTGGCTGTTTGGAAAGGAGATAAGACAGAATCTCACCTTTTCTTTCTGTCACACTTCATTTTCCGTCATGGACCCGATCTTCCAAGTCCTGACTCTGCTGCTTGATGACAAACAAAATCAACACCGTCTTGGACGGAATCAATGGTAAGCTCCAATTTTATCTATTACGGTTTTGCTTGTCTGTTAACATTTTGGACTGGACTTGTGCATTTTTGAATCTCTCTTACAAGCAATAGCATACCAATGTGCAATGCATATGCGTTTAATGTTTACGTTTAGGACATTTTAAGAAACACACTTGATTACATTGCATTTCTAAATTTGGTGCAAGCTGCCTTAAAAAAATGGACACTTACACAAAAAAGATATCAACCAAAAAACCATCATCGGGTGTGTTTCAATAAATTTAGAAAATTGACAAATTAAATACATATGCATTGCTTATCATTGGGATAAGTGCAATGTAACCTGGTGTAGAAATTGCACTAGAAGAGGTGTAACATTTACCTTATTAATGACCTGTAAAATCAATGTCAGCCCCAAATTTGAAGCATTCAACATACCCATCCATGAAACTTTCCCTTGTCTTGTGCAAGTCCTGTATTGTATCCACATTCAATAGTTACAATTATTTTTTAAGGTATAACGCATATGTGTTTATTATTATCAGCAATCAAGGTGAAATAAACACACCTGTAGCAACACTTGAACAAATAATTTCAAACATTTATTTGTTGGGGCAAGTGTCCTTTATCATGATGTATGGCTGCACCTAAACAACCGACCATCCCATACTATTTTAACCAGTGTGTGCAATTAACAAAGTAAACATTAAAAAAAATTGTTTTTCCTGCCATAATGGCAAATAAAAATATATACTTCACATTTTAGTCAGAAAATGTGCTAGGCATCAAACAATTGCAAAGGAAAATGAATGTCAGTACAAACTTGCTGAAATCAAAATGCAGGTTTATTACGCCAAAGAGATACTTTGCTCAAATACAAAATGGATATAAATAGCAGTCTATTACTGTCCAGTGCATTGTTGTGCAGTAGCATTAAGCTTGCCTCCTAAATAACTGACAAGGAGAACCTCCTCAGGACGGGGCATTTAGTGTGTGCAGAATGGGCACCTAAATGATCTTTCTTGGGAGGGGAGGGTTTGGTTTTTGTAGGGGTAGACTTGGGTTTGGGAGGGGTGATCTTGGGTTTGCGAGGGGTGTTTTTTGGTGTGGAAGGGGTAGTTTTGACTTTGGGAGGGGTGGTTTTGGCTTTGGGAGGAGGTGGTCTTGTGTTTTGTAAAGGGTGGCTTGGGTTTTGGAAGGGGTGCTTGGCATTTTGGAGGTGTAGGTTGGGGTTTGCAAGGCAACGGCAAATAATACATTTTCACCAGGAAAATGTGTAGGATGGTCAGGAGCGAGTTGGATTTCCCAGGCAGTGGGTGATGTGCTTGTGTATGATGAGGTTGCAGCTGCAAATGGATCTGGTGTCCGTCATGTATGTTTGGCTGTGTGTTCTTCTATGTATGTTGTTCGGGTGAATATGGTATGGATGAGCGCCCTGTTGAGGTACTGGCTTTGGTGCTGGTGGTGCATGTGGGTATGGTGTCTGTGGGTGTGCTGCTGGTGGTGCATGTGGGTGTGGTATCTGTGGCTATGCTGGTGGTGGTGATGCATGTGGGTGTGGTGCTTTCTGTGGGTATGCTGGTGGTGGAGGTGTGTTGTCTGTGGATGTGGGGTGCATGTGGGTGTGGTGGTGGTGGTTGTTGTGAATGTGGTGGTGCGGAAGGTGGGTGTTAGTGTGATGGTAGGTATGGTGTATGTGCTGGTGGTAGTGATGGGTGTGGTGTCTGTATGTTGTTTGAGTGTGTGCCTGTGTTTATGTGTGGGTGTGCTGCTTGTATGTGTTGGAGTGGGTGTGTGCACAGGACTGAGTGTGCTTGGGACAAAGCTATGAATAGTGAATTGGGATGGAGAAGGGGTCTGAGTTGGGGTGCAGGGTTGGGCTAGTTATGAGGCTGCTGTGAATGAGGAGACTAGGGCTGTAAGTGCTCTCTGCCGGCCAGATATAGCACTTTGAATACCTTCCAGGTAAGTTACCATTTGTTGCATGTGGCAACTAAGCTCCTAGATGGTATTTTGGAGTGTAGTCTGGCCTCCAGAGATGTTTCATAGGAGGTCAATAGCCCCGACACTTAGGGCAGCTGGGGGGACAGTGGTAGAGGGTGAGGTGCCAACAGCAAACAAGGGGACACCCCTTTTAGGGGGGTTGGGTATGGCCAACTGAGGGGGAGCAATAGGGAGGGTGGAGATGGTTCACTGGGTGATGGACAAGGGTGCAGTTGGTAGAGTTCCTGTTGGGTTCAATACCACTAGGGAGTGCTCGCTTGTGAAGGCGTCCAAAGATGATGATGTTGAGCTGGCAGCCTCCTTTGCACTCCCCTTACCCTCCATACCATTGGGTCCATCAGTGATCTCTACACATCCGAACCACAGCTGCTTCCTACCCTACCTGGCCTCAATGTCTCCTCCGCCTGCTGCTGATGATGCTGAAATGACATATCGAATAGTTTTATTGAATCTATGTAAAGAGAACTGATCAAAAACTTTAATCACAAAACAGTTTCCTAGGGCCTCGTTATGAATGTAGCGCAATTTTCTGGATTACGCTGTGCACACCTTTTAAAAGGTGCGCACTGCACAATGTAGGAAAATGTGCCACATTACGGTGAATCCGCTGCCCCTGGGGCGCAATGGGTGTTTGAGGCACCTAAAGGAGGCATAATGTTAGTGCGCCCCCTGATGGCAGCCCTCTGGAGGGGAGAAAGGGGGTCCCATGGACCCCCAGACATCTCCGTACAGGCGGTTATAGTCACCAATTGCATTTTTAAGGGATTAAAGATCCCCTTGCAGGCGGGTGCAGTCAGTGACCATACCTTTTAGGTGGTGCACAGTCAGTGCGCCTCCTGAGAGCTTATTTGTCTCTATGCCTGTAATTCAGCATGGGTGCACATGCAAGGAAATTCCCTCATTTGCATGGGACATACCCCTATGCAAATGAGGTAACACCCTCTGAAGATAGCGCTGGCACTTTAAGGTAAATCAAAAATACCTCTGTACTGTGTGTGTTCAAGTCCAAAAAATCGGTATTATTTTCATTCACAAACAGTAAAATATATATCATTGTCTGTCAACTAATATTGCAATGTTGTACCACTATTTATGTGAACTAGAAAGCCTGTTTCCTTTTTTGGGCATTTCACAATTGTAAAACTCACTTTAAATAACTAAAGTATATTTCAAATGTAAAATATATTATATGGATTCAGTACTGAAGTAGCTTATCAATGTATCTCGCACTATGTTGATACCGATGCTGTTGAAGAAATTAACAAAATCATTTTTGTGTGGATTGACAAATAACTTCTACAGCATAAGTAAATACATAAGCCTTGAAACTTTCTAATCCACTTCAGTACAGACCAAAAACATTTCACATTTTACTCCTAAATATCATATTTTAAGTTTATTTTATCATTGTTACATTTTCTTACAAAATATGCTGGTTTTCACTTTATGCTAAAATTGGTACATCATCACCGTAAATATTGCACACACTAAATATTATGTCATTTTTTTACAAAGATTCAAATACAAATCACAATATGCACAGTATGACGCCTTAATGCATTTCTACATTTGCCTAATGAGTCATGAGTTGGGCCTGATTTTGTGTATTCCAGATGGGGTACTCCTACATATATGTGATGGAACATTCCATCTGCAAAAGTCCCTTTAAGTATTCCATTTTTCTCCATCATTGATTTAACATCTGGCATAACAAAGGACATTGAAAATTACTTTTGGGTATGTGTTACTCTGTCACCAATGTGTAGACATTCCTGTATGTGTTGTTCCAAACATCATATGCCTCTGATAAATATTTCCCAAAAAACAAAGTGGCTTGAATGCACAACTGTGAAAGAGTAAGACTGCATGAAAATCTGTCACTTTTAACATGTGCAAAATGTACACCTTCAGGAACTCTTCTTCTGTCCTGGACATGTGTCAACCTTAATGTTGATGGAAAAATGAGTTGCTGTAACAACAATTAGTTATTTAACATGTAGAACTCGCATTAGAACTAACCCCCTTAATGCTGCTGTTGGGCTCTCAACTGCCCATCAAGGTCCAAGTAGGACACTGCAAGAATGTGGGCCATCAGGGGTCAGGATGTGGCACACACGCTGAATACATTGGGAGCACTTGCAGAGCTGGACTTATGATGTCTTCTTGGTCCTACGTCATAGGTCCTCCCACCTCTTACAACAGTGAATGCTGTGCTGCTTGGAGACCCCCGGGGTCCACACCTTCATGGCGATGGCCTTCCATATCTCCTTTTTCTGATGGGTGTTGAAATGTATGGATACAAGAAATAAAAGAAAAAAGAATTTTTTTGTGACTTGTTTGTCTTTATTGATGTAACTCAATTTTACTACATCAATCACAAGATACTTCTCATCAGTGAATATCATTGTGAAATACTGAAGGCTAAACAACTTCCACATTAGAACCAGATTCTCCTACCTCAAGCTACTTCGAATTGATGCTTAATGTCCATAGAGCCAGATACTATGGTTTGAACTAAATACCAAGACTAAGGGCTGCCATGTGTGTCAGTGAGAACGCACTATTTGGTGATGTATGAACATATGTGCACATTAAGGGGATATATTTGTATGGGTGACTGAGAGCATGTGAAATGTAAACAGTTCAATTAATAACTGTCCAATTCATTTTTCTTTCACCTAACCCCTTGCACGCTGGCCATATGTTCATGCTGTGTTGGGGCGAAATAGAGAGTGGGCGGAGTTTTGACGGCCCCCAGCCGTTGTTAGCACATGCCCATCGTGACGCGTGATGGCCGGGGGCCGTCCTGAGCACGAAAGGGGTTAAAAACATTCAGAAGCATCATTTTGTTCACAACTCCTATTTTGAGTTGGCAAGGAATTTTTTCTAAGAGTGCAATACCTCAGTTGTTCATCTCTGTGACTCAGCCCTGGTCTGGCCCACTTACACATTTTGTACATCAATATGGCATACATGACCGTTTTCACAGTAGCAGATATGGCACAGGTCTATTTGAGATTAGTCATATTTATTGACATTGCAATATAGTTCTGTCCATAGCAGTCAGAATTGAAACTACATATTGCAACTCATTTGTGTATCCCTCCTCCTCCTCAGTTGTCCACAATGTACCCGCATATGATGCATATTTTTCCTGGCTAAGTATTAATAGTAATATCTTCTGAATGAGACAATTGAAATGCCTTGAGGGGGCCCCATATATCTCTGGGGCATTAAGTTGGTGGAAGCAACTCAGTATAAGTAAGTTCTTGGTCCTGCCAGTATATCATGTCTCTGATCCATTCCTTGAACTTAGGAGCTCTTCCTCGCCCCCATCTACATGCTACTCTTCGTTTAGCTAGTAGAAGTCCTAGTGACAAGAAAAGTCGGTATCCGACTTCAACACATTCTGTGTATCCCAATAGAGCTAATGTGGGGGATGAGGGAATTGAGAGCGACGTCATATGTTCTAATGCTGCAAACACTTGTTGCCAGTATTCATTAATGTTATTACAGTTCCAAACAAGATGAGAAAGTCTGCCTCTGCTATCCCACACCTGTAACATTGATCATTGT
Organism: Lissotriton vulgaris; assembly: GCF_964263255.1. NCBI lineage: Eukaryota > Metazoa > Chordata > Amphibia > Caudata > Salamandridae > Lissotriton > Lissotriton vulgaris. The sequence goes on from NC_141689.1 coordinate 480,880,660, forward strand.
CTCGCAATTTGTATTTACACATTTTGACAGGGTTATAATAGGTGAGGTGCAAAAATGTATAATGAGTAATGTGTAAGCGGCTGTTGTCCGAAACTTGTTCTGTTTGAATACAGCAATGGGTCCTTTGCTTATCAGTTATTCGCTGTCCAATATCTGTAGCCCATTTTTGATTTGGAGCACATTGCTCTAGAGCCTGGTTGGTATATATGTTGTAATATAGTGCTGGTGCTACGTGTGCAGGCGTTTCACACCATAGCATCATATATAGCGGGGTTAACACCTGTGGCTCCTGCAGATAAAAGGGGGTGAGTGTTATTTCTGCGCCCTTGCAAATGGCGATTACTAGCCCACACCACCTCCCTTGAGTAACCTTCAGACTGCTCTGCAACGCTACCCTCTGAGAGTCAGGCGCTACAATTGGGTGTTTGGTTTCCAGTGAATGACAAATGTAATCATGTTATTTGTGCAGGCCTCACAGATGCTGCCTTGTTTTCCAACAACCATTTTTCCCAAGATAGCAGCCGCAAAAAACATAGCCACAGACAAACCCGGCAACTATCACTAATGTGATGCAGAGTAGGCATTCCCGTGGAAAAAGCTCCGACAACCCCACTCTTCAACATTCTCAATGACCAGCAAGATCAGCGATATGACCACAAAACATGCGATGAGGCCCGTTAGCAGCAAGAAAATAACACCTGCTCTGACCTGGTGTAAAGTCGGACAACAGCCTGCACCACAAAAGGGAGCCCAGCCCAGAGCCACGCCTGAAGGGCAACAGATGCCATGGAGCCACTGATCATTCATGCCGGACATCCAACAGAGTCACAACACCCACCGCAACCACCCCCAGCACCCCCCCACCCCAGGCCCCCCCAGACAAAGACATGCCACATCAACTACACTGAATCATGTACCAAATAATTCACCTTATGTCGCACAATCACATCTGGCAACATGCATGGGTTGTCACAAAAATGAGCATCACACATTCACCTTCGAATCAACAAATGAAAATGTATTCAAATAAACACAGAACAGAAATGAAGACACATGGCGGCTCCCCTCGGGACAATCCGTGGATCACAGCCTGCAAGACAAAAATCATGATGAGAAGGTGTGTCCTGCACTCATCAAGGGACAGAGAGAGAACTAAGGAGAGAGAGAGAGAGAGGGAGAGAGAGATGGACGGACAAAGAGGGAGAGAGACAGATAGACGGAGAGTGAGGAGGAGAGAGAGCTAGACAGACAGAGAGGGAGATAGAGAGATAGATGGACAGAGAGGGGGAGAGAGAGAAAGACAGACAGAGAGGGTGAGAGAGAAAGATGGACAGAGAGGGGGAGAGAGAGAAAGACGGACAGAGAGGGAGAGAGAGAGAAAGATGGACAGAGAGGGGGAGAGAGAAAGACAGAAAGAGCGGGGGGAGAGAGAAAGACGGACAGAGAGGGAGAGAGAGAGAAAGACAGACAGAGAGGAGGAGAGAGAGAAAGACGGACAGAGAGGGGGAGAGAGAGAAAGATGGACAGAGAGGGACAGAGAGAAAGACGGACAGAGAAGGGGAGAGAGAGAAAGATGTACAGAGAGGAGGAGAGAAAAAGTTGGACAGAGAGGAGGAGAGAGACACAGATAAAAGAAGAGATGGACAGGGAGAGATAGTGCCGACACTCAGGCCTCACTGCTCAACTGCTGACACCAGTGTGTCTCCAACCACGTGCTGATATGTAGTGCAGTTCACCAGGTCCCACATCTGAAACAGATCCGTCATCTGAAACCGAGTCCAGATACATGAATGTCACAGTACATACAATTGAACACAACATCATCGCCTCTCCACCCCAGCGCATCCAGGCAGCCACACCCCAGCCCCTCTGCCACCCCGCGGTGCATGCCCATCCCTGTGCACCCAGGCAGCTGCACCCCAGCCCCTCCCAATGCCCAGCGGTACATGCCAACCCCTGTGCACCCAGACAGCTGCACCCCAGCCCCTCCCACCACCCAGCGGTGCATGCCCGCCCCTGCACACCCAGGCAGCTGCACCCCAGCCCCTCCCACTGCCCAGCAGGAAATGCCCAACCCTGTGCACCCCGGCAGCTGCACCCCAGCCCCTCCTGTTGCCCAGAGGTGCATGCCCACCACTGCGCACCCAGGCAGCTGCACCCCAGCCCCTCCCATCACCCAGCAGTGCATGCCTGCCCCTGCGCACCCAGGCAGCTGCACCCCAGCCCCTCCCACCACCCAGCGGTGCATGCCCGCACCTGCGCACCCAGGCCTCACTGTCACCTTCAGCCACCGGTGTATAGAAAAGAGGGCCCACCATGTGCCGCTGTAAGCCACAAGCCCGGGGCCCGCGGACTTGACACTCTCCACATCATGCAGCGCTGCTCCGCAGGCCACCAGGTTGCACTTTTGATGCTGGGTCTTGATTTCGCCATGGCACAGGACATACCAGTGCACAGGGCTTCATCGCAGGCTGCACACCCGCTTAGCCCTTGAGGTGCCACTAACTCTGTGACCCGCAAGGCCATGCCACGTGGCGGATAGGCCCCCGCTGTCCACTGGCTCAGGCCTAAACTGCGGTCCAGCAGGACACATAAAACCTGAGCAGTTCAGACCGTCGGGACAGGGCATCATTGCAGGCTGCACACCCGCTCAACACTTGAGGTGCCCATACCTCAGTGCACCAAAATTCACAGTATCATGGCGGAGTGTCTGTGAGGGCTGTAGTGTATCCGGTGTGACCAAGTCTTTGCCCCGCAAGTCATGGACCATCTCTGATTGGGTATCGTGGTGCGAACACCATCATGTCACCTCCGGGCCAGCGGAATGTGATGTTGCAGGCCCTTGTGCCCCATGCCTACATGCACACCACACGGATACACCCCAAGAGAGGTTGGAAATGGCATTGAGCACGTGCCCGCCCCTTTTTATTTGCAGGGTCACATGTCCTGTGATGCATGTGCTGGATGGGTGTGGTGTGGGTGTAAACCAGCCATGAGGGAGTGGCTGTGGCATGCTGACAACTAGACCTGTGATCTGCAAATCACTACAGGGAATTCCTGGCACATGTAGCATTGTCGTGATCCCCTGTGTGCACAATGGGCTGGCCTGGCGTATGCCAGTCCAGCATAAGGGTTTGAACAATGACCCGGGGTTCTGGGCATTGTTCCGTACGGGGCTGGACAAGGAAGCAACGAATGCGTGTGTCGCTGTTGGTGCGTCTCAATACCATAGAGCCGCCCAATATTCCCGTAGGGACTGGGTATATTCAATAACAAAATGCAAATGTCCCTAAAGGAATTATTTTAACTATCTTGTAATTTTTCAAGTTACGTCACAATCGTGAACATCACTGAACAAGTAGGAGGAAGTACCTGAGCTTAAATCAAATACCCCAATATATCAAAACATTAGATATTTATTTATAATTTATCATAAAAGCTTTTTGATTCCATACATAATTTTAGGCAACCATCACAAAGCTGATAATTCAATTCTCATTAGCAGCAATGTAAAAGACCTTTTGCTAAGATAATGGATAATTAGATCACCATTATAAATGACAGTTCATCAAATTATTTCATCTAATACATCAACTCATAAAACAGATGAATATGCAAAATGGTGCTGAATGTCGACGTTTCGGTCCCTCGTTGGTCTAGACGATCCGTAGGACCATCATCAGGACGATGACGTTGCACAAATGAATAATTCTAAAAAACACATGAAACAGACTTTAACTCCTACATCATAATAAGGTATTGTTTGTTCACTCACAAAGAAAACAAAACAGGTCTAACATCTAAGATGAATAATGTGCTACCCAAAGACACAAATATCACTACACAAAACCAATACTGTGACAGTGAAAACACCAGATGGCCCTAATCACCAGTCAAAGTAAACCTAACTCAGCTAAACACTTACATAAAATATCACAGACAGGAAGTGTCCTGATTACGAGCAATTCCACTCTGCCCCACTACTGAGAAAATACAGGAAATAATAAATAATAAACCCATTATCCGGCGTCAGTTCGTAAAACACAAGCTCTATGTGACAAATGCCAAGTACTCACATGGTCTCAATTTACTATCACTTCCCAGCTAGATAGAGATGATTTACCCTCTTGATTATATATTTCGACTTTGAACTGTAAGTATATTGTTACTATACTGTGTCTGGCCAACCCCATTTTCGTTTTTGTTCATGTTTACAAACTAAACATTGGGATATAATGATGTGGACTCAGATATACCTGTTGATTACAGTGCAAGCGGCATTCGTTTCAGTATAAAAAGGTACATTCTAAGATGGCCGCGCTGTTTTCTGGTCCGATGACGTCACATAGTAGGTAGACGATTCCGTAACTTTAAACGGCTGACAAACGCCGGGTCTGCATTCGGACTCGGGTAGCCGAAGATCACGCTCTGGAATTTTATGGATGCGATAGCCTACGAATTAAGTAAGTTGTGCACTGTGTAAATAATGACATCCGTCTCTGGGAGTTCATTGCTTTGGTACTGAGACTGTGTGTATCTTACAGATATCGTGAGACGGACTTGAAACAACTCAGTAGGTTAGTAGACACGTGTGGTGGTGTTCTGTTGGACTCTATCTGGATTCAAATGAAGAGGGAGTTAGACTAAATAGTTAGCTTTTCTTTCTTTCTTTCTCCCATTTTTTCTGGTTCTTGCTGGGAAGTGATAGTAAATTGAGACCATGTGAGTACCTGGCATTTGTCACATAGAGCTTGTGTTTTACGAACTGACGCAGGATAATGGGTTTATTATTTATTATTTCCTGTATTTTCTCAGTAGTGGGGCAGAGTGGAATTGCTCGTAATCAGGACACTTCCTGTCTGTGATATTTTGTGTAAGTGTTTAGCTGAGTTAGGTTTACTTTGACTGGTGATTAGGGCCATCTGGTGTTTTCACTGTCACAGTATTGGTTTTGTGTGGTGATATTTGTGTCTTTGGGTAGCACATTGTTCACCTTAGATGTTAGACCTGTTTTGTTTTCTTTGTGAGTGAACCAACAATACCTTATTATGATGTAGGAGTTAAAGTCTGTTTCGTGTGTTTTTTAGAATTATTCATTTGTGCAACGTCATCGTCCTGATGATGGTCCTACGGATCGTCTAGACCAACGAGGGACCGAAACGTCAACATTCAGCACCGTTTTGCATATTCATCTGATTTAAGAGTTGATGTATTAGATGAAATAATTTGATGAACTGTCATTTATAATGGTGATGAAATTATCCATTATCTTAGCAAAAGGTGTTTTACATTGCTGCTAATGAGAATTGAATTATCAGCTTTGTGATGGTTGCCTAAAACTATGTATGGAATCAAAAAGCTTTTATGATAAATTATAAATAAATATCTAATGTTTTGATATATTGGGGTATTTGATTTAAGCTCAGGTACTTCCTCCTACTTGTTCAGTGATGTTCACGATTGTGACATAACTTGAAAAATTACAAGATAGTTAAAATAATTCCTTTAGGGACATTTGCATTTTGGTATTGTTTTTGTTGTTGCTGTTGGTGCGTCGGCACCACCCATACAACATTAGGCAATGTGTCACCCTGTGACCCAAGTCCAACAATATGGTCCACATGGACGTAAGAGGAATTCACTGACCCTACCTTCATACATATTAGCACACTTGAAAGACCATAGACTCAACACATCTGTGTAATTCAGAATGTTTAATGCACATTCAGTGGAGTGTTGAATTTGGAGCAGTAGAGAGTCATGCAAACCCCACTTTACAATGTTGGCCCATGGAAGGCCAGTCATAGTCCTTCAGGGAATGACAAGTCCAAAGAAAGAGGAAGACTTTAGTCTGCAGTCTGATTGCTGTGTCATTGGCGATCAAACAGAATATGGCAATCCATTGCGAGGTTCCAGGTGAGTATCGCAGAGTGCATCTGGGGACAGTAGAAGGTGATGATGCAGAGGGCAGAACCAAGCTGAAACTGGCCATATGGTGGAGATGAATGCTACTGCGTCCTTCTTACCATGAAGGCAATTTCATCTGCATCTTCGTCCTCTGCTGTTCCACGTGCCTCACTTGTGGGTGGTGCTGGCCTTTCTCCAGCACTGTGTGGCAGTGACACCTCAGGGGCCGGAGGTAGAATGTCTGCCGCACTGTGTGGCACCTATACTTCAGGGGACGGAGATGTGGATGTAGTGGTAGCGGCAGCATGCATCAGCGCCACGCCTTGTGGCAGCAATTGCCATGAAGATGGTTTTGAGGTCCTTGAGGAACCCAGCTACCACTCGCTGGTTTGCAGCCGTGGCAGCGCTCTTGCCGCATTGGCCCGCTCCATGGTCTCCATTAACCTCCGCATGTGTCCCAACCCCCGGGTGACATCGTGACAGTTGTTCCAGTCTCTGAGTCAGGGCTCCAGCGATGTCAGCCATGGTCCATTGGAGAGCATGGAGTGGACTGTGGGTATCTGTTAGGGACTGTGAGTGGTCTCTGATGGGACTTAGACACCCACGTATGGCATCTAGTTTGTCTGCCATGCAGTCAAAGCCCACCCTCACTTGTTTAGCCCACTGCTCCTGGCATCCCAACACACGGCGTTGGAAGGCTATGTGTTCTTCATGGGGGTCCTGGGAAGTAGACCTGGTGGTGGGTGCTGCCTGCTGTGTGGTCTGTGTAGGGGGTGGGGTGTCCTCGTTGCAGCTGGAGTTGGGCTGCGGAGGCTGTCAAACTCTTGGAGGGCGTCTGAGTCGAAGCTGTGGTGGTCCTCTTCGTTATCAGAGAGGAGATGTTAAGGCTGCTCTGCAAGAGGTGTTGATTGTCCCTCTGCAATGTGAAGGGGAGATGCAGTTTAACAATGGGTTCACATGTATGTTGTCACATTGTACATGTTTACATACGGACCGCATGACAGTGTACATTGTGGCTGTTTGGGAGGAACTGCCTATTTGATGGGGGACAGTGGACATTTTGACAACAAACATGTGTGTTTGTACTTGTACATTATCAACTCACATTTCCCTGCAATGCCACGTGTGATTGTCCAGTGTCTACATCTGCATTTGTTTGTCTGTTTTTTTCCTACTTTTATGGTGATTTTTCCTGCCTAAAGCAGGTGAATTGGAGGCCTGTAGCTGGTTTTCACTGATTTTTGTATCATGATTATCCTCATCGCAGCTTTCTTTGCATTCTATTGTTTCGCATTTTTGCGGCATGGTGTTGATTTTAATGTGGACATTTGACACGTTATCTGGAGACTATCTCATGGTACCGCCGTGTGTGCAGGAAATGTGCCAGTGCTGAATCTAGGTATCCAGCACTGAGTTAGAAAAGTAATGTAAAAAGTAACTTACCTGTAATTTAATGAAAACGCCTATTCATTTCAATGTACTGTATTTGCTAAGTATTGCAACCTACTGCATCCGCTGCAAATCAAACTAAGTACAATTCCTATTGCATTTCCAAACTGTTCTACAATCCACAACGTATTACTGTAAAGTATTTAAAGATTACCTGTGCCAGGCTTGCTTGGTTCTAAAAATAAAACAACAGTATTTTTTATACAAAAACTATTGGCCTAGAGTTCAGTTCTTGAGTGTGTGAATTAATTTGCTGACTGAGTGTGTACATCAAATGCTTAACACTGTCCTCTGACACTGGCTTACTGCTCGTCCACTCTACCACAAGTAAAGAGTAAGGTTCTATCTAACTTTAACCTCTGCCTACCTCTGGGGTCACCTGGACTCTATACACACTATAGCTCATTTTGGTGTAGTATATATAGAGCCGGTTTCCTACAAAAATGAACTCTAGTTTTAAAACATTTCTTGCATTTCGAATGTATTACTGTTTTGGCAGTGCATATACATAGTTTACACATTGCCTCTAAGTTAAGGTTGTGTGTTCTTTGCAAGAACTACTAGAGGATTGGCCTTTGGTTTATTTAGTGACTTTAGAGGTTCACTGTGACTTTGTGATTATTACCAAGGGTGGGTCGTTACCCTCCGCAGCTAATACACACATTTCTTACAGTTAAGTATTACATTTACAATTCTGTGACATTTAACAGTTTAAGTTGGTGAACATGGAATATAGGGGGTGAAAAAGATACAAGCATTTTACAGTTGCACACTTATTAATGAAGGATGAAAGAAGTAACCAGGCTTTGAATCATTAAACAAATATAATGCAACATGACATTGAAGATTATTCTGTATTTACCTTGATTTTGTTTTCATTAATATTTATAGTTGGCAGCGCTGCCTGGGGATTCTGAAGGGAAAACAGTTCCCGATGCAATATGCATTGTCTTGTTTCACTTATTAAACCTGTTGGCTTTGTTGGAGTTTACAGTAGAACTGGCGCAGCTGGGGAATGGGATTAAGAAAGCTTACTCCACGGTACAGCGTATTCCCTTTCAACTTGCTGGATCATACTGAAATAGCTCCAATCCCTGCTTGGCAAGAGGCCTACATTCAGTTAATTCCAACTATATTTTTTCCTTGGCAGGCATAATAAACTAAAATATTGAGAGGAATCATTCCTTTCATTAGCTAATGTTAAGATCACCTCGTTTTCTTCTCGAATAATACCAGACATTGAAGAAAGATTATAATTTTGCTCCTGGTTTATAGCTGGTTAGAATAATTCTGCATGGTGACTTTAAATTACACTCGAGAGCCCTCTGTAGGGGATTCATGCTGCCATGGAGGCAAGATGTATAATGTAAATTGCCCCCTCATCCGGCCCCACCATTATACCTGCACGGGCCGCAGTGATTTCAGTGATTCCACCCTTCTGGCACATTTAAAAGATTTCACATTAGCATCAATTTTAGGTCAATATCAGAATGCCTGGACCACAGACACCTGCAGTTATTAAGCAATGACAAATAGGAGTTTTCACACTTATTTTGGCTTTTATTTTTTCCTACTCCTGGGAATTAGGTTTTCATTTAATTACTTCTCTTCCCATACCTCTTGTGTTTATAACCGGGTTGAATATTTCCACTGTTTGGATTGGAAATGTCAAATCCTCAGTTTTTGTACTGTTCAAATACAGATAATTCTCTTTCATCCAATAGCACATGTGGAAATGTGTATTATTGGGCTGAAGCCTGCACTCATCTCTCATGTGGTGGTAGGTCGGGTTGTTTCTGCCATATTAGATGTAATTAGTTACTTTCTCTTAGCTAGCTAATTGTGTGGATGTTTTTATTGCCAGTGTTCTGCATGCAGATACAGGGGGCTCATAATTTTTTAGGTCTCACTGAGTCAGCGCTTGCGCTGCTCTGACTCAGTGAGACATTTTGTAAGCAGGCTTTAAAAGTGCTACCAAACGCTTGGCCACCAGCTTGCGATTACGAGCACAAGCGCGCATGCCTTGCTCTTCCTCTCCAATGCAGCGCACCTCACTCCACCCTTCCCCGACCACAGAGCGCGTCCCACCGATTGCTTTCACGGTCTTTCGCGCGCTTGTTCTGTAGTGTGAACAAAGTGCTGTAAACTATGTTTTCTAGTAATCAAAAGTAAAGAAATAGATGTTGTTTTCTATTTCTTTACTTTTGCAATAATTGCGGTACCCCCGCTTTACTTTTAATGTTAAAAAGTAAAGCGCAGGTGGCGCGATTATAGCAAAAGTAAATAAATATAAGGTTTTTTCTATTTCTTTACTTTTGCTATAATCGCGGCACCCGCGCTTTACTTTTATTGTTAAAAAGTAAAGCGCGGGTGCCGCGATTAGAGAAAAAGTAAAAAAATAGATTATTTTTCTATTTCTTTACTTTTGCTATAATCGCGGCACCCACGCTTTATTTTTAACATTAAAAGTAAAGCGTTAGTGCCACGATTATAGCAAAAGTAAAGAAATTTGAAAAAAACATCTATTTCTTTATTTTTGCTATAATCGCGGCACCCGCACTTCAAAAGTAAAAAGCTTTATTGATTCGGGAACCTCAATATATTCAGTGTATTCCTGCTCCCCTTTAATGACTAAAAACACTCCCATGTTGCTCAGATATGACAGCTCAGTATTCAAATGCATGCATTTGCTGATGCTGTGCTGATAAGGCCAACATCCAAAAAATCTGTTCCTCACATTCCTCCTTTCTCCTTCCTGTAGAAACCTCATGGGCATTTCCATACTAAAGCCTCTAGGGCAGTGGCCATAATGTCTCTTCCCAATCCTTGCACAGTTACAGGTGCAACCCCCAATAAGTACTGGACATACTCTTGCTTTCTCTCTGTTCATGTTTATGCATACTAGTGCTCATTACATAAGTTCCCAGTTGTCCCAGGCACTGACCTGCACCTCGCTGTGTCTTCTGCTCTGCTGATTTGCTTGTCCCGCCATAATTAGCCTCCATTTCGATCTAATTTATTTAAATGCCCGTCAGCCAATCATTCCAGTGGCTCATAGGCTCATAAGTTTCCCACCAATCATCAGAAAGAAACCATGTGTCTCCTCTCTGGTCCTACATTATTCTCAACTATTCATGCACGCCCCTGTCACACCCTGGGGTCCCAGTGAATCTTAGTAATCAGCCACTCCCAGGCTTTCGTAAAGTGAGCCTATCATTTCACTGTATCTCTGATCAGTCCATCTCCCTTCTGGTCTGCCACCACCCGCACTCATGCTATATGCTCATTTCTACCATGTGGTACTTTCCACTGTCCCGGCCCTCGAGCCGCCTTTCGACAGAAGTCAATATAGTCCAATCGGGGCATGTCAATGTCCCCTACCTGACCATGGGCGTTGCTCATGCGCTATTGGTGAATTTCGGAGATGTTGCTATTTCGGTTATGTATCACCCTGAGAGATCTGTTCCTACAATATCTATTACTAGGGGTGGGTGGAATTTAAGTAATCGTATTACGCAAATCTCAGCGAAATGGTAAAAAATCTCTGCGAAAACAGAAATTCCACGAAAACACGGAATTGCTTGTTTGCGATGCTTTTTTGCTGTTCGCAATTGCTGTTTGCGTGCTCGATGGGAAATATCTTGCAAACATGCATTTGAGAACGTGAACAAGCAAAAAAGTTCGCAAAGTCGCGGAATGCAGAATTTTAGGTAATTTCCCGTTCTCCGCGGAATGTGAAATTTCGCAAATTCCGGAAATTCCGCGAGCAGAACGGATTTTACCACCCAGGCCTATCCATTACCTAAAACATATATACAAATGTCAAAGGTCAGTTGAGACCCCACGGGCATGTAATCACCCCCTGCCTGTCCTGCCTAATCTTGTGCTTTTGTAACGAATTTTCAGTGAAATATGCAGATGCCGATATTTCTGTTCCAAGGCACCACGTGCGTCGGTTCCTGACTTCACCAAATATTATAATCAATGTAAAAAACAATAACTGAGTGCAGCTCTCCCTCCTCTCAAATGACATACCGTTGGTGATCAAAGCCCACAGAGGTTAAACACTAGGGTCCAAGAGAGATGGGAAGCTAGCAAACTGGCACACTTTGAGTATGGCGAAGGTACCAGTAAATTGCTCGCATGGAAAACAAAGACCGAGTTAGTCCCTAATAACATTAACTCTATTATGACTGACGGCATTACAGTTTCTACTGATGTGGATATTAGGAGAACACTCTGTGACTTTTTTAGTAACATCTACTGTGAAGATATTCAAGTAGAGTCAAAGCAGGTGGAAGATTGGCTGGCGGAAGTTTCTCTCCCCACTCTGACAGTAGAACAAAGTAATAAACTTGACGCTCAGATTTCACAAGAGGAAGTCAAGAAAGTTAGAGCCAATAGCAAAAAGGGTAGAGCTTCAGGCCCCGATGGATTGCCATCTGAAATCTATAAATCTTTATCTCCAATTATTATTCCTTTTTTGACTGAACTCTTCAATAAGATCCTTCTTGAAGGGGTGCCCCCACCTAAATCGTGGGATAATGCATCAATTACATTGATCTTAAAACCAGGCAAATCAGCGTTAAACTGTGGTTCTTATTGGCCAATTTCCATACTAAATACAGACTATAAAATATTTACGTCCGTTCTTGCGAATAGGTTGGGGGTAGTTGCAACAAACATCTTACATACAGATCAAAAGGGATTTGTAAAGGGGCGTCAGTTACATGAACTGACATATGATCTTATAGGTGCTATTGATATGGCGACGGTGACATCACTTCCTCTAGCTGTACTGACCTTGGATGCCACCAAGGCATTTGATAGAGTCAATTGGGTCTACTTATCAGAGGTACTGGAAAAATTTAATTGAGGCAACAAATTTAGACGCACTATTAAACTCTTATATAAGAATCCATCAGCATCTTTGCTTGTTAACGGTGAATTATCGGACCCTTTTAATATTACTCGGGGAACCCGACAAGGAAGCCCCCTGTCCCCACTCCTATTCGATCTTTATATAGAGCCTTTTGCTCAAAAAATTCGAGACAATAGTAATATCAAGTCTTTTGTGTTTGAGGGCTGGGAGAGGAAGGTCGCTCTATATGCGGATGACCTTCTTATTTTCACATCAGAGTTAAGATCAGCATTTCCAACACTAATTACGTTGGCTAAAGAGTTTGGAGCAGTATCGGGCTACGAGGTTAATGCAGCCAAGACAGACATTATGGTCTGGAATGACCCTGAGCCCGTTGTGGGAGTCCAGATAAGTCCAGTTCTTCGATACCTGGGTTTGAACATATATAAAAACATAGATGAGATAGCTCCAGCAAACTTTTTGCTCATCTCTAAAGAATGTCGTAGGCAAATGAGATCATGGTCCACACTGCCGCTATCTTTGTTGGGTAGATCTAACCTAGTAAAAATGATGATCTTACCGAAGATCACATTTTTATTTAATACTATTCCTCTTTTTTTTTAATGCTAAAATGATAGCCAAACTTCAAAGTGATATACGCTCTTTTATATGGAATAACCATAACCCAAGAATCTCCTGGAAGAAGATCAGGCGTCGTAGAGAGAAGGGAGGTTTGGCTGCTCCGGATTTACAACTATACGGGTGGGCTTTTCAAATGTCCCATATCAGGATGCTGTTAAAATCTCCTATAAATCTAGAGAGTGGACACATGTTTGCTGTACTACTTAGAGGAGAAAAAGTGGCAGATCATGAATTTTTGTTTAAATTTGGGGACCCCAAGTTTTTTAAGAAACTAAAACTAAAAGTGCTTAGAGATGCAGGTAGAACATGGACTAAACTTAGGTGTACCATTAAAATAGACTACTATTCTGCTAAAGCCCCGTTATGGAATTCCCCTGGCACTCCGAGCTGGCTTTTGGATAGTCTTGCAACACCATTACGTGAGGCAGGCATGGAAATTTGGGGGGACATATTTGTTGAAGGAAGTCTACTACCATGGAGGTTTTAAGTTTAAAAGTGGGGCCTAGGTTGTCTAGGTTTAAACATCTTCAAATGCAAAGCTGGGCAAATGCAAGGTCCCTTGTTAAAGGTAGATTTCATTTAGGAGGTGATAGTGCATTGGTGTCACTACTAACGGATAGACTCCCATTTCAGAAAGAAGCCTCAGTATGGTATAACCTATTATTAGATGAAGCAGAGGGTGAGTTCTTATTACCAGATCAGCTATGGTCTACACATATGATGAATATTAGTGCTGAGAATATGTGGCAAGAATCTTTTAAAATCATGTGGAACATAGTAAAACCATCTTGGCTACGCCGAAACCATCTGTTCACATTACATAGGGCCTACTATTCGCCTCAACGCCTGTCAAAGTTTACAGACAATATGCAGGCTCTATGCCCCAAATGTGGTTTGGCAGAGGCCTCGGACTTACATATGTTCTTGGAGTGCCCATTGCTAATACAATTCTGGAACTCTGTTTTGACTTCAATATCCACCTCTTTGGGATCGCCATTAACTTTATCTCCGGCTCTTGTTATTTTTGGTATTTCTCCAGAGTTCCATGGTCCATCAAAAAACCTAATTTTCTTCTGTATTTTGTTGGCAAGGAGGGAAATATGTAAGAAATGGAAAGATTCAACACCTCCAATGTTGCTGGATTGGCAAAGGTCAGTTCTACAAACATCAAAGATGGACCTTTCAAGAGTAGGAAACCAAAATAAGAAAAACTTCTGGAGCTTGTTAAAATGGTAAAGAGCTTTGGTTGATCTTGGGGTTTTTTTTTTCCCCCCAAGGTCTGATGATTATGCTGCTTGGCATCCTCTTCCCTTTCCGTTTGACTATACCCAATATATTCCAACACGATGGGTATATGAACGCAGCATGTGTCCCATATGGTTATTTCAAAGTGGCTTTGTTGGATCACGATACTACTTACTGTGGAGCTAGTAGAGTTGCTCTCTCCTCGGAGCTCCTTCCAGTTTATCTGAGACAGTAAGCTCATTTCCACATGCTACTAGTTGATCACCAAGGGCGAAAATGAGGACACAAAAAAAAAATAACTGAGTGCAGCTCTCCCTCCTCTCAAATGACATACCGTTGGTGATCAAAGCCCGCAGGGGTACTCTGCACCCGAATGGCTTGCTTGCTATGTTAGACGCGTCCCTAGGCACATCTGGCGAAATTTCCAAAATAGAACCTCGATTACATAAAAAAACAAGCATTGGCATAGCCAATAGGTCTCGCTTTTGAGACCTTATAAGTATTTAGTTATGCAGCACAATTTCCTTGGTGCAACAACATCAACTGTTGCATGGCAAAACACTTATAAGGTCCGAAAGGTGAGACCTATTGGCTAGGCCAGTGCTTGTATTTACAGGTAGTAGTTACAGGTTGTTAGTCTTTCCCCCACATGGTTTGTAAGTCATCCATCCTTAAGTAAGGGATCATACCATATATCCTACTAAAGTTCCATCTGATCAACTAAAAAATCTATAATGAAACAATGCCTACACAAATGAGGATTGGTCAATCTCCAATTTGAGTTTGTTACATGTAAGCTTCTTCGCCTCGAAACTAAAAATGGAAGTCATGAGCTTCATGGACCATGGAAACTCATGTGCTGCAATAAAAAATGGTATCTAAGCACGGTTAACGACAACCTTTTATCCCATTATTTGAGATTTATGGAATCCTACACATGAGATGATAGCACTTTTCTCTGAAAGGAGGGAACCTTAAACATACAGCATATTCATGGTTCCAAAATTATTGGAATTACTGTGGATAATCTGGATGATCACCTTAGGCTACAGAGACTTCCTTGAGATTACCTTCAACTTATTTTATGGCATGTGTCATAAAATGTTGTTTTTCTGGTGTGTATAGTATACAGGCATGGTTTTTACGGCTCATGGGGCTGAGTTTGGATCCTACTCAACCACTTGCAGTGGTAATAATGGACTATTATTCGCTTTTTATATTTGGTCATTAACATTGAAGGAAATGCAGTGAGGTGATAACTATATAAATGTGTATAATGCAATCGAACACCTTGTAGGATGAACAAGCATCAGGGACCTTTTATTAAGCAGTAATCTGAAAAACAATAAGAAATAGAATCAAGAAGGTACAAAATGAAACACAAAGGTTTTTTTCAGCAGCACAATGATGAACCTGAATTGAAACCCTTCACTGGCTTCCAGGAACACATGCAGTAGAGTTCAAAATCCTCTGCATTAAATAATATGTTGGGAATCTATAGTACTGCAAAAAAAACTTGTATACAATGATCATCTTCAGCACTACAGTTAAAATTCAGAGATTCAAGAACTTCAAGAAAGTTTTTTAAAGCATGAAATGTTTGATTGGGAAAAGAGTTTTGAATCCTGCCGTCAATCATCAACATGGTGATGAATGCTGATTCCATTTACACCGTGCCTTTTGCATATTCCTTTCAGGTGGATTTTGAGTAGATGGGGTTCAATAATTGCCCTTTGTGGCACGCTACTGTTTAGAGGAAGTGATGATGTTCTGTAAACGTTAATTTTTATTAATTGGACCTGGATGCAGGGAAGGATTTCTATAATCATCCTGGATGATAGGATATCAAGTGAAGTGTTGTGGTCAGTTGTCCAATGCCCTCCAGAGGTTGAACAGCAGAAGGAGGTATTCATTAGCATTTTTAGGAGTGCTATAATGTGCTCGCCCCATCCCATCCATCGCTGCTTCTGGGCATTAATGGCCTCCATTCCAACCCTTGCTCATGACATTCCAACTGAGAATGAGATCTGTGCTGCATAACAGTAGTCATGCTCCCTAAGTTGCCCCACACTTCACCAGTGCATTCAGTCCTATGCTCAAGTGGACACCTCAAAAGCAGTGACTGTGTGCCCCATCTGAGTGACAGGCTAATACAAATTTGAGGATCTGCCATAGAAATTAAGGATCCCAGGACACACGGACCCCTCTTTCCATAAGGTGATTAGCTTTCCTCCCTGTTGATCAGACACAGCCTCTGTTTGGGCTCTGCTCTCCACCTGCATTTCTTCTGGGCTCAGCTCTTCACCCGTGTTTCTGACTCTACAGTTGAGATTATCTTCATGTTGAGAACATGTTTCCCAGCCATATTCTGTTAGTGGTACTTCCTGAAATTCCTTCAGCATCATCTCAAAGACTTTCCTTGCATCCTTGCATTATACCACCTTTCCCAGTGTAGTCTTCAGAGGCCCAAGCTAGAGGCATTTAGATGGGAAACATTGGTTATATTGTGGTGTTTACACTGCAAATCCTTTACAACGTGGTTATTACAACGCAGGTCATTACAAAGACTTGCGCTGGATGGCGCTCTAACCTAAGGAATAGTATGATTTACTATTCCAACACCTTCCCTACTGTACATAGACTGGAGTTGAATAGTAAATCATACTATTCCTAAGTCCATTGCCCTCCAGCGCAGGTCGTAACGACATGTGTTGTAATGCCTGCATTGTAAAGGCATGACAGCGTAAACACTGCAATGTAACGTCTATTCGATTTAGATATTACTTGTTTGTATTCAATCAATCACTCAGGTGTTTGTTCAGTGCAGCTACTCACCCAGTAGGGTGTCAAGATGCTTAGGGGGAGGAGGGTGGCTGCTGATCAATCTGGGTTCAGTTGAAGAGTCAGGTCTTAAGATCCTTCCTGAATTGGGTCAGCGACTGAGATTGCCTGAGCTGGAGAGGCAGGGTGTTCGAAGTCTTGCCAATGAGGTCGGAGAAGGATCTTACTCCGGTTCTTGTCTTGTGTATCTGACGGACTGAGGCAAGAGGCAGCTGGGCAGAATGGATGAGTTGGGCAGAAACATGAAATGCGAGGCAGTTGTTCATATAGGCTGGTTCAGTGTTGTGGAGGGCTTTGTAGGCATGAGTGAGGAGCTTGAAGGACACTTTTTTGTCGACTGGGGGCCAGTGAAGTTTACATGGGTGTTTGGTGATGTGGCTGCAGCAGGGGGGTTGAGGACCTGTCTGTCTGGGGTGTTATGAACATCCTAAATTTTCCTGAGGAGTTTCTGGGTGATGCCTGCTTAGAGTCCGTTACCGTAGTTGAGCCTGCTGGTGATGAGTGCTTGGGTGACTGTCTTTCTTGCTTCATGGGGATCCATCTAAAAGTCTTTCAGAGCAGGCATATTGTGTGGAAGCATGAGGTGGACACAGCATTGATCTGGTGGTTCAATGTGAGCAAGGAGTCCAGTATGATGCCGAGGTTGCATGCCTAGTCCGTGCGGGTGGGTGGTGTTCCCAGTGTGTTAGGCCACCTGGAGTCGTCCCAGGCAGAGGTGATGGGTCCCAGGATGAGTACCTCAGTTTTGTCTGGTTTTAGATTGAGGCACCTGTCCTTCATCCAGGAGGCAACAGCCTTCAGCCCGCTGTGGAAGTTGATTCTGGTGACCCAGGTTTCGTTGGTGAAGGACAGGATCAGCAGGGTGTCGTTGGTGTTGGAGACAATGTTAAGTCCACGGTTTTTTATGATGGCAGTGGGCGGGGCTCAGGGAGGAGCCCTAGGACACTCCGCAGCTGATCAGTGGAGGTTCAGAGCAGACTGGGGGTAGTCTGTCTCATTGAGTTGATCCAGTACAGGGGCTTGCCGCGGATGCCGGCATTGTGGAGTCTCATGATTAGGGAGGGTGCAGTGTGAGACTGTATTGAAGGTGGCTGAGAGGTCCAGCAGGATCAGGGTTGCCGTTTCACCATGGTCGAGGAGGACGTGGATGTCTTCGGTGGCAGCGAGGAGTGCAGTCTTGGTGCTGTGATTGCTTCGGAAGCTGGATTGGGAGATGTCCAGTATGTGGTTCACTTCAATAAATTTGGAGAGTTGGACACTGATGGCATTCTCTTTGACCTTTCCTAGGAAGGGGAGCAAGGAGAGGAGTCGGACGTTTTTGAGGTTTGTCGGTTTGGCGGATGGCTTTTTTAACAGAGGGCTGATCTCGAGGTGTTTCCAGTCATCAGGGAAGGTGGTGATCTTGATGGAGCAGTTGGTGGTGGGTTGGAGTTCGGGGGCGATGAAGGTGGCTGCTCTGTGAAATATGTGGTGCGGGCAGGGGTCCGATGGGGCTCCGGAGTAGATGCTGTTCATGGTCTTAAGTGTGTCATCTGTTGTGAGCCAGGTCCAGTTGGGCAGTATAGGTTCGGTGGTTGGGTGAGGCGGTGTCTTGCTCGGTGGCAGGATCTTGGGCATTGAATTCGTCATAGATCAGTCTGTTCTTATGATGGAAGTAGGTGCCAAGTTTGTCACAGAGTTTGTGGGAGGGGGCGACGTCCATGGTCACACTGCTGGGTATAGCGAACTCCTTGATGATGGAGAAGAGTTATTTACTGTTGTGTGCATTGGTATGGATTTTGTCTTGGAGGGCCAGTTTCTTTGTGGATTTGAGGAGGTGTGTGTGATGGCGGCAGTTTTGAAGGCTGCATGGGTTTCTTAGGTTTTGTTGTTCCTCCATCTCTTCTCGAGTTGTCTGCGGGTGTGTCTGAACTTGCAGCGGTCAGGAGTGAACTAGCTGTCTTTCGTGGTGTGTGGTTGCTGGGGGCCTCCTTGAGGGAAGCCATGGCGTTAATGATCCATCAGTGGAGGTTGTGTTGAGAGCTGAGGTGTTGGCTTCTGCTGTGGTCGGCGGTATGGTGGTGGTAAAAAGTCAGTGAGATGTTCCTTGGTGATCTTATTCTAGATG
This sequence comes from Lissotriton vulgaris, assembly GCF_964263255.1. Taxonomy (NCBI): domain Eukaryota; kingdom Metazoa; phylum Chordata; class Amphibia; order Caudata; family Salamandridae; genus Lissotriton; species Lissotriton vulgaris. Next base: position 480,899,712 of record NC_141689.1, read on the forward strand.
CGACGGGGTACGGTGGGTGCGGTGGTGTATGGTGGGAGAGTTGAATGTGAAATGCACGCAGTGGTGGTTGGTCCAGAGGAGTTTGGTGGTGTGGTCGTAGGTGATGTTTCTTCTGGCAGTGAACACTGGGTTGAGCATGTGCCCGACTGCATGGGTTGGCACAATGACTAGCTGCTTCAGTCCAATGTTGGTGAGGTTTACAAGAAGGGATGTGGTGTTCTGGTCTTGGAGGTTGTCCAATAGGTCGCTGAGTAGGATATAGTTGGTGGAGGCAAAGGCCTGGGGTGCGATGATGTCGATAGCGTTGGTGAAAGTTGGGCAGGACCAGGGAGCTCTATATGAGGGCTCTGAAGAACCAGGTTTTAGAACCCAGCGGCGCCAGGGGCACGCCCAAAGTCTTCGGGTTCACCTATCTTAGAATACAGAGACACGGTATACTTCTCAGTGATGTCAAAGATCAAATTTATTGGCTGCAACCAGGAACAGAAGTCTACGAAGTACGATACAAGTAGGTTCATCAGAGACTGCTCAGTTTTTGTAGAGCGAGACAACGTCTTTTATGCTAAAAATCACATTCCGGAAAAACTCCCACTAGTTACAATTTGTCCAATCATAAGCATCATTACAAAAGGTATCACATGACGACAAACCCACTTTTCAGTTGTCCAGCTCACCATCAATTACACGGAAAAGCCCAACATTCTTTCTTGAACAGGCCGGACAACCCCATAATAAAAGACCACAACCCATATCATAAAGAAGCCATAAAAGAAGGAACAGAAACAGATGAGAAGTAGGATAAGGGGTGTGTGCGTGCATACCAAACTTTACAATCTCCTGTGCTCTGATCCTTAATCTTGATCAGCTACCGGACAAGGAACTGGCTTAGCAAGGTCAGCTTCAGGCAACAAGGTCAGTTCACTCGGGTCATCTAGGAGTTAGCACAAACTGGAGCTTGTTCGGCCGTAGTCATCGGCCTATGTGAGGGCAACCACAAAATGGCTGCCATACACAAAATGGAACCCGAGAGTTCAGAACGAAATCCCTAAATACATAGTGAATCCATCGATCTAACATGACGAAAACACTCGTACTTTCCGCACTCACTAGTTATGGTTCGCTACTATCAAATTCGTAACGAAACCATGACCTTTATGGAAAGGGTTCAGAATTCACTGAACCTCAGACCCTCCTTTTGCCCTTACATAGGCAATAACCTAAACTCACGTCAATCTGAATCCATGTCTATATTCATCAGATCATCAAGATTCTGCTGGAGCATCATCCTATTACTCAGTATCTCTCTCGAGACAGGTCTCCTTGCACATGTAGTAGCACAAAGGCCACATATAGCAGGAGCACACTGTACACAAAGACAGAACAGAAAAAGAATCGCTAAAGCCATCCCAATGATCATCAGAATCTTCCATCCCCAAGTGGACAACAATCCCCAAAACCATCCCATCAACGACCAATCTCCTTCGTCCACATGTACAGACTCGGAGATCTTATGTAGCTTGGAAATGGCCTGGTACACTGTTGGAGCATGGTCTGGAATGAACACGCAGCAGCTCTATTGGATCAATTTGCATACCTCTCCTCTATCTGCAAGTAGGACATCTAACGCAACTCGATTCTGCAACGTCATAAGATGATCCGATTGGAGCTCAGCAGTCAAATTACTAAGGGCACCGGCAGTCTCAACTATGGTGGACTCAACCACCCTCGTCAATTGCCATATGCTCCTACTGTTGGCCATAGGTCCCCAAAACGGTAGGAAACCCTTGAGAAAGTCTCCCACTTCTTGTCCTGCGGTATCTTCCTTACTGAAGACACCTCTAACTACTCTCATTCTGTGGTAATCTGCGGCTGCAGTATACGTAGGGGGCAACATATACGAAACATAACATGTTCCTGAAAAATCAGGGGGCAACCATGTATATGCTCTATCATAGCAAACAAAATACGTACCCTTAGCTGCTAAAAACGGTGGGGATGTCTGGGACGCTAAAAAGTACGTCTCAGTACAAACACTCTTCCCTAACTGAGCTCTCGGATTCTTGCCATTACCTTGCAGACAAAAATGACCACGATGGGGTACAATCTAAATCGGAGATGACCTTTTCCTTCGCTGCTTTTCACCCAGACTAACACCATATCCAGTCATGTTCCATCCAATATCAGCTAGTGTCTCATCTTTAGGGATAGTCTCATAGGAATCAATACCCCTAATCATATCCACTATTCCCTTCACTAGAGCACTATTACTCCGACTATCTTTCATAGAGCGCAGGGGATAGACTTCATGGGCATAAATAAACATCGTCCTATATGCCCATACAGACCCATTATAGCTGAATGGCAGAACCAAATAAGAGATACCTTTATCCGTAGTATGAGGCATAAGCCCACACACCCAACAATTCGGGGTGTGTACTGCCAACTGATGCTGATGCAGGAGCTGCACAAAGGAATTATTAACGAATTCTGATCTTCTAACAGATTCATGTTCAGGCAAAGAATGAAAAGAATGCAAAGAAGTAGTATTAGGAAAAGACATAGGTTGTGTGGTGGGTGTAAACGTCACTTGGAAAGAAAAAACAACCTATCCCACCAAAAACATCATCATGCTAAGTAGCATTAAAAGACACGTTATCGAAAAACATTTTCTACGCATCAATTGACACAGTCTCGTCTTAAAGTTCATTTCTACAACAGCTCTCTCGATCTCAAAACACTCCATCCTCTAACCGTGCTGTTCGCGGCAGTTGGTTCTCTTTGCTCAGGTGTACGTCTGTAAGTCCCAGGGAACGCCCTAGAACACACCAGAACCATCGACCTTGTGTCTACACGGCCTGACACTCCAACGCTTGATACGGCGACCCTACAGCTGAACCCGGATGGCGGTTCGAAATAGAAAAATAGGTCAAAACAGCTTTTTGGATGAGAGAGCGTAGTTCTCAAAAGCAAAGAGAAAAAAAGGAAATTAGTTCTTTATTTGTCCATTGTGTCTCGGTCGTAGATTATGGCGGCCTTTACCAGGCAATGTCTGATCATGAAACAACAACTCAGGCTCAGTAATGTATAGTCTCAAAGAAGGAGGAACAGCTGCTTGCAAAATATCGTCGTCCTCTCGCTCAGAGCTTGTCCCGACCAAACGTGCGTCACTGAATGGGACGAATCTTGGCACAGTCTCTGTTTCTGAGCCACCAACACCTTCCTGGACCCACTGGTCGTACGGTAGAGGTAAAGAAACCCTCTTACAATGTACGCCGTGGATCCAGTTCTTCTTGCCGTGGACTGTCACTGAAGTACGCCTTGACAGGAGTACCTGGAAAGGTCCAGTCCAGCGGGGCTGATCATTCTTTGTCCGCTGGAAGTTGCGTACAAGCACCCACGAACCAGGGTCAATGGCGTGTCCTGGATCTTCGGATGCTTGTGAAAGTGTATCGTAAACCTGTTGGTGTAAGACACGCAATTTAGCCATCAAGTCATACAAATAGTCAATCAGCACAAGATATTCGATCTCACTAAATTTTGTCAGCCTCGGCACTCCCCACACATTAGCCGGGCGACCGAACACAATGTTGACAAAAGTGCCAACGGCAAAGCATCGGGCCATTGGAGACCAGAACTCGCCTGAATTTTGGCTAACTTCAGCTTCAGGGTGCCATTGTAGCATTCGACTAGACCAGCTGATTGGGGGTGATTTGCAGCATGAAATTTCTGCCTAATGCCCAAACCTTCACACACTCTCTTCATGACTTGACCCACAAATTCACTCCCTTTATCACTCCACACCATCCTCAGAAATCCAAATCTAGGGAAAAATTCCTTGAGTAGGGCTTTGGCTGTGGACAAGGCAGTATTATCTTTCAGGGGGTACGCCTCTACCCACCTCGAAAAGGCACAAACAACGACAAGGACGTTTTTTAAATTGTTGCATCTTTCCATATGGATAAAATCCAGTTGCAACACCTCGAATGGATACGCCGTAGGCGCAAAATGACCAGCTGGAGTTGGGTTTCCCTTGCCAGGATTATACATCAGACAAACCATGCAATTCTTAACCAGATTCTCCACACACTTAGGAATTCCAGCATTCTGCCATACTGGATCCAATAACTTACAAATCCCTTTCACACTAATGTGAGCCATTCCATGTGCAATCGTAACCATGGCAAGCAAGTACGCATCAGGTAACAACCATCGATGATGCTCTGACAACTCAACCCAACAACCAGTCGCATCCAACTTTCCCATACTCTCTCTCCATACACTCAATTCTTTATCAGTAGCTTCCGCCTGAATTGACTTCACACTTTCTATCGTATCCTCACACATTCCTCTATCCGAAACCCATCTCGCCGGACCTACAACATACATTCCACTCATCACATCTTTCGCCGTCTCTTTCGCAACTTCATCCACAAACGCATTACCACGACCAACATCATCGGTAACCTTCTTATGTGCACTGCATTTCACAATCGCAACTTGCGTCAGCAACGTAAGTGACTCAAGAAGTTCATTCACGAACTGTCCATGCTGAATCTTCGTACCATGAGACATAAGGAACCCACGCTCCTTCCACAAACGCCCAAAACTATGGGCCACACCAAACGCATACTGGCCATTAGTATACACAGTCACTCTCTTTTCCTCCGACAACACACATGCTCTCGTCAGTGCAATCAACTCTGCTGCCTGAATTGAATTCTGTGGTACACGCGCAGTTTCAACAATTGTATGCAAAGTTGTAACCGCATATGCTGCAATCGTATCGCCATTCGGAAGCTTAAAGCATGAACCATCTACCCATAAGGTACCATCAGACTTCGCAAGCGGAGTACCTTTCAGATTAATTCTACCCTTCGTTTCTTCCTCTGTCCTGAGAAAGCAATCATGCTGTTCCTGAACATCTGTCTCTACAGAAATCGGCAACAACGTAGCTGGATTCAACGTGTTGCATCGCTTTATGTGCCCATGACTCGCCAAAAGTGTCAACTCGTAACCTGACAATCGAGCACTAGTCAAGTGCTGGGTCTTTGTCCTGTTTAATAAAGTATCCACTGCATGTAGAATCATCACAATCAACGTATTATCCCTCACCAAACCAGCAGACTGTCGGATAGAAACAGCTCCTGCTGCTGTAGCTCTCAAACAAATCGGCAACGCTCTAGCTACCGGATCCAAAGTCGACAAGAAATACGCACACGGACGCTGTTTGTCGCCAAATTGCTGAGTCAAAACTGATAATGCACAACCCTCTCTCTCGTGAACATAGAGTGTAAAAGGCTTACTGTAGTCGGGGGTACCCATACAGGAGCCGAACACAATGCATTACGTAATTCAGAAAAACTATTCTGACATTCGTCAGAAGAAGGAAGAGGATTTGGAGTATCCTTAAGAGTAAGTGCTAACAACGGCTTCGCAAGTAATGAAAAGTTTGGAATCCACTGTCTACAGTATGAAGTAATACCCAAGAAAGCACGCACTTCTCTCTGAGTGGTTGGCACAGGCATTTGCGCAATCGCTTGAATTCGTTCTGGGGCCAATCTTCTTCCCTCCTTCGACAAGAGATGACCTAAATAGGTCACTTCTTGGCAGCAATACTGCAACTTCGAAAGTGACAGTTTATGATGGAGGTCAGACAAATGTTGCAACAAAGAAAGAGTAGCTCCTTTACAAATTTCCTCATCGTCAGCAGCAACTAACAAATCATCCACATACTGAATAAGAGCGACACCATCAGGCAAAACAATCGCATCAAGCTGTGTTTTCAAAGCTTGACTATAGATGGAGGGACTTTCACAATACCCTTGAGGAGCGCGCTTAAACCGGAAGCTTCGGCCTCCTAAATTAAAAGTGGTTCTCCTAGCGACCCGGTACCCATGCGCATCCTTAAGATGGTTGCTCCCACAATCGCCACAACTTTCACTGATCTCATCAACTCCTCGCTGCTTCAGGGAACGGTCCCTCCCGGCTGGAAGAGAGCTATCGTCAAAGCCCTTCTTAAAAAGCCGCTCCTAGACCCCTCGGACCTGGCCAACTACAGGCCAATCTCCCTTCTCCCCAGAATCTGCAAGGTCACGGAAAAGCTAGTCAACAAGAAACTCTCCTAATTCTTGGAAACAAACAGCCTTCTCCGGAATTCGCAGACTGGCTTTCGCCCAGGACAGGGTACGGACACCGCCCTCCTGGCAGTGGTGGAGGAGGCCAGATGCATTCTGGACTCAGGAGGATCAGTGGCAGTGATCCTCCTGGACCTTAGTGCGGCCTTTGACACTGTTAACTACCAGGTCCTCATCCAGCGACTAACTGACATAGGGGTGACTGGAACTGCCCTGGCCTGGCTCACGTCATTTCTAAGCAAACCCACCTTCCAGGTTTGGGAGAGTAACACCCGATCAGCGGCGATTCCCCTCCAGTGCGGGGTACCAAAGGGCTCCTCCCTTAGCCCAACCCTATTCAATGTGTACATGTCCCCACTGGAGGAGGTGGTCGCCCCGTTCGGAATTAAAATCGTGAGCTAAGCCGATGACACCCAACTTGTCGTCTCCCTATCCCAACCTGACCAAGGACCATCCACCCTCCACACCTGTCTATCAAAAATATTCACCTGGATGGGTGAATCGTCCCTAAAACTTAATGGGTCCAAGACAGAGATCATGCTACGAGGACAGAAAGGATCCACCCTGCCCCCGAATATCTGGCCCACCTGTCTGGGAGAGCCCCCTTCTCCTAAAAATGAGATCAAAAGTCTGGGGGTCTGGATGGAAAAGGACCTATCCTTTAAGACGCAAGCCAAAAAAATAGCCGGAGCCTGCTTCGGCCTCCTCAGATTGGCCCGGAAAGTCCTGCCCCTCCTCTCGCAGTCATCCCACAAGTTGCTCATCCAAGGACTGATCCTATCTAGACTGGATCACAGCAACGCCATCTTCCTTGGAGCTCCGGAATCCACCCTCAACAAACTACAACAAATTTAGAATGCCGCAGCACGGCTCCTCACGGACACCCCGGCCAGATCATCAGCCAAACCAGCGCTGAAACTGCTGCACTGGCTCCCAATACGAGAAAGGATAAAGTTTAATTCCCTTTGTTTGGCACATAAACTACTTCAGGACAAGGGCCCCCCATCCTCAAAAACCTAGTCGTGCCCTACAAAGCTAATAGGCCACTCCGCTCAGATCATGAATGTCTAATCACAGTGCCCAGAGTTAAAAAGGCACGCACAGGAGGTCGGCGGTTCTCAGTTAACACAGCCAAACCGTGGAACGCCCTCCCCCTCAAACTCAGGAGCGAACCTTGCCATCTCCGATTCCGGAAACTCCTGAAAACCCACCTCTTACCCTAACCCCCACATCTTCCCTGTCACCACCTCTGACTCTGCTGTCTTGGTTTCTAGCGCTGGGATGCTTCCGGGTTACTACGCGCTTTATAAACCCTCATTCATTCATTCATTCATTCATTCATTCATTCATTCATTCATTCATTCATTCAAAGAGAAGCCAAAAATATCTCTGCTCTACTCGGCAATCGGGATACTGAAGAAAGCATTCTTCAGATCTATCACAGAAAACCAGGTAGCTGAAGCAGGAATCATAGTCAGTAAAGCAGTTATATCCAGAACAACAGGAAACTGTGGCACAACAATCTTGTTCACTTCTCGAAGATCGATCACAAACCTATACACACGTGGCTGAGAAGAGTCAGTACGCTTCAGAACAGGCAAAACAGGACTATTACACACATTACCTCGCGTTTCTTCAATGACACCTTTCTCAATCAGATCATAAATGATCGCTAAAAGCGCTCTTTCACGATCGCTAGAAATCCTATATTGGGAAATACGTGGCAATCTAGCATGTGCTTTAAGTGTCACAACATAAGGTGGAATCTCCAAAAGACCCACATCATTAGGACCAGTAGCCCAAAGAGTATCAGGGAGAGAACGCAATTCCAGTGGAAGCCGATCTTTAGACAGATACATCAGAGAGATCACTTTCTTACCCAATGTGAGTTGTACTCCTGAAGGAGAACAATGCAATGTTGCGTACAATCTTTTCAACAAATCCAAACCCAACAAATTCTCACCACAACCTGTCGTTAGAATGAGGGGTGCTTCCAATTCACAAGGCCCTATAGAAAGAGACAAAGGACTAGAAACCGGATTACGAACTGGGGCGCCAGAGAATCCTACCGAAACATTTGTTAAGCCAGACAAATGTGCGCCAGGGAGTTTAGAGTGCATGATAGAACTCTTCGCTGCACCAGTATCCAAAAGAAAAGGCTCTACCACACCCGATGTAACTACTGCAACATAAGGTCCACTCTGGTCTACTGGAACTGACACTACTCCCTCTCTTTGTCCATGGCTGTCCTAACAATCATTACCGTCAGCATTCTCACTCTCAACATATTAGTCGTCAGCATAATACTGAGTCGACCTACCAGACGCAACATTCTGCTGAGCAAAGCAATTTATAGTATTCTGTGGAGGAAAGGAACGTCCATTCTGGGGGAACACACCACGTCCCCTACCTCTAGGAGCTTGCTGAACACCTTGACCTCTCACACCAGACGCACCATTCGTACGTTGCAACAGAACCGGACAACTATACTTGAAATGCCCTTCTTCTTCACAGTACGCACACTGATTAGGGCCAACGAGAATTCATTGCTGAAAAGACTCGGACTTCTGCGCTACCCTCTGAAACTGCTGAGGCTGCTGAGACTCACGCTGATTATAACGAGGCGGATACGCCTATTGCAAAAGAACTTTCGTCTTCAGATCTTTAGTCTTTTTCTCTGCTTTGTCTTTCTCATCTTTATCCCTATTCTTGTAGTACTGTGCAGTAGCCAATATCTGGGCTGACGAAGAAACAGCCCATGAGCTCTCAGAATCCTTCAACTTATTACACAACTCGGGGAGAAAATTATGAACAAACTTGTCTACGAACAACCTTTGGCCACCTTCTGTACTCATATCCTGACCACTATGATCGATGAAAGTCTCTTCGAACCTAGTGAAGAAATCAGACACACTTTCATCTTTCTTCTGCTTACAAGCTGCTAACTTATCCCAATTCACTCGCATAGCAGGCATCAGAGTCTTCATAAAATTAATAATCCTACCAGGGAGTTCCGCAACTAAAGCCTCAGGTTTAGCTCCACCACCCTGTTGACCATCTGCAGCAGTAATATTAGCCCATGTATCACCCAACTCTTGCGCATGATCCTCATGGCAAATCTTTGCCCATAAAGGCTGAGGAACCACATTACCAAACAACATGTCTATATCAGCTAAATTCATGATGCATGCGTCAGCTGTCTGAGATAACTCTTTGTAGGATTTTTACGAGGATCAGGTAGAGTCAGCTTAAGGGCCAGAACTTCAGATCTCTTCCACGGAACATGTACCCATACACGTTGAAAATGAGCCGGTGCAGCTTGAATACCCAGATTATCATTAGCCACAACTGCCTCCTTCCATACCGGAGGAACTTCTCTCATTGGATACTATCTCACTTTTCTCATAACCGAAGGATCAGGCTCAAACAGTGGCTGAGAAGGACACTCGCTCCTAAACACAAGTCAAGTCAAGTCAAGTCAGAGAATTTATATAACGCACTACATACCCAGAGGGTCTCAAGGCGCTTAGGGAGGGGAGGACGCTTACTTGTCAAATATCCAAGTTTTAAGTTGCTTTCTAAAAGCTAGGTGGTTCTGGGTAAGGCGAAGGTAGGTGGGGAGTGAGTTCCATGTTTTAGCTGCCAGGTATGAGAAGGATCTGCCTCCCATGGTGGTCTTGTTGATGCGGGGAACAGTGGCGAGGGCTTGGCTGGAAGAACGTAGTTGGCGGGAGGGGGTGTAGAAGGACAGTCGTGAGTTGAGGCATTCTGGTCTGATGTCGTAGAGTGATTTGTGTGCGTGGGTTAGCAGTCGGAAAGTGATCCTCTTATTGACGGGTAGCCAGTGGAGGTCTTTCAGGTGGCCAGAGATGTGTTCGTTACGTGGGATGTCTAATATGATCCTGGCTGAGGCGTTTTGGATTCGTTGGAGTTTCTTCTGGAGTTTAGCGGTAGTACCTGCGTAGAGGGTGTTTCCGTAGTCCAGTCGGCTTGTGACCAGAGCATGGGTGACTGTTTTTCTGGTTTCGGTGGGGATCCAGCGAAATGTTTTTTTGAGCATGCGAAGAATGTTGAAGCAGGATGAGGATACGGCGTTGACTTGTCTGTTCATTGAGAGTGAAGAGTCCAGGATAACGCCTAGGTTCCGTGCGTGGTCTGTCAGGATGGGTGCTTTTCCAAGGGCTTCCGGCCACCAAGAGTCGTCCCATGCAGAGGGGGATGTACCTAAGATGAGGACTTCTGTTTTATCTGAGTTCAGTTTCAGACGGCTTTGTTTCATCCATTCGGCAACTTCTTTCATTCCTTTGTGTAGGTTTGTTTTGGCGGTGCTGGGGTCATTGGTGAGAGAAAGGATCAGTTGAGTGTCATCCGCGTAGGAGATGATGTTGAGGTTGTGTTGGCGAGCGATGGCCGCAAGGGGGCTCATGTATACGTTGAAGAGGGTGGGACTGAGTGAGGATCCTTGTGGTACGCCACAGATGACTTCAGTGGCTTCGGATTTGAATGGTGGAAGGCGGACTCTCTGGGTTCTTCCGGTGAGGAACGAGGTGATCCATTCAAGTGCTTTTCCTTGTATTCCGATGTTTCTGAGGCATTGTAAAAGGGTACTGTGGCAGACTGTGTCGAAGGCTGCAGAGAGGTCGAGGAGGATGAGGGCGACTGTGTCTCCATTGTCCAGTAGAGTTCGAATGTCGTCTGTCGCTGCGATGAGGGCGGTCTCAGTGCTGTGTTTTGCTCGGAAGCCAGATTGTGAGGAGTCGAGGGATTTGTTGGCTTCGAGGAAGGCGGCGAGTTGGTTGTTGACAGCTTTCTCGATGACTTTGGCTGGGAAAGGAAGGAGCGATATGGGGCGGTAGTTTTTGAGTTCGGTGGGGTCCGCTGTGGGTTTTTTCAGAAGGGCGGTAAGTTCAGCGTGTTTCCAGCTTTCCGGGAAGGTGGCGGAGTTGAAGGAGCAGTTGATGACGTCTCGGAGGTGCGGTGCTATGATGGAGTCTGCTTTGTTGAAGATGTGGTGAGGACATGGGTCTGTGGGGGATCCTGAGTGGATGGAGTTCATCAGGCGGATGGTGTCCTCAGTGGAGATTGGGTTCCAGTCGTTAAGAGCGTTCAAGGGGGGAGAATGTTCAGCATATGGTTGGGTGGGTTGGTCTTCGGGTTGGTTATCGAAGCTGTTGTGGATGTCTGCAATTTTGTTGTGGAAGAATAAAGCCAGGGAGTCGCAGAGGGCTTGAGAAGGGGTGATGTCGTTGGAGTTGGCCGAGGGGTTGGTAAATTCCTTGACGATGTTGAAAAGTTCCTTGCTGTTGTGGGCGTTGTTATCTAGTCGATCCTTGAATGCTGTTTTCTTGGCCTTTCGGATTAGTTGGTGGTGTGTGCGGGTGGCGTTTTTGAAGGCGTCCTTGGTGCTAGTGGTTGGGTCTTTTTTCCAGGCCTTTTCAAGGGAGCGGCAGAGTTTCTTGGACTTCTTAAGATCATCTTTGAACCATGAGGCCTTCTTGCTGCTAGGTTTGCGTTGACGTTTTTTCAGTGGTGCTAGGATGTCGGCGGTGTTGGATAACCATAGGGTGAAGTTGGCGGCGGCTTGGTCTGGGTTAGAAGAGTGGGCAGGGGTGTTAAGAAGGAGCGATGAGGAGATCTGGTCGATGGTGATTTTGTTCCAGTTTCTTTGCAGAGTTGGTTGGAGGTGGTTGGTGGGTTTCGGCTTGTTGTAGGTGAAGTGAACGCAGCTGTGGTCAGTCCAGAGGAGATCCGTAGTGTGGCTGAAGGAGACATGATTGCTGGAGGTGAAGATGGGGTCGAGTGTGTGACCTGCGATGTGGGTGGGGGAAGTGACCAGTTGTTTAAGTCCGAGGTTGGCGAGGTTGTCCAAGAGGGTGGTGGTGTTGCTGTCGTTGTTCTTTTCAAGGTGAAAGTTGAGGTCTCCCAGAAGGATGTAATCTTTGGAGGGGAGCGCGTGTGGAGTGATGAAGTCCGTGATGTCTTCACTGAATTTTGCGCGGGGTCCTGGTGGTCTGTAAAGGAGGGTGCCTCTGAGTGTGGTCTTGGGATCGATGTGGATCTGGAAGTGAAGGTGTTCAGAGTTGGCGAGGTTGACGTCAGAGCTGGTTGAGATGTGGATTGATTTTTTATGGACGATAGCGATTCCTCCTCCTGTGTGGCCGGTGCGGTCCTTGCGTGTGATCTTATAGTCTTCAGGGATGGAAATGGTGATGTCTGGGGCGGAGGAAGCGTTCATCCATGTTTCTGTTAGGAAGGCGACGTCTGGAGAGATGGTGTCTAGTAGATTCCATAGGTCAATTGCGTGTCTGTGGACCGATCGAGTGTTGAGAAGGATGCATTGTAGGTGATTGGGGTCGGGAATCTGTGGTGTGGTTGTAGCGGAGATGTTGTTGGTGCCGATGAATTTGCAGGAGTAGCAAGAGAAAGGTCCATGGGTGTGTCCAGGAGCGGCTTGGACGCAGTTGGGGGCGCGACCGGGATTAAGGGCTAGGAGGGTGGCAGCATCGTAGGTAATGCGGGAGGGCTGGGCAGCGCGAGGGGCAGGGGGTCTGGCGCTGGGCGCGGTCCAGGCGCGGACGGGCGTAGACGGGCTTACCTTTGGCGCACCTTCGGCGCGGATTGGGCGCGATCGCTGCGCGTGAACGCTGCGCGCGGGAGCGACTGTCATATATGGATAGTGGAGGGGGGAGGGGCGAGGGCGGCTCAGCTGGGAGGCGTGGCGGGCTCAAGGGAACAACAACAACAACAAAATCAAAATGGAGGGGAGGGCAGAGCAGGGCGCCGGGGGATAACACACGAGGTCAATATCACAATGCGCAGGTAAATATTAGAGCGAGCAAGCAAGCAGCCAGTAAAGCAGTGACCAGGCGATGAAAAACGCTAATGAGTCCTGGCGCTGTTGAAATAAATAAATAAACACTGAAACGCTACAGAATACTTGCGCTATAGAAATAAATGAGTAAACAACACTGAAACGCTATAGAGTCCTAGCGCTGTTTAAATAAATGAACAACACTTCGTAAAAAGCAGCTTAACAGTACGATACCGCCTTTCAGCAATCAGACAGGGGAGCGACCACTCAAGGCAGGAGCGAGGAGTGGATCACGTCGCTGTGAGGTCAGAGGGCGCTCTATATTCTGCTTTCTCAACACCGGGACCCACTATCTTCCCCTTCGCGAACTCGGACTGTACATTAACTCCGGTGGGATCTGACCCAACTCACTATCTTCCAATTCCTCAAGGAGGAAAGCACACATCGCATCAAAAACATACCTTTGCTTCGGTGGTTCCCACTGTAGGAAAACATCCATAACTGTCTCTAAATCTTATCTCGAAACATTCGAAACCCATCTACGAGCCAAAAGATCTAACACTGTCCGTTCTTCAGAACTAGGAAGCTGGCTACATAATTGTTTACGCGTAAAAACAGGGGTCACACTCAATGACTCAAAGAAAGGAGACAAAAGACCAGTAACAGTATCAGTCATTCTCTGTCGAACAGAAGGAGAAGCTGTCATAAGGACAGGAGATAAAGCATTATGAGATGAAGCAAACGGAGAAGCAGTAGCAGAAGGAGTTGCAAGTACAGCAGGAAAAGACAAAGGAGTTTGAGGCGGAGCTAATAGCAAAGTCGGCGGCCCTAGAGAAGGCTGCGCCGTAGGAGAAGGAACCAGCTGAAGAGGAGCTGGCGGCTGAGCAGCAACTAGAGGCTGAACAGCTGGAGTTTGAGGAGGTGCCGTAGCACTCTGCACATAAGGGGGTGGCAATCTCCACATATGGGACATCAAAGGATCCTTCTCAGGGTCCTTCGTTGCACCTCGTAGAGGAGGTGGCAAAACCGGATAACATTTATCAACGGCCATATTATGTTGCCTATGCATCTTCTCAATCGATTGATCTTCTTCATTATCTTTAAACTGCCTAGCAGCTTGCATTATTGACATACCCTTTTCTTTCTTATCTCTTTTCGTTTGTTTAATTTCTCGCTGTTTGGCTCCCTTACGCCAGAGGCGGAAAGAGTCAAACATAGCCGGCCGGGCTTTCTTCCTAAATAGTACAATTTCCGAATTATTTAAAATTTCAGTGTCATAGCTACCATGTTGGGGCCATCGTAAGACACCATCTTTCCTAGTATAACGAACCCACAGTTCATTATACGTAATGGGGCCCACGCCATGTTTAGAATAGAGCTCATAAGTCGGAGTTCCAACTGGAGGTATCGGACACGAGTCCTCCAATCGGGAATCCTTATTACAACCACAACAAAATATCTTTTTAATTTTGCTAAGACCAGGCATCTTCGCTCACTAATCTAGCTTCAAACTTCAAGGGATTACCAAAAACGAAAGTCTCGCAAATATACGAGTCCCTCGGCTTTGGCGCTTGCAAGTTCCAAATCAAAACGAAGGGAAACCAAAGCAAAGGACTGGGAGCGACCCACTTATACTTAACTGAGGTATCAATCACGTCACCAGAAGACCCGTCTATCGTCTCGCTCTACAAATCATCACATGGGGAGTCCAAGACAGGGCGACAGTCAGAGCAGCAGTCCTTCGTAGCCGTCGGAAAGCGGGAAGCCTCGCAGCAAAAACTTTCAGTCCACATTCGACATGCCAGGGTCGATGGAGTGGGGGCCCTCTTCCAGAATTTCCTCACGAAGCTCCTCATGATCTTCAGGCTTGGACCGGTACCGCTGAAGTCGCCCCACATTGGCCGCCAACTGAAGAACCGGGTTTTAGAACCCAGCGGCGCCAGGGGCACGCCCAAAGTCTTCCGGTTCACCTGTCTTAGAATACATATTTGTTCCACATTTAGATCCTTATGTAGCTTTCTTTTTTAATATAGAAAATGTTCTTTATGTGTTTTTAAAAAATGTTTATTAGTATGAAATGGTAATTTACATTGTTGACACTGTATGTTTTCAGAAGAATTGATTGATTTTTTCTGAAATTTTAATATCATATTTTCGTTTTAATAAAAGACTGTAAACGTCATACTTTGGTTTTTGGTGTGTCCCTTAATAATATGCTTATGGGTGTTTTGGACACAAAAGAGCAATTGTCCCTTGCACACTGCAATCTCTAGTACTATTCCAGGGATTTTCTCTAGACTTACTTAGAATACAGAGACACGGGATACTTCTCGGAGACGTAAAAGATCAAATTTATTGGCTGCAACCAGGAACAGAAGTCTACGAAGTACGACACGAGTAGGTTCGTCAGAGACTGCTCAATTTTTGTAGAGCAAGACATCGACTTTTATGCTAAAAATAACATTCCGGACAAACTCCCACTAGTTACAATTTGTCCAATCATAAGCATCATTACAAAAGGTATCACATGACGACAAACCCACTTTTCAGTTATCCAGCCCACCATTAATTACACGGAAAAGCCCAACATTCTTTCTCGAACAGGCCGGACAAACCCATAATAAAAGACCACAACCCATATCATAAAGAAGCCATAAAAGAAGGAACAGAAACAGATGAGAAGTAGGATAAGGGGTGTGTGCGGGCATACACAACTTTACAATCTCCTGTGTTCTGATCCTTAATCTTGATCATCTACTGGACAAGGAACTAGCTTAGCAAGGTCAGCTTCAGGCAACAAGGTCAGTTCACTCGGGTCATCTAGGAGTCAGCACAAACTAGAGCTAACGTGTACGTGTCCCAAAAGACTTGTTCAGCCGTAGTCATCGGCCTATGTGAGGGCAACCACAAAATGGCTGCCATACACAAAATGGAACCCGAGGGTTCAGAACGAAATCCCTAAATACATAGTGAATCCATCGATCTAACATGACGAAAACACTCGTACTTGCCGCACTCACTAGTTACGGTTCGCTACTATCAAATTCGTAACGAAACCATGACCTTTATGAAACGGGTTCAGAATTCACGGAACCTCAGTTTCACAGAGGGTAGTGTTGGGGTTGGTCTGCATCTGGAAGTGAAGGTGTTCTAAGGTTGTTGTAGAGTTGTCTGAGTGGGTGGTCAGGCGGAGGGCGTCCTTGTGGATGATGCCAATGCCTCTTTCTGGTTGGTCAGCGAAGTCCTTGCAGGTGATTTTGTATCCATCGGGGATACAGGCTGCAATCTCGGGCCTGAGCTGGGGTTGGTCCAGGCTTCTATGAGGAAGGTGATGTCTGGTGCGATGGAGTCAAGGAGGTCCCAGATTTCTGTGGCATGTTTGTGGTTTGTTGAGGAGGATGCAGTTGAGCCAGTTGGGTATGCTGTTGGTTGGCTGAGCTTTAAGAGGAGCTTGTGTGTTGGTAATGGGTGATGGCGTGGCTGCAGTTCCTGCATGAGAAAGGTTCTTGGGTGTCCTTCTTAGCCACAAGGTGGCAGTCTAAGTGGCAACCTGTGTTGTGTGCGAGGAGGGAGCAGGTGTCGTATCAATTGAATGTCCGAGAACCAGGGTCCGTTGCGCTGGGTGCGGTCCAGGCATGGCCGGCAGAGACTGGCTTGCTTGTGCAGCGACCACCATTAAATAGTGTTGCGGGGTGCTGGACAGCTTAAAGACATGAAACGCGGGGTGGGAAGCATCACTGGAAGCAGGCGGGACACAGGGGTATTCAACATATATAATTCACCATGATTTGCTCCAACTGCATTTTGGACAGAAGGCCTGGTCCATTAAAAAAACAATTGTCACTCCTTGCTTGGCTTGTATACTGGCTTTAATTTTGGCCAGCGTGGATTAGTTCCTTTTCTGCTGTCACTTCATATGAATTGCTGTGGCATGGAAAGTTTTTATTTCAGGAGGTTGATTAGTAACCAGTTGCTTCAAAACATTCACTTTCAGAATGCTCTGTTTCTAGCCAATATTTTCGGAATCATTTGCAGTGGGATTTCAGCTTTGAACTTGCAATATAATGTTTTCAATCTTATCATTTAATTATCATATTACCAGTTTTAGATAGTGACCAGTAAAATGAAGCTTTATTTAGCACATTCCTGAACACTGGAATTATGTAATTGAAAGGTACATTTACTCGTGGGTTTTGTAAATTGCAACAGTTGATGGGTATGGATCTTTTCTCTTGTTCAGAGAAGACGACCCAAGCAAAATGCTGGTGATGACAGTGTGAAGGTTATGCTCGTAATAGGAGTCAGTTGTTAGCTCAGAGGTGATGTGTAGAAATGTGACAAAATAATATCTTTTTTATTGAATGAATCATCAAAAAAGATGACGTTAGATGAAAATGAACAATTGTTTATTACAAGTTGAAGAACTCTTAGTTCTGTAAAAACAATTCCGAGGACTATTCCCTTGCTGCTATAGTAATGCAAAGCCTGAATTTGACTGTATCTTGGCAAACAATGAGAAAGGTAAATTGCATTGTGAGTGTACAGCTGCCAAACGATAGCAAACTGCATAAGTTAGTATAGGCACCACCACAACGTATGACATGCCACTTCTTTGATATTGTATGAGACATTAACAATTACATCTGATAGACTATCATTACCTTTGCCGGAGAATGCCTTTGCACATGTAAAGATGTACGGAGAAAAGGTTGTAGGAGCATTGGTGGCCGGCAACGGTCAGGAGTGAGGGGTCCTGGGTGGACGGTGAGGGGATGTAAAAATAAATAGAAAAAAAGTACCTTCTTGCCACATCTCTCCTCTGCGCCCCTCGTCAACTCTCCTGGCTACAACAGGAAGGAGGAAGCACCAGGCTCCCCATAGCCAATCACAATGCTGCAATGCAGCAGTTGTGATTGGTTCCCTTAAGCCAATAACAATGCTGCAATACAGAGTTGTGATTGGTCTGAGCGCCGTGGTATGGGCCGGGATGCCCGCCACCCCTCTCAACACCAATTCCCCATGGGAGGAGACAGACACAGATTTGAACTTTTGGAAGGCGGGGGGGCCTCACGACCCCCCCGGCCGTATTTATTAAAATATGAAACAAAATTTAAAACTTTAAATTAAAACGTTTCATGAATCATGTACAAATTCAACTTTAATTACATCTTGATGAAGACAGGTTTTCCAGGCTAACCTTAACAAATCTCTAATACAAAGGTTTCCTAACCGAGTCTAGCATCCTGATAAATACATTACATTTTTGAATTTGTACAACCTAACATTAAGAGCCAACGGCAAGGTCTTAAGCGGTGTCAGATCCCTATCACCAACTTCCCGCCCTCACGGTGTGAGTGGCGCATGCGCAGAGGACTTTACCCTCGCAGCCAACTGTAACTTCCCTTGTCGTGGGGGCCCCCTTTCACTCGACGCCATCTTAAGGTCGTCTGAGTTCGTGTGCGAGGTATCCGTAAGAAGAACAGCATGGACTCCCCCCTTCCCCACACTCTCTTCCGTCGGAGCGGATATCCGGCCCCCGGGAAATTCGTGGGAGGGGCATATAACCGTCTCCCCCTGGGAGGGGCCTATGGCTGTCTCCCCCTGGGCGACCCATCCGTAGTGGGTGCCGCCCCCCCGTGGGAGGGGCCAATGGCCGCTCCCCCCGGGCCCTCCCATCCATAATGGGTGGCGCCCCCCCCTAGGGACCTTGAAATTACTGCTCACCGATCATGACCTTACCGCCCGACCAAAGTATAAATACGACAATTGTTTTACCTACTAAGGAGAGAAAAAATATGCCTAACTATGCAACAGCTTGATAATTCACCGACTTTCACGTTGCTACAAAGGGAAAAAGTCCTAAAGCAAAACACCATCTTTAATGAATCCATTCCTTTACGTCTCTTACAGAGGAAAAATTGTCCTATAAGCAAGTATTCAATTACATGCATACCTCGTCATACATTCATGATGCAAGAAATGACTGTCATACATTTTTATTACATCAAATAACACCGACGATATTTCTTTATTTCACAAACTCTGCAACAAGGGGCTGGTGGGTGGGTCAAAAAAGTGCAGCTTGTTCCCTTGAAGGCTCAGGAGCGATGAGTGGTGCAGCCTTTAGAGCACAGGAACAAGAGGAAGCTTCGTTGGATTCCCGCACTATTTATCCAGCTGCGGGAGGGCGGGACCCCGCCTCAAGCACGCCTATCAGTGCACGGACATCCGGGCGGGTGTTTACGACAACCTCTTTTGAGCGGGAGGAGCGTGTTCCGGCCACGCCGCTTCGGGCATACCAGCTGGGACACGCCCCCCGCCCACAATGGTTTCCCGGGGGATCGGGGCACCCATCCATACGTTCGGGGGACCGAGTGGTCTCCCCTTTCCATATGGGCCGGGATGCCCGCCACCCCTCTCAACACCAATTCCCCATGGGAGGAGACAGACACAGATTTGAACTTCTGGAAGGCGGGGGGGCCTCACGACCCCCCCGGCCGTATTTATTAAAATATGAAACAAAATTTAAAACGTTTCATGAATCATGTACAAATTCAACTTTAATTACATCTTGATGAAGACAGGTTTTCCAGGCTAACCTTAACAAATCTCTAATACAAAGGTTTCCTAGCCGAGTCTAGCATCCTGATAAATATGTTACATTTTTGAATTTGTACAACCTAACATTAAGGGCCCACGGCAAGGTCTTAAGCGGTGTCAGATCCCTATCACCAACTTCCCGCCCTCACGGTGTGAGTGGCGCATGCGCAGAGGACTTTACCCTCGCAGCCAACTGTAACTTCCCTTGTCGTGGGGGCCCCCTTTCACTCGATGCCATCTTAAGGTCGTCTGAGTTCGTGTGCGAGGTATCCATAAGAAGGACAGCGTGGACTCCCCCCTTCCCCACACTCTCTTCCGCCGGAGCGGATATCCGGCCCCCGGGAAATTCGTGGGAGGGGCATATAGCCGTCTCCCCCTGGGAGGGGCCTATGGCCGTCTCCCCCTGGGCGACCCATCCGTAGTGGGTGCCGCCCCCTCGTGGGAGGGGCCAATGGCCACCTCTCCCGGGCCCTCCCATCCATAATGGGTGGCGCCCCCCTAGGGACCTTGAAATCACTGCTCACCGATCATGACCTTACCGCACAGGCCAGATAGTTGACCGACTATCTGGCCCCCCAACACCTACTACAGGTCATGTCTCCTCAAACCCACTAGCCAAGCTACGAAGTCTCCTATCAGTAAGTCATTACCAGCCCTGGACAGATGCACCCTATCATTCAAATAACAGTGATCGCCCCTGATACACCCATGCAAAATGCTTTGGAGATGAGCTGAGCGAAACAGTTTCTCTATTTTGTTGTTGACCCTCTTTACCGAGTGGTTCAACGCTGTCATAGACAAACCCCCCCGCCATATTCTCCTGGGGATCATGTGGGACCAGGCTATTGTACATCCCAGGAGCCTTTTGGCTAGCCAGCTAACTACAGACAGTATGTACTCAACTAACACCCGTCTTCCCAGTCTCACCAAGTCGTTGCCCCCCACGTGCACTATGACTACAGATGGCGGTGACCTGTGCCGCCCTAATAGTTCCTCCACAAAATGTTGTCATCGGTCAATACAGAGGCCGCCTTTCCCATGGAAGGTCACTCTGAACCCATATTCCTCAGATGTGTGGATCGCATCACCTGCTTTGAATATGTCCCCGGCACGCCTCACGTATAAGTGGCCCACGACCCAGACCACTTGATCTCCATTCGATGGTCCCTTCCCACCGGTCAGCTGATGCTGGGCCGATCCCAATTTCCGCTCCGCGTCACAGGCTCGCGAAACTGTAATCCAAACAAAAGACAACAAGCGTGAGTGCATTTTCATCAGTCTTTTACAACATGTGCAGTCGCACATATCTCTTGAAACAATTCGAGGACCAACGGCCTAATTGTTTCACCTCGTCCGCCTGCAGACCCTGATCCGTAGCTTCCGTAGCAGCCCCTATTCTAAATGAATGGGTCCCAAAATCACACGGGTTCAAGCCTGCTGCGGCAATCGTAATTGCCAGCACCCTCTGAAATTGAAATCTTGTCCCAGGGGTGCCGTCCATATGTCTAAGCAGGGCCCCCCCCATGTTGTCAACCTCTGTTTCAGGTAGGTCTCCACAGGCCTTACTGGACAACCGGGATTCCCCCGAGCGCGCTGCAACACTACACTATTCCCCATGGCCTCCTGGTCCGTTTTTGACCTGGCTATCGAGATCAGCAGAGAATCCCCCCTTACTTGGACGTGATCCCTGCGTAGACCTCCTTCCACATCTTTCCTATTCCTTGCCACCAGTTCACTCACCCGCAGGGCCCCATAGAATGCCAATGCGAAAGCTGCTCGGAATAGTATTACCTCGCTGGGCGAGGAGCATGTCTCGTCCAGTTTCGCCAGTAAGGTGGTCAATTTATCAAACCCAATCGGGGGCCTGTTATCCTGTCTGCGACCCTCCAGGCGCCGCCAGCCGCGGAGGGCTTTCCTGACTAAGAAGGAGTCCGTCGGGTCCCTTAACCCGTGGAGCTGTGCCATGAATGATATGGCGGCCTTGTACCTATTGGCGGTTGCCGCCGACCGGCCTTCCTTCTGAAGTGCCACCAAAAACTGGAGCAAGGACTCTTCCCGCCCCCATCTATGCTCCCCTACCGGCCCCAGAAAGGCGCAGTATGAACGGAACGCCCCTTCATAAGCTTTCCTAGTCCTGGGCGCTAAACTGGCTGCCACGAGGTTTTGTAGTCCGGGGCACCGATCTGCCATAGTGCTTCGGGGAAAGGTGCTGACACTAGTTCCGCTGTGGGTAGATACTCCCTGAAAGCCTGCATTTTTGAACGAGAGAGTGCATCAGCTGCATTATTCAGTACACCCGGCACATGTTTTGCCCTGAACTGTACGTTCAATCTCATGCATCGCAATACAATCTCTTCCAACAGTCGTAAGATCCATTTGCAGCGTGCTGCCTGCTGATTAATGCACTCGACCACTGTCATGTTATCTGACCAAAACACCACTGAGAGGTCCCTAAAGTCTTCTGGCCATGCCACTAAAGCCACCCAGATGGGGAACAATTCCAAGAAACCAATGTTACCTGTTAGGCCGCTTGTTCGCCACCACGCCGGCCAAGTTTGTGCCGACCACCGGTTTCCGAAGATTGCGCCAAACCCCACGCTCCCCGCCGAGTCGGTCCATAAGCCGAGTTCCACCGACGAGGCTGGGGGTTTGCTCCATACCACTCGACCGTTGAAGTCCGCCAGGAATGCCAGCCAAATGAGCATGTCCTGTCGAACCTCTGACGACAGTCTAGTACGGTGGTGTCCTTCCCTAAGGCCCACCATAGATTGCTCTATGGATCGAGAGAAAGGGCGAGCCATCGGTATCACTCTCAATGCAAAGTTCAGCTGACCCACTGTCTGTTGTAACTGGTGCAGGGTCACTTTCTCCGTTCGGAGACACTGTAACAGGGAAGACCTAAAATTGGCAACCTCTTCCAACGGCAAACGGAAACACCCCTCTTCCGAGTCTAGTTCTATACCCAGAAACTCGATTGAGGTAGCCGGCCCTACCGTCTTACCCGGTGACAACGGGACTCCGAAACCCCGCATGAGCACGCAGAAGTCCTGCAATGCCCGCGCGCAGCGCCCGTGTGCCCGGTGGGCCAAGAAAGAGGAAATCATCCAGATAATGCATCACGTGTTTGTGCCCTATGGCCTTCATGAACACCCACTCGAAAAATTAGCTAAACATTTCAAAATAAGCACATGAAATCGAACACCCCATAGGCATGCACATATCCATGTAATATTTCCCCTGAAACGTGAAACCCAGCAGGCGCTGGTCTTGAGGATGCACTGGGAGCAATCTGAATGCAGATTCAATGTCTGATTTAGCTAACAATGCCCCGGGGCCCAGGCGATTCAACATTACCACAGCATCATCGAACGATGCATACTTCACTGAGCATACCTCGGGGTCAATCGCCTCGTTCACTGAAGCCCCCCTCGGGGCCGACAGATTGTGAATGAGTCTATACTCCCCCGGGTCCTTCTTCGGGACCACTCCCAATGGGGAACACACAAAATCAGCCACTGGTAGGTCGCTAAATGGTCCTGCCACCCGCCCCAGGCTAACCTCTTTTGCGATCTTTTTGGCGGCAACTGTTGGGTTGTGTTGAATCGACAACTGATTTCTACAGGAAGAGCTCCCACGAAAATTGCCCGCCGGGATCCTGAAGCCATATGAGAAGCCATTCCTCAGAGTCCCGGCGGACGCATGATCAGCGTATTCGTTTAGCCAGGGGGTCAAAGCCAAGATATCTATGGGCGAAGATGTTTGCTTCCGAGGCACCACATCAATCCTGCTTGGGACCCCCTTTTCCTCCTGCGCCATTGGCCTTTGATCGGCAACTGGTTTCCGGGTGTGAGGAATTCCCACAGCCTGCGCACGCATGCCGGAACCTACACGTTCCATGGGGCCTGCTACAAGTTCCTTTGTTAAAGCCCCAACACACCCCTCGCTTGCTTCCGTTCCCGCCCAACCTAGGTTGGGCCTCCCCCCCAGAGCTCGCCCGAAAGGGCTGTGACTGCCTCTGAGGGAATACCCCTGAGCCGCTCGCGCTGGCCCCTGAAGCACTCGCCGGTCCTGGCAAGAGCTGCGCATGCCAGGACACTGTATCTAAACAATCCCATGTCAAGGCCGCATTAAATTCCTTCGCTTTTCTAAAGGCAATATAATAGCCTTTCCATTCATCACCCCCATACTTCGCATGGAAACTCGTTATTCTACTCTGATAACATGCCACATCAGTCAACACCTCTGGTGTTCATTCTCCTATAATCGCTACAAAGATGGAAAAGGCCCTGATCCAGTTCATCATCGTCTCATCGACCCTGAATTCCGCCATCTTGGCCCGCCATACACTGGGGTGCCACAAATCTTTCTGGGTCTTTGCACACTCTAATTCACGATGATCAGTCAACAGTGAAAACATGTTAATATACTAATGTGCCCACACCATCTCTTTCGTAGCAATGGGAACATGTTGAGCTAACTTTCCCGCCTTGAGGCTACTGCACCCTCCCCCACCATCGGTAACGATCCCTTACCGGCTTCTACCGCGCTTCCAGCCGAATCCTTTGTTGTCTCCTGGTTGTCCGCCACGACCACCTTCGCAACCTGCGGGGAAATAGAAGGTACATTCGCCGTCCCGGCATCCCTTGCCTGCCGCAACTGCTCGATAATTATTCTGGCTTCTTCGGCAGGGTCTCCCGCAGCCGCTGATCCCCCTGCTCCCTTCTTTAGCCATGGTAACACGGCTGCGAACTGAAGCGCTAATTCCGGGGGCATCTGGTCATCCCCCAGTGGTGTGATAACCACGGGAATAGGCAACCCCCCATCCGGTCCCGGTACCGGGCTGGCCGCTGGCGCGACTGGAATCGGTGGAGTTTCTACTGGAACTGGGGCCTCGCTGGGACCCGCCTTCCCCTTCCTCTTCTTACCCTTATCCCCTGGGGTGACGTTCGGCAAGGCCGGTCCTATGACCCTCTTAGGCCGCCCCGAGGGGGCATTCTGGGCCTCCACCTGTTTCCTGATGGCCGCTAAGCCGTGATCTAACCGGTCAACTTTACCCAACTTTTGGTCCATCACCGCCACTTGGGTCACCAACGTGCGCAGCATCCTTTCCATCTAGGAGCTCTTTCCGGATTTCTTGCCAGGCATGTCTTTGACCGATCCGTCCAACCTGATTTACAAAGGTGATTCGCACTCCCACCACGCCTTGATAACTGAAAGAGAAAGACAAAGATTACAAGTTCTCAAAAAAGTGCAGCTTGTTCCCTTGAGGGCTCAGGAGCGACGAGTGGTGCAGCCTTCAGAGCACAGGAACAAGAGGAAGCTTCGTTCGATTTCCGCACTATTTATCCAGCTGCGGGAGGGCGGGGCCCCGCCTCAAGCACGCCCATCAGTGCACGGACTTCTGGGCGGGTGTTTAGGACAACCTCTTTTGAGCGGGAGGAGCGTGTTCCGGCCACGCCGCTTCGGGCATACCAGCCGGGACACGCCCCCCGCCCACAATGGTTTCCTGGGGGATCGGGGCACCCATCCATACGTTCGGGGGGACCGAGTGGTCTCCCCTTTCCATTTACTGCACAGACGGGAAGTGGGAGCATGAGTTTGTTCTCCACCCAGGCTGTAATGCAGCTTGGGTGGAGAATATGCAATTTGCGCATGAATGCTTGGCCGGCCTGAGACGGCCAGCCAAACAATCATGAGCACTTGGATTGGGCAAACCACTCCTCCCCCTGCTCTTGTGTGAGCAGCCCAGCCCAGCCCCCCCTGCTCTTGTGTGAGCAGCCCAGTCCTGTCCCCAGCCGCAAAGCTGCTGCAACAGGAGAACATAAAATGATAATAACATTGAGTTACTATCATTTTGTGTTTCCTTTATTTCACTGCTGCATCGCCGTCGCTCCTCCGCCTTAGGGGAAGAGCCGCCACTGTGTAGGAGTAGGTGGTTCACCACTACACCACTTTGCTGCTCTCGATTGCTTTGAATACACTCCTTACTGTGTGTTCCATATGCATAGTTGATGTGACTTTGATGCTTCTTGTGCTGCATGATGGATTCGTTGGTAGCAGTGTTGGGCTGGCTATTTATCACATCTGCCATTTTCATTGTGGGCTGGTGCCATCATGTCAGGGTTTTCAATGCCCTGGACTGGTGTTGGCCCCTCTGTCACTTTCTCCAACTCCTTGAGATGAATTGCAGAAGGCAGAAGAGATAATATGTGGCAGAAGAACAGAGCAGAGGAAGATAGACCGATGAAAAGAGAGGAATAGAGAGGGGTAGGATGGATCAGGGCTGATTTATATTTTTTTCCAGGGAAGCTTTTGATTTACAGTCCGCCCATGGCTGGCATCCTGTTATTCCTCGTGTTATTCCTCATGTTCTTTTATGCGGCCCATTAAGGCATGGCAGAAAATGTGCGGGTTTCAATGCATGATACGGATTCTTGTTTGCAGTTTAGTCTGTAAAGCATAACTTCTCTATGGGTCTGCGGGATATTCTGCTGTTAGTCGTGAATTTCGGTGTACAGACAAAATATCGACTCCAAAATATCGACTGGACATAATATCGAGTTTTAAATATAGACTGGACAAAATATCGACTGGACATAATATCGACTACAAAAATATCGTTTTTCAGGTAAGTGAAGTAATATCGACTGTATAAAATATAGATAGCAAAAATATCGAATTTTTAATAATATATAATATTTTATAGTGTATTTTTATGTAATAATATGTGTGAATAGTGTGTATTAATGTTATAAAATATTTTATTAAATGAATTTTGTTTTTATAATAATTGCGTAATGTAATTCTGTAGCGGGTTGTGGGTTTATAGGGGAATAGGGTGGGAAGTAATTTAATAATAATTAATTAATTAATATATGTTTGTTAATATTTTTAATTAATAATTAATTGATAATTAATTAATATTAATTAATTAATTAATTAATATAATTTTGAACATATTTTGTATTAGTAATTAATTGTTAATTAATTAATTGTAATTAGTTAATTACATTAATTAGAGTAAATTTTTAATATATATAATTTTGTGTTATTTTTAAGTAATTAATTTGGAAAAAATAATATTAATTATTAAAATAATTACAGCTAATGTTCTAATATATTTACTTTATTGTTATTGTTAATTAATAATTAATTGGTAATTAAATAATATTGATAAATTTTGGGTAAAGGAGCATTTTTAGGGTTCAGGGTCAGTTTTCTGTTTTAGGGTAAAGGGGTATTTTTGGGGTTCAGGGTCAGTTTTCAGTTTTTGGGTAAAAGGGCATTTTTAGGGTTCAGGGTCAGTTTTCAGTTTTAGGGTAAAGGGGTATTTTTAGGGTTCAGGGTCAGTTTTCAGTTCATGGGTAAAGGGGTATTTTTAGGGTTCAGGGTCAGTTTTCAGTTCATGGGTAAAGGGGTATTTTTAGGGTTCAGGGTCAGTTTTCAGTTCTTGGGTAAAGGGGTATTTTTAGGGTTCAGGGTCAGTTTTCAGTTTTTGGGTAAAGGGGCATTTTTAGGGTTCAGGGTCAGTTTTCAGTTTTTGGGTAAAGGGGTATTTTTAGGGTTCAGGGTCAGTTTTGGGTTTTTGGGTAAAGGGGTATTTTTAGGGTTCAGGGTCAGTTTTGGGTTTTTGGGTAAAGGGGTATTTTTAGGGTTCAGGGTCAACAAATAAGATTGTAAAAAATTATTTTTATTATTTTCATTTATTATTTAATTATTATAATTTAATTTAAGTAGTTTTAAGTATATTTTAGTAATTAAAATTTAATATTAATTTAATTTAACACTGTTTTTAATAAAGTCGATATTTTTTACATCTATATTATTGTTAACGATATTTTGTACTCGATATTTTTGTACTTACCTGTTTATAGATACAAACTCGATATTTTGACTGTCGATATTTTGTCCACGATATTTTGGCAAGTCGATATTTTGTCCCTCGATATTATTTCAGTGATCCGTGAATTTCAGCTACAGGCTCCATCGGGTCGAAGATGCTTTGAGTTTGGTTGATGCTTTGAGTTTGGTTGATGCTTTATGTTTGGTTGATGCTTTATTTTTGGTTGATGCTCTGAGTTTGGTTGATGCTCTAAGTTTGGTTAATGCTTTATGTTTGGTTGATGCTTTGTGTTTGGTTGATGCTTTATTTTTGGTTGATGCTCTGAGTTTGGTTGATGCTCTAAGTTTGGTTAATGCTTTATATTTGGTTGATGCTTTGTGTTTGGTTGATGCTTTGTGTTTGGTTGATGCTTTATTTTTGGTTGATGCTCTGAGTTTTGTTGATGCTTTATGCTTGGTTGCTGTTAAATGCCTCTTCATGTCCTCCCACTTCCGTGGCTCTGCTGTGTTGCTGCACTCATTTTGCTGACTTCGCAGCTCAGTCATTTCTTGAGTGTTACTGGGGTTCTCTTTTTGAGGTCGAAAGGAGAAGAGTTGTGTGCTGGGAAGGCAAAGGAGGTGTGTCTCACTGTCTCCGCATTACGTCTGCCAGACACTTCCTCGCCTGTCAGGTTGCCTCGGAGGCTTTTCTGACCTGCATGTGATGTCTGTGGGCTGTCATTAAGGTTGGTGGCTAAATCCACTTAAGTGCTTTCCCCAGACTGATCAGATAAACGGAGTTCCTGAAACGGTCAGCCAATCGCTGAAGACTTGGCTGTATCAGTTTGCTTTCCACCTTCAATCGCTGTCTGATTCTCGTGCTTAGAAGCATGTGATGTTCAGATCACTAATACTTGCCCTCGTGTTTAGAGATCATTTTTTTTGCAGACGTGTGAGGAGCATGGATTGCACACTTGAAAAGACACTCCTCGAAAGTTTGTCGTTTGGAGGAATGAGTAGCGTAACGAAAGTTGCGGGCGCTGCAAAGTACATGGAACCCCCTCGCCTCCCCCCACCCCCGCACTGCGGGGGCTATTGTTATAACCTTGCATGGACAATCTACAACTAACCCGGGCAGAATGTCTCGTGTCCTTATGACACTGGCAGGATGCCCATGCGGCCACGTGCGCCCTGAGACATAGCTTTGATCCAAGATTTTCATTTCAAGACTATATTTTTGTTTTCAACAGCGAACATCGCTGGGGCCGTGTTTCTTAATTCACTAGCTGAACAAAACTTTATTTGACGTCCAAAATGACGTGCCTCTGGTTACATGCACTTTCAGTATCTTTTCCCTTTTGGCACACATTCAAGGAAGTGTCAGGTTTTGTAACCATTATTCGAGTAAAGGTATGCAGTGTTCATATCTAGTGCACTCTGAGAGGAGGCAGATTTCCAAAGATGAACTTGATACAAATAATAATAATACTTAGATAATATCAATTATTGCATTATACACAAACAAAGCACTTTGCAGAGCTCCTGTAATTTCTTCCTTATAAAATTACAACAGCATGATAATGATATTATGGTGGGAGTCAGACCCCGTTTGAGGGAAGGAGGGCTGCGGGATGGTAGGGGGTAGCAGGTAGTGGGGGTATAAAGACGACAGTAGATATTGGGTCCCGCTCATGGCCATTTGCCACCGGTGTCCTGGGATCTCTTTGCAAAGTGGTCTTGCTAAAATTCTTCTTGACCCTCAGGGTCGTGAGAGTGAGTAGACCAAGGTTTCTCAAGGGATAACGTGGGGAAAAGAGCTCAGAACTCAGCAGTCAACCAACAGACACAATAACACATTTTCCAACCCAGTGCTTATGTTTTGTGTGAATGAAACAAGTTTAATCTCACAGCAAAACAAATACTCTACAAGTCAATTAGAAAGTTCAAAGTCTGTTGTCCTTTGTGTTCACTGAGGAAACAAAGTCTCAAGTCCACAGGTCAGCCTCATTCCAGTCTTCTATTCTGGTCGCAGGCTGCACCCCGTTTTTTTACTTGCTAATTGGTGTTGTAGTTCTAGAGATGTCACCGGCTCAGTTCACCTATCTAATCTCATGCCAGCTTCACTTCTTCTGGGGCCTGAACGATAACTTTGTGTTGGAACAGGTCTTGCTCAATGAAGTCGGATTGGCAGGCCTGTGCAGCTGCACTCACGTTCAGCAGTGATGGCTCTCGCCAGTCGAGCACAAACAGGTACTAAGGTTTAGCAGATGTGACCTTGAGACCAGCTGACCTTGAATGTCTTGTCTTAGGTAATTTTGGCCCCCAGGCCGATCAGGCATTTTTGCTGAGGCAGTGACACAGCTCCTCTGCCTGATATTGGCAGTGGCAATACCTGTCTTTCAAGCTCACTGCAGATTGCCGGGAAGACAGTGGCACTTGCTCTTTCACACAGCTTGGTACAGTACACTCAAAAACCACTCGGAGAAACTGAGGACACCACCATAGCATTCGCCATTCCTCGATTTTCTCTCTTTGGTAGCCAGCTTTCTCTGGGTACTCCTCATGCTCAGAACACACTGGACTTCTCCTCCTAGACATTCTGTCCTCCTGCTGAGTCAGGCACCCTCCTTCCTTCTCTCAAGAGGCAGGCAGGCTTCGAGACACTTTAGGCAGACCCTCAACTCCTCTTGCAGAAATAGCAGACTAAAAGTGATGTGCCCTCACCAGTGGCAGACTGGCTATCAGGTAGATAGTGGAGTGGTGTGTACCACACTTTTATATACACTTTCCAGACAGGGAATGTGGACCTACTGTTTAAGGTTCAGGACCAGTTTGGATTGGTTCCCTTTCAAATGCAATTATATGGCTGTTGATCAGACAGGACCTTTGTGCAAAGTGATAGCTCTCACAACGTGTAGCAACGGACCAGTTTTAAGCCAGACTTTATATCCGGAAAATATTGGCCACATAAAGTGTGAGATCTCTGCACCTGACTGTCACCAGCTTTCCTGAAACAGCAATCAGAGTGATTGAAATATTTGACCCGGCCTAGAAACCTTCTCACCTTGAAAAACCTCAGTACCATCACTTGCCCCTATTATCTACCAAATGGCACTGCTCAGGAAGAACTGGCCAGCAGTCTTTTGCTAACAAGGCCATCATAGAATTTCTAAGAGACACCCTGTCTCCATCGTCCTCAATCCAGCGTCTGGATTTTCAGCATTAGGGAATGTAGGCAATGCAGTTCCACTGATG
Source organism: Lissotriton vulgaris (assembly GCF_964263255.1). Classification (NCBI taxonomy): domain Eukaryota; kingdom Metazoa; phylum Chordata; class Amphibia; order Caudata; family Salamandridae; genus Lissotriton; species Lissotriton vulgaris. The sequence continues at coordinate 480,930,333 of NC_141689.1, forward strand.
GGAAAGTTGTCTTCTTATTCCATCTTGTGCTATGCTAAACCAGGTCGATCCAAATTGGATCTCACTGGTCGCAGTACTTACACTCAGAATACACACACAGAGTCCTACTACCATTCATGTGCTATACATTCACTGCGGGCACACACACTCAACTTGTACATGAAATGTCACTGCAAGGATCTGGCGTTTTGCGTGACTGTGGAACTTTTCATGAAGGGGTTCAGTAGACCCCACTCTCTTTGACGCAGAGAAAAAGGTCCGGTCACCCTACACATTTACAAAACATGACACGTTGCCACCGCTGCCTCAACCCGGGCATGGAAAGCAGTTATACGCCCACTATGAATGCATAGATTATGCCACGGTGCAACCTTCTACCTCCAGACCTAAGGATATCTGGCATTCACTGCAAGACTACCTTCAATGCTCCATGGACTTTATGTGTTATGATATGCTCCGTAACTGATGTAACTTTGTAACTCTGTTTTTAATGTTAACCTCATGTAAAGCGCTCTGATACCTCCGGGTCTATCCAGCGCTACATAAAACTTTGCAAATAAATAAAATAAATTGGTGTGCCTTTCCAGGTCACAGTGCAAGTGCTGGACTTTACCTTTCCAGTTAGAGGCCAGACTTCTGAACACACATTAGAGCAGAGTAATGCTTGGGCCAAACAACAAGTCAGGACACCAGATTCACATGGGATTGGTACTCACGGCAGAGTTAAATACCTGTTTACTGAAACTCCTTAAGACATGGTTGTTCACTCAAGCATATGAATACCTCACCAGGATTCAGGCTACTCCTATATTTAGCGCCAAGAAACCAAACGGTGCACGTGCGCTCTACAAATAATGTTAACCGAACATAACATAACATAACATACCGTACAGGGGACATTCGTGTCCCAGCAGTAAGTTTGTTATAGTATAATTGCACAGTGAGGATGTAAGACATATCAGCCTCAATTTATGCAGATGGCACACTGAGGAAGTACTCTATTTTTTGACCATGTTCTTCTTTACATTTTACAATCACTCACTATGACCTTCTCGTCATGGCCATTTTCCCCACAAGTTCCAGGTCTCAACCAGAATCTGTAGCTCCGGTCTGTTCTTCTAATTGGATTTAAAACTTTTCATATAAACTATCCTCAACTCTGAGGAAAAGTACCTAGAAAGCACCTTTACTCAAAAACAGCTGCACGTTCTATAAGCAAAAGAAATCTTTTTATACTGAATGCCATATGTTTTCTTAATATATAGGCAGCTAATAACTGTCCCAAAAGCAGAATATATTTTCCATTTTGAAATGATATGGAATAGTGTACACTCATTAAGTATTGGTTACAGTTATTACATGGCCCCTTAACATGCTATGCTTGCATAAACTGATGGCCACAAACCATATGGTAAACATCCTTTACCACAAAGATTTTACCACGCGGTACCTTTACCACGCGGCCGTTACAACGCAAGTCGTTACCACGACTTGCGCTGGAGGGCGCTAAAGGATTAAAAATAGTAAATTTACTATCCCAACACCTTCCCTAGGGTCCACGGGGACTGGTGTTAGAATAGTAAATTATACTATTCGAAATCCGCGCCCCCAACGCAAGTCGTGGTAACGACTTGCGTTGTAAGGGATGCGGTGTAAAGGGATGCGTTGTGACGGTACGCGTTGTACCGTCATACATCTAAACCATATAGGGTGCAGAAATTGTGACTTACAACATAAGTGTCAACTACCCTCGTGTCTTGAGAGTGACTCTGAGGCACTCCTGTGTTTTTTAGCAATCAGCATTACACCTCCTGGAAGTTTTAGTACTTACGCATTCTTGTAGTTGAAAAAAGTTACAATACAGGTGCGTAGATGGTGGTGTCTCTTAAGCTCTCAGTTGACATCTGTGGCATGATCATGGATAGCCATTCATTAAAATCCCAGAGGTAGCAGAAATTTCATCATTCATCCCTTGACCCCAGATGACATCACAAGGTTAACCACCATGTCCTACAATTACTCCTTCAATAGCCTTTTATTTGCTGCATGGAGATTACTCAATAGGGCAATTAGTGAAAACTAGAGGAAAATAAATCAACCTTACACTTAGCCTTGGTAGCTTTCTGTTCCTGACACTATTTTCATGACCTCTGGGACCCGAGGTAACAAGGACAGGGCCAGGGGTACCAGGGTCAGGAGACAACTCAAGACCTGGCTGTTCGCCCAGTAGCAATAGCACCCCCCTCTCCCCACCCTCAGGGCCTTGAAACCCTTGCGGGTATGTAGTGCGCTTTACAAATTATTTGATTGATTGATTTCAAGGGCACAACTGGGCATACATATAGGACCTCTGACACTACTACTCAGTACACTTCTGGACCGGTGGATACTCTACCAGGTCAGAGGGACTGTTGTGCAGCTGAAGGACTGCCACTCTGCTGGACTGCTGCCCAGTAGGACTGCTGCCTTGCTATGCTGACCTTCTGTCTGCTGCCCTCTTGCCTCGGTGAGAAGTGCTGGACTTGCATCTCTTAACCCAGAACTCCAGAGTGACTCCAAGGGCCAGTTGGCTAACCTCCTGACTTGAACCTTAGGTACAGAAGGCTCCAACAACCTTGTTCCTGCACCTGGACTCTGACTTCTTTGAGTCTGCCCAGCTAAATGGTGTCACCCCAGTCGTGGACCCTTGCAAGTGGACCTAAGATGCTCCGCCACCCTCTGTGGATCCAGCGAAACTGATGCACCTCCTCTGCTGCATGGCACAAACCCGAACAGAACCGATGCACCACAGCTGCTGCATGTATAGGAACTGTCTCAAAAGACTTGCTGCACATCGCAGCCTATAACCTCATTAGATCCGCTACTGCACGATGCATCTTCAGTGTAGGTCCTCGCATCCCTCATTGATAACAGTCTCTGCAACGACGCCGGATTCCGTATCACAGCCTCGCTGCTCCTTGTAACTGACGCACTGCACCAACTGCACAATGAAAACTCGACTCCAGACTTCACATCGCAAGGCCTCGTCTATAGGATCTTTGATGATGGTGCCACAGGACCTCACACTACAGCCTCTCCGCATCTTGGAACCGACGCATCGCTTCGGCTGCGCGATACATCTTTGACATAGATCTATGCAACGCTATGCAAACTAGGATTTAAGGTTCTCTGTTCAGCGGGCAGAACTGGGTACCTTTAGCCAGCCAGTATTCCATCGTGGTTGGCCTCCTCATGTGACTTTGACCCAGTCTGGCATGACCAGATATCCACAGTTGGCACATGCTTTTTGTTGCACTTTTTTCTAAAATCTTTAAAACTCAATATCTCCGGTCCTGCAGATCAGATTTTTGTAATTTTAGCCTTGTTATATTGATTACAAATTATTCTATTTTTTTAACTCTTTTGTAGGCTCCTTTTGTGCTGTGCTTTTACTGTGTTACTGTTTGAAGTGTTGCACAAATACTTTAGATATTGCCTCTGAGTTAAGAACAACTGCTCTCTGCCAAGCTGCCTCAGGGTTGAACAAAGGTATATTTAGGGTTGCTTGTGACTTCACCCTGAGGAGAATAGTGGCTATTTCTTGAGAAGCGTTCAACCCCCTTCATCTATAAACCCTATTTCTTACAGCTACTCAAACATGACCGTCAACAAAGTTTGAGCTCGGTCAAAGAGTGGTAACACCCACTTACTGTTTAAGTTTAAATAGCCTAAAATAAACATTTACAAGAGTATTTAAAGTCACATTCGAGTTGTTTGGCCTTACAATTTACATGGAATGTTTCGGTAATTTTTTATATCTTTATGAGGTACTATTGGGACAGCACTATCATATTTATAATAAATAGCATGCTGGATGGCAAATGCGATTAGGATGCCGAATTCGAAACGAAACGAGCGCGTTTTAACAGCAGCTGCCTATGCGGTAATGAACTCTTAAGACACGCAAAGAACTTTAAAAGCTTAATTTGGCAACAGGAGATAAGACTGATATGATATTTTGCCACATGCTGGTGAGAGAAGAGTGATCAAGGGTGCCGGACAAGTGCCTCGAGGCCTCCGCCTCTGGGTTCGTCTGAGGTCACATACTTCAGCAGCTCGAGACAAGCAGCACCTGCTCTCCCCAGACAGAAGGCCTGTGATTCTGCTGTCCGCGCGCAGTGGCAAGGTACGTCACGCGTCTCTAGTTTTCATTGTGCAGCATTAAGCAAAGCGTGAAGCCAGAGGCCACCCATGCAGGGAGCCGGTCTGGCAGAACAAGAGGCCCCCTGTGTTAGGGAGCACGTGCCCGATGGCGCAGATAAGCCCTATCAGCTGCAAATCTGCAGGCCCATAACACTGTCAAAGGCCGGGCAGGAGGGAGCGTGCCCCAGATCTTTTTAGCTACTTGTTGTTGAAGGGTGCTCGTGGGTATGAATATAGTATCAACGTTTATAAACAAACCCAAACATTCAAACGTAGCTTTCAGTCACATATGAACATTTTGATGTAATGCATACCGCTTTTCACTAGAAAACCCCCATTGCCCACCAACGATTGCCTTTTACTCACTAACAATAAATTATATTTCTAATATTACTGTTGCATTTGTCTCATACATTAAGATGTGCTAAATTCGCCTTTTGCACATTGTTTTTATTTGGGTTCAGAGGGAAACAACACAAGGGCTGGGCTTTTACTTGAATAACATTAGCAGCATAAGACATGGAGAGATGAGACTGACATCCACTGCAAATATTGGGCAAACACATATGCCAGCACATGCCTCAATGGGGAACCATTTGTGAATATCAAAATGATCTTTATTCCACCCTTCTCAGTTGTCTTGTGAAGTATTTTACTGCCTCCTTCATTGCAGCTGTTAAACGAACTTGAAAACTATGATGCCGATGCCCACGCATTGATTTGTGTTTTGACCACTTTTGAAGTCGATTGATTGCTTTAGCAAGGAAGTTAACATCAGCAGAAGGCGTATTGGGTAGTTCAGATCAGGGGCCCATTTCACCTCCAACACGAGTGGGTTTGGTAAAGTCTTCTGAATACTTCAGAAATAGCATTGTTTGTAAAGTTTTCCATGGCTTGCATCATTTCACCGAGGCATGACCATATATTTTTGTTTATCAAGGCTCTGATATTTCTCACAAAGGAACTGAATTTTTCGGAGCAGTTCATGGCTTGCAGTGAGGAGCATTTTCATACAGCTGGTATTCCCTACAGTCTGTCGTAGTGTTGTTTATATTGATGTCAATGTACTCAATGATACATGGATCTATAAAAACTGACCCGAATCACTGTTTTCTAAATCTCCCGATGTGATCGCTCCATCAACCCAGAGTCAGAAATACGTGGTCAGGCAGGCCCTTCAACCTAGGGCGGGAGGCTACTGATTGACAGAACACAGGTGGGGTATCACGTAACGAGCCGGACAAATGAGCGAACAGGAAAAATTCAGATTAGTCCCACTGATAGGTAGCGACACCACAATAGTCCAAGGAGATTTGACCCAATCAAATGCACATGGATGGAGGGGTGCGTGTTCTCAATATACCATAAAGTTAGATGCTGCATGAAGTTAGGAACATTCAACCAATCAGGACACAGCACACATAGTGATCATGCGCTTCCCATGCTGGACAAATGGACACGTTACCCCCTGACTCTCATTTTGTCCACAGAAGCTCAAGACCAACTTGCTTTTTTCATCAGGTGGCAGTGATTTATAGCTCCATGACTATGCCTACATTCCTTTCCCTGAACAGGATCTATGAATTGTAAGTGCTCTGATGCCCTCAGGCCATGTCTGCGCTATATAAAATTGCAAACAATTTTTTTTTATGATGCTTCAAGAAATGTATATAAAGGCACTCACAACAATTGCACTTTGAGACAGTCCTCAGACCCCGACCAGGGAACTGTGTTGGCGCATGTAGTGTTTGTTTAAACTAACTGTTCCTGTTTTGCCAAACACCTCATGACTTTGTTTTTTCAAGGTAAATTCATATACGAGCAACAGTGTGATGGTGAGTGGGTGACAGCTTCAGTAATCCATGCAAAGGTACAGGCTGCTCTGACCTACCACAGAGCATTAAACTGTCCTTAGCATTGTGATGTGGTTAGCTGGAAGGGCAGTAATAGACCTAAAATCTGTGTTTGTTTTATAGATATTGCAAAATTCTGTTTAGTACAGTTATAGACTTCTATGTACATTTAATCACCTATATGTGAATGTGTAGATGCAAAGTTAGGACGTGGAGATGTTGAGCACAATATAATTCAATATTATGCTGATATTTGCAGTAATACATGCAAACTCAGCTAGGAAGAAACTGAGCAATGTACATACCAGAATAGTAGAACTAGTTGGGCATGGGTGAACCATTCACAGTCATCATTTAAATATGTGGGTGCAGGGAAGAATTCACAAACTTACGTGGGAAGCAATTTATGAAATGTGTGGGTAAGTGGGGAGAGCGTTTAATTTAAGATAATGCAGATGTGCCTGTAAGGAGAGTGATTCACAGTTGTTTACTTCAACTGGTACTGATTAACAATTCAGAGTTGTGCACATACAGGGAGAGGTGAGTGACGTACCATCATGGATGGATGCAGGAGGGAGCGGGTTAAAACTGAATTTATGAACAGAGGAGAATTATTCACAATAGTGAACATGTACTGAGAGAGGGAAATGGACTGCAATCATGTGCATGTCCGGTAAGAGTGGATCAGCCATAATCTAATAGTTTACCAAGTACACATGCTTGAAGAGGGAATGATTCAAGACTGCAAGTAGGCATGAAATGGGTACAATTCACAATTCAGGAATGTGCACTGGAAGGCTTGCGCATATTATGTTCTGTGAATTTGCCTAAGACATGGGCCTCCCTAAGATATTGTTCCTCATGTAGTGTTCCAGGAGAGATGTGCCTTCAAGACACAGAGGCTTGCAAAGCATTTCTTCAATGTTCAACATCAAAGGCAATGACTTTGGTACTCTATGCCGGGGTGTCTGCTAACATTATTTTGCCAAAAGAGGGCTTGTGAGGCCTGACTGCCATCATTTCTTCAGTAGGTCGTGCCGAGTTTGGAAATGTACTGCTTTGACAAAGTACAGTTATTGGTGGAATATTTCAATGAGTCTGTAAGGTATTCTGTGAGAATGGGAATTAGTATTTAGACTTTCCTGCAAGCACATTAGCATAAAACACAACATTTCCAAGATTGCTTACTCCGTACAGCTGTAATGGTCAAGAAATAATAGGTTTTGACTAGACCTCATGACCCAGCTTCTCACACTACACCAGTATACAATACACTTTGCACCCACTGGCAACACTTTAATTAGATTGTTGGGGACCACCTAAAGTGGAAGGAAACTGTTATTTGGTTTCATCCCTCCAGATTAGGCCTGGGGCACATAGCGGCACCTTCTTGAGTGCGGGATCACTTTCCTCCCATAGGTAAAAAACGGTGACTCTGGAAGCCTGCGTTCTGCCAAATTAAAAAAATGTTTCCCCTCAGGTGGAGGTGTGAGCTGATGTTGCTTTAGACAGCCAAATGTGGATGCACAGAAGTGGCAACGGGACACCTCCGGTTCAGTCATGATATTCTCAAAAACAGAGTACCTTGTGACGCGGGTCTGGGGAGAGTCAGCCGGCGACCATGGACAGAGGCAGCAATGTTGGCACTGTCATCCTGATCTGGAGGTCAGAGACAGTCTAGGCTTTCAGCTCCTGTCCTGCAGACTCGGCAAACATTCCTAACACCCATCGGACACCCTATGCTGAAGAGTGTGACCTGGCACAGTTTTCCAGTTGCAAGCATTGGTCCCTCGGACTCGGCAAACTTTCCCAGCACTTCTCGAAGTCCTCATGTTCCGGCATCCCAGGTTGGCTGCTGATCTTTACGAGCACACTCCTCTGCACAGTGTGATTACTACGTATATCAGGATGATCCTTCTCCCAACCAACGATTACTTCCCCCCATTTCCACTGCACGCTGAGCAGTCCTTACGATCTTGTGGAAATGAAGAGATCTTTCCTGTCCCTGGGATCTTGTGGACCGAAGGCCAGCCAACCAGTCCTTGGAGAGTGCTTAGGGACCCGGGCCACAACAGTTGGCAATTAGCTGCAGGCCTGCAACATCCAGGCAAAATCCACCATGTGATTGTCCCCTTCCTGGAGCACAACAAGCCATAGCCACCACAAGTGTTTGTATAATCCAGTTGCAGTCCCTCCTGTCCAAATGGTTCCTCTTGTCGAAATCCCAGCATTGAACCAACGTGATATAGTTCCAATCCCAAACGCTTCTCTAATTCCTGAGTACTCCCCAGTAGATATACCCTCAATGGCCTTTGAAGATGAGATCCGTTCAAAAGGCCACCTTTGAAATGCACAGGCCCTCTCAAAATGTTGTCCTGTCTGCCATCCTATCCTGAGAGGCTTGATCAATTTCTTTAGTGGGGCCAGGACCCTGCCCCTTGGAGTGCAGGTCCCAGGAAGGCTCCTCAGAGTCAGAGGTCTGCAGTTTCCATTGCACTCCTAGTTTATGGCCTTCTATCAGGAATGTACAGATGTAGCTGTCCCCCAGCACCCAGATGTGGATTGGAAATAGGCTTACAGGCACACAGAGCCATGTGCACTGAAGTGCAGAATTTTCTGAAGTGGCATTTCCACATTAGTAATGTCGAATTCACTCGCATGACCTAAGAGGATTTGCCATTACTTACTCATTGATATCAAACACTATACTGCTACTCTTCCGTATGTAGGAAATACTGCTCAATAGCCTTTCCACTGGTTCCCCCATGATAATTAATGCAAGAAGCAGGCCCCATTGTACCGAACACTCCATCCGTTGCCATTCACTACCAGTGCATATAGCATGCCCATGCCAATGCCCTGCCTCTTCCTGACACTGCCCCCTGCCCCCAGGGAGTACGCTGATGTAGCAAGAGACATGCAGAACCTTGGAAAGTGGCTTTTAAAATTCCATGCCTCATAACAGTAACCTGCACTGCTACCTCTGTGGATGGCAAAACCAGTGTTGCATGCCCACGAAAAAGCATTTAAGTTACATGCCCAGGTATAAGTCTTACCCCTAGACAAGTGACGTACAGCTAACTCGAATCAGCCAATCATGTCTACACCAGTATATATATGACAAGCAGAGTGCTTTGGCACTGTATAGCAGTGTGAACGCGCTCAAAGTCTGATGGCAGCAAAACAAGGACCAAACAGGAGATTGGAAGCCAAAAAGGTCAGGTGAGACCAAGCCAAAAGATGCCAGGTATAACAAGCATGCCTCTTTCTGCGTTGAAAAAGTCCCTATCAATATCTGTTCTATACTTCCTCAGTTGAATTTTAATTTAAAGAGGATGGTAACCATCACCCACATCCAGTTGCATGCTTGATTATTGGTTTCTCCCTCACCACAACAAAATTTGTAGTATATGGTGGGCTAAGGCTATTATGAGAAGTCATACTGTCCATAGATCCCCAGGGCACACTTATGATTTAACAAAATATATTTTGCAGAGTGTAAATAAACTCATAATTTCCTAATTTGTGTGGAGACACTATGGGTCCTAGAGTTAAGCATGAGTATGGGATGGACGTAGTTTTTCCTACCTTCATTCCTACCTACTTTGCACATGTAGCCCACAAGCTGTTATAAGCTTCCACTATGTTATTATCGACAACTGTCTGCACTATCTAGTGTCATACCTGACTCATTAGTATTCATCAGAATAGGCCCCCCGAATGATCCTTGCATATCCTGTACCTACTCAGCCCTATTCTGAGTGTGGTGTGCCTGAACAAGCAAACAAACCAGACAGTTACTCCTTAAATACAAATACATTTTTAAAGGTACAATAACACTTGAAAACCAGATTTTATCTAATACATATTTTTACTTCCTTTATGCATCTATATACCTTCCATGTACTTGGATCTATATATTTATTACTTCTCTCCTAAAAAGGCATCTCTATCCATTGCACTACCCTATTTCTCATCCTATACCTCTATCAATACCTTTAATCTATATATATGACTACCTCCTTTATGCATCTATGTACTTCCCATGTACTTATGGATCTATATATTTAGCACTTTCTTCCAATTCAGCATATCCAATGCAATATCCTATTTCTCACCCTATACTTCTCACAATATATCTTCTACCCCAACTTTGACTCATCTCAAACTTCTTCCTACTACTCTTTCCAATGCATAACCCTATTTCTCACCATATACCTCTATCAATACATCCTCTTCAGCCACTCTCTCATTTATTCCAAACCCAATACCACTACTATGATCCCCAAAATAACCCTTTCTAGACTCTCCCATACTCTAACCCCATTGTATCATCTGACACCTCTTTTACTACACTGATCCCCCAAAACAATCCTTTCTAAACTCTTCCCTCTGACTCTTCACCTCCTCATCCCCATTTCACTCATCCCAAAGCATCTTCCTACTGCTATGAGCAAAAAAATAATAATAAAAAAGTCTAAATCCTTCACTCTTCTATTCCTCCACTATCCTTTTCAATCAAAATAACAGACTTACATGTTTATTTCTCAAATGTCATATTTCACTATACTCATTCACCACTAATCCTTCATGGGTTCCAAAGTAGCATGCTACTCGCCAAAAAAGTGCTTCAACACCTCATCAGAGGTAGCAAGCACTAACTATATATGCAAACATTTTCCCTCTTCTATCCCTGCGCTACCCTTCTCTATCCAAATAAGTGAAAAACATATCCACCACATATCTGCATTGGATATGCGCCAAAGACAAGCCCGTCTGCACCCTTCCACGACCCGTCTGACCAGCGCCAGGAACCCTGGATCTCTGCACCGCCAGCGCTACGACCCAGCGGCACTCCACACGCTCAACCCAGGCTGCAACAACAACTGCAAGCTAGCATCACCAGCAGACACCCACGGACCTTTCAGCTGTCACCGCTGCCGGCACACTTGCAGCACTGCTAAGACCACTGACCCAGCGCAATCCGCCCGCAGAACCCAACTGAACTGAAGACCCTGCAATGCATCCTCCTCAATGTCCCACGCTTCACCCATGAAATGCCCTCCAGAGCTGAGTAACACAACTGAGTGGTTTGCCCTGCATTGCATTACTCCGGATTTATCAAGCCAATCAGAGCCATGCAAGTTGGCCATGTGTGGCTTGATAAATTGAAGCTTAAGAGATATGTCGATTTCTGCACCCCACTTCGTGTCACAAAAGCGATTCAACTCTTGGTTAAATATGACACAGAGGGGCATATTATCAAGCCTGTGCGCTAAAATTATCGCCGCTTTATCGGCCGAAAACGGCCGATAAAGCGGCGATAATGGGCTTGATAATATGCTCTATGGAATTCCAATCGAAGCACATGTTAGATGTGAAGACATCTAACATGGGCTTCGATTGGAATTCCACAGAGCATATTATCAAGCCCATTATCGCCGCTTTATCGGCCGTTTTCGGCCGATAAAGCGGCGATAATTTTAGTGCACAGGCTTGATAATATGCCCCATAGTGTCTACGGAAAAGCAGTATATATTTGGACAAGTTAAGTCTGTGAGTGCCGCAGTCATAGCCCCTACAGTGGCCTGCATATCATTGCTAGGTAGGTTTGTGAACAGTCAAAGCAGCTGGCGTCCTGTGACTTGATAGTATTGACATCAGTGCAATGTGAGAGCTCTCTTTGCATTCTTTCAAAAGCGAACACAACTTCCCCCTCCCAGTCTTCCACCACCTCTCCTTCCTTCACCTTTTATCCAGCAATTCTCCATCTGGAGTCCATTTCGTTCTAACAGAAGAGACACGCACTCCCCCATGTCAGATGTGGCTGAACTCATCAACCTTCACAACAGGCTTGGTCTTCCTTGATACGGGTATAGAATACACTCATTACCTATTTGGGGTCTCACACAAAGCCTTTGCTGCAGGGTTTAATTTGTAATAAAATAAGTGCAGGTGCCCAAAACGTCTCAGGGGGCTTCTACCTCCTTTCTAAACTGGTGCAATACACTGCCTTCATGGACAATGGCCAAAGCCGGACTGCAGTAAGGGAGCAAGCCTTGTTTAAGAGAGTTTGGGCGCAGGTTCTCGCCCAATGGAAATTTTGAAAGATTTGGGTCAAATAGTGCATTTCACGTCATTGTTTTTGCTTTACATTGGTACAGTATCATAGACTCCGAAAGAGCACTTTGAAGCTGAAAGTTTGTATTTGTTTTTATTTGCAAACTTCAGGACTTGCAGATCAGGCTTTAAAAAAAAAAACGTATGTGATGTCGCACGTCAGCCAGCTTTGCAAATCTGCACACAACTATCTGCACGTAAGCAGGCTTTTTAAAGGCACAATGAACAGTGGAAGTCCTGGAAAATGAATGCTCCTGTGCCTGATGCTGAATGCTGCTTCCTTCATAGAAACAGAGACCCAGCTCATGAGCAGTCAAAAAATAAAGCATCCTCAACCAAATTATATTTTAACCAGTGTCTTGCTTGAACCATCCCAGTTAACAATGCAGTTTAATGCATTTTAACTCAAAATTCAAGTTGGACTACAACTTCGAGATTGACCAGTTAAAGTCAACCTTCTCACATCACTCTATAGTTTTGCATCTTCTTAACACTCACTCGCTGGTAGTCCTGTCCACTGTGGCTTTCTATTAACATCACAACCGTTCTACACGTAAATCATTTGCATGCTGATTTTATTTGGCTGAATAATTAACAGTTTTCTTACCATCCCAGTCTTGTACCTCACTTTGAGCACCTCTTTTCTAACCTATTAATCAAGAACTGCGACTCATTTTCCCTTTGACATCTCTTTTCATCACCTGTCCGATAGTGAAGTGACTATGAAAGTCCTACACTTGCCTGCCCATGTGCTGATAGCAATGCACCCTTCACATCTTTCCATCCAGTCACCATCATATTATGTATATGACTACAGGGGTGTCATGATCCAATGGTGATGCCATCTGGCAGGATTCACAGCTCACTCGTGCTCGCTGTGGGCAGTGCACATATGAATCAGCATTTCTGACCGCAGGACTGTACTGCATCATACAGATTCCATGCTCTGAAACATACAGTCTGCGCTGTCAAATGCTGCACACTCCTCCCTGCCAAGAGAAACAGAACCCTTTTGACTGCGTGAGATGGTGTGTATATGTGCATCAGGAGCAGACTGCAATAATGGCACAGTACACTCTCAGGAGCTCCTTTCCTAGTGCTTCCTTCAGTGACAGAGTGGAAGCGCTATCAGAGATGATCCTTTCCCAAGACAGTCTGTTTCTGCTTCATAGCTGGAAACACCACACACCGTAAAAAATATTTCTATTACTACAACTTCAGACAAGACATGTGAAGTGTGGCAAGGGTCTTAAACTCAGCTCAGCGTTAGAACCATGCACGTATTCATGGAATCAGGGCACAGATATCTTGAACAGAGTTCTCTCTCCACATAATCCATGCTGCTGTGCAGGGGCCAGAGATAGAGGCAAAGATAATAGGACCATATATTACACTCAAACACAAGTATTGCCACATTTGGTTTTGCAGTTAGGGGCCAGATGTAGGTGGCTAAATACTAGTCGGTAATGCCAAAATTCATTAGATTTACGCGTTACCGACCGGTATTTGGCTGAGTGCAATGTAGGTGACTTTGGGCCAAATGTAGGTAACTTCAATTTAGCGAGTCCTTAATAGCGATTTTTACCGAATCGCTACTATCCCCTTCCAGGCGGGGCTGTTTCCCCCGCTGTGCTGGGGGCGGCGCGTACAGCGCCCCCATGCTCATGACAAGGTCAGCTCGTCATGAGCTACGGCGCTACGGTGCTCATGACGAGCTGAGCTCGTCATGGCCACATCCGTTCCAATGGAACGTTCAGCACAGCAGGGGAATCAGCCCAGCGTGCGAGCGTTCCACGGAACGGGCGAGGTCATGATGAGTTCAGCTCGTCATAAGCACCGGAGCACCGTAGCTCATGACGAGCTGACCTCGTCATGAGCACTCAAAGGGTTAAGGACTCGCTAAATGGAATGTAGGTAGGAATCGCTTAAATGTTAGCGATTCCTTAACATTCCTTAATAACGAATCGGTAACTGAGATTTGTTATTAAGGAATACCTAGCCATTCATTCCTGTGGGCTAGGATGCCCATAGGAATGAATGGGAAGATATTCACTATTAGCGATTCGGTATTACCTAATCGTTAACAGCGGGAGCTATTTCACGGGTGCCCGGGTGTCCAAAGGACACCCTGTTGCACCCCTGAAATGTGCATGTGTGCACATGTGGCGCACATACATGCCCTAAGGGCATGGATGTGTGCCACATGGCACATTTAAAAAAGCAAAAACGTTTTTTTAAAGGAATTCGCTACTCACCACCAACTTGAAGTTGGTGGTAATTAGCGATTCCTTAAGACTAAAGTGCACTATTTTCAGTGCTTCGTATATTGCATTTAAGGAATCAGTATTTCCAATTCCTTAAATGCAAGAGCAAAATAAGGAATCGCTATTTTGTGATTCCTTATTTTGCATGTAGGTATGAATTCACCTACATTGCACTCAGCCAAATACCGGTCGGTAACGCTGAAATTCCCTGAATTTCGGCATTACTGACCGGTATTTACCTCCCACATCTGGCCCTTTAAACCTACGTGCAAAATAAGGAATCGCAAAATAGCGATTCGGTCAAAATCGCAATTAAGGACTCGCTAAATGGAAGTTACCTACATCTGGCCCTTAATATAGTGCAAACTCAACCTGAAGGCATTGGAGCACTTTAAATGAGCAGTAGTTACTTTACACAAGGACATTTTTGTTTTGTTTTTTTACGCACGGAGAGATTAAGTGATTTGCCCAGAATCACAAGATATTGAGCCCATGCTGAGACTCGAACCTGGTTCTCGAGTCGGCAGCTCTCTACCTATGTCAATTGAGAATTGTTTAATCTTGCCAGAGATGTTTTCCTGCTGGCGAACTACAGTCTTTGTGCTCCACTTTTTTTTCTACATCGTTTCCTATGCAATCATCTTACAGAAGATATTTACATATTTTGCTATGACGAAAATAAATACAGCAATATGATTGTATTCAGAGGTGAGTAAAATAATCGGGAGCACGGCACACATTTAATTCAGTTCCACTTATTATCAAATAAGCAAAATAATTTATCTTCACACTTTCAGTAATTGTTACTTTTGATTGTGAATATGTTCTTGTTGCAGCTAGGTCATCACGATGACAGGCTTGATCACCGAGCTATGCTTGAGCGTTAAGGGAGGGGGTCAGCTACAGTAATCAGGCAAGCAGATCTCTAGGGAGCAATGCGTGGGCTGTGCACAGAGGCCTCACTGCAGGGTCCAGCAAACAGGGGCTGCTATAACGGGCTCTGATGCCAGACAGCTCTAAGGCTCCTCAAGTGACCCGCCTCTCCCAGCAGAAGGGGAAACAATGTACGGAGAAAGGCAGCATGCGTGCACTATATTCGGACTGTGCAGGCCACTGGTTATCATGTGGATGTGCTACCAGTGGAGGCCGACACAAACAAAAAGTGGTGAGGCGGGTGGAGTGGGCACAGGGGTGGGGAGTGTGGGAGGGGACCACATGGGTGTTTAATAATTAAAAACAATAAGACTTACCTTATTTTATTTATTTTATTTTATTTATCTAATTTTATATAGCGCAGACTTTACCCGAAGGTGTCAGAGCGCTTCACAGAAGGACCAATAATGATATACAGGAACAAAATACAAAAGCAAACAATAAGTTACATGGATCAAAAGTGACACTAGTGAGCAACCAAAAAACATGAGGTAGCAATTGGTGCATTATAGGAGAAAAAAGTGATAAGGGTGCAGGTTACAAAAACGTACAAAATACAAGTAGAGGTATAATACTGCAATAGAAGGCAGACACTCCAGCACAATAACAAACGTTATGTAGGCAATGGTGGCACTTGTGCAAGTATCTAAAACAAACAAAATGTGCGAGGTAGCAAACAGTGTGTTACAAAACAAAAGTGACGTGTGCAAGTTCCAAAACGGTACCATACACAGAGACTCCATGCGCCATACCTGATCTTCCCTCATGTTATTACCAAGCATGAGAGCAGCACAGGGATTGGCCTGAGCAGGCTTGTTTAATGCTTGCTCAGCCACAGGGTTTCTGTGCTGTTTCTCCAACCCGGCTGTGCAATACAGCTGGCTTGGAGAAACCTAACTGCAAATGTCTGTTTGGCCGGCCTGAGAGGGCCAGCCAGACAGACATGCTCACTTAGAAGTGCACATACCACTACAGTCCTCCTGCCTCCCATGGCCAGGCCCCACCACTCCCTGCACATGCTGGCTGAACCAGCAGTTGAAAAATCATTTTATTTTTAAGCTGCTGGCTCTGAGTCAGTGGGGCGACACTCCTCCACCATTGCGGAGGAGCCACCACTGTGTGCTACCAGCAAGAAATTCAAGGAAGTGCTTTTGGTATGGCAGGCCACAGAAGACGTCCTGTAAGGGCCTGCAGAGAGAAGTACTGAAGCCTAATCTCAAATTTTTAATTAGTATATTTAGTGGATCAGCATGACTACCTGACTTGGAGAGGGATGGAAAGAGTGCTAGTCCCCATAATACAGTGCTGTTGCGGGCCTGTCGAGATAAACTAATCACTGTTTGTGGCCTGTGAAGTGAATGCAAATAAGACGCTTCGAAAGTGCAGGTCTGACCTCGAATTATCCTCACCTTGCACAACAAATCTGCAGTCTCACCCCTTGCCCTTACCATTACTCAAGCATTGGCATAGCCAATAGGTCTCGCCTTTTAAGTGCTTAGCTATGCAGTTCGTATATACATGGCCTGGCCAATCGCAGACCAAAGAAAGAACAGGCTTTCATGCTAATAGATGATGAATTGTACGTTTATATTGTAAAGTTATGAAACATGTGGGAGTCACAGAGGTGTTGAAGACAAGCGATTCTTGTTTTACTGCAAAGGTTACAAAGCTTGCAAAAATAGTGTGATTTTGTGACAGGTTTCCTGTTTTTTTTCCTACCTCTGTGACTCAGTTGTAAATCTTCCTGTAGTAATGAGGGCTGAACAAAATAAATGTTTAGTTGCTGCAAATAGTAGGGACCCTCCCCGCCCCCGCACTAACTAAACAAGAGGCAGAGCGCAGTCCATCGACCTAAGAAGGATTAAATACTCAGTTAGCCCCCACAGCATTGCAAACCCTGAGCTTCATGCTGCATGCTGAGCTCTGTAGTATGTGCATTAACCTAGTGGCTAGGGGCTTGGAGTCATGGTTTGGGACAAGTCGTTTATCATTTGAGGTTCAGGTACTAAGCCTGCGGTAGCTGGCCTGAGTTCATGGAATGGGTCATGGTCAGAGAACCACACATGTGGGCTGCTGGCTGTGTTGGGTGTAGTTGTATTTCAGATGTTGTCAGCAAAAATATAGCTTGACAGGAATATTTTGTTTGAAACATCGTTTGCAAAATGATCCATCCCTCAGGTTGTAGTCTTTTTTAATCATTTACTGCAATGGAGAAACATTTTTAGATTATTTTCAGGGTAGGGCGCTCCTCACGCCGCAGAGTGCCACCTGTGTGTTCGTGCCTCTGTGCGCTGCTACTGTAAGTTTGCTGCTGCCGTATTAGCCCACTGCCCCTCCCTCTCATTTTCTGTGCCTCTTTTGTAACTGTACTGTTCTGTAACCGTATTCTGCTATTTGTATTTGCTCATCTGTGTTCTTTTCTGTTTGTGCTGCTTTTTCCTTTTTTGCCTTCGGTTCACCTGCTCCTTCTTCCCGCCGCTGCCTCCCCTGTGGCCCCACGCCCCTGCTCGCCCATTCGCCACCCGCTCCCGATTCCCAGCTGCTCCTCCCTCCCACCTCCCCTTATATGGTGGCCACTGCACGGTTTCGGCACTGACGCACCAAAGGCATGCCTAAGGCAAGCCCGTCTGTGGCAGTCCTCGCCTGGACCGCGCCAAGGGCCAGAACCCCTAGCCCCCACGAACGCCATGACACCCGACACCACTACAACTCCAGCACCCTCCACGCACACAACACCGGACAATCACGCATCTGCTGCCTGACCGCCCGAAACGCACCCGAGGTCCCTTCTCCTTCCATAACTGCTGCTTCACCAGCATCCGGCCCACCAACCCTCCAACCAGGAAAGAACCCAACTATCTCAGTTGTATCTTTCTCAACACCCGCTCCGCTCGCAAACACGCCATTGAACTCTGGGACCTACTCGACTCAACCACCCCAGACGTCACCTTCCTGACGGAGACCTGGCTGAACCCCTCCTTGGCACCCGACATTGCATAGCCATCCCGGAAGGCTACAAGATCACCCGCAGGGACCGTGCCAACGGAGTAGGAAGAGGAATCGCATAATCCACAGGAACAATCTCAGAGTCTCAACCAACACTCTCAGCACCGCCGAATAGCTCCACTTCAAGATCCACACCGACTCCAGCACCACCCTCAGAGGAAACCTCATCTACAGACCCCCCCGGACCCTGACCACAGTTCAGCAACTCCATCGCTGAATTCGTCAGCACACACGCCCTCGCCTCCACAGGCTACATCCGCCTCGGAGACCTGAACTTCCACCTTGAGAACAATAACAACGCGAACTCGCCAACCTCAGATTCACACAACTCGTCATGACTCCCACCCACTCCGCTGGCAAAAGGCTTGACCCAATCTTCTCCGCAAGCCCACACGTCTCTTTCAACCACACCACCGAACTCCACTGGACCGACCATTGCTGCATCCACTTCACCTTCCGGAAACCCACCACGCACCATCCCACCCAACAGATGCCTCACCGCTGCTGGAGCAAAGTCACCGAAGACCAGCTAACCACCACCCTCGCCCAGACCCCACCGACCCCGATACCGCCGCCCGTAATCTCAGACTGTGGATCAACGACTGCGCCAACACCCTCGCCCCGTTCAAGAAACCCTCCAACAGACACACCAGCAAGAAAGCCAGCTGGTTCACTGAAGACCTCCAGGCCTCCAAGCAAACCTGCTGAAAGTCTTAGAAGAACTGGCTCCATCAACAAACATCGGACAGCTACACAGCCAACAAGAACACCACCCGCAGACACGATCACCTCATCAGATCCGCCAACAGGGCCTCCTTTAAAGACGCCTAGACAACAACCCACACAACAGCAAAGAGCTCTTCAACATCGTGAAGGAACTCTCCAACACCAGCTCCAACACCAACGACATCCCACTTTCGCAAGACCTGTGTGACTCGCTGGCCACCTTCTTCCATCGCAAGATCGCAGACATCCATGATAGCTTCAAAGCCACAACCACCCCGACAACCACTGAGACCTCTGCCCCCACAACCACCATCCGGACCAACCATCTGCTCTCCTGGACCAACACAAATGATGACGGCACCATCAAGATCATGAACACCATCCACTCCGGATCTCCGACAGACCAATACCCACACCACATCTTCAACAAAGACAGCACCGCCATCGCACCCCTTCTCCTTAAAGCCATCAACATCTCCTTCGAAACATCAACCTTCCCGGAGAGCTATAAGCACGCCGAGATCAACGCCTTACTCAAGAAACCCAAGGTGGACCCCAAGGACCTCAAGAACTTCTGGCCCATCTCCCTGCTCCCGTTCCCAGTGAAGGTAATCAAGAACACCGTCAACAAACAACTGACCTGCTACCTTGAGGAGAACAGTATCTTGGACCCGTCCCAGTCTGGGTTCCGCAGCAACCACAGCACCAAAATTACCCTAATCGCCACCACCGATGACATCTGGGCCCTGCTAGACAATGGAGAAACCACATCCCTCATCCTCCTGGACCTGTCAGCCGCCTTCGACGCGGTCTGCCACCGCACACCACGCACACGCTTCCACGACCCCGGATCCAAGAGAAGGCGCTGGACTGGACCACCTTCTTCCTCTACGGCAGAACACAGAGCGTCCGCCTCCACCCCTTCCGCTCCGAAGCCACCGAGATCATCTGCGGCGTACCCCAGGGCTCATCCCTCAGCCCAAGGCTGTTCAACATCTACATGGCACCGCTCGCCCTCGTTGGTCGGACTGCACGACCTCAACATCATCTCTTATGCCGATGACACCCAGCTGATCCTCTCCCTCACCAAGGACACCCACACCTCCAAAACTAATCTCCATGAAGGAATGAAGGCCATCGCCGAATGGATGAGGAACAGCTGACTGAAGCTAAACTCGGACAAGACGGAGGTCCTCATCCTGGGACCCACCCCTTCGGCCTGGGATGACTCCTGGTAGAAGGAACAGCTCCAACACCCACGGACCATGCACACAACCTAGGGTTCATCCTCGACTCCACCCTCTCCATGACTAAGCAGGCTCTTCCTCCTGCTTCAACACCCTCTGCATGCTCCGCAGTGTCTACAAGTGGATCCATACCGAAACAAACAAGAGGAACAGTCACCCAGGCCCATGTCAGCAGCAGGCTGGACTACGGAAACGCCCTCTATGCAGGAGCCTCGGCCAAACTCCTGAAACGGCTTCAATGCATCCAGAACACCTTGGCACACTTGATACTCGACCTCCCTCGCCATAGCCACATCACATCCCACCTGAGAGATCTGCACTGGCTCCCCATCAACAAGAAGATAACCTTCAAGCTCCTCACCCATGCACACAGGGCACTCCACAACACCGGACCAGCATACCTCAACAGATGACTCAGATTCTACACTCCCACCCGCCAGCTCCAATCCGCCGACCTCACCCTTACCACAGTCCCCCACATCCGAAGAGCAACCTCCGGTGGTAGATTGTTCTCCCACCTCGCCGCCAAGATCTGGAACACCCTCCCAATCCACATACGGCTGACCCAAGACCTGCTGACCTTCAGAAGACTCCTCAAGACCTGGCTCTTCAAACCGTAGCAGCATTCCCCACCCCCCAGCGCCTTGAGACCCTCACGGGCAAGTAGTGCGCTTTACAAATGCTATGATTGATTGATTTATTGACTATAAGTAGGATGCAAGTTTCTCTCAGATGATATGTGGTTACAGTAATTATAGCACTACACCACTGACAGCTGTACTGGAGAACAGCATCACAGAGACATCCTCTGGCAGTATAATGGCGTCCTAAATATCGTTTATAAAAATGTCATGCTGTTGGGTGCTGTGATCGACACCAATGGAACACTAGTTGTGTAAACTATATTTCGGCTACAATATCTCCATCAGATTAGATTTTGTCATGATGTCTGGTATTCTGGTATCACGCACATGTGAGTGGGTGTCTGGATTTAGGGTACGGAGGAGAAGGGCTAAAGGCTAGTTCATAATCCATCTGCGATATGTGAACTGTGTGAGGTTCATGTACACGAGTGCTGGCCTGTGTAAGGTCTCTGCACGGTGACAATTACGCACAGATGAGTGCGTTATTGTCAGAGTGTTAGCATGTGATACGCGAGTGGCTGCCTGGGCGAGTGCCCCCCATCGGTACTATATGGCTGGATGTGAGCCCTGCACGAGATGGGCCCATGGGTGACCTTCCTGCGCATGTGCGTCGACGGCTGGCTAAGGCTCCTGCACATTCGATCCATGGCCTAGGTGGGTTCCCACTGCTTGAGTTGGACCTTTGGTGACAGTGTTGCACGTGCAAGACTTCTGCACATGTGAGTGGCTGAGATGAGCCTTTAGTGACATTGCACATGTGTGTGTTGGGCTGGGTGTGCCTCGGGCAGCTATGATCTATGGCTTGGGTGTGAGCCCTGCACACGTGACAGTACTTTAGATGACAAACAGTAATGTCCTTTGAATCAGTGGCCTGTCTCCTTCTGATACTGCCTTGTGCCAGAGGCATGCGCCTTGGGTGAGTTGGGCCAGCAGTGAGGGTACAGCAAGTGAGGGTACAGCATACGTGAAAGCAGAGACGCCTCAGAGCGCTTCCTGTGCAAACCCAGATTTGGTGCCCTCCCACTTTTCCTATGTGTCTATGCATTGAAAACTTGAGATGAGTAGGGGCAGGCGAGGGGGTAAAATGAAAGAATGCCATGAAAAAACAAGTGAATTTTTTCACGCACGCGAGTGGTGCGTGCGTGTGCGCCTCGTGCTAAAAGGGCTGTGCGGCTGTGAAAGCATAGGCATAGCCAATCGGTCTCGGCAATGGGAGTGCCTATTTACAGAGACAGCAAAAGGGGCATTGTGGTGGGCAATCAACCAATTATGCAGGCTGCGGACAAAGCTAGCATATATATTAAAATAATAAAAATAATTTTGCATGCTACAATTTATGAGTGTTGTTTTTTTTTTATTTATTACGACCACTATTAAAGTAGAACCTTCAAAACGATTTAAGTTGGAAGTGTAAACAAGAAGAAGCAGGAATAAAGTGCCCATGGGAGGGAGGAGGAAGCCAGGGGAAGAAAGGAGATGGGCGAAGAGCCAACCACCGACTGGAGCAAAATCACCACTAACCCAGCCATCCTCCCCATGGGTGGGCCCAAAAAGTTTTCAAAACTGTTCTGCACAAGCACACACAGATGCACAACTGACACAAACGCAAGGAGGGAATATGACCCCCAGCTGCAGCCTGTGTATCTCAAAATGTTTATACATTCCGGGTGCAACCCAGTCAGTCAATGCTTTCTGACAGCTTGAACATGCGTGAGTAGACAGACACGCTAGCCTTCAAAGGGTGAAATCAAGTCACGACATCACTCGGAATTCTGAGAGATGCTCGGAAAAAGCTCTGCCCTCAGTCCTCATGAATGCATATCAACTGCAATAAACATTGCACTGAATGAACATGACAACAGTTTTCACCATGATGAGTTGTGTCAGTCTTCATTCTGTGCTCAGCTGCAAACAAATGCTCCTTTTCCGCAGCTGTAAGTCTAGGAGAGTATTTTTACACTACAACGTTCCTTACTCAGACTACGAGCTAGGTTGTGCTTGATGTAACAGACATGTTTAACACTGTCGTTAAACTGGGTTACAATGGGATCAAATCAAAATGAGAGAAGCATATTTTGGTAAAAATTATCAAGTATGTGTGATATTGCATAAACTGCCAAAATACACCACATGAATGCACAGTGCTTATTTAGTGTGATGTATGTTTAAGCAAATCATTCATGATCTAGCATATTCAGGCAGAGGAGAAATTCGAATACACACATGATTTAATTTGTAAGGAAAGTTTAAATGTTTTAAAAACATAAATCCCGGTCTTCTGATGTTTGGACGCGTTCTGTTTGAGCACCATTTTTAGAGGAGAAGTGATCATGGAGAAGCACAGGGCAAGCAGCCATGGGTGCAAATAAAAACAGCAGCACTCATGAGGAGGGCTCTTAAAGCAAGAAAATGAAAGGTAAGTGATACGGTGCTCGAAGGAGAATGATTAGTGGGATGACATAAGAAAAACAAATAGTGTGCGCAAAAGTGATCTCAAGCAAGATGTGCAGCCGCGACTGGGAGTTGTGTGCGGGCGCAAAGTGGAAATAAAAAAAAAAGGCAGGCTGGCGAGTGGTGTGCGCGCACCATGAAAGAGAGGAAAGCCATATGGCGCCTCTGCTCTTCATTGTGCGTGTAACCGCACGCTCTATGCCAGCCAAAAGCATGCGGTAGGACTTTTAAAAGCCCACACACTAAATGTCTTGCAGCTCATGCGCTGGCTCAGCGAGCCCTAAAAAGCAGTACTCAGAAAGAACTAATCAGTAGCTTCGTAATTTTTTTTATGACAATTCCAAGGCAGCTCTGTCTCCATCCCCCACCCATCACTGTCTGTAGGGTGAACAACTGGCGTGGGTGCAAATTCAGGACGGTAAGTGTTGAAATTCAGGACAAAGGGTCTAAATTCAGGACAGCTCAAGACAGAAGGTCAAAATTCGGGACAACACTTTGGGACAAAAGGTAAGTTTTACAGACACATCAGAGGAGATTGAGTGATAGTATAAAAGTAAGAAAATAGACAACCACTTAAGTACAAGTCAAAATAAGTTAATATTAGGTTGAGACAATCGTGCACTTCACGGTTTCTCTGTATGCGGGCAGCTTTGAGCAGGTCTTTTTGTGGTATTTCGTATGATAATAATCTATTTATATGGGTACTGCACTGTGCTGCCCAGTCTGATATTTTGTTTACAATCAATTCATGGCCCTGAGCAGGCATGTGAAATGAAAATGAAATGAAAATGAAATGAAATGAAATGGCACTTATAAAGCGCATGGCTACCCGAAGGCATCCCAGCACTAAGAACCAAGCCTACCTAGTGAGCGGCTTTGGATGGCCGGGAACAAGAACATCTTTAGCTGTCTGAGAAAAGATAGATGGTCTTCTTCCAAACAAATGTGGTCTCGAAGAGCGTTCCCGTCTTGGAGGCAATGTAGGGGAATCGCCGCCCCCACTTCTGGCCCTATAGCCATCCATTTATTTTCTGAGCGTAGGGCTCTGCTGGGATGGTATGGAGACATGATGGACTGTAAGATTGGTGGGCCTTTGGAAGCCATGATCTTGTGGGTAATGCAAAGGGATTTGAACTGGATCCACTAAGCAATTGGCAGCTAATGTAAAGAGGATATAGATGCTTGCGCAGATTCTCTGTGGAGGTTGTGTAGAAGCAGTCGAGCTGCACAATTCTGCACCGTCTGGAGTTTCTTTATTGTAGATTGCGGCGAGCCCAAATAAAAGGTGCTTGCATAGTCCAGGCAACAAAGAATTCAGGCTTACTCCAGCAATTTCTTCGCACTGAAGGGCAGTAGGGGTAGGACTTACCTAACCATCTTAAGTAGTCCGTAGTGGCATCCAGCTACCTTCTGGGCTTGCACCTTCATGTCTAGCTTACTATTAAGGCTCCGGGTTTTCCATTTTTATGGATTTTTACAGATAAATACAGACAGAAAACACTGTGTTTTCTGTCTGCATTTATTTTTAAAGGTGAATAAATACAGAAAATTGGGTTTCTTTTAAGTCAGTTTGTGCTGCCTTGATTGCACTATATGCCAACAGATGAGCAGATGGACAGCACGGGAAATTTAAAAAAAGATGCAATTTCATTAAATAATGCCATGTATCAACATACATTTGTGGTATAATGCTAATATTTACCAGTGGATGTTTTGTTATATAATATACGGCAGCTGAAATAGCTAAAATACACAGACATCCAAGTATGTGTGCGCGTCTATCAGTTAATAAATATGGAAATGTACAGTTTTACCACTTCATTTTTCTGCAAAACACAAAAGAAATATGGATAAATACAGATAAAGTGGGCAAAAAATAAATGTGGATAAATACAGAAGGAAATGCTAAAAAAATAAATACCATAAAACTGGGAGCCCTACTTATGATCAAGCCAGACTCCCAAGGTTTTTATTTGTTCTTTGGGCGGGGGTATACTGCCCAGGCATCTAGGCCATAGGGAGGTGGGACCTAATGGGAAAGTTTTGCCCAGAAACATCAAGACCGTTTTTTCTCCATTTGGTTGTAAGAAAGAGCGCTCCATCCATGCCGATACTTTTTCCAAACAATTGGCTAAATTGTTTGGCCTGTTTCCAGGTTGATTAACTCCTTGCCTGCTGGAGTAATTCCCCCACGGTGCTGGTGGGAAGTGGGGGGTCCGCGGCCCAGCTGTGCTCATGACAAGCTCAGCTCGTCATGACTCACAGCGGAGCTGTGCTCATGACGAGCTGAGCTCATCACAGACCTGCCCACTCATCAATTCTCCCGCACAGGCGGGGAATTAGCAGCGCGTGGGCAGGCCGTGGCAGTTATGATGAGCAGTTATGACAGCTCCACTGTGCCTCTTGACGAGCTGAGCTCGTCATGAGCATGGGAGGGGTTAATATTTATATGAGCCCCGTGGCTGAAATTGTTAAAACCTTTGGCATACAAATTATTACATACGCCAATGATACTCAACTGATAGTTTCCCTTAACCCCTCCCATGCTCACGACGAGCTCAGCTCGTCATGAGCCACAGTGGAGCTGTCATAACTGCTCATCATAACTGCCACAGCCTGCCCACGAGTGGTTAATTCCCCGCATGTGCGGGAGAATTGATGAGTGGGCAGGTCTGTGACGAGCTGAGCTTGTCATGAGCATAGCTGGGCCGCGGACCCCCCACCTCACCCCGAACCGTGGGGGAATTACTCCAGCAGGCAAGGGGTTAAAAAGGGTGAGGCTCAGGGATGAGCCCTGCGGAACCCCACAGCTCAAGCGCATACTCTTAGAGATGGAGTTGTCCTCGAAGACCTGAAATGACCGGAGGTCTAAAAAAGACTCCAACCACATTGGTGCAGTTCCTGATACCCTGCCTCTCTGATCCTGCTGATCAGCAGTTGATGGTTCATGGTATCGAAAGCCGCACTCAGATCTAAGAGGACTATTGCCGCCGAGCCTCCGGAACCTAGATTTTTCCTGGCTTCCTCAACAACAACAATCAGAGCTGTCTCAGTGCCAGTGGTGGCTGGTGAGGTTTGTGAGTGGTAGGGCTGTGCTTAGCCGGGTGGGGAATCATGGCGCTTTTTTGGGGGAGGTAAGTAGCCATTTCCTGTGCAAATTTTATTTAACAAAAATGGGATTAAAAGTTGCATTTTTCAGACCGATTTTTTACACACACTCTCTCTCACCCTCTGTGTCATATATCAGGGTTGCTTACTAGGTGCATTATTAGAGTAATCCCACACCACTGGCAAGCAACAATGGAAGACCACCTGCCATACTAGGGATCTCACTTCTGTATGCTCATTATAGATTCCACTGACGCACTCCATGTGTGAATCAAATTTTAGTAGTGTTAACTAATGATTTGATGTGCAGCAGCAAAAAATGATCGATTCACAATGCATTGAAATCCCAAAACATAGCAGCTTCACACAATCAGAAGTCCCTCTGTGTACATTCATTTAGCTCCTCTGAGCATTGGCTTACTTAAACAGTGAATTGCTTCACACTGTCTTTGCTATTTTTTTTTTATTTTTTTTTTGAAGTGCAAAAATAAAACAATGGACAAGGACACAGTGACCTAGACAAATGAGAAAAGGGAAAGGCTGCCAACCATCACTATTACACTACTGAATTTCCAAAATACTGTCTTCCTTGACAAGGACTGTAAACCCATTTACCTAGGATAACTGACATACTTTACAGTTATAAGTTATAAGTTACTATTTCGCAAAGACTTGCAATATAAACACATTGTGTAATAATTTGAAGACTGTTGTGAGCACAGTGGAGGAATTTAGCTATCCAACAGTAACATAGATGACTGGCAGAAAAAACTGGTTTCATTGTTCCTGTTAAAACAAACCACTGCAGGTCACAAGGGATGATATACGAGAACAGTTCTTTCAAAGTTGCAACTGAATACATCTAGCGTGTCCTAAAAGAGACATAACAAGAGAGTATGGTCCACTCTTATGGCTGTCACTGCACTCAGCTCTCACCAGAAGTCCATGAATATTAATGTTGGACACAGTGTGCCTCTGTGGGCCATGGTCTGATGAGGTTTTATCTCAACATTATCAAATAACATCCAGGCCGCAATCAAAAACAAATCTGCGCAAAAAATGGATTTATGCATTTATTCGGGACTACACCAGTTGAGAGCAAGCCTGATGAAGAAAATTCATCAATACCAGTGATATCTAAAACCAGAGGCCTTTCTACGAGGGAGGCATCAAGTGGTAACCTCATCCTCCGAAATGCAGAAGCAAGAGCGATGGAGCAACCACGAGAAGACACGGGAATCGAACTTGCACAACCATCTCTGGAAAGGAATAGCCCCACAAAAGGCAGTAAAAATACTAAAACAGAAAACATGAGGCTAAGCCAGCAACATGCCCTAAATCAGGAGGGCATACCACATGGAATTGTGCAAAATAAAAATACTAACGGTCCTGCCTCTAGGGGAAGCAGTGCAACCTAGACGCAATACGCACAAACCTCGACCAAATTACGGCTCATACGGGTACAGAGAAGATATGCACTTGCCAATCTCGACGCAAGGCCACACCAGATACATCAGCTCCAACCTCTACAAATATAGATCTCTGTAGG
Source organism: Lissotriton vulgaris (assembly GCF_964263255.1). Taxonomy (NCBI): domain Eukaryota; kingdom Metazoa; phylum Chordata; class Amphibia; order Caudata; family Salamandridae; genus Lissotriton; species Lissotriton vulgaris. The sequence goes on from NC_141689.1 coordinate 480,958,416, forward strand.
GGACAGCACCTTGAGGCACCCTTAGAGCACAACCACACCAGTATGGAACTGCATCAGAGAGAAACCGAGAATCAACTGATAAAAGCCGGTAATCATAACCAATTGACAGGAGCAGCTGGGAACCACAGAACAACAGCGGAACATCAGAACTATGCTGCCGCTCAAACAAACATGCAAGAAACGGCCTCCAATGACATAAACTGGCAGGAAACGACAACACTGCTGTTCACACCATGAATCGCGGCAACGTTCTCCGTTTGCTATCACACATACCATCCTTGTCTGAAATCACGTCAACCGACCTAGTCTCGATTGAATTTATTAACTGCAAGGATTCTGCATCCGGGGAAAAAACGCGTGCCTCATGAGTTTCATCTATCATTGCACAAAGAATACACAGAGAAAGGAATATTTTTAAGAGCTGGGGGATAACCATTACTCCACACATTAAGCTAGGATATCCCGACCCGCTGCGGCCAAAATACACCGTTGAAAACTCTGCACCAGTTGGCAGGCCCATCACCTCGGTACTGAAAGGAGCCAGGGGGCAAAGTACAACAAATGGAGAAGGCTCCCTGGCAGAAAACGAAAGCCATCAAGACCCCACATCAACATCCATCACTGACATAAGATGGATCTCAAGAACAATAAACAACAGGAAAAATGACTGACGACTTAGAGTGACAAAAAATAGACCAAATATAAGGGGGTCTCTACGGATATGCTCATGGAACGTGAATGGCCTGGCAAGTAAACTGTTGGATGTGGACTTCATCAATTACATCAGGGCCTTTGACATAGTGGCTCTACAAGAGACTTGGTTGAGCGAACCTCCACAATTGCAAGGATTTTTGCGCTTCTACACAAGAGCACTAGGTGAGGCAAAGCACACCCATCTACAGGGTGGCCTGTTCGAGACCTAGGCTCTCCTTCACCTGCAGTCCTTGCCGTAAATTTAAGCTCTCCAGGCGTAACACGAGCAACAGATTTTAACATCACAATAATCAACGCCTATATCCAACCCAAACGGAAAGGCAAATTAATAAAAGAATTGTGCAAGCTGGTAGAAACTTACGTTTCAGAAGGACCATCAGTGGAGCTCATTCTCACAGGAGATCTAAACCTAAATCTAATGGGGTCCTCCGCTGATGCCGACACGCTCATACAAAACACAATCTCGAACATCCCAGCGCAAGGGGAGCCACTCTCGAGCAAACAAACAAAAGCGGGACGTTTGGCTTTGGAGGAATTGGAACACTTGCACTTAAGAGCATTAAACGGCAGAACAAGAGGAGATAATCCCCCTGTGGCAACATATTACTCATATAGAACAAACACTATACTAGACTATACCTTTGTCTCCCTTGAGTTGTTCCATAAAGTCATCTTATTTCGTTTAGGGGACAAAGGGGACAGCGACCATCGGCCACAAGAATTTGAGCTTAGAACAACAGTCCACATGTTCGAGGAAAGCCGGACTGCACAGGAAGCATGTGACACTATTAATCTCAAGAGGATCAAGTTTGGGCCAGCCATACATTGCAGAATGGCAGGAATTGCAAAGGATCACTTCGAATTGAGAGCCGGATCAGACGAGGTCAAAAAGTGGGAAAGTTTCACTGATACAATGGCAGCCTACACATCGAAAATTAAACCAAATATCCAACAACGAATCAGAGGTCCGGAATCGATATCACAATCGGCACTGAAAGAAATCAAGGCCACCAAGAGAGCCATCTATCGCACTCTGAGAGAGCTACGGTGGAACTCTCAAGACACAACATCACTAAATTCACTGCGAAAACAAAAGGCTCTGTTGAAAAAACAAAAAAAGGATGCAAAAAGGGACAAAGTGAACTCCTTGTGGGCCAAATTACACGCTGACATTAAGCAAAACAAAAGGGCTAACTTCTGGAGAACCATGAATAAATGTGTTCATCCTAATAATGAGGGAATCAACTCCAATATCTCGGTGGCAGTCTGGACAAAATATCTAGGGTCTCATTTCCAAGAAGACACAGTGTCCACAATGATTGGGGAAAACCACCCTGGCGCTTCGGAAGGTTTTAAAATCAGTGCCGCATATGCAGGGACCAACCAGACCATACAAGGCAAAACTGAAAATGACACTTTATCTGTTGACTCACTAACCAGTCGAATTACGATCATAAAAAGGCGAATAGGTAAGGGAAGGAGGGAAGGGGCCCCAGGCCCAAACGGCATACCACCTGCGCTATACAAGCAAGAAACATCATTCTGGGCTGAAGCACTAGAACCACTGTTTTGGGAAATCAGGATGACAAATATCCTGCTGGAATCATGGAGAGGATCCATCATTGCGCCAATTCATAAGTCAGGGGATATGTCAGAGCCTCAGAACTATCGGCTAGTCGCAATACTGGACAATGAGGCAAAAATTTTCGCCGGAATGCTCCTGGAAGAGCTCCAGACCTGGGCAGAAGCAAAATCTATCATCCCGTTGAACCAGACTGGCTTTGCAAAGAATGTGGGGACGACCACAAATATAATAACATTGTCAACGCTCTTCGACAAGGTGGAAACGACTGGGAGCTCCTTGCATTTGTGCTTTATAGATTATAAAGCAGCTTTCGATCATGTAAAACGAAACAGACTATGGACCAAATTGCATAACTGGGGACTCCCCCAACCCCTCCTAAACCACCTGATAAACCTGCATACTAACACCTGGGTACAGATCAAGCTGGGTGACGGAACACACTTGTTGCGACGCATTCCAACGGACAAAGGGCTTAAACAAGGCTGCGTACTGGCTCCCACACTCCTCAACCTATTTGTAGCTGACCTTGTACCAATATTAAACACCTGCAACTCGCATGTCCCAAAATTGGGAGACATCTTAGTGCCATATCTCCTATATGCAGACGATATAGTCTTGATCAGTAAAACGAGAGTAGGCCTCCAATATCTTTTGAATGCCACACAAGACTTCTCAAAAGAAAACAGTCTAACGATAAATCTTGACAAAACAAAAACCATCACCGTGAGCAGAAAAAGGGACAAAACCCTTAGTATGGTTTTGGGGCAACACCCGAATAGAGAGCACAGCGGAATATAAATACCTGGGTGTAAAAATCGACAAAAGAGGTCAATTCCTTGCACAAAGAAACAGCATTAGGCATAAAGGAATCGCTCTGGCAATCTCCCTAAAATCTTTGAATTCCAAATTAACCGACCCGTCGATTCTTCCCATTGTCGAGGTGATTCGTGCCAAGTTACTGCCAACAATAACTTATGGTAGCGAAGCCCAGAGAGGAAGAGATTCCAAACTACTGGACTCCACAGTTACAAGCACCTTTAGGATTATATTTGGGTTACCCAAATATACTTCCCCTTCGCAAATAAGGCTTGAGTTTGGCATCCAGAAGCAGTCTCTTGCTAGACATGGGGCTTACATCATAACGTGGGATAAAATACATAAAGCCGCTCCAGGGACGCTTAACGCACAGTTATGGAAAGAGATAAGCAGACATACTTCATCACCTGCAGCGAGATACCTTAAAGAAGGATTACATGAATTGGGACTGAACCAACTGTGGGAAACACCCACCAGCTCTGGCGTAGTTAAGAAACTAGTCTGGAAATCAGTCAAATATCTATCATGGCTGGAGGACAAAGCTTCACTCGCCGAAAGGTCTCACGGCTGGATGACTTTGAACACATACTGTCAGCAAACGGCCCAGAAGTATTTCAACATGGGTTATGCCAAGCACACAAAAATTAGCTTTATGAGGTTAAGATTGGGCTTGTTACCAGGCTCTCAGCACTCTCCACCCTGGCTGAAGGAGAAGGTGGACCCTAGGTGCCGCCTTTGCGGGACAGCATCGGAAGATCTACTGCATCTATTATGCTCCTGCAAACAACTTTCACAAGAACGGCTACAAATATTGAAAGCAAAATTCAATCAGCGTGGAATTAGGACTAGGAGGCAGGCAGTTCTGGCTTGCTTGCCCCAAGTGACCCTCAACTAAACTGTGCTTTGGTAAAATTTCTGACAGCATGCCAAAAGAAATTACCGGAAATCAAATCATTGGCTGTAATCTAACTTTAACATTTTTTAAATTTATCAGTGCAATTACAAACAAAGTACTATACCCATGAATTATTGTGGGGGAAATAACGGGACATGCACTCCTGGTTACAATGTGCCTGAATAAGTGATTTTTAACATTTGAATTTTATTGTACAGCTATCTAACAGAAACTTTTTATCCCTTTATAACTAAGGAGCTTTTATATACATAAAATGGACTGTAATGAAATATTTCTGTGTTGCAATGGTTTTAACAAACTATGCAAATAAAATAAACTTGAAACTTGAAACATCCATTTACGCATCCAGCTTGCATTTACCAAACATTAAATGTCACAGGAAATAAGTGACATTAAAGCCCAGCATATTTTTTAATTTGACCTAATGTCTACTTAATTTTTGATCTCAAACAATCAGTTGATAGCTGCATATAAGCTCATTGGTCTAGCTCACGGCCCCCATGGAAGTGAAAACAGACACGCATTGGCAAATCCAGCATGTGACGAGAAATAGCATCATACCGCACAAGAAAGAACTGTATCCTCCTTGCAAGACATGGACAAGGCTTGTTAATCCTCAAAATCAAGGGCACATGCACCAGTTTTCTGTATTTTGAAATGCTATTTCATTCTAGGTGATTACAAAAGGCAGATTCAGCCGGGAGTGTGCAGCAACCCCTCCCCAGCCTGGAGCAGATTGAAAAGTGCCTCTCGAGAATTGCTTGCAAATCTGTGAGAACACGTGCATACTTCTTAGCAACAGGTGAAACATAAGCAAGGGTCATGCATGCTACAAAGAACAAAGCGCAAAACCTACTCACCGTCCTGCTGTGCCAAAATAATGGAAGGGGGAAAAACTGCTAAGCTTATCAGGGCCACTAGATGCACGAGGCTCATCATGTCTAAATCCACAAAATGGGGAATACCATAGTGCCAAGGAAAGGATCAATACAGCTGGCACTGGAGGCTTGAGTACACTAGACATCACTATGAAAGTGCAATGAATTCCACTCTGTGCGATTTTATTTGAAAAATCTTTCGGAAGGTTGCATGTCATGCGGCTGATTCTCCTGGAGCCCTATCAAACTTTCAGCGGCTTTGCAGTCAGATGACTGACTCTCCTCCAGGCCGTCGGGTCTTTCAGGGGCTCACTTCGTATGTAAGTGACGTGCTACGGCCCTACCAGAATTTGATATGAAGCTTACACGCTGACACGCAGACGAATCTACTACCTCACCAAACACAGGGGCATATTACCAAGGGGGACAATAGGCAATTATCGCCAGTTTAGCGGCTGTTTTCGGCCGCTAAGCGGCGATAATTCTATCGCTATATTAGCAAGCTGTCGCTAACAGCAGTTAGCGACAGCTTGTAGGCGATAGCGAGTGGTTTGGGGCCCGCTTTGCATGTCAGCGATATTTATCGCTAATGACATGCAAAGTGGGCGTACCCAACCTGTTAGCGACTGAATGCAGTCGCTAACGTCGCTATCGCCTATTAGCAAGGCGGGCGTAGCGATGGAAATATTCCCGCTATCGCCAAAAACTAACGCCTGCTCAGACCAGTTCTTAGCCATGTTATCCAATGGGAGGTGGATAACATGGCTACGAGCATTTCACCGCTAATGCGTGAATATCCCTGTATTCTCAGCGATATTCACGCTATCGCCGGAAAAATTATCACTTTTGAGATAAACGTTGCTAATAGCACGTTATCTCAGCGATAATTTCCGGTGATGCTTAGGGATAAAAAAATCGTTGCTAAGCCTAGTTAGCGATAAATATCGCTACTCCTTCGTAATATGCCCTACACTTCGCAGATGCCAGTCTTTTAATGGTATTCATCTTCCTAAAAAGTAACACACCTGCACACACCACCAGAATGTCACCGTCCACATTTGCTTCTCCATTTACTCATGGAGAGACCCTCTCAAGCATCTGATGTCACCCACATGTGAGAGCCAAAAAGTCGACATGTTGCTTACTTTAATGAGGTCATAAATCCGTCATATTTGTAACCAGAACCATGTGGGGAACTACCGTGCCTAGCTGGTTTGCTGCCGAGGCATTTTTCATAAATGGTGAAGCTGGTGCCGGTGGCATTTTGAATATGGCGTGCATTCATGCCATAATCCAGAATCCACCAAGGAGGGTGATTATTGAGGAACAAACCTAATATTAATATTAATAACGTGGAGAAATGTGGATTTAAATTTCCCAGGAACCGGGGAAGTAGCTTTTATGTGGGAGAAAGGTAAAATATTATAATTTTAACTCTTTGTACCACAAATCTCTTAGATTTTGATATAAATAACAGTTTTCTCAATCCCGGGTGCACATGACCAACGATGCGGCACCGGAGGTTTTAAAGAACTAGACATAACATAAGAAATTTCAAAGGGAGGGGAATATGCGAGGTTAGCCAAATACCTTTTTAAGTGCTTTGGGTAAAACTCCACAACACATTTGAACGGAAGGTACCAGTGCAGTGCAGTGTTGGTAACAAAAAGGAAACACACTACAGGCAAATGTGCACTTTTAACAATTTGTCTGCACATGAACTGTTAAGGCAATGAGACTCTCTGCTCTTTAAAAACGAAACTGACAGGGAAGGAAATGAGAGGTCCGCCGCCTGGACAGTTTGTGCTTCTTACAGCCGCAGCAAAAAACAATAGCTATCACGAGGATGAATAGCACATACTAGAACCAGTTGGCATACAGAATGACAATGGGCGGGGTGCGGCTGCTCTTGTGCTCCTAGGGAGAGTGCGAGGCAGCCCCATCAGGGAGCTGAGGCCTCTCGCAGGGGAATAACACTGCTCCCTGCAAGGCCGAAAATTACAGACAAAAGGCATCCGTAAAAGGGATCCTCACGGACAACAAACTTGAGGTCCATATTATGGATGGTACATGAAATTCAAGGATGGTTGGTCACCCTAAGTGTCTGTATCTCAACCTTCCAACCACAGGAAGGCAGACAATGGTGTTCATTGTCTGGCAGATCCATCCTCACTCTCCATTTTGTCATGCCAGGGGTATCAAACAGATCCTTCTGGCCTCAGTACTTTGGTTCACTGACACACATAACCTTATCACTGGACATTAGCTGCACACGCACTCAACACACATATGGGATACCCACGCAACATCATGTGCTTACACATAGCAACAGAACTTTACAGTAGAGTGCCAGTAAGACACACTCCCAGTGATTCAGGTAAAAAGGTCTGGTAAAACTTTTAATGTTTCAAAGCTGAGAATGTTGCCGCCACCGCTTTATGCACTATACCCAGGACAGGGAGGGTAACCCTCTCTCCAAAATGACAGCATACTTGGTGCACCCCTCCAGATCACTGGAGTGATGCAGCTTAAGGGGGTTCAGTCAGTTGGAAACTCTTCACAAGCAGGTAATGGGCAAAAAGAGCTGTCCTGCCACATTAATACATCACTTCCACCATTGCCAGTTCACTACATCCCAGTAAACTAGGAGTAGTCATTCTTGATGAAGGAAACTGCTAAGGGTAGTCCCTTCTAGACGACAGAGCCCTACTCTTGATCAAAAACTATACTACATTGGCCCTCAGCATACACCGTGAATGTTGTGCGCATTCATGCAAAGGAAAAAAAATCCAAAATGATTTTTGTAGTCGCTTTTTGGTAGCTCAGGAAAAGGGTGCATGCTCTTGTGGTTTCATAGTCATGCAGGTTCGTTTCCGTCTGAACAATGCTCATCTCCAAATGTAGACAGACACTGGCCATTCAAAGCCCAGGGAGCCGAGTATTTTTCTAGTTTACTGTTTGTATTAGTGCTGGCTTTGAACTGAAGGTCTGGTGTTACAACTTGGAGAAGAAAGCCTACCGTGGACAAGAGAACCTGTGTTCCTGCTCTGCTACGACAGAGAAGCCTAGACTCCGGTGCCTCCCTGTGAGAATAGGATCTGGTATGCATGGAGTGCATCTTTCCTTGGCCTAAAAAACATGCGAGCCCTAAATAGAGAACCACTGCAGGAGAAAGCCTGCCCAGGAGCACATTACAGTTCAGGGTGTGAAAAGTTTCTATGTTCAACAGCTATTTTTGTGAGTTCGTTAACTTGGCAATTTGAAAAGCAGACGAAAAAGTTTTAAAAAGTGGGGACAAAAATGAGGCCTTGCTTTGCTGCAGAAATGTTCCATAAGCATAGGTCTGCCGTAAGCGCTTACTACTGGTGGAGTGATGCACAGCACCTCTTCTGCACTGCTGGAAGAGGCAAATGTGAGTGACGTCACTGCCGAGCAACCATTGTGTTTATTATTAAAATGTCACTGCCATCTCTCGAGTCGTTCAATTGTTTCAGAAGAGGTTGTATGTTCAGGCATGTGGTTATGTGTATAGTTGATCTTTCATACATATATTCAACATGCATAGCCAGTGCTTCCTTTGGGCTTTGCTGTTGTCGTTGGTTCAGTCAGTCAAAATCACTTTATTCAATACTTAAAATAAGATCATAAAAGTACAGAATGCACATTATAAAAACAGTTTGCGATCAGATTAGAAATCGATGGAGCAAGGTGAAGAACAAGATTTTGTTCAAAATTGTGAAGTTAATCTCCCATAACAAGTAATTAAATTAATAAGTTTGTGGTGAAATTACTAATCAACTTAGTTTAAGAATACATTCATCAATACATGCAGGATAAACTAATGTGCTTTATGCTGCAAACGCAAAGAAAAAATAATAAACTAACCTTGTCTATTGTCTTTGTCAGTATTAAATGCGGCAGTTAAATTAATGGCATGTGCTTATTTTGTGTGCTTATGTTATGTTTTTTCTGTGATGAAGAGTTCGTGCAGTTCAAAAAGGAAAAGTAATTATAATGCTGCTTGATTGTGCTTATTGCTAGGTAACATAATTATCAGGATTAATTAGTAAAGGGGGAGGGTAACAGAATGGGTCTCAATTCTTTAATTAATTGATGTCTTGTGTTTGTTTAATAATAGTTTACAAAGTGAGGCCTAAAAATGGTTCAGAAAATATGGCTGACAGAGCTGCAGACGCAAAAGCTTGTCCAGAGTGAAGTCTTTGCACATGCATAGCTGTGAAGATGTTTACTGCACTGTCATCTTTAATTGAAAAAGCTGTTCTTGGTCGCGTTGAACGTGCTCATGGAGAGAAGGCTCAAGGACAGGAACTTAAAGTGTCTGCCAAGGCTTCGAAACTCGAGGAAAACTAACTTTCTTGAGGAAGCTGAAAGATGTGGAAATGAAAGACAATAGGGCTTATTTGAAGTCTGGACTTGGTCAAGAGTCAGAGATGACCTAATAATTTTATCATGGACTGACACAGGACAGCCAATGAAAAGCTCGGATTTGCTTAAAAGAATGTAAAATGTAGAAAGTTTAGCTAGAGTGAAAGGTATAAAGTCTGACACTATGAGCAAGGAAAAACTCTTACTTTCCGATTCCTGAATGACGTGACATGCTGATGGACCTTTGGCGCATGTAAGGACAGCAGACTTTAAATGATTTTTCCTTTTTAGGTGAAGTGAGAAATAGACAATGAAATAGATTTAGGGAATGGAAACTGTTATTCTGCTAATATTTCATGTTTCTGAGCTTGCTTTGAAAATGTCAGTTTTAAATTCTTTTCCTTATTAAAATGCTGCTTTCTTAATTGCTTATAAAATAAAGATACTAAAATGTAAATGCTTTTTCTTTATGAAAAATAAAGTTAATTAATTAGATTTGAAAGACAAGCTGGTCTTGTTTATTCATGGTCTAGTTTCCATCAGTTGATCCAATCGCCTTAGTGGTCTGATTAATAAATGTTTAAAACCATGATGGTAAAGAAAGATAAACTGCAGTTGTATATAATAATGTAAATAATATGTGAATAGTTTAGTTAATCACACCACCAGATTCAGTTGTTCAAAAATTGTCTCATTGATATTATGGGCCTTTCTATGTGTTTTATGATTAATGGTGAGTATTGAGGTGATAGGTAGCGTTTATGAGACAGTTTTTCAATCAGAGCGCTGGATCAATTACTTGGTAGCAGAGTTACGGTTTCTATGGTAACTAGCATGTTAAGTTTGTTCAGTTGTTATATGTAGTCGAAAGGTTTTTTCCAGCAATGTGAAAATTCCTGGTTTGTGCCGGCATGAGAAGTGTGACAGGTGAAGTTACACAGTGCATTTCTTCTGTTTCAAAATAGTGGTATCGCCGTATATCACAAGTGTTGTGGTCGTACAGCACAAGTTTAGGGATTTTAGGTGTGTAAGGTAGAATGCATAGTGAGGATTGTCTATGAAATCGTGGCTTTCGAGTATAGGGAATTCTGTCCTGTTTTAAAACTCACTGTGAAAAGAGTAGTAGAATTTATCTAAGCTTGAGTGAAGGGTAAGGAAGCGTCGTCTATCTTACTGGCGAGTGAGGATTTCTATTAGTGGGTGAAAGTCCTACTAAAGATTTATGTATGCATGGCTAGGGATTTTTTCTGTATGAATGTGCGTAAATGAATTTGTAATGTACGATCGAGTGAAACTCTAAATTGTCTCTAAGGAGGTGTAAAATATCTCTGTTTGTGCATTTAGAGAGAAACAAGTTCGTTATTACCTGCTAGAAGGGTAAAGTAGCCTTACTTTATCGACGTATTTAAATATTCTGTGAAAATAGTGTTGTCTATTTCATGTGAAAAGAATACTTGAATGTTTGGGAAAGCTATCACTTTTTTTTAGCAAAACAGACAAATAGTTTGTTTTTGTGGAGTTTTTAACTGGATTCAATTGAAAGATTTGTAAATATGGCGGTGTGAACATTTTTTGTAAAGGAGGTGTCAGTTTAAGGAGTGAAATGAGAGACAGAGCAGCTGCAGCGGTAGCATACGTCACAAGTGTTGCGCTGTGATTGGCTAACATACGTCACAGTATTCGTGCACAGATCGGTTCATGTGACTAAGGCAAGCTTACAGCTGATTGGCTCATCCTGAAAAACAGTAATTCTATTGGTTGAGCAAAATAGTGACGAAGATTAACTTGATTGGTTTGTTAGTAAGTTTCGTGCACGGATTGGTTGGTGTTGCTGAACAACAAGGAAGTTGTTACGATCTTTTCCGAAGTAAGGGAAATCGTTTAAAAACATGGATTACTATTACATAACGGAGAAAAAGAAGCTTTCATGGTTTCAGAAATTGAAAAATGAAATTAAACCTGACAAGAAAATTTTAACGTGGGGTGGAAGATTACTTCATAAGTACAAAACACCTACAGCTTATATGTTGGGTGAATATGGTTATCATACTTGTCTTTTCATTGAGAATTGGATGAAGTATACTGAAAATGATGGTGTATTAGCATGGCCGGAAGATGGATCATTTAACATAGCAGTTTTGAAAAAATTAAGAGAAAAAATCATGAAACTTGTACCAAAGCCTAGACCTACTCAATTTGAAGCTTTAGTTGAATGGGAAGATGAAATGTTTGAATTAGAACGAGAGAGTAGAGGAATTTTAAGAGGAGCAGGATTAGGTCTTGGTAGAGAAGCACATGAAGGATAGAATGCTTAGATGGAGAAGTGCAGACATGTGTGATGGCTTGTATCCAGTGAGATTAATTGATGAGGTAACTAGACAAAAGAGTACCCAAAAGAAAAATAAAAGTAGTGAAGAAAGTGATTCCGAAGATGCAGTTTTAGAAGAAATTTATACTAAAAAACCGCAACATTATCTACCAGTTTGTACACGACTTTTCTCCAAGTGCCCCACAAAGAGAAATTATTGATGAGACATCTCCTAAAACAAATCCGAATAATAGAGAAACACCTGAAAGAGTAGAAACAGGACGTAATTCAGATATATCAGGAGAAAATAGTAATTATACTGAAACCCCAGTTCAAAGAAATGAAACCCCAAGAAATGGAAAAAGAACAGAAAGGTATGAGGATTTACCAAATACCTCAGAATATATTCGCTCTACGAATGAATTAATACAGCAGTTAACTAAAAGCATGGAAGCAGTAACAGTACCTGTAACGATTGGACCTGTTCTTCCAGTATTTGATCAAAAAGAAATTAGGCATTCAGCTTTAACTGTTCTATTAAATTCAGAAATGCAGAAAGTGACTGAAAATTTTTATTCAGACTTATCTGAAATACATCCAGATAAAATAATGATGCCTGACTTAAATTTTAATCAAAGTTTGTCTTCAATCTGACTCTGGAACTCCGGAAAAGAGTCTGAGTAAAATAGATTTAACACAAACTTTAGAATGTAAATTACTTGATGTTGGAAAATTGAAAGCAGATTTAGAGGAATTAATAATTGGAACGATTGGAACTGACAGATGGAAGGCATATCAGGATGATGAAATATTATTTATTTGCAAAAGCATAACATGGAAAATGAAAAACAAGTATGATCAATTAGAGGATATGGCTTTTGAATTAGAAGTAGATTTAAGTAAGCAGAAGAATTTGCAGAAAAATTATAGGGTGGATTTCTCTGAAAAAGACATTGAAAATATGAATACCACAGGAAGAATCACTCATATAAAAGATTTAATTGTGATTTTGAGAAAATGGCATGAATTAAGTAAATGGAGAGCGAAATGGACAAAGAAAAGAGATGAAGACAGAACAAGTTTAGCTTTTCCTATCAGAGAAAAGGAAAAAGTAGTAAATGAGTTTCCAATAAGAGAAATAGCGGGAGGTGGGTATGTGCATGTCCCATGGACAAGACAGGACATTTTACTGTTTACAAATGATTTTCCTCGATTAAGAGAAAAACCTGTAGAATGGTATCAACAGGTAGACAGATTTGTGAAAGTTTCAAAAGTTTTGTGGATTGATCTTGATGGATTATTTGACATAGTTGTCCCATCAGATCTTTGGACAGAATGTAAAACTACTATAAATTGGCCTAGAGATGAATACCCTTGAGATAAAGTAACAGGTGCTCCTTCACCAGAGGTAATGAGAAAGTATGAACAGGTAATTGTGTTTTTGAAAAACAATATTCCCCCAAAAGAGATAGATTGGGTTAAAATAGATAGAACAATCCAAGATTCAAAGGAATCAGTACATTCATTTTATGAAAGATTACTGCTGGTATTTATACAATACAGTGGTTATGAAAATTTAAGTGAAAAAGACATGAGCCATTTTATATACAGATTTGTACATGGCTTGAGACCTGAAATTAGTGAAATGGTAAGAACTGGCATAGTTGGTTGGCAATCACACACAGTAGATGATATCTTGAGAAAAGCAAAATACTGTAGTGATGAAATAGATGCTAAACAAAAGAAGTTGAAAGAAAAGGCTATGTGGGCACAGGTAAAAGTGGCTGAACAACAAATAGCAACTTTAGGAAATAGGAATGTTGATCAGAATCAAGGGAAATTTAAAGATAATTATAATAAACCAAAATTGATGGGAAATATAGAAGAGTTAAAACAGAAACTCACATGTTTTAATTGTGGCGAAATTGGACACTGGAAGCGTGAATGCAAGAATCCGCCCAGAATTCATTTAAAAAATACATCATTAAATCCACCGATGTAGAATGAGATAAATGAGCAGCAACAGCTACAGCGACGGGTAGTGATTCAGCAAAGTCAGTTACCACAACCGCCACTTCCAAACTGTGTAAATATGCAGAGATACAGTGCAGAAACTGGATTCAGCGGAGGTGAACAGGTAAACAGATCGCCAAGAGTGAATGTGTCGAATGTGTCTCAACAATATTGGTTGAAAGAAGATGGAGGGAGTAAATCTGAAGAATACTTCTGACGGTGCCCGAGAGAGGAGGAAGAGTGTGTGCTTGGAGCCACTCTTGAGGTAGATCAATCTGGCCCATTTGTAAATGGTAAAGTGAATGATGTAGAAATTACTTTCCTAGTGGATACAGGTGCTACCCGTTCTACTGTTAGTTCAGTGGAAATAGAAAACCTTCCTCTCTCTGGAGATAAAATCCAAGTAGTAGGTGTAGCTTATCAGCAAATAAAAACAGATTTAACTGAACCAGTTGAAGTTGAAATAGGTAAATTTAAATACATGCATAGATTTGTAGTTTGTGATAGCAGTCCTGTAAATCTATTAGGTAGGAATATCTTATGTAAAATGAATTGTGCAATATATTGCTCACCGGATGGTATAGAGCTTCAAACTCCAGAAGAAGATGTGATTTACAAATTAACAATGTCAATGGTTGAGGCAGAAGAAAGTAAATTATTTTCTGTGTTTGATAAGAATAATTTACCTGAAGAATTAAAAGACACAGTGAATGTTAAAATTTGGGATTTCACTGGAGATGAACTGGGCTTGATGAAAAATGTAGATCCAGTACAAATATCAGTAAAACAAGGAGCAGATTATCCAAACATTCCTCAGTATAAAATGAAAGCAGAAGTGATTGAAGGTGTTACCCCTGTAATAGGCAAATTCATAAAACAAGGTGTTCTAAAAGAAATCGAGTGTAGTCCATGTAATTCACCTATTATGGGAATTAAAAAGCCAAATGGAACTTTCAGAATTGTTCAAGACCTGAGAAAGGCTAATAAAATTGTTGTTCCTTGTTGCCCAGTTGTACCAAATCCAGCGGTAATTTTATATCAGATTCCGCTTGATGCAGAATGGTACACAGTTATTGATTTGTGTAATACATTCTTCACTGTTCCATTGCATCCAGAAAGCCAACAAATTGTTGCGTTCCGGTTCAAAGAAATAATCTATCATGGTGTAGAATCCCTCAAGGGTACACCGAAAGTCCATCTATTTTTAATCAGTTGCTAAAGAAATCATTGGAAAATCTAGATTTAGCTGGAAAATCTACGTTAGTGCAGTATATTGATGACCTCCTTGTGGCTGCAAAAACAAGAGATAATTGTGTAACAGATACCATCACTCTTTTAAATCATCTGGTAGATGAGGGACATAAAGTATCTCCTGCGAAATTACAGTTTTGCAAACAAGAAGTAAAATATCTTGGTCATAGAATTGCAAAGGGAGTCAGACAAGTGACAACAGAAATATTAATAATGATTCAAGCAATGCAACCTTCAAAAACACAAAGACAGGTTAGAACGTTTCTAGGAATGGTAGGTTATTGCCGCAATGGATTAGTGGGTTTTCAGTAATCACAAAACCACTGCAGAGACTGACAAAAGTAGACATAAAAGACCCGATTAGCCTAACAGAAACTGAATTACAAGCTTTTGAACAGTTATAGAAAAGTTTGTGTGAAGTTCCAGCATTAGGAATGCCTGATTATGAAAAATAATTTGAGCTGTATTGCAGTGAAAGAGAAGGATGTGCATTATCAGTTCTGATTCAAAGACATGGACAACTGAGAAAGCCAATAGCATATTTCTCAGCTGTTCTTGACCCTGTTGCAAAAGCATTACCAGGTTGCTTAAAAGCAGTAGCTGCAACAAGTGTAAGTTTAGAACAAAGTGAAGGAATAATAATGGGATTTCCTGTAAAAGTATATGTACCACACTCAGTTGAAATTCTTCTCACTAGAAGCAGAACTAAGCATTTGACAAATAATAGGCTAACAAAATATGAAAAGGTTATTCTTGGATCGGACAATGTTTCCATTGCAAGATGTGTGAATTTAAATCCTTCCACATTATTACCTGACACTACTGAAACAGAAATCAGGGATGAGGTTGATCATGAATGCCTGGATGTATTAGACTATTGCACTAAACCAAGACAGGACATAAAAGATGTCCCGTTAGCTGAATCACATTATGTTTTGTTTGTTGATGGTTCATGCTTAAGAACAGATGAAGGTGTTCTGAGTGCAGCATATTCAGTGTGTACAGTTGCAGATGTGTCTCAAAGGAATTCGTTCAGCTCAAGTAGTAGAATTAATTGCTTTGATTTGTGCATGTGAATTGGGAAAAGTGCAAAAAATTACCATAGTGACTGATAGTCAATATGGTTATGGTGTAGTCCATGACTATGGCCAGCTCTGGTCACAAAGAGGTTATTTAACTTCTGTGGGATCACCAATAAGAAATGCTCAGTTGATCAAAAGATTGATTGATGGAATTCAGCTACGAGAAAAAATAGCAGTAGTAAAGTGCACAGCACATAAAAAAGGTGAGGATTACATAACAAAAGGAAACTTATATGCTGACTCAATAGCAAAATTCTGTGCAAAACATAATGTGTCCATTAATCGGAAAAAAGAAAATGAACATGTTTTGAACTCACTTATGCTAATATCAGTAGTTGAGACTTGGCAGGGAGTAAAACAGTTGCAAGATGAAGCGAATGATGAGGAGAAAAACACATGGTTAAAAGCAGGATGCAGACAAAGAAAAGAAGATGAGGTTTGGGTTTACAAAGATGACAGAGCAGTAATGCCAGATAGTATGATTTCTGACATGGCACGCATGTATCATGGTCCAGGAGATATTGGTAGAGATTCAATGATCAGATTATTTAGGCAAATATGGTACAATCCAAAATTCAGAATAATTGCAGAGTCCTTTTGTCAAAGATGTCTTATCTGCCAACAGATCAACCCAAACAGAAAAACTGTTGTGACCATGGGAACCATAGGACGGGAGGGTGGTCCATTTACCAGAATACAGCTTGACTTCACCTCACAACAAACTCAGATATGTCTTGGTGATAATCTGTTTGTTTTCAAGATGGGTAGATGCATTCCCAACACGTCACAATGATTCAATTACTGTGGCGAAATTGCTTTTACGAGAAATCATACCAAGGTATGGATTTCCAGTGACGATCGAGACAGATTGCGGCAAACATTTTGAAAACAGATTGCTAAAATTGATTTGTGAAGCACTGGATATGAAGCAAAAATGACATTCTGCTTACAGACCAGAAGCATCAGGTGTTGTTGAGCAAGTAAATGGTACAAAATAAAACAGAATAACAAAGATGTGCTTAGCAACAGGAATGAAGTGGACAGATGCACTTCCACTTGTTTTGATGTCTTTGAGAAGCATTCCAGATAGAAAAACAGGATTGAGTCCTCATGAAATTTTAATGGGCAGGGTCATGAGGCAAGCATTTGTTCCAGTCGGTAAACTGTTGAGCATTAATGATAGTATCATTATGGATTACTGCAAAAATCTATCTGATGTAGTGACTTCTGTGTTCCATCAGGTAGGAAGTGAAGTATTTACAAAAGAGAAAGAACAAGCTCATGATCTATTACCAGGAGACTGGGTAAGGACAAGAGTACATCGAAGAAGAAATTGCCTAGTACCAAGGTGGCAGAAGGCAAGACAGGTAATATTAGTCACGACAAATGCAGTAAAGTGTAGGGGATTGAAGAGATGATTTCATGCTAGCCACACCATACGTGTGCCAACACCTGAGAATCCCGACGACGGTGAAACAACAGCTGATTCAAATTCAGAAGAAAGCCTGAAAGAAATCCAGATCCTGAAGATCGACAAGAAAGTCGACATCTGGAAAATTCAAATGTGAATGAAGCATTGAATGAAAAAAATGAAGAAATTGTAATACAAGATTCTGAAGAAGAAAATGATAAAGATCTGCTAGACCAAGAAGCAGGAAAGGAAACTGAACAAGAAGTGATTCAAGATCAAGATCAGGAGAGTATTGAAAAGCAGATTGGAAGCTCTGGAAGAAGGAACGAAAATTATGAAACTGGTGAATTGGAAGTAATTGAGGAAGAAGAAGAAGAAGAAATTCCAAGTACCAGCTATAAGGATGTTGTCCCTAACAGAGTGAAACTGCCGAGTAAAGAAGTGCCTGAATCTAAGGAAGAATCTGATACAATAAAACTGATTATTAATGAATCAGCTGATAACACAGAAAGTGAAACAGATGATAGTGGAGATTAATTAAAAGTGAAAAGATCAAGGAAAAGAGCTTGGAGAGTGGAGTATAATTTAGCGAAACCAATGAGGAAATTAACAAGAAAAGGAGATAATTGGCCAAATGAAAACGAAGGCCGAAAATTTAAATTAGTGAATAAAGCAAAGGAGCAGGTAAATGAGATCACAAGTCAAAAAGAAGAAGACTTAAATAAGAAAAAACAAGCAGGAAAGAAAATAGAAGTGATAAACAGCAGAGCAAAAATGATAATAAAGCCACATCAGAAGTACAAATCACCTGAGTGGACCCATATTATAATTCCACCAGTAGTAGAAATAAATAGTAGTCAAAGAAATCTAGATGATGCAAGTGATAATGATTGATTTTGTTCATTAGATGACACAAGGTTGAAGTAATTGTGTTAGGTGACACAAGGTCGAAGAAATTGTGTTAGCTGGAAAACACATTGATGTATGACATAAGGTCGAAGAAAAGCTGTTAGAAAATAAAGTTATCTGTTAAAAAAAAAAGATGGGATTATATTTAGTAATTTTTCATTTTTCATTTTTATTTTTAGGCTTTTTTTTTAATTTTTGGAAAACCTTTATTGTCAAATCAGTGCACACAGCTATTTAGCCTTACATCCTGGAGGCTAGGCAGCATATTATCGGTCAATCGGCTGGTGTACCGTAAGCATATTACCAAATCGTACAAGGTTTTTTTTTTTTTTTAATTTTTGAAAAATAACTAAGATGAAAAAGGGAAAAGCACCAAACTAGTGCTAGGAAACAAGGCAATTAAACATTTGTGTAACAGAGCCCGATCATAGGAAAAGCTAGGCCCAATAACATAAAAACAATGTGAACAGCACCAATTGCAAGACCATGGAGGGGGGGGGAAGATACAGGATACATCCGCTAATAGGACGTATGTTGGAGCCATAGGCTACGGGGACATTCGTTCTTCCAGGGGGCCGGTGTCAGGCGGCAGGCAAATATCACCCCTATACTCGTTCCAGGCCCCCATATCTTTTGCCACTTTTTGGGTTTACCCCTGGCCACGTACACCGTCTTCTCTCGGAACATGCACCAATCCATGTTGGCCTTCCACTGTACCACCTTTGGGGCTGTAACAGCACCCCACATCTGAGCAATATCTCGTTTCGCGACCATGTTCCCAAGGTGACCCATTGTGTTTGTGCACTATTATAATCAGTAGGACCCCACACATTCAGGAGGCAGCGCCGGGCCTCTGCCATCACGTCTACCCCAGTCACCTCGCTCATGATCATATGTACACGCCTCCAGTAGGAGGCAACCACCCGGCACTCCCAGATAATATGCATGAAGGTGGCCAATGCACCACAGCCACGCCTGCACAGGCCGTCCACTGAATGACCCATGTGTATCAGCCTGGGACCCGTCACGTACACTCTATGGAGAATCTTTAATTGAACCAGCCGCAACCTGGCCGGGACCGCCACCTCCTTGGGGGAGGACACTGCATATTGCCAGTCTTCATCATCCAGCTTAATCCCATCACGCACCCACTGGTCTCTCACCCCAAGGAGGAGGTCCGTACGGACATTGATGAGTTTTTTGTATATTAAGGAAATGGCACTGTCCGGCATATGGCCTTCCAGCACCCTGTCCTCCAACGGGGAAGACTCAGGAATCTTCTCGCCCTCTGGCATCACTGCCAGAATGGCATGACGCAGTTAGGCGTACCGGAAATATTCTGTTCCACCCAACTGGAACTCTGTCTGTAAAAGAGCAAAGGACTTTATCTCCCCTTTCACAATCATATCTTGCATCTTGGATATGCCTATCATGTCCCACCTGTCGAATCCCTTCGTGTGCCATAATTTGCCCAGTATTTCAGATTCAAAGAGAGGAGTTGCCATCGTAAGCCTATCCTTCCACCCCTGTGACTTTGTGATTGCCCGCCATATATGTACAGCTGTCTTCGTCGGCCCCGACATCCTACCATCCAGAGATCTCGAGTATAGCGCTCTATGATACTTCCCGTCGTCCAGGAGCCACCGATCCATGGCATAACCTGGGCTTACTGCTGGACCGTAGAGGCCGTGATTAAGGGCCGCTAGCTGAGAAGCCCAATAATATCTCCGGATGTCAGGCAACGCTATGCCTCCGTCATACCATGGGAGCGTAAGCTTCGTAATAGCGATGCGTGGCCTGCCATCCCAGAGAAGGGCCCGCTGCAAACCCTCGACCTCCCTAAAGTAGCTGGATAGGACCGGATCCTGGGTATTCTGAAGAGCATACAGGAATATGGGCAGGGACATCATTTTAAACAGTGCCGCACGCCCGGGCAGGGAAAGCGGGAGCTTCCGCCATCCCTCTACATCACGCCGGAGACGTGCGCGAGGGGGGAGCAAGTTATTCGTGTAGCGTACCTTGGGATCCATTGAAATATAGATCCCCAAGTATTTGAATCCCTGCCGCGCGACCTGTATGTTGCAGTCCCTTGGAAGCCGAGGTGTCCCACCTCTCAGCACTTATAGGTGTGACTTCGACCACTTAATAACCAGGCCAGAGTGCCGACCAAAAAGACGTAGCACATCACACACCACAATGAGTGACTTACAAGGAGAGGTGAGACATAGCAAGATGTCGTCTGCATACAGCGACACACAATCCTCGAATCCAGGGGACCACCGTATTCCATTTATATCTGGGTGGAGTCGCAGCCACGCCGCCAGCGGTTCAAGTGCCAATGCAAACAACAGGGGCGACAGGGGGCAACCCTGCCTGGTGCCTCTGCGGAGAGCAAAGGACGCAGATACACGACCATTAACCGTTACGTTGGCAAGCGGGCTAGCGTACAGGAGCTTGACCCATCCTATGAATTCCGGACCAAATCCGAACTTCGCCAACACTGCCCACAGATAGTTCCACTCGAGGGAGTCAAACGCCATCGTAGCATCCAAAGACGCCAAGACGGCAGGCTCCCTGAGCGTGTGGACCCTCGCGAGGGCCCCATGTAATCTCCTGAGGTTAAGGGCAGTGTTGCGGTGTGGAATAAAGCCCGACTGGTCCGGGTGAACCAAGTCGCTAATCGCTCCAACCAAACGGTTGGCAAGCAGTTTAGCCAGAATCTTGGGTTCAGCATTCAGCAGAGAGATGGGATGAAACGATCGACACAGGTCTCTGGGCTTCCCTTCCTTATGAATGACCACAATGGTGGCCAGTCTCTGGTCCAAGGGAAGCATGCCCGTCTCCTGCGCCTCCAGGAACATGTTCCGCAGGGGCGGGGAGATGGCATCAGGCTTAATCTTGTAAAGCTCCACTGGTATACCATTGGGGCCGGGCGCTTTGCCAGATCTCAGGGAACGTATTGCGAGGGCAATCTCATCGGTGGCAATATCCCTATCCATGTCGTCAGGCACGGGAGCTCCGCTTCTGCCAAGAGCTCCACAGAGTCAGTCTCGGACATGTCGGAGACTGAGGTGTAAACGGTCTCGAAATAGTCTGGAAATGCCATGACAATGGCACTCCGGTCGGTGACAGTCACGCCGTCCTCCCCCAGCACCTCCGGGACCACAAGGCTGGCTCTCTCTCTTTTATCCAGCCAAGCGATGAGTTTGCCCGCCTTGTCCCCGACATCATAGATCCTACCCTGTTGCTCTCTACCCATGACCTTGGCAGCATCAGTAACAGTAGCTCGATACTCTGACTGTTTAAGTGAGAGAACATGGATTAGGTCCGGTGTCGGGTCGACTTCCAATTGGGAGTCCAGATCTTCAATTTCAGATTCAATCCGCACCACATCGGCGTCCCTGCGTCTCCGAACCTCAGCTATAAGGGAGAACGCCTCACCCCTCAAGACCGTCTTAAAGGCCTCCCATAGGGAGATAGCTGATGTAACTGACCCCGAGTTTTCAGAGAAATAAAGCTCAATAGCCTTAGCCATGAGTCCACGAGTCTTGGGGTTGCGGAAGTACCACGGATCAACTGATACCACCCTCTCGGTCGCCACGATGTCGAAGTCAAAGGACACCCAGACCGGAGAATGGTCTGAGATGCCCCTCGCCATTAGTCGGGCCTCAGAGACCGCCGACGTGTGGGCCGCTAGAGCCAGAACATAATCGATTCTTGAGAGGCTTCCGTGTGCCCCTGAGTGGAATGAGTATTGACTCAGGGTAGTTTGCATGAGCCGCCAGCAGTCAATAAGTCCCATAGTGTCCAGGAAGTCGGGAAGCCAGGATTGCGAACCTCGGAGATCTCTGGATGGATGTCTGTCTAGGGTCCCCGAACAAACTGCGTTGAAATCCCCTCCTATAAGGAGCAGACCCTCAGGGAGACCTAAAATGGTGCCCCATTGTCCTGAAACGTGTTGTTTTGCAACCCAGGGGGAACATAAACCGAAACCAGAACCGGGGACCGCCCCTCCCATCTCCCCGAGACGGCGACGTAATGCCCCCTCTCATCTGCAACACTAGAGTCAATCGCAAATGGGAGAGACGCGCGCACCATGATCCCCGCCCCCCGGGATCCCGAAGAGAACCCCGAGTGCGCCGCCATCTTGAAACCCTTCCTGTTAAGCGCTTGGCACGTGTTCCCCTCCAAGTGTGTCTCTTGTAGCAAAATAACGTCGGGCATACATCTTTTAAACAGTTGCAAAACCACACCTCTCTTTATGCGATCCCCCAGCCCATTGACATTCCAACACAATACTTTTAGGTTCCTACCCCCCATCGTCGAATTGTGGGCCTTCGCCAGTACCGGCAGGCATCATAGCTACAGAACCATAAGAATTACAGTTTTTACATTGCCTTGGAGAAGAGAAAGGGAAAAAAGGAAAAAACATACGACCAACAACCAAACCACCCCCCACCCTGCACCCCTGCATCAGACTAAGTAGCCCCCCAACCAGCAGTGTGCCTGTCGCCCCAGAAAACTACGCTACAGAAAGACCCTAGAGGAGAATGGAGATCACGCAGGCCCCCCCGCCACCCTCCATAACCAAGTAAAGGATATTCATTATAAAGTGCAGGAATGTGATACCGGTTGTCACCAGCAGTCCCATTGTCCGACAATGTTCCGAAGATAGACTCTACTCCTGTTGCTCAGGGCCTCCCGAGGCGCCCTCCGATTGTTCTTCGTGTTCATCATGTCTCTGCGGCAAAGTGTCCAACCACTCGCTCACCACTTCAGGCAAATCAAAGAATATGGCACGGCCATCATGTTCAATGCGCAGTTTCCAGTTCTCTGAGTCGCCTCTACACCCCCGTGAAGCTTTGTCGCAGCCGCTGTACCGACCGAGTAAAGTCCGGATAAAAGTTTATGTCCGCATTTTGGAACTTAAGCGGCCCGTCTCTCCTTGATGCCTGCAGGATAGCATCCCGATCCCTGAAGTTAAACAGCCGTGCTATAATGGGCCTCAGCGGGACACCCACTTTCGGGCGTCCCCCTGGCAGTCTATGAGCTCGCTCCACTGAGAAGAAACGGCTGAGGCCCGCAGGGGCCAGATGAGTTTGTATCAGGTCTTCCACAAAGAGATCGGTGGCCGAGTCCTCTGCCCCTTCTGGTACGCCGATGATTCGGACGTTCTTTCGCCTGGCACGTCCTTCAAAATCATCCAGCCGTCTCGCGAAAAGATCGTTGGCCGATCTCAAGTCTCGGACCTCTGTTTGTAGGTCCGATACATCAGTTGTGAGGCTCGCGGTTTTAATATCCAACGATTTGACCCTATCGTTGGTCTTGCCCAGATCGGCTCTAATCAAGTTGACCTCAATCGCCAGGGTGTTGACTTTATGCGTCAGGACCTCATGTTGTTTATGCATCTCCGTTTTGATGCCCGCTATGGCGCCCATGACGTCCCGGAGTGTAGGGTCCGACGTGTCTGGCGACTCGTCCCGATTTGAGTCCTTAGGCCGGGCAGCTGCACCTGTCGAGCTCTTCTGCTGGGCATAGCGATCCATATTGTTCGATTGGGAATACGTAGTTTTCCTACTCCCAGGGACCTTCGCCTTGTCCAACTCGCCTCTGCCCGCCATGATGGTTTTGGGGACCAGCACAATGGATCACACACCGGGGCCTCACCGGCTCTTCGATGCAACTATCGGGCGCCACGAACACCAGTTGCTGATCAGCACCGTCCCACTCCGCAACTCCGCGTGCTTCGTTGGGCCAGCGGAATAGTCACTCTCACACCACACCGCTTCGTGCGACAATGTCGCCGTCATCAACCACCGCACGGGCAGTAGCACGTCCCTGGCACGAATCTTCTACACGGTGTAACTCCACCTAGGAGTGTCGGATTTTGAATCGGACAACGAGTCCCGCCTCAACAACCGTTCACCCACAATATTCCACTGTCGTGGATCAGGATTCTCATCAGGATTTATGTGGAGGATTGGAGGGTCTCCGGAGCTCTGAGCTTACGCGGCCATCTTGCTTGCCCGCGAAGCTCCTCCCCCTATTTTTAAGCTTTTGTTTGAAAGTAAAGATGCCCTATACTAATAATAATTCGAGATGCTCAATTTTCAAAAGATGTTGCAAATTGTCTTCAATATGTGTAATTTTGATAATTTTAGTTTGGTTAATTTTAGCTGTAATTTTTCCTTTTGGAATAGATAAAGATATGTATAAAACTAACATGACTAGTAAAGTTGTGGTTAATCATGATAGAGTTGATAAGACTGATATAATTATTGTACATAAACCAGAGATTCATCAAGATAGATCTGTGGGAGAATTTTCTAGCAATACCTTTTCAAGACTTTTATCTGAATATGTTAAGGTGATGGACGCAAAAGACTGCTACATTTGTGTGAAGTTACCTACTTCTGTGTCTGAAGGTGTTACGTATAATATGCTTCCTCTTACTTATGGCCTAACATGTAGTGTAATAGCTCATTTGTTTTATAAAACTGGACGTTTGGAGTATCATTATTCAGATTTTGATGAGATTTTTGCAAATTTAAAAGTTGAAGAAAGCTTGAATAAAGTGAAATATGCTAAACAGATGAGGGAATTTTTCCTAGAAACTAGTGAACTTATGCTTTTAGAAATAATTTAACATGTAAATTGAGAACAGAGGAGAAGACGTTCTTAAATATGGTGGAAGAGAGAAGGGCAATTTACAAGCGAAATGAGATGTTGAAACCTATTAAGTCAAAATTTTGGCAGATGAAGATGAAAAGCTTAATGGTAGAAATGAAAATGTTGCAATTCACATAGATAAACCTGTTAGTGGAAAATTTTGTATAAGAAGAGATAATACTTTGTTTGATAATTATTTTGTTGGTGCAAGTCAATGTGAAGACACTTATCGTATTGTAGGGGGTTGGGGATTTAAAGGAGGCAAAGATCCAATTTTTCCTGGAATTTATTTTGTTTGTGGGAATAAAGCTTATTACAATCTCCCAGACCATTGGTATGGGACGTGTTATGTAGGTTTAGTTTTTCCAAAATGTTTTCATGTAGATAGAAATGCAAAAGGTTCATTTGAAATTAGCAATCACTTGAATAGATTTAGAAGGTAAAGCTTTACAGAAATAATGGGAGGCATATTTGGTGCATTGATACCTATGGTAGGAATAACCCTGAATGCAAACAAAATCAGAAAAATTTCTACAATTTTGGATAGATTGTCAACAGATACTGCAAGTGGATTTCAATTAGTGAATACAGAGCTTGTTGCCATGAGAACTATGGTAATGCAAAATCGTCTTGCACTAGACATTTTGCTGGCAAAAGAGGTTGGAGTCTGTGGAATTTTCCATGTTCAACATTGTTGTACTTACATACCTGACAAAAGTCAGAATATAGAAATGTATATACAAAATATTACTGAATTACATACTGAAATTGAACCCTTAGAAGACAAAAGTTTTTTCAAAACGTTTAAGTAAAAGATTTGCAGTAATTAAACACTGGTTTCAAGAGATTGGTAATTCAATTATAGGTAAAATAGTTTTTCCTTTAATAGTCATAGCTATAGTGCTACTTTTGTTAAAAATTAGTTGCATGATACACTAGAGAAGAAAACATGTAATAGAAAAGAAAATAATTCGCAAACTAAGAAATGAAAAAGAAAAAGAAATAGAATTAGAAGAGTTTAGGAGAAATCAATATGAAAAATGCAGAAAAACAGATGAATCAAAAGTTTAGAAATACTAATATTATGAAAGTCCAAAACATGTTCAAGGGTTGAAAATTTATACATTTTGGGTATTATTTGGTGATTTAGAAGCATGAACTTGAATCTAGAGCCAGAAAACTGAGAATGCACTATTAACATAAGGGCTAAAAATGGGGAATTTTAATAAATTAGATAAATGCAATAAGAAACATCAATGTTGTCTTTTGTGTTTTGAAATGGGTTAACAGCAGAAGAAGGCTTCTTGCCGCTTTTTGCTTAGGACTGAACTTATCTCTTGCCCATGCTAACGTTTTCCTTGTAGCTGTAAGCTTTACGTCCATTGGTTTAGGACAATGGTTTGACTACTTCATTATGATAGCTTTAACTCTTGCCAATACTCGAGGAAGTGTTGTCGCTTTGAAGCCTCATAGAGATTATTTTCATCCACACCCCAACCTCCAATCAACGTTTTAATTGTGAGATAGATGGAATTTTTTAAGCCTCCATTTAGAAGAGACTTTGCTAAAAATACATAAATCCAAGAGACAGTGGCTTCTATAGTGTAAAGAATCAAAAAGCCAACTGTTTACATAACTTTCTACATTGCTTTAATATTAAATTATTGTACATTAATTAGGCTTTTGGGTTTAAAGGTAAATTACAAAATCCGAAAAGTCCCAGTAGCATTGTGGCCTTAGAGTTAGAGTTTAAAAATTGGTTTGGCAGGCTCTTCTTAATTGGTGTTAACCACTGGCCCAACATGTCTATCGTTTGCCAAAGCAGCACCTGCTGGCATGGAAGGATTCACTTTGGTGAAAAAAATGCCAGCCACCCCTCATGCCCTGGTGGTATGCAATCAATATGCATTTTTTTGTTTTGCAAAGGCAAATTCCAACAGTGGGGAAACACAAACTAATGTCCTTGATGCACTTTGAATTTTCACCCAGCATGTGAAGGACATATATGCTTTATCATATCTGGTACTACCATAATGCACATTTTGGAGACACACAGGGATAAAAATGTCTTACGTGGAGTTGGAAGACCCTTTCGAATTAGAGCAGACCTCTGACTCCATGTCAGCTGGTGCTTCTCTTGCAGTCAAGGTTTGCTTGGCATTTGATCCTGGGTAGCTGTGCTATCGTGAAAAATAGCATTCTCTACAGACTATGGTGTAGATGTGAGGGTTGGGTGGAGAGGGCATCTGCCAATTATTGATTGGTGACCCATTACTGATCAATCTCAAAAGAGACTTTAAACATTTTACTTGTGAAACGTTCAATTAGGCACCATATTGCATAGTGAAAGCTTGAGACTTTGGCATGGTTACATGCCTAAAAGAAGCAGGATGCATACGATTCCAGAGATTTGTAAAGCAAATCCAGGGACAGTATACATACTTTCTCATGGCCTGGGATAGGAAATGTTAGCAACTTTGTTATTATCGCTGTATGTTGGTAATTATTTGATTTTTTCACTACTTCTTGACACGTATTCATGCCAGTTACCAGTTTCTGGGTTCTATCATTTTTATTGTAGTTTCAATTTGAAGTCTGTGTTGTCCTTTCCACAAATTCTTTCTAGCTCTTGCTTGATTCATTGATCTTTTAAAAGCAGGGTGGGACCAGAGTTTTAGCATTTAGTTTTCTGGTAAAAAACGTAGAAACTACCAAGTGATTCTGTGCGGATCATGATCCTTAGCTTTGATCTACATGAAAACATGCTTAACGCACATTTACTTACACTCCATGTCAATCTCACCAGCCCTACTTCCTAAATTTAAAACGCTGTGCCTGGCTATCCCCGAATGTCACAATTTGGCACTATATTACAGTGCAACAGCATAGGCCCTGATAAAACACATGTGTAAGTACACTAAAGGAGTTCTCCTACGACTTGTGTTAGGCGCCCAATAAAAGTTTAGGGTCAGATGTATTACACAGTTTTACCCATTCTGTGTCTTTGGGAAAATGTTTTCATACATCTGATTCTTAGTTCTTCACTAGCTGCTTGCAGAGTACAGGACATGAAGGGTTAATATTAATCATGCAGTTAGGAAAACTACACTCTGGAATAGTGATATATGTGCTCCACTGCATAAAAAGTATTAATAAAATGCGATGTGAAATCTGCAAGATTAACGAGAGAACACTTTTTGAAGGAAAGGTAACATTCCTTGATGCGCTAATCGAATGGAATGTTGCTTTAAAATCAATTGATGCCATCTCAAAGCATCTGTACCCCTCAATGTCGAATTTAGTAAAACATACCAAAGAGTAATAAATATAAATACCCTTCATGGAAAGTACAATTTGTGTAAGTTGTTCTGCCTTCAGAATATTAATCAATGCACACAAATCACACAAAGGTGTACAATCAATTGAGCTAGCGGGAAAAGCTTAAGAAGGTATAGTGAGGAATCGAAATTTGCCTAGCATAGTAACGGTAAGTTTCAATTCTATTAAGGACACGGAGGCGAGTATTAAGCTTTTCTCTCTTCGCTGTTCATTTAACAAAAACCACATAGCAGCCAGAAAAGCAAATAATTTGTAAAGAATATGTTATATACCCCAACACTGGGACAAACATATCAAAAAGCATCATAAAACATGGGATAAACTACAACTCCCATCAGTCCATAAACATAGTCCTTCCACAGTGTCCATATCGTTAAGGTAGGGCGTCCATCTTGTGATCCCTTCCTCTTTCTTCGCGTGAGTCACGCCAAATCAACCACGGTCCTGCTTAGCCTCATTACCTAGTAGGAAAAACAGCAACAGCGTCAGCGTTGTAAATCCCAGCGTGTCGGTCAGACCAACTCACGTATAATACATAGGCAGAGACATTAGAAGCAAATACACTCAAAGTAAGCTGTTTACTTACACCAGTACGGGAAGGGATCTCCGCAGGAATGTGGGTGGGATAATCCTCGCCTCCGTGCCCTAAATAGAATTTGAACTTACCGTTACTATGCTAGGCAAATTTCGATTCTGTCAGGACCGGAGGCTTCAGATTATGCTTGTTTAAAGCTGACTGACCACCAGACTCGCAATATCTACCACTGGTTTAAAATAAAACCGTTTGAACGTGGAATCCGAGGACCAATCCGCAGCACGCATTAGGTCCTCCAAACGCGCTCCCAAGGAGAAAGCCTTCGAGGCCATGGCACCTCTGGCCGAATGAGCTCCAAACTGTTTGGTATCAATGCCAGCCTCCTGTAGCACCCACCGCACCCAACGGGCTATGGTGGGAGAAGCCACTGCTTTATGGCGTTTTCGCAGCGCAATCAGGAGCTGCTGTTCGCCCGGAGGGCGAAGTTCCAACATAACATCTTCATATGTTTTCAGGCACTGAACGACGCAAAGTTTGGGAACGTCCACAAAAGCCGGGTAAGATATAGATCTTGTCGCAGACTTTGTACGATGACCCACCGTGAAGGTAACCCCATCCGGGGAAAACACTCTAGCTGATATATCCAAAGCACGTACATCAGATACCCTACGACACGACAACAGGCACAAGAGCATGGCCAATTTCGCCGATAGTTCTTTCAGAGAAAGATATCTGTTCTGTTGCCAAGAAAAGAAAAGATTCAGAACCACATTAACATCCCAAAGGAGGGAATATCTCGGCTCTGGGGGTAAAGAAAGATGTACTCCCCAAAGGAGTCTGCAAAACAAGGGATGTTCTCCCACCGGAGCTCCGTCTATCGGTTTATGCACCGCCGAAATCGCCGAGCGTATGGCATTAATGGTCCGGGACGCCAAATCACTCGCTGCCAGTTCCGCCAGGAAATTCAGGACGTGAACAACGCCTGCGACCAGGAGATCCAGGTCCCATCGAAGACACCAACAAACCCACCTGGACCATGCTGATTGGTACTGTTAGCCCATGCTTTTGACAGAAAGGACTCAGCCGAGCCCGAAAGGCCTGGGAGCGACCAGCGTCTCCGGAAAACCTCCACGCCATGAGGCGGAGAGAATCCTGCATTATCAGGTGATGCGGGTCCCTGTCCGGACTGAGAAGAAGATGAGTGAGCCGGGGGAGTAGGATTGGAGGATCCCAAGAAAGTTCCAGAAGAACTGGAAACCAAACTTGCGACCTCCACCATGGTGTCACCATCACCACTTCCCCTTGCTGGCGGCGTAGAAGGACCGCCGATCTCACCACCATGGAAAACGGAGGGAAGGCATAACGCTGTTCCCGACTTCAGTCTTGGAGGAACGCATTCGTCGCCTCCGCTAGAGGATCTGGTCTCCAACTGAAGAACCTCGGCAACTGGAAGTCGAGGCGAGACGCAAATAGATCCACCGAGAACGAGCCCCATATGGTCTCCAACCAATGGAATACCCGTGCGTCCAGTTTCCATAGACACTCGAGTCCCGCAGGTACCTCGAGTGCCAGTCCGCCACCTGATTGGCAGACCAGGCAGGTACGCTGCCGTCACTGAGACCTGGTGGGGGAGGCAGTAATCCCCAAAATCTCTAGCCAAATCTGCTAGGGCCCTGGACCGAGGGCCGCCCAGGTGGTTGACATAGCACACCGCCGAGATGTTGTCCGTTCTCAAAAGGACGCATGATGTTGCTGAGTCCTTGGTCCAACAACGGACCGCAAAAGAGCCTGCGAGGAACTTCAGACAATTGATATGGAGTTGCTGCTCCTCTGATGACCAACCTCCGCCTGTGGAGAAATCGCCGCAACGGGCGCCCCAACCCGATCTGCTGGCGTCCGATTCTATTATTAAGTCTGGCACTGACCCGAAAATAGCTCGGCCGTTCCAGGCCTCCATATGGGAGAGCCACCAGGACATCTCTTCCTTTACCTCATCGGACCACGGAACCAACTGGTCGTAGGACAGGCCCCTTCGGAGATGATATGCCTTGAGGCGCTGAAGGGCCCGATAATGAAGCGGACCCGGAAAGATTGCCTGGATGGAGGATGTGAGAAGACCCACTACCCTGGCGATCTGACGCAGGGACGTGTGTGACTTGGCGATCGTCTGCCGGAGCTCCTGTTTTATTTTGGCCATCTTCCGCGACGGGAGACTCAGAGAGGCCTGCACCGAATCCACCAGGAACCCCAGGAACACCATACTCTGGGAAGGAGTCAAGACAGACTTGTCCTGGTTGACAAAAAAGCCCAGACCCTGCAACAAAGTTATCGTCTGGTTGAGCTGAAGGGCCAACTTGTTGGGACATTGCGCCATCAAGAGGATGTCGTCCAGATAGACAATCATCCGAATGCCCTGACTCCGAAGAACCTCCACCGCTGGACGCAACAGCTTGGTGAAACACCATGGAGCTGAGGAGAGCCCGAAAGGGAGGGCTGTGAACTCATAGATCTGCTCCCGCCAGAGGAACTGTAGGAACCGATCGTGAGGCAGGTGGATGGGTACCACTAAGTAAGCTCCTTAAGGTCTAAACGGACCATCCAGTCGTTTGACATAAGGACGTCCCTCAAAAGATTTTCTGAAGAATTTCATTGATCTTGATTTATTACGTTTCAACACGAACTGAACTATAAAGAGTTTAATTCTCCACAGGAGTGCCACCAAGGGCACAGTGCCGTTTGACTCGACACTGATCCTCGTTTTGGGCACGCCTTGATGCCAGCCACGCTATGCATGGACTGAAAGGGGGGTCTTTTGGGTACCCCCGGGGTTCAATTCTGAAAGCACCATGTGAATATTCTTTCTGCCCCGGTCTTAGCTGTCTCTGCTCACCACGGTATTGCTATCACTTATACTGGGGAGGAGTTAAAACGGCTTAGATACCTTCCATCTGTATATTGCACATACCGTACTTTGCCGATCCATAATTTCAACTGCACTCATTGTGGTTTCTCCATGGGCCGGATGTCTATGTGTAACCAAATGAAACTATCTCATAAACGGGGTAAACCTAGGGGTAGAACAAGGGGTTTAAATCTCCTCCTACCTGCCCCACACTCCAGTTTTGGAGTATAAATTGTAGGTCACTTCCGAAACACAAGAATAATATCTATGACTTTCTAGTTGATGAAAGACCCGATGCCGCGCTCCTTACGGAAACCTGGCTACATGAGAGCTCAGGGCCAGATATTGCCATGGCTATTCCCAACGATTATGTAATGGTTAGGAAGGACAGAGACATTGGTAAATGAGGTGGTATTGCGATAATTTTTAAATCAAATTATACATGTACTTTTGATGCCTTTCCTTTGCTCGGATGTGAAGCTGGACATTTCAAGCTTGCTATTAGCCCCCAGTTTTCTCTATAAGGTCTTCTGATTTACCGTCCTCCCGGGAATTCCAATGCCTGGACGACATCCTTTGCAGACACCATTGCTCCTCTATCTTTGAAGGCTGACAATTTTACCATCCTTGGCAACCTGAACCTTCATTTGGATGATGCTCAATGTAGTGTTAGTAAACTGTTTTTATCTGAGCTGGAAGCTCTTAACATCTTGTTACGTAATTCAGGGCCAACACACTCTGGAGGGCATTTATTGGACCCTGTTCTCTCTAACCTCCCATTTGAATGTTCACCTTCTGCTCGTCCCCTGGAATGGTCGGACCACCATGCCGTATATTTTGCCTTATCCCGGACTAAAATCATGTAGTACGCAATCTCAGGTTCGTCATCGATGATAAACTCACAATGAGACAGCAGGCTGTGAAGGTGGCCTCCATTTGTTTTGCCACTTTGAGATGGCTTAAAAAAATCCTGTGGATGTTGCCCCCTTCCTACACAAAGAACTGTAGTCCAGGCGTTGGTTGTTTCACGCCTGGATTATGGCAACGTCCTTTACCTTGGGACCGACCTGACAACCATAAAAAAACTCCAGGTTGTTCAGAATGCGGCTGCCCGGCTCCTCCGCAATGTTCATAGGAGAACATCCGCCTCTCTTGCACTTTGTGACCTTCACTGGCTCAAAATCCTGAGCCGAATTAAATTCAAAGCCCTTTGTCACGTTTTTAAAATCAAACTAGGCTCAGCCCCCAAATATCTTCAGGGTCTCATCCAGGCCTACAAGCCAAGCCGAACTCTGCGATCCTCAGGGAATGGTAATTTTTCCGTTCCCAGATTTAGGCTAGCAAAAATGGGAGGCCGCTTTTTTGCCCATCTGGGTCCTAAATTCTGGAATGGTCTTCCTATGACCCTGAAGACGGAAACCAATCTTTTTCGTTTCCGCAAGGGACTTAATACTTGGCTTTTTCAGCAGTGAGTAGAAGCTTCTTATCAGTAAAATCAGCATGTTAGTTCTTCTTCTTTAGTCTGTCCCTGAGAACCGGGAAACCCCCTGCGGGTAGCTGTGCGCTTTATAAGTTTAAATAAATAAATAAAATAAAATAAAAGATGGATACCCTCCATCTTGAAGTGGATGTAGACCAACCAACCATTGAACTCCCAGAGGTTTATCACGGGTCTCTTGCCCCCATCTGTCTTTTCCACTAGGAAAATATTGCTGAGGAAACCTGAGGGATGCCGTGTCGAGCGACAGATGGCCCCTTTTCGGCACAGCGCCGAGACCTCCTCGTCGATCAACCGGGCATCCTCTTGGGAAAAAAGAATGGGACATAGATCCCTTAAATGATAAGGACGATCGTAAAAGTCTATGCGGAAACCGCGCACAGTCTGAAGAACCCACGCATCTTTCGTGAGTGCTGACCAGGCCTTTGGAAAACAGGCCAGCCTCCCCCCTATCTGAATGTGGTCCGCCGGGATTACACTCACTGTGGGAATTGCTGTTTCCTGCGTCATTCCTGTAGTGTAGTTCCTAGTTTCCCACTAGGCCCTGCGCATTGGAATAACATAAACAGTAGTATCGACGTGGAACTGCTTATATTCCAGGTCTCCACTGACTATGCTAAACTTAATTGGGTTGTGTTACCAACTAGCTCAGAGGTCACTGGAAACTTTCTTCTCTGCATAGGAAGTGATCAGCTTCCTTGGCACAGACAAGAAGGGATTCAGTTGTCCAACAACCGTGCAACATGACAACTTTGCTCCTCAGATCAAGAGTCAATCTCTAGGGTCGTGTGAAACAATAGACACAGATTTCACTCAGTCAGTCTAGTGCAGTTTACTTTCACGAGATGTAGAGAATAGAGAGATGGGCGTGTATCAATAAAGGTTAACATTTATTGAACAGTCTTTCTTCTCGTACAAGAGAAATGTATTGCCACAATTGCAATAACTGTTATTATAAAAAGTACGTACAGTAAGATAAGTATTGCGAAATAGAACTGTAAAAGCATTGATATGGTTTCTTAGCCATACAATGGTTAAAAGTAATAAAACATATATACAGTCATATATACATTAGGCTAACATACTCAACTGGTGCTTCTAACTAAGCCTACCCCAGTGTGCCTGACCTAAGCCTAACACGTGAAAAGGGGAGTAAGTAAGTAGCTTAAGTTAAGTTGGTTTTGCCAAGGTTTGTTTCAAGAATTCTCGTCTAAGGGTTTAGTCAACACCATACCTCTGAATAGAATGATGGAGGATTGGTATCTCCTTCAGGGGTCTCTCTCGATATCCCAGTCACCCGCGAGGGTAAACCGGAAGCGCCGGGACTGGATTTCTCTGCACGAGAAATGCAGCGGCTTCTCTCTTCAGCGCGTCGAGGAAGGAGGGGTGACAGCGTCCGCGGGCAGCTGGGCTGGATGTCTTCGCAGAGGACGGCTGCACGGCTCCTCAAGCGTACTGCACCATAGGTCGCGCTGTAGCGGCGATAATGGTAATCAGTAGCTTCACCACCACGGGATAGCAGGCTGCAGCGACAGAGTGCTAGTTTTTACCAACACAGGGTCATGCAGGCAGCTGGCATCAGCAACAGGCAACGAACTCACAGCTCGTATCTCTCTCATTGCTTAAGGCAACGTTGGTAATATTTATACCTGACAGGTGCCGGGTTTGACGCAAGTTTGCTGGACATAAGACGTCAATTAAAGATGTCACTAGGAAGTGATAGTTATCAGTTGCTCATTAGAGTTCCATTACTAATCAAAACATAGCAAGCGGGGATTTCCAGGTTTGCTGAGTTTTTATCTTGTTGAAGAACTCGGAGTGTTATCTAGGAATATTAGATAGTGACTGCTGCTCTGTCATTGCACTAATTGGTCGCAAAGGAAGTAGCAGAGAGTCATGCTGGAATGTGGCTCTGTTCGTGTGAGGCCGAGATGACTTTTCAGAAAATCGCACTTTAACGGTTATGCCAATATAGGGAATAAATGGATTTATAGCCGAATAGGGGCATAAGGTCACAGTATCGATCAGGAACCTAGATAAGCACGCAACACCCACTCCACGGGTAATGTCCATCAAAATTACTAAAACTAAGCAATTAGATGCATGTGTAACATTGTGTAACATAGCCCTCCCCAAAATACATAAATTCATTCGAAATAGGCGTACTTGTAATACATGGAATTTAGGTACTGTACGTAGTTTTAAAAGCATAGTAATCATTCAAAAAGTATTGCATATGAAATCAATGAACGATTCTGCATAAAGAATTACACATGAAGTATCTCTGACAGAAGAAAATGCGAGATAAATCATCACATAAAAATGCATTGTAATAACATGTGTGCTAGAGGCTGGTGTTATGTTGTTATGTCTCTAGATATGTTTAGAAATAGAAGTGTGAAGCTTCTGTTCTCTAAGAATAGTTTTTACGTTAAGCAAAGAATTTGTTTGTGCCAAAAAAGGTCAATATTAGAAAAATTGTCCAATTCAAAGAAAATAGATTTCCAAAGCTCCTTTCAGAGTTTGTTGATCAAAAACTGAAGGCCGAATTCAGAGTTCATGGGAACGCTGTGTGTCGGAAAGCTTCTAAAAAGTTATTGTTTCTCTGTGGGTGAGAACATCGTATCAGACAGGCTCTCAAAGAATTGGTCTACAAATTCAGGTGATAGTTCAACCAAATAAGATAGCGCTGTAACTTGGCAGGTGTGAGAATGATTGCTGTCATCGAAGGCAGGACCAGCAATGCTCACAGCACGTTGTACCTGGGTGATGTTGCTTTTGTCACTCGCTCCACTGTTACCACTTGGCTGTAGTACAGGAGTCTCCACAAATGCCGTCATCAGGATTGGTAGCCGCTGGGGACAACACAATGCGTGAGCCGTTATTGGACTGAGCAAAGTATCGACGTCCATTGGTACTGCTGATGGAAGTGAAAGACAGATGTACAACACGCATTCATCGCCGCAAAGCATACACCGTAGCACAGGTAAAATGCAATTTTGCCATATCGGTCTGAATGAAAGGAACCAGGTCATGTTTAGATCTCTCAGCCTGGCCAATCCGAGGACGTTAGTTATCCTGTCCCTGTAGCGCATTGCTAGGATTGTCTCTTCCATTCCCATGGGAGCTATGTCTGAGCCGAGGCTTGCCATAACGTAGCAGGAGGGTCAAAAATAGAATCCCTGCGATGAGTCCCAAAAATAGTGGAATACCACCAAAAATGGAGTGCACAAAATTAGGAAAGATTCCCAAAATTGCCTGGAAGGGTGTTAGCAGTCCCGTAAAGACTGTCTTAAATATGCCTGGGATGCTTGTTGCACTAGACATGTTAAGGAGTTGGCTCAACATTTCTACGAAATGCACGGGGCAATTTGTTGATAAAAGGTCATGGACCACAGTAGCCGTCCTTGCGACTAGAAGATCATACGTCTCTTTAGATGACGTTATAGGCACTGTTGTCTGTAAAAGCACAGATTTCATTTTGCTTAATGTATCAATTCGTATAGAATAGAGATTCAGACGAGGCCAGAGGGGAGTCACTATGTCTGGAGGCCCGCTCGGGAACAATGCTTGCATACAGCATTTGACCATGGATGTTACTTGTACCAGATAACTTGTCCCTGGCGCGAGGCCACAGCACCTGTGATCCGTTCTTAGAATGTAACTCCCGTTTGCGAGTTGCATAAAGAAGGGCTCTATCTGAGTTGCAGGTGTGACTAGCTGGTGGCATGAAAGGTTGTTTGAATTTCCATCACATGCTCCGTGTAAATTAATACCCTGACACAAAAGTATACCGCTTAGTGAGTGTTTACAGTTATCCCCACTAAGAAATACATTTTTGTCGCTGTCACTATAGCAAGAATGAGTGTATGGTAATTTCCATTCGGATTTTAAATATCCTTTACCCAATTGTTCATATTGGCCAGCAGGTATGTATTCAAGGCACTTTTTAAATCGGAAAGTTGTTATCGGAATTGTGATAATTCCGTGTATTATCCATTCAATGACAGGACTCTCTGACATTGTCAATGGTAATCTCTCGAGTCTTTCGATGCTCAGGATTGTATAGTCTGCCCCTTTCTGTGCCAAACTGATCTGTTTATCAGTAAGGTTAAAACTGGAAAATAATGACGTTGTGTTTATCAGACGCCAAGGCACATAGCCTGAACGAAGATTTTGCAGCGTCCAGCCTAATTCTATAATAGAGCGCAATTGAGACTGGCCATGTTGTAACATTAGCAAATCTCTGTCTATCACATCAAAGGCAGAGGATACAATATTGTCCAAAGAATATATTCTGGAAGACAGAGTCGTTAACCCATTGTCTACCACAGAAAGTGATTTCTCCAAATTAATACGATCAATTTCTCGTATCTTTTCAGCAGTTTCAATTTGCTTTACTTTCCAAGCCTCGTTGTAAGCAGCATAGATGCTGGTCGCTATGAAACGCTTTTGACGCTGTTTGCGTGGTCCAAGAATGAAATCGCGCAAATCAGCACCATCTTTTAATAAAGACAAGTGTTGCTTAATTTCAGCCAGTGTGGATGTTGTAAGCCATTCGAGGCAGAGTTTCCCTACACTGTATGTTGTTATAATCCCTGGATGTTGTCTCTGGGAATATCTTGGGTCTAATCTGGTCATTTTTAAACCCTGTGTTTTATTCAGGAACCTATCTTGACAGCTATTTGTGTCTGTAGGCCAGATTAACCATTTTTTCCAATCAGGATGTGTTCTGTTGAAATGTAAAATTTGTGACACGTCTAACTCAATATCTGTGGTTGTATTCTCAGCTATTGGCTTTGGTATAGACGGTGTTTTAAGGTCTTTGTTCTTAGCTAGGCCAAGACAAGATGTTTGGTGTACTGTGTCATTTAAAAATAACATTTGTTCTGGTATCATGCAGGTTCTAAATAGTGCTTCTATGCCTTGCACCTGCCAATCTTTTGTACCCCAAATCGTTTTCGTTTCAATATTATTTTTCCAATAATCAAAACCAAATGTCATCATTTTGTCATAAAATGCTTCTGAATATATCAATTTAGAATTTGTCAGCATTGTTTTCATTCCTGTTTTATCTAACAGTTTATAATAAAACGTTTCTGCATCACTGGTGTTAAACCCTGAAAAATATTTGAATTTCTCAAAAAATGCTTTAGAACTGCTTTTAGGTGTTGTAGAACAATGTTCCCATTGATTATACATAAAAACATTTCTAGGCTGTGCAGATTTATGCAAGTAATGATCCCCGTAGTGGGTATAACAGAATAACTGCTCATAACTAGATGAACCTTGTAAATAATCATGATCTGTGAATCTAGCTGACATTACTAAATCAGACATCATGTCATTAATACTGTTAAAGTCCCAATCATCAGAGAATGTACTAGGTGTAACAAAGTCACTTAAGGAAACCTTTAGTTGATGTGGATACTTCAGGATTTCGACCGGACCATAGATCTCATAGTCTGTTTTCTCCCATACTACCCCACCAGGTATTGGAATTGCTGTGAAATTTACTGCTGACAGTTCTCTTTTCTTCACGTGGGATGATTTGTGTGGTTTCAGGACTAGGTTGATGTTCTGACTTGCTGTGTCCATTGTAATATATTTTCCTTCAATGAATTTTCCCAAACACAGTACCATGATGAGCCAAAGCAGGAGGAAAAATACACCTAGACAGAACCAGAACTCTAGCCAAGGGGAAACAAGGTAGATTTCCTTCAGTTGATGAAAGAGTTCCGTTGCTTTTTCTTTAAAAGACTTTTTTGTTTCTGGCATCACTTCGTGTTCGTTCAGATCTTCAGAGAAGTTGTCGAAGTTGATGAAATAACCAGAGGCAGTTCTGTCAATTGATGGGATTGTTCTTTCAATCTGTCTCTCGGTAGCACTTTCTGATGCCACATCATTGTAGACTGGTGATGTTTCTTGACGAACTGTTTCAATCTGTGTTTCAAGAGGCACGAGTTCCATGGCATTATTGCATAGTCCTTCATTGTGCACTGCAGGCTGATCGAATGTGATGAGTCTTTCAGTTTGAACCTCTTGGATTGTTGCAAGTTTGGGTATTCTGTTGTTTCTTGGGAGTCCACTGGGCCTACTGTTGATTATAGGCCACATGCTTGTGGTTTTACCAGGTCGATAGACACGACTCTGTTCTCCTTTTTACCAGCAAGGGGCGGTAGCACAACTGATCTTGTTCCGGTGACTGCTAAGACAGGTACTGCTTTTCTGTAAGAAGGCCCAAATTCCTTCTTAACCGCGATCTTTTCTCTGACTAGATCCCCAATCTTTGGAATCCAGACAGGCCTTGCTGGGGCTGTTGCGGGTGGTGCCTCGTCAGTGGTACTTGGCTGTTGCTTTAACTTTATGTTGCTTAATGATTTTCTTGTTTCATTCAGTTCCTGTAAAACAGCCAAACGATCCTTTACATCAAAGTGCTTTGTTTCTTCTTGTACCACTGACATCTGACTATCGAGGTCCTGAACGCGCATTCTAATTCCGAACAATAGTTCGTATGGGCTGAAACCTTTTAGAGAATTTCTTGGCATGTTGTTAAGACTAGTCTGGACACTTATTAAATGTTTGACCCACCCAGCGCCTGAACCTAATACCTTCGCTGTTATAGATTGCTTTATGTCACGGTTTTTTCTTTCTACCACACTATTCCCTTCGGGATGCGACGGACAAGAATACCACAATCCAATTCCCATGCTGGCCATGGCCTCCTTATAAGCTCGAGAGCTGAAAGCAGGACCCTGGTCAGAATGGAACGTGGTAATTGCGTATGTGCCGATAAAGACTCGCAAATCTTTTATAACCGTTCTAGGCGTCAGCCGAGTGCTGGAGGACTCATTTTTTAAAAAGTGCTTTTCGTCTTAACTATTTAATAGGACGCAGGTTGGGGTGCAGGCAGCGTTACGCTCTTTCTGACTGGTAGCCGGTAGCAAGGTTCACTACTGCGATCCCTATTACAGTTTTCACAGTTGTTTGCATATATTTGGTGTTCTACACTCATTCCTGGCCACCAGTATACTGATTGTAATTCAGTCAGAGAAACCTTAATTGTTTGGTGTCTCAGACCCAAACCCATATGTGCATCTGCTATTAAAAATATTCTCCTGTTCGTGTTTGGAATTACTCTATCCCCCACTCCAGGGATTCGAGCAAACGGAATGGAGTTTGCATCGATTATGTATGCATAATTGAGTGGATAGTTTACGGGTTGTGTTGCACAGTCGCCTTTTACGGTCGTTTTTACTGCCAGCATGGTTTCCCCGTCTATGTATTTATCTGTACGCTTTTTTGTGGCTACGGAAGCCGGTTTAGTTGCTTCCGCGGTGGCTGTTTTAGCCAATGAATTCCCTGCAACGTGAACGCCATCACGTTGAAGACTCTGTGCGTGAATCACGTGAGTCTTTTGTAGTTCTTTGTGTAAAAGAGCTACCTCGTTCCAGAGCTTTTTATGCTTTATTGTGGCACCTATGTCATCTTTGTAGTCGTTTTCGATCCAACTCTGCAGTTTGTTATTGAAAGAATTGACGCAAAAATGAGAATCGCACACTATAAGTGTGGGGAATTCGCGTTCTGCATTTTCGAGCGCCATCTTTAAACATCTGATTTCAGTTCTTTGAGCCGAACAGTACTTTACTGATTCAGTTTTTGTTATTTTCGGTCTGATTTTACCGCACAGCCAACGACATTTAATGATCGCACATGCTGCATCGTAGGATTTTCTCTCTACGTTGAAATGCTGTACAGAGCTATCTGTATAGATTATACAGGCATATAGTGGGAGAGGCAGAATTTCGATTGGCAGAGGATATTCTTCTTCATATTCTAAATCATTCAGTTCTTCGTATTGCGGGGCGAAATAGTATTTCACGTCTTCCGCTCCTAGAGAATCTATGCACTGTATCCATTTTGGATCCAGAGACACTGTAGGCAGGTTTACTGGGCTGAATAGCGCTTCGAAGGCGGATTCCGCTGTAAGGATATTAATCCATTTGCCGTGTGCTAGTTCTCTTTCATTTGCTAGTGCGATTTGCACTGCGTTCACAGTTCTTTCTGTGTGACTGAATGTTT
The DNA here is from genome assembly GCF_964263255.1 of Lissotriton vulgaris. Lineage (NCBI taxonomy): Eukaryota > Metazoa > Chordata > Amphibia > Caudata > Salamandridae > Lissotriton > Lissotriton vulgaris. Next base: position 480,999,710 of record NC_141689.1, read on the forward strand.
TTTCTGCTTGTGTGTACAAGTGAGATTTAATTGAAATTGGTACCTTTTCTCCCTCATTAGAGGTTAGGTATGTGAATCCGCATCTTCCTGGGATGACTCGGATTACAAGATCGATCGTGTTGTCACGTGTATCTAATTTTGTTTTTGCTAACATGTCTGTTTGCAGTGATCTCAAAATTTCTGTGTGTTTTTGAGTCCAATTGATTTGTTTAAAATCAGGTTTAATTAGTTCGTAGAGAGGTTTAACCCTCTCTGCGTAATTTAGGATGTAAGTTCTTCCGAAATTCAGAAAACCTAGAATGGATTGTAAATTCTTCAGCGTTTTTGGAGATTGGAGTACAGCGCACTTCTCTAAGAAGTTGTCCGCTAGGCTTTTCCCTTCACTTGATAATTCGTACCCTAAAAATAGTACTGTCAGATGGGCAATTCGGGACTTTTTAAAGTTGAATTTGTAACCCTCTGCTGCGAACCCAAGTATAATGGTGTTCACTCTTTTCAAGTGAGTATCCAAGTCGTCGTCTGTGAGATAAATATCATCTACGTAAGATAATGCTTCATCATCATAGATTTGTAGTAACTCTATTACCCTAGCTGAGAATAGTCCTGGGCTGTTCTTGAACCCCTGTGGGAGTCGACAGAATTTTTTCTGCGACCCAAATGCGGAGAAAGCGGTCAAATATCTGCTTTCCGGTGCAATGTTTTGACAAAAGAAACCATTAGATATGTCTAATGTCGTTTTATATTTTTTCCTAACTATGTTATTCATTAGGGCTGCACTATGCGAGTTTTGTACTGCAAAGGTTTTGCAACATGTATTAAGATGTCTGTAGTCCAAAACTAGACAATATGAATTGTCTGGCTTGGAGACAGGAAACAAAGGATTGTTCATTTGAGAGGTGCATGTTTCAATCACCCCCTGGTACTCAAGTTGATCTAAAATCTCCCTGACCTGTTTTTTAGCTTCTTGCTTTATGGGATACTGCCGTTGGGCAGTTGGTTCACTTTTTAGCTGGATTTTGTGAGGCGTTGAATCCTCATCCCATCCTACATGATTTTTATACAATGCAGGTGCCTGGGCTACTGCCCATTTCCTTGCATATGTGTATTTTTTGTGAATCGGTATGTGATTCGAGAAGGCAGGCATAATCACTTCTTCGCCACGAGGGCACTCCCTGACAAACTCCGGGGGCCAATCTTTTTCAGCTAACAGAATATCATAGCCTTTTGAGAGCTTATCCCAAAATAGACCCTTAATTTTCCTAGTCTTATCACCCTCTATACGCAATGTTATTTCGTATATTTTATGGGGCTCGCTAAGTCTGGCGTCAGCAGTTTCAACCTGAATGTATTCATTCGTGTCCACTGTCTCCAGATGACTCATCAAGTTCTTGCGCGCTATACTGATCTCTGCTGCACTGTCCAACATTGTCAATGCCCACTCCCCGTTTTTCAACTGTGTCCTCAGTATTCTCGGCATGGTTGATTACTCTAATACTGGCTACCTTCTTTTTAGGAAATTGAGATTTCTTATTTTGAGCAGGTTCCTTGTCTTTGGACTTGGTGTGCTCTCCTGGGTCTGACCGTCCTCTTCTTTCCGAATTCTGTGGAAAAGATCGAGAGGGACGTGTATCAATACTTAGATATCTATCAGGTTTTTTTATATTATCCCTATTTCTAAGGTTATATCTTTTCTCAGAGGGCTCCCGTTGGGGAGACTGGCGTTCTCGAGTCGGAGTTCTTTCCCTCCGTCGAGGAGACCTTCCTCTGGTCTGGAAAACTTTTTCCTTGGGAGTGGATTGTTTATTTCCATCCCAGCTCTTTTTAGGAGTGTTTAAATTATTTTTAATAAATAATTTTTCAGGACTTTCGAGCAGTTGGGGCTTAACCGGTTTTCCACCCAAGCTGTCTCTACCTAATTCTTCATAGCATTTTTCTATGATTTTTGCTAGCTCAACAGGATCTTTTATATCTGTTTCCCTCAACTTCTGGCGAATCGCTACAGATGCTGCTTCTCCCTTTACATTAGCTAATAATATAGCTGTGACCTGCTTGAAATCTTTCAGTAATTTCATACCCAGATTTAAAGCGGGGTCTGGACCGAATTCATTTTGAATCTGTTTTAGCACTTCTGGTATTACCGCCATAGACGGAACACCGTGTGTTTTTGTGTAAATGGAAGCAAAGACTGTACCCCAAGTGTCGCAGTCCTCCACGTGTGGTGCGATTCCCATAGGAAGGCAGATGGTCAAGATTCTGTGTTTCTCAATAGGGGTAGTATCAGGAAATACTGCCTCTATTTGAGTGATTTTCTGTGCTAACCAGAAAGGAATTTGTTCCCGTTTTACGGGTGTTTTACCAAGACATGACTGTATGTTCTGTGGTGTAATTTTATTAGTGTTCCCCTGATGAGGGGTTAGCTGTGGTGTATTAACAGCTGGCTGGACTGTTGCAGTCCATATTACATATTGGACTAATTGCCTATGTATTTTTATTAATGTGTTTAGCTGTTCTAACAGCTCTTCTCTAGACATTCTTGCAATGTCAGGATGTGGTGTGTAGCTGGCTAGAACCGGCCACGTGGCTCCTGGTCTACCTAGTGGACCGAGCCTGGTTATGTGATCATTGTGTTTTAGGGCGCCATTAAACCAGAGCAGGTGCTCTTGAAATTTAAGTGGGATTTCAATCTCCTCGAAAGGAGCGTACTCTCCCGGAGGTTCCTCTATTTTGTAATAGTGAAACTCTTGTGTTATAGCGTTTACCGCTGGAAAGTTTATCCATGAATAGAATACCTCTGTCTGCCGGTACTCGTGAGCCTCTATCACGAAAATTACTGTACCACCTTGAGGTGTCAGTCCGTTTTCTATAAGTTTTAAAGTTATAGATTTTCTCAACTGGACCGGGATGATAATAGCATCCGGGTCTGCTTGTTCGGGACCTTGCTGAGTCGCATCTACTGCGGCCCCAGAGGTTCCGTTTTCTACTGACATTTCAAAAAATGCAGGTTTGCAGAGTAGGTCTCCAAGGAGACAAAGATTAGGTGCACAATATTTTGGAACACTGTATCCTTCAACGTTGAATAAACCAGAGCTTTACATAGGAATCTCTTCCTACTAAGGTCGGGCGGATTTTAACCTTTCACCCACTCCAGACGTCTATTGGAGTTTTTACGGGAGAAAAGGGGTGTGAAATATGCACGACTGAGTTACTCTACAAGTCTTGCGTTAGTTTATCGCCTTACCAAAACGTTGGGCGCCATGTAGTGTAGTTCCTAGTTTCCCACTAGGCCCTGCGCATTGGAATAACATAAACAGTAGTATCGACGTGGAACTGCTTATATTCCAGGTCTCCACTGACTATGCTAAACTTAATTGGGTTGTGTTACCAACTAGCTCAGAGGTCACTGGAAACTTTCTTCTCTGCATAGGAAGTGATCAGCTTCCTTGGCACAGACAAGAAGGGATTCAGTTTTCCAACAACCGTGCAACATGACAACTTTGCTCCTCAGATCAAGAGTCAATCTCTAGGGTCGTGTGAAACAATAGACGCAGATTTCACTCAGTCAGTCTAGTGCAGTTTACTTTCACGAGATGTAGAGAATAGAGAGACGGGCGTGTACCAATAAAGGTTAACATTTATTGAACAGTCTTTCTTCTCGTACAAGAGAAATGTATTGCCACAATTGCAATAACTGTTATTATAAAAAGTACGTACAGTAAGATAAGTATTGCGAAATAGAACTGTAAAAGCATTGATATGGTTTCTTAGCCATACAATGGTTAAAAGTAATAAAACATATATACAGTCATATATACATTAGGCTAACATACTCAACTGGTGCTTCTAACTAAGCCTACCCCAGTGTGCCTGACCTAAGCCTAACACGTGAAAAGGGGAGTAAGTAAGTAGCTTAAGTTAAGTTGGTTTTGCCAAGGTTTGTTTCAAGAATTCTCGTCTAAGGGTTTAGTCAACACCATACCTCTGAATAGAATGATGGAGGATTGGTATCTCCTTCAGGGGTCTCTCTCGATATCCCAGTCACCCGCGAGGGTAAACCGGAAGCGCCGGGACTGGATTTCTCTGCACGAGAAATGCAGCGGCTTCTCTCTTCAGCGCGTCGAGGAAGGAGGGGTGACAGCGTCCGCGGGCAGCTGGGCTGGATGTCTTCGCAGAGGACGGCTGCACGGCTCCTCAAGCGTACTGCACCATAGGTCGCGCTGTAGCGGCGATAATGGTAATCAGTAGCTTCACCACCACGGGATAGCAGGCTGCAGCGACAGAGTGCTAGTTTTTACCAACACAGGGTCATGCAGGCAGCTGGCATCAGCAACAGGCAATGAACTCACAGCTCGTATCTCTCTCATTGCTTAAGGCAACGTTGGTAATATTTATACCTGACAGGTGCCGGGTTTGACGCAAGTTTGCTGGACATAAGACGTCAATTAAAGATGTCACTAGGAAGTGATAGTTATCAGTTGCTCATTAGAGTTCCATTACTAATCAAAACATAGCAAGCGGGGATTTCCAGGTTTGCTGAGTTTTTATCTTGTTGAAGAACTCGGAGTGTTATCTAGGAATATCAGATAGTGACTGCTGCTCTGTCATTGCACTAATTGGTCGCAAAGGAAGTAGCAGAGAGTCATGCTGGAATGTGGCTCTGTTCGTGTGAGGCCAGAGATGACTTTTCAGAAAATCGCACTTGAACGGTTATGCCAATATAGGGAATAAATGGATTTATAGCCGAATAGGGGCATAAGGTCACAGTATCGATCAGGAACCTAGATAAGCACGCAACACCGCAACCTCCTCTGAAACGTTGACCCCTGGAGGGGTAGAAGTTATTGTAATTGGCCGAGGAATTGTATTGGCCTCTGCCAGAGCCTTGCCCTTTATTAGGTTGGTTTTGACCGCCAGAGCCGGTCGTGAGGCCCCTACCACGACCGGCCCCCCTAGAAAAACGCTGGTTCAACACCCTCTTGATGGTGAACTGGGCTTAGTCTAGGGATGAAAAAGTGGAGACAAACTTCCCCAGTTCTTTTATGAAAGGGTCTCTGAACAGGCCGCCCTGCACCACTGCTCCCGCCTCCGAGGAGGCCAAGTCCCCCAATTTGGGATCTAACTTGATTAGCAGCGAGCGCCTACGCTTCGTTGAAAGGGCACGGTTAGCATTGCCCAAAAATATCACCGCTCTCTGCGCCCAGTTGAACAAAACCTTCGGGGAAATGGTGGAACCTGAGACCTTGGCTTCCTCCGCCATATCGAGGATCTTAGTTAGTGGGCCTATGGTGCCCAATAACTTGTCTTGGCATGACCGCCACGAGCGGTCAATGCCTTTGCGGGGGTCTTTGACAAACTTAGCCATAAAGGTGGCCATTTCCCCGTCTAACTCAGGGATCATGGCCACTTTTCCCTCCAGCGTAGGCCGCGGACACTCTCCCCTCAGGCAACTACGTGCCTCCTTTTCCAATGGCTTGCGTAGACGCCCCGCCACAAACTTCACGACCTTGTCGCCCGGCACCCAGGCTGCCGACCTCGGATGGATGATATCGTCCGGGTCAAGCATCCCCGAAGCGTTGTGGGGCAACTCAGTCGCTGATCCGGACGGGCGCCACGAGTGCACCGAATTGCCATCATCAACCGTGTCCACCGGGAAGAGCCCTCCCAGAGAGGAAGAGGCTGTCGCAGTCGACACCGAAGGGCCCGGGGCCGGGAGCGACGCAGAGGCTTCAGGGTCTGTCGCCTTTGCCAAAAACGCATCTCTGAGGCGTTTGAAGGCGTCCTTATCTACACCTTGCGCACTCCCCGAGCCGCCGTCCCTACACGCCTTCTTGGGAGCGGGTGGTTTACCCTCTGCAGTAGTAGGCACAGGAGCCAACTTCGCACACTCTTCCACTATGCGGGCCGAGAGTCTATCCTCCATAGGGCCCACGATCTCTTGAACACACCTATAAATAGACTGATCGACAGCCTCATAGAATTCATCATCCCCCAAGTACTGGTGGGTTTCCTCCTCCTCCACATAGAACCCCTCTGGAAATCGGCAAGTGCTGAAGAATACCTCCCGCAGGCGTCAGAAGCGGTAACTTGCCAATACAGACCCCCATGGGGCATCAAAGTAAAGTGGGGCAGTATAACCCTGTCTCGGCGTCACGGTGAGGCAGCAGACAAGGCTCCGACGCAGTCGTTCTCCTCAGCGCGGCTCCCGCCAGAAGAAGAGACGCACCGAGGAGAACGAGATGCAACCCCGGGGACAGTCGCATCAGGGGCGAAACGTCCCAGCGACAATTACGGAAAATATACGGGGCTCTGTAAGGGAATAAACACAATGTTAAAACCGCATACAATGGCCCCACAAGCGACAAAAAACCACACACAGCTCCAGAACCAAAAACGTCCCCACCACACAATAACGAGGGGGAGTCAGGGAAAAAGGCACTTAACTGGCTGCAAAGCATGGAAGAAAGAGGAAGGGATCACAAGATGGATGCCCTACCATAACGCTATGGACACTGTGGAAGGACTATGTTTATGGACTGATGGGAGTTGTAGTTTATCCCATGTTTTATGATGCTTTTTGATATGTTTGTCCCAGTTTTGGGGTATATAACATATTCTTTACAAATTATTTGCTTTTCTGGCTGCTATGTGGTTTTTGTTAAATAAACAGCGAAGAGAGAAAAGCATAATCTGAATCCTCCGGTCCTGACATAGACACTAGTACCCCATCACCAGAAAAATTGAAGGGTAAAAACCGAGGTGAGGCAAGCTCAAAAGGTCCTAGATTGTACTGTAAATGAATAACGCTAAATGTAAAAAACTTGCTTTATCTTAAAAAATAATAATTTCCAGTTTTATTATGTATAGTGGGTTTTTATAATTTTAAAGAGTTTACAATCTAGAATACTCATTAAATGGATTTTAGTATAGAAGTAGATATGTGGAACTGTCCAGAAAGTATTTGTCTGATTTTATACATTTTTGTATTGTCTGGATATTGATTCGTTTTGGACAATGTTCTGAATTTTATTCGATTTCGAGGTTTAAAGACTATGGTCTAAATTAACAGAGTTCCTCTCTCTCTCTCTCAAATTGAGCTATCAATATCCTAACTCTTCTGATACTTGCGTTATCTATCACTTCATACTCGGTATGGGGGAGCTAGTGAGTAAAGTTATTGTACCACGTGCATTATTATTATTTTTTTCTCTTGTGTATGTGTGTATCAAAGAGTGGCTTGTTCTATCTACCTTTAAAATGCTGCAGAACCTCTGATTAAATAACCAGTGGCAGCCAGGCGTTGTATATGTGCTATATAGTGCAGGCGACAGACAGCCAGAGCCATACGTTGCCAGGCTGAAGGTTTCACAGGCTTAAGGACATGGCCTCTTCAGCCCGACAAAGCCTCTTGAGGTTCTCCCCCTCATGACAGCGGGGTGCGTCACCGCCGACTTAGACCTGGGCGCTTCAATTTTAAGCCCTGAAGTACCCAGGGCTGAGTGCAAATCAGTGACTCCATGTCTGAGTATGATGGGGTCAGCAACTTTCACTGACCCCATCCCACTTTGTGATGAGTAAGTGAAGGTCCTCCTCTAATTGCATGATCACTGACAAGTTTAGCAATGAGAGGAGTTGCTGGGATCTTCCAGGAGTCCCTTCCTTCCTTAAAGTCTCTAGGAATCACAGAGGCTTCTGCTTTTCCCTCCACCCAATATTACTGCCACAGCAAGCATATCCATATTGAATGTAGGAGCATGTGTATGTGTGTGCTGTGAATGGGTATGTGCATGTGTATGTGCCTGTGAATGGTGGGTATATGTGTGCATGCTTGTGCATGGATAGATGTGAGTGAGTGGAAATGTGGAAGAGTGTGAGTATGTGTGCTTTTCCGTAAGAGAGTGTACGTGTCTGTGCCTAACCAGGGCTTTAAGTGGGCCGGGTCTCACTGGGTCTGAGCACCAGCAGTTTTTTAAAGGGGCCTCTGAACGGGTATCTATCGGGCTCTGTTTTGAGCCCTGCCACAGGCGGTCCGTTTTTTTCCGGACTGCAGTGACAGCAGGCACATCGATGTGCGCTGTCACTGCAGTCCGTAAAAAAGTGCCATGGCGCAGACAAGCCCGATAGAGACCCGTTTCGACACAGCATGCACATCGATGTGCGCTGCTCACACAGCTCACTTCTCACTAGTAGAGAAGTTACGGCATGACGTCATACCAGCTGAGCATTGTAGGGGAAGGGAAATCCTTTAAAGAGTCATTTTCTTTCTGGATTTCCCTTCTCTTTTTGAAACGCAAAAGCAGCAACATTGTGGTAGTGCTCCAGAGCTTTAAGGGGAAGCTTTTTCAATATTATATGTGACAAGCCATAGTTGCAGCTTATTTATCTTATGCAAATATTAACCATTGACAAAGCCAATAGTTCTGCCTTGTTCTAGGTATGATGTTACTTGCTTGCATATCTGGATGCAATGACAGAAACAGCAAAATACTAGTTGGGCAGCACACTATGGTAAGCACAGATTTTTAGCGTAAGTATTTTAAAGCCTCGCCCTCAATTGCATCGGCCACACCCCTTTGAGAGACCCCTACGTTTTTTCATCCCACTTAAAGCCCTGTGCCTACCTTGCCCCTATTGCACATTACGACCACCATTGCAAAAAACAACAGTGTTTCTGAGACGTTTTTGTTAATCCTTCTCATAAAATCCAGACAAATGCATTGCAAACTCCTGCCAAGGCTTCAGTCAGCTTAGTGAAGTACTCTCTTATCCGCCTCAGCTGAGAGAGCGCAGCTGTGGCATGGCCTAACAGGATTCCATGTGACACTGATAAATGAATGTAATCCCCTAAATCCTGCAAGATTAAATGCTGAATATGTTCATCTCTGCAAACGAAGTCATTAATTGAAGAAATGAATGTGTCTCAGGAGAATAAAATTAACTTGAAATGATAGCTTACTCAATGATTGAAAGTGTTCCATTAGCATGCAGTGCTAGAATGTAATATAAACTCATGCAGTCTTATCTTCAAATTCTGCAATGTTTTATTTAGTTCTCTAAATCTGCTCAGTTGCAGAGCTTCACTTAGAGGCCTACTGCTGTGCAAGGCTTTAGTCTAGAGCCTCGGAAACAAAAACACATGGCCCTGTCAGCTCCTATTTACTTCTGCATACATCCCAGATCACACCAGGAGGTGCTCAATTAAAGAAGTGTAACTGACTGTGTGATGCCACTCAGGATTCCTCTCTGGAATTTCGTTGGAAGACTGCATTTGACTCTGTCCAGGGCTCTGCTGCCTTTTGGCTAGGTTCGTGCTACAGAAATACCATATACATTCATGCACAGTTATAACCCTGGCAATACTCCATCCTCCATGAACCCATCCATGGAGTGGATTTTCATCCACAAAAGGAATGTTTTGGGGTTTTCAAGGATTTGGGGCCAGATGTAGGTAGCCAAATACCGGTCAGTAACGGCCACAAATACAGAATTTTGGCTGTTACAGACCAGTATTTGGCTTTTGAGATGTAGGAAGTTAAAATAGACCGATTCAGTGAATAAGAGTCGGTCATTTACCGAATCGGAAGTTACCGAATTCTTATTTACCGAATTCTAATTTACCGAATGCTTATTTACCGAATTCATATTTACCGACTCGGTAAATAAGAAATGGTAAAAAATGACTTTTGAGATGTAGGAAACCTCAAAAATACTGAATTTCATGAAATTCGGTATTTAGGAGTCGGTATTTGCCATGGAGTGAAAGCAGGTGGTAACCAGGCGCAGGCTATAAAAAAGGCCCCAAAATGCAACAGTGTGACCAGAATGGCGGCATTCTACGTCATTGCAAGGTGGCTACGGATACAGTTAGCAGGAGAGAGGGTCTGGAGAAGGGAGGAGCAAGTCTACCGGCAGAGGATTACGCTCTTCCAAGTCACTGAGGCAGAGATATTTAAAAGGTACAGGCTACACCCCCAAACCATCCTGGACTTGATCAGGGACCTGCACTCACTCCTGGAGCACCCAACACCAAGGGTGCACACCATCCCACCTCATGTGCAGGTGCTCTGCAGCCTACACCTGCTTGCATCTGGGAGTTACCCGAGTGTGAATGCTGCAGTAGGTGGGGTGTCCCAGAGCTGCCTGTCCCGTTTCTTCAGGAAGTTCCTGGAGGCCATGATGCAGAGAATGCATCATTACATCAGCTTCCCTGACACACATACAGAACTGCTGAAGACCAAAACTGAGTTCTATCAACTGGCACACTTTCCTCACGTCATAGGCTGTATAGATGGCACCCACATCCCTATCTGCCCACCTGCATCCACAGAATACATATACAGGAACTGAAAGTCAACCCACTCAATCAATGTGCAGGTGATATGCAACGCTGGCAACATCATAACAGACATTGTGGCCAAATTCCCTGGGAGCACCCACGACTCCTACATATTCCAATAGAGTGGGATCTACACACGCCTTGCTGCTGGAGAATTTGGGGAAGGATACCTGCTAGGTAAATAACTGTGGCATACCCTGATAGTTACTGCAGATGAATGTTTTTGTATTATGTAACATATGGCACTCTCTTTTCAACCGAGGCGATAGCGCTTATGCTGTGCGGTTCTTTGTCCTCGCCCCCTACCTGAATCCATCTACCAGGAGTGAGAGGCATTACAATGTGGCACACGTTGTTGAACGCACATTTGGACTTCTAAAAAGCAGGTTCCGCTGCCTCCACAAGAGCGGAGGTGCACACCAGTACACTCCTATTATCTGTTGTAAAATCATTGCAACCTGTGCCATGCTGCACAACCTTGCCACCAAGAAATGCACAGAAGTGGAAATAACACATCATGAGGACATTAATGATGGAACTGAACTGCCAGAGCCCTATGCAGCAGGAGCAGCGCCAGCAACAGATGGACGACTGAGACAGGCAGAGATCACACGCATCTATTTCTAAGTAAGACACAACCAGACTTTGCATCTGAATGATGTAGTTTAATGGTCACTACAGCACATTACTATTGGCACACCATGGTACTTAAATGTCTGACTACCTCACTGGGCGGTCACAGGTTACTTCACAGGTTACTTCACCCTGACATGTCCTGTGTAGTTTGGGCAGCTTTATTGTTTGCGCCCACGCACAACAGTGAGGGACACCCGAGGCTGGGTCTCAAAAGTGGCTGTAGAGCCAGGGTCAGCAGATTGGCGCCTGCTGCTTCTTCTGATGTCTGGTATGGGAGTGCTACTGCTGCTCCTACTGGTGGTGTCATCTGTGTCCCCCACACCTAGGTCCCCAGCTTTGGCTGACTGGTTTGTGAGTAGCAGTTCCATGGCAGAAGTCACTCTCCCCATCCCCCTAGACACACCTGTGCAGCAGTGCACAAGGCCGTCTTGCATGGCCACAGAGCGCCGACATAGCAGGGAGGTGGCTGTAGCATGGCTGTAGCAAGGCGGTTCATTGCCTTTGTATTTTGCTGCAAAACACTGCCTCTCCCGATGCCTCTGTGTGTGGTCTGACTGTAAATTTTCACCAAGAGCAATCATGGCCTGCGACATGTCCCTTATTCCTTTCATGCTCTCTGCCATGGAGCTAATTCCCCGGTCTATGTTGCCAATCTTTGTATTTAACTGGCGCACCTGTCTCTGAACAGATAATATTCCCTTTGCCTGCAGGCACTGTACTTTGACCATTGTGGCCTCCAGCCCACAGAAAACCCCTCCTCCATCCTGAGATGTGCTCCTCTCCCTTACCCTACGGCTGTGGCACCGGTACGCACACCTTCAGATATGGACTGCTGCCCAGCGTTGTTTGGCTCTAGTGTAGCCGTTTGGGTGTCATCCTCCCTCTCATCTTCATCGGATGGCTCCAAGATTCTGAGAGGGGGCACATCATGCCTCCTTGGCCTTACCAGTTCAGAGGAATCAGTAGCTGGTGTTGGAGAGAGTGCTGGTGGTTCCTGCTGTGGTGAGTCGTACAGCAGAGGTGAACAAGGCAGTGCTGTGGTGGGTCTCTCTGGTGGTGATGCTGCCTGTGCTGTGGGTGTGGGTGGCAGCTCAGTGGTTTTCCCTGCACTTGTGACTGCGTCATTACTCCATTCGGTTTGGGGTGCCCTCTTCTCCCTTTCTGGCGCTGTCCTGCGCGATGACTCTCCTGTGGACAGATATGGAAATTGGCTCAGTGGTGCTGTGTACCAGTGTGTCATTATTAAATAACATTCAAGTCACACAATTGCAAAGTCCTCAACTGCTTATGTAGTGTGTGGCATGCCTTGCTGTTTTCTGTGATGTATGTAGTGATGTATGATTCTATGACTATGTCTCCCATGATGCATTGCAGGCAAATCCTAATACCAGCACTGGAGTGTGAGACACACACAACCACATTGGGAAAGGGGGACAGGGAAGGGGGGAGGATTGATGTCCATTCAGCTTACCTTGTTTTGATGCAACTCTGGCTGAGCTGTCAGCATCCCCTATCCCATTGACACTCACTGGCTCCAGGGTGAACTCCACCAGCTGCTCCAGGTCTGTTAGGGCAGGTGCCCTGCTCCTTCCTCCCCATGTGGCACTGGCTTCTTTTTTCTGTGCTGCCACCTTTTTTTTGGTTATGATCCTAAGATCATACCACCGTTTTTTCAGGTCATCAATTTCCCTGCTTGTGCCCCCTATGGCATGCAGAGACTGCTTACCAAATAGGTGGGTGTGGTGTCTCACAACCTCCTCCACCAATTTCAGTTTTCGCTTGCACTCTGCTCCTTCCCTCTGTGACTCCTGGGAATCCATTGTGCACTGCAGCTCAGGGCAGCTAGTTGCTCAGTGTCTCACAGCTCTCCAGAATGTTCAGGTACTCTGCACGCGTATGGGTGTGGCCACTTCCTGGTTGTGGGGTGGGATTAGATGGATTTGATTGGTTGGTTCCTCTGTTGCTTTGTTGTGAGGTGTGGTGGTTGAACCTGATTGGGTGACAAGTTCAATTGGTTATATTTTGTATCTCTGATTCGATATTTACCGATTCGGTATTTACCGAATCGGTAAATACCGATTCGGTAAATCTCATTCATGCCTATGGGCCTGAAGGCCCATAGGGATGAATGGGTATTAGCAAATCGGATTTTACAGATTCGGTATTTACCGATTCAGTAAATACCAAATCGGAGATTCAGAATTTTACCGATTCAGTATATTTTTTCGATTTTTTACCTACATCCCATTTTCCGATTCTAAGATACCGATTCGGTAAAAATCGGTAAAATGGGATTACCTACATCTGGCCCTAGGTTTTTGAAAGGTATTAGGAGAGACAAAGTTAGATTTAAGATGAAGGCTCTCCCTTTTCAGTGCTGTAGACTGGATCAAAAAGTTATCAATATGGGCTTTGAATGGGACTGAGTAACTAACCTCTTTAACAGGTGAGCTAAAAGTAAATTTGGTGTGGCATTATACACATAATTTTAACAGAGAAAGTCCAAGAAAGCAGCAGTTCACAAGATATATATTGACCAGTTTCTCTACCAAAAATATTCTAAAGTAAGGAACATTTGGAACCAGGGAACTGCATGGCACGTGTCTAAGCAATTTTCTGTTTGCATGTTGACTGACATTAGAGGGAAAGTGCTAAAATACAGCCTCTACCGGCTGTTGATCAATGAGTACTCACTTGAGAGACCATGCAACGTATGCATGTATGCAATACTGCATAATGCTACCACATGAAAAGCCTACCCATTGTCTCAGAAGATGATTACTAGAATGCAGAGGGCAACAATGAGCCAATGTCTCACACCATGTCTGCAGTCCATCTTAGTCTCAGTTGCAGTAGTTGAGACCTTGCGGAGTGATGAGTTCTATTTTTTGAACTTGCAGCATCAGGCTGTCATGGTGTGGTCTTACAATTTGGTGTTTTGTACTGTGAGAAAGCTGTCTAGTTAGTGGAAGGGTCTGTGTCACTGCATCCTGCATTACCTCTGACCTGACACTCCTCATCTCCAGACTCTTATGACTGTTCTCCCTGTACAGCTATGGGAGAAATGTATATGACATTGATTTATGGATGTGATACATTGAAGCTCGCAATAATTGATGCATAGTTGGGTTGCATGACAATCATGGTTGTAGGTCTACATTGGTACTTGTGGATGAATGCAGGTGTGTGGGTGTTGAGGTTTGTTACACAAAGACACTTGTTGCAAATGACATACTACAAAACCCAGAATGCTTTACAGCGGTTACACTGGAATGTGCTATGGCTGCTCATGGTAAAGAGTACCTGGTTCATTCTACACATATCTCAACTGTTGCTCCACACTTGCATGATGTTGATGTAAAAATATGTGGTGCAGTGCAAAGGTGTGGGGCACTGACCTGGTGGTAGCTTCATTTTCATGCATGGTTGTATGAGTACGATTGAGTTGGGAACAATAAACATCTGCGATTCAGTGCCAAGATATCCTTTTGGGTGAACGTCCACTTTACAAATACATGTTATGTTATGACAATAGAGTGCATGTATTTATCACGCTTGAACAACCATGTATCAATCTTTACAATGTATGACATTATGTGGTGGACCTTTTACCATATATATATATATATATTCATGAGGTGTTGTTGCCTTGAAACGCGTCGGACAGAGACACTTACAATGAATAATAAAGGTCAGAACTGCATGCTTTGAAAGGCACGAAAACCGGATGGCTGGCAGTGCGTCGTGTGACCTCTTGAAAGCTTAAGGGATCTTGCTCATGAATTTGTTTACACGGTCGCCCTTTACCGTGATAGGAGGAGCATCACTTTCCCCTTCCAATGGATGTGAATTCGAAGGAGAAGGGGCCGCAGCAGGAAAAACTTATTTTCCATTTGCAAAGCAAGCACTGCTGATCAGAACAATTAGCGTGCAGAACGGACTTTTGCCTTACTCAAAGGAAATTAATGTTGCTTACTAACAGGGGGTCGGAGCCCACTTAGGGAGATAAATTACCTTCACTGCCTTAGGACTACAAATACCAGCATCATGCTGGATACCTGGAATAAGCCACGCCCACTGTGACGGTCGTTCCTGTAATAAAGGTCAGGAAATGAAATTGCAGTGAAGTCTTTCTTTCTCTCCTCCTGTGCAAAGTCCATGATGAAGGGGCGTTGTTGCCTTGAAACGCGTCGGACAGAGACACTTACATTGAATAATGAAGGTAAGAACTGCATGTGACACTGATAAATGAATGTAATCCCCTAAATCCTGCAAGATTAAATGCTGAATATGTTCATCTCTGCAAACGAAGTCATTAATTGAAGAAATGAATGTGTCTCAGGAGAATAAAATTAACTTGAAATGATAGCTTACTCAATGATTGAAAGTGTTCCATTAGCATGCAGTGCTAGAATGTAATATAAACTCATGCAGTCTTATCTTCAAATTCTGCAATGTTTTATTTAGTTCTCTAAATCTGCTCAGTTGCAGAGCTTCACTTAGAGGCCTACTGCTGTGCAAGGCTTTAGTCTAGAGCCTCGGAAACAAAAACACATGGCCCTGTCAGCTCCTATTTACTTCTGCATACATCCCAGATCACACCAGGAGGTGCTCAATTAAAGAAGTGTAACTGACTGTGTGATGCCACTCAGGATTCCTCTCTGGAATTTCGTTGGAAGACTGCATTTGACTCTGTCCAGGGCTCTGCTGCCTTTTGGCTAGGTTCGTGCTACAGAAATACCATATACATTCATGCACAGTTATAACCCTGGCAATACTCCATCCTCCATGAACCCATCCATGGAGTGGATTTTCATCCACAAAAGGAATGTTTTGGGGTTTTCAAGGATTTGGGGCCAGATGTAGGTAGCCAAATACCGGTCAGTAACGGCCACAAATACAGAATTTTGGCTGTTACAGACCAGTATTTGGCTTTTGAGATGTAGGAAGTTAAAATAGACCGATTCAGTGAATAAGAGTCGGTCATTTACCGAATCGGAAGTTACCGAATTCTTATTTACCGAATTCTAATTTACCGAATGCTTATTTACCGAATTCATATTTACCGACTCGGTAAATAAGAAATGGTAAAAAATGACTTTTGAGATGTAGGAAACCTCAAAAATACTGAATTTCATGAAATTCGGTATTTAGGAGTCGGTATTTGCCATGGAGTGAAAGCAGGTGGTAACCAGGCGCAGGCTATAAAAAAGGCCCCAAAATGCAACAGTGTGACCAGAATGGCGGCATTCTACGTCATTGCAAGGTGGCTACGGATACAGTTAGCAGGAGAGAGGGTCTGGAGAAGGGAGGAGCAAGTCTACCGGCAGAGGATTACGCTCTTCCAAGTCACTGAGGCAGAGATATTTAAAAGGTACAGGCTACACCCCCAAACCATCCTGGACTTGATCAGGGACCTGCACTCACTCCTGGAGCACCCAACACCAAGGGTGCACACCATCCCACCTCATGTGCAGGTGCTCTGCAGCCTACACCTGCTTGCATCTGGGAGTTACCCGAGTGTGAATGCTGCAGTAGGTGGGGTGTCCCAGAGCTGCCTGTCCCGTTTCTTCAGGAAGTTCCTGGAGGCCATGATGCAGAGAATGCATCATTACATCAGCTTCCCTGACACACATACAGAACTGCTGAAGACCAAAACTGAGTTCTATCAACTGGCACACTTTCCTCACGTCATAGGCTGTATAGATGGCACCCACATCCCTATCTGCCCACCTGCATCCACAGAATACATATACAGGAACTGAAAGTCAACCCACTCAATCAATGTGCAGGTGATATGCAACGCTGGCAACATCATAACAGACATTGTGGCCAAATTCCCTGGGAGCACCCACGACTCCTACATATTCCAATAGAGTGGGATCTACACACGCCTTGCTGCTGGAGAATTTGGGGAAGGATACCTGCTAGGTAAATAACTGTGGCATACCCTGATAGTTACTGCAGATGAATGTTTTTGTATTATGTAACATATGGCACTCTCTTTTCAACCGAGGCGATAGCGCTTATGCTGTGCGGTTCTTTGTCCTCGCCCCCTACCTGAATCCATCTACCAGGAGTGAGAGGCATTACAATGTGGCACACGTTGTTGAACGCACATTTGGACTTCTAAAAAGCAGGTTCCGCTGCCTCCACAAGAGCGGAGGTGCACACCAGTACACTCCTATTATCTGTTGTAAAATCATTGCAACCTGTGCCATGCTGCACAACCTTGCCACCAAGAAATGCACAGAAGTGGAAATAACACATCATGAGGACATTAATGATGGAACTGAACTGCCAGAGCCCTATGCAGCAGGAGCAGCGCCAGCAACAGATGGACGACTGAGACAGGCAGAGATCACACGCATCTATTTCTAAGTAAGACACAACCAGACTTTGCATCTGAATGATGTAGTTTAATGGTCACTACAGCACATTACTATTGGCACACCATGGTACTTAAATGTCTGACTACCTCACTGGGCGGTCACAGGTTACTTCACAGGTTACTTCACCCTGACATGTCCTGTGTAGTTTGGGCAGCTTTATTGTTTGCGCCCACGCACAACAGTGAGGGACACCCGAGGCTGGGTCTCAAAAGTGGCTGTAGAGCCAGGGTCAGCAGATTGGCGCCTGCTGCTTCTTCTGATGTCTGGTATGGGAGTGCTACTGCTGCTCCTACTGGTGGTGTCATCTGTGTCCCCCACACCTAGGTCCCCAGCTTTGGCTGACTGGTTTGTGAGTAGCAGTTCCATGGCAGAAGTCACTCTCCCCATCCCCCTAGACACACCTGTGCAGCAGTGCACAAGGCCGTCTTGCATGGCCACAGAGCGCCGACATAGCAGGGAGGTGGCTGTAGCATGGCTGTAGCAAGGCGGTTCATTGCCTTTGTATTTTGCTGCAAAACACTGCCTCTCCCGATGCCTCTGTGTGTGGTCTGACTGTAAATTTTCACCAAGAGCAATCATGGCCTGCGACATGTCCCTTATTCCTTTCATGCTCTCTGCCATGGAGCTAATTCCCCGGTCTATGTTGCCAATCTTTGTATTTAACTGGCGCACCTGTCTCTGAACAGATAATATTCCCTTTGCCTGCAGGCACTGTACTTTGACCATTGTGGCCTCCAGCCCACAGAAAACCCCTCCTCCATCCTGAGATGTGCTCCTCTCCCTTACCCTACGGCTGTGGCACCGGTACGCACACCTTCAGATATGGACTGCTGCCCAGCGTTGTTTGGCTCTAGTGTAGCCGTTTGGGTGTCATCCTCCCTCTCATCTTCATCGGATGGCTCCAAGATTCTGAGAGGGGGCACATCATGCCTCCTTGGCCTTACCAGTTCAGAGGAATCAGTAGCTGGTGTTGGAGAGAGTGCTGGTGGTTCCTGCTGTGGTGAGTCGTACAGCAGAGGTGAACAAGGCAGTGCTGTGGTGGGTCTCTCTGGTGGTGATGCTGCCTGTGCTGTGGGTGTGGGTGGCAGCTCAGTGGTTTTCCCTGCACTTGTGACTGCGTCATTACTCCATTCGGTTTGGGGTGCCCTCTTCTCCCTTTCTGGCGCTGTCCTGCGCGATGACTCTCCTGTGGACAGATATGGAAATTGGCTCAGTGGTGCTGTGTACCAGTGTGTCATTATTAAATAACATTCAAGTCACACAATTGCAAAGTCCTCAACTGCTTATGTAGTGTGTGGCATGCCTTGCTGTTTTCTGTGATGTATGTAGTGATGTATGATTCTATGACTATGTCTCCCATGATGCATTGCAGGCAAATCCTAATACCAGCACTGGAGTGTGAGACACACACAACCACATTGGGAAAGGGGGACAGGGAAGGGGGGAGGATTGATGTCCATTCAGCTTACCTTGTTTTGATGCAACTCTGGCTGAGCTGTCAGCATCCCCTATCCCATTGACACTCACTGGCTCCAGGGTGAACTCCACCAGCTGCTCCAGGTCTGTTAGGGCAGGTGCCCTGCTCCTTCCTCCCCATGTGGCACTGGCTTCTTTTTTCTGTGCTGCCACCTTTTTTTTGGTTATGATCCTAAGATCATACCACCGTTTTTTCAGGTCATCAATTTCCCTGCTTGTGCCCCCTATGGCATGCAGAGACTGCTTACCAAATAGGTGGGTGTGGTGTCTCACAACCTCCTCCACCAATTTCAGTTTTCGCTTGCACTCTGCTCCTTCCCTCTGTGACTCCTGGGAATCCATTGTGCACTGCAGCTCAGGGCAGCTAGTTGCTCAGTGTCTCACAGCTCTCCAGAATGTTCAGGTACTCTGCACGCGTATGGGTGTGGCCACTTCCTGGTTGTGGGGTGGGATTAGATGGATTTGATTGGTTGGTTCCTCTGTTGCTTTGTTGTGAGGTGTGGTGGTTGAACCTGATTGGGTGACAAGTTCAATTGGTTATATTTTGTATCTCTGATTCGATATTTACCGATTCGGTATTTACCGAATCGGTAAATACCGATTCGGTAAATCTCATTCATGCCTATGGGCCTGAAGGCCCATAGGGATGAATGGGTATTAGCAAATCGGATTTTACAGATTCGGTATTTACCGATTCAGTAAATACCAAATCGGAGATTCAGAATTTTACCGATTCAGTATATTTTTTCGATTTTTTACCTACATCCCATTTTCCGATTCTAAGATACCGATTCGGTAAAAATCGGTAAAATGGGATTACCTACATCTGGCCCTAGGTTTTTGAAAGGTATTAGGAGAGACAAAGTTAGATTTAAGATGAAGGCTCTCCCTTTTCAGTGCTGTAGACTG
Source organism: Lissotriton vulgaris (assembly GCF_964263255.1). Taxonomy (NCBI): domain Eukaryota; kingdom Metazoa; phylum Chordata; class Amphibia; order Caudata; family Salamandridae; genus Lissotriton; species Lissotriton vulgaris. The sequence goes on from NC_141689.1 coordinate 481,019,453, forward strand.
GATCAAAAAGTTATCAATATGGGCTTTGAATGGGACTGAGTAACTAACCTCTTTAACAGGTGAGCTAAAAGTAAATTTGGTGTGGCATTATACACATAATTTTAACAGAGAAAGTCCAAGAAAGCAGCAGTTCACAAGATATATATTGACCAGTTTCTCTACCAAAAATATTCTAAAGTAAGGAACATTTGGAACCAGGGAACTGCATGGCACGTGTCTAAGCAATTTTCTGTTTGCATGTTGACTGACATTAGAGGGAAAGTGCTAAAATACAGCCTCTACCGGCTGTTGATCAATGAGTACTCACTTGAGAGACCATGCAACGTATGCATGTATGCAATACTGCATAATGCTACCACATGAAAAGCCTACCCATTGTCTCAGAAGATGATTACTAGAATGCAGAGGGCAACAATGAGCCAATGTCTCACACCATGTCTGCAGTCCATCTTAGTCTCAGTTGCAGTAGTTGAGACCTTGCGGAGTGATGAGTTCTATTTTTTGAACTTGCAGCATCAGGCTGTCATGGTGTGGTCTTACAATTTGGTGTTTTGTACTGTGAGAAAGCTGTCTAGTTAGTGGAAGGGTCTGTGTCACTGCATCCTGCATTACCTCTGACCTGACACTCCTCATCTCCAGACTCTTATGACTGTTCTCCCTGTACAGCTATGGGAGAAATGTATATGACATTGATTTATGGATGTGATACATTGAAGCTCGCAATAATTGATGCATAGTTGGGTTGCATGACAATCATGGTTGTAGGTCTACATTGGTACTTGTGGATGAATGCAGGTGTGTGGGTGTTGAGGTTTGTTACACAAAGACACTTGTTGCAAATGACATACTACAAAACCCAGAATGCTTTACAGCGGTTACACTGGAATGTGCTATGGCTGCTCATGGTAAAGAGTACCTGGTTCATTCTACACATATCTCAACTGTTGCTCCACACTTGCATGATGTTGATGTAAAAATATGTGGTGCAGTGCAAAGGTGTGGGGCACTGACCTGGTGGTAGCTTCATTTTCATGCATGGTTGTATGAGTACGATTGAGTTGGGAACAATAAACATCTGCGATTCAGTGCCAAGATATCCTTTTGGGTGAACGTCCACTTTACAAATACATGTTATGTTATGACAATAGAGTGCATGTATTTATCACGCTTGAACAACCATGTATCAATCTTTACAATGTATGACATTATGTGGTGGACCTTTTACCATATATATATATATATATTCATGAGGTGTTGTTGCCTTGAAACGCGTCGGACAGAGACACTTACAATGAATAATAAAGGTCAGAACTGCATGCTTTGAAAGGCACGAAAACCGGATGGCTGGCAGTGCGTCGTGTGACCTCTTGAAAGCTTAAGGGATCTTGCTCATGAATTTGTTTACACGGTCGCCCTTTACCGTGATAGGAGGAGCATCACTTTCCCCTTCCAATGGATGTGAATTCGAAGGAGAAGGGGCCGCAGCAGGAAAAACTTATTTTCCATTTGCAAAGCAAGCACTGCTGATCAGAACAATTAGCGTGCAGAACGGACTTTTGCCTTACTCAAAGGAAATTAATGTTGCTTACTAACAGGGGGTCGGAGCCCACTTAGGGAGATAAATTACCTTCACTGCCTTAGGACTACAAATACCAGCATCATGCTGGATACCTGGAATAAGCCACGCCCACTGTGACGGTCGTTCCTGTAATAAAGGTCAGGAAATGAAATTGCAGTGAAGTCTTTCTTTCTCTCCTCCTGTGCAAAGTCCATGATGAAGGGGCGTTGTTGCCTTGAAACGCGTCGGACAGAGACACTTACATTGAATAATGAAGGTAAGAACTGCATGCTTTGAAAGGCACAAAAACCAGATGGCTGGCAGTGCGTCGTGTGACCTCTTGAAAGCTTAAGGGATCTTGCTCATGAATATATATATATATATATATATTACCTACTGGCTATCGCCAGTAGGTATATATAGTTAGGATTATTTGTCTATGGAACTTTTGAAAATTCTATGTCTAATAACTTTGGCGTTTGTGGACGGAATCGGCTGAAATTTTCAGGAAAATGGCACATTTTGTTTCTGAGCAGCCCCTGAAAATTTGGTGGGGTTTCGTCAAGGGGGGGCTGAGAAAAAAGGGGGGTCCCAAAACACGTTTTTAACATTGAGTTTTCCATAGGGCGGTTGGACTCACTTTTAGCTCGAACGGCTGAATGGATTTGCACGAAACTTGGCAAAATTGTAGGGACTGTTAGCCCGATGTGCCTTTGCTAGGTCTCAATATATGTGCTTCAGTGGATTTTGAGAAATTAACGTTTAAATCAAGATATATATCTGTAACAGCGCTCCGGGCAGCGATCCGGTCCGCTTACTTTTCGCGTTTCGGAACTTTGCGCGCAGAAAGCTGATTGGCTCTCCGGTGTCTGTCAACATTCTAAACAGTCCGGAGCGGCCGCCATCTTATCTCTCGGTAGGATCGAGAGAGAAGAAGAGGTGAAAAACGAAGGGGGAATTTAATGAAAGGGGGCAAGGTATCCCCCTCTTGACCCCCTAGGAATGTTGTTGGGGTTATTAAAGGGTCCCGTGGGGAAAATAAAAAAAAAAATGATTTTTCACGGTAGAAGCGCTTCACGGGCCGCGAACTGGGCCGCAAACTGGTAGCGAAACGGGAATTCGCCATTTTGTGCTTCGTTAATTAAATTACTAGGTATAAGGGGGTGCGGGAGACGTATCCTAATCCCCTATGTTTCCTGAGGGTGGCTGAGGAGGCTGATATATGTTGATACATCTCTTCCAGCGGCTGTGCGTGAGCTTTTTTTTTTTTTGCTGCGTGACAGTCCGGGTCGGCCGCCATCTTATCTCTCGGTAGGATCGAGAGAGAAGAAGAGGTGAAAAACGAAGGGGGAATTTAATGAAAGGGGGCAAGGTATCCCCCTCTTGACCCCCTAGGAATGTTGTTGGGGTTATTAAAGGGTCCCGTGGGGAAAAAAAAAAAATGATTTTTCACGGTAGGAGCGCTTCACGGGCCGCGAACTGGGCCGCAATCTGGTAGCGAAACGGGAATTCGCCATTTTGTGCTTCGTTAATTAAATTACTAGGTATAAGGGGGTGCGGGAGACGTATCCTAATCCCCTATGTTTCCTGAGGGTGGCTGAGGAGGCTGATATATGTTGATACATCTCTTCCAGCGGCTGCGCCATCTTGCCTTTTTTCTAATGCCACAATTTTGTCGTGCACGGCAGCCATTTTAGATGCCAGGCTGGTCCCAGGCTATCACCTACCCCTGCGGATGTAGTTTATGGCCCCAGCTGTAGAGAATTCAGACATGCCAACCCTCCCGATTCAGGCGTGAGACTACTGATTTCAGTGCTAGTCTCCCGCCTCCCGATTTCTGCAAGCAAAAACCCGGGGGCATATTACGAACAACTAGCGATAATTTTTGTCTCTAACTTGTTTAGAGACAAAAATTATCGCCGCACATCGGCGATTTTTATCGCAGATAAACCTTGCTATTATCGCAGAAAAGTCAGCGATATTCATGTATTATCGAGCAAATGCTCTTAGCCATGTTATCCACCTCCCATTGGATAACATGGCTAAGAACTGCTCAGGGCAGGTGTTAGATTTTGGAGATATTCGCGCTTAGCGCGAATATCTCCAAAACTTGGTAATAGGAGATAGCGATGTTAGGGACTGTTTCCAGTCGCTAACATCTTGGCACGCCCACTTTGCATGTCATTAGTGATAAGTATCACTGACATGCAAAGCGGGGCCCAAGATGGTCGCTATCTCCTTTTAGCTGTCACTAACTGGTGTTAGCGACAGCTTGGTAATAGGGAGATAATTTTATCTCCGCTTTCATGGCTTTTAAAGCCAAAAAAGCGGAGATAAACCCCCTTGATAATATGCCCCACGATTCCTTGGGGGTTTCAGCTGACAGGGCTTGGTATTGTGTTACATGGTAATTTTTCCAGGAAACGTCAGAGGGTCGATGCAGGGGTTCTAGAAGAGGTGATAAACCATTTAAGCCTCATGAACAAGCGCATGGTCTTTTAAAGATTTGTGAAGTACTCGGGGCGGCGGTGTGTGTGTGCCCTCTTTCAGAAGCGGGCGGGGGGGCACTGCCAGCAACTTGCCAGGTCAGGTAGTGTTCAACACGTGCATCACCCTTTCTCTGCCTGCTATTGCGCTCCATGCTTCGGAAAGGTAAGAAAAAGAACGTGCATTTGAGTTTGAAATGTCCGATCCTGCAGCAGCACACTTCCAAAGCCCACACATGACAATAACCCGATTCAAGGCCCCATTCACCCGTTTTAAAAAAAATAGATAACACTCCAACAAAGTAAGATTATAAAACTTTATTAACTTTTAACTATAATGAACGGAACAAAAACTGTAAAAACATTTAAACATTTTTCACCCAAAAAAGCAACAATGGTTAGAAGCTGTCTTTTGTGCGAATAGTCCCAAGGCAGCACAACGTGCAGAGTTCTGGACGGCACCCAGGTGATGTCGCCTGGGTGCCGCACTGGTTTTGGGATCCTACAATGCAGCACAGAAAAACAGCGTGGGGCGTCCCGGGTGGTGCGGGGGGAGGCCTCGTCAGTAGCGGTCTGTTGTGCGAATAGTCCCAAGGCAGCAGAAGGCGTTGAGATGTTGATGGCACTGTGTCCAGTGTCCCATGGCTGACACAACATGTACGACAGGCACCCAGGTGATGTCCAGTAAACTGCCGCACTGGTTTTGGTATCCTACAATGCTGCTCCGAAAATTGGCGTGCGGCGGCCCGGTGGGGGGGGGGGCGTGGGGGAGGCGGCGTGAACGGGCCTCCCCAGGTGGCGGCCATCCAGCTGAGTTGCGCCCGCTCTTGCGGCTACAGCGTCTCGCTCACCATGTTGTTGAGTTGCTCCCACTCTTGCAGTGCAGCGATAGGCGGCTGCCACATGACTCTTAAAATGGCGGACGGCTCCTCGGTTTTGGGCCTGGTCCACTGAAATGGCCCTGGGACACCTTGGAACTCGGACGCTTGCCTGCTAGGGCTTGGGCTCCATTCTCGAAAAGCGTCCCCTCAGCCGTGAAGATTCTACAAAAGTCTTGGGGGCCCCCGACTCCCGCAGGCTTCCGGTGGGGAGCGGCTGCCATGATTGCTCGCGGAATGACCACGACAGAGCCACGAGATGGTGGTGCTCTCATGCTGACGCCAGCTTCAGTCTGAATGATCCAGAAACAAGGTGGGGCTTTCATCGTTTGGGAAAAAAAATGTTCTAAACCAATGAAAAGTGTTATTTTTAGGTCATATGACCAAGCCTTCCATCTTTAGGAAACCAAAAGTAAAATGAACCAATGAAAAGTTTTATAAACAGTCACATGACCTGTTATGCGGCATAGGGCTACAAAAAGCGTAGAAAATCCGTTGGCACGTGAGGCGGCGTCAGTAGCGGACCGATGTGCGAATAGGCCGAAGGCAGCACAACGCGCCGAGATCCGGATGGCACCGAGGTGGTGTCCAGCAAATTGCCGCACTGGTGTGGCCATCCTACAATGCTGCGCCGAAAGACGGCGTGTCCAGCTGAGTTGCGGTCACTGTTGCGGTACAGTGACTCGAACGCGCCGAGATCCGGATGGCACCGAGGTGGTGTCCAGCAAATTGCCGCACTGGTGTGGCCATCCTACAATGCTGCGCCGAAAGACGGCGTGTCCAGCTGAGTTGCGGTCACTGTTGCGGTACAGTGACTCGAACGCGCCGAGATCCGGATGGCACCGAGGTGGTGTCCAGCAAATTGCCGCACTGGTGTGGCCATCCTACAATGCTGCGCCGAAAGACGGCGTGTCCAGCTGAGTTGCGGTCACTCTTGCGGTACAGTGAGTCGAACGCGCCGAGATCTGTATGGCCCCGATGTTGTGTCCAGCAAGTTGCCGCACTGGTGTGGCCATCCTACAATGCTGCGCCGAAAGTCGGCGTGGGGTGCCCCGTTGGCTTATGAGGTGATGTCAGTAGTGGACCGATGTGTGAATAGGTCGGAACCAGCACAAGGCGCCAAGATCCGAATGGCAAGTCCTGGATGTTGAGTGCCTCAGTTGAGAGTTCTGAGCAGTGCTTGTAAGACTGTCTGAAGCTTATTTGCACCTGCTGCAGCTTTACTATTGCCCTGGTGTGGCCAAAGGTCGCACATGACATAGGCGGCCGGCTCCCGAGGTCCGGCGGAACTTTTTTCCTTTTCCTTTCTGCTTCTTTTCCTACAATCCGTTTCATCTGAAGACACGACCAGGTCCCTGAATGTGTGCAAGGGGACGCTATTGATTGAATGAAAATGGCGGCTTGACACAAAGCTGACTCAAGCGTTACTGTTGATGCTATACAGACAAAAATTGGTTTTCAGTTTGTACATTCTTCAGGATTTTTTTTTCCATCCAAGTCTGATTGAGAGTTTGTATAAAAATGGCTTCAGACTTTCCACATACTACTCTTCAACATTCTTCCTAAATGTAACAATGTGAAACTCACTAGGAGAACGGCTGTTTCTGTTTCCTTTCAAAATGCTGCCAACAATATTTTCTGAATGGAAGACACCATCTTGTAGCATAAAGGGCAGAAAGGGGTTCTGGTCTGGCCGATGGTTGGTGGAGACATTTTGACTATATCTTGGACCTGCCCGGCCTCGCCCAAAATGGCGCCGGTATAAATGGGACTCGTAACTCCTTGCCCGCAAATGTATATCTAGAAAATGTTATTGTAAGTGGCCCTGTCTTATTTTAATTACAAAATGTACGTCCACCGATTCCGCAACTGTTAGACACCTTTGTTCTTGCAACCTAATGGCCCGCTCGTTACGTTCTTCTACAGTGTAAACGTCTCCTCATCATACACGATTTCAGTTTGCTCCGTGGCCGGCCCACGTGGTTATAGGCCCGTATTTGTATACTGACATTTTCACAATAAAGGTTTTTAAAACAAAACACGGTAGTAGTATTTACATTGGTAAAGTTTTTACTTTTAGTCACTGTTTTCGAATCAGTAAAAGGCAAGTGAAATAAAGCAGTCCAATTACATGACGGATAAAAGGTATAATATGTAGGAACGCAGTAAAGATAAATGGTCAAGGGCAGTTGTGTTTTTCATGTCTGCAACATAAAGTGATCGATAAGAATCTGATAATCAGGCGTATCGGCGACTAAGACAGCAGGCCGAATCTCTTTTACTCAACGGCTCCGTCATGGAAGGAAGAAACGCCCTTTTTCTCGAAAAAGGAATATATTTTACTTGCAAGACAGTTGTAAATTTTCCGGGAAAGTACATTAGCCTGGAATATTATAACATATGTTTGAAAAAAAAATATTGTTCGAAAACAATAAAAAGCGTAATTTTTAGGTCATATGACCAAGCTTTTCATCATTAAATTAACAAAAGTAAAATGAACCAATGAAAAGTTTTATTAACAAGTCACATGACCTGTTATGCTTACGTTACGCGCTGCGCGCCGCGCCTCGGATCACTTCCGGGTGCGCTAACGCGGCGTGTCATGTAACGCATTACGCGACAACGTAGGTCAAGAATATAGTCAAAATGTCTCCACCAACCAGCGTTCGGAACACAACCCCTTTCAGCAGTCCAAAAAGTTCTGTTAAATGACAACAGAGGGGACAGGCAACAAGAACCATCAGTCAAAGAGGGGAGGGCAAGTTCTTCTCTTCCGGGTCATGTTGGGGCGCTACCGGAACTGATCGAATTGGTAGTCTACAGTGTTTCTGGATGTTTCAGACTAAAGCTGGCGTCAGCATGAGACCACTACCATCTCGTAGCTCCGTCGTGGCCATTCCACGAGCAATCATGGCAGCCGCTCCCCACCAGAAGCCTGCGGGAGTCGGAGGCCCCCAAGACTTTTGTAGAATCTTCAGGGCTGAGGGGACGCTTTTCGAGAATGGGACCCAAGCCCTATCAGGGAAGCGTCCGAGTTCAAAGGTGTCCCAGGGCCATTTTAGTGGACCAGGCCCAAAACCGAAGAGCCGGCCGCCATTTTGAGAGTCCTGTGGCAGCCGCCTATCGCTGCACCGCAAGAGCGGGAGCAACTCAACTACATGATGAGCGAGACGCTGTAGTCGCAAGAGCGGGCGGTAAACAGCTGAATGGCGGAAGAGGCACAGTGTAGCAAAAGCGGGCGGAATGGAACTGAAATGGTAAAGGGACGCCCCAGTACAGCGTGTCTTCAGGTCAAACGGATTGTGGGACAAGGTTCAGAATTGAAGAGTCATCAAAAGGCAAAAAGTTCCGCCGGACCCCGGGAGCCGGCCGCCTATGTCGGGGGCGATCTCAGGCTACACCAGTGCTATAAGACTTGGGGAGGGTGTCCGAGCCAAGCGTCTTCTCCGAGTCCATGGCCATCACACCGCCCCTCAGGGGCCTCCGTCAAGCTGTTTAGGAAGGTAACATATCACATTGTTTTCTAATGCAGTCAGGTCCACAAACGACACTCACTTACTTTGAGAATAGTGAAGCTGCAGTAGGTGGAAATAAGCTTCAGACAGTGTTACAAGCACTGCTCAGAACTCTTAACTATGGCACCCAACATCCAGAACTTATGCCATTTGAGAATGGCAGTGACATCGAAGCAACTCAGGGACCAAAACCATTAACGTACTTTCACGTATGAAAATCTTACTTGGGGAGGGGGCAGGAGCGAAGCGCCCCCTCCCAGTCAGCGCCACCACACCGTATGTTGAAAATTTGAAGCCATCGTTCTACAAAGTCAACCAAACTTGGATTGAAAAATCTAGAAAAATGTACAAACTGAAAACCAGTTTTGGTCTGCTTAGCATCAGTAGCAACGCTTGAGTCAGCTTTGTGTCAAGCCGCCATTTTGATTCAACAAAGCACAGGCATTGAAAAAGGCTCAAACTCAGAACTCTGAACTATGGCACCCAACATCCAGGAGCTTGCCATCCGGATCTTGGAGCCTTGTGCTGCTTTCGACCTATTCACACATCGGTCCACTACTGACATCATCTTATAAACCAACGTTATGTAAATAGTTTTTTAATAAAATGTTTTACCCTGTTTCTTTGCTGGTGTGTTGTCTATATTTTTAATATTTGCATAGGGTTTGTCGTTATTTTGTGCGGGATGGGTGATGGAGCCGAGCTGTCTTGCAGCCCTCATGGTGTGGAGCTCAGTTCATCTCACTATTTTCGTATTTCTCATGAAGGGTTGTTCCTAATATTTCTATTTTAGCGAGGTCAAAAAGAGATCCAATTAGTGGCCTACTGATTTTGCTCGATTACTTTTATTTTTTTACACGATTTTTCACTATCTGCAAAGACTAAACAGAGTATTGCGACTTTGTGCTTGTTTGTAAATAGAGAATGATCCAAAGAGAACCAATTCTAAAACAGTAAATGCTTGGACAACAATCAATCAAATGGAGAGACAAGCAGGCACGACGGATTACAACGGGGGCAAAGGCCTGCGTTAACTACCGTTCACTATCTGCAAAGAGAGAGTACTACTAAGACAAAAGAGGGGAGGGGGGGGGGTGCAGCGTTCAAAGCACATCAGCGTGCATAAATACGAAAATGTTTTTATCTATCACGTACTTGACATTTTAAAGCTTTTCATATTTGCTATTAAAAAACCAATGAAATTCACAGAAAAAACCATAGGTTATAGTGGATATATAGTTAGGAATTTGCATTTACAAAACCTTGAAAATTCAATGAAAAAACCATTGGTTTTAGGCCATAAATAGTTAGGGATTTGCATTTACAAAACCTTATTTTACTCGCATAAAACCATTGAAATTCCATATATAGTTAGATGCGCTAACTATATATCGCGCACCCGCAATCCACTGCTGATGATGTCACATATTACATCATTCATGACATGGTCAGTGACATCACTGATGACATCACTGATGACATCTCAAATGACATCACTGATGACATCTCAAATGACATCACTGATGACATCACTGATGACATCTCATTTGACATTACTGATCACATCACTGATGATATCATTCATGTGATAATACGATGAACCTCTTCAGACTCTAATATAACCTTAGATACAATCAGTGTAAACAGACACTCACAGACTGTCACTCATCCATGGAGTTACTCACACACCTAGTCAGTCATGCAAAGAATCAATCACACCTCCATTTCCTCAACTATACAGTTATACAAACTTTACTTATTCAAACATATACTAACACATATTTACTCTCTTATACAATCCCTGATACAAGTTCACAATGATCCATACAGCCACTCACACATTCACTGGCTCTTATGCACAGTTATTTATATATGTCAACTCTCACATGTACTGTGTTTTACATATGTACTTACTTTGACATGTAGCACTGAGATATCCATTCACTCACCAATACACTCATGCACACAGTCAACCGCCCATACAGCTGTTTCCACATGCACTTTTGAAACCATACATCTAGTGAATCAACTGCTCACACATCTATGCACAGAGTCATACACCTCCCAGCCACCCACACACACACTCAGTCTCCCATACAAATACTTGGGCAACCAATCAATAACCCATATAGTTACTCATATAGCTACTTATCAACACATGCAACAGTTTACAGAACAACAGACATAATGATGCACAAATTAAGACAGTTTAGTCACTAACCCATGCACTCAGTGAGACACATTTAATCACTCACTCATACAGTCAGTCATGCACCTACTAAATCCTTCATCCAGACACTTATACATCCACTCATTCTTCAATATGTAAGACATATTTTAACTTTACAGAAACATACAGTCACTGGGTGTTGTCATCAGTGATGTCATCAGTGATGTCATTTGAGATGTCATCAGTGATGTCATCAGTGATGTCACTGACCATGTCATGAATGATGTAATATGTGACATCATCAGCAGTGGATTGCGGGTGCGCGATATATAGTTAGCGCATCTAACTATATATGGAATTTCAATGGTTTTATGCGAGTAAAATAAGGTTTTGTAAATGCAAATCCCTAACTATATATGGCCTAAAACCAATGGTTTTTTCATTGAATATATATATATGTATATATTACCTACTGGCGATAGCCAGTAGGTATATATAGTTAGGATTTTTTCTCTATGGAACTTTTGAAAATTCTATGCCTAATAACTTTGGCGTTTGTGGACGGAATTGGCTGAAATTTTCAGGAAAATGGCACATTTTGTTTCTGAGCAGCTCCTGGAAATTTGGGGGGGGTTCGTCAAGGGGGGGCTGAGAAAAAAGGGGGGTCCCAAAACACGTTTTTCCCATGTTAATTTCCATAGGGCGGTTGGCCTCACTTTTAGCCCGAACGGCTGAATGGATTTCCACGAAACTTGGCAAAATTGTAGGGACTGTTAGCCCGATGTGCCTTTGCTAGGTCTCAATATATGTGCTTCAGTGGATTTTGAGAAATTAACGTTTAAAACAAGATATATATCTGTAACAGCGCTCCGGGCAGCGCTCCGGTTCGCGAACTTTTCGCGTATCGGAACTTTGCGAAGCGAAGCTGATTGGCTCTCCGGTGTCTGTCAACATTCTAAACAGTCCGGAGCGGCCGCCATCTTGTCTCTCGGTAGGATCGAGAGACAAGAGGAGGCCAAAACAAAGGGGTAAATGAAGGAAAGGGGGCAAGGTAGACCCCTTCTGACCCCCTAGGATTGATGAGGGGGATATTATAGAGCCACGCCGGGCCCCAAAAAAAAAAAAAATTCCGATTTTTTTCGCCGTAGAGACGCGTCTTGGTTCGCGAACCGGGCAGCTAACCGGGCAGCTAACCGGGAAGCTAACCGGCAGTGTAACCCAAAAAAAAAAAAAAAAAATCCGATTTTTTCGCCGTAGAGACGCGTCTTGGTACGCGAACCGGGCAGCTAACCGGGCAGCTAACCGGGAAGCTAACCGGCAGTGTAACGGGAGTCTGAGGAGTAGCTGATTGGCTGTCAATATTGTAAACAGTCCGGAGCGGCCGCCATCTTGTCTCTCGGTAGGATCGAGAGACAAGAGGAGGCCAAAACAAAGGGGGAAATGAAGGAAAGAGGGCAAGGTAGACCCCTTCTGACCCCCTAGGATTGATGAGGGGGATATTATAGAGCCACGCCGGGCCAAAAAAAAACCAAAAAAAAAAATCCGATTTTTTCGCCGTAGAGACGCGTCTTGGTACGCGAACTGGGCAGCTAACCGGGCAGCTAACCGGGAAGCTAACCGGCAGTGTAACGGGAGTCTGAGGAGAAGCTGATTGGCTGTTATCATTGTAAACAGTCTGGAGCGGCCGCCATCTTGTCTCTCTGTGGGATCGAGAGACAAGAGGTGGAAAAAAAAAAGGTGTAAATGAATGAAAGGGGTAAGGCAGACCCCTCCTGAACCCCTAGGATTGATGAGGGGGCTATTAAAGTTCCCTGGGGGGTGAAAAAAAAAAATTGCGATTTAACCCAAAAAAAAAAAAAATCCGATTTTTTCGCCGTAGAGACGCGTCTTGGTACGCGAACCGGGCAGCTAACCGGGCAGCTAACCGGGAAGCTAACCGGCAGTGTAACGGGAGTCTGAGGAGTAGCTGATTGGCTGTCAATATTGTAAACAGTCCGGAGCGGCCGCCATCTTGTCTCTCGGTAGGATCGAGAGACAAGAGGAGGCCAAAACAAAGGGGGAAATGAAGGAAAGAGGGCAAGGTAGACCCCTTCTGACCCCCTAGGATTGATGAGGGGGATATTATAGAGCCACGCCGGGCCAAAAAAAAAACAAAAAAAAAAATCCGATTTTTTCGCCGTAGAGACGCGTCTTGGTACGCGAACTGGGCAGCTAACCGGGCAGCTAACCGGGAAGCTAACCGGCAGTGTAACGGGAGTCTGAGGAGAAGCTGATTGGCTGTTATCATTGTAAACAGTCTGGAGCGGCCGCCATCTTGTCTCTCTGTGGGATCGAGAGACAAGAGGTGGAAAAAAAAAAGGTGTAAATGAATGAAAGGGGTAAGGCAGACCCCTCCTGAACCCCTAGGATTGATGAGGGGGCTATTAAAGTTCCCTGGGGGGTGAAAAAAAAAAATTGCGATTTTTCGCGGTAAAGGTGCTTCCTGGTACGTTAACCGGGCAGCTAACCGGCAGCGTAACGGGAGTCCGACATATTGTGTTTTTTGAACGTTTGTGATATGTGCACGTGTGGATTTTGTCTAATTAAGGTTAAAAATATATATATATATCTTTAAGCGTGTTCTGGCGCGCTTACGTTTTGGGTTTGGTTTGCGCTGCAGAGACGATACGTCACGGTTATGCGATGCATCATGAGGCGTCTCACGGGCTACGTGATACGTCACTTAATAAAGAATATATTTTACAGCTATAGATATTAGCTTTCAAAAAACCAATGAAATTCACAGAAAAAACCATAGGTTATAGACCATATATAGTTAGGAATTTGCATTTACAAAACCTTGAAAATTCACTGAAAAAACCATAGGTTATAGACCATATATAGTTAGGGATTAGCATTTAAAAAACCTTATTTTGTTTGCACAAAACCATTGAAATTCCATATATAGTTAGTTGCACTAACTATATATCGCGGACCCGCAATCCACTGCTAATGATGTCACATATTACATCATTCATGACATGGTCAGTGACATCACTGATGACATCACTGATGACATCTCAAATGACATCACTGATGACATCACTGATGACATCTCAAATGACATCACTGATGACATCACTGACATCTCATTTGACATTACTGATTACATCACTGATGATATCATTTATGTGATAATACATCTTCAGACTCTAATATAACCTTAGATACACTCAATGTAAACAGGCACTCACAGACTGTCACACATCCATGGAGTTACCCACACACCTAGTCAGTCATGCAAAGAATCAATCACACCTCCATTTCCTCAACTATACAGTTATACACACCTTACTTATTCAAACATATACTAACACATATTTACTCTCTTATACAATCCTTGATACAAGTTCACAATGATTCATACAGCCACTCTCACATTCACTGGCTCTTATGTTCAGTTATTTATATATGTCAACTCTCACATGGAGTGTGTTTTACATATGTATTACTTTGACATGTAGAACTGAGATATCCATTCACTCACCAATATACTCATGCACACAGTCAACTGTCCATACAGCTGTTTCTACATGCACTTTAGAACCCATACACCTAGGGAATCAACTGCTCGCACATCTATGCACAGAGTTATACACCTCCCAGCCACCCACACACATACTCAGTCTCCCATACAAATACTTGGGCAACCTTTCAATAACCCATATAGTTACTGATATAGCTACTGATTTAAACATGCAGCAGTTTACAGAAGAACATAAATAATTATTGCCAAATTAAGACACTTTAATCACTAACCCATGCACTCAGTGAGACACATTTAATCACTCACTCATACAGTCAGTCATGCACCTACTAAATCCTTCATCCAGACACTTATACATCCACTCATTCTTCAATATGTAAGACATATTTTAACTTTACAGAAACATACAGTCACTGGGTGTTGTCATCAGTGATCTCATCAGTGATGTCATCAGTGATGTCATTTGAGATGTCATCAGTGATGTCATCAGTGATGTCACTGACCATGTCATGAATGATGTAATATGTGACATCATTAGCAGTGGATTGCGGGTCCGCGATATATAGTTAGTGCAACTAACTATATATGGAATTTCAATGGTTTTGTGCAAATAAAATAAGGTTTTTTAAATGCTAATCCCTAACTATATATGGTCTATAACCTATGGTTTTTTCAGTGAATTTTCAAGGTTTTGTAAATGCAAATTCCTAACTATATATGGTCTATAACCTATGGTTTTTTCTGTGAATATATATATATATATATATATATATATATATACATATATATTACCTACTGGCGGTCGCCAGTAGGTATATATAGTTAGGATTTTTTCTCGATGGAACTTTTGAAAATTCTATGTCTAATAACTTTGGCGTTTGTGGACGGAATCGGCTGAAATTTTCAGGAAAATGGCACATTGTGCTTCTGATCAGCCCCTGAAAATTTGGGGGGGTTTTGTCAAGGGGGGGCCGAGAAAAAAGGAGGGTCCCAAAACGCGTTTTTCCCTTTCATTTTTCCATAGGGCCTTTGGCCTCACTTTTAGCTCGAACGGCTGAATGGATTTACACGAAACTTGGCAAAATTGTAGGGACTGTTTGCCCGATGTGCCTTTGCTGGGTCTCAATATATGTGCTCCAGTGGATTTTGAGAAATTAACGTTTAAAAAAACAGATATATCTGTGACAGCGTCCTAGATAGCGCTCCAGATCGCGTACTTTTCGCGTAACGGAGCTTTGCGAAGCGAAGCTGATTGGTTCTCCGGTGTCTGTCAACATTCTAAACAGTCCGTAGCGGCCACCATCTTGTCTCTCGGTATGATCGAGAGACAAGAGGAGGCCAAAACGAAGGGGGAAATGAAGGAAATGGGGCAAGGTAGACCCCTTCTGACCCCCTAGGATTGATGAGGGGGATATTAAAATGCCCCGCGGGGCCAAAAAAAAAAAAGAATTGTTTTTTTCGTGGGGTGCGCCCTGTTCGCGTACTGGAAAGCGGTCTGGGGAGCGTACTATAAGGAAACAAGAATGATTGACTTTTAACTTATTGTATGTTTATTGATTGTTCGTTTTGTTGTTTTTTTTTGTTTATTTTTATTTACGTAGCTACATGTAGGTATCAATGTAGAGTCTATAGTTTAATAAACGCCGTCTCCTTTGTAGATATCTTGCCTGTTGTTAAAGAAGTTATTGTGGTATATGGAATACATACCATAGTCTGTCTGGAAAGCCGAAGCAACATGGAGGCAGGAGATGATAAAGAAATGTTAAATATACATTGGAGATAATATAGTGGGAGAAAGGAAGTAACTATGAATAAAGTTAGTATGTAATACTAAAAAGTTGCACAGTATATTTAAAGTCTGATTTCACGTTTTTATCAATTTGCTACTAGTTTTCAATATACATATAAAAATAAATAATGTGTGAAACAATTTTTGAATTAAGAAATTAAAATTTATTTTTCAGATTGTTTTTCAAAATTTAAAAGAAAATCTACAAAATCGTGATCATTTTTTCTTCATTTTTCAGTAGAAAATCTACTGCATCTACACATTGCACAAGTTCATTGTTTATTGTGTCGTCGTAGAAATCCATGTCAACTTCTGTCTCAATTTTTTTTTCTGTTTCAGTTTTCAAGTTGTTTTGTTGTTTTTCCATTTTGAATTCTGAAAAATGAATTTTTAAAAAATATATCAGTACAGAAAGGGCATTGTTGGGTTTCAGTACAGACAGGCAGTTTGGTTATTTAAACAGTGTTTTTTTCTTTGGGCAGTGTATGGTATCAAATTGGAAGTAGAAATATGAGAAAATTATCAAATAAACTCTTAGTCAATTCTGAATTATACTAGAGAAGTCTAACTCTATCCTTAACTCAGGGCCGGCGCTAGGCAAGGGCAGCGTGGGCTGCCGCTCAGGGCCTCGCACTCAGCCCACCAGCATGGGGCCACGCACTGGTGATGTGTCCTTTTGTTTTCCTGGAGATCTATCACAAAGAAAGGTGTTGCCTGCAATTAAGGTCCATTGGCGGGGGCCTCTCCTTGGGCCTCTCATGGATGGTGTCAGGAGGTATAGGGGAGGGAGAAGGAGACGCTCCCTCAATTGCAAGGAGACCATTCACAGACACTGTGGGGGGCCCATTGTCCAGCATTTTGGCGCTCCCTCAGTTTTACCTTTTAGACCACAATCAATTCTCACACCTATGAAGGTGTGAGAAATGCGTGTGGATTAAAAGTTAAAACTGTGGGGGCATCAAAATGATGGACAATGGGGCCCCCACAGTGTCTGTGCATGTTCTCCTTGTAAGTGGCCAGTTATGTAATTTGGAGGGGGCCTTGCACACGTTCCCTTTATGCTCAGGGCCTCGCAAATCCTTGGACTGACCATGCCATAACTAAAACAGAGAAGTCTATTTTATTCTATAAGTATTACAGAGTGAAAGAATAAAACTGTTTGAAAATGTTTTTCTAATTAGCTTTCAGTACAGAACATACTTCAGTTTTAAAAATAATATCTTACCTTTTAAATATAATTTGAAGTTATCAGTTGATTTTTTGTTGTTCTGCACTTCACGAAGTAGTAGTCAAAATGGCTGTGTTTCTCTCTCTTTGTTTATATATGTTCAGGTACATAACCATTCAAATGTCATGATATAATAGTATAAATTGAAAGTAATATTTTAATTGATTGTCATTTCCAACACTTCCGATATGTTTTGTGAAGTAATTTACCTCAGGGATTTTAGAGAGTTCTACATGCTAAATGGCTAAATGGTATTCCAACTAAATTTGTGAAAATGGTAGGAATTGGTATGGAGTATGAGCTACCGTTTAATTGGTGAAAGTGTCTCCAGTGGTTTTTCTGTAAATTACTTTCCCACCTTTTTTGAGCGAGTGCTTGTCAGTGCGTTTCCCGGTATGCGAACTTGCAGTGTTACGGGAGTCCTCCATTTTGTGTTTCGGTAGAATTGAGATACAAGATGGAGGGTAAATAATGTTCAGAATGGGTAGATTGGGGTACTTTAGACGTATGCTGTTTCCCTAAGTTTTCTGAGGGTGGCTGAGGAGGCTCATATATGTCGATAAAAAAAAAAAGATGTGCATTTCTAAGTCGGTATTTGCACTAACGGAACGTTTACCGATTCGCGGACCGGCAACGAAACAAGAAAAAATAATTTAAACTATAATATAAATTGAATTAAAAAAATATAATACAAATATATATAAAAAATATTTGTGAATTAGAATAAAAATATATGTTACAGCTACAGATATTTGCTATTAAAAAACCATTGAAATTCACTGAAAAAACCATAGGTTTTAGGCCATATATAGTTAGGGGTTAGCATTTATAAAACCTTAATTTACTCGCACAAAACCATAGAAATTTGCATATATAGTTAGATGCAATAACTATATATCGCGCACCCGCAATCCACTGCTGATGATGTCACATATTACATCATTAATGACATGGTCAGTGACATCACTGATGACATCACTGATGACATCTCAAATGACATCACTGATGACATCTCAAATGACATCTCAAATGACATCACTGATTTCATCACTGATGACATCACTGATGACAACTCAAATGACATCACTAACAACATCACTGATGACATCAATCATGTGATAATATGATCAACCTCTTCAGACTCTAATATAACCTTAGATACACTCAGAGTAAACAGACACTCACAGACTGTCACTCATCCATGGAGTTACTCACACACCTAGTCAGTCATGCACTGAATCAATCACACCTCCATTTCATCAACTATACAGTTATACACACCTTACTTATTCAAACATATACTAACACATATTTACTCTCTTATACAATTCCTGATACAAGTTTTCAATGATCCATTCAGCCACTCACACATTCACTGCCTCTTATACACAGTAATTTATATATGTGAACTCTCACATGTACTGTGTTTTACATATTTACTTACTTTGACATGTAGCACTGAGATATCCATTCACTCACCAATACACTCGTACACAGGCAACCACCCATACAGCTGTTTCAAAATGCAGTTTTGAACCCATAGATCTAGTGAATCAACTGTTCACACATGTATACACAGAGTCACACACCTCCCAGCCACCCCCACACACACACTCACTCTCCCATAGAAATACTTAGGCAACCAATCAATAACCCATATAGTTACTCATATAGCTACTGATTAACACATGCAGCACTTCATAGAACAACAGATATAATGATGCACAAATTAAGACAGTTTAGTCACTAACCCATGCACTCAGTGAGACACATTTAATCACTCTCTCATACAGTCAGTCATGCACCTACTAAATCCTTCATCCAGACACTTATACATCCACTCATTCTTCAATATGTAAGACATATTTTGACTTTTCAGAAACATACAGTCACTGGATGTTGTCATTTGAGATGTCATCAGTGATGTCATTTGAGATGTCATCAGTGATGTCATCAGTGATGTCACTGACCATGTCATTAATGATGTAATATGTGACATCATCAGCAGTGGATTGCGGGTGCGCGATATATAGTTATTGCATCTAACTATATATGCGAATTTCTATGGTTTTGTGCGAGTAAATTAAGGTTTTATAAATGCTAACCCCTAACTATATATGGCCTAAAACCTATGGTTTTTTCAGTGAATATATATATATATATATATATATATATATATATATATATATATATATATATATATATATATATATATATATATATATATATATATATATATATATATATATATATATGTATATTTATATATTTCCAACAATATATTTATATATTTCCAACAAAGGCCCGAAAGCATTCGAGCTCGCACTCCCAGCCAGTGTTACCTTCATAGAGAAACCAGCCTCTGCATACCGGGAAATCCCTTATTACTTATGCCGACGTGTTTCAAGGCAACAGCCTCTTTTTCTCAGGCAACTGCAAAAATGTGAAATGGGCTTCCTCTTTGCTTGCACTATTTTATACTGCCCCCAGTGGGCCACACCCATTGCAGTGAATTTGTGGTGCATGCAGGGACTTGTGGTCCAGGAATGCATTAATGACGCTCAGTGGAATCCGTCTTTCACATTAAAATTTCATGCAGCATTGTCTTTATTTTCATAAAAGCCCACAGTGGGCCCCATGATGCTTGGCTGGTTAAATTAATCCCCATTAGCTGTGCTGATCGCAATATGCTTATGGAAAGCTATTTTTGAGTTTCTGTGCATGTAAAATGGAGTTCCCCACACTGAGCTTCCGGTAAGTGCGTGTGTAAAGAATTACCCTTAACATAGAACTCTAAGTCTAGAAAGCAAACCTGTGAGCTGCTGATGGCCGTACAGTGGAGAGGAGTTGGGTGTTGTAGAGTCAGAGTGTCGGAAAATGTTGTAGAGTGAAGTGGAGTGGCCTAGAGTAGAGCAGAGTGTCATAGAGGGGAGTGGCCTAGAGTGTTGTAGAGATGAATGGCATAGACTGATGTAGAGTATATTGGCATAGAGTGTAGTAGTGAACTACACTAGAGTGAAGTAGTGTGTCACAGAGTAGAGAGGAGTAAAGTGGGGTGGAGTGGCATAGAGGGAGTCTCTCAAACGTTACTGCATATTATCCACCCCATGCCACTACTCTAAGACACCGCACTCTACTTTATGACGCTTTACTCCACTCTATGCTACGCCACGTCACTCCACCCCACTCCACTCCACTCTACCCTACAACATTCTGTCACTTTGGTAACTCTATCATTTAACATGCCATAAGTGAAGTAATATGAAAGGGTATAAGCAATGCATGGAGACAGTGAGAATTATTCTTAATGTAGGGTGGCAAGCAAGTTAATGTTAAATTGTAGCATTCCTAACAACACTCATGACGTCTAATTAAACCAATAATGAGAACACTGTGTGTTGGACTTGGCCCTTTTTGCTGGGTCATCCCTGAACTTTTTGCCTTCCTCCTATATTTTTTCTGACCTGGTGTTGGCTATTGTATGACTCTGGGCACTTTACGACTGCTGATCAATGCTAAAGTGCATGTGCTCTCCCTATTGTAAATTGATGTATGAATAAGTGATTCCATGATTGGCTGGTTTGGTTTACTTATCAGACCCTAGTACAGCGCACCAGGAGTGCCCAGGGTTGGTAATCCAAATGCTGCTGTTGGGCTTGCAGCACTGGTTGTGCCACCCAGAGAAGCAGCCTATAAAAGTGTGTCTAAGGTCTGCCTTTGCAGAACCTGTGTGCAGTCTGGTACTGCCATGTTGACTCCAATATAGTAGGTCCAAGGGCAGGGTGCAATGTAAGTATAAGGTAGGACATGTCCTGGTGTGTGTGGTATGTCCTAATAGTAAATTACAGCCATTTTCATTTTTCACTATTGTAAGGCTACCTGTTCTCCACACGCTAGAATGGGCAGTTAGATTATTATATTTTATAATCATAACTGACTCAGGGAACATGGTAGAAATTCAAGTGTAATATGCCTGAACTCAGAATGTTACAATGCATCTTTTAGTGGAGTTGGTTGTAACATTCTGTGTTTGAAAATACCACTTTTAGAAAGTAGGTATTTTCTTGTCTAATTATCCAAACCTGCCTCTGCTAGGATGTGTATTCCTTGTCTGGAGTTTGAGTGACAGGGCTGGGGGATTCCAGGAGACAGAATGAATCAGCCCAGTGGTGAATAGAGAGATCTGCATCTAGATGGGAGGGAGGAGTTGCACCTGGGTCCTTTCCTCCACAATGCCGGATCCACCCCCTGTGGTGCGTCTGATGTCTCTGCCCTGCGCTGTGAAAGGAGAGAAGGAGTCATGCCAACAAAGTGCTCCAGGGCTGTGCCTTCTTTTCTCCACAATGCTGGCTCCACCTCCTGTGGGACATCTGATGTTTCTGCCCTGCACTATGAAAGGAAAGAAGGAGTCATGTCAACAGAGTGCTCCAGAACTGGTTTGGACTGGGCAAAGGCCCCTCTGCCCTCAGAGTTCAAAGAATTTTGGGGTATAATTATTGTGACCCTGCGCCCAAGAAACTACTTTTGGACTACAAGAAGAGACCTCTGCTGAGGAGAGGAACCTGAAGAAACTGAGGAGATACTATTCCTAAACTGAAGTGCTGCTTAGAGGATTGGCCTGCAGTGGTTGCCTGAGTTGCAAAGAGAGGAGAAATAACTTTCTATCAGTCTCAGGGACAAAAGACTTCACCCCCACGCTCCCCAGAGTTCTTTGGAAGTGCCTGCTGCTGTTTTGGGCATCCTGAGGGACTGCGTGTCACAAGGAGCTGGAAGCACGACTCAACGAGGAAGAAGCGTGTCGCCGTCGCTGCTGCTGTCGTTGCATCTCTGAACAAGGGTGTCGCCACTATAGCTGTCGTATTGCACTGCATCGAGAGAAGTGTCTCGCAACGAGGAAGAAGCATGTCGCCATCGCTGTTGCTGCCGTCCCATCGTGGATGTCGCCGCTGTAGCTGTCGTATTGCACCGCATCAAGAAAAGTGCCTTGCATCCACGGAGAAGCGCGCCGCCATCGGAGCTGCTGCCATTGGAGCTGCTGCCATCGCATCTTGAATGTCGGCGCAGTAGTTGTCGCATTGTGCGGAAGCTTCTCGCAACATCGGAGAAGAGTGCCGCAGCTAAGGCTGTTGCTGTCGCATGGCTAAACAAGGGTGTCGCCGCTGCAGCTGATGCATCGAATCGAGACTTCTCGCATCCTCAAAGAAGCGCGCCGCCGTCGGAGCTGCTGCTGTCGCATCTTGAATATCGGCGCTGTAGTTATTGCATTGTGCAGAAGCTTCTCGCATCCTCAGAGAAGCGTGCCGCATCTGGGAGATCTTCACGACTTTATTTCTTTGCACCGGAACTTTACCGCATTTCCATCACTGCAACATTACTTGTTGTGGAAGCGCAATGCATCGTAGGGTACATTGATGCAAAGTGTCGCATCTTAAGAACTGAACTAAACTCTGCTAAAACTACCATTTTTAAGTATAGTATTGTGGATTTTTGTTGTTTAATGGTCTTGTGTTAAGTCTTTATGAAGAAAACGTATTTTTTATATAAACCTTGTGTGGTGTCCATTTGTAGTGTTGTCATTGGGTTACTGTATGTGGTCACAAATGCTTTACACACTGCCTCTGAAATAAGCCTATCTGCTCGTGCCACGCTACCAAGGGGGTGAGCAGGGGTTATTTTAGGAGTGTACCCTTTTACCCTGACTAGAGGCAAGGGTCCCTATTTGTCACAAGTACCTACCTGTGCCAATTAGAGACCCCCAAATCTAACACTGTGCATGGTGGAGTGCCGATTTGCAGCTAAAGTGGTGTGGCTAGTGAGTTTACAACACTGTTTATAGGGATATATGATGTTACAACGCGGACTTTTACTCCGCATACTGTTACAACGCGGTTTTTACAACGCGGATACTGTAACAACGCATGTATTTACAACGCATTTTTTTACAACGCAGGTACTTTTACAACGCATACCATTACAACGTAAGTATAGGTAAGTATATGTTAATATTAATAATATAATAGTAACTTAATTTTAAAAATATAATTTAATGTAATATTAAATAATTTAATTTCCGTTTATTATTTTAAATTTAAATTAATATTACTTTATTTTTACCATGTACCCCTGTACCCCAGAAACTGAAAACTGACCCTAAACCCCAAAAATAAATTAAAGTAATTTTATGAAATATAATTTAAATTAATTTTTGTAAATTAATAAAAAATATAACATTATTTTTACCCTGTACCCCTGTACCCCAAAAACTGAAAACTGACCCTCAACCCCCCAAAAAATGCAATGTAATTTAATTTAATTTATTTACTATTAAATAATTTAATTTAAAATTAAATTTAATTTATTTTTACCCTGTCCCCCAAAAACTGAAAACTGACCCTGAACCCTAAAAATACCCCTTTACCCAAAAACTAAAAACTGACCCTGAACCCTAAAAATACCCCTTTACCCAAAAACTGAAAACTGACCCTGAACCCTAAAAATACCCCTTTACCCAAAAACTGAAAACTGACCCTGAACCCTAAAAATACCCCTTTACCCAAAAACTGAAAACTGACCCTGAACCCTAAAAATACCCCTTTACCCAAAAACTGAAAACTGACCCTGAACCCTAAAAATACCCCTTTACCCAAAAACTAAAAACTGACCCTGAACCCTAAAAATACCCCTTTACCCAAAAACTAAAAACTGACCCTGAACCCTAAAAATACCCCTTTACCCAAAAACTGAAAACTGACCCTGAACCCTAAAAATACCCCTTTACCCAAAAACTGAAAACTGACCCTGAACCCTAAAAATACCCCTTTACCCAAAAACTGAAAACTGACCCTGAACCCTAAAAATACCCCTTTACCCAAAAACCCTAAACTGACCCTAACCCCTAAAAATACCCCTTTACACCAAACATATAACATTTAAAAAATAACTATATACTTACCAATACTTACGTTGTAATGGTATGCGTTGTAAAGGTACCTGCGTTGTAAAAAAATGCGTTGTAAAAACATGAGTTGTAACAGTATCCGCGTTGTAATGGATGCGTTGTAACAGTAGTGCGTTGTAAAAAATGCGTTGTAACAGGTGCACACCGTTTATAGAGGTGCATGAGTATTAGGAGATTTCAAATGGAGCACTTTATACCAATAAATGTAGAATTTCTACGGTTTGTGTAGTTAACATTATTTCTGCACAGAAATAATAATTTAAGTTTTCCTAACTCTAACTTAACTTTATTCTTTTGTTTTTTCATTTATTTAATATATATCGTTAGACCTCTTAGCCTTATGGTTGTCTTCGCCCAAACGTTTTGACTTTACCCCTCCTATTTTTATGAATTTGTTTTTGTTGGCTTTAGGACTCTGTGCCTGTTCTTAGGTCAGATGAGTAGGTGTGAGTGGGAGATGGCCTTTGTATATTCCTCCCAGATATCTACCCAATAGAGAGCATAGGTGTGCATGAATGGGCCATCTCAGGCAGGATAGGGTTTGGAACTCTGCACAAACCCACTTACAAATCAATAACCTGGGCCCTGCTCACACACAAAGGACTTCACAGTAGCTTATTGTGCCTGCACTGCAGACAGGCTGGGTCCAGGGCAGAGAGACAGGAAGTTCCAACCACTTCTTTTGAGGATATATACATCCAGATGTTTCTCCCACTTCAAAGGAGACACCAGGTATACACATAGGACCTTCAGAACCACTCTTCAATTAACTCCTGAACCTGTGGAAGAACTATCAGAGAACTAACAGCTGCTGTGGCCTGCTATGTACTTCAGAAGTACTGCGTTGCTGCACCAAGAAAGACTGCCCTGCTGCCTGAAGCCTGCTCTGAACCCCGCCCAAGAGTCCTGCCCTCCTACTTGAGCCCTGCTCTTCTCCTGTACCCAGGACTTCTAGAATGGCTCCAAAGGTTAGTTGGCTGGCCTCCTGATCAGCCTCAAAGTCAGAAAGGTCTCCAACCAACTTAACGCACATTTGGACTCTACCTGCGTGAGTGCTGACCCTTCAAGTGGTGGCTTTCCAGTCCAGGACTCTTGGATGTGGTGTTAAAGGTGCCTGGATAGCCCAAATCCAAAACTTGGAGCTTTATTTTACCAAAAAGGTGCTCTGACAACTGAGAGTAGACCAGGACCTACCTATTCATTCATCCATCCAAAGTGCATCGCTGGTTGGCCTGAATTTGAAGCAGCTTCTTCTACATTCTTCTATGCAGCAGCAAATCCTGTTCAGTGGCTCCTACCAAAAGGGGTATCAGGCCCTGTGGAGCTCTGCAGCCTCCACCCGCTGGGGATTTTTGATTTCCAAAAAAGGGACTAAACCCGAATGTAGGAATCTTCACTGAGTCTTCGTCCAGCAGCTCTCCGAAGCTGATGCTTCCTAATCCGACACTGCCAGCTGCCTTGCCCTTGAAACTGATCATGATTTTGCGGTGCTTATTCTAAATAATGTATTAAAATATACTCTAATTTTCTAAATTGTTGTGGGATTAAGCATGAGCGGAAAATCCGTCCTGCTCACGGATTTCGCGGATTTTCGGTAAATTCCCAATCCGCGATATTCGCGAATTTCCCGCAAAATCCGCGAACGAAAATCCGCGAATGGAACGGATTGGGTCAAAAGTTCAAGCTGACTTTTGTAACTCTTTTAGAATGGCGCCAGCAAGCTGCCAGAGCCATTCTAAAATAGTTACAAAAGTCAGCTCCAACAGGAAGCTCTCATAGATAAAGTAAAGTAGGTGCTGCTCAAATTCAGTTACACAATCATTATTCACCCCAAACGTGGGGTGATTAATGATTGTGTAACTTAATTTGACCTTCAACTGGGGCACCTGCTTTACTTTATCTATTAGTGCTTCCTGTTGAAGCTATTTCTAGCTATTTTAATGGCGCTGGCAGCTTGCCGGCGCCATTCTAAGTGGGACTGAGGGCAGAAGGGCACAAAAGTGGGACAGAGGGCAGAAGGGGACAAAAAATTAGTGGGGCAAAGGGCAGAAGGGCACAGAAACAAGTGGTACAGAGGGCAGATGGGCATAAAAAACAAGAGGGTGGCAGTGATTAAGCAGGCAAAAAAAAAACCCGCAAAATTGCAAAGCGCCTCGCGAACACCCGCGAACACGAAAAGCGCCTCGCGAACACCCGCGAACGCGCAAAAATAAAAAAATTCTCGCAGATTCGCGAATTTTGCGGATTGCCAATTCGCAAATCCGCTAATTGCCAATTCGCAAAATTCGCCCATGCTTATGTAGGATTTTTCTTGTGTTGTGTTTTCACTTTCCTACTCTTTGTGTACTGCATAAATACTTTACACATTGCCTCGGAGTTAAGCTTGACTGCTATTGTGCCAAAACCCCAAAGGGTTGAGCATAAGTTAATTTACTAACTTTGTTTGTTTCACCCTGACAAGGATTGTGACTGCTCCTTGAACATGATTTCCTCCTCCTCAACCAACAATCCAATTTATATATATACTCAATGAAAGAGAACAACAAATACTAAAGCTAGGTCTGTCGTACTGCCCGCCTAAAAACTTCAACTACGCTCAAACTAGGATTGACATCTTCAACTATATTCGCAAACTCAAATTAATCAATTTTTTCACTGTGAAAAATGGCTTGGCGAATAGACATCCATTCATTTTGATCAGTAGGTCCCAATGCATTTCGGTATGGCAATACCTTCATCAGGGGAATACTACAAACAAAATTGATACAATAACAATAATCAGAGTTGAAAACACGGGAGCCCCATGCTCCACCTTAAAAGTATAATACTCTCATGCAAGTTTGTCAAAACGAGTACCAGCTTAGCTGTGCCTCAACCAGTGTCATTGAAAACATGACTGAAAATCACCACTGGTGTTTAAACCCAAAAGAACCAATAATATCGGGGTACCTGACTGGGTACTATAAACGACTGTGCTGTATCCTGATGCCAAAACCTGAGTAATGAGACAGAATAGTAACCGGTTATGCTAACCATATCTTGAGCCTTAGTGTCAACAAGTACGGAAACCAGCCGCCGCCTACCTCTCCGGATGATGGCTCTCCCCTGCAGTGTGTTGTCCCAAGGATCTTGACTCTAAAGAGGATAAGCGTGACGTTATTAGAGTCCCGCTAAAACGTGTTGACTAAGTCTCCCAACCCTTAGCCTGCGCACTACGCTGCTCTTACCTCGTTATCGGTGCTTCGTGACTTGTCTCGTCGTCTTGCGTTAATGCGCGTTAACTCTAACCCCTCCTAAATGTGTTGCCTGCCGGTTCCGCATAAACACTGAAAACGGACTACTCACTGGCTGTCCAAACTGGAAATGGGCGCCATATTTACCTAGTCAGTCAACTCGGAAAAACGTCTGAAAATAAAACTACTGCAAACCTAAGCTAAAATGCTAACTAAATGTGTAAAAGACTTTCAATGTATGAATAAAGAAAGTGTCCATTGTGCTATGCCCCGCTTATCCTCTTTAGAGTCAAGATCCTTGGGACAACACACTGCAGGGGAGAGCCATCATCCGGAGAGGTAGGCGGCGGCTGGTTTCCGTACTTGTTGACACTAAGGCTCAAGATATGGTTAGCATAACCGGTTACTATTCTGTCTCATTACTCAGGTTTTGGCATCAGGATACAGCACAGTCGTTTATAGTACCCAGTCAGGTACCCCAATATTATTGGTTCTTTTGGGTTTAAACACCAGTGGTGATTTTCAGTCATGTTTTCAATGACACTGGTGGAGGCACAGCTAAGCTGGTACTCGTTTTGACAAACTTGCATGAGAGTATTATACTTTTAAGGTGGAGCATGGGGCTCCCGTGTTTTCAACTCTGATTATTGTTATTGTATCAATTTTGTTTGTAGTATTTCCCTGATGAAGGTATTGCCATACCGAAATGCATTGGGACCTACTGATCAAAATGAATGGATGTACATGAAATAATGTACCAAGATTGAAGAATTAAATACAAGACAAGGATAACTTCAAAAAAGACGTTCTCCAGTTGAATGATTTCTATTTGCTTTATGAACATTTACAAATAATGCGTTTATAATTTGGTTAAACATTTTTTTACTACTGTGGATTCTACAGATTACAGTGTTGTACAGAGCACCCCATAGGGGGCATGTGAAAAGTGCGTCGTTTTCAGACAGTTCTCTGTTTGTGTTACATGTTATGTCACTGACCTGAGCCGGTCAGACCAAACGACAGCACCCAAAAAAGAAGGAGTACAAGATTCGGTTCTTTAAAACAAATCGGAGTGCAGAGGGTCTATTCTAAAATACATATTGGCGAATAGACAAACATCAATCACTATGGACCAATCCAAGAAAAGCAATTTGTTAGTCACAAACATTCCGTTATTACTGGATGCACAATCTATAGCCTCTAACAATGAAGAAAATTATATAGAGATGTCAACTCAGCAACAACTGCAACAAGCAGCAATTACACAGGCAGGGGCGGAAAGCAGTCTCTTTAAAAGAAAATCCACTTTTGTTTCACAAATGCCTAAAGATGCCATTGACATCCACCATGAGAGAATAACAGACGACGTTAAACAACGGTACTATTGTCTTAATCACAAACAAAAAAGGAAATGTCACAACGAAATGGAATATGTCAAACTCATGGACAGATTGAGCAAAACACTGAAGTGATTATGAAACCATCTGATAACGGAGGAAATATAGTCCTTTGGCCTAAAAGAGACTACCTTAAGGAAGCCTACAGACAACAATCTGATGAAGCATGCTACAAACAAACCAATACCAAAGAGTACACTAATGCCATAGAGATACTAAGGAAGCATCTGCAACAATTCAAACGTGATGGTATGATTTCCAAGGATGAATTAAATTTTTTATGGAGTGAAAATCCAACAATTCCCTATGTCTACTTTGTCCCAAAGACCCACAAAGACGTCTGTCCCATTCCAGGTCGACCAATTATAGCAGTGATTAACAGTGTTGGCGAACACCTATCAAAATATGTCGACTACTATCTACAGGATTTGGTTAAAGATCTTCCAACCTATGTTAAAGACTCGGGTGACTTTTTAAATAAAATCAAAAACATCCAATGGGTTGCCAACATGAGACTAATAACTTTGGACATCGGATCATTATACACATGCATTGATCATGATGTGGGGCTCAAGGCGATTAAGCACTTTTTGAATAACAAACCAGCAGAATGTTATGAGCAAAACAAAATCATAGTCAAAAGCATTGAATGGTGTCTCAATAAAAATTACTTCATGTTTGGCACACAGATATACAAACAATTGAGGGGAGTCGCAATGGGATCCTGCTTCTCCCCCAGCTACACCTGCATAATGGTAGGCTGGTGGGAGGAGCAGGTCCTTAAAGTGGAACATCAAGAACAATACAACACACATGTCAGATATTGGCTCAGCTTTATTGATGATGTCTTTATTGTATGGCATGGTAATGATGACAGTGCTAATATGTTTATCAACAATCTCAATGACAAGCAGGTCAATTTGAAATTCACCTCACACATGGATGTCAAAGTGTATGTAGAAGCAGGAAAAATCAACACCACGCTCCACAGAAAAGCTACAACGGGCAACTCCACGCTCCATGCGACGAGTGCTCATCCAAAATACTTAATTCAAAGCATACCTTACGGTGAACTACTCAGAATAAAGCAAATATGTAGCACCATTGACCAACAAGAAGTGTGCACTAAGGAAGCACTAGAGAGATTTCGTAGGAGAGGTTACAATACATCCACCCTCAATGAAGCACTCATCAAAGTAAGCATGAGACCTAGAGAATCACTACTAGTTCCTTCAGTTGCCTTTACAGAGCCCACTAATGAAAAAAACATACCCAGGCTCATCCTTGCGTTTAATAAACAACATCGCCAAATTCGATCTATCATCAACCAGAATTGGCCCATAGTCTTGACAGATGCAGTTATAGCCCCGGAAGTACCCAATACCCCCACTATCACGTACCATAGAGGAATCTCCATGAGATCCCAGATAGTGTGTAGCAATACAGAAACCTCCAAAAACACTAAAACCATGTGGCTAAAGCCCCGAGAAGGTTTCCATAAATGCTCATCATGCAGGGCCTGTAAATTTGGAAGCTCAACCACCTAATACAAAATTCCTTTCAGTTCCCATGAAACCAAAATTCAAGGATATTTCAATTGCAAAAATGAGTACGCCGTATACGTTCTGACATGCACCTGTGGCCTCAAATATGTAGGCAGCACAAAATTACTGGTGCATGTCAGAATCCTCCAACATCTTAGGGCCATAGTTAACAACGATACGGCGTACCCAGTTGCCAGGCACTTTAAAATAATGTATGGCAATGACCTTAAATGCCTGCAATACTACGTGATCGCAGCCATCCCAGAGTACCGTAGGCGAGGCAATAGAAAAAAAGCGTTAAGGAAACTGGAGTCCAAATTCATTCTGGAATTAGACAGTAAATATCCCAAAGGGCTTAACAACACGGAGGCTCTCCACAACTTTCTTTAAGATCATGTCTTATATGACTATTTAAGTGTAAAATATAACTACTTTGGTATACACTTCAATTATTCTTTCGCTGTAAATAGATTTCCCCAATTTACCATGAGCCTGTTTTTTAACATAGAATTTTTATATACATATTGACTTTTTTATTATGCATATTTTTTAGTACAACCCCCTTTAATATATATATATACACTATTTGCACATTTGCACTATTCCTTTGCAGTGTTATAAAGCACTTCTAGGGCAAATGTTCTTCGTAACATTCTAACTAACATCATTTTTGCACATTGCGATTTTTGCACATACATACTGATATTTAATCTCAAATACATTTTTCTTGGGATCTTTGAAATACAGGAATTTATCCCGACATTTTGTTCTATCATAGGTACTGTAGTGAATTGACAAATAATAATTTTTATATCAACAAAATTGTTTATAGAAATTCTATTTATTCAATTATTTATATATTTATTTGTTTAATGATTATTAATCATCCAAATACCTCAATTCGATTCTTGCAAGCAATTAATGAATTGTATACAGAACTATGCTTCGCATTTAAGCACAGAAATGGTTATTATTAGATGTAGTCCCCCATGAATGTATTTCGCAATGTATGCGTAACATCACCATAATGGTGTGACTATGTACAAAAGAAACTAAATATGATAATGCCATTAGTGTTTCCTTTATGTTCACTTATCACGTGACTGGGGTGTAAGCTTCACAAACAAGCACGGCATAAAGATAGCAAGCTGACTGCGTTTCCGCCAGTGATCAAGGATACCTCAGTATTCGAAACGCGTCTGGCGATGGCTAATAAATTAAGACCTGCTACAACCACGATACTTGGTTTCCGTTTCCCGTTTCTCGGAGCATTACCGGCTTGAGTGCGAGAGATTGTTGGGAAAGTACGACTTGGAAATATATATATATATATCCAATTACCACTCCGGTGCTTCGATCCACCCCAAGGAGAAAAACACGGATTCCAGAATAACTTCCTCACTGCTGGCTGCAGTGACTTTTATTTAACCAGGTGCGAAATGTTGTCAGACTGGATGACGCGTTTCGGCTAACGTATAGCCTTGCTCACATACCTTGACTGCTCAAACAACTACATTTAAATACATTGGTGTAAGTGATCACGTGATTGTTGAAACTACACATACAATAAAAAGTGAAGACATACTGCGTATGTAAAACTACAAATAAACGTTTTTTTTTACATTGTAGATTAGATGCCTTTAACATTACAAGCTCATCTTAGCTTTGAACTTCATGTTGATTGCCAAGCGGAATGTTTTTTCATGTACAAATACAACTACAATCAGGCTGTAGGGTAAACCAAAATAATAATAATAGTGATGATATTACTAAATGATTGGCTAGATGTAATGTTTAACAAAACAGGAAGCCGGATTGCTTTAATGTAATTAAACATAAACTCGAAAATAAATAAGACCTGCTACAACTACGATACTTGGTATCCGTTTCCCGTTTCTCGGAGCATTACCGGCTGGAGTGCGAGAGATTGTTGGGAAAGTACGACTTCGCAGCAAACGGGGGAACAAGCAACGTGTTCTAATCAACAAGCTATCGGCGGAAATACTCCAGCGAGTGAACAGAGTGACAATAGCTCAGTTTACAGTGTCAGCAGTAGAAACAGTACTGATGATGAAAACTCTGCATCAAGAGCCTTGAACCTCGGTGAAGAAATAGATTTTTTAGTCGAGGACAGGCTGAAAACACTAAGACCGCGGAAACAACAACAGCCTCAACCCCAAGCAACGCAAAAATCCGAAACGCAAAAAGGAGGGAAAGGCATAGCAAAACAAGAGGAAGGGGAAAAATAAACTTTTGGCGCAATCAACAATAAATAATGCAATGGATAAAACAATCATTAATCTGACAACATTAAAGCTAAATGAAAACGAAGAACAAATTCTAAAACTGGGCTTGTCATACTGCCCCCCTAGGAACTTTAATTATGCACAGACTCGAATAGACATTTTCAGTTATATCAGAAAATTAAAACTGCTTAAGTTCTTCAAAATAAAGAACGGATTAGCCAAAAAACAATCCTCAGGACAATCATCTTCAAGAGGTGACATCAGATTAGCAGCAACTGATGTGGAGGGAGTTTTGGCTGCACAGGTACTAGAGGCAAACACCAATGAGGAAGATGAAAGTGATATGTCTACTCAACAACAGTTACAACTGGCATCAATAAATCAACTAGGGGCTGGCAGAAGTCCTTTCAAACAAAAATCGGTGTTTGTTCCAATAATGCCAAAAGACGCGATCGACATCTTCCATGACAGGGTAACGGAAGATATAAAAGATTTGTACCATCGTGTCAATTACCATCCCAAAAAATTGAGTTCGAATCAGTTTCAATATAACCGATTAATGACTAAATTGGGAAACAACACTGAAATAATCGTGAAGGTGTCAGATAAAGGCAGCAACATAGTCCTGTGGCCAAAAGAGGACTATCTGATGGAAGCGAATCGACAGCTATCTGACACCATGTGCTATGTGGAAACTAACAATAAGGAATATATGAGAGCTTTGGAAACATTGAGGAAACATCTTCTCCAATGTAAAAGGGACAACATGATTTCAAAGGATGAATACGCTTTTCTATGGAATGAATCACCCATACTGCCATCCATATACTTTCTCCCTAAAACCCACAAGGAGAGGACACCAGCGCCAGGACGCCCAATAATATCGGCACTTGAAAGTGCCAGTGAGCACCTATCACAATACATTGATTATTACTTACAAGATCTGGTGAAAGAATTACCGTCATATGTAAAAGACACAGGTGATTTTTTAACTAAAATTAGCAATGTTGAATGGGAAGACGATATGAAATTGATAACAATGGACATTGAATCCCTATATACTTGTATAGATCACCAAGTAGGATTGAATGCAGTAAAACACTTCCTATCAACCAGACCTATTGAGAACTACGAACATAACAAAATGATCATGAAAAGTATTGAATGGTGCTTAAACAATAACTACTTTGTATTTGCAAAAAAGATATATAGAAAATGCAGAGGTGTGGCGATGGGGTCTTGCTTCTCCCCCAGCTATGCCTGTTTAGTGGTTGGCTGGTGGGAGGAGCAGACATTAAGACAAGAACTGTCCTCAAAACATGGAGACCACACAGTCTTTGTTTTATGGAAGGGGAACAATGAAAGTGCCAATGATTTTATATGTGACATCAATGTAAATCAGATCAATTTGAATTTTACTTCAAATATAAGTTGTACTGAAGTAGATTTTTTGGACACGAGAGTGTATGTAGAAAATGGCGGGTTAAGAACAACCATTTAGCCCGAAAGATTTCAAGATTCAGGGGTGCTTTGACTGCAAAACTGAATATGCAGTTTACATCCTGACGTGCACTTGTGGGCTTAGGTATGTGGGAAGTACCAAGCAGCAGGTGCACGTCAGGTTCCTGCAACATCTGCGGGCTATTGTTAATAACGACAGTACATACCCGGTCGCAAGACACTTCAAAGCTATCCACCAAAACAAACTAGCGGATTTAAAATATTTTGTCATCGCTGCAGTAAAGGATAATCCGCGAGGTGGGAACCGGGAAAAGAGTCTGCGTCAGTTGGAATCTAAATTCATTGTAGAATTGGATAGTAGACAGCCAAATGGATTGAACAACACAGAGGATCTGCACCATTTCCTCTGAGGTCCTATCCAGCAGTACTCAACTGTCCCTGTATATTTCTAATATTTTATATTCCTGAAACTTTGAAAATATTACTTTGGCCCCTGCCCTTCCTTTTGTCTCAATACTGTTTTTAGTCTTTCACATTCTAAGTATAATCTATTTTTACTCATAATTTTTAAACATAAAATCTTTAATGAATTAATATTCACATCAGCAAGTAGCACAGATTAGGTGAATTTCTACAACTATCACATCACTTTTTTGCACTTTACTAAGGAAATGCTTGGATGCTGCTATAAAATAATGTACATTTGCACTTAGTTTGTACCTTTGCACATTGCGTATTTTTGCACACTATTTACCAGACCGACATAAGTTGATGAGGTTCGCCAATAATGAAATCAGGAATTCATTCCGTGATAATTGTACAGAATTTTAGAGTGGCAATATTTTTAAATAGGTTATTACTATTTTTATATTGTATTCGGTATATGTAAAATATGTATTTATTTATTTTTCTACCAGAAGAATAATAGATATATTTTCAAATATATTTTTGTACTGCATATTTTATCAATGTATATATTTATTTATTTATATCCATTGGAAAATATATGGTAAAAACGGTAACCAAAATCAAAACATGCATTTCAACGAAGTCAAGGTAATTGGTATAATATGTGCATCACACTACTCTACATTTTATATTATACTGCATTTATGCTGTAATGTTGTGCAAATTCAGTACAATCTATTGAGTGAGGTCTGTAAAAACTACAAGTCCCAGCATGCATACTTGTCAAGTATTTCCTTCATTTTTATCACATGGAGGGGGTGAAAGCATCACAATCTGAAAAAACTGCATAAAAACTAAAAGTGGACTACGTGTTTGTAAATTGAGAAAGAATACAAAGGTATTTGAAACGCGTCTGACAATTTGGAGAATAAAGACCTGCATTTTTCCACGATATCTGGAGTCTGTTGTTCGTCCTTTGGTGGTGTTCCGGCTGGGCGCTGCAGAGAGGATCGAAGGTATTGATATATATATATATATATATATATATATATATATATATGTATATATATATTTATATATATATATATATATATAACTATAGGCTTCACACATGTTATAGTTAGCTGAACATTTCACTCATACAAAACCATTGAAATCCCCCTGTTATAGTTAGTTCAGCTAACTATAACTCGCGCGCCCGCAATGCACTGCTGATGACGTCACATATTACATCACTCATGACATGGTCAGTGA
Organism: Lissotriton vulgaris; assembly: GCF_964263255.1. Classification (NCBI taxonomy): domain Eukaryota; kingdom Metazoa; phylum Chordata; class Amphibia; order Caudata; family Salamandridae; genus Lissotriton; species Lissotriton vulgaris. Next base: position 481,055,104 of record NC_141689.1, read on the forward strand.
CATCACTCATGACATCACTGATGACATCTCAAATGATAATTTTTAAATGTATTATTTATTATATTTTTTTATACTGATTTACTACATTGTTTTAAACTATTTATTTTTAGATATTTTATTTTTTAAATTACATTACATATTTTTAATATAAATTGAAAAAAATGTTTTTAAAAATATTGAAATTATAATATTTGGTTTTTTTATTTAATATTTTTTTCATTTATATATATTTTATATAACAGGCAATGATATCCTATGGAAGGAAATTCAAGTTACTGTAAGTACGGTTAGAATTACTTTTCAGGATCAGTAGTGGGCTGAAAGATGCAGCACTGAGGTCTCTCCTGATAACAAGTGAGTAAATCAGAATTCGTAGTTCAGCTGATTTTAGAGGAATTTTTTAAAGTTCCAAAACTCCACACTTAAAAGAATTTCTAAGTGAAACCAGATAATGGATTCCTATGGAAGGAAATTCAAGTTACTGTAAGTACGGTTAGAATTACTTTTCAGGATCAGTAGTGGGCTGAAAGATGCAGCACTGAGGTCTCTCATGATAACAAGTGAGTAAATCAGAATTCGTAGTTCGGCTGATTTTAGAGGAATTTTTTAAAGTTCCAAAACTTCACACTTAGAAGAATTTCTAAGTGAAACCAGACAATGGATTCCTATGGAAGAAAATTCAAGTTACTGTAAGTACGGTTAGAATTACTTTTGAGGATCAGTAGTGGGTTGAAAGATGTGGCACTGGGGTCTCTCCTGATAACAGGTGAGTAAATCGGAATTCGTAGTTCGGCTGGTTTTAGAGGAATTTTTTTTCAAGTTCCAAAACTCCACACTTAGAAGAATTTCCAAGTAAAACCACTCTATGTTACCATATGGAAGGAAATTCACTTAGCAGGTAAGTAGTGTTATCATTACTTTTTCTTACTCAGTGGTGGATCCTGGATACAGCACTGGTGCATCTCCTGTAAACAGTTGAAAGAATGCGTCCAAGTCATACAGGCGATTTTTAAGGAATGTTTTTAGTTTCTGAAATTAGACACTTAGAAACTTTTCTGGGGAAAACCAGAGAATGGATTCCTATGGAAGGAAATACAAGTTACTGGTAAGTACGGTTGGAATTACTTTTCAGGGTCAGTGCTGGACTAAGAGATGCAGCACTGGTTTCTCTCCTGATAACAGGTGAGTAAATCGGAATTCTTTGTTCGGATTATTTTAGGTGAATACTTTAAAGTTCCAAAACTCCACACTTAGAACAATTTCCAGGTGAAACCAGTCAATGTTAGCCTATGGAAGGAAATTCAAGTTAATTAATTAATTAGGAAGGGGGCATGGCCTTAGGTGACATGTCTGCAAACACGCCCTGTGGCGCGTTTTAAGTTAGAGAATGAATTCCTCTTCATTCCTGATGTCCCCTGTGGGCCAACTAGCCCACCAATTACCTCCAGTATGCGCCAGGGAGCTGCGTTGCAGAGAGGTGTTCAGAGGCCACGCCCCTTTTTACAACAATCTGCAACGCAGCTCCGTGGCTTTTACTGGAGGTACCTGGTGGGCTAGTTGGCTCCTAGGGGACCTCTGGATTGAAGAAAAATTAATTCCCCAACTTAAAACGCCCCACAGGGCGTGTTTGCACACACATCACCTCAAGCCCCGCCACCTACCTTCACCACTGTGCAAACGCGCCCCGTGGCGCGTTCTAAGTTGGGGGATTAAGTCCCCTTGAATACTGGGGGTCCCTGGGGGCCATCTAGCCCACCAGGAACCTATAGTATGCTCCAGAGGGCTGCGTTGCAGAGAGGTGTAAAAAGGGGCGTGGCATCTTTACATATCTCTGCAACGCAGCCCCCTGGCGCATACTGGGGGTTCCTGGTGGGACAGTTGGCCCCCAGGGACCCTCAGTATTCAAGGGGAATTAGTTCTCCCTCTGCAACCGCCCCAGGGGGCGCGTTTGCAGAGTAGTGCAATCTGTCACCTCAAGCCCCGCCCCCTCCCTGCACCACTTACAGGGATGCATACTGGAGGTACCTGGGGGGCTACTTGGCCCTTAGGGACCCCCAGTATTCAAGGGGAATTACTTCCCCCTCTGCAAATGCACCAGGGGGCGCGTTGGCAGAGTGGTGCAGGGAGGGGGGTGGCCTCCTCCCCAACCCGTTTTTTTGGATTCTTTTTTTAAGAAGGGGTGCTGTGTAGCCCCCCTTCTTTTTCTTTTTTTTGGGCCCTGGGTACCTCATCCCCCAGGGCCCGACCCCCAAATACATTTATTTTTTTTAACAGGAAGGGGCCACATGGACCCCCTCCCGTGGCTAATTTCAGGCCCAGGGGACCCCCTCCCCTAAGGCATAGCCAATTGTTTGTTTTTGTTTAATGGAGGGTGGCTGCGTAGCCCCCCTCCTCAGGGTCCTTCAAGGCCCCGGGGACCCTATCCTCTGGGGCGGCCATTGTTTTTGCCTTTTTCTTTTTTTTTTACATTTTAATGGGGTGGGGGGCTTTGTGGCCCCCCTACCGGGGCACTGGATGGGTCCCCGGGGCTGGCCTTCACTGTTGGGGACCGTGGGGGGTTCCCCAATCCCCCCACGGTCCCGCTGGCTCACCGCCTCCTGCGGGAGCCGGCGTAGCTTTTCCATATGGGGAGCAGCTAACATGCTGCTCCCCATATGGAAAAGCAATCTGCTTTGCTTCATTGAAGCGAGAGCAGGTTTCCCTGCTTTCGCTTCAATGAAGCAAAGCAGTTTGCAATCGCAGGGTGGGAGCCGCGAGGCTCCCGCCTTGTCATTGCAAACAGCAGTGTCCCAGGGTGGGCAACCCGGGACACTGCAGGAGCCGGCCCTGGGTGGTGGCGGTCCCCAGGGCCTCTACAAGGCTCTAGGAGGGGGGCCGCGTAGCCCCCCTCACACATTTGTTTTAAGCCCCGGGAGTGGCAGTCCCTGGGGCTGGGGGGGGCCTGAGAGCCCCCGTATGTAATTTAAATAAGCTCCGGGGGTGGCGGTCCTCGGGGCAGTGTGTAGGGAGATTGGGACCCCCCACACTATTTCTTTACAAATGCCCCCAGCGGCTAAAGAAAAAAATATGTATTTTATCAGCAGGATGCGCGCCTTGGTGGTCCTTGTGGGACTCCCTAAGCAGGCCTAGGGGGTCAGTGTGTTTCTACCCTGCCCCTTTTCTTGTTTTTTGCGTTTCTTTTTCAGATGGCTGCCAACACTTCCTTGTTTGGAGTGTTGACAGCCAGTTGACAGCCAATTAGCAAGCAGCTCGTGCTCTTAAGGGCAAGCGTATAACCCTCGGACGGTACTTCGTCTCTAGATATATCAATGATTTTACTTTTGATTTTCTCAGGAACTACTGCACGGATTTAAACCATTTAACAAAAAGAGACATCTGCAAAGCAAACTCTACCTTTTTGCCAATTTTGGTGTAATTCCTTTCAGTTCAGAAAACCATCTGAAATGGGACATAACCATGAAGGGTAGTAGATGTGGGATCACATGTGGGTTGTCATTGTGGCAGATGTTCATCTAGATTGTGGATCAAGGATAAATGCTGGTTCTTCAAAGTCACTAGTCATCCAGTTGCAGGTAGGCATTGTCAGGGGTTTGTTAACGTGTCAAGCTCACCTATGGAATGACACAGTTTAGACCTGATTGGTGTGTTCCCAGTCAGAACACCCATCGCTGTTCCCTCATCAGGAGAGCTTGAGGGGTTATGTTGGTGTATGATTTAAGGATAGTCCAGCCAATCTCTTCGGGTGTATGCCCTGAATCCATGTAGTGGGTCAGCATTTTCGTCATTGTCTTTCTGCATCTAATATTGTTTTGCTGTTCTGTAATTGTAATTTGCAGTTGTCGTATGGATGGTTGGGGGAGGGGTCTAGTGTACACTACTTGATCATTTATATTGGCAGTTCTTTTGCAGGCAAATCAGGGGTGCTCAGTGTCATTTTCCCTGTGTGTAGAATGGGCCAGTGTTTTTTAAAGACTTTTTTGCTCTGGTTAGACTGGGGAGTGAAGGATGTCGCACAGGTGATTGCTAAGTTATTCATTTTTTCTCGTGATTCTAGGAGAGCCTCCCTGTTATTATTTCTTGCTCTCTTGTAAGCTTTTTGGACCACCTCCCTAGGGTAGTTTCTTGCTGTCAGGTCCGTTCTAAGGGACTCCTCCTGTTGTTTATAGACGGTAACGTCGCTGCTGTTGCGGTGTAGACATAAGAACTGTCCAAATGGTAAATTGTCTCGTAGATGGTTGGGGTGGTGGCTGTCATACCTTATTAGACTGTTTTGGTCTGTGGGCTTTTTGTATGTCTTGGTGGAGAGTTTCCCTTCATTGAGTAAGATTGAAAGGTCCAGAAAGGGTATTCCTGTACTGGAGACCATCTTACTGAAGCTCAAGAACTGGTCAAGGGTATTGATCCAGATACAGATCTGGTTCCTTGCCATAGGATTAGTAAATCATTGATATACCTCCGCCAGACCAAGATGTTGTTTTTATAGAGATTATTATCACCCTCAATGTGTTGCTTCTCAATGTTGGCCATGTACAGACATGCCAGACTGGGGGCAAAAGTACTGCCATGCGAGGTGCCATGCAGCCAGAAGCCCCTGCTGCAATGCAAAACATAGGCATTGTGACCGCCGTTGTGGTGGTGGCTTTGTAATGTCTCTTACGCGACCGGCGACAGCATGTCGAACAGTCCCGTTTCCAATAAGGCCCGCCATTGTAATCCACCCCTTAGTTTTTTTTTTTATATTCCTTGCGGGTGACTGTGCTCCATTAGCCTCCACAACACTTAAATGAATAGTTGGTGGTGCCCCTGCTTGCTACATCACAAGAATAAAAAAATATTAAAAAACAAAGCCCACACAGGGCATTATGGGGTGCTCTAGCAGAGGTGCAGTGAAGGTTTAAAGAGGGGGAGCAGAAAAGCATACTGCAATGTGAGAGTTGCACGGTGGTGTCCCCCATCCTTGTGATTCGTTGTCCCAGGAATATGGTCCTGGGACCTCTATAAACAGTTGCACAGGGGAGATGGGGCTATCGTCCTACCCAAATTAAATTAACATGTGCTCATGGTCACAAGAATGGGATCCCAAGACCAATCAGTGAGACAGTGATGGTCCCTGGGGAGAAAGGGGCCACGGGGAAGGTAAATATTCAGAGAGGCAGCTGCATATGCGGCCCCTCTACAAACGTTATTAATTATTAAAAAGTAAAAAAGGCATCCTCCTCCTCGGCCAGGTACTACAGCTGAAGTGGACAGAGAGGTTCTCAAAGGGACCCCCCTGGGGCCTAAATGATTTTTATCACAAGTACCATGGTACCAGCAAAAATATGTATTTTTTTAATTAATTTATTCTCCAGAGGTGTCCCTCTGGGATCCTCTACAAGGTCTAGATTCCTGAACTTTCTCTACACTGCCCCTGTATATTGTGTGCTTTTTTTCTAGGATAGGGGACTTAGTCCTAGATTCCTAAAATGGCTGTCAAATATCTTTGTTGATGTGAGGCAGACTATCTGATCTTACTTTTTGATCTGCCGAATCCATGCACTACAACTGTCTGAACTATCTATACATTTTTAACCTTAATTCCTCAAAAACTACTGAATGGATTTATGAAATGACAAAAGGCACACTTTCTGGAAAAAATTCTAGCTTTCCGCCAGATTTATGCAATTCCATTCAGTCGTCTTAGCTGTAGTGCTGGTCAATCTTCCTGTGGAAAATTGCTTGGGCAAAATGCATTTTGAGACACTCCCTTTTTCTCCGCTTGATGGATTGCCCCAAACATTCTAGAAAGGAGCTGAGGTAGTCCCTTGACCCGAAGAAATAATTAGGAAAAGCTAATCATGGTATCAAAGAAGTTTGTTTTTATCATAAAGACCTTCTGTACATGCCCACCTCTCAATTGAGAAAAGGTGTTCCTTCCCTGGGAAAGAAACACCCTGACAAATTTGTTGCTTCTGGTAGGAAAATATGTTTTGAGATTTCATATCCTTTGGTCAGACTTATCCAACCTGTGCTCATAGTAAGACCCTTCCCTTTCACTAAGGCAGACGAGCGTTGCCCCATTGCTTTCCAGCAGTGCAAAAAAGGGGGAAAAAATTATAATAACACAATGTTATTATCATTTTATTTTTCCGTGCTGAAGACAGTTTTGGGGTGGAGCTTGGCTGTCATCACAGCCAAAAGGGGCAGGAGTGGTTTGTGCACTTAAGTGCACATGAAGGTTTAGTTGGCCTTCTTGGGCCAGCTAAACAGTCATGCACACTTAGCATATTCTCCAGACGGCTGTATTGCACAGCCTGGGTGGAGAACATTCCCATGGTTCCACTCCCTGTCTGAACACTGAACCAGGAAGCTCAGACCAATCATTATGCTGCTGTCATGCTGGTGACAGCAGCGTCATGATTGGCTATAGGAGTCTGTGAGCCTGTGTGCTACCATTTAACTGAAGAGGACGAAGGAGTGGTGGCAACCAGCTGACAGGTAAGTGATATTTTCTTTTCTATTTTGTTAACCCCCCTCTCCCTAACCACCACTACTGCCCCTGAGCCACCGCCACTGTGTCTGACAGCTCCACTCTCCTCTGATACACAGACATGCCCAGTTCAAGCTCCTCACCCACAGCATTAAAAGCTCTAACTGAACAATCTCATCTCCTTCCACCAACCAGACTGCTACTCGTACACAACCAACGCATTCACAGAAACAGAGTTCTCCATCATCACTCCTAAAGCATGGAGCAACCTCCCACCACACATTAGACCTTTCTCCTTGAATTTCACAAGAAAATGAAAACATGGCTATTTGAGCAACACACCCTTGAGCAATGTTCGCACACATGCTAACAGCCAGGATACTATCACAGGTGATAGAGCACTATACACATATGCATAACATAACATCTGTTAATCATCCTGAACTACATCCATTAAAGGATATCTGGAGTATGAAGTAAACAACATTCATGACTCTAAAAGAGACAAAGGAACATTGGGGCATATTACCAAGCAATAGCGATAATTATCGCTATTGCATGGTTAGAGACAAAAATTTACCGCTGACTTGCGGCGATTTTAATCGCAGATAAACCTTTGTATTACCAAGGTTTATCGCAAATGCGATAAAAATCGGCCGCAATGCATGAATATCGCTGAAAAGTCAGCGATATTCATGCATTACCGAGCTAATGCTCTTAGCCATGTTATCCACCTCACATTGGATAACACGGCTAAGATCTGCTCAGGGCAGGTGTTAGCTTTTGGAGATATTTGCGCTTAGCGCAAATATCTCTAAAAGTTGGTAATAGGAGATAGCGATGTTAGCGACTGTTTCCAGTCTCTAACATCTTGGCACACCCACTTTGCATGTCATTAGTGATAAATATCACTGACATGCAAAGTGGGGCCCAAGATGGTCGCTATCTCCTACTAGCTATTGCTAACTGGTGTTAGCGACAGCTAGGTAATAGGGAGATAATTTTATCTCCGCTTTCTTGGCTTTTAAAGCCAAAAAAGCGCAGATAAACCCCCTTGATAATATGCCCCATTGTTCTATGTGGGGAATGAAAAGGCTATCCCCAGGAGGGCAGGTCTTGAGAACCCACAGCACATGTTCACACCCCTTGGCACTTCCATGCATGAAACCCAGAAAAACCTTGTCCTGTTAGTCGGCCTTTGGAGGAGATAAGTGTTTTGATATGGGATGCCTGTGGTACCTGCACTCCTTTCTTTGTCCATTAAAGAATGTCCCCTGATTCTGACCACCAAATGCTCCTCTCAATCGTTTCATTATAACTGTCTCCAATAGTTCAGCAAATAAATACCTACCCGGGTTAAAATCAGCGTCTTTTTACCATTATCTGGTTCCTTTTGGTAAGATCTCCATGCTGCCTGTGGAGAGGCTTTCTATGTTTAATACCACATACGGAACCCTGCCAGATTTCGGATGTTTCATCTGACTTGGTGGCCATACTGGGCATAGTCCTATAAATTGGAAGCCTTGCTTTTCCTTGAGTCGCTCTTAGGGTGAGGAGCTTTAGGGGTATAAACGTGCCTCTTCCAGTCCAGTCGAGGCCTCAATCCCGCCCTGCAACATTCTACATTCAGCCTGCTTGAGGCCTTGAGCTCCTTCGTCATTGATCTCAGCACCTAGGAGAAAAGGGGGAGGCACAGAATGTTAGAAAAGCCAGGATAGTAAGAAACTCTAAAAGGAGATTGCCTACAGAAAATACTGTAAAAAGTGAAGATTAGAGCATTAACCAATTGAACTCGCTCATTGGTACAATTATTATCGAAGGCACAGAGAAAACACTAATTTAGAACTGGAACATTGGCATAATAATTGTTTTTTGCATTTCAAACACAAATATTTCCACAATCAGTGACGCAAAACAGAGAATTCCCCAACTTTAAAGATACAGGCTTTGCAGGACTAGCAATCGTGTTGACCTTAGACATAGACGCATTCGAGGGCGAACTCATGCAAACAAGAAAACACTTGAATTCCAACAAGAGAACAATAGTTAAAATATTTTTAACCAAAGGAAAATATTTGTGAACATTCCCTATTTGTTGAACAGGACATAGATGAGCAAATCATAATATGCTTTTAATAGAAGAGACTTTGAAAAGTTTGAAAGGAACTTGCCAACTTAAACGTTATATTATATAAGCTGAAGAAAATGAAGAATATTGTTAAAAAGATCATTGTGGGGGGGCGTGGCTTGGACGCCGGCCAAGATGGCGGCGTAGACCGGGAGCTCCGGCAGCGTCCACATTCCGAATTGGATTTGGGGCAATTTATACGCATCCTCAGCCGCAATGCAGCATATTCCGTGGACCGCAACGTGAGGTGAGCCTAGCGCCCTCATCGTTTTTCAGTTCTGCGGCTTATTGAGGCTACACGGCATCGGTCCGCTTTTCGCGGCAACGGCCGCCATTTTGTAAACCGGCCGTGATTTTCGGAGGCGGCCGGTTTCTCTATTCCTTGCTCATTTCCTCTTCTCAGCTCAACAGAGGATATTCACTGCGTGGGCAACTCATGGTGAGCTTATATAAACTTTGACTTTGCTCTGAGGCGCTTCTCATATCGCGCTCTTTACATTGCTGGTTTCGGACGCCATTTTGAGCATTCTGCGTCTCTCCTCATGAACTGCCTGCCTCACTTCGCTTTCTTCCTTAATGCACCTATGCATTACATATATTGACCTCCTGCAGCGCCTTTCAACATTTCAATTTGCCTTTTGCTGTACCACACTTTAAAGTTATACGTCAAGAGGCTCTAGTTTATTGTTGCCTTCAATGACTTCGCACATTCAGGGCGTATTTTCCTACAAGCTTCCTCATGCCTGCTCTCGCTTGGAAGATTAGAAGTGTACCTTCATGAACTACTCACCACGCTGGTTGTGCCTATGTTAACTCCTGCTGCTTTCCTTCCTCCACATTGTCATCCTCACTCATGAAATTTGGCGCATGGCTCATGTGAGTAGCTTCTTCAGTTACTTTTCATCTCCTTCTCAGCCTGACACATGCTGCTGTGCTATGTACGTCATCTGCTTCTGACCACTGTTTCGTGCTGAACTCTTTTTTCATCGCTCCACACGCCCTATTTTTTGTTTCAGGTGATTTCAATATTTTATATTCGACTTGTGGTCTCTATCTTCCTCAATTTGTCTGCCCTTCATGGGGAAACTTCGCACCTTGAAACTCAACTTTCCGAAACTACCTGTTGGCTCAGACTCCGACTCACATACACAAGAAATGGAGGAGGGTAAATCCTCAAAGTCGGATTCTTCACATGTTGCCATTCCAAAGGCTCAATCTGGAGGGAAGGTGCATTCCTCTCAGTCATCATTAAATTCTACCAAGCGCCTGAAGAAAGACCCACCGTCTCCCAAGAGCAACGCTTCATCTTCATCCATGGATCTCATCCTCGAGGAGTTACGGGCCTTCAAGCCTTTTATGGAGGCCACCACAAAGAACATGCAGGCCATGCAGGAAAAATGGATTTCTCTAGATTCTCGTGTCACGACCTTGGAGCAATCCTTGGATTCTTTACACTCTGCATGTTCCCGCATTCCTTCAATAGAGGCTGAGCTCCTTCTCCTCAGGCGTCAAACAGAGGATTTGGAAAATAGAAATCGCAGGAACAACCTACGCTTATATGGTCTTCCGGAACTTACAGAAGGGTCTAACCCTACCATCTTCTTTCAATCTTTCCTGGCGAAAATCCAAGATTCACCAGCCTTATCCTCTATTAACATCCAACGAGCCCATCGACTTGGTCCTAAAGTTGCATCTAAGCCAAGGGGTGTTATTATGCTCTTCCTGCAATACACTGACCTCTTGCAGGTCCTTTCAGCCACCAAACTAAAAAAGCAAATAATTTGGGAGGGCCATCACCTCTATCTCTCGCAGGATGTCTCCAAGGCCACCGCAGATCGGAGGAAACAGTTCTTAGACCTTCGACCGCAATTAAGAGCTCTCAATGCCAGATATGGTCTCTTACATCCTTGTCTTTTCAAGGTTACCTATAAAGACAGAACAACCACATAGGAGGATCCTGCGGCTCTGCAAGCCTTTCTTCGCCAACAGAGTTCTGATGTCATGGATACTTCCAAACCTGGATGACAGCCTTTTCAATTTCATTGCATTATTGCCTTTACAGCATTGTAGTTTGACTTCTATGTTGTGACATTGTTTATTCTGTTCTTCTTCCGTTCTTGTTCAACATGTGTTTTACCATTTTCTTCCTCTTAATTTTCCACATTATTACTTTCCTTGTGTTCTCTGTTGTACACCCTTGTATCTATCATTCCTAATGTATCTCTCATTTCTTCAGATTTGTCCCCCAGCATCTACATCCTGATGTCTCCTATTGTTTTGCTAACTTTTTTGTCGGATTTATGGTACCACTGGTTCGTTGTCGGCCCCGGTTGTTATCGTCGTCATCTCCCGCCACCACCACCCTCATCCCTGTTCTGGAATTTTCGTTTTCGTAAGTATGTCTCTCAGTCGTTCGTTTCGAACTTGTACTGTCTCTTTATTTGTCTTTGTTTCTGTCCTCTTTCTCTCCATTCTATTCCTCACCTTTTCCTGCAAATTACCTAATTTCTCCTTCTTTCTTCTTTCTTTCCTTCTTCCTGGTCTCTTTTCCTTTTCTTTCTCTTCCTTTTCATATTTCTTATTTTTTCTCCATTGTATTTTTTATGCATTACTGTGCATGTTACACTCAGCTGTTTTTCTGAATTGTTCCATTCCGTGTAACCACATGGAATGTTAAGGGATTAACAAATCCCATTAAAAGACAGAGGGTTCTCTCACATTTAGCTAGACTTAAAACTGACGTTGCTCTTCTTCAAGAGACTCATCTTGCTGAACCAGAAGCTTTGAAACTTAAACGTTGTTGGGTGGGCCATGTTCTTTGTTCTCCTACAGGTTCTCGGAAAAATGGTGTTGTACTTTTGATACATAAAAAGTTAAATGTCTCCTCGATCTCTCATGAATGTGATGTTGATGGCCGTTGGCTCATTGTTAACTTACTCATTGATAACATTCCCCTTACCCTCTTTAATGTGTATGCTCCTACTGGAATCGATAAATCCTTTTGGCCTGTTATCTCTTCCAAGTTATCCTCTCTTCCTGGAGATTACATTCAACTTGCAGGAGATTGTAACCAAGTTGTTGACCCCTTCCTTGATCGTCACTCAAAAGTTACTTTTGTTCCCTCTAGAATGCACACACAGTTTGTGAACTCCCTTCACAATAATGCCTTAGTAGATATTTGGAGACTATGCAATCCAGATGTTAGAGAGTACAGCTTCTTTTCCCCTCCTCATCAGTCCCAATCCCGCATCAACCACATTTTTCTTAGCAAACCTGAGGTTCCGTGACAATTGTAAGTGGTGTTTTCGACTCACACGAATATGGTCGAGTCTAGTATCTATGAACCGCAAATGACGAGTTTAGCAAGTGTGCGCAGTTTCGCTGTGCTAACTTAAACCGTTCGTTTGTTATGTGGGTTTGTCATCTGTACCCACGGGTTCCATCTTAGATACGGCATCCATTTTGTCTCTTGCCCTCAAGTAGCCAGCGAACGGACGCTGTCCGCTTCGCGACCCTGGGACTCCCAAGATATTTGCGGAAGACACATGTTCTTTGAAAGTGTCTTTATGACGAGGGGGATGCTACTGTAAGGCAGATGGCGCCGCTCGAGGCTCATCTTGCCGCACGGGCTTATTGTCTCAGTTGTGCATCTCATTAGGCACGTCCCTTTGATGCCTGTATCTCGTGCTTCTCGACACTTCCCTTTTACACCCTTTCCGATCTCCCCACTGTCCCCGTCTTCCTCTGCACCTGTCTTCGTTCCTGTTTCGATCTACTTTACTGCTGATTGGAATTTACTAATGGTGGGAAGATGGGTTTTTACAGTTGGGAACCGCCAAATGTTTCCGCACTTATGTTCCGGATCTTGTGTGTTTCAAAGTGATCTAAGCGACCCCTCTGAGAGCGACTTGTGGGAACCAGGTTGTAAACTATTGTGTATCATGTTATCCTATGGGTAGAAACTGTATAAAAGGAGCGATCCACAAATACAATTTGAAGCAGTCTCCCCGAACTACACTCGATGTACTTCTTGTGACTTCTGTGTTCCCTGCAGTAAATAAACCTTGACTCTTTGACGCCGAAGGAAGTGTCCCGTGTCTCTGTGATTTGTACGCCGGAGCAGGTTACCCACGAAGGTTTCAGGTGTTGTGCCCTGGCACCGCTGGGTCCAAAGAACCCAGTCCTTCAGTTGGCGCCCAACGTGGGGCTGCATCAGTGGTACCGGTCCAAGCCTGACGATCGTGAGGAACTTCGTGTGAAATCTCCGAGGGAAGGTGCACCCCGCTTCATCGATCCTGTTGTCGAAATAAGTGGCCCGAAGACTTTTCCCGCGAAGATTCCCGCCTCCTAACGGCTGCGACGGACTGCTACCCTGACTGTAGACCTGTTTTGGCGCCTGGCGTAGACCTTGGTATAGCGAGACGATTGACGGGCCTTCCTGAGGACGCCATTGATCTTTGAGTTAAGTATTTGTGGGTCGCTCCCAGAGTTCTTTGTTGTAAACACTTTAGCGAGTGTTTTTGTTGTAGACACTTTAGCGGGTGTCTTTGTTGTACACGCTGCGTGAGTGTTTTTGTCGGTGACACTTTGCTAGCGTACTTTGTTGTTGTTGTATTTGTTTGACGACTGCAGCCGCCAAAGACCGAGGGTTTAGTTCTTTGCTGGGACTTGGTAAATCCCGAAATCCCGTAACCCTTGAAGTTTGTGAAACTCGGCTAGTGTGCAAGATGCCTGGTCGCAGTACTTTGTTCAGTTGCTTTAGACCTTGTGGTGCGGATTCCCTGCTGGAGGACTCGTGTCCGATACCTCCGGTTGGAACTCCTACATATGACTTATATAGCAAACATGGGCTAGGCCCGATTGCTTTTAACGATTATTGGATCAAATATACAAAGAAAGACGGCGATCTTCGTTGGCCACCTCACGGTAGCTTCGAAGCGTCGATCTTAGATAATTTGGAAATAAAGTTGTTCGAACGTAAATCAAGGCCGGCCATGTTTGATGCCTTTCGGTTCTGGCGCAAAGAAGCCCGACAGAAAGAGATCAGACAAAATAAACGTAGTCAGCGAGATACTGTTGCTACTATAGTGAAGAAAGCTGAGCAGTTTCAGCGTGATAAGGAGGATAAGGATAAGGAAGTGTTTGAGAGATTACAGCGTATGTCCATAGACAAATGCTATCCTGTTTTGTCTACGGAGTCGGATAAGAAGGAAGAGGCAGTTGAGGATTCTTTAATGTCCTATCTTATGAAGTCGCCACCTCCGTACGTACAGGGTACCGCAGCTCCTGTGGTCCCTGCCGTACCTGTTCCACCAGTTCCTCAACCTGCACTTGCTCTTCCGACTGTTCCTGCTCCTTTGCCTCTTTCTATTCCTACTGCTCCTCCGCTTCCACATACTCCTGTTCCCGCTACTGCTCACGCTACTGCTCCTGTGTTGTTAACCCCTGTTGCTGCTAACGTCTCTACTCCTTCTCTTGTTAGTCCTGTGTCTTACTCTTCTCCCTCTACTCGTAATCGTGATTCTCCCCTTGCGACAAACTTCTTTCAGTCGCTCGGACCTGTTTTTGGGTCTGCAGGTTCTGATGGTCCACAGAGACGTAGCCAGCTTCCTGGTAATAGAGAACGTGTTGCGCTATACAATATGGCGATGGGTTGGATGATAAACCCTGTTAGAAATCCACCTCGTGTTGTCCTCGAAACGTTTGATCAATTCAACATACCTACTCAGAGATATGTGTTTGATGAAATGTGCAAGTTCTTACATGATCAGATAGCGGACAATGCGCCTGACGAGGTGCTGACCGCCCTGTCTGAACTCCGGCTTCAGTTCGCAACTGGACTGATAGTCGACACTAATGTCCGACGTGCTATTGAACGGTTGCTATCTCTTCGTCCCGCTCCTATTCCTCATGCATTGTTCGTTGAGGACATTGAACAACGAGATGGGTCTGGCCAATATCCTATGCGAGAAGTTCCGCCAGTTTGGGTACCCGCTGATAATACTAATGCTAATGCTCCAATACCAGCACATTTCCAGAGAGTGTGGATACACCTCCCTTGGAAACGATCGGAAGTGCTTCAGGTGAAACAAACTTTGCCTGATCCTCGCAAAAATCCTGCGGGGTATTACAAAGAATTATCGCAGCTCGTAGACGCTACGATAATGAATCTGGCCGATATCGACATGTTGTTTGGCAATGTCGTACCGCAACCGGTATGGGCCAAGATTCGTCACCAAGATCACGCGAATGAATTAGGTGGTGATTGGGCTGCCATTACAGCGGCAGACGCTGGACAAGTGGCTGCTACTAAACCCGATCAGTTGATTGAACTTCTTCCCCAGCGAATCATTACGTTAATGAAAACGCTTATGCCAGCTATGAGGGTAAATTGGGACAAGTTGTCAGCCTGTAAGCAGAAGAAAGATGAGAGTGTTTCAGACTTCTTTACGAGGTTCGAGGAAACATTCGTCGATCATAGTGGGCAGGATATGGGTACTGAGGGTGGACAGAGGTTGTTTGTGGATAAATTTGTATCGAACTTATTGCCCGACTTGTGCAATAAATTGAAAAATTCAGAAAGTTCATGGGCCGTTTCTACCTCAGCTCAGATTCTGGCTACGGCACAATATTACGAAAATAGAGAAAAAGAGGAAAATGACCGTGCCGATAAAAAGACGAAAGAGCTGAAAACTAAAGTGTTGTTACAACAAGCATATCCGCCGCGTTCTAATCAGAATGCGCCTCAGCAGAATAGATCGCAGTCGCAATCAAATCGATCGCAGCCGCGTAATGATTCATCTTTTCAGAGATCTTCGTTGGGGTACAACCAATGTGCTTATTGTAGACAGGAGGGACACATTAAATTCAATTGTCCTGCTTTAAATGACCGTAGTGGTGGTAATTCGTCTAGAGGAGGTCGTGGTGGTGCACAGCACGCATCACGTGGTAGAGGTCGTGGTGCTCAGAACGACTGTTCTGATAACTCGTCAAATTCTAATAATTGTTTCGACCAACGTGGATCATCGCAAGGACGATCTGCGCAGTACAATGTAGACGATTATTACGTCGATCAGGGAACTGACGATAGTAATTACTAGGACAGCCAAAGACAAGGAGAGGGAGTGGTATCAGTTCCGGTTGATCAGAGAGGGCCTTACGTCGCAGTTGCTACATCGGGCGTCGTTGAGCCTTTTCTGTTGGACACTGGTGCAGCGAAAAGTTCTATCATGCATTCGAAACTCCCTGGCGCACCTTTGTCTGGCTTAACAAATGTATCTGTTGGATTCTCTGGCGCCCCCGTTAGCAATCCAGTTTCGCGCCCTTTGCCCCTTAAAATTGGGCCTCGTGAGCTCGAAGCTCCGTTGATTTTAACCACTGGTTGTGGTGAAAATCTTTTGGGTCTGGATTTGCTTAAACGCTTGTATGCGACTTTGTATTGTTCTCCTGCGGGTATAAAGCTTACGTTAGGGGAGAGGGTAGTCTCTCCCATGTACTTGTCCCTCGATAAGCTTCCACCGGAATTGAGTTCTCTTCCTGCATCTTTGTGGGCGACGGGTCCAAACGACGTGGGCCTACTTGATGTCTCCCCTTATGTTGTTCAGTTGAAATCGAATGTGCGATTGCCACGTATTCCCCAATATCGTATCTCCCTGGATGGTGAACGAGCTTTGTTAGCGATCATCTATGATTTGATCGAGAAAGATGTCATTGAAGAAACTCGGGGAAACGTGTGCAATAGTCCTGTACTGCCCATTCTTAAACGTACTGATCCTACCAAACCGCCTGTTTATCGTTTTGTTATTGATTTACGGGAGGTGAATAAAATTGTGGTTCCTCAATTCCCTGTTGTGCCTGACATTACGGCGCTACTGACTCTGATTCCAGCTACGGCTTCATGGTTTTCGGTGATTGATTTGAAAAATGCGTTTTTCAGCATCCCGATTGCCGAAGAGAGCAGGGACCTTTTCGGTTTCTCTCTTGGTGGACGTAGCTTCCGGTTCAAACGCGCTCCTCAGGGCTACTGTGAAAGTCCATCGATTTACAGTCAAGCTTTGAAGGGTCAACTAGATGCGTTTAGGTTGCCGGTTGGTGCGGCTTTAATCCAATACGTCGACGACTTATTGGTGGCTGCTGATACTCAGGACATTTGCAAAATTGCTACAGTGTCGTTGCTGCAACATCTCTGTGAGTTAAATCACAAGGTGTCACCTTCTAAACTCCAATATTGTTGTCAAGAAGTAACCTATCTAGGTCACTTATTGTCAAAGGAGGGAAGGAGATTGACCCCAGAGAGAATTGCAGCGATTGCGCGCATGGCTGTGCCACAAACCCAAAGAGATGTGCGTGCCTTTCTAGGTATCACATCGTACTGCAGGCAGTGGATTCCTAATTTTTCATTGCTAGCGAAACCATTGGTGGCTCTTACGTGCAAGGATGTTTCGACTCCTTTACCATGGACGGAAGAATGTCAGAAACGTTTTTCTGAATTACGTGATTCATTGTGTTCGGCCCCTGTGTTAGGTACCCCTGATTACAGCAAGCCGTTCACGTTATATGTTCACGAGAGGGAAGGTTGTGCTTTAAGCGTCTTAACGCAACCTTTTGGTGGTAAGCAACGTCCATGTGCATATTTTTCCTCGACCTTAGACCCAGTAGCTAGAGCATTGCCGAGTTGTTTGAGAGCAACTGCGGCAGCTGCGGTCTCCATCCGACAATCAGCAGGATTGGTCATGGATAATATGCTTACGGTGATGGTTCCGCATGCAGTCGATACTCTTTTGAACCGTACGAAAACTCAGCACTTGACGAGTGCGAGGTTATCTGGGTACGAATTGACGCTCTTGGCAAGCCACATTCAGATAAAACGTTGTAATGTCCTAAATCCGGCAACTTTGTTACCAATTAGTGCAGAGTCAGATGCAGTAACAGAACATGACTGTTACTTGCGGACAGAGGAGGAAACAAAAGGTCGTGTGGACCTTAAAAACACCCCATTGGAAGACCCGGATGGCATCCTGTATGTGGATGGGTCATGTTTTAAATTGCCGAATGGTGATGTGACTACTGCTTATGCTGTGGTGACATTGAATACTGTTGTTGAGACTGCGAGATTGAATCAGAATTCTGCCCAAGCTGCAGAGCTGATCGCTCTTACTAGAGCATGTGTATTAGCAAAAGGTAAACGTGTGAATGTGTACACCGATAGTCAGTATGCTTTCGGTGTAGCGCATAGTTTCGGACGATTGTGGCGAGAACGTGGTTTCTTGACGTCACATGGCACGAAAATACAGCATGGCCAGCTTGTGAACGATCTTTTGGATGCATTGACTTTGCCTGCTCAAGTTGCAATTGTTAAATGTAGTGCGCATCGTAAGGTGACGGATGATGTTGGTCGTGGTAATGCGTTTGCAGATGAGATTGCTAAGGAGACTGCCCGGAACCTTAGCACTCGAATGTATGTGACGAATTCGGTTAGGTGGCCTACAGAATCAAGTATGTGTGAGAATACTATAGAGAGTGTGAAAGCAATTCAGAATGAGGCCACCGACACTGAAAAGATGAAGTGGAAAGAAAGTACGGGAAGGTTGGATGTGAATGGTTGCTGGATTGATTTGTCAGATCAGAAAAGATGGATGTTGCCTGATGCGTATGTACTGGCCGTTGTGCAAATGGCACATGGGTTAGCACATATTAGCGCGAAAGGTATTTGCAAGTTGTTGGCTGATGTGTGGAAGAATGATGGAATTACTAAGTGTGCTGAACGTTTGGTGAAGAATTGTATGGTGTGTATAATGTACAATCCTGGCAAAGGAACCCCAACTCCCCCTGGCAGTTTTGCGCCTCCTTCGTATCCCTTTGAGGTGATCCAATTGGACTTCATCCATATGGAGCGATGCAATAACCTGAAATACGTTTTGGTTGTGGTTTGCGCATTCTCCCGATGGATTGAGGCCTATCCCCTCAAAGATAATACTGCCTTGTCTACTGCGAAAATCCTACTGAAGGAATACTTTCCTCGGTATGGAATGCCTAGAGTCGTGTGGTCAGATAACGGAAGTGAGTTTGTTGGAAGTGTGATGAGGAGTGTGTGTAAGGGCCTTGGAATTAATCAGAAATTCCATAGCGCCAATCATCCCCAGTCAGCTGGATTGGTTGAAGGGTACAATGGCACCCTTAAACTAAAATTAGCGAAGATCCAGGCTACGACTGGACTTTCGTGGCCTGACGCTTTGCCTCTAGCATTACTGTCAACTAGGGCGACTGTACACTCCCGAATAGGGCTTAGTCCCTATGAAATAGTGTTCGGCCGTCCTGCGAATGTGTGGGGGGTTCCTAGGCCAGGTATATTCGTTGATCTTGAGTACCCGATGTTGATTGACTACTTACATGACTTGACTGCTAAACTGAGGTTAATTCATCAACAGGTTTACGACGCCTTGCCGACGCAGACGGAGGGTCCAGGCCACCAGCTCCAGCCTGGTGATTGGGTTGTCACCCGAAATTTTTCGCGCAAGAAGAATCTGGACCCCCGCTTTGTTGGACCTCACCAGGTGCTTTTGGCCACGAGGACTGCCGTTCGTCTTGAGGGACGGAAGAACTGGGTACATGCTACCCATTGTAAGCGAGTCCCTATTCCTTTGCCGGCAGACCCGTGGGTGAGGAAAGGCATTGCGTCAACAGAAGCAGCGACATTGCTGGCGTTTGTACCTTTTAGTGACGCACAACTTGTTGGTGAACACTCAGTGCAGCAGAAAGCCATTGTTGGAACATTGTCAGCAAAAGACTCAAGACCAAATCAGCAAACTGATCAACAGGACGCTGTCTCTTCGACAGATCCTTTGTTCGACGTGCAGACACGTCCCGGGAAACATCGATATTCTTTGCGATCTCACACTAAGGACAAATAAAAATTTTTGCTTGCTTTGCTGAAATTGATAACTGCAATATCTTCGTTTCCCATGATCAACTTTGAACATTCGTATCATTGAAAATTGTTTTGTATATATATATATATCAAGCTTCTTCCTTGTATCTTTTTCCTTCCACAGCTGAATTATTGTGCTAAATAAATACATATTGTGTATTGAGGGCCGTAGGGCCGCGCGCGTACCTCCTTCTGGACAGTAGGTCTTGACGCTAGGTTAAAGGCCGTCGGTTCCTAGGAACTCCTGGGAATTGACTATTGCTGCACAGAACGAAGTGCGTCAAGAAACGTTGCGGACGGTCGTAGGGAAATGGCATTTTTGAAGCTGAATGATTTGGAAGGAGCTCAGGCATATAGAGTCAAGCTGCAGAAACTTAGTCGTACGAAATGTTTTGTATCCCAATTGTTTGTATTGTTTTTAACTGCTTCCGCATTTTTGGCGGGAGGGGTGTATTACACTATGTCTTACTTCTTACTTCCTACCCCTACTCCTACTCCTTACCCTAACATTACTTCTACTGCTTCTCCTCATTCCTTTCATATGTTACCAGAACACGAACAGGCTAGACGTGTAGAATTCCGCAACAATTCCTTTATCCAGCTCCTCCATCAGCATCAGTTAGTGGTTAACACTACTAATTGTTGGGTGTGTGGGTTGATGCCACATACTACGGGTAAGGGAATTCCATATCTGGTGTTACCGTATAGTTCCCAAGGGTCAGCTCGAGCATACCAAACAATGCTTCGAAGCGCACTAGGTTTCCACCCCTCTCCAGAACGTTCCCCCAAACCGGGTCCTACCTCATGGCAGTGGGTGGTATCGATGATAATACAGGATTTGGAAGATGAGATCTATGATGCTTATCTCATCCCTAAGGCAGAGGTACAAGCCTATAGGGCACCGAATAAAGGGGAATATAGTCACTAATGAAAAGCAGCTTAAAAGCTCGTCTCCAATATGGGTCGTACCCCACACTGGTAATCTTTGTCTTGTGGGTCGTGGCTCGCAAGCCTCACTTGGAGTAAGTGCTTGCACTGAAAGTTACGTTCTGTCAATGTCCCCGATCCCTGTGCTTCTGGCTGCCAAGGGTACGTACTTCATCTGTCATGATCGTGCATACACATGGTTGCCCGCAGACTTCATGGGCTCATGTTTTGTTGCAAATCTGTTGCCTCCGACGTTTACTGTAGATGCCGATTATCATAAGACTAGAGTTGTACGAGGCGTAATTAGTGAAGAGGATACTGCCGGTCAAGAGGCAGGAGACTTTTTCAAGGGTTTCCTCCCGTTTTGGGGACCTATGGTTAATAGTAGGAACCTGAGACATTTGACTCGAGTGGTAGAATCGACAGCTAACATTACTGCCAGTGCCCTTGGTAATATCACCACAGAACTTCAGGCGGAGAGACTTATGACATTACAAAACCGTATGGTTTTAGATGTTGTCTTAGCAGATCGCGGTGGGGTATGTAAAGTGATCCATTCGAGCTGTTGCATTTTCATTCCAGATAATGCTCCTACTGTCTATCAAGCCATCTCGAAGTTGCACAAGATCTCCGAATCCATACACGTGGATGTAGGGGATTGGACGCTACTTGGTTGGTTTTGGGGCCTGGTGTCGACTTGGGGTTGGAAGATTCTGACGATCATCGGGGTTGTGGTAGTGTTCCTGTTCACGTGTTGCCTTTGTGTGCAGTGTGGTCCTGCCTTATGTGGCCTCTGTGCTACAACGTGTATGAGACAACCATCTGTTACCAAGGGGACTCGGTTGGACAGAGCTATGCTACAACGACATCTTGATGGTCTGATGAATATCGAGTATGATTCCGACTAGTGCTTGCCTACATGAGGGCAAAAGGAGCGTCTGAGGTTCCGTGACAATTGTAAGTGGTGTTTTCGACTCACACGAATATGGTCGAGTCTAGTATCTATGAACCGCAAATGACGAGTTTAGCAAGTGTGCGCAGTTTCGCTGTGCTAACTTAAACCGTTCGTTTGTTATGTGGGTTTGTCATCTGTACCCACGGGTTCCATCTTAGATACGGCATCCATTTTGTCTCTTGCCCTCAAGTAGCCAGCGAACGGACGCTGTCCGCTTCGCGACCCTGGGACTCCCAAGATATTTGCGGAAGACACATGTTCTTTGAAAGTGTCTTTATGACGAGGGGGATGCTACTGTAAGGCAGATGGCGCCGCTCGAGGCTCATCTTGCCGCACGGGCTTATTGTCTCAGTTGTGCATCTCATTAGGCACGTCCCTTTGATGCCTGTATCTCGTGCTTCTCGACACTTCCCTTTTACACCCTTTCCGATCTCCCCACTGTCCCCGTCTTCCTCTGCACCTGTCTTCGTTCCTGTTTCGATCTACTTTACTGCTGATTGGAATTTACTAATGGTGGGAAGATGGGTTTTTACAGTTGGGAACCGCCAAATGTTTCCGCACTTATGTTCCGGATCTTGTGTGTTTCAAAGTGATCTAAGCGACCCCTCTGAGAGCGACTTGTGGGAACCAGGTTGTAAACTATTGTGTATCATGTTATCCTATGGGTAGAAACTGTATAAAAGGAGCGATCCACAAATACAATTTGAAGCAGTCTCCCCGAACTACACTCGATGTACTTCTTGTGACTTCTGTGTTCCCTGCAGTAAATAAACCTTGACTCTTTGACGCCGAAGGAAGTGTCCCGTGTCTCTGTGATTTGTACGCCGGAGCAGGTTACCCACGAAGGTTTCAGGTGTTGTGCCCTGGCACCGCTGGGTCCAAAGAACCCAGTCCTTCAAACCCCTCTCCCAACATGCCATCCGTTCTGAAATTGGATCCATTTTACTTTACGATCATGCCCCAGTTTTTGTAGCCCTTGACCTACTTCCATTCTCCCCTCATTCTGGCAGATGGCGATTCAATAATGCCTAACTTTTGGACCCTTACTTTTGCACTGAATTCACTGCCTTTGCCAAAGAATTTTTTCTTTTAAGTCAAACCCCTGACTCCTCTTTTGTTATGGTTTGGGATTCATTTAAAGCAGCCTCTTTAGGTTTTAATATTAATTTTGTGTCTCGGCAGAAGAAACTTCGAGAGGCCAAGTCCGAGAAAATTCTAGCTGACATTAAAGCTCTAGAGCTTGCCTATTTTGCTTCTAAATCTGACACCTCCCTTAAAGCTCTTATTGATGCAAAAATTTCTTTTAACAAATTTACAACAGATGCTGCATCTAACATTTTGCTAAAATGTAATTCTAGATATTATGGGGGCAAAAACAAGATGGGGAAACTTTTAGCCAACTATTTAAAGATTCGCAAGGAACTTACAAAAATCCAATCCATCAAGACTTCATCTGGTGAATCCACATTTAAAGATAAAGATATTCTTTCTGAATATGCCAAATTCTACGACACTCTCCATACCCCAGAACAGGTTCCAACACCCGATGATCTTCTTTCCTACTTTCAATCTCTTCCATCTCCTTCGGTTTCACACATGGACTTTCACTCTTTGGAACAAGATATTTCGCTTTCTGAAATATCTCATGCTGTATCAAAACTCCGCCACGGTAAATCTCCAGGCCCTTATGGGTTTACCATTGAATTTTACAGTCATTTTGCCTCTCTTCTCCTTCCTAAACTCTTACTCTTATTTCAATCTTTTTCTGCGGCCGGTTCCTCTAGCGGTTCTTTCCAACAAGCCTTAATTTGCCTGATTCCAAAGGAGGATAAGGATCACTCTTTGTGCAAAAATTATAGGCCAATATCTTTGGTTAACACCGATTACAAAATTCTGGCAAAAATATTAGCACTTCGTATGGATCCCCTTTTGCCTGATTTAATTGGTCCAGAACAATCTGGCTTTGTCAAAGGCCGCCTCTCCTCAGATAATTCTCGGCTATTTCTTAATATTCTTAGCAAATCTTCTTCCTTGACTCTCCCCTTTGCTGCTATTTCCCTAGACGCGGAGAAGGCTTTTGATCGGCTAGGGTGTGATTTCATGTTTCAGGCTTTACGTTGTATTGGCATTCCCCCTAAATTCATTTCTATTGTCTCTTTGCTGTATTCTAATCCTCAAGCTTCTATTTTTGTTAATGGGATGTCCTCGGACTATTTTTCTTTGCATAGAGAGGTTCGTCAAGGTTGCCCCTTATCTCCTTTGCTTTTTGTTTTAGCCTTAGAGCCTTTCGTTACTAAAATACGTTTAGATGACACTATCCCTGGTTTCCATTTTGGTCCCCAACAAGTTAAACTCTCGGTTTATGCCGATGATATTCTTTTTTATTGTTCCGACCCCGCTATCTCCATTCCTTCTTTTCTTCACCAGGTTTCTTCCTTCTCTGCAGTTTCCGGATATCGCTTGAACGCTGACAAATGTGAAATCTTACCTTTGAATCATCTATGTCAGAAACATCTTTTTTCTTCTACAGGTTTTTCTTGGCAACCATCTAAAATCAAATACCTAGGGGTTTGGTTTGCCCCTCTTCTTTCTGATACTCTCAAATTAAATTTTGATTATATTTACAAGAAGATGGACACAGCTATTACTCGCTGGCATCCGCTCTTTTTATCCTGGTGGGGTCGCCTCAATTCTATTAAAATGATGCTATCTCCCTTACTTCTCTATACTATCTCCATAAGCTGGTTTTTTGAATTAGGCGCCTTGACGCCCACTGGGCTAAGTTTGCGCACGACAAGACTCCTTTCATTTCATTTCATTTCCATGCTACCTTTACACATCCCTTTCTCTTTCTTCAAAAAGATTGACTCTTTATTACTCAAGTTCCTTTGGAACGGTAAGCGTTCTCGAATAGCTCTGGCTTCCTTACGTAAAGACAAAACTCACTCTGGCGTACGTTTTCCAGATTTCAAACAATATTATCGTGCTTTTTCTTTTAAGCAATCGATTCGTTGGTTTTCATCTAATCTACCTCACTATCCTCCTGTGCGGCTAGATATGGAATCTTCTTTTATTTCTCCTTTTACTTTCCGCAAATTCTTATCCTTTACTTCCTCTTTAACCCGTTTTCGTTCACCTATTCTCTCACATTCTCGTACTATTCTCTCTCCCTACACAACTTCATCCTATCCATCACTCCTCTCCATACACGAACAGCCAATTTGGAATAATAATCTTCTAAAAATCCGTAACTGCACCATTTTTTGGAAAACTTGGTATTCTCGAGGAAATTGTTGGATCTCTCAACTACTTTCTCAGGGTACACCTCTCCCTTTCAAAGATCTTCAATCTCTTTTCTCTTTGCCTGCTTCTGCCCGTTCGCAATACGATTCCCTTTTACCAGTCTTGGTTTCCTATCTTCATTCTCTTCTACCCACCAATGAGATTCCTATAGATCGAAAATCCACATCCCTTTTGTTGGACACTTCTCCTTCTGCATCCGCTCTATATAATTCTTTCCGTCTCATTACTAATAGATTGAAATCTCGCGTTGAACTTGCATGGGAGTTGGATTTTTCTCAGGACTGGCCTGTACTTCTTTGGGACAAACTTTGGACTAAACTTCATAAGACCTCTAGAGCTGCTAATACCACCCAAACTTTGTTTTTCATTTACCACAGAACTTTATTCACACCACTTGCTTTATCCAGCTTTTCACCAAATACTCCCTCTACATGTTGGTCCTGCCCCTGCCTTTCTGCCGATCTTAAACACATGCTGTTTGAATGCCCCCCTACTTATCCGTTTTGGCAGTTGATTTGGAGGCAAATACTAAAGATTTTCCAATTTCAGGTCCCCTTTTCACCATCCCTAGTATTTATTGGTTCCCTCTCATCGGATCTTCCTCAATCTCCCAAACATTACCCTTTACTCGATCTTTTCATTGCTGTAGCCTTCCATATTATTACTTCAAACTGGAAACAGGCTACTAATATTTCATATCAGTCTTGGTGGAATGCAGTTTGTTTTAATCATCGTTTAGACACCAATTATGTATCCCCCATCTCCCTAGCTATCAAACGAGATCTGATTTGGCTCCCCTTAACAACATACCTCTCTTCCTCTGCCCCAGCTCACTCCTCTCCTGACCTTGATACAGTTGAAGTTCGTAAACCTCCATGATTTTCTTATTCTTGTTTTTACCTTATTCTTTGCTTATTATGATTATCATGTTTCATTATCCTGTGTATTATTTACTGTATTAGTACTCTTACGAGATGTTCATATTTCTTCATGCTTGTAATGCTTACTTTTTATGAAAAGTATATTCTCATTATATTGTTTTATTTCACCCATTCATTGTAACTCTTCTCTCCTTCTCCTCCCCTTCCCTCATTCCCTCTATTTTTATCTTTTCCTCAATAAATCAAACTTAAAAAAAAAAGATCATTGTGCTAATAAGCTGTAAATTTAATGTTCCGTGTGTTTACCTATCAATTGGCCACACATTCTTGGAGAGAGAATTTTTTCAGGGAAAATTGGAAAGAGATCCCAGAAGTCATACGCCGTCCACTTTATTCATTGTCGAGAGCCTGAAGTCAGACGAAGATAGGCTTTCTCTGTCTCTCCCATGCACCCTTCCCCTGGGAGATGTTAGCAACACCCGTTATTATTACCTGAGTTGAGGATTAATCTCTGTGTGGATTCAGAGGCCTGCAGTTTAAGCGTGTGGATCTTGACGTGACTTATCCCCAACTTGTGTGTTTTTTACTGTAAATATCAAACACATTAAGAAGTATTTGGAGCCTTCATGGTGTTTTTCTCTTAAGTACTATGTCATCCGCAGTGCAGGCAAGTGGTCCTAGCTTCAAAGAAAGTGCTTTAAGGGCCATTGTTTCTATGTATTTTTATTGATACTGTTTCATTTTTGCCACTGAAGCTTAGAATGGATAAAAAAAGAATCAAAAGTTGTAAGGGGAGGGGGGGTTCCCAAAGTCATTTTCCACAAGCTAATACAATCTGATTTCTATTGGAAATATTTGTGAATATTTTACCTTAAAACCACCGAACCGTTGGCATCCAAATTTTTAAGGCACAGCATTTTTTCAGTCATTCTGTGTACCATGTGTGCATAATTGCATATATGCGCAGTGGAACACATAATAACCTTGGCCAGTAAGTTAAAATGAAATAGAACGCCTAAAAACACATTTGAGTCCTACTTGTAAGCATCAAATGTGTCGCGAGGATGAAAGTACACACCTTGTTGGAACTTAGTAACAAATCCCCTAGCAAACATAACAGGGTACATACACATTTTAATCTTGCAACAGTTTGCACCAGGGTACTGTTACTGAACAGGTGAAAGTATACACAAGGAACAGCCATCATTTGTACCCAAGGAGGCATGGTCAAATGTCACACTTTCGTTGACTATGAATGCACCAAACACCTAAGGGGAGCATAGGAACATTCAAGTTACACCAATGAACTTTGCACCATTTGTTGATGTTTACGAACATCTAACTAAACAGACACACACACAACACACGTGCTTTGATGGATCTTGAATATAAATCCCATTAAATACAATAACAAAGTGCTTCAAATCTAGTTTGCACAATTAATGAAGAAGGCACACACACACAAGCTATGCATACATATCGGGCAATCCACCGCCCAATGTCGGTGAAGCCTATGCTTTAACAGATCAGAATCACAAATCCATTGACGCATAAAAGACTACAGAGTACTTTGATCACTGTAGCTGAACAATAGATATACACCAAACTGAAGAGACAGAGAAGGAATATGAAGGTGGTACACAAGGGAAGCCCCAAGACTGGCGTGGCAAAGCTCATGGTTTGGTAGACTAATGATGTGCTTTATATCCTCTGCGACATAGAATACATCATTATTTTGGATGGATATTTACTTTGCACCAATGAGTGTGCTCTTCTTTCTCCGACTGCGAACAATGAAATAACACAAGAGACAAACACCAAGGTTAATAAATACATAACAAGTAGCTGTTCTTGAACATTGATAATAATAGAATATATTACACTAAAAAATATTAGAAATGTTCATTATTTTTAAATGTGTTTGCTGGTCCTGAAGGACCCGGGGTGTGTGGGGATCAAGTAGAAATTGTACTGTGAAGAGATGTTTTGTTGATGTCTCATTCACTCACTGTCACTAATCATGAAACGTAAGAGACAATGGTTGAAGATGATATGTTCCAAATCGTCATCATCTTTAGCACGTAAGCAGGAAGTAGTTAGACAGACGTAGCAGACTGCACTCAGAGGGACATTCACGTTATCTGCAAAGCTGCTGTTGGGCACAGAAGAAGACTCTTCTTCCGGGCAACCATTTGTGCAGTTCAAACTATGTGAGCTGTAACATTAGTGGAAGGTCTAGCACCGTGCTTTTTCTCCACAACATTGTGTGGCTGGATGAAAGCAACCTGATCACATCCACGAGTATTTACATTTTTGGCACTACTGTGCAAATGTTGACAAACACTGCACGAGATACACTCTGAGTGTAGTGACTGCATGTGTTTCAGCACGGTTGTCATCCCTAAATGGTATTTTGATTTTGCATCAAGCTTTACCAATCACCAGATACTTTGCGAGCAACTTATTCTCCCAACTGAAGTTCAACAATTCAGCGTGGCATGAAATGAAATCATCTCAAGGTTGTATGTGGTCCTCTTCTTCCAACTAGGGTGAGACCAAGGATTGCTGCTTCAGTTCTAGTGCCTCTGTCTGCAGGTCCAGCATGTGTCCACTACCTCTCCCATTTCTTTACAGCCACATGTCCCATGGGTTCCGTTCTAGTACGAGGCACACATAATCCAACAAAGTGCCTCTGCAGTGTACTTGAACCTGCTGAGTGCTACAACTCGCCATCAATGATTTCTACAAGTAAAACTTTGCATATGAATTGCACTAAAGGCCTCATTATTATGTAGGTCGGAAAAGCTCTGAATGGCATTCGGAATTTCCTAACCCATGTTGGGACGCATGTTTCCGCCCGACTCAGAAACATTTCCAAGATCCTTATTACAAAGAGAAACATACTGGATAAAAAGATTTGATACACTATACCGCAAAGGTTTTAATGATAATTTGGACACAAGTTGTTTTTTATGATTCATTAGGTAATGTAATGGTCTCACCTTTGCTCACAACACACTTTTTCCTGTAATACTACTTCCTAGCACTTTTTCACAACATTTAGTTTCAACACTTTGGGTTTGAAAGTCAATTTGACATGACTATATTAATTTTTGTACATCGCCATGAGGTCATATATATAACCACAAAAAAACTGTGTGAAACAGCACAAAAGAGATTTCGAGTGTGAAAACCAGTGGTGGCAGACATGTCGTTTTTGCATTCTGAGGATCACACAATTGTATGGGTATGTTGTTTCAATTTGATTTGATTCAAGTATTCCCTGAATTTTGTATTACGGTATTTAAATCGGAGACAACTGCATTACAGGCACATACATTCATGTTAAGAAGCACTCTACTATGTGTTACTAGACAGTAGTAGTTTTTAACCATTCTGATAGTGCCCAAGTTTAGATTTTTGCATACCATTTAACGATGACTCACGCTTATTGGGTAGAGACAGCACGGCATGGGGTTGTCCCTTGTTTATGTTGATGAACAGATTGCATATTTGAAATGGTTCCTTTAGGACACACGATGTTGCAACCAGTGTTTTCAGACCGTTCGTGTCGGGTCACAGCAGATTCAGTTAAAAAATATGAGATAGATGATATTGGAGTATATGACAGGCAGTATAAGCCAGGAAAGGCTTCTAGAAACAGATGATTTTTGACGTTTCTTACAGATAAAAAATGTTACAGCCATGAGGACAGAAGTATTTAGAGGCACAATGTGTGTACACACTAGAACTACTCAAGTAAGATCTTTAAAGTTTTCTAAGTAATTTAATGCATATTGGGGCATATGAAAGGTGTTTCTGATCCGTAGGTCTTTCCATGTATTTTACAGTTTAAGGAATTGAGATACTATTGTCCAATAAAGGGCTGGACCCACATTGGGTGCTTAGCAATGACTCCCCCCCGCCCTCAACATAAGCTTTTAAGGCCTTCTACAGAGTTGTTTATTAAGTTTAGTGTAGTGTCTACATTAAACTGAAAATATTTAACTATGGCTGTCAAGAGCTCTTCTCTAAAAAGAGGATCTAGCAAGAAATTGGCTGGGAAGTTCCAAAGCGGATTCACAAATAGAAGACCTCAGGTTCAATGTTAATTTGATAGGTGAGTGATCAGAGCGTGTTCGGAGTAAATGTACGATATCAGCCACGGGGTGGTGAATCTCTGAGGAGGATAGCCAGTAATCAAATCGGAATGAAGTCTTGTGAGGTGCAGAGTACAATGTGTAGTTCTGACAAGTAGGGTGGTGTGAGTGCCACACATCTCTAAAGTTGAAGAGATCCATAATCTCATGCAGTGCCCGTGTGGCCTGGGTGCGATGGAAGAAATGGTTCCAGAACAATCTAACTGGGTATCTAAGACCAAGTTTATATTCACCACACCAAATCATAGTATCTATCTGGAGCTGTTGGAATTTAGCAAACATTATCATAAAAATTCCACACTGTCAATGTTTGGGGACGTAAATAATAACCATTGCCACCCAACAGGAGTGCATGGAGCCCACAATATAAGATCATGCCCTTCTGTGTCTTCAAATATTAGTTGCAGGGTGAAGAGGTTGTGAGTGTGAATTAATATACGGAAACCTCTAGCATAGCTACTGTATGTTTAAAAATATCTATGTGGGACCCATTTAGGAGTGAAACTTGTGAGGCTTCTAGGGAAGTTGTGAGTCTCCTGTACAAAAGCAATATTTATACCATACTTGTCTAAACAGGATAATACCCTGCTGGCTTTATGGCGATCATTAAAGTCTTGTAAATTCCATGTGAGCCTTTGGGTGGGACATGGTACTGAAGGAAAGAAAGATTTCGGAGAGTGTGTGTACAACTTGTGTAGTGCATGTGTTGAGAGATTCAACATAAAATGTCCACACAGTAAGTAAAGCCACTTGGAAAGTTCCCCTACCACCAACTTCCCTCCCAGCCTGGACACCCCATCGTTCAGAGCCATAGTATCCAAACATACTCCCAATAGAAATACATTGGGGTATGGCATGGAATAAAGTAAAAGAGGTTAAAGTTAAGATCTGACAGTCCACCCCATGGGACGGAACAGCATCATTGGGCGTACTGTGAATAGTAAATGGTAAGTCACCATTGAGTGGCGCCTTGGGTGGCCAGGTGGCAGCATGAACCGGAAGGCCTATCTTTAGAGCATCGTCAAAGCAGGGAGCCACCCTCAATTTAGCGTGAGCATGGGCATGGCGACTCCATGGAGAAGAGGAATATTCTGCAAAAGTCAGCGACTGGTACTAAAGCATCACTTGTTTGAGCAGGCATTCTGATAGAAATCAAGCACGCTCTCATGCTGAAGAGTGTTCCCAGTGGAGCAGACTGGTGATCTAGTGGGTAACTGCCTCATACAAAATACCGTCGCCTCTGCATGAGTTTCAAATATGTGAGTCTTTCCATTCAGGATAATTTCAAGCCGGGCTGAGTATAACATAGCATATTTGATGTTGAGCCTTCAAAGTGCTTATGTTGCCTCCAAGAATTTTTGGTATGCTTTCTGGACCATGGCTGTGAAGTCAGGAAAAATGGAGATGGAGGAGCCTTGGCGCTGCAACAGTTCCTTCTCCCAGGCCAGGTGATTGTACAGGGCGCTGTCATGATCTCTGAAGTTGAATAACCGTGCATGGAGTCGTGCCAGGTGGTGGACAGGGACCAAAGTGGTGAGTGAGCTTCACCAAAAATAAAGGTATAAAAAGATATATTGGCTGAAGAGGTCAGCTAGGAGTGGCTCCACATAGGCATCTATCCGTATTGCATTGATGGATTCAGTTATACCTGTAATGCAAAGGTTGTTACATCTGGATCCTCATGCTTCACCACAACAATAATTTGCTGCTTTTCCATTCTGAAAAATTTCACCTTAATGTTAGTGGTATTGTCTTCTCTCTGCTCCATCCATACGAGCCGACTGACTGTCGAATCTCTCTGTCATGCTGTTCAACCGCGTCATCAAAGAGTCAATTTTTGCATCAGTGGACTGTTTCCTGGCCTTCAACTCCAAGCTGATTGTTGTGGATGCTTCAAAAATCCCAATCTCCACTCCCTGGACTGCACAGTGTGCTTCTGCAGTGGACAAGTCCATGTAGCATAGTGTCAAATTTGAGTTGCCCTTTAAGGGATCACCTTTTCCCATCATGGGCTGGGAATTTTCGTCTGCAGGTTATGGTATGAGACAGAGCAGGGTGCCCCTTTAGGTGCCCCACTGTGATTGTGCCCATATTTGCAGAGAAGCTAAGATGAGATATCACCCAGGATGTGTTCCAGCAGAGAAGAAAGAGCTGCAAACACTGTCCCGATGTGACCAGAGTGCCAGTGAATTGTGCAAAACAGGGACCTAGAGAGCCCACAGCATCAAGGAGAGATGAGGCCGGATCACAGTCAAGTCGGGTCTCTCCGGCACAAAGATTCTGCAATGTAGGCCGCCTCATCCCCATGAGGAGAAGGAACAAGATTTCAGGTATGAGTGGAGGCCCGCCAAACAACAGCACACCTCGCGGCTGCGTCTGTCCCTCAATCAAGTGAATGCTGGCCTTCCGCCATCCCTGGCAACCGTTCTATGAGAGTTCTGGATACGGAGGGGGCGATACACGCAGCCTACCTGCATAACATATGGGAAGGAGGGTGGCCTAGGGCTTTCCAGCATCCCTGTCATTGCCAGGCCTGCGCCAATCTGCCCTCTGACTAGGCTAAGGGCAGCTTCTATACCGTGGGATACCCACACGCTTCCATGCACTGCCCCAAGGGCTCCACAGTCACCTCCTGATCCTGTGAGGGCGAATGCCGCTGGTGACCATCCAGCACCACTCTCTAGCTTTGATGATGGTGCATGCTTCATTGAGCTTCATTCTAGGCTGCACGTTGGTCGCCTGCGAGACCGCACCCCTGAGCAGGGGTGATTTTAAATTCAATTATCCACCTAGGTATATATTCAAGAGAAGCTACGCCAGCAGAGGCAAAACCAGACCTAGGATTGAAGTGGCTCTGTATTAGGAAGAATCACTCCCCACTTCAGTGAATATTTGTCTATTATATTAATACATGTTACTTTTTTCTACCATTGAGTCTTAACAGTTATTGTTGGGGGTAGAAGGGGAATTCCTACAGCTCCAAGCAAAGCTCATCCTCTTAGACTACAGTACATATCCATGAGATTGTCTGACTAACAATATAATGGTTCAAACTACCTACCAAAATGTAAGAGGTCTCAACTCCCCAACTAAGAGATTAACCATGTGGCAGTTCCTAACTGGACACCAGCCAGCGATGATATGCCTTCCAGAGACATGCCAAACTTTCAAGGACAGGCTGCGGGTGAGACACAAGCATTACCCAAGTGCATTGTACTCCTGAGCTAACGCCAAACAAAGCAGCGTGGTATCGTTTCTTCAAAGACAGCTCAATTTATCTTCTGTAGAGAACAAACAAAATAAAGAAGGCAGGTGCTAGCTGACAAAAGGAGCAGGGAGCGGGGTGGGGGGGACATAGGTAATGGTCTCCTCCCCAAATACAGGTCAGAATTATTTCCTTTGAGAGTTTAAGTTGCATCTATTTGACTGTGTGAAATGTGAGAATGTTTTCACAGGTGATTTCAACTCAGTTTGGTATGGAGACTTAGATCTACACAACAAAACACAATATTCAAATTAGCAGCAAAAACGGCAAACACACAGCAGCCAAATGCCACCAACAAGGAAAGATTTCTAGCGGACTGTGGTACTGCAGGACCCCAAGTCCAAACACCATCAGGGGAACCAGGGGAGGCACAGCCATGCTGGAGATGTTAGTAGTATGATTGGTGCCACGTACTTTCCAGAGTTAATGGCAATTTCACACCCCTTTGGCAAATTTCAAATAAAAATTAATATAATGCGCCACATTTAATAAGTGAACAATGATTTACACCAACAGTGATATTTTTGATTTCCACATTACTCCGTATTTTAAATTGGTGCAGCGCGGCCCCAGAAATTCTTCATAAACTTTCACCTTAACCCAAGGAGCTATTCACAAATTTCTCACCAATGGGCCCATCACACTCTCATTTATTTTCATACACTCATTTTTTCTGCTACGAGGATTCAGTGAAAACCAGAAGAGAGCTGCGGGGCTATAGCTGAGTGTCTAAACTAAGATTTTATACATTATTTACATCTGCAGTTTTAATTCTATTACCATGGTTTTCTTTAAAAGGAAAAACTTAAAACACCTCACCATTTATTTTTGATGGATCATCTAGTAAAAGTAAACTAAAGGACAACAAGACCTGTTTAATTCTCTATTTATTCACTTTTTATTTTGAGACTTTAATCTCCTAGCATAATTCAGTTATGCATCAATAATTCTGAAAGAAAGATTACATTTAAAACATTCATTTATTAGCATGACAGTTTAGGAAAATAAGTTAAAAACATATTACCAAGATGTAGAGACGCAGACATCAGCATAGAACAAAATAGTTCCCAAAGAAACACCTCTCTATCTCTCTTGATATTCCCTTCTCATAGGACTTCGCACCGGTTCAAAAGTTAAAGTTCAGAAAATTTCAAAGTCCCTGCGCCATAAGAAAAAGTGTGCAGACCAACAGCATCTCGGGTGCAGAGATTAAGTCGAAAAGCAAGCTCTCTTCAAAGTCCCAAATGTCCTCTTTCATACCCTCTTTCACTAACTTATCTACCTAAATTTGCAACTCTTATGTCCTAGAATGTCCGTGATTGGGGTGGATGAGCATCACCTCATCACCTTACTGTTCAATTTATGCGGAGTCATCATTATGATTGAAAAAATAGTGGTGCCATTGTTCAAGTTTTGCTTCCTTCGAAGTGTCCTTTTAATTGTTATTCAATGCCCCATTCCCACGGATCATCTTGCTGACTTACAAAAAACTTGGCATCTGCTCCATGTGACAGGCCACGCTGTCCTTGACCCATAATGCACAGGCACAGGCTGCTCGCACTTCCAGTCGGCACATGCGTACTTAGATCGCCACCTCTGAGTCACAGTCAGCTTCCATTTTCTTTTGGTCACAAAGGCCTGAATTTAGGAACTATTATAAAAAACAAACACAAATAAACGTAAATTGATTAAATAAAGCACTTCTGTTTACCTCCCCCTTCTAGTAATATCCCAGTTATTATTTACCTAGCTTTAAGCAACAGATATGCGTGAATTTACTTACCAATCTTCATGATTTATGCCATAAATAAACAGACAAAAGCACATTCATGCAATTTCAAATGAGATTTTGACAAATGCGTACCTTTTATGACACAATACATGACAAATTAGTAAATGATGCTTAGCAATTTCATGCAAATGAATGTCCCATGTCTGCTCGTGTGTGTGCATTCTATTCTATGTTGGTTAATTTCAAAACAACACGTTTAGTACATATTACTGTTATGGAAAGTTATTTTTACAAGGGGTATATAAACATTTTTGTTTCCACCTAGCTCTATCAACTTCCCCCTTTGGTGATTTTATCACCAAATATCTAACAAAATGTAGAATTTTTTATCTCAACATGTTTCAAATTCTTTTAATTAGTACGTGTTATATTTCTGTTTCCTCTAATTTCTTTCTATCTTGATAACACTTTTCTTTAAACTGTTCCATCTCAATATCACCTTATTCCCTTTCCCTGTCTTGTTTTTCTTCAATCTTTTTCTTCAAAGACCTTTTGATATTTCTTTTCTGTCTACATTGACAACTTAATCTCAAAACTAAGATCACTATTATTTTTACAGTTACTGGTATTATTATTTTCCGTATAATAGATCTACTTATTTCATAAAACCAATTTTTAACTGCTGTTAAACTTCTACCAAGTTTCTCAAGAACACCTTCAACTTCCTGTGGTTCTATTTCTTTATGCAATTGTGTAATATTTGTAATATATCTCTCGACGTTTTGACTTTTATCAGGAATGTAGGTACAACAGTGTTGTACCTTTATAATTCCACAAACTCCTCCTTCTTTTGCCAAATTTATATCTAAAGCAAGTCGATTTTGCATTACCATAATTCTCATGGCAAACATTTCCGTGTTAACCATTA
Organism: Lissotriton vulgaris; assembly: GCF_964263255.1. Classification (NCBI taxonomy): domain Eukaryota; kingdom Metazoa; phylum Chordata; class Amphibia; order Caudata; family Salamandridae; genus Lissotriton; species Lissotriton vulgaris. Next base: position 481,090,779 of record NC_141689.1, read on the forward strand.
AAAATCATCCAGCTGAGTCTGTTGATAATTGGTCTACTATTGTTGACAATTTTCTAATCGGGTTTGCATTAAATGATATGCCTGCTGCTGGTATTAGTGCCCCAAAAACATCACCTATTATTTCAATTACACTTTCTCTTATTCTACGACTTAGTGGTTTACCTATTTCGTGAATTCCATTTGTACCTCTATCAACATGAAAATTTTTAGGAAAGACCAAGCCGAGGTAACACGATCTGTCCCAGTGATCTGGTAATCTGTAATAAGCTTTGTTCCCACATAAAAAGTAAATTCCCCGAAAAACTGGGTCATTTCCACCTTTAAATCCCCATCCCCCTTTGATAATATAAGTATATTCACATTGACTTGCTCCCACAAAATAATTGTCATACACAGTGTTATCTCTTTGAATACATCATTTCCCTAACACTTTTGTACCTATATTTAAAGCCACATTTACATTATGTCCCTCAATATTATCATCTAAAAAATCCCACTTTGTAGATTTAGTCTGTTTCACTTTTTCTCGTCGCTTGTTGTCTTCTGTCCTCAACCATGTTCAAAAAAACTTTCTCTTCATTTCTCATTTTACAAGTCAAATTATGTTTAAAGGCATAATCATGTGTTAATTCCTGTGTTTCTAAGAAATATTCGCCAAAAATGTTGGCAGGCTTAATCTGATTTAGTTCAGCAACAATTTTCAGTTTCCAGTTCTATAACATAAACTTGTTATTACACAACAGGTTACTCCATATGTCAATGGTAAATGATGCTAAGTCATACCCTCAGAAACAGATGCTGTCAATTTCACACATACATAACAATCACTAGCATCCATTGTTCTTACATATTCAGATAATAATCTTGAAAAAAAAATTTTTTTTAAATCGCTGAGTGACTTATCTTGATGAATTTCAGGCCTATATACATGTAATTTTTCATTTTTCAAGTCATCATTTTTATCTTTCAAACTCTCAAATGCTTTCAATTTTTCAATATCAGGTGTAAATGGAATGATAATAGCAAGAATTAATCATATTAACATCAGTATTCCAGTCCAAATTAACCACATTTTACACCATTTTCTAAAAATGAAACATTTACATTTAATCAATTAATTAATAGCCATTTTTTTCACACAGCAATTTTCACAATCTTTTTACCCTCAATTGTCTCCTTGTCTCCTTTTAACCTTGTTTTCACTTACAATGTTCCCTTCAAGTTCAATTACAGCTTTTGTATATATATATATATATATATATTCACTGAAAAAACCATAGGTTTCACACCAGTTATAGTTAGGAATTAGCATTTAAAAAACCTATTAAAATCACTGAAAAAACCATAGGTTTTACACCAGTTATAGTTACCTGGAAATTTTACTGACATAAAACCATTGAAATTCCACGTTATAGTTAGTTGGACTCACTATAACTTGCGCGTGTAATGTACTGCTGATGACGTCATATATTACATCACTCATGACATGGTCAGTGACATCAATAATGACGCGTCGGGTCATGTGACCTGAAAATAACACTTTTGATTGGTTCACAACAGTTTTGTTTTCCAAATGATGAAAGACCCCACCTTTTTTCCTCATTTTCACTTTGTTCTTTGAGTGAAGAAGACCTGCATTGTGTAAGAAATGGCTTCACTGGTAGCAGCTGCAGGTGCATCTGCGCCACCACCACCTCCACCACCACCACAAGGACCACCACAAGACCACATTGGTGGTCATGAAGAAGAGGAGGATGAAGAGGAGCAGGAGGAGAGGCAATATCTGCCTGAGAACACTACCCCATACAAACCCAAAGAACATTTTATTTGGGAGTTTTTCAAAATGCCAAGGGGTGCCAAAAAAGTAAATGCAGCAAAGGTGACTTGCCTCATCTGTGACCAAGAACTGTCTAGAGGGAACCCAAACAGGAAATATTCGTTTGGGAAGGACACGATGATAAGGCACATGCAGAGGAAGCACCCAAACAATTATTCAAGAGCAGAAGTCAGGCAACTGAGCAAGAACCCTCCCCATCCTTCAACTTCAGGCACCTCCAACCAACCCACTCCATCAGGTGCAGAGGCTAGGGAGATGGTCCCTAATGTTCAAACCAAGTTTTCCAAATTTAAATGTGTTTGCATATATTGCAACAAAACTATATCTTATGGTGAGCAGAGCATCACTTTACTTAATCGAGCTGCAGACAACCATCACTGCAGCAAGCAACCTTAATTTTTTTCTATTTTTTTGCTCCAGTTGAGCTGTTTGCAATTCCGTCTTTTGTTTCACCCCAGAAAAACTACAGAAAAATATAAGATTGTTCTGAAAATCGCCCCCCAAAAAAAGTTCCAAAAAACAAAAAACAAAAAATATAAAACAAAAAGAAAAAAAAACAGTTATTTTCAGAACTACCTCCCATTTATATAAAATGAATTACATTTTTTAAACTCTGCCATTCTTTTTTCTCCACGGTGCGCTCCCTGGTGCGCTCCCCGGTGCGCTTACCGGGCGCTCCCCCCGCGCAAATCAATTTTTTTTTTTTTTTTTTTTGCCCAGCGGGACCCTTTTATAGCCCCCACATCAAACCTAGGGGGTCAGGGGGGTCTACCCTGCCCCCTTATGGTCAATTCCCCCTTTGTTTTGGCCACCTCTTGTGTCTCGATCCTACCGAGACACAAGATGGCGGCCGCTCCGGACTGTTTCGAATGTTTACAGACACCCAAGAACCAATCAGCTTTCTGCGCGCAAGTCGCGTGGCGCGCCCGGAGCGCTCCCCGGAGTCGAACTGGGGCACGCTTATAGATATAAATATTTTTTTGAACCTAAATTACTCAAAATCCACTGTAGCACATATCTTCAGACATAGCAAAGGCACATCGGGCTATCAGTCCCTACAATTTTGCCAAATTTGGTGTAAATCCATTCAGCCGTTCGGGCTAAAAGTGAGGTCGACCGCCCTATGGAAATTAACATGGGGAAAAACGCGTTTTGGGACCCCCCTTTTATCTCGGCCCCCGCTTGACGCATCCCCCCAAACTTTCAGGGAAGGACCGGAGCTCGACGAGGCCATTTTGAGGAAATTTTCAGGCAGATTCGTCAACCGGCACCAAAGTTATTCCAAATAGAATTTTGAGATTTAACATTGAAAAAAATCCTTACTATAACTACCTACTGGCGACCGCCAGTAGGTAACATGTATATATATATATATATATATACATGTTATATATATATATATATATATATAACATATATATATATATATATATATATATATATATATATATATATATATATACTTACCGGGACATTCTGTCGGGTGAAGGGCGCTGAGGAAGGCAATGCGCCGAAATGCATTCACCGCCACCGGACCGTGCGTTTCCGTTATTAAAGCTGCTCTGAAGTATATCTCCTCTGTGGTTGCCGCCTTCTTCTTCATGTGGATGGCTGTTTTGAATGAATATATATATATATATATATATATATATATATATATATATATATATTTCGAGCTCCGCAACTCTGCTACCGAGGACCGGCAGCAGAAAGCAACAAGACGGCACTCACAGCAGGTGTAAACCAAGTAGGTTTATTTAGCGCAAAAAGAATAAGGTCAGACGCGTTTCAGCACTTGCCTTCGTCAGTGTCAGCTGGCGTCGGCAGTGCAGCAATAGATAAGGCAAAAGTCATTGAAACAAAGGAAGGTTCAAAGGGTCAAATGAAAGCGCCATCTTGTAACGATGAAATCGCGCTATTTACAATTAACATTTCGCTTTTTTCTTTTGCAAGCAATGAAAGTAAATAAACTGAACATTCGTAACTTTACTATTATCGTGTTAAAAACTGATTACGCCCTGGATGGGCTATTAAACACAAATTACTACTACAGTGAAAATCTCCATTGCTTTCCTCATCATATCGTATGTTGGTGTACAGTAGAAGTAACACAATCCCCATAAAATCTAAGTCAATAGTAATAATAATTGGGGCCTGGATGGCCATAAACACACATACTAGTATTGACAAATCCACACAACATAAACCCTAACTAAAGGAAAGGGGTGTGGGGTGGGGGGGTGCTGTTCTTCTGAAACCAAATGATAACTACGTCTACTCTAAAGTGAACAAAGGATATTACAACAGACAGTGTCGTGGTTCAGAAACAAGTGGAAGTTTTCATAGGTGTGATAATAACTCCTCCCCTGCATTAAGTCCTCCTGGTGACTTCGTTTGGAGGTCGATAATATACCGAGACTCCAAACGTCTGAGTCGCCTTTTCAAGTCTCCACCCCTAACATCTTGAGGGATGCAGTCTAAGCTGAAAAAGCTGAGTTTTGTCCTGTCGCTGTCGTGGTGGCTAGCAAAATGCCGGGCCATTGGATAATTTTCACCCTTATTTGCAATGGCTCGTTGGTGCTCCAGGATTCTCAACTTAACTGCTTTCGTGGTGCTACCTACGTACATACGTTCGCAGGGGCACTTAAGACAGTATACCACAAATGTGGTTGAACAAGTAATGAACTTGTTGATTTTAACTTTTGAGTCCCTGTGTGGCACTTGATAGCTCAGTACCCTCTGACTGTTACTGCAGGCTTTGCATTTCCCGCATGGATACGAGCCATGCATCGCCTGCAGTTCTCCTTTGGATCTGCCCTTCGGTAGATGGCTAGTGACTAGTGTATCTCTTAAAGATCTTAATCTTCTAAAGGTAATCATAGGGTGTTGTTGCAGATCTTTCCCGATTACATTATCGGATTTCAAGATCCCCCAGTTCTTGGCCATGATGGCTCTGACCTTGTTAGCTGCCACTGAATAATTAGTGATCAGTCTAATAATGCCACTCCCTTCTTTAGGGCTATCTATCTTCTTGTCCTGTAGGAGGGTATCTCTGTTGACTTTCTCTGCCTTTTTCTCAGCTTGAAGGAGGGTAGATACGGAATAGCCGCGGGATTTAAAGCGTTTAACACTTTGTTGAGCGGCGTCTGTATAATCTCTCTCCAGAGAACTGTTACGCTTAATCCTTAACAGTTCCCCGTAGGGGATACTCTTAATCAGGGAGGTCGGGTGGCTGCTGCGCCCGTGGAGGACAGAGTTACCCGCCGTCTCTTTTCTAAAGAGGGCGGTCTGGATCTTGCCTGCGTCAACAAAAACTTTGAGATCTAAATAGTTAACCTCACTCTTGCTTATTGTACAGGTGAAATGCAGGTTAAGATCATTCTGATTCAGAATCCTAATGTAATCCATAGCTGAGTGTTCCGACCCCCTCCAAATAAGGAAGAGGTCATCAATATACCTCCTCCAGCATATCACCTTCTCCACCCAAGGGGTTTTGTCGTCTGCCCAGGCCACCTGCTTCTCCCACCAGCCCACGAAAAGATTCGCGTAACTGGGGGCGAAGCAGGTTCCCATCGCAGTCCCCCTTACTTGCCTGTATCGTTGATTCTCAAAAACAAAAATATTGTTATTCAGGCAAAACGATATAAAGTCTAGAATCATCTGACTGTGTTGCAAGTATCGGGCGGGTCGTAGATTCAGGAATGTCTTAACAGCTGCAATACCATCATGGTGACTGATGCTCGTGTAGAGGCTCGAGATGTCCATAGTAATCATCAAGAAGTCCTCCTCCCACTCCACGTCTTGTATCTGCCTCAAAAAATCCTTGGAGTCCTTAGTGTAGGAACTCAATTCAGTAACCCAAGGAGCCAGGAATGAGTCGATAAACTTCGACATGTTCTCAGTTAGCCCACCTATGGATGACACGATGGGCCTCCCTGGTGGTTGCGTGGGGTGTTTATGAATCTTGGGGAGGTGATAAAAACTCGGTAGTCTCGGTTGTTTGTTCTGTAGGTATGAGTATTCCTCCCTGTTTAGTATGCCTTTTCCATACCAGTGATCAACCAAGGAGTGGTAATTCCGGATACTCTCCTGATACTCACGTTCCGTTGCCGGCATGTAGTTGTTACAGTCTTGTAATTGAGAGAGGGCTTCCTTGCAATACTGATCACGCTTTAGGATAACAACGTTCCCGCCCTTATCTGAGGGCTTTATTACTATAGAGTCATCCTGTTGTAGACTTGTGATTGCTTTACGTTGTTGGAATGACAAATTCCAATGTATATCCTTCTTCCGTGCTTCTTCAGTTTGCGAAAGCTTTTGTATATATATATATATATTCACAGAAAAAACCATAGGTTATAGTGGATATATAGTTAGGAATTTGCATTTACAAAACCTTGAAAATTCAATGAAAAAACCATTGGTTTTAGGCCATATATAGTTAGGGATTTGCATTTACAAAACCTTATTTTACTCGCATAAAACCATTGAAATTCCATATATAGTTATAAGCGCTAACTATATATCGCGCACCCGCAATCCACTGCTGATGATGTCACATATTACATCATTCATGACATGGTCAGTGACATCACTGATGACATCACTGATGACATCTCAAATGACATCACTGATGACATCACTGATGACAACACCCAGTGACTGTATGTTTCTGTAAAGTTAAAATATGTCTTACATATTAAAGAATGAGTGGATGTATAAGTGTCTGGATGAAGGATTTAGTAGGTGCATGACTGACTGTATGAGTGAGTGATTAAATGTGTCTCACTGAGTGCATGGGTTAGTGACTAAACTGTCTTAATTTGTGCATCATTATGTCTGTTGTTCTGTAAACTGTTGCATGTGTTGATAAGTAGCTATATGAGTAACTATATGGGTTATTGATTGGTTGCCCAAGTATTTGTATGGGAGACTGAGTGTGTGTGTGGGTGGCTGGGAGGTGTATGACTCTGTGCATAGATGTGTGAGCAGTTGATTCACTAGATGTATGGTTTCAAAAGTGCATGTGGAAACAGCTGTATGGGCGGTTGACTGTGTGCATGAGTGTATTGGTGAGTGAATGGATATCTCAGTGCTACATGTCAAAGTAAGTACATATGTAAAACACAGTACATGTGAGAGTTGACATATATAAATAACTGTGCATAAGAGCCAGTGAATGTGTGAGTGGCTGTATGGATCATTGTGAACTTGTATCAGGGATTGTATAAGAGAGTAAATATGTGTTAGTATATGTTTGAATAAGTAAAGTTTGTATAACTGTATAGTTGAGGAAATGGAGGTGTGATTGATTCTTTGCATGACTAACTAGGTGTGTGAGTAACTCCATGGATGAGTGACAGTCTGTGAGTGTCTGTTTACACTGATTGTATCTAAGGTTATATTAGAGTCTGAAGAGGTTCATCGTATTATCACATGAATGATATCATCAGTGATGTGATCAGTAATGTCAAATGAGATGTCATCAGTGATGTCATCAGTGATGTCATTTGAGATGTCATCAGTGATGTCATTTGAGATGTCATCAGTGATGTCATCAGTGATGTCACTGACCATGTCATGAATGATGTAATATGTGACATCATCAGCAGTGGATTGCGGGTGCGCGATATATAGTTAGCGCTTATACCTATATATGGAATTTCAATGGTTTTATGCGAGTAAAATAAGGTTTTGTAAATGCAAATCCCTAACTATATATGGCCTAAAATCAATGGTTTTTTCATTGAATTTTCAAGGTTTTGTAAATGCAAATTCCTAACTATATATCCACTATAACCTATGGATTTTTCTGTGAATTTCATTGGTTTTTTAATAGCAAATATGAAAAGCTTTAAAATGTCAAGTACGTGATAGATAAAAACATTTTCGTATTTATGCACGCTGATGTGCTTTGAACGCTGCATCCCCCCCTCCCCTCTTTTGTCTTAGTAGTACTCTCTCTTTGCAGATAGTGAACGGTAGTTAACGCAAGCCTTTGCCCCCGTTGTAATCCGTCGTGCCTGCTTGTCTCTCCATTTGATTGATTGTTGTCCAAGCATTTACTGTTTTAGAATTGGTTCTCTTTGGATCATTCTCTATTTACAAACAAGCACAAAGTCGCAATACTCTGTTTAGTCTTTGCAGATAGTGAAAAATCGTGTAAAAAAATAAAAGTAATCGAGCAAAATCAGTAGGCCACTAATTGGATCTCTTTTTGACCTCGCTAAAATAGAAATATTAGGAACAACCCTTCATGAGAAATACGAAAATAGTGAGATGAACTGAGCTCCACACCATGAGGGCTGCAAGACAGCTCGGCTCCATCACCCATCCCGCACAAAATAACGACAAACCCTATGCAAATATTAAAAATATAGACAACACACCAGCAAAGAAACAGGGTAAAACATTTTATTAAAAAACTATTTACATAACGTTGGTTTATAAGATGATGTCAGTAGTGGACCGATGTGTGAATAGGTCGAAAGCAGCACAAGGCTCCAAGATCCGGATGGCAAGCTCCTGGATGTTGGGTGCCATAGTTCAGAGTTCTGAGTTTGAGCCTTTTTCAGTGCCTGTGCTTTGTTGAATCAAAATGGCGGCTTGACACAAAGCTGACTCAAGCGTTGCTACTGATGCTATGCAGACCAAAACTGGTTTTCAGTTTGTACATTTTTCTAGATTTTTCAATCCAAGTTTGGTTGACTTTGTAGAACGATGGCTTCAAATTTTCAACATACGGTGTGGTGGCGCTGACTGGGAGGGGGCGCTTCGCTCCTGCCCCCTCCCCAAGTAAGATTTTCATACGTGAAAGTACATTAATGGTTTTGGTCCCTGAGTTGCTTCGATGTCACTGCCATTCTCAAATGGCATAAGTTCTGGATGTTGGGTGCCATAGTTAAGAGTTCTGAGCAGTGCTTGTAACACTGTCTGAAGCTTATTTCCACCTACTGCAGCTTCACTATTCTCAAAGTAAGTGAGTGTCGTTTGTGGACCTGACTGCATTAGAAAACAATGTGATATGTTACCTTCCTAAACAGCTTGACGGAGGCCCCTGAGGGGCGGTGTGATAGCCATGGACTCGGAGAAGACGCTTGGCTCCGACACCCTCCCCAAGTCTTATAGCACTGGTGTAGCCTGAGATCGCCCCCGACATAGGCGGCCGGCTCCCGGGGTCCGGCGGAACTTTTTGCCTTTTGATGACTCTTCAATTCTGAACCTTGTCCCACAATCCGTTTGACCTGAAGACACGCTGTAGTGGGGCGCCCCTTTACCGTTTCAGTTGCCATTCCGCCCGCTTTTGCTACACTGTGCCTCTTCCGCCATTCAGCTGTTTACCGCCCGCTCTTGCGACTACAGCGTCTCGCTCATCATGTAGTTGACTTGCTCCCGCTCTTGCGGTGCAGCGATAGGCGGCTGCCACAGGACTCTCAAAATGGCGGCCGGCTCTTCGGTTTTGGGCCTGGTCCACTAAAATGGCCCTGGGACACCTTTGAACTCGGACGCTTCCCTGATAGGGCTTGGGTCCCATTCTCGAAAAGCGTCCCCTCAGCCGTGAAGATTCTACAAAAGTCTTGGGGGCTTCCGACTCCCGCAGGCTTCTGGTGGGGAGCGGCTGCCATGATTGCTCGTGGAATGGCCACGACGGAGCTACGAGATGGTAGTGGTCTCATGCTGACGCCAGCTTTAGTCTGAAACATCCAGAAACACTGTAGACTACCAATTCGATCAGTTCCGGTAGCGCCCCAACATGACCCGGAAGAGAAGAACTTGCCCTCCCCTCTTTGACTGATGGTTCTTGTTGCCTGTCCCCTCTGTTGTCATTTAACAGAACTTTTTGGACTGCTGAAAGGGGTTGTGTTCCGAACGCTGGTTGGTGGAAACATTTTGACTATATTCTTGACCTACGTTGTCGCGTAATGCGTTATATGACACGCCATGTTAGCGCACCCGGAAGTGATCCGAGGCGCGGCGCGCAGCGCGTAACGTAAGCATAACAGGTCATGTGACTTGTTAATAAAACTTTTCATTGATTCATTTTACTTTTGTTAATTTAATGATGAAAAGCTTGGTCATATGACCTAAAAATTACGCTTTTTATTGTTTTCTAACAATATTTTTTTTTCAAACATAAGTTATAATATTCCAGGCTAATGTACTTTCCCGGAAAATTTACAACTGTCTTGCAAGTAAAATATATTCCTTTTTCGAGAAAAAGGGCGTTTCTTCCTTCCATGACGGAGCCGTTGAGTAAAAGAGATTCCGCCTGCTGTCTTAGTCGCCGATACGCCTGATTATCAGATTCTTATCGATCACTTTATGTTGCAGACATGAAAAACACAACTGCCCTTGACCATTTATCTTTACTGCGTTCCTACATATTATACCTTTTATCCGTCATGTAATTGGACTGCTTTATTTCACTTGCCTTTTACTGATTCGAAAACAGTGACTAAAAGTAAAAACTTTACCAATGTAAATACTACTACTGTGTTTTGTTTTAAAAACCTTTATTGTGAAAATGTCAGTATACAAATACGGGCCTATAACCACGTGGGCCGGCCACGGAGCAAACTGAAATCGTATATGATGAGGAGACATTTACACTGTAGAAGAACGTAACGAGCGGGCCATTAAGTTGCAAGAACAAAGGTGTCTAACAGTTGCGGAATCGGTGGACGTACATTTTGTAATTAAAATAAGACAGGGCCACTTACAATAACATTTTCTAGATATACATTTGCGGGCAAGGAGTTACGAGTCCCATTTATACCGGCGCCATTTTGGGCGAGGCCGGGCAGGTCCAAGATATAGTCAAAATGTCTCCACCAACCATCGGCCAGACCAGAACCCCTTTCGGCCCTTTATGCTACAAGATGGTGTCTTCCATTCAGAAAATATTGTTGGCAGCATTTTGAAAGGAAACAGAAACAGCCGTTCTCCTAGTGAGTTTCACATTGTTACATTTAGGAAGAATGTTGAAGAGTAGTATGTGGAAAATCTGAAGCCATTTTTCTACAAACTCTCAATCAGACTTGGATGGAAAAAAAAAACCTGAAGAATGTACAAACTGAAAACCAATTTTTGTCTGTATAGCATCAACAGTAACTCTTGAGTCAGCTTTGTGTCAAGCCGCCATTTTCATTCAATCAATAGCGTCCCCCTGCACACATTCAGGGACCTGGTCGTGTCTTCAGATGAAACGGATTGTAGGAAAAGAAGCAGAAAGGAAAAGGAAAAAAGTTCCGCCGGACCTCGGGAGCCGGCCGCCTATGTCATGTGCGACCTTTGGCCACACCAGGGCAATAGTGAAGCTGCAGCAGGTGCAAATAAGCTTCAGACAGTCTTACAAGCACTGCTCAGAACTCTCAACTGAGGCACTCAACATCCAGGACTTGCCATTCGGATCTTGGCGCCTTGTGCTGGTTCCGACCTATTCACACATCGGTCCACTACTGACATCACCTCATAAGCCAGCGGGGCACCCCACACTGACTTTCGGCGCAGCATTGTAGGATGGCCACACCAGTGCGGCAACTTGCTGGACACGACCTCGGTGCCATCCGGATCTCGGCGCGTTCGAGTCACTGTACCGCAAGAGTGACCGGAACTCAGCTGAACACGCCGTCTTTCGGCGCAGCATTGTAGGATGGCCACACCAGTGCAGCAATTTGCTGGACACCACCTTGGGCAATAGTGAAGCTGCAAAAGGTGCAAATAAGCTTCAGACAGTCTTCAACTTACTCTGATTCTTATAATAAACTTCAGATAGTCTTACAAGCACTGCTCAGAACTCTCAACTATGGCACTCAACATCCAGAACTTGCCATTCGGATCTTGGCGCCTTGTGCTGGTTCCGACCTATTCACACATCGGTCCACTACTGACATCACCTCATAAGCCAACGGGGCACCCCACGCCGACTTTCGGCGCAGCATTGTAGGATGGCCACACCAGTGCGGCAACTTGCTGGACACAACATCGGGGCCATCCAGATCTCGGCGCGTTCGACTCACTGTACCGCAAGAGTGACCGCAACTCAGCTGGACACGCCGTCTTTCGGCGCAGCATTGTAGGATGGCCACACCAGTGCGGCAATTTGATGGACACCACCTCGGTGCCATCCGGATCTCGGCGCGTTCGAGTCACTGTACCGCAACAGTGACCGCAACTCAGCTGGACACGCCGTCTTTCGGCGCAGCATTGTAGGATGGCCACACCAGTGCGGCAATTTGCTGGACACCACCTCGGTGCCATCCGGATCTCGGCGCGTTCACGTCACTGTACCGCAACAGTGACCGCAACTCAGCTGGACACGCCGTCTTTCGGCGCAGCATTGTAGGATGGCCACACCAGTGCGGCAATTTGCTGGACACCACCTCGGAGCCATCCGGATCTCGGCGCGTTGTGCTGCCTTCGGCCTATTCGCACATCGGTCCGCTACTGACGCCGCCTCACGTGCCAACGGATTTTCTACGCTTTTGTAGCCCTATGCCGCATAACAGGTCATGTGACTTGTTTATAAAACTTTTCATTGGTTCATTTTACTTTTGGTTTCCTAAAGATGGAAGGCTTGGTCATATGACCTAAAAATAACACTTTTCATTGGTTTAGAACATTTTTTTTCCCAAACGATGAAAGCCCCACCTTGTTTCTGGATCATTCAGACTGAAGCTGGCGTCAGCATGAGAGCACCACCATCTCGTGGCTCCGTCGTGGTCATTCCGCGAGCAATCATGGCAGCCGCTCCCCACCGGAAGCCTGCGGGAGTCGGGGGCCCCCAAGACTTTTGTAGAATCTTCACGGCTGAGGGGACGCTTTTCAAGAATGGAGCCCAAGCCCTAGCAGGCAAGCGTCCGAGTTCCAAGGTGTCCCAGGGCCATTTCAGTGGACCAGGCCCAAAACCGAGGAGCCGTCCGCCATTTTGAGAGTCATGTGGCAGCCGCCTATCGCTGCACTGCAAGAGTGGGAGCAACTCAACAACATGGTGAGCGAGACGCTGTAGCCGCAAGAGCGGGCGCAACTCAGCTGGATGGCCGCCACCTGGGGAGGCCCGTTCACGCCGCCTCCCCCACGCCCCCCCCCCCGGGCCGCCGCACGCCAATTTTCGGAGCAGCATTGTAGGATACCAAAACCAGTGCGGCAGTTTACTGGACATCACCTGGGTGCCTGTCGTACATGTTGTGTCAGCCATGGGACACTGGACGCAGTGCCATCAACATCTCAACGCGTTCTGTTGCCTTGGGACTATTCGCACAACAGACCGCTACTGATGAGGCCTCCCCCCGCACCACCCGGGACGCCCCACGCTGTTTTTCTGTGCTGCATTGTAGGATCCCAAAACCAGTGCGGCACCCAGGCGACATCACCTGGGTGCCGTCCAGAACTCTGCACGTTGTGCTGCCTTGGGACTATTCGCACAAAAGACAGCTTCTAACCATTGTTGCTTTTTGGGTTGAAAAATGTTTAAATGTTTTTAGTTTTTGTTCCGTTCATTATAGTTAAAGTTAATAAAGTTTTATAATCTTACTTTGTTGGAGTGTTATCTATTTTTTTAAAAACGGGTGAATGGGGCCTTGAATCGGGTTATTGTCATGTGTGGGCTTTGGAAGTGTGCTGCTGCAGGATCGGACATTTCAAACTCAAATGCACGTTCTTTTTCTTACCTTTCCGAAGCATGGAGCGCAATAGCAGGCAGAGAAAGGGTGATGCACGTGTTGAACACTACCTGACCTGGCAAGTTGCTGGCAGTGCCCCCCCGCCCGCTCCTGAAAGAGGGCACACACACACCGCCGCCCCGAGTACTTCACAAATCTTTAAAAGACCATGCGCTTGTTCATGAGGCTTAAATGGTTTATCACCTCTTCTAGAACCCCTGCATCGACCCTCTGACGTTTCCTGGAAAAATTACCATGTAACACAATACCAAGCCCTGTCAGCTGAAACCCCCAAGGAATCGTGGGGCATATTATCAAGGGGGTTTATCTCCGCTTTTTTGGCTTTAAAAGCCATGAAAGCGGAGATAAAATTATCTCCCTATTACCAAGCTGTCGCTAACATCAGTTAGTGACAGCTAAAAGGAGATAGCGACCATCTTGGGCCCCGCTTTGCATGTCAGTGATACTTATCACTAATGACATGCAAAGTGGCGTGCCAAGATGTTAGCGACTGGAAACAGTCCCTAACATCGCTATCTCCTATTACCAACTTTTGGAGATATTCGCGCTAAGCGCGAATATCTCCAAAATCTAACACCTGCCCTGAGCAGTTATTAGCCATGTTATCCAATGGGAGGTGGATAACATGGCTAAGAGCATTTGCTCGATAATACATGAGTATCGCTGACTTTTCTGCGATAATAGCAAGGTTTATCTGCGATAAAAATCGCCGATGTGCGGCGATAATTTTTGTCTCTAAACAAGTTAGAGACAAAAATTATCGCTAGTTGTTCGTAATATGCCCCCGGGTTTTTGCTTGCAGAAATCGGGAGGCGGGAGACTAGCACTGAAATCAGTAGTCTCACGCCTGAATCGGGAGGGTTGGCATGTCTGAATTCTCTACAGCTGGGGCCATAAACTACATCCGCAGGGGTAGGTGATAGCCTGGGACCAGCCTGGCATCTAAAATGGCTGCCGTGCACGACAAAATTGTGGCATTGGCAAAAAGGCAAGATGGCGCAGCCGCTGGAAGAGATGTATCAACATATATCAGCCTCCTCAGCCACCCTCAGGAAACATAGGGGATTAGGATACGTCTCCCGCACCCCCTTATACCTAGTAATTTAAAGTAATTTAATTAACGAAGCACAAAATGGCGAATTCCCGTTTCACTACCAGTTTGCGGCCCAGTTCGCGGCCCGTGAAGCGCTTCTACCGTGAAAAATCTTTTTTTTTTCTTTTCCCCACAGGACCCTTTAATAACCCCAACAACATTCCTAGGGGGTCAAGAGGGGGATACCTTGCCCCCTTTCATTAAATTCCCCCTTCGTTTTTCACCTCTTCTTCTCTCTCGATCCTACCGAGAGACAAGATGGCGGCCGCTCCGGACTGTCACGCAGCAAAAAAAAAAAAAGCTCACGCACAGCCGCTGGAAGAGATGTATCAACATATATCAGCCTCCTCAGCCACCCTCAGGAAACATAGGGGATTAGGATACGTCTCCCGCACCCCCTTATACCTAGTAATTTAATTAACGAAGCACAAAATGGCGAATTCCCGTTTCGCTACCAGTTTGCGGCCCAGTTCGCGGCCCGTGAAGCGCTTCTACCGTGAAAAATCATTTTTTTTTTCTTTTCCCCACGGGACCCTTTAATAACCCCAACAACATTCCTAGGGGGTCAAGAGGGGGATACCTTGCCCCCTTTCATTAAATTCCCCCTTCGTTTTTCACCTCTTCTTCTCTCTCGATCCTACCGAGAGACAAGATGGCGGCCGCTCCGGACTGTTTAGAATGTTGACAGACACCGGAGAGCCAATCAGCTTTCTGCGCGCAAAGTTCCGAAACGCGAAAAGTAAGCGGACCGGATCGCTGCCCGGAGCGCTGTTACAGATATATATCTTGATTTAAACGTTAATTTCTCAAAATCCACTGAAGCACATATATTGAGACCTAGCAAAGGCACATCGGGCTAACAGTCCCTACAATTTTGCCAAGTTTCGTGCAAATCCATTCAGCCGTTCGAGCTAAAAGTGAGTCCAACCGCCCTATGGAAAACTCAATGTTAAAAACGCGTTTTGGGACCCCCCTTTTTTCTCAGCCCCCCCTTGACGAAACCCCACCAAATTTTCAGGGGCTGCTCAGAAACAAAATGTGCCATTTTCCTGAAAATTTCAGCCGATTCCGTCCACAAACGCCAAAGTTATTAGACATAGAATTTTCAAAAATCCCATAGGGAATTAATCCTAACTATATATACCTACTGGCGATAGCCAGTAGGTAATATATATATATATATATATATACATTTATATATATATATATATATATATATATATATATATATATATATATATATATATATATATATATTACCTACTGGCTATCGCCAGTAGGTATATACAGTTAGGATTTTTTCTCTATGGGACTTTTGAAAATTCTATGTCTAATAACTTTGGCGTTTGTGGACGGAATCGGCTGAAATTTTCAGGAAAATGGAACATTTTGATTCTGAGCAGCCCCTGAAAATTTGGGGGGGTTTCGTCAAGGGGGGGCCGAGAAAAAAGGGGGGTCCCAAAACGCGTTTTTTGCATTGAGTTTTCCATAGGGCGGTTGGACTCACTTTTAGCTCGAACGGCTGAATGGATTTGCACGAAACTTGGCAAAATTGTAGGGACTGTTAGCCCGATGTGCCTTTGCTAGGTCTCAATATATGTGCTCCAGTAGTTTTTGAGAAATTAACGTTCAAACCAAGATATATATCTGTAACAGCGCTCTGGGCAGCGATCCGGTCCGCTTACTTTTCGCTTATCGGAACTTTGCGCGCAGAAAGCTGATTGGCTCTCCGGTGTCTGTCAACATTCTAAACAGTCCGGTGCGGCCGCCATCTTGTCTCTCGGTAGGATCGAGAGAGAAGAAAAGGTGAAAAAGTAAGGGGGAATTTAATGAAAGGGGGCAAGGTATCCCCCTCTTCACCCCCTAGGAATGTTGTTGGGGTTATTAAAGGGTCCCGTGGGGAAAATAAAAAAAAAATGATTTTTCACAGTAGAAGCGCTTCACGGGCCGCGAACTGGGCCGCAAACTGGTAGCGAAACGGGAATTCGCCATTTTGAGCTTCGTTAATTAAATTACTAGGTATAAGTGGGTGCGGGAGACGTATCCTAATCCCCTATGTTTCCTGAGGGTGGCTGAGGAGGCTGATATATGTTGATACATCTCTTCCAGCGGCTGTGCGTGAGCTTTTTTTTTTTTTGCTGCGTGACAGTCCGGAGCGGCCGCCATCTTGTCTCTCGGTAGGATCGAGAGAGAAGAAAAGGTGAAAAACTAAGGGGGAATTTAATGAAAGGGGGCAAGGTATCCCCCTCTTCACCCCCTAGGAATGTTGTTGGGGTTATTAAAGGGTCCCGTGGGGAAAATAAAAAAAAAATGATTTTTCACGGTAGAAGCGCTTCACGGGCCGCGAACTTGGCCGCAAACTGGTAGCGAAACGGGAATTCGCCATTTTGAGCTTCGTTAATTAAATTACTAGGTATAAGTGGGTGCGGGAGACGTATCCTAATCCCCTATGTTTCCTGAGGGTGGCTGAGGAGGCTGATATATGTTGATACATCTCTTCCAGCGGCTGCGCCATCTTGCCTTTTTTTCGAATGCCACAATTTTGTCGTGCACGGCAGCCATTTTAGATGCCAGGCTGGTCCCAGGCTATCACCTAACCCTGCGGATGTAGTTTATGGCCCCAGCTGTAGAGAATTCAGACATGCCAATCCTCCTGATTCAGGCGTGTGACTACTGATTTCAGTGCTAGTCTCCCGCCTCCCGATTTCTGCAAGCAAAAACCCGGGGGCATATTACGAACAACTAGCGATAATTTTTGTCTCTAACTTGTTTAGAGACAAAAATTATCGCCGCACATCGGCGATTTTTATCGCAGATAAACCTTGCTATTATCGCAGAAAAGTCAGCAATATTCATGTATTATTGACCTAATGCTCTTAGCCATGTTATAACCTCCCATTGGATAACATGGCTAAGAACTGCTCAGGGCAGGTGTTAGATTTTGGAGATATTTGCGCTTAGCGCGAATATCTCCAAAAGTTGGTAATAGAAGGTAGCAATGTTAGGGACTGTTTCCAGTCGCTAACATCTTGGCACGTCACTTTGCATGTCATTAGTGATAAATATCACTGACATGCAAAGCGGGGCCCAAGATGGTCGCTATCTCCTTTTAGCTGTCACTAACTGGTGTTAGCGACAGCTTGGTAATAGGGAGATAATTTTATCTCCGCTTTCATGGCTTTTAAAGCCAAAAAAGCGGAGATAAACCCCCTTGATAATATGCCCCACGATTCCTTGGGGGTTTCAGCCGACAGGGCTTGGTATTGTGTTACATGGTAATTTTTCCATGAAACGTCAGAGGGTCGATGCAGGGGTTCTAGAAGAGGTGATAAACCATTTAAGCCTCATGAACAAGCGCATGGTCTTTTAAAGATATGTGAAGTACTCGGGGCGGCGGTGTGTGTGTGCCCTCTTTCAGGAGCGGGCGGGGGGGCACTGCCAGCAACTTGCCAGGTCAGGTAGTGTTCAACACGTGCATCACCCTTTCTCTGCCTGCTATTGCGCTCCATGCTTCGGAAAGGTAAGAAAAAGAACGTGCATTTGAGTTTGAAATGTCCGATCCTGCAGCAGCACACTTCCAAAGCCCACACATGACAATAACCCGATTCAAGGCCCCATTCACCCGTTTTTCAAAAAATAGATAACACTCCAACAAATTAAGGTTATAAAACTTTATTAACTTTTAACGATAATGAACAGAACAAAAACTAAAAACATTTAAACATTTATTAACACAAAAAGCAACAATGGTTAGAAGCTGTCTTTTGTGCGAATAGTCCCAAGGCAGCACAACGTGCAGAGTTCTGGACGGCACCCAGGTGATGTCGCCTGGGTGCCGCACTGGTTTAGGGATCCTACAATGCTGCTCCGAAAATTGGCGTGGGGCGTCCCGGGTGGGGCGGGGGGAGGCCTCGTCAGTAGCGGTCTGTTGTGCGAATAGTCCCAAGGCAGCACAACGTGCAGAGTTCTGGACGGCACCCAGGTGATGTCGCCTGGGTGCCGCACTGGTTTAGGGATCCTACAATGCAGCACAGAAAAACAGCGTGGGGCGTCCCGGGTGGTGCGGGGGGAGGCCTCGTCAGTAGCGGTCTGTGTCCAGTGTCACATGGCTGACACAACATGTACGACAGGCACCCAGGTGATGTCCAGTAAACTGCCGCACTGGTTTTGGTATCCTACAATGCTGCTCCGAAAATTGGCGTGCGGCGGCCCGGGGGCGTGGGGGAGGCGGCGTGAACGGGCCTCCCCAGGTGGCGGCCATCTAGCTGAGTTGCGCCCGCTCTTGCGGCCACAGCGTCTCGCTCACCATGTAGTTGAGATGCGCCCGCTCTTGCGGTGCAGCGATAGGCGGCTGCCACAGAACTCTCAAAATGGCGGCCGGCTCTTCGGTTTTGGGCCTGGTCCACTAAAATGGCCCTGGGACACCTTGGAACTCGGACGCTTGCCTGCTAGGGCTTGGGCTCCATTCTCGAAAAGCGTCCCCTCAGCCGTGAAGATTCTACAAAAGTCTTGGGGGCCCCCGACTCCCGCAGGCTTCCGGTGGGGAGCGGCTGCCATGATTGCTCGCGGAATGACCACGACGGAGCCACGAGATGGTGGTGCTCTCATGCTGACGCCAGCTTCAGTCTGAATGATCCAGAAACAAGGTGGGGCTTTCATCGTTTGGGAAAAAAAATGTTCTAAACCAATGAAAAGTGTTATTTTTAGGTCATATGACCAAGCCTTCCATCTTTAGGAAACCAAAAGTAAAATGAACCAATGAAAAGTTTTATAAACAAGTCACATGACCTGTTCTGCGGCATAGGGCTACAAAAAGCGTAGAAAATCCGTTGGCACGTGAGGCGGCGTCAGTAGCGGACCGATGTGCGAATAGGCCGAAGGCAGCACAACGCGTCGAGATCCGGATGGCACCGAGGTGGTGTCCAGCAAATTGCCGCACTGGTGTGGCCATCCTACAATGCTGCGCCGAAAGACGGCGTGTCCAGCTGAGTTGCGGTCACTGTCAGTAGCGGACCGATGTGCGAATAGGCCGAAGGCAGCACAACGCGTCGAGATCCGGATGGCACCGAGGTGGTGTCCAGCAAATTGCCGCACTGGTGTGGCCATCCTACAATGCTGCGCCGAAAGACGGCGTGTCCAGCTGAGTTGCGGTCACTGTTGCGGTACAGTGACTCGAACGCGCCGAGATCCGGATGGCACCGAGGTGGTGTCCAGCAAATTGCCGCACTGGTGTGGCCATCCTACAATGCTGCGCCGAAAGACGGCGTGTCCAGCTGAGTTGCGGTCACTGTTGCGGTACAGTGACTCGAACGCGCCGAGATCCGGATGGCACCGAGGTGGTGTCCAGCAAATTGCCGCACTGGTGTGGCCATCCTACAATGCTGCGCCGAAAGACGGCGTGTCCAGCTGAGTTGCGGTCACTGTTGCGGTACAGTGACTCGAACGCGCCGAGATCCGGATGGCACCGAGGTGGTGTCCAGCAAATTGCCGCACTGGTGTGGCCATCCTACAATGCTGCGCCGAAAGACGGCGTGTCCAGCTGAATTGTGGTCACTGTTGCGGTACAGTGACTCGAACGCGCCGAGATCCGGATGGCACCGAGGTGGTGTCTAGCAAATTGCCGCACTGGTGTGGCCATCCTACAATGCTGCGCCGAAAGACGGCGTGTCCAGCTGAGTTGCGGTCACTGTTGCGGTACAGTGAGTCGAACGCGCCGAGATCTGGATGGCCAAGTTTCAAGTTTCATCTGGCAGTTTTTCTCCATCCCTCCTGGATCAAAGAAGGTGAATGCTATGCTGTCCTATGGCAACATGAGCATCAAACTGATGAATACGGCATTCGAAAATCATAAATGCCCTAATGCACCCAAGAAGTAATTTTTTTTTTGCTCCAGTTGAGCCGTTTTCAATGCCTGTTTTTTGTTGTTTCCCCTCCATCAAGAACAAAACAAAAATACAAGGCGCTAAGATCCGAATGGCAAGTCCTGGATGTTGAGTGCCTCAGTTGAGAGTTCTGAGTAGTGCTTGTAAGACTATCTGAAGTTTATTATAAGAATCAGAGTAAGTTGAAGACTGTCTGAAGCTTATTTGCACCTGCTGCAGCTTCACTAGGTCCGGCGGAACTTTTTGCCTTTTCTTTTCTGCTTCTTTTCCTACAATGCGTTTCATCTGAAGACACGACCAGGTCCCTGAATGTGTGCAGGGGGACGCTATTGATTGAATGAAAATGGCGGCTTGACACAAAGCTGACTCAAGCGTTACTGTTGGTGCTATACAGACTAAAATTGGTTTTCAGTTTGTACATTCTTCATGTTTTTTTTTTCCATCCAAGTCTGATTGAGAGTTTGTAGAAAAATGGCTTCAGATTTTCCACATACTACTCTTCAACATTCTTTCTAAATGTAACTATGTGAAACTCACTAGGAGAACGGCTGTTTCTGTTTCCTTTCAAAATGCTGCCACCAATATTTTCTGAATGGAAGACACCATCTTGTAGCATAAAGGGCCGAAAGGGGTTCTGGTCTGGCCGATGGTTGGTGGAGACATTTTGACTATATCTTGGACCTGCCCGGCCTCGCCCAAAATGGCGCCGGTATAAATGGGACTCGTAACCCCTTGCCCGCAAATGTATATCTAGAAAATTTAATTGTAAGTGGCCCTGTCGTATTTTAATTACAAAATGTACGTCCACCGATTCCGCAACTGTTAGAGACCTTTGTTCTTGTCACCTAATGGCCCGCTCGTTACGTTCTTCTACAGTGTAAATGTCTCCTCATCATATACGATTTCAGTTTGCTCCGTGGCCGGCCCACGTGGTTATAGGCCCGTATTTGTATACTGACATTTTCACAATAAAGGTTTTTAAAACAAAACACGGTAGTAGTATTTACATTTGTATATTTTTTACTTTTAGTGACTGTTTTCGAATCAGTAAAAGGCAAGTGAAATAAAGCAGTCCAATTACATGACGGATAAAGGGTATAATATGTAGGAACGCAGTAAAGATAAATGGTCAAGGGCAGTTGTGTTTTTCATGTCTGCAACATAAAGTGATCGATAAGAATCTGATAATCAGGCGTATCGGCGACTAAGACAGCAGGCCGAATCTCTTTTACTCAACGGCTCCGTCATGGAAGGAAGAAACGCCCTTTTTCTCGAAAAAGGAATATATTTTACTTGCAAGACAGTTGTAAATTTTCCGGGAAAGTACATTAGCCTGGAATATTATAACATATGTTTGAAAAAAAAATATTGTTCGAAAATAATAAAAAGCGTAATTTTTAGGTCATATGACCAAGCTTTTCATCATTAAATTAACAAAAGTAAAATGAACCAATGAAAAGTTTTATTAACAAGTCACGTGACCTGTTATGCTTACGTTACGCGCTGCGCGCCGCGCCTCGGATCACTTCTGGGTGCGCTAACGCGGCGTGTCATAAAACGCATTACGCGACAACGTAGGTCAAGAATATAGTCTAAATGTCTCCACCAACCAGCGTTCAGAACACAACCCCTTTCAGCAGTCCAAAAAGTTCTGTTAAATGACAACAGAGGGGACAGGCAACAAGAACCATCAGTCAAAGAGGGGAGGGCAAGTTCTTCTCTTCCGGGTCATGTTGGGGCGCTACCGGAACTGATCGAATTGGTAGTCTATAGTGTTTCTGGATGTTTCAGACTAAAGCTGGCGTCAGCATGAGACCACTACCATCTCGTAGCTCCGTCGTGGCCATTCCACGAGCAATCATGGCAGCCGCTCCCCAGCAGAAGCCTGCGGGAGTCGGAAGCCCCCAAGACTTTTGTAGAATCTTCACGGCTGAGGGGACGCTTTTCGAGAATGGGACCCAAGCCCTAGCAGACAAGCGTCCGAGTTCCAAGGTGTCCCAGGGCCATTTTAGTGGACCAGGCCCAAAACCGAAGAGCCGGCCGCCATTTTGAGAGTCCTGTGGCAGCTGCCTATCGCTGCACCGCAAGAGCGGGCGCATCTAAACTACATGGTGAGCGAGACGCTGTAGTCGCAAGAGCGGGCGGTAAACAGCTGAATGGCGGAAGAGGCACAGTGTAGCAAAAGCGGGCGGAATGGCAACTAAAACGATAAAGGGGCGCCCCACTACAGCTTGTCTTCAGGTCAAACGGATTGTGGGACAAAGTCCAGAATTGAAGAGTCATCAAAAGGCAAAAAGTTCCGCCGGACCCCGGGAGCCGGCCGCCTATGTCGGGGGCGATCTCAGGCTACACCAGTGCTATAAGACTTGGGGAGGGTGTCGGAGCCAAGCGTCTTCTCCGAGTCCATGGCCATCACACCGCCCCTCAGGGGCCTCCGTCAAGCTGTTTAGGAAGGTAACATATCACATTGTTTTCTAATGCAGTCAGGTCCACAAACGACACTCACTTACTTTGAGAATAGTGAAGCTGCAGTAGGTGGAAATAAGCTTCAGACAGTGTTACAAGCACTGCTCAGAACTCTTAACTATGGCACCCAACATCCAGAACTTATGCTATTTGAGAATGGTAGTGACATCGAAGCATCTCAGGGACCAAAACCATTAACGTACTTTCACGTATGAAAATCTTACTTGGGGAGGGGGCAGGAGCGAAGCGCCCCCTCCCAGTCAGCGCCACCACACCGTATGTTGAAAATCTGAAGCCATCGTTCTACAAAGTCAACCAAACTTGGATTGAAAAATCTAGAAAAATGTACAAACTGAAAACCAGTTTTGGTCTGCATAGCATCAGTAGCAACGCTTGAGTCAGCTTTGTGTCAAGCCGCCATTTTGATTCAACAAAGCACAGGCATTGAAAAAGGCTGAAATTCAGAACTCTAAACTATGGCACCCAACATCCAGGAGCTTGCCATCCGGATCTTGGAGCCTTGTGCTGTTTTCGATCTATTCACACATCGGTCCACTACTGACATCATCTTATAAACCAACGTTATGTAAATAGTTTTTTAATAAAATGTTTTACCCTGTTTCTTTGCTGGTGTGTTGTCTATATTTTTAATATTTGCATAGGGTTTGTCGTTATTTTGTGCGGTATGGGTGATGGAGCCGAGCTGTCTTGCAGTCCTCATGGTGTAGAGCTCAGTTCATCTCACTATTTTCGTATTTCTCATGAAGGGTTGTTCCTAATATTTCTATTTTAGCGAGGTCAAAAAGAGATCCAATTAGTGGCCTACTGATTTTGCTCGATTACTTTTATTATTTTACACGATTTTTCACTATCTGCAAAGACTAAACAGAGTATTGCGACTTTGTGCTTGTTTGTAAATAGAGAATGAACCAAAGAGAATCAATTGTAAAACAGTAAATGCTTGGATAACAATCAATCAAATGGAGAGACAAGCAGGCACGACGGATTACAACGGGGGTAAAGGCCTGCGTTAACTACCCTTCAGTATCTGCAAAGAGAGAGTACTACTAAGACAAAAGAGGGGAGGGAGGGGGGGTGCAGCGTTCAAAGCACATCAGCGTGCATAAATACGAAAATGTTTTTATCTATCACGTACTTGACATTTTAAAGCTTTTCATATTTGCTATTAAAAAACCAATGAAATTCACAGAAAAAACCATAGGTTATAGTGGATATATAGTTAGAAATTTGCATTTAGAAAACCTTGAAAATTCAATGAAAAAACCATTGGTTATAGTCCATATATAGTTAGGAATTAGCATTTACAAAACCTTATTTTACTCGCATAAAACCATTGAAATTCCATATATAGTTAGATGCGCTAACTATATATCGCGCACCCGCAATCCACTGCTGATGATGTCACATATTACATCATTCATGACATGGTCAGTGACATCACTGATGACATCACTGATGACATCTCAAATGACATCACTGATGACAACTCAAATGACATCACTGATGACATCTCAAATGACATCACTGATGACATCACTGATGACAACTCAAATGACATCACTGATGACATCTCATTTGTCATCACTGATCACATCACTTATGTGATAATACAATGAACCTCTTCAGACTCTAATATAACCTTACATACACTCAGTATAAACAGACACTCACAGACTGTCACTCATCCATGGAGTTACTCACACACCTAGTCAGTCATGCAAAGAATCAATCACACTTCCATTTCCTCAACTATAAAGTTATACACATCTTACTTATTCAAACATATAATAACACATATTTATTCTCTTATATAATCCCTGATACAAGCTCACATTGATCGATACAGCCACTCACACATTCACTGGCTCTTATGTTCAGTTATTTATATATCTCAACTCTCACATGTATTGTGTTTTACATACGTACTTACTTGCACATGTAGCAATGAGAAATCCATTCACTCACCAACACACCCATGCATAGTCAACCGCCCATATAGCTGTTTCCATATGCACTCTTGAACTCATACTCCGAGTGAATCAACTGCTTACACATCTATGCACAGAGTCACGCACCTCCCAGCCACCCACACACACACTCAGCCTCCCATTCAAATACTTGGGCAACCAATCAATAACCCATATGGCCACTCTTATAGCTACTGATCAACACATGCAGCAGCTTACACAACAAGAAACATACTGATGCACAAATTAAGACAGTTTAGTCACTAACCCATGCACTCAGTGAGACACATTTAATCACTCACTCATACAGTCAGTCATGCACCTACTAAATTCTTCATCCAGACACTTATACATCCACTCATTCTTCAATATGTGAAACATATTTAAACTTTACAGACACATACAATCATTTGAGTTGTCATCAGTGATGTCATTTGAGATGTCATCAGTGATGTCATCAGTGATGTCACTGACCATGTCATGAATGATGTAATATGTGACATCATCAGCAGTGGATTGCGGGTGCGCGATATATAGTTAGCGCATCTAACTATATATGGAATTTCAATGGTTTTATGCGAGTAAAATAAGGTTTTGTAAATGCTAATTCCTAACTATATATGGACTATAACCAATGGTTTTTTCATTGAATATATATATATATATATATATATATATATATATATATATATATATATATATATATATATATATATATATATATATATATATATGTGTATAATGTCACAGATTTAGGCTCTTTTTGGGATCAGTCCCATCGTCGGTTGGTGCAACGCCGGCAAGAACCCAACGCCGGAAAATTTAGCTCCTGTTTCTTTCCATTCTGAAAATTGCACACTCGGAGGCTAAGTGTAAATCACCAAGATTTTATTACCCCAACACTGCTACGCGTTTCGACACCGTGGTGTCTTGATCACGCAATATTAGATAATCTAAATTAATTTAACTTGTAATGAAAAGAGTTGAATGATTTGTGCAGCACCACAGGCATTGCTAGAAATGAGTTTTGTTTGTTTGTAATGAGCATTATTTCACTATTCAAAGATGGCGCTTTAATTATGGTAATTGTCCGTTTTTACTTTCAATGAATAATGCTTTAATTTACTTCCGCCTTGCCGTCGCCAGCTGACACTGACGAAGGCAAGTGCTGAAACGCGTCTGTTTTTTGGATTTGTGCACAAATAACCCGTAATTGGTACTCCCCACATATCTCATTTTGCAGGGACAATTTAGGATGTACACTGCAAAGGTTGTGCTACAGGTCAGAAATTGATTGATGGTTTTATTTCTGTTGGAACCTGGTGTTGTAAATTCTTTTACCATTTTACTTGATTTACACGCTCTGCAGGGGCCACAGGGGTAAAAACCTTTCAGGTTGTGTATATTCGTACTTCTCTTGTCGGAAATATCCCCTCTGACCAATAGATCCCGGAGGCTCTTCCCTTTAAGGTAAGTTACAGATGGTCTAGTCCCTATCTCATGTCCTATGACTGTATCAGTTTGCAAAATACCCCAATTTCTATTGAGGATGCAATGTACTTTTTGAGAATCATGGTTAAATGTAGTAATGAGTCTCGTTATACTGGTTTTTGTATTCTCCTTCTGTTTTTCTTCAAGTATTGTACTACATGACATGTCAGAAATTTTACTGATTTCTTTTTTCAGAACCCATTCAGAGTATCCTCTCTCCCTGAACCTTTCAAGCATCAGGGCTTGTTCAACTGCATAGAGTTCCTCAGTGCTGCAGATTCTTTTTGCCCTCAGTAACTCCCCATATGGAATGCTCCATTTTAAGGCATCTGGGTGAGCACTGAGGGCATGTAGAAGACTAATCCCAGCTGTATCTTTTCTATGGAGACGTGTTTCTAGTTTCCCATCCTGTATCATTACAACAGTGTCCAAAAATTCTATTTGGGGTTTACTCATGGTAGAGGTAAGTTGGATGTTATATATATTCATATTGAATTTCTCTATGAATTGTATAGCGTCCTGCTCTGATCCATTCCATATAATGAAAAGATCGTCAATGTACCTTAGCCAGACCTTGACATAGTCAAAGTCTAAACCAAGGTTAACATCTATCCTTATTTCTTCCTCCCATTTGCCCAGGAAAAGGTTAGCTAGACTCGGTGCAAAGGAAGAACCCATTGCGGTCCCCCACACCTGTCTGAATAGATCTCCGTCAAACTTAAAGATGTTATTAGACAGGCAGATTTTCATCATCTCCAAGATCATGCACGAATGTTGTGAGTAACACAACTCACGTGATTTTAGATAATATGAGCATGCTTGAATTCCCTGATCATGTTTGATAATAGTGTACAATGAGCACACATCAAGTGTTATTAACATGCATTCTTCCGTTCATTGTATATCATTAACTTTCAAAAGGAAATCTTTTGTATCCTTGATGTAGGACGGTAATATTGATACATAGTCTTTAAGATAATGATCTATGTATTTTGACATATTCTCATTGACACTTTCTATAGACAACACTATAGGTCTGCCTGGTGGGTTCATGGGATCTTTATGTATCTTTGGTAGAAGATAAAAGATTGCCAATTTAGGGTAATCTTTCTTTAAAAAGCAGAATTCCGGCCAGGTGAGGAGCCCCTCCTCCTGCCATGATGTCAGCTTCTCCCATGTGCTAACCACACTGTTGTAATATTCGATCGTATTGCTTCTGCAGTAAAAGTTGTTGTTATTAAGCTGTTGCAATGCTTCATTGATGTATAGACTTTTCCCCCATAGCACCACATTACCCCCCTTATCAGAGGGTCTAATGACCAAATCCTTGTCCTGCGCTAGGGAGATAATAAAATCTCTCTGGGACCTTGTAAGGTTGTAATTTACTTTGTTGTTTCTTTTATTTTTTTGTTTTCTAAGTTCTTGGACAACTACGTCCTGAAAAGTATCTAAGGAGTCATGTGGCATTACTGGGAAAAAAATTGACTGAGGTCTAAACGATGTGCATGCTGCTTGTCCCGTATTTAGTTCTTCACTTGTATAGTATATATTAATTTCTTGCGTATTAGGGGGTGTATCCGTTAGTTCACACATGTGTTGAGACAACAATAATAACTCTCGCTGAGATTCAGGAATCACTTCTTGTGGGTCCTCTGTTGTCACTCCTCCCTGTGCTCTATTAATCCCGAAGAGAGTATGCCACTTTTTGAGCTTCAACTTCCGAATGAATTAAAAAATGTCTATTCTTGTATTGGAGTAATTGAACAGTTCAGTTGGACAAAAGGTCAAACCTAGACATAGTGTTTTTTTTCTCAATGTCAGTTCGTGTTCTTGAGGACAGATTGATTATGGTTTTATTTACCATGGCCATATCCATTATTATTTTCTTTTGTTGTAGCCTCCGCGTTTGGCTCCCATTGGCTTTCTTTTTGTTTCTATAAACAAGAAGGGTGTGTGGGGGTCAAGGGGAAAGTTTTATGACCTGACTGCTCGCTCCCCAATTACAAGATACAAAACACAGAAGAGCAGATCAAGTCAGAAAAAGAGTGTGTGCCTACAACAGTAGCCGTGTGATACTGGTGGTGCATGCGTGAGACAAGGGTTGCCAAAACCATTGGTTGGAAGTCGAGGGAGGCTGACAAGATTCCCATCAGACCACCCATGCGGTGGAGTTTGCGTCATGTGGGAAAGGTTTTGTCATGCCGTCCCACAACCGACCATATAGTGCCGGTGCAGGGATGGAGGTAAAAATATCATCATAGGCATGCATCCTAAAGTGATGAAAAACCGAGAAGAGTGCAGTGCTCAAATAATAGTGAGAATGAAATTAAAAATTCTTAAAAATCCGGACTCCTGGAGGCATTGCGACAGAAGTGCGGGTGTCAAAAGATTAAAAAGGCACGCTGGGTAGCATGGCTACCCTCTAGCGCAGTGTAATGTGGTCGACATGTTTCTGCTTAAGGGCATCTCGCCCAGCTTTCTTCAGGACCGATGACAAGAAGTCAGCTACTGCAACTACATACAAAGTGTATAGAAGATGATAAAACTGTACTGACAAAGTTACTTTAATATCGAGGGTATGAATACTTAAGTGTCCACTGTAGGGAGAGAAATGAATCTTCTTCCTGTTGACAAGCAAAAGACACTGTATCAGACAACACCAAGTAAGACACACACAACACAGCGCGTACACATAGAAACCGTGCAGGCACACATACATGAAAAATATGATTTTCACATGAAATTAAAGCATATATGCTTGATCACACCAAGGCATTTCCTCAGCGCGATACTCACCCAGCTTTGTGTGGGTGACGGCCTCACCTCACCCGGCAACCGCTCGGGAGGAAGAGGCCCCGCTCTGTAGTGTAGAAATAGAAGACTCAGTAAGCACTAAACTTTACCGTGTCTTAGCCAAATGACTTACACTGAGACCCAACGAACGTGTGATAGTGACCCCCCCACCAAACCCACCACTGACAGTGCCCAGGGCACGTACATCTCACATATTAAATGACACTCAAGGAATAATAGTAATATAGCTATTAATGTGGAGTGAGACCTGTTAATGTCCATGGCCAGTTGGCAAACGGAACGCTAAGGTGCTAGTAAAATGTTACGACCTATGTCTATAACTGGAAAGGGTTTCCATGTGTCCAGTATTAGGATATAAGGGAAACAAACAGATAACCTCCCTCACCTCCACTTCCGCTCGCTGACAGTACCGAGGTACCGACGGAGAGGTGAGACGCTCGACTATCCAGAACCTTGCTTCTTTAATTTATCAGCATTTAATCTTCTGTTAAGTGTACTGGGATGTGGGAGCTCAGAGAGTCTTACACTGGCCATAGACTCTGCGCTGAGAGAGGGAGGTTATCTGTTTGTTTCCCTTATAGCACCTTAGCGTTCCGTTTGCCAACTGGCCATGGACATTAACAGGTCTCACTCCACATTAATAGCTATATTACTATTATTCCTTGAGTGTCATTTAATATGTGAGATGTACGTGCCCTGGGCACTGTCAGTGGTGGGTTTGGTGGGGGGGTCACTATCACACGTTCGTTGGGTCTCAGTGTAAGTCATTTGGCTAAGACACGGTAAAGTTTAGTGCTTACTGAGTCTTCTATTTCTACACTACAGAGCGGGGCCTCTTCCTCCCGAGCGGTTGCCGGGTGAGGTGAGGCCGTCACCCACACAAAGCTGGGTGAGTATCGCGCTGAGGAAATGCCTTGGTGTGATCAAGCATATATGCTTTAATTTCATGTGAAAATCATATTTTTCATGTATGTGTGCCTGCACGGTTTCTATGTGTACGCGCTGTGTTGTGTGTGTCTTACTTGGTGTTGTCTGATACAGTGTCTTTTGCTTGTCAACAGGAAGAAGATTCATTTCTCTCCCTACAGTGGACACTTAAGTATTCATACCCTCGATATTAAAGTAACTTTGTCAGTACAGTTTTATCATCTTCTATACACTTTGTATGTAGTTGCAGTAGCTGACTTCTTGTCATCGGTCCTGAAGAAAGCTGGGCGAGATGCCCTTAAGCAGAAACATGTCGACCACATTACACTGCGCTAGAGGGTAGCCATGCTACCCAGCGTGCCTTTTTAATCTTTTGACACCCGCACTTCTGTCGCAATGCCTCCAGGAGTCCGGATTTTTAAGAATTTTTAATTTCATTCTCACTATTATTTGAGCACTGCACTCTTCTCGGTTTTTCATCACTTTAGGATGCATGCCTAGGTTGATTTCTTTTTGTTTCCCCTTTGTCTGAGCTTGAGCCATCTTCGTTTGGAGCAGCCCTGCCTCTTGCTCTTCCTCTGCCGCGGCGTACTCCTTGTGCCCCCTCGGTGTTGTTTGTGCTGTTTGGGCTTGTTTGATTCGTTGTGACCTCAGCACCCGAAATTTGTCTAAAAAATGTGTGCATTTTGTTATTATTTCCACACTTGACGATGTACTCACTGTCCTCACTGAAGCTTCCGTATCAGTATCGCTACTCCCCTCTGGGGCGGTTTGATGTTCCTGTACTACAGCTTCAGCTATCTGTGGTTTTTGCATAGTTCCTTGATTATAAAGATGATCGTATTTAGGACTGTAGGTCAAGATTCTGCCACACTCATTATCCCCACAGTCTCTATGTAGTTTTCTTTGTTTACGGAATTTGATGTCATCTTCATATTTCTTGAGTCGTGCTTTGAGGTCTTCTCTGAATCTGTTGATTTCCTCTTGTTTACCTATTTTTGCCAATTCTTCATCCATTTCCTTTATCTCCTTCAGTAATAGCTCCCAATCTTCCCAGGCATATTTTATTAAGATATTCAGCATTGTTCTTGAGCTATTTGCTGAATTACTAGCCCAATCTTCAAGCATTTGTGGATTGGGAGATTCGTGAGATGGTGTGATGTAAATTCGCAATCCCCTCGGTACCATGCCCTTGTCCACATAGTTTTGAAGGGCCACCCCCCCTGTTCCTTTCTTTGAAAATAGGATGTCGTATAACAGGGATCTGCTACTCCAACTACGTCCACTTACTTCAGTAAGCTGCTGTCACCATTTCCACCCCCTGGAAACTCCTCGCCGCTGCCCGTATTGTAAAACTGAGATCATCAACCCTTCGACCAAACCTGCCTTTAGAAACTACCGCATGTTTCTTCTTAAGTGCAGGTCCATTCCAAAACACAGTTTAGAAATAGCCTTGCTGTTGGACGAACTCGCCCCTGACTCAATTTTCATGACCGAAACCTGGCTGACCCAAGATTCCGAGCCGGATGTGGTTCAAGCCCTTATACCAGGCTACCAGATAGCCCGCTTAGATCGCCCTAAGGGAAAAGGTGGCGGTGTCGCTATTATATATAAGGACATTTATACATGTCGCTACTCTCCGGAGTCCATTTCTGACTGTGAAAGCTTATCATTCACTATCGAATTCTCTCGCAACGATAGTTTCACCGGTATCCTTATTTACCATCCTCCAGGGTCATGTAAAACCTTCCAAACAGCACTTCCCGCCGTAGTGGCAGAACTGGTCATTGCCCCCTCCAATTTTACACTGCTTGGAGACTTTAATGTCCACTTTGACAACACTTCAGACACCACCGCTATAGAAATCACAGCAAGCCTAGCTGCAATGCAACTGGAGCAATTTGTTTCTTCCCCAACACATATCAAGGGACATCTTTTGGACCCGATTTTTAGCAACTGCGAATATCTCAAAGTGGGCACAATTAACCGTCTCCCCTGGACAGATCATTTTCTGGTGCCCTTTAGTTGGACTACACACAATGCACCCTCTTCTATCCCTATTCCGTGTAAAGTACGTAACTGGCCCAAGCTTCACATAGACAACTGGTCCAACATCCTTAACACCACCAGACCCGTTCTTGTCGCTGACCCCTCTGCCAGTAGTAACTTATTTGACAAATGGATCACAAGCTCTCTGGACACCGTCCTTCCACTTCGCACATCGGGCCCAAAAAGACAGAAAAAAACTGCGCCTTGGTACTCGGAGGAGCTCAGGGAGAGGAAACGTGTCTGTAAGAGACTGGAAAGGAGGTGGCGCATGACCTTCAATGAGGCGGATAAAGCCACTTATAGGGAAGCCATTAGGACGTACAATTCTGAAATTAAAGCTTCTCAATCTGCCTTTTACAACGGCAAAATAATGATGGCTAAGTCCAAACCCAAGGAGATATACAAGATACTAAAAACCCTGACTACGACTCCATCTCCTCCGGCAGGCAACCACAATCCACTCTCCCGTTGTAATGAACTAGTCGACTTCTTTTTTCATAAAGTAAATACAATTTATCTTTCCTTCCCGGATCTGGCAACAGAATCTTCCACTCTCAACTCAGACCCTGACCCAAAAATAGGAAATCCTTCTCAGAACCGTTTGGCCAATTTTACCTTGATGAATCTTGAAACACTCAGGCTCCTGATGCATCAAGTAAAGTCTGGCTCTCCACTGGACTCTGCCCCCCCCAGTGCACTGATCCTGGCTGACACTGTCATTCTTCCCACACTTTTGGAGCTTTTGAACTCTTCCATAAGGACAGGGCTGGTGCCATCGGCCTGGAAACATGCCATGGTGCGGGCACTTCTGAAGAAGCCCACTTTGGATCCGGGCAATTTGAGCAACTACCGCCCGATATCACTGCTTCCCTGGTTTGCCAAGATCCTTGAGAAACATATTAACATCCTTCTGACTGAGAGTCTCGAGCAAGACCATCTGCTTGACATTTCCCAGACGGGCTTCCGCCCCAAACATGGGACGGAGACTGCCCTGCTGGCAGTGACAGAAGAGGCAAGGCGGATCTTGGATCGGGGAGGATCAGTGGCAGTGATCCTCCTCGATCTGAGCACTGCCTTTGACACGGTAAACCATAAAATCCTCATAAACCGTCTATCCGATCTGGGAATATCAGGAGAAGCCCTGGGCTGGTTTAAGTCCTTCCTGAGTGACCGCACCTTCCAGGTGTTTGAAAGCTCGGCCGTCTCTTCAAGCAGGCCGTTGGGATGTGGGGTGCCGCAGGGCTCCTCGCTGACCCCTACGCTTTTTAATGCATATATGAGGCCACTGGCTGGGATTGTTCGTCCGCATGGTATTAACATCATTACCTAGGCGGATGATACTCAGCTAGTGGTCTCCCTTGTGCGAGGGAACAACTGCCAACCACAAACCAACCTAACGACGTGCTTGGAGGAGGTTAAGAGCTGGATGACCATGTCTTGCCTGAAACTCAACGATGATAAAACGGAGCTCATGCTCCTAGGCCCTGCAGCCCCCACCACCTTGGAGCTGTTATGGCCTCTGAGCATGGGTGCTCCCCCCCACTCCCAGAGATAACATAAAAAGTCTGGGAGTGTGGTTGGACAAATCGTTGACTTTTAATACCCAGGCAACCAAGGTATCGGCGGTCTGCTTTGGCCTCCTTAGGACGATCAAAAAAATCCTTCCTCTTCTCCCTTTCGAGGCCAAGCAGATAGTGATTCAAGGCTTAATTCAATCTCGCCTTGACTTCAGCAACTCCCTGTACCTCGGGGCCCCGGAGTACAGCCTGCAAAAACTACAGCGGACACAAAATTGTGCAGCCCGCACATTGCTGGGACTCCCACGTAGAGCCTCGATAAGGCATGGCCTAAGGACCCTACACTGGCTCCCCATCAGGGATAGAATTAAGTTCAAGACACTGTGTATTGCCCACCAAGCCTTTTGGAAAACTGGTCCAGAAATTAATCACGCCCTGATTCTACCCTATCAGCCTAATAAATCACTCCGCTCATCAAATGCCTTTTTGGCTAAAGTCCCTAGGATCTACAGAGCTAGATCAGGAGGCCGCTCTTTTGCCTATAACGCTTCCAGTTTATGGAATACTCTTCCATGTCATCTGAGAAGCAATTCCAATCTGGCGAGTTTTCGTAAAAAGCTCAAGACCTTCTTGTTTAACTAACTCTGATCCTCCCTGGATCGTCTCCCAGGAAGACACTGTTCTAGTGCTAGCGCCTGGACGCCTCAGGGCAACTGTAGCGCTCAATAAAAACGCTTTTCATTTCATTTCATTTCATTTATTTCATGTTGCTTCCCACCATTTCGAACATTCCTGTTTTCGTATTTTCTCATAGTGTCTCAATTTGATGTATAAAGTACTCTCTTCAGGTTTTTTTTGCTACAGTTTGTATGTTGGCCCCTTTCCCCGGGGCAGGCGCAAACAAGGTTTGAGCCTCTTTCCGTCTATCCTCCTCATCGTCCATTACTCTGGAATCTGTGCAGAGAAGATTACTAGTTCATTTTACGATTTTTTTTATTTTTTATGTTTTTGCCTTATTTTTAAGCTTCTTCTGTTTCTTGTTATTTTTTTCGTTCAGCGACTTTATTTACGTGTATCTAGCAGTTGTTGCTAGGATCTTAAAAGACAGTTTAAACTATTCCTGTGTCCTGCATAACTTTAAAAGTTCTTTGGTGATCTCTTTAGCCTTCCCGCCCAGTGAGCGATTCCCGATGCCATTAGTTCAAATCCCGAAACCCAGAGGGCACAACACAGTTTATTTAATTATTGTAGGTGTAACCCACTGCACTATTTGTATCCGTGATCCGATCTGTACGTGTTCGCGTTTCAGCCCCCAGCATAGGAAAAAACCCTTCGGTCACACCGCCGTGTGTATAGGGAATCCACACGAGCTGGAATCGCTCGAGCGAAACCCTTCCACCCTCGACAGAGGCAAGAATCGGGCTTATCGTAGCTGTACCGGCTCACGCTCCCTCTGGTTCGGTGAATCCTCAAGGTTCTCGTACTTCGCCGTTCTTCTCTCTATGGCCGGCATGTAATCCCAAATATTTGTATAATGTCACAGATTTAGGCTCTTTTTGGGATCAGTATCATCGCCGGTTGGTGCAACGCCGGCAAGAACCCAACGCTGGAAAATTTAGCTCCTGTTTCTTTCCATTCTGAAAATTGCACACTCGGAGGCTAAGTGTAAATCACCAAGATTTTATTACCACAACACTGCTACGCGTTTCGACACCGTGGTGTCTTGATCACGCAATATTTTGCAGTAAAACACAACGTGCCTAAATACATCATTTCCATTCCACAGTGAAAATAGAAAAGGGAGTTACATCAGTTTTGTTTACAAACTCCTCCTCCAGTTGTATACACATTTTGTCCACCATTTTAGAGTGGTGTCAATAAATTGTAAACCACATTTCCAATCATTCTAAATGGACATACAGTTTATGAATTTCAACTGACTTGAGCAGAAAGGAATCGGGTAAACTGTTGATTTCATTGTCCTCCTGAACTCCTTAGCAATTTTGATACTGCAAAAGCAGAATATATTTTGCAAATATACTCGTCACCTTTGTGGCTGTTCATTTTCACCCTGTAAACCTGGAAGCCATAATTCCGTCGGACTAGTGCCTGACATATATATATATATATATATACTAGCAGCCTGTCCCGACGTTGTCCGGGTATGAATTGCTGCCGGCCAGTAGCATATTGTTTTGTAGGATTTCGTTTTGATAGCATTTCTTATCTGTGACAGGCATGTGAAACGCTCCGATTCACAGTGCACTGCTGATGCACTGAAGAGTGCGCGTTCAGTAGTGTGTGAACTTGAGTTTCCCTACTTTATTTTTCCTTACAATATTATATAGCGCGAACTCGACAACATGGCATGAGCACAATTTACATTACAGAAGAACACATTCATTTGTGGTAGGCACGGGGAGACAAAGCGCTTTGCCTGGAATCACAGGATGTTGAGCTGATGCCGAGATTCAACCGTAGCTCCCCAGCTCCAAAGTTCGCAATTCTAGAACTTGTGGTGGGAGGTGTGTCTAAAAGTGTATGTCGGTGCTGGCCATCAATGAGAGAGACCTGTGCATTTTTCAAATGGGTCGTGAAAAAATACGAGTATGTTGCTGGAGATGTGGGCCGCAGTGCCACCAATGTACTTACCGGGGGAGGGTAAACACCCATTATTCCGCAACTTTCTTTCCGCATACCATCACTCCTCATACTTTCATTACGAATGTACCATGGCTCTGCAATGCCATTATAACGCATGGCATTACATTTTATATGCTTTTACCACGCATACATTTACAACGAAATTCGTTGTAAATGCATGAATGGCAAAAGCATGTTTTTTTATGT
Organism: Lissotriton vulgaris; assembly: GCF_964263255.1. Classification (NCBI taxonomy): domain Eukaryota; kingdom Metazoa; phylum Chordata; class Amphibia; order Caudata; family Salamandridae; genus Lissotriton; species Lissotriton vulgaris. Next base: position 481,127,374 of record NC_141689.1, read on the forward strand.
TTGGATAAGGTAAGTATGTCATATAGGGGTATGTGCTTTGGGGTAATGAGGTATATGTTTTGGGGTGTTTGGATATTTTAAGGGTTCAGATATAGTTTTGGGTTATGGGGTACATGGGTAGTTTTAGGGTTTAGGGATAGGTATGGGTTTTGGGGTATAGGGGTATTTTTAGGGTTCAGGGTTAGGTTTGGGTTTTGGGGTACAGGGGTATTTATACGGTTCAGGGCTAAAATGGGTTTTGGGGTACAGGGGTATTTTTAGGGTTCAGGGTTAGGTTTGGGTTTTGGGGTATATGGGTATTTTTAGGGTTCAGGGGTAGGTTTGGGTTTGGGGTACAGGGGTATTTTAAGGGTTCAAGGCTAGGTTTGGGTTTTGGGGTACAGGGGTATTTTTAGGGTTCAGGACTAAGTTTGGGTTTTGGGGTACAGGGGTATTTAGGGTTCAGTGGTAGGTTTGGGTTTTGGGGTACAGGGGTAGGTTTGGGTTTTGGGGCACAGGGGTATTTTAAGGGTTCAGGGCTAGGTTTGCGTTTTGGGGTACAGGGGTAATTTAGGGTTCAGGGGTAGGTTTGGGTTTTGGGGTACAGGGTATTTTTGGGGTTCAGGGCTAGGTTTGGGTTTTGGGGTACAGGGGTATTTATACGGTTCAGGGCTAAAATGGGTTTTGGGATACAGGGGTATTTTTAGGGTTTAGGGATAGGTTTGGGTTTTGGGGTACAGGGTATATTTATAGGGTTAAGATGGGTTAGTGTTTAAGGGTGTTGGGGTATTTTAAGGAGTAAGGGTGGGTTAAGATTATGGGGTGCAAGGGTATTTAAAGGGAGCAGGGTGGGATTAGCACACAATATGAGACAAGGCATGAAGGGCGGAACATACCACACTCCCCAAGTGTTTGTCACGCCCCCAGCACATGCCCACAGCACAACGCAGACATGCCCACAAGGAACTAATTTGCTGGCACGGTTCTTTTACCTTTTAAATGTATATGGTGGGCGTCTGCATAGCCTATGCCCTTCTGCTGCAACAGCCCTTTCCAACGCTGTATTGGGTGCTGTGATTGGTGCTGTGGTTCCTGAGATTACCCGCCTCAAAGCTTTGGGCTCGCTCTTTATTATATTAGTATAGATATATATATATGTGCCCTTTCTTTTCATTGTAACACCTGAAAATCCTTTTTCTTTTGTTGTGTTACAGTTTACTCACTTTCTTTTTCAACACCTGGACAATGCAAGTTCTCCTGGCTGCTGTTTCCTTCTCTTATTGGAGGGAGCACCATGTAGGTCCACTCAGGTGATTTATATTTTTGATTTAGTCTTCTCACTCTTTTTAGCCTTTGTACAACCTCTATATTCATTCCTAATAACTCTTTCTGACTGGTTATTTCATTTACTTGATCCTCTTGTACTTTTGCTTTGTTAACCAGTTTGATTTTCAGTCCATCAATTTCTTTAGGCCAATTTACTCCTTTTCTCACTCTTTTTATTTCAGGTTCAGTAGTGTTTCGCTCCACTCTCTAAGTTCGTTTTCTTGAACTTCTCCTCATTTGAGTTTCATCATCCCTGTCATCTGTCTCTATATCAGATCTTTCTATAGTTTCATTTATAATGAATTTTACAGACTCTGATTCTTTTTCAGTGCTTAAATTCTCTTTGGTCAGTTCTTTCACTTTTTTAGGAACTTCTCCATAGCTGGTACTTGGAAGCTCATCCTCACCGTGAGTTATTTCCTTTTCACCAGTTTCGTGATTTTGCTTCCTGCTTTCAGAGCTTTCAGACTGTCCTTCAATATCTCCTGAATTACCAGTTTTATTTCCACTTAGCTCAGTGTCCTTACTGGTATCAGGTTCTACCAAATCTCGACTTACAGGTCGATCTTCAATATTTGGTATTTCAACAATTTCATTTTCTCCTTCTGATGCAGAGCTAGTATCCAATATCTTCTAGATGTGGACGAACAGGTTGAGCTTCAGTATCATGATCTTTTTCTGGTTCACCCTCAGTGTCTGAGTCAGTGGTGCTCCCACTCTCCTTCTGCAGATTTTCAGGATCCGGCACACAAATAGTGTGTCTGGCGTGCACCCACCTTTTGATTCCAGCACATAAAACTGCAGTGGTACTAACCAGAATAACTTGTCGAGTTTTTTTGCCAGCGAGGCACTAGACAATTTCTTCTCCTGTGAACCTTTATTTGAACCCAATCTCTAGGGACTAAATCATGAGCTGGATGTTTCTCTTTCGTTTGTGCCTCAGTTCCTACCTGATGGAACACAGAAGTTACTACGTCAGACAGATTTTTGCAGTAATCCAGTATGATGTCATCATTTATGCTTAACAGTTTATCAACTGGCACAAATGCTTGTCTCATTACTCTTCCCATCAAAATCTCTTGGGGACTTAATCCTGTTCTTTTGTCAGGAGTACTCCTCGGGGTCATTCGAGCAAGTGGCAGTGCATCGGGCCATTTTAGTCCTGTGGCCAAACACATTTTTGCAATTCTGTGTTTTATTGTTCCTGAAGCTTCTGGTCTGTAAGCACAGTGCAACATTTGATGAATGTCCAGTGCTTCACAAATCATTTGCATTAGTTCATTGTGAAAATGAGTTCCACGATCTGTTTCAATTGTTACTGGGAACCCGTAGCGTGGTATTATCTCATATAACAGAAGTTTGGCAACAGTCACTCCATCATTCCTCCTAGTGGGGAACCCATCATGAAAATAAACAAATGATTGCACGTACATATCTAAGTCTGTTACATGGTGGTAGTTCAATGAAATATAACTGCATTCTTGTGAATGGACCTCCCTCCCGTCCTATGGTTCACCAACTCACAACAGTTTTTCTTCTTGGGTTCAGATGCTGACACACGAGACACCTCTGACAAAGACTCTCGGCAATCATCCTAAATTTAGGATTATACCATGTCTGTCTAAACATTCTGATCATGGCGTTTCTTCCAATGTGTGCTTGACCATGATACATTCGAGCCATATTTTAGATCATGCTATCAGGCATTACTGGTCTTTCATCTTTATAAACTCAAATTTCATCTTCTTCTCTTTGTCTACATCCTGCCTTTAACCAATTATCTTTTTCTTCTTCACTAACTTCTTCCTGTATTTGTTTTACCTCCTGCCATGTCTCCACTACTGTGGTTAGCATCAAAGGACTTGAAACATGTTCAGTTTGCCTATCCCGATTAATAGATGCAAGATTTTTGGCACAGTATTTTGCAATTGAGCCTACATATTTATTACCACGAGTGATATAATCATCTCCTTTTATATGAGCTGCTCTTTTTACAACAACTATCTAGTCTTGTAATTGAATGGCATCAATTAACATTTTCACAAATTCAGCATTTCTAATAGGGGATCCTGCCGAAGTCATATAACCTCTTGGGGACCACAGTTGACCATAATCACGGACAACCCCAAATCCATACTGACTGTCAGTCACTATGTTGATCCTTATTTCTTTTCCCAAATCACATACTCGAATCAAAGAAATCAAATCTGCTACTGTACAATCAGCATGCGCAGTGCTCAGTACACCTTCATCTGTCCTCAAACATGATCCATCAACAAACATCACGTAATCAGATTGAGGTAAAGGTACATCTCTAATATCAGGCCTTGGTTTAATGCAGCATTCTAGAAAATCCCAAAATTTGTTCTCCACTTCATCTCTTACTTCCACATTCATGACATCAGGTAATAATGTAGATGGATTCACATTTACACATCTTGAAATTATAACGTTGTCTGCACCTAGAATCATTTTCTCATATTTTGTCATTCTATTATTGGTAAGGTACTGTGGGGCATATTATCAAGGGGGTTTATCTCCGCTTTTTTGGCTTTAAAAGCCAAGAAAGCGGAGATAAAATTATCTCCCTATTACCTAGCTGCCGCTAACACCAGTTAGCGACAGCTAGTAGGAGATAGCGACCATCTTGGGCCCCACTTTGCATGTCAGTGATATTTATCACTAATGAGATGCAAAGTGGGCGTGCCAAGATGTTAGAGACTGAAAACAGTCGCTAACATCGCTATCTCCTATTACCAACTTTTGGAGATATTCGCGCTAAGCGGGAATATCTCCAAAAGCTAACACCTGCCCTGAGCAGTTCTTAGCCATGTTATCCAATGGGAGGTGGATAACATGGCTAAGAGCATTAGCTCGCTAATGCATGAATATCGCTGACTTTTCAGCGATATTCATGCTTTGCGGCGATTTTTACCGCATTTGCGTTAAACCTTGGTAATACCAAGGTTTATTTGCGGTAAAAATCGCTGCAGTGCTGCGGTAAATTTTTGTCTCTAACCAAGCGGTAGCGATAATTATCGCTATTGCTTGGTAATATGCCCCTGTGTCTTGGTTCTAGTGAGGAGAATTTCCACAGAATGAGGTACACACACTCTCAAAAGAAATCCCATCACTTTACCTTCACTTTGTTCAATACTCATACTTGTAGCAGCTTCTGCTTTTAAGCGACCCGGCAATGACCTTGCAACGGGATCTAAAACAGCAGAAAAGTATGCAATTGGCTTTCTCAGTTTTCCATGCCTCTGTTTTATAACGGACAATGCACATCCTTCTCTCTCACTGCAATATAGTTCACATTCTTTTTCATAATCTGGCATTCCCAATGCTGGTGCTTCACATAGACTTGTTTTTAGCTGCTCAAAAGCTTCCAGTTCTACCTTATTCAGTATTATTGGGACTTTTACATCTGCTTTTGTCAATCTTTGTAAGGGTTTAGCTATTAGTGAAAATCCACTAATCCATTGTCGACAGTATCCAACCATTCCAAGAAACATTCTCACCTGTCTCTGTGTTTTTGGAGGTTTCATCCCTTGTATCATTTTAAGTCTTTCTATGGTGAATTGTCTAATTCCCTTAGCAATCTTGTGGCCCAAATATTGTACTTCTTTCTGACAAAATTGTAAGTTTGATGGTGACACTTTATGTCCTTCTTCTGCCAGATGATTTAACAGTGCAATAGTGTCTGAAACACATGCATCTTTTGTTTTTGACGGCAGTAACAAATCATCAATGTACTGCACAAGAACTGACTCTTCAGGTAGACTTACACTTTCTAATGATTTCTTTAACATTTAATTGAAGATAGAGAGACTTTAAGTATTTCCCTGAGGAATTCGGCACAATGCCAAAATACGGTCTCTGAATTGGAACGCAAATATTGGTTGGCTTTCAGGGTGTAATGGAACAGTGAAGAACGCATTACATAGATCAATGACTGTATACTATTCCGCATCATGTGGAATTTTATATAGAATTACTGCTGGATTTGGCACTATTGGACATCATGGAACAACTATCCTATTTACCTTTCTCAGATCCTGCAATATTCTTAATGTTCCGTAGGCTTTTTTAATCCCATTATAGGCGTATTACAATGAATGCTTTCAATTTCTCTCAAAATCCCTTGCTCAATCATTTTATTTATTACTGGTGTAATTCCTTCAATTGTTTCAGCTGTCATTTTGTACTGGGGAATATTCTGATAACTTATTCCTTCTTTCACAAAACTTTCACAGGATCTATGTTTTTCATTAAACCAATATCTTCACCTGTGAAATCCCAAACCTGCTCTTTGACTACCTCTTTCAATTCATTAGGTATTTTTGTTCGATCAAATACAGGAAACATAATATTCTTTTCTGCTTCAATTAGTGTCTTTGTCATTTTATACAAACTATCCTCGTCTGGAGTTTGAAGCTCATCTGGTGAACAATAAATGGCACAGTTCATTTTACACAGTATATCCCTTCCAAGAAGATTTACAGGACTACTGTCACACACTACAAATCGATGCATATCTTTGAAAATTCCAATCTCTAATTCAATTGGTTTTGTTAAAGACGTTTTAATCTGCTGATTAGCTACACCTACAACATGAATGTGTTCACCCGAGAGAGGAAGATTTTGAATTTCCAGTGATCTAACAGTAGAACGGGTAGCACTTTTGTCCTCTAGGAAAGTCACATCTACATCATTCACCTTCCCATTCACATATGGACCAGACTGATCCACCTCTAGAGTAGCGCCAAGCACAAACTCTTCTCCTTCACTCCGGCACCGTCAGAAACTGTCATCCGACTCGCTTCCGTCTTCTTTCATCCAATATTGTGGACTCACATGCACTCTGGGATTTCTTGTTACCTGATCTCCTGTTCAGAATCCTGTCTCTGTATTGTATCTCTGTAGGTTTACATTGTGAGAAAGTGGAGGTTGTGGCACCTGACACTGTGGATTAACTACCTGTTGCTGTGACGATGGCTGTTGAATTATCTCATTCTGCACCTGCAGATTCAATGATGTATTTTCTGAATTAACGTTCGGTGGAAACTTACACTTTTCCTCCAATGCCCCATCCACTTCTATAATTCTTCTATATTTCCAGTTAATTTTGGCTTATTAAAATGTCCTTTTACTCTATTTTGGTTCCCTTCTGTAGTTTTATTTTCTAATTGAGCTACTTGATGCTCTGCAACCTTTACTTGTGCCCACATTGCTTTCTCCTTGAGTTTCCTTTTTTTTACTTCAATTTCATCACTACAGTATTTTGCATGTCTCAAGACTTCATCCACAGAACATGATTGCCATCCCATTAAATTATGCTTAATCATATACCCTATTTCTGGTCTGCATCCAAACACAAAGCGATATACAAAATGACTCATATCCTTTTCATTCAATTCCTCATATCCAAAATACTGTTTAAACACCAATAACAGTCTTTCATAAAATGTGTGAACTGACTCTTTGGCTTCTAGTATTGTCCTGTCTATTTTTACCCAATCTGTCTCTTTTGGAGGAATTTTGTTTTTTAGAAACACTATCACTTGCTCATATTTTCGCATTACTTCAGGTCCAGGAGCACCTGCCACTTTATCTCGTGGATATTCAGCTTTTGGCCAGTCCACTGTAATCTTACACTCTGACCATAGATCGGCTGGTACTACTTTGTCAAATAACCCATCTAAGTCTTCCCACAAAACTTTTGAAACTTTCACAAATCGATCTACTTGCCTATACCACTCTTCTGGTTTTCTCTCAATCTGGGAAAATCATTGGTGAATGATAAAATATCTTGTCTACTCCAGGGTACATGCACATATCCTCCTCCTGGTATTTCTCTCATAGGAAACTCATTTACCACTTCTTCCTTTTCTCTTACTGGGAACACTAATGTGGATTTGTCACTGCTTTCCTCTCATTTCCCTGTCCAAATCATTTTCCACTTATCAATGTCTCCCCATTTTCTCAATAACACAATTAACTCTTTTATTTGAGTAATTCTCCCTGCTGTATTAATATTTTCTATATCTTTGTCAGTAAAATCCACTCTAAAAGGTGTCTGCAATACTTTATATTTTGAAAAATCTACATTTATTTATTATTTAAATTTATTAAGCGCAACAGCTAAACAAAAAGGGTTTCCCGACGCTGAACAGGCAGGTTCTAATTACATATCCGTCTCAACTGCAAGGGAGTTACTGATTAAAAAGCCAGGTTTTAGTAGCTCTGCGAAACTTCACGAAATTCCTTTCAGTTCGTATGTGAAATGGCAGGGAATTCCACAAAGTAGGACCCAGCAGGGCGAAAGATCTTCCTCCCATTCTGGTTAACCTAATTTTAGGTACAACAAAATAGGCTAAATGGGCAGATCTCAGATTCCGGGAGGGTACATGAGCGTGGACAAGGGACTTAAGATAATCGGGTGCCTGATTAGCTTTGATTTTAAACATGTAGGTAAGTGTCTTAAATTTAATATGGCTATCTATTTTGAGCCAAAGAAGACTACGTAAAGGACCCGAAATATGGCTAGAGCGATGTAGTTTGCACAACAATCTCGCTGCTGCATTTTGAACTAATTGTAATCGCCCTATTACATCTTTCTTTGCCCCTACGAAAAGAATGTTTCCGTAGTCTAACCGTGAGGTTATGAGCGCATGGACTATGGATTTTTGAGAGTCTTCAGGCAACATCCACAGAATTTTCTTTAGCCAACGGAGGATGACGAAACATGTGGCCGAGACTTTATTGACTTGCTTTTGCATTGTCAAAGTTTTATCAATCATGAAGCCTAGATTACGTACATGATCTGATGGACAGGGGAGCATGCCCATTTCCGTGGGCCAATGTTTAGAGGACCATAGGTCATGATGCCGGCCCAATATTAACACCTCAGTTTTATCGCCGTTAAGCTTTAAAAAATTGAGATTCATCCAGTCAGCAATTCTCCTCAACCCTAGCTGCAATCGAGATGGTGAGTCCTGAGCGGTGTTTGAGAGAGAGAATGCGATCTGGGAATCGTCGGCGTAGGTGAAAAGTGTGAGGCCTTCCTGTTCTGCTATAAAAGATAATTGACTAACATAAAGATTAAAAAGAAGTGGGCTCAGAACAGAGCCTTGGGGTACACCATAAGGAGACATGTGTTGTTTAGAGGTTGCAGAGTTAGAGAAAATCTGAAATGTACGTTTCTCAAGAAATGAGCACACCCAACCCAAAGCTGGCCCGCCCATCCATTTCACTTGCTAACCCTTCAAATCGATCATGCATACTTTTGGTTTTCCACGTAATACTCTTACACATGAATGTGATCTCATCGTCCTGATAATTTTTCAATCTATCTGTACCAATTGTTCTGATTATTAGTTCTACCATATCAACTTTTAGTCTTGCTACATCTAACAGTTTTGGTTCCGTCTCTTTTAGTTTTAAAGTTTTAATCCAATCACTTAATTCCTGCTCTGATGGTCCTACTAGACTTTGTGTTGAATCAATTTTCTCTACACTTTTCTCAGGAGTTATAGAACCAGACTCTGCTCCTGTTGGACATTTATACGGGAGACTGATTAAAAGTCAAATCCGGCAGTGCCATTTGATTAGTACGTTTAATTTCTGACAAGTCTGGGTAATCCTTTTCTTTTACTTTTTGTAAACTCTGATTTAAAGGAATAGTTAGAGACGGTTCCTTTATTTTCTGATTTTCAAACACTGGGATTACAGGACCTGTTGTTACTGGAACTGGAGGGGGATTCTATCATTACCTCTACACTTCCTCTACTGTTGTTTTGGAGTTACTGGAACTGTTACAGCTTCTATATTTTTAGTAAGCTCCTGTATCTTTACAGTCAACTCATTCATTGAAAGTATATATTCAGAAGTACTCTGTTGTGCTTCAACTTGTTGCTCTACTCTATTTCCAATTCTTTCTGTTCCATCCCTTTGTTTAGAGGTCCCAGTGTATCTAGTTCCTATTAATGGAACATCTGAATGATATCTAATTTCTACTCTCTCCTGGGCATATCTGAGTTCGAAAATCATTTTGGAGTTTCTGCTAGTCTATCTTCTTACTGTGGAGCACTTGGAGTTGTACCATAGAATTTGCTTGGTATGGCGGTGGTCTCCTATTTAGGATCTCCTCCAGCACTGCAACCCCAGACTCACAATCCTCAAATTATTTTTCCTCTTTCTATATTATTCCTCTTTTCTGTACATTTTCGCCCTTTTTCCTCATCAATCAATCTAACCGGATACATTCCATCACGCACCTTCGCATTCTAGTCTCATGTGTCTCTCTCCAAAATCCACTACCTCTATTTCTTGGTCCTACGTAGTCTCCAAACCTTTCTTGCTCTAAATCATGCATTTCATCTTCCCACTCAGCTAAAGCTTCAAACTGAGTTGGTCTAGGTCTGGTTCAAGCTTCATCATCTTGTCTCTCAAATTTCTTAACATCGCAAGACTGAAAGATTCTACTTCTGGGAAAGCTCATGCACCATCATTTTTGGTATATCTTGCCCAGTTTTCTAACCATATACATATATGATAGCCATATTTCGTCATCATGCATTATGCAGGCGTTTTCAGCGGAGGAATTATTTTTCCCTCCCTTGTTTCAATTACTTTATCTTTTTAAACACATTTTTCAATTTTTGGAACCATGAATATTTTTCTTTCTTCATTCCGTAATTAAATTCCATTTTTCTATTAATCTCCTATCTTTCAAAAGATCATGCACTCTTCCGTAAACTGCTTCGTAACACCAGCCTATCACAGCGTGGTTCACACTAACGCACCAATTGAACAAGATACGTTTCATTAGTACTCAACCAATTATTTCGCTGCCTTTACTGATGCACCAATCAGCCCTTACTCTGTCTTGGTCACACAGACCAATCCCAGCGAGACACCTTTGACGTCAGCCCTGCTCCGGCTTCTGCAGCTTCGACTGACCACTCCTTTACAAAATTTATCGGCACACTGCTTTTACACTTTTATAGAACTAAAATCAGTTAGTAACCACATAAAACAACTCCATTGGTCTGTTTTGCTAAAACCAAAGTGATAGTTTCCTCAGTCACGCAAGAATTCTGTATTTCCAGTAGACAGCGCTTACCAATTCTCTACCACAGAATATTTGCTTTTGCTGATAAAGTAGCACTTCCATCTACCTTACCCTTCTATCAAGCTTAGTTTAAACTTTATTACTCTTTCCGGGTAGAGTTTTAGCCAGAATACGCAATGAACCCTATGCTCAGACCCAAGATTTCAGAGGTTGCCCTCACCACTTTTACACGTAAAGGTCCCTAAACTTGTAACATATGACGATGTCACCACTTTGAAACAGACTATGTGATGTGTGACTGCACTTGCCACACATCCTCTGCCTGCAGACAGAGTGACCATCTTCCGACACTTTCCGGAAGCCTTTTCCAGACTACATATAACGGCCGGGTCTTGAGTTGCTTCCTGAAGGAAAGGTGGTCTTTGATGAGGCGTAGGTGGGTGGGGAGGGTGTTCCAGGTTTTGGCGGCCAAGTAGGTGAAGGATCTTCCTCCGGGGGTGGTTCTGCAGATCCGTGGGATGGTGGTGAGGGCAAGGCTAGCGGAGCGGAGCTGGCGGGTTGGCGTGTAGAACGTGAGGTGGTTGTTGAGGTATTCATGGCCCAAGTCGTGGAGAGCCTTGTGTGTGTGGGTGAGGAGTCTGAACGTGATCCTCTTGCTGACGGGGAGCCAGTGCAGGTCCCTCAGGTGGGCGGAGATGTGACTGTGTCGGGGAATGTCCAGGACGAGTCGTGCTGAGGCGTTCTGGATGTGCTGGAGTCTCTTCTGTAGATGGCTGTGGTCCCACCGTAGAGGGCGTTCCCGTAGTCCAGACGGCTGGTGACGAGGGCCTGGGTGACCGTTTTCCTGGTATCCGTGGGGATCCAGCGGAAGATCTTCCGGAGCATGTGAGGGTGTTGAAGCAGGAGGAAGTGACGGCGTTAACTTGACTGGCCATCGTGAGGGAGGAGGCGAGGATGAAGCCCAGGTTGCTTGCGTGGTCCGTGGGCTTGGGTGGGGGGCCCAGAGCGGGGGGCCACCAGGAGTCATCCCAGGCGGAGGTGGATGGGCCGAGGATGAGGACTTCCGTCTTGACAGAGTTCAGTTTCAGGCGGCTGAGCTTCATCCAGTCTGCGATGTCTTTCATTCCGTCCTGGAAGCTGGCTCTGGCGGAGGAGGGGTCGTTGGTGAGGGAGAGGATCAGTTGGGTATCGTCGGCGTAGGAGATGATGTTGAGATTGTGCTTGTTTGCAATGGCTGCGAGGGGCTCATGTAGACATTGAAGAGGGTGGGGCTGAGCGAGGAGCCTTGGGGTATGCCGCAATTCATCTTGGTGGCTTCTGCGAGGAAGGGCGGGAGACGGACTCTTTGGGTTCTGTCGGAGAGGAAGGAGGTGATCCATTCCAGGGCCTTTCCTTGGATCCCGGCGTGATGGAGGCGGGTTGTCAGGGCGCGGTGTCAGACCGTGTTGAATGTGGCCGAGAGGTCGAGCAGGATGAGGGCGGCGGTTTCTCCGTTGTCAAGCAGGGTCCGGATGTCATCGGTGGCTGCGATGAGGGCAGTCTCGGTGCTGTGGTTCACTCGGAATCCTGACTGAGATGGGTCGAGGGAGCCATTCGTCTCGAGGAAGGCTGTCAGCTGTTTGTTGACGGTTTTCTCGATGACTTTTGTGGGGAAGGGGAGGAGCGAGATGGGGCGAAGGTTTTGAGGTCTGAAGCGTCTGCAGTGGGTTTCTTCAGGAGGGCGCTGATCTCTGCGTGCTTCAAACTCTCCGGGAAGGTGGCAGATGCGAAGGAGTTGTTGATGATGCCCCGAAGTTTGGGTGCGAAGATGGAGTCAGCTTTGTCTGAAAATGTGGTGTGGGCAGGGATCGGTTGGGGAGTTCATCATGTGGGTGGTGTCTTCTGTGCTGACCGTGGATCCAGGCGCACAGGGTGGTGGTGGGGGCGACAGTTCGGTGGCAGGGTCCGAGTTCTGAGTGCCGAAGCTGTCATGTATGTCGGCGATCTTGCGGTGAAAGAGGGTGGCAAGAGAGTTGCAGAGGTCTTGAGAGGGCGTAATGCCATTGTTGCTGGCGTTGGGGTTGGAGAGCTCTTTCACGATGTTGAAGAGTTCCTTGCTGTTATGGGTGTTGTTGTCCAGTCGTTCTCTGAAGGATGACCTTTTGGTAGTGCGGATCAGCTGGTGGTGTTTACGAATGGCGTTCTTGAGGGCTGTCCTGTTCTCCGTTGACTGGTTGTGGCACCAGGCTTTCTCGAGGTCACGACAGGATTTCTTGCAGTCTTTGAGATCGTTGGTGAACCATGCGGCTTTCTTGCTGTCGGGGTCACTGGTAGGGTTTTTCAGGGGAGTAAGGGCATCGGCGCATTGGGTGATACATTGTGTGAAGTTGCGGGCTCCTTCGCTGTGGTCCGTGGTGTTGGTGGGAGGGTTTTGGCTCAGGGAGGTGGTGAGTCGGTCGGTGGTGATCAACAGATGTTAGTCCAAAAAAATTCTGTACATCAAAATTATATATATTCTACTCTACTCATCATATATCCTAGTCAACCTATAGCAACATATGCTCTGCTACCAAGTATTACTGGTGCAGCGCGGCTCCAGAAATTCTTAATAAACTATCACCTTAACCCAAGGAGCTATTCTCAAATTTTTCACCAATGGGCCTATCACACTATCATATATTTTCATACACTCAATTTCTCTGCTCCGAGGGTTCAGTGAAAACAAGAAGAGAGATGCGGGGCTATAGCGGAGTGTCTAAACTAAGATTTTATACATTATTTACATTTGCAGTTTTAATTTTACTACCATGGTTTTCTTTAAAAGGAAAACCTTAAAACACCCCACCATTTATTTTCGATGGATCAGCTAGTAAAAGTTAACTAAAGGACAACATGACCTGCTTAATTCTCCATTTATTTAATTTTTATTTAGAGATTTTAATCTCCTAGCATGATCTCTACTTTTTACTTGAAAGAATAATTCAGTTATGCATCAATAATCCTGAAAGAAAGATTACATTTAAAACATTCATTTATTAGCATGACATTTTAGGAAAATAAGTTAAAAACATATTACCAAAATGTAGATACGCAGACATCAGCATAGAACAAAATAGTTCCCAAAGAAACAAAGAAACACCTCTCTATCTCTCTCGATATTCCCTTTTCATTGGATTTCGCACCCGTTCAAAAGTTAAAGTTCAGAAAATTTCAAAGTCCCTGCGCCATGAGAAAAATTGCATAGACAGACAGCATCTCGGGGTGCAGAGATTAAGTCGAAAAGCAACCTCTCTTCAAAGTCCCAAATGTCCTCTTTTATACCCTTTTTTACTAACTTATCTACCTAAATTTGCAACTCTTATGTCCTAGAATGTCCGTGATTAGTCAATTTTGGGGTGGATGAGCATCACCTCGTCGCCTTACTGTTCAATTTATGCGGAGTCATCATTATGAATGAAAAAAATAGTGGTGTCATTGTTCATGTTTTACTTCCTTCAAAGTGTCCTTTAAATTGTTATTCAATGCCCCATTCCCAAGGATCATCTTGCTCACTTCCAAAAAACTTGGCATCTACTCCATGTGACAGGTCTTGACCCATACTGCACAGGCACAGGCCGCTCGCGCTTCCAGTCGGTGCATGCGTACTTAGATCGCAAACAAACACAAATAAACGTAAATTGATTAAATAAAGCCCTTCTGTTTACCTCCCCCTTCTAGTAATAACCCAGTCAGACCCCCAGGATTTAGCTAAATGGATTATCAAATTTAGCAGTACAAAAATTGAAATTTAGCTGCACAAATATGGAAATTTTGCAGCATTTTTGCAGCACTTTATTTTACTCATAATCATTCATTCTCGTGAAATCCTGAAGGGTCTGACATTAACTTCAGCCCCTGGGAGGTGTTTTAGCCCGCAGCGACCTCACTCAGCTCAAGTTTGTCCCTGGTTGTACTCAGTGTTGCTGCTCTCCCACCATTCTCTAGCCATGCCTTTCTTCATGGTGTTACCTATTCTACATTAACCCGTTCTTAGGGGCATCATGATCTCACTCCTCATTAGAACGTGTTTTACTGCAGATGTGGAAATTGTGGCTCCTGGTTTTATTTAAAAAAACATAGCAGGAATTCTGAAATAGATGGAAAAGAGAAAACAGATTTTGACAAGGTAAAGGAAACAGCCATATCCCGCAGACTGAAGACCTGCATGGAGGACATCACCAGCAATGAGCCACTTTGAGCAAAGAGCACCTTCCAGCCAATATAGCTGGGACTGAACGGGCATCTGTGCATCCAACAGGTGGAACTTGTGAAGGGGACATTAAAGGACTGTGCCACAGTGAGCCTACTTTACCCTTTCTGTGTCCCAAACCACACAGGTTGAAAGGAGGCTTAGCACAATACTGTTCCATTGATGAAGGCTGATACTTCAGTATGAACAAGCACCATGAGGTGCACAGTCCCTAACATATCACATTCTGAGGGTGAAAAGGTACATTTTGATCCTTTAACCATAAGTTACACTTTCCCTAGTGGCTACCTGCCTTCTCTGCTTTACCCTCTGGGGATTAAACAACTCTATACTGAATAGGACTACCTAAATAACCTACACACAGGACTGAATTACATTTGAGGTATTTATTAAATATGCTATGGCTTATCACAAATCAGTGGCACTCAATGTTTCCACCACAAAAAGAGGAGAGAATGCAGCGGTGAACGCGGTTTACAACCAGTGACCTGCAAGTTGCAAAAAACTGAATAGTAGGAGAACTAATCAGTCCACAAAGCTCTTTTATCTGATTTGCATGTGGATCTGAGCAGAACACCCAGCTCACATGAAGGGAAGTGGAGCCACTGTATGGGAAAGCGGAAGAGTGAGGGTAACGTGTGAGTAAGAGGAAAGGAGAACAAGGCAGAGCTGAGGAAGATTCAGGCCAGTACAGAGAGAAGGGTAGGAGTTAGGGCAATATGTAGTGAAGAGGCAGAGTAAACATAGTTCAAAGGGAAGAGGAAGACCGAGGCAATGTATAGAAAGAGAAGGTATTCTATAGGAAAAGGAAAGTTGTGGGCAATGCACAAGGAAGAGGAAAGCAATGGCAAAGAATAGGTAAGAGGAAAAGTGAGAAGAATGCATGGCAAAGGGAAACATATGAGACAATACAAAAAGCAAGGACTGTGCATGAGGATGAGGAAGAAAGGGATGAGAGGAAAAGGAAAAGTGAGAACAATGTATATGAAAAAAGAAAACTGATGATAGTGCATAAGGGAAGAAAGAGGAAATATAAATTCAATACAAAGGAAAGAGAAAGAACTACGGCAATGTAGATGTGTTGGAAATGACAAGGTCCCCTTCATGGCTCGAGGGAGAGTCACCCTTTCTGCAAATTCTACATGCAGAGTTTCTGTTGCTTATTGCCTCAGCATACATGACAACTCTGTGTGTGTGATGAGGCCTTCATGTGGCATCTAAATATATACTATTGAGTATTCTGGCCCTACTGCTCCTTCATTACTACTTTATATTCTCTTATTCAGCCATTTAAATTTACTCTGCTGGTTCCAAAAATGGGCCATGTATTAAGTGCTGCTGCCTGCAATAGCACTCTCAAATACTTTTCCCCCTTTTTATTTACCGATCAAACCTGGTCCACCCAAATAAAAATGCACTTTTGTAAAATTCGCTGGATTTTTTCAAAAGTGCCAATTTCGCTGGCACTTTTGAAAAAATCGCGGCATTTTTACAAAAGTTCAGATTTCGGGGCAACCCGGGAAATTGCGAAATCCTGGAGGGTCTGCCCAGTTAGTATTTACCTACCTTGAAGCAACACATATGAGTGATTTTACTTACCAATCTTCATGATTTATGCCACAAATAAACAGATATACGTACATTCATGCAATTTCAAATTAGATAATGACAAATGTGTAACTTTTATGACACAATATATGACAAATTAGTAAAGTATGCTTGGCAATTTTATGCAAATTAATTCTATGTTGGTTAATTTTAAAACCACACGTTTAGTACATATTACTGTTATGGAAAGTTATTTTTACAAGGGGTATACAAAACATTTTGTTTCCACCTTGCTCTATCAAAATCTGTTTGAATACATCATTAAAGGGTTTCCATCACATGAAGAAAAACGTGCCGTAACACTGCCTTTTGCTGTAACACTTGAACGAGGAGGAAAAAAGAGCAACATATTTGAATAATTAATTTGCTCCAAGAGAAATTACTTCTAGAGTACATGTCCACCCACTTTGGGAAAATGCATAATCAGTCATTAAAAAGAGACTGTGATATAAAACAAAGAATACATTTTCTTTTTGTATTAGCAAGCCAAAGTTTCCTGAGACGCCTTCTCTGGGACTCACAAAAGCCAGTCGAGTTCTTGTGCTACTGTTTTTGAAAGGCCATGCCACACTAAACAGCAAAACCTACACAGTTCACTTGGATACCTTGTTGGCATTTCCTTTTATAGTTGGATCCCTTCCCAGTCTTTGTCATTAATCTCCCAGGAATTTTTGGGATGTAATGTTCATGCCAATTATAGTGCTTCGGTTCTGTTCTCATGAAAGCCCTTCACGCGAGCCCACAGATGAAAGCATTCTGCGAAAAGCAGGGTCTCTCCTTTGATGTGCTTATTAACTATTTTGTTCTTGCATGTAATTAAACAGAACAATTAAAAATAAAAATAGCCTTGTAGCTAAGGAGAAAGGTCATTCAATCAGCTATTTGTGAATGCATGGAACTACATGCAGGGAGATCTCAACACATTGCATTTGAAATGTTGAAGTATTATTGAAGGATGATTAAAGTATGCATCTTACATAGAATTTGAGAAACTTATTTTCCAATAAAACCAAAATAATACACTCACCAAAGTAAAAGAAAAAAATAGCCACTACAAAATTTTAGAAGCAACATCTGCTCTTGTGTAATAACCTCCTTCTCAGTTCTGCTTCTAAGCTCTCATTACAACTCTTGTGGGAGAAATCAGCTAAACTGCGACCGGAACTACTGGTGCCCAAGTACAGCAATTAGTGTGATTACACAATATTATTTTAAGTTCCCCCCAAAGAAATATTTCGGCCTTAAAGTCAGATTCCATTAACGCTTTCAGGAGAAGGAGGCATGCCTACCTTAATGCTAGAAGCGTTTTGATAAATGTTGATATTGACTCTTCTGTAATAAGATTACCTCCTTTGTGTCTACTACTGGTGCAATAATTAAAACTATTTGCACCCATAATTTGGGGAGTGCGAAATGCAGTTAGTTATTGTAGTTTGTTGGAATTGTATAGTTGTTCCATTCGCTACAAATTGGCAAACTCTACCACTGGGCCAGCATTAAAGCATTTGTGAGTTTAGGGTCAGGGTATAACTTTTGATGTTTCTGTGTTGTCGTCCACCCTCGAAAAGTTGGTGACCACCCAAAAACGTATGTTTGTAGATATTCACAATTCCCTTGCAGGCAGTTCTGACCCTTGAAATGCAAGTGAACTTGCCTGGTAAAATGCAGAAATGTGTGATTTCCAAGGCTATGCTTAATTCCGGTGTCAGGTAAAAGGATTCTGTTGTGGGGAAAATAGTTTTTGCATGGAGGAAAAGACATGCATGTGCAAATGCACATTTGTATTACATTAACACATACCAAACGTTCCACCTGGTTGATATTCCACATGTGGAGGTTTAGTCACTTCGTGTACTCGAAGACACCTTGAATTCCCTTTTACCCGACAGATCATTTAAGAATTCCTGAAACATGTATTTTATGTGTTTTGTGAGGTGGGACCTGCTGTGTTTACTTTTTCTCTCCTTGAAGATATCTGTTGACAGGCTGTAGATGGTTTGTATCTAACTTAATTATCTAGAAACTATAACATTATTTTAAACCCCTGGAGAATAGTTGGTTCTGGTGCTCTGTTCATCTCTTGGCAGACTACAGTCTCAGGACCAAAGGGAAACAAAGGCAACCCTTTCATTTTTCAAATTTTGCGATCACGGATTATTCTTTAGAGTGGTATGAGACCTCTCACTCCAAGGTAGCTAACCAGCAAGCAAAAACATAGGTTTAATTTTCTTTGTTCAATGCCTGAAATTTCTGAAAAACTGACAATTTGCTGGACCCTCCTTCAAAGATGAGCTTGTCATTGGGGATGGCAAATCCCTGGGTCTCTAGTGAAGTGATGACAAGTGTGTCAGCTTTTATTCAAAAGACACAGCACAGACATGTTTTAAGAAATGCTAGTAAAACAGCTGGTTTAGGCAGACCAATGTTGGTATGAAAACAGAGAAAAATATCGATGTCACATTGGGTTGCGTTAAATATTAAGGGTAGGCTAAAAACACTGTCCGACACCTATAAATGTCTGAGGTTGCAACACCCATTAGGAAAACCCCTGCTCAAAGAAAGTCGAAGGTAGAATTGGAACTCACTCTTTTCGAGGTAGAATGTGCTAGAATATTGTACAGGTCAAGCGCTTCTGCAATCTTTGGCAAAGAGGCAATTTTTAAACTGCACATTTCTGGTACTTTGCTCCATCCTGCATCAACAAGTGGAACCCTAAAAGATCAATCATCAGATTTCTGGAGAAAGTGTGAAGAAGCGGGTGCCTTGACTCATTTGCTGTGGCAATGCCACAAACTAAAACAATGCGAGCTAGAAGCCCTAATTATTATACACATGATTTTTTGGCATAGACATACCCCAATTCCCTGTGTGCATTGTTCTTGGCCTCCCTATCGAACCCACCCTCTGAAGCCTGGGAAGAGTAGGGCAATAACCCTTACTCTCAGGGAAATCAGCTAGTGATCACTGCCCTAAGGGGCACCGAGACAGCCTCAGAATATGATAACTGGTTAGAAAGACTGTGGGAGCTTCTGGGCATAGAACACATTTTGCCACCGTAAAATGCATATTTATCGTTGTTGTTGCATCATACTTGCACCACGCAAGGGAGTGCACGGCGACGCAACAACAAAGTCAGATTTATCAAGCCATGCAAGGCCACCTTGTGAAAATGCCTCTGAGGATAAAACAATCTTCCCTACAACACGGCACTCTTGCACCAAGGTAAAAGGATGCTTGCATTGGTGCTAAGGAGAGGTTTGTGTGCCAGCACAGGAAGAGAGAAGAAATATGCCTTATAATGTTAAATATGGTGCATTTCTGCCCTCTTACTTTTACGCCGCATAGTGCAACCAGGTGGCTTGTTGCATTGCATTGAGTTGTGTATGTATTTTTGATAAATGTGCCCCTCAATTTCAGAATATATGGGGTCTTTTGCCTCTCCTTCTCAGCCTTGGAATTTAGAGAGCTTACCTGCCCCAAATATCTGAGGATTCTATGTCACACATATCGCCCTCGATAGATAGGAGACTTGAAGCAAACCACATCTACCTATGATTGCTGCAGCCCCAAAAATTCTGTCCATTATACTAAGTTGGTCCTGAAGTGGAACACAGCTAAGTGTACAATACAATTACGTACTACATGATGCTCTGAAAAAGAGGGAGATTTTATAAGTTGACACTATGATTATGACGTGTTTATGCTTCATTATTTTGCCAACTTTACACTCTCCTTCTCTGTGCCCCATTGGCTGTTGGTTGGTGCAAAATGGGACCTCTACCAAAAGAGCTTATGTTCTGTCTGTCTGTGTCATTGTGACTGCATGGGAAGGTAGAGTTCATGATGGAGAGCCGTTCCCCAGGAATCCTTTTTGTCCGATCTGAATACAAAGGATATTTTCTTGTGCTCCTTTCGGCGGCCTCTTTGATATTTCAGCTGCCATCCCTTCTCTCCAGAACTGCTGTGCAAACCATTGCCGTCTAGGACAAAAACAATCTTTCAATGACTCATTGGAGCGTGCTAGCTATGCTATTCCAGGAGATGGGCCGCCACTTTGAAGGTCTATCTCCAGGAAAAACATAAGTGGAAACAGGTATACAGTACCTAAAGAAAACGCGTTTTCAAGGTAAACACTGCCTTTATGTTAAATGTCGCTAGAGAATGCAAAAAATGTGCTGTCTGTAAAGGTGGGCGGTGTTTTGTCTTGCACTATTTTGTGACTGTGGAATTACTATTTTTCACTTTTCAGCTAATGTAGCAAAGGTATATTTATTTGGACGTGTATCAGAAACGTCAGGTTATTGGATAAACAACTTTGTATAGATGACCCGATCCTGGTAAGTTAAAGTTCTATACTTTATTCAAGAATATACATACAACTCACCGGTCAGAGCGGAAGACACAGTTGCCGCTCAGATTTCTCACATGTGAACTGTCAACTGTCAAATACGTTATCAGCTGGCATTCTAGAATGCCAGCTGATGTCAGAGGGTGAGCTCGAGGGTAGGGGCGCGCGAGGGGACAACGGGAGCCTGCAGGGGACGAAGTAAGAAGGGATGTGATTACTGCAAACTCAACACATCTCCTTCCCAAAGGAAATGAACAATGGGACATGAGTGGAAGGTAAAATCCTCCGATAACTAGTCACACACAAAGTCTTTGAACTTGCTTGGCATGGTCACAGTGCGTCCGCATCTACTGGTGATGATTTCTGAATTGTCAGTACCGCTTCCAAACTCCAGTTCTTCTTCATGAAATTCACTACTTTCATCTCCTGATGCGTCGTTGGTTTCGCTGCTGCTGACATCTCTGTTTTCCCGACTGGACTCTATTTGCTTCTGACTTGAAGGAGCAACATCACTCACTTCTTCTCTCTCTGCCCTCTCTTCTTCCGACTAGTCCTCATTAGGGGTGGGTGGAATTTGCGTAATCACGTTACGCAAATCTCCGCGAAATGGTGAAAATTCTCTGCGAACACGCAGAAATTCTGCTAACACGCGGAATTGCTTGTTCGCGATACTTTTTTCCTGTTCGCAATTGCTGTTTGGTGCACGAGGGAAAAAATCTTGCAAACATGCATTTTGAGAGCGCAAACAAGCAAAAAATATCACGAAGTCCCAGAACGCAGAATTGTGGGCAATTTTGCATTCTCCGCGGAACGCAAAATTACCCAAATTCCGCAAATTACCCAAATTCCATGAGCGGAACGGAATTTAACGCCCAGGCCTAGTCCTCATACAGCCAATCAAAGTTTGTCTATCCAAATTCTTACGATCTTTCACTTCAGCAGGTTGGTTTGTGTCCAATTCCACACCTTTTCCATTTTCTACATCGTTCTTCTCACATTTTGATAATGCAGATGCATGCCATACTCTCCCATCACTGAGGAGAGCTGAATTGCAAAATAATTTCTCCACATTCAAGGGTTGTGTGAATCTGTTCTATCCTTTCTCGATGTGCCCGCTTCTTTTTACTCTCACCCAATCTCCTATCTGGATGGTTAGAGGTTTGCAATTGTGTTTATCATCAAAGTGTTTTTTGCATGCCATCTGTGCCTTTTGTACATTTTTTCTGACCTCCTCTGTAGACCAATTAGCCTTCCTACTTGTTTAAGCCACCCTACATTGTCCTTTGACAGTGCTGTTCTTCCTCTCATCATTTCAAATGGGCTGATACCTGTGCTCTCTCTAGGTGTTATTCTGCATGCCCAAATCATTTTCTTCATTTCCATTTTCCAACACAACCCGTTGTTATTTGCTTGTGGTATGGTTCCTTTCACCACCCTGTTGAACCTTTCTACCGCTCCATTACCAGCTTGGTGGTAATACTGATGTGGTTTTGTGTGTAATGCCATTTCTTTCGATAAACTTCTTGAAAGCAATAGATGTGAATTGTTTCCATTGTCACTCATGACAATTTTAGGGATAACTTCTCTTGTAAATACTCCGTCAAGGAACCTGACAATGTCATTAGCTTCTACTTTATGTAGTATCTTGAACTCCTGCCATTTTGACAAATGATCAACCAGAACCACAATATACACTTGATCTTCCTGATACCGGTTAGGGCCCATGACATCTATGCCTACACTCTGCCTAGGCATCTCCGGCCAAGGCAAGGGGTGCAAGGGTGGTTTGAGCGTGACTTGGGACTTGTCAGAGTTTTCACATTTAGCACAAGTTCTGACTCTCCTTTCAATTTCAACATTACACCCTGGCCACCAGTACCAATATTTTATTCTATTTTTTGTCTTATTGATACCCATATGTCCTTCATGGCATAATTCCAGAATTTGTTTTTTTAGTGTATCTGGAGGTATTGCTCTCCCCTGTCATAAAATTAGTCCTCCTTCCACAGATAATTAGTTCTTGAGTTCCCAGAATAGTTTCATCTTACTTTTTATGTGTTTTTTTTGGCCATCCATTGATAATATATTTGTTTACTTCCTGTATCACTTCATCCTGTTCATATTCCTTTTCCCATACTTCTTGTTGAATGCTCAGGAATTCTTCATTAATTTTGGCAAAACTAAACTCATCTTCTTTTTCTCCTTCCTTTTCTTTTACTGGTAGGGGTAAGCGGCCGAGGAAGTCTGCCACTAAGTTTATAGCACCTGGAAGATACTTTATTTCGTAGTTATAGTCCAATAACCTTACTGACAATCTCGTTAATCTGGGAAAAGCTTTGCATAGTCCTTTTACAGTCAACACTTTTATCAAAGGATTGTGCTCGCACCTTAGGGTCACCCTTTTTCCCCACACATATTGGCGAAAATGCTCCAAACCCCACACACATGTGAGTGCTTCCCGTTCAATCACCGAGTACTTCTCCACGGTGGGGGTGAGTGACCGTGAGTGACCGTGATGCGAAGGCAACTGTCCCTTCTTTTCCTTCTAGTCCAACTTGCATAAGTCCAGCGCCAATGCCTTTTCCACTCGCGTCTGTTGTGACTACACTATCTAGTTCTGGGTTGAGTCCTTGTAGGGGTGGAGCATCACAAATTTCTCTTTTAAGGTCTATAAATGCCTTCTTGCAACACGCAGGCCATACAAATTTGTTTTTACATTGTCTAATTTCATATGTTTTTGTTGAGAAATTCCTCACAAATTTTGAATAAAATTCTACTAGCCCTAGGAAAGCTCTTAATTCTTCTTTTGTTTTTTGGTTCAGGAGCATCCTCAATAGCCTTAACTAACTTATTCCCGCTTGTGTAATTTCATGCCCCGGATATGTCACTGTTCTCTCTGCAAATTTGCATTTGTTATATTCTGCTGTCAATCCACGTTCTTCCAGTGTTTTGAGTACTTTTAATAATTTTTGATCATGGTCTGTTTGTTTTTTTCCCATCATCAGGATGTCATCCTGAAAGATGGGCACGTTTTTTACATCTTTAAATATCTCATGCATGAGTCTCTGAAATAGTGCAGCTGCCGAAGCCAGTCCAAAAGTTACTCTTTTGAACCTTTAACACCCAAAAGGTGAAATGGAGCTGGTTAAGCACCTCCTGTCTGGGTGTAAAGGAACCTGGTGGTATGCAGCAGTCAAGCCTATTTTTGAAAGTACCTTCATACCTTTCGTCAAAGACAGCATTTAGTTTATTTTTGTTAGTGGGGACTGGTCAACTAAGATGTTCTTGTTTAGGTCGCACAGGTCAATACATAATCTTATCTTATCATTGGGCTTGCACGCGAACACCAATGGCGTGAGCCATTCTGGTGACTCCGTTGGTTCAATGATGTTCGCCTTAAGTAACATCTGCAACTGTGTCTTGACCTCCTCCCTTAAATTGAAAGGTATGTGTCTTACCTTAGTGACACATGGTATTGCATCTTCCTTCAGTTTTATTGTATGCTGAAATCCCTTAAGTCTTCCGGTGGTGCCATTGAAAACTTTAGGAAACCTGCTTACCATATCATTATTGAGTCTCTTTCCTTGTTGAGTTACTAACACAGGCTCATCACTGTCTGGATTTATGGGCCATATGTATGAAGCAAATTCGCATTCGCAAAGGCCGAAATTCGCAGAATTTAGGCCTTTGCGAATGCGAATTACCTAAATGGTATGTATGAATGCAAAACGTTTGGGATTGAAGGAATCGCTAAAAATGCGAATCCCTATCTTGCAAAAAAAGCCAATCTGTGATTTTCCTGCGATTCCCTACATTTGCAAGTTCTCAGTTTACGAAAATCGCAAACGGAAAATTGCAAATGTAGGAAATCGCAGAAATATCGCAGAATGGACATAATCGCAAAATAAGGAATCGCAATGGTATGTATGAAAAAATAGCAATTAGCGATTTTCTCAAATTCGCAAATTACAAAATCGCAATTGCAACCAATTAGGAGCAGGTGGTAACCACGTGCAAACTATTTAAGCAGCAACAGAATACCACAAACTGTTTACCGCAATGGTGGGGCTATACCTGAAAGCTAGGAGGATGCGTCTGAGAGCTGCTGCACAGAGGAGGACATGCCAGGAGAGGATATTCCGTTTGCGCGTCAGCATCTCCCAGCGCCTCAAGGAGGAGCTCTACACCCATTACAGTCTGGAGGAAGACAGCATTAATGATTTAATTGCAGAACTCAGACCCTACCTTGAACACCCCACATGCAGGACAAATGCCATCTCCACTGAAATACAGGTCCTGTGTTCATTACAACTGTTGGCCTCTGGAAGTTTTCAGGGGGTGATTGCCTCAGCAGGAGGGGTGCCACAAAGTGCCCTTTCGCGATTCTTCCATGCCTTTCTAGATGCCATGGTTCAGAGGATGCAACATCACATATACTTCCCCAGCACCCCATAGGCACTAGCCCAGACAAAGCAGGACTTTTATCAAATCTCGCAATTCCCACATGTGATAGGATTCATAGATGGCACACATGTTGCTATATCCCCCCCCTCAAACAATGAATACATCTTCAGGAACCGGAAATGCTACCACTCACTGAACATTCAGGTGGTGTGTGATGCCACACATATTATAACTGACATTATAGCAAAGTATCCTGGCAGCACACATGACGCATTCATATTCCATCACAGTGGGGTTTACCGTAGACTCTCAAGAGGGGATTTTGTCGAGGGATACCTACTCGGTAAATACCTTCAGACATAGAGTTCATTTGTACTAAGTACCATGTGCATTTCACAGACTAACCATTTCATTTCAAACCCACAGGTGACAGTGCATATGCAGTACGCGATTTCATATTGACTCCCTCCCTCAATCCCAACAATGCCAGTGAACGCAGATACAACAGGGCACACATCGCAACCAGAGGCACCATCGAACGGACCTTTGGGATCCTGAAAAGCAGATTTAGGTGTCTACATAAAAGTGGAGGTGCTCTCCAATACTGCCCCAATACGTGTTGCAAAATAGTGGTAGCTTGTGCCATGCTGCATAATATTCCCACAAGAAAAGAAACACCAGTGGAGCTGAGTGACTCAGGATCCTCTGACGTGGAGGGACCTGGCCCGGGACGTATGGTAGCTGGTAGAGCTGTCGCAGCAGCTGGGCGCCAGAGGCGTGATGAGATTGCGCGCAACTATTTTTAGGTAAGGAAAAATGACACAATGCCAAATTTTGTAAGTGTGATTTTTGTACTTTAATCCTTACTCGCAGGAAAGAAATGATAATACAAAACGTTAAGGCATGTTAGTCAAACTACATATGTTTGGCACATGTTTCAGTCACAGTTCCATGAAGAAAAAAGTAGTGACTTCAAAGTGAGGTGTTTCATGGCGTGAGGCTAATTTGAAGGGGTAGGCCTATTGGTTCGGCCACTACGGCGCCTCTCCGAGGTGGGTAGTGGGGTGGTGCTGCTACGACCTGACTGCACATCATCTTCACTTGGAGTTAGTAATCCTGGCCCTTTTGTGCGTAATGCCTGCAGCTCGTCCACGCCAGTGGTTACTTGCAAAAGTGCATTTGCAATATCCTGTGCAGCATGTGTGAATTGACGCTGCATCTCAATGTTGCCCCTGGCCTGGATGCTTGTTGTGGCCGCAAGGTGGTTGATGGCCCGGGTGTATCGATCTTGGCACTGCAAAGCTATGCGCCTAGCAGCACCCTCTGTGCGCAATTGCTCACACACCGCCTGTAAGCCATCCCTCAGTTCTGCCCTCAATCCACAGAAGCCTGCCCTCCCTCTCTCTGTAATAGTTTCATGTTTTTTGCCTGTAGGTGCTGCACCTGTAACACATGGAGTACAAGGCCAGCAAACACAGAATCCTCTGCACGGGCTTCAACATTGTCAGTTGTGCGCCGTCTGCGCCTGGCTGCACTTCGTGGGACATGATGGTGTGGTGCAGGGCCCTCTTGCCCTGTCTGTGGTTCTCATTTGTTACATTTCCAGCACCACCATCTGCATCTTCCTCTAATGGCGCAAGTGGTGTTACAATGCGTCTCCTCTTTTGGATGTGAGTGGTCACGGGGCTGTCCTCCACATCAGTGTTGCCATCATGGCTGCCATCTCCTGAGTCCACACCTCCAATGACTGTTCCACTGCCTGTGGGCTGTGATGAAGATGGTGCTGTGGAGAGAACAGCACACATTAATTTACCGTACTGACTTGCACTATGAGAATACATTTTTCAACACCTATTTTGTTTACATTGTAGTATTACTTCCCTTTCATGACCTGCTGAATCTAGGTTTGACTATTTTTCCTGCTAATTTTGCACTTTGAATTTCATGTGACTACATTTCCCATGATGCATTGCTATTTCTGCCTGTGTGCATGCTCTGGACTACCTACCTTTTTTCCTGACACTTGCTCACTGCTGGGGTGTGTTGGGGGGTGTAAGGGTTGTGAGGGCATGCTTCATACCATTTGTGATGCTGGTAGGTCAGAGCTGTCAAGATCAGCCACTCCTCCCACGCTCTCTGGTTGCAGGGTCCCCTCCACCAGTTCCTCAAGGGGTGTGGAGTCCGAAACAGAAGATGTTCCACCACCGGTTAGCCTGGACTGCTCCAGCCTGGCAGCTAGCTTCTCTTTTGAGCGCAGGCGCAAGTCATACCTGCGCTTCCTAAGGTCTTCCACACTCCGGGGTGTCACACCCACAGCATTAACCTTATGCTGGATGTCCTCCCAGATGCGCCTTTTACGACTCTGAGGCACCTTCAGTGATTTTTCCCCAAATAACAATTCATGGTTTGACACCATTTGCTCTATCAAAGTTTCCAGTTCAGCCTCAGACAACTGCTGCTTCCTATTCCTGGAGCTTTCACTCTCCTGCTGCCGGGATTCCTGCCTGGGCGTGGCTCCACTTTCTGCCATGTTGCTCAAAACCATCTATAGCTCCCCGAGCTCTGTGACATACCAGCAATATACTGTGTTTGCCTGCAGTACTCAGTGACCTCCTTGAGTCCTACGATTAGGCCTTTCTGTAACCCATAATTACTCAATTCCTTGGCATGCTGGTAGCCATGGGTAGAGGTAAGCTGAGAACGACCTCCAGATGCGGTAGGACAGGATCACTTTCGCCATCATCTGAGCATTCCTCTGGTCGCTCATGCCATGCAGAGAAAGGGGATATGTCCAGTCCGCCGGATGACAAATTAGATTTGATCTTGAAGGAAATCCGGGATTCTAGAACAGTACTGGAAAACCATTAGGCATGATTTCAGTAGACCTTAACGGAACAAACGCTGGAACCATTGCTGCCACAAGTAGCTGCTCATGAAGAACAATTATGCCAAATGCACCAGCAGATTGAGTCCCTACAGGCTAGTGCTGATGATGCGGAAGGTCGGGCCCGACGCAATAACCTGAGAATGGTGAGCTTTCTGGAGGGTTCGGAGGGATCCGACCTGACGATCTATATGGAAAACTGGCTGAAAACTACAGTGGCTCCCACTGGACTATCCACACATTTTACAGTCGAACAGCCCCACCGAGTTCCTGTGCGTCGTCCAATACCTGGTGCTGACACCCGTCAAATTTGGCCAGAATTCAAATCTATAGAGATCGTGATCGTCTGTTGCAGGCAGCCCGCGACAATGACCCATTACAGGTGGACAATGCAAATATTTTGAGCTTCCCCAACTACACATTGGCTGTGCCGCGAAAATGTTTTTCATTTATGGAAGTGAAGGCTCGGGTCCGTGCAGCAGGCCTCACATTCACCCGCTAAATTGAAAGTCATATATAATCAACGCGCTTTGTTTTTTGATAGACCGGACAGTACTTGGGATTGGATGGGCAGAACCTTCCCCGACCCTCTTCCCGCCAGGCGCCTTGGCTTTACACAGCCGAAATCACAGCGTCTCCCTCGGAGGTGCAGGAAGGGAATCCTTACACAAACCATGAACTCCAGTCCTCCGCTGCAACAGCAAGTGATGGAGTGTCAACAGGAAGCACTGCGACCTGCCAAGGTCTTCCACCCCACTCGTCCACCTATTAGTTCAAGCCCTTCAATCAAGGCCCCTTCAGATTCTAACCCGGCAGGAAGTGTGGCACTGTTTCCATCGAAGTCCACACAGCTAAGTAATTAACCACTGGGGTGACCTTGTGGTATGTACCTTGGGCCATTAACTTTGCCCAGTTAATCTTTGCCCGACAGACATGGTATGTTGTTGTTTATAACATTGCCCCAAGGTCTTGTATTTTCAAAATGTACAGCATTATGTAACTTAAAGGTGTATTATTTGTACACCAAGAAAGGAATTGAGTAGTATGTTCCCCGTCCCGCACTGTCATGGGCATATCAACGAATTGCTCATTGTTATTAACCAGTAGTAAAACTTGCACCTCCCCGTTAGGCATTAGCAACAAGTTGATGTGAATTATGTTAATGTTTTTCACACAGTTTGGTCAAATGAAGTTAGGTCGTTGGACACAGAAGTGGGTAATGGCTGCATTGTTCGTAATATTGACGCATGATCCGAGGTGTGGGAGGTTGGTAGAGGGTGGGCTGAGGTGGAAGGAGGAGGATAGGAGGGTCCACTAAAATACCCTGATGATGTCTACTCCCAAATCTTATACTTTTATATCTTGGATTGTCAGAGGAATGGGAGCAATCCCTAAGGGCCATCGTATAGTAGCACGACTACACCGCCGTAAGGCCCAAATAGTATGCTTGCAAGAAACATACCTAATACCCATTGAAACTGCTAAATTGCACCAGCATACAGATCCACGGCCGACACACTAGCTGGAAACATAGTACGGACTGTCAATTCCCTTCGGTCCCAAGTCTCCTTCTGGAATACTTTACCTCTCATAGTGGCAGGCCAATCTGCGGTGTCAAAAATGGTCATGTTACCTAGGCTCCATTATCAATTTGTAAATCTTCTGATTGTCCTCCCAGCATGGATATTTAAAACGTTAGACGCCATTTTAACCTCCTTACTCTGTGGTTCAAGCAGGCATAGGTTAGCACTACAATAAGGACCTGATCCTTTAACTGAACATAATGGTTGGATTTCCCTTTGCCATCATTGGCCACACAAAGTTATGTATATCAACAGCAGCTACAGCTATACTGTCTGTTGTTGGGAATCCATGTTCACCTTTGCATAAAATTCTTATACTTGGTCTCCCCCGGTTAGAATCCCACCATGTAGTGCAAAGCATCAAGTGTTTAGAAAAAGGTGGTGAAAAGGCTGGCAATGCCTCACGGGAGCAACACCATGGGAGTTTACAGATAGGTACTCACTAGTAAACTCAGCTTCTTATCAACAGCAACTGCCATGTCACAACAAAAAAAGTCTAGAATTGTAGAAAAAGTCACTTGCTCATTGTGGTGAATCGTAAGACCGGCACTCTGATAACTTATCCGTACGCCCACCTATTCTGACCCAATAACGGAATAGCTGGAACTGAACGTAAATACTGCTACACTGAGACTAAAAACAAGCTAGACAACCCCCAGCTGCACTTCTTTATTCTGTGCTGTGGGTCTGCTCACATTAAAACCAAGACACACTGTTGCCACCTATCTATTATGTCATAGAGGCCCAACATGTTTCATTGCCATGATTGACCTTACGGCAATTTCTTCAGGGCAAGGGTCAGTTCTTGCCACACTGCAACAATCTTTTTATGTATTTTACTTGGAGGAGACAAAGACAATACGACACACAGCACTCAGTCAGCACAGTACACAAGACCAGCAGTCCATTTGGAAGCCATGTTCATCCCAATGGTATAGTTACCGGGTCGTTGCCCCTCCTGGGCATACCTGCAAACCCCTCTTTTTCGAATGTGTGTACCAGTCCACACTTCTAGAATGTATTGCCAAAGCTGCTTATTGTCAGCCTTTAAATCAATAGGGAAATGGATTATTGGCACGTCTTATAAAAACCTCTCTGTGACTGTTTTATTGTATGTTATCCAGGGTCTGATTACTCATTCTAGCTTTGGTTTATAACCCTCCCATTCATATCGGCACACTATAGTTAGATGCCAAAGAAATGTCTACCCCGTAAAACATTCAGGGTCCCTTCATAGGCCTCCCCGGTGCACCCCCAATGAACTCTCCACAATCGCTGACCCGACATTAAACCAAATCAAAAAGTGGCCCGCCCTTTGGTCATGCCACTTACCGGGTCTCCTAGAGTGTTTGGCCTTCGCTCAACACCTCCGGATCCAAATGCGACCTGCTTATTTCAGCGTGCTCCTTCTGGCGCGCGCACATCACATCCCGCCCCTTTCCTATCGGTTTTTCATCTCACAGGACATCATTAATCTCTGCTGGTGCCATCTTAGAATGGTCAGTCTATACTCATATCTAGATGTATATTTCACAAATGTTTGTACAGAAAAAGCCGAAATCACGCTTGATCCTGCTTACAGTTATTTCATGGTCAAACAGATTTAAAAACATTGGTACATCTCATGGGTGCATCATCATATTGTACCCCGTTTTTTTACTCACAACTAAGTCTTCAATGGCCTAGAGTTATTATCATGTTCTAAAGTAAATAGCCACATACCTTTATATTTGAAAAAAAAAGTTGGGGCGCAACCAGATCTGTACAATACCACCACGAGTGTATCTGCTTATAACCCTGTGTAAGTTACAACTGTTTTTGCTCTTTTAACATCAATTTTCTGTGGGTCCCAAATAGTTTGAAGATGTTATTACTCTAGTATGTTCCTACTCTATTCCATTAAATAACATACTTCTGGCCTCGTTGGTTCACCCCATCCTGGTAAATCCAACGTGCCTCTTTCATGCCCAACCTGCTTTCCATGTTATGTTGGTCACCCATTACCTTTTCCAGGACCACCCACTTGATGTCCTTGTAATGATGGTTCTGTGTTTGGAAATGCTGCACCAAGCTAGTAGTCAGTTTTCCTGTTTTTAACATGCTTAAATGCTCCTGAATTCTGACTTGTGTCGTGAGTCCGATATAATGAAGACCACACACGGCACGGCACATAAGCTTGTGGATGATATTAACAGAATTACAGTTGCTAAACCTGGTTTTCCCATTTGTCAGTGTTTCACTCTTTGTAACCTCTGTGAGCTCACACACCGAACACCCCCCACAGGGGTAGTGTCTAGAAGGCACTCCAATTTCCTTTGTTTGTTGAACATGCTGGGTGTGTACCAGGCAGTCACGTAGATTCGCAGACCACTTAAATGCAAAACTGGGTTGTGACATCTTCATTTTGGTAGTGTCAAGCAGGTGCCAATGCTTTCTAATGATTTAGCAAATTTTAGTGGACAATGGCCCAAATGTCGTGACCACAGGTATGCACTCCCCTCTCACCCTAGTACTTCTCTCAAGTAGGGCAGTTCTAGGTGTATTAAGGGCCCTTCCTTGCTTGTTTGACCACCTTTTTTGGATATGCTCGATCCTCCAATTTCCTAGTAAGCTCCTCCGCCTGTACTGAGTATGTCTGGGTAGAGGAATAGTTCCTCCGGTACCGCAGGAACTGACCTACTGGTAAGTTATCGCGGAGGGCTCTCAGGTGATATAATCTGTAATGCAGTAGGGAGTTTTTAATGGTTGGGTTCTGATGCACATTAGTCACCAACTTGTTGTTGTCAGCACAGATGTCAAGATCCAGATAGATAGCAGTATTCCTATTAACAGTCCAAGTGAATTTCAAACACTCATCAAGACCGTTAAGCCAATTAAGAAATGTGTATAAATCATCTTCTGTGCCCGCCCAGACACACAGCACGTCATCAATGTATCTCTTCCAGAGAACGAGGTTCTTCTGGAAGAGATTGGAAGGGTGATTGATGTAATTGGACTCAAACTGGCCCACATAGATGCAAGCCTGACTGGAGGCAAAAGTACCCCCAATGAAGTCCCTGACACCTGTAGGTACAGCTGGTCTTTGTAAGCAAAAAAGTATTGTGTGAGGGCAATCTCCACACATTGTATTACAAAAGATTATGGGATGTCATAGAACCACTCACAATCCTCCAGGGCCTGTGCTGCTGCCACCTGCGTGACTTCCTGGGGTATGCTGGTCTGCAATGACTCGACCAAAAACTGTTGGTTCGGGTCATACTCTACTGTGTCTAAGATGTTTAGAATATCAGTAGTGTCTTGAATGTATGAGGGCTGTGTAATTACACATTCCCTCAAAAAGAAGTCTGAAAATTGTGACAATGGCTCCAACACTGATTGGATGCCCCAAACTATCGGGCGCCTGGGAGGATGCCGCTGGGTCTTGTGTATCTTCGGCGTGATGTAAAAAGCCAGTACCTTAGGATTCAGATGTACTAGGAACTCTGCCTCTTTGTGTGTGAGCCACTTCTTCTCCTTGGCCTCAGAAACCAATTTGCTGATCAATGCCTGTAGCTCTTTTTTGGGGGGTTTCTACAATTCTACACTTGTTTTGCTATGGCTTGGCAGTTGCTGATGATGAGAACCTGAGTTTACGGTGTTATGTGTTGGATTGAGGCCCTAACATAGGTGCGCCGTTTCAGAGGCACAAATCCTTTGTGCCACAAAGTCAGGCAGGCCCTTCACAATAATGAGCAACAGAGGCTGTCCCTTATCTGACGTGTGCTCTGGGCGCAGAAGAAGGTCCATCCTAAATACGTCATCTCCATATCCAACAGTGACTAACCTACGTCACAACAAATTCTTAGAAACTCGAACGCGAAATCAGCGCCGCGCAGGTGCGTCGAGCGGGCCGTGACGGAACTGTTCCGTCACTAGCACAGCTCACCCGAGGCATGTGACGGAACGGTTCCGTCATAAGCGCCAAAGAGGTTAAAAGAGACCATTCTACCCTACTGTTGTGCTCAATATTTTCCCTACTGACCAGGCTACTCATAAACGCACAGGCAGATTTGTACAGTCTCACAGACCAAGTGCAATGGTCATGTACAATATAAGGGATAGCCTACACCCTGCCGTTTATTATCAGCATATTTCAAGTCACCAAGATGTTTCATAACAATATAGAGGAAGGAGGCCAAGACTTGCAATATCCTTACCATGTACACCGGGGGTTACTTCATTCCATATAAAACACGATCACACCAACACCATTCACACAAAGCACTGAAAACCTTGGTGCGTTGCAATTTCATATTAAAGAGCAAGCATATTTGCAAATATGAAGAAAAAAAATATAACCTCTAGTGCAAAATTAAACATATCAAAAACCTTTTAGATATTTGTTGGAAACAGATATTAGAAACGGTTCAATACAAGCCAGTGTAAAAAAATCAAAAAAGCTGCAGTACCTCAGAACATGTAGATGCCTTTCACATCGGCAGCTGGCTCTGTCAGCAGGCATTGTGACGTCCGAACTCGACTTGGTGCGTCACAAGTCCTGATCAAAAAGACTTTAGCGACTGCTGTTTATACAGAGATTACAGAATTCCATGTATTATAAAAATTAATAAGCAAAGTTAATACTATTACGCTGTTAATAGATTTGCTAAATACTATTAATTGTAGGGATTTTAAAAGATTGGTTTTAAAAGTTATTTGAGACAGATTATTAAAAACCATGCCTGCCTGTGTCCTTCCGAGCTCACATTTGCGAGCTCTCCCAAGCAGCAACGCCTACTTTACACGTGTACTGGCAATTTTTTTTTTAACTCGATAGAAATTAATTTTGGAGCCCATTCACTTAATTTGTGGATTGTAAACATTTCTCACAGTAACCATTCAGCACAGCAGTACATTGGTTAATATGTGAAATTATATCCGCTTCCTGATATGTTTGTGCTAATAGTTATTAGGCCTATAATATCTAAGTTACCTTCCTTGATTATAGGAACATTTTGCAATGCGCCGAGTCTCTCACATATGCCGCTTATTTTGCCATTTGTACCGACGCTCATGCCAATAATAACAAACTAATCACTTTGGGGAAAATGTGTCAGCTTTTATTGAATGGCTAGCGGTTTCAGAGTACATCCATCAATTTATAACTCAGCTAATGCTGGCAATAACATTCAAGGCATTGACGCGAAGTTGCACCCTGTAGATGCTGTTAGCACAATTAGTCCCAGGTCATCCCATAAGGAGAAGAACGCCATTCACGAGCATGCCCTGCAACACACGGGCATTACTTCCCACTGATACAGGGTCTCTTCTGATGGGTTCAGAGTGTCCTTTCATGTGGGGTAAAGATTAGTTCTTGTGTTCATCCAGAGCTCCTATTGAGAGGAACAATTTATCATGCAGCATGTGTGTTTTTTTAAAGTCTAAGATCAGTTAAATGCTGTTAACAGAACAGGAATATATTGTCACGATTTCATTATGTCTCAGACGTCACCTATACTGTATATTAGAACATTGGAATGTCGACAGTGGCATTGTGCTCCATTGAAGACAACAAAACGAAAAGAGGCCTAAAATTAGGGCTCTCGGTTTTATGGCATTTACCGTTTTGACATTTCCTTCTGTATTTATCCATATTTATTTTTTGTCAACTTTATCTGTATTTATCCAGATTTATCATGGGTTTTGTGAAAAAAAATAATGCGGAAACTAGTATATTTCCACAATTATTTAGCCAGTAAATATGTAGTCATGCTTGAATGCCTGCCAGGTTTTAGTGCTATGAACACCTGCAGAAGATAAACCAATGAACCTATATGAAAATATGCACATTTCTGTATCAGCCTTTGGCATATCTACTGCTGTTAAAGCCTCTTTACTAAAATTCCTTTTTTTAACCCCTTTACCTATCAATCCACGCAGTTATTAGCCTGGAAGTCATGGCCGAATGTATTTAGAATCACTCAAAAAGCACCCAATTTCCGTTTTTATCCACATTAAACAATAAATACAGGCAAGAAAATAAATGGTGTTCTGTCTGTATTTAGCTGTAAAAATCAGTAAAAATGGAAAACATTATAATGGCTCGTATAAGCCTTCTTCTCAAACATTCCAATGTTTATTTTTCTGTTTTTCCCTTTCTGATTAAGAACATTTGACCCTTAGTAGGTGGAAACTTCTAACCTGTTATACCTATTGTTAAAGGCCCCCACCCTCGTTATAGGCCCTTGCCTGTTGCTCTGGCCTATAAATTGGGTTCAGGGCCTTTAACACTATATAGCCCTCGGCAGCGAGCTATTAATCCAGAATATAAAACAACTTATTAACTCAGGAAAAGTCTCTCATTCTTACCTTCCTGACTCTTGCAACGGAAACTTCTCTCCCATCCTGGATTACAACGCAACGCATACATAACTGTGTAAATACTTTTGTCAAATCAAGATGTCCCACCAAATGGTGAACAGAAAACAGTAACTCTCAGTTATGCTCAAACACAAAGCAAAAGCTATCCTAAGTGCTCTGACTTTGTACATTCTCAGCATAAGTGATGAAAGTAATGACCAAAAGATTCACGAAGTTCAAACGTGGGTTTTATTCATACAGGTGGATTCCCAACAGCTGTGTTCAACTTCACTCAGCTTCACCCCGCAGCATTCTATACCGCACTCCCTGGGATTCTAAAGTAGAACCATTGTCCCAATCACACAGGGAGGACGGAATATACCATTGGACATAACCTGGACAAAAGTCAAATTTGAACGTATCTACAACTAGAGTGGGAGATTATAACAATAGGTTTGACCATTGTTGTCTAATTCTTACATGAGATGGACACAAAAAAAAGAAAATTGGTGCAAATTCTCATATATAAACATAGTAGAATGACAATATTTTATACTTATTTTGTATTTTATATGTATTTTCTTCTTATTCTTTTTATGACCTTTTTCTCAACTATAGCTATGCCACAGCTGTATCATTAAGGACTGAGATAGGTTGCAAAGTCAATGAACCTCTGTGCTGTGTAGCGAATCTATCTCATTACAGACACATGGACTTGTCAAGCAACAGAATACATGTATCACTGGAGACTGGGTCACTGGGTCTCCTTCAAGGTGGTAAAGCAATGGGCATGACCCAGTGGCAACAGTACAGATGGTTTTAACCGCATCGCTGCTGCGGTGATTTTTGCACTGTGCGGCTGTTTTCAATTAACCGCGATACATGACGAGCTCAGCTCGTCATCAGCGCACGTCACCCGTGGCTGATGACGAGCTGAGCTCGTCATCAGCATCGAAGGGGTTAAAGACATTCCTGAAATAATTACATTTCAAAGTCTACCAAAGTCTTTGAATGACAACATCTAAGAGGTCTCTGGATTGGATTTATTGTCACTGACAATGGCAGTAACATTGTCAAAGCCATGGCAGATAGACGACACTTCTGAATGCTCTCTATACATGAGTGTATTAACCTGATTGTGCAGGTCTACATTAGAAATGTAGAGAAACATGTTAGCCATTCCTTTAAGGTCTGGAAATGCGTGAAGCTTTTTCAGCGTGCAGTGGCGGTTGGTAGGGGACAGGGCTGAGGAAGGTGGGGTTGGGTGGTAGGAAATACTTTTACAATAAGTAACACTTACCTGCTGGTCGCTGTTGCCAGCCGCAGCCTCTTCTTCCAGGAACAGGAAGCACCCAGGCTTCCAGACTCCCCTAGCCAATCACGGCGCTGCTGATAGAAGCGTTGTGATTGGTCTGAGCACCATGATTCAGCACTCAGACAGGGCCTGGGCATGTTGTCCACCCAGGCTTTGATGCAGACTTGGTGGAGAACATGCTAAGTGCGCATGACTGTTAGGCCAACCTGAGATGGCCGACCAAACAGTCATGAGCACTTCAGGTGCTGCAGTAGCCACTCCTCCTCCCTCTGGCTCAAGGCGCCCAGCCCCTCCCGCCCTAAGCTGGCGGCAACTCAAATACTAAAAATAAAATGATAATAACTTCTGTTATTATCATTTAATTGTTTCCAATGCACCGCTTTTAAGCAGTGGGGTGATGCTCCTCCGCCTTAGCGGAGGAGTCGCCACTGTCAGTGTGTTAATAAAAGGGAAGAAGATGCTATGGCCAGAGCTATGTCAAAAGATTTTTACAAATGGGTATACTACAGTGCTTGATCAATATGCTTATGACTTTTGAGTCAGCAGGAAGATTGTACCGTTGATGGACTTGCTACAAACCTCTTTGTGTGAGTCACAAAAAACATACACCACTGTTAATGAAAAGGCAGCTGGTTTGACGAACAGCTTACTCCTTTTATTTTAT
Source organism: Lissotriton vulgaris (assembly GCF_964263255.1). Taxonomy (NCBI): domain Eukaryota; kingdom Metazoa; phylum Chordata; class Amphibia; order Caudata; family Salamandridae; genus Lissotriton; species Lissotriton vulgaris. The sequence goes on from NC_141689.1 coordinate 481,165,128, forward strand.
ACAAATAAAAAACTGCACTGAGATATCAAGTCCTCCACTATACTACATCCTTGGCACAGACATGGCTGTCAACTTTCATTATTTTTATCAGTGCTGGAAGTCTCCATTTCTAAGAATTGTATCACCAAGAAAGTAAGTGTGCTTGATGTTGAAAGATTGCAACTCCGAGAGCAAAGAATAACTGAAATGCTGACTCAGCCCATCTCTGGAGAGCATGCTACTGCCTCAAGCATAATGTCACCACAGCAACACCTGCCACTGGTAAAATAATCACCATTGTAAGTCACACCCTCTGCTACAAAACCATCAAAAGCAGCATCAGTAGAAACATCCTCTGTGCTGGCTTAGTTTTGAAGTTCCAGGCCAGCACACATAAGTAGAAAACCAAGGAGCAGCAGATGTCAACAATTAAAATAGTTAAAATGTCACTGGAGTACTCAGAAACATAAACAAGTCAAGACCCATTAATCGCTTGGCATGAGAAAGGGGAACAGTTTCTAAAAATCAGTAGGCTCGCCATTTAGCATGTCATATAGCAAGTGTATCCTCTAAGCGTTTTTTTCTGCAGCTGGGGCAGTTTCCAAAGCAAAAGGACTAATACGTCTTCACAAAATATGAAGAGACTCACAGCAATCAAAATGAATAGGCATTTCAACCCAAAGAATTATAAAGTTTCACAAAACACAGTGGATTAGGGTAATTTCCCAGACATCACAACTGTGGTGAATGATCATCCTTCAAAGAAAGTCCCTGAATTTGAAGTTGAACTGCATGCATGTGACTATACTTGGTGTGCCCAGAAATGTAATTGAAGAAATGCGCAAGACACAGACATAGCTATTTTGGCCTGGTGCCTGCGGGCGGCAAAGGCATATCATCCAACCTAAGGGTCAACCACAGACTTTGCAATATACAACAGTCTTAGAGTTTGTAATGGATGCTGCCATTTTAAAGAACATTCATGTATACAACAAGATTTGTATATAGAAAAAATCAACTAATCACACCACTCATAACAAATTCAACCATTTCCCTAAACCTCGAAAAAGCCCAAACTACCCCTACTCCATCTCATCCCAGCCACGCCACCTGCAGCAGACCCATTCCTTTCCTAAACAGTAACAGACAACAAAACTGCTTCTTCCCCAACTCATCCTACCCCAACATCTGTAACATATCGACACTCCCCTAAAAAATACCCCTCTAAAAATACCCCTCTAATTTTACTACATTGCTCCTCAGTTGTTGTTGGCCCTTTGCTAGGGTCTCCATTCCCATCCGTATGTTATGGATACTGAACTTGGTGGCTGTGGGGGAGGAGGGTTGTAACTGGCTGTGGGAGTGGTGTGGCTTGACTTTTCATGAGGACTGAGGTGTTCACCTGCTAGATCAGTGACTTTTGGAGCTGCCATCTCCTCTTCTTCCTCAAGGTCCGGAAACGGGTGGAATTTAAGATCTGCTGTGTGATACACAAGAGTCTACACAATCTGGGACCCCACTACTTGGCAGATAAATTTGTGTACCATCGTCCTTCCCGCAATCTTAGGTCCAGTAACCAACTGTTACTTCAGGTTCCCAGACATTACAAGACCAGACAGGGAGGCCGTGCCCTCTCCATCATGGGCCCACGTCTTTGGAACAACCTCCCCCTCTCCCTTAGAGAATGCTCGAGTCACTCAGCTTTCAGGAAACACCTAAAGACAGTACTATTCTAGGAGGTGCTTTGCTCGACCTGTTTACCTCACAGCTGCGCGCAGATACACCTTCGGGTGTGATGCCGGCGCGCTACAAGCCCATAAATAAATAAATAAATAAATAAAGGTAACACAGCTGACAGAAGGCAGCTGCAATTGTCTAAACGTTTTGAGGCGCAGCAAAGTGCCTATATCCTGCCCTGCCTTTCGCTCTGGGTCGGTCTGGGGAGAGAGGAATCAGATATGAAATGTAGTATCTCCTCTAATCACGTTTGTGCAGTAATGTTATATGTTCTCTACATAGGGGCTGTGAAATTAAGTGACTGCATCCTGGGATTTTTTATGCGTAATTACTACTACTTGATATCAATTAATCCACCACGAAGTGAAGAAGCATTTTTATTTATTGCTCAAATGATTTAAAAAAGTTTAAAAAATAATTCCTAAAGGGATACCATTACTGACCAAACTGGAAAGCTACACTACCACATAAAAAAATGTGGCACATTAAATTATCAGTCACAATCTTTTTGATTCTTCATGCAACATAATTCATTGAGTTCCCTCCAAACCCACACCATCGCTGCCTAATTCCTACCTAGCTCACAGTGCCTCACTAAACCCCTACACTTCCTGGGGAGGCAGGTGAAATTGGAAACCTTGCACAGGACACTCTGATCACCAACGGAATCAAGGAGACAGATTATATATATATATATATATATATATATATATATATATATATATATATATATATATATTTCATTTGCATTATTCAATAAAAGACCATTTATTTATATTTATACTATTCTTTTTATTTTCATATTTGAAATAGATTTTATTTAATGGTATACATATTGGGGCATATTATCAAGGGGGTTTATCTCCGCTTTTTTGGCTTTAAAAGCCAAGAAAGCGGAGATAAAATTATCTCCCTATTACCTAGCTGTCGCTAACACCAGTTAGCGACAGCTAGTAGGAGATAGCGACCATCTTGGGCCCCACTTTGCATGTCAGTGATATTTATCACTAATGACATGCAAAGTGGGCGTGCCAAGATGTTAGCGACTGGAAACAGTCGTTAACATCGCTATCTCCTATTACCAACTATTGGAGATATTTGCGCTAAGCGCAAATATCTTCAAAAGCTAACACCTGCCCTGAGCAGTTCTTAGCCATGTTATCCAATGGGAGGTGGATAACATGGCTAAGAGCATTAGCTCGGTAATGCATGAATATCGCTGACTTTTCAGCGATATTCATGCATTGCGGCCGATTTTTATCGCTTTTGCAATAAACCTTGGTAATACCAAGGTTTATTTGCGATAAAAATCGCCGCAGCTCAGCGGTAAATCTTTGTCTCTAACCAAGCAATAGCGATAATTATCGCTATTGCTTGGTAATATGCCCCCTTGTTTTTTATGGTTACCTTATTTTTGACGGTGTTCTGTTCCGCAATATTTTTGACAGAATATTTCCCGTAACTTACTTTCAAACTATGTAACTTAGATATTTTTGTAGACGGTTTTTTGACACGATATCGCGGTGTAATGATGTATATTCTGTCATGCAACCGCGTGTTGCTTTGAGAATGTATCATTTATCACATCGTCTACTTTGTGACTACTCAACTTTTAAGCCTGTTTCAAAACTTTGCACTTATTTCTTTGACTAACTATAAAATAGCATCTTTGAGATATGTGACATGTCTGACCTTTTAATGGAAGAGCATTACCCATTTTTCGAGAGTGGATGCTTTATTGGTCTGTTTTGTGTCACCAGCTTTATTGCAATTTCAAGGAGACAAAACATAACACCAGTTTATTGCCCTCCTCAAGGCTACAGTACATGAAGAAAGTCACTTGAGAAAATTAATTAGTTAACATCTGTGTTCCTTTCTCGCTATTTCCTGAACCAGCAGAGGGAATATTTCTTATTTTCGTGACATCCAAATAAAACAACCCATCTTGGATGGAGACTTCATGTTTCTCGCTGGTAACTCTCTAAATATTATTTCATTCCGCACACTGTGGAAATCTTTTTAAAATAATGATTATCCGTAGGCATGGGCAACACATTTGTTCCGCTCAGTAAAGGCGTTTTCAGAGTTTAAGCTGTCATATATAGTGTTCATACACTGCTATCTGCAGAGACAACTATTTTCTGCCAAAAAATTTCCCACGGGATAATTCCTTTAAGTCGTAAAATGTAAGCATCAGATCGTGGCGCGATGGAGTCAGAAATGTGAAAATAATCTGATTATAAACCAATTGTCAGAAATCATTCAAATCATGCCAAATGTAAATAATAATTTTGTACAGATTTGAGGCAGCTGACATAAACACAAGGGGCAGATGTATCAATCTTTCATGCAGTACAACGCAGCAATCCACCTTGCTGTGTGAAAGGGAAAAAGCAGGAATGCGCTGTATGTACCCATTATACAGCGCATTCCTGTCCTTTCCTAGTGCCTGTCTAGTGCCAATGCAGTTACCCTTGCATCATGGTACAAAGGTGCCTGTGTTGTAGGCACACCTTCCTGCACAAAAACAATCCTGAGAGGCATTTTCCTTTTCTATGTGTGCTGCACAATGCAGCACACATAGAAAGAGGAAAAAACGAGGAGCAATAAAGATATCTCTCTTCATTACGCCTCAACTGGGGAGGCATAGCATTGTCAAGCATTCCCGGGTCTACCACTAATGACAAATGTGGGAATGCGCCAAAATCCGTAGGTGGATTTGTGGGAATATCCATACTCCACGCATGGAATGCCTCCCTGCCGCAGAGTAATGCAAGGCAGCATTTTGCACTGTCTTGTGTTACTCTACATTTTTCAAACAATACAGGGCAATGCAAGGTTACCATGCGTGTTTTGATAAATCTCACTTAGGTTTTACGTTGCCCTTGCGTGGAACAAGGGCAACTCCAATCCTTGATAAATCTGGCCTAAAGGTTTTTGCTTTTTGCTCCAGCAATGCCACCTAATCAATAATGTTGCAGGAACAAAGCCATGATATTAAGCAATCTTTCATTCACAGTGTGCTCTATTACAGCTTATACTGGGAACTACATTGGTATTACGTCACATGAGCTTATCAATTTATCCATATAACTCTAATTTCGGGGCATATCTAAAATTCCTGATGCAACACTGCATTGCATCAGAAATATCTGTGCTGTTTTGCAGCATTTCCCAGCACCATGGATATGCTGTATTTATGGAACAGCACAACATGGCAGAAGGACCAAAGATGCATCAGGAATTCCAATGCAACAATTTCAGGAAGGACGCAAAGTGCCATAATGCAAATACTCCCAATTGGACGCAAAGTGGATTTGAATGTCTTAAAATACCTATATGTGTTGTAAATCAGCATTCGTCATACAGGTTTGCTTTGTGTCACGGGAGCGCTAGAAAAAGCAATGCAATCTATACAGCAACACTCCTCAATACTGAGAAGCCTAGAAGGAACCTCAGGGAGCAAGGATCATAACAGCCCCAACTCAGAAGACTTGCCATCATCCCTGGGCAAGAGGAAAAGGAAGAGGAACTCCAACTTTGATGAGGGGAAGAACCAGATATTATTTAATGAGGTAACAAAAAATGAACATCTCATATTTGTCTCTCAAAATTGCCATTAGCAAGGAAGGATGCCATTTGGCGACCCATATTGGACAAACTAAACTGTGTTGCACAAATAAATTAGACCATCCTGGAGTGCAAGAACAAGTGGCACGACTACAAATGCGGGACCAAAATAAAATTGGCCAGAAACCTTAAGACAGCAAAGAGGACCTGAAAAGGACCTGATGTCCAGGAGGATTTGGATCCAAGAGAGGAGCAGATGGCATCCCTCATTCCAACACAGTTGGTAGCTAGAGTGGAAGCGCAGGACAGTACTGAAGTAGAGGACCAGCAAGAACTAGAGGTTGAGTGAGACTAAGGGGCATATTTTAGCAAACTGGTATGCTTGGTAATGCAGCAACACACTTTGTAGCGTTGTGTGCATAAAGAGAAAGGGAAGGCACTGTACTTTCCTGAGGTTTGCTGTGCGTGCTGCAAAGTAGGTTCAGTCTGGCAGTGGAGTGTTGGATAGTTTGCCTCTTGTGTAGCAGGTGTAAAGAGATTCTGTAGTGGAGGGCATTGATGTAGTGCAGTCTACATGTGACGAGGGCTTGGGTGATGGTCTTACTGGTGTCAGGAGGGAGCCATGTGAAGAAACGTCTTACCATGCAAATAATGTGAAACCAGGTGGAGGTGGAGGTGGTAGTGGCAATTCAAAGTATCATGATGAGGGAGGTGTACAAGATGATGGACAGGTTTCTGGGATGAGGGTGACGGGGTTGGGCCTAGTTATGTGGTAAACCAGGCATGAGTGCATGTTACAGATTATCATCACTTTCCTCTTGTCAAATGAGTATGAGAAACTAATTTCACATACAGTTAGCCATGCTGGTCAATGGCTTAATGTAACAACTGTTGATGGTGTTGGTGTCTCCTGAGAGTCAAGGTATGATCTGGTTGTCATCAGTGTAAGAGATGATGTAGTGTCCTTGGGTCTGTATGATGATTGCCAGAGGAGCCATATACAAGTTTAAGAGAGTGGGACTGGGTGAAGAGATTTGCGAGATCTGCAGATGAGCTCCTTGGGTTCTGTGGGAATATAGCAAGCTTGAGCTGTTGCATACTTCCATTTATCCACTTCAGAGATGCTCCTTAGTTTCTTGTGTTGTGGAGTCTGGAGTTGCTGGAGTGTTTGTGCTGGGAAACTACAGGATTCCCCTGAAGAATTGGATTTAAGGCATATACCTGCCCTTCCCAGCAAGGTGGCTTGCCGTGTAGCGTTGTGTGGATGTTTGTGAAATACGAACCCTAGGCCACAATAATACAGGCACCCTTGCCACACAGTGCAATGGCCTCTGCAGTGGTGTTAAGAAGCACATTTGCATCAGTGCAGGCAGACAGCAGAAATGTACTGCAACTTATAAAATGTGGCATGTTCCTGCACTCACTCTTTCAGGCAGGGCAGCAAGCTGCATTGCATTGCGTGAACGTTGCTCAAATAGACCCCCTAGGGAATTCTGAGGTTGTGTGAAAAAAGTATATATTGCCAATTTGATAAGTAACAACAGTACAACGTGGCCATATTCGATTTTAGAAAAAAATGTTCCACATAGCCCTGTGCACTTGAAAGTGAAGAAAAATACTTTTAGAATGTGATAAAAACTACTTATGCCAGATCAATCATGGAATCTTCGTAACATATTTATATTATAATTTTTCCAGCAGGGCAATCAACAACTCCTGGAGATCAGTCTGTCCATGATGCCCAGCCTGCTGATGACCCCATCCTGCCCACCAGGGATGAAGACACCTTTCAACAGCTCCTGGACATTTTCAAAACGTTTCCTTTGATGCTAGCAAGGTAAGATGATGTTATTGGGTTGCCAGAGGAACCAACATATACTGGACATAAACAATCAACTTCACATATGAGGGCTTTGACGACGTGAAGTTGCTTTTCAATTGCGAGTGGTAGGAGTCCAGCAGTGAATGGCTGAGGAGGTCCAGTTGGGGATGGAGACCATAGCAGACACTCTTGAAGGAATCTGTAGACGTCTTAGCCGTAACAAGGGATTGGCAAAGTCTATCATAGATACCTACTCTTGGCTCTATAGGATTGTTGAGTCCCTAGATGACATCACTGTTGTCATGATCCAGAAGGAAAAACAACTCCAGCCTTCTACATCTGACACCAGTGAACTTGTCAGGCAGTTGAGAGCCATCAACACACTGCTCCAGTCCCATCCCCAAGGTTGGCTCCTTCATAGCATCTCAACGATTGCCCTCAACAGCAACGTCATTGCTTTGCTGGCTAACCAGCAAACCCTTGCCAGACACTACCATGCTGCCTTACTGGCACTCACAAATGTTGTTGGGAACATGGGAGTTACATCTTCTGCCTCAGATACATGTGTGCCTGAGGCTAGTAACATCACTTAGTTGTCCCCATTCAAACATCACAACTTCCAGGGGTGGCAGAACACTCATCAGAGGAGGAAGATGTAGACTTCTACATTTTCTGATGAAAAACATCCCTATAAACATTTGGGATTGCCCCTTGAGCAGTTTTTCTAATTGTCATGTGCAGAACATTATGCCACCTTCTTTGTAACCCAGTATATTACTTTTTGTTTGCACAGCAGTATATCTTGTCTACTTGTGAGTCAAAATAAAATGCTACACTTGCTAATGGCAATTTGTTCCTCCTCACTTATCAGAACATACACATGTAAATGTGAAGTCACATGTCTGACCAAATGAATGTTTGATACGCAATATATCAAATGTTTGGGTACGTGTTGATTGAGATAACAAATCAACTACTCACATGTAGTAACGGGATGATCTGAAAGTCTTGATTTAAAAAATAAATTTTCAAAACCATTATGAGTTTTGTATGGTTGTTTCTGAAAAGTCTTCATAGATAATGTAAAAACTAAAGCCACTTTTTTGAAGCTGAAGAAGAGTGAACTAAAGTCAGTTGCGCATGCTGTCCTTGTATGTGCACCCACACCAATTACCTCCACTTAATGGTATGATGCACAATGTGCAGTCTCCCAATGTAACAGCAGAGTGTATCAAGACGGTGCATTTTTCAGATAGACACACCTATAAATTGGATGTGTGAGGAGCATGAGGCCAAAATACTGTTCCATATAAATGTTGTAAAGTAAATATGACAACATCATTACCAATTGTGAATACTGCAGTGCTCACACAAAAGGTAATCAACAGTATATAACTCTGTATGTTTGTAATAGTACTAGCCTGACACTTATGCCCATATACCTATTGCATTTGCATTGTACTTGTGCCATAAATTGATGCACAAGGGCAGCCCAATACCTAAAATGACAGTAACCAAGACATGGAAGGACACCTTGCCTGTACCTGTGCATACTGATAAATGTTAAGTGACGCAACATCGGCCAAAATTCGCAACTTATGTTATTCTACCTCACACAGGCCTTACATATGTTGAGTGTGAGTGCAACCACACATTACATCATTTGCACATCCAATTTTACATGAGTGCCAAACCAGAGACTCTGTAACAATGCTACACACCTGCAGGGAAGGGGTAAATTGGAAATATATGGACAGATATTATTGTTGTTAACTTTTTCTCAGTGAACTGCATGATGAGGCAACCTACCAAACCATAAATGTACAATAGTGATGGATATTGTCCAGGCAGATGTGACTTCCTGCACAAAAATAAACCAGCCAACCATGTAGAACCCCTTGCATCTGCATTAGTACTAGACCGCAGTTTGTGTCCCTGCACAGCCAGGGAGAAACAACCTGTGGTACTCTGCACACAGACGTGGCGAGTCCATGCCGCTCCCCTCTGATTTACTCAGTAAGAGGTTCCAGTATCATAGGCACCGCCCATCGTACCTCCTGTGGCCTCCAACATCGGATTAATCACCGCTGCTCTTCTCAGCGATTGGTTGCTTAAATCCAGGAACCGCCGACCGAAACTTCACAGATCTCCTGTCTTATTCACCCCACATGCAATTCAGGCACCCACCTTGAGATACTACCCCACAGCCAGGTTCTCCCCAGACGTGAGTCACCACACTCCTGTCAAGTTGTTCTGACGACCACAGCTCTCCTCAGCACCATATTCAAATTACAACCCGGTCCTGAAGATGATCCTGACGAAAGAGGATCGAAACGTCGTTGACTGTTCAGCACAATAGATGGCGCAGTCCCCAATGTGGCTAGATTCTAATAACTCTTCAATTTTACCAAGATTCTCGCTTTGCAATTTCTTTTCGAGCCACAATTATTATTTGTTTTCACAGTATATAACCAAGCACCTTGACACCATGAGTCGTTCCTGCTGATCACAATAGTCACTTGCGTCACCACTTCCTGTGTCACCTTCACATGTATAGCACCAAGTCCAATTCGGGTTGTTTTGTAATTATTAACGTACAGTGCTGTCACAACTGTATATCCCATGTTTTCTTTTTCCTTTAATTATACGATGCCAGGAGCACGTTCCAAAACAATTGAGTCTCTTTGTTCCTACGTGTGTAATACTTTCAATATACCTATTCAAATTGCCTTATAAATAATACCAGTTGAGATATTGTTGTTTATTTACATGTACCTACCCTAATCTCGACATGGATTAAGGGTTACACTCCTGTAGTCTTGTACAAAATGTCAAATCCAACACTTACCTGCCCCCTCGCTTTCACACAGGATGCTACTGTAAAGAGCCTGCATGTGTTGTGCTGCGTGTAAACTCAAATACTGAGCCCCAGTTATAATGTCTAAAGTATGGAAATGGTTCCATACATAACTCTAATGTTATGAAGACCTACAGTTGTTCAGAGGACTCTGACAATTCAACATATTCCTACAATGTGCTAATGACAAGTTGAATATTATTTACTCACCTAACACAATAGTTCCAATTCATGACAAACAAATGATATCCAACTAGAGAACAATGATTATTAGCTTATTGAAATTCCAAACCTTAAAACACTAACTAACCCTACCTTTCCTACACTACTATTGACACTAGCCTCTTCTACCTAATCAAAAAATTAGCCTGTTTTAACCACTAGTGACACATGACAAGTTAAACATCATCCCCCACCCCCTTAATACACATAGCTCAGTACACTACAAACATCAAATACATCCTAAACATGTACTAATTACACATATAAGCCTAAACAAATGTATATTTTGGGGTATTTTATGTTTTTTCAACACAAACATTAACCCCCCTTTCTGAAACCTACCATAATATTAACTTATAAAAAACTACTACATAAAAGCTTTTTGCTTATCTAAAACTAACCTAAACTTTTCTAAAACCTAAACTAAACCCTTTACCTATTACTATGAGCAATAAAAATATCTATGTATAATGTATAAAAACAAAGGAGGGGATGTCCATGAGAGGTTTAAATCAGTGCGGCTATCCGCTCCAGTGCCTCATAGCACTTTTACAAAATGTCACCCTTCTGCTTTTGCTCCTTCTGCAAGTTTACAATCACCCTGTCCATTCTGCCCATCCTCCTTACTAGCAACACATTAAATTTGTCCTGTGCATAAACTCCAGCTTGGGTTTGACCACTGGCTTGCACCTGCTGTGCACCAGAGGATCCAAGGGTAGGTTGGGAGGGTGCCAGGCTGATAAGTAGTATGATGTGAACCTGTAGTGGAGGTGTTCGTAGGTGCCTGTGTGAATTAAGGTTGTACCCAAATGCCGGTAGACTTGGCCTTGTAAAAAGTGAAGCCAAAGGTACAGAAGGCATGCACTATCTTCTTGATGTGGACATACCATGCCCATCTCAAAGCAAAGGTTCTTGCTGTTTCATATGTAATGTGAGCTAGAGAGAACATTGCACCTCTCATTAGGTACGTCACATATTACAAAATATAACTAACATTGTAGTGCAGTCATAAATGCCTCTCCATAGCTACAACTAATCTTGGTATATAGAATTGTTCAATATACCTTCTTTACAAAGACTTCTCAAATTACAATATGTCATAATAACCCAAGCATATTCAGTGTAGGTGTACAAAAGATCTATTTAGGCACAACATATAACCATGCATTTCACTCATATCAGTATTCCGCACTCATTCAGATGTGTCAATGTTAAACATTATCAACCAACAAAAAGTAGCAATGGGTCAAAGAGAACAAACAAACTACTAACTATGTATCTGTAAGGACGTGACCTAAACTGTTGATGTAAAACAGCGAAATCAAACCTAGGGTACTTTCTAAGTAAGAAAAAAGTCCCATCAGATTACCGACTTGTATCACCCTACATCATCTGGGATCCTTCACCATGAAGGTAGATTGTTGTACCCTCGGTAGATGTGGCAAATCTAAGCCTAATCTCACCTATATGTCCGAGTGCTAGTGTAGTGAATCTAGGTGTCAAGTGGCAACTGACTAGCAGTGCTGAAATAGTGAAAATGATAAGTGACTAATGTGAAACCCCATAAAATTGGGTAGTGAAGGGGTAAGACATTTTAATGAGCACCTCTTCACTCCCAAGTTATAAAAACAGTGCAAGTAGTAGTATAAACAAATAACTACTAAAATGAATGTTGGGTCGACATGTTTCTGCAGTTAGACGGGGCCAAGAGGTCTCCTACTGCTTCTTCAAGACCTACTGCTAGATGTAAGTGAAACAAGTGAAACAAGAATTTATATCACCTGGAGTTCTCCTGATTTCGTGGTCCAATGTGCACCAATATATCAAAAGGAACAAACAAACAGATACATAGAAAGAAAGACATACACATCATAATTAGTAGTGTATCCATTTCACATTGTACTATCAAGATTCATTAATCATTTATAGGACAGACATGCCTGTATGTCATATTCATCTGGAGTGATGTACAGTGATAATGTATCAACTTGATTACATTGTCACTCACCTATGTGGCAGGAGAATGTAACCCCACCTCACCTGGCCACAGCAGAGGTAAAACGGAGCACCGCTCTGATGGGGGGAGAAAAGAAAGTATCAAAGGAAGGACCTCATGAATCGCAAATCCTTGTTCAAAATGAACAGCTCAAGGCTTAAAGAAGTATCGTAATTTCATCTCTATATTATTAATGTTCTTTGATGGTACGCAACACCTCTGTACTAAGTGTCGCAGCTAGTTATTGCAATCAATAGCTATATGTAAGCAAACCACATTGGTCGAAATCTGATTCACAAGCTAGGGTTGCAAAAAACAGCACCAATTAGGTAACAGCAAGTCAGATGAACACGATTCAAAAGAGAACAACAGGATAATAGTGAGACAGATTTCGCGAGATGGGAGAACCGAGCGTTTTTAACTTCCGAAGCAGGTACGGCAGAGAAGGTTGATTAAGGGATGGTTTGCAAGAGGCATTAGGTAGTTGGTAGAGTCCTCCTATGCTAAATGGGGTTTACATGTGAATCATTTTGACACGAATAAAGCAGGGAAAGTGCAGTATGCACACTAATGAAAAAAGGTTGTAATATCACAGGAAGAAACTAGCGAGCTATAGGGGAGAGGAGACACTCGAGGGCAACATCCTTGGAAACAAAACCATAATTTAGAGAGGGTTAAGCGATGTAATAGAGCGGGCTTGGGATAAATGTTAAAGCAGAACTGTTTGTAGCTATGTGTTTAGCACGTGAGGTTAAACACCCAGTCCGTTTTTATCATTATGCATGTAAACCTCCATATAAAGAATGTGCGCAGGGAGTGGTCATAGAGATATTCCTGTGGTGTAATTATGTACTTAGTAGCCCGCTAAATGTAAATAGCGACACAAAGACAGTGGAGTGCATGAACGATTTAGACGAGTGATATACTGTATCTAATGAATGTTGTATTCAGTCATGTAATTGCGTAATGTTTTTGTTATTTTCTAGTGTCCCCTGACGAAGGGCGTATCCCGCCCGAAATGCATTGGGTCGCAAATAAAACACTGCTTTGAATGAACCGTGGCATCTGTCGTGTGTAAACTAGAGGCTTGGATGCGCACAGTTTAAACATAAGAAATTTGGGAAATTGCCATATGAACCCCGCAAGTGGAACAGTGAATGTATAGAACAAAAAACTTGAGTCATAGTATGGAGTAATTGGACTAGATGGATGAATTGATGGTTAAAAAATTGGATTCATGAGCCGAGTTGGCGCTACTAATGCTGTGCATCTGGTTTGAGGCGGAAATATGCCTCATTTTGCTGTCATGTATTCAAGTGCCATAAGGGCAAGGCACTCTAGCAGGCTGCACGCAGTCTTTTGCAACTGTGGATAAGTTGGTCAAGATATGATTAATTGGAGTACACCCTGCAACTTCGTATTGTTAGCCACATTAATTGCCCTACTAAGGGGACGCACCCGTGAGGAGTAGAGTATAGAGAAGAAGAAAAGTATCGAAGACAAATGTTCCATATCGACAGAGAAACATATTCTGGTTCATAAAAAAAGTGGTGTCCAGTGGAAGGGAAACGGATACGTTTATACAAACATTTTTTATATAAACAGTAAATGTCGATGTAAAGATATCAGGAGCTGTTGATAATGGTGACATGTACTCTCGTGATGTATTGTGGTTCTTTGAGTCTGTTTACGAAGCTCGTTAGGTGCAGCTGTAGCGGGGCGGGATGATTTTTACCAGAGCACCAATTAGGTAACAGCAAGTCAGATGAACACGATTCAAAAGAGAACAACGGGATATTAGTGAGACAGATTTCGCGAGGTGGGAGAACCGAGCGTTTTTAACTTCCGAAGCAGGTACGGCAGAGAAGGTTGATTAAGGGATGGTTTGCAAGAGGCATTAGGCAGTTGGTAGAGTGCTCCTATGCTAAATGGGGTTTACATGTGAATCATTTTGACATGAATAAAGCAGGGAAAGTGCAGTATGCACACTAATGAAAAAAGGTTTTAATATCACAGGAAGAAACTAGCGAGCTATGGGGGAGAGGAGACACTCGAGGGCAACATCCTTGGAAACTAAACCATAATTTAGAGAGGGTTAAGTAATGTAATAGAGCGGGCTCGGGATAAATGTTAAAACAGAACTGTTTGTAGCTATGTGTTTAGTGCGTGAGGTTAAACACCCAGTCCGTTAATATCGTTATGCATGTAAACTGCCATATAAAGAATGTGCGCAGGTAGTGTTCATAGAGATACTCCCATGGTGTAATATGTACTTAGTAGCCCGCTAAATGTAAATAGCGACACAAAGACAGTGGAGTGCATGAACGATTTAGACGAGTGATATACTGTATCTAATGAATGTTATATTCAGTCATGGAATTGCGTAATGTTTTTGTTATTTTCTAGTGTCCCCTGACAAAGGGCGTATCCCGCCCGAAATGCATTGGGTCTCAAATAAAACACTGCTTTGAATGAACCGTGGCATCTGTTGTGTGTAAACTTTAGGCTTGGATGGGCACAGTTTAAACATAAGAAATTTGGGAAATTGCCATATGAACCCCGCAAGTGGAACAGTGAATGTATAGAACAAAAAACTTGAGTCATAGTATGGAGTACTTGGTCTAGATGGATAAATTGATGGTTAAAAAATTGGAATCATGAGCCGAGTTGGCGCTACTAATGCTGTGCATCTGGTTTGAGGCGGAAATATGCCTCATTTTGCTGTCATGTATTCAAGGGCCATCAAGGCAAGGCACTCTACCAGGCTGCATGCAGTCTTTTGCAACTGTGGATAAATTGGTCAAGATATGATTAATTGGAGTGCACCCTGCAACTTTGTATTGTTAACCACAGAGGAAGCAGCCCACAGGTGAAGGCTGTTATTCCTTGGAAATGAAATCCTCCATTTGTTTTGGTATAGGTTCTGAGAAGCCCAACAAAGATGGCCTGGTAGAAGGATTTCGGGGAGATGAAAGGTGTGTCGTGACAGGGCAGTATGGAATAGCAGTCGGAAGGTTCCAAAAGCAGTCCGTTTCGGATTATTGATGTAAACAGAATATTTGGGGCAGTGCCGGGTCTTTCTTTTCTTTCCATTTGTTCATTCTTATTTGTGGTTGGGATCTGTAATATATGTTATGTATTCCATTCCTTACTCTTTGGATAGAATGAAGCTCAGTTTCCAATCCCAAGTTTCCGTGACTTGATTTCACAGGGTGGAGCAATGTTCTGCAAATTCATAGAACGGTCCTACTATAGTCTGTCTACTTGAGCTTTTGACTATGTATGTGTAACATCATGCAGCAAGGATTAGTTTTCCGTATCCTCTCTTATGCTTTCTAACTTGACCTGGCGTGTAAGTATTACACAGGTAAAGTAGAATTCAGATAATGCTTCAGGGGCTTGTCAATGTGCAAAAACCCTGACGTAAAAGTCTGTATTGCATGAACTTTCACTGGTAAAGTCCAGGTCAGTACTTCACTTTGTCCTGGCTTCTGCCTTGCCTGTTGTGCATAGTTTGGCAGAATCTCTTCTTCAGTCCTAAATGGTTAAATCTCGCTGACCGATACATGAAATAAATGGTTATGTGTGCAAACAATCTGAAAAGAAAGGCGTAACACACTTGAAACAAAAGGCAATATATGAATTTAACTGGGTGTAAAGGCACTACAACAGTTTTTGCAGAAAAGCTGACCGAAAAGGCTGAGTATGCAGAAAATATGATAATAATGCAGTAGGTGCAAAGAACAATATTGAAAAACTGTATGCTGATAATCCCAACTAAAAAGGCGTTGTTTACAAAGCACCTAACAAAAAAAGGCACTGTGTGTAACTGTCGGAATATGGACACATGTATACCATAGTTATGGTTTCTCCCCCAACTCTTACATTTGCACAGGAAATCAAACTGAAGCAGAAGTAAGTGTGCTGGTGTTGTCCACTAAGACTTTAAGATATTTTCGGCACTACAAAGTTAGCCTTCTTGACTCAACGAGAATATGTGGATGAGCAGTCCAGGCCTAGCTCCAGTGAGGTGATGCAGGGTGACCTGGCATAGAGTGCTATGCCTATCTCAGTTGCCGTAAAGATGTGGATGCCTAGGCACTTGTGAGGACACAGCACTTCAGTGACATGTTTGTAAGGGTATTTATACAGTAAGAATGGGGTGGAATTACTAGAAGGTGCATGCAACATAATACAGAATAAAAAGGTTTTGTCATTGGCATTCCTAAATTATGCCATAATAGTTTTGCCTTATTGAAGTGAGCACACGCTCCTTGTACATACTTCTTGGCTCCTACGCCCTCCTGGGCTGCAAGAATCTGACTACAGCTTTGCTGAAGGGGTTTGGTACTGTATCTTTGTTTTCTTATAGTCAGTGTGCAGGTGGGCTGACCCCCCCATTACTCCTCTGGTGCCTACCTCCTATGGACATTCAATGGATATTATCCCACTGTAGTGTGAGTTATGGAAGAGTGGGTGTATTATGATGAGGAGGCAGAGGATGGTTCTTATGAGGGGCAACAGGAGGCTGCTGTTGAGGACAAAATTGTGAAGGCTCTGGATGCTTCGGTTCAGTCCTAAGTAAACAAGGCAATTGAAAGCGCAGTGCTTGCGACTGTGCACCAAGAATTGGCAGCTGCGCTAAAGCCAATTAGGAAGCACCTGGAGCATTTTGCAAAGCGCCATGGGTTCACTATACAAGCCTAAGAAAAGTACTCCACCAGCTACTGAGTCAGAGAAAGATGGTCAAAGGCCGCACTCTAGTGCATTGGATTCCCTTCCTCCTGCATCTGGTTTTGATCATGCATACGATGCCGGTGGCAAAGCGAAGAGCACACAAAAGGTCTATGTGGACACTGACACTACTACTACAACAGGCACTGATACTACTGATACAGATGAGGAGCCCCCTCCTAAGAAGAAGGCAAAGAAAGCAGCCTCTTCTGGTTTGGCACCTCCTCCTAACACTCTTTTCACCTTCAACCCCAGTGAGATTGTGCACCCTAGATCTTCCGACTGGATCCTGGCCCCTGCTGTGGCGGAGTATCTTGAGGAAAATATCAGGAAGGGTTGTGATAAGGAAGTTCGTAACCGCCTTAGATCAGAATGTCCTCGTCCCGACCTTGCCTATAAGGTCGCTGAGACTCTGGAGATCGACGTCAGTCTACTCACCTTCTTAAAGAAATTCGCGAAGGACCCTAAGAAAGGGATTTACCAGGCCTGGCACGGTTGCCAGGATAAAATGCTTGATGGCATCGGCCCATTGGCTAAAATTCTAGAGATGGCCTTGGTGGCCAAAGAAGCCAACGTGCCGGTAGACCCCGATATTCTTGCGCGTTGGACACAACGTGCCATTTGCTTACTCGGCAATGCTAATTGCGCCTTGTCCACGGAGCGACGTAAGTCCCTGCTCATGAGAATGGACTCCAATCTGACAGAGCTGGCGGCTGCCGAACCTGGGCCCCTGGCAGAGGAACCTATTCGGTGAGCGCTTCGTGAAAGATGTCTCTAAGTACGTTGGCACCTTCACTTCTCTGGATAAAGCGCAATCCGGGATAAAACGCGTGTTTAAACAAAACCTTTTTAATAGGGCCGGACGAAGCAGGGGACTCTCGCCAGGCCGCTTCGCCAATCAAGGTCCCCCCAGAGGTGACTATGGACGCGGACGTGGAGACTGGGACTCAACAAGGGGTGGTACCTTTTACCCCACTCGACGTCGATTCTCCAAAGGCAGATTCCAAGGAGGCGGCAAAAGGGCCGGTTTCCAAGCACAGAACTCAGCAGGTGAGCACACTAGATTGTTTTCCTATTCTATTGTGGGGTCGCACACAACACTTCCTTCACAATTGGCGTCGCTTGACTCAAGACGCGTGGGTTTTGCAAACAGTTCAGGGGTTTCATCTGGAGTTTTACGAAACACCCAGACAGGATACCACTCCGAGAATTCTGCATTTTTCCCAACAAGAGAGAGCTATTATAGACAACGAGATAGAAGAATTGCTTCACAAACACACCATCGCTGTGTGCGATTACAATCCACACAGGTTCTCCAGCAATATTTTTCTAGTTCAGAAAAAGGGTGGAGGTCACAGGCTAGTTTTGAATTTGAGGGAATTCAACTACTTCCTGGTCTACAACCATTTCAAGATGGAGGGGATCCATCTCTTGGCAGATTTACAGCAGCAGGGCGACTGGATGGTCCGCTTGGATCTCAAGCATGCTTATCTATCCGTCCCTATTTATCCTCCACACCATCGGTTCCTCCAGTTTCAGTGGAACGGAAGATGGTTCGAGTATTTGGCCCTTCCTTTCGGGCTTTCCTCGGCTCCTTGGTGCTTCACCAAGGTTATGAAGGCGTGGTCGCGCATCTCCGGGAACAGGGAGTGCGCTTGATAATTTATCTAGACGACATTCTGATCATGGCTCACAGTCCAGAGCTGGTGTTGCAGCATCTACGATGACTATATCATTGCTTCCGAATCTGGGTTTGTGATCAACCACGTCAAGTCGGCTCCGATCCCATCTCAGTCAGCGGACTTTCCTGGGCTTTGTGATCGATTCACAGACGGCGCAGTTGAGCCTGCTGAAGTTAAAGGATCTGAAGAAGGAGATTGTTTCCCTTCTCGGCAATCAGACGGTCTCGCTCAGGACGATCGCCAGAGTAGTAGGTTTGTTGGCATCGTCCATTCAAGCAGCGATATTTCCAGGACTCCTTCACTACAGTGCGCTACAGCGTCTCAAGATCCAGCACCTTCAGAGAGGTCTGGCCTATAGTGACCTGGTTCCTCTGTCGCAGGAAGTGAGAGACGAGATGCGTTGGTGGTTGGGCCACGTCGAAGCATGGAACGGAAGAGCCATTTTCGGCTCGCAGCCCGAAGTGGTCAGAGAATCCGACACCAGCCGCTGGGGCTGGGGAGCGCGCTGTGGAAATGTTTCCACAGGAGGAAGGTGGTCATCTCAAGAGCTGGAGTTACACATAAATTGTCTAGAACTCCTCGCAGGGTCGTTTGCGATCAAGACCTTTTCTCCACAGCAGACCTCATGTTGCATTCTCCTTCGAATGGACAACGTGTCTGCGGTGAGGTATAGCAACAAACTGGGGGGGACGAGATCGTCCATGCGAGTAGAGATAGCCAAGGATTTTTGGCACCACTGTCTCAACCGTCAGATCACTGTTATAGCAGAGTGCATCCCGGGACAGTCTAACGTAATAGCGGACTGGAACTCGAGACATCTCAGGGATTACAGCGATTGGCAGCCTCTTCCCAGAATGTTTCAATGGTTACAGGACCTGTGGGGTCCATGTCAGATCGATTTGTTTGCATCCAGGCTGAATCGCCAACTTCCCAGATTTTTCAGCTGGAGACCGGATCCAGCGGCGGCAGCGACGGATGCTTTTCTGCAGGACTGGTCGGGGCGGTGAATTATGCATTCCCATCCTTCCTTCTCATTCCACGGGTGGCCTCTCACAATCTCAAACAGATAGCGGAGGTGGTCCTAGTGACGCCTCTGTGGAGGTCACAGCCTGGGTTCCCAGTTCTGTTGGGGATGTGCTGCAACCTTCCCAGGATGCTTCCCTGGTCGGAGTCTCTTCTTCTGGGACCTCTAGGGGAACAGCATCCGCTGATCATGTCTCAATGCCTCTCGCTGATGGTATGGAAGGTTTCAGGCAACAATGGAATTTGCCTGGAGTTTCGGGAACGGCTAATGAATTTATCAAACAGGCTTGGGCCCCGTCCACGAGGAAACAGAACTCCTCAGCCTGGAAAGGCTGGGTGGGTTGGTGCGTGGAAGGGGATTTGGATCCCGTGGGGGCAGGACTTTCCCAAGTCGTGAATTTTTTGTCGGAAAAGGCAGCTGGCAGTCTGGCCTATAGATCAGTGAATAATTTCCGATCGGCCATTTCCGCAGGACCCACCCACATAGACGGGAAACCGGTGGGTATGCATCCTTTGGTATGTAAGCTTCTTAAAGGCATACGAGTCGCCAATCCTCCCAAGCCCAAATATTCTGGGCTATGGGATGTGTCTTTATTATTCAAAGTGTTGGATAACTGGCCTTCTAATGACTTGCTTTCCAGGAAGCAATTGTCGGCTAGGTTAGCTATGCTTTATGTTTGTCAGCGTGCAGAAGATCTTCGGATGTACGTGCATTCGAAGTAACAGGTCGAGTATTTACTCCGGAAGGAGTTTCTTTTACTATTACTGGTCGTACAAAAACTCTTTCTAGGCAGGTTGAATATGATGCTTTTCCCAGTAATACCAAACTTATGTGTTGTCCAATGCTTGAAAGCTTACGAGGAATGTACTCGTGGTCTGAGACCAGTTGATGTCACCCAGCTTTTGATTGCTGTGCAAAAACCGTTTAACCTGTGTCTTCTCCCACTATTGCAAGATGGCTATCATGAAGGAGGCTGGTGTTGATGTTCAACTGTTTGGGGTGCACTCAGTGCGGGGTGCCATGGCGTCAAAGTCATACTTGTTAGGAGCTAACATTCAGAATAATATGCACTGTGCTGATTGGTCGTCTGAGTCGACATTCAAGCAGTTCTATTATAAGCCGGTGGGAGATATTACATCTGTTATTTTTGATAAAGCGTTAAACTAGCATAATCCGAAGCCTCCGGTTCTGTAATAGAATCAAAAATTAGCTAGCATTCGCGCCAAGAATTTTCCATTCTATTAAGGACACGGAAGCGAGGATTATTCCACCCGGCTATGTTCAATGTTGATCATGCTTACCCGCCCACTGTTATATGACTTACGCTGGTATTATACAGCAATTACGGGTTGTTTATATTTGTTTTCTAGGCAATGACAAGAAAAGTGAATGAAGATTCTTTTGTTGAAGACTGAAGTTGGAACTGAGTTTCCGGTTATTTCCATGTTGGAGAATATTATAGAACTTTTGGTTATTGGATTTTTTCTGCAAATTTGAGCAAAGAAAGAGGAAGCTGGGACTGTTACCAGGGCTCTTATGAGGGCTAAGGAGGTGGGGCTTAGGCCGTGCATCATGGTTTTTGTAGTTTTTTAATATGAAACAATGTGTTTATTGGCTGCTGGGATTTTAACAGTAAAGAAAGAGAATCATAATCCTCGCCTCCGTGTCCTTAATAGATTTGAAAATTCTTGGCGGGAATGCTAGCTAATTTTTGATTCCTGTCAGGCAAAAACCCATTTCCAGTGGCGTAGCTAGACCTGAGTCCCGCTGTGGACGTCTGAAGAGCGGGGTCGGGGATTCTGGCGGTTTTTAGGGCATCTGCCCACTCCATGGCAACAAGTAAAGGAGTGGGGGGTGGCAGACCCCCACCCCCTACGCCACTGCCCATTCCATGTTTGTGGAATATGTTTCCTATTGAAATGTCAACCTTGAATCCACATGGAATCCTGCACCTGCAGCTTTCCCTGCAGATTCCTGTGAATGTTGGTGAATCCCAAAAAAGAAATAAATGCAGTCGTAAATCTGCGAGAGTAGATTTGCTACTTGGTTTGTGAATTTGCCTTTATTATACTTCATAATTTGATTCAGTCATACATACAAATTCATTTTTGTCACAGGCTGTCCAGAATTCACTGTACAAACGGTATTTTAAAAATAGAATATGCCAATACATAAAATATGTTTGAACGCGGTTCGCTATGACCCGCATAAAGTTTACCAGTAATGACTAAAGCAGGCTGGCAATTCCATTTCCTAGAACTCGTGATAAATATTAAAATACAATCCTCCGCAACCAATTGTTAATGCATAAGATCAAGGCTTCCCTGGCATGCATATCCTTGTAACTTTAGGGACACAGTAACCTGTGGCTTGGTTGCATCTATGTTAAATGCAGACAGACTCCCTCAAACAGGAACCCGAAGATCGCCAAATATTGGATACAAAACGATTTTAATAACGAGGATGACCAAACGTAACCTGTAATTTTATGTAATATAAGGACAAACATAAACTACGAAAACACTGCATATGTATTTACAAAGAAAATGATGTATGCTCATATATTAATTTACTGGTATACAATAATGTTCCGTTAATTGTTTAATACAGAGTAAAAATATGAATAGTGCATTTGATATAAGTCTTTTTCTCCAATCGGATAATTCTGTAAAGGGCCTCTAAATATTTATACTATTCCTTCTGCTTTTTCTCAGTGGTATCTTAATGTAGAATGTGGATTGGGTGTGCGAAAGGCTTAGCTGTGCCTTGTCAGATGTTGCTTCACATGTAGTCATGGCATGATGAGGAAAGTTACCAAAGCATTCAACAGCAAGGGTGCTAACACTGTACAAAAGGGCAAAGATCACTGAGATTAACAAGAGCTAAAGGCCTTTCTCACGCAGGTGATGCATTCCTCCAACTGGAGTCAGATGCACTTCTTGGGCATGTGTCAAGCACTTGAAAAAACAATTGGTTTGATGTAATTAGTTACAAAATCAATAAAAAAATGCTTGCTGCAATGCAGAAAAGGAAATAAGACTGTTTTGTTTACAAAACACATTGATTTGATAAAGAATTTAAGGGCATATTTATTAAAAAGTCATGCAGATCAGCAAGCCATCTTGTTGCGCTGTGTGACAGGGAACGGGCATTGTGCTGTATTTAACAAAATATGGCACTATCCAGTCTTTTCCCACCTGCATTGTAGGCAGGGTTATTTTTGTGCAGGAAGGGACATCTGAGGCATTTTCCCCTGGGGCATTTTCCTCTTTCTATGTGTGCTGCAGAATGTGAGGAGTGGATTTGTGTAGTGAAATTATGTGGCATGTTGTGTAGTAGAAATATGTTGATAGTAATTAGGTGGTATTGAGAATACTGGAATTATGTGGACTGGGATTATGTGTTGGAGAGTGTAACTTTCTGGAATTGCATTTTGTGTTATGGATGTTTGTATCTGTAAAGTGAGAAAACAACTAATGTATTGCCAGTATGTAAACGCGAGATTAACGAGTTGGTTAGACTCCAATTCAAAGCCCCTAGCTTAAAAAATCAGAGAGAGATTCATAGACTTAAACAGGTACGGAATAGAAAAAAAGTATCAGAACGGAGGAAAGTAGAAGATGAAAAATGGGTAACTCTTCGTGAAGTGTCGTTATCACGGGACACCAGAAAGTACTGGACATTGATAGCGAAGTTTTGCGATGGTAGAGAAAAATCACAACACATTTTAATCTCTGAATCTGAATTGTCTATGTATATCTCCCAACTGTATGCCCCTAATCAATTAGCAGAACAGTTTGGGGGAGTTCTTAAGAACTCAGAATTCGGGGTTGACATAGGGGAACCAACAGAATTGGAAATTGTAGAGTATATTAAGGGATCAAGATACTCTGGGGCAATGGGACCAGATGATGTTCCAGTAGCCATAATAAAACAGGATTGTGAAGATTGGGCAACATTTTTACATCCATTGTTTGCTTATTGTTATGCCACTGGAAACATCCTGTATTCCTGGAAAGGAAGTATATTGGTTCCATTATATAAGAAGGGTCCAAGAAATTCCCCGTCTAGTTTCAGACAAATTTCTCTCTTAGACGCAATGGGGAAACTGTTTGCGAAGAGTATTCTTGGCCACTTGCAAGAGTGGGCTTTTGGAAACAATCATTTACCTCTGGAACAAACAGGATTCCGCAAGAATAGTGGCACTCTGGACAACATTCCTGTTTTACAAACTTTAATTGAAAAATATCCTAAGGGCCGAGGGGTCCGGTTGTACACCGCTTTTATAGACTTCTCCACAGCGTTCGATAGGGTCGCTGTGGAGGAAATTGGTGCCAATGGGGATCCCAGGGAACCTTTTAAGATTAATAATTGCACTTCATTCCTCTACGTGGACACAAGTATTATTGGGGGGATCCCAAGGCCTATCAAGGAAAATATGTACCCACAACGGGCTAAAGCAGGGGTGCCTTTTGGCACCTTTACTTTTTTCTATCTATATTAATGATCTGCTGAGTAGTGTGGGACGGACTAAAGGTGACCCCCCCCCCCCCCAATTAGGTCCTCTTAAATTAAGTTGTTTGTTGTATGCAGATGATGCAATAATAATGGATTCAACACCAATTGGGCTACAAAGAAGATTGAGAGAACTGGTTAAGGACACAGAGGAGCATTTTTAAAAAATAAACATTTTAAAGAGCAAAGTCATGATTTTTAGTTATCAAGGGTGTAAAGTGAGAAAAAACCTAAGTTGGTTTTTGGAAAGGGAAAAACTTGAAGTTGTGAAATTGTATCCATATTTGGGAAAAATATTCTCAAACAGGTGCTCTGCTAGTAGTCATATGGACCACTGTAAAGGGAAAGCTATTTCACACGCATCTGCAATTAATCGCCTGTACAGGCAATGTGGGAAAAGACATTTTTCCCACATCATTGCGGTGTACGAAATAAAAATACCGCCGACATTGAATTATGCAAGTGAAATAGTAGATGAGTGTGAATGGGCCAAATTTGAGAAAGTGGAAGGAAAGATTTGGCGCCATATATGTAATCTGAATTATGATGCGCCAATTGGGGCACTTAGGCTCGTATTTGGTCTACTGTCAACATATGTGTTATCAACGGCTGCCTGTTTAAAATGGTGCAATGCTTTGAATAATAGCCCAGATAATTTATTGAGGGCAGCATTGCACAGAGAAATATGAAGGGGAAAAGCGTAATTTTTAGAAACTACATAAAGGCTTTAAGTATGTTCGGTATAGATAAGGAAGGGGCAGCAGCTTCATGTAAAACCGTGTTAAAGCAGATAATTAAGAAGTCAATTTATGTGGTCTCCCGCGAAAGAGATCTGATACTATGTTCATTGAATGGGAGGATGGACTGTATTGCGGGGAGTTCTATTGTCATAAATCCCCAGCCATATGTTCTGTGGAACCTGGAACATGGTGTTCGTAGAGTTATTCTGTTGCTAAGATTGAATTTATTACCCCTTAGAGTTGTAACAGGTGCCTGGGAGGGTATTCCCAAAAATGAAAGATATTGTCATCTGTGTAATTGTGGAATACAAGATTTGAATCATGTTTTGATTGTGTGTCCTGCACTCCACTCAATAACACGAAGATATCTAAGGATTGCTTTTTTAAAGTATATTACTAGAGCCTAACAGGCCCGTAATTGTCTTCTGTCCCCTCCATCTGAACTGATGTGTTTTAAAAATATTCGGTTTTTTAAAGAATTTTTAAATGTCTATTAGGATTGTAATATTTTTAAGTGATTTGAAATTGGGCTACAAAGAAGATTGAGAGAACTGGTTAAGGACACAGAGGAGCATTTTTAAAAAATAAACATTTTAAAGAGCAAAGTCATGATTTTTAGTTATCAAGGGTGTAAAGTGAGAAAAAACCTAAGTTGGTTTTTGGAAAGGGAAAAACTTGAAGTTGTGAAATTGTATCCATATTTGGGAAAAATATTCTCAAACAGGTGCTCTGCTAGTAGTCATATGGACCACTGTAAAGGGAAAGCTATTTCACACGCATCTGCAATTAATCGCCTGTACAGGCAATGTGGGAAAAGACATTTTTCCCACATCATTGCGGTGTACAAAATAAAAATACCGCCGACATTGAATTATGCAAGTGAAATAGTAGATGAGTGTGAATGGGCCAAATTTGAGACAGTGGAAGGAAAGATTTGGCGCCATATATGTAATCTGAATTATGATGCGCCAATTGGGGCACTTAGGCTCGTATTTGGTCTACTGTCAACATATGTGTTATCAACGGCTGCCTGTTTAAAATGGTGCAATGCTTTGAATAATAGCCCAGATAATTTATTGAGGGCAGCATTGCACAGAGAAATATGAAGGGGAAAAGCGTAATTTTTAGAAACTACATAAAGGCTTTAAGTATGTTCGGTATAGATAAGGAAGGGGCAGCAGCTTCATGTAAAACCGTGTTAAAGCAGATAATTAAGAAGTCAATTTATGTGGTCTCCCGCGAAAGAGATCTGATACTATGTTCATTGAATGGGAGGATGGACTGTATTGCGGGGAGTTCTATTGTCATAAATCCCCAGCCATATGTTCTGTGGAACCTGGAACATGGTGTTCGTAGAGTTATTCTGTTGCTAAGATTGAATTTATTACCCCTTAGAGTTGTAACAGGTGCCTGGGAGGGTATTCCCAAAAATGAAAGATATTGTCATCTGTGTAATTGTGGAATACAAGATTTGAATCATGTTTTGATTGTGTGTCCTGCACTCCACTCAATACCACGAAGATATCTAAGGATTGCTTTTTTAAAGTATATTACTAGAGCCTAACAGGCCCGTAATTGTCTTCTGTCCCCTCCATCTGAACTGATGTGTTTTACAAATGTTCGGTTTTTTAAAGAATTTTTAAATGTCTATTAGGATTGTAATATTTTTAAGTGATTTGAAAGTTTGAAATACCTCAAAGGTAATTTATCTTCATTTGCTGCTACATCTTTTAAATGAAATTGCACTAAGCACTTGCACTTTTTTGTATGACATGTAAATAGTCGTTTAATATTTTGGGGTTAAAATGTTTGTATAGCTGCTAGGGGAGTGTTGGTAATATCTCCACCAAATTTTGCACAGAGCATTTGCACTTTTCTATGTCAATGGATTGTTTTTCCCCTTTCTCTAAATTCGAATTACATCTGGTATTATTTTGTGTGTGTATTTTTAAATTCAGGTACTCCTGATTAACTCCTCTGTGTACTTATTTTTAGGTTCTCCATACAGCCCATTTTGTGTTTTTAACTGAAAAAAGATCTTTTTTATTGATATGACGTAGCCCAGTGTATAGTTTAGTCTACTGTAGGAAAGGTCCTCTCTTTTAATTATTGGGATTGTAGTATAAAATTGTACTTATATTCTTACTTCGCATTTCTGTTTGTAATGAAGGATGTTTTATATATGTACTTTATGTGGAATTCTTCGGAATTCTAAATCATAATAAATACTAATTGAATTGGAATTGTGCAAGTGAGATTCACGCCCCATTACAAAGGAAAGAGAGAGGTATGAGGTGGCACAAAGCCTATAGAGTTAAAATCAGTATACCTTAAAACCCGCCAGGCGGAACAGAAATGGCGGAGAAGCTATTCTCATACAGAAAGGAAAATGTACGAAATAGCTCTAACTGATTACAAAGTTCCCATTGTGGAGGTAAAAAAAGCCTTTTACACAAATAGGGTTCTTAGTTCTGAAAATAAATCCAAAGATATCTTCAAGACAATTTGATCACTTTCCAATCCCGACCTCGTCACACTGGCCATCACTCCTTCCCAAGCCTTATGTGACGATCTAAATGCTTTCTTCATTGACAAAATTAAGGCTATCCAGAAGTCCATCTCTCCTAGCTCTCATGATTGGAAATCATATCAGCAATTTACTAACTCAACAACTCTGTCTAGCTTTCAAAACAATACCTCAGATCAGATTGGCTTGCAGAATTAAGAAGCAAAATACAATCTGGCTCCCCCAAAGATCCCTGTCCCTCTAATATATAAAAAGACATTGTTGCACAATTCCCAGATACCTTTCTCTCCCTGCACAACCTCTCCCTGGAGCACGCGCTTTCAAAGAGGCCGTGCTAATCCTGCTTCAAAAGAAAGCCAGAGTAGATCCTAATGTACTGAGTAATTACAGACCCATATCGCGCCTCCCATATCCGGCAAAAGTGCTTGAAGCACATGTAGCAAAACTCCTTTGCACATTCATCGAAGAGACTCATTTCTTGGACTCTCACCAGGCAGGCTTCAGACCGTCATACTCAACTGAATCAGTCATCTTAGGCGTAGTAGATGACCTGAAGGAGTGAGCAGACTGGGGGTGCATAGAGGCATTGGTACTGCTCGACCTCTCCGCTGCGTTCGATACCGTGGATCACACCATATTAGCGGCTAGAATGGCAGCGGCATGCCAGAGAGGCACGGCCCTGGATTGGATGATTTCATTCCTAGGGGACTGCACCCAGTCTGACAGGCAGGCACCCTTTATCTCAGCCAGGGTCAATACCACCTGTGGTGTACCTCAGGGTTCAATCCTCTCCCCCCACCTGCTCAACATTTATATCTGCCCCCTGATACCTTACCTCCAAAGCAGGGTTGTGAAGGTATATAACTATGGAGATGATATGCAGTTGATATTCCCGAGTGACGAGACAGAGGAATCTAAGGTCTTCTTCCAAAATACCATGCTTTTCATTAAAGACTGGATGAGTCACAACTATCTAAAATTAAACTCTGACAAAACAAAGATAGTCATTTCTAATAACAGACTCCATCATTGGATGCCAATACACTGGCCAGCTGCACTGGGCACCCCACCTATCCCTAAGAACTCGGTCAAAATCTGGGGATCATAATCAATGCCAAAGTATCCATTCATGAACAGATCAGTCTTGTCACTTCCTCATGCATCTACATCTAAGGACTTTCTAGAAAATCAGGTGATTTTCTGCTAGGGAGGCAAGCATGGTAATCATGCTGGCCTTGATTTTGTCCATGCTGGATTACGCCAATGCTATCTATTCGGGTCTCCCTGCCAATCAAAGCCATAGATTGCAGCTGATCCAGAATCGGCGGCTAGGTTAGTATATTGGCAACCAAGACACTGTCATACCAAGCCACTAATGAAGCAGCTTCACTAGCTTCCTGTGGGCCATATTTAAGGCAGGCTGCATGTTTTTTCAACGCACTCCATGAGACGGGCCCCAAATTCATCTCCACAAAGATTTATTTATTTTATTATTTATTTATTCAGTTGTGTATTTTATAAAGCGCGCAGCTACCCCAATGCGGTGTCTCGGCGCTGAAGCTCAAACAGCTATGCTATGCGAAGGAAGCGGCAACTTATCAGAAGAGGAGGGTTTTCAGGGATCTGCGAAAAACAGGCTCTGATTGGATCAGGCGTAGAGAGATCGGGAGCTTATTCCAGTGGCTTGAAGCGCCCACTTGGAATGTTTTGCCTCCCATGCGGGCTTTTTTGAATCTCGTTACGACTAACAGCAGTTTAGAATTGGAGCGGAGGGCTCAGGTGTTGCGATAAGGACGAAGACATGATGTAAGTTAGGCTGATCCATGTCCTTTTGTGCTCCGGAAAGCCAGGGTCATGGCTTTAAACTCAATTCTCTTGTGGACGGGCAGCGAATGTAATTTCCGCAAGTGTGGCGAGATGTGCTCTCTTAGTGAGATGCCACTGACTAGCCAGGCTGCGGCATTTTGGACTATCTGAAGCCTGTGGCACAATCCCGCTGTAATGCCGAGGTACTGTCCATTAGCGTAGTCCAAATGCAATGTAATGAGGGCTTGGACTATTGTTTTCCTAGTGTTGCTGGGCAAATAATTGATGAATTTTTTATCATCCTCATTTTGCCAAAACAGGCCGTCGAGACAATTTGGATTTGATTGTGGAAAGATAAGCACTTGTCCCATCTAACGCCTCGGTTTCTGACTGAGTCTTTGGGCAGGGGGGTGGGACTCAGATCAATTGGCCACCAAAGAGTCCAGAGGGGAGGGTTGATTAAAAAATAGGACCTCGGTCTTTCCCGCGTTGAGTCTAAGATAGTTAAGATCCATCCACTTTGCAATATCCCTGAGACAGTTTTTTAAAGGGTCAAAAGTGGTCGGGAGGGGTCATCATAAGAAAAAAGAAGCTGAATATCATCAGCATAGCAAGTCATCTTAATTCCAGTCAGAAATATTAATTCGGCCAGGGGGGTAAAGTAGACATTGAAAAGAAGCAGGCTCAGTGAGGAGCCCTGCGGGACACCCCACTTAAGTGGCCTGCTGAGAGAAATGAAGGGAGGAGTATGAACTTGTTGTTTGCGGTTGGACAAGAAAGAAGCAATCCAGTTGAGGGCCGTGCCTAGATAGTCGCTTCGGCGTCCAGTAGGCTCTGTGGGAAGTAAAAAGGTGATTTCTCCTTAGGGTAGCAGATTTCACGATGGACCAGCATTTGTTCATAGATACTTGCCACAGGTTTTGAAGGTCAAGCGAGCGACGGCAGGTCTTTCCCCCAGGTCTTTTCTGGAATCAGGAAGTCCTCCTCTCCTGCTTCAATAAGTGCCCAGTACCATAATGCATTTTTTTTTTCTCAGGGGAATTTTTCATCATGGATATTTGTAACCTTTTATTTCCGCTGCTTTTCTCCTTTAATGTTTTTGCCCAACTAATGAGCTGATAGAATTTAAACTTTGAAAGGGATGCATTTTGAAAGGGATTTCACTGTACCTTCCCAAACTGAATCTCAGATCAGCCTCTATGAATATGCTGACTTACCCCAGATTTAAGCATAAGAGAATGGGTGGTTCTCGCTTCTCTCTAAACTCGGCCCAACACTCTGGAATTCCCTATCGATTGACATCAGACTAACGTCGGAGTACATCAGTTTCAGAAAAAAAACGAAACTTGGCTGTTCACAAAAGCCTACTGTTAGAGAATACTTCAGAACGGTTCTCCAATCTCCGATATCGCCAGGAGACCTTTCAGCGAATGAGGGCTTAATAGATCCCCCAAAAATAAACATATATATTACCTACACTGGCAGTCACCAGTAGGTAGTTATATTTAGGACATAGTTTCCATGGGAAAAGCATGTTTTGATTTCTCAGAATCTTTGGTGCCGTTTGACGAATCTTTGGGAAATTGTTAAAATTAATTGGGCACTGTTTTCAGCTCCTGTCTTGAACGTTTTGGGGCAATTTGTCAAGCAGGGCTGAGAAAAAAGGGGGTCCCAAAATGTGTTTTTTGTCCCTGTTAATTTCCATAGGAAACTTTAGACAAAGCTAAAGACCGAGTGGAATTACACCAAATTAGGCAAAAAGGTGGCTCTTGGTTCCGAAAGTGTTCTTTTTGTTAAATGGTCCAAATCCGTTCAGTAGTTTTTGAGAAATTCAAATATAAAAGAAAAATTATATCTGGCTGCATACCCTCCTCTCCCAAAAGCTTTATTTTGATTGGCTGCCAACACTCCAAACCAAAAATTGTTTGCAGCCATCTTGTGACTCGGTTAAAAATGAAGACAAGGGACAGGGGTAAAACCACCCTGACCCCCTAGACCTGCTCAGGGGGTCCAACAGAGACCCCCAGGGCCCAAAAAAGCATTTTGTTTTTTTAATATTCTGTGGACCCGTGAATCCCGCAGGAAAATAAAAATGAACCCCAGTGTCCCGTGCTTTGTTTTAATAAGCCACCAGGTCCCGGGGGCAATGTAGTAAATCTTTGGGGGGTTGTGCGGGCCCCCACAGCCCTGGGGACTGCCACCTACCTGGGGCTTTTTTTTTAAATAAAAGGAATGGAGGTGCTCCTACCCCCACCCTGCCTTGGAGAC
This sequence comes from Lissotriton vulgaris, assembly GCF_964263255.1. Lineage (NCBI taxonomy): Eukaryota > Metazoa > Chordata > Amphibia > Caudata > Salamandridae > Lissotriton > Lissotriton vulgaris. The sequence goes on from NC_141689.1 coordinate 481,196,607, forward strand.
CATCACCTCCCCAGGGCATTGCAAAATAATGGGCAGGGGGCTCGTGGGCTCCCCAAAGCCCTGTGGACCGCCACCTCCCTGGGGCATCAATGTTTAAATGTGGGGGGCCTCACACCCCACAAAGCCCCTGGGACCGCCACCTCCCCGGGTGAGCTTTAAAAATGTGTGGGGGCTCAAGCACCCCCACACTGTTCCAGGGACCACCACCTCCTCGGTCTTCAATTTATTAGGGGTGGGGGGGGCCTCATGGGCCCCCTCAAGCCGAGGAATTACCTCCTCCCTGGGGCTACTCAAAATACTAAGTGTGGGGGGCCTGGGCCCCGCCTCCACACTGCCCCTGTGACCACTACTTCCCCAGGGCATTGAATAATAGGGATACAGGCTCCGTTTTCGACACACGGACCTGGGGACAACCACCTCCAGCATGGTGCTTTAAACACTCATATGTATATATATATATATATTTATATATATATATATATATATTCAAAGTTTCCAGAGTAACGGTGCTCTCAGTCAGCAAATCAACACAACACCTCTCAAGACTCCAAGGGTGTTTATTTAAACCAACAACATGTTGTTGGTTTAAATAAACACCCTTGGAGTCTTGAGAGGTGTTGTGTTGATTTGCTGACTGAGAGCACCGTTACTCTGGAAACTTTGAAAATTGAACTACCGGCGTGCTCGGCCGGCATTGGTGCCACTTCCCGAGGGGCCACTGTCAGCGTTTTACGAGCGGATGTTGAAAAAAAAAAATAAATATATATATGTATATATATATATATATATATAAGTATATATATATATATATATATATATATATAAAGTGTTTTGTATACAAGACATTGTATATGGATTTATCCAGAAATGTTTTTAGTCGATTACGATTTTATGGTAAATCATGTTTGGAAATATATCAACAACTTAATAGGACTCTACATTCATACAAAAGTGATATGGCATCTGTATAGAATAAATCCCCTTTTTTCGTTTATATATTTGTATAGTTAAAAGGAATGATGTCATTTCTATCGGGTAGCAATGATAATGTTATGAATTTTTATAAAACTTGAGCCCGTGTTGAATGTGAAATACACACATTTGAAATCATTGCAGATAGCGATTTTAATATTGCATAATAGCATGTGAAATTACCTATCTGCAATAGCGGTTATTTCCTGAGTCTGTTTTCAAGTTCCATGTTAGCTTACTGACCACGTGACTAGAGTAGGATGGGGCATATCATTTAAAAATGGCTACAACCAAACCAGTCTCTATGTGATCAAGGGCTCTCGAGCCCAAAATGCGTCATCTGTCGATTGCTGATTTGGATATTTATGGTTGAATAAGGAACATCTTGCCTGATAAAAAGAGGTTCGCTTCTCCTTCTTTGCCGCCAAGGCTTTGGTGGAAGTGGTCGGAGTGTTTGCTTGATTGAAAATTTACGCAAGTTCCGACTATCTTCTGTTTTGCGAACCCTCTCACCCGGAAGCGGCTGCCGCCATTAAGTCGGATTTGTTTGGAATTTCGTGGCGAAACATTGGTAGCAACCCTCTCTTGCTGCCCCGAGTCACAGGATATTCAGGGACAATTGGTCAGCGAGCGGAATCGGACTGATTCGAAGCAGACACATTACCTGGTGAGTGACGACGGCATTGTGGCAGAGGTGGGGAGATCATAGGCGATTTAATTTTGTATAGCCGATACAAACGCAGGCTATACCACAACCGAAGTTAATATCCTTCAGCATGACAGACGAGGCTGTACGCCAGCGCGAAACAACAGCTGATGAATTGTTCTGCAAAAAATCGACAAAAGCATTAAATACTGCAATTACTACGAACATACATCCAATATCTGAAGACAATGAGAGAATGTTACTAAAAAATCTAGAAAAGACATGCGTCTAGAAATAACTAAATGGTGGGAACACCGATCTTTATCTAAGTATGCTGAGGTCGGCCGGGTCCCGATGGGTCTTCGTATCCTTTTGGCGCCCAGCTTTGACAATCCCAACCCGTTAATGCTAAAAGAATGGGCACATATAATTTGGACGCTTCCATGAAGTCTGTACATATCCTCATTAAATATGCGGCTATCGACCGCTTAGAAATCTTGAAGGAAATCGAAAATATCGAGGAAGAACTGAAGAAATCTCCACAGGTTGACTTTATCAAAACTTCAAGAATCGCTATCGACGAGAGGTTACGAAAACATGAGGAAAAAATCAAACATCGGAAAGCCCATAAATTTGCCCGAGATAAGTCCGATTACAACAATGGACAAATATTTACATTTGCTCGCATGTATAATAATGAAAATCGCAAAAAGTTCGGAGCAAAAGAAAAAGACAAAGGGGAGTCTTCGATGCACAAAAGACAACTGTTACAGAAGGAGCAAATCCGAAAGCTCCAGTTGCGAATCTGTATCAGTTACAAGCGAGTCTAGCATTGATAGTGGAGAAAGACAAATACCAACTACTGTGCTCAACATGGGTGAGGAATTGAATTTTTTAGTGGCAGAGAGACTGCGTACTTTGAGACCGAGAAAGGACAACAAACAACAAAAAATGCAAGAAAAAATAAACGAAGAAAAGAAAGACGAAAAAAGTGCAAGCAAAGGAGTAAAAAACAAAAAGAGGAACAATTGGACACGGAAGAAGTAGATTTGGATAAATCTATTATCAATCTTTCCAATGTACCTCTCACCATTGCCGAAAAACAATTGTTATAACTTGGTCTCTATTTTTGTCCTGGCCAGTCGTTTAATTACAGCTCTACAAGAATAAATATTTTTAGGTTCGTCAGAAAACTCAAGTTAAGAAAATATTTTGCTTTGAAAACAAACAAAGACAAAAATACTGAGTTTCAAGAAAATACCGATACTAATGTAGACAATTCGGGAATTAGTGCAGCAGATATACCCACATATTTAAATCTACATGACCTGAATATCAGATAAGTTGAAACTGACGATACCAGCTGTGACCAAACTACTCAAACCAGACTTAGGAATATCAATCTACTACAAAAAGGAGCAGGGATCAGCCCCTTTAAGAAAAAATCTAATTTTATTCCAATAATGCCCAGAGACGCTTTGGATACTTTCCATGATTGTGTGGTCGAAGACATTAAAAAGCTAAACACACAAATACAGTCCAGAAAAATAAAAAGGAAAAAACATATACAGCAAAAGAAACGAGACTACGCTAATTTAATGAAAAAACTGGGGGAGAACAATGAAATTATCATAAAAAAATCGGACAAAGGTGGCAATTTAGTTATCTGGCCTCGGGAGGACTACATCAAAGAGGCCAAACGTCAACTCAACAATTCTGACTGTTATGAATTGTCTAACATTAAAAACTATAACAAAGCCACTGAGTCTCTAAAGAAACAGCTGATGCAACTACGCAGAGAAGGACTCGTGTCCAATGATAAATTCAAATTTATGTACAATGACAACCCTATTGTGCGTGTTCTTTATTTAATACTGAAAGTGCACAAAGCTGTTTCTCCCATTCCTGGCAGGCCGATCATTTCTGCTATAGGTAGCGTTGCCGAACAAGTTGTCAATATGTTAATTTTTTCCTGCAAGACCTCGTTAAGTCACTTCCTAGCTATATCAAAGACACTGGCGATTTTCTTAGTAAAGTAAAAAATCTACAATGGTCAGAGGGAATGTATCTTATTTCATTAGACATTGAGTCTTTATATACTAGCATTGACCACCAGGCAGGACTTAACGCAGTGAAATTCTTTCTGGACCAAAGGCCGTGTGAATATTACCAACACAATAAGGCTTTAATCAGTTTGATGAGCTGGTACTTAAATATTAATTTCTTTCTTTTTGGGAAGGAGTTATTTAAGCAATTGAGAGGCGTGGCAATGGGAGCCTGCTTCTCCCCCAGCTATGCGTGCTTGCACGTTGGCTGGTGGAAGGAGCAGGTTCTTAGGAGGGACTATAAAGCAATTTTTGATGTTAACATCAAATATTTCCTTAGATATATTGATGATATTTTTATAGTATGGGAAGGGAGCAGACAAAAAGCAGTGGAGTTTATAGATAACATCAACATGAACAATTTAAATCTACACTTCACCTCCCGTATAGAAGATTCCAGTATAGAGTTTCTGGATGTAAAACTATTTGTCAAAAATAATAAGGTAGAAAGTACTTTATTTAGGAAGCCTACGGCTGGGAATGTAACACTTCATGCTTCAAGTTCTCACCCTAGGCATCTTATTGCTAGCATCCCTTATGAAGAGCTTCTACGCCTCAAAAGAATATGCAGTGTGCATACTGAGTTTGACACCTGCGCAGCAGAATCTATGCAGAGGATGAAAGCTTGAGGCTATTCTGATAAAGTACTTAATGCACCACTAGCCAAAACTGCACTCAGATCGAGAGCAAGCCTGTTGCCACTATCAAGGGAAGAATTAGTTGATTCAAACAACTCTCTTGAACCCATGGCCACTTCAGACATGGGGCGTAATGACCAATGTCCCAGATTGATAACAACTTTTAGTGAGAATGAGCGGAAAATCAGGTCTATTGTCAATAAGAACTGGGAAATAGTACTAACTAATCCTGTTTTGAGAATGAGTTTGCCCCAAAGTCCGACTATAACATTCAGCAGAGCGAAAAACATAGGTTCTGTATTGGATCCAACCAGTCCTGAAATTAGAACTAATTCCAACTGGCTAAAACCCAAATCGGGTTTTTATAAATGTTCCACGTGTCGTGCTTGTAGATTTGGGGTTAACAAAACTAAGTATCAAACCCCCTTTTGTCCAACACCTCACAGAATAGTGGGTAACTATAATTGCAAGACTGACTTCGCAGTCTATGTTCTCACGTGCACCTGTGGTCTCAATTATATTGGGAGCACTAAGCTACAGGTGCACGTGAGAATATTACAGCACTTACGCGCAATTTTGCACAGTGATCCTAGTTAGTTAGCCACTTCAAGCAGGTGCATGAGAACAACTTAACCTGTTTGCAGTATTTTGTGGTGTCCTCTGTTCTGAAACAGCGTAGAGGAGGCAATAGAGAGGTACTACTCAGGCGATTAGAAACTAAGTTCATTCTCGATTTCGATAGCAAGTGTCCTAATGGACTTAACAACACGGAAGATATGTACACTTGTCTATAAGACTCGAGATCTCTGCTCTTTGGTCTAAATATTGTATGTATCAAAAGCTGAAATGACGATCTGATTATGACAATTGTGTTTACTTTATGTAAATTTGCCTTTTATGGATTTTTGGGTTTCTTTTTTCTATATATAGGGATAGTTGGTAACATTTCACTTTGCTTATTTGCACTAATGCCAGGGATGTGTTCAATAGTTTATATATAGAGATGTGGACGATTTTGATACTGAGGATATGTTTCTTAGCTCGATATTATATCTGTAATCTCGTGTTATAATCTATTTGTCTGCCTTGGTATTCCAACTTTATCTCTTTTTTGAGATCTTATCCTGCACTATATTATGCACATAATAATAATTGCTGCTATGCTCAATTTTGTACATCCTTTTAAATCATTTTCATGAATGGAGTAAGTTTTTTGCATTTAAGCAGAAAGTGTTTTGTATACAAGACATTGTATATGGATTTATCCAGAAATGTTTTTAGTCGATTAAGATTTTATGGTAAATCATGTTTGGAAATATGTCAACAACTTAATAGGACTCTACATCCATACAAAAGTGATATGGCATCTGTATAGAATAAATCCCCTTTTTTCGTTTATATATTTGTATGGATAAAAGGAATGATGTCATTTCTATCGGGTAGCAATGATAATGTTATGAATTTTGATAAAACTTGAGCCCGTGTTGAATGTGAAATACACACATTTGAAATCAATGTAGATAGCGATTTTAATATAGCATAATATCATGTGAAATTACCTATCTGCAATAGCGGTTATTTCCTGAGTCTGGTTTCAAGTTCCTTGTTAACTTACTGACCACGTGATTAGAGTAGGATGGGGCATATCATTTAAAAATGGCTACAACCAAACCAGTCTCTATGTGATCAAGGGCTCTCGAGCCCGAAATGCGTCATCTGTTGATTGCTGATTTGGATACTTATGGTTGAATAAAGAACATCTTGCCTGATAAAAACAGGTTCGCTTCTCCTTCTTCACCGCCGAGGCTTTGGTGGAAGTGGTCGGAGTGTTTGCTTGAATCATTGAATATCACATCCCTTTTACCCCGCTAGCGAGCTTTCTGGGCTATGTTAAAGACTTGCCATCATCCACACGTTGTATCACAGCCATACTGCTACTGTTAGCCAAATGTCAGCTTGCTAAACACTAGGGGTGGAAGGGGGTCCCCCGAGTCACCTTATGGCTGCAAGATGCATCATACTGCCAGGAGCAGATGGCTCAATACTGGGAGTTGATGCCTCCACAAAGTTGAACTAAAGACATTTGGGAACCATATTTAACATATTTAGGCTTAAGGGCCATGACCCTCCTGCCCCACCCCCCAAGTGTGGGTAGCGCTGTGATGAGTTTGACCGAATGGAAATTTAGCGAGTAGCCAGCTGTTCTGACCGGGTTTTTTGTTCTATTTTTGAGTGATGGTGACTTTAGCCTACTATCATTCTAATAGAGGGATTAGAGCCTTAGATTTGGCCTATTTACAAGATGAATCCATTGATCTTGACATAATTCCCTATTCATTTCTCTATTTTAGGGCCTATAAGCTTATGTGATCAAGCCTACCCTGTGGCGCGTCATTTTGCGCTTAAACACAATCAAGATCTCCAGTGTTTAAGGTACTATGTAGTAGGGTCGGTACCTCCTCTGCGCAGAGGAGGTAACAGGGAGTTGTTACTGAGACAATTGGAAACTCGTTTCATTCTTCAGTTCGACAGCAAGTGGCCCAACGGGTTTAATAACACTGAAGATATATACAACTTTTTGTGAAGCTCATGTTTTTGGTCATTGCTGCTATTGTGTTCTGATTTCTTGTTTCTATTTGCATGTTGCCTCATTCATTTATTGATATTTGCCCTATACTGATATTGGAGCTTTACATCAACCTTACCTAGAATTCACTCATTACAGTTAATAAATGTCTTATTCATCATGATGTATCTCCTGCTAGGTGGGCCGTAAGGTTTCCTGTTGCCCACCCATAGTTCTTTGGATTACAAGAAGGGATAAACCCATACTATTTATGATATACAATAGATAGTCAGGTTCCCTGTTATCTATGGGATTTTAATATATCCTTTTCATTAGTGTTTCTTTTTCCTCCGGCCACCATACATTCGTGGCATCCCTTTCCTTTTTACACTTCTATTTTATCACTCCATATTTTATCACCATATTTATTCCTCACTTGTAAAATCATGATGAATTATTGTTTTTAGAATAGCATTTTATACTTACCTTTTTATTACATAATATGGCGTTTGCACATATTTATAGGATTGGTAATGTTCATATATGCATTCTTTGTCAACATCAACGTACATATATATCATGGATTTTAACATTTTTGTGATGTGAATATTTGCACTTTAGATTTAGCCTCTTTGCACACTAGATAGGGTTGTTCTAACTTTAGGTGTTTTGACACTATAGCACTTTTTTTGCCCATTTGCACATTCTGCCGCCAAATTCCTTCACACATATATACATAAGCTCTTTGGAAATTATTGTAAAGGATACCTTTCCAGTTTCCAATGGTGGTCTTTTTTATCCATGATGACATATCGGATTTACCCGGTTATTTCTTTCTCTTTTTATTTGGGGATTCGAACCCCTGGTTAATGCATATATATATAATGATGTTTATAATTTGCAAATGCATTTATGCAGTAATTGTATTCAGATGTGCATTGACTAATAATAACTGTCATTATGGTTAATGAATGCGTATACACCATCAACAAAATTGTTTCATTGAACCAAATCTGTTGTTTAACTATGTATTCAGGCGCTTTAAGTCTGTCGCTCATATCTATTGACCATGTGACTCAGTGGGAGGCGGCCGAAGGGCGGAGCACTATGCACTTTAAAAATCACCTATTGCAACTTCTCCTTGCATGTGAACAAGGGCTGCAGAGCCCGAAACGCGTCATGGTCGGTTGTACGAGAAAAACCTGCAAATAAAATCAGTTTCCTGAAACTTGTGGTCTGTCTCCTGCTTCGCCAGTTCTTTCAGATTGGAGGTGGCAACTTGGAGTTTCTGCATATATATATATATATATATATATATATATATATATATACTAGCAGCCCGCCCCAGCGTTGCCTGGGGCAGAAGGGGGCTGGGGGCAGCATTTCAGGCTTACGTGCACTCCCGCCCCGGCCCCCGCCCACCACGACATTGTCTGTGTCCTGGACAATGTCGTGGCGGGCGGGGGCCGGGGCGGGAGTGCACGCAAACTTGAAATGCTGCCCCCAGACCCTGAGCCTTACCGCAGTTGTTCCGGGCCAACCTCCCGCACCGGCTCCCTCCCGTCCCGTGTCCCAGAGCCTTACCTGAGCCGCCACTCCTCCCCGAGCTCCTCACTTCACCGCCGGTCCTCCTCGTCATCACGTACGTTGCGGCACTACTTTTTTTTTAAAGTTATATTTTTAAATTTACGTTTTTTTTTATTTTCTATAGCCTATGTTCATCTACACACCCTGAGGATTACAACAATGTATTGGGTGTGTGGATTGACGCTGTGGTTGCCGAGTTTACCTTGCCAAAAGGTTTGTGTTCTCTCTTTATAATAGTAGCATAGATATATATATATATGAAAAAGTTATTAGTAATGCTATTACAAAAGCTACCACTAGACCTAGAAACACCCTATTTAGGGATTGTAACGAAGATATCAATGTTACAATACACACTAGTAACAAAGATGCAGTTACCCCTAGGCTCAATACTACAGACAGTAATCAGGAACGTAACATCAGGTCTATTGTCAACAAGCATTGGCCAGTAGTTCTTGCAGATAATGTCCTAGGTAGTAGATTGGAAAAATCTCCCAGTGTTACATTCAGGAAAGGGAAATCCATGGGCACTGTGTTGGACAAAACTTCACCAGAAACAAGAAAAGCGTCCACGTGGTGGCAACCTAAAAATGGTTTTAAAAAAGTACCACATGCAGGGCGTGTAAATTTGGCCACAATAAGACGCATTACTCTACTCCCTTTAGGCAAACGCCAACCGCTAACCAAGGAACTTACAATTGCAAAACAGTATATGCTGTATATGTTCTGACCGAACAAACGCCGGTAGAAGTTGTCCTGCGGTATAAGCTGTCCTGCGGTATAAGCTGTCCTGCGGTACCCAGCCCAGAGGTAACTTGAGTACCTGATAGTGATACTTACGCTAACGGAAGGGCGACCTCTAACGATAGAGACAACGCTGGTTTCTCAGTACACAACCACCACCGGAATGCCCGAGGGGGCACCGGTAGGATCCCGCTATCGTTCACTATTAGCGGCCCCTTTGAGAATACCAGCCTGATAGAAAGTCAAATTGTATCATCTGACCACCAACAAGACATTAGGTGACCCACCCCCTACAAGCGTGGACGGAGGTCCAAACTTGAACAGCATCACTGGTTTAATCCAGACCAATTGTTGGATCACGTCCAAGTTTTCCTTCCCTGCCCTCCCCCCCCTTCCATCACCATAGTCCTGAAGAAGACCCGCAGCCGAGGTCCCAAACATCCCAAGAGCACCAGGGTCGAAACGTTGACGCTTACCAATTGATTTGCCTGTACCCCTCCCAGTTTAATTGTGTTTTTCCCCCCCTAATTGACATTTACAGGGGACACGCCCATATGATAGCGGAGGTTCTTCCCACTTTGTGTTATGTAAATATTTAACAGTATACCACTATTGTCTATTCTCCTTTTCTTCTGAATCACTAGAGCACCCCTTTCCCTTCCTCACTGACAACAAACATCCACAGTGTGGTTATACCTCTATTGTTTTTCTAATCTTATTGTTCTTCCAAGCTAAATGTGTTAAATTTTTGGGTATTGTCCATTTTTGAATATATCTCTCCCATTATTTTGCTTGAATCAATGTATGCAGATTTAATCGCATAACTAAGATACAAATGATATTCATATAAGTGTCTGTTCAAATCAAAGTCAAGGACCACTATTCTTTATACTAATGTTCTGACATGCACCTGTGGACTTAACTACGTTGGTAGTATGAAGCTACAGGTGCATGTCAGAATTTTGCAGCATATTAGGGCCATCTTGCATAATGATCCAGCCTATCCTGTAATGTAATGTATGCAATGTAAGGTACACTTTTATAGCGCTACTATCACTCCAGGGAGTATCTTGGCGCTCAAACCAACTCAGATGGCATGGGTTGGGGGAAAAAGGCAAACTTAGTCACAATGTACCTTAAACCAATGCTCTACAAGCAGCATCAGTGAGGGAAAAAATCCATGTTTTAAGTGCTTTTCTAAAATGGCTCTCATTGGGCATCGATCGAAGCTGCGACGGGAGTTTATTCCAGGCCTTGGCGCCTAAAAGGAAGAGGGATTTACCGCCTTTGGTTGCTAGCCTAAATCTGGGTAATACCAACAGGTTCTGATTTGCAGACCTCAGACAGCGCGTGGGCTGATATCGTTTGAACCCATTGGACAAGTATCTAGGCCCTTGCTGTTGGAAAGCTCTGAAGGTAATCAGAAGGATCTTAAACAGGACCCGTTTACAGATTGGTAACCAATGAAGCACCTTGAGCGCTGCCGAAGCAGATGACTTGCAGGGCCAGCGTACCACCAAACGGGCAGTTGCATGCTGGACCATCTGCAGCCTGTGGAGAACGGACTTGTTTGCTCCTGCATACAGGCCGTTGCAGTAGTCCAGTCTGGATGTTATCAGAGCAACTGCTACAGTTTTCCTTGCTGACAGAGGAAGAAGATCCAAAAACGTCCTCAAAGATCTAATAATGTGGAAACAAGTGCCGGCCACAGCCACTGCTTGTTGTTTAAAAGACAGCTTCTCATCGAATCTGATGCCCAGATTTCGAGCAGAAGAGATGGTATTAGGGGGGCTTCAGCATCATCAGGCCACCAGTCTTTCGGGGAAAACAGATTTTGAGAGCCGAACGGCAAAATTTCCATCTTACCAGAATTACATTTGAGGTAATTGTTAGTCATCCACTCAACGGTAGCCGTTAGGCAATTTTTCAAGTTTTCCTCGGCCCCAGGCAATTCTCTATCTAGGACCAGAATAAGCTGTGTGTTGTCAGCATACGATATAGTGCTAATCTGGTAGGAAGCGATTAGCTCAATCAGGGGCACCATGTACAGATTAAAAAGTACAGGGCTCAAACTAGAGCCCTGGGGAACCCCTGAGCAGACTACTCTGGCTTCAGATTGAAACTGGCCCAGTACCGTGACTTGGCGCCTGTTTTTAAGAAATTTTCTAAACCACGCAAGTGCCACTCCTCCTATTCCTGCATTAACTAAACGGTCCACTAAGATGGTGTGCGAGACCGTATCGAAGGCCGCCGATAGATCGAGTAAAATCAAGACGACCTTCTTTCCCTGATCCACAGCCATTCGTAGGGTCTCTGGCGTAAACAGCAGGGCTGACTCGGTGGAATGTTTCGAGCAAAACCCTGATTGGTTGGGGTGCAAGATGTCATTCTCTTCCAGAAAATTCGTAAGCTGGTTATTGATGAACTTTTCCGTAAGTTTAAACACCAGGGGGAGCAGGGAAATAGGGCGCAGGTTAGAAAGAGTGGTCGGGTCAGGCAAGGACTTTTTCTGGAGAGGCTTGACCGCTGCAAGCTTCCATTCACTGGGGATTTCTCCCGTGGCCGAAGATGAATTGATGATGCTGTTGATAGTGGGATTAACTGTCTCCACTAAGGCCTGCAAAACAAAAGGTGGGCAAGGGTCAAAAGGGGATCCAGATTTGCTTGCTTAAATAGCTTTGTTAGTATCCTCTAAAGAAATCTGAACAAATGAGTTCAAACAGGAGGAACTCACAGATATCTTACTTTCCTCTGTCTTTTCCAGATTGCTAAAGGTGGAAGGCACAGGGGGGAATACCTTCACAATATCCAGAATCTTGTCTTCAAAGTACTTGGCAATGGCGGTATAGAAATGTTGGGATTGGGGGATTTCCTGCGAAAGGGCTGACGGGTTAGTAAAATGATTTACTATCTTAAAAATTTCTTTTTGGCCATTTCCAGGGGTAGATATCGCTTGCAAATAATAAGCTTTTGTAGCTAACTTAATTGCTACATGATATCGTCTTCTGGCAGACTTATAGGTATTACGGGCAGCTGCCTCGTAGTTCCTACGCCACCTCCGCTCCAATGCTCTCACTTCAACTAGTTCCGTTTTCAAGGCTAATGAAAACCATGGGGCACTCCTTTTACTTTCCAAACAACCTTCATTTTTCTTATGTGTTGGGATTAAGAAGTTCACCACTGTGGTTATCCAGTCGCAAAACTGCTGATAATCCGTGGAAATGTGACCTGTTGGGGTAGGCTTGTTGTCTTTTATCTTCTCTACCAGATCTAACCTTGTGGGTAAGTTCCTCCACACTGGTTTGCCAACAGCGTTTATTTTTTTCCTACTATTTACAGGGGCATTATGTTTAAGGAGGAGGTCAAATGGAACTAAATCATGGTCGGACCATATTTGAGGACAAGGGGATTAACCTATTAGTCTCTCTGAATTAGAACATATACAGTCTAGGACATGCCCTGCTAAATGTGTGGGTTCCCAGGTGAGAAGGGTAAGGCCCAAGACCTTAATAATGTCCATAAGGCAGCTTACTCCGGCTCTTTCGGAGAATCCAAATGAAGATTCAAGTCCCCTAAGACTGTAAAATAAGCAAACCTGGACACCAGGTTGCTCAATACTTCTCCTAGAGTCTCTAAAAACTCCGTGGGTGGGCCAGGGGGGCGGTAGATTAGAGCACCAGAGAAAGTAAAAGAAACATGAATACCTAGGCAAAAGGCCATAGCCTCTGGCCCTTTAATGTCTGGTAACTCATATGTGGAGCACTTCAATGTGTCGCGGTAAATAATTGCTAGGCCCCCACCCCTTTGCTGAGGCCTGTCTAAACGTTGTATCAGAAAATTCTGCGGGAGGGCTACAGCTAGGTCCGGATTACACCAAGCTTTAAGCCAAGTTTCAGTAATTAGGAGCTAATCTAAATGTAACTACGTGATCAGATCATTAATATTCTGGGCATTTTTACACATCGACCGGGCATTAATAAGCCCTCCTCATAAAAAGAAGGGTTGTGAATTTACTACAGGAGTAGGATCAGAGGTAAGCGTTACCTTGCACTTACCACAGTAAACAGATCCATACCATATGTCTGGTTTGACAACCTCATGGCAATGCGTGGAAGGCCTATTTGGGGAGAATAATAAATCTCTAGACAAACCTGGCTTTCCGGTACATGGAGCATTACAAGAAGCATCATGCAGCGCCTCCAGCGCCTCCTTAGCGCTGACGGGCGCAGACGGGCAAGACTCTGGCTCGACTCTGGCACGAGTCCGGCACCCCCGCTGCGCGTCACCGCTGCGCGTCTCCATGGCAGGTTTAAATAGGACAACTCACCTCGCCTGGATGCCTGAGCACTAGAGCGCTCAGCAAGATGGCGCCCCCAGAACATCCCCAGCTACCCCCTGTGGCCAGACATTTTAAACAAACTCACAACAATGATAGAAATTGCCTCTCATACTATGTCATCAATGCTGTCCTGAAAAGTAGGAGAGGGGCAATAGAGAACATCTCTTGGGACAACTGGAGACTAGGATTATTGTTGAGTTTCATAGCATGTGACCTAACGGCTTAAACAATACAGAAGACATGCACAATTTTTTATAATAAAGAGTCAATAATTAGAACTATGGTTTTGTGCATGTATCTGCAGTGCCTTGTGTAACTTTCTGATCCAGTATTATGCATCTTGTGTATATACATAGGCACCCTTAATTATGTGTGGCATTTTCCATTTCTTTTCTCTTTTTTCTCGTTGATCTGATTTTTAGTATTGAGATGAATTGAGTTCTCTCCTAAATGCAATATAAAGCTTTTAATATGACAAATTTTACAAAGTGATTTTTTATCTATTGAAAATGTAACTGTGAATAATATGATGGCTTTTTTTATATGTGCATTGTTTTTACTATGTATTTAATATTGCACTTTATAGCTTTTTTGCACATTTTTTTCACCCAATTTTTGCACAGTGATATATTCACGTAAATTTCATAATATATTGCACATATAACTTTTTTGATCATGGTTGGGTAATAGATGGGGGCGTGGCTTGCAGCCGATGAGGACGGTGGCAGCCTAGCGAGGCTCCCAACCCTCCGCCCGATAATCCGCCCAAAAACATCCTTAATTAGACCTGGGATCCCCGCGAAACTCGGGGTGATCCCAGGTATCGAAATTTGGTCTGCTCCGGTTCGATCAGCGTGCCGGTGGGGCCACGTAGTCCGGCACAAAATCGACCGTGGGAGTCCGCGACACGGAGGCACAAGATGGCCGCACCATTCAAGCTGACGACCGGTAAGTAACGACGGCCCCAGCTTCGAGGCTTGGCAGCAGGAAGGTGAAGGAGCCATAAGCGACTGGAAGGGAGGTTGGGGCTGGCTGGCGGACCCCTGACCCCTCCGTCACTGGGGAGACCGGCACGGCGCGCTGGGCGCAAGTGACTCCGAGGAGGCTCCACCCCCCCACGAAGGGGCAGCAAATTTACACCCTGGCTTCTGAGGCCTGCCCTCCCCCGGGTGCGCCGAAGTGCGGCCACGGAGCCCGCCGGACGGCCTAAGCAGGAGAGGACGGTAGCAACGTCCCCATGGGACGAGTGCGATCTCCCGGTGGCCTAATCCTACTGTAACCAGCATATCGGAGGCGGCGGCAACGGGGCTACCGCGGATCAGTGGCCTGGGCGGAAAGAGAGCCAAGTGGGGTCCGATGGCCCCCCGGCGGAGCAGACTGCGGCCGGCCTCACCCGGACGGTGGAGTGCATACCCTGAGGGCGGGCACTGGTGAGTGGGATCGCGCTGGGGAAGTGCCCTGACTGCCCACCCGAGTCACAATCCCAGCGGGGGAGCCTAGACTGACCCTCGGCCCCCGGACCGGCGTGGGATCCATGAAGAGGACGCCAAGCACCAGTCAGACGGAGCGGCAGGAGTGCGGTGCTCCAACGCGGGCGGCGCTCCCCCTTGCTGTGGGCCACTGAGTAAAAGGCTGTCTGGGGACTGAGTGGCAGGTGGCGGCCCATCCGACCTGTGGGCCTTCCAGTGAACCTTATGCACTTGCCGACCCCCCGGCTTTCGGGCCCGGTCTCGCTCTGGTCCGCAGAGACTGCCACGGGCTGGCAGTGACCGGGGTAGCACTGAAGGGTTTGGGCCGGTGTCCGGGTCCTGCCACACAGCCTAGCAGACGGCAACTACTGCACTAGCTAAAGAGGATTGGCGGGGAGCGGGAACCAATGGCCTTATTGTGGACCTGGAGGGGAGCCTGGACTCGGGGAGTGACAGCGGCACGGAGCGCAGGTGCGCCACTGCAGAGTGACGGGACGAAGTGGATTCCTCCCATCGCCTGGGAACACACTGGCGGGGAGCCCGCTGAGACTGAGCCGATAGTAACCTTATAATTAGTACGGGCCCCGCACCCCTGGTTGCCTCACCGAGGAGCTGAGTCAGCGCAGCGGCGGAGGAGTAGCCCAGAGCCCAGCATACGGCGATTGCACCAGTGAACTGTCCCAGTTGATACCAAGGGCTACAACGCTGAAGAGGTGCAGAGGGACCCTGCGGGAAGGAGAACTCATAGATAGCCTCTCCTGACAGGTGCCCGACAACTTGACCACTGCGAGGAGAGCCAGCCGCCCCTGCTTCTCATTGTGGACCCGAGCCAGCACATGAGGGGCAAGATGGGGAAGCCAAGGGGAGCAAAAGGAGAAGGAAGCCCCGCCACGGAGGCGCAGGAAGACACCACGCATGCCGCGACAGAGCTACAACAGATGCAGGACCGGATTCTAGAGGCTATCGCAGCCACGAAAGAGACGTTGCACCAAGACATTGTGCAGGTGTCGACGGGGCTGGGACTCCTGTGGGCTGATCACAGGAAGTTGGCAGAGAGGGTCAAGGAAGTGGAAGTCACCTTGAAAGAAGTAGTGCCGGCACACAAATCAATGGAGGGGAGGCTCACAGATGCACTGGACCGCATACAAGCTTTGGAGAGGCGAGCGGAGGATGCGTAAAACCGCAGCCGGTGGAACAATGTACGCCTAGTGGGCCTCCCGGAGAAAAAGGAGGGCACGGATATGGTGGGTTACCTGACCGAATGGCTACAGACTGCAGTGGCCCCGGAGGGCCTTTCCCCCTTTTTCACACTGGAGAGGGCGCACCGGGTACCGGCCAGGCCCCCGAAGCCGGGCCTACCACCTCGTCCAGTGGTTATCAAACTGCTACACTACAAGGACAGAGACTGGCTATTGCAACGAGCCAGAGATGCGGGTCCTTTTCAGGTGGACAACAGCAGGGTCACGCTATTCCCGGACTACACCTTCGAGACCCAAAGGATGCGTGCCTCATTCTTCTCCATCAAAAAGGAACTGCGCACCGAAGGCATACAGTACTCGTTGTTGTTCCCGGCCAGGCTCCGAGTAGTAGTAGATGAGAAAGCTCTGCTCTTCCCAACTTCGGCGGATGCATGGGCCTGGTGGGATACTTATAAAGCAGGGACGGATGGAGCCCGGTTCAGAGCCGAGGAAGAGCGCCAGAAACAAACAGTGAGGAAATCGAGGAGGCTCCGTGGGCGTAGGCAGGGGTCCAAAAAACCGACGGAATCCCAAACCGAAGGGAGAGCAGCTCTGCAGGCAGTGAAGGATGTCTCAGGACCGGCGCTTACCCAGTCGGAAAGGGAATCGGGCTCGGAGGGCCAGAAAACGGGCTCGGAGTCTGAGCTGTCGGAACTGGGCGACACGAAGGGCCCGAAAGTCACGCCGCAGACGTCAGGGGAAATAATTGGACCTTGAGGCCTGGACATGGATGCCTGGAGACGGTGGCAGCGATTGATGGCGCCTTTCCGAACACCTGAGCAGACCGCTGTTAGCATGGAGTATCGTGAGTCATGATGCGTATTGCGGGGCGGGGGTATGGGGTCGGTGACTGAAGTTACCAGAGGTTAGCTCACGCTCCACAGGGCCCATAAGGCCTCCGTAGTTCAGGCTACGGGTTAGGAAGACTTAGGAGCACGTTTGCTCAACACAGTTTGGATGGGGACTACTCTACTGCAGTTAGGTCCTGTTCTGGGGGGTGGGGGACCTGGAGAAGTTGGGGAATCTCAAGGCATAGTTCGGGGGGGAAGCGGGGAAAATGTTGGGGAAGGTCGGGGACAGTGTCGACTCTGATGTCCGGAGTCTATTCATAGTTGAGCTAAACCGACCACAATGGGACAATGGCTAATGCGGGATCATTAAAATGTGTGTCTTGGAATGTACGGGGACGCATACGATGGCAAGGAGGCACAAGGTCCACTCTTACCTAGTCTGCAGGGGAGTACACATAGCGTTCCTGCAAGAAACTCATCTCACAAAGAAAGAGGGAATAGCGCTACAACGTCGGTGGAGGGGGCACCTGTTTCACACCACGTATTCTGCCTTTGCTAGAGGGGTGTTAATTTGGATTAGAGCGGGCGTTCCTTTCCAGGTGACTAGGCACATTATTGACCCGGATGGGAGATTTGTGGCAGTGGAGGGTACACTCAGAGGCCGGCACATAGTGCTCAGTAGCATATATGCTCTGAATGTTGACCACGCAACTTATTTTGCGCGGCTTTCCAGGGTCCTGGCCAGCTACCTCACAGGCCCTGTGCTGATGGGGGGGGACTTCAATTCCATTGAAAATACCTCTCTAGATAGATCGCACCCACCCACACATGCATCCCCGGTACATAGACTAGCAAGGAGCAGGTCAGAATGGCAGGGAAAGTGGGACTTGGCAGACGCCTGGCGGGTACAACATCCTACAGAGCGGGACTACTCGTTCTACTCCAGTCTACATGACCTCCATGTCTGCCTTGATACCTTCCTATGCTCTCGAGCGGTACTTCCGGCAGTGGCTCGGACTGAATACCTAGCGCACACGATATCTGACCATAGCCCCCTACTCCTAACACTAGACTGGATGAATGTCATCTCACGGATCCCGACGTGGCGGCTCTGGCCGGACACGCTGGACGACCCACCCTTCCGTGAAGCGCTAAGCGATAGGATCTTACAGTACTTCGAAGAGAACGAGGGCACAGCCTCCACCAGGGCTATAGAGTGGGACGCGTTCAAAGTTATAGTACGGGGTCATTGCATAGGGAAATTTGCAGGGGCACGCAGATCACTGTTAGATGACCTGGATAGAGCTGAGAAGAAACTGAGGGAGGCGGAACAAGAGCACCCCAATCGCCCGGAGTTCCAGGGGAGGGTCAGTGCAGCGCGGGAAGCAGTGGCGGTAGAGATGGAGCGCCTTCGAAGCTTTGACTATAAAACGTATTTGAAGAAGACTCTTGCTGAGGGAGACAAATCGGGAACACTCCTGGCTTGGCTTGCGAACCCCAGTAGGAGCAGTCAACCGATAATGACCCTGAAGGGGAGTTACGGCAGTACTCATAGCACTCAACCGGACATCTTGGAATGTTTTCGATCCTATTATGAGAGGTTATACAAGAGTGAGATAGGGGACCAGACTGCAGCAATAGATTCTTTTTTGAGCGACCTGCAGTTACCGCAACTAGATCGGGAACAGGCCGACGCCCTATGCGGCCCAATGGAACTAGCAGAAATAAGAGGAGCGATAAAACGGATGGCGCATAACAAAATGCCGGGGATAGACGGGTTACCCATTGAATTTTACGGGAAGTATCTGGAACAGCTGGCCCCGAGGCAGCAAGTGATCTACAATGAAGCCAAGAATAAGGGTAGACTCCCCCAATCGATGAGCGAAGCCATAATGATACCATTACTCAAACCACGAAGGGAACACACAGACCCAGCGTCCTACAGACCGTTATCAATGCTGACGACGGACTACAAAATTTTGAGTACGGTGCTGGCCACCAGACTGCTGACCCACATGCAGGACCTGGTCCACAGAGACCAATCAGGTTTTATACCTACATGGAACACGACGCACAACATCCGTAGGCTCCTTAGATTGGTAGACGACCCGCCTCAGGCCGCGAGGACCCCCCTCGTACTGGCAGTCGACATCGAAAAGGCTTTCGATAGCCTGGAATGGGCGTACCTCTATCGGGTACTGCAAGGTTTTGGTCTGGGCGACGGATATATAAGTTGGACGAAGGTGCTGTATTCATCAGCAAGAGCGAGGGTGAAAGTCGGTCCTTTGGTGTCTGACCAATATGAAGTGAATCGGGGGACCAGACAGGGGTGTGCACTTTCTCCGCTGTTGTTTGTGCTCGCGGTGGAGCCCCTAGCGGCGATGGCTAGGAGGGGGGAGTATTACAACGGACTAGCATTCTGTGGGGCCCACCACTTTATATCATTGTATGCGGATGACCTTCTCCTCTTCCTAGAGGACGCTGAGATGGCAGTAGAAGGCGCAGAGAGGCTGCTGGCGCGCTTCGGCGACATTTCAGGCCTGCGGGTCAACTGGACAAAGACCTGCCTCTTTCCCCTGCGGAGGGGGGAGGTGCGCCCCCCGACCTGCCCGTTGCTTCGTTGGGAACCGAACTGCGTGAGCTACCTGGGGGTGCATATATACCACGACCCTGCAGACCTACTGGAAGGCAATATAGGGCGTTGTATCCGTGCACTGCAGGGTAGTATATCCTTCTGGGCCTCCTTGCCTCTCTCATTGGCGGGCCGGGTGTCACTCCTAAAAATGATAGCCCTGCCGCGATTATTATATTTCTTCCGGACCCTCCCAGTATGGATTCCGGGAGCGACCTTTAAACGGCTGAAATCGATGGTTGTGTCCTTCTTATGGGGAACAGGCAGGCGTAGAATTGCGCTGGCAACGCTGACTCGCCCGAAGGATGAGGGTGGCCTGGCGATCCCGGACTTCGAGTTATATTACCTAGCTGCACAACTGCAGTTCTTCACGCAGGAGGTTGCGAGGGTCTACCGGGGACCGGAGCAGGAGAGGGAGAATGGCATCCCCCGCCACGTCCTGGCTTACATTACACAAGATTGATGCTCAGGGGACTGTCCCAAGAGGAGCGGACGCTCCGATTGTGCTGGAACCGCTCGCAAAAACGAGCTGGACGTGGACACCCGTACGCACCCGAGATACCGTTGGGTATGGTGACGGCACTCCCACATGGAGGAGACTGGTCGGGCCTGCAGCGGTGGGAGGATGCTGGTCTACAGTTGATAGGGGATCTCTACGATGACGGAGTACTAACTCCATACCAAACACTGCAGGAGCGATACGACCTCCCGAGGGGGGACTATCTACTACATGCGGCAGTGGCGAGCGCCGTACAGGCGCACTGGGGGGCAGGACTGATCGAACCCTCAACTACGCTAGTGTGCCAGTACACCATGATGGCGGCAGGCACATTTAAGGCGGTCACGTGCCTCTATTCCAGAATGCATAGGGAAACCCTGCAACCACTCACGTCCTTAAAGAATAAATGGGAGGTAGACCTGCAAATGGAAATCCCAGATACAACATGGTCCCAATTGGTGCGAAGGGCTGGCAAGTGCACTAGGAATGCGCACTTCCAACTAATACACCTCTATATCATCCATAGGGCTTACCTTTCCCCGAACAAAATAGCTGCATACTTTGGAGCGGCAGACGCAGCGTGCCCCAGATGTAATCGGACAGGAGCAGACCTGGTGCACATGCTAAGGGGCTGCCCTCACTTGCAAGACTACTGGAGGGAGATAGGGATTACTCTGAACGAGGTAGCGGATAGAGACCTGCAGTACGATTTTGCATTGGTTCCCACATACACGCAAGAACAAATTAGCAAGCAAATTCATTGACATGGGCCTGATTATAGCAAAGAGGGAGCTGACCAAAGGGTGGAAATCGAAGTCGGGACCGACACACCGGAAGTGGCTGAACAAATTTTTGAAGTGGGCGACAGCGGAGAGCACGATCAGATACCAGCTGGCCCGCCGCGGATCAGACGAGAGAGCGCAGGAGGCAGCAATGGCGTGGGAGATGTTAGTGCAGGCATTGAGGGATAGCACGGTGGAAGAAGATGGGGAGGAGGAAAATATAGTGGATCCAGCGGCCCCAGCAGAGACCGTGAGGTTACCAGCTCCGGCACCAGACACACAAGCTCAGTAAACAGTACACTGCACCTAAGTCCCACAGCGAAGACACACATCTCAACACCGGGCATAGACGATGACACTGGGGGGAAGGGGGGAGGTGAGGGGGGGAGGGAAGACATCCCAGGTTTCGGTGGGGTACCAGCAACGTGCTTGATAAGGAACGATGGGATACGGGGAGAAAAGTTAGAAAAGCAGAGGGCAGACGGCTCCGTATGTGGATCACAGCAAGCAGTCCAACCACAGTGAACATCATGTTAACGAATGTCGCCGCCCGACCTCCGGGATGTGGGCTGAATGGCTGTGTGCAAAACATCCGGGAAGGGCTAAGTGGGTACTGAATCTGCCTAAGGAGATCCTACGGTGATTGATGTGTAATGTATCTGATTCTGCAATAAAAATTGTTTAAAAAAAAATGGTTGGGTAATAGATTTATCCAATGGACAATTTTTCTAGGATGAAACATAAATATTGAGGAGGCATTCAATGGATTTATCCAATTATATGTTGTATTTAGCAATATAAAATTAGCAGATATCACAGGGTTTTCCTAAAGTTTGCTAGTGAACAAATTGCTATTTTGCACATGAAACTTAACAGGGTTATGTGATGTATTTTATCTGGCCAAATATTCAAGTGATAGATTTTACTTGTAAAACGCATTTTGAGATGGCTTGTATGAATCCTCTATACTATGCTAGTCCTCTATCTATTACTATGACCATGTGATGGTGGAAGGGGCGGTGATAATTGCTATAAAAATGTAATGGCGTTATGTGGAGACTGCACGTGAACAAGGGCATTTTTGCTCGAAATGCATTGTGTGGTGTGGAGGAAAATAAAACATCTTGCATTTATCCTGCGGGGTCTGAGTCTCCTTCTTCGCCGCCACCACTTTCCTTGCGGTCAGATTGGAAGTTGTGGGAGCCAATCGTTGTGGATATATATTTATATATATATATATTTTTTTTTCAACAGCAAACTTTGAAGAAAATGCACTATTAAACACGAGGCTTTCCGATTTTTGAAGCGTTTTATTCCATTAGCACAGCCACCATCACCCACCAACGTTTCGAACAAAAAATGTTATTTCTCACGGTGTTGTGAGTCCTTTTTTAGTTTCAGTATATATAGGTTTCACTTAAAAAGCCAGAACAGTGCATTCTGGTATTTGTATTTCTGTAAGGACATCAGCTATCCTAAACATATTTTTTTCTTTTTTTTACATTGTTTCAAGTGCATGTTTATCAGATGTATATCGTGTGTGTACATTTCAGCATTTGTTTTTCGCAATTCACATTGAAGTTATCATTATTGTAGAAAGCGATTATTTATGCTATCAGTTGACATTCCTGAGTTGAATGTATATTGTTGTGATATATATGCGATTATTAAAGCATACATTTGCATTTCTTTTTGCAACAGAGTCAATGATTTTTTTTAAACAGCAAAGTCTTGGTTTAGTACCCAAGATCTATTGTTCATTTACTAAAAGGTATAGTACCAAGGTACTATACCTCTTAGTAAATGAACAATTTCTCACGGTGTTGTGAGTCCTTTTTTAGTTTCAGTATATATAGGTTTCACTTAAAAAGCCAGAACAGTGCATTCTGGTATTTGTATTTCTGTAAGGACATCAGCTATCCTAAACATATTTTTTTCTTTCTTTTACATCGTTTCAAGTGCATGTTTATCAGATGTATATCGTGTGAGTACATTTCAGCATTTGTTTTTCGCAATTCACATTGAATTTATCATTATTGCATATATAGTGAGAATGAGTATAAGTATTTAAAAAATGATAATCCCACTGTACCCACAATATACTTTATACCCAAAATACATAAGGACAGCAAGAAACCACCGGGGCGTCCTATTATCAGTGCCAGGAACAGCATTCTAGAAAAAACATCAGTCTATGTAGACTTTTTTCTTCAAGACTATGTAAAATCATTAGCATCCTATGTTAGGGATACAAGTGACTTTCTAAATAAAGTAAAGAACTTTCAATGGAACCCTGAATACATCATGATGGCAATAGATGTATCATCATTATATACCAGCATAAAACATGAAGACGGCATCCAAGCTGTGGAATATTTTCTCAAAGACAGAGAACCCATTTTCCAACAACACAGTGAGATGCTGGTGACAATGATAAAATTTTGCCTACATAACAACGTATTCATGTTTAATCATCTTTTGTACTGCCAAATACAGGGAGTAGCCATGGGGGCTAGCTTCTCCCCGAGTTATTCATGCCTACATATGGGCAAATGGGAGAAGCTAGTCCTAGGGGGAACACATGGTGATACAATGTCAACTAAAGTTAAAGTTTGGTTAAGATTTACTGACGATGTATTTGTAATCTGGCACGGAACAAGGGGGGAAGCTGAAAATTTCATGTGTGAATTGAACAACAATGATCTTAACCTAAGATTCACTGCAGACATAAGTAATTCAAAGGTGAGTTTCTTAGACACAGAAGTGTATATAGACAACAACACTTTACAAACGACATTACATCGTACAAAAACTGCTGGAAACTCCCTATTACACGCCTCAAGTTCACACCCACATCACCTAGTGAACAGCATTCCCTACGGGGAAATGCTCAGGATAAACAAGCCCAAAAACAGAGTAAAGAAAGGTTCCTAGCCAGAGGTTATGCCAAACAAACTATAGACAGGGCCATTGCCAAAACAATGTTAGTAGATAGGGAAACCCTATTGGTAAGTAAAAAAGATAAAAGCGATAAAAAAGACAATGAACATCAGGTAAGCCAGGCAAGTATGGAGGAGAAACATTTTCGTTTGATTTTAGGGTACAGTAAACAACATAAGGCGATACAGAAAATCATTTAGGATGAATGGCCTACATTGTTGATTGACCCAGTATTAGGACCCCTGCTTCCGCAGAGGGCGTCCATTACTTATAGTAGATGTCCCTCAATTAGAGATTGTTTAGTTGTATCAGATCCAGAAATCATTGGCAAACCCACTTGGTATCAAAATTTGAAAGGTTTTAAAAAATGTCCCACATGCAAAGCTTGTACACATGGTACAAATACAAAAACATATCTCAGTCCCTTTAAAACCAAACCTTATATGATATACAAAATGCTGAATTGCAAGACAGAATTTTCTGTATATGTACTAACGTGCCCATGTGGGTTAAACTACGTGGGTTCAACCAAACTACAAGCACATGTTCGAATACTTCAGCACCTTCGAGCCATTACAAATACTGACAACACCTACCCGGTGGCCCGACATTTTAAAACATTCCACTGGTCAAACAACAAAGGTTTAACGTACTACCTAATAGATGCAATTCCCCCCAACAGATGAGGAGGGGACCGTGAGAATAAATTAAGGAAACTAGAGACTAGATATATCCTACCGTTAGATTCAAAACATCCGAACGGATTGAACCTAACGGAAGATTTATACACCTGTCTATCTTAAATAAATATGAGAGAAGATTCAGAGATAGTGAGAATATAACCAGTCAAAAATAGATTCTTCAGAACAAAAAATTAATTTGATATCCCGTATAAAACACATAAATCAAACCACCAGATATAAAGGAGGAACAACAAGGTGTTTTATGTTGTAAATAATGTATATATGTATTTTATGAGCAATTGGGGTATAAATGATTTTAAAATTTGTAAATATCTTACAATGATGGTTTTTTTAAACATTGTTTATAGATGTGATCAAATATAATTATCTGGTTTCTAAGGGATACAAAGAAAGATCGGTACTGGTAGCTATATCACACATGTCGGACAGGATGGTCAGACTACTAAAGATATACACCAAGGAATAATGTTCAGAGATAAAATAATTGAAATGGTGATCCATTATTTAAAAGTGTTAATAATGAGAAAAATTACATCAGACATGTGGTAACAGATATGTGGAACGTATGGATTAAAGTTAAAGTAACCAAAGTTAATAGAGTTTGCACAATATGTAGACAGCAAATGAAATGATTTTTAACTTCACTATCACTTTAAAGCACTTTAGTTATGAATCTTAGCCGGGGTAAATGGATAAACAAACAATCCAGTTAATGTAAAGGTCAAAGGGCCAATGTATTTCACATGAATTTATAACAACAACAAACAAAAAAAAGTCGTATGAATTGTATTCTATATATGTTTGGGTTGTATGTAATTTAAAAAAAAGTGTATTTTACGCATATTATTTACAGCAACCGATAGCCTTAACCAATGCAAAAACGAGTATTACACGATAATTGTAGTATTTCTTTCATATCCATGGCAAATTGATATTACGTGATTCACTTTTTGAAAGCACTGTCACTTTAAAAAAGCCTTCGTGTTTAAATGAAATTATTGAGTGAACAAGCGGCGTTTGCTCCGCGAAACGCGTCTCAGACATCTTGGCAAAATTAAAGAATAGGCAGCACGAATTTTGGGTCTGTGTCCTGTTTGGCTCCTGCGCGTGATTAAAGACGTGGCGTCTACTACAGGATTTGTTATATATATATATATATATATATATATATATATATATATATATATATATATATATATATATATATATATATATATATATATATATATATATATATATATAATATATATATATATAAATATATATAAATATATATATATATATATATATATATATATATATATATATATATATATATATATATATATACGAGGAGGGGACAGAGATGGCAAGTTGCGCCTCCTGGAAACGCGCTATATATTAGAGCTTAATAGCAAACAACCAGGAGGGCTCAACAGTAGTGAGGACCTCTACACATGCTTATGAAACAACATCAAGGGTCCACTACTAGTTGTGATACATGTATGCATATCTTAAATACTGATTCGATAACCTGAAAATTCAATATTTTGTCTATTATGATTTTGTTGATTTTTGACACTAGCACTTTATACACTATTTAAAGTAACCCTATAGGAGTTTCCATATATTTTGTGCATTGTTCATACTTCTTATTATGGATGACTGATGGATATTATTCGCTCACTTTGGGCATGATCACAAATCACAGTGTAATGTTTACATCCAATCTTTCCCTGACTTGTGTGCAATACCAACGTAATAATGAATTCCATACTGGCTTTTAGACAACACAATTTTATTGTTCTAAAATGCAATGGTTTTT
Organism: Lissotriton vulgaris; assembly: GCF_964263255.1. Classification (NCBI taxonomy): domain Eukaryota; kingdom Metazoa; phylum Chordata; class Amphibia; order Caudata; family Salamandridae; genus Lissotriton; species Lissotriton vulgaris. The sequence goes on from NC_141689.1 coordinate 481,223,063, forward strand.
ATAACAGTTTTCCTTTTTTTAAATTAATTTTTTAAGGAAATTAATAATATTTATGCTATGTATATATATTAACTTCATATTTATGACGTGTATATATATTTATGTCTTTTAAGAAAAACTACTTTTTCTAGATATAGACTGTATTATATTTATGTGTTTGCGTATTTTGCACATCAATATGACCTTCGCACTATAATTTAGTGTGGGAAGCAGGGATCCTTTTGAATGTTTCAAAATAGGGCACTATGCCCAACATTACTTCCTGTATTTCTACTGTGACTTTAAGAATGTATGACTGTGCACTGGTCACATGACCACCCAAACTATATATGTCACCTCCTATTTTCCTTGCATGACATGTGATCAAGCCTCGGCTGAGGCGAAACGCGTCATGACGACTGGTGGGCTGCACATTCACAATAAATTGCACTGAAACTGGAAAACGCGCTTATCTGGTGGCTTTATTCTCCTTTTCCGAGTTGGTCTGTATGCATCGTTTGAACTCTGGAAACTCGTAGAAATATATATATATATATATATATATATATATATATATATATATATATATATATATATATATATATTCTTCAGACTCTCCTCGCCTCATATCTTTCAGCAGAAGTCACGGCACAGCAAGCAGGTAAAATTGTAATTACTTTGAAAGCAGGTTATCTGCCTCCTGCTCCTCAGGCTTGGCAAACTTCCCCGTGTGCCTGCTGCTCCTAATGAACACTTTGTGTTCCTTTGGTTCACAAAATGCTACTCTGCCCCTTTAAGATATTTCCAGGTCCCGATTTCTCACGGAACACTTCTTTCAGGTTATCTCCGGGCTCTTTCACCCGCGCTATATATATATTTTTTTTTCAGTGGATGCTGTCAGCATGAAAGTGAATGAAGTTAGGCAGTGTGTTGGAGGCCTCTGGAAGAAGTCTTATTATTGTCTGTTGTTTAAAAAAAGAAATGTAATACAGACATTAATAAGCTTTTGAATAAGTTGAGTAAACCATCTCTGCTGTATCTCATTATAGGAGGGGCTGGAAAACGTGAGAAAGCCCAGTACTTTCACATGGAATCTGATCAAATGTCCTTATTTTGGGAGTTCTCTTTGATAAAAACCAAATATGGTCAAACCTGGTGTATTGCAGGGTTTTAGGAATGGAGAGGAGCTTGGCAGGTCTTACGTGTTTCTCTTAAAAGCTGGGTGCTAGATCAATAGTCCCTATAAAAAACATCTACCAGGCTAACACAAAATCAGCAGCTACATATGGGCCAGGAGTCTGGGGTATAGCACCGATAGACCCACTACAAATCCTTGAAGACATATTTTTTAAGACCTTGGTGTCCCTCCCGTCTTCCCATTCTAATGATATCCTACACATGGAACTGGGCTTGGCCTACATCTCTGATATAATCAGACTAACCCCGATCTTACTGTGGCTCTCTATCTGGCACAGGGACACTGTAAATCTAACGCAAAACATAATAAAAAACTATAGCAAAATTAGATGACTGAATTTCGTGGAATCAGGGCTGACTTCTATTGGTCTTGCAGAGTTAATTAAGGACCCAACCATGTGCAGGAAGATTTCGAAACAGAAAGTGATTAATAACTTTTTGCTGAAGGCACAATACAACCAAATAGAAAAGAACCACAATAAACAGGTTTATACTACTGAGATTCCGTAAGAACCTGATTCCACTGATGCTAGTTTACCCGGAGAGAGGGTTCAAACACTCAGACGTGACTATGTGTCCTTGCAATAATCACTCTCCTCAAACTGACTTGCATCTAGTCTTGTTTTGTGGGTTCTATCAGAAAGAAAGATATGATTACATCCTCCAAATTTTAAAGCGCTATAATTTCAGACAATGTTGGGTTGCACTTTATGTTTTGAAATCATTGCCTGACCCTCTGGTTTGTTTCTCAATAGCAACATTTTTGGAGGCCTGCTTAAAAAAGAGAAAGCAGCGGGGCTTTTAAATGTCATGGTGTTTTTAACTTAGTAATTAAAAGAAGATAACATGTAACCTTATCTATATTGTATGAGGGTAATAGTGTACAAAATCTCCCAGGTCTTCCTTCCACTATATGTTTTTAGTTTTTAATAATACCTATTTACGTATCCGATATGTATTTTTAATCCTAAAATATGGATCTTATTTTACATGTATTGGAGCTGTATGTTGACTACTGGATCTTTTTATCTGTGCGTTTATGATCTGTACTTAATGGAGCAAATATAGATTTTATTGATTGATTGATGTAGCTATACTATTCACAAAACGTTTAGTGATTTGAAAACAGCTCAGTAACAAAGCAATGTATGCTCCTAGAGAGCCATGTATGCAATTATATACCAAGTGTGATATCTAGACTTCACTCACACATAGCTCAGTAGAAAAGCATGTATACAGTAAAACAGGTGGTTTGATACTGACAGAAGGAGATAAGCAATCAGTCAGATATATAGTCACAACTGTTATGTATCTAACGGTAATGAAGGTACTTTCACAGTCAGTCAGGCAGTATTCAGGCACTCATGCAATCACTCTATCACTATTGAGGCAGTCATCAAATCAGTGTTCCCTTATCCATGGGTTTATTCAATTACCTAGACACTACACATGTACTTTTCAAATCAGGCAGGCAGCAATTATGTAGTCATTGAACTATGAAGGCACTATCTATTCATTCATCTAATCAACCAGACATTAACCATTTACTAATGCAAATAAAAATGTTGTAACTAGGCAGTCTTTGTAATACTTGCGCAGAAGCTATGCAATCATCTAAACGCTGACTTACAACCCATGCAGGTGTTGAAATACTTAGGCACATGCATGAACTTAAGCAAAAACTCAGGTACTACTCATGCCCTCATTTAATTACATAGGGTCCGATTCACAAAAGTAATCTGAGACACATTCCTTTCAGTATTCACAAAAGGCATTTAGGAGTAGTAAATTTAGGAGTACTACCTTTACTACTCCTAAACTGAGACAAAATCCTAACTTTAAAACTTTTGTTATACACAAAAGGCATTTAGGAGTAGTAAAGTTGAAGAGCTAGTAACAGGAAGAGTTGTAAAACAGGACCCAGATACTACAGTGTGTGCTGCAAACCCAGAGTATGTTTGTATATGCTGTTGATGCACTCACTACCCGAATCAAACGCAGCCTGTTGACTCATATTTAAAAAGTGAAATAGAGACTAATGAAAAACTGGCAAAAGTTTGCACTCTACTTATTTGTAGAGGAAAGATTTGACTTGTCCACACAACAAGTTATATGTAAGTACTGCTATAATAAATTAGAGGATAATAAAATGCTTGCTAGAGTTATGCATAACAAGTTAGAAGTGATTCCCATTCCAGAAGCACTTCATGGTTTAAATATTTATGAGTCCATTCATATCCAAACTATAATCAATTTCAGACTATAGCATGTATGAAGCCATAGATAGGCAAGCTACCCCCATCAGAGCTGCAAAATGGTCTAAAAGGTAGAGTAGTGTATTTGCCATTAGATGTCAAGTAAAACAATGAAATGGTAGGGGTAGTTAGAGATTTAGAGGAAGTAAATGTAAATGTATTGGCATTTATATAGCGCACTACTTACCCGTAGGGTCCCAAGGCGCTTCGACCGCTGCGAAACCCTTCCTGGCTTCCCTGAGAGATGGTCCCTTAATGGGTATCTCCAGGGTGAGACCAGGAATCCCCGGCGGTCTGGTGGGGCCGTTAGTGAAGATGAGGCAAGCTAATGCCCAGAGTTGCCGAGTGTGATCGCTGATCAGAGTGGGCACCGAGGCGAGAGAATTATCGAGTCCGCTGACCCTGGTCCAGAAACCTGCCGCGCCGGGAATCGAACCCTGGTCCCGGGCCGTCCTCTGCTCTCGGGTCTGCCGCCTCTAACCAGTGAGCCACACTACTTAACCAATGCAATTGTTCTTTTAAATGGTGCGCCTACCAAGAACAAGTAGATATGGCAGGAGTACATTGATATTATCAAAGTTAAAAAAGCAACTTTATATCTGGTACAATACAGTGTTTACTCTAGAAATGTGGAAAGCCTCCAAGATATCACACATATAGAGGATCAGACATTTCTATCAACAGGTCAGATTTAGAAGGTGGAGCAGTCCAGAACAGAAGAAATGTATGAACATTATAGAATCCACCCTTTGTATTCTAAAGAGGTTATTGGTGATGTTGGTTCAAATGAATGAAGCAAAAGGAGCTCCATTAAGTATGTGGGAAAGAGGTTTAGAAGCTCGGTGTTTCCCACTTTTTTTCCTTCTGGAGTATGTTATAAGTATGACAAGCGGCCTATGCAAATACCTGCAGCTGAATATAGATGTAGTAGATTTTATTCAGAAGATCCTAGATTTTGTCAATCAATTCCGTATATATTTCACCTCTTATTTAAGAGTGACTTGTCTGACTTCTCCTATGCAGTGAATCATATTCTAAAAACAGGAGTTAATTTGCATAACAAATCAGCAAGAGAACTTTTGGAGAAAGTTCAAGGAAAAGAATACAATTTAATAAACCTAATGACATCTCTGTGTGGAACAAATGAATATTGGTATGGCGTCATGGTGAACTGAAATGTATGTTGAGGAACCTTGGAGCACCTACCTGGTTCCTGACACTGAACTGTGCTGAATATGCATGAGATGAACTGCTAGAATTCTTGCAGGGGGCAAATTTAAGTATAACATACATTAATCCGAAGATTCCAGGAGAACTGTGCTCACAAGACCCTTCAAATGTTTGCATATATTTTAATCACAGATTTAAAGCAATGATTCCTTTCATATTGAAAACTGCTTTATTTAAAAGTAGTTGGAGACATGGACGCCTGCTGAGCCCAAAAGGTCACCATCCCTGCGATTGCTAGCCATTCCCAATGGGGTCGCAAATTGTGACAGCCTCATTAATATGCATGAGGCAAATTTACGATCGCGCAGCGGCGTCGGATCTGAGAGAACAGACAGAGATACGACTCAAATAGGAGTTTCATAGAAGGGTTAAGGATGTACACCTGACTGCGAATAGAAGACAATCTTCTTCAGCATGAATACTATGTAGAGATTTTAAATAAAGCCTAAGATAATACATATCGCATTATCAGCAACTACAGGAAAACGTATGTTTGACTGGAACATATCATGTGAGAAACACGGCAAGGTCCTCATGAAATAATAGGTCCTCACTTGGTCCAGGCTGGTCTATCTCATTACGTACGGTATTGCGACGACTATGACTAATTGATTCAGAAAATCCAAGCTCTACTACAAGAGCTATTAACAACACGAAACAAACAGATATTAAGCTCTGGGCCAATTCTAATTTTAAGGCACACATGATTTTAGTGCTTCTTCCGACAAAGAGACAATCATTATACAGTCGTGATGAAGGTGGTGCAAAAGCTGTTTGCACACCGAAATGCGTCTATGCTTCTGTGGTGTTAAATTCGAGGAACTATTGAGTCTAAAGATATTCCATGCGATAGGACCATAATATAGATTCTATCGAATTAACGAGATTCTAGATGATTGGTAATGTCACCTGTTATTGTCTCTTCGTGAATTGTTGATATGAAATGTTTTTATGAATTGGGAACAGTGGTTTTCTGTCTTTTAAAACATAATCATTAGAATTATTGGCCGACATTATTGTACATTGAATAAAAACTGTGACTTTTTTTACAACATTTTGTGTCTTTATTATAATTATATGTGGGGTTATCAGCAGTATACAATTTAGGAAGGTAGCTTGTATGACAGATGGTTGAATGTTGATCAGAGTTGGTGAATCTTTCCAGGGAAATACTTTGTTTACTATTAATGCAATTTGCGACCCTATTGGGAATCACAAACAGTGTCCCAGTCACTGTTGTGCATCTCAATTAGCGAGTTGCATATTATGAGTCCCAAATGCGATGCAATTTGCAAATTGCTAATTGGCGGTTGTATATCTGGCACTTTGACTGTTATGAAGACTCATTCAATGCTGTGAAAGACAGCATTGAGTGCTGTGTGTTTCCAGGGCATCTTCAAATGTTGTGAGAAGAGATTGAACAAGAAGAAACAGTTGCTACTGAGATAGCAAGAGAGTATTCTCAGAGGGCCTGCAAGTCGAGATCTTCTTAGACAGCCGATCATTGACAATGAAGCTGCAAAAGCTATGAATGAGGTGGAGAATGCAATGCAGCTAGTAAGACTGGAAACTGTAGATCTAGAACTACTAATTCAGAAATTGAATGCAGATCAGAAAGACATTTTTTTCGAGGTAAAAGGTAAAATAGAACATGGATTTCTCCATGAGAATAAACATTGTACATGTTCTAAATATAAACTAGTTCTATAGTACATAAGTGGTCAAGCTGGACCTGGAAAAAGCTTCTTGATTAAAGTATTGATAATTTACCTACAGAAGAAAACAGATTCCAATTTTTCGTGTGTAGTCTCTGCAGAAACAAGTTTAGTTGCTCACAATTTTAAAAGAGTTAACCTTCATTGATTATTAATGCTTTCTGTTGAACATGACAACAAATTACAATTCAACAAATCCTCTGGTGATGCTTGTCATGAAGTGGCAAGAGTATGAAAGAAATTAAAGCTACTAATTATTGATGAAGTCAGCATGGTGTCTAACCCAATGCTAGCTTTTATAGACTTAAAATGCAGCAAATATTAGAAAGTGACTACGATGTACTTTTTGGAGGAAAACACTTAATAGTTTTTGGAGACCTGCTACAACTAACTCCAGAAAAGGGACAGCCTGTATTCAAGAAACTAATACACACTGAAACAAGGAATTCACTAGCAAGTATGGAAAGGTAAACATTTGGGAAAACCTTCAATACAAAGAGTTAATCTAAAATACACACCAAGCATCAGATATGCACTGTGCAGATACACTAAAGAATATAAGAGTGGGAGTCTTCACAAAAGAGGCAAAGACAGTAAACCCATCTCATTAAAAATGTGTTTCCAAGTAATTTTTCAGCTGCTGAAGGAATGTACAATTTTATTAAGAAAGAGATGTTTATTGTTTGTTTGATCCCCACTCTTGAGGACTGTAGTAAATTCAATAAACAAATATTGCAACTGGAAAAAGAAAAGGTTGTCGAAATTAGAGCAAATGATACAATGGAACATCAAGGAACAACAGTGCTACTAACAGAAAAACAGCAGTTAAAATTGGATAGTTGTAGAAAAGTATGTGTCAAAACTGCAGAATTCGAAAAACTATTAAATATCTGTAAGTATATGTAAAAATTGTTGTGCAATCTTACGTTGTAATTTAAATGCTGGAGAAGGGTTAATGAATGGTGGAATGGGTAAAGTTATAACATTTGTTAATTATCCAAACAGATATGATGTGGAATACTACTTAGTCAAAAACTTTTATGATATTTGAAGTTAAGCAGATTGGTAACTGCGTTGTACGTTTCCTGCTTGTGAAAGACTTGTATGTGCAGCAAAAGCAGTTCCCATTGTCAAGTAACTATTCAGAAATTGCAAGGTTTAAGTCTAGATACAGGTCTTGTTAATATTGGTAGTGGTGTATTTAAAGAAGGAATGTCCTATGTTGCTTTGTCGTGAATTAGAACATTGTCTGGTTTATTTCTGATTGATTTTGATGAGAAGAAAGTAAGTGCTGATGTGAGATATGTAATGGAGTATAATCGGTTAAGAGCTCAATATGCTCCTCATTTAGGCCAGTATTTTGTGGTTCAAAAAGCAATACTGTGTACAAAGTGGAAAATATCAAAATAGTATATAGGAGTTGAAGCAAAAGATGAACAAAAAGGAAACCAATAAGGAGGAAAGAAAAGAAAACTAGAGCACCATGAGGAAATACAAAGCTATAAATCTGGAGTGGACTGTTATGCAAATCAAGTGTTAAATGGTTTATAGCATTTCCATCATTCGACAAATTCTATTAAAGAAAAGGTAGATTAGAGAATGTCTTCACAACAGTGTAGTGTATTGAAGGATTAAGAAGTGATAGAATGGTTATATATTCTGATACTGGAAGAAGAAAACTCACAGATGACTGTACTGGATCAGTATTGGTCTCTCAAATCTTCAGCAGGATGCTCAAGAATTTGTAATGGTAATGCTAGGACTATTAGATGAAGACAATGTATATAACAATGAACCATAACTGTGAAGATTGTGAATTTATGTTTAGCACTGTAGCACTGAAATCAATTCAGAACAATTCCTCTACTTGAATTACCAGATTGTAAAGCTATGCCATTTGAAGATTTAGCCACAAACATGATATGACTTGTCCAAACTGCAGATCAGTACGCAGGTCAACGTTGTTTTCTTCCAAGTTCTGTAAAATATATCATAGTCATGCTACAACAATGCAGAGTGGATGGTACTAAATTAGGAACTGAAATTACAAACTCTAAAGATGCGTACATTTCTATCTCAAAAAGAACTTTCATAACAATAGCAGTCATATTTCATGAAGGAGTTATTATAACCTCTGGAGACTACAAAATATATTTAAGATGTCAAACAGAGTGCAATGACAAACAAGTGTCATTCAAATAAATCAAGACTGCCCAAAAAGTTACCAAACTCATATCTGCTATTTCTAGAAGTGAAGTTCTAAGGAGAATCTTGGATAGGAAAATGTGGTATTGTGACCAAATCTATGGATTCTGTCTTTCTGAAACATTATTCAGCCTCTTACGGGTATTGTATACAGCAATCTGTTAGAAAATGAAGGACTCTTTTTAATTGCAGGAAAAGAATTCATAAAACATTTGAGGACTACACATAAAAAGTAAATGGAGGTACTATGGAGTACTATAATACCAGTAGCCTTAAGTTGCATGTGAAAAGTCTCTTCACCACTAAAAAGAATTCCCTTTTGTTTCCTCTACAGCAACTTCTACGTAGTACTATGAGTTATGTTTTTCATACATTGGCTAAGAACATTTTAGACATCATGTGGTCTAACAGGGATGACGTTTGCCATACAATATGCAAAAGTGAAGACTGCTTCATAATTGTTGGACATTTTATACCAGATATAAAAATATCGGAAACATTTTTAACATATAGTTGCTTTCATGAAGGAATATCCTATCAGCAAAGCAGTATTAAATAACTTGTAGTGAGTGCAGTGAACAGAATTCCATAGGTGTAATGATCTACTGTGCACATTTGTTTTTATTTTACAATCCCTTCTTTGTTTTTTCCCACTTGTTCATTATGAGTCTTCATACAAGCACTGTTAAAAGTGAATAGGTGTGAAACCTGAAAACAGTAAAAAACAGTAAAACATTTGTCTATGTTGAATTAAAGTTTTGGTAAACATTATTGTATGTTGTTGTTTACCTAATGTTCGAAATTAAATTTAAATACATTTGAATACATTGTTTCTCTGTTTCTATTTTTACAATGTGGTTGTAGGTCAAGATATATTACGTGTGTCAAATCACTAATCTAGTGATAGATACATCAAGTTACTACTCATGTACTTGATACAATCTCCCAGGCACAACAGTTGCACTTGTCCAATCATTCAGCCCCTACCTAAGCAGTCATCCAACCACTCAGGTACTGCACTTGAATTCATCTACTCTCCCAGCCACTATTCAGACACTCATCCAATCACCCAGGCGCAACCCACGCACTATGCAATCACACAGACACTATAGATGCACAAATCCATTCACTGAGGCACTGCCTAGGCACTCATCCACTCATCTAATCACCAATGCACTATCAATGCAGTCACCTAATTATGCAGGCAGTATTCATGCATTCATCTAATCAACCAGGTACTATCTATGCACTCACCCAATCCCCAAGGCACTGCCCTTGCACTCATGCAGTGTCATAGGCACTACCCTTGCAATCATTCAATCACCCAGACACTACTCTTGCACTTGCCCAGTCACCTCTGCACTACCAATGCACTAATCCAATCACCCAAGAAGTACCCATGCACTCATCCATTCACTCAGGCACTATCCGTGCACTCTCCAAATCACATAGATACTATCCATGCACTCATCCTATCACCCAGACACGACACTACTCATGCACTCATCCATTCACTGAGGCACTATCCATGCACTCATCCACACACCCAGGCACTACTCATGAACTCATCCACTCACTCAGGTAGTAACCATGCACTCATTGAGTTAACCAGGCACTACTCATACATTCTTCTAATCATCCATTCGTCCAGGAATTATGCATGCACTCATACATTCTTTCAAACATTATCCATGCACCCATCAATTCACCCAGGCACTAGCCATGCACTCATCCATTCACTCAAGCACTATGCATGCACTCAGACATTCACTCAGGCACTACCATACACTCATCCAATGACCCAGGCACTATGCCTGTAATCATCAATTCACTTATACACTACTCATCCACTCATCCATTCACCCAGGCTCTAACCATGCACCTATCAAATCACTCAGGCACTACCCATGCACTCATCCATTCACTTGGCTACTACCCATTCACTATATTATAACTCAGACACTAACCGTGCACATATCCAATCACTCAGGCACTACACATGCACTATTCCATTAACTCAGGTACTACCCATGCACTCATCCATTCACCCAGGCACTACCCTTGCACTCTTCCATTCACTCAGGCACACCCCATGCACTCATCCATTTACTCAGCCTCTACCCATGCACTAACCCATTCACTTAGGCACTATGCATGCACACATCCAATCACCCAGGCCCTCCCCTTCTACTCATCCATTCACCCAGGCACTACCCATGTACTCATCTAGGCACTACCCTTGCACTCATGCAATGACATAGGCACTACCCTTGCAATCATCCAATCACCCACGCACTACTCTTGCACTCACCCAGTCACCTCTGCACTACCAATGCACTAATCCAAACACCCAAGAAGTACCCATGCACTCATAAAGTCATACAATGAACCAGGCACTACCCATGCACTAATCCATTCAATGAGGTGCTATCCATGCACTCATCCAACCACCCAGGTGCTACTTTTCCACTCATCCAGGCACCCAAGAACTACCCACACACTCATCCAATCACCCAGGGAGTATCCATGCACTCATCCATTCAACCAGGCACTACCCATGCACATATCCAAATACAGAGGTGCTACCCTTGACATTCATCCATTCACTCAGGCACTATACTTGCACTCATCCATTCACTCAGACACTACCCATGCACTCATCCATTTACTCAGACACTATCTATGCACTCTCCCAATCCCCTAGGCTATATTTATGCACTCATCCAATCACCCAGAAACTACCCTTGCACTCCTTGATTCGCCATGGCACTATCCATGCACTCATCCACTCACCCAGGCACTACTCATGCACTCATCCAATCACCCAGCACTACTCATACATTCTTCTATTTATTTATTTATTTAATTTATATGGCGCGTTATAACCACCGGGGTCTCTAAGCGCTGTTTGTCCAGATTTACATAGTGAGGTATTGCATTCACTTGATCCCACCTGTGCACCTAGGGTCTGCTCCATGCTTGCTTAAACAGTACAGTTTTTAGTTTTTTCCTGAAGGATAGTAAATTGCTTTCCTTCCTGAGTTCTGGAGCCAGTTTGTTCCATAAGGCTGGGAGTGTGTTGGAGAACGCACAACCCCCCACCGTGGTCAGTTTGAAGCGGGATTGGGACAAAAGGGTAGCGTCCGACGAGCGCAAAGTCCTACCCGGTGTATAGGGGGATAGTCGGGATTTCAAGTATTTTGGTGCTTTGCCATACAGAGCCTTGTGAACGATGCACAGTCCTTTAAAGACAATCCTCTGACGAATTGGGAGCCAATGTAGCTCCTGCATCAGGGGAGAAGAATGAGCAGTCCTGGGTTTTTATAGATCAGCCTAGCTGCATCATTCATAACCCCCTGTAGTTTGTCCAGCAGCCGCTGGGGCAAACCTATGTATAGGGAGTTCCCGTAGTCCAGCCTGGCCAGAATTGTGGCTGAGACCACGTGTCTCAAGGTAGAGAATGAAAGTAAGGCAGAGATCTTCCTTAGTTGTCTTAGAAGGCCTATACAAGTACCCACTACCGTGGTGACTTGTTTTTCCATGGATAGTTTGTCATCCACATATAGGCCTAGACTTTTGACTGCGGACGCTGGTTTCGGTGGTGCACCCAGCTCCATAGGCCAAAATTTCTCACTCCAAGGGTTGCCCGAAATGGAAATGGGCAACACTTCCGTCTTATCCGGGTTGACTTTCAAGGAGTTCTCGGACATCCAATTGACCGTGGCTTTAAGTATGTCCTGCAGCCTGGTGGATGCTCCCGGGCCATCATCCAGCCGAATGATTATCTGGGTATCATCGGCGTAGTTGTACACTAGGCAGTCCATCCTATTCAGGAGAGCGATTAATGGCTGCAGGTAGATATTAAAAAGTAGGGGTGACAAGGCAGAGCCCTGTGGGACCCCGCAGGTGATCGGAGCAGAGGTGGAAAGTAAATCTCCCAGCTGTACTCGTTGCGTCCTGCCCTGCAAGAATGATGTAAGCCATGCATGTGCTGTACCCATGATACCAAAGGATCTCAACCGCAACAAAAGCTGTTCATGACACACGGTATCAAACGCCGCGGAGAGATCCAGTAGTATCAGGGCGCTCGGTGTTTTTACATCAGCCCGAGTTCTCAGCTCATCTAGGATAGATAGCATAACTAGTTCCGTGCTATGATTAGCACGGAACCCTGCCTGATTGGTCTCCAGCAGGTTGTTACTCTCTAGATGGCCCGAGAGTAGAGCTAACACATGCTGCTCGATCACTTTAGCCAAGAAAGGCAACTGGGAGATGGGCCGGAAGTTTTTCAAACACTTCGTGTCCGAACCAGGTTTCTTCAGTAAGGGAATCAGGCGAGCCTCTTTAAAAGCTAGAGGGATCTGTCCTGTACGAAGAGAGGTGTTCAATAGATGCAGAACCTCTTCCTCGATTCCTGGTACTGCCAACTTGAATACATCAGGAGGGCATGGATCCACCAAGGAACCCGATTTAACTCGGTCTATGATTTTAAATAGATCCTGTTTAGAAATTGGGGAGAACTCAACTAATGGTGAGATATTTAGCGGGGCGGTAAGGTCCGGTGGGCAGGGACATTCGAGGGGTGTAGTTGCAGCAATTTCGCCCAGAATATCACCCAAGCACTACCCATGCACCCATCCAATCACCCAGGTACTAGGTTTGCACCCATCAACTCACCCTCGCACTACCCATGCACAAATCCAGTCACTCAGGCACTACCTTCTACTTATGTATGTAATGTAATGTATGTGGTCTTGTAAAGCGCACTGCTGCCCTGAGGCGTCGTGGCGCTGTAGACCGCTGGGGAACCCACCCTGGCTATCCCTGTGAGATTGTCCCTACTAGGTATCTCCAAGGTGAAACCAGGCATCCCCGGCGAATGTGGGGGTCCCTTGTAGAGATGAGGCAAGCTAATGCCCAGAGTTGCCGAGTGTGATCCCTGGTTAGAGTAGGCCCCGAGGCGAGAATTATCGAGTCCGCTGACCCTGGTCCACGACCCTGCCGCGTCGGGAATTGAACCCTGGTCCCGGGCTGTTCTCTGCTTCCAGGTCTGCCACCTCTAACCAGTGAGCCACACCACTCCATTCACCCAGCCACTACCCATGCCCCATACACTCATCTATTCTCCCAGACACTACCCATGCACACAATTATTCACCCAGCCATTGTCCATGCACTAATTCATTCACTCGGGTACTACAATTGCACTCCTCTATTCAATCAGGCACTACCCATGCGCTTATCCATTCACCCAGGTACTACTCATGCACACATGCAATTACCCAATCACTTATGCACTCATTGTTTCACTCAGGCACCACTGCTGCACTCATTGTAGCATCCATGTACCAGTTATGCACTCATTCAATCATCCATACAACACTGCAGTCCATGCAGTAGGTGGCCATTCTTTAAAACTCTGGAGCCATATCTGTTGCAGTCGTGTGCACCTCAGAAGGGACTTTCTGGCCGGGAAATGTTGCTGCTGCCTCTGAAGTAGATGGTCCTCCAGCTTCCCTCTGCTTGATCACTGGTTGGAGACATTTTTTATGATAAGTCTCTAGATGGTATCACATGGACGTTGTTCCACATGAATATTTCTTGTTTGTCCCTCTAGAGAGGGTCTTGTCACAGATTGTGCATTGCACAAGTTTGGCAGCAGTTTTCAATGCCCCTGATGTGATGTTGAAAGGATCCCATGCCACAATGGCTCTCTTTTGTGGAGATTCCCCTTCTTCCAAATCTTCAATCTCCACCTCCTCCACATCCTGGTCCAGCATTGTTCCTGCTGAGCCCTAGGTCATTCCTGTGTTGCCATTTTTGAAAGAAAAGAAAAAGGCCAAAAGCTTTGCACACCAAAATGAATCCACCTGCTCAGAATGAAGTTCCATGAAAGAAGATTCAAGAAGGAGGAGTGGTTGTGTACTTCCCATTGATTTTGCTGAAAAGTATTTTATCCAACGATATTCCTTGCTTTCCTGGTCATGTGATATTCACGGTAACCAAAATAGTTGTCGATGCTGTTGCCGCAGTGAAGCGGAAAGGCAGAATAAAAGTCTAAAGTAGTTTTCTTTAAAAATGGAAAGAAAAGCAGGATTTCAATTCTAGAATAGTAAGCAGCTATACTAAACGTGTCATGAGTGATGTCACTGACCATGTCATGAATGAAGTATTATGTGAGGTCATAAGCAGTGCTTTGCTGAGGCACAAGTTATAGTTAGCTCTACAAGTGCTGAATTTCTCTGGTTTTGTAGGAGTTAAATGTCAGCCTAGCTATAACGTCCACGTTACCCTTTGTTTTTTCAGTGAACATATATATAAATAGAGAGACATTTTTTAAGGTAAATAGATGTGGTGGCATGTACTTACCTCCACAATATTTTGGTTGTTGATATTTTTGCTACGATATTCTGATAGCATGATATTTCGAAGTACTGGATTGTGTAGATTCGTAAATCTTTCCGTGCTCAACGAGGCACACCAAAGCACCAGAGGCTGAGAAATATAACCCACTCTCTGAGGGGTAATGTATCACGGCCATAATAAGCAATTTTTAATAGCAAAATCCTGTCCAGAAAGTTCGACCCGAAAATCGAATGCAGCTGCCCTCTTTCATGGCATGAGTAACTGGGTAGAAAGTTTATAAAAATCCATTTTACTTTCCCATTGCTTTTCAATGAGTGGCTTCCTGTCTGGCTAACTCTTTTGCATTTGTCAAACTCACTTGCAACTTTAACTGGAAAATGTGATCAGCCAGATTACTCAGAAACACAGATTAGATATACTGCCAAGCGGAGCACTCCCCCTCCACAAACAATGTGCACTCCCTTGTCTCACAAGGGTAGTGTGTGCCAGAACCATTTGGCTCAGCATGGCCAAACCTCTCTCTAGGAACAAAGTGAAATTTAGCAAAAATGAATGTGCATCACATAGAGATCAGTTGGACCATTCAACACAACAACAAAGAAAGAGTTAGCAGAGACCCTTGCAACCCCCACCCTGCCCCTTCGTAATGGCGCAGTCACAGGCCAGTCAAGGGAGGGAAGAAGGCCTGATTGACTATGCTGTCTTTGAGCTTTTGTGCGTTTTTTTATGCAGCTGGTCCTCTTTTTGTCTCTTTCCAAATGAAAAGCACACACAAACTGCAGCTTCTTCCTTAGACTTCCTGGAAGGCACAGAATGTCCCTGGCTCTGTGCAAGTTTGCTACTTGGAAGCAAGCAACAAGCGAGGCCGCCTGTCCGCGTGACTTGCACGCTACTAAGATTTGTGAGCAGTGTAAGAGGGACTGTTTTTGTGTAGCATTCCTGATAAGCAGCTGAACAGCGTTAGACTAAATATGTTTGGAGGAGGTTCTTGATGGGGCTTATTTTTGATTTGCTATTTATTGAATGTGCCTACGTTTTTTCTATAGTAGAGGGAGTCAGAGGCTGGAAACAAAACATCGCCATTTTTTTTTATTGATTCCTGCAGTACTGTGAGTTCGAAGATTGAACATGAATAAATTGGCTGACGTTGTCTCAGCTGCACGTATCTTACACATAACGTTATAACCTTCAATGGCTTCGGCTGCTGTGTCTGGTGTCAAAATCCGTCATTTTTGTGATTTTACACAATTGAATAAACCATGCCACGTTACTACTGAGTTTTTGTTTTCTGTGCCTAGTGTCACATAAGATGCACCCCTCACTTGCATCAAGGGCAGTCTGATTTCAATGCATTGCAGATGTGTAGTACGTAAACCACTTTGGCACCAGGAAAATCGTGCAAAACTGTTATTATTATTACTTTTTTGCTTTACACCGATCCAACGATGCGTAAACTGTCCTTGTCTTTGATTCAGTCATATCTTTGGCACGACCTGTCCTTAGGGTCTGAATAACTGGAACTATAATTCAGTCATATCTTTGGCACGAGCTGTCCTTAGGGTCTTAATAACTGGATCTATAATGAAGCCGTTGTATGCAGTACTGTATTGTCCTTCATCTGGAACTTCCTAAATGTGCTCCCCGATTAACCAAGGATAAGGCTGAACCTGTTGCCAGGCTGAGCTTTACTTGCTTCCCAGGACCCGTCCTAAAAAAGAAGTGGGGGGACTAACCTAGTTAATCAGAATGCAAATGGCCCCACGGCGTGTGACATCACGGCATGTGACATCACGGCGTGTGACATCACAGCGTTTGACATCACAGCGTGTGCATTGATGGCGCATGACATCACATCTCTTGACAGCACAGGAAGTAGCATCATAAGAAGTGACATCAGATCTTAAGCCCTTACATTTATGTTTAACATGTCTATCATGAGTACATTGGAGAATATTTCGAGTATAAAGGGACCCCCCTGTTTAGGCAGAAGATTCACACTTTTGTAATCTAATCCTAAAACAGGGTTGCCTTTTGTTAGCGAAAACTTCCTCTACCCGTAGTGCTTTAAGAGAAAAAATAGTGGTACTACTTAAATTATTTCAATGTTTCCTCAGGGTTAGTAAGCTCTATATAAATTACATTTCTTTTGTGTGAATACACGGAAACACCAACACATCTGACATTCTTACACTGAATGCATATCTTGTAAACAGGGACTGAACAAGGTGAAACGCTGCCTCTCTTAAGTATGTGTGAATTGCTAACAAGGTGTGAGCCTTTGTTTCCTCTCTGCTGCATTTGCATCTAGGTGAGAGGCTTGTTGAATTCAAATAGTAAATAAAGTAGAAATCCAGGAAAGTGAAGAAATCCTTTAATAGAGGAGGCACAGTACAACAGCTCCAGTTCAGCAGCTGCAGCTTCAATAACTGATTTCATGAGATTCCAAAAAGAATTCCTAACAGAGTGGCATGAGCCACAATCATAAGAATTCAAGCCATTAAAAGGGCAATGTAAGAAAGAGGGAAACAATAATAAAAGGGAAATAAAACAGGAGAGAATGAATGAAAATGTAACAAGGCTCCTGACTACTCCCAGCCTGGAGACTCCAACAAAGGGAGGCCTGATGACCCCTCAGATTCGAGATTTGTTATGGGCCCAGCAGGAATCTGAACTAAGAAAGCCTCCTCCCCACTGGCACATTGTTGCAGATCAAAGCAGACAACAAAATGCAGGTGCTGCTGAATGTGTCCTGGTGTTTGCAAATTACGTCAGGACGAATTCAACATATTTTTCAGTGGGGCCCAAATTCTTGGCAGGGTGGACAGTGTCCACCCTGTGAAAATAGTGGGTGCACACCCGCATGTGCCCCCAACTCGTGCCCTGTTGCCTCCTCTCTTGCTTCTCCTCACTTTTATATGTAAAAGCCCAGAGCCAGCTGAAGAAGTTCAGAGACAAGGTCTAAGAACACCAAGAAGCCCTCTCTGCCAAGGAATATCAAGGGGATCACTGACAGAATATTGTAAGCAGAAATATCATGTGGACATAATATTGTGTCAAAGTTTGAGGGACCAAAATATCAAGACTGTAAGTGCAAATAGGTAAGTATAGATTTACTATTCTTAACTCCACATCTACGTACCTTTAAGAAATATATATTGGCAAGGTACATGTATATGGATATATATATAGTAAAACGTTCCTTACCCATAGAATCTTACCATCATGATATTTGTGTGCTCGATATTCTTGACACTGGATTTTGGCCCATGGTATTTCTGTTTCTGATAGTTTGTCTAAATACCCTATCAAAAAACAAGCACCCAATTCCTCAATGTGCCACGGTTTGCATTTATGTCATTTTTAACCTCTCCTTACCCTCGTTTGCACTCTACGTTACTCACTAGCCACCTCCAGGCATAATGTGAGCATAAACACATCATCTGTCTACAAGGCCTTAGGTTCTGAAGAAAGTGTCCCAGAGCAAGGGCGCAACACAGGTCCCCACAGCCCCCAAGCTCCAGGGGGCCCCCTCGGCACAGCCCTTCGGCCAGAGAGCTCCTGTTTGAGTTCGGAGGGGGGAACCTCCATGTACCTTGCAGGGGGGCCCCCCTAAAGTTTCTTACGCCACTGTCCCAGAGTCAAAAGTGTAAATTTCTCTGACACTGCCTTGCAGTGCATAGGTGAAGCACCAAGCTGGCTCACTCCCTTCCTATACCCAGATAGCTTGGCGAAGGCCTGCAGGGTCCCAGTGTTGACCTTTATCCTATAGGCAGTCACTTCACCTACCCTTATGTGTCAGCGTTGTGTCTACCCCACACACATGCTGCTAGCTGTCTCCAATTGTGTAATGCCTAGTACCTACCAAAGTTTGTTCAGTATTCCTCTTGCACAGCATGTCCATATATTCATGATCTACTCTGTTGCTTATGTTTTTGTATAATCCCTATCAGTTTTAGTGACAAAATGCATGTTACTATACATAAAATATCCCTTTTCGATTATTCTAATAAGTCTTTATTTTACTTTAATATGCCAAAAATATGCAGAATTGTATGCACTTATTTTTGCATTATTTGCAAAACCCCAATGCTTGTTGCATACTATTTTATCAACTTTGTATGTTAATAAATACTGAAAAAACTATCAAAAAAATGCCAAATGATAATCAACAAGTGAATACAATATGAGCTTAAATTATTAATATTACTGCAGTTCATGAACTCTCAGGGGGTCATTTACAGTTTAGCGAAGCGGAAGCACTTCCGTAAATCAGTGGTACTACCACACAACCACACAGGCATTTCCTCCAGGATAAAACAATGGGTTACATCAGCAGAACCTCAACTCTCTCAGCCAAAATAAGTTCTTGACTTGGTCTGTCCTAAAGGTCCACAAGATCACAGTAGGACTCGGCCTGCCCTATTTAGAACATGATGACAGCTGCTCATTTTCCCTCTCTGGTAGAGGGTCTGTAATGTAGCTCAATAATGACTCGTAGGCGGTGGTTGAGGCGCTAAGCTTGTTTATTTAATTATAATGTATTTATGTCCGAGGAGCGCCGGCCGGCGCTCTGCTCCGGTGAATGCTCGGCGCGCTAATGATGCGCGCGCACCCCCGGCGCCAACATGGCCGCCGTGCGTCACGTCAACGTGACGTGGAACAACTAGAACGCTACATATCTCCCCCTTTTACCAAACCCAAGATCAGTCACTTACAGTTCGCCGTCTAGTTCAAAGTCTCGAAATCTGGCAGGCCTTACAATTTGTCTTCCCCTCCTGGTCACCTTGCCAATGTTCTCTTGAGCCCCTTGACCCTGCGTTTCCGTATCTTCTGCTCCTCCGCTCATTGCTCCTTCGTCGTTCATATTTCCTCCCGGCACATCCATCTCCGCTCTCGGGGTCTCGCTCTCTCCTTCACCTTCTTGCACTTCCCTTGCATTAGTTCCATCTTCTTGCTCACTTCCGCTGAACCTATCTTCCACAATCACGTCCTCCATGTCTACTCCTTCCGAGGACCGCCGTCCCCACCTCACTATCTTGTTGCACCTGGCCATGCGGTCCTGCGACCACACATTTCCATCGCTGAGCAGAGCCGCTCGATCATATACTTCCTTGACTTGCAAAGGCTTGCTATATTTGCTGTCTCCTTTCCTTTGTAAGGTGGCTAGCCTTACTCTTACCCACTCTCCCTTCTCCAGGTGAGTGTCCTTCACATTCCTACGTTTGTTGTAGTTATTAGTGTAGATGGTTTGTGCTCTTTCCAGGTTTGCCCTCACTACAGCAGGAGACCACTCGCTGGTTACCACCTTCTCCTTCCAGATCCTGTTGTCATGCGTGAAGGGCTCACGTCCTCTCAATATTTGAAATGGGCTGTACCCCGTGCCTGTGGGGGTTATTCTGTAGGCCCACACCATATTCTCCAGCGCTCTCTTCCAGTCTTTATTGTTAGAGATGGCCGCTTGTATTGCTCCCATCACCACTTTGTTAAATCTTTCGACTAGACCATTTCCCGCTGGATGGTAAATGGCTGTGTGCTTTATGGAGATGCCATTCCTTTCCATGAATTGCCTCCATCTTTCCGACGTGAACTGAGGTCCATTGTCACTTAGGATGGACTTGGGAATTCCTTCTCTGGTGAACGTTTCGGAAAGGAACTCTAGAATGTTCTCTGTGTCCATAGATTCACTCACTTTAATCTCTGGCCATTTGGAATAACGGTCTATGAGGACGCAGACGTACTTCTGTGTGCTCTGGTCATCCAGCACTGGTCCTAAAATGTCTATAGATAACTCTTCCCATGGGTTTAGTGGGTTGTCGAACTTTCCAAGGGCTGGGCGTAGTGGTTTCAACGTTTTGTCGGCCCCTTGGCATTGGGGACACTCTCTGACATGTCTCTCTGCTCTCACATCCATACCTGGCCACCAGTAATTTTGTTTCGCTCTGGCCTTGAGCTTTCCTATGCCGAGATGGCCTTCATGTAATAAGTCCAGCAACTTGTTGATGAGATTTCTTGGGGGAACTGCCTTGTCTCCCCGGTAGATGAATGTGCCCTTGTCTCCTATTGACAGTTCCTCTTTCACCTCATAGAATGGTTTAAGGTTTGTCGTCACCTTTTTCTTCTCTGGCCAACCTTGTATGATGTGCGCCCTTACATCCTTAATGTCGGTATCTTCTTCATACGCTTCAATCCATTCTTGTATACTGATAACCTTCTCTTGGTCTTCTATGAGAGCCACCATCTCCCCTCCGTCTGCTGGATCTTCTTCTCCAGGCTCCATGGCCGCTGCTCGACTCAAGTAGTCCGCCACTCGATTCTTGTTTCCAGGGATGTATTCTACATCGTATCTGAATTCCAGTAATTTTAAGGACATTTTTGATATCCTGGGTGTGGCGCTGGCATGTCCGCACGATGTCAGTACTTTCACTAATGGTTTGTGGTCCGTCTTTAGCAGGAATCGGGTGCCCCATAAGAATTGCCGGAACCTCGTCGTGGCCCACACTACCGCTAGCATCTCCTTTTCAATGACGCTGTACTTGCCTTCGGTCTCTGTCACTGCTCTGGAGGCGAAGCTGATTGTCTCCATGTCCCCTCTTCCTCGGTCTTGCATAAGTACCGCGCCTAGCCCTTTGTCGCTGGCGTCGGTGATGAGCACGGTGGTGCCTTGTGGGTCGTACCCTTTGAGCGGGATGGCTCCCGAGATGTCCTTTTTGATGACTTCAAATTCTGCTTGGGCTTCCGGTGTCCACTGAAACGCCGTGCTCTCTCTGGTCAGCAACCTCATGTTGTAGGTCTTTGAGGTGAAGTGTACCACGAACTTGCTATAGTACTCCGCCATTCCCAGGAACGACCTGACTTCCTCCTTGTTCTTGGGAGGTGGAGCTTCGGCAATGGCCTTCACGTTCTCCGCCTTGGGCGTGATCCCCTGTTGTCCAATTTCATGGCCTAGGTATGTCACTGATTGCAGGCCCAACCGACATTTCGACCATTCTGCCGTGAGACCCTTGGCTTCCAGTGTTTGTAGTACTTTCTCTAGTTTTCGGTCATGATCTCTCCTGTCTCTCCCCATCACCAGAATATCATCCTGGAAATACTGGACGTCTTCACAGCCTCTGAACAGATGGTGCATCATTTTTTTGAAAGACGGCTGCCGCTGAGGCTAGCCCAAACAGCATGCGACAGAATCTGTAGCACCCAAACGGGGTAATGAACGACGTTAGGCTTTTGCTGTCCGGGTGCAGCGCTACCTGGTGGTAGGCCGATGTGAGATCGATAGTGGAGTACCACTTGACCCCTCTGGTTTTGGCCAACATCTCCTCTATCCTGGGGAGGGGAAATTTCTCCACCACTATGTTTTTATTAAGTTCTCTCAGGTCCACGCAGAGCCTGACCTTTCCGTTGGGTTTCATGACAACTACCAAGGGCGCCAACCATTCGGCGCATGTGATTGGCTCTATGATGCCCTTTCTTTCCAGGTCTTGGAGTTCCGTCTGGACCGCTTCCCTCACTGCAATGGGCACATTTCTCACCTTGTGTGCCACTGGAATGGCTCCTTCCTTAAGCACTATTCGATGTTGAAATTTCTCCATCTTTCCTACCGTACCCCCAAACACCTTCGGGTAGTTCTTCTTCCACCTGTTCATGTCCGGCCATTCCTCCTGTTCTGTGAGGAGAATTTGTTCCTTCCCTCCTGGGTCGAGTTTTATGCCGAGATCGCCCTGGTCTAGCCATCCTAGGACGGAGGGTCCTTTCTCCGCGACATATAGTTTGCACCACGCCGATCGACCTCTAAACTCAAACAACAGGTGTCGGAAACCTAGCATGGGAATGCGATCCCCATTGTAGGTGACTGGCCGTATGTCTAGTTTCTCCAGTTCTGGGCCCAACTTGGGTCGGAACTCTTCTTCCCACACTGCTCTCTGCACGATGGTGAAAGGAGATCCGGTGTCCGCCACTACCGTGATGGTGATGCCGCCTATGGACATGTCTAGGACTGGTTTGGTTGATCTCTTGCCGTCCACGCTCAACACTTGGTCGTATATGCATAAGACGGTGACCACTTCTTCCTCCGTGACTTCCTCCAGGTCTTCTTCGCTTTGGTCAACATATTTCACCATTCCCTTCTGCTGTTTCTTTCGACATACCTTCTCGTAGTGACCTACGATGCCGCAGTGTAGGCATTTGGCTCGGAATGCTGGACATTTTCTGTCGTGGGCTTCATGGGACCAGCTCCCGCACCTGTAGCACGTTTTCTTGTTCTCACTGCTCGCCTGTTTCCCTTGCCATCTGCTGGTTCCTTTGGTTACTGGTTGTTTGTTCCTTTGGTCTTTACGGTGATCTTCTTCCTGTATTCTGTTCACCATGGTAGGAGCGGCCACCTCTTTCTTGGTTGCATTTGCGCATCTCTTCGCGAGTTCTGCCCTCTTCACTATGACCAACACTTCTTTGAGCGTGGTGTCGCCGCTCGCCCACAGTTTGTCTTGTACATTTGCGCTCGTGGTGTGCATGACCACCTGGTCTTTTATGAATTCATCTTCCCACAGCGCGTACTTGCACGTGGCTGCCAGTTTCCTCAACGCTGCTACGTACTCTTCGATAGTTTCTCCCGCCTTTTGTTTCCTTTGCTGGAAGTTATATCTATCCACCGACACGCAGATGGTGGGGCGATACCGTTCATCCAGGTCTTCCACTGCATGTGCATACACATCGTCGTCTGTGTCTTCTCTTTTCTTCGGTACTAGACTCTTGTATATTCTCAGTCCTTCTGGTCCTAGGTTTAGTAGTAGGATACGTTTCTTTCTCTGAGGTGTGAATTTTTCTTCATTCTCATCTTCTAGGACCCCTATAAAGTTATCTATATACTCCTTCCAGTCCTCCCACTTCATCAGAGGCTCTCCGGGCTTCGGTAGGAATTGTACCGGTGCGATTGCGTATCCCGCCGGGGTACTCATCTTCACTTCCTTGACGCCTGTCCCGTCGGTGGGTTTTCCTGGGGGGCTGCCTGGGGTACTGTTTTCGTTTCCTGTGTGCTTGTTCCTCTGGGGGCTCTTGTCGCTAGACCCCACTTCCTCCTCTTTGGTAGCCAGCGCAGCGCTCCCTGTGCGTGGGTGTGCAGGAAGGTGGCCCGTGTGCTCTTGGCTACACAGTGGTCGTGCTGCCTCTCTGGCCTATATGCCGCTTCTATGCTGTGCTGTGGCACTGCCACGCTCCTCGGGTTCCCCAATGCCTCACAACGTTCAATGTGGTCGTTTGTGATGTTTTCCCTGACCTTGCTGATCCAGGTGGACCTTCCTGGCGTCCGGATGGCCTGGTGACCTTGTGCCTGAGTCTTCCTGTGCCTCGTGGGAGCCACGTGGTTTGCTTCTCCCTTCTGTGCTCCCAGCGTTGGTCTGGTCGTCGTCCCGACCTCGTCGCCACTGTAATGTAGCTCAATAATGACTCGTAGGCGGTGGTTGAGGCGCTAAGCTTGTTTATTTAATTATAATGTATTTATGTCCGAGGAGCGCCGGCCGGCGCTCTGCTCCGGTGAATGCTCGGCGCGCTAATGATGCGCGCGCACCCCCGGCGCCAACATGGCCGCCGTGCGTCACGTCAACGTGACGTGGAACAACTAGAACACTACAGGGTCCATTCCAGGAAAACACACTGGCCCCTAAGCACCAGGAGAAAACTTGCCATTATTTTTTGTTTTCAGAAAACAAAAGTTTGGGATAGGGGGGGCAAACAGGTGTAGAGCAGTGACTTCACTTAGTACTCAAAGCTACTTGAAAGTCTTACTCCCGCGATTTCCCAGGGGGCCTGATCAACTTACGATTTGGGTCACAAGCATATTTAGAAATCAATCTCTTATATAGCGGAGTAAATCATAAATACAAGTACGACTGTTACTTAAGTCACTATAGGTGGGCTGCAATCACGCACCTATGAGATTAGATTGTATATTATTTGGAAATGATGAATTACCACTGACCCGCCGGTGGGTCCACGCAGCAAGAAACATATCGACCACTTTATGAACTCTGGTATTATTATCACCTCAGGAGTTTCCCTTGTTTTTAACCCTTAACAAAGGCATCCACTGAGAAATAATGTCATCCAGGTGCCCGTAGTTAATTTGAATTTTTTTCACTATCTCTCAGTCCGATCTACTACCAGCTAAACTGTCATAGCAGAGCAAAAAGGCAACTGCCTATGGTCAGGAAATCCCCAGACTATTAGGCAGAGAAAACATCTCCAGCAAAGAGCCCTCAAGTGAAGTCTGCTGGGCATTGCAGCACCTGCCCAATGAGGAGCACGACCGGATGATGAAGCATGCCACCATGGTGGGTGAGAGTCTGTGCATCCTATAAAGGATGCCCCTGTTGACATGAAATGGGTCTTGTAACCATACTTTGGACATAAGGACATAGATTATGGAACTGCACACTTATTTGTGAACGATAAAAGTTTGGGAGGACATCTGTTTGATCAAAATATCTATCATTCATCTCCTCTACTTTTCTCTTGCTTTCAGAAAACAAACTCCTGCTTTCAGTTTTGGGATCTCTAAATGTGCAGGCTGTGCCTTTGACAATAGAGTTAAGGTTACAGCTCTGATAACCTAGCTGGAAGGCATGCCAATACACAGACTCTAAATCACCATCTGAACTCTTAATTCGTTATCATGAGCCTTCATGACATGCCTTATTTACTCCTCATTGCTTGTTTTGATCATACCAGCTTTTTGTAAATCATTATTTGAATGATGTTCTCTTCATCCCATGATTACTATGTCCATTATGTCATTTTGCCTCTGTCATGTTTTTTTGTGTTTGCTTGTACTTCCAAGTTCAACATTTGGTTTTGTTTGACATGTTTCAAATTGGAGGCCAGCAACAGTTAGCACAATTATTATATGTCCAAGTCCCTTGATTTCATGTTAATAATCTCTCTCTGTACACACATATATATTTATTGCCTAGTGGGGGTTCACCAGTAGGTAGTTATAGTGAAGACCAAGTTCCGCCTCCTACAATGATGCATGCTGATGCGACCGCACACACCGGGCCTGCCGCTGGGGCCCTGAAGGTACGCCTAAAGCAAGCCCGTCTGCTCCCATCTGTGCTCGGACCGGGCTCAGGGCCAGTCCCCCTGGATCTCCGAGGCCAGATCCACTGAATTACTCGAGAGATTTCCTTATGGGGCTGGATCCAGAGGGTGGAAAGGCGAGCTGCCCAAGGTTCTCGCCCTACATCAATTCGGAAGATCAAGCAGTCTCATTTCCAAACTGCCTTTTGTACCTCCCCCACATCATGGCCCTTCCTATTAATTGTTTGGTTTACCAGACATGAGTTATAACTAAGCAAAACGACTTTGCTCCCATTAAAGGCTCACTTTTCAATGCCAGGTCATTGATCAAGCATAGTATGGAATTTACACTGTTTATAGAGGAACAAAATATTAAGTTAGGTTTTATAACCGAGTCCTGGACTAAGAACACCCCAGGACTCGATATCGTTAAAGAATCACCTCAAGAATTCCTCTGCCATACACTCTATAAACGACACAGGAGGGGCGGTGGGCTGGCAGTTATTTATCATAATACATTAGAGCGCTGATTTCTTAGAGCCTCTAATCCAGCCTGCAAAGCGCTGTCACTAAGCATGCGCACTTCTTCCTATGACACATTTAAGGCCATTCTCCTCTATCGCCTCCCTGGCCCTAAAGGTGTGTTCCTAGAATCTATAGGAATGCTTTTGGAGGAAGGGTTTGTGCCAACTCTTTCACAGTATTGAGGGACTTCAACTTTCATCTTGAGGACCTCTCTGACCCGCATAATTTGAGGCTGAAACAAGTTATGAGTGGAGGGGACCTTGAGCAGCGGGTAGAAGGCCCAACCCAAGTAGCAGGTCATATCTTAGATGGAATATGTTCCAACAACCCTAGCCATTCCTTCACCGAAGTATTGCCACATCCTTGGACCGATCATGTTGCCATCCTATTCGAATTATCACGGACATCTCACTATCAATCAAGACCAGAGCCCAAGGATAGGATAGCTATAAGGGCCTGGAAAAACGTTAAACGTCTTGCATTAGGTAATCTTCTGAGGGCAACAGCCCCCATTCTTCCATCTAGAGTGGAGGAGGCTACAACTGCATATTTGGGATGGATTGATGCCTCATGCACTAAACTAGCCCGGCTAAACTGTATACCCCCAAGTGTGCCCTTACTTCAACCCCCTGGTATTCTGAAAACCTACAAAAGCACAAAACAGATTGTGAGCAGCTAGAACGCGCCTGGAGAAAAGGGTACAATATCTCTGATAAAGAGGCTTACAAAGCAAGTCTCTCATGGTATAAAAACTACTCTTTGAAACCAAAAGGACATTCTTTGCAGAGCAAATCAATTATGCCAAATCCTCCTCCAAAGAACTGTTTAAAACTATAATTAAACTTACGAACCGTGTCAGGCCCCATACATTTAGGAGCCCCAAACTCTGCAAAACTCTTGCCTCTTTTCATTAAAAGGTGGAAGTCATTTTTTCCTCCTTCACCCCTCAGCTAATAGAGGATACTGAGGTTTTCGTTAAGTTGGCACCTACTACCATCAAATCAACACCCACATTAGATGACTTTACATCAATAGAGACTCAAGATGCAATTAACCTCTTGATGATGATTCAATACGGATCTCCCTTGGACCCTTGCCCAGTGTCTATGATCAAACCACATCCCATAGGTCATAGGTTCTGTCCTTACCCCCTTGGTTAACACTATCTTTGATTCAGGCCAGGAAATTAGCTTCAGTTTTCCCTTTGATAAAAAAGCCTAACTTGGATCCTAATGATCTGAACAATTACAGACAACCTCGCACCTCGCCTTGCCAGCAAAGACTATCGAGAGGGCCATGAACGTTCAACTAGTACGTTCTTTGAGACCAACTGTTTATTGGATCTGACACAATACGGCTTCGTGCAGAACACAGCACTGATCTAGCCCTGATTAAAGCAACGAAGGAGGTAAGAGAGGCCTTGTACCAGGGAGGCGCTGCAATCCTGATCATGCTGGATCTTTCAGCGGCCTTCAATATGATCCACTACGAAGTACTGATGGACCGTTTATCAATAGTTGGGTTTCAGGGCAAGGCCTGGAAAGTTTGCAGAGTGGTGGAGAAAGAGGGAGAAAGAGGGAGTGTGAACCAACACCTCTCAGCAAATCTCACTGTGTGGGACTTTTTGGAGGTAACAGGATGGTTAGTTTCCCCCCAAAGACCACCAAGAGCCAAGGGAACTTCATCCCCCAACTAGTAGTGCACCAGGAGGCATGTTTGCAGAGTAGTGGAGAAAGGGAGTGTGGCCATCAAAAATCTCTCAGCAATTCCACTGTGTAGAACTCACTGGACGTAACAAGAGGGGTTGGCCCCATGGACATCCTTGGGGGCCAACTAACCCTCCTGTTACCTCCAGTAAGTCCCACAAAGTGGGATTCCTAAGAGGTCTTTGGAGGCCATGGCCCCTTCCTCCACCACTCTGCAAACATGGCTCTTGGTGCACTACTGGTGGGGGGATGAAATTCACTTTACCCCTGGGGGACCTTGGATGCCAAAATACCCTTCTGGTACCTCCTGTAAGTCCTACACAGTGGGTTTCCTGCGAGCTGGTCAGAGGCACCACCTCCTTTCTCCACCACTCTGCAAACGTGACTACTACTTAAAAAGAAACAAAGAAATTCACTTGACAAACCAAAAGTTACCGTGACGTTATAGTTAGGTATTAGCATTTAAAAAAAACTTAAAAATTCACTGGAAAAAAACAAAGGTTACAAGGAGGTTATAGTTAGCAAATGGAATAAAGAAACCTTAGACATTCACTGAAAAGAACAGAGGTTACTGGGACGGCATAGTTAGGCTCAGGTTTCTCTCATACAAAACCAGTGAAATTCAGCAGTCATAGTTAGCTATAACTATAGCTATAACCATAGCTATGACTATAACTTGCGCCCCTGCAATGCACTGCTCACAACCTCCCATATTACTAACTCTGGGTGGAGCTGGCGGAGTGCAACTACGCGGAGGTCCAGGGAGTTGGGGGAAAACTCCATGGAACTCCGCGCCACCACCCTCCTTCACCCCCAATAAAATAATAGTGATAACTTAATTGAAAGAATATGAAGTCACTTACCTGTATTGCAGCATCCCCGGGCTACCCTCCTCCTCCTAGCTAGATATCTTGCGTGACGGGGGCAATCTAGGGGGGAGCTGGCTAACACCGCTCCGTTGCAGAGTCGGAGTAGGGAAATCTCCACACACTCAGCGGCAGAGCAGACATTTCTGCCATCGCCTACATATTACATCACTCCTGACATGGTCAGTGACATCCCTGATGATAGCTCAAATGATATCACTGATGACATCATCCACAGAATCTCTGACACATCCACTCACACCCCTATAAAACCTTTCATGCACCCACTTCCACTATCGCACAGCCATTCACAAACCCTTTTCACAGACCCATACCTGTTCTTGCACACCCCTTAACTGATTCATAGTTCTACACACACATCCACTCACTCACCCATGCAGCCGCTGATGTATGCACTCATAGACCCATATAGCCACTCACACACTGACTCAGTCACCCATAGAGCTACTCACACACCTAGTTATTCACCCATACAGTTACTGACACATACTCACTCACCTATACAGTCACTGACATGAGCACACACTCACCCATTCACTGCCTCACTCACTGATACAGTCACTCATATACCCCTATCACTCACCCATACTGCCTTTCACATACCTGTTACAATCCCATAAACCACTGACATATCCACTTACTCACCCACACAGCCATACACACTCACTCACCCATAGCGCCCCTCACCTATACATTCACTAACCCATACTGCCACTGACTCACCCACTCACTCAATCCATACAAGCAGTCAGTCACGGCCTCACCTATCCACACAGACACTCAGACAACTATACAGGAATCAGGCAACCAAACACTCACCCATACAGCCACTTAGACACCAACTGACAGCCTGATACAGACATTAAGATAACCAGTCACTCAGCCATACAGTCACTAAGACACCTAACCACTCACTTATCAGGTAGTCACACACCCACTGAGTCATACATACAGACACTCATACACCCATTGATTCACCAAAACACCTTGGTGTATATATTTTATATTTTATAGCCAATAACCTTTTTTAAACACCCACAGTCACTGGAAGATGTCATCCTTGATGTCATCGGTGCTGCCATTTGAGATGTCAACAATGATGTCACTGACCATGTCATAAATGATGTAATATGTGAGGTCATAAGCAATGCATTGTGGAGGTGCGAGTTATTGTTAGCTCAGCTAACTATAACTGCTAAATTTCACTGGTTCTGTATGATCCTGAGCCTAACTATAACGACCCTGTACCGTTTGTTTTTTCATATATATGTATAGTTATGCGTTATAGTTAGCTGGACATTTCACTCATACAAAACCATGTCCCCATTATACTTAGTTCAGCTCACTATAACTCGCACCTCCACAATGCACTGCTTACATCATTCATGACATGGTCAGTGACATCCTTGTTGACATCTCAAATAGGGTGAGCGGAGGTCTGCAACTCTATCACTCGGATGATGTCATCAGTGATGTCATTTCTGATGTCATCAGTGATGTCACGAGTGATATCACTGACCATGTCA
The DNA here is from genome assembly GCF_964263255.1 of Lissotriton vulgaris. Classification (NCBI taxonomy): domain Eukaryota; kingdom Metazoa; phylum Chordata; class Amphibia; order Caudata; family Salamandridae; genus Lissotriton; species Lissotriton vulgaris. Next base: position 481,253,718 of record NC_141689.1, read on the forward strand.
TGAGTGTTGTAATATGTGACGTCATCAGCAGTGCATTGCGGGCGCGTGAGTTATAGTTAGCTGAACTAACTATAACAGGGGAATTTCAATGGTTTTGTATGAGTGAAATGTTCAACTAACTATAACGCCCCTGAAACCTATGTTTATTTCATTGAATTTCTAAGCTTTTTTGAATGCTAATTCTGAACTATAGTGTGCCTGAAACCTATGGTTTTTTCAGTGAATTTAAAAGGTTTTTTAAATGCTAATTTCTAACTATCCCTACAGTGATAGGACATGTGAAGAAAGAAAAAAAAAACGCACAGAAAGAAAAAAAAGAAATGCAGAAAGAAGCAACAGAAGTCAACAAAGAGGAAGAAATGTGCAGAAAGAACAAACATAAGAGCAGAAAGAAGTCTTGTTGCAAAATCATCCTGTACCCTCAACTTTTTCAGATGGGTACTGGTGGTAGCTTACTCTGACTAAACAGTCCTAGAGCCAGTGCTATGTTAAAAGATACTTAGAATACAGGGAAAACACATTACATACACTAGGGAACACTATACACTGGGGTCTTCCTGTGATTAGCATGACCTCCTCTGTAAGCCCCTAGTATATAATAGGGCAGGGGGATTAAAACTACCTCTTAAAATGATCCAGCGGGGCATGTTTGCACACTTCACCTCAGGCCCTGTCCCCTACCTTCTCCACTGTGTAAATGTGCCCTGTGTTCGTTTTAAGTTGGAAGATTAAGTCCCCTTGAATCCTGAGGGTCCCTAGGGTCCAACTAGCCCACTAGGTACCACAGATAGGTGTAAAAAGTGGCACGGCCTAGACCACCTCTCTGCAATGCAGCGCAGTGGTGCTTACTGGAAGCACCTGGTGGGCTTGTTGGCCCCCCGAAGCCCTCACGTTTAAGGGGGGTTATTTCCCCAACTTAAAATGCGCCACCGGGAGTGTTTGCACACGTCACCTCAGGCCCCCTCCCCTCCATTCACCACTGTTTAAACATATCCTGTTGCCATTTTAACTTGGGAGATTAAGTTCATTTGAATCCTGAGGGTCCCTAGGGTCCAACTAGCCCACTATGTACCTCCATTAAGCGCCACAGAGCTGCGTTGCAGAGAGGTGTAAAAAGTGGTATGGCCTGGACCACCTCTCTGCAACGCAGTGCAGTGGCACTTACTGGAAGCACCTGGTGGTCTAGTTAGCCCCCAGGGTCTCTCAGGATTGAAGGGGAATCATTTCACCAACTTAAAACACGCCATAGGGCGTGTTTGCACATATCACCTCAGGCCCGTCCCCTTCCTTCGCCACTGTGTAAACACACCCTGTGGCCATTTTAAATTGGGAGATTAAGTCCCCTTGAATACTGAGGGTCCCTAGGGGCAAATTAGCCCACTAGGTACGTCCAATAAGCGCCATTGCAGAGAGGTGTAAAAAGGCACACAGCCTGCACCACCTCTCTGCATCGCAGCGCAGTGGTGCCTACTGGAAGCACCTGGTGGACTACTTGGCCCCCAGGATTCCTCAGGATTGAAGGGGAATTATTTCCCCAACTTAAAATGCACCACAGGGAGTGTTTGCAATCGTCACCTCAGGCCCCGTACCCTCCCTTCACCACTGTGTAAAAGCGCCCTGTGGCCGTTCTAAGTTGAGAGATTAAGTCCCCTTGAATCCTAAGTGTCCCTAAGGTCAAACTAGCCCACTAGGTACCTCTAGTAAGCGCAACAGAACTATGTTGTAGAGAGGTGTAAAAAGGGGCGTGGCCTCTGAACACCTGTCTGCAATGCAGCTCCCTGGCGCATACTGGAGACGCCTCTTGGCCTAGTTGGCCCTCAGAGATCCTCAGTATTAAAAGAGAATTAATTCCCCAACTTACAACTTATCACAGGCTCATTTGCACAATGGTGAAGGAAGGGGGCCTGACCTGAGGGGACATGTCTGCAAACACACCATGTGGCGCGTTTTAGGTTGGAGAATTCATTTTTCCTCAATCCTGAGAGTCCCTGGGGGCCAGCTAGCCCACCAGGGACCTCCAGTATGTGCCAGAGAGCTGCGTTGCAGAGAGGTGTTCAGATGCCACGCCCCTTTCTACAACACTCTGCAACGCAGCTCCGTGGTGCTTACTAGAAGTTCCTGGTGAGCTTGTTGGCCCCCAGGGAACCCCAGTATTCAAGGGGAATTTGTTCCCCATCTACAAACGCACCAGGGGGTGCGTTTGCAGAGTGCTGAAAGGAGGGGGTGTGGCCTCCAGCACGATGCTGGTCTTTTTTTAAGAAGGGGGCCTGTGTAGCCTCCCTTCTTTTTAAAATATTTTGGCCCTGGGTGTCCCATACCCCAGGGCCTGCCCCCGAATTTTTTTTTTTTAAATAAAAAAATTTGGAAGGGGGCCGCGTGGGCCCCCTCCTGAGGCCTTAATATGCCCTGGGGACCTCATCACCTGGGGCTGGCCTTTATATATTTTTTTTAAATCATCTTTTTTAATTTTGGGGAAGGGGCCGCGTGTCCCTCCTCCCGGGCCACTTGCAACCCGGGGACCCATATCCCTCTGGGATGGCCCTCTCCGTTGGGGACAGTGGGAGTCCCCAATCCCACCACGGTCCCGCCGGCTCCCCGCGTCCCTCTGGAGCCAGCATTGCTTTTCCACATGGGGAGCTGCTAAGATGCAGCTCCCTGTCTGGAAAAGCAATTTGGTTTGAATTTTGAAAGAGAGAGCAGGTTTCCCTACTCTTTCTTTCAAAATCGAAACCAAGTTTGCAATGAGGTTCCCACCCTGTTATAGGAAACTACTGTGTCCCAGAGCCGGCCGTGGCCACTGGATGATATCATTAGTGATGTCATTTGAGATGTCATCAGTGATGTCATCAGTGATGTCACTGTCCATGTCATGAATGACGTAATATGTGACATCATCAGCAGTGGATTGCGGGCGTGCGAGTTATAGTTAGTACAACTAACTATAACGGGGGAATTTCAATGGTTTTGTACGAGTGAAATGTCCAACTAACTATAACATGCCTAAAACCTATGGTTTTATCAGTGAATTTCTGAGGTTTTTTAAATGCTAATTCCTGACAATAACTTGTCTGAAACCTATGGTTTTTTCAGTGAATTTCAAAGGCTTTTAAATGCTAATTCCTAACTTTAACATGTCTGAAACCTATGGTTTTTTCAGTGAATTTCAAAGGTTTTTTAAATGTATTTAAATGTATATCTGTGACCTGGTGCCTTTTTACTTTACTTTATTCCACTGCCACTGTACTTAAACTGTTGTGCCCTCTGTTGTGCCCTTGTGCCCCCTCACCTGTCCCCGTTGCCTTCTGTGTCACCCGCCCACGCTTTCCCGCCGCTGTGGTCCCGCCCCCTGCTGTCCCATTCGCTGCCCCACTCCCGCTTCCCAGCTGCTCCTCCCTCCCACAGCCACTCATATGGAGGCGCGCCAACGGCAAGCCCGTCTGCGCCCGTCCGCACCTGGACCGCGCCCAGCACCAGAACCCCTGGCCCCCGCCGAAGCCAGGAAACCCGACTGAGATACGACACCGCCGCCCTCAACGCACTCAACACCGGATGGCCACCCGCCTGCTACCAAGTCACCCCGAAGTTCACCCATGGACCCTTTACCTGCCAAGCCTGCAAATTCACCTGCTTCCTAACCTGCACCCCGCCCCCCGGACCAAGCAACAACAGCAACCACCTCAAGTGCATCCTACTCAACACCCACTTCGTCCACAAGCACGCCATCGAAATATGGGTCCTCCTCGATAGAACAGCACCGGACATCGCCTTCCTCACGGAAACCTGGATGAACGACTCCTCAGCCCCCGACATCGCCATAGCCATCCCGGATGGCTACAAGATCACCCATAAGGACCGGGTCAACCAAATCGGAGGAGGAATCGCCATCATCTACAGGAACAAAATCAGCATCACGACCAACACCGATGACACCCTCACCACCGCCGAACACCTACACTTCCAGATCCACACCGACCCCAAGACCAACCTCAGAGGAACCCTCATCTACAGACCCCTGGGCCCACGCACACACTTCAGCGAAGCTATCAACGACTTCATCAGCCCGCATGCCCTCACCACATCAGAATACATCCTCCTAGGGGACCTGAATTTCCACCTGGAGAACAATAACGACAACAACACCACCACCCTGCTCGACAACCTCGACAACCTCGGACTCAAGCAACTGGTGAACACCCCCACCCACTACGCCGGCCACACGCTCAACCCCATCTTCTCCGCCAGCAACTACGTCTCCTTCAGCCACTCCACCGGCCTACACTGGACCGACCACAGCTGCATCCATTTCACCTTCAAGAAGACTACCTCCCAGACACCGCCCGCAACAGATCCCCCGCAGAAGCTGGAGCAAAGTCACCACAGACCAGCTAACTACATCACTGAGCCAGAACCCACCAACCGACACCTTTGACACCAATGACGCAGTCCGCAACCTCGCACAGTGGATCACCAAAGGCGGCGATGCCCACGCTCCACTGAAGAACCCCCCAGGCAAGACCGGCAACAGGAAAACCAGATGGTTCACTGACGCCCTCAAAGAATCAAAGAAATCCTGCCGAACTCTTGGAAAAACCTGGCGCCACGAGCAAACAACAGACAACATGACAGCCCTCAAGAACGCCACTCGCAAACACCACCAGGTGATCCGCACCACCAAAAAGACATCGTTCAAAGAGCAGCTGGCAGCAACACTCACAACAGCAAAGGAACTCTTCAGCATCGTAAAAGAGCTCTCCAACCCAAAGGCCAGCAATAATGACATCACACCGTCGCAAGACCTCTGCAACTCCCTCACCACATTCTTCTACTGCAAGATCGCTGATATACACAACAGCTTCGGTGCCCAGACTTAACCTCCACTCACCAAACCAACGCCCCCCACCAGCACCCTCAGCGCCTGGACCCCCATCAGCACTGACGACACCACCCACGTCATGAACACCATCCATTCCGGCTCCCCCTCTGACCCATGCCCTCACCACATCTTCAACAAAGCAGACACTATCATCGCATCCCACCTCCTGAACGTCATAAACAACTCCTTCACGTCCGCCACCTTCCTAGAGAGCTGGAAACACAGAGAGATCAATGCCCTTCTGAAGAAACCCACAGCAGACCCCAAAGACCTCAAGAATTTCCGCCCCATCTCTCTTCTTTCCTTCCCGGCAAAAATCATTGAAAAGACAGTCAATAAACAGCTGACTACATTCCTCAAGGCTAACAACTCCCTCGACCCATCCCAGTCCGGATTTCGAGCCAACCATAGCATCAAGACCGCCCTCATCGCAGCCACCGACGACATCAGGACCCTGCTTGATAACGGGGAAACAACTGCTCTCATCCTCCTAGACCTCTCAGCCGCCTTTGATACCGTCTGCCACCACACCCTAATAACCCGCCTCCACGACACAGGGATCCAAGGAAAAGCCCTGTACTGGATCACCTCGTTCCTCTCCGACAGAACCCAGAGAGTCCGCCTCCCTCCCTTCTGCTCCGCGGCCACCGAGATCATCTGCAGCTTACCCCAAGGCTCCTCGCTCAGCCCAACCCTCTTCAATATCTACATGAGCCCCCTCGCCGCCATCGCACCCAAACCTCAACATCTTCTCCTAAGCCGACGACACCCAGCTGATACTCTCTCACCAAGGACCCAGCCACCGCCAAAACCAACCTCCAGGAAGGAATGAAAGACGTCGCGGAATGGATGGAGCTCAGTCGTCTGAAACTGAACTCAGACAAGACAGAGGTCCTCATCCTCGGACATTCCCCATCTGCCTGGGATGACTCCTGGTGGCCCATAGCATTGGGCACCGCAACGACACCCACGGACCACACACGCAACTCAGGATTCATCCTGGACTCCTCACTCTCAATGACCAAACAAGTCATTGCCATCTCATCCTCATGCTTCAACACCCTTCTCATGCTCCGAAAAATCTTCCGGTGGATCCCCACAGAAACCACAAAGACGGTCACCCAGGCCCTCGTCACTAGCCGACTGGACTACGGGAACGCCCTATACGCAGGAACCACAGCCAAACTTCAGAAACGACTCCAGCGCATACAGAACGCCTCCGCACGACTCATCCTCGAAATCCTTCGCCACAGCCAGATATCTGCCCACCTGAGAAACCTGTACTGTATCCTCGTTAGCAAAATGATCACGAATCAGACTCCTCACCCACGCACACAGAGCGCTCCACGACATGGGCCCCAAATACCTCAACAACCGCCTCTCCTTCTATACTCCGACCCGCCAGCTCCGATCCGCCAGCCTCGCCCTCGCTACCGTCCCACGAATTCGCAGAACCACCACCGGAGGAAGATCATTCTCCTACCTGGCCGCCAAGACATGGAACTCCCTCCCTGCCCACTTACGAACGACCCAAAACCACCTCACCTTCGGGAAGCACCTCAAGAACTGGCTATTCGAGCAGTAGCAGCACCCCCCTCCCTTCAGCGCCTTGAGACCCACATCGGTGAGTAGCGCGCTCTGTAAATGGATTGATTGATTGATTGATTTATTGTTATTTTTTATTTTTTATACTAATTTACTATATTTTTTAAACTATTTATTTTTAGATATTTTATTTTTTAAATTACATTATAATTACATTATATATTACATTACAAAATATACTTTCTCAGAATTAATTACTTTAGTTTAAATACTTTGCAAATAGGCAATAGACTTTCAAGTACAGTAGTTACAGTTGTTGTAATGCGCAACACAATTTCAGACACAATGCAACATTGAGCTCAATGTGTATTTCTAGTTAAATGCAATTAGTTACATTTTTTGGATTACTTTTCTAACCACAAGACTAGATCCTAGATTCAGTCCTGGGATATTTCATGTAAACAGTTGAGTAAAAAACGTTTTGGTTACAGTAGTGATTTTTTAGGAATATTATTGTATTTTAAAAGTTGACAGAAACTTTTTCACATAAAATCAACAATATTATCCTATGGGAGGAAATTCACTTATCAGGTAAGTAGTGTTTACGTTACTTTTTCTTACTCAATGGTGGATCCTGTATCCAGCACGGGTACATCTCCTGTAAACAGTCGAAAGAATGCGTTTAAGTCATACAGACAATTTTTAAGGAATGTTTTTATTTTTTAAAAATAGGCACTTAGAAACTTTTCTGGTGAAAACCAAACAATGGATTCCTATGGAAGGAAATACAAGTTACTGGTAAGTACGGTTAGAATTACTTTTCAGGATCAGTACTGGGCTCAAAGAAGCAGCACTGAGGTCACTCCTGATAACAGGTGAGTAAATCGGAATTCGTAGTTCTGCTGATTTTATAGGAATTTATAGGAATTTTTGTATGTTTCAAAAATCGACACTTAGAAACTTTTCTGGTGAAAACCACACAATGGATTCCTATGGAAGGAAATACAAATTACTGGTAAGTACGCTTAGAATTACTTTTCAGGGTCTGTGCTTGGCTCAAAGATTCCTTGAATCATTGAATCCTGAGGTCCCATTGGGGGCCAACTAGCCCACCAGATACCTCCATTATGCGCCAGGGAGCTGCGTTGCAGAGTGGTGTAAAAAGGGGCGAGGCCTCAGAACACCTCTGCAACACAGCCCCCTAGCGCATACTGGAGTTTCCTGGTGGGCCAGTTGGCCCACAGGGACCTCCAGTATTCAAGGGGGTCAGGGTGTGTCTACCCTGCCCCCTTTTAGCGTTTTGTGGTGTTTGTTTTGGGTTTTTTGTGCCACGGTTCTACTGAGGCACAAGATGGCTGCCAACACTTTCTGATTTTGACTGTTGACAGCCAATCAGCATGCAGCTCATGCACGGCAGGGTGCGTGCTGGCTGCGGTTTGGGTACGCGGACAGATACGCGGATCTACCGCACCCGTAGATATATAAATTACTTTAACCGTCATTTTCTCAGGAACTACCACCAGATTTACACCATATAAGCAAAAGGCACAAGTCGGAACTGAGGACTACCTCTCTGACAAATTTGGTGTAATTCCGTTCAGCCGTTCGGGCTGTAGCCGTGTCTAAAGGTCCTATGGGAAATTGCATGGGGTAAACACGTTTCTCGGCCCCTGCTTGACCAATCACCCCAAAACAGGGAAGGAGCAGAACTGAGCTGGCCAAAAGTTTGTAAAATTTCAAGAAGATTCATTATTCGACGTCAAAGTTATTGCCAATGGAATGTTGCGGTGACCAAGGCTAAATTTCTGAAACGCGTTATTTTGACTTACAATTAAATACTATTTTCTGCACACTAAGGCGTTCGAGTTGTTTGTGGTTTACAAACACAACTGGTGAGAAGGAGGTTTGGGACTTGCGGTGTCCCTGCTCAGACTGCCCTCGACAGCTCGCTGAAAGATACCGGAGATTGTGGAGAGGATATATATATATATAGAGGCCCATAGGAATGAATGGAAAGACATTCTTAATTTACAATTCACCATTAAAAATTCGCAATTTAAGAATGCAATTTCAAGGGTGCAGGGGTGTCCAAAGGACACCCTGTTGCACCCCTGAAATCTGCTTAGGAGTACATTTTGCATACTCCCATGCCCCAAGGGCATGTGTGTGTGTAAAATGGAACTTTGAAAAATGCACTTCAGTGCATTTTTCAAAGTTTTCGTAAATTACCATGAAGGTCAACTTCATGGTAATTTGCTCCCCTTACTTGCAAATTTGCAAATTTTTAAAGTTTGATGCATTGCATTTAAGGAATCTCAATTTGAGATTCCTTAAATGCAATCGCAATTTAAGAAATCGCAATTTTGCGATTTCTTAAATTGCGAAAATAACAAAAATGTTAATGCATCCCAAAAATGGGAATTGCATTCGTAAACGGCCAAATTTTGCGATTCGCACCGTTTGCGAATGCAATTTCCTTTGATGCATGTGGCTGTTAGAGTTAATTAATTGAAGTAATGCTCTATGTTTCCCTTTTACAGTACTTAATATAATACACAGTGGAAACATTTCTCTAGAGGAAAAGTACAAAATTATCCAAAATGCGCAGGTTTGATCAGAATGCTCAAATGAGTGTACAGAATAGTGCACATTTTTATATCACAGAATTAAAATAAAGTAATATGGTATTTAATAAATATCGATATGCATTTTGATTTGATTCGAGATGAGTTAATATTTATTAGGTGCACACATCCACCCAAAAATGGCATGTTGGCCCTAAAGAATGTAGGAGAAGCTAGAAAAAGAAAGGTCAAAAAGTTGAAATATGATCTAGATGAGCAATATTGGAAGGTTTCAAGTGTTTTCCCGAAACATCGGTGATACAGCATGGAAAGCACGGGCACAGGAAATTCCTTCAATGATATGTGTTCTAATTAGGAAAGATACTAACAAACTGGATGAGAAGTTTTGAAACGAGAGTAGTGCAAAACCAAGTGAAAATTAGAGTGCAGAGTCCGAGAAGAAAGAAACAAACAGTCACACGAGCATTTGTACTCTGTGCTATAAAAAATATGCTTTACTCAGAGTACTTTAAACTTGGCCTTTGGGTAACTGGCAGTCAGTGGAACTGTTTCTGGGTATTTGGCACATGAAAGGTCCTGGGGACTGTAAAGATCTGTATGCTTTGCAGTATATTAAGGGTAGAGCGGCACAGACCAAAACACTTGATGCAACACCATGCAGTGACCATCTGGTGATGTAAATTAGGGGGCACGAATGAGTATTTTTTTTACTAAGTTTTTTTTTTTAAGTTAAAGAGGTAATCTGGTTCCTAAAGGAGAGGTCTTCACCCAGGTCTTGTTCAAGGGATTTAATTTGAGATTGGAGGCTTTAAGTATTTATAACTGCCGGCCAGAAGAAGTATCTGTTAGAACTGGGGGTCTCTAGTTGGCAGAGGTAGGTACCACTGTCCAAATAGGGACCCTTGTTTCTAGTCAGGACAAGGAGATAACCCTCTCAGATAACCCCTGCTCGCCCTCAAGGTAGCTTGGCCTGAGCAGTCTAGGCTAACCAGAGGCAATGCGTAAAGTATTTGTACCAACACTCACAGTAACACAGTGAAAACACCACAAACTGATTCCACAACAGTTTAGGAAAATAAAGATATTTATTCTAAACTACACAAGACCAAAAACGGCAAAAATCCAACATACACAGTTCAAGGATATGGTTTCAAAAGAGTTCTTCAGGTTGTAATCAAAGTTCTTTAAGTTGCGTTAAAATAATCCACAGATGCGTGAAAAGTTCACAGTTGCGTCACGTTTACTCACAGTACCTTTTAGATGCAACAAAGTTCCACAACCAGGAAGCTGGTGCGGTGGAAACAAGCGATGCGTTACTCCTGAGACCCTGGGGAGGCGATGCGACAGCCCCGCTGCAGCAGCGGGCGTGTTGCGACGAATCCGGTCTGTACGGGGAGGAAGGCAGCTTGCGTAGATTCCGGTGCGTAGGTTCCGTAGGAAGTCTGTTCTCGCAAAGGCACGATGCGATGATCTCGTAGGGGCTGCGACGATCTCCGGGGCGACGATGCGCGGTCCAGCGGTGATCCTTTCTCTCGCAGCTCCTCGATGTGATGTTCGCAGCGACGTGATGCGGTCCGCAAGCACGCGGTGCAGCGATCTCACCCAGGCGACAGGCTCTGCGACGACACTCGCAGCGATGTTCGATTCTCCCGCACCGGTCTGGTGCGTCCCGTAAACGAAGGGTGCGACGGCCTCGGCAGCGATGTCAGGCGCTGCGCCGATCTCGACCTTCGTAGTGGCGGGAAACTTCTCGCACTGTCGGGGATGCGCTCCGCAAGCGAGCTATGTGACACTTTTCAGCTTCACAAGTTTCTCAGCTTAGTCTCAAGCTTCCCAGCTCAGGTTCAACTTCTAGAGGCCCCACAACTGGATCAAGCACTCTACGAAGGACAGAACTCTCTCAGCAGAGTTCAGGGAGACTGGGGGTGAAGTCCTTTTGTTCCTGGGACTTCGGAAACAGGGAGCCAGCTCTTCTCAGGCCCTTGGAGATTCCTTACAAGACAGGGGACACAGCTCACAGCAAAGTCCTTCCCCTCTCCTTGGCAGCAAAGCGACAGCAGGTCAGTCCAGCAGAGCAACAGCAGGACAGTCTTCCTTCTTCAATGACAGCTTTCTCCTTGGCAGAGGTTCCTTCTTGATGTCCAGGATGATCTAATTTTCTGTTGTCAGGGGTCCTGTACTTATACCCCTAAAGTCTTTGTTCTCTCTGTGCATGTGGGCCCTGAGCCCGGTCTGAACCAGTTCTGGGTGGATCCTGAGCACTTTGTTTTGCTGGCTGCATCTTTCCTTTCAGAGTGAGGGGCAGAGTCCTCAGCTGCCCAGCAGGAGGTGGAGCCAGCATTGTGGCAGGCAGGCACAGCCCTATTCAGCCCTGGTGAAAACTCCTCCCACCACTCAGGTAGCAATTGCTCCACTCAGCCTAGTGCTGACTCATCCAGCCTCTGGGGCATTCCCCAGCCCCTGTCACTCACGAACCAGACAGTCAATACACAAACAGTCTCAGGCACACAGAAGGGTCAGACAAGAGAACAGCAACTTTCTAAAAGGGCTGTTCTCAAACACAGGATCTAAAAACCACCTTTCCTAAAAGATGCGTTATTAAATTCTGAGTTCAGGGATACTAGATACTTATGTCCTATCTTGTTCCTATGGGAAGAAATGCCGTTAACCACTGTAGCCAGCATCCCCCATGTTAACCTATGGAGCAAGATAGCCTTACAATAGTGAAAAACGAAAATGGCTGTAATTCACTACCAGAGCATGGTACCTGCACTAGTACATGCTCTACCTTTCACATACACTGCACTCTGCCCAGGGGGGTACCTTGGGCCTTCCATAGGGGTGACTGATGTGCAAGAAAAGGGAAGGGTTAGGCCTGGTCAGTGGGGACACTGACCAGGAGGACATGGCAGTTCTAAACTGCCCGTAGGCGCTGCAGTGGCAGGCCCGAGACACCATTTTAGGGCTACTCCTGTGGGTGGCACAATCAGTGCTGCAGGCCCACTAGTAGCATTCGTCATCACCGGCCCTGGCACACCTGTGCACTTTACTAGGGACTTCGTGGTGACACAAATATGCCAAACATGGATATCCAATCATGATAACAATTTACATAGGGAGCACTTATACTCTGGCACTGGTCAGCAGCGGCAGAGTGTCCAAAGCATCTAAACCAGCAAAAACGAATCCAGCACAGCATCAAAAAATACAGGAGGCAGAGGCAAAAAGATAGGGGTAATCACGCCAAAAGATGTCAGGTCTAACACGTGTCCCCTCCAGCTGAAAGTGGGGAGAACTACCCACCCTCTTGGGAGTTCTCTTCACTAAGGCGGAAAAACCTGGACAGACCATCAGCGTTGGCGTGTTCTGTACCAGGGCGGTGTTCCACCGTAAAGTCTATTCCCTGTAGGGAGATGGACCACCTCAACAGTTTTGGATTTTCACCCCTCATGTGCATTAGCCACCTGAGGAGCCTGTGGTCGGTCTGAACATGAAAGTGAGTCCCAAACAGGTAGGGCCTCAACTTTTTCAGAGCCCAGACCACAGCAAAAGCCTCCCTTTCAATCGCACTCCACTTCTGTTCCCTGGGGAGTAGCCTCCGACTAATGAAAGCTACTGGCTGGTCTCCATTCTCCTCAGTGGCTTGTGAGAGTACTGCTCCCACACCATGCTCTGAAGTGTCCGTCTGAACTATGAACTCACTGGAAAAGTCAGGTGCCTTGAGCACCGGTGCTGTGCACATCGCAGTCTTCAGGGCCTCAAAAGCAGTTTGGCAGGCGTCAGTCCAGTCAACTCTTTTGGGCAACTTCTTAGAAGTGAGTTCTGTCAAGGGGGCGACAATGGTGCCATATCCCTTGACAAACCGTCTGTAATACCCGGTGAGTCCTAAAAAGGCTCTCACCTCTGTCTGGGTCTTGGGGGGCTCCCAAGCCAGAATGGTATCAATCTTAGCCTGTAGGGGCGCCACCTGGCCGCTCCCCACCTGGTGTCCCAAATACACCACAGATCCCTGCCCTATCTGGCACTTGCTGGCCTTGATAGTGAGGCCTGCCTTTTGCAGAGCCTTCAACACTTCGCAGAGGTGTTGCAAGTGTTCCTCCCACGTGGAGCTGAACACAGCAATGTCATCCAGGTATGCGGCGCTGAATTCCTCCAGCCCGGACAGTACCTGGTTAACAAGTCTCTGGAACGTGGCAGGGGCATTCTTCAACCCAAAGGGCATGACACGGAACTGGAAGTGCCCCTCTGGCGTTGAAAATGCTGACCTCTCTTTGGCCCCATCAATTAAGGCAATCTGCCAGTACCCTGAAGTCAAATCAAATGTACTGAGGTACTTGGCAGCTCCCAACCGATCCACGAGCTCATCAGCTCTGGGGATAGGGTGTGCGTCAGTCTTCGTGACCGCATTGAGCCCACGGTAGTCCACGCAAAACCGGAGTTCTGCCGGGCCACCGGGGGTAGCAGCATTCTTGGGGACCAAGACCACTGGGCTAGCCCAGGGGCTGCTGGAGGGCTCAATCACCCCTAGCGCCAACATCTTGGAAACCTCTTCCTTGATGCTGGCCCTGACCTTGTCAGCTACCCTGTAAAATTTTTGCTTCACAGGCAGACTGTCTCCAGTGTCCACGTCATGGACGCACCAGTTGGTGACTCCTGGGGTCAGGGAAAACAGAGAGGAGAACTGACCCAACACTTGGCGACAGTCGCTCTGCTGTTCTGGGGTCAGGGTGGGCGAGAGGACCACACCATCCACTGACCCATCACGCTCCTTAACTGCCAGGAGGTCAGGGAGAGGATCACTATCCTCCTCCATTCCTGCATCTGTAGCCATGAGCATGGTTACTTCAGACCTCTCAAAGTGTGGTTTGAGGCGGTTCACGTGCAAAACTCTCAGGGGCTGCCTGGGAGTCTTCAGGTTAACCAGGTAGGTTACCTCACTCTTCCTTTCCACCACCTCGTATGGCCCAGACCACTTGTCTTGGAGCGCGCAAGGCTCCACTGGCGCCATCACCCACACTTTCTGCCCAGGTTGAAATTCGACCAGAGTGGTATTCTGGTCGTACCATCTTTTCATTTCTTCCTGGCTTGCTTCCAGGTTCGCCTGAGCGAGCTTCCTGAAGCGTTGTGTCTGGTTGCGGATGGCCAGCACATAGCTGAACACATCCTGGGGGGTTTTCCCACGGGACTTTTCCCACCCCTCCTTCACCAGTGAGAGAGGTCCTCTGACAGGGTGGCCATACAGGAGTTCAAAGGGACTGAACCCTAAGGACTTCTGAGGCACCTCCCTGTAGGCAAACAACAGGCATGGTAACAAGACGTCCCACTTCCGTCTCATGGGCTCCGCTAGGCCCATAATCATACCTTTCAGGGTCCGGTTGAACCTTTCAACCAACCCATTTCCTTGAGGGTGGTAAGGAGTGGTGAACTTATAAGTTACCCCACACTCCTCCCACAGAGACTTCCTGTACCTAGAGATGAAGTTGGTACCCCGGTCGGAGACCACCTCTCTGGGGAACCCCACACGGGAAAAGATCCCCATCAATGCACGGCCCACCACGGGTGCCGTGATTGTCCTGAGAGGGACTGCTTCCGAGTACCGGGTGGCGTGGTCCACCAAGACTAGGATGAACCTGTTGCCTAAGGCTGTCTTGGGGTCCAGGGGCCCTACGATATCTATGCCCACCCGCTCGAAAGGGGTGCTCACCACTGGGAAGAGTTGAAGGGGGGCCTTCAACTTTATTCCAGTCTTGCCACTAGCTTGACAGGTTTGGCAAGATCTGCAGAAGGAACCGACGTGTTTCCTCATCTGGGGCCAGTGGAAGTGGGTGACAAGCCGGTTCAGGGTCTTGTCTTGCCCCAGATGTCCTGCGAGAGGCACGTCATGAGCCAGACCCATTAGGAAGTTTCTGAAGCGCTCGGGTACCACCAGCACACGGGCTGCACCGGGCTCAGCAAACTTAGGCTCGTTATAGAGTAGGTCACCTTCCCAGTAGACATAGTGATCTTTGACTGCTCCACCTGCTGCCTGATCTACAGCCTGTTGCCGCAGACCAACGAGGGAAGGGCATTCCTTCTGCGCCTGGCAGAACTCCTCCCTGGAGGGACCACCTTCTTGCTGCCAATGGGTCAGCTCAGGTAGATCTCCCAGTTCGGCCACCTGTTCCCCTGTAGGTTCCAGGGCATCCCCCTCAGGTTCTGCTTCCTCCTGGACCGTGGGAACGGCTGGGGCTGGTTACCCGCGCCCTCTGCCTCTTCCTCTCTTG
Organism: Lissotriton vulgaris; assembly: GCF_964263255.1. Lineage (NCBI taxonomy): Eukaryota > Metazoa > Chordata > Amphibia > Caudata > Salamandridae > Lissotriton > Lissotriton vulgaris. The sequence continues at coordinate 481,268,984 of NC_141689.1, forward strand.
GCAGGTCTCTGGGCCACTGTTTCAGGCTCCAGTTCTGCTGATTCACCCTTACTGGCTGCCATAGCACGCGTGGTCACGCAGATCCACGCAGGCAAACCCAACATCTCCAAGTGAGTTCGGTGTTCTATGTCCTTCCATGGAGAACTCTCCAGGTCGTTGCCTAACAGACAGTCCACAGGCAAGGCATCACTGACAACTACCTCCAAAAGACCAGAGACTCCTCCCCATTCAAAGGAAACCTTCGCTAGCTTGCAGAGGCGCACTGAGCTGTCAGCGGCCACTACAGGGCGGAGTACGCCAGGGATGATCTGCTCGTCCGACACCCACTGACACCTCACGGATGTCACACTGGCTCTGGTGTCTCTCAGAGCTTCAACCTCCCTCCCATTGATGGTCCCCTTCTGCCCATATTTCTTAGTGTTAGAGGGCAGTAAGGTTTCCGGGACCATCTCTCGGTCTCCTAGCGAGACAAGGGTCATGACTGCTAGCTCTCCCCAATCACTAGAAACCAAATCCCCACCCAAAGCTACACTAGCTAACGCTGGGGCGGGAGCACCAGTGGGTGCGGGCTTCTTTTTGGGACATTTCGGAGCAATATGGCCCACCTCGTTGCAGTGATAGCAGGTAGGGGGACCCTGGTTATTTCTCTTGTCCCGCCTACCCTTAGAGGGCCATGGCTGTTTAGGCTTGGGGGTTTGGGAATCCTTTTCCGGGGAACTACTTTGGGGCCCTTGTGAGAACTCCTTTTGGTTACCCTTGTCCCCCCCACTCTTCTGCTGGGGACCCTGCCCACCTTTGGCTGTGGTACCCACAATTCCTTTGTGGACCCTGGTACTGGTCCAGCGGTCCGCCTCCTTAGCAAGCTCAATGGGGTCTGTCAGCTTGCTGTCTAAAAGATGCTGGCGCAGCTCTGGAACACAAAGACTACTCAAGTGCTCCCAACTGATTAAATGCAACAACCCCTTCAAATCAGTTACTTTACTGCCCTTCATCCAACCGTCCAGTGCACGCGAGTACCCATTCACACACTCCATCCAAGTCTCAGACTCTTTCTTCTTGGAGTTTCTAAACTGCAGTCTGTACTGCTCTGGAGTAAGGCCATACCTGAGACATAAGGCCTCCTTCATATTGGGGTAGGTCATGGCACCTGTCAACTCTAAGGGCTCTAGAGCACTCCTCTCAGACGCCTCAAAATGTTTCCACAGGCCCGCCCCCCAATACTTGTCAGGCACATCATTCATCTTCAATGCAATCTCATACGAAGTGAACCAGGCATAAATATCCTCACTCCTATGGTAATTCTGTACCAGGTCTTTGGGAATATATACTTTACCCCCATGCACTGGCTGCGCGCTGCCACCATTAGAACTGGCATCCACCTCCTTGTTTTTCAGATCCAGCGGGCATCCTTGCTCTCCTCCGCCGCCTTCTCTACTTCCAATTGCCTCATTTTCATTTTCATGACCTCCAAGTCATATTCTCTTATTCTTTGATTTTCCTGTAACTCTTCTGGGGAGAGGCCCCTACTGGAGTGGTTGCTGCCAGCTCCTGAGCCTACTCTGCCCACTGGCAGATCTGTGCCTTGAAAAGCATTTTCTACATCCACATCATCATCTACCTCTTGTGCCTCCCAATGGGCTTTCAAGATTCTCTGCAGCTCCTCTTTCCTGTAGATGCTTTTTATGGGGCACTCAAACTCAAGGCAGAATTTCCTAAGTTGCTCAACTTTGTATGAATACAAATCTCCAATGGCAAACTCCATTTCTACTTCTGCCCTCTCACTGGGTGACTTCCTATTCTGAGACATGATGCTTTTCGAAGAGTTACTCAAAAATAGAATTCAAAAACTCAAAAACCAATAGTATGCGGTGGCGTAGTGGTCTGCACTCACTAGTGATGTACACCAATTACTGTGGGTCAAGTACAAATACAAGTTCAAATCCCAACGCCTGACCACCAATGTTAGAACTGGGGGTCTCTAGTTGGCAGAGGTAGGTACCACTGTCCAAATAGGGACCCTTGCTTCTAGTCAGGACAAGGAGATAACCCTCTCAGATAACCCCTGCTCGCCCTCAAGGTAGCTTGGCCTGAGCAGTCTAGGCTAACCAGAGGCAATGCGTAAAGTATTTGTACCAACACTCACAGTAACACAGTGAAAACACCACAAACTGATTCCACAACAGTTTAGGAAAATAAAGATATTTATTCTAAACTACACAAGACCAAAAACGGCAAAAATCCAACATACACAGTTCAAGGATATGGTTTCAAAAGAGTTCTTCAGGTTGTAATCAAAGTTCTTTAAGTTGCGTTAAAATAATCCACAGATGCGTGAAAAGTTCACAGTTGCGTCACGTTTACTCACAGTACCTTTTAGATGCAACAAAGTTCCACAAGCAGGAAGCTGGTGCGGTGGAAACAAGCGATGCGTTACTCCTGAGACCCTAGGGAGGCGATGCGACAGCCCCGCTGCAGCAGCGGGCGTGTTGCGACGAATCCGGTCTGTACGGGGAGGAAGGCAGCTTGCGTAGATTCCGGTGCGTAGGTTCCGTAGGAAGTCTGTTCTCGCAAAGGCACGATGCGATGATCTCGTAGGGGCTGCGACGATCTCCGGGGCGACGATGCGCGGTCCAGCGGTGATCCTTTCTCTCGCAGCTCCTCGATGTGATGTTCGCAGCGACGTGATGCGGTCTGCAAGCACGCGGTGCAGCGATCTCACCCAGGCGACAGGCTCTGCGACGACACTCGCAGCGATGTTCGATTCTCCCGCACCGGTCTGGTGCGTCCCGTAAACGAAGGGTGCGACGGCCTCGGCAGCGATGTCAGGCGCTGCGCCGATCTCGACCTTCGTAGCGGCGGGAAACTTCTCGCACTGTCGGGGATGAGCTCCGCAAGCGAGCGATGCGACACTTTTCAGCTTCACAAGTTTCTCAGCTTAGTCTCAAGCTTCCCAGCTCAGGTTCAACTTCTAGAGGCCCCACAACTGGATCAAGCACTCTACGAAGGACAGAACTCTCTCAGCAGAGTTCAGGGAGACTGGGGGTGAAGTCCTTTTGTTCCTGGGACTTCGGAAACAGGGAGCCAGCTCTTCTCAGGCCCTTGGAGATTCCTTACAAGACAGGGGACACAGCTCACAGCAAAGTCCTTCCCCTCTCCTTGGCAGCAAAGCGACAGCAGGTCAGTCCAGCAGAGCAACAGCAGGACAGTCTTCCTTCTTCAATGACAGCTTTCTCCTTGGCAGAGGTTCCTTCTTGATGTCCAGGATGATCTAATTTTCTGTTGTCAGGGGTCCTGTACTTATACCCCTAAAGTCTTTGTTCTCTCTGTGCATGTGGGCCCTGAGCCCGGTCTGAACCAGTTCTGGGTGGATCCTGAGCACTTTGTTTTGCTGGCTGCGTCTTTCCTTTCAGAGTGAGGGGCAGAGTCCTCAGCCGCCCAGCAGGAGGTGGAGCCAGCATTGTGGCAGGCAGGCACAGCCCTATTCAGCCCAGGTGCTAACTCCTCCCACCACTCAGGTAGCAATTGCTCCACTCAGCCTAGTGCTGACTCATCCAGCCTCTGGGGCATTCCCCAGCCCCTGTCACTCACGAACCAGACAGTCAATACACAAACAGTCTCAGGCACACAGAAGGGTCAGACAAGAGAACAACAACTTTCTAAAAGGGCTGTTCTCAAACACAGGATCTAAAAACCACCTTTCCTAAAAGATGCGTTATTAAATTCTGAGTTCAGGGATACTAGATACTTATGTCCTATCTTGTTCCTATGGGAAGAAATGCCGTTAACCACTGTAGCCAGCATCCCCCATGTTAACCTATGGAGCAAGATAGCCTTACAATAGTGAAAAACGAAAATGGCTGTAATTCACTACCAGAGCATGGTACCTGCACTAGTACATGCTCTACCTTTCACATACACTGCACCCTGCCCAGGGGGGTACCTTGGGCCTTCCATAGGGGTGACTGATGTGCAAGAAAAGGGAAGGGTTAGGCCTGGTCAGTGGGGACACTGACCAGGAGGACATGGCAGTTCTAAACTGCCCGTAGGCGCTGCAGTGGCAGGCCCGAGACACCATTTTAGGGCTACTCCTGTGGGTGGCACAATCAGTGCTGCAGGCCCACTAGTAGCATTCGTCATCACCGGCCCTGGCACACCTGTGCACTTTACTAGGGACTTCGTGGTGACACAAATATGCCAAACATGGATATCCAATCATGATAACAATTTACATAGGGAGCACTTATACTCTGGCACTGGTCAGCAGCGGCAGAGTGTCCAAAGCATCTAAACCAGCAAAAACGAATCCAGCACAGCATCAAAAAATACAGGAGGCAGAGGCAAAAAGATAGGGGTAATCACGCCAAAAGATGTCAGGTCTAACAGTATCCCACCAGTTTTTTTTTTTATTGGGGTTCATTTGTAGGCCTTTGGACAACTGATGCTTGCCTTTGACCAGAATCTGGGCCTCCAAAGGTTTATCCTTATGAACCCACTTATCACACCACTGTAAGTGCTCAGGAAGACAGAGCACAGGATACAGATAGTTATAAAGTCATACTCCATAAGTTTCATTCAGTTGTAGGGATTTCCTTTATAAACATAGTTCTATATATTCTTTGGGTACTGAGGTTCCTCTGTTCTTATTGGCAGGTAGCGTTTCAGGGGTTTATTTCTAAAAAATATATTTCTCTTAATGTCATTGCTTTTTAAGAGAAGAAGTCAGGATGCTCCCTGCAGTGGTATAAGTTTCTTGTATGTTTCCTATTCTAATCTTTATCCCCAACTGATCTTGAGTTGCATCACATGGACGCTTTCCTCCCCCATCTGTTTCCTATCCCACTGTTTTCTCTTGAAAGAGAAAAGAGGAGGTACTCGTGTCCTCTCAGGATCTCCCTGGCTCTTTGCTGAAGCACTCAATTAAATAGTGATAGACTAGATCATCATTTTTGCCTAGGGCCCTCCTGTGTCCGTTTAATGATGGGTTGACAGAAGAACCCTGTGTCTAGGTGGATTGATTGTATCCAAAGCATAAGAGCATCTCCTCCCATACTTTGAATCAGTTCTTCTCCCTCAGCCGTTCAAGAATCACTGATAGCCTTCAGCACTCTTCCTGGTATCCCGATGCAGTTGTGCAGTAACTGACATAAAACCAGTTTGTGTTTTCCCCTGATAGGGGTCTACATTACACCTCCTCTCCAGTTTACCACTTGTAAGTTTCACTGGAACCTGATGGGTGAATGGCTACTCACCACAAATATGTCAGGGAACATGTTCTCCTAATACCATCATAATCCTGCATCCTTATGGATAAGCCTCCTACATCACCAATCTGAGATGCCCTCCAGTCCATCGATGTTAACAAACAACAGGAGTAAAGCCGTAACGCCACTTGAGACCTGGGTGAGTATAATATCATACAGCAATGTCTCAATGGGAGTCAATGAACACGTAAACATTATAAATTAATTACACAAAGAGCACATAATCACATTTTTTTGTATGCTCTAAAATGTGTATTTACCAAAAGAAAGTATCAACCGTATACTTTACATAAAAAGTTTGATGGTAGCATCAATAATGTTTTTGAGGTTGTGTTTAAAGTGCAGAGCAAACACATTGTGCTCGTGAGAAACAGGTGTTTATACGACGCAAGTGAAACATATAAAGGTACAAATAAATCAGCGTATAGATTGAGAGTTATTTGATGCAGACATTATGTATGAGCATAAGTTTCATAATACAATTAATGAAAAAATTATAGCATAATTAGCAATCAGGTTGATAATAGTCAACAACGTGTTGACCTTTATAACTCAAGGACATCTTCTGGACAAAGGAACACAACCTAGAAGATTGCTGGATGAAGAAAATCCTAGGCATGTGAATGGAATTAAATAGAGGGTGATTGTCAAAGGCTTGTCCAGAGCAACTGGTCACCAGTGAAGAGGAAAAAGGTCCACAATGATTCTGTTAGGAGATCTCATCATATAGGGACTATTCTTTGAACGGGGTACTGTGGAAGCAAATACTGATTAGGACTCTCGTATGCAAAAGGTATTTAATTCCAGAGATATAAAGTTTCATCAGTCGGATTTGAGTAAATCGAGATCTTGACTGGAGCTGGGTTGCCTCCAGCGTGTCCTGAACAAATCAGGATCATCTATCGATTTACTCCAATATGAGTTTGCAGGTTGCACCCAGATGAAGCTGTGTAAATTGAACACTAATTATGTGTTTCATTACACAAGTGGGCCAAAAAGGGAAGCCAACCTCCCCCCACATGGCAATTGACTGTAATAATAAATTTTTATGATTGTTTTATGAAAAGTATCCTAACATATTATAGACATTTACATAATTTGACTCAATCTAACAATATGCGAATAAAATCATGTATATAGCTTTTTGGCTATCTGGCCCAGCTGACATTGTCTAGTGGTCCAATCTCCAGATAGAAACCAATTTCAGTAATTAAAACCTTGGCTCAGAAGTTTGATAGGATTGTCTGAATAACAAGGCAACACTCAAATAGAATGTGGGCTGTTGTGGTGGCACGTAAACCAAAAAATACAACAACATAGTTCAAAGTAAAAAATATATAAGAAAAAAGTAAAATTTCAGACAACATGGATAATGAGTTCGGATGATATAGCAGAAGGCAACATGTTGCCAATATGAAAAAGTGACAGGGTTTGCACTTATGATCAACTGGAAAACTTAAGTCCTCAAGGTACCTCAATTAGTAACTCACAACTGGACATCATCTAACATAGGTTGGGGAGCTGACGTGATGATTTTATATTTAGACTTAGACACAATATTGAGGAGGAAAAATAGCACTCAACTAAAAAGCGATCCAAGGTGGTGGGATACTTCTTGTGAGAGCTGACAGTCTTCAGGTCTGAATAACTCCATATTACCTTACATTAAAACCTAGTCGAGCTCTGAGATCACACAGATTGCACAATGATGTATATTTCATCCATTTACAAGTTTTATTCTGACGCTTCTTTTCTCCTGATTCTTCTGAGGGATACGCTTCATTGTCCATGTCCTTTATTTATTACAAAGTTGTTTCCCCTTGTTTCCCCTTGTCCTATCTCTCGTTTCCCATTTTTCCTCTTTTCTGCAGAGTAAGTGATTTAACATTCCCTTGAAATCTACCTGACAAATGAGGTTTATCTGATCAGATTAGCACTCTTCTACAGCTCTGACACTTTGCTTATCCCATCTAAGCTAGGGAGAAAAGTATTTTCCATTATCTGTTATTCACTGCAAGTGACTAAAACGTACACTTATTTTTTAATACTTACACAAGCCAGTTCAAACCTGCCCAAGCGTTCACACTAGGTTGATGCAGCCGAATTCTGTTACTGAGACCACAGTAGCCTTCAGATCCCATAACCTTTAGTGTCTCTTGCTATTTCTTTACTCCAGTGGCTTTCTTTCTATATTCATTCAGGCGTTAGACATGAACCATGGACCAGTCAAAGAATCTGCACGGATTGGTTGACTTCCAAAATTCAGAACAAAATATGTTCATGCAGTAGAACACCAGATGTGCTCTAGTCAGATATTCCACTTAATTTCCAATTAAATTAAACACGGATACCAAGAAATTATCCAAATTCCCACACATCTCCCACCCATCAAAGTTGTGGAAGGTGGAGTTATAAGCAAGACTTTTGAGTAGAAAAAGTTTGCAATCTCTATGAGATCCAGTTAGGCCACGAGCCTTCCACGGAGACTGTGGTCACTCTGACTTAAATTAGAGAGGATCTCCACATATCAATAAACTAGCAGCCCGTCCCGACCTTGTCCGGGTGCAACAGGCTTCCCCGACCTCTGCCCGCCCCGACATTGTGCAGCAGCCCGGGCCCCCGCCCGGCCCGCCCTGCCTGCCCCGACCCCCGCATGCCCTGACCCCCACCTGCCCCGACATGGGTCCCCTTACCTCAGCCGCCGCTCCTCCAGCCTGTCCACTGCTCGCACTGCCGCTGGCCTGTCCGCTGCTCCTCACGTCACCGCTCCTCCCCCGCACCATGTCCGCCGCTCCTTGTCGCACTCCTGGACGCCACTCCTCCCTGCGCTCCTGCCGTGAGCACGCGCGTCGAGGCCGGCGCTACTTCGGAGGGACTACTTTTTTTTACTGTAAATTTTTTAAATAACGTTTTAAAAAAAAAAGTATATAGCCTATAACCATCTACACACCCTGACGATTCCAACGGTGTATCGGGTGTGTGGATTGGCGCTGTGGTTCCCGAGTTTACCCGCCTCAAAGGCTGAAAGTTCTTCCTTTATTATAGTAGTATAGATAATAGCACCTGGCACTGTTGATCTTTGCTGTATTTAATGGTGGCAGCCACCACTTGGAACTGGACCTATTCCTTGTTTACAAACTGCACCAAAAGAATACAAACAGGCCCAACCCGTTCTTCTGCAAACTAAAAAGCTTGCAGAATTCCCAGGATATAAAGTAACTCCTTTACCTCTCATTTTCCACTTGTGTCATCTTGTTATGCCAATTAAAGGCCAGGAGTGGACAAGGAAGTCAAAGTGACATGAGAAGTGTTACAGACGATCGCAAGCATCCATATAAGTGATGGAGCAAGGATTTGCACTAGAAGCGACTTGCTTGTAATCATGATCCTCGAATAACCCTAACTATGTAATCAACAATGTTTGTCTTACTAATTTACCTCTTTTCTGTCATTACCGGGTGTCTGAGTGAAGCTTGCTTATGTGTTTTATAATCCTAATACGCTTGCAATTAAAATGGCTGCTGCTACGCAGAATTTTCTACTGTGCATGCGTCTGTCATACCCACGTGACATGACGTACTCACAGCTTTGGTGGGAATCTGTTGCTTCTGTGCACTAGTGTTAATATGGCCGCTTTGTGTTCTCACATGCGAGAGACTTGCACTGCTGCTTTTGCTAAGCTGCTCGTTCTGCCTAATCCTAATGCTATAGTTTATTATAAAGTAGTGGGTATAGTGTAGAAATTCATGGTATACAGTGTATTCATTTATTCAGTGTTCTAAAACTGTTTCTCTTCTACTTTTCATGTATCATTATCTTTGGGCCTGGGAGGAGCTTTTACTCCATCTTGGAAGTCCTTTCTGCGCATGACAGTCTGCAAAGAGGAGATTGACCCTTTGACATTGAACTAGAGACAGAAGGAAGTCACAGCTAAGATGTGCTTGGAAACTCACGTCTGACCCCACTAGGAGAACCCAAATTGCATACAATGTATTTGTCAATAGAACTACCATTGTTAGATGAAAATGCAGATGTCATGTGAAAAGAAATTAATGGGGCGGGTACGAAAGAAATTAATATTCAATACTGAAGTCTGACATTTTAGGTGGTGTGATGACCTGTCCTCCTTTGACCGATCGAAATTGGGGATCCTTACACTTGCAACATTGGGGGGTGGTACACTGACCTGGAAAACAGTATAACTAGCGGGTTTTATCTAGAGAATTTGTCTGACTTGTCCGAATAGCTGACCTGTCACTGACCCAACGCACTCAATAGGTGACCAAGAGCAGAGGGCTGCGGAGCACTCTGTCAGGAGGTTCGAGAACCTAATCGGGGTTCTAGTAAGCTGAAGTGCTGGCGAAGCACTTTGCTGGTGAATGCTGTTACCCAATCGGGTTTTGGCTGATTCCTTGCAGAGAGGGAGTAGCGCAGGCGTTGCAACTGAACTGCGGGTGCTGGTCTTAACCTTTGGTGGTCCATTCCTGATCCAAATTCTGGGTTTCCTGTCCTGGTTTTCCAATCTGCACCTGCTCGCCTACTGGCAGTGAAATCTTTGGGGTTTCTCCTGTCCTTCCCAACGCATGTATGTCAGTACAACGCGATCTAAAAGATCCCGGTACTTGACAACGCGGGCATTACAATGCAAGTTGTTACAACGACTTGCGTTGGAGGGCGCGGATTTTGGAATATTATAATTTTATATTCCAACACCAGTCCACGTAACAGTAGGGAAGGTGTTGGAATATAAAATTACAACATTCCTTGTCCAACAGCGCCATCCAGCGCAAGTCGTAATAAGGACTTGCGTTGTAAAGGCACTGCGGTGTAAACACTGTGTTGTAAATGATGTTTACCTTTCCAACTGACCCGTGGCCAGTGTTGGTCTTCACACCATTCTAGGTAAATATAAATCTGTGTGGGTAATTGTCAGTATAAATTGCGTCCTTTTCTTTGCCCTCCCTAAATGTGCTAAAGCTTTTGAATGCATATGTTCCTTTTCTTACCCTCCCTTTGGTAAATAATAAATTCATGGTTTTGCTGTTTAATAGCGTGTTCCATTTTTTCCCCTCCTTTAGTTGAATGCAAAACGTTTTTCATGATTGCATAAATGTTTCTTTTCTTTACCCTCCTATTTAACTGTGATTTATAGTATTTCCAATTCTTACCGTCCTTATAGTTATATGCTAAATTTGAGTTTCGTTAGTGCACATTGTATTTTTCCCCAAACCACTAATAATTGTAAAACTGTTGACTTAGTATGTTTCTCTTCTTTACCCGCCTTTAGTCAAATTGCGAAAGCCTGTGTCTGAGAATAGTATGTTCTTTGTTTTACCTTCCCTTTATTACAAACTTGCTAAATGGTTGGCATAATCTATCTTTTGCATAGCTATACACTGTTTCTAATTTTAGTTATTGATAGTTTAATCACTTTTAATCTGTGGCTCATGACTTTTGATGATGATTAGATAAAGAGTTTAAACCTACCCTGAGTCTGTGGTTATTATATGAGTGCAAATGTTATTGGTTACCTAATTTCATCTAACTCCTTGATCCATTGTGGTCATAGGTACTAAGTGACGAGGATTGGTAAGTCCATGGTTTAGGAATTAGTGGAAATAAAATAAACTGGTAGTAGAGTGTGGGTTACCTGACTAAGTAAATGTGTATTTTTGAATTATGGGCCCAGGTGAGTATTGGTAAAATTATAGTCGGGTGACCTGCGTGCTCTATCAAAAGAAACAAAGGCACTATTTGTAGGTACTATATATCCAGGATGAAGGTGCTGCTAATACAGGACACAACCCGAAAGATACTGCGATTTGCCTGGCTCATTCATTAGGCAACACAGACATTTGGTGTAAAACTCGGCAAAAAAATCTTTCATGTGTGACTCAGAACTCTGGTTCGCCTTCAAAGTACACATGATAAGGCAGCAAACATTTCACTAACGATTCTGTGTATGATACTTCTTATATAAAAGGGCCAAACTTAGGTATATCTGCCAATTATTGGTGTTGATGGAAAATGACTAATTGTATATTTTGTATTTGATAATTCCCAAAAAAGAGTTGGGTCCTGAAAGGAAATTGAGAAAATGTGGAAGTACTGAGTACCTTGCACGCGTTCATGGGTAATTGTCAGATACATCACAGAATGTGCAAGCTGGAAGCCTCAAGTGTACTCATGGCATGTCCCTCAGACAGTCCTCTATACTGTGAGCATGAAGTTTGCAGAAATTCCTACCAGGGTCAGGCATTGTGTACAAGTTGACTGGGGGAGAGCTGAAGTACAAAAAAGCGTCTTGAGAAAGCAGTTTTAGAAACACATTTGCATAGGTTTTCCTTTGCAGATATGCCAATAATAAGGAATATGAATACCTATAGTTAAGAAGTCTTTGTCAGGGAATTAGGACTAAACAAGCAGCGGTTAAGCCTCAAAACATTTAATGCAGCAGCCAATTGGGCATTTGTGTTATTGAGTTAATGGTCAGCCCATGCCGGATACTTGCAAGTGAGGACATAACATGAAATCAGAGATATCACCTTTCTAGACACTCCCGACCTATTGCAAATCCATCCAGAATTGTTTGAGTCTCCAAAACATGCTTTAATTATACACACAACTGATGTTTGCATCCTTCGCATGCCTCGCCCTTTGTCATTTTATTATCATGCCCGCTCTCCAGAAAATATGGTGCATAATCAAGCTGTCTTTCATTTTATTTTATTTTTTAATTGGAATTTTTATTTTTTATGCAAGGAACAGAAGGTGGTACCAGAGTAAAGTAAATGTATCAAAACAGCATCAGAAAGAAGGCAAGATTCTACAGAGTTCATCATCGGGAAAAAAGAAGATGAAACAGGTAATAAACAAAAGATTTAAAAAAATAAGAAAATGGTGATGCATTAATAAATAGATATACAATAATAACAATACAGAAAAACAGATACTGGCAAGAGAACCGGGCTCGTCTATGATTTGTTAAATCATTAAATCCAATCTGCTCTAGGGGCACATATTTTTAACCCTCTTTTCCTCTTTCAACTATTCTTGGTTTTATAGATTGCAGACTCTAGATTGTACATAGCCAAAAGCTGAGCCCTCCAAGAAGAAAATAGCCGAGGATCTAGAGAGATCCAATCCTTGGTAATGCAGGCACACAGGATAGCCATACAGATAAAAGGAAAAGACGCCTTTGATTTAGATCTGTTTTGTACATTAGATTCAACTCCCAGCAATAACAACTCCCTGGTAATACACACTGGAGAACCCAATACTTCTTCCAGAGAATGTTGAATTGACAATAAAAAAATCTATCAATTTGGGACAGGAATAGAACATATGCAGAGCATCTGCTGCAAAAAGGCTACATCTGCTACAATTAGCTCCAACTCCAGTACTCCATTTAAAAAATTTTCGGGAAGTATAATATAAATCGTACAAGGCGATGTAATGTTGTGCACGCATCCTACCTGCAATCAAGATCTCGTTTGCTAGGACTATAGAAACATTTAAATCAATTCCCTCTGTATCTAAATTCCTAATCCATTTATCCTGACACTGATCTATATCGTCTGGTAATATCTGTATTAAATTAGAATAGAAAAAACCTAACGACATTTTTTTTCCCATCCCCTCAATTAAAGGAAATTTCCTGAGCTGAGTAAAATTTCGCCCTAATGTATTATAGAAACTGCGGATTTGCAAGTATTTAAAAAAATCCTGCTTAGGTAAACCATATTTAAACTGTAGATCTGTAAAATACAAGAGTTGTGAATCTAGCAATAGATCCCCCAAACACCAAATCCCTTTCTGGCGCCACTTCATTGTTGTTTGGTCACGGAAAATAATTGGAAAAATACCAGCCGCTTCGAAGGGAGTACAACAATTGACATTAAGTAATCCTAAATGCAGCTTAAACCGTCTCAAAATTGAGTGTGCTGTTTTCAAAATGTTAAACTTCATTTTTTTATAGTAACTTGGCTCCACAATTTTCAGAAAACAACTATTGGCTTCTTCACCTATCCCGATTTTATCTATTGAAGGGTTATGACAAGATAATAACCTGGCTTTCTCCCCGACTATTAAGGGGGAAATAAATTGCAGCACTGCAGCCCAGTAGTAAAATATAAAATAGGGTACACCCCAGCCCCCTCTGGGTCTGGGGAGTACCATCTTTTTATAGGCCCTTCTATTCCATTTATAGACCCATAAAAATCTGGAAATAATATTTTCAAGCCTTTTAGAACAGGTTAATGGAAATTCTAAAGGGACGGCTCTAAATAAATAAATACATTTAGGGAGCACCAACATCTTTAAAACATTCGATCTTCCATAGAGCGGAAGATGAAGATGGTTAAGTCGCTCTAGAGTAGAGTTAACTTTATCCGAGACTGGATTCATATTAATTTCAGGAATCTAACCGATTGGTGACGTAATCTTGATCCCAAGATAGGTTGCCTCCAATACCATAACAATGTCCCGCGGGAGATTACCCCCAACATAAAGAATCTGTGTCTTAGTTAAATTTAACTTATACCCAGAAAAGGAACCAAAGTGGGATGTGAGATCTTCAATTGTTGAGAGGGCCAGAGGCAGATCGGTAGTCACGACAACAATATCATCTGCGTAAGCAAGAGCTCTATATTCAATGTTACATACTTTCAATGGTTTGATATTTATTGATCGATTCAATTTCAAAAGAAAAAAATGAATATATATAGCAAACAATAAAGGTGAGCTGGGACAACCTTGTCTTGTGCCACATAAAATCGGAAAGGGCTCAGACTCTTTACCCACCAAGCGAATTGATGCCATGGGAGATTGATATAAAGATTTTATTGCTTGGAGGATTCCAGGTCCGAATCCTTTCGAGCGTAGTACCTCCCATAGGTAAGACCAGGCCACCCTGTCAAATGCCTTCTCGGCATCCAACAGGGTGACACCTATAGGAGTCTTCGTAGCCTCAGACCAGTCGATTAGGGCAATGACACGTCGCACGTGGTCGGTTGTGTCTTGGCCAGGTATAAAGCTGTGTTGTAAAGGTGACACTAAGGTGGAAATAATCCTAGAGAGGCGAGTGGCTAAGATTTTAGAATAGACCTCGCTATCCACATTAATTAATGAAATTGGCCTATAAGAAGACGGTGAGAGTGGAGGTTTGTCTTTTTTTAAAAACACTGTTATTGTTGATTTTCGCCAGGAACTCGGGGGAAATACCTTTTGTGTGTTCAGGCACAGCTCCAGAAATTGTTCCTTTAGAACCGCAAAAAAGGAATGAAAAATCCCATTTGGGCCTACTACCTTCACTACCGCTAATGATAGGATTGCTGCCTCAATTTCCTCTAGAGTAAAGTCAGCCTCTAGTTCTTCCCTCTGAGTCAAAGTAAGCTTAGAAAACTACTGGACCCCCAAGAATTCCACAAGCCTCTCTGTTATTTCAGTGGGATCCTCATTTGAATAGAGTTGACTATAAAACTTATTAAAGATTCCCAAAACTTCCACAGGATCTGTATATATTTGTCCTTGTGGATCTTGGATCGCTTCCACTCTCCTAGCCACCTCCCTCTGCCTGAGCCTTTTGGCTAATAACCATCCAGAGTGTTCTCCCACCTCAAATAAATCAGCACGATGTACCGATATTTGTGCCGCTAATTTATCTGCATAGTTTTGATATATTTTTGTTTTTTGAATAGCGAGGCCTGCAGCCTTCCGTTCATATTCTTGACTAGTGCTAGCAGTCTTTAAGAACCCAATCTCTAAACCACGCAGTTTACTCAACTCCTTGTCTTGCTCTATCCTTGTCCTACGTTGCTTATTTATGGAAAAGCTAAGTGTCTCGCCCTGGACACCAGCGTTAAACGCATCCCAAACCCTGCTCACTGGAGCAGAGCCAGCATTAAACTCAAAGAACTCGGGTATCCATTTAACCATATGTTCTAAATAGGCCTGATCGACCAAATGCTGACGCTCAAATGTCCAGACTTTTCTACTTGGTCCAGACAATCTTTCAATTTCAAGTTTCAAGATAATTGGATTAGGGTCAGATATTATTTTAGGAAAAATATAAATTTTAGCATTAGTTAACAATTCAGGAGAGGCAAAAAAATTATCAATGCACACATGTTTTTGATGTGGAGCAGAGTAGAATGTGTACCCAGGGTCTTCTGGGTTTTTTAACCACCAAGCGTCCACTAGTCCAAACTCTCTAGGAAGACCCTTAGTAGCTTTAAAAACCTTATTTTTTTAACCTACATAGCAAGTGTTATTTCGGATGTCGAAGTCTCCACGTGTGTGTAAATTAAAATCTCCACAAAGGATTAGGGGTGACGCCCAAGATGCCAATTCAATGCTAATGTCATTGAGCATATCAAGATCGTCCATATTGGTACCATATAAGGAGCATATTGTAACTAAAAAACTATCGATCCTGAGCTCAATAATCACCCACCGCCCATGTTGATCTGCCTTCACCCGTTTACACTCACCCCATCTGTATTTCTTTAAAATAGCAACTTCTCCTGTTGTTGATACCTGTCGTGTGCATGACAGAAGTTCATATCCCAACTCTCTCAACCAAGCCCTGTTATTCCAAACTTAGGGCCCGATTCAAAGAATGAACTTAAGACTCAATCCTAAACTTACTACTGTTTTGGTATTCACAGATTGCACTTACTACTTTTGGTATTCACAGAATGAACTTACTACTTTTGGCATTCACAGAATGCACTTACTAATTTTGGTATTCACAGAATGAACTTACTCATTTCAGTATTCACAGAAGTTAGGACTCCTAACTTTAGGACTGCTAAATGCCTTCTGTGAATACCGAAAGTCTTAAAATTAGGATTTTTCTCAATTTAGTAGTAGTAAAGTTAGGACTCCTAACTTTAGGACTCCTACATACCTTCTGTGAATACCGAAAGTCCTAAAATTACGATTTTTCTCAATTTAGTAGTAGTAAAGTTAGGACTACTAACTTTAGGACTCCTAAATGCCTTCTGTGAATACCGAAAGTCTTATAATTAGGATTTTCTCAATTTAGTAGTAGTAAAGTTAGGACTCCTAACTTTAGGACTCCTAAATGCCTTCTGTGAATACCGAAAGTCCTAAAAGTACGATTTTTCTCAATTTAGTAGTAGTAAAGTTAGCACTACTAACTTTAGGACTAATAAATGCCTTCTGTGAATACCAAAAGTCTTAAAATTTGGATTTTTCTCAATTTAGTAGTAGTAAAGTTAGGACTCCTTACTTTACTACTACTAAATTGAGAAAAATCCTAATTTTAAGACTTGGCTGAGTGATGATGTGGTGATGCAGAGGGCAGAAAGGCACAAAAAGCAGTCTAACAAAGGGCAGAAGAGCAGAAAAACAAGGGAAAAACGAGTCTAATGGAGGGCAGAAGGGCACAAAAAAAACAGTCTAACAGAGGACAGAAGGGCAAAAAAACAAGGGAAAAACGAGTCTAACAGAGGGCAGAAGGGCACAAAAAACGAGTCTAACAGGGGGCAGAAAGGCACTAAAAACGAGTCTAACAGAGGGCAGAAGGGCAGAAAAGACGAGTCTAACAGGGGGCAGAAGGGCACAAAAAATGAGTTTAACAGAGGGCAGAAGGGCACAAAAATGAGTCTAACAGAGGGCAGAAGGGCAGAAAAACAAGGGAAGAAAGAGTCTAACAGAGGGCAGAAGGGCACAAAAAATGAGTCTAACAGGGGGCAGAAGGGCACAAAAAATGAGTTTAACAGAGGGCAGAAGGGCACAAAAACGAGTCTAACAGGGGGCAGAATGAATCCCGCCCTGCATGTTTGTCCACAAAGATGTCACCGTTTTTTGCAATACCTCTACTCAACTGGAGTACTTTCTACTGTCTAATCAGTAAGTGCTCCCTCGTTGGCTAAACGTATAGGGGCGGATTTACAATAACTGGTGCATCCCCAGGGATGCGCCAGTTATTGTGCGCCGTAGCTCCGCCACCCATGGTCCGCCGCATTTACAATGCCGCGCACCATGTGGCAAAAACGGCACAGATGCGTCAGGCATCTGTGCCGTAAAAGCAGCGCATTGCAGGAGCTGCGTCGCAAGCGCGACACAGCTCCAGCAATGCTCTGGGGGCCCTATCTCCCCAATGCTGCGTCAAGCCTTGCGCCTGCTTCAAGCAGGCGCAGGGTTTTGACGAAGCATTGGCCTAAAAGTGACTGAGTGAAATCTTGTAGATTTCACTTAGCCACTTTTAGGAGGCGTTCCTGCGCAGGAACGCCCTCCCCTGCGCCGGAACGCCTCCTGATGGCGCAGGGCTTTACAACGTGATGCATCTCTAAGATGTGTCACGTTGTTTTTTTTTAAATAATGTTTTTATGAAACAAAAGAAAACATACATTAACATTCTGTGCACGCCGGGTGAGTTACATAGCATGAGGGTTTTTCGTCGCGTCACAGGATACATTACAGTAAAAATCACAGTTAGGACAATGAGGAGTCAGACATTTCCAATGTGGGTACGATTGTCGGTGGTTCGCAAAGGCCACCCCTGTATGTATTCCAGAGCCCCCAGACCTTCCCTCACTTGCCAGGGCAACCCCTGGCTACATACACATTCTTTTCACGCATCATGCACCAATCCAGGTCCTCAGACCACTTGGTGAGGTTTGGAGCCCGAGTGGCCCCCCCACAGTTGTGCTATATTCCATTTTGCCACCATACATGCCAGGGTACCCACTGCTTCTGTGAAGAGTTCAGGTCAGTTGGCTCCCACACATTCAACAAGCATCTACGGGCTCCTAGAGGAATATCTATTCCCATCACCTCTGTCATTACCTCATGGATCTTAAGCCAATACACACTTACTAAGCATGGGCGGAAAATCCGTTTCGCTCGCGGATTTTGCAGATTTTCGGTAAATTCGCAATCCGCGAGATTTGCGAATCACCCGCAAAATCCGCAAATCCGCGAGCAGCTGATTTTGCTCGCACTGTTCGCGTGAGTTCGCGGCTTCCCAGTACAACTTCGCGCCCCGCGAATAAGCGCTAAATTGCAGAAATACGATCTTAGCAAAACTGAAACTACTTACCAGGTTCAAAAGTTCAGGCTCATCATTAGTAGCCATTTCCTGTAGTGCTTCCTGAGGGGCCCCTCCAGAGTTCAGTTGCCTACTTGCAACTATTATGTGACCCTGCTCTGAACCTCAGAATAGTTACACATATGCCACAAAGGTCCTGAATTACAGCTAAGGGAGACAGGCAGGAGCCAGGCTGGAAGTTCAAATCCATTAATCAGCCCCTAATTCATTATTGTCAGTTGTGGCAGGGCAGGTGTTGTAACTAATTTTGCAACAATGAAAGCACTTAGCAAGTGCAAAAGATCACTAATCAGGAAGCACTAAGGAAGCAGGTGCCAGCTAAAAAAATATTCTGTGACACATTAATCAGCCCCAAATTAATTCAGGTCACTTGAGGCAGGGAAGGTGTGCTTTGCTTTGCCACAATAATGTACACTGACTGGACAACCAGAGGGTGCTGTGATGAAACAGAGGGTGGCATGGGTGGGCCAGAGGGTGGCATGAGTAGTCAGAGAGTGGCAGTGGTGACAGAGAGTGGCAGTGATGAAGAAGAGTGTCCCAAACAGGCTGGACACGTAGAAACAACAAGTTCGCAAAACTTGCGAGCCGACAGGTAAGTTCGCGTTTGCGAAATTGTACAAAACCCTCGCGAACTGGCAGAAACCCGCGCGAACACACAAAAAAAAATCCGCAAATTCGCGAGAATTCGCGGATTTTGCGAATTGCGAGTTCGCAAATCCGCAAAATTCACGAACGCGAGATTCGCAAAATTCGCCCATGCTTAACACTTAGATACTCACAGTGCCACAGTACATGGAGGAAGGTTCCCAGCTCACCGCAACCTCTCCTACAATCACCACTCTTTCCCCGCCCCATCTTCACCAATCGAGGCCCAGTGATGTAGATCCGGTGTAAGATTTTTAATTGAATGAATGAATGAATGAAATTATTTGTAGAGCGCACTGTGGCCAAAACGGCTTCCTGGCGCTGAGAGCTCTAAAGAACAGAACAGACAGGGCCAGGAGGTTTAGCGGGGGTAGGCCAGGGCAAACAGGAAAGTTTTCAGCGCTTTACGGAAGTGTGAAAAAATAGGGATCGAACGCATAGAAAGAGGAAGGGAGTTCCAGAACCGGGGAGCAAGAACAGAAAATCGGGTTCCACCAGTGCGAGATTTGAACCAACCGGAGTCTCATCTGGATGGCTACCACCTTTAGGGAGGAAACAGCTTCAACCCAATCTTCATCATCCAATATCAGACCATCCTCGCCCCACTTTTCACGTAGCCTCCTTAAAGGATCATCCATGTGATTTAGGAGCTTCCTATATATTAGGGAAACAGTTTTTTTCTGGGAGGTGGCCATCGAGCACCCGGTCTTCAAGAGGCAATGCCTCAGGGGGCACCTCACCCCTCGGGACTCGGGCCATCAGAGCATGTCGAACCTGGCGGAAGCGGAAGTGCTCACTATCATTCAGTTCATAATTTGCTGCGTCACGTTGTTAATACCCAGCACCATGGCGCATCTTTTGTGCTGCCGCTGCATCACAAAAGTGACGCACCTGCCCCCATAGTGCTTTTACTACACTGTAGCTGCGTAAAGGGCCAGAAGATGTGTCTCCAGTGACCATGTGTGCCTGTGCCTGTGCTACAGGCACACATGGTCACTGGAGACACGTTTTCTGGCCCTTTACACAGCTGCAGTGTAGTAAAAGCACTATACATTTACGGTACCTAATGAGGGAGCACTTACTGGATTAGCCAGTAGAGAGTACTCCAGGGCAAATTGCAAAACAATCCACGATTTCGCGGGAAAATTTGCGAATTCGCAAATTTCGCCCATGCTTACTTTAGGTCATAGGTCTTGACGAAAGCCATTAGACTTAATAATCTGACTGAAACATGTAGATCTCACAGGATATTGGAGACATAATTTCATCCCCACATATATCCGCTCTCTCTTTATAACACTGCCAAGGGCCCATTATTAAATTTCTCTACTTCTTCGGGACCCACTTGACAGTTTTTAAACCCACGCTTACCCACTTCACTGCACTCTCACCTCACAAAAACCTGCTCCGCTGTAGTCAGGCGTCGCAACACAACCAAGGTGCACTCGGCACCTTGGGTGGGACCCGATGATGAAGCATGTCACCAACTAGGTTGGGTGGGTGAGGGTCTTCATAAAAAAACAAGTGTTTTATCTCCCAGACATAGGTCTCTAGCTCCTACCCAATAGCTAGCTCTCATTCATATTTAATATATTTTAACAGCCAGGGATTTCCTGAGGAGTGAGTGTTTCCGTGAGAAAAAAATACTAAATTATTCTACTCACCATATGTCCGCCTCTGCAGTCCAAAAACACCCCTCCCACTCTAATGGGGTTCCTTGCCAGAAGTGAACATGTACAACGCATGTTATTTCACACTAAAAGGTCACATGGACCCATTGCTAAGAATCCCAATCGGAAAGAACCAAATATTTCTTTTTCCTTTTGTGACTTAGATAAATGTTAAAGTGCTCTATAATGGTAATTTCCATGATTCCTGCAATTCATTCTTTTTCCATGGCAGAAGAATGAGTAAATCTGCTTATTCTGGACACTGCTCTCATGAGTCCTTGGCAGCCTATATATTGTACTATTTCATAGGTCTCACATACCGTTCCCTCCTGAAGGTCATTGAAGCCCTCGACATTCGCTCTAGTAGGTGTATGAATGTATGTATGGATATATGCATGCAGCCAACTGCATTTTCAGTAGTGGCATGTTGCAGCCTTTAGATGACTGTACATGGGCATCAGGGATTTCATAATGTCCTGTGCCAGACAAATAATAATCAAACATGGCGTCAGAAGGAACAGGAGCTGTACTTCCTTGTGGTTATCGATTGCATATGTGACCTTCATAAACCCTCCCACCCGCATCACCTCCCCCTCTATCCTTTCCCAGGTGTTGGTGATGACATCAGAGACCTTGCGCAGATGTTCCCTCCCTCCTCCTCTGGTCAGCTTACCAAGAACTAACAGTGAGCTTAAAGCTCACCCATTGCTTACCATTTGATGACTATGTTTTCACTCTCATTTGCTTGCTTCTTATTTGATGTCTTGGCTTGGTCATCTTGTGTTTGTACCTGCCCTGAAGCACAGACTCTTTACTCGTGTCCTTCCACTGCTCACGTTTATTGAACACATTTCTTCTTTTTGCTTATTCACTCCATGAGAGTGCATGTATTTCCCAGTAGTCTCCCTCATGTGCTTCTCTACTCCTGCGAGACATGTTGTGTCTCACCCATGTGTTTCTCTCCCCTGCGCTCCGTGTTGCTGTATCTGACTTGTCTTTTCTCCCTTTTCCCTGTGTTGCTCTCCCTTGAGTGAAGCTTTTACCTACTGCCCTGTCCATGCCCCCACAGACTTCTCTGTTGCCCTCCACCTCCACCTCCACAATCCAGTTTGTTTTATTTAACATTATATTGTAACATTTGTTTTAGAGAGAGCCAGCAAATTGCTGGCGGTCCATTGCTTTCGAAATAAAATAGACGTGATGCATGTCTAAAAAATTAAATGACCACTAGTGGCTGTGTCACTGTTTCTTATTTTTTTTTTTTTACTTTTGTTCATGCTGTACAGCAGATGCTCTACAGAATGAGCAAAGTCTAAACATAGGCAATAGGCCTATTAGCTTTGCCAGTGTTTGTTACAAATTGACCTTTTGGCTTTGTGAGGGGATTAACAAGACTGTAGACTACAGGGTAGAAAGTTAGCAGAACACATCACTGGACTGCCAGAGAGTGTTTCCCTTGCTACATGCATGACAAAGTCATCATAATGCAGGGATCTCTTTCCTGCAAATAGGTGCTTTGCCAAATTTCTAAGGAAGCCCCTTGTTCCCCGAACATGAGTTGAAGTTGTTCTTAATGTCGGTTATGCCAATTACTAAAATGTGGCGGTGACTAGGAAGTAATCCCAATATCTCTTGTGGTGCAAGTGGGGAAATGTTTTCCAAATTCCGGATTTTTGACAGAGTCGAATCCTACTATTTACCGAACAATTTTTAAAGAAGTGTCTAAAATGCTACAAGTTTCACAACACGCTGAGATAGTCTAAACACGTAATTTAGCATTATTCCTTGCTATGGACATCAATAAGGTATGGCTAGACTTTGTAAAATCTACCATTTCTCTTACTACCCCTGCTCTCAGACGTCAAGAAGACAGGAACAGGAACAGAAAATAAAAACAACGCTCTAGTAGCTGTATTTACTTTGTCTAGTTTTCCCTCCTTGACTTTCTATATAACATCATTTGCAAAAAAGAGATTGCTGAATGTCTCAAAGTGGGGAAACTGGTCAACCCATTGATATAATCGGTGGTGGTCACAGCATTCATGATTCATGATTTAACTGCCACTACCTCTGGCATTTTGCTGAATTTTGTTCACTTTTGCTTTCTGTATACTTCAATATTTTCTTTCCAGTCTCTTCCAAGTAGGTTCTTAGCCATTCAGTTGGCTGAGAAGCAACTTGGGAGCACCAGGTTTGGAGCAGCACAGTTTTCACAATCTCACGCTGTATAGTAAGGGAAGCTATGCACTAGGTTAGAACTACTTGACAGGCCCAGTAAAAAGAGATACCACTCAGGCTGCAGAGACCTTATAGCTATAGGCAACAGAAGTGCATTAGGTAACACCAATGTTACAGGCTTAGACCTCAGATAGCAATAGTGGAGTGGTGTGGCTCACTGGTTAGAGGCGGCAGACCCGGACGGCGCGGGACCAGGGTTCAATTCCTGACGCAGCAGGGTCGTGGACCAGGGTCAGCGGACTCGATAATTCTCATCTTGGTGTCTACTCTAACCAGGGATCACACTCGGCAACTCTGGGCATTAGCTTGTCTCATCTCCACAACGGCCCCCTACATACGCCGGGGATGCCTGGTTTCACCTTGGAGATACCCAGTAGGGACCATCTCACAGGGAAAGCCAGGACGGGTTCCCCAGCGGTCTACTGCGCAGAGATACTCCTTCAGGAGTCGATTCTAGCGCATTACAAACCCACAATTAATTAATTAATTAAAATCAATTAATAGTCATAATAATGCCATAAAAGTTAGACCAATATAATGATAAATTGCCTTCATCTGAGTCAAGAATTAAGACCATCATCAGCAAGTGCCACATGACACCAGGGGAGCTGATGTGGCGTAGCGGCCAGAACTGCTGACTTTGAAGCTAGGGAACTAGGTTTGCGTCTTGGTGTCGGCTCAACATCATCAGATTTTGGGCATATCACTTAATCTCCACATGCCTATAATAACAAGCCTTTGCAATGCAATAGATCTTGCATTACTGAAAGTTTGCGCTATTGGCATTGCTAATAATAAAGCAATGCCAATAAATCAAACTTTTAGTAATGCGAGACCTATTGCATTGCAAAGGCTTGTTTTTTCTTCAAATTGCCCACGTGTCAATGTATGTGCGCTTGTGTGTGTTTGTTTTTCCCATCTTTGGTGCACTACAGACTAAGAGGGGCGAGCACACTTTATTCCGCGAAACTGTAAACCACTTGTGACTTTGGAATATGAAACGATTATGTAAACAGTCCCTAAAGGGAAAAAATGGTAGCTACCATGACCTCGTGAATATTTATTCTGGATCACCTACATGGCAGCCCGTTTGCTGCCCTCGAGGAACAGCCTGGGCTTTTACCCAAAAAGAAGTTCATGTCAAAACACAGCTGCTAGTTTGCAAACCCCTCGACTCCCGGCTCTATCTTCACGACACTGCTGGTTTTTCCATGGCCCCAAACACTAGCAATGCTCTGAACAAGGTCGATAGGCAGACCTACCTCTTAGAGCCTTAAGCGGATACTAACAAGACTGGAGACATTTAAAGTGCAGTCAAATTTTAAACTTGTAAAATGAACAAAATAGGCAATGATTTAATGATTTTTTAGAGGTTAAAAAAGAGGCAATGGTTTAATGTTTCTCCCCCAAAGGCAAAGTGTTTTTTATTGAGAGGATATTTGCTGATTTTCCACCTGAGACGTTGAAATTACATTTTCGAAGCCTGCGCCCAGAGCTGAAAATACAAAATTGAATTGTAGGTTGCACAGTACGCGTTTCATAGTGTGAAAGAGAGGACGTTAAAAGCACTTTCTTCGGAGAGCTATTGATTCTTTAGTAGATTGAGTTGCAGCCAGCGGCGATCCAACTCAATCTGTTGTTTTTTGCGTCATGTTGACCTCCTAGGGCCAGAGGTGGAAAACAAATCGGCCACCAATACAATACTGGCACTCTACATTTCAACCACGAGCCAACGTTATTATTGCAATATTTTATATTTGACTGGTGAAAAATTCCATTATTCAATTACCATAACCTACACAGTACTCCTTAAAGAAGCAACAAGCATCTTGAAAATAAACTGTACTACATCATTCAAGCTTGAATGTGTGAGAAAGCATATTTGGGGTGTGAGTTGATCCTCGGCGCTCAGGTTTCCCATCAAAATATCAAGACTCAAGAGCCCACAAACTACGGCTCATACAGAAACACATTTATGAGTATTGAAGTAGTGTTACAGGAGTACTCTTTTATGTACTTTGATACGCCTTTGTGAATCATCTCTGAAACGTACAACTCCCCATTAGCAAAACTTCAAAGTGTGGACAGTCCTTTCTGTTTGTACTAAATGTATATGAATGCCCCCAGAACAGTCTTAATTTCTGCCCATTTTAGATAATTTGGGGCCAAGTCACAAAGGCATGTAAGAGTTTGTAAAAGAGAACTACAGGAGTATTAATTTACATGCTCGAAAAAGCCTTTATGAATAGGTTCAAAAGATGACAGATTTCTATCCATTTAATCAGGAAATTGGGCGCAATAATTTCCTCTAAAATTCAGTTTTGACCTTCAAAATGGAGTGAGCATAATATGCAGATTTGATGCTTTCTAAAGAAATCTATGTCACAGTATTTACTGGACTTTTTTTCGGGTATGTTCAGGCAGGTTTGGCTTGTAAGGTTTTGGTACCTGGTAATAACGCCTTGCGATATGCTTCCTAGAACTTGGATTTTCAGTCCCTGCATAACCAGGCATTTGCATCAGAGTTAACTACATTATTTGATACTTTTGGCCATTTTGTAACTTTAAATTGGCTGTTATATTTAAAATACTTTTTGTATGGAATCTGTGCGTTCTAGATGTCCTTTTCTATATTTCTTATGATGCATTGTGGCATGATGCACAAATTATAAAAACAGATTTAAATATAAGCATTACAACTTTAAGTAAAATGCTGACAACAATGTTTCTTTTTAGAATAGATGCTCAATATCTCTTAATGCGGTACAAAAGGGGGTGGTGATGGACGGAGCATCTGAATCAATCAAACACTCACACCCAATCAAAAGATCTGGGTTTAATCCATCACCGTTCTTTAGCCCACTCTGCCACCCCAGTTCAGACATGGCTATATGCAAATCAGTCTGACCCTGTGCCTCATGGGAACAGTCCAGCCCGAACTGCCAAGCCATGTCTTCCCTGGACCGGAACCAAGCTTCCGAGGACCGGTTTCTGGCATTCCAGCCGTCTTCAGCCCGGCTTGCTTGAATCCAGTGGCAAAGTGAACAAGGGACGGCAGAGTGGGCTAAAGAACGGTGATGGATTAAACCCAGATCTTTTCACTGGGTGTGAGTGTTTGATTGATTCAGATGCTTCGTCTATCACCACCCCCTTTTGTACCCCTTTTGGCCACCATAAGTGTGGCAGGGTATGCTCAGACGTGAGTCCCTTGCTCACTTTGCCACTGGGTTCAAGCAAGCCGGACTGAAGACGGCTGGAATGCCAGAAACCGGTCCTCGGAAGCTTGTTTCCGGTCCAGGGAAGACATGGCTTGGCAGTTCGGGTTGGACTGTTCCCATGAGGCACAGGGTCAGACTGATTTGCATATAGCCATGTCTGAACTGGGGCGGCAGAGTGGGCTAAAGAACGGTGATGGATTAAACCCAGATCTTTTCACTGGGTGTGAGTGTTTGATTGATTCAGATGCTCCGTCCATCACCACCCCCTTTTATGCCGCTTTTGGCTACCATAAGTGTGGCAGTGTATGCTCAGACGTGAGTCCCTTGCTCTCTTTGCCACTGGATTCAATCAAGCCGGGCTGAGGACGGCTGGAATGCCAGAAACCGGTCCTCGGAAGCTTGTTTCCGGTCCAGGGAAGACATGGCTTGGCAGTTCGGGCTGGACTGTTCCCATGAGGCACAGGGTCAGACTGATTTGCATATAGCCAGGTCTGAACTGGGGCGGCAGAGTGGGCTAAAGTACAGTGATGGATTAAACCCAGCTCTTTTCACTGGGTGTGAGTGTTTGATTGATTTAGATGCTCCGTCCATAACCACCCCCTTTTGTACCGCTTTTGGCCACCATAAGTGTGGCAGGGTATGCTCAGACGTGAGTCCCTTGCTCACTTTGCCACTGGATTCAAGCAAGCCGGGCTGAAGACGGCTGGAATGCCAGAAACCGGTCCTCGGAAGCTTGTTTCCGTTCCAGGGAAGACATGGCTTGGCAGTTCGGGCTGGACTGTTCCCATGAGGCACAGGGTCAGACTGATTTGCATATAGCCATGTCTGAACTGGGGCGGCAGAGTGGGCTAAAGAACGGTGATGGATTAAACCCAGATCTTTTCACTGGGTGTGAGTGTTTGATTAATTCAGATGCTCCGTCTATCACCACCCCCTTTTGTACAGCTTTTGGCCACCATAAAAGTGGCAGGGTATGCTCAGACGTGAGTCCCTTGCTCACTTTGCCACTGGATTCCAGCAAGCCGGGCTGAAGACGGCTGGAATGCCAGAAACCGGTCCTCGGAAGCTTGTTTCCGGGCCAGGGAAGACATGGCTTGGCAGTTCGGGCTGAACTGTTCCCATGAGGCACAGGGTCAGACTGATTTGCATATAGCCATGTCTGAACTGGGGGGGCAGAGTGGGCTAAAGAACGGTGATGGATTAAACCCAGATCTTTCACTGGGTGTGAGTGTTTGATTGATTCAGATGCTCCGTCCATCACCACCCCCTTTTGTACCGCTTTTGGCCACCATAAGTGTGGCAGGGTATGCTCAGACGTGAGTCCCTTGCTCACTCTCCCACTGGATTCAAGCAAGCCGGGCTGAAGACAGCTGGAATGCCAGAAACCGGTCCTCGGAAGCTTGTTTCCAGTCCAGGGAAGACATGGCTTGGCAGTTCGGGCTGGACTGTTCCCATGAGGCACAGGGTCAGACTGATTTGCATAAAGCCATGTCTGAACTGGGGCGGCAGAGTGGGCTAAAGAACGGTAATGGATTAAACCCAGATCTTTTCACTGGTTGTGAGTGTTTGATTGCTTCAGATGCTCCGTCCATCACCACCCCCTTTTGTACCGCTTTTGGCCACCATAAGTGTGGCAGGGTATGCTCAGACGTGAGTCCCTTGCTCACTTTGCCACTGGATTCAAGCAAGCTAGGCTGAAGACGGCTGGAATGCAAGAAAACGTACTCGGAAGCTTGTTTCCGGTCCAGGGAAGACATGGCTTGGCAGTTCGGGCTGGACTGTTCCCATGAGGCACAGGGTCAGACTGATTTGCATATGGCCATGTCTGAACTGGGGCGGCAGAGTGGGCTAAAGAATGGTGATGGATTAAACCCAGATCTTTTCACTGGGTGTGAGTGTTTGATTGATTCAGATGCTCCGTCCATCACCACCCCCTTTTGTACCGCTTTTGGCCACCATAATTGTGGCAGGGTATGCTCAGACGTGAGTGCCTTGCTCACTTTGCCACTGGATTCAAGCAAGCCGGGCTGAAGACGGCTGGAATGCCAGAAACCGGTCCTCGGAAGCTTGTTTCCGGTCCAGGGAAGACATGGCTTGGCAGTTCGGGCTGGACTGTTCCCATGAGACACAGGGTCAGACTGATTTGCATATAGCCATGTCTGAACTGGGGCGGCAGAGTGGGCTAAAGAACGGTGATGCATTAAACCCAGATCTTTTCACTGGGTGTGAGTGTTTGATTGATTTAGATGCTCCGTCCATCACCACCCCTTTTTGTACCGCTTTTGGCAACCATAAGTGTGGCAGGGTATGCTCAGACGTGAGTCCCTTGCTCACTTTGCCACTGGATTTAAGCAAGCCGGGCTGAAGATGGCTGGAATGCCAGAAACCAGTCCTTGGAAGTTTGTTTCCAGTCCAGGGAAGACATGGCTTGGCAGTTCGGGCTGGACTGTTCCCATGAGGCTCAGGGTCAGACTGATTTGCATATAGCCATGTCTGAACTGGGGCGGCAGAGTGGGCTAAAGACCGGTGACGGATTAAACCCAGATCTTTTCACTGGGTGTGAGTGTTTGATTGATTCAGATGCTCCGTCCATCACCACCCCCTTTTGTACCCCTTTTGGCCACCATAAGTGTGGCAGGGTATGATCAGACGTGAGTCCCTTGCTCACTTTGCCTCTGGATTCAAGCAAGCCGGGCTGAAGACGGCTGGAATGCCAGAAACCGGTCCTCGGAAGCTTGTTTCTGGTCCAGGGAAGACATGGCTTGCCAGTTCGGGCTGGACTGTTCCCATGAGGCACAGGGTCAGACTGATTTGCATATAGCCATGTCTGAACTGGGGCGGCAGAGTGGGCTAAAGAACGGTGATGGATTAAACCCAGATCTTTTCACTGGGTGTGAGTGTTTGATTGATTCAGATGCTCTGTCCATCACCACCCCCTTTTGTACCAATATCTCCTAATGCCATTTAAATCAAATGCAAATCCATATTTAATTACATTTGAATGTTTCAATAAACATAATTCTACAACCAAAATGGATGGATGAAGAGGGGATTCTTCATGAGTGTTACCAAGTAATGAAATCAGAATTGAGGATGGAAGAAACCTGAACCACTTCTTCTTCACACTTTACTCTTTAACCAGTTGTGTGAGGACGTGAATACCCCAAGGTCCACAGATCTCTATTTTGGATGCAGAAGTTGCGGAGGCGGAATCATGCCCTAACATCAACTCTGCCCTTCCCACTTCACTCCCAGAATGGCATCTGTATCACTCCCACCATCCTTCCATGGGCCTCTTGTGTATAGCTGGTGATGTTACTGTCTCGACATGGAAATTGCGCCTGCACTCTGCATCAGAGAAGGACAACTTTACCAGTCGAGTTAAACACATGTTCAAGTGAAAACTATTGTGTTATGAGCATATGTATAATGCATGGCCAGTAGTGAGTGATTAAAGAAGCATTATAATGATTATTGACAGTCTGCGAAAATCATGTAAAAGCGGTATTGGTAAATGTTTTCATTTTTTATTGTCATTTATAGTTACCCCTAAAGAAGGGCTCTGGTAGCCTGAAATGCATTGGGTTTCAAATAAATTCTGCCTGGGCGAATTATGCATTTGTTCGTGTTTTAGTACGAGGTCCGGATGGGCACGACATTACCATGAGAAGCTTTTGGATATGGCATATATTCCTGCTTGTGGATAGAAAAGGTGTCTCTTTAAAGTGTTGACTTAAATATGGCTTTAAATAAAGGATTACATGGATTAGAAGAAGAAAGATGATGGTAAAAATGAATTGCTAGATTAGCGTAACTAAGCAGTGCGGCATTGGGGTGAGATGACGCCCCACATTAAGAAGTTGATGTCCAAATGAAGTGTCAGTTGGGCAAGACACATACCGGTGGGCACGCATTCTTGGAAAAGGAGAACGAAACAAAGAGAATATGAGGTTAAACAGTTGTGCATCCATTACCCACATAAATTGCTCAAATTATAAAAACAGGTATGAAAAATGAGCAATACAACTTTAGTAAAATGCTGAGAACAATATTTCGTTTTAGAGTAGATGCTCAATATCTCCTAATGCCATTTAAATCAAATGCAAATCAATATCTAATTACATTCCAATGTTTCAATAAACATAATTCTACAACCAAAATGGATGGATACAGAGGGGATTCTTCATGAGTGTTTCCAAGTGATGAAATCAGAATTGAGGATGGAAGAAACCTGAACCACTTCTTCTTCACAGAATGCACACTTTACTCTTTAACCAGTTGTGTGAGGTAGTGAAAACCCCAAGGTCCCCAGATCTCTATTTTGGATGCAGAAGTTGTGGAGGTGGAATCATGCCCTGACATCAACTCTGCCCTTCCCACTTCACACCACCCAGAATGTTATGTTATGTTATGTTATGTTATAAAATATTTTATTACGCGCTCTGCTACTACAAAGTATCCTGGCGCGATATGTAGGCACTAAACTGACCCAGTCCAAAAAGAAAGAAGCATAAAACTAGATACTAAGATTAAAAAGATGGGTTTTTAGCCCTTTCTTAAATCCTGCCAATGTGGTTGCTGATCGCAGAGAGAACGGCAAGGCATTCCAGGCCCGTGCTGTTTGGACTGAAATTGACTGACCGCCCAGTCTCGCATATCTGATTTTAGGCATGGACATCAGACGAAGATTGGCCGATCGAAGAGCACGATGAGGCGTGTAAAAGGAAAACCTCTTGTGCAAATATTGTGGGCCTTGCTGATGCAGGGCCCGAAAGGCCAGAACCAATGATTTAAACATAATGCGATGCGCCACAGGGAGCCAGTGAAGCTCACGAAGATGGGCACGCGCACTGGTTCTTCGAGGAAGATGGAACAGAAGTCGTACGGCCGCATTCTGTATAACCTGCATTCGCTTGACAAGGTATTTGGGGAGACCACTATAGTGATGTAAATAATTAATTTACTCTCTTAATTTCTATGCAGGTAAGTACTTAATCAATAATAACTCAATCGAAATGAAGAAAAACAGAGTCCGTGGTGTAAGAGTTTCTAAGGGTTTTATTCCTCATAAAGGAATCAGGATATCATGTTCTGACCACCACACAGGGTGTCAGAAGGGATAGATGAGCGCGCCATCGTTTATTGACAATACATAGCTTATATACTTGATTTACATCATAGTGTTCAATGTAAGAGGCGTAACAGCTGAGAGAAGACAAGATAACAGTATACACGTGGTGCTAGTACATCATCAAGAGGCGTAAACTAGGCGTGAACGAGGGTGTGTGCTAGAAACGTCACTGATAGGTGACGCAAGTGGGTGGCATCAAGGAGTGGTGCCAACAGAATGTTGCAATGTCAGCAGAAATCGGGAGCTTGGATGCGCGCGCAGCTGCATGACGTGTGATAGACGGGGTGCAGGGGACTTGACATTTACACTGACGGAAAGAGACAGGAGTCTGACATGTCAGATCAACTTGTGCTTCTATCATATCTGATATCTGATGTTTAGGAACTAAGCTATCTGGGCAGAAAGGTCTCTAGAGCAGAAGCTATTCTATACTTGCTGTGAGTGCGTGTATAAGCGCCTGAATGTCTGTATGAGAAGCGTGGGGGCATGGGGCCTTCCATGGAAGCATGGCAACAGAGGCTATGAATTACTTGCATAAAGACAGGTCGGCCCTTTAGCCCTGTAGCTGGGGAGGGATGTTTACTGAAGCTAGCAGGCTGGAATGTATCTTCGGGGAGGAAAACAGATAACTCGAAGGTTATAGTCAATCTTGGCAGGCAGCAGGCTGAGCTGAGCACGGAGGGCCGCGCTAGAAGTAAGTCAGAGTTCACGGGTACGGGGGCTGCTTGGGCAGAGGCCCTCGCAGTCAGAAGCCAGAAAAAGAGGCTCGATGGCAGAGATTCAGGGCCTACTTTCAGCCAGGCTGAAAAACGTAGGAGTACACTTCAAAAAGACGTTGGCATCGCATACTTAGGAACGGACCATCAAACCCATTCATGGTGGGTCTGAAAGAGGACAAGTTAACGTTGGACGCAAATGTATTTGCGTCTTCATAGCTGATACAGGAGGGAAGTTACATGCACCTTTAACTCGTACATGGAGTCGGTGGGGTACTTGCTAGGGAACACAACATGACCATAAAATTTATATTACCTCATTCCCTCCTTGTTCCCTACGGACCCTTCATGATATATCGATCCTCATAAATCGATCGGTTTGTTCTTGTAACATCATATGTTCGTCTTTCTTTCTTTGACTGTTTGAGAGGCAACTGGAATGCTCAATGCAGGATGTGGCACACAGTCCACATATCGCTGGCCCACACTGCAGGCATAGGCAACAACTGAATACTATAACAAGGCCAATGCCTAGGAAGGATAAGATCTTCCATCCCCAAGCTGTTAACGTAGTCCAGAACCAACCGGACCAAGTCCAGGTGCCTGGATTCTGATGTATCTGATTTGCAATTTTATGTAAACGGGTGATAGCTTGATAGACAGATGGTGCGTTTTGTGGAATGAAAACACAGCAACTTGACCCGATGACCTTACAAGCTCCACCTCTATCTGCCAAGATGACGTCAATCACAAGACGGTTTTGAAGGACAACAGTCCGTATAGCAGACTGCTCCTCTGTTAAGTTACCTAGAGCGGAGGCAGTTTCGTTCACTACTGCTTCAAGAGTTCTCGTTAATCTGCGTATTAATTTACTGTTTTGGACAGGCCCTAGGAAGAAAAAGAATCCTTTATTGAAATCAGTGTACTGTTCCCATGCCGTTTCTGTGTAGTCGACAAGGGGAATATCTCTTTTGGGTCTATTCGGTGCTAGATTCGTATTTCTATGGTAATCAGGAGGAGCTAGAAAAACAGGTGGCAGAAGGAATGCAATGTAACAGGTACCATCCCAATCTGGGGGCAAACGTATGTATGCGGTATGACCACAAACAAAGTAGGAATGACTGGTAGCTTTAAAGGACGATTTACCATGGTCACTGAACTCGACCACAGTAGTGCATTTACTATGACCTACGTGTATTGAACCTTTCTTGCTAACACATAATTCACCTGTAACTGGTAGTACTAACATATGGGGCAAAACTGGAGCAGTTTCAGATTCAACAGTGAGGATCATAAGGCTAATTGTGTAATTACCTAATCCATATACTTCATTTTCTAGATCAGTTCCTATTCGAGTGGGAAGTCCCTCTTTATCAGGATAACAGACGTCGAGCAGGACTAAGTTCAGGTTTCCCCAAACCCAGCCCCCATCGAAAACAGCAATATCAGGATCTAAAGAATTAATTATTTTAAACCATGCTCCACAGGAGCCATTGTGAGTGAATGGGTACGGAAAGAGAGGCAGAGCTCCCTTGTAATTCTGGTAGGGAGGGAGTCGGCCACATATCCAACAGTCTGTAGCATTATTTGTCTGATGGGAATGGTGTAACATACTAATGAATGTATTGTTGCGCAGCGCAAGTCTGTAAGAGAGTTCATGTGCAGGAAGTTCACTAAAAGTGTGTTCAGCAGAGACATTGTAAGCAGATTGTTCACGCCTGAAAATAGGCCAGTACATAGGAAGCAGAATGCTGGCAATAATAATTAGAATACTCAGAATAAACATGATTATTAGTGTCACTATGCAGTGACTACGAAGTGATTTGCAATATGTTCTTCTCTTTTCCTCTCTCTCTCTAACTCGATCTAGGGACATGTCAGAAACTATTTAACCGATTCACCTAGGGGAGGACTTAAACAATTAAACTGTCTGACTTGCTAGATCGAAGCTTCATTCGGTAAAGTTCTTGAGGAGTCTTTTCTCTTTTAGGCACAGTAACGTCTTGTGCTTCAACACAGTCTTTGGTGGGGGTGGACGAGTCAGAGTCCTGTTTCAGTCCGTTTTTTAGTTCATTGCATAGCTTGATGTGACTCGTGTGGACCCACCCCTTTCTCCCCTCGATTTTCACGGCGGTCCTGGTGGTAAGCAGAACGGTCTTTGGAGACTTCCAGCGGGGCTCCAGCGGACTTTTCCGGTCGAAATTCCGGACGACTACCAGGTCACCTGGACGGACCTCATGCGCCTTTACATCGGTGTTGTCAGGGAAGGCTGCGGCAACCTGTGAACGACATGATTGGAGTGCAGACATCAAGGAGGCAAGGTAATCTGTCAACATGTTACAATCAATATCAGTGATCTTTTTCGGAACGGGCGTCCCCCACATATTCGGTGGTCTGCCAAAGACCACTTCGTACGGGGATAGCCCTGATCTCGAGTGGGCGACCATTCTCATGTAGAATAGTGCCACGGGCAGGGCGACTATCCAGTCGACCCCTTTTTCCTGACAGATCTTGGCAAGACGGATCTTTAGTGTCTGATTATGCCTTTCTACAAGGCCAGCTGCTTCGGGATGTCGGACACAGTGGAACCTCCACTGATATCCTAGCAAGAGGGAAACTTGTTTCATCAACTCGGACGAGAACGGCTGTCCGTTATCTGAGTACACGACACGGGGCAAACCGTACCGTGGGAAGAATTCACGAACCAACTGTCTGGCAGTGGTCGGAGCAGTGTAGTCTGGGACTGGGTATGCTTCGGTCCAGCGGGACAGAGCACAAACAATTACAAGGACATACTTAAATCCTCTACAGCTATTCATCTGGATATAATCCATCTGGAGGACTTCAAAA
The DNA here is from genome assembly GCF_964263255.1 of Lissotriton vulgaris. NCBI lineage: Eukaryota > Metazoa > Chordata > Amphibia > Caudata > Salamandridae > Lissotriton > Lissotriton vulgaris. The sequence continues at coordinate 481,303,791 of NC_141689.1, forward strand.
GGGTGATCGGGAGGATGGAATCCACCTTGCTCAACAGGGACGCTTTTACCTGGATTGAACTGACAACAGATCATGCAAGTACGCACTTTCTGTTTTGCTGCTGCTCGTAAGTGTTTGTTGTACCAGAGATTCTGTAAACTGTCTAACATGGCTTTCTCTCCAAGATGGGCAGGACTATGTGCTGTATTTATCATGACTTGAACCATTGAGTCGGGGAGAAACCATATAGATTTTCCCTTCGTCACCCAACCTTAATCTGTCTGAATCCCTCCTAGTTCAGTCCATTTCTTTATTTCCTCTGGAGTAGCATGTGTCTGGATGTCAATTACATCTAGGGCGGGATCTCTAACTGTCATACACTGTGTTTGTACTATTGTCTTTGTCACATCAGTAGTCTGGGTGTAAGTCAATGCTGTATGTTTTGCTGTCTGGTCTGCCAGGTCGTTACCCTGGGAAACAGAATCTGTGACTTTAGTATGTGCCTTACACTTCATGACTGATATGCCCGAGGGCAAATGTATTGCTTCTAACAGTGCTTGAATGAGGGGGCCATGTTGTATCTTGGCCCCATGAGAAGTCAGAAAACCTCGTTCTTGCCAGAGGACTCCGAAGTCGTGTACAACTCCGAAGGCATAGCGGGAATCTGTGTATATGTTAACATTTCTGTTCTTGGCTAGAATACAAGCTCGGGTCAGAGCGATGAGCTCTGCTGCTTGAGCAGACAGGGTGTCAATACGATGTGTTTCTTTAATTTCAGTTTCAGTGGTCACGGCGTACGCGGCCACTAATTCTCCTGTACTTGTTCTCATGCATGAACCGTCCACATAAAGCGTCAGGTCTGGATTTGTCAATGGGACATCTGTTAAGTCTCGTCTTGGCTTAGTTACTGCATTAATTATTTCTATACAATCATGCGGAGCTGGATCTGTCATAACTGTAGGTAACAGTGTTGCGGGGTTCAGGATGCTGCAACGTCTGATTTCTATGTGTGGCTGGAATAGTGTTAATTCATAACCTGTCAGTCGTGCTATAGTTAAGTGTTGAGTCTGGGTTCTGTTTAACAAAACCTCTACAGAATGTGGTACTTGAACTGTTAACTGATGACCTAAAACAATTGAATCACTTTGTCTTATTGCTAACGCTGTTGCTGCTACTGACTTTAAGCACGCAGGGAGTGCTTGAGCTACTGAATCCAATGTACTAGAAAAATAAGCACACGGCTTATGTGAACCTGCTTGGTCTTGAGTGAGGACAGACAACGCTGTGCCATCACGTTCTGTAACAAAAAGTGTAAACGGTTTGCTGTAACATGGTGTCGCTAAAACTGGTGCTTGGCATAAAACTTTCTTTAATTCTTCAAAAGCTTGTGTGTGTTCCTGAGTCCAAGGGAGGACAGTCGAAGTCGCTGCCTCCTGTGTCGTTAACTGGATGAGTGGTTTAGCTAAGAATGCACACTGGGGAATCCATTGTCTGCAGTACGAGGTGAGGCCTATGAAGGCCCGCACTTCCTTTTGTGTCTTGGGTTGCGGCATGTTCACAATTAACTGAATGCGATCGGGAGTGAGCTGTCTCCCCACTTTGGACAGTAAGTGACCCAAGTACACAACTTGCTGAGCACAGAATTGTAGCTTCGAAGGAGACACCTTGTGTCCCTTGTCAGCCAGGAAATGTAAAACTGTCAGTGATGCTTTTTCACATTCGGGCTCACTTCGTGCGGTGATCAGCAGATCATCGACGTATTGTAGTAAAGCGGTGTTAACTGGCATTTGAATACAATCTAGTTGTCTTTTCAGTGCTTGACTATAGATGCTGGGGCTTTCTGTAAATCCTTGAGGTGCGCGCGAAAATTTGAAACTGCGTCCATTTAAACAGAATCCGAAGAGATATTGGCTCTCGGGATCAATAGGCACGCTGAAGAAGGCGTTCTTGAGATCAATTACAGTAAAGAACGTTGCTTCTGAATCAATAGCAGTCAAGAGAGATGATATATCGGGGACCACAGGATACTGTGGGATAATGCATTTATTCAATTCTCGAAGATCAATCACCAGCCGATATACTGGCGGTGCATTGGGATCAGTACGTTTAAGAATCGGAATGATGGGTGAATTACAGATATTGGAGTCGGTCTCGACGACCACTCCTTGGGCAATGAGCTCTTCAACGATTTTCAGTAAAGCCGCTACAGCATCGGGTGGTAACTTGTATTGTCTGATTCTGGGTAATACAACACCTGCCTTGAGAGTAACGCGGTATGGTGTAATGTGCATACATCCTACATCAGTTGGGCCTTTTGCCCACAAGTAATCAGGTACATTTTTCAATCTGACGTCAAACTCACGAAGGACGTAATGACCCTTGAAATCCCGCAGAAAGAGTCTAACTCCCTCCGGGGAGCAGCATATTATAGCTCCTAGAGCCTTCAGTGTTTTAATTCCTAACAGATTTTCCGGACATGATTTTGTTAGTAACAGGTCTGTAACGCGTGATAATGGACCCACAGCCAGGGGAACTGGTTCTGATACTTCATTTACAATAGGTTGTCCTGAAAAACCAAGGGAAACATTTTGTGAGCCTGAGAGGGGTGCCCCTGGAACTTCGTCATGACTTATTGTAGTGCGACTTGCCCCTGTGTCAATTAAAAACTTTCTATCTTTCCCCAATACCTGACTGTGTACATAAGGACCTTCTTGATCTACAGGAATCTCGATAAGAGGCAAGCCACCTTCCCTCTCTAGGCTGTTTCATGTATATCGGGAATATTCGGGGTAAGCAGACTGGGCATACTGGTACATCTGTTGTGAGACTTGCTGAGTTGCAGCAATGGGCTGTGGCTGTGGTACTGCTACGGTCTGTGCCGTCTGTGCGGATGCATGCATGGGCTGTGTATTCGGGGTAGACTGATGCTGGTTATGGTCTTGTCTAGGCGGATGCGGTCTCTCTTTAGTTTTACCTGTCGCTATGTTATGTTTCAGAACTGCACATTCGTGAACGTAGTGACCTGGCTGCTTGCAATAATTGCATGTCCCTTTAACAGGAGCTGCAGCGTGACTTGTCTGGGTCGTACCTTTCCTGTGACTGTCGGATGGGACCGTCTGGGCTACTAACATTTTCATTTTCGTGTCTTTCATGCGCTTCTGTTCCTGATCTTGTTCTTCCCTAATTCTATTCTGGTGATATTGTAACATTTGTAACATCTGGGATGGCGTATTTGCTTGCCATGTACTCTCGACTTTATACACTCTATTTTTAACTAACGGTAGGGAATTCTCGACTAACTTTGATACAAAAAGATGTGGGTACGACTCGCTACTTGGCTGGAGGCCACTATTGATAATAAAACATTTCTCGAATCTTGAATAAAAGTCGCTAGTATCTTCATCATGTTTCTGTTTACAGGACGAGATTGCATCCCAATCCTCCTTTCTAGTTGTCAATAATCTGGGCAGGACCTGTACTATTAAACCTGGTAATGCTTTAGTTTTGTCCCCAAGGCCTAACCCTGGAACCCGTTTCTTTTCTTCATCCTCTATTTCTGCCCAGGCAATCTTTGCGTCTCCCACCTCCCAGTCCTTTTCCTTTAATTTCTCGAATATACCCGTAGGCAATAATACTTTCAACATTTTCATGATATCATCATATGTGTAGTCCCCCATCAGTAACATGTCTTTGAGCTCTCTATGAAAACCTGCAGGGTCTTTATCATGGCACGGTACTAGTTTCTTCATTTCTAACAGTTCTAATTTAGTTAGAGGCGTGTGTACATACACGCGTTTCAATGTTTTATCCTCACCCATAACAGGGTGCACTTCTCGTAAGGGGTTCTGACTTTCAATACCCCTGCACTGCATATGGTACATTTTCCTTTCTGGAGGTGGGGCGGGAACATATTCAGGACTTACAAAGGTGTCATATCTGCGTCGTTGTTCTAGAATTATTTGAACTAATTTAGTGCTTAGGCCTCTCCATCTATCCATCAGTAGTGCTTCTAGTGTCTCATGTAAGGGACCTGGATCGGAATAATGTTTTCTGTACTTAATGAGAAGGTGCTGAATCATATATACCCCTGCTAATTTCTGTTCGTCGGGGGAGAGGTTCAGAAATGTCTGTGCTACGGTGTCATCATTATATATGTCTGCATTTTCGGCCCATGATACCGCTGATCGGGCTAATTCTTGTTCATCCATAGAATTGAGTACATGGTACCCAACTCGATCTCGAAGCCGTTTATCAGTTTCCTGGAACTGATGTTCAGCAGAATTCGGATTCGTTAAGGCAGAGAAGAAAACTCTCTTGCTTTCCGGACGGACACCTTTCCTAAGGTAGTTTCCCCTACCTACATATGCTATAGTGCTTGTAGTTGGTTCTGGTTCTTCAGATTCTTCTTCCTCCTCGGAGGGAGCCTTTTCTTTCTCTTTCTCGTGTACTGCTATCACTGCTTTCTTAATCTTTTTATACATGGCCTCTATGCAATTTTGTCTGTCATGTTTTCCATCGGCTATATTTTGACCCCACTTGTTCAATGCATCTAATTCACTCTGCTCTGTTCCGGGCCTGTCTCGTTCTCTTATTAGACAATTTATGAAAAATCGTAGTATCAGTGCTTGCATGGTAACTTTCTGTTTCTCCAGGGCATCCTTAATACTGTCGGGGTCCTTTCCCATTTGAACGAACTCATATATTCTATCTAGGTGCTCCTTCATTCCTGCATAACATAACAAACTATCAGTAGCAGATCTTAACCGTAAAGACGCTAATACCATTAAGTCGTCCTGTCCAGGTTCTGGATCATATCTACAAACTGACATATTTTCTTTTAGTGCATCAAGACGGGATGAATTAGAAGAACGGGGGGATCTGTGCGTAAGAGGACTCTGCAGACCTCTGAGATTTAATCTGTGAGTCGGTGGCGGGGTCTGTAGACCCGCGGTCGCACCTCCTGAAGCGGAAGCTTGGGCATTATCTCTGTGTGTAGTCAGTATCTGAATTTGTCTTTTAGTAGGATCTGATTGAAGTGGTTTCGGCAGATCAGTTTTAGGTGAGGGAAGTGGCGGAGCTGGCGGAACGGGACTAGTCTTTTTCGGTGTCGGCTGAGAGTGATCTTGGGGGGCAGTACCACCCCCGGCCCTGTCGGTAGGCAGGGCACGAACAGGCAGATTGGTGTAAGCTGGCGCTACATCTTCGAGATATGAATTTAGGAATATGTCTTTAGTAGTCTTATGTATTACTTTAGTTGGAACTAATGGTGACGGCAAATTTTTCGGTATTTCTGAAATGGCGTCAGGGGTACCATCGGCCAAAAGATACATGTTGTTCACTTTGCTATTTTGGATACGATCTATTTGTTCTACTTTTACTCGAATTCCCTCAGTAACTAATTCATTTTCTTGGGCCTTTTCTGATTCTTTAAGCCTGTCTTCTCTACGGAGTGTTCTATCAGCACGCTTACGTGATTCCTTACGCCAAAATTCTATGGCGTCTTTCTGAGATTGTCTAGCTTTCTTTTTCCGTAATATTTCTTCTACTTTTATGATGCACTCGGCATCCCATGTTCCGTTAACTGGCCATCGGTATCTTTCCTCTAAGTGCTTGGTATAATCGGTCCATAACTCTAGATACAGGATGGCGTCTATGCCATGTTTATTGTACATAAAATTACCTGGAGTGTCCCTAGGGGGGATCGGAATCTCTTCCTCTAACATCCCTTTCCTAGTTCCTATCTGCTTTAATTTGTTGAAAAACGGCATTGTGCCTACTTGATACTGGAATGCTTGATCCTTGATACTTAATGTCAACTGTAACTATTTATACAAAAACACAATAATGCACAAAAACAATCACATTCATACCACGACATTAATTACATGAAACATTTAAAGACATAGCTAATTTCCCCTTACTCTGAATGTACCGCTCAACGATACAGATACACTGCTGTAACAGTGCAGAAATTCGGAATACTTTATATACTGCTAAACAGTACAGATACACTGCCTAAAAACAGTGCAGACCGGACTTGCGTACCCAAACCCGTCTAGATACGACCCAGCAATGGTACTCACCGGGAAGCACGGAAAACAGAAGGCCTCGGAAAACTCGACTGGACTCGACTCGGAACTTCGGAAAACTTCGGGAAACTTCGGAAAACTTCGGAAAACTTCGGAAAACTGGTGGGCCTCTTCACACCTCGGACCTTGCTTCCTTCGGCTGGGCTCTGGTCGGGATCCTCCGCACTCCTCACCGCCTCGTCTGGGCACTGATCGCAGTCTTCGTCACCTCCGTGTGTCAGAGGGGGATGCAGGAAATCCTGCCAGTACACGTGTTGTCCGTCTAACTGATGGCAGGGGACACGGACTGCAACGCACCTTCCGGCGCGTGAGGTGGGGGAGGGGTCCCTATTCGGGCGCCAAAATGATGTAAATAATTAATTTACTCTCTTAATTTCTATGCAGGTAAGTACTTAATCAATAATAACTCAATCGAAATGAAGAAAAACAGAGTCCGTGGTGTAAGAGTTTCTAAGGGTTTTATTCCTCATAAAGGAATCAGGATATCATGTTCTGACCACCACACAGGGTGTCAGAAGGGATAGATGAGCGCGCCATCGTTTATTGACAATACATAGCTTATATACTTGATTTACATCATAGTGTTCAATGTAAGAGGCGTAACAGCTGAGAGAAGACAAGATAACAGTATACACGTGGTGCTAGTACATCATCAAGAGGCGTAAACTAGGCGTGAACGAGGGTGTGTGCTAGAAACGTCACTGATAGGTGACGCAAGTGGGTGGCATCAAGGAGTGGTGCCAACAGAATGTTGCAATGTCAGCAGAAATCGGGAGCTTGGATGCGCGCGCAGCTGCATGACGTGTGATAGACGGGGTGCAGGGGACTTGACATTTACACTGACGGAAAGAGACAGGAGTCTGACATGTCAGATCAACTTGTGCTTCTATCATATCTGATATCTGATGTTTAGGAACTAAGCTATCTGGGCAGAAAGGTCTCTAGAGCAGAAGCTATTCTATACTTGCTGTGAGTGCGTGTATAAGCGCCTGAATGTCTGTATGAGAAGCGTGGGGGCATGGGGCCTTCCATGGAAGCATGGCAACAGAGGCTATGAATTACTTGCATAAAGACAGGTCGGCCCTTTAGCCCTGTAGCTGGGGAGGGATGTTTACTGAAGCTAGCAGGCTGGAATGTATCTTCGGGGAGGAAAACAGATAACTCGAAGGTTATAGTCAATCTTGGCAGGCAGCAGGCTGAGCTGAGCACGGAGGGCCGCGCTAGAAGTAAGTCAGAGTTCACGGGTACGGGGGCTGCTTGGGCAGAGGCCCTCGCAGTCAGAAGCCAGAAAAAGAGGCTCGATGGCAGAGATTCAGGGCCTACTTTCAGCCAGGCTGAAAAACGTAGGAGTACACTTCAAAAAGACGTTGGCATCGCATACTTAGGAACGGACCATCAAACCCATTCATGGTGGGTCTGAAAGAGGACAAGTTAACGTTGGACGCAAATGTATTTGCGTCTTCATAGCTGATACAGGAGGGAAGTTACATGCACCTTTAACTCGTACATGGAGTCGGTGGGGTACTTGCTAGGGAACACAACATGACCATAAAATTTATATTACCTCAATAGAGAGCATTGGCATAGTCAAGCCTAGACAGAATAAGAGCACGCAGAACAGTCTCCTTCGCCTCCCTATGGAGGAGTGGAAGGAATCGCTTGAGTGACTTTAAGGTGGCAAAACAGGTTGCAGTAAGTTTTTTTAGATGGGCTTCAAACTTAAGATCCTGCCCAAACCAGACCCCCAGGTTTTTAGCCGGGCCTCCATGGTAGCTAGGGCATGCAAAATCTGTCGGCCAAATAAGCTCTCTGAAATTGGCCGGAAAATTGCCATAGAATAGTAGCTCAGACTTGCCCTCGTTGCATTTAAGCTGGGCTGAGACAAGCCAACGGAAGACATTGGTCAGACAGGAACGGACTGTCTGAGCGTCTAAGCAGTCCTTAGGCCAGGTGAACAACAGCTGCGTGTCGTCAGCGTATGACATTATTTTGGCTCCCCACTGCTCAGCCAGATAAATCAGCGGAGTCATGTAAACGTTGAACAGCAGTGGGCTCAACGTCGAGCCCTGTGGTACCCCGGTGGTGAGCCTCTTGGGTGATGAAGAGAAAGGAGGCAACCATACCTGCTGCGACCGCTCAGACAGAAATGAGGACAGCCAGGCCAGAACCGCACCCGACAGCCCCACCTCTGCCAGCCTAGTCAGCAGCTGGGCATGGGGCACCGTGTCGAAGGCGGCAGATAAGTCCAGCAAAACCAAGACCGCTCTGCCGCCTCCGTCAAGACACTCCCTAATGGCCTCTGAGACTTCCACCAGAGCCGTTTCAGTGCTGAAAGCAGCCCTGAACCCTGATTGAGCCGGGTGCAGGGCATGAGAGGACTCGATGAAAGCATTCAATTGCCTAAAAACTACTTTTTCGGTCACTTTTGCTAGAGCCGGGAGCAGAGATATCGGACGATAGCTAGCGGTAGACAGGGGGTCCAGGCTAGGTTTCTTCAGCAGGGGAAGAAGCTTCGCCTGTTTCCAACAAAGAGGCACTGAGGCAGAGGCCAGAGACATGTTAACAACCTGGGTAACCTCCTGATACACCAGACTGGCCGCTCCCCCCAGAACCCTAGCAGGGCACGGGTCAGAGGGTGAGCCAGACTTTAGCGACTCCAAAATGGACAGCACATCAGCTTGCTGAGCAGGCTCAAAAGTGGAAAATTGACTAACATGTTGCTCCGCATCCATAGCAGTATTAGGTGGAGAGGGCAGAGGAGGACTGTCAGAGTTTAAAAGCTCCTCTTGAATTTTTTTGATCTTATTATCAAAGAAACATGAAAGTTCCTCACACCACAAGTCGGAGGCCGGGAGAGCTGGGGAGACAGCGCATGGTGAGAGGAAGCTCTGAACAATGGCAAAGACTTCTCTGGCATTGTTATCCGCCTTCTCAATCCTTCCTGAAAAGTAGCTACTTTTAGCGGCATCAGTACCATTCCCACCATCCTTCCATGGGCCTCGTGTGTATAGCTGGTGATGTTACTGTGTCGACATGGAAATTGCTCCATCACTCTGCACAGAGAAGGACAACAGTGGCATTCCTAAGCACAGTGACCCTCCTCAGGCACTGATAAATAAATGAATCTCCCTCTTTTCCAATAGTGCCTTGACAAAGCAGACTTTGGATTAGGGATCCTAGTAGGATCCTGATAAGTTTTACATCTAAGTGTGGCTTGTGTGAAGAGCATGTGTAGGAGAAACGCCCAAAAGACCCAACACCAGGGCTATTTCCCGACATGTCCAAGCCTCAAAAAGCATTTAGGTCCTCTGTGGATTAGGATTTTGCCAGTTTGTTTAGAAAGAGGGAGAATAGGTTTGCTGCCATGGTTTTTAATTGAATCTACACAGGCTAACATTTTGCATCACTCTTTTAATGCAACTTAGCTCAGCAAGACATAGACTTTAAAAAAAGAACTGATAATAACCCAGAAAAAGATGTCACCAAGGAAAAAAAGTTGAAGTGGGATTTGTTCACAGAAAACATCATTTTACATTGCTCAGCTCTCTCAAAGTGTTTATCTCTTTAACTCTTCCATTTGGTTGGCTCTGAGTTATCAACTTACCTATGCTTGTGTGATAGCTCCAGCAGTGGCGGCCCCTCCACGAAGGGGGAGAAGCGTCACCCCACTGCTCAAAAGAAAAAATAAGATGATAATAACAAATCGTTATTATCATTTTATTTTTCTTATTGCAGCCAGTGGTGGGCATGGTGGGGCTAGCCAGAGCAGGGGTAGGAGTGTTGTGCACTCCCTAAGTGAACATGAACTGTTTGGCCGGCCCTTTCGGGCCGACTCAAACAGTTCATGTGCACTTTGCATGTTCCCACCAGGCTGCATTACACAGCCTTGGGAGGACCATGCACAGGCTCCCTGTTCTGTCTGAGTGCTGAACCACGGCACTCAGACCAATCACAACGTTGCATTGCAACATTGTGATTGGCTCCAGGCACCCTGTGTGCCCGGGTGCTTCCTACTGCCGGCCCAGACAGAAAGAATGAAGAGGATGAGGATAGAGAAGAGGCGGTGGCTGTCTATTTCAGGCAAGTCCCTTTCTTAGGTCTCATGTGGCGTTGCAGCGCAAAGCGGGGCTCACCTCAGCGAGATTTATTTTAAACAAGGAGTTTCAGTAGAGGGCTTGAAGCCCCCTGCCTCATTCCCATTAGCTGGAGTCACCGTTTATGCTAAACGGTGGCATGCCATTTGAAATGAGGGTTTTTGGTTCACGCCCTTTCGCCTGCGAGCCGGATTGGCTCGCCTGCTTTGCTGCTGTTGCAAAGCACTTTCTTATCTTCATGGGGCCATGTGTTTCTAATAGAAACGCATGGCCCCATAAAGACAAGAGATCCCCATGCTCCGGCTGCAGCACAGTCCTCTTTCACTTTTGGGATAGCTCTTGTTTTATAATGCGAACTTGACCTGAAAGTATTGGTGCGCTTTCCATGAGCATCCGTTACATTGCACAAGGGTCATATTCATTTTTTTTTAGGTCAGGACGTTTACTTGATTTGCACAGAATTACAAGATGTTGATCCGACGCCCCAAACAAGGTTTCCCAGTTTCACAGTCTGCGTATGTGGCCCGAACCCCATATTCTTTCTCCCTTCTTCGCTGCTTACCTATCTTTATCTTACTCCATAATCTTTCTTCTCCCCCCCTCTTATTAATATTGGTTCGAGACTGATGGTGAAAACTGTCCCGACAACACAGAAAAATGAGTGCCGGCACCCACCTCCAGCACAAAATAAGCACTACACTCTACTCGTTTTTTTTTTTAAACCCTTGTGGATGTTTTGGATTTATGGTCAGGTTATGTCAGGACGCATTAACTAACACCTGTCGAGAAATCTCTTGATGAGTACTTACAACGGTTAAAAGTATTCGCATGAACATGCCGAGCATTACCCGAGTTCTTACACTAGGCGTAGCTGAACGTGGGCGCACCTTGACTTTCAGTCCCCGGGAAGCCGTGTTATTGTTGGGGTGGGGGTGCTCAGGAGCGACGGGCCAAACAAACACAATCCTCCAGGTCAAGCCAAAGACGCAATTGTGCAGGAGGTGGGGAAGGCCAGGCCCTGTCTGGGCTCTGCGATCTGCACTTGGCAACCTGCTCCTGTGTACACGTGTTGGTGCAGACATGTGTGCATCACTCCGGAATCCCAGGTGCGAGGGCGAATGTGGTATTTGAGATGATCGCCACCACACGTTTATTGAGGAAGGATGCTGTGCATCTGGGAGACATTTTTAAGGTATGGCGTGGGACGGGTCCTTTTGATTTTAATTAAATATATACGTGTGTGTATGTATGTATACATATATGTATGTGTGTGTATATATGTATGTATGTGTGTTAATATGTGTATATGTGTGTGTATATGTGTATGTGTACATGTGTGTGCGTATGTGTGTGTGTGTGTGTGGGTGTGTTTGTGTGTGTGTATATGTGTGTACATTTGTGTGTGTGTATATATGTGTGTGTGTATGTGTGTATATATGTCTGTGTGTGTGTGTCTGTACATATGTGTGTGTGTGTATATGTAAATGGGCTTACAGTTAGTGTTACATTTACATTTTTGTTCCACATACCACAGCATGCTATGGAGCACGGAGTCCACCATTGGCATTCCTCTCCAAGTGGCAGCATTTTTATCCTGCACAATGTGCACTTGTGCCTAAAAAGTCATCCCTTGTGCAGTTTTGAAAATGCAATAGGTCTCGCCTTTGATTAAGTTAAAGCCATTTGCTTTGCTAGTGGTATCGTACAGCAAAGCAAATGACTTTAACTTAATGAAAGGCGAGACCTATTGCATTTTTAATGTTTGGTGTTATTACTTTCCTCTCCCTCGCCTCACTCCCCCATCTGGTAGCAGCCGCTACTGAACGCCAGCCATTTTTTCATTGTTATATGATCATGGCTGACCATGCTCTAGGTCATATGTGGTTTTCCCTTTTCCACTTTTACTTTGCCAATGTGCCCCGTGCCCTTGTTTGTAGCATACGTTCCCTTGTTCCTCTTGGTTCAATATCAACATCTTGGATTCCTGTCCATTCTTCCACCCTGCTTTTCTTCTTGGCCTGCCACGATCATGAGAGCTCCAAGGTTTCATCACAGCCATCTTGTCAAGAATTGGTGATCATCTTAGATCAGTATTTTTTAAATCCCTCAAAAAGATAGGTATGCTCTGGCAACTGAAGCACAATGTGGTTTTAGCTAGAAGATAACAATGGCACTGTAAAAGTGTTTTAGCTGGACCACAAACATTCGACTACCTTTTACTATGGTAAGTAACTAATTAGTTAAAGTAAAAAAGAATGAGAAACAAAGGGATTGAAGACATAAGCAAGAGCAATGGAGTTACAGGAAAGGCCGTACATGTACCAGCTTTAGTGATATACATGTTTAATCAACTTTTTTGGAGTACTATTCCTCGTCATTTCTTCTCACTGTTAGCACCCTTGCAGTTCCAGCATGGCTGTAAGATGTTTTCATTGACCAACTGTGAAGAAGCCAACTAAATGCACCTTGATTCATACGTTGAATTTGTTATTCAAAATGCACTAGATAAATCCCTTTCTAGCTTAAATAGAAACAATGATATTCTCCATGCTCCCAGCCCTCCTTTCAGCCAGTCTTCAGAGTTGTACAGAACTATCACCCATCTGAATGAAATGTGCATGGATTGCTACCACTATATTTCTAACTCAGGGGTCTCACTTACTTGCAACAAGGTGACCAAAAAAACTCAACAACATTTTAAAATCAGACCAGGCATTATTAGGTATGATATATTTGTCTGTCCCAAGCATTTCAATCCCCCATCTAGACATTTTGTTAGTCCACCCCCTCCAGCTTCGTTGTCAGAAATTGAGTTATTAAATTGGAAAGAGGGGACATCCATACCAACTCAATAATCCCACTCTGATCAGGTCAAAATACAATCTTGATTGAACCTTTGCACAAGCCCTAGTAGAACTGGCATACGCATCAGACAATCCCCTGTGAAGTGCATGCTAAGCTCAGAAAGTATCAATGGTTCTAAAGTAAATAACACCACACACTAAATTTCCCAAATTAAAGAAAACTCCGCAGTCATGGCGGCAAGTCATCGCCTCTTGAGAACAACCTGAAATTTCAGGTGAGTGGCTTGCAACAATATGTGGGTGGTGTAAATATACATTACAGCTCACACAGGACATGTTTCCATGCCCTCGTCTTTACCTATTTGGCACCCTGTACCCTGTATACCGGATACAGGGTGCAGGGAGCTGAAGAGTTAAAGATACAGGCGTTGCCCTTTGATGAAAGCGTGACTGTAAGGAGCACCTCCCACCTCAGAATAACCCTATGAATCTTATTGACTAAATAGGCCATATCAGACCAAAGCAAAAAGAAAAAAGTCCAAAATACTGGTCTGTATGATTTGCGTGCATACTTTTCTAAAAACTTTTTTTTTAAAAGACAGATATACACTCTGTTAAAGGCCAGTCACACTTATAGGGATTAGCGCAAAAAATAAGGGGGCATATAAGCAAGCGTAATATCGCCGCTTTAGCGGGACTTTTTCCCGCTAAAGCGGCAATATTTTTATCGCCCTATTAGCCAGCTGTCGCTAACAGCAGTTAGCGACAGCTTTTAGGCGATAGCTACAGGTTTGGGGCACACTTTGCATGTCAGCGATATTTATCGCTAATGACATGCAAAGTGTGCGTACCCAAACTGTTAGCGACTGAAAACAGTCGCTATCACAGCTATCGCCTATTAGCAGGGCAAGCGAAGCGCTAAAAAATGTTTGCTTACCGCGATTATCGCTATAAACGAACATCTTCTAAATAGTTGACTTACCTGCATAGTCAATGGGGGGTGGATTATCTGATTAAGCCCTCATTGGCGTTAATGCGAGAATATCGCTGGATTTCCAGCAATATTCTCGCATTTCGCCGCCATCGCTGGATATTTTAGCACAATGGAGAAAAACGTTGCTAATAGCATGTTTTCTCCGCTAAAATATCCAGTGATAGCCAGCGATAAAAAAAAGTCACTAATCACGTTTATCGATAAATATCGCTATTTCTTGCTAATAGGCCCCAAGGTCCTGAGAAATGCCGACCGACCCACTAAGAAATAGTATCCGGCAGGCAATTTTAATTTCCTCTCACAATTCATAAAACCACGTAGCCAAAGAACTTCACTTACCAACGTGTTGAGCCCGTCCCCCCCCCCCCCACACTAGGTGATCAGGATGAGTGTCTGATGATGAAGCAAGCCATAGGTGGTACCTGCGGGTGACGACCCTAAAATATATCCCACAAAGACAGAGTGATTTCCAACAATTAACTTGGGTGAACAATCCTACACCTGAATGACATAGTGGCAACCCAACATTCTGTCTTTGTCTTATGGATAGTAATAAAATCTACGAAAAATAAGGTAACCCTCATCAAGTATTGTTGTAATCTGCAATCTATCAGAAAATGCTTTTAGGTTTGAGAAACCAAAGATACATTCAGTTGAAGTACCTTGTCTTTGTCTGGTTCTTCAAATAGGACCCCACTTGAATGACAGTTCAGTGGTAACCCGGATCTCAAGATTTACCAATCACTATCTGTATTGTGACTGTACTATCTAATACATATGGGTCCTGGCCGGTCTGTTAACATTTAATACACAATGATCAAGTATACTGGTTTGATCATATCTTGGGAAAAGGGAAGTTTAAAACATACACTTCATGTCCTTTTGTGGAATAATGCATTTCATTTATATTTTTCCTATTCTTTTTTAATAACACTATTATGATTTCAATTTGGGTTAATTACTGAGAACGGCCACATGGCCAAACACAAATCATTCAGTATTAAAACTGAAAGGGATCGCACCTGAAATTGGTGTACTTGAAACAAGAATGAGGATGCTGCTATGCAAAGGGTGCAAACTAAAGACTCCAGATAATCTTGACCACTCCAGATGAGTCATGAATAAAATATTGCTAGTTTACGACAATGCAAAATCCACATATTTTCAAAAAGTTATTACATTAATGCAGCAGCTTGTTCAGTGTCTAGCGCTTGCATTCATCAAATTAATATCCCCATAACACAATTCTATCAGTCACTCTTCTCTCTCTGTAAAGAATTTTTCAATCTACTTATCCACAAAAATACCTGCTATCAGAAACCTTCTTTATCTCAATTTACCCGCTTCCTCACTCAGCTGTATTCTTCAACCTTTCCATCACTTCACCTAAATAACTCTTTCCTCTCCTAAAATTGGCAAATCAATCATGTATGTTATCTGATTCCTTTAATCCACAAATTAGAGATGAGCGAGTTAAAGAGGCAAAAAGTACCAAAAAAGGTTTTGTGTTGCTAGCATACAGATAGTACAAGAATCCTAAAGCAGAGATTCTATCGTCAAGGAAGGTGGTGTAACGTGAAGAAACCTTTGCCTCTCCTCTCTATTTAACCATTCCCTCCTATCAGTCACCTAAGTCTAATGCTTAAAATCTGAAGTAGTACTACCTCGAATAAAAACAAAAATACTGTAATGAACCTATTCTTCTTCCCAACTACTGTGCAGTATTGCAACTCTTTTTCTTTTTCAATATATTGGAACAAGAAGAGTTCAACCGTTTTAATATACAATTATTTTCTAATAACATACTTTTTATTTATTGAATTTTGCTGTAAACAATGAAACAAAAGCAGAAGACAAAAAAAGTCACAGTGTTACATGAATGATGGTCAAGCTATGTTAATACAAAGTTCAAATCTTTAGGATTAAACAACAGTAAAGCATCATATACTCCATCCGGTACAATATATACCCATGCATGGACAGCTATAGGTTCTAAATCATACACAGTCTAGGCAAGGAGCCTACAAAGTGATAACATATACTACAAATAACAGGTAGTTGTGCAAAAAGGGGCCCAGAGTGCATGTCCATGACCCTGTCAATCTCCTCAGGTCAGTCCCCTTCACTCAGACGCGCTCGTCGCCTTTTCGGCTAAGTAACTTTGATACAGGCCCCAAAAGATTTTGCGGTGATTCTGAGGGGGGAGTAATTCACTATACAATCCAGACTGCGTGTTACAATATATCATGGCTTTAGACCAATCTGTAATAGTGGGCGCTGGCCCCCGGCCCATCACATCGCTATGAATGAATGATTGTTAGATTTATAGCGCGCGTGGTTACCCAGAAGCATCCCTGCGCTGTACCACTGGGGAACCCGTCCTGCCTTTCCCTGTGAGATGGTCCCTTTACTGGGCATCCCCAAGGTGAAGCCAGGCATCCCCGGCGGTGATGGGGCCAGAGTGGAGATAAAGCAAGCTATTGCCCATAGTTGCAGCGTGGGACCCTATGGTTAGAGTGGCACCGAGGCGAGATTTATCAGGCCCGCTGACATTGGTCCTGCACCCGGCCGCGTCAGGAATTGAACCCTGGTCCCGGGCCGACCTCTGCCTCCGGGTCTGCCGCCTCTAACCATTGAGCCACACTTCTGCACTTTGCTATCAGTAAACCCACATAAACTAAAAACGTGCATCTTTGAGGGCCAACAGGGGTCCAGTGGCAGTGGCAACCCTGTAATGGTGCTCAGCGTCTGAAATATTAATCTCCAGTAATTAGCTATATTGGGACATAACTAGGCTACATGCATAAACCCAGCTGGATTGGCTCTACATAGCTCATACTCTGCATGAGACAGAACCATATCTATGCAGCCGAGCCGGAGTATAATAAATTCTATTGAGGATCTTGAAATGAATGAGGCAATGTCGTCCATTCAGCGATACGTGTTGAGTGGCTTCACAGCAATAATGCCAAGTGGTGTTATCAAGGGCCTCCCCAAGGTCATTGAGCAACTCCAGTCTGGCCCTGGTGAAAAAATTCCTACAATAATCCTGCGCTATGCTGTAAATGCTGGAGACTATCTTGTTGGGGGAATCTATGCGCAGCAGTAAGGAGAAAGCAGCAACCTCAGGTGGCTCCAACATGGCACCCCTGAACAACCCACGACGAGCATGTCCCACTCTGTTGATGTGAAACCTCACGAGAGGAGTGACCTTATGTTCTGGTCCTCAATTTCAGCCCACCCACGAGCCCCACCTTCCAAAAACAAGTCCTTGATTTTGGTGATTTTGAGAGCCGACAACGCGTGAACCACCTCCCTCTCGCTGCATACCGGCAACCATTGGCACCACTCTATCAGAGTCAAGGTGGAGTATAGAATGCTGCCCACTTGCCTCCTCAACAAGTTCTCCCATGCGTGCACAGTAACGTTAACAGAATCTAGGATACCGTCCTGCCGGGATGGAGCCTGAAATAGCAGCGTTGAGAGGGGCGAGGGTGCTTCCACCACCTTTTCGATCTGCAGATGAGGTAGGCCAATTTGCTGGTGAACCCAATGGTAAGCATGTGAGCATTGCGCCACCGGATAGTAAATCTCTAAATCTGGTGCCCCAAGTCCCCCATAGAGTAAGGGAGTTTGAGTATATCCCATTTGGCGAGGGATTGCTTACCAGCCCAAGCTAATCTCACCAATAATGATCTAACAGCCCTGAAGTAGTGTGCAGGGAGCACCATCGGTACCTTTAGAAACAAGAATAGGATTTTCATCAGGGATATGAGACCCAAAAGTGACAGTGGTAAACGGATCCGGCGTTCCACATCCTCCTCTGATTTAGCGATTGCTTTGCTGTAATTCACTCTGAATACCATCTAAGAGTTCGTGTGAATTTATACGCCCAGAGAGCGCACCTGCTTGTTGGACCAGAATAGTGGGAAATAAAATTTGATAGCCTCCATGGCCAGAGTCAGTGGCAGAATCGTAGCCTTTGTCCAGTATATTTTGAGGCCAGAGAATTTGCCATTTCGCACCACTTCGCTCAGCACCGGTGACAAAAAATTAGACTCAGAGTCTCTGATATACAAAAGCATGTTGTCTACATCAGTAGATACTATTAGGTTATATAACGGGACGCGAATCCCTCTATTCCTATGATATTGTCTGAGGGCACACGCCTGAGACTCCGCCACTATATCATACAGCAGAGGCGATAAAGGGCACCCCTTACGAGTCCTTCTGGATATCTTGATAGGGGCAGTTACCGAGTCCCCCACCCTTATCCTGGCAGTAGGGGAATTGTATAGGACTGAACGAGTTGCAATTCTACAGCCTGTAAGATTGTCACCTGAGGCACCAGTGTTCTGCTGAATGTCCTTCAGCTGCCGTGATTCAAATAAATAATTCTCTGAACTCAATTTCTGTTTTACTCTTGTTTGTGAGTTTTATTCCAATGTTTCATTTCAAGTTTACTTTTCACTTGTTTTCATTTTTTCATCCCAATACATTATACATGATCCAATGCATTTTGGCGATATAATGCGCCTTCATCAGGGATTATCTATAAACAAATATTAAATCAAAGTGCATATTAGAATGTTGCTGTTTCCTCTCTGATTACATGCTATATAACAATACTTGTTGCAAATTTAAAAATTCCTGTAAACAACCCTTTGTTCCGAATTTCTACTCTCGTGTTAACAACTCGAATGTGGCCGTATCTAACTCTCTGTTACGTTATATGCTATTGCTATGTCTCATAGGTTCCTCACCATGTTATGGCGTTCTACGTACTCGTGGTTAAAGCGCCGTGCGTTATGACATTCTCCCCGTTCGGAGCGTTAAAATACCCCTCTTCTACGTTGTATCTACTCTGGGCATACTTTCCTGATCCTGCATATTACGCATTGCTGTTGCCTACTGCGGGGGTCCCGCTGATTTAATGGCGTGTTCCTTACCTTCGGTGACGGCGTTAGCGCGCGTATTCCTCTGTCTCTTTGCTTTCCAAACAGTGTTTCCTGTCAGCTAATCGGGATGTTAATATCGATACTTCCTGCGCATGCGCGTGTTGAGTAGTGTTCCTATTCCTAGTTGAAATCGCGAATGCTTTATTGCGACCTTTAATACGGTCACCTAAATGTACTTCTAAGAGGTTAGACCTGCTCTACATCAAGCTTGATATTGTACAACATATATTATGAATTAAATTGCATCTAAATAACATCAACCTGGAGATGCCAGTGCATATGATCTGCTACCACTACTTGGTAGTATACGGGTTAATTGTCCACATACTGATATACTGGATATACTGTGTGTTAATCAATGGTGTTTGATCACAGGTAGCACAAAAACTCAGTCCTATTGTTCAGTCCGTGAGGCTTCAGGCTGTTCATAAAATAAATCCAATGATTTTCTCTCATGAGTAGATTTCTTTTGTTTGTTGAACCTTTTTTTTTGGGAACCATTTCCAATACACATACCTTCAACTGGCTAATATGATGTAGTTGTTCTTGAAAGTGCATTGCCACTGTGGATTTTTTAGCTAAAGTTCTGATGTTGCTTTTATGTTCACTTAAACGTACTTTTAGCTTTCTCTCCATGTGGCCCACATATACTGACCTGCAGGGGCATTTCAACATGTAAATCAAATTCATTGAGTCGCATGTGGCGTTTACTTTCAACTGTATGGGATTGCTTTTCATTGGGTGGGATACTATGTTCCCTTTCATGATGTTGTGACATCCGCTGCAGTTTAAACAAGGTAAAGTCCCTCGAAATTCCTTGGAGGCTTGACTTTGTTTGGTTCTTTTAACAGTTCTCCCAAGTTCTTCGCACGAGTGTATGCAAACATTGCTTCCTTAGCGAATATGCCTTTGACATCGGGTTCTAATTTGAGAATCTGCCAGTGTCTTTTCACAATTTTCTTTGTAATGTATGCTCATATTCGAATATTTGCTAACGCTCGTGATGCGTTGCTCCGTTGGCCGCGTTCTACTTTTGAGCAACTCTTCTCTTGAGATAGGAAGCGCCCTCTGCCTGGCTTGATCAATCACTATAAGCAACACATGTCCCTCCTATATCAGTCCTTACATCTTTGTAAGACTAGAAAGTAATAACACAACAACAAAATAATAAAACAGCAAAAAGGAAGAACAAAAGCAAAGTCTATATGTACATAACATAATACAACCACAGTTGAGTGTCTTTTTCAAGTAAAGCTATACATTTTCAATGTGCACAAACACTGCGTCCCCCAGTCAGTATTTTCCAAGTATACTATATATTTTTCTATTAGTATCACTGCACATTTTCAACTAAAACTAGAACAAATAAAATACAAACTGTCCAGAAATTATATTCTGACCAGTGTTGCCTCAACACAATACATATTTTCCATGCCAAGCACGGTTCTCTCTAAACCAGCAGACTGACATCACTCCAGGCTTCCAGAATTGATACAGCAACTTCTAAAAAAAAAATCTGTTGAGGAGAGAGAATAAAACGTATAAAATGACCTGTTTAGATCTTTGCTACACAGAGCTCGCTTTGTGGAGCTAGGAATGACTTGTTAGAAGATATAACCTCTGTTATGCTGAAGAGTGATGAATCTACCACTGCAAAGGTAAAGCCTGTCTACAGTTTATTTGAAGTGCAAGGGTTCCATAACATCCTCTGCCATCCCCAGTCAACATGGGGGTTCCCCAAGAGTCCTCCCTATCTCCCATTCTCTTAATTTTTTTCCTTGAACCCTTAGCTAATGTTCTAAAATCCTTGGACATTCGCTTCCACATATATGCAGACAACACCCAACTCTATCTAAAAATCTCCTCCCCGGATGTCATCACTTCACTGAACTCCACCCTACTGACTACCCAAAACTGGTTAACGGAGAACCACCTCCTGTTAAATACATCCAAAACAGAATTCCACCTCATTTCTCCCCCGAAACACACTCCTAAATAGACCTCTGGATGAACCAACTCACCGCTTTTAACTGCTCCCCCGCATTATTGAATCTCTAGGAATCACCCTGGACAAGCATCTGAATATGAAGACCCATATTAGCAATGTGTGCAAGGGTACTAACCACGTGTTGGGAACACTCTGGAATCTCAAACCCTTCCTACCTCAATCTGACTTCAAGCAAGTGGTCCAAGCGCTCGTTCTGCCGAAGTTGGACTATGACAGTGCTAAGTTATGTGGCCTCCCCAAATACACTCTGGCCCCCCTAAAGGCATCACTGAACGCGGCGGCCAGATTGATCACGAACACCAAGCAAAATGCCCACGTCTCCCCGGTCATAAAATCTCTAAACTGGCAGCCCTTTGAAGCTAGAATTCAACTGAAGATTGCCTGACTATCCCACAAAG
The DNA here is from genome assembly GCF_964263255.1 of Lissotriton vulgaris. Taxonomy (NCBI): domain Eukaryota; kingdom Metazoa; phylum Chordata; class Amphibia; order Caudata; family Salamandridae; genus Lissotriton; species Lissotriton vulgaris. Next base: position 481,325,115 of record NC_141689.1, read on the forward strand.
CCCTCCACTTCAAAACCCCCAACTACCTTGCGCAAAAACTAGTACTATCAGGAGGGGCTAGACCATCTAGGAGTGCTAACTCCCTCCTCTACCTCAGATCTTCCGCAAAAAGAGAATATGCCAACAAGCCTTCTCTGGCGCTGCACCAAAAATTTGGAACTTTCTTCCACCCGAAATTCGTAGAATCTCCTCCAAGGTTGCCTTCAAAGTGGAAGCAAAAAGATTCCTCATGAACAAGTTCTTACCTTAACACGATGGACCCCAATCGCTCTGTAAATACTACAGCATTGGCTAATAATTCTGTTTATTACAATTGTATTCGCCCCCTTACATCATCATGTATCATCACTCCCTTGATGTCATCTTATCATTGACTAGCCCACTCTGCGTTAATCCTGAATTAGATAGGATCTGTCATGTTTGCACCATATGTTTCTATGCATATTGTTTCACCATTTTAGTCTTGTTGTAATCTTTTTCCTTCGTCTAACTGTAAAGTGCTCTGATATACTTCGGGATCAAGTTCGCGCTATATAAAACTTTATAAATGAAAATGAAAATGAAAATAAGCTTCCACCCCTTCCTCTACATGTATGAGTAAGTTCACAGTCACTCTGTAATTCCTTCCTATTTGCCTTCCCTCATTCTGCACGAAAAGTTTTTAATCTTCATCAATACCATCTTCCGTTTTGCCTTTCAACAAACAGTCTGCAATTTTCATCACTCAGCAATATGGTGTACAGATACATCTTCCTAACCTTTAAGGGGTCAAAAAATGTAGCCTAGTCTTTAACCTCTTTACGTCCTTTCCTTACAGGCAACAATTTTCCTTCCAATTTTTAAACCCTTTCCCAGTCCTTCAACCTTCTCAACCCATTTCTATATTTCCACTCCTTTGGACATCAACCCCCTCACTTTTCTTCCTCGCATAACTATGAATGGCACCTCTCCAGTAACATTGTTGGGCGTGGTGCAATGAGCCCACACAAACTTCTCCACTGCCCTTTCCCACTGATGACCCTGGCTCAACACCAGTGGTAAGCCCTCTTTTAAAGTTCTATTCCACCTTTCCACATGCCCATTGCTATGAGGAATATAGACAGAAGACTTGATATGCATCAAGGGATCTGTCTCCGTTCTCTACTCCCTCATTACTGCGGTATGCCCACAAGCGCTGCCGAGGCACAGGGTTTTTTTGGACTCTACCCTAGCTAGACCAGTGGAGAAGAAGCAATGGAGCCGTTTACACCAAGACATTGCCAAACACAACCGTTCCATGCACCTAAGAGAGGCTCACTATAAAATAATGAACAATTGGTACTTGTACCCACATAACTCCATAAAATATTCCCTAACAGATGCTGGAGGGGTTGCACTGTTGGGAGACTTCCAAAATATATGATGGTCTGCCCCTTGATCAAGCCATTTTGGAAAGAAATTCTCTCGCAGATAAAACAGATACTAGGGTACTCTATCCTGTAGACCATCAAATACACCCTCCTGGGGCTTCGAGACCCGCAACTGAAAAGACAAACATCTGGCGACCAAGCCATCATGTAGCTGTGCCTAGGTGCTGCCAAGATGGCCATCGCAGTGGCCTGGACAAAGACCATGGCACGCTAGACTTTGGCGAGCATTAGCGCTGAAACGCTTGACGGATACTACAAAGGGTACAAGGAAGAAGTTTGACTATATCTGGTCACCGTTGGTGGAATATCTGTCATAGGGGTTACCCCTATTTGCATGTAGCCCTAGCCTGCAGGCATTCCACCTATTCCATATTTAACCAAATTGAGAGCCCAACAGGGATACATAGACGAGGGGGCGCCCATCCCTGGCCCCAGGCCACACGACCATCCTACACAGATTCCCCCACTGGAATACACTCACCATGGTACACCTGTTTGGTTTATTCTTAGCTATTCTGTTTTCTTCCTTTTCTCTTTCTTATTTTTCTATTTTTCATTTCTGGTTTTCTAGCTGGTCTTCTTTTAAATCCCAGCTTTGGGCTCACAGTTCAGACATGACACTTCAGTACACCTGAGCGGAGGTCCCGTAACAGGGCAATTGAACAAGGGAAACACCAGGTAATGCTGAAGGTTTAGATTGGGTTGAGTCCTCGTTAACAAGCTGTTTATACCTGGTAGCCATCTGTAACACTTGACCTGGTTGTTGTACTGAATATGTCTGCCATGTTTTTCTTGTATTGATATAAAATTAAATTAAAAGATTCTGAAACAAAATAAGTTTGTGTGCATTCCCTTTAACAAGCCTAGTTTCTCCCGGAAGACCCCCGGAAATTCACTTTCCCACTTGGTCCCCCCAACTGCATTCACATCGGTCAATGCCCCCAACACTTGATCAGGATGATTGGGTCCAATCTGATTTTGAGTTCTCTCTGCTTTGGACACCCCAACAAATTTAACTCATACATTTCAGAGAATGTCTTTGTAACTTTAAACTCCAGTGTACCCACCCAATAACCAACCAGGTCAATGGGCGTTTTCCCATATGCCACTAACTTGATGTTGGGAGCAGAAAATTATTTTCCAGGAAATTTTCTACCCCACTCTTCCCCAACTAATTTGTAGCGTGCCTCCGAATCTGCCATCATGCGCACTTTCACTACATCGATGGTGATACCACAAAAGAGATGATCTCTCACCCCAAAGTCTCCAACATCATTCACTTCCAGCAGAAATTTTTCCTGCATATCCTGCACTTTTTTCTCATGATGAAACACATTAATACTTTTCTTGTCTGTAGATGAATTGGCCTGAAACCCCTTTCCTTTACACACTCGTGCAAAATGTCCCTTCATTTTAAATGTCCTGCACACTTGACCCACAGCTGGGCAAGTAGGATCAGTTGCTACATGCCCCCTCCATTCGTATTTGTAGCAAATCGTTTTTCTGCCCACCCCAAGCGTTTTTCATTGGGGGAATCCGTTGCTTACTTCTTTTTTCCGGATGTTTTATACACTACATCTTGAACACCATCCATTTTCTTCACATTACCTGTCACCATCTCCTTTATCCCTTCTTCCGTTCTCTCAGTCTTTTTTGCTATTTCAATAGCTTTCTGTAAACTCAAACTCACTGTGTTCAATAACCTCTCTTGAACTCTCTTGTCTCTCAACTTCTATACTAACTGGTCTCTCAACATTTCATCCAGAAACTCCTTGTAGTTGCCAACATCCTAAGTACTGCAACTCGTTTGTCTACTGACTCTCCTGTCAACTGTGTTTATTTTTAAATCAACACACCTCCACCACCTCATTCTTTTTCTTCCAGTGTGTAGATGTAACTTCTGCATTGTCACCTGATAGTCATCTTCTTCTAAATCTTCATCACCTTCATCAGGTAAAGAAGGCAAGTATTTTAAAATGCTTCGTCCTTCCGTCCCCAGGCCATTTTGAGCATGGCCAATTTCCATGATGCGATAAAGTCTCCACATACGCTTGACAACCCCTTCCAATCATCCCAAATGGCATTCAGTTCTCCAGGTAAGTTCAGAATTGACGATGGTGTCATTAATCCTTCATTCATAGCAAAGATTTACCCCCTTCCTAGAACCCTACACACCAATATAAGGATAACATTGGTTAAAAGAAAACAACTTAAAGAAGAGGTGTGTGAATCACCGCAGATGAGCACATCTTAATGGCACATGTTGTATATGTATTATTTTCCCTCAATTATTTTTTATAAAGCATGCCAATAGTGTACCTGTCACTGAAATCCAGGTAATTCTGTCAGTATGACCAGGTGAAGTGCAGTGGACAGGCCAATATAAATATCCAGCTTCAGGTGTGCTTGACACCATAATGCCAAAATAAGCATCTAATATACCAAACCCGCAAAACTCAATAAAAAGTATCAGGGGTGCCTGTCACCGTAAAATGTAACAAGCACCGCACTCCAGCAGTTACTTTAATAAGACACAGCAATCCACTCAAAATGGGACCACATCTTTACTGATTTTAAATGGGAATCTTTTCAACCTTTCAAAATGGCCACCTAATGTGCCGTGCATGCCTTTTCCTGTGCGCATAGGGCTTGTTTTATGCCAAGCCAACAACTGAAGACCTTCCAAAAAAGCTGCTGTAGCAAATCAGTCAGCGCACTAGCCTGTGCCTCCAGCTCATGTGCAAATACAACGTTGTTTTTGTGCCAAATCACACTCTACCAGTAACAGAGCACAACTAAATCCTCAGAAGTAAAAGTTACTTTATTCACCACTGAAATTTCAATGCTGTGATGAAGTGACTTTTTTTTCCTGTTTATCAGCACCAACCCATCCTATTCTGCTGGCCCCTGAGGGTGCTCTCCTCCTGATATAGCCAATCTTGTCGCCATTGTAAAGATGCACCGGATCACGATAAGCATGTGAGTAGTTTTATTATTAATGCAAACCTCAGGAAGGAGCTGACAGCCATCTCTTCAACCGGCCATAACCTCACTCCGTTGCTTTTCAAATCTCTTCAACACACTCAGCGCAGATCATTGCTTCATGCCATGTGTCTCGTGAGAAAGACTAGAAGGAGTCTAAATGCAACAGAAACCTGCCAAACCTTGACAACTCAGAAAACTAGATAGCCCGGACAGTCCATGGTGGAGTGACTTAAGTGGATCCCTCAATGTTTTCCTATCCAGGATGTCCTGAAAACTTTAAACTTTGGCTGAAATCACACATTTTCCTCACATATTTTGGGAAAGTTCCTGAAACCTGAGTATCCACAGAAGTTCTACAACCCAGCATACCAATTTTTTTCATGATCGAAGAGTACCCGCATGTATGGTTGGGCCCAGTGTCTGTGACAGAAAAAGCACCAGCATACAATGGAAAGGCATCAAGCTTTTGTCTGTACAAGTGGCCCATTTTGGTGATGTAGGTAGCTGTAGTATTTGGGTTTCGGCTTGGCTCCCTTCCAAGGAAAGCTACCAAATCCAGACATGCCTAAAAAATCCAACTACCTTTTCTTACCCAGAATTCCCTGCAAATTAAATGGGTAAAATTGTGCATTTGCTTCACATTCCTGTGGGGGTAACTTCAGGAATCTGCAAGGAGCCACACAAATCCTACCATCGAGAATTTCCACATTTCTCCCTATAAAACTGTTACTCCACTTGTGTGGCTGTACCTAGGCCCCAAATCGATGAGATATCAACATTTTATCTTGAAAAGTGGCCCATTTTGGCAGTGTTCATTGCTTGAGGTCAGGCACGGTAGCCACCCTGAAAAACTACAAAACCCATACCTTTCTGAAAATTAGATACATAAAATAGTCCAGAGTGATGAGCAAACCTAAAACTTTGAAACGGTTTCCCACCTGTGTGACTGGGCGAAGCACCCAAGATAGGGAAGGACTCAAAATGCAATGCGGAGGCATCAAGCGTTTGGCTAACGCTAGACATTTCTGGAAACTAGACTTACAGGGCAGTCCAGGGCAGTGAAAGATGCATGGATCTTGTTAGATTTTCTTACCCAGGATTCCCTACATACCTCAAAGGTTGGATAAAATCAGAGATATCTGTGGGGAAAGGTTTCAGCATTCTTGGCATCCACAAACTACCTTTCACCCAGCTATTCCACATTTCTCATGAATAAAATGGTACCTTTCATCCCTCAAGGGATGTTAACATCAGTCCAGGAATCACTACAGTTCTCTCACAGCCCCTTACTCACTTCAAGACACATTTTGCAATCATTATATAATCATCATTCACAAATCATCTATTTTAATGCTCTTTCCTGTAAGCATCTTTGTGAATTAAACTTGATAGCACCTACTGTTCACTTGTGTGTGCTTTAATTGATATGTTGCTAACTAAAGCAGAGCCCCACCATTGTATGTAATATTGGGAAAATAATGGATACAGTGCCAGTTTTACATGAATTATTTATATTGGCAAAAATGAATTCCATATGAGAGGATGTTGAAAATGTGTTCAATGTTGGCATAAACAAACAGATATTTTTAGATTACGCCTGCAGAGAGCTTGTGCTGTGCTTGTGAAATCTATTGTATTCAATAAAAATCTTAAAAGAAGTTAACATCCTGCCCCTTTATTTTTTATTGGCTCATTTGCTTGCCACTTACTTTTCCTCTGTTTCTATTGGCTGTAGCATGATGATTCCTGGTCTTCGTTGTGTTCTTCATCGTGTGCTTCTCTTGTCAGTGTTCCATCGCCCAAGTATTATTTCCATCTGCTTTTTTTAAAATGTTTTCCCTGCACAGCACTTGCGCTGTGCTTGTTTAAATATTCACCCCTGCACAGCGTTTTCTTAATAATACTCCCCTGGTTGCACGCATTCCAAGCATGTTTGTTGTTGGTTTTTTTTTTGGCCAACATTCTCCCCTGCACAGCACTTGTAGGGCGCTTGTTTACTAAATCAATATCCCCTTGTCTCCATGCATTTCAACCGTGCTTGTTGGCTAGGTTTTTTTATACAATGTCTGCACGCCATCTGCACTTTCACCGGGAATACGCTCAGCCCAGCACTCACCATCGACTTCAAGCGGAAAGATGGGACAAAAAACTATGCTAAGCTCCACAGCCAAACAAAACCGTTGGAAATCTTTTTGGTGCTGGGCTGATCCCAGTACCCCAATCATAGGCTAAAGAACACATTAGCAGTACTACTGCCCACCATCTTCGACCTCAGCATGCAAGGTAAACCACATTTTCAATGCAGTTTGATCACTAAACATAGGATTTTTGTTTCATCTTAAACTGGACTGGGAAGTTTTAGCATTCTGGTTTTGATGTTAGCATGGCATTCCACTCATGATACATCTATAGGAAATTAAAAGTTTAATACATACAACTATATATCACCTTTCTGTTGTTGCTAAGCACTGTAAATGACTTGGTATTTTTTAATTTATAAATGTAAAGGAGCAGGATTTCTGTGTCATACACAAACCATTTTAAAAGTATCTTTAAGATGTAGAGACTAATATGGTCTGTCTTTCGTACATGAAGTAAACAAGCATTGGCATAGCCTGTAGGTCCCACCTTTGGGACCTTATATGTGTTTAGCCAGAACTATTGGGTTTTGCCAATGTTTTTAAACTATGTTGTAGAGCATTGTGGCTGCTGCGCGACATTTTAAAACGGTGTAATAAAAAAGTGTTCTAAGCATTTTTGTTACCTTATATGTAACCAAGAAAATAACATGAAAGTGGAGTTGGGGAAATAGTTCCTAAATTACAATAAATCAATCAATCAATCAAGCATTAGTTAAGCGCACTATTCACCCTTAAGAGTCTCAAGGAGCTGAGGGTGGGGGGTGTGCAGCTACTGCTTGAAAAGCCAGGCCTTGAGGAGTCTCCTGAAGGTCAGCAGGTCCTGGGTCTGGTGCAGCTGTGTGGGTAGGGTGTTCCATGTCTTGGCGGCGAGGTAGGAGAAGGATCTGCCGCCGGTGGAGGTCCTGTGGATGCTTGGGACTGCAGAAAGGGCGAGGTTGGCCAAACGGAGCTGGCGGTTCGGGTTGTAGAAGGTGAGACGTTTGTTGAGGTATGCTGGTCTGGCATTGTGGAGTGCTTTGTTAGGGTGGGTGAGGAGCTTGAAGGGGATCCTTTTGGTGACAGGAAGCCAGTGCAGATCTTTCAGGTGGGCAGTGATGTGGGTGTCGCGGGGTATGTCGAGGATGAGGCGTGCGGAGGTGTTTTGTATGCGCTGGAGTCTTTTCTGGAGTTTGACCGTGGTTCCTGCATAGAGGGCGTTGCCGTAGTCCAGGCTGCTGCTGACGAGGGCCTGAGTGACCGTTCTTCTAGTTCTGATGGGGATCCCTCTGTAGATCTTGTGGAGCATGTGAAGGGTGTTGAAGCAGAGGTGGAGACGGCGTTGACTTGCTGGGCCATTGAGAGCGATGAGCTGGGTGACCCCCAGGTTGCGTGCGTGGTTGGTGGGGGTGGGTGCGGCTCCCAGGACTGCTGGCCAACATGAGTCGGCCCAGGCGGAGGGGGGGAGTCCAGGATGAGGACCTCTGTCTTGTCTTAGTTGAGTTTCAGGCGGCTGATCTGCATCCAGTGGGAGATTGCCTTCATTCCTTCACGGAGGTTGGTTTTGGCGGTGGCGGGGTTCTTGATGAGTGAGAGGATCAGCTGGGTGTCGTCGGCATAGGAGACTATGTTGAGGTTGTGTGCGTGGACGATGTTGGCGAACGGTGCCATGTAGATGTTGAAAAGGGTCAGGCTGAGGGATGGGCATTGGGGTACACCCCAGATGATCTTGGTGGCGTTGGAATGGAACAGGGGAGGCAAGCCCTCTGAGTTCTGTTGGTGAGGAAAGAGGTGGTCCAGTTCAGGACTTTGTCATGTATTCCTGCGTCGTGTAGGCATGTGCATAGGGTGTGATGACCTTTCGGAGTTGGGGTGCGATGATGTGGTTTTCTTTGTTGAAGATGTGGTGAAGGCAGGGGTCAGATGGTGAGCCGGCGTGGATGGTGTTCATGGTCTTGATGGTGTCGTCGTCATTGATGGGCGTCCAGGAGAGCAGGCAGCTGGTGAGGCTAAGGGGCGGTGATTCTGCAGTGTAGGCGACAGCAGGGAGGGTCTGCGCGTTGAAGCAGTTGTGGATGTCAGAAATCTTGCGGTGAAAATAAGTGGCTAGGGAGTCGCAGAGGTCTTGTGACAACAGGATGTCATTGGAGCTGGGGTTGGAGAGTTCCTTCACAATGTTGAAGAGCTCTTTGCTGTTGTGTGCGTTGTTGTCAATGCGTTCCTTGAAGGATGTCCTTTTGGTGGCTCAAATGAGTTGGTGGTGCTTGCTGTTGGGGTGCGATGATGTGGTTTGCTTTGTTGAAGATGTGCTGAAGGCAGGGGTCAGATGGTGAGCCGGCGTGGATGGTGTTCATGGTCTTGATGGTGTTGTCGTCATTGATGTGTGTCCAGGAGAGCAGGCAGCTGGTGAGGCTGAGGGGCGGTGATTCTGCAGTGTCGGTGACAGCAGGGAGGGTCTGGGCGTTGAAGCAGTTGTGGATGTCAGCAATCTTGCAGTGAAAATAAGTGGCTAGGGAGTCGCAGAGGTCTTGTGACAGCAGCATGTCATTGGAGTTGGGGTTGGAGAGTTCCTTCACGATGTTGAAGAGCTCTTTGCTGTTGTGTGCGTTGTTGTCAATGCGTTCCTTGAAGGAGGTCCTTTTGGTGGCTCGAATGAGTTGGTGGTGCTTGCTGTTGGCGTTCTTTAGGACTGCGTTGTTCAGCGATTCTTGGGCGGATCCGCTTGGATTCCTGGAGGTGTGTGTCTGTTTAAGGATTTTTTGTTCAGGGCGAGGGTGTTGGCGCAGTCTTCGATCCATTGCCTGAGGTTGTGGGCGGCTGCGTTGGTGTCAGTGGTGTCCGTTGGTGGGTATTGGGCGAGGGTGGTGATGAGTTGTTCTTCAGGGATCTTGTTCCAGCTGCGGTAGGGGATTTTTTGTGGTTGGTGGAGCGACAGGGTATTTTGAAGATGAAGTGGACGCAGTGATGGTCGGCCCAGTGGAGTTTGGTGGTTTTGCAGAAGGAGACATGGTTGCAGGCGGAGAGGATGGGGTCGAGCGTGTGTCCGACTGTGTGGGTGGGGGTCATGATGAGCTGTTTGAGTCCGAGGTTGTCGAGCAGAGTGACGGAGTTGCTGTCGTTGGTGATCTCGAGGGGGAAATTCAGGTCTCCAAGGAGAATATAGTCTGTGGAGGCAAGAGCGTGTGTGCTGACGATGTCGGCGACGGCGTCAATGAACTGTGGTCGGGGTCCTGCAGGACTGTAGACAAGTGTTCCTCTGAGGGTGGTGTTGGGGTCCGTGTGGATCTGGAAGTACAGGTGTTCGATGGTCTTGGAGGTGTCTGTTGTGCTGGTCGAGACTCTAAGGGTGTTTCTGTAGAAAATGGCGATTCCTCCCCCTGGTTTGTTGGTGCGCTCCCTTCTGGTGCATATTGTATCCATCAGGGAGGGCTATTGCGATGTCGGGTGCCGAGGAGGACTTCATCCAGGTCTCTGTTAGGAAGACGACGTCCGGGGAGGCTGAGTCGAGCAGGTCCCAGAGTTCGAGTGCATGCTTGTGGATGGAGCAGGTGTTGAGTAGTATGCATCTGAGGTGCACACCACCACCTGAGCACAACCTCAGCATCATGCAGCACCACCTGAGTATCATTCAATGTCACATGAGCATCACCTCTGCACCAGCACACCACCACCTCAGCACCACCTCAGCATCACTCAGCACCACCTCAGACAGCGCTCAGAATCTGGCATATGTTGATTATCCCCTAGTGTCTGTCTGCTGCTCCGGTCCAGGTAACACTCTCCCCAACAGCTCTGCCTCACTACCGCAGCCTCGAGTCATCCACAGCTCAGGGTTAGTGCCTGCGGACCGCCAGTCTCCTGCCAGTCTCCAGGAGACTCCTGCTGCCCTCGCTACCTCTGCTGGTATCCATTAACTGCGTCTTAGAGTGGTGTGCCTGATTGTTGTGCCCTTATTGTGCCTTCAGCTACTGTTTTGTTTTTGTTGCACCGATTGTAGTGCCCTTATTGTGCCTTTACTACTGCTGATCCCTCTTCCCCCTTTCCTGTAGGTTTACCTGCTGCTGCTGCCCCTGCGGCCTCTCCCAAGCCGTCAGAGCCCCGCTCCGGCCCCCTCCCCTACTTATGGTGACCGCTGCTCAGTCACGCAGCATACGCGAACAGCGGGCGCGCCTGAGGCAAGCCCGTATGGGCCCATCTGCACCTGGACCGCGCGCAGCACCAGAAACCCTGGCCCTTGCGAGAGTCACAACTCCCGACGCCACTACGATGCCAACTACCTCCACGCACTCAATGCCGGACAATCACCCAACTGCTTCCAGGCCACACCAAAGCTCACCCACGGACCCTTCACCTGCCGTGGATGCAGCTTCACCAGCCGCCTAACACCTACAAGTCCTACCACACCTTCCAGAACAAAAAGATGAAATGTTTACAACAAGATAAAAAGTTTAGAATTCCACGTGGGCGCTGGAATTCGTAAGTTAGGAAACTCCTTATTTAAATAGATTGTTTGTGACACATATTAGTGATGATTATGTCAGTAGCGCCCAATGGCTCTTATTGGCAAATTGGCTTCTGGAGGACGAGAAGGGGGGACTACAGAAGGTGAAAGAGGGATGCCTCAGGAACTGTGTTGTGGTGACACTGAGGCACCCGTCGTACATTTCATTCAGTATACAGGCTTAGTATCACTCCCCGCCCACCATTCAAAAATATACTCTGCTTGCGGATCACTGACAAAATATAGAATACAAAAATATAGAATACAAAAAATATCGAAATAAAAATATAGAAAGCAAAAATATCGAAGTCCTATCTACAAACAGGTAAGTACAAAAATATTGAATCAAAAATAGCAAAAAAATATATATAGTTAGTCAAAATATCGATTTTTTTTAAATGTCTTAAAAGTAATTTAAAATTAATGAAATAATAACTATAATTAACAAAAAAAACTTAAAAATACTTACATTATTTTAAAAGTATTAAATAATTAATTTAAGTTAAATAAACATACAATTTAATTTTTTAACACATATATATATATATTAACATATTATTAATTAATAATATACAATATTTTTACTGTAGGATAGCGGGAGGGTAAAAAGTACTATTACCACTCCAGCAACTGCAACAGTAGGGTAAACGTTGGATAGCGTAGGGGTAAATATTACTATTCCCACTCCAGTGAGTGCAACAGTAGGGAAAACGTTGGATAGCGTAGGGGTAAAATTTACTATTCCCACTCCAGTGAGTGCAACAGTAGGGAAAGCGTTGGATAGCGTAGGGGTAAAAATTACTATTCCCACTCCAGTGAGTGCAACAGTAGGGAGAGCGTTGGATAGCGTAGGGTTAAAATTACTATTCCCACTCCAGACAGTAAACAGTAGGGAAAGCGTTGGATAGCGTAGGGGTAGAAATTACTATTCCCAATCCAGAAAGTGCAACAGTGGGGAAAGTGTTCGATAATGGGAGGGTAAAAAATACTATTCCCACTCCAGAGAGGGCAACAGTAGGGAAAGCATTGGATAGCGTAGGGGTAAAAATTACTATTCCCACTCCAGTGAGTGCAACAGTAGGGAAAGCATTGGATAGCGTAGGGGTAAAAATTACTATTGCCACTCCAGACAGTAAATAGTAGGGAAAGCGTTGGATAGCGTAGGGGTAAAAATTACTATTCCCACTCCAGAAAGTGCAACAGTGGGGAAAGTGTTAGATAACGACAGGGTAAAAATTACTGTTCCCACTCCAGAGAGTTCAACAGTAGGGAAAGCGTTGGATAATGGGAGGGTAAAAATTACTATTCCCACTCCAGAGAGTGCAATCTTAGGGAAAGCGTTGGATAGCGCAGGGGTAAAAATTACTATTCCCACTATAGAGAGTGCAACAGTAGGGAAAGCGTTGGATAGCGTAGGGGTAAAAATGACTATTCCCACTCCAGAGAGTAGGGAAAGCAGTGAGTGCAACAGTAGGGAAAGTAAATACTTCATATATTAATAAAAATAAATTAAATATTGATACCAATAAAAAATGTATTAAAAGTAATTACCAATTTAATATGATATAATAATTAATCAATTAAAAATACGAAGAAAAATTAATTATTAAAATTCATTACCTATTAATACAAATTAATTAGCAATTAACAATTAATTAATTAGCAATTAAAAATTAATCAAACATTAATTCAAAATAAATACCAATAAATAAATTAAAATATTGAATTAATTACAATTAAATGACTTCCCACCCTATTCCCCTATAAACCCACAACCGCTATGGGAAATAAATTTATAAAATTAACATAATTATCAATTAATCATATATTAATGCATTCATTACTAATTAAAATTTAATTAATTACCAATTAAAAATTATTTTACTATTAATTCAAGATAAATACCAATTAATAAATTTAAATATTTAATTAATTATAACTAAATTACTTCCCACCCTATTCCCCTATAAACCCACAACCCACTACGGAAATTAATTTAACATAATAATCAATTAATCAATTAAGTAAAATTAATTGCCAATTAAAATTTAATTATTTACCATTTAAAAATTAATTAACAATTAATTCAAAATAAATACCAATAAATACATTTAAATATTTAATTAATTATAATTAAATTACTTCCCACCCTATTCCCCAATAAACCCACACCCCGCTACAGAATTTAATTACGCAAAAATTAAATAACATAAAATTTATTACTTAAAATAAATTATAAAATAAATATGCACTTTTCACACATATACTAACATTTAAAACACTAAAAAAAATTATATTATTAAAAATTCGATATATTTAATACCTATATTATATACTTTGATATTTTGACTTTCTATATTTATGAAAATTGATATTAAATTACCTTATTGTTGTTGACTATATTCTGTCCATTCGATATTTACATATGGTATACAGACAAAATATCGAATCAAAAATATAGAAAAATATAGAAGTGAAAATATAGAATGGACAAAATATCGAATGGACAGAATATAGTCAACAACAATAAGGTAATTTAATACCGATTTTCATAAATATAGAAAGTCAAAATATCGAAGTATATAATATAGGTATGAAATATATCGAATTTTTAATAATATCATTTTTTTTTAGTGTTTTATATGTTAGTATAAGTGTGAAAAGTGTATATTTATTTTATAATTTATAATATAAATATAGCGGAAGGCAGTTTTATCCTAGCCACATTTTTCAATGCCGAAGCACAGAACTTGAGAAGATGTCGCTCAATGGGCTGCCCTAGCAGTTCAGTATTCTCACGCTCTCTAGCTCGCATTGCTTGACCCACGACAGCACTAGCCTACAGGTTAGCCTCATCTTCGTGCTAGTTCACTAATATCGAGGCTATAGCAAGGAGTTCTAACTATACACAGCCATTGACAATCTCATTAAATGTCCATCATGTTTATGCAATGCAGAAAGCGGGTTGTCATTCTAGCCTGTCTTCCATTTCCGGAGTAAAATCATGGATATGAAAACATTAATAACATCTTTTTCAACAAGTGAGTACAAAATAAATTACGAAAGTCCAAGGCAAAGGCACTGAAGCCTGTGCCCAGCAGGAGAGAGGCTGTGGCATAATCTCCAGAGCTGCTGACTTTGGAACTGGTGAAATGGGTTCGATCTCAGCATCGGTAAAACTGTGCCTTCCAAAAAAAATAGAATGTAAATACATGACAATCATTAGTAAAAGGAAAAAAAATTAGAAATGCAAATAAGTATTTTGTACATTTGGGAAGCTGTGGCAAAAACTTGTACTCAACAATCCAACTGAGCATGAGCCAATGCAAGCACATTTTTTTTAAAAAGAGCACTCACCAACTCTAATAAATAACATGAAGAGTAACAGCACATGTAACAGGGGCAGTCAGTGCTCATGGGAGATTACAAAAGTAAAAACGGAGGGACTGCTAAGCATATTTACCAAACAAAAGCAGGAATTTACGAACAACAGTAAAAGGGACCAATTAAAAAGATGTTTGGTACTTGTATCCCATATCATAGATACAGCATGTTTAGAAGAGACAGCGTGCATGCAATGCCTAGGTAAGACCTAAAAAATGTTTTGTTTTACAAATTTTGCTTGCTTTACCAGTGTGACACTAAGGGGGCCATTAGGATGGCGGGCGGGCTTTGCCCGCCCACCACCCTATCGGGAAACGGGACCGCCCGCCTCGAGGGCGGGGGTCCCGAAATGTGCATTAGGATGCGCCCGCCACAGTGGCGGGCGCAATCCTCATTTTATCATTGTGGCGGGCGGTGCTCACTACACCGCCCGCCACAATCTGCACAGCAAATGCACGCATTTGCATACACGAATCGGCAGGCACCCTGCGGTGCCTGCTGCTTGGTGTATGCAAATGCGGGGGGGTACCATAGGTACCCCCCCATTGCACGGTACACCTCGGCCATCACCAGGGGGCCCACAGTGGGCCCCCAAACCTAGGACCGCCTGCCTTTCCGTGGCGGCATTGCCGCCACGGAAAGGCTCCTTAGAATGCCAATTGTAATATGGCTGGCGGTGTCTCACAGACACCGCCATCATATTGAACATATTCCGCCCCGGCCGCAAGGCGACCGGGGCGGAAAACAGCCGGGCTGTGTTTTTTACCGCAGCGGTCTCCCCCGCCATCCTAATATGGCGGGGGGGCATTTGGCAATGGATGTCGGGCGGATTGCCCCCGCCAGGCCGGCGGTGGCTACCGCCAGCCTGGCGGAGGCAATCCGCCCGACATCATAATGGACCCCTTTAATTATCATATGAGTTTGCTAAATCTTTCAAACAAAAAACGTAGCCCCCATATCAATACCTGCTATGTGTTCGAAAATGTGTGTTAGAAAAAAAGGTATTTTACAGCATTTTACGCTATATTTGTTCATCCGTTGATGTTTTGTTGGTGACAATAGTGTCATTGTGGAAGTTTTTATATGCCACTAAAAAGCCTGTATGAGCAGTTTACACTGCCACTTCGACCTGGAAAGATTATCTTTTTTCCAAGCATAAACCTTCCTTTTTTATACATATATGTCATCCCTAAGGTAGGCCCTGACTAACCACAGGGTAGGAAGCAATATATTTAAAAGGCAAGACATGCATTTTAAGTGTAAAATGTCTTGGTAGTGAAAAACTCCCAATTTTTTTTTCTCTACTGTAAGGCCTGTGTCTCTCATTGGGATTGTCTAATTACTTCTTTTAGGCATAATTCACAATTTAGGTATAATTCACAATTGTGAAGAGATAGACTTTTCAAGTTTGGCGTCACTGGACTCCCAATTTAAAATCACAACTTCTGGAAAAGTTGGATTTTAAATTGCAGTTTAGAAGATGCCAGTTTTAGAAAGTTGGTAGTTACTTACTTTTTATATAACAACAAAGCCTGTAAGTCAATTGTGCTGAGGTATGATGGTTAACACTGGTGATGTTGTATAAAAAGTGAATCAAGAGAACGACTAGCAACAATGGCTGATTAAGTCCTATCAGCCCACCAGATGGCGGAGCCTCATCATGTAGGACTCCGATACCAAGGAAGGAGTGCAGTCGCCCAGTTGTAAATTGGCGACGCAACCCCAAACCATGGTATGGTCACCAGAGTTGTAAGACCAAAATTGAGGCTGATATGTGCAGTGCAAAAAACTAAATAAGGTGAAGTGTATTAAAATGGCTATCAAGGCAAACAAAGACCTTTATTCGCGTTTGCCTGGACGTCAGGTAAAAATAGTGAATTAACAGTGTGAAAGAATCACTGTTTGGCTTGCTTAGTAGAAGACAAAGTGATATATATAGAGGGCCAACATGTTTCTGCCATAACGTGAGAAGTCACTGGCATTCGTCAGGGCCTATGTCAAAAAAACTGCTACTGCAAGAACACTATGATATGTGCAAAACTTATAAGAAATTAAATTACAGGACCATCCTACCACATCTTCTCAGTATTTGTTCAGGTGATGCGGTAGGTCTTTCCCAGCTGTGTGTGGGAAGTGAACCTCACCTCACCCGGCAACTGCTCGGACGGATAAGGCACCGCTCTGTCCGTCGGTACCTTGAGATCGAGCCTCAAGGTACCGACGGACAGAGCGGTGCCTTATCCGTCCGAGCAGTTGCCGGGTGAGGTGAGGTTCACTTCCCACACACAGCTGGGAAAGACCTACCGCATCACCTGAACAAATACTGAGAAGATGTGGTAGGATGGTCCTGTAATTTAATTTCTTATAAGTTTTGCACATATCATAGTGTTCTTGCAGTAGCAGTTTTTTTGACATAGGCCCTGACGAATGCCAGTGACTTCTCACGTTATGGCAGAAACATGTTGGCCCTCTATATATATCACTTTGTCTTCTACTAAGCAAGCCAAACAGTGATTCTTTCACACTGTTAATTCACTATTTTTACCTGACGTCCAGGCAAACGCGAATAAAGGTCTTTGTTTGCCTTGATAGCCATTTTAATACACTTCACCTTATTTAGTTTTTTGCACTGCACATATCAGCCTCAATTTTGGTCTTACAACTCTGGTGACCATACCATGGTTTGGGGTTGCGTCGCCAATTTACAACTGGGCGACTGCACTCCTTCCTTGGTATCGGAGTCCTACATGATGAGGCTCCGCCATCTGGTGGGCTGATAGGACTTAATCAGCCATTGTTGCTAGTCGTTCTCTTGATTCACTTTTTATACAACATCACCAGTGTTAACCATCATACCTCAGCACAATTGACTTACAGGCTTTGTTGTTATATAAGTAGTTCACACAGGGGGTATTAGCCTGTTTTGTCACTAAACACCTCCCTCGGACCCTCCCTTACGAATGGTTTTATAAAGTTACTTACTTTTGCCATTTGGTGCCTGCTGCATGTTTCTGTTCAGTCTGGGTTGGGTGACAGCTGGGCTTTGTGTATTGCCTCTAGACAGCCGCTCACAAAGGGTGTGTGTGTCTTCATCGACCTTCCTTGGAGATGGGAGGGAGGAGCTTGCACCTGATTAGGCTGTGCCCTGCCCATACACAAAGGGCTGCATACCTCCCTGTAGTGAGTCTGGAGACAGAGCAGGAAGGGAGGACTTCTCTGCACTTCAACGCATTCTTTGAAGTCTCCCCCACCTCAAAGGCACAACTGGGTATAGGTACTGGACCTCTGCCACCATATCTTTAGAACACTTTGGGGCCTGTAACCACGCTGCCAGGAAGAAGAACTTCTGTTCTGCTGAACAGACCGCCACTGTGCTGAACTGCTGCTTTGCTGGACTTTTGCTTTGCTGTGCTCTTGCCTTGCTGTGCTCTTTCCTTGCTGAGCTGCCCTGCTGCCTGCGTTCTCCTGCCTGGGTGAGAAGAATGGACCTGCATCACTTGAACCCAGAGTGACTCCAAGGGCTTGCTGGCTAGCCTTCCATTCTAAGTCCCAGGGATATCAAAGACTTCTCTACCTGCATCTAGACTCTACAAGCTGTGAGTTTGCCCTGCCAAGTGGTGCCATCCCAGTCTTTGATCCTTGGAGGTGAGGCCTAAGGTGCTCCTACAACTAGAACCCATGCATCCTCATCAGAATCTGCACATCTTCGCCTTTGCATGGATTGAAGCCAGTGCATCTTCGCCTTGCATGTGTCGGAATCGACGTATCCTCATTGAAGCAGGGAATGGAGATGGTGCATCGTACCTGGAACTAGCACATTGTCTTTGGAATCAATGCATCTACTGGTGCCTCACACTTGAAACCAACGTATTATCACCATTGCTTGTAGAAAGTCGATGCATCTCGCTCACTTCGTGGTTCGACACCGACGCATCACTATGGCTGCACCTCACATCTTCTACTATGCCGAAGCAACCAGGGATCAAGGTACATTGGTTCAGCAGGGATAGGTGGGTCCCTGTACCTGGCTCGCACGCCATCGCAGTATGCCTGAACTTTGACCTTTGCTTCCGTCCAATGCGACCAAATAACCCCCTTTAAGCGCTTATTGCTTGTAAGCGCTACTCTACATTGGTTGTTTAAAAATATATCTACTTCTGCTTGATGGGTTTCTGTCCTTTGGTCTTGTTTTCTTAATAAAATTAAACTCTATATTTCTAAAC
This sequence comes from Lissotriton vulgaris, assembly GCF_964263255.1. Classification (NCBI taxonomy): domain Eukaryota; kingdom Metazoa; phylum Chordata; class Amphibia; order Caudata; family Salamandridae; genus Lissotriton; species Lissotriton vulgaris. The sequence continues at coordinate 481,343,734 of NC_141689.1, forward strand.
TGGCTTCAAATATTTTTGTTTTCACTGTGTCACTGTTTGAAGTGTTGCGCAAATAAATTCTTTTTACTTTGCCTTTTAAGTTAAGACTGACTTCTCTGTGCCAAGCTACCAGAGTGTGAGCACAGGATGAATTAGGGTGCGTTGTGACTTACCCTGACTTACCCTAACTAGGATTGTGGTTTCTGCTTGGATAGATTGCCTACCTCTGCCAACCAGAAACCGAATTTCTCACAGTTGTTATAACTTTCAAATTAGCCACATGTCACCAAAGCCTCCAGCAACCATCTGACATGCAAGAAATGTACATGGTAGATGTGGTGTGCTTTCATGAAAGGCAGTCTACACATGAGTGAATCCACTGCTTATATCACAGACAACTTGTACCTTGACAGAAAAGCAGCAGCAGTATTTTTTGCTGAAATTGTGCTAGTTGTATTGGGGTTTCTGAGGTTTCACCTGGGTGCAATCAGTGGCACCTAATGCCTGATGGAAATCTGCAATGGCATTGTGAACACCATTGCCACCCACTGGAATAAACTGGTGCATTCTACTACTGACTCATCTCCGGACCTGTTGCAAGCTCCTTCTTCTAGTCTGCACCAAGTCAAGAATCAATTCTAGTGAGAAGCAGTATCTGGTAACGGCTCCTTCTTTGGACATGCCACAGATTTTATCCATAAACTATCTCCCTCCTCCTCTATTAATTGATCCTCAAAATGAGGGTCAAAGTTACAAATAAATTTACCGACATAGTGAGTCATAATGTTTTTGGTATTTTGCTTAATTTCTTATGTTGTCATCCTGCATGTGGTTGGTTTCTATTGTAAAGAGTTACACCTGTGAATGGGTGGCAGAGTCCTGACTATTCACTCCTCCTGCCTTTCATTAGCAGGTGTGTGGTTATGTGAAAACTATACATTGATGAATATTTTAATAAAATATGGTGAAGCTGTTTAAAAACATGTTCCTATGTTTCCATATGATGTTGATTCTCGTCTTCACTAATTACCATCAGAGTGTGTTTTAGTACCAGTGATTGGCTATGTGTGCTGCTTTACTTACTTCAACGCTTGTCTGGAGTACATTTGTGCCTGTTTTATCAGTAGTAGAAATAGAAGTTTATTTTGTGATTAACACTTTCTTCCTATTTTGTAAGTATGTTTTGTATTTACATGTCCCATCTTACACCCCTCCTTAAATTATCCAAAAACCCATTTCTAGTCATTAATCCCCATTTTCCCACAACTGCCCCTTGTCCCTCCCACATTTACTACAAAAACTATTTCTGTGTGCGCTGAGATCTCTGTTTAGAAAGATAGGAGAAGTGTAGGCAGATACCTTCATCCAAAGGTAAATGAATCTAATTTCAAGGTATGTAAAGTAGTACACGTTGATGTACTTCAGATGGTTTTGTGAATACGTGTTAATGTATTTTGAGGTTTCTTGTTTCTATTTTTGTAGGCATTTTGTGGTTATCAACAGGTTGGCAACTTTCTTTAACATGGTTGTAAAGTCCATACTGGTTAGCTCTAGTGCTTGCATGCATTTGTTAATAAATAAACATCAAGGGCCTGATTCACTAAGGTAAACTTAAAATATTGACCTAAACTTAGACCAAACGTTTAAGTTTACGGCTTTAGGAATTCATAAAGGGCATTTACAAGTACTATCTTTGCGTCCGCACTCGGGTGGAGATCCGGCCCGAATGTTAACATAAAGACAGTACTCGTAAATGCCCTTTGCCAATTTCAAAAGTCGTAAACTTAGACACTTGGTCTAAGTTTAGACCAAACGTCTAAGTTTACCTTTGTGAATCGGGCCCGAATTTTCTTTTTGTTCTGTTGGTTGTTGAAGGTTTTTATCCATCGCTTTCTGCTATGTTTTATATCATTTGTAGTTAAGTGGGCGACTGTGCTGGATCTTTCATATTTGCGACCCTTCTATTTTGCTGCAGAATTACTCCGGTGTTTATTTGTCAGATAGGTGAATGTGTGGACTAATGTCAATACTTTAATAAAGATTGTAAGCATTCAACTATGTTTGCCTTGTTTGGATTGTTTAAGTTGCACTCATTGCATTTAAACTGTCATTTTAGTGTGTTCTGAATTCTTTTTTCTCTGAGGATTGGGGCTATTTCTGTTACAACCACATTCTATCTTCTGAACTTTTACTTCTTCCATTGCCTTTAATTGCTTTAGAAATTCATGCTTAAATTGGTGAGTCTTTTAAGTTCCCCTAGATTAATGCACTTTCAATGTGGTACAGATTGAGTGTAATCATTTTGCTTCATCTTCTAGTTCACTTCTTTGTAGAAACTTACCTGCCAGCCGCAGTGTACATTTAATTCTTGGCCTTAAATAAAGGTCTTATGCTCAGTATCCCTGTCTCTGACGTAGAATAAAGTAGTGGTGTGTTTGTATACATTGTATTTGGTAAAAGTTAGACTGTGGGGTAGGTTCTATGGTAGAACAGTAATTGCGATATGAATGTAAGAAGGATGGTAGCTGGTAGTTGAGGGATGAAACAGATTAAATACTGTGCTCCTGTAAGTGTGGAAGAGAACCAATGTTAACCGTACATGGTTGAACTGATGATTTACTTGCTGAAGCCTCTGCTTCAATTGGAAGCCTCTTCTAAAAATACATGATTTGTATTTGTATTAATTGTTTTCCCAGAATGCCTAGTAGGTGCTTAATTTGTGAAAGCTAGAGTGCCGGTGCCCAAAGCTTTGCTCAAAAGCAGACGACTGACATTGGCACAGAATACCAAAGCTGGTAGTCTTTAATCCACAATGCTTCTTTTTCTCATGCTTGCAGGATCCTGCTTTCTCTCTTTGTGACAGTTTTGCCACCTTTCTCTTCCTCCGATTTCGGATTTGTGTGTTTGTCACCATCTTGCACTCAGTAAATATCTGATGCGGGGAAATAAATGCAGATCTCCAAAAATAAGTGCTGGTGGCCCCCACTGTCAGCCACCGGCTCAAATTAAGCATTGTGCCTAGTATGATCTGCGTACAGTGAAGCATGGTTCTTTTTTCATAGTTAATAAACTTTATGATTTTTTCATTTTTATCGTATATGACCCATGCTGCAAGCAGTGTGTGATGTTACGCTGTTAGTGTTTTTGTTTTTTTCCGCCTAATGTCATATTTTCAGGAGTTTTCTTCCTGTATCGAATGTATGTGCTTGTGAGCTGCTTCTCTATTGCTAATTGTGGAGTCTCATCTGTAGGTCTGCCAGGGCCTTCTCTGTTCAGGACTCTCATTTTGGTGAGAGGGTAGCAGCACAGACCACTGCTGCATTTTTGTGTGAAAAATCCCACTTTACAGGTGCACATCATTAAAAATCGCTCAGCCTCCGCCTTACAAAACTAAAGCCTCACTATACAATGTGCTGCTTACGGTTACTGACCCCTCACCCCTAAAGGTTGTGCCCACCCCACATAGTTATCCTGCAAATGTCCAACACCTACCCGCTGCACTTCTGAAATTGTGACCTTTAACTTCCCCTGCCACTTACTCTGCATCTATTAACATCTAGCTAACTTAATTTCCAACAACATAACTTTTAACTTACTGCCTCATCCAAATGTGAACTTGTTGACACCCTCCCTTTTAATTGGTTCACAGTTGGCAACAGCAATACCCTTATCCAAACCCATGCAAACTTATCAGCCAACCACCGTGCACCTGCTTCAAGCTAAAGAGATATAACATATCCAAACCCTGTGCACCTGGATCCAATGAAAGCCAGACGAAGGCAAGGAAAAGGAAATCAAATGGGATCCAGACTAATGGAAAGGGGAAGAATAGGAGCGAAAATGTGCTGCCTACAGTTCCAACCTTTGGGTTCCCAATCCCAAATTGGTGCTGGGGGCACAAAATTGCCAGGTATATACCTTGAGCTGCCGTTAATGGTAGTATAGCCCACAAATAGCCCAGCAGTCACCTAAACTGCATCACTACCCTAATAACCCTGGGGGGTGCATCTCCCTCTGGACAGTTGCCCCCCAAAACCCAGAGGAAGCAAATTTTTGAATTTCCGAGGCCAGGGGTTGCAAAGAAAATGCCAAGAGTAGCAGTCAACACTCGGAGGCTGCAACCTCAGGCTACTCCCAAATGAAATTCATGCTTTCTCCTGCCCTTATCAATATATGCAGGTTTCTTCACCCCCCCCTCCATTGCCTCCTCTGCATGCGCACTCTCAGGATGTACAATGTAGGGGTTATCAAAGAAGAAGGACGATGAGGACGAGGAAGGAGAGCGGCCATGGTGAGGAGGCGGCAGCCACGGCTGGTAAGTTCCTTTTTTCTTACTTTATAATTACCTTGGAAGGGTGAAGGTGCCAGCCAACTACGCTCCACCACGGTGCCGTAGTTGTGCCTAAACTCCATGTTTGCAACAGAACACGGAGTATGCAAAACTATGTAAACTCCATTGGCGGAGTGTAGTTACCCGCCCTGGCTTACTTTTAGGAATTTTGTGAATTAACTCTGGTCTGTGGGCTCTGCACTTTTCTCTTTTGCTGCAATACCTAAAATAGCCTCCTGTCAGAGGTAGCCCCTGACTGTGATCCTCCCGCTTCACTCTCACCAGGCAACCTACCCCGATGCCTCATGGCTCACCTGTCGGCCCTCTACCCTCCCACATAAGTCTACCAGTGGTCAGTGGCATGACACAGGCCCCTGCAGCCCCGTTGTGCGGGGGCCAAAGCTCCAGGCGGCCTCCTCAGCACAGTACTCTGGCCAGATTGAGTCCAGAGGTGGACCCTCCATGTACCTTGCAGGGGCCCCCCTCAAGTTTGGTTATGTCAGTGCTTGTCGTTTTTTGCCCCCTGAACCCGTAGGCCTGACAGCGCTGCTCATGGAATGGGGCGAAGCCTTTCCCTCCTCCCCCTGACTCGCTTTGCCACCCGCTTCCACTGAGCTGGCCCATGCAGAGTGACCTGCCCTCTTGTCACCTCTCTCGCCTCCACAAATTGCAGTGCAGGAATCCGTGCCACAAGCTCTGCACAATGACAAGGTGGTCACCTGCTGTAGCCTGGAGCGGGCCCCTTTCCCCTACATGCACTTTCTTCCCATTGACAGGTTTCCGGCGCCGTGGCGAGCACTGCAAAACTACTGCGCAAACCCCTTTGGATGCCCAGTGTGCCAGACGTGCCATAACTCATTCAGGTCAGACCCATCCTCCCCGCCTCCTGCACCAAGCCCATTGCTTGCATTGCGCGCTCATCCGCCATCGCAACTTGCTGCAAATCCACCTGAACACCAAATCTTCCACAACTTCACTGCCTACAGCTTCAACCTATGGGTCACTAATCAAAAATGGTGCCGGGAGAGCATAAAATGGCCGGCTACATACCTTGGAGTACCTATAACGGTAGAACAGCCCACAAATAGGCCAGCAGTCACCTGGACTTCACCACTCCCCCAATAATCCCCAGGACACATCTTCCCCTGATCAGCAGTAAAGACAACACTGTAATCCATAAACCGAAAGCCGCTAGCTCACACACACACTTACATTACACCTTCAATGATGTTGGTTAAATACTGTGTTGACAACCTTGTCCTAATAAATGGCCTTTTACGCTAAACATACAGAGTGGAGTGGATTTATTGCGCGATCCAATCTCTCCCTCCCTGTGACCTACTATACTATGACATCAGGCCAGGACTGGCCATAGCGGCCACCGGGCAATCCCCCGGTGCGCCGCAAGGGTGGGGGCCGGTTTTGTGCCCCTGGGGGCCGATTTTGTTACAGGGCCTTTTTTGCAGCATAGCTGCAAAATTGGCCCTGCAACAAAATAGGCCGAAACCCGGCTCTAGCAAAGCGCTCGGCCGCACCTCCGACCCCCCCTACCCCATCTCCCCCACCCACCCCGAGTGGGGAGGGGGGGCAGCCAAGCACTTTGCCAGGGTCGGTTTTGGTTCCCAGTCCGGCCCTGTATGACATCATTTTCACAACAGACGTGCAAGTTTAGGTTTCCCGGACATGAGGCTTTCAAAAGCCCTGCTCTTTCCCGGAACGCTGCTTGACTTTTTAACAGAAGTGCCAGAATGCATCGAATGTAGGCATCTCCGCATTCCAAAATATGTTCCGCGATGCTGCGTCAAAAGTAAACGCAGTAAAAACGTCTGCAGCATCATATATCACCAGAGGCTGAATGACCATTTTCCACTGTCCTCTGGTGAAGCTCTGCTGTGGTCCAGGAGCGCTGCCGGCCCCCTGCACGACACCAGGGGTGCCGTTTGTGCAAGAGCTTACACGAACACGAGACACTCACCAAAAGCCATTGACACAATGTGAACACTGGCAATCGGATCCCTGGCACTTTTAACGAGAGGCTGCTGTTTATTTTTTTTCCCCGCTGGATCATTCCAAGACTATAGCTCACATAGTTCAAGACCGTGGAATATTTCCACATTCCCGCTGAAGTGGATGCGTGGCAGGGGCATCTGCCCTGAGCTGAGGCCAAATGAAAAGAACAGAAGTTCCTGGGGAACTCAACGTGCCACCACTCGAACGTTTAGTGAAACCTCCAAACACGAGGACAGAGCGGTTCCAGCCTAATGATCTTTGGGTCTCAGGCAAGGAATGGGTACAACTTTTTATGAAATGGGGGTGCCCAAAAGCAGCTGAAAAGCTCGCCAGCTAAACAACCCCTACACCAAAAAAAAACAGTCCATACAAGCTTTGATGTATCCATTTCGTTTTGAAGTTGGAACTATAATTTATTGTCTAGCACCAATAGTATGCTAAATGGATTTTAGCGGCATATTTAGGAGAAAAGTGGTGAAGTGTGGCGTTAGACTCCTTGGCTGAACGCCGAGCTCCTCCACTTCTGAAAAGCAGGGCTGTACCTTATTTACAAGAATACGGTGCAGCCCTGCATTTCCCCCTGCCCTGGTGCTAATTTAGCTGCCTAGAGCCAAGGCAGGCACCCTTGCACTATTGCAAGGGTGTCTGCTTTGCAGGGGAATGATTGTTTATGTGCAAGAAGGTGTCCCTTCATGCACATAAACAATCAGTAATGGCACTTTGTAACTTCTGTGTGTGCTGCTTAATGCAACATACATAGATGCTGCAAAACGTCATTGTTTATGTGCAGTAAGGGACACCTTCCTGCACATAAACAATCAATGCACAACGCAGCACTCATGGAAACAGCAAATATGGCGAGAAATAATGCATTTTGTCTTGTTTCGTCTGTTTAAGAACAGATTTCCCTGGTCTTAATTTTATATATCGGAAGCATATTTGTAAACATTTTTTCAACCCTTTGCTGCCAGTGGTTGCAATGGAAAGTATTAGTAGAGAAAACTCAAAATTGAAAGGCTACATACCTGCCTGACTAGTGCTTAATTTGTGCCAGTGGTCCCCGGTGCTGAGCACAAGACGAGCACTTATCACAGTTGCCACATGGTGGTGCTATTTGTGAAATATAAAGACGAGAAGAACAACAGTTGTTTATTAATTCAATATAAATTAAAATCAACTAATACCTGCCACCCAAGCCATTGTTAAAGCTTTGGGAGCCACAAATAGTCTGAATTGTCACACTTTTAGCAGTGTGATGGTTAGTAGTTGTGTATTCATTGGCAGTGCTGACAGTGGCAATATGTGGTGCAAGCTGCAGTGATCTCCTGACAGGGTGCTGCCACTTATTGTTTTACAAATTAAGCACTGTAACAGCCTGAACAGTAATCACTGTATTTTTGATGAGTTTCTGAAATTCCCATTGCTATGTTACAGTCTGCACGTGGCGCTACTAAGCAAAGTGCATTGCACTTGTTTGATAAAGGACAATATCAGATGCTTCATTTAAGCTTCTTAAAGAGGATGCGGAATACTCTCTCTGTTATCCTGGGTCTCCTTACTATTTCTGTTAGTAATTTCGGTCATGTTTTCTGGAAAAACGCAATGATTTTGTGTGAACAAATATATATCTGATAACTTTTAGGAGAAGCCCTTGCCTTTTTGCCATTTTACTATCACAAACGCTTCAGCCACTCTGAGAAGTTACATCCTGTAACCCCTCCATCTATGTGCACATACCATCTGGAAGCAGCAGCTAGTGCAGTGGTAAACATTTTAAGGTCGCATTTCATTCTGACTCATGCTCCTTGCAACAAATGTAGGTTTGTGATATAGCTGTCATACAACTTACCTGCAGATGACCCTCCAGACCCCTGCACTCGGTCCACCATACCAGAGTCAGCAATGTAGGGACAGTTCGACGGGGCATGTGAGGTTACAAAGTCAAAATTGCAACTGCAATGTAAAGCTTCATGTATAACTATATGATTCTTCTACCTTGCTTGTGCTAAGTATATCTAATTGATGAACATGGCACATTCCTGTCAGCATAAACTTATGTCTTCAGGTACATTTAGTAGAATTTAGGGCCTATTCATAATGACGTTTTGGAGTACATTAAGGGCCTTATTAAGAGTTTGTGCTCCGACTGCCATAGGGTCGCGCCTGCCCCTGCCAGCAACCCACGGCGCTGGTGGTCCAAATATAACCGTATTACGAGTTGACCACGGGGCCAGCGGTGTGGTAGCGGGGATCTTGCAGCGGTGGTGAGTACTTTTCACAAATATATTGACTGCAGATGCACACATAAGCATGATATATGTGGAAAAATAGCATATACCCATTACCGGGGTTCAGCCAATATGTAGGCAGTTCTGGTAATGAATTTATGGTTTGAAAAGGACTCACCTGTAGATCGCCGAAAACAGGGTCGTAATCCTTGGAGTGAAGATCCTGCTGTGAAGGCGGGACCTGGAGAAAGGGATCCACGTTGGAATCCACCTGAAAGAAGAAGAAAGGGGTAAGTAAGTATTCACCCCAAATCCTTCATCCCAATACTGTGAAGCAGGCAGTCGGCCCGCCACAGTCCTCTCGTGGAACAGGCGGCTCATAATACGAATAGCAGTGCAGCTCCCCTGTACTACACTATGGCGGCTGCCTTTCCCCGACTGCAAATCCGGCGTCTGCTGATGGTCTTGACTGTCCAGCAGCCGTCTTCACAATGCCAATCTGCCAAACTTGTAATACAGCAGCCGGTCCACCGATCTCACTGCTCTCGGACCACCACCACTGATACGGAGGTACACGAGACCGCTAAACTCGTAACAAGGCCCTAAGTACTTCTTCTGAAGATCTAATTTACATACTCTTACATACATTTGTGATTTATCCCCTAAATAAATGAAATGAAAATAAAATGAGAACATCTAAGAAATATCCATATGTAATTAATACAAGCAGAAAGAACTTTGCCTTCTTCTTCTAAAAGGGAGTTGAATGTTTTGGGGCTGACTCTCAACAGCATGACAGAGCGTGTAAAAGAGTACTCCAGTAGTACTACTTCATGTACTCTTTTGTAAACCAGGCCCCTTATGTTTGACCTTTAACTTTTGTGCGGAAAACATTCTGAAGCTTAGCAGGCTTTGGTTGGGTTTAGTGAAAGGTCAAAGTTCAGGTGAAGGGTTATGTTATATGCATTTGCATACTGCACATTTTGCAATCAATATGTCCTTGCCAGGCTATTTGATTCAGTACTGTCTCACACAAGATTTAAGAGCTCCCTCACAGACCAAATGTTGTCTGTGAGTTCTAGTGTGTGAGGGGAGCCTGAATGAGGAAGGGAGGGGAGGAGGTTTGACAGCGTAGGGGATGGGGGCATTGTGTGCTTCACTTTCTTGCCAGAAAAAAAGAATGACATGGACAGTGGATTAAACTTGGATTCAGTTTCAACCAAAACTGTATATGATTTTATGGGCTGAATTTTCTGTCCAGTAAAATCAGATCTCCTGTTCCTGCAATCGGGAATACAGGGTGGTGGAACACCAGGCCAATTGGAATCAGACAGGGCAGTATCTCACCCAGGAATTCCACTCCACCTGATTTATAAAAAGACCCTAAGCATGCAAATTGAGTGAAAGGATTGTGCTCCACTATAGAGTTTGTATATCCTTCTGCTGGCTCATCTTGAATCTGTTGTGTTGGTGGTATGTGTGTGCCCTAAAAATGGACTGTGGTTTATGGTGATGCTATGGGTGAATACTCTTGTGGGAACACTGATATCTAAATAAACAGTATATCTGTACTGTGTTGAATGTATTCTGTCTAACATAATGTGTTTCTAGTTTGTGAGTTACAATTCAATTGTATGGGCTGATGCAATCATATTGACTACATTTCATGTCTCTACTGTGCTGTTTGCTTGTGTTTGCTTGCTCAGAGTTTTGTCTAGTATAGTACCTTTAGAACCATATGAAGCCCTACCAAAGTCTGTCTGATTAGTATATGGTGCATGTTTGATTTTCTATTCTAGGTGTATTGTTGGACTAATCTGCAGAGCTTACCAAGGTGAGAACTGATATTCTTAACCATCAAATTTACATCAATTACCTTCATTTCAGATAATTTATATCACATTCTATTTCATTTATTTGGGCTGAATAAGTAAACGTAACTTTTGTCTTTTATCATGTATTTTGTATTAGTTTCATTTTCTTTTTTATACTTTATTAAACATTTAATATATAACTTATTGAGTATTTTTTAAATCTTTATCCTGGGCTGAATACTGATGAACCAGGTTTCTTCATCAGTGTTTGTACCGGGTGATTGCCCTGAAAAGGTATCCTATGTGAAGGATATTTAACACCAACCTAAACCCTGCACTTGGTAGGGCCAGCTCTATGAGGGGGCATTATTCAAGATACTCTCATCTCATAAGTTAACGGATGTAGGGAGGCTTAGACACCCTGTGACACGTGAACGTATATTCCAGGCCTGGGCGTAGTTTGCTGAGTTTTGCTATGCAGAACTCTGCGAAGTAAAAAAAAAACTCTGCGAAGTTCTGCAAGTGGCAGAGTGCAGTGCGAACTGCTGTTTGCACTGATCTCCCTGCCGCTCGGGTTGAAATTCGACCCGAGCAGCGGCTCGCGCTCACATACTTACCGGTCGTGAGTGGGAAAAAACTCCCCTGCACTACGCAAAGTGGAGTTTTCTGCACTCCGCGATCGTCGAAAAGTGCAGAAAACTCGGCAAACTCCACGAACAGAGAGGAGTTTACCGCCCAGGCCTAGTGTATTCACATCATCTGTAAAAATTCTTGGTCAAGATTAGGTTTCTGGCTGCCAGTAAACATGTCAACACTCAACTGCAAAATGTTCACCGCTTAGCTCAAATACAATAAGCCCACTCCCCTGGTCTCCTGATTCTGGGAATTGCAGACACACCATGCCCTTCCTTTGCTTGGATGTTGTGACCTGACGCACTATCAGATGTGGCCTTTCGTGAAGAGTTCCAAGAAGAAAATCTCAAATATTTCAGGAGAAATAGTGCAACAATGGATACCGAGGGTGCACTGTGGGAGGCCTTCAAGGTGATTATCAGGGGAGTTTGTATATCAAAGCTGAGAGGGCTACTAAGTACATTGCATACACATCTGAGTCAGTTAGATTGAAAGATGCAGGAATTGGAAGCTAAATATAAGGCCTGTTTATCCTGTAAATTACTTGCTGAAATGCAGCTTAAAATAGCTGAATATAGCAAATTGGTTGCTAGAGAGATTGCACATCTTGAGTAAGCATGGGCGAATTTTGCGAATCTGGCGTTCGCGAATTTGCGTATTTGCGAACTCGCAATCTGCAAAATCCGCGAATTCTCGCGAATTTGCGGATTTTTTTGTTTTTATAGTGTTCGCAAGTGTTTCTGCCAGTTCGCGAGGATTTTGTACCAGTTCGCAATTGCGAATTTACTTGTCGGCACGCAACGGTCGCGACTATGTTGTTTCTATGTCTGGTTCATCATCACAGGTTCACAGCACCCTCTGTTTCAACACTGCCACCCTCTGTTTCACCCATGCCACCCTCTGGTACATCAATGCCACCTTCTGGTTCATCATCATCACTGCAGATTATGGGGGGGGAAAAGCAAGCACACCTGCCCTGCTTCAACTGACATGAATTAATTTGGGGTTGATTTATTAAAGTGTCACTGTTTTAAAATTCCAGTCTGGCACCTGCTTCCTTATCTGAAATTTGCTTTCTGTTGCAGTGCAATTTTTTTTCCAGGACCTTTGTGGCCTACTTGTAGCTATTCTATGATCCGGCTGTGAGGGTCGGAGCAGGGTCATACAATTGTTGCAACTAGCAACTGAACTCTGGAGGGGCCCCAGTCAGGAAGCACTACAGGGAATGGTTACTAATGATGAATTTGAACTTTTGCACCTGCTGAGTGCTTTCAGTATAGCAAAACTCGTTTTTCTGCAGAACAGCAAATGTAATGCCCCAAACAAACTTACTTGTGAAAGTTGATTTCTAATCCAAAAGTGATCCAAAGAAAGTCAAAAGGCCTCAAATCCAAAAAAGGGCAGGCAAATGTCAACCTGAGGAGTTATTCTGATAAAAATCATCATTTTCAGAAGGTCTATGCTGCTTGCTAGTTGATTTCTTGTGCAGAATTGCAAATTTTGTCATTTCGCGAGTGCGAGATTGGTGCTGCCCGCCGCACCTACATGTTCGCAATTGCGAACTTACGCCGCACGCCGCAAAATTGTATCACCAAGAAAAAAAAATCCGCTGCTTGGAAATTTGCGGATTTTCGGTAAATTCGCGAGCGTTCGCGGATCGCGAATTTACCGAAAATCCGCAAAATCCGCGAGCGGAACGGATTTTCCGCCCATGGTTAATCTTGAGAGGCCAGATCACAAAGGCCAGATCATATTGGAGGGGTGGAAGGCAAGTAAGATATTGGCAGATATGCTTGGAAAGCCCTAGGCTACACGATCATCATGAGGCCACAAGAATACTTCACACCTTCACTAGTTACTGGCTTGAATCCTCACTATCATGCTGGCACCAATATAGTGCTACCTAACAGTCTGGCTCTGTGCCTGCTATATCTATGTCACACAACATGTGTTTGCTCAGATGCATCAGATGATACAAGACCTTGAGGCGATGGTTGTACTATTCAATGAAGAGATTTAAATCCTTGGTGTGGACCTTTCTAATTGCTATACTTCACAGATTGGGTATGCCGACAAGATTCATTGAACTGATAAAGCTGCCATATACCAACCATTCTACATGTTTCTGATTAATGAGGTAGTATCTGATACAAAGAGATAACATGCAGCACCAAGCAGGTGTGTGCGCTTCCCCCATTTTGTTTACTTTAGCGGTGGAGCCCCTCGTCTGCAAGCTGAGACAACATTATTCCCAAATACTGCTTTATGCTGATCATTCACTGTAATCGTTGAAAACATGGATAAAATTATACCAGGGTATATACAATTCAGAGCTTTATCGGGTCTATACATTAAATAGAGAAAATCTCTTAAACCTGGATGTATCACTTAACTAGAACACATTCATGGCAGTGAGGCAAACTATGACAGTGCCATCGATAAGTTTGAAGCTCAGATAAATCACTGGATAGTCCTACCTCTTTCCTTGGTTGGAAGAATTGAAGGTAGTCATAGTGCCTAATTTTCACTCTCTATTCACAAATAGCCCCATAGCATTACACCAACACTTTCTCAAGATACTCATATAACTGCTGGACAAGCTGACATGGGCTGGTAAACAGTCCAACCAAGGGAGGCGATTTATCAACCTGCCATATGAGCAGGGTGGCTTTTATGCCCCAGATTTTTGGAGCTCTATTTTCTAGGTGCACAGTCACAATATGTTCAATACTGGTATTTCACACCCCCACATAAACACTACCTGTAGCCATTGAAAAGAATAACGTGTCCCTGATTTCCATTACAGGCATTTCTGACCCAAAAATAAATGCATAAATATTGATTCAGTGAAATTCACTGTGCTTGCTTGGGTGAAGATGATTGCTACTCCCGGACTGAAGTATCTTTACTCACTGTAGCTACAACTTCTTCACCATCCTGCGCTATGCATGACCAGTGAGGGGATATCAACATAACTATTGTGGTAGCTGATTTGTTTCTGGGGGAGGGGAGAAATTTGTTACAATGCAGGATTTAGATACGGGTGAAGAAAGTACTCAACCAGAGACCTTCTCATATTATAGATTAATTACAACTTGTATGTTAACTTTTGATATTTCCCCGCAGAAACCACCAGATTTGAAAAAACTCTGTTGGGGTTGGAAGTCTCCTGCGTGTCTCTGGAGAGAGTGCTTCCCCTGCCTTATGCTAATCTCCAGGCAAGTCACTCAAAAGTTACTTTATGGTTTCTAGATCCCTACCTCAGTGAGCATGACAATCATACATGTCCCCTGAGGGTATCCCTGTTTACATGGATTGAGACCCTAGAGCTTGGCTCTGTGGTTGAGGGGGCACGCCTAGTGCACCACTGTTTTTCAGAGAGTGGCTATTGCCCTCTCTACCCAGGCTGTGGTAAACTGACAGTGGTGGCAGCAATAAATCTATAGTCAGGAGGGGTGAGTAACTAGCCACCCTCCTGACCAAGTCTGTGCATTCTGCCATGCCTGTGGTCCTGTTGCTTTTGTCTACCTGACGTATGTTTTGGAGCCCGTGGGTGTACTGTGGTAGAATGGTGAGATGAGCCAGGGTGAGGAATGCGAGCTGTTCTGCTGGACATCCCAGCTCCCCTGTGTCCCTCCCCATTTCACTGGAGAGGCCTGGTGAGCTGGGGTAGACACTCAGCTCTTATCTGGGTTTAGCTGTACTAAACTGCTAAGAGGACCCTCCCCCACTGGTCAGAGCTTTCTGGGCTGGATTTAATTAAAATTCCTCTTTTGGGAATTACACATGCTGGCACCAGGGAAAACTGTAGGTCATCCCTGCATGCGTTAGCCATGCATTGAACATGCCATGAATGATTTGTGATTGGAGGTGTATTCAGGATGCAAAAGTAGCAGACCCTCTCATTGGATGAGCTTATCAATCAGAGATGATAAAAGTCTGGCCTGAGTGATCAGCTTTTGTTCAAGACTGGTTTTATGACTGAAGACACGCCCACACCAGTTCGGTCTGAAGATAGCTAGCCGCGACCCGCAGTGTGAAGGTAGGAGATAAGACACTTGCTCATTGCGTCTGGAACTTAAGGAAGTTATCTCTATGACGGATGGAGTCTGCTGCCAAGAGTTTAATGAAAATCCAGGGAATCAGCATCAAGGGAGAAGACCAGCTGTTTCTGCGAGACTTTTGGAGCATGTGCTTTTGAACAAGGAAATTGCAGACAGCTGCCCAAGGTGCGGAAAGAAAGCTTACAGCACATCAAGGGAGTTGGTGTGGAAGGAAGTTTACGGCGCATCATGGAAGCTGGAGTGGAAAGGAAGCTTGCGGTACATCAAGGGAACCAGAGAGGGGGAAGCTTGATTCTAGTCCTCGAAGGTGATATTAAATCCCCTCCAAGTGCCTCCCCTGCACGGTGGGAGTCTGTACAAGCAGTAGCTGGGAATAGAGACCAGTGAAACAGACCCCCACCTTTCTTTTTGTGATCTCTGGGGGTATCAGGGTGAACTGGCACTCTGTCCAGCCACTGCCCTCTTACAGCTAGCCAGTGCCTACTGGACTAGTGGGACTCCAGTAAACTGTGCCAAGACATCAAGCACCTGTGGTCAGATCCCTGACACCACTAGAGCAGTGTCCTCACTCAGGACGGGAGGGCACTCCTGACTTCTGTTGCTTTGGGTGGGGATTATGGGGCTGATCAAGAACATTTGACTTCACGTCATATGCTGGAACTATATCCTTTTAATCCAAAGATTGGTATCAAGGCTCTAGCGAATGAGAGCAGCCCTGTGAAATATGGTCTGTAATATGCAATGCTAATTGTGTGTTTTCATGTTAAATGTGTTTTTATAGTGCTTGGCGTCTAGGCACTATAATACTGTTTGGGGTCAGAACTCAGGACCAGAGGGTTGTAGAGACATCTGGTTTTCACTGTTTATACTAGTTTTATGTGTAGTATAATTATCTTGTGTGTATTAAGGTACTTTTCTTTTATAAAAAGTAAAGCACTGACTGGACATTGAGATTATCAGATGGTAGTAAGGTGTGCACTGTATTTTGAATGTCTAACACCACCTCACCTTCTTGAGTAAGCCTTGGACTGCTCTGTCTCGCTACCCTGAGAAGTGCTGGAGAGGAGTATTTGGTTATACAGTTTTGGATCCACTAGTAATGAGTTCCCAGGACACCAGTGGGGGGACACTCCAGTTGATGCGATTGGAGCGCAGTAGCCCCTGAGTGCCCTGGTGCCCAGGAAGCCTGGTCTAACACTCTCTCTGTTCCTTCTAGTTGAATCCACTAAGCGTTTTATCAAAACATCCATACAATACTATTCAACTAGAAGCCCGGGTTTATAAACCCAATACGAGAGACAAGTGGCATCAAGAGCTACATGACCAGCTCTCAGAAGATGATTGGGCCTACTGCTGTGCGCAAACAGGTGCATAAACACCTAACAGTAGATTACCCATTCTACACTTCAGATATCTTCCCACAGTTTATAACTCTCCACTCAATCTTTGTACTATTGGGCTAAGGATCACTGGTGGCTTTTCTAGGTGGGGAGTGCCTGATGCTGGATTTTTGCATTTGGCGTGGTTGTGTCCTCTGATCCTGTACTACTGGAATACTATGGTCAAGGTTATAAGAATTATGGCATTCCACCCACTTAACCTGAATCCAAAGATATGCCTTCAGGGGTATATTAAGGACATTCTTACAGAGATAAGGAAACTCTCAACCATAGCACTACTACTTGCAAAGTGATTAGTAGCCATGCATTGGCGGAATGGCAGCACACCCACATGAGCGAGTGGCTTGGAGATCTAGCGAATGCAGTGATCAGCAGGAAGCATATGTGCAACTTCTCTCCTTCACATCAATCCCCAGGGACAACTGGGCTCCATTGCTCACCTACCTATTGACCTTGGCCATACTCCAAAGCCAAATTACCAGCCTTCCCCTTTCTACATGGCGGGCATGTCTGGGATATGATGCTGTGGTGTGTCGTTACTACTACTGGTGTGCAGGTTGTGAAACAATTATTTTCCTCATTTTATGTTCATTGGTAAAGTAAATGCCTGGGTGCGATGGTGACCCAATTACCATACCACTGTATCAACTTTGCTGTATAATGTTTTCTCTATGGTCATTGCATTGCCATGTGGTTTGTTTGTTAATGTTGTGTTCTTGATAAATAATGCTAAAAAGCCTTAACTCTGCATTCAAATATGTTTCCCTTTCTCTTTTCTGTGAGTGTATAAATAAATAAACAAATACATATGCTACTAATATACATTTATTAGTCTGACTTTATGGATCTGAAATAATGGGATCCAAAATATGGTAGGCCAAAATTGTAGATCTGAAATTGAGGGGAAATACCATAGATCACAGTCATTACATTAAAAGATGGTTTTGAAAGATAGGAAGTAAATCTTAGGGACAGAGAAGCCCAAAACCGCCAGGGCTCAAAATAATTGAAGACCTTTGAAACTTGAAGAACAAATATTTAAAACTTGAGAATAAAAAAAGAAACATTTTAATTACATTCATAAATTGTTTCTGAATATGTCAGTCAAGATTTAGGTTACATGAATCGAAGTGTGATTGGAGCCATATGATATGAGTAAACAGCGGGAAAAATGAATGATATATTGGACACTTGCATAATGATCAAAAACCCATAACCAGATACATAAGTGCTTGATAACCCCCTGACATCATTTACATGTGTACACCATGGCCTTGCTGCCACAGGTATGATGCATTTGTTCCTCAGCTTGAATACCACACATGCTAGAATATTCTGTGTAGTCACCCCCTCGCTCAGCGACACTAATAACAATGATCCGATGGTCAGAGGAATCACAATGTCTTTGAGCAGTCATCTTTCAGCTTTGGTGTATTTGTCAGCCACCACTTGCTGGGGATGGGCCTGAGCCGCTGAAACTGCAAAATATACTACTAGCAACGTTGACATGCATGTTGCGTTGTCTCTTAGGTGTACCACTGAACATACACACAGTCCATTTTTTCAGGTTTATATTGTATTACTATTTTCTGACGTCTTACATCAGCATCCTATCAATGTTGAGAGATGCATGAATAGAGCATGCAGCATCATAATGTAACCCTCATTTGAAGATCTATTTGGCTCTTTTCTATGCACTGCTTTAGGTGCATCTTTTGTGGAAAAAAGTGTGAGACGTCCCATTGAAAAAGGATGATTATTATAGTTGGGGGATGTTGGACTTGACCCTTTTGGCAGGTTCACCCCTAAACTTTTTGCTTTTATATGTGACCTGATACTAGTTGTTTTTGGCTTCTGCGCACTTTAACACTGTGTCCCAGTGTAAAGTGAGTGCGCACACTGAGTGCGTGTAGTGAGATTGGCCTGCCCTCCCATAGGAATGCATTTGGTATGTGTGTGTCCATGGTAGTTCCTGATGTGTGGGGAGTGCAGGAGCGAGTCTGGTATGTGCGATTAAATGCTGCGCGATGATGTGTGCAGATTTAATGTGTCTGGTGTGGAAGTGCTACTTTTAGAAGTTGGCATGTCTGTGTAGTAAATGTGAATTGACTGTCTGGCTTGTGATTGGCTGGAGCTGGCTGGTGTGCCTGGCTCCAGGAGTCAGGATGGGTCTGCCCGGTGGTGAATAGGGAGATCTGTATGTTGATGGCAGGGAGGAGTGCACCTGGGACCTGAATAGGGCTGGGCCTTCCCTCCACAATGCTGGCTCCACCCCCTGTGGTGCGTCTGATGTCCCTAGCCTGTCCTGTGAAAAGTGAGAGGAGCTGAGCACAACAAAGTGCTCAAGAGCCAGTTGTAACTGGTTCTCCTCCTCCCCTGCAGCCTGAGGCAAAGGAAAAATGTGTATAAAAAGGGGCTGTGACCCTTTGTAAAGTGGTTCTTAGTGATCCTATCTTGAGGGGGGCCTACTGCTGCTGCTGGGTGCTTGCAGGTACCGCCACTGGGGACTGCCTTCCTGCTGGAGGACCCTGTGAGCTGGTTCCTGGGCCCAGCCTTTGCCCCCCCCTACACTCTGCAAGACTTTCCCTGAACTGGGTACTACAGCGCCTAGGGAGCGCTATATCTGTATTGCTGGGGAACGCTTTATTTTTCGTTTTGAAGAAGCACTTCACCACGGTGCTGGAAGCACTGTGTCTATTTTTGCCCAAGAGGACAGCTGGTGGCCTGCAGCGTGAAGCTGCCTTGTGTGGGGTTGGTAGGGTGTTGAAATATCGATTACAAAAATATAGTTGACAAAAATATAGTTGTAAAAATATCGTTTACAAAAATATCGACACCCTATACCTAAACAGGTAAGTACATAAATATCTACTCAAAAATATTGTTGTAATAAATATAGATGTAAAAAATATCGACTTTTTAAATTAATTAAAATTACATTATTAATAAATAAATATAAGTACTATTAACAAAATACAGTACATTACTTTTATTTATTGACTATTTAAAACAAATTAACTACACTTTTACATTATAAACTTAATAAATGTGTACATATACATATATTTAACACATTACTTTATATAACAACAATAATGCATACATATAATTAAAATATAAAATATATTATTAGTTAAGACATTTGATAGCGAAGGGGTAAAAATTACTATTCCCACTCCAGAGGGTGCAACAGTAGGGAAAGCGTTGGATAGCGTAGGGGTAAAAATTACTATTCCCACTCCAGAGGGTGCAACAGTAGGGAAAGCGTTGGATCGCATAAAGTAAAAATTACTATTCCCACTCCAGAGAGTGCAACAGTAGGGAAAGCGTTGGATAGCGTAGGGGTAAAAATTACTATTCCCACTCCAGAGGGTGAAACAGTAGGGAAAGCGTTGGATAGCGTAGGGGTAAAAATTACTATTCCCACTCCAAAGGGTGCAACAGTAGGGAAAGCGTTGGATAGCGTAGGGGTAAAAAGTACTATTCCCACTCCAGAGGGTGCAACAGTAGGGAAAGCGTTGGATAGCGTAGGGGTAAAAATTACTATTCCCACTCCAGAGGGTGCAACAGTAGGGAAAGCGTTGGATAGCGTAGGGGTAAAAATTACTATTCCCACTCCAGAGGGTGCAACAGTAGGGAAAGCGTTGGATAGCGTAGGGGTAAAAATTACTATTCCCACTCCAGAGGGTGCAACAGTAGGGAAAGCGTTGGATAGCGAAGGGGTAAAAATTACTATTCCCAATCCAGAGGGTGCAACAGTAGGGAAAGCTTTGGATAGTGTAGGGGTAAAGATTATTTACTCGTTTAAAAATTAACAAATCTTTATTTTTATTTAATTAATCATTAATTAAATATTTAATCAATTAAAATATAATTACTTCACTACATTTTCACTTAAAAATTCCAGTACACACACCTAAAATTAATTAAAAAATTAACATCATTAATTTACATAAGTATCAATCAATTAACTAATTGAAATTAATTAACTATTATTTATTACCCTATTTATATTCAATTAACACATTAATTAATCAATTATTTTATTATATTTAAATTACTTCCCACCCTACTCCCCTATAAACCCACAACCCGCTACGGAACTATTAACACTAAATTCAACATAAAATACATTATTAACTAATAAAATGCTACAAAAAATAGTACTTTGACAACCAATACTCATTAAAAACACTAAATTACATATAATTATTTAAAAAACTATATTTTTGTAAACTATGTTTTTGTAAACGATATTTATTACAACTATATTAATGTTATCGATATTACTTACCTGTCTGTCGATATTCTGGTCAAACTATATTTTTGACATCGATATTTCTTCTTGTAGATATTTCTGCGGCGATATTAAGGTTAGTCGATATTTTTACGCCGATATTCCCGCTCTGCACCGTGGGGTTCCCCGTGTGTTGAGGACTTCAGCGGGTGCCCACCCTGCTGCTTTGCCGGTTCTTAATCATATTTAAGGAGGGGGTGCCCACCCCGCATGGTTGCCGCTTTTTGCTCCGTTATTGGAGCAGGTGCCCACCCCGCTCATTCTTTGAGGGCTGTGTCCTAGTGGGTGCCCACCCCGCTCTATAATACAATTCACGAGGGAGCCTACCCCTCATCTGCCCCATTTTCACCGCGCGGCCCGAGACAAAAGCGGAAGTCAGGCCTGTCCGCCTGACTCCGGGCGGAACTAACCCCGGAAGAGGAGTGCCGGGTGGAACACCGGCGGAGCTGTGCTGGTGTTCCAGGAGACAGAGAAGCCTGGCGGGAGCCTACCCCGCTCTGGCGGACACCCACACATAAGCCGCCGGTGAGGAAAGAGAATGGCGGCGCAACACGGCTGCCCGGTCAGCGAGGACGTCACGAAAGTGGGCGGGCCTCGCCGAAGTAACCAGCAAGTCCCGCGTGCAGCTGCAGGAGCCACACTGGAAAGCTACACAAAGGAGAGCCCTCTCCTTGGAAATTTAAGGCGGAGGTGGCCCGAGGCACATTGCCGGTGCCTGCCCCCGACGCGGTTGGAGGAGACGTGCTGCCAGCCTAGGAGCAGCCCCCTCAGTATTGCCACCGAGATCACCGGCAACGTGAGGAGACAAGTGAATGGGGCTCCGTAAGAAGTGGTTGGGGGCTGTGTCAGGGCACACCTTCGGTGCCCACGCCCATGACCTGGTGGGCATTTATCCATCCCGCTGCCCCACTGGACAGTGGGCAGATCAGGGTTTGGGGCATAGTTGTTTGAGAGTCCCAGTGTGGACTCCTAAAGCCCCCGTAGTGCCAGTGCTTATTTACTTTGGGGCACATTTGTTTATTCTTAGAACCTTGCGTGGCTCAATTGGGGGCGTTTCCTTTGTTTCTCATGAGCCCCGTTGTGCCAGGCGTCATTCTTGGATACCCAGCTGCCCCAACAGACCGAGGGCAGCCGCAACGTTTTTGGGGTTCAATTGTTTTTAGGGCACAGTGGTGTCCATGCTAA
The DNA here is from genome assembly GCF_964263255.1 of Lissotriton vulgaris. Taxonomy (NCBI): domain Eukaryota; kingdom Metazoa; phylum Chordata; class Amphibia; order Caudata; family Salamandridae; genus Lissotriton; species Lissotriton vulgaris. The sequence continues at coordinate 481,365,674 of NC_141689.1, forward strand.
TTTATTTCAGGGGCATTTGTTGATCAAGGAGCCCCAGTGGGGGTTCAGTAGGCACGCTGGTGCCAATGCTCTATCTCCCAGCTGCCCAGCAAGTAGTGGGCAGCTGCCACATTTAGGCTGCCCTTTTTAGGTCTCGGGCCTGGACTAAGGGCATTTGAGCCCCACAGAATGCCAGTTGGCCTGGGGTCAGTACCTAATGTGATTTATGCGTATTGTGCAATGCCTTTATGCCTGTGATCTCTCTAACTGTGTTTCGTGATTAGGAGGTTGGTTTGCCTAGTATAGTTTATGCTAGTGAGTTTATGTTTCCTGCGTGATCTAGGCCTAAGGTGATTAGTATTGCGTAGTGTGTACCTACCTTTTACCAGTGGTCACTGGTTGTGTCCTACAATTGTTATTTTGTGCTTCAGTTATTACATGTGCTAAATCTACTACTTCTACTAAGTGCTGATTCTGACAGTGGCCCACGTGGCCCTGTCATGTGTATATAATCCCCGGTAAATACTGCCCAGTGCCAGTTGGCACAGTGTAACCCTGTGATTATGATCTAATATGTTTATGTTAATACAAAGGCTATTTTTATAGATAACCTTGTGCAGAGTTCCTTTTTGTGGTATGCCTAGTGTGTTGCTGCAGTGTGTGTGTTGCGCAAACGCTTTACACACTGCCTCTGGGATACGCCTGACTGCTTGTGCCAAGCTAGCAAGGGGGTGAGCAGGGGTTATCTCGGGGTGTAACTCCCTTGCCTTGACTAGAGTGGTGGTTTCTGCCTGGCTTTGGCGCAAGTCTTAGCCAACCAGAAATCCCATTTCTAACATTGGTTGTCAGCAGTGAGGATAGGACTTGCGTTTGCGCAATACCACAAAGACAACTGGTTGCACTGCAAACTATGCATTTAGATAATCAGGTTTTTGGGAATATTGTTTTATGAGTTTTATTTTAATTGTTTCTCCTAAGAGTGTAATTTTTAGATTGTGTGCTCTTGCTTCAGCTCAGACAGTTAGGTCCCCTGTGTTGCACATGTCTCTGAGCGTCCTGCCAAGATGGAGTCTGCTTTTAACTTCTGTGGTCTGTTTAGATACAGTATGTATGAGTTGATTCAGTTTTGTGAAGAAAGAGACATAGCAGTGAATAAGTCAGACACCCCGTCCAAACTTAGGGACAAACTAATCCAATGGCAGAAGGATGGCTGGGAACGTGAGCGCAGTGAGGAGGAGCGGGCCTGGGCCGCAGGCCATGAGGGTGGTGTTGTATCCAAGAATCACAGATGAGAGGAGTAAACTTATAAATCAAGTTTACTCTTAAAGACAAGTACAGCACCAGATCAGTCAGAGTATTCTTCCATCAAGCTTCAGTCTTCAACTGCAGATTAGAAGCTTAACATTCTATAATCACCTAGCAACCTAAGCACTAGGACAAAGCAGTCTAATGGAGAACACATACAATAAATGAGAGAACATAGGATGTGAAAACATAGGATATGACACACCTCCCTTCCCACAAAACAAAATAAAAGAAAAGAAAATTAAGAACAGTCCAAAGAACAAAACATGTTCAACATTTTAGAAAACATACTTCTGAAAATAGAAATAGTCAAGTGGCATACTCTTGTAAATATTTAGGTTGAGACTTAATTCTAGAACTGGATCTGGAACAAGAAACGGACGCATCAGATGATGAGAAATCACTTTTGTCAAGTTCTTTTCAGGAGGTTCAGAAATATTCACACAACAACCATCTCCCTGTGAACTCTGGAAATCACTCATGTATGGAGACAAGGCATCCAATTTCGCCTCCACATCAACAAGATCCAAACAATAATTTTGTACCTTGGCAACCCTTCTTTTACTCCACCATTTTCCTCCAAGAACCTTAACAGCATGTTTGTTGACTTGAACAACAGTTGTTTCAGGATAAAACTTTGACCCCTTCGCTTTACATGGTCTTCTAATTTTAACCTTGTCACCAATATCCAAACAAATTTCTTTCACATGTTTCTCTTGATCATATCTGATTTTAGACTTCCCTTGAGCATGCTCAACATGTTTTTTAATTTGATCCAAACCAGATGCACACCCCTCATGGTAAGTTTTACTGATCACCCATCCAGGAGACAACTCATTAAAAGACTGTCTCCCTCTTAACAAATAGAATGGAGTAACTCCAGTAGTCGAATGCGGGGTGTTGTTATAAGACCATATTCTGTCACTCACCACTTCTTGAACATTAAGCCCAGAAGAAATAGCTAACTGAACAGCATCCTTCAAGACACGGTTCACTCTTTCTACTAAGCCATTACTTTGAGGGCTATATAAAGCAGTGGTAAGGTGCATGATGGCAAAATTCTTCAAAAAATTCTTCATGTCGTGCGACACGAACTGAACACCATTATCTGACACCAGATAAGTTGGTATCCCCTCAGATTGGAAAAGTTGTTTGAGACATTTAATTATATTCACTGTGTTAGGTTCCTTTAAAAATTTGAAGACAACACACTTAGAATGATAATCAACAATAGTAAGAATAAATCTATAACCTAGATTTAAGCCTCCAATCGGTCCTAAAAAATCCATGCCTAATTTCTCCCATGGACTGTCAGGAAAAACAACAGGATACAAAGGTTTATTCACAGTGTGTAAAGATTTCTCAGCATGTGAACATTCAACACAATCATTCAAAAAGGAATCCACACAAACATCCATCCCTGGCCACCAATAATGTAGTCTCAACCTCTTTTTGGTACTTGTAATCCCACCATGACCTTTGTGAGCAATATTAACAATCTTACTTCTGATGGACACAGGAGGAATAAGAGAAAAACCTCTTGAAATAAAATCTCCCTCAATGCTTAATTCCTCTTTAACTTTGGAGAACGGAAGAAGATCCTTGTCAATTTGATTCTCTCTTGGCCAACCTTCAGCAATGTATCTTTTTAAAATGCATAGAGAATTGTCCTGTAAGGATGCCTTAATCCAATCAGATTCAGAAACAACAATCTTAGTCAACTCTAAACCATCCAATAAATTAACTACCACTTCCTTGTCATCAAGAATAGGTACGAAGTCTGAACAGCTTGAAGGACATCTAGACAAAAAGACAGCCGTGAAGTTCTTTCCACCTGGAATGTGTCTTATCACAAAGTTAAAATCATAAAGTTTCGAGAAAAGTCGAACCAATCTTGGACTAGCATTCCTTAAACCCTTGTCATTCCATATGTAAATCAACGGCTTATGGTCTGATACCAACACGAATTCACGACCCCAAACATAAGTAGAGAAATGCTTAACTCCCCACACACAAGCCAGGGCTTCCTTTTCAATTGTACTGTAGGTTTTTTCAGAGAGTGTAAGTTGACGGGAAGCAAAAGCTATTATGTTCTTATCACCAGCATTAACTTGGCTCAGGACGGCTCCTAACCCAGCATTACTGGCATCCACAGTAATATAGGAAACAGAATTCTCATCAAAAGGTTTAAGAGCAGGAGCGCCTATTATTAAATCTTTTAAAGATTCAAATGCCAATTTGTGTTCCTCACCCCACATGAATTTGACATTCTTCCTGGTGAGCATCCTTAATGGCTCACTTATATGTGCAAAATTCTGGACAAATCTTGAATAAAACTCGCTTAACCCTAAAAATGACCTCAACTGGTCTTTATTACTGGGTTGAGCACAATCTCGAATTCCTTGCAACAGATCACGCTTGGGAGTAATGCCCTTATGAGAAATGGTATGACCAAGATACTCAGCCTCATCTAGCAGAAACGTACATTTTTGTTTTTTAACAGTCATACCATGATCATTTAAGATACCTAGGACTTGGTCCAACTTGATAAGATGTTCCTCAACAGTATTAGTAGATATCAAAATATCATCCTGATATGCTAACACATCAGGAACTTCACCAAACAATTGAAACATCAGTTTCTGAAAGACTGAGGCCGCCGAAGCTATGCCAAAAGGTAACCTGAAATATCTGTAAGGGACAAAAGGAGTGTTAAAGGCTGTTAGATCCCTAGATTCCTCACATAACTCGATCTGATGATATGCTGCCCTCAAATCTATGGTAGAAAAAACTTTAGTACCTCTTAATTGAGCTAACATATCTTGGATACGTGGCAGGAGAAAACAATCCACTTGTATGTTCTTATTCAAAGCTCTAAGGTATACACACAGCCTAAGCTCATCACAGTTCTTTTTAAGTGCGACCACAATTGGCGAAACCCATAATGAAGAATTAATGTGTTCAATAACACCATCCTTACACAGCTGATGCAGATGAATTTTCAGTTTCTCCCTAATGCTTAGAGGGACATGCCTGACCTTGCGGATGACTGGCACAGCGTCAGGTTTCAAAATGATTCTGTGTTGAAAACCCTTAACTGAGCCAAGACTGTCAGTACTTCCCCATGATTTTCTCTAAGGACAACTCTTCAGTAACTAGAGCACTGATTGCACTAGAGCGAACTAAAGAAATAGGATTGTTGGTACCTGGTCTCAAAACTAAAGGGAATTTCCCTTGATCTCTCCAATCAAGAACGTTATAGCCATTCTTAGCTACATAAATTTTAGCTTGCACAGTACGAGCTTCAAAAGTGAGATTATCAATGAAATAAACTATTAAATCAATAACCTTCCCATTAAACGCGACTGTGCGTATATCAGGAGGTAAAAGATTAACTCCCTTCCACTGTTCCAAGAAAAGAAAATCATCAATAATGGTGATGAGAGATCCTGAGTCCACTGTAACTTTCACAGCAACCTCACCAATTTTTAAATCACACACAGGGTCAGAAGTAGAAGAATATTCTTGATCATCTACCAAATCAACTGACAATAGAATTTTGTTAACAATCTGTTCCTCACTTACATTAGACACCTCCTCAGAATTCGTGACCTCCAAAAACATTGTTTTTGTTTTGAATTTACACACTGCAGCAAAGTGTCCTATTTTTTTACAATTAGAACATTGTTTTTTAATGCAGGACACAATGTCGAATTAGCCAGATGTGACTTTGAACCACATCTAAAGCAAGCAGGAGGCTTATCAGTTTTCTTCTATTCAATTTTAGAAGATTTATCATGTTGGTTCATACTTTGAGAAGAAACTTTGTTCACTAAATCAACATGTTTAGGTTTACTATTACTCAATTCTTTAGAAGCAGAAACAGACCTTTCAATTCCTCTTGCTAATTCTAATGTTTCCAAAAGAGAGGGATTCCAACAACATAAAATTCTCTCTTGAACTTTGTTACTAAAGCAATTTACCACAATTTGATCCCTAAGATACTGGTCAATAGGACCCTCAAATTCACAAGTCGCAGCTAGGACCCTCAATTCAGCTAAGAACGTATCAATTTTTTCATACTCTCTTTGCTTACGAGTATAAAAATTGTGTCTGTCAACAATTATACTCGGTTCATCTTTAAAATACTTTTCCAAACCTGCAATAGCTTCATTATATTCATTCCAATCATCTGAAGGTGGACTTACTACAGGAGGTTGATGGTCAAAAATTCTCTGACCCAAAGCAGTATATAACATTGCATTTTTCCTAACAGGAGAAAATTTTACAGCATCAATGGCAATAATATAACTATTAAACAATTTAAACCACTGAGTCCACTTAATTTTTGGAGTGCCTGGTTCAGGAAGAAATGGAGACGGAAGAACTGCAGTTTGTTGAGCCATAATACAATTCTAGTGTTCTACAATGTGAAAACAAGGGTAGCGGTCTCTAAAAAGAAATAAAAAATGTAATCTCAGGAAGAAAAAAGCTGTGTGCATCAGCGTAATTGAAACACAAAAATTATTCAGACTGTAGAAAGCTGTGTGTGTCAGCGTAGACGACACACCAGTAAATATAATATCAGAATAATATAAGGCTGTGTGTATCAGCGTGAATGATGCACAAAAACTCTCAGGTTTGTTGTATGCTGTGTGTATCAGCGAGAATGATACACGTATTTAACACAAGTTTGTAAACATCAGCAAAGAGAATACATCTAGTTCCAAAGTTTAGAATAAAAAAAAAATACCTCCCTTTAAAACATCGAAGTCTGTAGTTATGAGTGAGCGCTAATTAGTTCATGAAATCGGTAAAACACAATGTTTATGAACAGTCTCCCTTCAAAAACATCGAAGTGCGTAGTTGAAAGTAAACGCTGGAAATCGTTAAGACGCGCTGCCTCTGTTGCTATGGAGATCGTTAAGACGCGCTGCTTGTGTTGCCAGGATACGAAGAATGACAACATCACGGGATGACCTGCACGTTGACGTGTGACGTAGCAATGATTTCCGGCGCTTGGAGATCTGGAGCGAAGATGGAAGGAGATTCGAAGGAGCGTCACTGAGGCGCAGGGAAAGATTTTTCAAAGAGTAAGATTCGAAACAAGGAGGTAACTGTCACTTCGTTAGTTTGAATAGCGCAGTCAATAGGAACTTTAAAAAATCGATAATTAATAAATACATCTGAATTTGAATCGAAGAATGAGCGAAATAATGTAATCAAAAAAATTGGAAAGAGTCAAAATATCGGCAATGAGTGAAAACCGTCTAAGAAATGCGCATAAAACTGTGAAAGTTATATTTTCTATTTTAAGAAAGGGGTTCCAAAGTCAAATAACGAAAAGTAAGGAGAATCTATGAGCCTGCATCGAGGTATACTAGAAAAATAAAGGTACATGCAGCAAAGCTCCCAATAGATTCAGGAAGTCTTAAAGTAATAAATAAATAAGACTTATCTTGAAAGTAGTAGTAGAAGATGGTATTCAATGTTCAAAGTAGTTCAGTAGAGGTAAATTCAAGTGTTCAAGGTCCATCAATAGTATTCAAAGAAAGACCATTAAAGTTCATGAACGCTGGAGTCTGACAAGATCTTCTTGAAATAATCTCATATCTGAGCGTGGGTTCAGAGAAGTGCTGACTTGACCACCTCGTCGCCAAATTATGTTGTGTCCAAGAATCACAGATGAGAGGAGTAAACTTATAAATCAAGTTTATTCTTAAAGACAAGTACAGCACCAGATCAGTCAAAGTGTTCTTCCATCAAGCTTCAGTCTTCAACTGAAGATTAGAAGCTTAGCATTCTATAATCACCTAGCAACCTAAGCACTAGGACAAAGGAGTCTAATGGAGAACACATACAATAACTAGGAGAACATAGGATATGAAAACATCGGATACACCGTGTGGTGGGTCTGAGGGGAGCCCTGAAGAGTCTGAAGAGGAGGAAGAAAATGACAGTGCATGGATGCCATTAGATAGTGAAGACCCAATAGATAGGGAGTCCCTTGCTGGGTCCAGTGTCGGGGGCAGCACGCCATCCCTTTCCCTGTCCCCAGAGGAGTGGGTAGATAGGAGGGAATAAAGGGAGCACCAGCTGGCTTTCGAGAAGTTCAGGTTAGAGCATGCCAAGGAAATAGTGCAGCTGAATGTGCAGGAGAGGATGGCGGAGGCTGAGAGGGCCTTTGCCAGAGAGAAATTATCTCTGGAGGGTAGATTATCCCCTGAACCCAGTTATAGTTTTATGGATTCCCCAGGGAGGGTTGAGTCCAGTGGTGGCAGCAATATAGAGTCCAGTGCAGGAAGTACCATTCCCAGTTCCCAAAGTATGGTACCTTGTTCCCGAGAGGAGAAATACAGGTTGAAGTTCGGGGACAGTAGGTAACTGTCTCACCAGTCTTGGGATTACTTCGCGGAGGAATGTCATGAGGCACTGACTGATTAGTTAGAGGTTCACACGGAACCTGATTTTGCCAAACTGTTTGATCTGATTTTCAAAGAGTAGTTGCTCAGTCATTGTTGGCCGGAATTGTGCGGGCACCTGTTGAGGTGTGGCTCCTTTTGCCCTTGGAAGCTTGCAGAGGAAGCAGACCGCTGGGAAAAGGTCCGTGGTTCTGAAGAGTCATTTGTGAGTGATCCCAAAAGTAGTGGTTCAGGTAGCGTTCAGCCCAGAGTGATGGAAGAGGTTCAGAGTAGCCCCCCTAGGTCCCAGTGTAGCGAGAGGGGTGTAGGGGCTCACGTCTTGTCTCAGTGGAGTAGGAGTGAGTGTGGGACTGAGAGTTCTTAGGTGCCCGAAACCCAGTCTCAGAACCTGGATGGTTTCTTTAGGGAACTCCAGGTTGGGGACCTAGGCTGTCCTGTTAGTCCATTTGAGGAGGATCTCCTAGTGTCTAGAGAACCTGGAGCGTCTGTAAATAGTGCTCCCGTGGTTCTAGTGTCCGGCAGTGCCACTCCAGTTGGAAGGGCACAGAAGTCCAAAGTGAGGAATGAATGGGGGATGTGTTCCCTAGTGGAAGAACTAGTGGGTCAGCACTAGCCAGTTGCGCTACGTTCCCTTGGAGTGACCATGGTGACACCACTTCTGTTCTGGGGGATCTTTGTGCACTGTCAGGTGGACAGGGTATGGGAGATCTGCACCTGACAGACGGTCACACAACATATGAGTCATGTGTTAGCCTCAGGGGGATAGTGTGTGAGTCCCCAGAAGTCATGGAGTACCAGGCAAGTATTCCGCCGAAGGTTTTAAACAAAAGGTTGGGAGGCCAGGTTCAGGATCTGCCTGACCTGGAGGGAAGGACGTCTGTAACCAGTGTCCTGACCGGTTCATCTTCCAGGTGTAAAATTCCAGTTGGGAGGGTGCAGAACTCTGGAAGGGGGTGCAGAGGGAAGGAGTCCCTGCCTCTGACCCCGGTGAAACCTGAGGGGTTAAACCCTAGGTTGGGAGAGTGGTGTTCTATGAGTACCCCTCAAAGGAGGAGCGGGTGGAACCCTAGAAGGAGAGGTAGGGAGAGGAGAGCCTCACCCGTGACTTCTGATCAGCCTGAGGGTGCAGACCCTAGGCTGGAGGATCAGTGGCAGTCTAGAACTGTCCTGAGGAGAGGAAGAGTGGAGAATGGCTACTATGTACCAGGGGTTACTATCCCGCTCTGCGAATGAGCAAGGACCAGAGGCACCTGGGTGGCCTAGGGCCTGGTCCGGGCAGCGGACAGCTTGGGAGTACCAGTGGGGTAGCCCAGTTGTTCCAGACAGTTTTTTTAGAAGGAACCACATGGGTTCACTGTGGCGTAGAACAAGAGGGTGTCCCTACAGTTGCGGGCCCGCGTCCGTGTTCTATCGCCCAAAGCCGGGAAGCCCATCATGGTGGTGATTGGTCTTCCCTGCGTTTTGGCTTGAAGGGGGTTGTGTTGGACTTGGCCCTTTTGGCAGGTTCACCCCTAAACCTTTTTCTTATATATGTGACCTGATACTAGTTGTTTTTGGCTTCTGCTCACTTTAACACTGTGTCCCAGTGTAAAGTGCGTGCGCACTCTGAGTGCGTGTGGTGAGATTGGCCTGCCCTCCCATAGGAATACATGGGGAATGTGTGTGTCCATGGTAGTTCCTGATGTGTGGGGAGTGCAGGGACGAGTTTGGTATGTGCGAATTCGTGAGATTAAATGCTATGTGACGGTGTGCGCAGATTTAATGTGTCTGATTTGGAAATGCCACTTTTAGAAGTTGGAAAAAACTACCAGGGTTTGGCTTTAAGTGCAGCAAGGCCACGCCAAAATCTGAATAAACTAAAAAAAAGCCAGTACTGCACAATTATTTAACTTAAGACAAGAAGTACAATGATTGGAACAATTGTCTTCAAGAAACCAATTTTTCCGTTTCTTTCAAATTCATAAACTTCAATTAAATCTTTTTATACAACTTTTACTTTAAAGCAATTTTTTCGAAATTTTTCACATTCCTAAACAACATTTATGTTTTATCTTTTTAGGAGCCCCTTTAAATACTTGACTCACATTCCCTCTCTAAAAACTCTACAATCTATATACACCATATACACTGTGTCAGAATCATACTCTTACTACACTAGTCTTCACATCCATCCATACACTCTATCATACACCATTCATACTATGCCCATCCTGGAATCCTTTGAGAAACCCTTATTTACGGTGAAGCATCACAAAGTGAATTATTCTATCCAAGATTGAATATACAAAAAAGCCATCTGACCAATGAAATCCAATTTCCAATTCAAAACACAGATTAAATCATTACAGATTGGCCTAAACGTCAAAATGGTCTATGCGTTTCGAATCTCCCTTAATGTGGGGATTCTCCTCAGGACCAAACCAATTTTGTTTACGAATGAGTGTGAGGCACTGGCGGGTGTGTTTTCTCCAAGAAATGTAGTCCGTATCTATCTAGTCGTAGTCGCTCGTTTTCTTCACTGTTTGATTTGAAGGCAAGATGTAGGGAATTCAACACCTTGTCTGACTTCTGACGGGGGACTCCTGGCTCGGTACAAACGGACGCAAGTCCGGCTTGTGAAGCTGGCGACTAAGCCAGCTTTCCCCCCCCTGCACTCTGCAAGACTTTCCCTGGACTGGGTACTACAGCGCCTGGGGAGCGCTATATCTTTATTGCTCGGGGAGTGCTTTATCTGTCATTTTGAAGAAGCACTTCACCTTGGTGCAGAAGCACTGTCTCTATTTTTGCCCAAGACGACAGCTGGTGGCCTGCAGTGTGAAGCTGCCTTGTTTGGGGTTCCCCCGTGTGTTGAGGACTTCGGCGGGTGCCCACCCCACAGCTTTGCCGGTTCCTAATCATACTTAAGGAGGGGGTGCCCACCCTGCATGGTTGCTGCTTTTTGGTCCGTTTTGGAGCGGGTGCCCACCCCGCTCATTCTTTGAGGGTTGTGTCCTAGCGGGTGCCCACCCCTCTCTATAGTACAACTCACAAGGGAGCCTACCCCTCATCTTCTCCATTTTCACCGCCACGGCCCTGGGAGAAAAGCGGAAGTCAGGCCTGCCCGCCTGACTTAGGACGGAACTAACCCCGGAAGAGGAGTGCCGGTTGGAACACCGGCGGAGCCGTGCCGGTGTTCCAGGAGACAGAGGAGCCAGGCGGGAGCCTACCCCATTCTGGGGGACGCCCACATAAGCCACTGGTGAAGAAAGAGAAAGGCAGCGCAACGCGGCCGCCCGGTCAGCGAGGACATCACGAAAGTGGGCGGGCCTCGCCAAAGTAACCAGGAAGTCCCGCGTGTAGCTGCAGGAGCCCCGCCAGAAAGCTGCACAGAGGAGAGCCCTGCGGTGGTTGGACATTTAAGGCGGAGGAGGCCCGAGGCACATTGCCGGTGCCTGCCCCCGCCGTGGTTGGAGGAGACGTGCTGCCAGCGTAGGGGCAGCCCCCCACAGTATCGCCACCGAGATCACCGGCAACATGAGGAGACCGGTGAGTGGGGCTCCTTGAGAGGTGGTTGGGAGTGTGTGTCGGGGCACACCTCTGGTGCCCGCCCCGTGACCTGGAGGCCTTTTCTCCTGCCCGCTGCCCCGCTGGACAGTGGGCAGCGGCAGCATTTGGGGGCATAGTTCTTTGAGAGTCCCAGTGTGGACTCCTAAAGGCCCCGTAGTGCCAGTGCTTATTTACTTTGGGGCCCATTTGTTTTTAATCTTTGTGTGGCTCTATTTGGGGCGTTTCCTTTGTTTCTCATGAGCCGCGTAGTGCAAGGCGTCATTCTTGGATACCCAGCTGCCCCAACAGACAAAGGGCAGCCGCATCGTTTTTGGGGTCCAATTGTTTTTAGGGCGCAGTGGTGCCAACGCTAATTTATTTCAGGGGCATTTGCTGATCAAGGTGCCCCAGTGGGGGTTCAGAAGGCGCGCTGGTAAATGTTAGATAGAAGGACTAGTCTGTCATTGGGATAGAAATCAAAAATAGAAGAGTTTTAAATCGGAGGTCTCCAGAGCATTGAAGACATGTGACTGCAGGGGAGTGAGGGAAGCCATCGTGCACACATATCGGCCATGGGAAGGCGCAAGAGGAGTTTTAATAGCTCGATTACTAATTCATGATGGACAAGGCTTGGCTGAAGGTTGTTTGCAGCATTGGGCCTTAAAATAGATCGTTCGTAGCCCGGCATGGACCACTCGAGAGACAGCAGGAGTGAAACGGTGTTTATGTGAGGCTTTTCAATGCCGTCTGAAATATATTCAGGGGAAGAACCTTCAGAACAAGTTCGTGTTTGCATTGCCAGAGTGAGAGTGACTGCAGAGTGAGAGTGACTGCAGAGTGAGAGTGACAGCATGAGTGACTGCAGAGTGAGAGTGACCGCAGAGTGAGAGTGACTGCAGAGTGAGAGTGACAGCATGATTGGAAGCAGAGTGACAGCAGAGTGAGAGTGACAGTAGGGTTAGAGTGACAGCATGAGTGCCAGCAGAGTGAGAGTGACTGCAGACTGAGAGTGACTGCAGAGTGAGAGTGACTGCAGAGTGAGAGTGACTGCATGAGTGAGAGTGACTGCAGAGTGAGAGTGACTGCATGAGTGAGAGTGACTGCAAGAGTGGCAGTAGAGTGAAAGTGACAGCATAAGTGACAGCAGAGTGAGAGTGACAGCAGAGTGAGAGTGACAGCATGAGTGACAGCAGAGTGAGAGTGACAGCATGAGTGACAGTAGAGTGAGAGTGACAGCATGATTGACAGCAGAGTGAGAGTGACAGCAGAGAGTGACAGCATGAGTGACTGCAGAGTGAGAGTGACTGCAGAGTGAGAGAGACTCAGCAGTGTGAGTGTTCCAGAGAGAGTAGGGTATGCTTGTGCACTTACACACAGGAGCTAAAACAAAGAACAGGTGAACACGTGTCTTGGGAGCTTCATGGAGGCAGCCGGCCCTCTGTGAGGGGAGCAGCAAGGAGGGGACGCCCCAAACAATCAAGTGCAACTACTCACAACTTACTGTACGATTGCAACACAGGCAGAGGTGGGTCTTTTCGCATTACGTAGGGTGAGCAGTGTGTGAGTGTGTAGGGTGAGCAGTGTGTGAGTGTGCAGGGTGAGCAGTGTGTGAGCATGCAGGGCGAGCAGTGTTTTAGTATGCAGGGTTAACAGTGTGTGAGCGTGCAGGGTGAACATTGTGTGAGTGTGTAGGGTGAGCAGTGTGTGAGTGTGTAGGGTGAGCAGTGTGTGAGTGTGCAGGATGAGCAGTGTTTGAGTGTGCAGGGTGAGCAGTGTGAGAGTGTGTAGGGTGAGCAGTGTGTGTGTGTAGGGTGAGCAGTGTGTGAGTGTGCAGGGTGAACATGTGTGAGTGTGCAGGGTGAACATTGTGTGAGTGTGCAGGGTGAACAGTGTGTGAGTGTGTAGGGTGAACAGTGTGTGAGTGTGTAGGGGCAGTTTGTGAGTGTGCAGGGTACGAAAACTCAAACTAAGTCCACCACACACACACACATAAGACAACACACATCAGACCACACACATAAAACCACACATACACCACACACCACACACACACACACTCACCACCACACTCTCACCACCACACACTCACCACCACACACTCACCACACACGCAACCACACACACAACCACACACACACACCACCAGCCGTCAGTACACGCTTTCACCAGGCACAAACACCACCAGCCGTCAGTGCACGCTTTCACCTGGCACAAACACCACCAGCCGTCAGTGCACGCTTTCACCTGGCACAAACGCCACCAGACGTCAGTGCAGGCTTCCACCAGGCACACACCACCAGATGTCAGTGCATCTTTCACCAACACACACACACGACCAGCCATCAGTGCACACTTTCAACAGGCACACACAACACCAGCCGTCAGTGCACATTTTCACCAGGCACATACACCACCAGCCGTCAGTGCACACTTTCACCAGGCACACACACCACCAGCCATCTGTGCACGCTTTAACCAGGCACACACACCATCAGCCGTCAGTTCACGCTTCCACTAGGCACACACACCTCCAGTCCGCAGTGCACGCTTCCACCAGGCACACACACCACCAGCCATCAGTGCACAATTTCTACAGGCACACACACCACCAGCCATCAGTACACACATCAATTGTTAACACATCCACAATTAACTATTGTAGCAATCGCAGTATGCACTTTACTTTCAAACATAATCATCTAAAGTGCAGCATCCACCATTGCTACATTTATAATCCAACCCACATAATTCCACTACACACCACATGCATACACTCCATAACACATGGCGCAAAGACATTACCATTTACAATGCCATTAGCTCTAACTCAAATAAATCCGAGACCTAGTGCACTTCCAATGCTTGTTCTTGGTTGCTTTCGCTGCGTGCGCAGCCAGCCCGGACATTCTGGACTAAGGGCATTTGAGCCCCATGGAAGGCCAGTTGGCCTGGGGTCAGTACCTAATGTGATTTATGCGTAATGTGCAATGCCTTTATGCCTATGATACCTCTAACTGTGTTTCATGATTAGGAGGTTGGTTTGCCTAGTATAGTTTATGCTAGTGAGTTTATGTTTCCTGCGTGATCTAGGCCTAAGGTGATTACTATTGCATAGTGCGCACCTAGCTTTTACCAGTGGTCACTGGTTGTGTCCTACAATTGTTATTTTGTGCTTCAGTTATTACATGTGCTAAATCTACTATTTCTACTAAGTTCTGATTCTGACAGTGGCCCACGTGGCCCTGTCATTTGTATATAATCCCCTGTAAATACTGCCCAGTACCAGTTGGCACAGTGTAACTGTGTGATTATGATCTAATGTGTTTATGGTAATACAAAGGTTATTTTTATATATACCCTTGTGCGGAGTTCCTTTTTGTGGTATGCCTAGTGTGTTGCTGCTTTGTGTGTGTTGCCCAAAGCTGTACACATTGCCTCTGGGATAAGCCTGACTGCTCGTGCCAAGCAACCAAGGGGGTGAGCAGGGGTTATCTTGGAGTCTAACTCTCTTGCCCTGACTAGAGTGGTGGTTTCTGCCTGGCTTTGGCGCAAGCCTTAGCCAACCAGAAATCCCATTTCCAACAGGGGACAAGTCAAAGGCCGGTCTTATTCAGAACCGAGTGTTTATGGCGATGCTCTCCACTGTGTTGCTAAAGTAGATGGTACTGCCCGACCTAGTTTGAAGTTGGGGCATCTGTGTATGAGAGGGGCGTAGGTTTAGCAATACATGACCAGTTGGAGCCATGTTGATATGAGTGTTTTTTATGGAGGTCAGCATCTAAGGTCGCGGGTGGTAGGAAAACCTCTTGTGTGAGAGACTCTTCTCAAGCCCACCTGGAGCAATTTTCAGTCTGGTTCAGGCCTCATGCCACAAGTCAAGGAAAGCGCAGACAACATTCTCATGGTCGAACAGAGTCCATCTACCCCACCCTCCAAATTAAAAGCATATGACCCCATTAAGAGGGTTGTATGACGGAACAACACAGGGAAATATTTAACATGTCTTTACTGCACATTTTTACCCTGCATTTTTTTTAAACACATATGCTTTTACAATGCATGCCATTACCAATCATTGTTTATGTATATATTTATATATATATTTAAAAATGTATCCATGTGGGAGACTCCCATACCCCCTACTTATCTTAAATACAAGGTAAAGGCATGCATTGCAAAGGCATATGTGTGGTAAAAAATGCTTGGTAAAGGTACAGCGTAGTAAAAACCTAATTGAAAAGGATGTTTTATATTAAGAGTAGCCTAATGTTGCCAGCAAACACACTTTAGATGTCTTGCCTGTCCCGATATTTTGTGGGTGCCATTGACAACTGCCACTGCTCTTATTTTCTTCAGATAAAATTGTGCAACATCTGACCGCACAAGCTTCCGTTTGTAACTCAAAAGCTGAAATTCACCCTGTTAGGAATGGGGACTATAGTTGGCAGTGATTTGCCATTGTCCATGTAGGGACTGACACTCTAGTCAGGGTAAGGGAATCACACAGCTAAGATAACCCCTGCTCACACCAGGTGCGCAGTCAAAATATCGATTTTTTATTATCGACCTACCTTAATATCGAGTTTTTAATATCGTAGGGACAGAATATCGAAGTCAAGAATATCGGTGACCAGAATATCGACCTTAAGGTAAGTGATATTGTTTTTAAAAATAATAGAAGTAAGTAATTTCGAAGTAATATCGTTAGCAAAAATATTGTTATCAATAATATCGATATATTTATTAGTGTTATGTATTTTAGTATATATTTTGTATGCAAGTAAATATTTTTATGTATTTTCATTATTTTTAAATATATGTATTAAATGTTTGGAAATTAGTAATTTTTTTTAAGTAAATTTTGCATTTTAGTATCAGAGCGAGTTGTGGATTTGTAGGGGAATAGAGTGGGAAGTAATGTAATTATAATTAATTAATATGTTTTATTTATTGTTATTGGTTATTAATGTATTGTTAATTAATTATTAATTGGTACTTAATGTATTATTAATTGGTTAATGTATAATTATATTATTTATTATTAATTTATATTCATTGTGATTGTTAATTAATTTATTGTTAATTAATTATTAATTGGCAATGCATTTTTATTAATTTATTAATTGATCATTAAATTAATTATGTGATTTTTACATGTAGCGGGTTGTGGGTTTACAGGGGAATACGGTGGGAAGTAATTTAATTATACTTAATTAATTAATATGTTTTTTTTATTGTTATTGATTCTTAATTTATTGTTAAATAATGTTTCATTGCTAATTAATTTTTATTAATTGATTACTTGATAATTAGATTAATTGTCTTTTTTATGTGTAGTGTGTTGTGTGTTTTGGGGAAGAGTGTGGGAAGTCATTTAATGTTATTTAAGTGAATATTATTTTAATTTTATTTGTATTTATAAATAATTGTTTTGTTAGTTCATTATTAATCTGATATTTATTTTACAAACATTATTTAAATATTAAGTATGTTAATTTAACCACTACGCTATCCTACATTTTCCACACTGTTACACTCACTGGAGTGGGAATAGTAATTTTTACCCCTACGCTATCCAACACTTTCCCTACTGTTGCACTCACTGGTGTGGGAATAGTAATTTTTACACCCTGGGCTATCCAACAGTGAATTCGGAGATGGCGCCCAGACCTCCACTGAGGCCGCTGCTCGGGAGGTAAAGTGAGAGGCCCACGACTCCAAGGCGCTTTGCTGCCCTGCTGATCGTTGCGGCTGGGAGGGGCAGGCCAGACGATTAAACCCCAGCAGAATCACCCGCATGATTTCAGATCTTGCAGACGCCTGGCTCTGCGCTTGATGGCTGCGGTGGTGGGGGGCTGCAAAGCGAGTGATCCCTATTTGGCCCTGCAGGACTGCCACCTTTACCGCATGGGATACAGCGGGATGCCCCCCCCTCGCTGTCTGACTGAGGACATGGCCTGATTGAGAGATTGCTACCGGCATCGGTGAGAGTGGGGTCGAGATAATTACAACCCCCGATGCTGTGCTGGGAGCTGTGGCTGGCCCTTCCTATTGACACTATACTCATCTGGATGCTGGAGAAGTGTTGTGGAGGTGACTCCTGTACATGGAGGATTTGACTGCAGAGGATGTGAAATAGGGAGTCGCAGTGAGGTGACGCCACAGAGACCATTGCGGCTGCCTAACCACCTGTGCTGCTACTCGAGGACAGGGGGCCCTGCTCCTTAAGGAGCTGCCCGCAAGGCACAGATACTCGGCACCACCAGACAGAGTTAAATTAGCGGTGCTGCCGGGTGAGACACCATGCTGTGCTCCGGCCGCCCCCGCCCCGGATGGGGCATCCTCCTTCAGTGTACTGAGCAGCGGTGCTGCGCTATCCCAGAGGTCCTCCTGTTGTGTCCGCTGTGGGGAGTGACTGTGGCTGACGCCCCTTCCGAGATTTCGTCGTGAGGACACAGGGTCATGGACTTGGGGCCGGGACTGTTGCAACCTGAGACAGCGGTGCATTCTAAGCCGCCGTACTGACGGCCACTGTGCAGCTGAAGCGGGCTTGCTGCTGTCCGATTGAGCTGTGCCTGGTGCGTCATATGCGCTCCGACTGAGTCAAGATGCGACAGCGAATGGATTTCCCACCAATCCAAGCCTGGCCTACTCATCTGCTGCGGAGAACGGTACTGCACTTTCAATACCTGAAGTTTGCATGGCTGACTACAGGGGTAGGCAATTGGACCGTGAATACGAGACTGGACAATGGGGGATGGGGCCCCGCTTCCCCGCCGTGAGCTGTTGGCTGCCTGCTGACTGCAGCCAATTGGCACTGTGGAAGACGTCAAACCAAAAGTGTCACAGACGGATAAACATGTACAAGACTTGCTGAACCGCATGGAGTTTCTAGAGGATTGGACTGAGGATGCTAAAGGGAGGGCTCGACGCAACAACATCCGCATAGTAGGGGTATCGGAGAAATGGGAAGGGAAGGAGCCTTCCCTACATATGGAGAATTGGCTTAGAGATCTGCTGTCGGAGGGATCCCTCTTGTCACACTTCGTCATTGAACACACCCATAGGGTCCCGGCAAGACCTCCCCCTACTGGCTCGAATCCGCGACCCCTGCTCCTTCGGATCCTTAACTACAGAGACCGAGATTCCATATTGCAGGAAACAAGGAAGCTCCAAGATGTCCACATTGACAACCACAGAGTAATGTGTTTTCCGTACTATGCCATCCAGGTACAACGTCAAAGTTTCTCACTCATGGCAGTAAAGAAGCGCCTTCGTCTAAATAACCTGAAATATTCTCTGCTGTTCCCTGCGCGACTATGTGTGTTAGCCGGCGACAAAACACACTTTTTTAACACCTCGGAGGAAGCCGAAGACTGGCTGGACACCTTCACCAGTGCGGGACCTCGAGACAAGGCTGTGACTCTAACGTTACCGCAATTAAAGGACCTGTTTCATCGCCGATGGAGGGAGAGCAGAACTACACGCCTGGGGACGCCACCTTCACCTTCCATAGGTCCGCGCTCGGAGTTGATCCTCTGCAGGCAACAGGATGCTCTACACACCATAGCAGAAATGAGTGGCTCACTGCGGACAGAAGATGCGTCTAACTCCAGCCAACGTGACCTGATTAGTGACGATAAAAAAATATATGGCCTGCAGAATTCACAAGACTCGAATGACCAGCCGGATGTCACTCCGCAGACGGCGGACCTGATTTAGTGACCGTTGCAAGCTCCTGCATTGATGTGGACTACAGCTCAAGGTATTCAGAGGCAGGAACGAGGGAATGATGTCGCTGGACGCATGGACATTTACGAAATACGTTGTTGAGACCTCGCATGGTGTACTTGTTGCAGGTATTGTCACTGTAATTTATGTAGAATGTGGTGAGACTTACAAGATGGGTCTTGTTGGCAATTTATTGACATCTGTATGCACAACCCTCTAGTATTGTACCCCTGAGTTGACACCTTGCTCTTTCCATGGTAGGTTTCGCCTGTGAATGGGGAGCCTCTAAGGCAATTGACGAGTAGTTTGTAAAGCAAAGTAGAGCAGATTGTAGTACACCCCCCGTATTGTTTTGACTGTTGTCTCCAATTGGAGGTTTGGACGATTGCTAGTTGCATTTTTGCCCTTTTGGTATTAATTATGTTTTTATATTCTTTAGTGATTTTTGGTGGGATGTCATTTGATGTGCAGAGATGCTTGCAATGTCTTGTGCTGGGTGTCACTATGCTAGGTAAAATGTGCAATGCTAAGTCAAATTCAATGTCTGTGCTTGATGGGCTGCAGCAGACACCCGTTCACTTGACACAGTATAGAATTTATGTCTTCGTTTAAGATTGGTTTAAGATTGGTACATGGAATGTGAGGGGCAAGCACTCGCCATCACGTAGGTATCAGATCTACTCATAAATCAAGCGGCACCATATACAAATCGCTTTACTGCAAGAGACCCATGTGGCCAAGGCAGAGATACAGCGCTTACACCGCCACTGGCATTGTCAATTATTCGCCACAGGGTATTCAGCCTTTGCGCGCAGTGCGTTAATATAGTCAGGGCAGGTGTTCCACTCACAGTAACACAAACACTGGTAGACGCAGAGGGGAGGTATGTAATAGTCAGGGGCGCACTAGATGGCCGCCAAATAGTACTTGCATCGTTAGATGCTTCTAACACGGAACAAGCTGCATTCCTCGACAGAGTATCACACATTCTTGCGCCTTGGCACGACATCCCTATGCTGCTTGGGGCGACTACAATAGTGTCCTTGACGTGTCCCTGGACCGATCCTTTCCACCCCTCCCAAGCATGGGAAAACACCTTGCTATGAAGGCACTGACTATTTGGGCAACACAGGGGCATTTGAGTGATGCCTGGAGGCATCGACACCCCCATGACCGGATATATTCATATTATTCGGGGGCTCATGATCTGCTCCCATATGTGTCAGAGGCCTATTATTTGGGGCGGACGCATTCTGACAGATATACAGAGTTTCCTATCCACAATAACACTGCCGCAGCTTACGGACAGTCAACAGGAAGAGGTGGGCGCTCCTCTGTCGCCGGAAGACATTAGAGATCTTCTCTCTCTCGGATGGAAAGACGCCGGGTCCTGATGGACTGCCGGCTGAATTCTACAACAAGGCGTACCCAGATGTGCTAGGACTAGAGCTCATACGAGTATACGAGGCAGCACTAGAACATTCAATGCTCACCCACACACAAAACGAGGCAACTCTGGTCTCCCTTTTGAAACTGGGTAGGGACCCTGTTCTCCTGGGCTCTTATCGCCCATTGGCCCTGCTGAACACTGACTATAAAATCCTAGCCTTGACCTTAGCCAGACAACTTGCTCTGTTTGGTGCCAAACCTGGTGCATGCAGACCAGAATGGATTTGTGCCCACCAGAAGCACCTCCCTAAACATTTGTCGACTCTTTAAAAATATGCTACAGTAGTCTGGCCCATATCTGGCTGTCTAGTACTAGACCTGGAGAAGTCCTTCGATTCTCTGGAGTGGCCATACCTTGCAGCAGTCCTACGCAAATACGAACTGGGAGATATCCACTTGCAACTGGTGCAAGTGTTGTATCAGCGCCACACAGTTCGGGCTCGTACGGGCAGGCTCATGTTGGATGAAATCGGGGTAAGACAAGGGACCAGACAGGGGTGCCCTTTGTCCCCGTTGCTCTTTTCCCTTGCAGAGAGGGTGGCGCAGACTGGGGCATCCCATTGAGCAATGGGTTGCACACGGTGTCCTTATACATTGACGACCTGCTGTTGTACATGCGAGATCTCCATGCAGTGCCACCGGAGATATCGGAACTGTTTTGTAGGTTTGAGGCAGTATCGGATCTCAGAGTAAACTGGGCAAAGTCGGGCGCTTACTCCTTTCGCGAGGATGTAGATGTGACTGAAATAATTATAGACGCCACCTCACTTAGCTAGTATCCGACCACGCTCAGATACCTCGGTATACATGTTTACAGAGCCCCAGCAGACATACTAGAAGGTAATCTGGTACGTGCCATCTCCTCCATATGCTCGCAAATACAATTCTGGAAGTCCTTGCCGCTTAATGTGATGAGCCATGTCACTTTGACCAGAATGATAGTACTGCCCAGATTATTATATTACTTTGCGAACCTTCCCGTGTATGTTCAAGTGAGGCTCATTAGGGAATTAAAACTTAGAAGGATTACTTCGAGGTCTGATCTGGAATGTGGGGCAGCCTAGGGTAGCACTGCAGAAACTATATGCACCCCCAAAAAGTGGTGGCTTGGCGGTTCCACACATGGAACTATATTACCTGGCGGCACAATTGCAATGGGCTGCGCGGTGGCTTAGTGGCAGGAACCTGGCAGATACGGCCACTACACGACAACTTGGACACAAGCCCGAATCTGTGGATTGTTTCACCCGCTAGCGAAACTTCCTCACCCATCCCAAATTCATGTGGAACTCGCACACAGGTGTTATAAGAGGAGCCTTTACCTCACGAAGGACGTTATACTGTATGCCCCGGTATTGCCACTTCTTGGGTCGCCCAGAGGCATGGACTTTGTAACGGATGTGGCACTGACATCCTGGGTGCAGGCATGGCTGGAGACAGTGGGGGACCTATATACGGATGGTACACTATGGACGTTTGCGACACTATCGGCTAACAGCGTAGGGTGATTCAACTAACGAAGCGCCGACACATCAGTTTATGCAATACCTGCATGTAATGGGGAGGGGTCGCATGTGATACATTGGCTGGTGCAGGCCGTGCTTGTTCATGTACTTACCATTGCACAAACTCCGCACACACTGGACTGAGGACAGAGGTCACCCCTGGGCAGATAAAGAGTGGGATCGAGTCCTGGCTAACGCCACACATATACCATGAAATGCGCTATTCAAGCTTTTACAAACTTACATATTGCACAAGGCATACCTTTCAACGAATAAAATTAACAAATATTTTAATATCAACACTTCTGAATGCCCAAGGTGTCACCTTTTAGGAGCGGATCTATTACACATGCTATGGTCTTGTCCCCGGCTTATATATTACTGGTGTACAATATCGGAAACACTTGCACTAACACTGAGGCACCTACTATGTGGGAGGTCTGCATTCTGGGGTTACACAGGAGGATTAAAGCGAACAAGGTGAGCTCCAGGTTCTGGGACCTAGGCTTCATAACAGCGATGCACCTGATAACTAAAAGGTGGAAACACAAGGACCCACCAGAAGCATCGGATTTGGTTAAATCCTTTGAGGTCTAGGCACGAGCAGAGAGCACCACCCTCCATAGGGAAGAAACGTCGGGGCTGCGCAAATACCCCATCGCGCAGACCTGTGACGGTATGCTTAGTGCACTCACACAACCTGACGCCAAACGACAACAGCCGCCTCCTACGCAACGGGCAGGACCAGACACTTAGGGAACCACTCTGAAGTAGATGACACGCTACCTTTATATGTCACTCTAACTGTTGATGTTGAACTAGGCGATGCCCCCCTATCCTTTGGAGACATTTTATGGTTATAGCACCTATCAAACGCCACCTTCCCACACAGAAGAGCCATAAAAAAAAGAAAAAAAGAACAAAGGAGGAAAAGGGGGAAAAGGGGGAAAAATATATAGGTATGCGTTACAGCATAGGAGACGGAAATGGTAGCCCACACCTTACACCAGCACGATAACCTAGCTGCGAGACTGCTCAGTTGACACACTAAATACCTGCCACATATACGTTCGATCATCTGATATCCCTCCTCTTTGGTTTAGATTTAGTATAGGTTATAGTTAAATGTAGTTATCTTGTTATAAGAAACAATTTCTAAGCACACTGCCTGACATTTGCATATATACTACTTTAATTGCTTCTGACATAATCCCTGCCCCTGTTAAAGGGTTGAGACCAGTTATGTAAAGCCTTGATATGCATGTACTATCGCTTTCATATATTTCTATACACAACTACAAAATGATGCGTGATATACCATTACTCCGGCCCTCCACTGGAGATAACAGAATGATCTGGCTATAGGAACCCAAGGTAACCTATCAGTACATGTGTGGCATCATGCCATAACAGGAAACGACACGGAAACAGCGAGGCAGTGATATCCTCGTTTACATGTACAATGCTGCCGCGTAAACGCTAATGTAACTGAAGAGAGCATATGGATGCCTGTACACTATTGTATTGGAAACTATAAAATTAAAACAAATTAATAAAAAATAAAATAAAAAATAAAGTATTATAATAATTATTAAAACATATTAATAAGTAAGTAAATATTTTATATATTATATGTATATGTTTAATGTATTTTTACATTATAAATATATTATTTATAATTTTGAAACTTTTACAGTTTACCTTTTTTTTTACTTAAAAAAAACAATATTTTTAATGGCAATATTTTTTACCGATATTTTTTTCTTGATATTTGTGTACTTACCATAATGTAGATAGGATGTTGATATTCTTGACTTTGATGTTCTTGCTGCAATATTTCTGTAGGTCGATATTGTGACCTTCGATATTCTGTCAGTGATTCCTCACACTATTGGTAGCTTGGCACGAGCAGTCAGGCTTATCTCAAAGGTATATGTAAAGCATTTGTACATACACACAGTAACACAGTGAAAACACTACAAAGGGAGTCCTCACCTGTTTAGAAAAATAACCAACATATATCTGAATGAAACAAGACCAAAACAACAAAAATCCAACATGCAAAAGACAAGATATCACTTTTAAAATATTATGCAAGTTTAGTCCATAGAAATCAAAGAACATTGGATGCTCAAAAATCAAAGATGAAGCCAGGGCATGAGAGGTGAGGCACTGGAAAAGCAAAGCAATGCATCGGTTCCTTACTCCACAGTAGGTGATGAGTCAGTTGTTTACTGCCAGGGGAGGTGATGTGTTGGTTCCTTACTGCTAGGCAGGGGCGGTGTTGCATTGGTTCCTCTCTCAAAGGGGTGCTGATGCGTCGATCATCGAACACATAGCCTCGGTTTCTTACTATGGTGCGATGTCAATGAAAAGTCAACGTTGAGGGATGAGGTGTTGAAAATCCAGACACGCTGTTGATACTTCCACAGCAAAGCAGGTGCTGTGTCAAAGCAGGTGCCACGGACATCGGTAACATGGTGCTCAGGACTCACGCAGCAGCGATTGTTCAGCCGCAAAGCAGGTGCTGCGGCGAGAACACAGGTGCTGAGAGTCAATGCTTGAATCTTCTCACCAGGTTACACTTCAAAGGGCCTAGGAACTGGATTTGGCACCACTTGGCAAATCAGAACTCTTCAGGCCTCTCAGCAGAAGAGCCCATGCACTGGTAGGTGAAGTCTTCGATGGCCCAGAGGCTTTTAAACAGGAAGCAGGCACACACAAGCCCTTGAAGAACCTTGGAAGCAGGATACAGAAAGCATAGTCCAGTCTTTTCGCTCCCACTACAGTAACAACAAGAAGCAGGCCAGTATAGCAAGCAACAGGCAGAGTGGCAGTCCCTCATACAGCATACAGCTCTTCTTCCTGGCATAAAGTCCACAGTCTGGAAGTGGTCTAATTTTGGGGTGTCGGAGGTCCAATACTTATCCCGCTTTCTGCCTTTGAAGTAGGCAAACTTCAAAGGAAAATCTTAGTAGTGCACAAGACCGTACCTTTGCCTGACCTGGCTCCAGACACACTACAGAGGGGTGGAGATAGCTTGGTGAGAGGACAGGCACAGCCCGATGCAGGTGTCAGTGACAACCCCTCCCCCCTCTGTAGCTCAGTAATGCCCATTAGCCTGATGATGGCCCATCAGTATATGCAAGGCACACCTCAGCTTCATTTGTGTGACTTTCTAGAGTGAATGCACATGAGAGAGCCCAACTGTCAGCCAACCCAGACATGTATTTCACAGACAGGCAGAGGCACAGAATGGTTAAGCAAGAAAATGCCCACATTCTAAAAGTGCCATTTTCCAACACGCAATTTAAAAACTAACATCACCAAAATATGTCATTCAGACAATCACTCTACCCACTCAACAATCAAGCACAACAACGGTGGACTCTATCAGCGGCACTTCACTATTCTGTTTCCTTTAATCCGTATTTGATATAAATGTGCACAACAATTCCTGCGCCTGCCGTCGTTCTGTGCAACTGCAAAAGTAGAAACAAAACTTTGAACTTCTTATCTAGAGTCAATAAGGAAAGGCCTATGGACAGGTGTTCCTTTTAATCATCTCTTTTATTAAATCAGTTCATGTTCTTTGCATCAACGCACAACATCCAGCCAACGCGTTTCGTTCAGTTTGCACTTGAACTCTAACAACATTAATTCAATTGAGTGTTCAATTTAATCCCAGGCCTCTTGATGTCTTCAGAGTATGACATGTGTATTGTTGTGATATGTTTCTACGTCATGCACAGAGCTGGCAGGTTTTACAATAGCATGGCCTCATATTAAAGCCACAGGTTTGATAGCCCGTAAAATATGCTGGAAATAAGCAGGGCATGATCATTCACCTGAACCATTTTCAGGCCCCAGAGGAAAGTGCATGGGGAAACTCGCAAGAAACATTTCGGGGGGAGTCCTTTCGCTCAAGCCCACAGAGGCAGACAGGGGACGGGGGAAGAATAAGGGGGCCTGTTGGGATTTTAGCAAACGCACATGTAGCAGGCCGGCAGGAACATGTAGATTTAAACATGCATGTGCTTGCTGCGGCAATTCCTCCCACCCTGAATCGAAGTGCTTTAAGAGAACAAGAGAGAAAGGGGGCAAGAAGCTGGACTGAAAGCATGTCCCTTACCAAGGCCAGATCACCCGTGATAATAAATGCCATGATACCCTGGCTTAGTAAGTACCACGGTTCAGAGGCTGCAAAAATCCTTAGGGAGGGTTTCATAGAGGGTTTTGGGACCCCTGCGCCTGGGTACATTGGGGTGTCATACTGCAGGAACCAAGTATCAGTTAGGGACAAAGAGGGGGTGGCAGCTTCTAAAATTGAGAAAGAGGTGAGACTGGGGAGGGTGGCAGGCCCATTCAAGGACCCACCAATGTACAGTTTTGTCTGTTCCCCATTAGGAGAGGTTCCCAAAAAAGAACAGGGAGAGTACCGATTGATTCATAATATCTCGGCTCCCAGGGGACAGTCCCTGAATGATGCGATTGACGGTACCTTATGCAGCATCAAGTACTCTTTTGATCAAGCAGTGGAGATCCTCAGGAATCTAGGACCGGGTACGTTGTTGGCTAAATCTGATATTGAATCAGTTTGCCTTCTGCCGCCAGTCCATCCGTTGGATTTCCATTTGTTAGGTTTTCAATTCAGAGAGGAGTACTATGTAGACAAGTGCATGCCCATGGGTTGCTCAGTGCCATGTGCATAATTTGAGAAGTTTAGTACCTTTCTGGAGTGGGTCTTCAAACAAACAACGGGCCACAAGAAGGTGTTGCATTACCTGGATGATTTCTTGTTCCTAGGCCCACCAGACTCGAGCAACTGCAGGTTGGCTTAGCTACAGTTTTGTGCACTCCTGCAGGAACTGGGATGTCACTAGCAAGGGACAAAACGGTGGGGACCAGCACAACGTTAAAACTTCTTGGAATAGAATTGGACTCAGTGCAAGGGGTATAACGCTTGCCAGTGGGGAAGGTGGAGGCATTTGTGAAAGCATTACAGCTTTGTCTGGGGAAAGAGAAGGTCACACCACACCAATTGCAACAGTTTATGGATCAGTTGAATTTTGCTCTCAAAATAATCCCCATGGCACGCCCTTTCTCACACACGATCGCACAGGCAATGTCAGCACTGCAGAAGAAACACCACCACACCAGACTCTCCAGCGAGGTCAAAAAGGACATGCAAATATGGCAGGCATTCTTGCGCGATTTCAATGGGAGGGTGGTGGGGCCCAGCCCCCCCAGGTCTAGCCCAGAGATGGGGCTAATGACGGATGCAGCCCGGAGCTGGGGGTTTGGTGCCATCCTGAGTTTAGCCTGGGTGGCGCAGCGGTGGCCAACCTGGTAGGTGGAGGCGGGGATAACGATCAACATACGTTTTCTAGAGCTATTCCCCATCCTGGTGGTGCTGTCAGTCTGTCCTGAACAATTGACAAACCAAAGTGTGGTATTCTGGTCTGACAATATAGTAGTAGTTCAGTGCATTAACACCCAGATGGCGAATTGTAACATGATATTGCGGCTACTGAAGGAAATAATACTGCAATGCATGAAATGAATACGCTGTTTAGGGCAAAGCATGTGCTCGGGGTACTCAATAATGCAGCTAATGCCTTATCTCATTTAAGATGCAGGCTTCCAGGTCCTACCACCCAGAAGCAGTGGTAATCCCGCCTTTCCCAGAGCGACTTTGGCAGCTCAGAGCCTCCAGTTATAGGACCTTGTGGCAGCTAGAATAGCACCCAGGACCATTAAGGCGTATGAAGGGGCAATTTGGGCATACTGCTATTATTTGGGGGAGCATTGGGAGCGAAAGTGGCAGGAGACTGTATCTTTGGTTTCATATTTAAGGACCATGAGGGAGGAGGTGCGCTCTGCAGGAGCAGCTGGGCGTCATGATGCAGCCATTTCATTTTTTGCTAAATTAAAAGGTCGGGGCAATCCAACTGGTACCTTCATGGTGCACCAAGCCCTCAAAGGATGGCAGCGTTTGCAGGGTGGCCAATCCGATGAGAAAAGGGCAATAGGGATTCACATTCTTGCCAGCTTTATGGAAACCTTACAGCAGGTCTGTAATTCTCCAGGGGAGGCAACGTTGTTCTAAGCATCATTCTGCTTATCTTTCTATGGTGCTTTCAGGGTGGGGGAACTGGTTCCAAAGAACAAAAGGGACTGGCAGGAGGGCTTGCAGATGGGACATGTCAAAGTGGGGGGGCAGTCAGTTACGATATCACTCCCCAGATCCAACACTGATCAAGCGGGCATGGGGGAAGGCATAAAACTGCGCAGATCTAGGGGTAGCCCCTGCTGCCAGGTTACCAGGCTGGAGTCATTCATGGCACAACACCCAAGGGCTGCAGTGGGGCCTCTTCTCATTCATGCCAATGGGACTCCTCTGACCAATTTTTAGTTCAGGAGGGTTTTGGAGCTAGCTATGAATAAGGCCAATATAGATCCAGCCGTGTTTGGGACTCACTCCTTTAGAATAGGGACCGCTACTGAAACCAATCGCCAGAGGGTTTAGCGGGACTGAGGTCCAAAGGATAGGAAGATGGTCATCAAACTGTTACAAAAGCTATGTGTGCTTACATATGCTGTGATCAGGTGCAGGAAAATAAACTGACAGTTGTTTTCTCACTGTTTTGATTTTGCAGTTTCTTCAGCCTGCAACACAGGGAAGAAATGTGCAGTGGGTCATCAGAAGCCACAGGCGACGCCATCCTGCCACGCAGGAGGCCAACGACCAACATTACAATAGCGCACGGCACCGGCAATGTCATCCTGCCACACAGGAGGCCAACGATCAACAGTACAAGAACACACGGCACACGTCAAGGCACAGGTTCATACCTGGGCCCAAAAGGAACAGGACGTCTAGATCAACAGGCATCCGTATGTTCGCCGACTAACCCGTTTCTTTACAGGTGCACTCAAGGTTAGGGCACGACAAGTAGGGGCAAATCTAATATTTCACGGGCAGGGTGGCCTGCGCATTAAGCGTTTCAGGGACCTGATGGAATGCGCTCTGCGTAATAGCCAAAAAAAAACCTTCGGACTGTATTCTGCACTTTTGGGATAATAACTTGGTTCACATGACGCGTAGGGCGGTTGTGGAGGACCTGCTCACTGAGGTGGGATGGTTGGCGAAGGGCTGCCCTGAGGTAATTATAGTCTGGTCTCACATGATCCCTAGGTTTCAGTGGAGGGGCGGGGGGTTGAATGACTCGGTTAAGAGGATCAACAACAAGATAGAAAAGCTGTGCTGGACCCCCAAGCTGAGATCGATGGGAAATGGGTACAACCAGGGTGACCAGTTCTTTTTGTGCAATGGGGTTCACCTCTCAACTAGAGGGAACCAGGCTTCCATGGAGGACATTCCAGCATGGCTGGAGGGTGCATGGCGCAGTGCATGACCTTCTGGGTGAACAAGAGGGGGAGGCCAGATAGTCGGTCAACTACGCTGGCCTGTGGCGGTAAGGTCATGATTGGTGACCATAGTCTGCAGTCCTGGAAGTGGGCATCACCTTTTTCAAAGGGGGACGCCCAAGGGGGAGACAGAGGTTCTCGCTTATAGAACTCCACGGGGCAGTTTTCAGCCGGTAGGTTGGATGGGTGCGGGGGTCGGGGGTCGGGGAGCCACGCTTCCAGTTAGCCAGGTGGCCACCCCCGCACGTGCATGCGCTCAAGGGCACATGGTCTCATGATTACAGGGTCCCCTTATGGAGGGTCTGGGTGTAGGGGGGCCTGGAGGAGGTATCTTTCCAGTAAGCTGGGCCCCCTTCGCAACATTGCTCATGTAGGAGTCTGGGAAGTTAGTTTGGGACCTGGGGCTGCCAGTCAGTGACCTTGCCGTAGGCTCTAACAGGGTTACGCAGAAAGTAAATGATATTCAGCAATTTAAAATAAGATAGGAATGGATATGTATTTAAGACAGGTTAAGGTTAGGCAATGGAACACCTTGTACCTATCAATGTACAGGACTTTCTGCGTATTGTACATAATGTAAATAATCATCATCTGAATGTTATTAGTTTGTAATAAATACAGCCAGAGTCTTCGAACTCTATTCCAAACAAGTAGTTGTTATCTATATTGTTTGATGTCTGGGGGGTGGGGAGGGTCGCACCACCTTTGGGTCTCGGGCAGTACCAGAAGGGGGCCTAGGCAGTACCGGACCATACTGTAGCAGAATACGAATAGCTTGCAGCAGATTGCACTAACTGTGATCTCGTGGTAGGATTTTTCCACACAAATTGCTCATAATTACACCAACAGGACTAATCACGTAATTTGGAATCAAAGAGTAATGTGAAATTACCAAAAAAAACTCTGATTTCTCCAGCATAATCGAAATTCTGCCCAAGCCTATTTACCACGCAGACTTTTTTCTGTTGATTTCGGTTACATGCAAATAGTAGAACATATGTTTCCACCACAGAGTAGCGGGCACAAATAGCGATGCAGTATTTGCAAAGACTGCTCAAGAGGCTAAGTGGCAGATATTTGCAGCTCAGAATCCTACCACATGGCTCCACTTCCCATTGATAAACTGCCAGGAAGAGTCTCCCAGTACATTTTCCGATATAAGTTATTTTTCTGTTTCGCATGTGTTTAAATAAAAACCATTTGGAACATAAGCTACCACACGGGAGCCACCTCTCAGATCTGTTCCCAGGGAGAGGCGCATTGTGGGTGTGCTCCCTTTGCTACAGTAGCAGGCACGCGATCACAGTGGGCTGGCAGAGCATGCATATCATTAAGAAAGCTACCACAAGAGCCCAAAACAGAGTGTAAACACAGAAAAGACATCATGATGGCAAAAGTTTAAAATGTCAACATTCTGTTTGAAATGCCGTTATACAAAACAGTTTACAAAAGGGGGTGGTGATGAACAGAGTGTCTGAGTTAAACAGACCACTCTTACCCAGTCCAAAGATCAGGGCTTGATCCATCACCGTTATTTATCTCACTGCCCCATCCCAGCTCAGAACCTGGCTATATGCAAATCAGTCTGTCCCTGGCCCAGTGCATCATGGGAACAGGGCAGACTAAACTACCAAGCCAATTCTTCACCAGAAAGGAGACAAGCTACCGGGGACCGGTTTCTGGCATTTCAGCCTTCTTCGGCCCGGCTTGCTTGAATCCTGATGGAGCAGTGAGAAAGGGACTCATGTCTGAGTATACCCTGCCACACCTATAGTGGCCAAAAACGATTTACAAAAGGGGGTGGTGATGAACAGAGTGTCTGAGTTAAACAGACCACTCTTACCCAGTCCAAAGATCAGGGCTTGATCCATCACCGTTATTTATCTCACTGCCCCATCCCAGCTCAGAACCTGGCTATATGCAAATCAGTCTGTCCCTGGCCCAGTGCATCATGGGAACAGGGCAGACTAAACTACCAAGCCAATTCTTCACCAGAAAGGAGACAAGCTACCGGGGACCGGTTTCTGGCATTTCAGCCTTCTTCGGCCCGGCTTGCTTGAATCCTGATGGAGCAGTGAGAAAGGGACTCATGTCTGAGTATACCCTGCCACACCTATAGTGGCCAAAAACGATTTACAAAAGGGGGTGGTGATGAACAGAGTGTCTGAGTTAAACAGACCACTCTTACCCAGTCCAAAGATTAGGGCTTGATCCATCACCGTTATTTATCTCTCTGCCCCATCCCAGCTCAGAACCTGGCTATATGCAAATCAGTCTGTCCCTGGCCCAGTGCATCATGGGAACAGGGCAGACTAAACTACCAAGCCAATTCTTCACCAGAAAGGAGACAAGCTACCGGGGACCGGTTTCTGGCATTTCAGCCTTCTTCGGCCCGGCTTGCTTGAATCCTGATGGAGCAGTGAGAAAGGGACTCATGTCTGAGTATACCCTGCCACACCTATAGTGGCCAAAAACGATTTACAAAAGGGGGTGGTGATGAACAGAGTGTCTGAGTTAAACAGACCACTCTTACCCAGTCCAAAGATCAGGGCTTGATCCATCACCGTTATTTATCTCACTGCCCCATCCCAGCTCAGAACCTGGCTATATGCAAATCAGTCTGTCCCTGGCCCAGTGCATCATGGGAACAGGGCAGACTAAACTACCAAGCCAATTCTTCACCAGAAAGGAGACAAGCTACCGGGGACCGGTTTCTGGCATTTCAGCCTTCTTCGGCCCGGCTTGCTTGAATCCTGATGGAGCAGTGAGAAAGGGACTCATGTCTGAGTATACCCTGCCACACCTATAGTGGCCAAAAACGATTTACAAAAGGGGGTGGTGATGAACAGAGTGTCTGAGTTAAACAGACCACTCTTACCCAGTCCAAAGATCAGGGCTTGATCCATCACCGTTATTTATCTCACTGCCCCATCCCAGCTCAGAACCTGGCTATATGCAAATCAGTCTGTCCCTGGCCCAGTGCATCATGGGAACAGGGCAGACTAAACTACCAAGCCAATTCTTCACCAGAAAGGAGACAAGCTACCGGGGACCGGTTTCTGGCATTTCAGCCTTCTTCGGCCCGGCTTGCTTGAATCCTGATGGAGCAGTGAGAAAGGGACTCATGTCTGAGTATACCCTGCCACACCTATAGTGGCCAAAAACGATTTACAAAAGGGGGTGGTGATGAACAGAGTGTCTGAGTTAAACAGACCACTCTTACCCAGTCCAAAGATCAGGGCTTGATCCATCACCGTTATTTATCTCACTGCCCCATCCCAGCTCAGAACCTGGCTATATGCAAATCAGTCTGTCCCTGGCCCAGTGCATCATGGGAACAGGGCAGACTAAACTACCAAGCCAATTCTTCACCAGAAAGGAGACAAGCTACCGAGGACCGGTTTCTGGCATTTCAGCCTTCTTCGGCCCGGCTTGCTTGAATCCTGATGGAGCAGTGAGAAAGGGACTCATGTCTGAGTATACCCTGCCACACCTATAGTGGCCAAAAACGATTTACAAAAGGGGGTGGTGATGAACAGAGTGTCTGAGTTAAACAGACCACTCTTACCCAGTCCAAAGATCAGGGCTTGATCCATCACCGTTATTTATCTCACTGCCCCATCCCAGCTCAGAACCTGGCTATATGCAAATCAGTCTGTCCCTGGCCCAGTGCATCATGGGAACAGGGCAGACTAAACTACCAAGCCAATTCTTCACCAGAAAGGAGACAAGCTACCGGGGACCGGTTTCTGGCATTTCAGCCTTCTTCGGCCCGGCTTGCTTGAATCCTGATGGAGCAGTGAGAAAGGGACTCATGTCTGAGTATACCCTGCCACACCTATAGTGGCCAAAAACGATTTACAAAAGGGGGTGGTGATGAACAGAGTGTCTGAGTTAAACAGACCACTCTTACCCAGTCCAAAGATCAGGGCTTGATCCATCACCGTTATTTATCTCACTGCCCCATCCCAGCTCAGAACCTGGCTATATGCAAATCAGTCTGTCCCTGGCCCAGTGCATCATGGGAACAGGGCAGACTAAACTACCAAGCCAATTCTTCACCAGAAAGGAGACAAGCTACCGGGGACCGGTTTCTGGCATTTCAGCCTTCTTCGGCCCGGCTTGCTTGAATCCTGATGGAGCAGTGAGAAAGGGACTCATGTCTGAGTATACCCTGCCACACCTATAGTGGCCAAAAACGATTTACAAAAGGGGGTGGTGATGAACAGAGTGTCTGAGTTAAACAGACCACTCTTACCCAGTCCAAAGATCAGGGCTTGATCCACGATGTTGGATCTAGCCCTGATCTCTTGACTGGGTGAGAGTTTTCTGCTTAATTCAGAGACTCTGTCCCTCACCACCCCTTGTTGTAATTATTGTTATACAAAACAGAGCGCACACGCACACACAGACAGCGCACACGAGCACGCACAAATTATGACAATGTTTTAAGCACATGTATGCACACAGAGAAATGACACATCATTTGCTATTTAATTAGTTTAAGGATACTTTTATGTGAGGGGAATGTATTTACTGGCAGCAAAAGTTAATTTTAAATACAGTGGCTCTTACGGTAGTGTTCAGGAGGAGATGCCACAAGATAAACCCTTTACAGAGGGCTATCCCTCACACAACCCCACACCCATCCCTCACAGAGGTCACCCGTCTGCACTACACCGGGCACTTTAATGGCGATGAGGCGGACCAGCCCATACCTGGCACCTCAGCCCTTTAATGAGGCATGATCCGGGCTGTGCCATTGGCTGTTGCAGATTGATGTCCCCCTTTGACAGTCTGTCCAATGTTGTCCATGTGTGGGGGAGGAAGAAGTGTGCTGCTAGGAGGGCAGAAACTGCCTGCTGTGAAAGCCCAGCAAAAGACAGACAGAAGGCCTCCTTACGAGTGTGGGTGTTATTTAGTGCACCTCATAAATAACGATACGATGGGGTACTATATCATCAGGTGTGATAAATAACACATATAGTTATTATTGGCTTGTGGGGAATAACCTGAGGATTTTGGTGTTTAACGAGCCAAAAGGCACATGATATAGTAAATATCAAATGCTTTCCCTCTGTTACATTTTGGCAGGTTTGACCCGGCAAAATTTACCGAAAGTTGAGTTGTTTAAAGCATTGGATAATTATCGGATGTGTTAAATACCTCCAAACTTGCAATTCCAACCCATGCGTAAACAGGGATTCATGCGTGGGTCGGAATTAACTGACCCACTCATATCCAGGCCCAGAGTGTCTTGTTCTAAACAGAGAAAAATAGGTGCATGGCGACAAAGCAGCACCCAGATGCTACACACACCCGTCCCTACCAGCACTAACACTGCAGTGACTGTGAAAGGGGAGAGGCCTACATGAACTGCAGAATTATTCCACCTCTAATACTGCTCAAGGAGTAAGCCCTGCATGTTTGCTTGTGCTAAAATATGAGGTTTTCATGCATCAGCTACACAATCAAGGAGTCCTGCTGTTACCCACCCCTGACGGTCAGGATTGCAGCCTACAACACTGACCCAACCTGAAGTAGACAAGGCCATTCACTTCTGGAGCTGTGCTGCCTTGTTCCAATTTAAAGCAGTATGCCATTATTAAGGTCTCCAGCTGCTGTCCTGGCATTAGACTGTGACTGCCCTGTCCCCACTTCACAAGGACAGCAATGGAGGGACACCAAACAAAGGAAGGAAGCTGACTAGGGTCTTCACCAGCACCAAACTCGACCTCAGAAATTCACAGGCTCCTGTCTCTGTCCCAGTGACCTAAAATGGAGAAACTTCTTAGCTTCTGCCTGCTTTCCAGTACTGCTGATAGCGAAAACGGCCTTACCCCTGAGGATGAAGATGGTAAGGAATGAAATCACCTGCCTTCTACATACCTCCCCTGCTGCTAGAGTTGTAAATACTGCCAGGCCGCCTATGCTATGGGAAAGCACCAGCCTCACACAGATGCAAAGAGATCGACTAAGAAGTCCTCCATCAGCCTTGTTGCAGTCCTGCAAGAGGGAGAAGAATGATCCTTATGAGGTCAGCGCCATGGGCAGAAACCTAAGTGCACAAGTGCACTGTGAGGGGAGTCCCACATTGCATATAAATGCCAACTTCTACACTTGCACTTGCATCACTGCTCCATCCAAAGCAGAGGAAATGTTCTGTGATGACCCTCTCCACTCTAGGCCTGTATTTTCCATGTCAATGCCACCAAAGGGCTTCGCTGAGCCCCAGTGGCCTCTCGGGCAAAGACAGAGCAGTGCACAGGCGAAAGGCATTAATAATACAAAGGTCTGACATTCCCCAACGTGAAACACTGTGTCCTCCAATGCTCCCTTGCAACTAATGACCAGTTGGCAAACAAGAAGCCACCTATCTGCAACTCTGTATGCTTGAGCAGGACCAGCATATGTCAAGTAGAACCCCACACTCTCTGTTTTGCTGTACTGCTCCTACAAAACCCTGAACAATATTCCAAAAATAAAGACTGGAACTGTTGTCTTTTTCTACTATGCAGGACAAACAAGAAAGTGGAGAAAAAAAACACATCACCCAACGAATGTAGGCCAAGTTAACACATGCAGTCTAAAGAAAAAGACAGACACTAATAGTAATATGAAAAGGCTGCAGAGAAAATAATGTTACCACCAAAGGGTCTTCAGAAAGTTTACACAATTGCTAGAGGTGGATCCCAGAAATGCAAGATAATGCCTAACACAATGAGCTTACAAGGACACAATGAGCTTACAAGGGCTCAACTAATGAGACCTAACGCCAGTGGAGCAAATGCTCTAGAACTGTAAGGCACACCTCACGATGGGGGCCCCAGGATCATGAAGCAGGTCCCAATATGCCATAACATGCCTGCTTCCCCTGGTACAGTCAGTAATCGCCTGACACTCTACAAGTTATATAATGCACCACCAGATAGTCTAATAACCTGTGAAAGAGAAGAGAATTGATGACTGGCCTGTGGTGACCTATCCATTGCCACAAAGACTCTACTACATGGGCTCAGTTTGCCTGAATTCAAGAAGATTGTGCCACATCCAAGCAGCAAGAAGTAAAGAATGTAGTGCATGCCCAGCCAATCTTTGTACCTGAACACTACTCCTACACAAGAGAAAAAGTTATCACCAACAAAGCCTACTGCTGGCAGTGAGGACAGGAATCTACCCACAACTGGCCGGTCACCAATGTACAGTAACAAACAACTTGTCAAAGGCCTATCAGGAAAAACAGTGCTAAGTCTTACACATGTGAACCAGAGTATCTACCCCCAGCTGCCTACAGGAATTGTTCAGATACCACCAGCAGCTGCCTTTCATGCAATGGCATCCATGTTAAGAAAAGCCACAAAAGCTTTGCTTAGTCTGAAACGATTGATAACAAATTATATACCCACCACAATACAAAGTCCTTCCCATTGCCATTATGCAAACCATCTTCACGTTCAAAAGAAGACTTGATGGATCATGGAAGAACCACAAATGATCCATGGACAGGCCTTCAACCACCAAGAATTTACAAGTTGAGGTTACTACGACATCATCATCACAAACGAGGATCCACTGGGAGGGGCCTAATATAGCAGTACCAGGCTTCCTCGTCATCAGTGAATAATACTGATGATAGTTGATACTGATACCCAATACAAGAAAATCCAAAGAACAAAAGGCCCCATTAAATACTCGTAGAAATAAAGAACTGGATGGGCAACACCGCAAGTTAAAATGTCAGCCTCCGGTTCTGGATCTATGCCCTCCTCAATGGCTTTCCTCAACATCTCAACATGAAAAAGGAGCAAGCTTGCATAATGATCTTAGTTGGATAATTTGATGGTTACTGGGGATAAGTATAGGATTGTGTTGAAAACTTGGATAAAAAGACAGATGCCAATCAAAAAATGGATGTGGATCCGATGTCACAGTTTCCAACTACCAAATCCTGATTAAAAGAAATTGAGACCCAGTCCTATACCGATAAAAAGAAGAATTGCTCTAAATAGGGAAAATTACACTTTTATATTCTCAAAGAAGAGGACGATGGCTTAGACATAGCCAGTATAACACAGCACTGTTCTTGGGTCTTCTGAGTTGACCCAGAGAAGGAAGCTGTGTTCCTGGCTAGATGCCTGCCAAATTGAAGAATCCCAACATCTTACTACAATACATGATAACATTTTGATGGGCATTTTGGTGAGCTGTTACTTTCCCTTTGACCACACTCAGACAAATAGAAATAAACATGGAAGGAGACATGATCATGAACAATAAGTTAGGTGACGGACCACTAACAATGGTATCAGTAAACACACTAATGTAGAGCAGGAGCATTTTTATCTGTTACATGCCTTTGCTATTATTCGCCTTATCATAGTGCCTTGGTTGTGTTATGGTTGACCTACTATGAATTGGTGGCCTTCAGAAATAAATATGTATGAATCAGAAATCTTCAACATTGTCCTTCTAAAGAAGAGGTGCAAAAGGTTGCAAGACTTCTCCAATTCTAACAGGCTCCCAAAACTATTAAATACCTGAGGATAGACAAACATCTAATTACCATGACCTGTCAGTTTTAACTTCCATTGACTTTTTGAGGATTCGAAAAGGAATAAGGACAACTGGCAAAATTAGTCAACTTCCAGGCTGTGCAGAATAGCTACCTTTAAAATGATCCCCCTTCCTAAATTATTATATACTTTTCGGATTGTACCAGAGATGCTCAAACTATTGCAGAATGGAATATACGGGAATACATTTGTAGGGGGAAAAGTATTGCTCCTCTCAAATTATTGATCCAGACGAAAATAGAATGGGACTTGGCAAAGTGAGTACTATCTTTAGGACTATCTTCAGGACAAGGTAAGAATATAATTGAAAGAAAGAAATCAAAAAGCGCCAAGCAGTGGTGCTACATCAAATACTTTTTTTTATCAGGGTCCACATTCTGGGTAGTGTGTGGGAACCTTAACTCTCACAGCCTATTAACACTTTACCGAATAGCTGTAACCAGGATTCGCTGATTCCTAGGTTAAGATAGGGAAAGAAGAGATGATTGAATCATATCGTTTTCCATTCATGCCTAATTTCCGGAAATCAGATTTATTTCTGGGAATCGAGGTTTCATGGTTTAGGCTCAGCTCTGGAGTGCTTGCCTAAAACTAGGGATATATTTGACAAGGACTACATTGAAACCTTTGAGCAGTGTGAAATGAATGTTGAACTTGTGATACAGGAAAGATTCTTCAACACTCAAATAAGACATTGGCCTCTGAGCAAAGAGTTGAAAATATGCCTATAACAAGTGGGCGAGACAGGTGAAACAAATAACTTGCTACTACCAAGAGGCGTTGTCAAAAGTTCTATAAATTCGAATAGATACAGTTAACAGAACATGTGTTGGCTAGTTTCAGCTCAGCGATCAGTAGCAGCTGTGGAATAGATCCTGTGCTAAATATGCAGTATGTTACTACACCCTCCACAAGGAAATGAGCCACACCAAGCCAAGCAAATTTTAGGTGGCTATGGGAACAGGAGACTTAACACACACAATATGTGGATATCAAAAAATTCAAAATTTTGCGAGGAAGTCAAACACAACATGGACTTGGGAGGGAAGGCAGGTACAAATCTGAGCCAAGTGAAGCTGGGATTTCCAGCTGCAGTGCTGATACATAACCGATGTGCACACCATAAGGTAGGCTTAAACACACATACTGCTTGCAGGGAGGCAGCTTCTCTTGGTGGAATATTTAGAAACATTAGTAAAGCATAGTATTCGTTGAAGACAACACATGTCCTGGAGAGGGTACGGTTTTCTCCCTTGTGAAAGGGAATGGTTTTGTGAAGTTCACTTACAGTGGAAGGGAGACAGGAACTGTGAATGCCTCTTCCAGCCTGCAGGCCGGACACCTGCCGGTAAGGTCTGCTCATGCTCCATTCTATAGGACCAGGAAATCGTGTCATATTGTTCAGGTTTACCAAATATACTTATTTAACACCAAGGCCCTAATAAACACATTTCCTGGTTCAGAATTCTGCGCGAGAGTTGACTTTCCCTATAAATACGTATTCCAAAGATAAAGTGGGCACTGGTCAGAACAGAAGATGACAATTTTGCCACCAAACAGAATGGAAAGGTGTGAAACAGATTACTTTACCTGAGGGGGAATGCAGAAAATTATCTTTTCTTGGTTGGCTGCCCTAGAATGAAATATAGTGGAGGGGCTTGTGTACCATGGAGGGAGGATAGGAAAAGGCAGCAGATGTGAGGGATAGCCTTTCATGTTCCCTGCTCACCAAATATGTGCAGACGCAGTTTGGCAGGGCTACAGTCAGAGCACAGAATGGCGCTTTATCTTGCACATCTGGAAGTCATTAGGCAGGGTTTAGAGTTCAAATGCTTTCTGCTTCAGCTGCTTTCAGACATACCTTTGCGTGCAGGCACTGAACGTGGGACGTTCAAAGGCACAAATTAATTAACAGGGTGGTCGCAGGGTGTCTCACAGTCACTCTCCCCTTTCACAGAGGAGACATGTAAAGGAGGAGAGGAGGGTGTATTTTTGTTGCGGTGGTCACCATGAGCAATATGAATCATAATAAAGCAAGAAAAGAGGAACGAGAAGAAGGGAGGGGAGGGGAGGGGAGAGAGAGCGAAGAAACGGACACCGCCGCGGAAGGAATCCTGGCCTGTCACCAAGAACAAAATGTGCTTGGGTGGAATCCAGCCCTGTGGTTAACTGGAGTGCAAAGATGCAGCGCGAGCCGCCGAAGAGAGCCCCTCCCTGTTCACACAGCAGCACGCGAGGGTCTCGGCAGCGGGGCCTTTCGAATCCTCTCGCAGCCAGAAGCACACATTGTTTTTATCTTTTTCTAAAAATCATTCTGAATAGCCTAATTTATGGCCTAGTGAGGTATGCGTTGTGTAAAGCTCTTGTGGAACTGGTGCTCATGTAAAGCGCTCAATACCTTCCGGTCGAGTTCGCGTTATATAAAACAAAAATCGAATGAACGTTAAAATGCGTGAGGCCCACACTGTGCACCGCCATGGGTCGCTGCTATGAGAAATATGGCCCCCATGGAAGGCTCTCACTTGCGCGGGGGTGGGTGGGGGGGGGGGGCACGCATTCCTCTTGGCAGTGCATGCCGGACTATCTGGAGGTCTGCTTCAAAGCACTGTAAAGCGTTTCTATTTCAACTTTTTGAACTTGTTGTATTGTAGTTAAAATCCTCGAAAAACAGACATAGGCCACCCTCCATT
Organism: Lissotriton vulgaris; assembly: GCF_964263255.1. Classification (NCBI taxonomy): domain Eukaryota; kingdom Metazoa; phylum Chordata; class Amphibia; order Caudata; family Salamandridae; genus Lissotriton; species Lissotriton vulgaris. The sequence goes on from NC_141689.1 coordinate 481,406,284, forward strand.
CTCTAGTGATGGGAATTCCACCAGGATTTATTTTAAAGTCAAACAACCATGAATCCCGTGAAAACAAAAGTTGCCGGAGAAAACCCTTGCACGGGAAACAATTGTTAAACATGTTAAAGGAAGATGTAGTTCTATTTAACAATACATAATTTTTGAAAATAATCTGCTGTTATGCACATTTAGCGCCGTGGCCAGTTTTCCCTTCAGCTTTAAGATGCATCTTAGCTCAAAGTGGTCTTGGTCTCCCCTCCCCATCTCAGCATATGATAAGTTTCAGGAGTAAAAAAAAAAAAACCTTTTGCACACCATATTTAGAGATTTGTTATGCACCGAATCTGAAATTAGAGAGGGGATTGAAGACATTAACACCCTTCACAATGACTTAATAAACCACTACAAAATCATGTGAGAATTCACCCGAGGCACAGTCTCTGGGAGCACGTGTGTAACTGCGGCCTTTAAAACCAGTTTTGTTGGCAAAATACAGCACCACACTTGATCACCCATTAAGGCGGATACACACTGCTATAAACGTGGAGATACATTGAACTGTGGCTCTTTCTTTAACACAGTTTCAGAAAAAACATGCTTTGATTGAAAGGTAAGCAACATTTTTGACATCTATCCTCTGAAAGAGTGATAATAAAAGCACTGACACAGTTTGAACACTAATTATCACTATCACTTTTTAGAATTGGACAAATGCATTCTGGGGAATCTACCCCAGAATTCTACAAAATGTCACAAATACTATAGATTAATCAACAAAATAGATTTCTTCCCCATCGCAGTTTGATCATGGGATAGGTCTGCAGTGGCGCAGAGCTTAAAAAATGTTGAATCCCAGCGATTTCTTCCAGTTAAAGGTGCAAAACTGGAGCCTACCTGTGAATTATGAAGGGATTGCATATAAAATCCACAGGATTTGCACATGAAATGCACAGAATTTGCACATACATTGCACAGAATTCTATGACATATATTTTTTACTTTTATTTATAAAGTTTTATATAGCGCGAACAAGATCCCAAGGGATAACAGAGCGCTTTACAATAAGAATTAGATGAGTAAAAAAAGCAGTCTCAACAACCTAGCAGGAGAAAGTATCCCTATTAGGGTAAGAATTTGTTCATACGGAATCGTTTAGCTTAAAATTTGAAAGCCATTGTTGATGAAATTCTGCGTACATGTACCCAATGTGAGAATGGCTTCTGATGTTTTGCTGCCATATCCTTCTACAGTACAGCTGATTCACACTTTTTATACCACTGCACACAACGACGAACAGCACATTCAAATCTCCACATAACGCTAGAGAGCCACACCAAGACTCCAGAACACAACAACCCTGCATGGTCCAGAGTGCTGTGCTCACGGAACCACCTCAACACACAACACCAGATGGTGAGTAACAAAACACTCACCCTGGCCTCAGACCTTAATATAGTTTCCCTAAATGTCAAAGGCCTAAACCATCCCATTAAGCAAAGGAAGATAGTAAGCTACCTGGAAAAGACTCAAGGCGATACAATCCTACTACAGGAAACAAAACTAGACGAGGAAGACCTAAAACTAGTGAGAGCAAACTGGATCGCATATACGGCCTGCTCACCAGCAGACAAAAAAAAGGGGAGTTCTGACTCTAGTACCCAAGAGATCAAAGATTTCGATAGACTCCCACTCCCTTGATAAGGAGGGCAGACTACTAATAACAGACCTGTGAAGAGGGGAATAAAGATTTCACGTGGCGAACATATATGGCCCCAATACTGATGACCCTTCATTCTGGGAAGACGTGGCAGAAACATTAGACAAACTTCCCCAGGACGAACTCACGATCATTGCAGGGGACCTCAACATCCCATTTGACCGTACACTAGACAGACAATCCTCATGCCCTTACCACCCTACGAAATCGCACACAGCACTACAAAACATATGTAAATGTAAATGAATGTATACTTGTAAAGCACACTATCACCTGACAGGCATCTTGGCGCTGTATACCGCTGTGGAACCCGTCCTGGCTTTCCCTGTGAGATGCTCCCTACTGGGCACCCCCAAGGTGAAACCAGGTATCCCAGCGCTTTAGGGCCGTTGTGGAGATTCAGCAAGCTATTGCCCAGAGTTGCAGAGTGTGGACCCATGATTAGAGTAGGTACCGAGGCGAGAATTATGGAGTCCGTGGACATTGAGCCCAAGACCCTGCCGCGTCGGGAATTGAACGCTGGTCCCGGCCAGACCTCTGCATCAGGGTCTGCCGCTCTAACCATTGAGCCACACTTCCCCACTCCACATATGCACTAAATTCAACCTCAAAGACGCATGGAGGCTGCAACACCCAGACACAAGGGACTACACCTTCTACTCCAACCCACACAACTCCTACACCAGGATAGATTACATCTTAATATCAGGGACACACACACCTGATATTCCAATCAGACATAGCACCAAGGTTACTCTCAGACCACTCAGCCATCAGCCTAAAACTAAGTGGGTGCCACAACAAAGAGGTCCCTAGAAGATGGCATTTCAATAAGGAAATCATCTCAGACTATCTATACCACAATGTCTCCCCGGAGACTAGCGCCAACACACTGTGGGAGGCCCTGAAAGCAACGATCAGAGGTAAATTAATAGTAATCAAGGCAAGGTTAAACAAAAGGACGAACTTGAGAATAAACCAACTAGAAGAAGAGATAAAAAAGCTAGAACTAGGCCACGCTAAGGATCCTAAGAACGATGCTTTCCTAACCACACTAACATGGCTAAGCATGGGCGGAAAATCCGTTCCGCTCGCGAATTTTGCAGATTTTCGGTAAATTCGCAATCCGCGAACGCTCGCGAATTTACCGAAAATCCGCAAATTCGCACGCAGCGGATTTTTTTTTCTTGGTGATACAATTTTGCGGCATGCGGTGTAAGTTCGCAATTGCGAACATGTAGGTGCAACAATCTCGCACTCGCGAAATTACAAAAATTGCAATTCTGCACAAGAAATCCACTAGCAAGCAGCATAGACCTTCTGAAAATGATGATTTTTATCAGAATAACTCCTCAGGTTGACATTTGCCTGCACTTTTTTGGATTTGAGGCCTTTTGACTTTCTTTGGATCACTTTTGGATTAGAAATCAACTTTCACAAGTAAGCTTGTTTGGGGCATTACAGTTGCTGTAATGCTGTTCTGCAGAAAAACGAGTTTTGCAAAAGTGAAAGCATTCAGCAGGTTCAAAAGTTCAAACTCATCATTAGTAACCATTCCCTGTAGTGCTTCATGACTGGGGCCCCTCCAGAGTTCAGTTGCTAGTTGCAACAATTGTATGACCCTGCTCTGACCATCACAGCAGGCTCATAGAATAGCTACAAGTAGGCCACAAAGGTCCTGGAAAAAAAAATTGCACTGCAACAGAAAGCAAATTACAGATAAGGAAGCAGGTGCCGGACTGGAATTTTAAAACAGTGACACATTAATAAATCAACCCCAAATTGATTCATGTCAGTTGAAGCAGGGCGGTGTGCTTGCTTTTTCCCCCATAATCTACAGTGATGATGAACCAGAGGGTGGCATTGATGTACCAGAGGGTGGCATGGGTGAAACAGAGGGTGGCAGGGGTGAAACAGAGAGTGCTGGGAACCTGTGATGATGAACAAGACTTAGAAACAACATAATCGCGACCGTTGCGAGCCGACATGTAAGTTCGCAATTGCGAACTGGTACAAAACCCTCGCGAACTGGCAGAAATCCTTGCGAACACACAAAAAAATCCGCAAATTCGTGAGAATTCACGGATTTTGCGGATTGCGAGTTCGCAAATTCGCAAAATTCGCGAACGCCAGATTCGCAAAATTCGCTCATGCTTAAACACGGCATAAGTACGACTATAATACAATCCTGAGCAAAAGTGCAGGGCTTGGTTCAACAAGTGCAAAGCACGCAGCCTATGCGAAGCCAACAGAGTAGGGAAACTACTGGCATCGTATCTGAAGCACAAATGCAATCAGGTAGCGATCTCGACCAGAACAGACGCAAACAACATAACACACATGAGACACAAGGATATCCACAACACATTCCAAGAATTCCACGCAGAGCTATATATTTCAGAGCAGACGTTTAACCTAGAGGAATGTACCAGATACCTAGACAGATTAGGTCTCCCTAAAATAGACCCCACAGAGACAACAAAGCTAGGTCAGGAAATCAACAACGCAAAAATTGAAAGGGCAATCAAATCCCTTAAAAAAACTAAGGCCCCCGGACCAGACGGATACTCGGCTGATTTCTATAAGACTTTTCTAACTCAGTTAACAACTACCTTGAAAAGAGTTTTTAATCAGACCGCAAAGACAGGGTTAGTTCCCCAATCCATGACAGAGGCTAACATTATAGTCATCCCTAAAGATGGCAAGGACCACGCACTACCAAAATACTACAGAGCCATATCCCTCATCAATGTGGGCTGCAAAGTCTAAGCCAAAATCTTGGGGGTCACACTAAACACGGTCCTGCGAAAACTAATCAGCAACGCCCAAGTCGGCTTTATGCATAACCGTATGTCTATTGACAACATGCGACTATTCTGCCACATTCTAGAACAAACCTCCACTAAATCGGAGACAGCTGTGGCAATTGCACTAGACGCAGAGAAGGCCTTCGATAAGGTCTCGTGGGCCTTCCTAGAGAACTGCATGCGGTCCTTTAACCTGGGTGAGTCATACATAAGGATGGCCATGGCCCTCTACCAATTCCCCTCAGCCCGTAATGGCTCACTCTCGGACCCTTTCAAACTGAAGCAGGGAACCAGACAGGGATGCCCACTCTCGCCAACATTCTTCCTGCTGGCCCTAGAACCCCTCATCCAAGACATAAAACTAAACAAGAACCTAAAAGGGGTCGGAATCAAGGACACCATCGTAAAATTAGGAGCGTACACGGATGATATCTTGATACTAACAGAACAACCTAAGCCCTCCATTAAGGCCCTGATGACAACAATAGCACAATACTCCAAACTATCAGGTTATAAGCTAAACAACGAAAAATCAGAATGCAAACCACTAAACATCTACTGCACAAGAAACTCGCAGGGGGATTCAGGCTTGACCTGGCAGACGGGACACATCAAATACCAAGGCATACACTTTGATACAGACCTGTACAGCACCCTACACCACAATGAAAAGTCCCTTCTATAAAAGGATAAGAACCTGCTAGTGGCATGGTCCTTGAAATTCACAAGATGGTGGGGACGCATAGAAACAATAAAAATGATGATTACGCCGATGATCAACTGCCTGTCAAGCCTGCTCCCTCTACTCCTCACAGACGATTTCCATCGGAAAATCGACAACATTGCTCACCAAATTCCTCTGGCGGGACAAGAAAGCAAGGATCAGTATTAAGAAACTAAGGGGCATATTAGCAAGGAGTAGCGATATTTATCGCTAAATGCGCTTAGCGCATTTTTATCGCTGCCTATCGTTGCATATTATCACAGAGATAACGTGCTATTAGCAACGTTTATCTCCAAAGCGATAAAATATCCGGCGATAGCGGCTCAATGCGAGAATATTGCTGGAAATCCAGCGATATTCTCGCATTGACGCCAATGGGGGCTTAATGTGATTATCCACCCCCCATTGATTATACAGGTAAGTCAACTTTTTAGCAGGCGTTAGATTCTAGTGATAATCTCGATTAGCGCAATTTCTTTTTTATCGCTTCGCCTGCCTTGCTAATAGGCGATAGCTGTGCTAGCGACTGTTTTCAGTTGCTAACAGTTTGGCTACACCCACTTTGCATGTCATTAGCGATAAATATCGCTGACATGCAAAACGGGCCCTAAACCTGTAGCCATCGCCTAAAAGCTGTCGCTAACTGCTGTTAGGGACAGCTTGCTAATAGGGCGATAACAATATCGCCCCTTTAGTGGGAAAAAGTCCCGCTAAGCGGCAATATTGCCCTTGCATTTATGACCCTGACACTTGCTAAAACACAGGGGGGTTTGAAGCTAGCAGATTTCAAAGTCTACCAACTAGCCTTTCTAGCAAAACAGAGAACACAATGGGTGACCCAGACGCCCGACTACACACCAGTGTGGTTACAGGTAGAGAAAGCCATTCTAAAAAACCTGCAGCCCCTTGCCCTACTCACGACAAACACACACATGCCCATTTAAGCTGATAATTAAAAATACAAAATTAGCACTCCAAAAAATAGACAGGCCATCTTGTTTTCAGTGTTCGCGTTGCGTATTTCCGTTTCCGGGTGCCAGTTGCATGCTCGCGTTGTGCATTTCCTACGTACAGGCCGCAATTGCGTGTTCTCGTCCGTTTTTGCGTGCTTGCGGGGGAAATATCACGCAAACTTACCCACGTGGTCGCAATGGGCGCGGCCATCTTGTTTTTCATTCATTGCTATGGTTCTGGGCATGATTTTTCAATCCTCCCTTAATCTTTACAATCCTTGATTCTTTGAACTTTAAAAAAAATGTTTTACTCATTATCTATCTGTTTATTTTTTCTATATCTATATTTTGTGTTTTTTTCTACATTTGGTTACTTTCAAACTACTTTTTTTAACTCTTTTCTTTTATATACTTTTTCCCTATTCTTTCTTTCCTATTTTTCCTGTCCAGGACCTTGCGGGTGCTTAAGGGGGGAGGCAGTAATGGCCCGGGAGATCTTCAGCGTGGTGGAGGGGCTACATTGGTTTTCTTTATCCAGCGCCACCTCCCCAAGACCGTCGCGGCAGGCCCGGTACCGGGTAGGGGCTCCGGGAGCGACGCCAGCTATGGGGGAAGGTAGACTGGGCCATAAGTCGGGAGTCTGGGGTCCGGAGCACCTACAACAAGGCGACGCACCGGTGGTCAGACATCCTGGACTGGGAACACGACCTGCTCGACCTGCTTGGTGTGGAGATCCCTGGGCTTGGTGAGTACTAGTAGCTGTTTGATCACTACTTTGTTTTCTCCTGCTCTGTGTTATGATATTGCAAATATCAAATGCAAGTCAAGCACGGATGCATGGCTGGCGTTTTACAAAATAAAATAAAAAGGTTGTTTTCGGTGAGAAAAAGTAAGGTTTGTCCAGTTGAGAGTCAGACATTAAGAAGAATGATTGACATTTACTTTAAATGGATGGATGCCTGCCTGCCTGGATGGTATCTTCCTCATAATGAGCATAGGTGTATGTAGACAGAGTAGATGGTCACTGGAAAGTAGAAGTTGTAATTGTTCAGAATATACCATGACTTGTAACAGTAGTTTGCAAGCACAGCATATATCCGGCGATTACGGTGACCACTCACTCACTACCTCTTTTATTAATTTTTTTACAACTCTGTCATTCATGTGGGGCCTATCGGTGGGGCCTATCGGTGTTCACTCAATCAAAAACAAAGCACCTAAATGTCATCCCATATGTAAGCAAATATCCTGTTAAGGGATAGCTGATAGCTGATCATATTATTTATCTTCTTCATATTCCTTTTGTAGTAGTCAGGGGCAGGGCAGGGTGAAAGTTAAATTAATTAAGCAGTAGCCCTTGTAACAGATTATGGCCAGTGCCACCCGTAATAGAAAAGTAAGAGCTTCACCACCTGCAATGAGTGGACTGGTAACAGTAACGCAAGTCAGTGTCATTATGGCTTGCGTCTGTTTTTTTCGGGTGCAAGTTCTCTGCGCTAGCATTATGCCGGCTACCACAAGTTTATGTACCAATTTTGCTAAACAAGAGAGAACAAGAAGACTGTTGTACTGTGTGAGTCTAATGTAGTGAGTCCATATAGTGCTAATAGAATTCCTGAAACTCCCACTAATGTTAGAGCACAGGGCGACGAAGAGGGAGGTTAGATAGATACGTGCCACAAATGTTATGTACTGTGCTTACAAGTTACTAGTGCTACTGTGACACAACTTTCTGCTGAATTATTTTGTGTTAATCTTAAAGAGCATTGGTTACAGTATGTTTTTCTTTCTTCATATAGATACTCCTTTCAAACTAACAAGGAAGGAGTTAGCTAGACGGGCCCGGCAATGGAAGCTCAAGGCAATTGTCCATGAATATCGGCGGCTGGTGGCCCAGGAGGAGGAGGAATCGCAATCGACATCGACCATCGACAACAGCTGCATCCTTCTCTGCTGCCCCTGGGTCATACGGTCAGCGCAATCCTCCAGTGGTACGGAGCCGCGGTCTGGCAGCCACCCGCCACCGCCAAGCAGCAAAAACAACATCTGCCCCTCACAGTACCTGCAAGTGCAAGGGTCGTGTGCACAGCTTGACCCTCAGAGTGTCCAACCTTGAGCAGGAGGTGGTGAGGCTGAAATCCTTGCTCAAGGACCTCCGGAGAGAGCACCGTGTCCACCTGGCCAAAGGACACCACCGGCGGAAGTAGAGGAGAGACTGCCCCTTTTTTAAAGACTTTTGTGGGGGTGCGAATTGGGCGTTGGGGTTTTTGAACTTTTGGGGACATTTATTTCAGGGACATTGGTTGGGGTTAGGGAGGGGATGGGTCGGGTCTTTTGGGATAGTTTATTTTTGTTAGGGTCTAAATACTTTTTTTTACTGTTTTGTGGGGGAGGCAGGGGTGGGTTAACTCACTGTACATTTGTTTTCCTGAAACTTAACTGGCTGGTTGATTCAAATTGTCTAATTGCCCACATTTGTACAAAAGTGCCACTGACAGAGTTAGTGAATTCAATTGTCCTAGTACTTTACTAGTACTACTGTCTCTCCTCTCCTCCTACTCCATTATTCTTCCTCCCCCAAAATGTTTATTTTACCTGTGATTCGTGTTTGAGAATAGGTCTAGGCACAAGGCTGGCTACATGGCAAATGGCGATTAAGGTTGGCTATGGAATCCTGGACGGATGAAATGTCATTGGTGTGGTGGTAGTAGTAGTGGTACACACTGGCAGTAACAGCATATGAAAAAAAAGGAAATTAAACATTGTGTGGCCTGAGCGTAGCATTAGAACAGTGTGATAGATAGTACAGTACACAAGAACAGTGCCATAAATTGCAGCCTAAGCAATGCTAAAGTATTCAAAATATAAGTACTAGTTGCGTGGGATATGGCTACTACAAGAAATAGTACTGAAGGGGAAGTACACAGCAGCATAAGCATTCGATTCGTCACGTGTAGAAGGAGGATGTTGTTGATGATCAATCCATCCACTTGATGGCGCTCATGAAATTCTGATTTGGTTTGCAAATACTCATGGTGGGTGTGTGTCAAGAAGAATAAGAATAAGAATATATCTTTGGATTCCTTCACCAGCCTTGAAATTGATTTTCTGTTGCTTTAACCTTATCCTCCCCAGCTAGTGTCTGCAATTATTGTTGTCATTTAGTCACACCTCAATGAAAACCACACAGTCCGGGAGAAGAGGGTTAGGGTTTGAAAATTGGATGGGAATGGAGGTTTTTTGGGAACGTTTTGTGGAGAGAGGAAAGTAACACAGCATGGACAAACAACAAATGAAGAAATACAAATCTTTGGATACGAATATATCCATAAATCTTTTAAGGGACATAAAGGAAGTGCACTACTGCATGCATGAAGTTGTTTGCTAAATGGATGGTTAGGTTACTGAAAAGTAGTACTTACTACAACTTACTAACTATGAAGAAACAATTTGACAGTACAGGGCTGCAGTAATTACGTAATTTCACTTGTCTATCTGCCCTCAGAGACAATAAACACTTATTAGTACATTAAATTAGTTTTAAAAATAGCAAAGAAACTTATCAAATAGCTGGAGGGATGAATTTGAAGCAGAGAGCAAACAAACGCACAGAGTCACACTCATAGAAGTTCACAACAATAACATTATTTAAAAGATAAGGAGAAGTGAAGAGGATCCTGTAGCTGTAGCTGTATGTTGTAGTTGTCCTATTCAATTTGGGAAGTTGCATGCATCCAGCCATTCCTCCTATTCGCGGTACTCCTCCATTCTATCTGATGCTCCGTCGATCAATCTTGGTGACCAGACACACTGTCCACTGCCTGCCTGACGGATGCGGAATTGCGGATCGCTAATGGTAAGCTTGAGTTAATCGTTTTTCCCATCGCACAGGGTAAAAGCCGGCCTGTAACTGTTGATGGAAAAACAGGAAGTGATATTAAACAGAGTGAAAAGATCGGACACATAAGGGTTAAATAAATTTGAACCCCCTGTCCTAAAAATCGGTCGACATGTTTCAGCTTGTGAGTCCTATCCGACTCAGCATTCCTCAGGACCAGTAATGTATTCTCACCCAAAGGGTGGGGCACACCCTAAAGAGCCTACTCACATTGGGCGGAAAAATTATCATCTATTAATACGCGTTTACCAACTTGGAATCGCTGCACTGGCAAAACTCAGGTGCAAACCCTCTATTCTCTGAGGGATATGGAATCTCCATTTGAAGAGTATCAAATTGCAGGTCGATTCAACTACAGCACCTTAAACCCGTTCTTCATTAAACAAACGTTAGGCAGAGTTAGTTCCGAGAAGGGCCGTAGCTGACAGTAGAAACCGTTTATTTCCAGAGAATCTTCCCGCAGCTCGTGCTAGCCAGGCACAATCCCGCAGCTCTGCATAGCCCACCGCTGCAGCCCTGGTGCAGCCACTATGATATTAAAAAACTCCAGGGAGAAAAAAATATAAGGTACGGTGTGTAGTGCAAAAATAACACTTTCAGTTTCAGAGGCGACAGTATTACATACAAGCATCATTTCTAAAGTGCGTACTCTGAGTCTCCTTTTCAAGGATAGTAATTAGCACACAGCAGGCCAGGGCCATGCAGACGGTCAAGGCAGGCACCACTGAGTGAAGCAACCTGATGTAGCATACATCTTTGACACAGACAGACAAAGCATATCTAATTGTATGCAGCAAGCCACATAGCCGCAATTTTGCATGAACTGCTGTCTGGACTCTGGCATAACAACACGACACTGGCTCGACCACTCCATACCACGACTAGACAGACATATAGTTCTGCTGTAGTTGTTGTTGACTGGTTTACCTGTTTGCCACTCACGTAATGGCCATAGTTCTTCCGTAAACCGACGATGATGATCCATCCATCCCAGTGAGTGACTGTAAAGAAAAAAGAAATTATGTAACTTTGATCATCGAGACTCATCATTATCATAGTATATTGGCAAACTCAATGTTGTCCATGCAGTCGCAGTCTACACACACAGTGACTCCAAGGATATTTTGCATATTAAAAAATGCAACGTAGTAGCCCCTGCAGTAGAAGTACTATTTGAATTAAACAAGGTAAAAAAACAGAGTAGACTTGAGTTACATTTACTGTGTAAAAGATTAAATATTAACAGAAGACACGTGATTCATTTCATGCACAACAAACAAACAGCAATTACTTTCATCAGAGCCAGACAGCCAGTGCTGTCCACTGCATGCCATCTTATTATTCATTACCTGGTCCACTTTTTGTCCGCATCTTGTTCTTAAAGTGAAGGCCCACATGGCAGCCTCTTGTGTCAATTTCAGAAGTAACTGTCAGTAATCAGCATATAGTCAGTAATTCCAGTCCCACTTCTTTTGAGGGGACTCGTCTACGAATCAACAGTTTCTTCATTCTGCGTAACCCCGACATCTGTCTTGAGGGAAATGGATAGGGGGAGTCTTGAAGGAGGAGGAGGATAGAGGAGCATGACTGAGTTGTGAACTTGTGAACTTCAGGATTGCAGACAGCGGCACCTTCATTAAGGAAATAAGACGAAGACAGTGCTTCTTATGGATTTTTTGTGATTAGAGTTTTGTTGTTGTAAAAGTTGCAAAACAAAGAAAGACATACAGGAGTAAAAGTGAATATGGAGTCAGGATGAAACAAAAAGGAAGTCAGTTTCAGGCCTAGGTGTCAGGGAAGTAGAGCTCGTCCTCAAACTCTGTGAATTGAGACAGGAGTAGGTTAGCTAACAGAGAAGAACTTCTGTCACCTAAGTCAGTGTCCTCTTCTTCCTGCGTGGATTCACGTATTTTGCAATCTGGTGGTATGAAGTGCTGATTCATCTTGATTATTGTTAACCTCTCCACATTTTTTGGGCGAGAGGTGGGGTCTTTTTAAAGTTATAATGGCACCAGCAGCACTGAAAACATGTTCAGAAGACACACTTGCGAGTGGGCAAGACAAATAATTTAGAGCAAGCTTGGTGATCAGTGGCCATGTACCCCTTTTCCCATACCAATACAGCAATGGGTTATGATCATTGAAGACCTCTGTTGGGTCATCCAGATAGGTCTGCACCATCCACTCAAGGGCATCCAGGGGTGCTGAACTTTGCGTACCATCTGAGGCCTTTGCATCAACACTGGAACGAGCAAACCCTCGATGAGTTATCCAATCCGCTTCCGACAATATTATGGCTGTGCCTGGTGCAGGTGAGGATGATGATACGGTTGCTGGTTTCGGTAACGGCTGTGAGGGAAAGTGACTGCCTTCGGCCACAGAAGTGAACCTTGATGCCGGATGACCTGCTGATTCAGTACTACTTCTGCAGGTTCTTTCAATTTTCTGCCGCTCTTTTTCGAACCAAGTGGCTGACAGACCTAGCCAATGTTTGTACTTTGAAACATCTGCTTCAGTAAAAGGGATGAATGCATTGCTGGCCAGTACCTTTTTGTACCGTGGATCCAAAATAGTGGCACAAATGTAATGTTGTTCTGTATGTATTTTTTTAAGCCTTTCATTGTCAACTAGGCTGGTCAATATGCTCTCCGCCAACTGATATGCGTCTTGCTTGTCAGTATCATCTTTGAACGTTGAAGACACCGCCTTCAGTTGGTGCTCTAGCATGCGCAACAATGGGATACCTTTGCCCAAAGTACAGTCCTTCCTGCTGACTTCACGCATGAAGACCTGAAAAAAGGACAAAGCATGTCTGTGAGGCTTTTAACTATGTCCCATTCCTTCACCTCTAGCCTCATGTCTTTCATAGAAGAGAAGAACCCTGTGCAAAGACATACTCATTGATTACTAAGCACTGCTCAGACAGACGCTCAAGCATGTAGAAGGTTGAATTCCAATGTGTTACCACCTCCTGGATGAGTCCTCTGACTGGCACTCTACTGTCACATTGAATGATCCTCAGCTGCTTCCGGGCCTTAAAAGAATGGCTGAAATGTGTGCAGATTCTTCGGCAGGTGGTCAGTAACTTGCTGACTTTTCTCAAGAAATCTTGAACAACAATGTTAATACTGTGCGCCAAGCACCGCACTCTGAAATAGCCACCATCATTCATGGCCCTAACTATATTACTGCCATTATCCGTGGAAACATACCCAATCATGCGCTTTCTTGGATGCAGCCATTCAAAGACCTTACTGTTAAACTCCTCCAAAATGTTTACTGCAGTATGAGATTTCTCCATGGCAAACATGGCTACTGTTGCATGTTTCCGGCTAGCTTGAAAAATTGTGGCACTGTCAACACCTGCAGATAACTTGTCTCTAACCCCTGCAAAAGAGACCCAGTGTGCAGTGATGCACACGTAATCAAGGGCTTGGCAACTGGTCCACATGTCTGTTGTCAGGTGGATAGTGTGAACAGCACTCTTCTGCAAAGCTGCCCCAATCACCTCCAGCACATCTTGATGTAGTGCTGGAACCGCAACTCTGGCAACATAGAACCAGCTAGGAACCTTCCATTTAGGGCAGACTGTTGCCACAAAATCTAGAAAACCCACCCCTTACACGAAAGAAAAAGGGAGGTGGTCCGGTGCTAACAATTTAGCCACCATTGCGCTATAAAGACGTGCCGTTGGGTGGTTGTGTTCATATGCTTTTAATGGTGGTCTGGACCATTTTCATACGTGATGATGATGATCCAGACTTCTTCAACCCAGTTAGGCTCATTGATGTACTTTTTCGCATTGGTATCTTTCCCAGACTCTTAGTGTGCCTCATAGATGTTGCTAGGGTAGAGGGTGTGGGCGCTACCACTGCAGTGCTGCTGCCAGGGGTACTTTGTGTTCCAGAAAAAATGTCTGTCGCTTCTTCACCTCCCCCTGCACGATCATCAGCCCCTCGTCATCATCAGATGCAATATCAATGGATACATTTGGATTTGTTGTACTTTTGGCTTCCCGGATCTTACTTAGGTGCGCCTCCTACTGGATAGTGTGGTGTTTTTGGAGATGACCTCTCTGGCCTCTGGTACCATAGTTGGTACCAAGCTTACCCCGACTAACTACAGTTTTACAAATCAAACAAATAACTAGGTTTTCAGTCTTTTTGCTAATAATAAAGAAGTCCCAAACTGGGGAGTTGAGATTTCTGGTGGTGGTGGAGATGCTACTTTCAATGCCAGATGAAGTGGAGGATGGACGTGGCCGAATTTGACTCTGTTGTGCACTTACAGTTACAGCACCACTACTTGAGGTAACGGAGGTTGAGCTGGATGGAGGTCCCAGCCGGCACTTCTGAAGAGAAAATATGGCAGCTGTAGGTCGTGTTGGTGTAGTAGTTACCTGTGTTGGTGGTGGTACCAGTGCCACGCCGCCCACATCCGGCTCAGAAGCAATTCGGTATAGGGTAAAAATGTCTGTCTGCTGCATGCCGGCTGGGGCTGGAGTGATGACTGTGATGACTGGGTCGTCATCGTCAGACTGTTCATCAGCAGCAGAATACACCACTTCTACTTCTTGTTCGTCGTCATCACCCATAAGTGAAAGCCTTGCGGGAACCTTCCTTTTAGGCTTAGCTACCTTTGTCGGCTCATGGCGTGCCTCCCTCTCAGACTGCATTGGTGGGTTCCAATCAAGATCTAGATCATCTGAAGGAAGTGGGCTTGAAGAAGAACTTGTAGAAGCCCTCCTTGACCTTTTTCTTGCTGGGGATCTGGAAGACAATGGATCATCAGGAGGAGTGGCTTGCTCGGTTGATACCTCCACTTGAATCTCGATTTCCTGATTTGCCCCTACTTTCTGGAGGCACAAGCATTGTGGCAGTTGTGCCTCTCCATGCGCCTCTACTTGCGCCTCTCCATGCGCCTCTCCATGCACCTCTACTTGTGCCTCTATCTGCGCCACTCTTTGCGCCACTCCTTGCACGTCTACTTGCACCACTCCTTGCGCCACTCCTTGCGCCTCTCCTTGCGCCTCTCCTTGCACCTCTCCTTGCGCCTCTCCTTGTTGCACCTGTGGTTGTCGTTGCGGCTGTGGTTTAATACTCGTCAGATGATTTACACCCTGCGTTGATTGGATGCTACTTTCTTGCGATGAGTCAACGTCAACATCACTGGTCAATGGTGATTGAGCAATTAAAGTGTATGCCTCTGCGGCACTCATGGCCTTGGGCCTAACTAGGCTTGGTGGCACTGAGACCAATGAAGCTGAGGTGCTGCTCCCAGCTTGGTCCCCGGCGGACACCGCTGCTGCAGGCGTAGTTTTTTTTCCCCCAAAAAGTGTCTGTGGGCACACCAGTCTCTTTGGTAAGTGACGCCACTTGCTTCTTCTGCTCCTTCTTACTGGCAGTGGCACTGGCAACTTTCTTGGTAGAAGAGCCACGGCCACCTTTCTTTGGGCCCATCTTCTTCAGATGTCAGAACAGCAGGCTGCAGTTGCACGAGTTGCAGAGTTGTCTGTGGCCACACGCGATGTCACAGTGACGTTGTGCTGCACACACTGCAGCAGGACTTCTTCCTGGCACTGATGATGAACGACGACGAGGATTCGTGGTTCTCTTTGTGCACCTAAAAGCAAGGAAGCCAGAGGAACATCAGTTAAATAAATTTTGCATATGTCGTGCTTCAATTAATATTTGCAAATAGGCATTTATTATAATTACAACACATCCAAAAACGGAAAGACCAAAAAGAAAAATTGCAATTATTTCTAATCAAAAATGGATGTTTACATTAATAGAAGAGGGACCACACAGAGAGAGTTGTTTCATGCACCACTGAGTACCCCTGGGCATAATGGATGAAAGGAGGAAGACTAGGTGCAGGCCTATGGCACAAAGCACACTGCCTGGCTTTAAAATGAATTGGATTCAGGTAAATTAATAGTCCTGAGTGAGTTTAGTTTCACCAAATCACGTAAACAAACATATAATTAAAACTAAATAAACATGACAATACTCAACATTAAACAATAACCAGTAGACATGTGTATAGGCAAAACAGTAGATTTTATCAAAATTGAATCATAAGGGGAAAAAATACAATACAGATAAATATATGTACAAACAGGAATACAGGAAAAGTATATATGAAATCAAATCAAATTCTCTGTAAAGCCTGTAAAACACCTATCCAAAATACAGATGTATAAATTCTTCTTTGGATAAGGCTGAAAGTCACTTAATGTTGAGTATTGTCATGTTTATTTAGTTTTAATTATATGTTTGTTTACATGATTTGGTGAAACTAAACTCACTCAGGACTATTAATTTACCTGAATCCAATTCACTTGCATAACTATTTAAAGTTAACTTTCAAACAAACTCCCTTGGAGGCAAATTTAAGCATCCTACTATATTTTACCCAAGCCCCCAAGGGTATATTGGGTCGCTCACTATTTTTAAACATGGCTTTAAAATGGCCCCTTGACCCAACACACATGGCCAGGCCCTGCCTGGACCAGGCCTCAAAATAGCCCCCACCCACATGGTCAGGCCCCAACAACACCCCAAAAAGCGAAAAACACACAAAAATCACCACAATCCAATGCCATCCAGCCCTCAAAATGGCCCCCACCCACATGGCCTGGCCCCAACAGCACCCCAAAAAAGCGATAAAACACACAAAAATCACCACAACCCAATGCCATCCATGCCCTAAATGATGTTTAAATTCAAGACACCCCACAGAAAGACTTGGTCCATGCACCGCTGACTGCCCCTGGGCCTACTGGCTAGTGTGGCTTTACATGCACCCCAAAATTAAAAAAAAATCCACATATTACAGTGAGCTATTCAATTCATGACATAAATGATATTTAAGTTCAACACAACTCAGAGAAACAGTTGTATCATGCACCCATGACTGACCCTGGGCCTACTGGATATTGTGCCTACCCACAATATATATTTTTTAAAGTTGTGAAAAAGTTAAAAAAATTGTAGTTGCAGCAACTGCAATGCCCCAAACAAACAACACCAACTTACTTGTAAAATTTAAAATCCAAAAGTAATCCAAAAGTGATCCAAACAAAAAGTCCTCAAATACAAATATCCAGCAGCAGCCACAAAAAGTAATCCTCCCAGCTCCAGATCCAAATGAAAAGTGACCAGGACATGGACAAAGCACTGGGAGGAGACTGCTGGACAGGAACATGAAGTTGGAGACTCTGGGGCACTTCCTTCCTCCCTCCCCCCCCAAAAATGGACTCCTTGCAGCCAAATGTCAATCTGAGGAGTTATTCTGATCCAAATCATCATTTTCAGAAGGTTTATGCTGCCTGTGGTAGATTTCTTGTGCAGAATTGCAATTTTTGCAAGTTTGGGAAAGCGAGCTGTTCACATCTCCCGCCGGAAGTCAGCTACGTGTCACTTCTACGTGTTCGCAATTGTTTGCTACCGCGATCTCGTGGGCCCTTATGACATAGTCTCGTTCTCAAACTCTTTCAGTGCAAGGTGGCGGGCCGCTATGACATACTCGCGGTCGAAAAGTATTGTGCGATCACGCAGCCAGATCCAAAATGTCGCAGCACATGCAAACCGGGAGGAAAAACAACCCGGCAAACTCAGAATCATGGTAAGTCAACGCAGCGCGCGCAAGATTGTATATTTGAAGGGCGACCAAGCAAAAAAATCTGCCAGCTTGTGAATTGTGAATTTTTTGACAATTTCGCGCGATTCGCAGACAGCAAAATTGACAAAAATTTGCAAATTCTGCGAGCCGAACGGATTTTCAGCCCACACTCACTCTCGAGCCGATGTGAGAGCTATTTCCAGTTGAAACAATAGCACTCTGAGTCTGCTTTGTTTATTGAAATCTGTTTTCAAAGTTGGAATGGAAGGCCAAAGTGAACTATCTACAATCTTATGCAGGGGTGGAAGCAGGACTTTGCTGCAACATGTAACTTGTTGAGAAAATGTTACTATATACGGGATACCAGCTCTCAAGCCGCAGCAAACATTGTTATCCAAAATAAGATAACTACTGTTAGAAAGCAAAGTTAATACGCGAATAATACCCGGGACAGGAGTACCTCTGAAAAAAACAGCCAGACTAGGGGCCGAACCGTTACAGGCTCTGTGAAGCTTAACTTGTTAACTTGTGAGTGTCCTACTGTGGAATCACAGCCCTACCCTGTAAGGAAAACCTCCTTGCTTGCATGCTGACATCTGTAGGTGAAAGGTATTGACCATAATTTGCGAATACAATTATTGCAGTGGGGCTCTTTTAGAAATGGGATTTCTGGCTAGCTGAGTCTTGCACCAAAGCGAGGCAGAAACCACCAATCTAGTCAGGCTAAAATAACCCCTGCTCACCCCCTTGGTAGCCTGGCATGAGCAGTCAAGCTTATCTTAGAGGCATTGTGTAAAGCATTTGCACAGAACCAACAGTAATACAGTGTACGCACTACAAAACGACACCACACCACTTTAGAAAAATATTTAATTTTTGTATAATTAAGACAAGACCAAATACGATAAAAATCCACAATACTATGCTTCAAAAACTTCACTTATCAAAATATGCTTTTGAAAATAGTTCTTTAATGTCGATAGCTCCATCCTGGGCTATCACGGCGTTGTGAACAACAAATCCAAAAACAGTTCTGGCTGACCGCGGGGTCGCAGGCCAACTACAGTGTCGGGAAGACTCGAAAACAGTACCTTTCAGAGATGCAGAGAGATGGGGCCGTTAAAGTCACTCGCGTTGCAGGTCGAGCTCCTTTCTGATGGGATTCGGAGCGCTGGCTCCAACAGGCATGGGGTTCTGTGGTGTGAAGCGTAGCGGTGCGGCTTGCGGTGCCCCCAAGGTGCGGTGCGAGCAGCAGCTCTGTGGCGGCATCAGATGGCGTCATCGGTGAGACCAGGGTCACGGTGCGAGATTGAGGCGGTGCTGGTCACAAGGCTAGCAGCTCACGGTGCAAGCAGCGGCGTTGTTGTGGCAAAAGCGCTGTTGTCTGCTGACGAGCTAGAGTCCATGGTGCCAGTGTCAGCAGGCCAAAACTGCGGTGTGGGATGAGGGCAGTGTGTCGTGTAACTCACGAGCGTTGCCCCCAAACCATGGGGCATTCAGTGGCGTCGATTTTGGTGGGAAGTGGCGGTGTCAGGAAGGCCACAGCGTTGTTGTGTAGTGAGGCCGTGCAGAGTGCAGTGCCCACAGGTCGCGGTGCGAGCAGCGGCTCGGTGGTGGCATCAACAGGCATCGTCGGTGAGACCAGGATCGCGATGCGGTGTTGCAGAGTGCCCTCTGCGTTGCCAAAGCTTCGGCATGAAGGAAGGCAATGCGGAGTGCAGTGCCTACAGGTCACGGTGCGAGGACACGGGTTCAGCAGGGTCGTCGTAGACGTCGTCAAGGGGCGTTCTTCGGGTTGCAGCACAAAACTCAGTCCCCAGTCCTGCGGGTCGAAGAACCTGAAGTTTCTGCTGTTCCTGAGACTTCGTGAACAGGAGGCATGCTCTACCTCAAGCCCTTGGAGAGTCTCACCAATTTCGTTACAGAAAGTCCAGTCCAGACTTTTCACTGCCCAAGACAGAAGCAGCCACTGCAGGTCAGCCCATCAAAGCACCCAGCAAACCAGTTGTTCCTTTGGCAGCTTCTCTGGCGCTTCTTCTTGCAGGAGGTGGAGACGGCTTTGTCAGAGGCAGAACCTTTGAGGTGCAAGGAGATTTCCTCCCTCTACCCCCTTCGTAATCCAGGTCTGTTTAACCTTTTCCTGACCTACCTAGACTATCAGGAGCCACCCCGCTCCCCAGCCATTTGTCGTCCCAAAAACCAGACAAGCAATCCAACTCCAGCAGAGGCACAAGGGATGACCGAGCAAAATAATACCCACTTTATAAAAGTGGCCTATATGAACTCAGAATGAAAAGGGCACCCTTGCTAAAGGCTGCATCTTTAGACGCAGGCATACCAAACTTCATTCACTTATACCTTTTTTGGGCTACATACGTGGGTGGCACAATCCATGCTGCATGCCAATGAGCAGTGGTGGACTCACAAGCCCCGGCACTCACAGTGCCCGTTACTGGGGTTTGACAAGTAAGTCGCACATCCAATCATAACACAATTTACCACAGGAGCACCAGCGCTTTACCACTGATCAGCAGTGCGAAAAGCGCGCAGAACCGTTATACCAGCAAAAACAGAGTCAAAACCGGGAGGGCAGAAAGCTAAAACTCGGTGGAAACACGACAAAAGATTCCAAGTCTAACAGGCTCATATCTCCCAACGGGATTATGTTCCATAACCCCATGTATTAACCACACAACTGAATCAGTCTTGGCCACCGAAAACCATAACTGTTCTAATTGTTCAATATGTAACAATGTGTATGTGGCATCTTTCATGGACATCAATTTCTGTTTATCAGTCAAATTAAATGGCAAAAACAGTGCAGAAGCATTCAAATAAACCAATGGTACTTTTCCATTTTTGAATGTTTGCAACGTCCAAGCAAACTGCATTAACAAACTTTACTGATTTTGACCATGATACAAAAGAGGCACTTCATGCTGAACAGTATCAATGACAGAAGATACTATATTCTCTAAAGTATATATACGGGAAGACAATGTAATAATGCTGTTATCCACCACTGCAAGAACTTTTTCTAAATTAGCCTGGTTAATTAGGCAGAGACGCACCGCAGCTTCCATCAGAGACAGTTTCCAAAATCCATTATATGCGGGATAAATAAAACGTTCTGTTCGAGACTTAAAAGAAAATCAGCCAAATCAATGCCACCTGACAAACGAGAAAGATGTTGTTTCACAGACGACAGTGTAGAATGTTCCAACCATTGATGACATCATTTACCCACTGAATATGTGGTAACTGTATGCGAATGTGGAAAGCGTGGATCAGGTCTACTTTGAGTAAAACCTTTTGTAGTATTCAAAGAACATAATTGACATGAATTTGAATGTGTAGGCCACAATAACCATCCGAAGGGGTCAATATTGGAAGAGTAAGTGTGCCATTTTAAAATAAGACATCTAAGTCTTCAATTGTGTAGTTAGTGTGTGTTTGACACGTAGCATATGGACCTAATAATAGAATGGAGGGAATATTTAGATTTTTGGCTAAACCAAAAGAAGTAGTCTGTTGTACTGTGTCATTTAAAAATAAGATTTGAGACAGTATCAGACACGCACGATGCAAAGCTTCTGTGCCCTGTACTTGCCAATCTCTAGTGCCCCAGATGGATTTTAAATCAATTGTGCCTTCCCAATGCTCATAACCCTTCATGGACAAATCATTCCTGAAGACGTGGAGTAAACCAGTTTATTGTGTTTTTAAATTAATTTAGTTTGAGGCGGCATCTTTAATTTATAACAATAGGATTGTGGGTCAGATAGATAGTAAGCAGAAAAATACACAATTTTACTTTGTTGGGTCTTCGAACTCCCCTGTAATGGTGTTGGGCAACGCTCCCATTGGGTATAGCTAAAGAACGGTCTCTGTGTTTTGGTCTTGTGTAAAAAATTATTGCCCATATGTTGATTACAGAATAAATCTGTGTAATTAGCCGAATTCAAATACAAATCTTCAGTGTCAAATGCAACATAATATTTTAAGTCAGAGAACAATGAATGAACAGCCTGAACATCCCAGTCATCTGAACGTATGTTGGGCAAAACCACATCTCCCAATGAAACGCAGAAGACATATGGAATGTTCAAAATTTCGGTCGGGCCATGGCCATCGTATGATACTTTATTCCAGACAATGTCATCAACGACAGGGAACGCTGATATATTGACAAGGGCTTGGTCTCTTTTCATTATATGGAACGACATGTGAGGGGCAAGAACTCCATCAACAAAGTTCACAGCAGAGCGTTTAGGTAAATAATGGCCATTAATGAGTAAGAAAAACAGAGTCAAAATCTGATCCACATGAAGGGGAATATCATCATAAGCACCATCCAGATATATGTCCAGCGTGGAGCCAAGTAATTCTTTTTAAAACTGGAGATGAAAACACTGGTACGTGTAGTGGTCTCTGGCACAGAAGATGGCGAGGAAAATGTGTCAGAGGAAAAGCTAGCATGATCCATATAATAACCACTGGACCCCAGATGAAACAATGGGGGATGCATTGCATCAGATGTTTCAGGTATGGGCTTTTGCTGTGATTGGTTGCTGGACTAGTTGTGGGACTAAGACAGAGTAAGGTTAGGCTTTCTATTGGCAGTAGGGACTAGGGCTTCCTGTGCCATTGGTTGCTTGGATTTGGGTTGGGACTACTGGTAGGGCTAGGGCCTCTATTGGACCTAAAGTTCAGGGTTTTTGTACTGATTGGGTGCTTGGACTAGGGCTAAGATTGGCTGTAAGGTCCTGGTCTCCTATTGGTCCTAGATTTTTAGGGCTAGTGTTGTGATTAGATAGTGTTAGGGCTAGGGTTCCCATTGGCTGACGGGGTCACCTGATTACTAGGGCTATAAACTGCCAGGGTTAGAGCGTCTCAGCCTGGGTGTCGAGGCTAAGGGCAGAGAGGACAAGGGCAGTTGCCTGTTTGAGCCTGTTCTAGACTGACCAGGACCAGGGCCAGAAATGCTGCCCAATATACATACCTCCTTTATGCATCTACATACTTTCAATGTACTTATGGATCTATATATTTATCACTTTCTTCTAATTTAGCATTTCCAACACCTCTTTTACTATAACGATCCCCAAAACAATCCTTTCTAAACTCTTTCCTCTTTTTTACCCCTCCCCAACCCTTCCTAATCCAAATAACTGACTAACATATCCACCACTAAAATTACTTTCATGTTTCACCATACTAATTCGACACTAATCGTGATGGGTTCCAGAGTAGCGTGCTACTTGTGCTTGAAAACCCCATCAGGGGTAGCAAGCGCTATATAAATACAAATCTCTTTCCCTTCACTATCCCGCCACCTACTCATCTTCACCCAAATAACTGAATAGCATATCCACTACTCAAATGACTTCATATTTTACTATACTAATTTTCAACATTAATCCTTTATGAGTTCCGGAGTGGCGTGCTACTCACCAGAAAAGCGCTTCAACATCCATCAGGGGTAACAAGTGCTATATGAATGCAAACCTTTCTTCCCTTTTTATCCCTCCGCTATCCTTCTCACTCCAAATTACTGACTAATATCCACCACTGAAATTACTTTCATATTTCACCATATTAATTCACCACTAATCCTTTATGAGCTTCCTGAATAGCATGTTTCAACACCCCATCAGGGGTAACAAGCGCTATGTAAATACAAACCTTTTTTTTCCTCCTCTATCCTTCTGCTATCATTCCAAATCCAAACAACTGACTAAACTATCCACCACTCAAAATGTACTTGCATATTTCACAATACTAATTCAACATTAATCCTCTATGGGTCCCGGAGTAGCGTGCTACCTGCCGAAAAAGCGCTTTGACGCCTCGTCAGGGGTAGTAAGCGCTGCATAAATGTAATTACAATACAATACAATACAATGTGAAAGGTAAAACTTACAATAGGTCAGTTGAAGATTCCATCTCCCCTTCGGTTTGGTCGGGAGTAGTTGAAGAAAGAGCGGCCATCGGATTCAGTGAAAGAGCTTGACGCGGAATGCTTGTAGGCATACTGTTCAGTATTGGCCATACTGTGTAGCTTTGATGGAAATGTAACGATTCTCCTTACGACCAGGTAAAGGAGGAAGGATCACTGTGCAGGTGCCTTTCAAACCAAGGACTCTGACCGGAGCACGGTAGGATAGATCAAATAATTTTTTGGTCTCCACTTTTTCTCAGACGAGATCTCCAACTTTTGGAAGCCAGCTTGAAACAGGAATCAGCACTGCTGGATACGCTGAAGTGGGCAACTGGGTTCTTGTTTTTGAGTAACAAGCTTGTTATAGATCCAGTAACATAGCAAAAGGATTATCTACATCAAAGGTTGTGGCAGCCGCCACAATATCTAAACCATGAAGGTCTGAAAGAAACATTTTAATGCCAAAGAGCCTTTCGTATGGGGTACGACCATCCAGAGATCTTCTAGGGAGATTATTTTGTGCATGTTGGACTCCATACAAATGAGTCAACCAATCCCTGACAGTACCTAAGACTCTAGCTGTCAAATATTGCTTTAACTCGAATATGTTGACGTTTGCTGCCTCGAGTACCCGGATTGCGGATTCAATCAGCATCACAACCTTGACTCTTAAAAAAGGAGCTTAGGAGGACATTTAATTTGCCAGTACCTTCACAAGTGAACCTGACGAGCAAGTGGACATTTTGGAGATATTTGAGTGGACGCTCTTACTTTGTTTGAGGCTCGTCTCGTGTGCACCATACAAGAAAGCTTGCCCTGCCCTCAGGAATAGTTAACATGTGCGGATTATTTTTTCAAGTACCCGTGACCTGATAAAGCCAAAAGAGATAACTGGCGGAAACGCGACCGCGACTGCGTCGACACCTTTGTGATAAGGAGTCCCCATACATGTGTATTTTTGGTGTTTGATTTCAGGCGCCCAGATCAATATGTTGTCATTAAGGAGAACTTACAACTCAGGTGCTGCGAGGACTTCCTTTTTCTGTGATATATCACTCTAAGTTAGGAGTAAATATTGTAACAATTTATTTTCATTATGTGTAGGGTACACTGTTGTGTGTATATATAGTGTATATATTGTACATGTAGGTTGTGTATATATAGTATTTTGTGTAAATAATTCATATAATTTTGATGTTTTGTGCTACCTTATCCTGTGCCACGTAGAAATCTCCTTATAAATTTGTAAAAGTTGATTCAGACAAAAATAATTGCAAAAACAGGATAATTAAATATATCTTGTTGTAAAAGTAAATAATTAATTGATTCCTTAGTATCTTCTTTTCCTACTTCCTCATCTTTTTGATGTTCCTTGCCCAGGTATGGGAGGGTAATTTGGGCAGGACCTCTTCATAATTTCCTAGTAAATATTACTTTAAGTCACGGTTCATTCTCTCCACAACTGAATTGCCCTCAGGTGGGTATGGAGACGAATAGTGCACCTGCACCACCAGAGACTTTATTGCATCCCGGTAAGCCCTAGCGGCAAACGTAGACCTTGGTCCAAACGGAAGGTGCCACAAGCAAATGTCTTGACAAAGACACACAGATCTTTAATGACAGTTCGAGCTTCAGCACTACGTTGAAGCCAAACCAAAAGAAATCTGGTGCACAAATCTACTGCAACCAAGATGTGCTTAAATGCAGTGTCAGATGTCAAAGGACTGCAGTGATAAAGATAAATACAGCCAAATGGCTGATTAGAGTTGTAAAGCTGAGTATGTGATGGGCATGCAACAGTAGAAGGTTTAATTTGTTGACAAATGTCACAAGAAAGAACATATTTACGTGCCTGTTTGTATAAACCACGCCACCTCAAACATTGCTGCAAAAGGGAAACAGTTGCATATCCTCCAGCATGTGCAGAAGTAACGCCTTCAAGTGCTGCAATGATCAAAAAAGTCTGCGGTCCTGGTTGGGAATCAGCCGATCCCCAACGGATGGAATAATTGCAAATGGAATTTGATCAGATGACAATTGGTATGTATAACGTGAAGGAAAACCTTGGGGAAATTCTGTTCCCTTCTTTGTTTCAGCAATTGCCACTAAAATATCATCATTAATTTTAGTCATGGACCCTGTGGCTGCTGCTACAGAACAAGTGGCTACTGAAGATTTGGAAGCCTCATCAGCCAGGAAATTACTAACAGCGTGTGCTCCCACATGTTGATGGCCCAAAATATGAATAACATATGTGAGTGGCAAGCTTTCCTTAAGAGTGGCCACCCAGTCCCAAAGCGTTTTATGCTTAATCACAAGACCTCTACAATCATTTTGTTTCCAAAAAGAATACATTGTCATGGAAGGATTGTACACAGTAAAATGAATCGCACACTATAAGCGTAGGAACATCTGGATCAGCAAATTCAAGAGCCAAAACCAAAGCAAGTAGCTCCATCAATTGAGCCATGCAGTCACCAATAGACTGTGTGTGCACTAAGGAGGATTTAAACTCCCCATCAATAATTTTTCCTTCCACAATTGAGCACCCTGCCGAATAAGCATGTTTAGAACCAACAGCTAGCTGCGCAGATTCATCAGTGTAAATTATGCATTTGTACTTTTCAAGAGGAAGCAATGACAGAGGAGGAGGGTGAACATGTTCATAATGCAAAAACTCCTGTGTCTGCAAAGACTGGTCAAATAAAAAATTGACGTCAGCTGATGTCAGAGAACTAGCCCATTGAATCCAATGTGGTTGCAGGTGTTGCATGTTTGCCTTATCCTGCTTCTGTATTCCACATGTCTTGTGCTTAGTATTCTTGTGCATGCATTTTGTGCCTGGTGTTCTGGGTCCTGAAACCACAGAACAGCAGTTTGTCGTACTGGCTTGCTTATCCGGTTGTACTGTGTCGCTCTGCAAATAAATCTTAAGTTTACCTGTCTGCTGGGCACAAGTGGTGTAGATAGGTGAAGACATCAGCCTTGCTACACTTCTCCTGCGGCACAGGGCGGTGATGTCTTCTGGACCTTTCTACTTGTTCCACGCTGTTCCTGTACATTGGATACAATCGGAGCAACATTGGAGGCACCTCTTCTTGCCTTCGGTATGTTACTGAAGATCCGGTGTCTCTGAGCTGTTTCGTTAATTTATGGTAGATTTTTGGGAGTTTTGTGCTTCTCAACGTCCATTTCCATGGAGGACATCCTCCTCACATCAACACCCATTGTGACGACGTCTTTGATACTGGTGGGTTTTCCCCAGCAACGCTTCACGGTTATGCTATTCCACACAGTGACAGCAATCTTCTAATCATGTCTTTTGGCTGCATGATCTTTCTCCTCGCACAAATCACGTTGCGTGCTACGTCCTCGCACTGGCAGCCATTTTGGATTGGTTTCCAGTCCATTTACTTTCCATGCAAGTGACAGCACGTACCGTGATTTCTTCTGTTATTTCCAGTCATCGTGGAAATATCGGGCTTGTGTGTACCTACAACTACATATAGTTTGTTTATCCAGGTAGGATCAGTTGTTCATTTATAGTGACAGGCACACCTTTGGAATCATTTTGCCTGTACTTCAAGTAAATTAAGCTTGTTAATTAACGGTGACAGGCACACATTGGCAATGTTTTCAGGGACACCTTTGAAGTCATCTTGCTAGTTCTTCAAGCAAATTAAGCTGGTTAATTAACAGTGGTACAAAAGGTGGGTGGTAATGGACGGAGCATCTGAACCAATCAAACAATCACACCCAGTCAAAAGATCTGGGTATTATCCATCACCGTTCTTTAGCCCACTCTGCCACCCCAGTTCAGACATGGCTATATGCAAATCAGTCTGACCTTGTGCCTCATGGGAACAGTCCAGCCCGAACTGCCAAGCCATGCCCTCCCTGGACCAGAAACAAGCTTCCGAGGACCGGTTTCTGGCATTCCAGCAGCCTTCAGCCCGGCTTGCTTGAATCCAGTGGCAAAGTGAGCAAGGGACTCACGTCTGAGCATACCCTGCCACACTTATGGCGGCCAAAAGCGGTACAAAAGGGGGTGGTAATGGACGGAGCATCCGAACCAATCAAACACTCACACCCAGTCAAAAGATCTGGGTTTAATCCATCACCGTTCTTTAGCCTACTCTGCTACCCCAGTTCAGACATGGCTATATGCAAATCAGTCTGACCCTGTGCCTCATGGCAACAATCCAGCCCGAACTGTCAAGCCATGCCCTCCCTGTACCGGGAACAAGCTTCCGAGGACCGGTTTCTGGCATTCAAGCCGTCTTCAGCCCGGCTTGCATGAATCCAGTGGCAAATTGAGCAAGGGACTCACGTCTGAGCATACCCTGCCACACTTATGGCGGCCAAAAGCGGTACAAATGGGGGGTGGTAATGGACGGAGCATCTGAACCAATCAAACACTCACACCCAGTCAAAAGATCTGGGTTTAATCAATCACCGTTCTTTAGCCCACTCTGCCACCCCAGTTCAGACATGGCTATATGCAAATCAGTCTGACCTTGTGCCTCATGGGAACAGTCCAGCCCGAACTGCCAAGCCATGCCCTCCCTGGACCAGAAACAAGCTTCCGAGGACCGGTTTCTGGCATTCCAGCAGCCTTCAGCCCGGCTTGCTTGAATCCAGTGGCAAAGTGAGCAAGGGACTCACGTCTGAGCATACCCTGCCACACTTATGGCGGCCAAAAGCGGTACAAAAGGGGGTGGTAATGGACGGAGCATCCGAACCAATCAAACACTCACACCCAGTCAAAAGATCTGGGTTTAATCCATCACCGTTCTTTAGCCTACTCTGCTACCCCAGTTCAGACATGGCTATATGCAAATCAGTCTGACCCTGTGCCTCATGGCAACAGTCCAGCCCGAACTGTCAAGCCATGCCCTCCCTGTACCGGGAACAAGCTTCCGAGGACTGGTTTCTGGCATTCAAGCCGTCTTCAGCCCGGCTTGCATGAATCCAGTGGCAAATTGAGCAAGGGACTCACGTCTGAGCATACCCTGCCACACTTATGGCGGCCAAAAGCGGTACAAATGGGGGGTGGTAATGGACGGAGCATCTGAACCAATCAAACACTCACACCCAGTCAAAAGATCTGGGTTTAATCAATCACCGTTCTTTAGCCCACTCTGCCACCCCAGTTCAGACATGGCTATATGCAAATCAGTCTGACCCCGTGCCTCATGGGAACAGTCCAGCTCGAACTGCCAAGCCATGCCCTCCCTGGACCGGAAACAAGCTTCCGAGGACCGGTTTCTGGCATTCCAGTCGTCTAATTAACGGTGTCAGGCACATCTTGCAAATGATTTCGCCTGTAATTTGACAGTGACAGGCACACTTTGACATTTTGGTGCACTGACTATACTAACTAACTCTTTAGGTTGAGCATTCGAGACTGCTTGTATATACTCTAGTATATACTTATATATTTTAGTACATACTGATATGTGTGTGTACTTTGTGGGCTCTGGAAATCAGCCCTAGGACTTGTCTACTACCCCGTAAGGACTTTTTTTCTGTTCACCTGCCTTTATTTACCTGTCATGATAGAAAACAACCAGCAGAGGTCAGTAAAAAAACAGACTTACTTTCCACTGAGGGACTTTCTTTTTTAATTTGTTTGGCAACTGCCTCTATTTAACTTTCTTGATAGAAAACGACCAGCAGAGATCAGTAAAATACCAGAATCACTTTACCATTCTCTAGAGTCCAGTCCATAGAAATTGTCTTCCACGAGAACCCGTAGACATTATTTTTTTTTTAAATCTTGTATTTTCAGTGATATGACCACCGAAGGCCCTGATTTTATAATTAAAAACAGAGCTTTGGACTATACCATTTCCTGCTGAAAGGCAATAATTCTCTCCATGTGTTCCCATACCTGGTGTGTCACGCAGTTTAGGGCTTTCTTTCCCTCCATGTTAAAGAACAGTAGATGTTTCAGCACCCAGGCTAATGTGCTGCATAGCTAAATGCATATAAGGTCCCAAAGGTGAGACCGATTGCATTGCAAATGCTGGTTTTCTTGTGCATATAATACCAATATATTTTTTAAGCAAGACTGAATTTTACATCTTATATTTCACTATATGTACAGCAACGTTCGCAAATTCTCCTTCCTTGTTTAATATCAACGACTGCTACCATCATGCAGTTTGATCCACCCAGCAAGTTTTTACAAAACAAAGGAAAACCTCCCAATTCATAGACCAGATGAAAGGAATAATTTATTATGTATTAGAAGGCTATTGATGGAAAAAGAATGTTGGCAGAGAGGAAGAAAAATATTTATTTACATTGTTTAGGTTGTGAAGGTCAGGTTGTATATAGGAATTTGCCTCCTGTTAGATCAGGGGGTGACTACAAAGCATATAATGAGGTCATTTTACTTATTAAGGAATGTTTTAATCCTACCACAAGTGTTGCTCTTAATAGGTTAAAATTTTATACTAGCACTCAAGAAGAGGGTGAAAGTGTTGATAAATTCATTAAACCTTGTGTGCTTTGTCCTTGCATTACAATTTTGGTTTAATCACTGATGAAATGATCAGGGACCAAATTATAGTTCATGTCAAGAGTAAGAAGGTGCAAGAGCAATTATGGATTATGGGTGATCCTAATTTAGAGGCTGCCATTAGTACCACAAACACTTTAGAGCAGTCAGAGAAATGGATGAAATCTCTTAACAAAGATGTAAAAAACACTGTTTCTAGAAATGTTAATAGTGTTACTCCTGGAACGTCTAGAAATGTTTCTACTTATAAGGGTAACTCCAAAGGTTTCCATTGTTTCAGATGTGGTAATCCTGGACATATTGCATCTTTTCCGCGTTGTCCTGCTATTGGGAAGGAGTGTAGTAGATGTGGGCGGCTGGGACATTTCTCCAAGATGTGTAAAGATGTGGAGAAAGGCGCTTCACCTAATTCCTCTAAAGGAAAAGTTTTGTGTGTATCTAGTGATCCACATGATAATGATATGCAACAGAGTCTAGAAACTGGTATAGTTGCCTCCATTCATGGTTTTTCTGATGGTTCTATGGCAGATAACATAAGACCCCCTAAGTGTCTTGTACAAATATTGGGTAGAGAACTTGAGTTGATAGCAGATTCTGGTTTGCCTTGGACCATCATTACTAGAGAATATTGCATCCGATCCTTTGTTGGCTTAGTAAACTTAAATACTCTTATTGAGTCTGATATCATTGATGAGAGCTTTGAAGGATCCAAAATTGACATTATAGGTTCTAAAGAACTAGTTATAAAGTTTGAAAAAATTACTCCCCTCATTAAGTTGTATGTGACCACTAAGGGAGTGAATGTGTTAGGCTGGCACAATCAAGCCAAACTGGGTATTATTTTGAATCCTAGAAATATGAAGCCCTCTTCATTCTTACTGAGTGTTCCACGGGTACAGATTTTCCCAAGCTTTTTCCCAATGTTTTTTTGGAGAAACCTGGCAAATTGGTTGGTTTCAGCCACAAAATTAAAATCAAAGAAGGTTCTATCCCTGTCAAGCAAAAACCTAGAGGGGTTCCTAATAGTGTAAGAGAATAGCTAAAAAACATGTTGGACGGTATGATTGATATGGGTATCACTGTGGAGATAGAGTCATTAGAGTGGGTTTCGCCCATTGTTTTAGCCCGCAAACCTGGTAGACGTTTAAGACTCTGCGCCGACCTGAGGGCATTGAATGCCAATTTGGTAGTCGATTGTCATCCTCTACCCAACATCAATGAGATGTTGTGTATGTTAGACGGAGCGTGTATTTTTTCCACTCTGGATCTTAGGTTAGTGTACCATCAAATTGAACTCACAGAGAATTCTAAAAAGTTTATTGCTTTTATTACACCTCATGGTTTCTTTCAATTTAAAAGGATGCCTTTTGGATTAGCCTCGGCGGCATCTGTTTTTCATTAGGCAATGTATCATATTTTTAAAGATAGTGATTTTGTTAAGTGTTTCCAGGATGACATTCTTATTTTCTCAAAGAACAATGAGGAACCTCGTTATCATGTCAAAAAAGTCTGTGAAAGGTTGGAGTAATGTGGTTTGACACTCAAAGCGGGGAATTGCAAGTTTGTTTGCAAATCTGTTGAATATCTTGGAAATTCTTTGTCAGGTAATGGTGTTGTACCAAAAAAGTCCTTAGTGGATGCTATTGTCAAAGCACCCTCACTTGACAATAGGGAACAACTTCTCTCTTTTGCTGGATTGTGTGAATACTACAGCAAATTCATACAGAATTTTGCCACTGAAATAGAACTACTTAGAGAGTTGACTAGGAAATCCACTGAGTTTGTATGGTCAGAGAGACAAGAGTCAGCTTTCCAGAAAATTAAGAAAGAAATTGTGAATGCCTCCACTCTTAAATCCTTTTGCTTGAATAAAAGGTGCATTATTACAGTTGCTGCAAACTTGTACGGTCTAGGCAGTGTGTTGAGTCAAAGGTGTGGCAAGGTGGAATCGTGTGTTGAGTTTGCATCCAGAACCCTCTCAGAAACTGAGAGAAGATTTGCTGTTATTGAAAAATAATTGTTAGCTTGCATTTGGGCTACTGAACACTTCCGCAACTATGTATGGGGTAGCAGGTCCCTGCTCAGGGCCAATCACAAGCCGCTTGTTGGCATTCTATGTCCGGGTGGGGTGTGGAATTCCACTGCACATATTGCCAGACTTACTTCCAGGTTGCAAGAATGCAACTTCGAGATGGAGTTTGTTCTAGGTAAGAGCAATGTCACAGCCGAATATCAAGGTTGCCTTGCCCTGACAGCTGGGATTTTCACAATGCAAAGGAGTTAGATATGGCTGCTTCTGTCAAGGATTTATGTCAGTTGATTGGAAAGTACTTGAGAGAAGGTTGGCCTAAAGAGAAGTAAGCATGGGTGAAATTTGCTAATTCGCATTCCGCGAATTCACAGATTTCCCCACGAAATTGCAAAAAAATTTACAAATTTGCAAATGTTCCCGCGAAATCATGGATATTTTTGCGATTTGCCCTGGAGTACTTTCTACTAGCTAATCCAGTAAGTGCTCCCTCATTGGGTAAATGTATAGTGCTTTTACTACACTGCAGATGCGTAAAGGGCCAGAAGATGTGTCTCCAGTGACCATGTGTGCCTGTAACACAGGCACACATGGTCACTGGAGACACATCTTCTGGCCCTTTACGCAGCTAAAGTGTAGTAAAAGCACTATGGGGCAGATTCACAAGCCGCTTGCGCCTCTTTTACGCCTCAGTTGCGTCACTTTTGTGACGCAGCGGCAGCACAAAAGGTGCGCCTTGGTGCTGGGTATTAGCAACATGACGCATCTGAGAGAAGCATCACGTTGTAAAGCCCTGTGCCATCAGGAGGCGTTCCGGCGCAGGGGAGGGCGTTCCTGCGCAGGAACCCCTCCTAAAAGTGGCTGAGTGAAATCTACAAAATTTCACTCAGTCACTTTTAGGCCAATGCTGCATCAAAACCCTGCGCCTGCTTGAAGCAGGCGCAAGTCTTGACACAGCATTGGGGAGATAGGGGCCCCCAGAGCATTGCTGGAGCTGCGTCGCGCTTATGACGCAGATCCAGCAATGCGCTGCTTTTACGGCACAGATGCGTGACACATCTGTGCTGTTTTTATCACATGGTGCGCCGCATTGTAAATGCGGCACACCAAGGGTGGCGGTACAGCGGTACAGCGGCGCACAATAACTGGCGCATCCCTGGGGATGCGCCAGTTATTGTAAATCTGCCCCTATACATTTAGACAATGAGGGAGCACTTACTGATTAGACTGTTGAAAGTACTCCAGTTGAGTAGAGGTATTGCACAAAAAGGTGGCATCTTCGTGGACAAACACGCAGGGTGGGATTCATTCTGCCCCCTGTTAGACTCGTTTTTTGTGCCCTTCTGCCCTCTGTTAGACTCATTTTTCCCTTGTTTTTCTGCCCTTCTGCCCTCTGTTAGACTCATTTTTTGTGTCCTGCCCTCTGTTATTCCCTTGTTTTGTGCCCTTCTGCCCTATGTTATTGGGAGGAGTCCCTTTATACTTTTGAAAGGAAAGGAGCTGGTGTCAGATACTAGTGAGGTTATGAAGGTTTGTAGGAACAGTGTTGTTACTCAAGATGGCAAAGTGTGGAATGTGAGAAGAGTGGTCAAATGTAGATGTTCATACTATAGTAAGGACTGTGAGAGTAAAACTCTTTTGAGTAATTGTACGGACTCCAGGTTTGGTGGAACTGTAGCTTCCAGAGTCAAGGTGAACAATAGGTACAAGTGTCTTCCTACAAGGTATATGACCTGATGACGCACATGTGGGTAATTATATTACTGTACTTCTTTTTTTTAAATTGTTTTTGTTAATGTTATTGAGGTAAGATGTGTTGCATGCTTGCTTTATCTTGCTACGGTGTTCCACAAGTCTCACGCTTAGTATTCTTGTGAGTGCATTTTGAGCCTGGTGTTCTGGGTTCTGTAATCACAGAAAAGGCAATTGGTCCTACTGGCTTGCTTAGCCGGTTGTACTGTGTCGCTCTGCAAATAAATCTTAAATTTACCTACCTGCTGGCTCCTTCTCATCTTTACAGCAAGGCTTTGGAATTCGGAACACTAGCCTTTGTAACTCCTTCCAAAGCAGGTACAGGCGAGATCATGAGAATTGTTTTACCCTGTGAGCACCACCCACCACAATGCTGGGAATAGAGGATGCCACTGCCACGGTGGCGGTGGCATTCTAATCGCTGGTGCTGGACCGCTGCACCACTGGCGAGCGGTCCCAGCACCACTAGGGTTGCGGTCAGATGAAAGTACACCCGCCATCCTAATAGGCCCCTAAGCGTGCTGCAAAAGCGCCCGGACTATTTTTATATCCCATAGGCAAGCGTGTTTACCTTTTATGATTGCCGAGGGCACTGAAGACTGTCAAGTCATGGCTATCAAGAGCCAAACTGTGACTATAAAAACCATTGGGGATATCAAGAGTCACTTTATATTTTTTACGAACAATGGTACTCAGAGCTGTGTGTGTTCTGTACTTCAAAGTTTACGAACATGACTGTTCAAATGACGGTAATCAAAAACAATACGATATGAACCATCCGGTTTCAATATCGGAAAAAGAGGATTTTTCATGGATGAAACACGAGGTTCAATTACACCCTGATATTCCAATTGGGCCAAGATTTCACTTACGGATGCTTTTATGTCTCACTTAATTGTTCAGATTCTACAGTGCAGGAAGAGTTTAGGAATTACAGTGACAATGATAAAATTAGCTTATTGCAGTTGCCTGTGATTGAATGTAGTCATAAATACCAGACAGAGTCGGATTGGCCAATGAATGATATACCTTGGTATACTATGAGAGATGCTATACAGAGGTTTAAGGAAGAGGTGATGAAAACTTTTTTTTTTCCTGGATAACGCACATAGGTTAATGGATGGGTTGTTAAATGCATCTGTGTGAAACAGGATCATTTGTACTGCTTCTCTTGCATACAAACAAGTGATGATGACTTTGCTGACTAATCAGATTGGTAATACTTTGGCGCACATGGTTGAGGCAGTTTGTGAGTTAGGAGAATTGGGGGAATAGATCAAAACTGAGAGAATATCCAAGTCTGAGACTCGTACAGACAATAACAGGGTGTCTAGGAGAGATATGTTTATGGCTCTGTTAAAAGATGGTGTGGAGAAAGAAAAGATAGATGGAATAGCTACTAAAAGTCTGTGGAAAATGTACCAAAATAGAGGTCTGGATAAGAAGGAAGGAAGCATGAGAGTGAATAAACACAATAAAGCGCAAAGACAGTCAGACAAGGGCGAGAGCGAAGAACAGGAAAAGGAGGGGAAGAGACCTGCCCACTCAGGCAGGAAGTTTGAAAGAGACTTAGAAAGTGACTGGCTCATTGAGACCAGGGGAGAGGAGGAATTCATCCCTAAATGATATGAAGAATTGTATCCGTATTTGACTTGGGCAAAGACTAACAGATACAAGGAAGATTAGGAAATAGGTCAAGCTCCAGTGCAGAGATGGACTCACAAAGACAATAGACCTTATGTTGACATAGAAATTCATTGGAAACATCGCTATGTTCAGAGGGCCTGAGCCCTAGTAGATACCGGAGCGGAGGCCATTTTGATATATGGAAATCCCAAAAAGTTTAAAGGACACGATTTCACCATAACAGGTTTAGGTGGAAAAGAGACACCGGCATTGTAGACAAAGGTCCACATGAAAATAGGGAGAATACCAAAAAGAGAATACACTTTCTGCCCCTTTCTGAATATATCATTGGAATTGATATTTTGAAGGGAATGACTTTGTATTTGGAAGATGGGTAATATCAATTTGGATCAAAGAAGTACATTGTAGTTAGCACTATGAGATTGGATAAGTTTTAAATTCCCCCAGTGGAGTTGCCTCAGGCTACAAAGGTAATTCACTTGAAACAGTACAGAGTTCCAGGTGGGCATGAAGAGATCAGTGCAACTATTCAGGACTTGATAGAGGCAGGGGTGGTGACCCCAATCACTACTGCTTGGATTAATCCTGTGTGGCCCGTGCTCAAAAATGATCATTCTTGGCGCATGACAGTTGATTATCGTGAATTGAATAAGCATACACTTCCTTTGACTGCCGCTGTCCCAGGTACAGTTACCTTAATTGAAAAAATACAGAAGCACACTGGGACTTGATATGCGACTGTTGATATTGCCAATGCTTTCTTTTCAATACCAATAGCCCCTGAATGTCAAGAGCAATTTAGTTTCTCATGGAACGGTAAATAAATGATATTTAAGAACTTACCTCAAGGGTACTTGCATAGACCCACGATCTGTCACCGGCTGGTGGCAGAGCATTTAGATGAGGTATCAGTTATTCCTGGAGTACAGCTTTGTCATTACATTGATGATGTGATGATACAGGGAGAGACACAAGAACAAGTACAAACCCAGTTAGACAGGACTGTGGAACATTTGCAGAGTAAGGGATGAGTGATCAATCCCGACAAATTACAAGGACCCCCTCAGAGTGTGAAGTTTTTGGGTATCCAGTGGCATCAGGGACACAGAGAGCTGGTGCCCCAAGTGAGACAAAAGATTAGAGAATATACATTCAGCTAACGTACTCAACTGGTGCTTCTAACTACGCCTACCCCAGTGTACCTGACCTAAGCCTAATACTTGGGAGGGAGTATGTAAGTAGCAGTTTAGTTAAGTTGGTTTTGCCAAGGTTTGCTTCAAGAATTCTCTCTAAGGGTTTAGTCAACACCATACCTCTGGAATAGAATGTTGGAGGTCTTGTATCTCCTTCCAGGACTCGATATCCCAGTTACTCGCAAGAGTAGGCTGGAAACGCCAGAGCTGGATTTTCTCGGCAAGAGAAAAGACAGCGTCTCTCTCAGCGCGTCAAGGAGGAGGAGGGGCAGCGTCCGTGGGCAGCTTGCATCTGCTGGGCTCTGCAAGGGACAGCTGTTCTGCTCCTGTGTTCACCACACCATCGCTATCATCGATGTCTTCGCGGCAGCGTTTGCTTAAGGCAACGTTGGTCATATTTATACCTGAAAGGTGCCTTGTTTGACGTAAGTTTTTGGACATAAGACTTCAATAAAGATGTCACTAGGAAGTGATCGTCTCTCAGTGCTCATTAGAGTTCTATTGCTAATCAAAACATAGCAAGCGGGGCTTTCCCAGGTTGCTGAGTTTTATCTTGTTGAAGAACTCGGAGTGTAATCTAGGAATCTAAGATAGTGGCTTCTGCTGTGTCATCTGGTGTAATGAGCTGCAGTGGAAGAGATTCTGAAATGTGGCTCTGATCGTGTTAGGCCAGAGACGAGTTTCTGAAATAGCGCTCTTGATCGTTTATGCCATCATAGGGGTATGAATGGATTATAGCCGTATAGGGGCATAAGGTCACAGTATTGATCGGGGTCCTAGATTAGAACACGACAGTTCATTGGTCTGTTTGTTTTTTGGAGATAGCATATGAGTAAGATTTTGGCCCCTCTGTATAAAGTTACAGGAAAGAAAAATGCATTTGAGTGGGGAGAGCAGCAGCAAACCGCATTTGAATTAGCAAAAGAGGCTGTTCAGCATGCTTTAGATTTATGGCCAGTACGAGAGGGAGATGTTGATCTTAATGTGACAGTGCAAGGACCGTACGCTAATCGGAGTTTGTGGCAGAAGCAGGGAAGAACGAAAGTACCTTTAGGGTTCTGTACAAAGAAACTGCCAGATGCTGGAGAGCGGTACACTCCTTTTGAAAAACAGTTACTTGCATTCTATTGGGCTCTAGTGGATACTGAGCAATTGACCCTAGGGCACAATGTGATTTTGAGACCTGAGATTCCGACAATGCAGTGGGTGATGATTTCCCCTAAGACTCATAGAATAGAACATGCACAGGAAGCCAGCGTAATCAAGTGGAAATTGTATATACAGGATAGGGCCCGAGTAGTGCCCAAAGGCACCGCAGTGTTGCATGAGCAGGTGGTGCAGACGAATCCTTATCCCAACTCACCTGATTACGAAACACCCCTGGGGAAGGTGCGAATGCCCATTCCAATGCATATGCTTGCTTAGCCTCCTTCAACACATGGGGGTCTTTTACGATTGTCCGCCCGCCCCTGTAACGGTGAACGGGCCCAACCACCAGATGTGCGGTGGTCCCACTGTGCCCATTAGGAAGCGACCACCGGTCGCATCCCGCATATTCAACATTGTGGTGGGCGGTGCTTTGTGCAGCACCCGCCACAATGTCAAATATGCATGTTGTGCATTGGCATGCACAACATGACAGGCACAGCGCGGTGCCTGCCACCTTGTGCATGCCAATGTAGGGGGATACAATAGGTACCCCCAAGTGCATCCCCCACCCCCCAACACCACGGGGGCCCGCAACGGTCCCCCAAAGTCAAACAACGGATGCCTTTGGATGGCGGCATCGCCACCATGGAAAGGCCAAAATCCGCTGACATCAAAATATGGGGGGCAGTGCCTGCTAGGCACCACCACCATATTATTGCCCAGGTCCGCACTGCAGGCAATCGTAGCGATTGCTTGTCTGCGGTAAAGCAGCGGATGGTCTTTCCGTCTGCCTCTGTGCCCCCACCATTGTAATAGGGTGGGGGTAAATGGCATGCGGGCAGGGGAAGATGTCGGACGGATCGCCACCGCCGGTCGGGCGGTGGCGATCCGTCCCATATCATAATGGCCCCCTTAATGTGAAAAACGTGGGAGAATGTCATCCTCCCCTCTAGAAGAAGGCAGAACAAATGGGGGAGGCCAATCAGCCTCCGCAGCAAAATATCATAAGAAGAGGTAAGGTTGTCCAAAAAGACCGCTGTGACTGTGCGTTTAATATCACCTTCAATTTGAAGGTCTATCTCATAAAGCCGATCTGGGGGTGCAACTCGTGGGTCAGCTATTTCCACCGTAATAAACGTGTCAGTTGCTTTTGCCTCCAGACACTGGTGGAGTGCCTCCTACATTATTGTAATTTCCGCTGGGCTGTCAAGGAGTGTTAACGCCTATCTCGAATTGAGGAGCAGGGTTCTCACTGACTGAAGCATACTTTGCAGTCAAAGCGGCAACTTTTTTCTTCTCAAATGGGGCACGATATTGAGATGATCCCTCCGGTTTGGCTTTTATGTCAAACTGGCGCTGTGGGTCACGTCTTGGTTCCGCAGACTCACCCTCTCTGCGATCCTGATGTTCTCCCCCGCCGAACTGTTGATCCTACGATTCCTGAAAGGAATGAAGAGGACGAGGTTCAAGAACCTGAAACCTCTTGGGTGTTTTAATTTTAGAGCGGTCACGCAAATCATATCTATGGTCAGAAGCACCTGGCGGTGGTGAACCAGTACGAGAACCAGGCTTCTGCTCTTGCTGCAGCTGTTTTTTATTCCATGTCTTTTTAGGAAAGACCAGATGACCCTCCTTTTCCGTAGGGGGCTTATTTTGTACTTGAATATAAGGTTTTACTATGGCAACCCAATGATATATATACGTCCGCAATAATGATTGGTAACTGCTACTTCCAAACAACGCCCGCCACGGCCGAAAGGCATTGACGCACTTGCAAGCTAACTGCTTCACCCTTGACATTTGCCAGAGTCATATCGAAGACAATGGGGAACATGCCCGCTAATCTCATTCCCAATGCCAGCCCAGTGTTCATCTTGAACATGGGGCTCATCTAGAACGCTCATGGAGGGGGTTATGAGCCACAATAGAGACCACAATAATAACAACGAAAAAGGATAAACCAGTAGACCGGTAGCACAAAATCAGGTCAGAAATATGTTTTGTTGTCGCAAAAGAAGAATCCGACACTAGAAAAGGGAACCTTCATCACAGAATGGGCACGTTAAAATAACTTGCAAAAACTAAACTAATCGAACAATGGGTGTGGTTTATATGCTTTTTGGTTATTGAGTAGTCTATGGAAGGAAGATGCGGCTCCGCCCATTTAGATGTCACGTTTTACAGTTGACACATGCTCATGTTTTCACTGTTTCACTTGTGCATGTGTTGGGGAAAGTTACAAAATGTGAAGTGGTAAAGGTTTCACTTTCGATCCTCATTAGTACAAGTTCCTTAATATGTACATACGTTAGAGAGCTTAAAAACTGTTACCCGGCAAACCGTGTCATTTCCTTTCTCGTGACTAAAAACATCTATTAATTGCTGTAATTCTAAATAGGAGATGTTAAAAAAAGATCGTTTAGAATAGAGGAAAAAAAGTATGTGCTAATATTTCTCCTCACTATGGTTGTAAATAAAAAAAATACCAGAATTTGTAAAACGTACTGGTACCTCCAGAATGTTGTGCCGGCGCTCAGGGAGTTGGGAAGACTAAGAAAATTGTTGCCCACAGTGACATAGTTGTTGTCTAACGTGCCGCTGGGACCGGGAATTTAACTGTGAACGCTTTTGTTCGAAGTCAGGTATCATAGCTGCGGCATCAGACTTTTTCCACACTTATATGTTAATTACTGTAAATTAAGTTTTAAACATTGTTAAATTATAACTTATAATAGCTTATAATAGCCCACTGCTACCGTTAGTTTTTCACTACCAAAAGTATGCACGTCTTTTTAAAATGTAATTAACAACAATGTAGGTTTCAGGGACATTGTAGTTAGAAATTAGCATTTATAAAACCTTTGAAATTCACAGAAAAAACCATAGGTTTTACGGACATTATAGTTAGAAATTAGCATTTAAAAAACCTTTGAAAATCACGGAAAAAACGTAGTTCAGCTAACTATAACTCGCACCCCCATAATGCACTGCTCATGGCATCACATATTACATCATTCATGGCATGGTCAGTGACATCACTGATGACATCACTGATGACATCATCCATGTGACAATCTGATGCACCTCCTCACAGTCTAATATAACCTTTGATACACCCACTGTAAAACACAGACTACCATTTTCAAAACCATCAAGACACCAATACAGTTACTACATATGCACCCACTGATTCCTAGGTCTACACACACATCCACTCATTCACCCTTACAATCACTTATACATGCTGTCACTCATCAATACAACACTATCATATGCACTCATACACCTATTCAGACACTCACACACCGACACTCATCCATGGAGTTATTCCCCCACCTAGTCAGTTATGTGAAGAATTAATCACACTCCCATTTACTGACCTATACAGTTATACACCACCTCACTAATTTATACAGATCGTAACGCATACTTACCCTCTTATATAATCACTGATACAAGTACACACTCATCCATACAGCCACTCTCACAATCACCCACTCTTGCACATATTTATATACACCATCATCACTCACATATATTGCCTTTTACATATGTAGTTACTTGCACATGTACCGCTGAGTCATCCACTCACCAACACACCCATACACACACTCACCCACTCATAGAGCTGTTTCCACATGCACTCTTGAACCCATACACCCAGTGAATCAACTAGTCACACCTCTATGCACAGAGTCACACACCTCCAACCCACCCACACACACGCTCAGGCACCCAGACAAATAATCAGGCAAACAATCAATAACCCATATAGAAACTCATGTAGCTACTGACCAACCCATGTACCAACTTACACAACAACAGACAGACTGATACAAATATTCACACAGTTTAGTCATTAACCCATGTATTCAGTAAGGCACATTTAATTAGTCACTTATACAATCAGTCACACACCTCCTAAATCCTACATCCAGACACTTATACACCTACTCATTCTTCAATACATCTTGGCATATATATATAAAACATATTTAAATTTTACAGAAACACACAGTCACTGGGTGATGCAATCAGTGATGTTATCAGTGATGTCATTTAAGATGTCATCAGTGATGTCACTGACCATGCCATGAATTATGTAATGCGTCACGTCATGAGCAGTGCATTGCGGGGGCCCAAGTTATAGTTAGCTGAACTAACTATAACAGTGGAATTTATATGTTTTTGTATGAGTGATATTTCCAGCTCACTATAACGTCCCAGAAACCCATGTTTCTTTTCTGTGAAATTCTAAGGGTTTTTAAATGCTGATTTCTCACTATAACGTCTCTGAAACCTATGGTTTTTTCAGTGAATTTCAAAGCTTTTTTAGATGCTAATTTCTAACTTTAATGTCTCTGAAACCTATATTTTTTCCAGTGAATTTCAAAGGTTTTTTAAATGCTAATTTTTAAGTGTAATAGTAGTAATACCTATTTTTTTGTGCAGATTTTCGACAGTTTTTATCGGTTTATTTATAAATATTTTATTCATTAAATAACATTATATATTTTTCTGAAAATTGCAAACATTTAAAAAAAATCAAACTGAAAGATTGTTTCTAAGGTTTTTTAAATGCTAATTTCTATCTATAACATCTGTAAAAACTATGTTTTTTTCAATGAATATATATATCTATCTATATATATATATGTGTGTGTTATGTATATATATATATATATATATATATATATATATATGTATGTATATATATATATATATATATATATATATATATATATATATATATATATATATATATATATATATATATATATCCACCTTCCTTTGACGAAAATGCTCTGATGGCCACTAGCAGCGGGATTGCCACTCCCCCGTATTCAACTGACAGTCGTTCTCCTTTCTCTCCAACAGAACGATATCCAGGCCACAGCTCAGTTCAAAAGTGTTTTTATTTACATACGCATTTGACTCGTTTCGGGAAACAAGTCCCCTTGTTCACGAGTGTTAGTGCAAAGTGACAGTGCAGTTTACATGCAAATCATGTGACTTGTGAATTACATAAACATAAAAAACAGACTACTCAGTCGTGGAATATCTGGAGATATGAGCACATACTTGCATTGCAGCAGGCTACACCGAATGTAGATTATTTCTTGCAGCCGTTAGTCCAAAATCTCCCGGTCTACCTAAAAGACTCAGGTGACTTTTTGCAAAAAATTGCGAATATTGAACTTAATGCCAACTGTTTACTCATGACCCTGGATGTGAACAGCCTGTATACCAACATTCCACATGATGTTATATTATGTTATTTGGTGATTTATATAGCGCACGGCTACTCGGGCAGAGTGTCCCGGCGCTGTACAGATCTGTAGATGAAGACAGAGCAGAGACCAAGCGCACTAAAGGCTGAAAAGCTAGGTCTTAAGGCTTTTCCTGAAGGACAGGAGATTGTCAGCTTTTCTCAGTGAGAGGGGGAGCTTATTCCAAAGCTGCGGGTCACAGGCTCTGTACGATCGACCTCCAATGCGCGCATGCTTTACAGATGGAACGACAGCTAGGGCTTGAGAGGCTGAACGTAAAGATCTAGCAGGATGATAAAACTGAACATGTTTCCTGAGATAGACTGCACCAGTACCAAGCAAGGATTTAAAAGTCAAGGTCAACGTCTTGAAGATGATACGCTTCCTCACCGGGAGCCAGTGCAGTGAATCAAGGAGGGACGAGGTGTGGGATCTGTGGCTCAGGCC
This sequence comes from Lissotriton vulgaris, assembly GCF_964263255.1. Taxonomy (NCBI): domain Eukaryota; kingdom Metazoa; phylum Chordata; class Amphibia; order Caudata; family Salamandridae; genus Lissotriton; species Lissotriton vulgaris. The sequence goes on from NC_141689.1 coordinate 481,449,954, forward strand.
GAAAATGGCCCTCGCGGCAGAATTCTGTACAGTCTGTAAGCGAGATAGAAGGTACTCTGGGAGACCTAAATAAATCAGATTGTCGTAGTCGAGCCTGGATCCAATCATTGCTTGTACAGTAATCCTCCTATGAGACTGCGACAGTAGAGGGAGGAATTTCCTAAGTGTACGTAGTAGGCCAAAACATTGGCCGACTAGGGCTAGGATCTGGGGTTTAAAGGTAAGACCATTGTCAAATTTGACACCCAGATTCTTAGCGATCGCAGTGGGGGAAGGAGGAGGGTGCATATCTGCCGGCCACCAAGATTTCCATTGGGTATCAGGAGAGCAGCCAAAAAATAGAATTTCAGACTTGTCTGAATTACATTTGAGCTGGTTCAGCTGAAACCAGGAGAAGACCGCCTCCAAGCAGCTTTTGATGGAGTCACCTGCAAAATCAGAGTTCTTATCGCAGGTAAAGAGCAGCTGCGTATCGTCCGCGTAGGACACAATACGCGCGCCAAAAGTCTCCACTAGTTCAGCCAAAGGGGAGAGGTAAACGTTAAATAGGGTGGGACTTAAAACTGATCCCTGTGGCACTCCCACATCAAGAGATGGAATTGTTGCTGAAAAAGGTGGTGACCAGATCATTTGTTGGCGCTCGGAGAGGAATGAACAAGGAATTAGGGCTTGTAGGCATTTTCTTAGCAGCAGATCAGTCTCCTACCTGTTCCACACGGAAATGCTACTGGCCTGGATATCGATCTGTTGGAGAGAAAGGAGAACAACTGTTGGTTGAATATATATATATACATATACATATATATATATATATATATATATATATATATATATATATATATATATATATATATATATATGTTAATTCCTAACTATATAAGGGCTAAAACCTATGGTTTTTTCAGTGAATATATATATATATATATATATATATATATATATATATATATATATATATTCACTGAAAAAACCATAGGTTTTAGCCCTTATATAGTTAGGAATTAACATATATATATATATATATATATATATATATATATATATATATATATATATATATATATATATATATATATATATATATATATATATATATATATATATATATATATATTCACTGAAAAAACCATAGGTTTTAGCCCTTATATAGTTAGGAATTAACATATAAAAAACCATTGAAAAAATTCCTGCTATTTAGTTAGCTGGACATTTTATTGATAAAAAGCAATGAAATTCCACATATAGTTAGTTGCACTAACTATATATTTTGCGCATCCGCAATCCAATGCTGATGATGTCACATATTACATCATTCATGACATGGTCAGTGACATCACTGATGACATCACTTCGGGGGGATTCGTGAAGTGGGGGCTGAGAAAAAAGCGGGGTCCCAAAACGTGTTTTCTCCATGTTAATTTCAAGTCTACATCCCGAACCGCTGAATGGAATTACGCCAAACTTGGCAAAATTGTAGGGACTGGTTTGCAGATGTGCCTTTGCTATGTTCGGTGAAAATTGCTCCAGTGGTTTTTATGAAACTTAAGTTCAAAAACACATATTTATCTGTAGGCGCGCTGCCGGCGCTCTCCGGTGCACGTACCGGGGAGCGCACCCAGCGCGCTACGGGTGTGTGCGAGCGAAAGCTGATTGGCTCTCGGGTGTCTGTTAACATTCTAAACAGTCCGGAGAGTCCGCCATCTTGTGTCTCGGTAGAATCAAGACACAAGAGGTGAAAAAAGAAAGGGGGATATAATTAAATAGGTTTTCTGAGGGGGGCCTAGAAGGACCATGAAGGGCTAAAAACCTTTTTTTTTTTTTAAAAAAAATTCGCGGGGTGAGCGCTGGCAGCGCTCCCCGGTACGCTCTCCGGTATGCGGACCCTGGAAAAAAGAGTGTAAAAATAATTAGAGAAAAAAAAAATGTTGAGTGTTTAGAGGAAAGTGATGCATTGCTGGAGTCTGACAAAAAAATGATGCAACTCCAGCAATGCATCCTTTCAAATGGTGCCGGGCCTATGTGAAAGGGCCTGCATCAGTCTTACGCCTGCTGTGAAACAGGCGCAAGATTTAGACGCAACAGCGTCAAAAAAATGACGCAGTGATATGTCTTGGATTTCACTGCGTTACCTCTACGACCCTTTCTTGTGTCAATACACCCCCTTTGCATACATTACACCTGACGCAGGTATAATGTGGCATAGGAGTTTACAAAGTTACGCATCTAGGTAGATGCGTCACTTTGTAAATATGACTCAATAAGGTGCATTTTTAACAGCACTGGTGCGTCACAAAAAGTGAAGTACCGGTGGCATAAAAGTGACGCATGGCCTCATAAATGAGGCCTTCAGTCTTCTACTCATGCGTCATATTAAATATATGACGCATTATGTCGCAAGTACTTACAGATACGTCAGTATTTCAGACGTATCTGTAAGCGCAAAAGGGACGCATTGCTAGAGTGTGTCACAAAAATGATACAACTCCAGTAATGCATCTTTTCTTACCCTTCCACACCCCGTTCCTTTTCTACATTTTCTTTGAATATCCACATTCCCCATGTTTACTCTCCTTCTCCTTACTTTCCTTCCCCACATTCACCTTCTTTCAGTCCCCCTACTTCACTTCCTTTCTCCTCTCATAGCTTGCACTCCACTTCACTTACTCTTTTTCATTTTTTTAAGAATATAGCTCTTTGATGAGAATTGGAGGTAGTTTTGAAAATAACTTTTTTTTCTTCTTTTTTCTTTTTTTAGAACAAAAACAAAAACAGGGAATGGAAACTGCTCAACAGGAGCAAAACAAAAAAAAATTAAGGCTGGGAACGGCAGCGATGGTTCTCCAATGCTTGAACCAGGAGCAGAACACTTTGCTCCCCATAGCAAAGTAGCTGATCACAGTCTCTGCCTTTAAGGACGCCTTTGTTAAATGTAGGCTGAATGTTCGGAACCAGCTCTTGCGATCTCCCCCTCACCAATGTTGTTGGTCCTCCGGTTGATGTAGAGGCCCCATCACTGGGAACCTCTTGCGCCACAGCCCTGACAATTTCCCGGGCAAAATTCTGGGGTGCCTCCTCTCCACATGACGAATCATTGTGGAGTTCCCAAAAGAATCTTTTTTAATGGGGTCACCCCGTGACAGGACTGTGTGGCAGATCCTGCACTCCACTTTTGGAGCATTTACTTTCTTCTGGTGACGAAAACAGGCCTCAGCAAGGCCTGCTAGTGCGAAAAGGGTTCGCTCTTCTGTACGCAAAGTCCTCAGACTACATAAGAAATTGGCTCGGAAACTGGAAATACAAAAACATAGTTTAATAAACCTTTAAAGGTGGTACTACAGCCCACACAACACTCTACAGTAGTTTAAAAGGTAGCACAAAGAACTCGGACATGCGGTCCCCTTTTATACACAAAGAAGGGGCTCATAAGTGGGCGGTTACAACTCAGAGAGCATGATTTACATCCATATATGGACATTTCTCAAACATGATCGATACATGGGCGGAGTTAACGTTTCATGGAACCCCTCGAATGCACATTCCAATCCCCTCTAAACAAGAACAGATGTTACACGTACTGGGCATGCGCTAAACAAGCTGGAACTATTTATAGCCTGTTGCGGGGCAAACTCCAGGGGTGACAGTCAGTGAGGTAGGACTTGCCTCGCGGTGAGCACATGGCGGAGTACAATGAAGACACAATAACATGTCTTCAGCGAATGCTTAACTTTATCGCTGTTTTATTTACAACAGACGACCCTTTCAGCATTTGCTAAAGACATTCGGTTTTCTTGGATAATCTAAATACTCATCGTTTATATCGATGCTCATCATATCCGCTATCTCTCTAGTTATAGTTTTCTTATGGGCAGCATCCGCAACAGCTTGTTTATTAGGCAAACAAAGTGAAACACACAACAAGCATATCATAGGGCTACATTGAATGCATACACAGCAGGTCAATATTATGGCAACAATTATACATAATCCAGTAAGGACTTTCCAGCCCCATGTAGAAATCAAGGTCCAGAACCACCCAGAGAAAGTCCAAGACCCATTTTCTTGATGTATATCAGCTGCAATTTTGTGTAATTTGTTAATGGCTTTATAAACAGAAGGAGTATGGTCAGTGATGAACACACAGCAGCTACTTCCGATAATTCTACAAGCTCCACCCCTATCTGCTAACATAACGTCGAGAACCATTCAGTTCTGCAACGCAACAATCCTAGTAATTTGTAGCTCTTCAGTAAGGTTCCCAAGAGCTGCAGCAGTTTGATTAGTAACAGCTTCCACTACTCTCGTCAATCGCCGTATTTTCCTGCTATTCAGAGCAGCTCCCACAAAGAAAAACAGTCCTAAATTGAAATCTATGTATTGTTGCAGTCTAGTGTCCGTCTGATCAACATCGTCTATGGACAAAGTCCGTTTGAATCTGTTCACAGTTACATTATTCAATAATTTCAAGTCTTTATGATATGAGGCAGGTGCCAAGAATACAGGTGGCAATAAGAATGATACATAACATACTCCAGACCAACCGGCTGGTAATCGATAATAGCCCTTAATCCCACATACAAAATAGGTGTTATGTGAAGCAAGGAAAGTACTGCTATTCAGGCCATCAATGTTCAATACAACAATAGAATCGCTAACACCTACAGGAATGTGGCCTACACTCTGTACACATAAATCAATTTGTGCTTGGGCCACTGACATCACAAACTTCTCTTGTCCAGTAGTGTCTCTAGTGTTCGTGAAGACATAAGGGGTTGATTCATTGTCCGGTGGATATTCTTCCCACTCCCATATAGTTCCGTTGGCTTGTGGATAACCGTGTTTGTCTTGATGACCTTCCTTGTTCAATTTGAAAATCAATCGTCCTACGGTAGGCTTCCTTGTAGCAAAAAGCAAAGTGTACCACGCTCTACAAGAGCCGTTGTGAGAAATGTATGAACGGTGTTCCCCATTTCTTTTGATGAGCTGGCATCATCCCACATATCCAACAGTCTGTGGCATTTGTAGCAACGTGGGTATGATGCAACATCTGAATAAAGGTGTTATTCAAATATGACTGTCGATGTTTCAACTCTTGATATGGGAGTGTATAGAAAAAGTGCTCATTCGGGACTGGAGTAGAAACAACATACAGTTCACGGGCAGGAGCTTTGCCCTCAACAAACCACATGACTGTAGCAATGACTGCTATAACGAAAATGAACCCTACAGAACCAATAATCTTCTTTTTATCCATCTCGAACAAAATGTACACAGTATCTTCCTGAAACTAAAGTGTTGTCAGAACTCTTACCCCTGAGGTAGCCGTTGTTTTCTTCACCATCGGCCCAAGACGGGTGTCACTACTCTAATGCATGGCTGATCCCCCCCTTGCCTCATTGGCTCTCTGTTTCACAAACCTAGGGACCGTTCTGACAACTTCTCATACAATTGCAGATTCTTTCCTTGGACGCAGATTGTATCTTCTCGATGCAGGCGTCGTTTGGTCCGGGAAGAACTCCTCAGAATCGTCAGGTACCACAGCACAGCCTCTCTCCGTAGTCAGGATATCTCGATGGTCAGTCAGCACAGCAGGGTCCACCAAATCAGGTTGCACTTTCTGACAATGGATGGAATGTATACAGTTCCTGCGATTTGTCACTCGTACTGCTGTTCTAGTGGCTAAGAGGACCTGTTCAGGGCCACACCATCTCGGCTCCAGCCTACTCGACCTCTTAAAGGACTTTACCAAAACAAAATCACCAGGCCGGAGATTGTGACCTTCTCCTGTGGACTGATCAGGGAGTGCTTCTCGAACCTGTTGATGAATGGAAACCAAGCTATCAGTTAATTGTGCCAAATAGTCATTCATTAAAACACAAGGTACATCATACACTGAACTTGGTTTGGGCACCCCCCCTATATTAATGGGGCACCCGAAAACTATCTCATAGGGCGTTAGACCCGTCTGAGAGTGTGGTACCGATCTGATAGACAACAACTCCAAAGGCAGAGCATCTGGCCAAGTCAGAGAAGTAGAAGCCTGAATCTTCGCTGTCATCAATTTAAGCGTGCCATTGTACTTTTCCACCCAGCCGATTGAGGGTGGAATACTGCGTGGAACTTCTGTACAATGCCTAGTCCCTTCAGGACATACTTAATAACGTCCGCCACAAAATGGGGCTCGTTATCACTCCACAACAATCTACAAACACCGAAGCGAGGGAAAAATTCCTTCAAAAGCACCTTAGCAGTAGTCATGGCAGTATTGTCCTTGGTAGGGTATGCTTTAATCCATTTACTGAATGCACAAACCACAACCAGGACGTACTTCAGATTATTACAGCGTTCCAGCTGAATATAATCCATTTGCAATACTTCAAAAGTTGCAGTGGGTGTTGCAAATCCTCATGCTGGAGTTCGTGTCCCTTTTCCCGGATTGAATTTAAGGCAAATCATGCAGGTCTGCACCACTCTCTTAGCTGTGCTAGCAATCTCTGGATGCTCCCATACTTGCATAAGCAATTTCACAATTGCCGAAGCTCCAACATGTGCTAGCCCATGTGCCATCTGAACCATAGGTTGTACGAAGGCTGTGGGTAACTTCCACTTATCCATCTGCTTATTCCTCCAACAACCCTCATCATCCAATTCTCCATCTTTGGACCATTGGTCTCGTTCTTTCTCAGTAGCAGTCTTTTGTATTTCTAGTACTTCTCCCCTAGCATCGTGCCACCGCTCAGCTTGTGACTTCACGACATACATTAAAGTAGAGCCAGGCTGCATCGCAGTTTCATGTGCCACTTGATCTACAAAAGCATTTCCTTGTCCCACTTTGTCTGTCACTTTCTTGTGTGCACTACATTTCACTATAGCTATCTTCTTAGGGAGCGTCAATGCAGTCAAAAAGCCCCGTTCCTTCCAGAGCAGTCCAAAATCGTGCGCTACTCCGAAAGCATAGCGGCTGTCTGTGTAGACATTCACACATAATCCTGCACTAAGCTCACAAGCTCGTGTCAATGCTATCAGTTCTGCTGCCTGAGCTGATTTCTGTGGTATGCATGCTGTCTCCACTATCATGTGTAATGTGGTAATTGCATATGCTGTGGAAGTGGTTCCGTCTGGTAACTTTAAACAGGACCCATCCACCCACAGCTCTCCATCCACATCTGTAAAGGGCGTATCCTGCAAATCAATACGACCCTTTGTCTGTTCCTCGGTCACAAAGACACAGTCATGCGTCTCTTGCGCCTCAGGCTGAGTCGCTGGGAAGGGCAACAACGTAGCTGGATTCAATGTTGCACATCTCTTCAATGTAATATGAGGAGCCAATAATGTCATCTCGTATCCTGTCAGATGAGCACTAGTTAAATGCTGCGTCTTTGTCTGATTCAAAAGGGCATCAACAGCATGGGGGACCAACACCAACAGCTTATGAGATAAGACTATCCCTTCATTCTGGCGTATTGACACAGCTGTCGCCGCAACTGAGCGAAAACACCCAGGCAACGCTCGGGCAACAGGATCAAGTACTGCCGAGAAGTATGCACAAGGGCGCTGCTTATCGCCGTGCATCTGTACTAACACTGATAACGCGCATCCATCTCTCTCATGCACATACAATGCAAAGAGCTTTGTGTAGTCAGGGGTGCCTAATACTGGTTCTGAACAAGGGCCTGACGTAATTGGTGAAAATCACTCTCACATTCATCCGTCCATGGAAGGGGAACTGGGGTATCCTTTGTCAACAAGCCTAACAATGGTTTAACTATGTATGAAAACCCTAATATCCACTGTCTACAAAAGGATGTAAGGCTCAGAAAGGCTCGAACTTCTTTCTGCGTAGATGGTACTGGTGTGTCTAAAATAGCTTGAATACGATCTGGTGTGAGTGCACGCCCCTCCTTAGACAAAAGGTGACCTAAGTAGGTCACCTTTGGTCTACAATATTGCAGTTTCTTTTTCGATACTTTGTGGTTGTGAGATGCCAAAAAGGTAAGCAAGCACAAAGTGCACTGTTCACATTGCTCAGGGGTGTCGGCGGCCAACAAGATGTCATCGACATATTGTATGAGCGTCACACCGTCGGGTAAAACAAAAGAATCCAATTGCTGTTTCAATGCCTGACTATAAATGCTAGGGCTCTCAGTATAGCCTTGAGGAACCCTACAGAATCTGTACGATCAATTTTTCAACGTGAAACCGAAAAGGTATCGGCTATCAGGATTAATAGGGATCGAAAAGAAGGCGTTCTTCTAGTCTATAACAGAGAACGTTGTTGCAGTTGGTGGGACCAAATTAAGGAGTGTCGTAATATCGGAAACCACTATGTATTGAGGTATCACTATCTTATTAACCTCCCTCAAATCGATAATAAATTGATAAATCCTGGTGTCAGTGTCTTTCTTCAAAATCGACAGGATAGGACTGTTGCACACATTATATGGAACTTCTTCAACCACCCCAACTTTAATCAAATCCTGAACTATCTGTGTGAGTGCCTCCTCCCCCTCCTGTGATATCTGATACTGAGGCAGGTGTGGCAGCACAGCTCCCTCCTTTACACTAATGTGCACTGGAGGGATAATCATCTGACCCATGTCGGTATCGGACGTGGCCCACAAAGAGTCAGGCAAAGAGGCCAGTGCAGCCTCTATGGTGATCATGTACACCCTCTCCATTGATGGATAATTGTCATTTAAAATAACACGTACTCCCTCAGGGGAGCACCGTATCGTGGTCCAAAAATATTTGAGCATATCCAGGCCAACAATATTATCAGGAGTGTTTGGGGAAAGTAGGAATGGGCATGGTGCAGCAAACTGATCTACATAGAGTGCAAGAGGTTGTGACAGTGGGCTAACAGAAGGCGTTCCATCGAACCCTATTAACATATTCGTTGAGCCAGACAGGGGAGCCCTCGGAACCAATTTTTTGGACAAAGCGCTACGAGTAGCTCCTGTGTCATCCAGGAACCTATCAGTAGAGCCCAAAACATGTGCTGTAACATAAGGACCCCTCTGATCTACTGGCACTTTAACTGGTTCTTTACCCCATCCTACGCAATCCTATGCATACTGTGAATCGTGCTGCTCGGGAGGTGCATAGTCAGACATTTGATACTGATTCCGTCAATCAAAAACATTGGATCCATCTCGGGGTCGTATATTAGAATCAAATCTAGCTCGGTCATTCGTGTTGTTTCTAGGGCCTGAAAAGTTTCCTCTACCCCTCATAGACCCCTGCCCACGCTCCTGTCGCTGAGCACGCAACAACGGGCACTTATTCGCCCAATGGCCTCTCTGCCTACAATATGCACATTGATCCCGGGCCAAATCAGTACGGCCTGAAGGAGAGTTAGGAAAATTCCTGCCGCCCCGATCATTACCTCTACGAGGCGGTCCATATACTTGCGCTAACATAACCTTCGTTTTCAGATCTTTAGATTTCTTTTCCTCACTACCCTTTGCTTCTAATTCCTGATGCCATCGTCAGGAGGGATGCTGGTGTCAAAGTCGTCCAAGAACTTTCACTCGCTTTTAATCGAGCTGCTATACTTGGCAATAAATTTGAAACATATTTATCAACAAAATGGTGTCGGCCCGTGTCGTCCGTGAGCGACTGACCACTAAAATCATGAAATGTTTCTTCAAATCGTGTGAAGAAATCAGAAACGGATTCATCTACTTTCTGTTTACATGACGCTAACATAGTCCAATCAATCTTTTTAGGGGGGATAAGCGTTTTCAATTTAGCTACAATAGCAGCCGGAAGGTCTAAAATCGAACGGGGCGGTTTCTGTGCTGGTCTCCTCTCCCTGTCCTCATCCTCAAGATCCGCCCATCGAGCTTTAAATGCCTGAAGGTCATCAACCTTTCGTATTGACCTCCACATATCTGGGGGTAATTTAAGCCCAAAGAATAAATAAATATCAGACAGAGTCATATTGCAGGAATTCAAAGCCCCCTCCACTTCTTCGTAAAAGGCTGCGGGATCCTTTCGAGGATCAGGTAATGCTGCCTTTAATGCCATAACATCTGCCCTATTCCAAGGAGTATAAACCCAGTTATAGATAAAATACCCTTGAGCATCAGGAGACCCTTTATCCGAACTAGTACCCGCTCCTTTAGGAGGAACATACAAAGGCGCCGCCTCCCGCATTGGTTTAGCATGCACTGCATCGATCTTATCTGAATAAAAGATGGATGACTGCTTCCCGCCGCCACTCGGATTTGATTGTTCCTCGCCAGCTTTCCGTTTCCGTGATTCGTCCCGTAGCTGAAACATTTCATCCCGTAACGCGAATAGCCGTCGGATTGCATTGTGTACCCTAGGGAGAGAGAAAAAGACCTTTACGCAGATCCTTTGCATCAGCTATCACATCCGCTTGTTCTAGAACATCGGAATATTTCCGAAAGGCTGACACTATTTCGTTAGAAAGATAATCAGTAAAGTATAATTTCTCCCTATCTTCCCATGCCTCTAGCTCTGTCAATAAATCAGCGAGAGTAATAGGATCCTTATTAACCCGATGAGCAATCTTACGAAGCTCGTTCATACGGTCGGTTGATAACATAGACTGCGTATCCACTTTCTGTCCGGGCGGTCTAGAATCTTGATCTCCTCCACTCGGGGCTGACGGACCAGCGTACGGGGGTGGTGAGCGATCTAATAACGAAAAATCATCATCCGATTTATTAAGGACAGGATAAAGAGGCTGTCGAACAGGGTACTGGCCAGATATTTGCAACCAGCGTTCTTTCTCCTGCTTCTCTTCTAGTTCTTTCGCTTCACGTTTTTTCACCTCATGCGCTTTCTCACGCTCGCTCTGTCGTTGCTCTTTCACAATCAGCGCTTGCTCACGCTTCTCCCGCTCTCGCACCTCTTTCACCCACATTCGTATACATTCAAACATATCTTGCCTCACTCGCCGCTTACACATACACTGCTCCACATACTCAATCTTCCTCAAATCAAAAGATCCATACATAGGCCATCGCAACTCAGGGTCTTTCTTTGTGTATTTCCACCACAACGTGCTGTACATTATGGGGGAAAGACCAAATTTGACATACATATCTCTATTCGGCATCCCCTCTGGGGGAGCCGGTTGTGATTCTTCAAGTACCAACCGGTCATTTCCAAAACAGCAGCACCACTTACGGAGTGTGCTAAAAACAGGCATGTCTAAAAATAATGCAAAATATGTAATATTATACTAAAATGGCACTTAAAACGTTGCGCCGCTCAAATTCACAGATCAGGAGAAATATCCCCACATTGCCTGCCTATATGGGTTGCAACTCATATATACATCTACAGACTCAGTAATATGACTAGTCACTACCAAACAATCAATCAAAGGAGTCGCGGCAAGCGTATAAACCTGCCTTGCCAAACAAGACTATCAAAAGCTCGGAGCAAGCATCGTACAACGATTCTTACAAATCAAGAGCGTCCAGATTTAAACTGCCAAGTTCCAAATTTGCCCAAACGGCCACTACGCGGCAAACCAACAGAAGAGGTCTCAGTCGATGACCGGTGCCAACCAGATGGTCAGATCGGAAGGGAAGGAAGAATACCTCAGGATGCCAGGACAAAAAGGCGCCGCTGGCAGTGATCACGTCCCCGGCAAGGTTCCAATCCTTCGTCACGACCAGTCCTTCGAGCATCCGAGTCGCCGATGAGCCCCACGTAACGGGCGCCAATTGATGAATACAGGCCTCAGCAAGGCCTGCGAGTGCGAAAAGGGTTCGCTCTTCTGTACGCAAAGTCCTCAGACTACATAAGAAATTGGCACGGAAACTGGAAATACAAAAACATAGTTTAATAAACCTTTAAAGGTGGTACTACAGCCCACACAACACTTTACAGTATTGTAAAAGGTAGCACAAAGTCAAGTCAAGTCAAGTCAAATAATTTATATAGCGCACTACATACCCAGAGGGTCTCAAGGCGCTTGATGGGGTGGGGAATTACTTGTCGAATATCCAGGTTTTCAGTTGCTTTCTGAATGCTAGATGGTTCTGAGTGATGCGAAGGTGAGTGGGAAGTGAGTTCCAGGTTTTAGCTGCCAGGTAGGAGAAGGATCTTCCTCCCATATTAGTCTTGTTGATGCGAGGTACAGTGGCAAGGGCTTGGTTGCAGGAGCGTAGCTGGCGGGGGGGGGGGGGTGTAGAAGGAAAGTCGAGTGTTGAGGCATTCGGGTCCGAGTTCGTAAAGTGCTTTGTGTGCGTGGGTTAGGAGGCGGAATGTTATCCTCTTATTGACGGGGAGTCAGTGGAGGTCTTTCAGGTGACCAGATATGTGGTTGTTACGCGGGATGTCTAGTATGAGTCTGGCTGATGCCTTCTGGATGCGTTGGAGTTTTTTCTGAAGTTTTGCGGTGGTGCCGGCGTACAGGGTGTTCCCGTAGTCTAGGCGACTCGTGACCAGTGCGTGGGTGACCGTTTTTCTGGTTTCGGTGGGGATCCAGCGAAATGTTTTTTTGAGCATGCGAAGAATGTTGAAGCAAGATGATGAAATGGCGTTGACTTGTCTGTTCATCGAGAGAGAGGAGTCCAGGATGACGCCTAGGTTCCGTGCGTGGTCCGACGGGATGGGTGCTTTTCCAAGGGCCTCTGGCCACCAAGAGTCGTCCCAGGCGGAGGGAGAGGTACTTAGGATAAGGACTTCTGTTTTGTCTGAGTTCAGTTTCAGACGGCTGTGCTTCATCCACTCGGCAACTTCTTTCATTCCTTCATGTAGGTTGGTTTTGGCGGTGGTCGGGTCTTTGGTGAGTGAGAGGATCAGTTGAGTGTCCTCAGCGTAGGAGATGATGTTGAGGTTGTGTTGGCGTGCGAGGTCGCGAGGGGGCTCATGTATACGTTGAAGAGGGTGGGGCTGAGTGAGGATCCTTGTGGAACTCCGCAAGTGACTTCAGTGGTCTCTGCTCTGACTTGAATGGTGGGAGGCGGACTCTTTGAGTTCTTCCGGCAAGGAACGAGGAGATCCATTCCAGTGCTTTTCCTTGGATTCCGATGTTTCTGAGGCGTTGTAGGAGGGTGCTATGACAGACTGTGTTGAAGGCTGCGGAGAGGTCAAGGAGGATGAGGGCGACTGTGTCTCCATTGTCCAGTAGAGTACGAATGTCGTCTGTTGCTGCGATGAGGGCGGTCTCAGTGCTGTGTTTGGCTCGGAAGCCGGATTGTGAGGAGTCGAGGGATTTGTTGGTTTCGAGGAAGGCGGCGAGCTGGTTGTTGACAGCTTTCTCGATGACTTTGGCCGGGAAAGGTAGGAGCGAGATGGGGCGGTAGTTTTTGAGTTCGGTGGGGTCGGCTGTGGGTTTTTTCAGGAGGGCGCTGAGTTCGGCGTGTTTCCAGCTTTCCGGGAAGGTGGCGGAGTTGAAGGAGCAGTTGATGACGTCCCGGAGGTGAGGTGCTATGATGGAGTCTGCTTTGTTGAAGATGTGGTGAGGGCATGTGTCTGTAGGGGAGCCAGAGTGAATGGTGTTCATCAGGCGGATGGTGTCCTCGGTGGAGATAGGGTTCCAGTCGTTGAGGATGTTCGAGGGGGGTGAGGGTACGGCAGAAGGTTGTGAGGGTTGGTCTCTGGGTTGGTTGTCAAAGCTGTTGTGGATGTCTGCGATTTTGTCGTGGAAAAACGAGGCTAGGGAGTCGCAAAGGGTTTGAGAGGGAGTGATGTCGTTGGAGTTGGCAGAGGGGTTGGTAAATTCTTTGATGATGTTGAATAATTCCTTGCTGTTGTGGGCGTTGTTGTCTAGTCGGTCTTTAAGTGCAGCTTTCTTGGCAGTCCGGATCAGTTGGTGGTGTGTGCGGGTGGCGTTTTTGAAGGCGTCCTTGGTGCTGGTGTTCGGGTCTTTTTTCCAGGCCTTCTCGAGGGAGCAACAGAGTTTCTTGGATTTCTTAAGATCATCGTTGAACCAGGGAGCGTTTTTGCGGTCTAGTTTGTTTTGACGTTTTTTCAGAGGTGCTAAGTTGTCGGCGCTGTTGGTTAGCCAGTGAGTGAAGTTCATGGCTGCTTGGTTGGGGTTCGAAGAGTGGGCAGGGGGGTTTTGGAGAAGCGAGGAGGAGATCTGGTCGATGGTGATTTTGTTCCAGTTTCTTCGTGGAGTGGGTTGAGGATGGTAGTGGGTTGTGGTCTTTTTGTAGACAAAGTGAACGCAGCTGTGGTCCGTCCATTGGAGAACTGTGGTGTGACTCAAGGAGATATGTTTGCTGGAGGTGAAGATGGGGTCGAGTGTGTGGCCTGCATGATGAGTGGGGGTGTTAACAAGTTGTTTGAGTCCAAGGTTGGCGAGGTTGTCCAGTAAGGTGGTGGCGTTGCTGTTGTTGCTCTTTTCCAGATGAAAATTGAGGTCTCCCAGTAGAATGTAGTCCTCGGAGGGGAGGGCGTGAGGAGCGATAAAGTCAGTGATGTCTTCACTGAATTGTGCACGGGGTCCTGGTGGCCTGTAGAGGAGGGTACCTCTGAGAGTGGTCTTGGGGTCGGTGTGGATCTGGAAGTGAAGGTGTTCGGCGCTAGTGAGGTTGACGTCTGAGCTGGTTGAGATGCGGATGGAATGCTTATGGACGATGGCGATGCCTCCTCCTGTTTGCTTGGTGCGGTCTTTACGAATAATCTTGTATCTCTCTGTGCGCTCTCCGGAGAGCTTACCGGTGCGCGCACCCAGAGCGCCCCAGGAAAAAATGATTTAAAAAAAACATTTTAAAATATTTTTATTTAAAAAAATGAATAATTAATACTTACACAAAACAGCAAATAAAAAAAAAATCTTAGGTTACAAACTTGATATAGAAAGGAATTAGCTTTTAAAAAACCTTTGAAATTCAGTGAAAAAACCAGAGGTTTCACAATCGTTATAGTTAGGAATTAGCATTTAAAAAACCATTGAAATTCACTGAAAAAACCATAGGTTTCACACCAGTTATAGTTAGCTGGACAGTTTACTCATACAAAACCATTAAAATTCCCACATTATAGTTAGTTGGACTCACTATAACTTGCGCGCCCGAAATCCACTGCTGATGATGTCACATATTACATCATTCATGACATGGTCAGTGACATCACTGTTGACATCACTGATGACATCTCAAATGACATCACTGATGACATCACTGATGACATCATCCAGTGTCTGTGTGTTTCTGTAAAATTAAAATACAATTAAGTTAAAGTTAATAATTTACATATTGAAGAATGAGTGGATGTATGAGTGTCTGGATGAAGGATTTAGTAGGTGCGTGACTGACTGTATAAGTGAGTGATTTAATGTGTCTTACTGAATGCATTGGTTAGTGACTAAACTGTTTGAATATGTGCTCCAGTATGTCTTTTTTTTTTTTTTTATTGAGATGGATTAGAATAGCACTACAAAAAAAGAAAGAAATACATTCATACATATAATGAGATATCAGCTGGATAAGACTGTAAGTACAAAAATACAAAAGAGTTTAAAAAACAGTTCTTCAGTACATTATACAAATCACCATCTAAAAGTAATTTTACAGACAGGCAGGAATTCAATCAATTCATCCTCTTGTTTCCCTCCACTTACTAAGGGGTGCCCAGATTTTTTCACCAAATACTTTCTTCTTCTGTCCTTTGAATTTATATAAACATTCTTCGATATTATGAGTTCCAAGCAATCTTGTCAACCAAACCTGGAATGAGGGGGCAACTGAGTCTTTCCATGCCGCCGCTATTAAAATTCTTAACACTGCAACACAAAGAAAGACAAAGGCTTCCGCTTCGTGTGTGATTTTCAGATTTTCATCCCTGCCAATTAACACAGTCGTTGGGGATAGAGAGATTTGTCCCTCTAGCAGCCCCGATAAAAATTTCTCCATTTCAGTTAAAACAGGTTTCAAGTTTGGACAAGAATAAAACATATGAATTAAATCTGCAGGGCTTTGGTCGCATCTCGGGCATTTATCTGTATCCCTTTTCCCCCATTGGAACAACTTTGATGGGGTGTAATATAGATTAAAAATCATTTTATAATGTTGTGTTTTTAAGTTGGTTGCTCTTAATATTTTCTTGTTCAATGCTAATGCATAGTCCACATCGACATTTGGATCCCCAATTCTAAGAGCCCATGCGTTTTCCACTTGCACCACGTCATCTTCCAGACTCTGCAACAAAAGA
Organism: Lissotriton vulgaris; assembly: GCF_964263255.1. NCBI lineage: Eukaryota > Metazoa > Chordata > Amphibia > Caudata > Salamandridae > Lissotriton > Lissotriton vulgaris. The sequence continues at coordinate 481,466,097 of NC_141689.1, forward strand.
CCATAGCCTATTTTGATCTTACGACCACCATTCCTTATATATTGAACAATTGGATTCATCTCCTGGATAGAAACCCTGGGTCTTATGGATTTCACTGATTGTTCTAATTGATTGTACAACATCCAGTGGTTCGCTGAGATATCATATCTTTGTTGCAAAGTCTCGAACCCCACCAACTCTTCCTTACTCATTACATCTCCCAGATACCGGATACCCAGTCTTTTCCAAAGGGCACTGTTTCTATTCTGTCCAAGATGTTTAAATGGGTTTGAATCCCAGAGGTCTAAAATACCATTAATCTTCGGGATCTTAAGAAATTTCAACAGTTGCTTCCATACTCCCCATGCAGCTAACATCAATTTACTTTTACTCCTCTTATAGAATTGCGCATTTACTTCCCGTATCAAGATCCCCTTGGCTTTTTCACCTATTACTAATTCGTAGATTGTGGGAATACTTGAAAGGCCAGGCTGGCCTACCAGGGTGTTACAGCATAATAACTGTTTCATATGCAGCACTAAACAGACCCAGTGGTATAGTCTGAGATTAGGGGCTGCTAGTCCTCCCCTCTCTAAAGGTAGTGACAGTTTAGCTAGCGATCTTCTTACTTTACCATATTGCCAGAGAAACTGTGAGAAGACTGATTCCATTCTTTTTATCAAAGTTTCTTCAATTAATAAGGGGATAGCACGAAATAGATACAGCAGTTTCGGAAACATTGTCATTTTGAGAACATTAACTCGTCCAATCAAAGATAAATGTAAAACATCGATTCTCCTCAACTCTTTCTCTATCGCCGCCAATACTGGCAAATAATTTTCCTGAATTATCTTTCCCACATCTGCATTAATTTTAACTCCTAAATAAATAGCAGCATCAACATATCTTTGATCTCTTTTCTGGATATTCTTTGTACCGATTATTATAGTTTTTTCCGTGTTGAGTTTATACCCTGAATATGCCCCGAACTGATAAGCCAGATTATTTAATTCCTGTATTGCTATATCCGGATTATTAGTAACAATTGCCAAATCGTCCGCATACGCTAGTATCTTAGTAGTGTGACCATGCGAAATAACAGGGGATATTCTGTCTGAGGCCAAGATTTTCCTAATCAACGGATCTATATATAACGCGAATAATATAGGTGAGCAGGGACAGCCCTGGCGTGTGCCTCTTTTGATTGTTACCTCCTCTGATTGAAGCCCCATAGTAGTGATTCTGGCAACTGGATCCGCATACATAGCCTTAATGCCTTTCCTACAGTTTTCTCCGAAACCTCTTTTCTCCAACACATCCCACATGAAATCCCATACTACACGGTCAAACGCCTTCTCGGCATCCAATAAAATCATAGCCATATCACTCCCTGTCATATTTGCAGCATCAAATAATGAAATAGCCCTTGCAGTGTGTTCGGTAGTACCACGCCCTGGAACAAACCCATGTTGCCAGGGCGATACCAGTTTATCTATAATCCCTCCTAATCTTTTAGCCCACACTTTTGAATATAGTTTCGCATCTGTATTGATTAAAGAGATCGGCCTATATGAGCCCGGGTTTTCCTCCGGTTTTCCCTTTTTGTGGAATACCACAATGTTGGTCTGCTTCCAACTATCCGGAATAACACCTGAACATATGACTCCATTAAAAAGATCCTCCAGTATTGGCAGAATTTCTTCCCTCAGAGCCCTATAAACCTCGATCGGGATCCCATCTGGACCTGCCGCTTTACCCAATGCTAGTTCACTCAGAGCGTTTTCTATCTCCTCCTTTGTTATACCCAATTCCAGCCGATCTCTATCTTCATCCTCTACCCTAGGTGTTATAAAAGATTGGTCTTGTATAGGAAATACCGCCCCTGGATCCTGATCATATAGTTTTTGGTAAAATTCATGAAATGCCTGTAGTATAGAGTTCGGGTCATTATATTCTCTCCCATTGTAGCTTATCTTACTGATGTTATTTCTATTCAAATCTTGCCTTATACGCAATGCTAATACTCTGCCCGCCTGCTCCCCGGTCTCATAGCGCCTTGCTCTTTGCGTTTGATATGCACAAATCTCTTTCTGAGTGATTATTTTTAAAAGGTCACCCTTAATCCTGGACATATTTCTGGTAGTCTCACTACTATCTTTACCAGTTATTATTTCCTCGATATGATGTCTCTCTGTTTCAGCCAGAGCTGCTATCAAGTTATCTATCTTGCTCTTATCTTCTTTCCTAATTCTTGTTGCGCAGCTAATCGTCTCCCCTCTTAATGCAGCTTTATACGATTCCCAGACACCATTTCTGGATGCACTATACCTATTAAGATCAAAGAATTCTTTTGACCACATTTTCATATGATTTAAAAACCTTTCGTCATTTAATAATTTCCTGTCAAAGGTCCATCTAGAGGTTTTCCTTAATACACTGGGAACTTTATAAGTGAGTACCAGAGGATTATGATCTGAAATTACTCTTGGTAATTTCTGAATGTTTACTTTCCCAATCTCTCCCATTGTGATGAAGAAATAGTCTAACTTAGAATACTTTTGTGCTGGATGGGAGAAATATGTATAGCCACTATCCCCTGGCATCTTATCTCCCCAGATGTCTACCAGGCCATGAGACTGCATCATGGAGCTTATTGCTGCCTTAACCTTTCGTTTTCGGCCTGTATATATGCTCCCCTGGTGCCAATCTGCAGAGATATTCATATCCCCACATACTATCAGCGGGGCATCCCAATTAGCCAATTCCTCTTCCAACTTATCAAACATCATAGAATCATCCTCATTTGGACCATATATTACACATAATGTGCACCCCATATTCATTTCCACCAATAGCCATCTGCCTGAGCCATCTGTTTTGATACGTTTCGCTCCACCTAGATGATTTTTAGATAGTATAGCCACTCCTCTTATCATTGATGATTGGGTGGAACAACCAATCAAAGTAAACCCATACATTTCCAAGATCTTCCTTTTATTCCAGGGAATATGGGTTTCCTGAACGCAAACTATATCGATATTATTTGTTCTGATTAAATGGGTCAGTCTCTGCCTCTTCTTCCAATCATTTAAACCCCCTGTATTAATACTGCAAATTCTAATGTCTGACATGTTTTAAATATTTGCCTTTCCTACCTTGATTCTTATCCAGATACCTGATATTAGCTTGCAGACTATTCCTTTCCATCTCTTGTTTTTTCCAATTTTCCCCCCCCACCCCAACCCTCTCCTCCCACTGCGCTTCCTCCCTCCCCCTGTCGAGCTCCAGAATAGAGCTCGCCCTCAACCCTCCCACTTGTCTTGAGGCGCTCAGACCACTGGTCTGTGCACGTGATGGTTACAGCTTTGCGTGAGGAGAAGTATCAACTACTGTAACCTTTTGTGCCCCTTAGTTTTACCCCCCACCAAATTTGCATTAGCAAAACATGATCCCCCACCTTTTACCAACCCCTCCACCATATGTGTTAGCTACCAGTTAGGATCCGGCATTTCTCTTTGGGCTCCTTCAGTGATACATGGGAGTACCCCCTACTCTTTTAACTACCCACAAAAATTTTATACTTCAGTACTCCCATTTTCATTCCCATTCACTTTTGGGTCAGCATCTGATCATTCTTTTAGTACACCAGTTACGACATCAAAAACTCTTTAGCTTTGATCTCTGACGAGAAATAAGATGTTTTTCCATCCCGTATTACTTTCAGCTGGGCGGGGTTGATCAGGTAAGCCTGCATACCCTTGTCTTGGAAAGGTTTGATCATCTGCCGTAATCTCCAGCGTCTCTCGACTGTAATATGGCAGAAGTCAGGGCGAACGAAAAAGGTATATTCATCGACTGTTTTTTTTTTATCAGGCCTCGCCCTCTCAGAAATTGCTTGTCTCAAATTAAAGTTGCCCAGAAAGATCAAGATTGCCCTAGGCTTGACTCCTTCTTTTGCCTTTTGATAGATGTTTGCCGGGGTGCGATGTGCTCTCTGGATCTCCCTCTCAAAATCCCAATCTTTCAACTCTTTAAAGGCGGTCGCAAAGAGCTTGACGATGAATGCTTTCATATCAGTCCCCTCGGCCCCTTCGGGGATTCCAAGGACCCGAAGGTTGTTTTGCCGTGACCTATTTTCTAACGACTCAAGTTTCCACTGAACGTCGGTAAACTGTTTTGCTTGCATGTCGACTTTCTTGACTGCCGCTGCTGAATCCGCTTCAGTGGATACCACTCTATCCTCCAGATTGGTCACTCGCTCACCGAGGTTCACACAAGCCTTTGTCAGCTTTCTCACCTCCCCTTGCATTTTCCTCACTGCCGCCTGGGATTTCCGACTGCCTTGCCTTGCTTCCTCTCTGTGAGCCAATATCTCCTGGTGAATAATCTCCAGGAGCGACATTTGTGCCGAGGCCCCATCAGGGCTGTCTAGGGGAGCATTCGAAAGCGGTGGCTCTCCATTTTGATTAAGTGTTTTTGCTCTCACCACCATTTTTACCGCTGTGCTTGGGGGAGTACTTTCCTCAGGTTCTGAGTCGCTGCCAGTCTCTATATCGCTGATTTCTTGTTCCAAGCTATCATCTCCTTCCTCGGACCATTCGCCACCCTCCGATACCGAGAAGAATGCATCACTTTGGGCTTCTTTTTTACTACAGCTGCTTCCCCCTGTATCATCCTGCAAGATCCCTTCCATGCCATGATGTAAAGGTTTATCGTCACCCAACTGATCTTCTTCCGGAGTTTCCCCTTGCAGTTCCCTTTCCTCCACCAATACTACAGAATCCAACTGCTCTACGAGATCCTCAGTTACAGTACATGGTGGTACCTCTTCATTGCCATTACCATTATCCGGGGGAGCCTGTGTATCATCCTCCTTCTGATCTTTCATATCTTTAGTGTCTTTATTCTTATTCAACTTCTGGAAGATGTCTGATATTGGAACAGTGCCCTGATTCTCCGAATTCCCCTTGCTAGCACCCTGCTGAGCTAGTTTTTTTATTTGAGGGGAGCCTTGTCTCTTCCTCTTACTACCTTCATTGTCAGCCATAGACTCTGCAAGCGCCGCTGCTGCTTTTCTCCTAGCTGCTGCTTTAGCGCTAGCGCTAATTTTAGGAGCCATAATTGCCCTTCGCCTCTCTTCTGGCCCAAATGTCTCCTTACCGCCAAACAAATCCTCGTTTTCGTCACTCTCAGTTTGTAAAGCTCCAATGCCCTCCAGATTGTAGACTCTCTGCTTCTCACCGTCTTTTGGAAGGTGAGTATCCGATTTCAGTCGCTTCTTAGCGCGAGACTTCTTTCTCCGCTGGGATTGCCGATTTTGGAAGCGGCTCCGCAGTGCTTCGACTCTGTAGATTATCTCCGCGAACTCCGCCGCCTCCGCTTGCAGTCTGGAAGCAGCTCCGCCTCTGACCCGCCGCGTCAGCTGGAACACCTCCAGTAGCAGCCGCTGCAGCGGCTGACAGCACGTAAGTTTCATGCGCGTCAGTTTCACCCAGCGACTTCTTGCCGACTTCTTGCCGTTCTCAAGCACTTTCTTTTGCTCCTGATGTCAGAGACCCTCGCAGATTCCACCCAGCATCCGAAGCACAGCCTCTGTTAGGGGAAAAACGGGGTCATTGCTCGACTTTACACTCCTCCTCACGCGAGCCGTCTCCCGACCGTCTTACACGGTCGCCATCTTGCCTCTCACTTCCAGGGTTTGTCCCTTCCCCTTCCGGTAACCTGTTCCAATGAAAGGGGGCAAGGTAGGAGCCGTGCTCCAGTATGTCTGTTGCTGTGTAAGCTGCTGCATGTTTTGATCAGTAGCTATATGAGTAGCTATATGGGTAATTGATTTGTTGTTCAAGTATTTGTATGTGAGGGTGAGTGTGTGTGGGGGTGGCTGGGAGGTGTGTGACTCTGTCCATATACGCAACTCCAGCAATGCATCCTATCACATGGGGCCAGCCTCATGTGGAAGGGCTTGCGTCAGTCTTACGCCTGCTGTGAGGCAGGCGCAAGATTTTGAGGCAACGGTGTCCTAAAAGTGACGCAGTGAAATCTCATAGATTTCACTGCGCCACTTCTACGACCCTTTCTTGCGTCAATAGGCCCCCTTTGCATACATTACACCTGGCGCAGGTATAATGTGGCGCAGGGGTTTACAAAGTGACATATTTACCTAGATGCATCACTTTGTAAATATGACTCAACAAGGTGCATTTTTTACACCACTGGTGCATCACAAAAACTGACGCACCGGTGGCATCAAAGTGACGGATGGCCTCATAAATGATGCCTTCAGTCTTCTACTCATGCGTCATATTTAATGTATAACGCATTATGTCGCAAGGAGTAACAGATACGTCAGTATTTCTGACATATCTGTAAGCGCAAAAGTGATGCATTGCTGGAGTGTGTCACAAAAGTGACGCAACTCCAGCAATGCATCCTTTCACATGGGGCTAGCCTTATGTGAAAGAGCTTGCATTAGTCTTGATAACTTAATTGTATTTTAATTTTACAGAAACACACAGACACTGGATGATGTCATCAGTGATGTCATCAGTGATGTCATTTGAGATGTCATCAGTGATGTCAACAGTGATGTCACTGACCATGTCATGAATGATGTAATATGTGACATCATCAGCAGTGGATTGCGGGCGCGCAAGTTATAGTGAGTCCAACTAACTATAACGTGGGAATTTCAATGGTTTTATATGAGTAAACTGTCCAGCTAACTATAACTGGTGTGAAACCTATGGTTTTTCCAGTGAATATATATATATATATATGTATATACATACATATATATTCACTGAAAAAAAACACAGGTTTCAGGGACATTATAGTTATATATATACATAACACAAGGTCGTGATAACTCTGCCTCTAATGGCGGTGGGCTCCGGTGAGGTAGTGAACCTCCTAAATTACTTCAATCTCTGATATTTTCTCACCAAAAGAACTGAGCCCAAATCTGTTTTGTGTGATTAAATTAATTTATTGCATTCATTGGCAAATCCTTGCCAATGAATGCAATAAATTAATTTCATCAAGCAAAACGGATTTGGGCTGGGTTCTTTTGGTGAGAAAATACCAAAGATTGAAATAATATATATATATACATATATCAAAGCAGTCATGGCCACTGTCAGCGAGGGCTAAAACAGGCGCAGACCTCTTCTCCTTGTAGTAAATCCAAGCTTTTTTAATAAAGCGCCATCACACCGTCAGTCGTGTTAGCAGTCGTGATTTTATTATCAGCAATCACAGAGTAGGTGCTCTCCTCAAATAAATATATATATTTATTTATATATATATATATATATATATATATATATATATATATATATATATATATATATATATATATATAAATACGCTAACTACAACTGGTAGTTATAGTTAGTACCTAGTTTCCATATGCAAAGAATTTTTTGTTTTGCTGAAAACTTTTGGCGCCATTTGACGAATCTTCAAAACTAGCTTGCCAGTCACTTAAGCGTCTGTATTTCAAGTTTTGGGGTTTTCCGTGAAGGGCAGAGAAAAAAGGAGGGTCATAAAATGCGTTTTCCCAATGCAATTTTCTATAGGGGTTTTAGACAAGACTACAGACCAAACCACTGAATGGAATTACACCAAATTTGGCAGGCAGATCTTGGCCAGAATAGTGCTTTGTGAAATTTATTGTAAATCTGTTTAGTAGCTTTGAAGTTATTTAAGTAAAAAGATTTATGTATATCTAGAGATGCAGATCGAGGTGGATCCGCCAACAGCAATGCCGTGTTTGGCTTGCCCCAACCTGAGAGGAAAGTTGCGACTGACATTTTGTGCATCCGGACACGGTTCCCTGGGGAGCGGAAATATCATTTAAAAGTAATAAAAGGGGTCAGGGTAGTGGTACCCATGGGACTGATGGAGCGGTCTGTGAGGTACCGCTCATGTGCAAGAAACTGTCCAAATGTTGTTTTTTAGCATGCGATGATCCACAGAGCCACACAGAATAATAAACACTTACAGCCACTCACAGACCTGCACACCTAGTCACACACTCACAAAGCCACTTAAACAGTCACACAGCCACTCACACACCTATACTGTTACTCACACACCCACTCACAGACCCACACAGCTACTCACACACCAACTCATTCACTCACACAACCACCACTTACATACCCAAACACCCATACAGCCTCTCACACACCCACTCAAACACAAAAAACACTCATATACTCACACAGTCACGCATACCCACTCACACAGCCACTCCCACAACCGTACCTACTTACACACTCACACAGCCACTCACATACCCATATAGACAGTCCTTGATGGAGAGTGCACCTTAGGTTGTGGGCAACCCCTTGTCATTTTGAGACTTGACTTACACCTGATTGACACATTTAATGTACTTGTAAATCCCTAGTAAAGTGGTACGGCCTGTATTCAGCCCCTGTAAATTGAATGCTACTAGTGGGCCTGCAGCACTGATTGTACCAACCACTTCATTAGCCCTTTAAACATGTCTCAGGCCTGTCATTGTAGCTTGTGTTTGCACTTTTAAACCGCCACTTCTACTTGGCAAAAAAACTTTTTGCAGGGCCCAATCCTTTCTTTTTAATACATATGAGCGAGTGGAGGGTCATCCTACTGGCCCTAGAAAAGGGGGCAGGATGGGGTATCCCACCCATGGAAGAAACCCTTATCAGAAATGATAGCATCACCCCAGAAAAGTAAGGGCAGACATTTAGGGACAACCAGAAGCTGCCCCAGCTGTTCTGTGTGGATTGTGAGGATTCCTTTTGCAAGGTACTAGATGGCTGACTGATGTAGCAGTGAAGTAAAGGATTAACAGGAGCTATACAATTGGATTGCAAGAGGGCACATGTTCAGTCTTTGTTTTGCAGATCTGCACCAACACCTTATTGATGGCAAGCTCCCTGGTCTCAGGGAGCTTATTAAGGAGGCAGACCACAGGCTCAGCACCAGGGTCTGTAAGAAGGTAAGTGGAGATAACCCCAAGAAGGGTGGCTCAGCTTCCGCCAGCACAGTGAGCAGGAGGTCAAGGAAGACACAGGCAAGATCCAGAATAAGAGGGGTAGGGGATGAGAAACAAGAAGGAGATTCTGGTGGGTGCCCCATTTCCAACCATGCTGTTTCGATTGTACTCAGCTAGAACACAGGCAGGGGGACACTGTCTGTCCTAAGAAACCGCCAACCGGTGGGACCTCTACAGGGATGGCCAATATGGCACTAGGGGTAGGTAGTCCCCATGGGCATAAGGTAGATCATGCCCTAATCTCCTTTATTTGGGAGGTGAACTCAGAGGACATTCTGGTGATCCCTGAAGGTGGGAGTCATCACTTCCACCAAATCAAGATGAATGGGGTCCCTGTCACTTCTCTGAGGGATACCGAGACCAGCAATGCTTGTGAAAAGGCTGGTTTCTCCAGAGCAGTATATATGCCAGGTGTGCAGGATAACTAAGATCTAGGAGTGAGTTCCTGATCACCCCATGGCCCTGGAGTCTCTGGAATGGGGTGGGAAGGTGTCGTAGAGGAGAGTCATAGTTGGTCCCCAGATGCCCATAGACTGCATTCTGGGAAATGAGTTGCCGATGTCAGGAGACCGGGAAGGGGCCACTGCCTCGGTTGCCCTGAAATCTCTGGTTTCTGGGGATACCACTCCCAAGAGGAGGGCCAGAGGTCCAGATGGAGGGGCAGGAGGTGGCAGCAGTCCACAATGGGAGGACGAGTAGTTAAGGGGTTCCCAGCTCTGAGGATAGAGTACCCCAAGACTGACCCTGGTGAGGACACTTCTGACCTGGGTTGCTCCTTGTGATGTTACATACACAGACGACTGAAGACCTGCACCTGACAGACCCCTGAATAACACAGACAGTGTGTGTCACTCTTGAGGGCGGTGATGGTTTCCTCCTGGAAGTTCTGGATCTCTAGGCACCTGTTCAACCTCAGAGTACAGACCCAGGGCTGAATGGCCAGCAGCCACGGTCCGTGCAGGTAGTAGCAGTGGGGCGATGGGGCCAGGTGGGGGATTCCGACAGACGATGATGAGGGAAAATTCATTGGGCCCGATTCACAGAATGTACTTAAGACTCAATCCTAAATTTACTACTGTTTTGGTAGTCACATATTGCACTTACTACTTTTGGTATTCACAGAATGAACTTACTACTTTTGGCATTCACAGAATGCACTTACTACTTTTGGTATTCACAGAATGAACTTACTCATTGCGGTATTCACAGAAGTTAGGACTCCTAACTTTAGGACTCCTAAATGCCTTATGTGAATACCGAAAGTCTTAAAATTAGGATTTTTCTCAATTTAGTAGTAGTAAAGTTAGGACTCCTAACTTTAGGACTCCTAAATGCCTTCTGTGAATAAAGAAAGTCCTAAAATTACGATTTTTCTCAATTTAGTAGTAGTAAAGTTAGGACTACTAACTTTAGGACGCCTAAATGCCTTCTGTGAATACCAAAAGTCATAAAATTAGGGTTTTTCTCAATTTAGTAGTAGTACGGTTAGGAGTCCTAAATTTACTACTACTAAATTGAGAAAAATCCTAATTTTAAGACTTTCGGAGTTCAGAGAAGGCATTTAGGAGTCCTAAAGTTAGTAGTCCTAACTTCTGTAAATACCAAAATGAGTAAGTTCATTCTGTGAATACCAAAAGTAGTAAGTGCAATCTGTGAATACCAAAACAGTAGTAAGTTTAGGATTGAGTCTTAAGTTCATTCTGTGAATCGGGTCCATTATTTATTTAATTTTTCCTCTGCATTGTCCCTTGAAATACCCCCTGCCCGGCCCCAGTGACCCACCACTGTTAACTGCATGGACCATGGCTAGTGGCCAGTCTCAGGCTGACACCCCTGAATTGGGGGGAAAGAGAGTGGAAGTAGCACCTGGGATTGTTGCCTAACACCCGAAATTGTTGCCCTCTACTCTGAGAAACTGCAGATTTCAGCAAATCATGGGTGGCTTGGGGCTGACTCTTGACACTGACAGTTGCCAGTGACCTCTGTTGATTGCTGTCCTTATGGGCAGAGTTTGATCCAATGGGTGGAATGTCCCACATCACTTTGCTGGCCATGGTGGGCACTGTCTGCCTACTTGGATGCATCTGTGAGCAACTTAAGTTTAGGCACTTCACTTATGGGTCCAAAGGGGAGGCGAAAGGATCCCCATGTGTCAGTCCAGTGGCTCAGGAGAGAGCAGAAAAAAGGATCCAACTGAAATCAGAAGGGTGTTGAACTGACAAGGGCCTCTGAATTAAAGGGCCAGTGTCCACGTTCTTTCACCTAATCAGGGAAGTACATAAATGTGATTAGTCTCCCCTGGCTTTTGGTTGGAGTGGGGTTGTATTGGACCTTTCGGTAGGGGTTTCTCTAAACTCTTTTCCCTTACCCTCCTGTTTTCTTAATCCGTTTCTGTTGGCTTTCAGGACTTTTGCACACTTTACTATTGCTGATCAGTACTATTTATGTATTTATTTATTTTTGATATTTGTAAAGCGCATCATATACCCTCAGGCGTCTTGGCGCTAGTAAAACCAGTTATCTGAGATGATTAACGTGAAGAAGGAGCAATCATTGATCGAAAAGCCAAGTTTTTAGGAGCTTGCGGAATTGAAGGAGGGAGGAGCTCTCCCTGATGTTTAGGGGTAGAGTGTTCCACAGCTTCGGGGCAGCCACCAAAAAGCGTTGATCGCCCCAAGATACCGTTTTTGTGCGAGGAATGACCAGTTGGCTAAGAGTAGCTGAGCGTAGAACTCTGCTAGGTTCTTATCGTTGTAGCTGTTCTTTCAGAAAGTGGGGTCCTTGGTTGTTGAGCGCCTTAAACACGATACAGAGGGACTTGAAATGGATTCTATTTCGAATGGTGAGCCAGTGGTAATCCTTTATACTTTTGGATATTGATTCGTATTTTGTTTTGCCAGAGAGCAGACGTGCTGCTGCATTCTGGATAGTTTGTAGTTTGGTTATTACTCTGGATTGGGCATTGAGGAAGAGGCCATTACAGTAATCCAGAGCAGAAAGGACAAGAGAGGTGACCAATGTTTTAATGGCTGAATCCGGAAGAAAAGGACGTATTTTTCTTATCATCTTCAGTTTTAGGTGTGCTGTGGACACTGTTTTGTTGGCATGATCCATGAAATTTAGGCCTTCATCGAAGATGATTCCGAGGTTCCTGACTTTGGCGGTAGGGGTGGGAGGGGTGGGAGGGGTACCGAAGGCATCTGGCCACCAGCTTGATGGCCAGGCTGGGAGAAGGGGTCCGAAAATGAGCACCTCGGTTTTTTCTGAGTTTAATTTAAGGCAGTTGGTGGCCATCCATTCTCCTATGTCTACCAGTCCTTTCTTGAATTTTTCTGCCACTAGCTCTCCGTCCCCCTTGATAGCCAGAACCAGTTGGGTATCATCGGCGTAGGAGGTTAGGCTCATCCCGTGTGCTTTGATGGTTTTAGCAAGGTCCGACACATAAATGTTAAATAGTGTCGGACTCAAGGAGATGAAAGTTGGGCCGATTGAAAGGGTCCTAAGATAACAGCCTGCGTTCTTTTGGCTAGGAAGGAGGCAATTAGGTCTTTGGCAGTGTGGCAGATGCCGAATCCCTCGACACGGTCGACTAAGATGGTATGGTCGACCGTGTCGAAAACCGCTGATAAATCCAGCATTACCAGGATGGCTGTTCCCCCCTGATCCCTGATTACCCTGATATCATCGGCAGCCTTAATCAAGGCTTTCTCTGTCCCATGATATTTCCGGAATCCAAATTGCGTGTCATCCAGGAGATGGTGTTTTTCAATGAATTCAGAGATCTGAGTGTTCATGGCTTTTTCGATCGCCTTAGCCACAAACGGGAGACTCGCAATGGGTCGGTAGTTTTTTAGCTCTTTTTTATCCAGGGAAGGTTTTTTTAACAGGGGTTTTAATAGGGTGTTTTTTAGAGGGTCAGGATAGGTACCTGAAAGGAGAGTGGAGTTGCAGACCTGAGTGAGTAGTGGTATGATAGAGTCCATTACCGGCAGGAGTACTGAAAGTGGGCAGGGATCCAGGGCTGATCCTGATTTGATAGTGGACAGTATAATTTTTATTTGGTCTGTTGTGACTGGTTGGAAACTGGAGAACATGTTGGCTGGAGGTAAAGTGGGGGGGGGGGTTAGCTGTCCTGGAAAGTGAATTTGCAGAGAATGCCTGATAAATGTCATCAACTTTAGTAAAGAAAAAGGAAGCTAGGGAGTCACATAAAAGTTGCGATGGGGGGGGAGTGAGGTCTGGGGAGTTACCTGACAGTGATTTGGTGATTTGATACAGTTGTCTGCTGGAATTTTTGGCTTTTTGGATTTGGTCAGTGTAATAGTCTTTTTTAGCTTTAGTAATCATGGCTTTGTAGAGTGCCAGAGCTTCCTTATAAGTTGCTTTGCTAGCTGTGTCATAGGTTTTCCTCCATAGTCTTTCCTTATTACGGTTGATTTGCTTTTGTGCCCTTAGTTTTTCATTATACCAGGGGGCAGTAGGTTTGGATCTGTTTCTGTATAGTTCTTTGGTAGGGGCTGACTGATTCGTGGCCAGACCCAGCCAGGTGTTAAATTGCTGTAGTGCTAAGTTGGGCTCTGCGGACAGCATTGGGCGGGTGTGATCCAGTATTAGCCTTAAGTCGTCCTGATTGATATTTTTCCAATCTTTGAAAGGCTGTTTAGGAGTGGGAGTGGGTTTGTTATCGCAAGGGGTAATGGTGGTTATAGTAGCAAAATTGCATGGTGGTCAGTCCAAGGCATGGGTAAGATGTTAGTTATTTGTAGGCCTTCTAAATTGGAAAATATGGGATCCAAAATGTGGCCAGCTAGGTGGGTGGGGGACGTAACCCGTTGTTTTAGCCCTAGTGTTTCCAGATCGGAGGTGAGAGTGACCGTGTCCGTTAAATGGCTTTTATCCAAATGAAAATTTAGGTCACCTAGGACCGTAAAGGCACTTTCCGTGGCCACTGATTCCATCATAGTATTAATGCTGGTTAGAAATGCTGTTTTGGAGACCGGTGGGCGGTATATCAGTATTCCTTTGAAGTTAAACAAGGGTGTTAGCTTAATAGCAAATTGCATGGCTTCACAGGATGTTGATGGAATGGGGGTCGTTCTAACAGGATATGAGTCTCTGGCTATTATGGCCGCCCCCCCATCTTTGTCTGGGCCTTTGTATCCATCCGGTACTGCTATAGCTAGGTCTGGTTGTGATGTATCATCGGTCCATGTCTCAGTGACAAACAGAACATCTAGTTTGAAATCAGTTATGAGATCTGAGATCTCCTGCCTGTGCTTTCCAAGTGAGCGTGCATTGATGAGGGCAATGGTTAAGACAGCTCCTTTATCGTTTTTTGTTGGTATAATATTTACGTCAGGTAATCGTAACGGTATAGTGCAGTTACAATGGGAGCAAGAGGTAGAAAGGTAGCTGTGTATTTCTGAGGGTGTTATTTTTGTGCAGCGAGTATTGGGCGCTGGCCGAAGTGCTTGTAAGCCTTGGCTTGTATACGTCCTACTGATGTCTGACGCTGTTTGAGCAGGGGTCGTGGCCCTGGGCCCGGTCCCAGTGCGGACGGGCGCGGACGGGCGCAGACGGGCTTGCCTCTGGCGCGCCTCCGGCGCGCCCGCTGCGCCCGCCCGCTGCGCGGACGGGATGATCCTCCAATTTTATACATGAAAAGGGGGCGGGAAGGGCGGGTGGGTAATGGACTAGAGCGCATCCCTTACCTCCTCAAGATGCGGTGAGGTGGGTCAGGTCACGTGACCGCGCCTGGAAAGGGCAGCGCTATTGTCAAGTAAAAAGGGGGTTTTCTCACAGGGGAAACCCAATAAACCCTTGTAGGCTTGGGCAGTTTATGGTTCAAAACATAGGATGCTACAAGGGACTTATTTCAAAGAAGTTGACTCTTAGTCAACGAGTGGTATCACAATTTCACACTCTTAAGTATCCAGGGGATATCAAATTTGTTTCAAACAAAGCATAAATGCATGGAAGGTGAAGATAAAACAGAGCTAGAGAAGGAAGGTTTGTTCTGAAATAAATCTTTACTTTGTAAAAGTGACAAGGGATGTAAACATAAATTAATTCAAGCAAAAAAAGTCATGAACAAAGAAAGACAAACAAATTATTCTATGGTTCATAACTATGAATATCAGCTCCAGCTATTTCAAGCAAACAACCCAAATTAAACAATAAAACGTGGTTGTAAGTTGGCGTCTAACGACAGCATTAAAGGAGATGATAGCAAGATGTCGACGTTTCGGTCTTTGTTGTGTTCATCGATAAGACCATCATCAGGACGATGTTATGTTTCAATGCTGTAAACAACTCCCATAGGGTGTTAAGAGAGGACCGCGTTTGGGTGTTCCAGCGGTCTATGAAGCAATCTCACAACAAGGCGGATGTAAGCCCACGTTTTTCGGCTTTCGAATGTGTTGGTTAGTCCAGGCCAAATCGTGCACTGTTCTGCTTCGGAAAAAACTCGAGCAACACGGAAAAATCACCATCGGTTCCTCTCGATACACTGAGTATCGAGAGGAACCGATGGTGATTTTTCCGTGTTGCTAGAATAATTTGTTTGTCTTTCTTTGTTCATGACTTTTTTTGCTTGAATTAATTTATGTTTACATCCCTTGTCACTTTTACAAAGTAAAGATTTATTTCAGAACAAACCTTCCTTCTCTAGCTCTGTTTTATCTTCACCTTCCATGCATTTATGCTTTGTTTGAAACAAATTTGATATCCCCTGGATACTTAAGAGTGTGAAATTGTGATACCACTCGTTGACTAAGAGTCAACTTCTTTGAAATAAGTCCCTTGTAGCATCCTATGTTTTGAACCATTGTCAAGTAAAAGCAGAAATCGCGCCTCGAGCGAAGCAGTTCTCGCAGTGAGGTGAGCAATTGTTTGTACTCCAAAGGATTAAAAGAACAAAGTAAAAATGTCCTCTGCACGGACAATCACGTGAACAGGTAGCGTTTTTGCACAAAGAATAGGAGGAGAATCCCCCGGCTTCCGCCTCAGGGGAGAACAATTAACAAATAAAGGTTTTGCCTAGAAAGTAGAAGTCCGCCCCTTAACTAGTCTAAGAGGGCGGGTGGGTTGATGGACTAGAGCGCAACCCTTACCTCCTCAAGATGGCGGGTGAGGTGGGTCAGGTCACGTGACCGCGCCTGGAAAGGGCAGTGCTATTGTCAAGTAAAAGCAGAAATCGCGCCTCGAGCGAAGCAGTTCTCGCAGTGAGGTGAGCAATTGTTTGTACTCCAAAGGATTAAAAGAACAAAGTAAAAATGTCCTCTGCACGGACAATCACGTGAACAGGTAGCGTTTTTGCACAAAGAATAGGAGGAGAATCCCCCGGCTTCCGCCTCAGGGGAGAACAATTAACAAATAAAGGTTTTGCCTAGAAAGTAGAAGTCCGCCCCTTAAGTAGTCTAAGAGGGCGGGTGGGTTGATGGACTAGAGCGCAACCCTTACCTCCTCAAGATGGCGGGTGAGGTGGGTCAGGTCACGTGACTGCGCCTGGAAAGGGCAGCGCTATTGTCAAGTAAAAGCAGAAATCGCACCTCGAGCGAAACAGTTCTCGCAGTGAGGTGAGCAATTGTTTGTACTCCAAAGGATTAAAAGAACAAAGTAAAAATCTCCTCTGCACGAACAATCACGTGAACAGGTAGCGTTTTTGCACAAAGAATAGGAGGAGAATCCCCCGGCTTCCGCCTCAGGGGAGAACAATTAACAAATTAACAAATAAAGTGCTTGTTCTTTCTCTTTATTAGTAGAATTGGCTTACAACCAATTAGCACATTTAATTTACCTGTAAGTCACTAGTAAAGTGTTACTACCTGTACCCAGGGCATATAAATTACATGCCACTAGTGGAACTGCAGCACTGATTGTGCCACCCACTTTAGTAGCCCTTTAAACCAGCCACTGCAGCATCTGTGTGCAGTTTTAAACTGACACTTCAACCTGGCAAAAGAAACCTTTTGCCAGGAATAAGCCATCCTTTTTAATACACGTAAGCCACCCCTAGGTCAGGCCCTGAACATCCCTAAAAGAAGGGAGCAGTATATTTAAAAAGTTAGACACAAACGTGTTAGTTTTACATGTCTTGGCAGTGAAATTGCTTTTCACTACTGCAAGACCTACCTCTCCAATAGGCTGGCATTGGAGTCATGTTATTTCATCTAATAAGTGATCATTTCCAAATGGAGCAGGTACCCAGTTCATGTTTGGTGTCTTTGGAATTGTAATTCAAACTCCTCTCACATGGTAAAGTCAGATTTTAAATTACTATTTTGAAACAGCCACTTTTAGAAAGTTGGTATTTTCCTGCCATAGCCATTTAGTGCCTACAGCTTGTTTCTGGGTCACATGACTGGGTGTAGCAGACAGTTGGGCGTTGTGTATAGTTCCTAGACAGACACTTAAAATAGAGAGTTTGGTGTGCCTGGATGCGTCATCATGGCAGGATGGGAAGGCAGAACTGGGTAGGCTGTGTCCTGCTTCATCACAAAAGGCTACACACCTCCGGTAGTTAGTCTGGAGCCAGGATTCAAAGGAAGGGCCAGGTAGAAATATTCGACCCCGGACACCAACTCAAATTAAAAATCTAAAAAAAAAAATACAAACACAGAAATATATACCTATTTTTACCTTTTAACATAAATAAATTTCAATAGGAACGTTAGACACTGCTACAGCCCGAACTGCTGAACCGAATTATACCAAATTTTGCAAAAATGTAGCTCTTGGTTCAGAAAGCGACCTTTTTTATATGATGTAAATCCGTTTAGTAGTTCCAGTGAATTAAAAAAATAAAAATATCGATATCTGAGGTCCAAGGAGGGTTCGCGAACCCTCCAGAGCACGAGATTTATTCTGATTGGCTGCCAACACTCTAAACCAGGAAGTGTTGGCAGCCATCTTGTGGCTCGGTTTCACTGAGTCACACAAAATCATTAAAAAAAGCACACAAAACAAGAAAAGGGGGCAGGGTAGGAACACCCTGACCCCCAAGGCCTCCTCACGGGGTCCCACAAGTATCCCCAGGGCCCAAAGAAGCATTTAAAAAAATGGCCAAATTTGTGCTGGTGCCATAGCAAACATTGCTTTCCTTCATGGAAGTAAGAGCAGGATACCTGCTCTCACTTCCAAGAAGCAAAGCAGAATTGCTCTTGGACAAGGAGAGATTCATGTCAGCAGCTCCCCTTGTCCAAAAGTAATGCCAGCTCCTGCAGGAGGTGGGGAGTCGGCTGGGACCTCAGAGGGATTGAGGTTCCCCACATGGTCCCCATCAAGGAGGCCAGGCCCTGGGGGATGGGGTCTCCAGGGCCAATATTAGGGATCACTAAAGGGGACCCACTAGGGCCCCCCTTTCGTTTTGATTTTCTTTTTTAACACCTTGCGTGCTGCCCCGATTTCTCTCCGGTGCTGGACATTCCATAACTGGGTGTGGTCGTGACGGAACCATTCCGTCATCAGCACAGCTTAACCGTGACTGATGACGGAATGGTTCCGTCACAAGCATCGAAGGGGTTAAACAGATAAGGCCGGGCCCCGGGGGATGGGATCCCCAGGCCAAATATGGCCTTAGTTGGGGGGCTTCTGGATATCGGGTTGTGCACCGCCAAGTGTTTATAGAATTTCGACTGTGCTCTTGGGTATTACTCCCCTCCTGGAATGTATGTAAGACAACTTCAAGTTGCACACTTATTAACTCATAAATGTGTCACCCTAGGCACCAGTAATCTTATGCTGGACTCTCCAGCGTATGACTTCAGATCAAAGTTCAACTTAAATTCTTCCCAATAATGTTTACTCCATACGATGTTTTTTTTGTTCAAAAACAAAGGTGTTTTATTCACTTTTCATTTCATTCAAAATTCAAGACAATCCATTGTTCCAATGTATTTCGGTGCATAACAGCACCTTCGTCAGGGAACGTCTAAAATTAAACAAACAAAACACCTAAGGGTGAACGCTACATGTGACACAACCAGCATTGTTTATGTACTGAAATGCCCATGTGGCAGTGTCTACGTAGGTCACACGGAAAGAAAGTTAAAAATCCGGCTCAACGAGCACAAAAGCAACATAAGAACGCATTCATCAAAATCAACAGTGGCCACACACTTTGCTGAAAAGCACCATAATATCAACCAGTTAAGGGCCTGTGTACTGGAAATAGTACCGAAAAGAGAAGGACTAATGAAAAACCTCTTGAAAAGAGAAAACTACTGGATTTACTACCTTAGTAGCTTGAAGCCCAATGGAATGAACGACAGAACAGAATTTACTTGCTATCTGTGAAAGTTTAATATATCAGTACTGTTATCATGCATATGTATTTGAAAGTATAAACTATAAGTTATGCAGAGTTAACGAAAAGCGAGCATTTTCGTGCTCACTTAATCACATGGGTCCTAGATTGATCTTCCACTAATAACGAGAGCGAACGACAGTTCGCGTTAGCGAACAATAAAGTTATCATACACAACCTTTCAAAAAAAAGTTTAACAAACACATAGCGCATGCGCGAACCAGCGCGTATTGAGCATCGACTTTTGAAAAGTAAGCGTAGCGGGAAGGCTTTGCGGAGCAGAGCGAGTTGGATTCATTTTATTTTAAGGTGAGAAATGGCGAGCGTAGTTACCAGACAGGTAAAACAAGCCGTTTATCACGGCTTCAGGAACAGTTAGCTCTGAACAGAAGGAGGGATATCGCCACCAGATACAAAGTATCATAGTGTAACGAGCGCGTAACTAACTACAAACTAACATCGATACTTGACACATTAACCTGTAACGGAGAGAACTACATAGCGAAATCAGCCAAGCCCCAGACTACAGTCAAGCCTCTAATTACACACGCAGCGCGTAAGAACATTTAAACATAAGGTAACATGAACTTAGAATATGTTTTGTTTGTTTAATTTTAGACGTTCCCTGACGAAGGTGCTCCCTGACGAAGGTGCTGTTATGCACCGAAATGCATCGGAACAATGGATTATCTTGAATTTTGAATGAAATGAAAAGTGAATAAAACACCTTTGTTTTTGAACAAAAAAAACATCGTATGGAGTAAACATTATTGGGAAGAATTTAAGTTGAACTTTGAACTGAAGTCATACGCTGGAGAGTCCAGCATAAGATTACTGGTGCCTAGGGTGACACACTTAGTTGGGGGGCCACATGGCCACCCTCCAAAATTATAAAAAATAAAGTCTGGGCAGGCCCTGGGGGACGGGGTCCCTGGGGCTCAAAGTGGCCCAGGAAAGGGGGGGCATATGGATTCCCTTCTTTAAAAAAAGGTTTTGCCAGGCCCCAGGGGATGTGGTTCCCCCTACCCTATAAATAAAAAAAAAAAACAAAGGCGCAGTCCTGGGGGATGGGGTCCCCAGGGCCATAATCGGCCTGGGGAGGGGGGGGCGGCACGCGCCCCCCCTCCCTTTTAAATTTTCTTTAAAAAAACAGCTAAGGCCCTGGGGGATAGGGTGCCTGGGACCCAAAATGGTTAATGGTAGGGGGGCACACAGCCCCCCTTCCTAAAATAAACAAGCATTTGGAATGCAATAGGTCTCACATTTGCGATAGTTTAAGCTATTAGCATTCCAAATGGCAATGCCTTTTATTTATTTGTTTTGAAAATTAATACAAATAAAAGGCATTTTTATTTTAAATGCCAATAGCTCATGCTCTCGTTAATGCGAGGCCGACTGCATTGCAAAACAGCGGCTGCCACTGTCCCAGGCTGCTTGGAAAGTGAAAGCGCGCATGGCACGCTGAATATTGCAGGAAAGCATATCGTGCCTGCAGTAGGACAAAACTCATTAAAGAAAATAGTGTTTTACAGATTAAATAAAGCATCCTGTGGCACAACAGAAGTAAAAGGCCAGTCCTAAAGGGAGGTTACAAATGAAGACAAGGCTGTAATACGGAGGGACTAACAAACCTTTGAATGAATTAGAACCCAGCATTTACAAAGGACAATGACACAAGCCAATAAAAAAAAATGGGTGGGAGTGGGCGGAGCTTCAAGTCCATACTCTAATACAGCATGCCTTGCAGAGCAGCGCATGCGCTGCTCAGGCTCGACCTAATAAAGACAACTTTAACTAATCTGTGGGAGACGCCCTGATCTGTCAGGAAAACTCCCTTTCTTCTAATTAGTTTAGATGTCTGTGTCTATAACCGGAGGGGCACTGGCTTGAATACTGTCTGGCACACTGGGGAATAGCGCCTTGAGGTCTCAGCCTGTAACACAAAGGACTTTGAGACAATAAAGCAATAGTTTAAAAAAATGTATGACACACAATATAAAATTTGCTGCCACATTTGAAAAAAATGTATTACAGAATAAGATAGGCTTCCTTAAAATGTGCTAAAAGATTCAATGTTGTAATGCTGGAAGTGCTTTCAGATGTTGGTTTTTGTTAGAAGAATGCATTCCAGAACTAGTAACACCCTTACATGAAACTTACAAAAGAACAACTTCGTCATTGTGAAACCTCGGATGATGATATTCATTAGAGCTGATACTGGCTCTCAAACAGCCTACATTTTCTAAGTGGTCAGTTGCACACATTTACATTTCTTTCACGTGGCAGGTCACCCAGGAGAGAATGTGTGCTTAAATCACTTCACTTAAACTCCACCAGACTCATGAAGCACGCAGTGTGCCCTGAGCCAGAACTAACCACGATGGCACAGGCCCAGGTGAATCATATATTCACCCCGGGGATATTTTCAAGGGGGGTTTACAGCGTGGGTCACCCCCAAATTCTCTCTCAGCAGGGAGATGGCCCACCAGTGACAGTCTGCTAGAGTTGTTAATTACTTTCATGCCACATCTGGAGAGTCAGTGCGCATCACAGGGGAGAAACACAGACAGCAGGGCTTTAAGTCGGTCAGATAAAAACACACTTAGAAACAGGTCCATAAAGAGGCCCCTATATTCATAGGACCTTTGTAGCCAAAAGCGTGATCGATTTCTCTAGAATAAGTGTAAAACCCTTATTTGCAGTACTCCTATCACCGATGCAGTCCTTGTTAGGTTTCACGTGTTGTAGTTCACCTTGTATTCTCATTTTGCAAGAATATTCTCATTTTCTAGATGGTGTGTTTCTGATGTTTAGTTCAACATAGTGTTCTTGTATAGCACCTGGTGTGAAACGAGTCACATTTAGGTATCTGGTTATGACGTGGCATGGTTAAGAGCTTTGGCGCTGAGCTAAAGGCAGTGCTGTTTTCAGACAGTGTGTGTCATAAAGGTATTCAGACTACAAGTACATCCAGTTCTTGGCCTCTCTAACGGGAACTGCATTTTGTAGTACTGCTGAGGTGCTACTTTACCTACTACAAAGTGGAATTTGTAAACGGGGCCCAATATCTCCACAAGGCAGAACATAGCTTGATGTCCATTTCTATGTGACCTCTCGTGGTGAGCTCAGGATTTATAGCTGTGGACAGTGGGGGTGGGAGCTCCTGGAATCATGCTGGGATTGGGATGGTCAGGGGAGGGAGTGACCAATGAGTCTCCCCATAGGGTGACACACTTCCAAAATACAAAGTGACAAATAGGTTCTTTCTTGCGTAAAGTTTTTGAGTATTTCAGAGACGTGCTTTGTGGCCATAGTGCAAGGAGGGGCAAGCGAGCGGGAACCCAGTGAATTCACCCTCTTGGGCGCTATGTCCACCTCTTTCTTATCTGGTTGGGGATTTCTCCCAGTAAATGCATGAACTTAAGACAGAACATGTCAGAAACAGAGCGAGGCATTCCCTGCTCACCATTTCGGTCTTGTTCTGTTTAAAGTGCACCCAATAACCTGGAGAGATTGCAGTTGTGTGTTTGAATTGTAGACACATTGCACGTAGAACAACAGGGGCTCAGGTCAGCACTAAGCCAGGGTAGACAATCATGGGAGGAACACTCTTGTCCTAAGACACAAGAATGAGGAGAAATAGAAGAAAGGCTTGACAAAGCCAACTGTGCTCCAGAGGCTTGGAGATAGTGCTTTGATTAACACAAGTGCATTTTAGGGAGGGGGGAGGGGTCGCAGTATTCAACAAGCATTTGCAATGCACTAGGACTCGCATTTACGCAAGACCTATTGCACTGCAGACGGGAGTGTGGGCGGGCGGAGGGCAGGGGGCAAGAAGGCACGAACAACACGAGTGCTGGGATGTGGGCGGGAAGGCACGGATGCGGGAGGGAGGGAGAAGCCACTGGCAGTAAGAAAACCTTATTAAAGAAAATAGCACTCACAATCTAAATAACACATACCATGCAACACTTGGAGTAAAGGAGCCAGTGCCATGGAAGGATACAAATGATGACATGGCCATAATAAGGAGGGACTAACAAGCCTCATAATCAATCAGACTGCAGCATTTACAAAAGACAATGACATGAGCAAATTAAAAACCTGGGCAAAGAGTGGGCGGAGCTTCCACAGAGCTTCCACTCCATACTCAATTACTGCATGCCTCGCAAAGCGAAAAGCGCATATGCTTTGCCGCTATAGGCTCAACTTTAAAAAAATCAGCACCTCGCTGGAGGCCCCGCCCCCTCTCTCCACACCTATCCAAACGTGCATTGTGGGGCACGTTCTGGGTTGGGGGATTAAGTACCTTTGAATCCTATGGGTCCTTGGGGGCTCACTCTGCAAACACACCATTTGGCGCACTGCTGGTGGGGTGATGAGGTCCCCTTGTGTCCTGAGGACCTCAGGACTAAAGTGGACTTCATCCCCCAAGCTGCAGTGTGCCAGGAGGAGTGTTTGCAGAGTGGTGTAAAAAGTGTGCATGGCCTCGGACCACTCTCAGCAATCTAGCTGTGGGGGCGTACAAGAGATAACAGGAGGGCTATTTGGCCCACAGGGACCCACAGGAGGCAAGGGGATTTCACCCCCCCCAACCAAGAGCATGCCAGGAGGCGCGTTTGTAGAGTGGTGGACAAAGGGGAATGGCCTGTGTCCACCTCTCAGCACCTCTGTTCTTTCTTTCTGCACTTCTATTGTTTCTTTCTGTACCTCTCGCTTCTTTCTGCTCCACTGTTGCCTCTTTCTGCACCATCTTCCCTCTTCCTGCACCCCTCTTGCCTCTTTCTGCACCTCTGTTCCTTCCTTCTGATTTGCGTTTGTTTTATTCTGCAGCTCTCTTGCTTCTTTCTGCACCCCTTTGACTCTTTCTTCAACCCTCTTTCTTCACCCCTATTGCCTCTTTCTGCACCTTTGTTCCTTCGTTGTGCACTTCTTTTGTGTCTTACTGCACATCTTTTGCTTCTTTCTGCACCCCTCATGCCTCTTTCTGCACTCCTCATGCCTCTTTCACACCCCTCTTCCCTCTTCATACACCCCTCTTGCCTCTTTCTGCACCTCTGTTCCTTCCTTCTGCATTTCGTTTGTTTCATTCTGCAGCTCTCTTGCTTCTTTCTGCACCCCTTTGCCTCTTTCTCCAACCCTCTTTCTTCACCCCTATTGCCTCTTTCTGCACCTTTGTTCCTTCTTTGTGCACTTCTTTTGTGTCTTACTGTACATCTCTTGCTTCTTTCCGCACCCCTCATGCCTCTTTCTGCACTCCTTGTGCGTCTTTCACACCCCTCTTCCCTCTTCATGCACCCCTCTTGCCTCTTTCTGCACCTCTGTTCCTTCCTTCTGTACTTCGTTTGTTTTATTCTTCAGCTCTCTTGCTTCTTTCTGCACCCCTTTGCCTCTTTCTCCAACCCTCTTTCTTTACCCCTATTGCCTCTTTCTGCACCTCTGTTCCTTCTTTGTGCACTTCTTTTGTGTCTTGCTGCACATCTCTTGCTTCTTTCTGCATTACTCTTGCTTCTTTCTGCACCTCTCTTGCTTCTTTCTATACCCCTCTTTACTCTTCCTGCACCCCTCATCCCTCTTTCTGCACCTCTGTTGCTTCTTTCTGCACTTCTCTTGCTTCTTTCTGTACCTCTGTCCCTTCTTTCTGCACCCCTCTTGCCTCTTTCTGCACCTCTATTCCTTCTTTCTGCACTTCTTTTGTTTCTTTATGCACATCTCTTGCTTCTTTCTGCACCTCACATGCCTCTTTCTGCACCCCTCATCTAGTATGGGCCGAAAATTCGTTCCGCTTGCGGAATTTGTGGATTTTCCGCAATTTCGCGATCCACGAATATCGCGAAATTGCGGGAAAATCCGCGAATCCGCGAGCAAGACAAATTTTGTTCAGGAAGCACTTACAGGGTTACAGCAGGTGCCCAAGTTGAAGCTAATTTCTTTGTCACCATTTACAAAATGGTTACAAAGAAATTAACTTCAACTTGGGCACCTGCTGTAACCCTGTAAGTGCTTCCTGAGCGATGCCTCCTTGCCTACTTGCAACTATTCTCTGACCCTCGAAGCAGGGTCAGAGAATAGTTACAAGTATGGCACGAGGCTCCTGCAACAGGAAGCACTCACAGATATTAAACAGGTGCCCGAGGTGAAGGTCAAATTCAGTAGTGTTTTAATCAGCCCAAAACATTAGTGAGCACAGTCGAGGCCTGGCAAGTGTGCTTTAAAACCATATCTGCCGTCGAAAATTTGCTGTAATACTTGAGGGAGGACTTTGCATCCATGAGTTTCTTGAGCGCAATCCCTGTGTAGTTCCTGTGACCAGGAGGCTGCTTTCTCCTCATCTGCTGCCCTGCTCACTCTCTGACCCTTTATACACAGGAGACATGTGAACATGCATAGAAGCCCCGCCCACCACACACTAGTGGTATCAAAAGTCTTCCCTCACTTTCCCAACTATGATGGGCAGCTCACTCAAGGGACCTCGGTGCCTTTTGGAGCGGTGCGTAAGTTGCAGGCACACATGGTGACTGGAGACAAATCTTCTGGCCCTTTACGCAGCTGCAGTGTAGGAAAAGCACTATACATTTACCCAACGAGGTAGCACTTACTGATTAGCCAGTAGAAAGTACTCCAGTTCAGTAGATGTATTGCACAAAATGGTGGCATCTTCATGGATAACTATGCAGGGCAGGATTCATTCTGGCACGAGGCTCCTGTCACAAAAATTAAACCTCAACAGGAAGCACTTACAGATATAAATAAAGTAGGTGCCCGAGTTGAAGCTCAAATTCAGTAACATTTTAATCAGCCCAAAACAATAGTGACCACGGTCGAGGCCTGGCAAGTGTGCTTTAACCCCATATCTGCCATCGAATATTTGCTGTAATACTTGAGGGAGGACTTTGCATCCATGAGTTTCTCGAGCGCAATCCCCGTGTTGTTCCTGTGACCAGGAGGCTGCTTTCTCCTCATATGCTGCGCTGCTCGCTCTCTGACTCTTTATACACAGGAGGCATGTGTATACGCATAGAAGCCCCGCCACCACACACTAGCGGTATCAAACGTCTTCCCGCACTTTCCCAACTATGATGGGCAGCTCACTCAAGGGACCTCAGCGCCTTTTCGCGCGGTTGCAAAGTTACAGGCACACATGGTGACTGGAGACAAGTCTTCTGGCCCTTTACGCAGCTGCAGTGTAGGAAAAGCACTATACATTTACCCAACGAGGTAGTACTTACTTATTAGCCACTAGCAAGTACTCCAGTTAAGTATGGTGCAAATTGCAAAACAACCCGCAATTTTGCGGGGAAATCCGCGAATTCACAGATTTTTTTGCAATTTCGAACGAATTTGCAGACTGCAGATCTGCAAAATTCACCCATACCTACCCTCATCCCTCTTTTTGAACCTCTGTTCCTTCTTTCTGCACTTCTTTTGTTTTTTCTGCACCTCTGTTGCTTATTTCTGCACTCCTCTTGCTTCTTTCTGCACTCCTCATGCCTCTTTCACACCCACTTTCCTCTTTGTGCACCCCTCTTGCCTCTTTCTGTACCTCTGTTCCTTCTTTCTGCAGCTCTCTTGCTTCTTTCTGCATCACTTGCCTCTTTCTTCACCCCATTGCTTCTTTCTGCATCTCGTATGCCTCTTTTGTACCCCTTTCCTCTTTTTGCATCTTTGTTACTTCTTTCTGTACTACTTTTGTTTCTTTCTGCACATCTCTTGCTTCTTTCTGCACCCCACGTGCTGTGGAACTTAAAATTCTGGACTCTGCAATTGTATGGTACCGAAGCTCTGCACTTGTGTCATAAATATCATCGTATCATGACGATTTTGGTACTAGCAGACCGGAAATGGCTTAAATACTATACATAAGCATTTTCATCATGATCGAGTGACGAAATCACCCTGAAATCGTAGTTTCGTCTTGAACCCTCGGGTTCCATTTTGTGAGCGGCAGCCGTTTTGTGATTGCCCTCACATAGTCAAATAACTAAGGCCGAATTCGATCTGAAGGACACGTACACCTTTGCTGACTCCTCTGTGACCTGGGCGAGCGGACTCCACTGCCCCAAGCCAGTGGGAAGCATCGAAACAGAGATACGTTTTTGAGAAAATGTGTGTTTTCCTTTGCGAGGAATTAGAGGAAGACAATTCGGAACGCAATATGTCTGAGTTGTATTGTGTGCGGTTCGAGTTTGCAAAAGGCACAATTGTAGGTTCTGATGTTGAGAAAGCAGTTGCTACATTGTTGTCGTTTAGGAGTGAGGTGTTTCCCAGTCGTTGTTTGACTCTGAGGTTAAGAAGAAGGCAAGACAATACCCCATGAGAGAGGTTTCCCCAGTTTGGAGGGAAGGGGACGCAAATGCTGTTCCTGCCATTCTACCACATTTTCAGCGTGTGTGGGTACATGTCCCATGGAAGCGAGCTGAAGTTTTGGTTCTTAAGCAGACATTGCCTGATCCCCGTAAGAATCCTGCAGGATATTACAAAGAATTATCACAGACTGCAGGCTCCTGCATCATGATGTAGACATGTTGTTTGGAAATGTTGTTCCACAGCCTTTATGGGGAAAGATTCGAGATACGGATCATGATCAAGAGTTAGGCGACACATGGGTAAATATTGCCGCTGCTGATGCTAGACAAGTTGGAGGTGCGTGCTAAACCCGAGCCCTTAGTAGCAGAACTTCCTGGTAGGATTATTACGTATATGAAGACTTTAATGCCCGAATTGCGTGTTAATTGGGACAAGTTGTCTGCATGCAAGCAGAAGAAAGATGAGACTGTGTCTGACTTTTTCACTCGGTTGGAGGAGACTTTTGTAGATCATAGTGGTCAGGATATGTCTACGGAGGGTGGCCAAAGATTGTTTGTGGACAAATTTGTACATAATTTGCTTCCTGAATTATGTAATAAATTGAAGGATTCTGAGAGTGCTTCGGCTGTTTCCACGTCAGCACAGATTTTAGCCACAGCCCAGTACTATGAGAACAGGCGTAAAGATGAGTTACAGAAAGCGGATAAAAAGACTAAGGAATTGGAAACTAAAGTCCTCCTGCAGCAAGCTTATCCGCCTCGTAATAATAGCCAGCGCGACTATCAGCAACCTCAGCAATATTCGAGGAACTCACAAAGAAACGAGTTTTCTCAGCAACGTTTACTGTATGGTCCCAATCAGTGTGCGTATTGCAAAGAAGAGGGTCATTTCAAGAGTAGTTGTCCGGTTTTGCTACAGCGTACAAATGGTACTTCTGGTGCAAGAGGTCGAGGTGTTCAACAAGCTCCTAGAGTAGGGGACGGGGAAACTTCCCCCAGAACGCTCGTTCCTTCCCGCCTCAGAACTCTATGAATAGTTTCGACCAGCAGAATAACGCGTTTGCTAGGACGCCTCAGTACTATGCTGATGACTACTATGCAGAAGAAGAGAATATGGAAGGTAATGATTGCTAGGACAGCCATGGACAAAGAGAGGGAGTTGTTTCAGTTCCAGTAGATCAGAGTGGGCCTTATGTTGAGGTAATTACATCAGGTGTTTCAGAGCCTTTTCTGTTGGATACTGGTGGATACTGGTGCTACAAAGAGTTCTATTATGCACTCAAAACTCCCTGGCGCACCTTTGTCTGGTGAAATGAATGTTTCAGTAGGTTTTTCTGGCGCCCCGGTTAGGAACCCGATTTCTAGTCCTATGTCTCTTTCTGTTGGACCTTGTGAATTTGAAGCACCCCTCATTCTTACAACAGGTTGTGGTGAAAACTTGTTGGGATTAGATCTGTTGAAAAGACTATATGCGACTTTGTACTGTTCTCCTTTGGGAGTACAACTTACACTGGGTAAGAAAGTGGTTTCTACAATCTATTTGTCGAAAGATAAACTCCCAACAGAATTGTCTTCTCTTCCGGATATTCTTTGGGCTACTGGACCCAATGATGTGGGTCTTTTGGAAATAGCGCCATATGTTGTAACACTGAAAGCCAATGTTAGAATGCCACGCATTCCCCAATACAAGATCTCTAGTGAAGGTGAAAAGGCGTTGTTAGCGATTATTTATGATTTGATTGAGAAAGATGTAATTGAAGAGACAAGAGGCAACGTTTGTAATAGTCCTGTTCTGCCGGTTTTGAAGCGTAGTGATCCTTCCCAGCCACCTGTTTACAGGTTTGTGATTGATTTTAGGGAGGTCAATAAAATAGTTGTGCCACAGTTTCCCATTGTCCCTGACATCACTGCCCTATTGACTATGATTCCAGCTTCAGCCACATGGTTCTCAGTAATTGACTTGAAGAATGCTTTCTTCAGCATCCCCATTGCCGAGGAGAGCAGGGATATTTTTGGCTTCAGTTTAGGAGGTCGAAGTTTCCGCTTCAAACGCACTCCTCAGGGCTACTGTGAAAGTCCATCAATGTACAGTCAGGCTTTGAAAACACAGCTTGACACGATTGTTTTACCTGACGGCGCTACCCTTAGTCAATACGTCGACGATTTGCTAATAGCTGCAGATACTGAGGATATTTGTAAAGAAGCCACATTGTCGTTGTTGCGTCATCTGTGTGATCTGCGCCACAAAGTCTCTCTTTCAAAATTGCAATATTGTCGACAAGAAATAACCTACTTAGGTCACCTCTTATCGAAGGAGGGAAGGAAACTGACCCCGGAAAGAATTCAGGCAATTGCAAAATTGAGTGTTCCAAGGACACAGAGAGAGGTGCGTGCTTTCTTAGGCATTACATCATATTGCAGACAATGGATACCGAATTTTTCCTTACTGGCCAAACCTTTGGTGGCATTAACTTGTAAAGATACACCAAATCCCATTCCGTGGTCTGAAGAGTGTCAGAAAAGTTTTTCCGAGTTGCGTGACACATTGTGTTCGGCTCCTGTGTTGGGTACCCCCGACTACAGTAAGCCTTTTACATTATATGTCCATGAGAAAGAAGGTTGCGCATTGGCAGTTCTGACACAGTCTTTTGGGGACAAACAGCGTCTATGCGCATATTTTTCAGCGACTTTAGATCCGGTAGCCAAGGCGTTGCCAAGTTGCTTGAGAGCCACTGCGGCAGCAGCTGTCTCTATTTGACAGTCTGCTGGGTTAGTAATGAATAACATGCTAATTGTAATGGTCCCGCATGCAGTGGACATTCTGTTAAACAGGACAAAGACACAGCACTTAACTAGTGCTCGATTGTCAGGGTATGAGCTGACACTGTTGGCAAGTCATGTGCACATAAAGAGGTGCAATACATTAAACCCAGCCACATTGTTGCCGATTTTAGCTGAGACAGATGATGATAGTGAAGATCAGCATGACTGTTTTCTGAGAACAGAGGAAGAGACGAAAGGGAGAGTAGATCTTAGAGACACTCCTCTTCCAGAATGTGATGGTACCTTGTGGGTTGATGGTTCGTGTTTCAAGTTGCCGAATGGTGATACGACTGCAGCATATGCTGTGAAAACTTTGCATACTATTGTTGAAGCTGCACGTATCCCCCACAATTCAGCGCAAGCAGCAGAGTTGATTGCACTTACAAGAGCGTGTGTGTTGGGGAAAGGAAGACGAGCGAACGTGTACACGGACAGTCAGTATGCATTTGGTGTGGCTCACAGTTTTGGACGATTGTGGAAAGAACGTGGATTCCTGACTTCACATGGTGCTGAGATTCAACATGGTCAGTTGGTGAATGAGCTTCTCGAGTCACTGACCCTGCCGTTACAGGTTGCAATTGTGAAATGCAGTGCGCACAAAAAGGTTACGGATGAGGTTGGTCGTGGAAATGCGTTTGCGGATGAAGTTGCGAAAGAAACTGCTAGGAATGTAATGAGTCGAATGTATGTTGCAGGCCCTGCAGATGGATTGGTGATGTTGGTATGTGTGAAGATACGATTGAGAGTGTGAAGTCCATCCAAGCGGAAGCCACAGAGAAAGAGTTGAATGAATGGACAGAAAGTAAGGGTAAATTGGATGCAAATGGTTGTTGAATTGACTTATCAGAGCATCAGCGATGGTTGTTACCCGATGCGTATGTGCTTGCAGTGGTGACAATGGCTCATGGAATGGCCCATGTCAGCATGAAAGGGATTTGTAAGTTGTTAGCAGCAGTATGGCAAAATGCTGGAATCCCTAAGTGTGCAGAGAATGTGATCAAGAATTGTATGCCTGAAATACAACCCTGGTAGGGGAACCCCAACTCCAGCTGGTCATTTTGCACCTCCAACGTATCCGTTTGAGGTTTTGCAGCTAGACTTCATCCACATGGAAAGGTGCAACAATTTGAAATACGTATTCGTTGTTGTTTGTGCCTTTTCAAGATGGGTCGAAGCATACCCCCTGAAGGACAATACTGCTTTATCCACAGCCAAAGCCCTTGTAAAAAAAAATTCCCAAGATTCGGAATACCTAGAATGGTTTGGAGTGATAATGGGAGTGAATTTGTGGGTCGAGTGATGAAGAAAGTGTGTGACGGGCTAGGCATTCATCAAAAATTCCACGCTGCAAATCACCCCCAATCAGCTGGACTAGTAGAGTGCTATAATGGCACGTTAAAACTGAAACTGGCCAAGATCCAAGCAAGCATAGGCCTTAAATGGCCTGACGCTCTGCCCTTGGCACTCCTATCAACGAGAATGACTGTTCACTCTAGAGTGGGACTTAGTCCCTATGAAATTGTGTTTGGCCGCCCGGCCAACATATGGGGAGTGCCAAGGCCCACCAGGTTTAGCGAAATAGAGCACCCTGTACTGCTTGATTATCTGTATGAATTGACGGCTAAATTGCGTGTTTACACCAACAGGTCCACGACACTCTACCTCATGCCTCTGAAGCTCCAGGGCACCCTATCGATCCTGGATCCTACGTACTGGTTAAGAATTTCCAGCGAACAAAGAATGACCAGCCCCGGTGGACCGGCCCTCATCTAGTTCTTCTCTCGACAAGATCAGCCGTTCGAGTAGAAGGAAAGAAACATTGGATACACGGCCATCATTGTAAGAGGGTCCCACTGCCTCTTCCGTACGATCGGTGGGTCCAGGAGGGGATCGCTGACTCTGAAGCTAAGACCGTGCCTCGTTTCCTACCTTTTAGCGATGCACGGATAAAAGGAACAACTTCTGAAAAAGAGAGCGACAACATTTTACAAGAAGCTGTGCCTCCGTCAATTCGGTTGAACACTACAGAGCCTGAACTCTTATTCCAAGACCAGACAGCACTTGGCAGGAACCGTTACAATTTAAGGCCAAGAACTATGACTATGGACAAATAAAAAAAATCCTTTTTAAAATTTTTTTTTTACTTTTTATCGTGCAGCTCTCTCATCCAAGAAACTTGCTCATTTTTGTTTTTTCGAACCGCCATTTGGTTCTGCTGCTAGGGTCGCGGTTGCCAAAGTCTTTGGAGTGCAGATGGAGACGGTTAGGTCGACAGTTCTGATTGGTCTAAGGGAGTTGCCCTGGACTAACAGAAGCACTCTTCAGCAGAAACACCCTACCACCGCGGGCAGCAAATTAGAGAGGATGGAGTTTTCTGAGATGGAGAGACCTGCCAAACGAATGAACTTTAAAGATGAAATGTGTTTATTAATGTCAAAGAAGAGATCGTTAATATGTTGTACCTTTATGCTGCTTGGTGTCATGATATTTTTAATAGGATATGTTTTATACACCTTTCAAGTCTCATTGGCACCCACTACTCAGCCCATACCTCCTCCTACTGTTTCCTCGCACTCTTTTCACCCCCTCCCTGAACATGAGTCCTCAAGAAGATTAGAGTTTATTAATAACCCTTTCATTCAACTCTTACTGTTGGGTGTGTGGTCTTATGCCACATACGACAGGCAAGGGTATCCCATACCTGGTCTTACCATTTAGCTACAATGGTTCATTATGGGCGTTCCAAACAATGTTCATATTCGCCATCGAACCATATTCCCCACATTCCACGAAAAGTAACTCAAGCAACAAAGCATTAGTAGTAGGAATTACAAATATGAGCAGAACAATTGACTCGTACAGAACGATTCCTAAAGATGAGTTGCAAGCTTATGTTAAATGGAATATGACGAAAGATGGAGTTGCTTTGAGTGAGAACCAGCGAGCGAAGAGATCCTCCTCTATTTGGGTTGTACCCCATCAGGGTCACCTATGTTTGCAAGGTAATGGCAAAAATCCCAGAGCTCAGTTGGGGAAGAGCGTCTGCATGGAAACATATGTGTTTGCATCTCGAAATTCCCCTTCGTTCTTGGCAGCTAAGGGTTCTT
Source organism: Lissotriton vulgaris (assembly GCF_964263255.1). NCBI lineage: Eukaryota > Metazoa > Chordata > Amphibia > Caudata > Salamandridae > Lissotriton > Lissotriton vulgaris. Next base: position 481,499,664 of record NC_141689.1, read on the forward strand.
ATTTCATCTGCCATGATAGAGCCTATACATGGTTGCCCCCTGACTTCTCGGGCACATGTTTTGTCTCGTTCCTGTTGCCTCCCACCTACACGGCCAACGCAGATTACCATAGGACAAGGATAGTTAGAAGTGTCATCAGTAAAGAAGACACCGCAGGACAAGAATTCGGAGATTTTGCAAAGGGTTTTCTGCCGTTTTGGGGGCCTATGGTGAACAGCAGGAACATAAGGCAATTGACAAGGGTGGTTGAATCCACTGTAGTTGAAACTGTCGGTGCCCTTAGTAATTTGACTGCTGAGCTCCAGTCGGATCACCTTATGACTCTTCAGAACAGGGTCGCATTAGATGTCATACTTGCAGACCGTGGTGGGGTATGTAAAGTGATCCAATCGAGTTGCTGTATTTTCATCCCCGATAACGCTCCGACAGTATACCAGGCCATCTCCAAACTGCATAAGATCTCTGAATCCATTCACGTTGATGAAGGAGACTGGTCCTTGATGGGGTGTTCTGGGACTGATATCTGCCTGGGGATGGAAGATTCTGATAGTCATTGGGATGGTCTTAGCCACCCTTTTCCTGTTCTGTCTGTGTGTACAGTGTGCTCCTGCAATATGTGGCCTCTGTGCTGCATCATGTGTAAAGAAACCTGTATCAAGAGACGAACTAAGTAATAGGATAATGTTACAGCAACATCTCAATGACTTTATGAATACAGACCTGGACTCAGATTAGCATGAGTATAGGTTATTGCCTATGTAAGGGCAAAAGGAGGGTCTGTGGTACTTAAAATTCTGGACTCTGCTATTGTATGGTACCGAAGCTCTGCACTCGTGTCATAAATATCATCGTATCATGACGATTTTGGTACTAGCAGACCGGAAATGGTTTAAATACTATACATAAGAATTTTTGTCATGATCGAGTGACGAAATCACCCTGAAATCGTAGTTTTCGTCTTGAACCCTCGGGTTCCATTTTGTGAGCGGCAGCCATTTTGTGATTGCCCTCACATAGTCAAATAACTAAGGCCGAATTCGATCTAAAGGACACGTACACCTTTGCTGACTCCTCTGTGACCTGGGCGAGCTGACTTCACTGCCCCAAGCCAAACTTGTTCGGGAAGTTCCCATCCCAGTGGCTGAATGAGATAAGTATCAAGGCACAACATGTCATAAACTGTTTATCGCACACAAGCTATGCCTAATCTCACACACACCTGTCCCTGTTTCTTCTTTATGACCTGTTTTATGAGGAGGAGGTGCCCTTTTTTATTAGGGGTCCGCCGATATCTGATGAAAGTTCTGGGCCTTGCCGGGTAATCTATCATGGACTGGACAAACTGAAATGTGGACTTGTCATCCTGACTCTGCTTTTTCTTTGTAGTAAAAATATGTGTATAGTCTGACTGTAAAATCAGGAATATTTGCCTGAAGCTCATTATTGTGTATAAAAAGAGAAGGCTGGTTCTGTAAATTCGAGCAGTCTCCTGAGAACATACATGCTGTTATACTTCTAGGATACCTGTTACTGGTTGCAGCCAATAAATACGATCTTTGACTTCACCTAGAAGACTCTGTGTTTCTGTAGTCTGAAACAGGAAGGACTCGAGGTCTTTGGGTGTTCTCCCTGGCACCGCCGGGTCTCTTGTTCTTTCTGCACGCCTCCTGCTTCTTTCTGTACCACTCATTTCTCTTTCACACATCTCTTCTCTCTTTCTAGACCTCTCTTGCCTCTTTCAGCACCTCTGTTTCTTCTTTCTGTACTTCTTTTGTTTCTTTCTGCACCCCTCTTGCTTCTTTCTACACCTCACATGACTCTTTCTGCACCACCTTGCCTCTTCCTGCACCTCTGTTCCTTCTTTCTGCAACTCTCTTGCTTCTTTCTGCCCGCCTCTTGTTTCTTTCTGTACCCCTTGTGTCTCTTTCATACCCCTCTTCTATCTTTCTGTATCCCTCTTGCCTCTTTCTGTACTTCTGTTCCTTCTTTCTAAACTTCTTTTGTTTCTTTCTGCACTTCATCCTCTTTCTGTACCCCATGTACTTCTTTATGCACTCCTTCCCTTTTTTGTAATCCCTCTTGCATCTTTCTGTACCTCTGTGTTATTTCTGCACTCCTTGTGCCTCTTTCACTCCCCTTGTCCCTCTTTCTGCACCCCTCTTGCCTCTTTCTATACCTCTTTTGCTTTTTTGCACTTCTCTTGCCTCTTTCTACACAACTCTTGCCTCTTTCTGCACCTCTGTTGTTTCTTTCTGCACTGCTCTTGCTTCTATCTGCTGCTCTCCTGCACATTTCTGCACCACTCTTTTCTCTTTCTGTACCTCTGTTGGCTCTTTCTGTACCTTCCATCCTCTGTGTGTACCCCCGTTCCCTCTTTGACACATCTTTTGACTGTTTCTACAACTCTCTTCCCTTTTTCTGTACTTTTCTTGCCTCTTTCTGCACCTCTGTTGCTTCCTTCTGCACTTTTCTTGCCTCCTCTGGAACCCCTCTTGCCTCTTTCTGCACCTCTATTGCTTCCTTCTGCACTTCTCTTGCCTCTTTCTGCACCCCTCTTGCCTCTTTCTACACCTCTCTTGCTTCTTTCTGCACCCCTTGTGCCTCTTTCTGCACCCTTCTTCCCACTTTGTGCAGCTCTCTTGCCTCTTCTGTACCTCTCTTGCCTCTTTCTGTACCCCTCTAGCCTCTTTCTGCATCTCTGTAGCTTGTTTCTGGTCTTCATTTGCCTTTCTGTACCCCTCTTGCCTCCTTCTGTACCTCTCTTCTTTCTAACTGCACTGCTCTTGCTTTTTTCTATAACTCTCTTGCAAATTTCTGCACCCCTCTTGCCCCTTCAACACCCCTGTTCTCTATTTCTGTACCCCTCTTTCCGCACCTCTGCTGCCTGTTTCTACACCTCTGCTGCCTCTTTCTGAACATCTGAACTTCTCTCTGACAGAGAACTTCTCTCTGGTTTTGTATCAGTGAAATGTCCAACTAACTATAATGTCCCTGAAACCTGTGTTTTTTTTTCAGTGAATATATATGTATATATATGTGTATATATATATATTTATATATATATATATATATATATATATATATATATATATATATATATATGAATATATATAATCTGTTTATTTCTGATTCATGATTGATAAAACATGATGCAACATATAAAACATACTATCTTTAGAAACTGTAAAATTTCACATATGGGGAATCCTTAACAGAGTACAGAAAGCATTAGCGATTAGGACTGTCTGTGAGTAAGGGCGGATGCCCGAAACGCGTCAGATTTTGGAAACTCTTACCTAAATAAACTTCGTACCAAAAGGAAACATTGGACTTGCGTGGTTTTCTCTGTCGTGGTAATCGGCGTGTTGAGAGACTGCAGCTGTTGGAGATATATATATATATATATATATATATATATATTACCTACTGGCGATAGCCAGTAGGTATATATAGTTAGGATTTTTTCTCTATGGAACTTTTGAAAATTCTATGCCTAATAACTTTGGCGTTTGTGGACGGAATTGGCTGAAATTTTCAGGAAAATGGCACATTTTGTTTCTGAGCAGCTCCTGGAAATTTGGGGGGGGTTCGTCAAGGGGGGGCCGAGAAAAAAGGGGGGTCCCAAAACGCGTTTTTCCCATGTTAATTTCCATAGGGCGGTTGGACTCACTTTTAGCCCGAACGGCTGAATGGATTTCCACGAAACTTGGCAAAATTGTAGGGACTGTTAGCCCGATGTGCCTTTGCTAGGTCTCAATATATGTGCTTCAGTGAATTTTGAGAAATTAACGTTTAAAACAAGATATATATCTGTAACAGCGCTCCGGGCAGCGCTCCGGTTCGCGTACTTTTCGCGTATCGGAACTTTGCGAAGCGAAGCTGATTGGCTCTCCGGTGTCTGTCAACATTCTAAACAGTCCGGTGCGGCCGCCATCTTGTCTCTCGGTAGGATCGAGAGACAAGAGGAGGCCAAAACAAAGGGGGAAATGAAGGAAAGGGGGCAAGGTAGACCCCTTCTGACCCCCTAGGATTGATGAGGGGATATTATAGAGCCACGCTGGGCCCAAAAAAAAAAAAAAAAAAAAAATCCCGATTTTTTCGCCGTAGAGACGCGTCTTGGTACGCGAACCGGGCAGCTAACCGGGAAGCTAACCGGCAGTGTAACGGGAGTCTGACGAGTAGCTGATTGGCTGTCAACATTGTAAACAGTCCGGAGTGGCCGCCATCTTGTCTCTCGGTAGGATCGAGAGACAAGAGGAGGCCAAAACAAAGGGGGAAATGAAGGAAAGAGGGCAAGGTAGACCCCTTCTGACCCCCTAGGATTGATGAGGGGATATTATAGAGCCACGCTGGGCCCAAAAAAAAAAAAATTCCGATTTTTTCGCCGTAGAGACGCGTCTTGGTACGCGAACCGGGCAGCTAACCGGGCAGCTTACCGGGAAGCTAACCGGCAGTGTAACGGGAGTCTGAGGAGAAGCTGATTGGCTGTTATCATTGTAAACAGACTGTTCCATCACCAAGATAGAGCGAGAACGCACTTCCCGAATGCAGCCTGCTTGATTTTAGATCTTGAAAAGGCATTTGATACTCTGCTTTGGGATACTTGATGTGATGTAATACGAAATCTCAATCAAAACATTTAAATACAAAAAAAACCTGGATAAACTGCAGCTTCCCCATTAAAACTGTGTGATCTTCGGCAAATATTTTATTTCACCATAACTCGTTTCTCTTCATATTTGTGCATGAAAGCACATTCAAATACATAAATCAGAAAATCAACTATACCAAAACCTATTGTGTTTGATTTTATAGACTAATGTTGCTTATAACATATGGCCCACATACAGGGTCCACAGAACAACGTTCTTGCCTGTTTTGCACTATCAGCACTGTCACCAGAGTGAGGTCAGGGGCAGGAATGACTCTAAGCTCATGCTTAAAAGTACTTCTCAGTGCAGTGCCATTTTGTGACATATTCATTTCAAAGCTTCCATGTGTTAAAGAAATACAGTTTTTTTTTAAATTTAGAAGTGACTGTATCAAATTGTGTGTTTTTTGTATGTATTACTTAACAAAAATTTTCAAGGTTTGACATCTGCATTGCCTAAAGTGCCAAGCCAGAGCATAAACTCGCCGCTGGGGCTCTCCCAGTTAATTTGTTGGCTCTCCGACCTCTACACCCAAAACTCACCACCCAAATTCAGTTTTGAAGATAGCTAAAAAACATTATAGCATTCCGACCTTGAGATGGAGGAAGCACTTAACAGGTGCCTTCTCCATGGCCTCTTCTGTCTTGATTGGGTGGGCCAAAGGGCATGTTTGGGTGGGCCCGGCCCACCCGGCCCCCCTGCTAGAACGGGGCCTGAGTACTATATATATATATATATATATATATATATATATATATATATATATTACCTACTGGCGATAGCCAGTAGGTATATATAGTTAGGATTTTTTCTCTATGGAACTTTTGAAAATTCTATGCCTAATAACTTTGGCGTTTGTGGACGGAATTGGCTGAAATTTTCAGGAAAATGGCACATTTTGTTTCTGAGCAGCTCCTGGAAATTTGGGGGGGTTCGTCAAGGGGGGGCCGAGAAAAAAGGGGGGTCCCAAAACGCGTTTTTCCCATGTTAATTTCCATAGGGCGGTTGGACTCACTTTTAGCCCGAACGGCTGAATGGATTTCCACGAAACTTGGCAAAATTGTAGGGACTGTTAGCCCGATGTGCCTTTGCTAGGTCTCAATATATGTGCTTCAGTGAATTTTGAGAAATTAACGTTTAAAACAAGATATATATCTGTAACAGCGCTCCGGGCAGCGCTCCGGTTCGCGTACTTTTCGCGTATCGGAACTTTGCGAAGCGAAGCTGATTGGCTCTCCGGTGTCTGTCAACATTCTAAACAGTCCGGTGCGGCCGCCATCTTGTCTCTCGGTAGGATCGAGAGACAAGAGGAGGCCAAAACAAAGGGGGAAATGAAGGAAAGGGGGCAAGGTAGACCCCTTCTGACCCCCTAGGATTGATGAGGGGATATTATAGAGCCACGCTTGGCCCAAAAAAAAAAAAAAATCCCGATTTTTTCGCCGTAGAGACGCGTCTTGGTACGCGAACCGGGCAGCTAACCGGGCAGCTAACCGGGAAGCTAACCGGCAGTGTAACGGGAGTCTGACGAGTAGCTGATTGGCTGTCAACATTGTAAACAGTCCGGAGCGGCCGCCATCTTGTCTCTCGGTAGGATCGAGAGACAAGAGGAGGCCAAAACAAAGGGGGAAATGAAGGAAAGAGGGCAAGGTAGACCCCTTCTGACCCCCTAGGATTGATGAGGGGATATTATAGAGCCACGCTGGGCCCAAAAAAAAAAAAAAAAATTCCGATTTTTTCGCCGTAGAGACGCGTCTTGGTACGCAAACCGGGCAGCTAACCGGGCAGCTAACCGGGAAGCTAACCGGCAGTGTAACGGGAGTCTGAGGAGAAGCTGATTGGCTGTTATCATTGTAAACAGTCTGGAGCGGCCGCCATCTTGTCTCTCTGTGGGATCGAGAGACAAGAGGTGGAAAAAAAAAAGGTGTAAATGAATGAAAGGGGTAAGGCAAACCCCTCCTGAACCCCTAGGATTGATGAGGGGGCTATTAAAGTTCCCTGGGGGGTGAAAAAAAAATTGCGATTTTTCGCGGTAAAGGTGCTTCCTGGTACGTTAACCGGGCAGCTAACCGGCAGCGTAACGGGAGTCCGACATATTGTGTTTTTTGAACGTTTGTGATATGTGCACGTGTGGATTTTGTCTAATTAAGGTTAAAAAAATATATATATATCTTTAAGAGTGTTCTAGCGCGCTTACGTTTTGGGTTTGGTTTGCGCTGCAGAGACGATACGTCACGGTTATGCGATGCATCATTAGGCGTCTCACGGGCTACGTGATACGTCACTTAATAAAGAATATATTTTACAGCTTATAGATATTAGCTTTTAAAAAACCAATGAAATTCACAGAAAAAACCATAGGTTATAGACCATATATAGTTAGGAATTTGCATTTACAAAACCTTGAAAATTCACTGAAAAAACCATAGGTTATAGACCATATATAGTTAGGGATTAGCATTTAAAAAACCTTATTTTATTTGCACAAAACCATTGAAATTCCATATATAGTTAGTTGCACTAACTATATATCGCGGACCCGCAATCCACTGCTAATGATGTCACATATTACATCATTCATGACATGGTCAGTGACATCACTGATGACATCACTGATGACATCTCAAATGACATCACTGATGACATCACTGATGACATCTCAAATGACATCACTGATGACATCACTGACATCTCATTTGACATTACTGATTACATCACTGATGATATCATTTATGTGATAATACATCTTCAGACTCTAATATAACCTTAGATACACTCAGTGTAAACAGGCACTCACAGACTGTCACACATCCATGGAGTTACCCACACACCTAGTCAGTCATGCAAAGAATCAATCACACCTCCATTTCCTCAACTATACAGTTATACACACCTTACTTATTCAAACATATACTAACACATATTTACTCTCTTATACAATCCTTGATACAAGTTCACAATGATTCATACAGCCACTCTCACATTCACTGGCTCTTATGTTCAGTTATTTATATATGTCAACTCTCACATGGAGTGTGTTTTACATATGTACTTACTTTGACATGTAGAACTGAGATATCCATTCACTCACCAATATACTCATGCACACAGTCAACTGTCCATACAGCTGTTTCTACATGCACTTTTGAACCCATACACCTAGGGAATCAACTGCTCACACATCTATGCACAGAGTTATACACCTCCCAGCCACCCACACACATACTCAGTCTCCCATACAAATACTTGGGCAACCATTCAATAACCCATATAGTTACTGATATAGCTACTGATTTAAACATGCAGCAGTTTACAGAAGAACATAAATAATGATTGCCAAATTAAGACACTTTAATCACTAACCCATGCACTCAGTGAGACACATTTAATCATTCTCTCATACAGTCAGTCATGCACCTACTAAATACTTCATCCAGACACTTATACATCCACTCATTCTTCAATATGTAAGACATATTTTAACTTTACAGAAACATACAGTCACTGGGTGTTGTCATCAGTGATGTCATCAGTGATGTCATTTGAGATGTCATCAGTGATGTCATCAGTGATGTCACTGACCATGTCATGAATGATGTAATATGTGACATCATTTGCAGTGGATTGCGGGTCCGCGATATATAGTTAGTGCAACTAACTATATATGGAATTTCAATGGTTTTGTGCAAATAAAATAAGGTTTTTTAAATGCTAATCCCTAACTATATATGGTCTATAACCTATGGTTTTTTCAGTGAATATATATATATATATATATATATATATATATATATATATATATATATATATATATATATATATATATATATATATATATATATATATATATATATATATATATATATATATATATATATATATATATATATATATATAGGAATCCACAATCCTGCAGTGCAGGCAACCAGACAGCGGCTCCAACACGAACACAGGTACAGACCACAACAAGGGTTTCGTAGTTAAAGTGAAGTGCCTTATTCCATTGATGGGAACGGCAACATGACGCGTTTCGTCCGGGGAGCCCGGACTTGATCACATGACAGTCCCAGAGATACATGTGGTTATATACTAACGGTCACTTCCCTTGACTCCTCCCATTGTTAAACAAGGACAAAGTAAAAATACTATTACATCAAGATCGGCTGCCTAAGTTAAAAATCTTTTTAAAAAAGCTTTTTCAACACCCCTGTTCTCTATTTCTGTACCCCTCTTTCCTCTTTCCGCACCTCTGCTGCCTGTTTCTACACCTCTGCTGCCTCTTTCTGAACATCTGAACTTCTCTCTGACAGAGAACTTCTCTCTGGTTTTGTATCAGTGAAATGTCCAACTAACTATAATGTCCCTGAAACCTGTGTTTTTTTTCAGTGAATATATATGTGTATATATATATATATATATATATATATATATATATATATATATATATATATATATATATATATATATATATATATATATATATATATATATATATCATCTGTTTATTTCTGATTCATGATTGATAAAACATGATGCAACATATAAAACATACTATCTTTAGAAACTGTAAAATTTCACATATGGGGAATCCATAACAGAGTACAGAAAAGATTAGCGATTAGGACTGTCTGTGAGTAAGGGCGGATGCCCGAAACGCGCCAGATTTTGGAAACTCTTACCTAAATAAACTTCATGCCAAAAGGAAACATTGGACTTGCGTGGTTTTCTCTGTCGTGGTAATCGGCGTGTTGAGAGACTGCAGCTGTTGGAGATATATATATATATATATATATATATATATATATATATATATATATATATATATATATATATATATATATATATATTCACTGAAAAAAACATGGGTTATAGACCATATATAGTTAGGAATTAGCATTTACAAAACCTTATTTTACTCACACAAAACCATTGAAATGTCATATATAGTTAGTTGCACTAACTATATATCGCGCACCCGCAATCCACTACTGATCATGTCACATATTACATCATTCATGACATGATCAGTGACATCACTGATGACATCACTGATGGCATCACTGATGACATCTCAAATAACATCACTGATGACATCACTGATGACAACATCCAGTGACTGTGTGTTTCTGTAAAGTCAAAATATGTCTTACATATTGAAGAATGAGTGGATGTATAAGTGTCTGGATGAAGGATTTAGTAGGTGCATGACTGACTGTATGAGTGAGTGATTAAATGTGTCTCACTGAGTGCATGGGTTAGTGACTAAACTGTCTTAATTTGTGCATCATTATGTCTGTTGTACTGTAAACTGCTGCATGTGTTGATCAGTAGCTTTATGATTAAGTATATGGGTTATTGATTGGTTGCCCAAGTATTTGTATGGGAGACTGAGTGTGTGTGTGGGTGGCTGGGAGGTGTATGACTCTGTGCATAGATGTGTGAGCAGTTGATTCAATAGATGTATGGGTTCAAAAGTGCATGTGGAAACAGCTGTATGGGCGGTTGACTGTGTGCATGAGTGTATTGGTGAGTGAATGGATATCTCAGTGCTACATGTCAAAGTAAGTACATATGTAAAACACAGTACATGTGAGAGTTGACATATATAAATAACTGTGCATAAGAGCCAGTGAATTTGTGAGTGGCTGTATGGATCATTGTGAACTTGTATCAGGGATTGTATAAGAGAGTAAATATGTGTTAGTATATGTTTGAATAAGTAAGGTGTGTATAACTGTATAGTTGAGGAAATGGAAGTGTGATTGATTCTTTGCATGACTGACTAGGTGTGTGAGTAACTCCATGGATGAGTGACAGTCTGTGAGTGTCTATTTACTCTGAGTGTATCTAAGATTATATTAGAGTCTGAAGAGGTTCACCGTATTATCACATTAATGATGTCATCAGTGATGTGATCAGTAATGTCAAATGAGATGTCATCAGTGATGTCATTTGAGATGTCATCAGTGATGTCATCAGTGATGTCATCAGTGATGTCACTGATCATGTCATGAATGATGTAATATGTGACATGATCAGCAGTGGATTGCGGGTGCGCGATATATAGTTAGTGCAACTAACTATGTATGAAATTTCAAAGGTTTTGTGTGAGTAAAAGAAGGTTTTGTAAATGCTAATTCCTAACTATATATGGTCTATAACCCATGGTTTTTTCAGTGAATTTTCAAGGTTTTGTAAATGCTAATTCCTAACTATATATGGTCTATAACCTATGTTTTTTTCAGTGAATTTCAATGGTTTTTTAATAGCAAATATCAAAAGCTGTAAAATGTCAAGTACGTGGTAGGTAAAAACATTTTTGTGTTTATGCACGCTGATGTGCTTTGAACGCTGCCCCCCCTCTTTTCTTTTAGGAGTATTCTCTCTTTGCAGATAGTGAAGGGTAGGTAACACAGGCCTTTGCCGCCGTTGTAATCCGTTGTGCCTGCTTCCCTCTCCATTTGATTGATTGTTATCCTAGCATTTATTGTTTTGGAATTGGTTCTCTTTGGTTCATTCTCTATTTACAAACAAGCACAGAGTCGCAATACTCTGTTTAGTCTGTGCAGATAGTGAAAAATCGTTAAAAAAAAAAAGGAATCAAGCAAAATCAGTAGGCCACTAATGGGATCTCTTTTTGACCTCGCTGAAATAGAAACATTATGAACAACCCCTCATGAGAAATACGAAACTAGTGAGAGGAACTGAGCTCGACACCATGATGGCTGCAAGACAGCTCGGCTCCGCCGCCCACCCCACCCAAAATAACGACAAACCCTATGCAAATATTATAAATATATCCAACACACCAGCAAAGTAACAGGGTAAAACGTTTTATTAAATAACTATTTACATGGCAGCCTGCTGCAACATCGATCCAAACAAGCCTTTGTATTTGGGACTCAAAATCAACAAGTAACAGGGTGAAACGTTTTATTAAATATCTATTTACATGGCTGCCTGCTGCAACATCGATCCAAATACGCCTTTGTATTTGGAGCTCAAAATCAACCATCAATAGTAAGATTTTCATAGGTGAGTGTAGGTTCATGGTTTTCCATCCACAGACTAAAAGCCTGGAGTGGGAGTGAAAGAACAATAACTAGGTAAGAAGGAAGGCAGAGGTTGTGGTAAGGACTCTGGATATAGTATGTTGCTTGGTCCCTGAGATGCTTCGATGTCACTGCCTTGCACAAATGGCATAAGTCCTGGATGTTGGGTGCCATAGTTGAAGGTTCCGAGCAGCGCTTGTAACACTGTCTGAAGCTTATTTGCACCTGCTGCAGCTTCACTATTCTCAAAGTAAGTGGGGGCTGTTTGTGGACCTGACTGCATTGGAAAACAATGTGATGCGGTGCCTCCCTGAACCGCTTGACGGAGGCTCCCGAGATAATTGCGCCTGCTCCACACCTTGTCCCACAATCCGTTTGACCTGAAGACACGTCCTGCGGTGCCCTGGTCCGACCATCACATATACCTGCGCCAGGAGACAGCGTGGGGTGCACTAGAAGGGAGAGGCGGCGCGAACGAGCCTCCCCCACCTCCCCAGGTGGAGGTTTCTCAGCTACACCCCAGCGCTTCACTCGACCAGCTGACTTGCGCCCGCTCTTGCGACACAGTGCCTCGCTCGGCCAGCTGAATTGCGCCTGCTCTTGCTATTACAACGTCTCACCCGCCATCCAACGGAATTGCACCCAATCTTGTGGTACAGCGACAGGCGGCTGCTACGGAGCTCACGAAATGGCGGTCGGCTCCACAGACTTGGGCCTGGCCTGCAAAGATGGCTCTGGGCAACCGTGGAACTCGGACGCTTGACTGCTAGGGCATGAGCCCCATTCCCAAAAGAGTCCCCTCAGCCTTGAAGATTCTACAACAGTCACTGGGACCCCCGACTCCCGCAGACTTCCGGTGGGGAGCGACTGCCATGATTGCTCGCGTAATGGCCACGACGTAGCCACGAGATGGTGGTGCTCTCATGCTGACGCCAGCTTCAGTCTGAAACATCCAGAAACACTGTAGACTACCAATTCGATCACTTCCGGTGGAGCCCCAACATGACCCGGTAGAGAAGAACTTGCCCTCCCCTCTTTGACTGATGGTTCTTGTTGCCTGTCCCTTCTGTTGTCATTTAACAGAACTTTTTTGACTACTGAAAGGGGTTGTGTTCCAACCGCTGGTTGGTGGAGACAGTTTGACTATATTCTGGACCTGCGTTGTCGCGTAATGCGTCATATGACACGCCGCGTTAGAGCACCCGGAAGTGCTCCGGTGCGCGAGGCGCAGCTTCCCAGAAGCGATCCAGAGCGCGGCACGCAGCGCGTAACGTAAGCATAACAGGTCATGTGACTTGTTAATAAAACTTTTCATTGGTTCATTTTACTTTTGTTATTCTAATGATGGAAGGCTTGGTCATATGACATGAATATCGGATTCTTATCGATCACTTTATGTTGCAGGAGTAGAAAACACAACAGCCCTTGACCATTTATCTTTACTGCGTTCCTGCGTATTATACCTTTTAACCGTCATGTAATCGGCCTGCTTTATTTCACTTGCCTTTTACTGATTCGAAAACAGTGGCTATTATTCAAAACTTTACCAATCTAGGTACTACTACCATGTTTTGTTTTAAAAACCTTTATTGTGAAAATGTCAGTATACAAATACGGGCCTATAACCACGTGGGCCGGCCACGGAGCAAACTGGAATCGTATATGATGAGGGAACATTTACACTGTAGAAGAACGTAACGGGCGGGCCATTAGGTTGCAAGAACTAAGGTGTCTAACAGTTGCGGAATCGGTGGACGTACATTTTATAATTAAAGTACGACAGGGCCAGTTACAATAAAATTATCTAGATATACATTTGCGGGCAAGTACCATGGGTGACGTTAATTCGAACTTTTAATAGTACAGTAATCAATAACACATCAGAACTTAATATCAATAGGGATGCCCAAATGTTCAATCAGTACTCGTCCCCGCCCGCCATGTGCTTCAAAACTGCATACGTATCTGGTGATATCAAGGTTGGGCAACCAGTACACAACAAGGAGTTACGAGTCCCATTTATACCGGCGCCATTTTGGGCGAGGCCGGGCAGGTCCAGGATATAGTCAAAATGTCTCCACCAACCAGCGGTCGGACCAGAACCCCTTTCGGCAGTCCAAAAAGGTTCCGTTAAATGACAACAGAAGAGATAGGCAACAAGAACAATCAGTCAAAAGAGGGGACGCTTTCGTGAATGGGGCCCATGACCTAGCAGGCAAGCGTCCGAGTTCCAAGGTGTCCCAGGGCCATTTTAGTGGACCAGGCCCAAATCCAAAGAGCCGGCTGCCATTTTGAGAGTCCTGTTGCAGCCGGCTATCGCTGCACCGCAAGAGTAGGCGCAATTCAGCTGGATGGTGGGCGAGACGCTGTAGCCGCAAGAGCGGGCGCAACTCAGCTGGATGGCGGGTGAGGCACTGTACCGCAAGAGCGGGCGGAACTCAGCTGGATGGCGGGTGAGGCACTGTACCGCAAGAGCGGGCGGAACTCAGCTGGATGGGGGGTGAGGCACTGTGCAGCAAGTGCGGGCGCAACTCAGATGGAAGGCGAGTGAAACGCTAAGAGGCGCCCCACTGCAGATGAGGTGCCTCCACCTGGGGAGGCGGGAGAGGCCCGTTCGCGCCGCCCCCCCCGGGCACCCCACGCCGTCTTTCGGCGCAGCATTGTAGGATGGCCACACCAGTGAAACTTGCTGGACACCACCTCGGTGCCATCCGGATCTCGGCGCGTTGTGCTACCTTCGGCCTACTGTAGCAGCAAGTGCGGGCGCAACTCTGCTGGACGGCGAGTGAAACGGTAAGAGGCGCCGCACTGCAGATGAGGTGCCTCCACCTGGGGAGGCGGGAGAGGCCAGTTCGCACCGCCTTTCCCCCCCCCCCGGGCACCCCACGCCGTCTTTCGGCGCAGCATTGTAGGATGGCCACACCAGTGCGGCAACTTGCTGGACACCACCTCGGTGCCATCCAGATCTCGGCGCGTTGTGCTGCTTTCGGCCTATTCGCACATCGGTCCGCTACTGACGCCGCCTCACAGGCCAACAGATTTTGTAGGCTTTTTATAGCCCAAAGCCGCATAACAGGTCATGTGACTTGTTTATAAAACTTTTCATTGGTTCATTTTACTTTTGGTTTCCTAATGATGAAATGCTTCATCATATGACCTAAAAATAACACTTTTCATTGGATTGAAACATTTTTTTTTTCCCAAATGATGAAAGCCCCACCTTTTTTTTTCTCACTCAGCAATCCAAAAAGGTTCCGTTAGATGACAACAGAGGGGACAGGCAACAGGAACCATCAGTCAAAAGAGGGGAGGGCAAGTTCTTCCCTACCGGGTCACGTTGGGACTCCACCGGAAGTCATCGAATTGATAGTCTACAGTGTTTCTGGATGTTTCAGACTGAAGCTGGCGTCAGCATGAGAGCACCACCATCTCGCAGCTCCGTCGTGGCCATTCCGCAAGCAATCATGGCAGCCGCTCCCCACCGGAAGCCTGCGGGAGTCGGGGGCCCGATGACTTTTGTAGAATCTTCAAGGCTGAGGGGACGCTTTTGAGAATGGGGCCCAAGCACTAGCAGGCAAATGTCCGAGTTCAAATGTGTCCCAGGGCCATTTTAGTGGACCAGGCCCAAATCCGAAGACCCGGCCGCTATTTTAAGAGTCCTGTGGCAGCCGCCTATCGCTACACCGCAAGAGTGGGCGCAATTCAACTGGATGGTGGGCGAGACGCTGTAGCCGCAAGAACGGGCGCAATTCAACTGGATGGTGGGCGAGACGCTGTAGCCGCAAGAGCGGGCGCAACTCAGCTGAATGGCGGATGAGGCACAGTGCAGCAAAAGCGGGCGGTAAACAGCTGAATGGTGACTGAAACGCTAAACGCTAAAGGGGCGCCCCACTGCAGCAGAGGAGCCTCCACCTGGGGAGGCGGGGGAGGCCTGTTCGCGCCGCCTCCCTCCCCCCCGGGGCGCCCCACGCCCGTTTTCGGCACAGCATTGTAGGATGCCAAGACCAGTGCGGCAACTTACTGGACATCACCTGGGTGCCGTGTGGATCTCGGCGCGTTGTGCTGCCTTCGGCCTATTCGCACAACGGACCGCTACTGACGCCACCTCACAGGCAGACGGATTTTGCCGACTAAAAGACAGACCAATGCAGCCCATTGTTGCTTTGTTTAAAAAAAATTTTTTACGTGTTTACTTTGTTGGAGCGTTGTATAAATTTATAAGTTATTAAAGTGTTATAATCCTACTACTTTGTTGGAGTGCTATATATTTTTAATGTGACACATAATTGTGAAGACTTTGATGTACAAAAAGGCATCCCTGGAATCTTCCGCTTCAGGCTCGGTCCCACACACCCTCACAGTGAGAATCCCCTCCCCAATCACAATACAGGATCGTTATCAGATAGTAGGAACGCGTGTGGTGTGACGGATCTCATGGGGTGGGGGCCTTGATCTACTGTAACTCCTTTGAAGAGGGGTGGTTCTTTACAGTTGGAGCCATAAACTACATCCGCAGGGCTAGGTGATAGCCTGGGACCGGCCTGGACAATCAGACACAGAGGATGAGGAGTGTCAGAGGGTGCGGTAGTGAATAGGGTGAAAGGGAGGTGTCGGGCGGGCACAGGGTGTGATTCTCAGGGAAGAGCAGCGCAGATGGGGGGAGGTTTATTGCCCATGCATGAGAGAGAGAGCGGGGGTGACCAGTGCATGGGGGAGATGCTTGCGAGGGTGGGGAGCTGCGCTGGGGATCGGCGGCGTGCAGAGAGTGGGTCTGGTCAAGGCATCTAAAATGGCTGCCCTGCACGACTAAAGTGTGGCATTGGAAAAAAGGCAAGATGGCGCAGACAATGTTTAACAATACGGATTAATTTATAACAATTATTTTTAACAATATATTTACTCGCAGTGTCAAAATGGCGGTCAACACTTCCTGATTTCCTTCGAATCGAACGTTAACAGACGTCACCCAGCAAAAAAAAAAAAAACGCTCACGCGCAGCCGCTGGAAGACATGTATCAACATATATGAGCATCCTCAGCCACCCTCAGAAAACATAGGGGGTCAGGATACGTCTCCCGTACCCCCTTATACCCATTTCTCACATTGTTTTTCCTCCATCTTGCAATTTAATTAAAACGAAACACAAAATGGCGAATTCCCGTTTCGCGACCCGGTTCGCTACCCGGTTCGCGAACCGGAAATCGCTTCTACCGCGAAAAATCATTTTTTTTTTATTTGCCCCACGGGACCCTTTAATAACCCCAACATCATTCCTAGGGGATCAAGAAGGGTCTACCTTGCCCCCTTTCATTAAATTCCCCCTTCGTTTTTCTCCTCCTCTTGTCCCTCGATCCTACCGAGAGACAAGATGGCGGCCGCTCCGGACTGTTTAGAATGTTGACAGACACCGGAGAGCCAATCAGCTTCGCTTCGCAAAGTTCCGTTACGCGAAAAGTACGCGAACCGGAGCGCTACCCAGGACGCTGTCACAGATATATCTGTTTTTTAAAACGTTAATTTCTCAAAATCCACTGGGGCACATATATTGAGACCCAGGAAAGGCACATCGGGCTAACAGTCCCTACAATTCTGCCAAGTTTCGTGCAAATCAATTCAGCCGTTCGAGCTAAAAGTGAGGCCAAACGCCCTATGGAAAAATGAATGGGAAAAACACGTTTTGGGACCCCCTTTTTTCTCAGCCCCCCCTTGACGAAACCCCCCCAAATTTTCAGGGGCTGCTCAGAAACAAAATGTGCCATTTTCCTGAGAATTGCAGCCGATTCCGTCCACAAACGCCAAAGTTATTAGACATAGAATTTTCAAAAGTCCCATAGAGAAAAAAAAATCCTAACTATATATACCTACTGGCGACCGCCAGTAGGTAATATATATATATATATATATATATATATATATATATATATATATATATATATATATATATATATATATATATATATATATATATATATATATATATATATATATATATATATATATCATATACCAAATGCCCTGAGCAATGAGAAGTCACACGCCATATCCCACCTTCCAGGATAAATGTGCTGCTTGCATCTTGGTTTCCTGGTTCTATTATAATATTTCGCCAACGCGTTTCGGGGCTCCAAGCCCCTTCATCCTGGGCATGAACAGACGGACTCGAAAATCTGCATTCAATTGTTTTTTATTTCACCTCAGCCCCCCTCATTTTATCAGATGTTTGACACTCGGGGTGTTGTGGGGCTTGTAGTTTAGCCATGCAGAGTCGAGTTCGAGTCTTTAAGTTCAAATAAAATCATTTTTAGGCTCTGAGTGAGTTCCAAGGAAACGGTGGTGCAAGCCCATTGTGCACTAGGGACATGGCACTGTACGAGATCGGAACAGTTCCAAGCTTCAGCTCCGACAGCCGATGGAGGGCGTTTCCCTCAGTTGTCGGCGGTGCTCTTCTCCACGGCCGGGCCGCCGTGCGTTAATCATATACCAAATGCCCTGAGCAATGAGAAGTCACACGCCATATCCCACCTTCCAGGATAAATGTGCTGCTTGCATCTTGGTTTCCTGGTTCTATTATAATATTTCGCCAACGCGTTTCGGGGCTCCAAGCCCCTTCATCCTGGGCATGAACACACAGACTCGAAAATCTGCATTCAATTGTTTTTTATTTCACCTCAGCCCCGCCTCATTTTATCAGATGTTTGACACTCGGGGTGTTGTGGGGCTTGTAGTTTAGCCATGCAGAGTCGAGTTCGAGTCTTTAAGTTCAAATAAAATCATTTTTAGGCTCTGAGTGAGTTCCAAGGAAACGGTGGTGCAAGCCCATTGTGCACTAGGGACATGGCACTGTACGAGATCGGAACAGTTCCAAGCTTCAGCTCCGACAGCCGATGGAGGGCGTTTCCCTCAGTTGTCGGCGGTGCTCTTCTCCACGGCCGGGCCGCCGTGCGTTAATCATATACCAAATGCCCTGAGCAATGAGAAGTCACACGCCATATCCCACCTTCCAGGATAAATGTGCTGCTTGCATCTTGGTTTCCTGGTTCTATTATAATATTTCGCCAACGCGTTTCGGGGCTCCAAGCCTCTTCATCCTGGGCATGAACACACGGACTCGAAAATCTGCATTCAATTGTTTTTTATTTCACCTCAGCCCCGCCTCATTTTATCAGATGTTTGACACTCGGGGTGTTGTGGGGCTTGTAGTTTAGCCATGCAGAGTCGAGTTCGAGTCTTTAAGTTCAAATAAAATCATTTTTAGGCTCTGAGTGAGTTCCAAGGAAACGGTGGTGCAAGCCCATTGTGCACTAGGGACATGGCACTGTACGAGATCGGAACAGTTCCAAGCTTCAGCTCCGACAGCCGATGGAGGGCGTTTCCCTCAGTTGTCGGCGGTGCTCTTCTCCACGGCCGGGCCGCCGTGCGTTAATCATATACCAAATGCCCTGAGCAATGAGAAGTCACACGCCATATCCCACCTTCCAGGATAAATGTGCTGCTTGCATCTTGGTTTCCTGGTTCTATTATAATATTTCGCCAACGCGTTTCGGGGCTCCAAGCCCCTTCATCCTGGGCATGAACACACGGACTCGAAAATCTGTATTCAATTGTTTTTTATTTCACCTCAGCCCCGCCTCATTTTATCAGATGTTTGACACTCGGGGTGTTGTGGGGCTTGTAGTTTAGCCATGCAGAGTCGAGTTCGAGTCTTTAAGTTCAAATAAAATCATTTTTAGGCTCTGAGTGAGTTCCAAGGAAACGGTGGTGCAAGCCCATTGTGCACTGGGGACATGGCACTGTACGAGATCGGAACAGTTCCAAGCTTCAGCTCCGACAGCCGATGGAGGGCGTTTCCCTCAGTTGTCGGCGATGCTCTTCTCCACGGCCGGGCTGCCGTGCGTTAATCATATACCAAATGCCCTGAGCAATGAGAAGTCACACGCCATATCCCACCTTCCAGGATAAATGTGCTGCTTGCATCTTGGTTTCCTGGTTCTATTATAATATTTCGCCAACGCGTTTCGGGGCTCCAAGCCCCTTCATCCTGGGCATGAACACACGGACTCGAAAATCTGCATTCAATTATTTTTTATTTCACCTCAGCCCCGCCTCATTTTATCAGATGTTTGACACTCGGGGTGTTGTGGGGCTTGTAGTTTAGCCATGCAGAGTCGAGTTCGAGTCTTTAAGTTCAAATAAAATCATTTTTAGGCTCTGAGTGAGTTCCAAGGAAACGGTGGTGCAAGCCCATTGTGCACTAGGGACATGGCACTGTACGAGATCGGAACAGTTCCAAGCTTCAGCTCCGACAGCCGATGGAGGGCGTTTCCCTCAGTTGTCGGCGGTGCTCTTCTCCACGGCCGGGCCGCCGTGCGTTAATCATATACCAAATGCCCTGAGCAATGAGAAGTCACACGCCATATCCCACCTTCCAGGATAAATGTGCTGCTTGCATCTTGGTTTCCTGGTTCTATTATAATATTTCGCCAACGCGTTTCGGGGCTCCAAGCCCCTTCATCCTGGGCATGAACACACGGACTCGAAAATCTGCATTCAATTGTTTTTTATTTCACCTCAGCCCCGCCTCATTTTATCAGATGTTTGACACTCGGGGTGTTGTGGGGCTTGTAGTTTAGCCATGCAGAGTCGAGTTCGAGTCTTTAAGTTCAAATAAAATCATTTTTAGGCTCTGAGTGAGTTCCAAGGAAACAAGCCCATTGTGCACTAGGGACATGGCACTGTACGAGATCAGAACAGTTCCAAGCTTCAGCTCCGACAGCCGATGGAGGGCGTTTCCCTCAGTTGTCGGCGGTGCTCTTCTCCACGGCCGGGCCGCTGTGCGTTAATCATATACCAAATGCCCTGAGCAATGAGATGTCACACGCCATATCCCACCTTCCACTGTTCCGATCTTGTACAGTGCCATGTCCCTAGTGCACAATGGGCTTGCACCACCGTTTCCTTGGAACTCACTCAGAGCCTAAAAATGATTTTATTTGAACTTAAAGACTCGAACTCGACTCTGCATGGCTAAACTACAAGCCCCACAACACCCCGAGTGTCAAACATCTGATAAAATGAGGCGGGGCTGAGGTGAAATAAAAAACAATTGAATGCAGATTTTCGAGTCCGTGTGTTCATGCCCAGGATGAAGGGGCTTGGAGCCCCGAAACGCGTTGGCGAAATATTATAATAGAACCAGGAAACCAAGATGCAAGCAGCACATTTATCCTGGAAGGTGGGATATGGCGTGTGACTTCTCATTGCTCAGGGCAATTGGTATATGATTAACGCACGGCGGCCCGGCCGTGGAGAAGAGCACCGCTGACAACTGAGGGAAACGCCCTCCATCGGCTGTCGGAGCTGAAGCTTGGAACTGTTCCGATCTTGTACAGTGCCATGTCCCTAGTGCACAATGGGCTTGCACCACCGTTTCCTTGGAACTCACTCAGAGCCTAAAAATGATTTTATTTGAACTTAAAGACTCGAACTCGACTCTGCACGGCTAAACTACAAGCCCCACAACACCCCGAGTGTCAAACATCTGATAAAATGAGGCGGGGCTGAGGTGAAATAAAAAACAATTGAATGCAGATTTTCGAGTCCGTGTGTTCATGCCGAGGATGAAGGGGCTTGGAGCCCCGAAACGCGTTGGCGAAATATTATAACAGAACCAGGAAACCAAGATGCAAGCAGCACATTTATCCTGGAAGGTGGGATATGGCGTGTGACTTCTCATTGCTCAGGGCAATTGGTATATGATTAACGCACGGCGGCCCGGCCGTGGAGAAGAGCACCGCCGACAACTGAGGGAAACGCCCTCCATCGGCTGTCGGAGCTGAAGCTTGGAACTGTTCCGATCTTGTACAGTGCCATGTCCCTAGTGCACAATGGGCTTGCACCACCGTTTCCTTGGAACTCACTCAGAGCCTAAAAATGATTTTATTTGAACTTAAAGACTCGAACTCGACTCTGCATGGCTAAACTACAAGCCCCACAACACCCCGAGTGTCAAACATCTGATAAAATGAGGCGGGGCTGAGGTGAAATAAAAAACAATTGAATGCAGATTTTCGAGTCCGTGTGTTCATGCCCAGGATGAAGGGGCTTGGAGCCCCGAAACGCGTTGGCGAAATATTATAATAGAACCAGGAAACCAAGATGCAAGCAGCACATTTATCCTGGAAGGTGGGATATGGCGTGTGACTTCTCATTGCTCAGGGCAATTGGTATATGATATATATATATATATATATATATATATATATATATATATATATATATATATATATATATATATATATATATATATATATATAGGAATCCACAATCCTGCAGTGCAGGCAACCAGACAGCGGTTCCAACATGATCACAGGTACCGACCACAGGATAGTGACTGACCTGCATCGCAAGGCTACAGCTGGAAATACGGTGTTGCACGCCACCAGCCACCACCCACCACCCGGCGCACTTGATTCGAAGCATTCCCTACGGGGAGATGCTGAGGATCAGGAGGATCTGTAGCACAAAGGAGAGTTGTGAACAGGCACAAAAAGCAAGCGGGAGTAGATTTATTGAAAGAGGCTACTCACGAGAAATGGTGGAGGGTGCCATGAGACGTGCCAACTTAACATCAGGGCACAGTCCAATAACAGATGTTGGGCCCACACGGACCGCAGGGAAGGAGTCAGGTCAGCCTAGACTAATAACAGCATACAGCAGACAGCACAAAGAAATATTCAACATCATTCGCAGAAATTGGCAAGTGGTCAAGGGAGACCCGGTCATTGGAGGGACCCTTGCCGAGAGACCAGCTATTACCTACATTAGAGCGAGGTCTATGAGCGATATGATAGTAAAGAGTAGCCCGGAGATAGCGGATGACAACTGGCTAGGTAAGAGTAAGGGCTTCCTAAAGTGTGCAGTCTGCAAGGCATGCAGGATAGGAAAGAACAGGACCACCTATATGACAGCTTTCAATAAAGAGGTGGTCTCGATCAAAAAGAAAATTACCTGCAAATCTGACTTCGTGGTCTATGTGTTGGAATGTGCTTGTGGCCTGCGCTACGTGGGCAGCACCAAGCTGCAGGTGCACAAGCGCATTCTTCAGCACCTTAGGGCAGTGACCAACAAGGACGAGGCATACCCTGTCGCCAGACATGTAAATATGTGCCATGGGGGGGACATAGGATGCTTGCAGTATTATGCGATTGACATGGTCCCGCCACTTCGTAGGGGTGGCGATAGGGAGGCCTGATTGAGAGTTTTGGAAACACGATATATTCTGGAACTCAATTCCAAGGCCCCCAATGGTCTAAATCAAACGGAAGACTTACACTCTTGTCTTTATTAGGGATCTAATATTTAGACCAGTTGGACCAAAATTTGTCAGTAACTGCAGAGTAATTGAGGGGCGATATGTATCATAGTCAAACATGTAAATAGTCTGCCTTCTGTTTTTAACTTCAATTTATGGTGAAGGGAGCGAAAACAATTTTTATCACTTGGTTAGAGAGTCATTATTATTATGTATCACATTTATGTTTGCGATATTCTTTTTAAAGTGCACCAGCTTTTGCACCCTTGATACAGCAGTGTGGAAGCAGTGGTTATGTGTAGCGGTTAAATGCCCACTTGGGCATAATTTTGAAATTTGGAAAATTTGACACCAAACCATTTGTTCCCAGTCAGCCAGTGATGTTGTCCCGTTTTGCGAATTTTGCACAATATACAGCGGATTTGCACGAGAAAAATATATAAAATTAATAATATATTTTTGTACATGATTTTAATGTGATGTATTTAAAATTGTTGGTTATAGATTTTAATCAATATTTTTATTGGGAATGAATCACGATGCATTATGTGGAACATCAAATTGAACAGATGAGCCAAGAGGGACATTCTCTTTTAAATCTGTTTTGTTTGCTATTACATTTTTTTCAATATGGTGAATTATGGAATTTGTTGCCGGACCATTTAAGTGTGGTTTAGGTGTTAAATGCACAATAATACTGTAAAACGTTAGCGCTACTGAACCAGGCTGAAGTATGTTTTTTATTTCCACAGGCTGTGGGGTCAGCTGACTGTGTATTAGCACTTTAAAGATGATGGGTGTGTAACCGACCATGTCATGTGATCAAGGGGCTGAGGTCCCGAAACGCGTCATGGCGGCGTGTTCCGTGCACTAAGGATGAAATAAATCAACTTGCAAAATATCCACTTGGGTCCGGTTTTCGTTATTTCCTTTTGAGTCTGACTTGGGGGATTTGGCGAAGTTCGTGGCACATATATATATATATATATATATATATATATATATATATATATATATATATATATATATATATATATATATATATATATATATATATATATATATAGATATATATATATATCTATATATATATATATATCTATATATATATACATATATAAATATATATAGGAATCCACAATCCTGCAGTGCAGGCAACCAGACAGCGGTTCCAACACGATCACAGGTACCGACCACAACAAGGGTTTCGTAGTTAAAGTGAAGTGCCTTATTCCATCGATGGGAACGGCAACATGACGCGTTTCGTCCGGGGAGCCCGGACTTGATCACATGACAGTCCCAGAGATACATGTGGTTATATACTGACGGTCACTGCCCTTGACTCCTCCCATTGTTAAACAAGGACAAAGTAAAAATACTATTACATCAAGATCGGCTGCCTAAGTTATAAATCTTTTTAAAAAAGCTTTTATCCCACATTGTGTGTTCATAACATCATTGTTTTTAAGAGAATTCATAGCATAGGAAAATGTATAAAACCATGATAATTCATTAATTGTCTCCATATATACAATGATTAAATCAATGAACATAAAAGAAATACTGTGCAAGTGCTCAATGTCACAGCCGGCAAATACAATAGTAGAAAAATATTAATTAATACTTTTTGTCCAAGGAGGTCAAACGGGACACAATCCAGTCAAAAGCTAAAAACCATATAATATAATGAAACGTGCAAAAACGAGTGCAACAATTTTAGCCCATAAAATGGACAAATTATCAACAGCTAGACAATTTCATTAGTGAGAAGTGCAAAGTGCAATAAAGTGCAAAAAAAGGCTAATATGTCAACTTCAGCAGAAAGTGCATGTAATTTAAGAACATGTGCATAATTTCACAAATTTTAAAAAGAATATATAATGGAAAAGAAATTTAGATTACATCTAATATGTTGATCAGGAAAAGGTAACATTGCATAAGGAATATCCAGCATGATTTCATAAAGTCTATACAACTCACTAAAAAATCCATAGACGAGCCCAATAATTTAGCAATAAATCATCCTCAGCACAATATAAAAAATAGGTAAAACCATAGATATAGGTAAAACCATTAAGATACTGTGCAAATAATGAAACAAACTAAAATATTTACAAAAAATTATGAAGATCTTCTCCCATATTCAGGCCATTAGGAATCTTTAGTGTTGAGGAGGACTATGTATTGACTTTCCAATTGTCTTAATTTCTTCTCTCTATCACCCCCTCTCTTGGACAGAGGAACAGCGTCAATTACAAAATACTGTAAATCATTCAAATTGTTATTATAAACTAAAATGACGCGCCACCGGGTAATTAGGGTCAGAATTTACTATTGCCCGAAGATGCTGTAAAATACGGTTATACACTTGTAATTTAGTGCTACCAACATATAGCAGCTCGCAAGTGCATTTTAAAACATAAACCGCATGATCAGTTTTGTAGGTATAAAGACTGTTGATCTTAATAACAGTATTAGTGAGTCCTTCATGATATTCAGTAGTATTGGCTCCAAATTTACAGGCCCTGCATGAACTACATTTACGGAACCCAGTTCTATTAGATAGCCAGTTAGGTTTAATACTGACCTCCGGACTCGTTTTTACCAGAGCATCCCTGCGAAAAGTGGTACCCGGCATGTCCTCCAATAGGGGAGCTAATGTGATGTCCGTTTTTAGGATAGGCCAATTGGATTTTAATATCTGTCTGATCTTCCTTTCTTGATTATCAAAAGTGGTGATTAAACGAATAGCAGTTTTCTCAGTTTTAGCGGGCACCAACTCCAGTGTATCATTAGTGGTAACACCAGAATTGACTGTAGAATCAGTCTGATTAGACATCACTTTTTTAAGGGAACTAGTAAGTACATCTTTGTTGTATCCCCTACGTAAAAATCTTTGAAAGGAACCGTCAAGACATGTTACAAGGTCAATCTCATTATTGCATATAAGCTTAATTCTTAAAAATTCCCCATAAGGAATACTTTTGATAAGATGGCGAGGATGATTACTTTGAGCATGTAAAATAGAATTTCCAGCTGTGGATTTTCTATGCATACTTGTCATGATGTTGTTGTCCATAATGTAAACCTCTACATCCAAAAAGTCTACACTCACATTGTTTATGTTGGCTGTGAATTCCAGATTCAATGAGTTAGTGTTGATATTAATCACAAATTCTTCAGCAGAAGATTTACAACCTTGCCATATTATAAACACGTCGTCTATAAAACGCCACATGTTAACAATGCCAGTCTCAGAGTCCCCCAAACACTCACGGAGCCCGCCAAGAACATGCCTCTCCCACCAGCCCACGTGTAAACACGCGTAACTGGGGGAGAAGAATGCCCCCATCGCCACACCCCGTAATTGCTGGTAGACTTCATTGTTAAACAAAGAGAAATTGTTTTTGAGACATAAATCAATCATAGTAAACAGCATTTTCAAAATACTTAATGTCCCTTTTAGACAGAAAATATTCAATAGCCGTTAAACCATCACTATGATTAATCGAGGTATAGAGAGAAGTAATATCCATTACCAGAAACAAATAATTTGGTTTCCAAGTGACATCTTTCAACATAGTCAAAATATCACCAGTGTCTCTTAAGTAAGTAGGAAGAGCCTCCATAAATTCATGAAGAAAATAATCCACATATTTAGATAAAGGTTCTAAAAGTCCATTTTGGGCCGAGATAATGAGACGCCCAGGTATAGGTGAAGTACCTTTGTGGATTTTAGGTGATAAGTATAGCGTAGGAGTGATAGGAAAATCCTTCTTCAAAAACTCAAACTCTTTTTTACTCATCAAACCTACTCTTTTCCATTGTGCTAAGTTCATATGCACTAATAGTTTTACTTCATTCAGTACATTAAAGGAGGCTTTTTTGTCTCTCAGCTTCCTTAACATAATATCTCGTGGCCACAAGACAACGTTGCTGCCTTTGTCTACTTTGTTAACAATGATATTACCCTGAGAATTAATCTTCCGGATGAGGATAGGGTACTGTTTATCTCTATAACTTCTATGTTTATCCTTCCTAGCAACAGTCCCATTAAGTTCTTTTAGATCCTCAATCACACGATCATTAAAAATGTCAATAGCATCCCTAGGCATAACTGGGACAAACGTGGACCTAGGACAAAAGGGACTGTTACCAGCACTGCCACTGCTTATTCCCATAGACCTAAAAACTTCCTGAGTGTTGGCTATGGAATCTGTATCATCATTTGCAAGCGAGTGAGCCGTTTTCAGAGCTGTGGTATCTGCTATAGTAAAAGTCTTGCTCACTTGAGATTCTTTCAGAATGGCAGCAGCTAAATCACTCTTTTTATTGAGTGTATGATATTTCAAAAGTTTCAATTTCCGGATAAACTTAAAGGTGTCAATTCTCATTTGTACATATTTAAACCCATTCTTCGGACAGAAAAAAGTCCCAAAGCAAGAAGCTGGGTTTCAGCAGTGTTTAAATCCAATTCCGTCAGGTTAATCACTGTATTCTCAACATCAGTATTTTTTAGGACTTTTAATGCATTATTTTCATTTTTTTCTTTTTCTTATTCATTTATATTTTTTTCTCCAGTTTTGTCTTTATTCTGTTCAGTCTCTGCTGATGTAATAATGTCATGCAAAGTCGTTTTGGAGGGGGAATTTTTATGTTTTACTTCACTTGTTCGTTCCCCCTCCCTCTTCTCTTTTTCGTGAAACCGCCGGCGTTTCCTCCTCTCTTTACGAGATTTGTTTCGCCTCCTCTGCCTTTCACTTGCGGTGTGCCCCTCGACCTCAATGTTTTTCGCCGATCTTCCACCATAAAAACCAATTCTTCAGATGGGGTGAAACTGCTAACAACACTCTGTTGGTCGTTATTTTCATCCTCAGAGCCTACATTGCTGTAAATGGAGCTCTGATCAGTATCTGATTGTGCAGGGGCAGCCGATTGCTGAATCAGTGGAGTTTGAGCCATTGAAGTGGATATAGATGTAGTCAATGCTTGTCTCTTAACTGATTCAAATTTCCTTGAGAACGTACATATTCTCCACTTCTGAACTTCGCTCTGACAGAGAAATTCTCTCTGGTTTTGTATCAGTGAAATGTCCAACTAACTATAATGTCCCTGAAACCTGTGTCCTGTGTTTTTTTTCAGTGAATATATATGTATCTATGTATATATAATAATGAAAACCTGAAATTCACTAGTTCCATCAGTGATTGTGAGGCTGAATTTTTGGATGTTAAAATCCTTATCCGCAATGGCAAGCTTACAACCAAGCTACATCGGAAAAGTACTGCTGGCAACAGTATCTTGCACGCCAGCAGTGCACATCCGCGCCATGTGGTTGATAATATTCCTCTGGGTGAACTCTTAAGAATTAAGTGAATCTGCAGTACAGACTCTGACTTGGAATCCTGCACCAATGAAGCATTGGCTAGGTTCCGTGCTAGGGGTTACCGTGAATCAGTGCTTAGAACAGCAATGGAAAAAGCTAAGAGTAGATCTCGTGCTTCTCTGCTTGAGATTAACAGCACTGCTGATACATCTTGTACTTCGGATGACAGCACCACGAACCCCAGGTTCCTAACGCCATATTGCAGACAGGCCAGGCAAATAAAATCCATTTTGTCTAAAAGATGGCCCGTCCTCACTACGGACCCTGCACTAAAACCACAACTGGCAGAAGCTCCTATTGTCACCTTTAGGAAAGGTCCCTCACTCAGGTCTCACATTTGCCATGAATTTCCTGAACTCAGAAAAAAGCAGGAATGGATGAAAACAAGATCAGGTTTTATACGCTGCACCTCATGCAGGGCTTGTAAATTTGGCAAAAGAACTAGGCAATACTACACGCCGTTCAGTCCAGACCCAATTCAGATCAGGGGTCAATACAACTGTAAAACTGAATTTGACATTTATGTTTTAACTTGCACATGTGCACTCAGGTATGTCGGCAGCACACGACAACCTGTACACGTTAGGATCCTCCAGCATCTACGTGCCATCGTTAACAACGACCCAGCCTATCCTGTAGCTAGGCACTTCAAGGCAATACACAATAACAATCTGGAGTGCCTATCCTATTTTGTTATCTCTGCAATTGAAAAGCCCAGAAGGGGCGGAGATAGGGTCAGGATGCTGAGAAGAATGGAATCTCATTTCATTCTTGAGCTAGACAGTAGATCTCCCAATGGCCTGAATAACACGGAGGATCTACATGTGTTTTTGTAAATCAAGCCTTGCTTTGTCCACTTCGTTCTGTATTACTTTGGGTAGTAGGGTTTGTTTGGCTGCCGCCCTCCCCCATGTGATTAATATTATGTCTCCTTGTTGGGTTTTTGCACGTATCATTTGTACATATGGTTTCACGGTGATTCACTATGGATGTATTTGTATAAATTTTTGGGTACACTTATTATTTGAGGACATAGACAATATGCTTTTTCTGTATTTCCTGATTAATATGCTTTCTCAACAGTCTGATTAATGACAATGATATCCCCTTGATTTTTATACCAAATAGCCCTGGCCTTATAACTATGCTGCTACAGTCGTATGTTTACATATTGCGCTGATTTGCACTTTGATAGATATAGATGCAACATTACAATGTTTACATTTAAGCTTATTTTGCACAAAATCAAAAGTATCACTGCTGATTTTTTATTGCATCTATTACAACATTAACAACTTTTTATACGATGCACTTTGCACTTTATTATGCAATTTTGCACTATCAATACTCAATGCAGGCGAGGCCTTGTATATATATTTTTTATATACAATTTTTTGGTATATGCATTTTAAGCAGCTTAAAAGTTTTTCTTACATTTATAACTTTTACATCATGGGTTTTTAATATTGTCAATTGAAAATATGGATTTAAACCAGTTAATGAACTTTATTTCCGACTGTTGTTATTTCAATATGTTTGGAAAACAGACTATGCCATGCATTGCAAGTAGTTTGTCCTCGCTTTCTATTACCACGAGGTGTATGACGAAAAAAAGAGAGAAAAAAATGCACTTTTTCACTGTTTAGCAGTTAGTATTTAAAACGTAAGCATTTCCAACTCTGATTGTCTGTGAGCAAGGGCGGATGCCCGAAACGCGTCAGATTGCTTGGCTCAGCTTATAAATAAAATCTGTGCTTTAAATAATTACTGGATCCGCGTGATTTCCTGGGTCGCTGTGGTCGGAGCCTGGGAGGTTGCACTTGTTCGATATATATATATATATATTCACTGAAAAAACCATAGGTTTCACACCAGTTATAGTTAGCTGGAAATTTTACTGATATAAAACCATTGAAATTCCCACGTTATAGTTAGTCGGACTCACTATAACTTGCGCGTGCAATGCACTGCTGATGACATCACATATTACATCACTCATGACATGGTCAGTGACATCACTCATGACACCATCCTTGTGACATAGTGACAGACCTCCTTTCACTATAATGTAACCCTTGAGACACATATTCAAAAATAGAAACTGAAATTTTTTAAAAAATGGAGATACCTATATCAGTTACAACAAGCAATTCAGTAATTCCACTATCTATATACACATCCACTCATTCACCAATAGTTCTATATAGTCACTCATACATATACTCACTCATCATATGAAGTGATACACCTATACATCCTGTTACACACCGACATTCATCCAAAAGTTACTCACACACATATTCACACGTGCAAATAAACTATTGGACATCCATTTATTTGAATATAGAGTTATACACACACTTCCACCTTACTTCTATTTAAAATTACACATATTTATTCTCTTAAACAATCACTTATAGAAACACATACTTATTTAAACAGGAACTCTTACAATCTCTTACTCTCACATATACTCACTTATATACATCAATATTCATATATACTAGATTAAAACATATGTAGTTACTGATAAAGACACTAGTGAGACAGTCATTCACTCACTAACAAACACATATAGACACTCATCCACCCATACAGTCCTGTACATATGTTGTCTTCAAAACACATACAAACAAAGAGTCAGTCACTCATGCATCTATGTGCTAAGTAATACCCCCACCAAACCATATAGACACTCATACTGATACTAATAAAAATATCTAATAACCCATATACATACACATGAGTGGATGTGTATTAGATGGTGATATTACTGAATTGGTTGTTGTAACTGGTATGGGTATATCCACTTTTTTGAAAATATTAGTTTCTATTTTTGAATATGTGTTTCATGGGTTACATTACACTGAAAGGAGGTCTGTCACTGTGTCACAAGGATGGTGTCATCAGTGATGTCATGAGTGATGTCACTGACCATGTCATGAGTGATGTAATATGTGATGTCATCAGCAGTGCATTGCACGCGCAAGTTATAGTGAGTCCGACTAACTATAACGTGGGAATTTCAATGGTTTTATATCAGTAAAATTTCCAGCTAACTATAACTGGTGTGAAACCTATGGTTTTTTCAGTGAATTTAATAGGTTTTTTAAATGCTAATTCCTAACTATAACTGGTGTGAAACCTATGGTTTTTTCAGTGAATTTCATAGGTTTTTTAAATGCTAATTCCTAACTATAACTGGTGTGAAACCTATGGTTTTTTCAGTGAATTTCATAGGTTTTTTAAATGCTAATTCCTTTGTATATCGAGTTTCTAACCTTTTTTTTTTTTACAATTTGCTGTTTTTTTTTAAGTATTCATTTTTTCTTATAATTTTTTTCTTTTGCGCTCTGGGTGCGCGCTCCGGGAAGCTTTCAGCTAAGCTCTCCTGTAAGCTTCTCCGAGAGCTCATCTGAAAGCGCACCCAGAGCGCAACTGTCGTTCGTGAAAAAAAAATATGAATGAAAAGTTAATAATAATGCAAAACATTTCGTACCATACAAATAAAATTAGTTTTTTTTAATATGGAAAATGATTATGCATTTCTATAAAAGATTGATGACGTCACTTCGGCGCGCAACGTAAGTGCCCTCGGAAGCGCATACGTGCGCGGCGCATAAACGCACGGAAAAGCGCCTACGATCGCGCCACGTTTGCGCCCCGGAAGCGCCTACGATCGCGCTGCGTAAACGCACCCGGAAGTGCTCCGGAGCGCGCAGCGTAAACGCGTCGGGTCATGTGACCCTCAAATAACACTTTTCATTGGTTGCTAACAGTTTTTTTTTACAATGAATGAAATCCCCACCCATTTCCTTCACTTCTTCTTTCACTTTTGTGACTGAAAGACCTGCCTTTTTTGCTGCTCCATATTCCTGGATTCATCATGGCTGCCAGACCATCCAGCAGTGAAGATGACTTCATTGATGAAGAGCCTCCTACCCCAAAGGTGAAGGAACATTTCATTTGGAAATTTTTTAAGTTTCCAGAAGGCCAGAAGAAGGTGAATGCACCAAAAGTAGAGTGCAGGATCTGCAAACAGGTCCTGTCACGGGGTAACCCCCAAAAAAAATACTCTTTTGGGAACTTTACGATGATCCGACATGTGGAGAGGAGGCACCCCCAGAATTTTGCCCGGGAAAGTGTCAGGGCTCTGGCACAGGAGGTTCCCAGAGATGGGGCCTCTACATCAACAGGAGGAGCAACTTCTTCTGGAAGAGAACAATCTCAGGGGCAGGTAGCAAACATTCAACCTGCATTCAACCATGGGGTCGTCAAATGCAGATACTGCAATCAACTCCTCACCTATGGGGAGCAAAGTGTCCTGCTCATGGTTCGGGCATTGGAGAACCATCACTGCCCTTCCCACCCCTAATTTTTTTCTTTTCTTTTTGCTCCTGTTGAGCAGTTTCTATTCCCTGTTTTTGTTCCTCTTCAGTTAAAAGAAGAAAACCAAAAGTTCTTTTCAGAACTACCTCCAATTCTCATCAAAGAGCTATAATCTTAAAAAATGAAGAGTAAGTGAAATATAGTGCATTGATAATTGAAAGGAGAATGAGTAAGAAAGAACAGAAAGGTATGAGAGGTGAAAGGAAGTGAAGTAGGAGGAATGAAAGAAGGTGAGTGTTAGAAAAGAAAGTTATGACACAGTGAATAAACTGGAGTATTTCTGACATATCTGTAAACACAAAAGTAACGCATTGCAGGAGTGCGTCACAAAAGTGACGCAACTCCAGTAATGTGTCCTTTCACATGGAAAAAGCACCATGTGAAAGGTTTGCTGTGAAGCAGGCGCAAGATTTTGGCGCAACTGCATCCTAAAAGTGACGCACTGCGTCATTATTACCAAGCTTTTTGCAAGGAACACCCCCTCTGCATGCATTATACCTGACACTATTTTTTAAAAAGTGACGCATCTAGGTACATGGGTCACTTTTTAAAACTCTGCGCCATATTGTATCTGCATCAGGTATATTGTATGCAGAGGGGCAATCCCGCGCAAAAAGCTTGGTAATAACAACGTACTGAAATCTATGAGATTTCCCTGCGTCACTTTTAGGATGCTATTGCGTCAAAATTTTGCGCCGGCCTCGCATCACTTTTATGTTTACACATATGTCAGAAATACTGACGTATCTGTAGCTCCTTGCAACATGATTCGTCATACATTAAATATGACACATCTGGAATGTCATAAGGACTGTGGACAGAAAAGTGACGCATCACACCAGCAGTGTAATAAAATGTGCCTCGTTGCACTATATTTAAAGGATGCAACAGCATCCTAAAAGTGACGCAGTGAAATCTCAAACATTTCACTGCGTCGCTATTACAAAGCTTTTAGTGGGAGAACACCCCCTCTGCATGCATTATACCTCACGCAGATATAATGTGGCGCTTGATTTTAAAAAGTGACCCATCTACCTAGATACCTCACTTTTTAAATATAACGCAACGCGGCACATTTTTTTACACTACTGGTGCAATGCGTCACTTTTCTGTGCGCACTCCTTATGACATTCCAAGTAACGCATTGCTGGAGTGCGTCACAAAAGTGACGCAACTCCAGTAATGTGTCCTTTCAAATGGGGAAAGCAGCATATGAAAGGTCTTGCCTCAGTCTAACACCTGCTGTAAAGCAGGCACAAGATTTTGACGCAACAGCATCCTAAAACTGACGCAGTGAAATCTGAAAGATTTCACTGCGTCGCTATTACAAAGCTTTTTGCGGGAGAACACCCCCTCTGCATGCATTATACCTGACGCTATTTTTAAAAAGTGACGCATCTAGGTACATGGGTCACTTTTTAAAACTCTGCGCCATATTGTATCTGCAACATGATTCGTCATACATTAAATATGACACATCTGGAATGTCATAAGGAGTGCGCACAGAAAAGTGACGCATAACACCAGCAGTGTAATAAAATGTACCTCGTTGCACTATATTTAAAAAGTGACGCATCTAGATAGATGCGTCACTTTTTAAATATTGCATAACAATGCGCATTTTTTTACACCGCTGGTGCGTCACAAAAATTGACGCACAGGAAGCGCAAAACTAACAGCGCAAGGCCTTCATAAATATAATCCTGGATTTTCCCCGTGCTTCGCCGGTGCGCGTACCATGCGCTTCCCCCGCGCAAAACGAAAAAAAATTTTTAATGCCCTGCAGGACCCTATTTTAGTCCCTACATCAAACCTAGGGGGTCAGAGGGGGTCTACTCTTCCCCCTTATGGTCATTTGCCCCTTTTTTTTTCAAACCCCTTGTGTCTCGATTTTACCGAGACACAAGATGGCGGCCGCTCCGGACTGTTTAGAATGTTTACAGACAACTGAGAGCCAATCAGCTTCCTGCGCGCAAGTCGCGTGCCGCGCCTGGAGCGCACTCGGGTGCGCGCACGGGAGAGCGCCTATAGATATATATATTTTTTTGAACCTAAATTACTCAAAATCCACTGGAGCACATATCTTGAGACATAGCAAAGGCACATCGGGCTACCAGTCCCTACAATTTTGCCAAGTTTGGTGGAAATCCATTCAGCCGTTCGGGCTAAAAGTGAAATCGACCGCCCTATGGAAATTAACATGGGGAAAACGCGTTTTGGGACCCCCCTTTTATCTCGGCCCCCGCTTGACGAATCCCCCCCAAACTTTCAGGGAAGGACCGGACCGCCATGAGACCATTTTCCTGAAAATTTCAGGCAGATTCGTCAACCGGCGCCAAAGTTATTCAAAATAGAATGTTGAGATTTAACATTGAAAATTATCCTAACTATAACTACCTACTGGCGACCGCCAGTAGGTAATATATGTATATGTATATATATATACCATCTGTTGATTTCTGATTCATGATTGATAAAACATGATGCAACAATATAAAACATTAAAACATACTATCTTTAGAACCTCTAAAATTTCACATATGGGGAATCCTTAATAGAGTACAGAAAAGATTAGCGATTAGAATGATGAGTGATACTTCAGGGTGCTGTGCAAAATGTAAAATTGCAATGACTTGATGTAGTGATAGTGAAACACAATTTCTTGAAAAATAAAATTCACACGGAGCCAATCGTACTCAAGTGAACAATAAAAACAAATTCTAAGGTAAAGTGCATTGCCACATTATTCTGGAAAGTGAACAAGTCAGCATAAAACACAGCAATACCTTCTGCAGCAAAAGCTGAAAATAACCATAGGATAGTCTAGCTATGTACAGCATATGAACAAGGCAGGTTCCTGAAATAATATGGCCAGTTACAGAAAAGGTACACCATTGCGCCAATTGCTATCAGAAAAGCTGCCAGATGTGCTCACAAGATGTCTTTTTCATACGAGCCATGCAGCATGTAGGAATTTGGCAATGCTAATAGCAATCACACCTCTATTATCAAACCTCAAAATTCTTGGGGCAACATCTTATGCTCTAGATTCAAGCAAATGGCACACCAGTTTGCTCCACTTCTTGCATGGAGATTTTTATGCACTAAAAAAGAAAAGAAGATAGAAGGTTCAAGGTTTTCGACTCCAATTTGCATGTGGGACATAAGGTACTCAAGACAGTGTTATTTCGTCAGTTTGAGCTAAAACTGTGGATAGAGATCGGTCACTACTAGGCAGTTTTAGTAAGTTCTTCTTTTCTATAGAAATAGTGTTTTGTGATTTGCTAATAACTTTAGCCCTGTTTGACGTATCTTCACAGAACTTTCCAAATATAATGTTCATCCACCTCAGCTCCTTTCTGGAAAGGTTTTGGGTGATACGTCAAGTGGGAGCGTAGAAAAAAGGAGTCCAAAAATGCAAAATCCCCATGTATTTTCCATAGACTTCTTCAGACAAGACTGCAGCAAAAACTGATGAATGGAATTACACCAAATTCAGCAGGAAGCTATACCTTGGTCCGCAGATTGTACTTTTAGGTTGAGCCTCGGTAGCGCACATGTGCTGTCTACAAGACCTGCTGTTATCAATAATACAACTCTATTCCCACCTGTTGCTTACCATTGGTTCACTCCTGCATTACTCTTCTTGCTGCCTCCTAGCTTGTTCACGCAGCCTCACTTCCATTTAAGGCTGAGGAGCACTGGTAAAGTAGTTTCCTTACCCTTGCATTCCTTTTCTGTGGTTTGGGAAAACTCTTTTTTTAAGCATTGTTTCCACCTGTGGCTGCATTTTTTTTGCTTTCTCCTTCCACTTTACGTTATGAGCCCTCCTCCTCCCCCCACCCTCTGAGCATCTACCAACATTAACGAAGCATCCGTAAAAGATATGACATGCAAAATGATTTTTAAAAGTTCTTCCAGTTTGCATTTCACCCCTCCGGAGTTGTTCATTTGTCTTTTTTAAAATGAAGAAACGGATTAAGCGTTGTGCAAACTATCACTAAAGAGTATGAGAGCTTTCATAAAAACAATAAATTACCAGACTACATCCTGTTGATTTTATCTTGGATACCGCGTAAATAAACTCTAGCCCCAGCATTTCAACCCAGTCGAGTGGTGTAAGAGGCAACACTAGAATGACACCAAGTGTGCATAGCTGTAATCGAACAGGTTAATAAATCAACTCTTTTGAATACCTCGCACCAGTAAGTACTTAACTACATGATATGAAAGTAGGTAGAGTTCTTGAACAAGCAAGACGCACAAACTACTAAACATTGCATGTGCAATTATTGTAGGTAAAGTTAAACAAAGATACATTTAAAAACTGTATTTTATTCATAACGAGACTTGAAATATTGATTCCTGTTTTTCACCTGAAATACATTTTTATTAAAATGTTTTACGAAATGTGCACTTTAATGTATAACGTACATTGGCTGTGTCACTGCTATCAACACTCAATTGTTGTGCTTTAACTCAAAGATATAGCCGTTTCTCTTGTCACAATCCACCTTCTTCTTTTTCACCTACACCTTAATACCCTAACAACAACAGATCTCATTGCTATCAACATGGGTGGAAGCTATAAATAAAATTATGTTTGCGTGCATTGTGCAGTTTGTGTAGAGATGAGGGATTGCTATGTACACACCAGCCCGGGGACATTAAACATTTTTTATAATGATATATTTTTTGTTTCACACAAAAACACATTCAAATGAAAAAAAATGGAAATACCTCCTTGAAGCAAATATAAGCAAAAAGTTGTGCTATATTAAATAACATAACAGCTAGTCTTAGCATGCCATAAAACACTATTACTAAACACCAAGGCATACTACTCAAGTTCATATACCAGAAACACCCTAATTTGTACAACACAAACAGGAAGACATCGCGTGACATGATTGTTGGATGCAGTGTCCCCTTGTAAAAGATTTACGACCACTGGGACAATGTTGTGTTTAAACAGACACATGATGGCCCCCAGATGTGATAATTATTTGAAGTAAAAGTGGTAATTGAACCTGCCAATGGTGAGACTGAGGCAGCAATACATTGAGTGAATAGATGCATATAACTTTTATATACCCCATTACAAAACCAATGCTGTCTCTAGGAGCTGGGTGAAAGATGAAGTAACAACAAGTCACTGCATCTAGCAAATTGACTCTGAGAGACACTGTCATGTGATATTGTTGCAGCTCTGCGCTCGTATGCAACAATCAAGTCTGTGGTCTTCACCCTGCAGAATCTTTCCATTGGTCTTGTCTATAGCACCAACGTGAAGGGCAACGCTTTTTGCTATACGTTCGCTGCAAGGGACGTTTCTTTATTTTCGTTATTGATAGTTATTGGTGCATTGTGTAGCGTTCTTGTGTTAGATTTCAGGCTCATCAGCGATGATTCACGACCCCAAGGTGAAACTGCCGTAGAAGAGCTCCATTGTTTGCAGTAAAGAAAGACTTTGCCGTCTTGATACAGCAGATGTCCTTGAGGCTTCATTCCGAAAGAAAGACACAATGTGCAAAGCGTCTATTTTGTGAACTGGAAATGTTGTATTGTTTGTAATGCCCAGCATAAGTCAGCAGTCTAGTGCTGAAGCCTGTATTCACACTGAACACCCACCCACCACTGATGTCACAGGTCATGTGACACAGTACCAATAAAAGAGGCCGAGCGCACGTGCTCTGGGCCAGTTGCACCATGCATGCAGTGTGTCTGTGTCTCGCTCCTTATTAGCATGAGGGCCTAGGGCCCCGACCCTACAATGGCGACGAGGGCGGACGCTAGCCACGCGTGCCGCAGCTAAAAGAAATCATCATGGATAAGGGAAGAGGAGAGCTGCCTGCATCGACAGCACACCCCCCTTTGAAGCGTGCCAGCCGCCGAGAGGCCCACGGGGCGTGTGTCGAGCCCCGGGCCTGAAAGGAAAAGAGAAGGTGACCGGGAGCTCACCCCGCACCTCTGCAGCCTGCCGTAGCCCGCCCTGCCGAGGCGGTGCCCCGAGAAGGACGAAGGAGCCATCACGGTGCCCACCCGCGGAAGAACAGGCCCGTCGGCCGAAGGTGAGCCCCAGACTGTGAAGCACCAAAAGCGGAGCCCACCCGCCATAGACTATGAACATTTAATGTGCCCCCTGAAATGCGAGCGGCACTGAACATTGGCCCCGTAATTAAGCAAAGCTCGCGGAGCCCACCCGCGGCCTGCCTGCTGCGACACGGCATCGGCCGCAAATGCCCCCATGATAGAGCAAGGCTCGCGGAGCCCACCCGCGGCCTGCCTGCAGAGTCCCCCGCCGCGTGTGGAAGTGCGGCGGCGGGGTGAGAAACCTCAGCCAAGAGCGCCCGCAGCGTGAGGGGAGCTGCCAGGTGCCGAACAGTTAAGCGGAGCCCACCCGCGATTGCCCTACGGCGAAGCGCGTCATGCCCAACAGGGAAGGAACAGTGATTAACTGCGGAGCGCCCGCAGTGTACGAGGATCTGAAGGGCACTTAGGAGTCAAAGCGGAGCCTACCCGCACTAGGAGAATAATACCTCCTCACCCCCGAGAGACGTGTGGCTGCAGCGGAGGGGCAAAGAGCGAGAAGAGTAGCACCCGGACCACAGCCGGTAAGAGCTGCGCAAGCCCCCTCCTGCCAACCTAAACCAGAGAGAAAGTAAATAAATGAATACAACTCACCGGAGAGGAGAAGCTGTCCAGCGGTGGCCGCATGTCCCGCTCTGTCTCGAACGGGTGAAAGAAGCGATTTCCCCCGCATCGCAGCGTGTCAGGTGAGGCTCGTGTCCCCGTGCAGCCAGGGAGCAAGAGGAGCCAGCATGAAAGGCTGAAGGGCCCCGAGTATGAACACAACTCCGTGTATGCAGAAAGCAGCACTGCCATCTAGTGGCCTGTCAGCAACACTGCAGGAAAAGGAGAAAAGACAGCCTACAGAGAAGCCTACAGTAAGGCGAGTGATCACTGCAGCTTTGCCTTAGCAGCCCCAAGTGTGCCACAGGACAGCAGACTCCCCGCATAGGACACTAGCAGCCAAGCTAAATTCCACGAAAAGAAACAAGCCTACGACAAGACAAGCAAACACAGCCAAGACTACAGGGCGCACACAAGCGATGCCTACAGACTAAGAGAGAACCACCTGCTGGCAGGTGGCTACTCGCAAGAAGAGAGGAACGCGCCACAAAGCACAAGGAAGGTCTGCAGCAAAAGACTACGAAGAGCAGCAACCTGCCCGCCGCCAAGTCCTAAGAAGTCTACAAGGCGTCACACCGCCAAGGAAGAGAAAAGGTAAATGCGCAGCAGCGCGCCAGAAGCCCAAAAGATGCTACACAGCGACACGCCAGTGCCACCAGGACAACATAGCACTGCGCAAGACGGCGCAAGGAGTGAAGGAACTCCGCACCAGGTGACTGCGAAACAACGCCAGGAGAAACTGACCAAGCGCAAGAACACTGGTACACCGGAACGCCACCAAATCATCACACAGCCCGAGGAGATAAAAGGGTGACAACGCCGAGAACGCGCCAGGGACCCCAGAAGCGCGTCAGGAGTGCAGCAACTCAACGCAAGACATTCTAGAGGAAAAGTAACCAGCTCCCTCCAGGCAAGGAAAGGAGAAAGCGAACAAGCTCACCGTACTAACAGAACAAGACCACAGCACAACTGAGAACACAACCATGCATGAAGGGAAATGCACAACAACACTGACTACAGTAGTACCGAGACACTACCCAGATGCAAAAGGCGACAGCGCAGGAGCGCGCCAGAAACGCAAAGAGCACCTCCTCAGAGGACACTCAAAATCACGTAGCAAGTGCTCCCAAAGAAGGTCACAAGGATCGCAACTAGCAACGCACAGAAGAGGTAAGACCAGAAGAAGTTCAACGGAGTGGTGACACGACCCTCCAAGAAGCAACTCCTCAGAAGACACTCAAAAGCACACAGCAAGTGCGCCCAGAAAAGTTCACAAGGATCGCAACCAGCAACAAACAGAAGAAGCAAGACCAGAAGAACGTCAACGGAGCGGTGACGCAACCCTCCAGAAGCATCTACGCCACGCCAGAAGAGAAGACAGCGATGCCTGGTGGCCACAGGCCGTCGCTGCAGCAGAATGGCGAAAGTAAGAACACCCCACACGAACCAACAATCGTTCTAGAACTCAGCACCAGGAAGTGCGAAAGCGCAGGACGCAAATGCGCAACAGTGCGGCCAGCACTAGCCCAACGCAGCAAGTCACAAAGAAGATACGAAGAGCGTACCCAGTTGCGCACCAAAGCAATCAGAGATGAAAAGAAAATGGTTGCGCAGTCAACCCGTAGCATTGAAGGATCCACACAACAGCAACATGACCACTCAGCATGGTCACCAAGCACCACGAAGCCTACCTGCTGGACATCGGCAGAAGGGACCAGCACGAGGTCCAAGAAGCTCTGCACCATGAATCCTACCTGCCGGACATCGGCAGAAGGGACCAGCACGAGGTCCAAGAAGCTCAGCACCGCGAATCCTACCTGCCGGACATCGGCAGAAGGGACCAGCACTAGGTCCAAGAAGCTCAGCACCACGAAGCCTACCTGCCAGACCTCGGCAGAAGGGACCAGCACAAAGGTCCAAGAAGTTCAGCCAAGGCGCGGTCCAGGGACATGGATCAACAAACTTTACCTAAAGTTCAGCCAAGGCGCGGTTCGCGAACATGGACCAAAGAACTTCAACTTCACAAATAATAGATGCGACTGAAAGAAGAGGTGAAGGTCGTGACGCTAACCCTGGGAGTTAAGTGACAAGAAGACAGTGTCCTAGGACTAGGACAGGACCAGGCAGACCTGTGTGGAGTGCGCGCGCTGCATAGGGAAGCATGGCCAGAGAAGATGAAGAAGAGGGGACCAGGGTACGTCGCGGGAAGAAGAGAAGAAGACAATGAGGAAGAAGTAATCAGAGTGGCACGACTGTCAGGTTAAGAAGAAGGAAGAAAGAACAGAGTGGCCACCGCCACTAAGAAAAGAAGAAAGGAGAAGTCGGAATGGCACGCTGCCACTGCAAGAAGAAGCCGCCCTGCGGAAAGAAGCAAGGTGACAGGCACTGGAACACCTGAGTGCAATGGAAGACAAGCCTGGCAAGAGCACCGGCAGCACAGAACAGAGACAACCACCTACGAGCCATCCATCCACATGGCGATCGCAGGAGAGAGCAAGCTAGACTGTTGGCGACATCTACCTCTGGGGTTTGAGCGGAAGATTGGATGGCGAGACTACTCAGGACTCCGGAAGTGGAGGACCTGACCTACCTCACACCAGCCCGTGGCAAACCAGTATCAGAAGCCTCAAGGGACTCTGGTGGCAGCAAGTCCCGCACGGGAGACAGATCTACAGAAGCACGTCTGCAGGACCCAAGAAGATGAAAGCCTCGAGAGCAATGAAGAGAGTTGACAACTCAACCTTCAGGTGGAACTAGGACACGACGGTGAGGCTCGTGGAGCGCCCTGCTCACGGCCCGAAGGCTATGGTAGAGCAACGCGACCAAAAACACCAGTCCAGTGGAAACCTGGCAAAGAGGTCCTCCCGGACATCTTGTGGCAGAAGAAAACCGGCGAGAGGGGCATCCTAGTGAGAGGGATGTTTGCACCTACTCTTTTCACCTGCCAAGAAACACACTGAAGCCTGCCCGAAAACATCACGCAACCAGCATGGAGAAAAGAAGCCGGAAGACAGACAACAACCACGTCATCCATCTCTCTTTAACTATTCGTCACCAAGAGAGCAAAGCAAAATGCAGGGCTGAAAACAACGGACAGACAGCACAGACAAAGAATGAACCCACCGAACAACTGCGAATCGTGCCACCAAGAACTGGTAATCCAAAACGCAAGAACAATACTGCCTGCGGCTTGCAAGCAGCCAAAGAGACTCATTTTGAAAGCGCAAGTCCAATGTTATTTTCTGTGTTTTCTTTCCCCCACAGGTTTTTGGACTTTTTCTGTTTGGGTTAATTTTTAACCAATTTGGGGAGGGATGTAATGCCCAGCATAAGTCACCAGTCTAGTGCTGAAGCCTGTATTCACACTGAACACCCACCCACCACTGATGTCACAGGTCATGTGACACAGTACCAATAAAAGAGGCCGAGCGCACGTGCTCTGGGCCAGTTGCACCATGCATGCAGTGTGTCTGTGTCTCGCTCCTTATTAGCATGAGGGCCTAGGGCCCCGACCCTACATTGTTTATCTATGAATTGCAGAGATTTGCTTGTTGGACACTTACAGTGCCACAAGATTTTGAAGTAACTGAGGAATGGCTAAAATACAGTATACTTGTCCTTCTAGGCAGGGCCGGCTCAAGCACCAGTAGCGCCCTGGGCAGAAAAAGTATGCAGCCCTGGCTACTGCTGAGGAATAAAAACAAGGATTGGTAAATCCAATAGACCTTGGCTGCGTGAGAGCTATTGCCTTTCGAAATTCCTTTTAGCCATGATGTACAGTACCGTGGCTGCGCAGCCTGGCTAAAATTAAAGTGATCAAAAAAGTGATATGATGCAGCTGACGCTGCGTCATAGCGTTTTTTATTTTCGGGTGGAAGAGTGGGATGGGCAAGCAAGGGGAGCAAGGAGGTCGTATGTGCAAGGAATATTCTTCCAGAGAAATTTGGCATAGATCTAAGAAGCACAGACGTTGCTTGGAAATCAATGAGACTCTGAAGATTAGCGGAACCTTTATTTTTTGTCTTATGCAGCACAAAGTCCAAACGAAACAGGTTTTACTCTGCTTTACATACACAATTGTAAAAACTAAGAGGAAGGCTTCAATTAAAAAAAAATCTGAGGAATTTCCTCTTCCTTGACTTTGCATTGGAGGCTTTTATAAATTAGTGCATTTTATTATTAACACATACCCTGTAATTGTGTGGCACATGCTGAGCCCTAAAAGCATCTTAGCACACTTTAACAGGTGCTTATTGTTACCTGTGTACCTTAATTGTACTTATTAAACCAACCTCCAAAAGGATAAAACGTTAAGAGGACCCTGTAGGATTCGAATCTCTGAGAAGAGATAAATACATTTTTTGTAGTGGCTGCATAATTCCACTAACTCACCTAACCTCGAGAAATATGCACAATGCTCCTTCTTTTGATTTGCATTTTTAAATGTCTCTATCCATCTCCTTCAACACTATTGCACCTCGCAACAAGTGTAAAGTCATTTAATCACTGCTGTCGGATTGTGGTTTTACCAAGAGCATGAGGGGCTTCCAGCCAGCCCACTGCTTACCATTGGCTGGCTTTACAGTTACTCTAATTTTCATGCTTCTTATTTAATCTTTGATTCCTAAACACGCTATTGACTCACATTGCAAGGCATCATTTGGACCCAATTTATTCTAATCTTTCTACTTTACCTGTTGCGCCACCCATCCAGCTTTGCTAGATGGATCATTTTGCATTTCCTATTACTATTAAGTTCTCCTTCACTTCTTCTATCAGGCTGACTTCATTGCCTAAAACTAGTAATTGGTTCAAACTTA
Source organism: Lissotriton vulgaris (assembly GCF_964263255.1). Lineage (NCBI taxonomy): Eukaryota > Metazoa > Chordata > Amphibia > Caudata > Salamandridae > Lissotriton > Lissotriton vulgaris. Next base: position 481,543,964 of record NC_141689.1, read on the forward strand.
ATAAACCGGTGCTCAACAAATTGCTTTTTGATAGAATCCCTTCTCTTGTTTCCCTTTCTGACCCAGACTAGCTTTCTGTATGTCAATGGCTTACAGAGGCCATCGATGTTGCCCTACCTCTTTCAATAAAGCCACAGCTCAAGATGCACCCTCCCGCCCCTGGTTTACTGAATCTCTAAAACAGGAGAAAAAACACTGCAAAGCCTTAGAAAGACAATGGGGAAAACACTTTTTTCCCAATGCGAAGTCGGAATATTTGGGAGCAATAAAGAAATATCATGCTCTTTGCAGATCTGCTCACGCAATCTTTGAGAAGATTTCTAGATCCTAAAACTGCTAGAAAACGTTGTTTAAAGTTGTGAATAAATTCTCAGCAGGGAGTACTTTCCTGCCCTTTCCCTTGCTTTCCCAACATCTATGCGATGAGCTAGAGATGGTCTTTTATAATAAAGTCAAGTCCATCCATGGCTAACTTGATGCTGATGCCTCCCAACAAGGGAATCTAACGTTTCCTATAATCCAAACTGGGGGCACTTTGAATTTTTCCCCCAGGTTCCTGAGTCTTTGGAATCCACACAGATCAGGTCATGGCCCCCATTGGATTTGTCTATCCTGCAGCTGTTGTTGAGATCTTTTAAGTCCGGTTCACCTCTTGATCCCCTCCTCCCTATAGACGTAGTCTTTTGGATGAGGCTGTTCCTACTGTGATCCTCAACTTTCTCAATACTACCTTAAGTACAGGATCAGTACCTCAGAGCTGGAAACATGCACTTGTCCTTCCCCTATTAAAAAAGGAAGGTCTTGATCCTCTTTCAATCACGTAGCAAGTGCTCCCAAAGAAGGTCACAAGGATCGCAACTAGCAACGCACAGAAGAGGTAAGACCAGAAGAAGCGCCAGAAACGCAAAGAGCACCTCCTCAGAGGACACTCAAAATCACGTAGCAAGTGCTCCCAAAGAAGGTCACAAGGATCGCAACTAGCAACGCACAGAAGAGGTAAGACCAGAAGAAGTTCAACGGAGTGGTGACACGACCCTCCAAGAAGCAACTCCTCAGAAGACACTCAAAAGCACACAGCAAGTGCGCCCAGAAAAGTTCACAAGGATCGCAACCAGCAACAAACAGAAGAAGCAAGACCAGAAGAACGTCAACGGAGCGGTGACGCAACCCTCCAGAAGCATCTACGCCACGCCAAAATTTTGAAAAGGCATTTTAACGTTCAACTTTCCTCCTTTATCACAACTCTGCACCCTTCACAGTCTGGTTTTAGACCAGGCCATTGTACTGAATCTGCCCTTCTCAGGGTCACTGAATATCTCAGGCAACAACTCAACTTCGGTGTTACTGCCACCCTCATTCTGCTGGACTAGAGTGCGGCTCTCAACACAGTGTCACATTCTATTCTGACAGACCAACTTGAAGCCTCTAGCTTCGAGAGTTTGGCTTTGAGGTGGTTCATCTAATTTTTAAAAGACCGCACCATCCAGGTTTTTTCAAGTGACATTAGATCAAATACTCTATCTTTAACCCCTGGAGTGCCGAAAGGATCAATTTTGAGCCCTTTGCTTTTTTAACATTTGGCAGACAAGTCGGGATTGACTATCTTTTCTTATGCTGACGATACACAGATTATCTTTTCACTCGCTACCACTCACCACCAAGATCCCTCCCTGCTTCAGCTTGGCTAGAGTAATGTCTCCTCATGGATGACCAGTAATGCCTTGAAGCTAAATGCACTAAGACAGAGGTGCTTATTCTGGGTAATAACCCTGGGCTTTGGGGAATTGAACATTGTCCTGACACTTTGGGCTCTTTGCCTGCCTCTATTTCTAAAGTCAAAAACCTGGGTTTTATTTTATTTTTTTTAAATATTTTTATTGTATTTTTCTTAACATGATACATACAGATAAAAACATGTAAACTTGTGGCAAATAGATCACATCGCTTATTCTTTTATGGAACATAAAATGCGTCATGAGCAATTTGATTGTAGCTGTTGGGTGGATGGTTACATGTCCCGCTAGGCTATTCATTTTCGTAACAGCGTTGCAACTGACCTGCACTATTAGCCCTGTGCTTGGTTCTAAACATATAACATGAACATATAACATGTAGTATGTGTGCCACAGGACAGCAGACTCCCCGCATAGGACACTAGCAGCCAAGCTAAATTCCACGAAAAGAAACAAGCCTACGACAAGACAAGCAAACACAGCCAAGACTACAGGGCGCACACAAGCGATGCCTACAGACTAAGAGAGAACCACCTGCTGGCAGGTGGCTACTCGCAAGAAGAGAGGAACGCGCCACAAAGCACAAGGAAGGTCTGCAGCAAAAGACTACGAAGAGCAGCAACCTGCCCGCCGCCAAGTCCTAAGAAGTCTACAAGGCGTCACACCGCCAAGGAAGAGAAAAGGTAAATGCGCAGCAGCGCGCCAGAAGCCCAAAAGATGCTACACAGCGACACGCCAGTGCCACCAGGACAACATAGCACTGCGCAAGACGGCGCAAGGAGTGAAGGAACTCCGCACCAGGTGACTGCGAAACAACGCCAGGAGAAACTGACCAAGCGCAAGAACACTGGTACACCGGAACGCCACCAAATCATCACACAGCCCGAGGAGATAAAAGGGTGACAACGCCGAGAACGCGCCAGGGACCCCAGAAGCGCGTCAGGAGTGCAGCAACTCAACGCAAGACATTCTAGAGGAAAAGTAACCAGCTCCCTCCAGGCAAGGAAAGGAGAAAGCGAACAAGCTCACCGTACTAACAGAACAAGACCACAGCACAACTGAGAACACAACCATGCATGAAGGGAAATGCACAACAACACTGACTACAGTAGTACCGAGACACTACCCAGATGCAAAAGGCGACAGCGCAGGAGCGCGCCAGAAACGCAAAGAGCACCTCCTCAGAGGACACTCAAAATCACGTAGCAAGTGCTCCCAAAGAAGGTCACAAGGATCGCAACTAGCAACGCACAGAAGAGGTAAGACCAGAAGAAGTTCAACGGAGTGGTGACACGACCCTCCAAGAAGCAACTCCTCAGAAGACACTCAAAAGCACACAGCAAGTGCGCCCAGAAAAGTTCACAAGGATCGCAACCAGCAACAAACAGAAGAAGCAAGACCAGAAGAACGTCAACGGAGCGGTGACGCAACCCTCCAGAAGCATCTACGCCACGCCAGAAGAGAAGACAGCGATGCCTGGTGGCCACAGGCCGTCGCTGCAGCAGAATGGCGAAAGTAAGAACACCCCACACGAACCAACAATCGTTCTAGAACTCAGCACCAGGAAGTGCGAAAGCGCAGGACGCAAATGCGCAACAGTGCGGCCAGCACTAGCCCAACGCAGCAAGTCACAAAGAAGATACGAAGAGCGTACCCAGTTGCGCACCAAAGCAATCAGAGATGAAAAGAAAATGGTTGCGCAGTCAACCCGTAGCATTGAAGGATCCACACAACAGCAACATGACCACTCAGCATGGTCACCAAGCACCACGAAGCCTACCTGCTGGACATCGGCAGAAGGGACCAGCACGAGGTCCAAGAAGCTCTGCACCATGAATCCTACCTGCCGGACATCGGCAGAAGGGACCAGCACGAGGTCCAAGAAGCTCAGCACCGCGAATCCTACCTGCCGGACATCGGCAGAAGGGACCAGCACTAGGTCCAAGAAGCTCAGCACCACGAAGCCTACCTGCCAGACCTCGGCAGAAGGGACCAGCACAAAGGTCCAAGAAGTTCAGCCAAGGCGCGGTCCAGGGACATGGATCAACAAACTTTACCTAAAGTTCAGCCAAGGCGCGGTTCGCGAACATGGACCAAAGAACTTCAACTTCACAAATAATAGATGCGACTGAAAGAAGAGGTGAAGGTCGTGACGCTAACCCTGGGAGTTAAGTGACAAGAAGACAGTGTCCTAGGACTAGGACAGGACCAGGCAGACCTGTGTGGAGTGCGCGCGCTGCATAGGGAAGCATGGCCAGAGAAGATGAAGAAGAGGGGACCAGGGTACGTCGCGGGAAGAAGAGAAGAAGACAATGAGGAAGAAGTAATCAGAGTGGCACGACTGTCAGGTTAAGAAGAAGGAAGAAAGAACAGAGTGGCCACCGCCACTAAGAAAAGAAGAAAGGAGAAGTCGGAATGGCACGCTGCCACTGCAAGAAGAAGCCGCCCTGCGGAAAGAAGCAAGGTGACAGGCACTGGAACACCTGAGTGCAATGGAAGACAAGCCTGGCAAGAGCACCGGCAGCACAGAACAGAGACAACCACCTACGAGCCATCCATCCACATGGCGATCGCAGGAGAGAGCAAGCTAGACTGTTGGCGACATCTACCTCTGGGGTTTGAGCGGAAGATTGGATGGCGAGACTACTCAGGACTCCGGAAGTGGAGGACCTGACCTACCTCACACCAGCCCGTGGCAAACCAGTATCAGAAGCCTCAAGGGACTCTGGTGGCAGCAAGTCCCGCACGGGAGACAGATCTACAGAAGCACGTCTGCAGGACCCAAGAAGATGAAAGCCTCGAGAGCAATGAAGAGAGTTGACAACTCAACCTTCAGGTGGAACTAGGACACGACGGTGAGGCTCGTGGAGCGCCCTGCTCACGGCCCGAAGGCTATGGTAGAGCAACGCGACCAAAAACACCAGTCCAGTGGAAACCTGGCAAAGAGGTCCTCCCGGACATCTTGTGGCAGAAGAAAACCGGCGAGAGGGGCATCCTAGTGAGAGGGATGTTTGCACCTACTCTTTTCACCTGCCAAGAAACACACTGAAGCCTGCCCGAAAACATCACGCAACCAGCATGGAGAAAAGAAGCCGGAAGACAGACAACAACCACGTCATCCATCTCTCTTTAACTATTCGTCACCAAGAGAGCAAAGCAAAATGCAGGGCTGAAAACAACGGACAGACAGCACAGACAAAGAATGAACCCACCGAACAACTGCGAATCGTGCCACCAAGAACTGGTAATCCAAAACGCAAGAACAATACTGCCTGCGGCTTGCAAGCAGCCAAAGAGACTCATTTTGAAAGCGCAAGTCCAATGTTATTTTCTGTGTTTTCTTTCCCCCACAGGTTTTTGGACTTTTTCTGTTTGGGTTAATTTTTAACCAATTTGGGGAGGGATGTAATGCCCAGCATAAGTCACCAGTCTAGTGCTGAAGCCTGTATTCACACTGAACACCCACCCACCACTGATGTCACAGGTCATGTGACACAGTACCAATAAAAGAGGCCGAGCGCACGTGCTCTGGGCCAGTTGCACCATGCATGCAGTGTGTCTGTGTCTCGCTCCTTATTAGCATGAGGGCCTAGGGCCCCGACCCTACATTGTTTATCTATGAATTGCAGAGATTTGCTTGTTGGACACTTACAGTGCCACAAGATTTTGAAGTAACTGAGGAATGGCTAAAATACAGTATACTTGTCCTTCTAGGCAGGGCCGGCTCAAGCACCAGTAGCGCCCTGGGCAGAAAAAGTATGCAGCCCTGGCTACTGCTGAGGAATAAAAACAAGGATTGGTAAATCCAATAGACCTTGGCTGCGTGAGAGCTATTGCCTTTCGAAATTCCTTTTAGCCATGATGTACAGTACCGTGGCTGCGCAGCCTGGCTAAAATTAAAGTGATCAAAAAAGTGATATGATGCAGCTGACGCTGCGTCATAGCGTTTTTTATTTTCGGGTGGAAGAGTGGGATGGGCAAGCAAGGGGAGCAAGGAGGTCGTATGTGCAAGGAATATTCTTCCAGAGAAATTTGGCATAGATCTAAGAAGCACAGACGTTGCTTGGAAATCAATGAGACTCTGAAGATTAGCGGAACCTTTATTTTTTGTCTTATGCAGCACAAAGTCCAAACGAAACAGGTTTTACTCTGCTTTACATACACAATTGTAAAAACTAAGAGGAAGGCTTCAATTAAAAAAAAATCTGAGGAATTTCCTCTTCCTTGACTTTGCATTGGAGGCTTTTATAAATTAGTGCATTTTATTATTAACACATACCCTGTAATTGTGTGGCACATGCTGAGCCCTAAAAGCATCTTAGCACACTTTAACAGGTGCTTATTGTTACCTGTGTACCTTAATTGTACTTATTAAACCAACCTCCAAAAGGATAAAACGTTAAGAGGACCCTGTAGGATTCGAATCTCTGAGAAGAGATAAATACATTTTTTGTAGTGGCTGCATAATTCCACTAACTCACCTAACCTCGAGAAATATGCACAATGCTCCTTCTTTTGATTTGCATTTTTAAATGTCTCTATCCATCTCCTTCAACACTATTGCACCTCGCAACAAGTGTAAAGTCATTTAATCACTGCTGTCGGATTGTGGTTTTACCAAGAGCATGAGGGGCTTCCAGCCAGCCCACTGCTTACCATTGGCTGGCTTTACAGTTACTCTAATTTTCATGCTTCTTATTTAATCTTTGATTCCTAAACACGCTATTGACTCACATTGCAAGGCATCATTTGGACCCAATTTATTCTAATCTTTCTACTTTACCTGTTGCGCCACCCATCCAGCTTTGCTAGATGGATCATTTTGCATTTCCTATTACTATTAAGTTCTCCTTCACTTCTTCTATCAGGCTGACTTCATTGCCTAAAACTAGTAATTGGTTCAAACTTAATAAACCGGTGCTCAACAAATTGCTTTTTGATAGAATCCCTTCTCTTGTTTCCCTTTCTGACCCAGACTAGCTTTCTGTATGTCAATGGCTTACAGAGGCCATCGATGTTGCCCTACCTCTTTCAATAAAGCCACAGCTCAAGATGCACCCTCCCGCCCCTGGTTTACTGAATCTCTAAAACAGGAGAAAAAACACTGCAAAGCCTTAGAAAGACAATGGGGAAAACACTTTTTTCCCAATGCGAAGTCGGAATATTTGGGAGCAATAAAGAAATATCATGCTCTTTGCAGATCTGCTCACGCAATCTTTGAGAAGATTTCTAGATCCTAAAACTGCTAGAAAACGTTGTTTAAAGTTGTGAATAAATTCTCAGCAGGGAGTACTTTCCTGCCCTTTCCCTTGCTTTCCCAACATCTATGCGATGAGCTAGAGATGGTCTTTTATAATAAAGTCAAGTCCATCCATGGCTAACTTGATGCTGATGCCTCCCAACAAGGGAATCTAACGTTTCCTATAATCCAAACTGGGGGCACTTTGAATTTTTCCCCCAGGTTCCTGAGTCTTTGGAATCCACACAGATCAGGTCATGGCCCCCATTGGATTTGTCTATCCTGCAGCTGTTGTTGAGATCTTTTAAGTCCGGTTCACCTCTTGATCCCCTCCTCCCTATAGACGTAGTCTTTTGGATGAGGCTGTTCCTACTGTGATCCTCAACTTTCTCAATACTACCTTAAGTACAGGATCAGTACCTCAGAGCTGGAAACATGCACTTGTCCTTCCCCTATTAAAAAAGGAAGGTCTTGATCCTCTTTGTTGGTCAACATTTCGCCCTTTATCTCTTTTGTACGTGTTTTCAAAAATTTTGAAAAGGCATTTTAACGTTCAACTTTCCTCCTTTATCACAACTCTGCACCCTTCACAGTCTGGTTTTAGACCAGGCCATTGTACTGAATCTGCCCTTCTCAGGGTCACTGAATATCTCAGGCAACAACTCAACTTCGGTGTTACTGCCACCCTCATTCTGCTGGACTAGAGTGCGGCTCTCAACACAGTGTCACATTCTATTCTGACAGACCAACTTGAAGCCTCTAGCTTCGAGAGTTTGGCTTTGAGGTGGTTCATCTAATTTTTAAAAGACCGCACCATCCAGGTTTTTTCAAGTGACATTAGATCAAATACTCTATCTTTAACCCCTGGAGTGCCGAAAGGATCAATTTTGAGCCCTTTGCTTTTTTAACATTTGGCAGACAAGTCGGGATTGACTATCTTTTCTTATGCTGACGATACACAGATTATCTTTTCACTCGCTACCACTCACCACCAAGATCCCTCCCTGCTTCAGCTTGGCTAGAGTAATGTCTCCTCATGGATGACCAGTAATGCCTTGAAGCTAAATGCACTAAGACAGAGGTGCTTATTCTGGGTAATAACCCTGGGCTTTGGGGAATTGAACATTGTCCTGACACTTTGGGCTCTTTGCCTGCCTCTATTTCTAAAGTCAAAAACCTGGGTTTTATTTTATTTTTTTTAAATATTTTTATTGTATTTTTCTTAACATGATACATACAGATAAAAACATGTAAACTTGTGGCAAATAGATCACATCGCTTATTCTTTTATGGAACATAAAATGCGTCATGAGCAATTTGATTGTAGCTGTTGGGTGGATGGTTACATGTCCCGCTAGGCTATTCATTTTCGTAACAGCGTTGCAACTGACCTGCACTATTAGCCCTGTGCTTGGTTCTAAACATATAACATGAACATATAACATGTAGTTGTTGGCGGTTGGTTGAGGATCGGTGTGCAGCGCTGTGCTTGGTTATTGCTATTTATGTTGTCTATGGTGGTTTGAACGGATCTAGGAAGTTGTCTAGTGTTTACCACATCTCTCTGTTGGGTTTCTTCCACGGTGTGTATCTTAGTGCTGTGTTGTCGGCTCCTCTTAAGAAAGTTATCCAGTTTAGCCACCCTTTGACGGTGGCCTTGGAGGTGTCTTTCCATTTGGCTAGCACTATCTTTGTGGCGCTCATAGGAGGAAGTCGAGAAGGTTTCTATCTTGTTGAGAGTTAATATTGGTGTTAAGGTGTGCTGTTGTTAGAGTGCAGAACTCTTTTTTGAGGGTGCAGCCTAGTGTCTGGTTGGTGAAGTTGAACACTTTCGTCCCAACATTTTTTGACCTTGCTGCATTGGAAGATTAGATGTGCTAAGTCCCCTGTATCGTTATTGCAGTTCCAACATTGGCTATTCTCTCTTAGGCCTAGTTTCGCTAGTCGTACTGGAATCCAGTGTGCTCGGTGCAGTAACCAGAATTTTGTTTGAGCTTGTACTGGTGATATCATGTTTTGCGTGGGGGAAGACCACATGGTAGCCGTTTCCTGTTCTGTGAGGTTTCTGCCTGTCTGTGTTTCCCAGTAGATTGTGTTTTATCGTTGAGTTTTGAGGCAGTTGGACAGAGGAGTTTATATAGGTGTGATACAAGGTGACCTGTATTGTTTAGGTTCTCCATAAATTGGAAAATTGAGGGGGTCAGTATACTTAGGTTTGCTTTTGTAATTGCCGTTTTAATGGCCAGGAAATTGTATAGTTCCACCTCTGGGAGGGCGAACCTACCCCTGATGGTATTGAAAGTGAGGGGTGTGCCTTTCTCTTCTAGGTGAGCCGGATGTGAGAGGCCTATTTTCATCCACTTTTTTATCTCTAGGGGTTTGCCTCTGTATTTTATCTTGGGGTTTGTCCAGAGTGCTACCCATTTCGAGTTTTTAATGCTTGTCTCTAGTTTTTGGTCTAACTTAAGGAGGGCCAGTTTTGTTATCTTGAATATTGGGTTTCCCTTTAGTGACTGTTTATTGGCTGTGAGGAGGGTAAGGGGGTCTGAGTTGTCCAGGATGGCTCTCTCTATGGCTAGCCAGGTAGGTGTGTATTTCTGGTTTTGTAGTACCCAGTGCAGTCCCTACCTTGCCATGCAGGCTGTCTGAAATGTTCTCAGGTCTGCAACATTGAGGACTCCCAGTTCTTTTGTCAATCTAAATGTTTGGAGGGCTATTCTTGGTTTTTTATCCCTCCAAATGAATTTGTTCAGTGCATGGTCTATTTTCTTATGGAAGTCGTCGTTGGTGCTAGGGGGAGCATGCTGGCCAGGTAGTTAACTATTGGTGTGACCATCATTTTGACTGTTTCTATTCTTCCCCACCAGGTGATAAATTTGGGCGACCAGTTCTCTAGCAGGCCTTTTTTTCAGTGTGTTTTCTTCATTTTGTTTAAGGGTGATTCCTAGGTTCTTCCCGAAGTTGATTCCTAGGTATTTGATCGATTTCCTTTGCCACGCTAGCCCAGAGTCTCCTCGTACTTCTCTATTTGTGTGTACGTTCATTGGCATGCACTCTGACTTATCTCTATTCAGTTTGTACCTGGAGTGGGAATCGTACGTGTCAATGGTGCTCATGAGCGCTGGTATGGACTGTGCTGGATCTTCTGGGATGATCAGCAGGTCGTCCCCGAAGGCCGCAAGCTTGGCCGTGGTGTTGTTGATGGATATGCCTGCTATGTTTTTGTTAGTGAGGATGTCTTTGATCAGTGGTTCTAGGGCTAGTAAGAACAGCAGTGGGGATAGAGGGCAGCCTTGTCTGGTCCCTCTTTGGAGGTTGAATGGGGCTGAGGTTGTGCCGTTAATGGCGATCTGTGCTTTTGGGTTTTTGTACAGGGCCATGCCTTTCTTGGTGAACATCTCTCCTAGGTTATATGCCTGTAGGCATTCCTCTAGGAAGTGCCAGGACACTCTGTCGAAGGCCTTTTCTGCATCCAGCGTAATTGTGACTGCTGGATTGTGTGATTTTGAGCAGTGTTCGATGACTTGGCAGAGGAGTCTGGTGTTGTCGCTGGACATTCATCCTTTCATGTACCCTACCTGTGTGTTGCCTATTAGCTGTGGGAGCACTCTGCTGAGCCTTGTTGCAAATATTTTGGCATATAGTTTGCAGTCGATGTTTATGAGTGATATTGGTCAGTAGTTCTTTGGCCTTTGTGGATCCTTACCTTCCTTTGGTATGACTATGATATTGGCCTGTGACATTGTTGCGGTTACTTCCCCTGCTCCTCCACAGTGATTGAAGGCTTTCGTTAGGGTAGGAGCTATTTGTTCTTGAAAGGATTTCTAGAATGGTGCTGTATATCCGCCTGGACCTGGGGCCTTGTTATCTTTTAGTGACTTAACGGCTGTTTTGACCTCAAGGGCCTTGATGTCTTGGCCTAACGCCCTCGCTTCTTCTGCCGTTATTTTCGGTAGATTTAGATTCTCTAGATAGGTTTTCGTTCCCTTTGTGTCAAGCCCCTCATCTTTGTTGTACAGCTCCTTATAGAATTCCTTGAAGGTGTATACAATGTCTTCGTGACATGTGTGTGTTTTACTTGTGCTGTCTGTAATTGATGTGATGTTGTGCTGCCTTTGTTTGCATTTGAGGTATGATGCAAGTGATTTCCCTGCTTTATTTGCTTCGCATAAGTTGATCTCTTTGTATTTTTTTATCCATAGCCCTGCCCGTTCGCTAAGTATTCTGTTGAATTCATATTTCTGTTTTGTGAGTTCCGTGAGTTTGTATTGATTTGTAGTGTCTTTAATGTGTTGTGTTTCCAGCCTTTTAATGTCTTTTTCTAGCTGTGTTATCTGAGCTCTCGCTTCCCTGTCTCTTCTCGCTTTTATTTCTATTAGTACTCCTCTGATTGTTGCTTTGAGTGCCTCCCACAGAGTGCTGGCGTCTATGTCTGGTGTCTCATTGTCTGAGATGTAGTCGGCAATGGCTTTCTGGATTTTGACCTTGTCTTCTTGTTTGGGTAAGGTTGTGGGATTGAGTCTCCATCTGCGTGTTAAGCGTTCATTGTGTCTACCTGCAAGGTGTAGGCTAATGCAGGCATGGTCTGATATTGTTCTGGCCGCAATGTTTGTGTATTCGAGTAGGTGTGTGTGTGTACCTAATATGAGAATGTAATCAATTCTGCTGTAGGAGTTGTGTGGGTGCGAGTAGACGGTGTAATCTCTGGTGTCGGGGTGCTGCAGTCGCCATGGTCTACTAGATCCAGTTTGTTGCATAAGTTCGTTAGTGTCTTGTGCGATGTTGGGGTGCGTGTTTCGTTTTTAGCCTTTCTATCGAGTGTCTGGTCTAGCGCCATATTGAAGTCTCCCGCCACGACCATCATGTTGTGTGAGCCGCTGGATTCTAGGTCTTTGGTTACTCTCTCCCAGAATGGAGTGTTTTCCGTGTTGGGTGCATAGCTGTTTGCCAATAGTATTGTCTCCTCTCCTCTTTTTAACTGCTTGATCGGTAGTCTACCCTCCCTGTCTTGCTGCACGTTCTCGATGGTTATGTTAGATTTGCTACTGGTCAAAGTAATGACCCCTCTTTTTTAACCCACTGCTGGTGAGCATGCGACTTGGCCTATCCACCTGGCTCTGAGTTTGTCTGCTTCCTCTGTGGATAGTTTTGTTTCTTGTAGTAAGATAATGACCCCCTTTGTTTTGGCTAAGTAGTCTAGTGTTTGTTTCCTCTTGACTGGGTGATTGAGACCCTTGACGTTGAGTGAGATGATCTTAAGGTCTGTTAACAGTGATTTGCTACTTGACTGTGCCATTGTTGGACCTGCAGTGGGCTAGGTTTGGTATGGCTGTGGGTGACCTATATTGACCATGGAGTGCTGTGCTCTATCACTGTCTTTAGTGTTTGGTTGCTCAGGTGCTGCGGACGATCTGTATCGAGTGGCGATGACAAAGACATGGACAAGAGGAGCACGACCTACATGACACACATGACTAACTTGACAAACAACCTTTCTCCCCCCTGCTCTCTTCCCCCCTCCCCTCCCTCCCTCCCTCCCTCCCTCCCCCTTTTCATTGCTCCTTCATGCTGTGGGCATGCAACAGCAAGATCCTCCCCTCTCTGCCCTGACCCCGGGACAATGAACCCTCTTTTTTCTAGAGCTAGTCTATAGAGGTTATAAAGGATATATAGTAGTGACGTGTGAGTCTCTGAGGTAGATTTGTTGTAATGATCGTCGTTGTATAGTCTTTATGTGAGGTAGTTGTGCTTTTCCTTCATTGTGAGGTAGAGTTGTTGTTCGAACGTTTTGCTAACTTCTTCTTTCGTAGCGGTCAGTCTGTTGCTGTGCCTGGTGAGGCGCTTCTTTTCCCCGTAGGCTTCGAATCTTAAATTTCTTCCGTCGGTGGTCCTTGAAAGTAAGGTGACAGTTCAGCTGGGTCTTAAAATGTCATAGCGATCCCTTTGTTGGGTATTCTGAATTTTGCGGGGCCTGTGAAGGAGAAGGCGATGTTTTCTTTCCTCAGCCTGTCTCTCTGGGCTAGGAACCCCTATCTGATGTCGACTGTCGGCTTCGAGTAGTCCTGCGTTAGGATGATTTTGTGGCCATTCCATACCAGGTTGGGGCTTTTTCTCGCTACTCCGAATATGGCATCTGTTTGGTGTGAACATAGTGGTCTGCATATTATCGGTCTTGGGGTTGCTCTGCCCGTTTGTTTGATCGCTGGCACTCTGTAAGCCTTGTCCAGCTCGAATGGTCCTTCGAACTTCAGGTTGCATAGCTGTGGGATGAGGTTTTGTATTAGCGACACGCATGTGCCAGCCTTGTCTTCCTCTCCTTCCGGTACACCCAAGATCCTAATGTTACCTTTCCTGTTGCGGTCATTAAATTCTGCTGCTTGTCTCCGAAGTTCTGTGGTTGCTTTGGCTATATTTCCTATGGCTTTCCCTGTGAGTTGCGATCTATCTTCTATATCACTGACCCTTTGCTCTACTGCTTCCAGCTTGTTGTTTGTTGCGTGGATGTCCGCTCTGATTGCTGCAAGTTCCAGTTATATCTTGTCTGTCGTTTTCTTGGTCGATTTGGCTAGGTCATGGACGTCCGCCAGTTTTTTGAGGATACTTTCTAGTGTGCTTGTGATGTCTGATCTTTGTTTAATTGGGGAGTCCATGTTGCCCTCGAGCCTGTTTTTCTTTTGTTGTTGCGTAATTTTTTCCTCACTGACGGCCATTTTCTCTCGTCTGCTTGGTGGAATTTGTTCCTGGTTGGTTCTGTGAGAGTTTTTTGCGTGCCTGGTCCCTTTTTGTTGTGACAGGCTGTTAGGATTGTTTGTTTGCCGGTTTTGGTGGCGCTCTTGAGATCGGTTGTTGTACTGGTGCTTAGCGCCTTGGATGAGTCTCCCTTTCGGTTTTCCTGTCTTCTATTGTGCACTTTGTCTATGTTATGCTTCCTATTTTATCACGGTCTGTTGTAGTGCGTTCCTCCCTTGTACTCCTCTTCGAAAATGGCTACGACCTGTGTGACAGATGCTTCTGGGTTGCTCTCACGGTTTCGCGGTGTTGTCGCGGCGTGCTTGTTGTTTCTCTCTGTGTTTACTGTTTTGTTGCTCAAGATCCCTCCTGATCTAGTGGAGCTGTAGGCTTTTTTTTTCCTGTGTGCCTTCTTTAAAATGGTCGCCGGAAGAGTTTTGGTTTTCTCTTGGCTTGTTATAGCAGTGCTTTGCGCTTATATGGTGTTTCACTTTGTGTTTTTTAGGGGATGTTGCACCACTTTTGCCACTCTTAGCTCTCGGCTCGCCGCGCTCGCTCTGCGCTGGCTTAATGTTTTATTCCGCTATGCCCACCAAATTATTTTCTGCTGGAAGTCTGCTCTCGTTGGGACGCTTCTTTCCTCCTGTGCTCCTTCCACAATGGCCGCGCCCTTTGTGAGTTTCACTTTTGGCCCATGGTATTTAGGGGATGTTGCGCCAATATTACCACTCTTCGCTTTCGGCACCTCGCACTCACTCCTCGCTGGCTTTGTGTTTTCTTCCACTTTACTCACCGATTTGTTTTCTGCTTGGAAGTCTGCGCTTGTTGTGACGCTTCTTTCCCCCAATGATCGTCCCAAAATGGCCACGCTCTTTGTGCGTTTCACTTTTGTCCCTTGGTATTAAGGGGATGTTGCTCCAATAATACTACTCTTCGCTTTCGGTAAGCTGCGCTCACTCCACGTTGGCTTTGTGTTTCCTTCCGCTTTGCTCACCACTTTGTCACTTTGTTTTCTGCAAGAAGTCTGCGCTTGTTGTGACGCTTCTTTCCTCCTATGCTCCTGTGTTCCCCACAAAATGGCAGCGCCCTTTGTGAGTTTCACTTTTGGCCCTTGGTATTTAGGGGATGTTGCGCCAATATTACCACACTTCGCTTTCGGCTGACCGCACTCACTCCGCGCTGGCTTTGAGTTCTCTTCCACTTTGCTCACCGATCTGTTTTCTGCTAGAAGTCTGCGCTTGTTGTGACACTTTTTTCCTCCTTTGCTTCTGTGCTCCTCCCAAAATGGCCGCGCCCTTTGTGAGTTTTCATTTCTTTCCTTAAACTGCTCCCAAAATGGCCGGTGAGTTTCGCTTTCGGATTGCTCTCGACTTTGCGGATCTCAGCGCAGTTGTTTGCTTTATTTGCTTTTTGGAGGGGGGATACCGCGCAATAGCGTTTGTTCTGCTAAGCGACTTGCGTGCACTGACCTTTGAATTCCTTTAGGGTCGTGCTGCTCGTGGTGCCTAGTGTCTCGCTTGGCTTCTAGGTGTGTCTATTCTCTCGCACCATTTTGTTTCGTTCTTATGAAGACTGATGCGAGCGATGGTTGAAATCGCGATTTTTGGCTCTCCCCTGCGCCTCCTGCTGCACTTCTTGTTATTCCTGTCGTCTTCCGATGTCCACAGAGCTGTTTTTTTGGTTGCACAGCTACTCGCTGTTAGTTTGTTCAATTCCCGGGGTCAGACGGAGCTCCAGATTTAGGCTGCTGATCCCCTTGCCACCCCTTGCCATCCAAACCACGCCCCCCCCACCAAAAAAACCTGGGTTTTATTATTGAAAAAAATCTTTCCATGCCTTTTTTGTGTCTGTTCCTCCCCTTGAGCATTCCTAATTGACTTGTGTCATTGCATTGCTTACTTTTAGGAAATGCTTTTTTCTGGTCATATGCACTCCACGAGAATGCAACTAAGTTCTTACTACCACATAAATACACCACACACAAAACCAATCTATCACACAAACCAACAATCCACATAAATACACTCCACACCATACCACATAATTCCAAATAGCATAATTTCCCTCAAAGCCAAACAAATTCATGCCACACAATTAACTCAACACGTTTCCGTTACACACCACATATTTCAACAACAAACCACATTATAAAAATCAACATCCCAATTTCATAACACACCACATACATGCAATCCATACCACATAATTCCACATCACGCCACAAATTTCAACAGCACACCACAAATATCTTAAGCTTAGATCCTACCTATTTGTCCTTTTTCATCACCAATAAGGCAAAGCTATCCACACAGTTCCACACCATACAATACAACCCCACAAACTTCCAATCCACAAAATATAATTCAATACCAACTCACATAATACAACACAATTACACAATACTCCACATACATCCAATCCATACCAGATAGATTTTTATCGCTGCATGACCCAGGTCAGCCAGTGGATGAGTTCTAACTGCCTTAAATTGAATGGCGGTATCAGGGACTGTCCGAGATTATGTGGGGAACACAGTCAGGGACTGGGAACTGGGTAGAAGACGTACACAGAAAGGAGGAGTACAGTGCTGCCTAGGATCATACAGGGAGTCAGAGGAGAAAGAGGGATCCAAAGGGGAAGCCTGTATAAGTGAACAAGAATGGTAAGACTCAGAAAGGAAGGGCACTCACAAGGCAATTTAGCATTCAGACTAACTACACCCAGGACGGACGTGCAAGACATATATACAATACAACATTAACAATAAAGGGGGGTGTGGGGTAAAGCACTCAGGAGCTCCACATGGTAAGACTGAAGCTCAGTAAGTTTCTTACCCGCAATTGTTGTTACAGATACTGACTGCAAATACCCACATGTAGGATATGCATGCAAAGGCAGGGTAAAGGTAGGAGCTTATACCTATAGTGATGTTATAAATGTAAGTCAAAGACAAAACTCACAGTGAACAAGAAACACCACCTAGGTAGTCAGCTGAGCCCACGGATCCTGGCGATCAAACAGGAAAGCGCAAGGCAGTAACAGCAAAGGGGTAGAACTAAACACCAGCACAATAGACAAGGAGCTAGCAAGGAGGAGTGCTTAACAGGAAAGGAAGGAAATGACAGGGCACACTTGGCAGAAAGCAGGTAACAGATATACAAGGTAACAGAAGTAAGACAGCAGAATATAAAGGCAGCAGACTAGAACTGGAACCAAGGAAATGGAAAGCAATACAGGGACTGGAAACGGATATACAGAAGGGGAGGCTACAAGGGTATACTAGAATAGTGCAGGTTAAGGAATCAAGAAAACAAAGTAGCAGAGAAGGCAGTGCTGGGACAGGAACAAGAATTGAGCTAAGGCTCAGGAGTCAAGGCAGCACTGCAGAGAGTGCTGGTTCAGGAACAGGGAACTACCAAAGCATCAGGAGTCAAGGTAGCACTGCAGGCAGTGCTAGTTCAGGAACAGGGAAATTACTAGAGCTTAGGAGTCAAGGTAAGACTGCAGGCAATACTGGTTCAAGGAAACAGGACATAGCTACAGCTCAGGAAACAAGGAGTCAAGAGAGCACTGCAAGCAGTGCAAATCAGGAACAAGAAATAGCTAAGCCCATGAACAAAGAATAACTATAGCTCAGGAACTCAGGAAACAAGGTAGCACTGCAGGCAGTGCTAATTCAGGTACAGAGAATAGTTATAGCTCAGGAACTCAGGAAACAAGGTAGCACTGCAAGCAGTGCTAATTCAGGAGAAGGGAAACTGCTGCCGTTCAGGAACAAGGAATAATAAGGCTATGGGGTCAGGGTAGCACTGCAGGCAGTGCTAATTCAGGAACAGGGAAAACAGCAGCAGGTCAGGAACAAGGCATAATTAAAGCTCAGGAAACACTGGAAACAAGAATAGCAAAAGCTCAGGGAACTCTGGAACCAAGTATTGGTCTCACCAGTAAACAGCTACAATGATCAACCTTTGCCTGAAGGGAGCTGGGGCTTAAAAGTGCTCACAGTAATCACATGCAGCTGGTGTGAGCAGGCTAGCAGCAGCCAGCCACAGGTGAGCTGAATTCCTCCACCCATCCTTGGCCTGCAGGGTGGAGACAAAGCAGTGAGCAAGGAATTCTGGGTAATGGAGTTTCAGGCATGGGTAGGCTGGCTTTAAGTCTAAGCAGGCTGGCTTTCACAAAACCCGGCATGGATTGGGAATGGATGTCAATTCCCAAATAATGTCCAAATGGCTGGAAGTCAAGATATGCATGCAGGGGAGTGTCAGGAAGCATATTAGAACACTAGAAAGTCCCACAGTTCAGCCCCCTGGTGGTGGACACAAGAACACAGGGAGCGAATCGTGACAGGCGGAAAGACAGAGGTTCTCCTGTGGGGTACATATACATCTTTTTGGTCACCTAGATGGTGGCCTTCCAGCTTGGGAGACCTCCCAGTCCTAGTGCAGAAGGTGGAAAATATAGGGTTCATCTTTGCTAACAGGCTGACCTTCAAAACCCAGATTAATACCCTCACTTCAATTTTCTTCTTTATCTTAAAGTTAATGAGGAAAGTTTGCCCCTTTATTCCACCTGACACCCTAAAAAAACTTGTGACAGCATTAGCCTTGTCCAGATCGGACTATGGCAATGCCTTGTACATGGGTATCCAAACGCAGTATCTAAAAAAGCTGCAGTGTCCCCAAAATGCCGCAGCCAGACTGCTGCTGGACATCCCGAGATTTCAGCCAGTCTCCCACAATTTGAGAACCTTGCACTGGCTCTCAGTGGACAAGAAGATCAAATTTAAATCCAAATGCCTAGCACTCAAGGCATTGCACGGCGCCGGTCCTCAGTACCAGAGGAACCATCTGTTCTGGTACATGCCGTCCAGAAACTTAAGATCCACACATAGCAAACTTCTACAAACCCCCAGGTTTAAGAAAGCTCGTTGGGGTGGAAGAAGCATCCTGTTAGGGATGGTCAGAACTTGGAACTCGCTTCCAGCTGCCATAAAGAATAGCCAAACACTGCTATCTTTCAGGAAATCACTAAAAACCTGGCTCTTTGTCAACTAACATTGTCATACTTACTTTAATCGGCAACCTTACTGGATTTTCTGGTATTAGCGCCTAGACGCCCATGGGCATTTGTGCACTTTATAAATGCTTAAATCAAATCAAATTGCACAATGTGCCACAAAAATCAACAGCAGAGCACATAAAACAGAATACCTTTCCACATTATTGCAATCCATACCACACACTCCCACTCCAAATATTTTCAATACACTAAATACCACATACTTACTATCCACATAATTCCACGGCACACCATGCCACATAATTCAGCTACACTAATGCACTCCACACCACACAATTCCACAACTAACAATTCCAATCCAACCTACATAATTCCACTTCACATCAAATGCATACACTTTATAGCAAATAAGTAAAACATATTCTCATTTCAATGCCAATAGCTCCAACACAATTAAATGAACTACCTATTGCATTTCTAATGCTGTTGTGATTTAGTTTAAAACCGTCAAGTAGTTTTTGAGAAACATGGGGTAAAACAATATTATTGTATATTTGGGCCCTTGGTTCCAGACTATTCTAGAGAGACTCTTGCAGGAGTGCCAATTTAAAAATGGAGTATTCTGATTGGTCCAGGGAGATTTACTTTCCTTGAGCCATCGTGCTCCACAGAAGTTAGATTTCTGCGAGTGCTCTGATTGGATGAGAAACCCACCACAGGATCTGAAGCTGATGAACATCATGCTACCTGCGCCCTTCATACTGTGGTGAAAACTTTAGATTTAGAGCATCTTCTCAGGCAAAACAAGCAAGGTTACGTCTGGGTGCACGTAGTCTTCTATGTTATGTGCTAATTTTCATGCTGACACAAATCTGTCTGAAAATTCAAAGTTGCTTACAAAAGTTAGTATCTATTACGTGTAATCTTACTCTGTCTGAAAAAATTCTGCAGAACCAAAAAACTTGTGTGGAACATAATGAATACAAGTCACCTGATACCTGTACACAGAATTACTCTTGAATACAAAGATTTACAATGCGTTCTGGACCTCTACACACCAACGGTTCATTAGGACTAGGAGCACGTGTTCTGTAAACACACCCATTAGCTGGACCCAGGCTGTAAAAAATTAGGTAGACAAGTAATATGGTAGTTACCTGCCACTATGTAACTATCCAACAAACTAGCACACTCATGGAATGATGTAATTAGTGATGTCATCAGTGACATCATGTCAGATGCACTGCTGCTAATATATATATATATATATATATATATATATATATATATATATATATATATATATATATATATATATATATATATATATAATATTAATAATAATAAAAGGCATTTGTAAAGCGCGCAGCCACCCCAGATGGGGTGTCCCGGCACTATAGCAGACAGTGAACAAGGTAGAGGAAAGTGCCATACTAGTCATTCCAACTGAAAAGCCAGGTTTTCAAGGCCCTTCTGAATTCCTGTTCGGACTGCATCATATGTCGATGGGGGGGAGGTTATTCCAACATTTGGTGCTCCCCACCTCAAATGTTCTGCTTCCCATTCTTGCTTTTGCAAAGTGTGGGACGGAAAGAAAGCGTTTGTGGTTGGACCTTAAAGGTCTGTCTTGTTGATATGGGAGGAGTCTCCTCCTCAGGTAGATAGGCCCCTCCCTTGATATGCTTGAAAGGCATACGTTAGGCCTTAAATTCAATCCGTTTGGCTATCGGAAGCCAGTGAAGTAGTCTGAGGTAAGGAGAGATGCAGTGTCGAAGCGGAACTCCACAGACAAGTCGGGCTGCCGCATTTTGAATAATCTGAAGTGTATGAATCAGACCAAGCGGCAGACCCATGTACAGGCTGTTAGCGTAATCGAGGTGGGAGGTGATTAAAGCGTGGCCCATGGTTTTGTGGGTTGAGTCTGGCAGAAAATGTATACATTTTCTGATGGTTTTAATTTTGCCAAAACAGGCCTTCGACCCAGTTGTACATGGGTCATGAATAACAGATCTTTGTCCCATCTTACTCCCAGATTTTTGACCGAGTCCTTCGGAGTGGGAGCGTTACCCAATTCCGATGCCACCATATGTTGGACAGGGGGATGGATTGGTTAAAAAACAAGACATCTGATTTGTCAGCATTAAGTTTTAGGAAATTGCAGTTCATCCAGTCAGAGATGTTTTTGAGGCACTCTTTTAGAGGGTCAAAGGTGGAGTTTGACACTCCGCTGAAAGTAAACAGCAGCAGAGTGTCATCAGCTTACCATGTCACCTTGAACCCCATTTCGGTGATGAGCTCTGCCAAAGGTGTTAAGTAGACAATAAAAAGAAGCAGGCTTAGTGCCGAACCCTGATGTACCCCCATTTCAAAGGTTTTGGGTGAAGGTGAAAGGGTGGGTCAAGACCTTTTGGTTATGGCCATGCAAAAAAGATGTAATCCAGTTCAGTGTTGTTCCCTGGATGCCTATGTCCTTCAGGCGATCGAACAGGATGGGATGGGACACCGTGTCGAATGCTGCCTATAAATCTAACAGCGCCAACATGGCCTTAGAGCCTCCATCCATGTGCCCAGCGCATAGATTCAGCATTTCAATCAGGACAGATTCTGTACTTAATCCCGGGCGAAAGTCGAACTGGGACTCATGTAATAGGCTATTGGACTCAATAAATGCTGCCAATTACTGGTGTACTAATTTTTCTAAAACTTTTGCCAGGGCATGAAGCAGCGAGATCGGGCTATAGTTGCTGGTGACTTCTGGGTCAGCGTAAGCTTTTTTCAGTATTGGAAGAAGAAAGGCGTGCTTCCAGGCTGATGGGTAAGACACCCTGTCTGATTGAAGAATTCCAGATGACAATTAAACATGAGTTGAGGCACTCAGCGAGGGCACTGTATTGTTTGGCTGGCCATGGGTCGCCAGGGGACCCCCATTTGCATTTCTGAAGCACAGTCAGCGATGTTTCCATCGGGATAACAGCAAATTCCGAGAAAACTGGCCTTGGAGTCTGCCCCGGTTTATGAGCATTAGTCCCCTCTGGGAGGCAGGGTAATGCTGGGAAGGAGGCATAAATCAGGGCGATTTTCTCTTCAAGGAAATCAGAGATCTTGTTACACAGCTTCTGTGAAGGGGGACTAATGTGAGTGAGCGCGAGGGGGTTCGTAAAATACTTCCCTATTTTAAGATTTCCCTAGATGAGTTCTTTGCACTAGTAATGCGTTCCGCACAAAAGTCTATTTTTTTTGCTATGAGGAGTTCACGATATTCTTTAAGCGCTGCACGGTAACACGTTTTACTTTCCTGAGAATAGGTTGATCTCCAATTTTGTTTCCATCTTTTACATTCATATTTTTTGGCCCTAATCTCCTCAGAAAACCAGGGCGCGGAAGGGGACGCAATGCAAAATAATAAACAGTATTAAATAGCAATGCAAAAAGAATTACTAAAATAAATGCAGGTTAACAAACATTACCTAAACTATTTAACTTGCAAAGGCTTAATTTACTATTCCTACTTCATCCCTTTAAAAATTAGGGTAATTGATGCACTTCAGTCTAAGCAACAGTAGGGAAGGTCCTGGACTTTGAAGGGGTTAAATTTACTATTCTTACTTCAGTGTAAGCAACAGTAGGGAGAGTGTTGGACTTGGGAGGAATTAGATTTAATATTCTGACTCCAATCTGAGCAACGGCAGGGAAGCACCAGTAGGAACGTTTTTGGAACCAGAGGTGTTAGATTTACTATTTTGAGTCCTGTCTAAGAAACAATAGGGTAAGTATTGAAATCCAGAAGGGTTATATTTACTATTCCCATTCCAGTCTAGGCAATAGTAGGGGCAGTGTTGCGCTCAAAAAGGGTTTTATTTACTATGCTTACTCCGCTCTACACAACAGTAGGGAAAGTGTGTTACTCCGGAGAGGTTAGATTGACTATCCTACTCCATCTAACCAACCGCTCAAAAAATATTAGACTTTGAAGGGATTACAAATATTATTCCACTTCCTAATTCATTTTTACAAAACAGGTAAATACCTAAAGCCACTAATAACTAAAATGATATTATAAATAAAAAAGTGCATATTTTAAAGTTCCAAAAGCAAATTAAAAATCCATAATAAAACTAAAATAAAAAATCTAAGCATAATCTAAATAACATTTACTTGCCTACCACAAAAAACAGCAAACACCAAAAATCATTAATTACAGAATAAATACATTTATTTTAAAATATTGCTTACAAATATTTAAATGCAATAAATTAAAAATACATTTTACAAACAGTATTATGAAAACCGCTGACTGCTAAATTAATAAATAAAACAAATAATGTAATATGTAAATCATTAAATTAATTTCTAAAGTGCCCTGATACCCCAGAGGGAGGTTTCCTGGTGCTGAAAATTCGTACAATTCAGAATTGTGCACAGTTATAGTTGCTAACAATGATACATAACTAATTATTAATTAATCGATGGCATATAATTAACAAGTAATTTAAAAACATATTATAATTAAAATAACTTTTAATTAAAATACATTTAAATTAGTTACAAAAATATAAACATTTAAATATATAAAACAATGAAAAATAATTGTTCCAACAATTGAAATAAATCAACTAACACAAATAATTAATAATTATATAATACATTGACCATTACAATTGTTTTTGATTTAATTAACTTCCCACCATGTTCCTCTACAAATCCCACAACTAAAACATAAATACTAACAAATTAATACAAGAATTAAAAATATAGCAATTGACACAATGAATCGTCAATTACATAATTAGCAATAAAAAAATTATTAGTGTAAACATTAAATTGTTTGTACTTTATTTAACTGCCCACCCTATTGTGCTACAAAAGCCAACAACCTGCTACTACAAATAAAATAAATAACCAACAACCCACATTTAAAAAGTAACTATTCAATAAATATAAAAAATTAAAAATAAATATGTAAAATCACTTTAAAATGATTAAACAATTTAAATAGTTGTTGTTCAATAAAATATTTAATTTACAATACAAAATTAATTAAAAATAAAATAAAGTTAATCATACTTTAATTTACTTCCCGTCATTTCCCCCCTGAATGGCAACAACTTGCTACCATATTTAAATTACCAACCTAATTAATACAAATCTAATTAAACATTTTAGATGACAAACTATACATAAAAAATTCATAACAATTATGCTAACAATACTAATACCTAAATGTAATATTATTTGTACATATTTTAAATTAAACAAAAAACAATATTTTTTTACAATTATATTTAAGTTGGCCGTGCACAGTGGGGCTTATCTGCAACCGATCCGCACCTACTGTAATGGTGGTTAGGCTTAAGATGAGAACTCCCATTGTCCATGATTTGATCCATTTGTGTCATGGGCGAAAAACTCAGCCATACAAGTGGGGTCGTATTTTGTATTGGGTGTGGGAATGATGGATTGTAGAAATGTTGAGAATCCCTGCAGATTCCAGAAGTTTCTGTCACAAATGTGAGGAAAATGTGTGATGAAGCAGAGATTGAGGTTTGCAGGGCATTGTGCGTAGGAAAACATTTTGGGATCCATGGAAGACATATCACGCTGGACTCCCCTCAGTGCCTAGGTTTGAAATACATCTGGGTTTACTAGGTTTTCCTAGGTGTTAGCTGAGAGCAGGCCCGAACAGTGCATCCATTCAGCATGACAAGCAAAAGGAAATTTGTATTTACCACTACTCTGCTGGTTCACAAGCAAAAGTATGCCCAAAAGTATCTAACTTTCCTCTTGCATGCAAAGGGGAATGGGAATGCTCTGTGAACCAGGTAGGCAGAAAGACTGTTAGAGCGTTAAAGATGGGGGTAGGTCCAACACCTGGGTGGCACACTCACACGAGGTAGATTTTTGTTTCTAAAATGAAAAATATCTTGTTTCTAGTGGGCTTTTTATCCCCTCTCTGAGGCAGAATTGTGGTAAACCCCCTAAACAACCCCTTTGGTGGCAGAAAAACATATGGCATCGGGCAGGGGGAGCACAGACTCATGCCAATGGGTGGGGGGTGACCATTCTCCCCTACTGTCACCATCCTTGGTGGTCTAATGGAAAAGACCGAGCTTGGGCACAGCCTACCCAACACAATATCCAAGTAGGGATTGAAGGGAAAGGCAACAATGGAAAGAGGACATTATTCACTTTCCAATACTGCCTCGCCTGTGATAGTCAGAGCTCAATAGACAGAATTTTGCAGAATATTGGCATTGCAGAGAACCAAACAAAAATTCAAACTCTGGATGTTTCCTAATGTACCAGGTTCAATTTTTAAAAAGAAAATGCTTCTGATATTTCTAACAGAAGAATTGTATTTTCATGAAAGGAAGATGACCCACTGACATCCTCCACACTCTGGGGCTCTTTATGATGTCGGCAGGAGTTGCCTCTGACCGACATCGCTGCGCTCTCGGGACTGACCGACCTCCCGGTGGTCCTTGAGTGGTCCCAACACCGCGATTACAATGCAACCGATGTGCGATTGCAAGCTTCCATTTCTGCGGTCGGATACCGGCCACAGCACAACCGCCCATGGAGAAATAAGTGCTTCTGTTAATCCGTGCACTGTGTGGCAGGCACCCTATGGAGCCTTATTTTTTTATTGAACTTTTCTTTAATAGTGCACAATTACAATTTCAGCATATGCCATGGACATACAGCAAAAACGTGAGCAGAAAAATGATAAAAAATCTTTTATCATGCCATGTGGCCCTGGGAAACGGAAGCTCAATACAGTACACATAGGGACAGATAAACTTGAATCTGTGCCTACATTTCCATACTTAGGTTTGGTTTTCGCTGCGAACGGCTCATGGAGTGGGCATTTGGCCCACGCCATGGGCAAGTTCTCGAAAGTCACTAATTCAGTTTTGGGCTTGCCGCACCCAAAGAAAATAGGTGCCACTAGAGCTATTTTAATTTTTTTTAGACTACAGTGCTTACCGGTAGCCACATATGGAGCTGAGGTTTGGGGGTTGGGAAGAAGCCCAGGTATCCAGCGGGAAGAAAGTCGATTTTACAGGAAAATATTGGGCACCCCAATCTCATCTTCTGAATTTATCTGCCATAATGAATTAAACCTCCCCTATGTATGTGACTTCATCAGATCTAGACCAGCTCTATTCTGGGTCAGTATTTGGAGGAATAATTCAGCCACTCTCACACAAAATATTATAAAGGACTGTTTAAAAAGTGATAACGGCATGGCGATTCCAGGGCTTTCTGGAGTGTTAAAAACATTGAGCGCCATGGACAGAGGTAGCCTCTTCTCCGACCCTACTAGGATCTAGCCAAAGGATAAAATTGAGGTTAAACACGCACTGTACGCACTTTATAATTCGGAACGAATGGGAAGAGAATCATCAAAATCAACTGTCTTAAAATACATGGGGAATGAACTATGTAGGCAACCACTCCCGCACTATCTTACCCTACCTATGACCAACTGGGAGAGATCCCTCTTGTTTCGCCTAAGAGCGGGTTCTGTGAAATATCTGTTGGCCTTCCCTCTGGGCTATCAACATAGCACAGAATATAATCGATGTCCATGTGACGGTGTTAGCACACAAGATGATTTGCACTTCCTAATCTTCTGTAAATTTTATTTAAAATATATCAACTGGCTTTTAACCCCATATTTTAGGAAACATAGACCCCTCTCGTTGGGGGAGTCTTATCTATTGATGGTTTCCCTAGCCTCAGGTGAACTAACCTTTCGCACTAGCACTTTCTTGAGACTGATAACATGAGTGCGCACAATGATGGAAAACCCCTGAAATTAGCTTCATTAAAACTGTATTATATTTTTAACCATGTATTCTTGATGTGTTATGTAAATGAATTGTTTTTATGTGGTACTTTTATGAATTTTATGAAATTCGAATAAAGGTCTTTTGAACTTGAACTTGAGCAGATATGGATAATCATAAATCAGATTACATGCATATCAGTATAATCAAATACAGTCAGGCAGTGAAGACAATTATACATTACTAAAAAAAAAAAAATTCAAATAGTCACCATTGAGGAATGCGGTACATTTGGAATGTCAGGGAGTGCAGCGTATGTCTATAAGGTGAGTAGGGCTCGTCAGGGTTACTGTAAGGTGGTAACATATCTTTCAATGGCTTGAGCAGTCAAATGAAAGTGAAAACTGGCATCAGGATGTGTCTGCAGTGTTGTCAGGGTGCTCCAACAAATACGTCTGCAGTGGGCCACAAATGTCGCGAGGATGTGAGGAGCGGGGAAGCAATTCAGCATAAGTACAGATTTAGTCATGCCATAGAATCATGTCTCCAAGCCAATCCTTAAATTTGGGCGCTGGTCCCCGACCCCATCTACAGGCCACTCGTCGCTTAGCCAGTACTAAGCGAAAGGACACAAATTGTCGATGCTGTGAAGGGATTTGCTCAGTGTATCCTAAAAGGGCCACAAGTGGGGACCTCGAAATAGGCGTGGAGATCATACAGTCCAGCCTGTGAGGACCTGCCACCAATAGGTATGTACCTCTGGACATTCCCAGGTAAGGGTAGAAAATCAGCAAACTCCTCCTTACATCTGTCACATCTGCTTGTGTCACGCAAGCCAAAGTTGTGAAGTTTAACCGGAGTATAGTAGCTATGATGAAGGAATCTATAGTGAATGATTCGCAGTCTACTATTGGAGGAAACCTTCTCTGTCGGCTTGCATCAAAACAACTGTTGTGTGTTGGTGATGTCTTGTTCTAAGTCCGTCACCCATTTATCACGGACTGCACACGCAGGGTATTCAGTATCAACATATAGAGTGTGGTAGAGCATGGACACTAAGTGTGAGGCAGTGGATGAGCTTAAGACATGATGCAAAGGGACCACTGTTGCAGGCGCCAATGGGTATAGAGGGTAACAGGCTTGAAACCCATGTTGCAGCAGGCATATAGAAATGTCTACATGGTGGAGGGTGGGGGATTTAGGGCATAGTTGTTGGAGAGTGCGAAATTTTCCGTGAATGTACAGGTCTCCCCAACATTGAATGTTTCGTGTATGTGCAACTTTCTTAAATAAACCTCTTGTAATAATGACATATCTGGGTGGTAGGTAAGCGGAAGAAGGGGGGAATATAGACAGGGCACGTGTGTGCGATCAATAATGCAGGACCAGGCTTTTATCGTGCAGTCTACGGAAGATGGACAACGCCAATGGGGCTCAACCTTAGACAGAAGGATGCCGTCAAGTCGGATAGGGTCAGCAGTCCAATGCTCAGTAGAAAACATGGGAAGTGTAGCGAGGTGGATGAAACCAAAAATGAGCATAGTGTGCTTGGGCACAGATATAGCATAATTCAAAGTTTGGTATGTCAAAGCCTCCGTGTGAGTATGGTCACATGAGTGTGTCTCACTGTATGAGCGGTTGTTTACGACCCCACACCAATCGAATCAGTTCCGATCGAAGGGAGGTGAAAAAATGCAGTCCGGGTTTGTATGGGATGTTAAGGAATGAATACAAACATTTGGGGAGGATTATCATTTTCATGAGGGATATGAGTCCAGCCATGGTTAATGGAAGGGCAATCCATCGATTGATACAGCCTTTGATGTGCTCCATCGCACACCCATAATTTAGTCTCATTAGCTCAACACGGTCTGCCGTAACACGGATATCCAAATATTTTGCATCATCATCGCATCACACAATGGGAAAATCTGTTTCAAAGGGAGTGGCGGAACTGATCAACGGGAAGATCTGGGAGTTGGACCAATTGAAATGAATACCTGATTGGTCTCTGAATTTAACAAACTCGTGTAATAATGGATTGAGGTTTTGGTGTGGCTCTTTAATGTATAGGGGAACATTGTCGACATAAAGAGAAATAAGTACTGGACGGAGTAAGTATCTAAGACCCATGTGGTGATAGTGTTGCCCAATCTTAGCTGCCAAGGGTCCATAACTAGGGCAAAAAGTAGGGGAGATAGTGGACACCCCTGATGAGTGCCCAGAGAGAGAGAGATCGAGGGTGAGCTATGCCCATTTATCAAAACTTTTGCTGTTGGTGAAGTATATAAAAGACGGACTTATGGCACGAAGCCTAAGGGCAGTCCCATACACTGCAATATAGTGAAAAGATAGTCCTTTTTCACTGAATGAAAGGCTTTAGAGGCGTCTAGGAACACCACCACTAGGCTAGTTGTAGGTATACAGTTTGCAGGATGGAGAAGAGTGTCCTAAGATGGTGGGAAACAGCTCTTCCGGGGATAAACCCAGCCTGGTCTGGGAGAACCAAGTTCTCCATCAGGAGACCTGGACGGTTCACCAGTAGTTTAGCAAGGATTTTTGCATCTGAGTTTATGAGAGAAAGTGGTCTATAAGATTTGCAGCGGCCTGCAGGTTTGCCCGGTTTTAATTGTGACGGAATTAGTGCCTCTCTCATCGAGGCAGGTAGGATCTGTGTTTCTTGGACCTCTAGAAAGACTTCTTTCAATACTGAGAGAAGCTGATCTATGTAAGTTTTACAGAAATCGATGGGAAAGCCCTCGGATCCTGGTGCTTTTCCTGATTTCAATTGCAAGATGGCTGCCCGCAGCTCATTGTCTTGAAATGGCACTGCTAAGAATTCACGCTGAGAGTAACCTAGTCCCCCCCCGGAGCTATGGCTTCTAGATAGGGAGTGAAATCAGGGGGAGAAGTGCGTTGGGAGCTATATAGATCTGCATAGTATTTAGCAAATGTGTGCAATATTTCAAGACTATCCCTATGGCGTATCCCATCACCGTCTATCACATCCAGGACGTAACTAGAAAATTGAGGTTGTCTAATAGTGTTGGCCAGCGCTTGGCCAGGTCTCTCACCTTCGCCTTATTGCCTAGGGGTATAATATTTGCCTCTAAATTTGACTTCTCATTCTGCAGTAGCAGTGTAGTCCGAGAGTTTTTCATGGAGCGTGTCTTTTTGGGCACCAGAATTTACATTCCGCATGTCTGTTTCAAGTTGTTTTATCTCAGCCTCTAGGCGCCTCAAGTTTCTCCTAATATCACAGAGTACCCAAAAGCTTTTGGACATGCACGCGCCTCTAATAGTGACTTTAAAAGCTCCCATAATCGTACCCACATGCATGACAGAGCCGTTATTCCGAGCAAAAAAATCTGTAATTTCTTCCCCTATTTCAGCCTACAAGACAGTGTCCAAGAGCACTTCCGGTACCAGCCTCCAGCATCGCCAGGTGGCAATTAAGTTAGGGGGAGTTCTTTCTCGGTACACTGGCGCATGCTCTGAGTATGTGCGGGCCAAGTGTTTAACTGTCTAAATCCAAGGGGTCACCCCACGTGAGCAAACCCAGTAGTCTAGCCGCGACCAAGTTGAGGGTCCTGCTGTATAAAAGGTACCTTCCCTATCAGTGGAGTGTACGTAACGCCATTCATCAACGAGACTGTGCTCCATAAACAACCCAGATAGGGCCTCCCGGGCATTAGTATAATGATGAGGAAAGGGGTTGGATTGGTCCGTGGATGGGCACATGGCAGTATTAAAATCCCCACCCCATATGACGTGTGTGGAGCCTACTTTAAGTATGTGACCCCAGAGAGCGGTACAGTGATCAGGGTCAACCGTACAAGCTAGGGTGATCGATTATGTGCCCAATGTACCCCAGACAATGCAGCTGCAGCCAGAGAGATCACTGTACGTGCCCCCCAGTATGAACAGTGTATTTCTTTTTACTAATATGAGCGTGCCCCGTGATTATGTCGAGCAGGAGGAGAACGCACGTGCAGAGGCCCATTTACTGCCATTACAGGAAGGGTGTCGAGGGTCCATGTATGTTTCTTGAAACATGGCTATTTGTATGTGATGCCTATCTAAATACGCCAGTATTTGTCTCTGTTTACGAGGGTCACGCAGACACCTGACATTCCATGTGATTAATTTGATGCAAGGGTGGTCAGTATGTTTTGCCACTTCAGGTATGATGGGGTAGTATAGCGAGTATGGTGTTGTAGCAAGGTAGTGTGTCCACGCACATAATAGCTGTCATGTCGAGATGCAGTTGTCCAATATGTAACAAAACCATAAAAAATATTCCCCTCCCATCCCTTTCCCGTAAAAAAACCCTTCAATGAGTTAGCATTAGAACAAACCACTAACAGTAAAGTCACCCACAACAGCACCCCAATCGTGCCCATGAGGCACAGGGTCAAGGCTGATTTGCATATAGCCAGTGTCTGACCTAGGGTGGTGTGAAGTGCAAAAAACGATGGATTTAGGCCCAGATCTTTGTACTGTGGTGAATGTAAGACATTGTTCTGCATTCTGTCCATCAACTGTGTTTTTTGCAATTTTCACCCCGAGTGGGCTGGGTATACTCAGACGTGAGTCCCAGGCTCTCCACTTCACTGGAGTCAAGCTATCCAGGCTGAAGAAGGCTGATAGCCAGAAACCGGTCCTTGGATGCTTGATTCCGGTCTAGGAAAGACATGGCTTGGTAGTTCGGGCTGGACTCTTCCCATGAGGCACAGGGTCAAGGCTGATTTGCATATAGCCATTGTCTGACCTAGGGTGGTGTGGAGTGCAAATAAAGATGGATTTAGGCCCAGATCTTTGTACTGGGGTAAATGTAAGACATTGTTCTGCATTCTGTCCATCAACTGTGTTTTTTGCAATTTTCACCCCGAGTGGGCTGGGTATACTCAGGCGTGAGTCCCAGGCTCTCCACATCACTGGAGTCAAGCTATCCAGGCTGAAGAAGGCTGATAGCCAGAAACCGGTCCTTGGATGCTTGATTCCGGTCTATTATTATAGAGGCTTTTGTAGCGCGCTCTGTTACTAAAAAGATAGTATCCTGGCGCGAGAGAAAGGGAGAACAGATCAAATTATATCCAGATTAGAGAAACATCTGTTAAGCAGTGATGTTAAAGAAATGGGTTTTTAGGCCCTTCCTGAACGCCGTAATGGATGAGGATGTTCTCAAATGAAGAGGAAGGGTATTCCAAGCTCTCGCCGCTCTGACAGAGATGGATTGGCCACCGAGCCTGCTGTATTTAAACTTTGGCACATTCATTTGGTGGAGATTGGTTGACCTGAGAGGGCGGTTGGGGACATAAAGGGAAAATCTTTTCCTCAAGTAAGCTGGGCCCGTTTGATGGACTGCTCGGTATGCCAGCACGAGGATTTTAAATAAAATCGTTTGAGCAACTGGGAGCCAGTGAAGAGTTCTAAGAGGTTGACGGACACTAGAACTTCTGGGTATATTAAACAGCAGCCGAACCGCAGCATTTTGAATGACTTGGAGGCGATGAATCAGATAGGCCGGGAGTCCGCAGAAGAGGGCATTCGCATAATCCAGTCTGGATAATATGAGAGCGCGAATGACCGTCTCCTTGGCCTCTCTCGGAAGCAAAGGGAGAAATCTGCGCAGGGTTTTGAGTGTGGAGAAGCAGATCCCAGTAAGTTTTTTCAGATGGTCCTCAAATCTGAGGTTGTTACTAAACCAGACTCCTAGGTTTTTTGCAGGTCCACCGATGGATTTGGGGCATGGGAGATCGGTGGGCCAGAGAGAGTCACTAAAGTTATCTGGAAAGGAACCATACAGCAGGATTTCAGATTTACTCCTATTACATTTAAGTTGGGCACAAGCCAGCCAGCGAAAGACCGATGATAAACAGAATTGAGCTCTCGACGTGTCCGAGTTGTTTTTAGGCCATGTGAACAAAAGCTGTGTATCATCGGCATAGGCCATAATTTTTGCTCCTAGCTGTTCCGCAAGATAAATGAGAGGGGTCATATATATATTAAAAAGCAGGGGGCTGAGGGTAGAGCCCTGTGGGACACCAGTTGAAAGTTTTTTGGGAGAGGAGGAAAAAGGCGGCATCCACACTTGCTGGGACCTGTTATCTAAAAAAGATGTTAGCCAGCCAAGAGAATAGCCAGTTATGCCTATGGCCGCTAGTCTGGTAAGTAAGAGGGAGTGAGGAACCGTATCGAAGGCGGCAGAGATGTCCAATAAAATCAGAGCCGCTCTGCCACCTCCGTCCAGACATTCCCGAATAGCCTCAGAAACCTCAACTAAAGCCG
This sequence comes from Lissotriton vulgaris, assembly GCF_964263255.1. Classification (NCBI taxonomy): domain Eukaryota; kingdom Metazoa; phylum Chordata; class Amphibia; order Caudata; family Salamandridae; genus Lissotriton; species Lissotriton vulgaris. The sequence continues at coordinate 481,576,768 of NC_141689.1, forward strand.
TCTCTGTGCTGAAAGCAGCTCTGAAGCCTGATTGCGCTGGGTGAAGAGCCTGAGAGCTTTCAACAAATTTATCCAACTGTGTGAATGCGACTTTTTCACATATCTTTGCTAGGGCCGGCAACAATGATATGGGCCGGAAGTTAGCGGGGACCTTCGGGTCTAAGCCATTTTTTTTTAAGAAGTGGTAGCAGTTTGGCCTGCTTCCAACATGCCGGGACAGTGGCAGTGGAAAAAGAGAGGTTGACAATATGTGTCACCTCTTGGCCAACTGTATTAGCCAGGCCCGCAAGGACTCTGGCAGGGCAAGGGTCAGCGGGGGATCCTGATTGTAGAGTAGCAAGAATTTTAACAACATCTGTTTTATCCACTGGAATAAAAAGGACAAACTGATCCATAGGGACAGGCATAATGGGGGGTGGAATAGTCTAGGAAAGACATGGCTTGGTAGTTTGGGCTGGACTGTTCCCATGAGGCACAGGGTCAAGGCTGATTTGCATATAGCCACTGTCTGACCTAGGGTGGTGTGGAGTGCAAAAAAACAATGGATTTAGGCCCAGATCTTTGTACTGGGGTGAATGTAAGACATTGTTCTGCATTCTGTCCATCAACTGTGTTTATTGCAAGTGACTTTAAAATAGTGGCCTCCGTTGACTTTGTTTCTCTGGCAGCCACTATGACAGACCCCAGTTCCTTCTTTTGATACCGAGCTGGACTATACCAAGCGTCGCCATCTCTGCCTACAAGTTGATTTCAGCAGCAACATTATCCAGCGGGGATGTTTCCCTGAGCGTGGAGTCCCAGCAGGGTGGCCTCTCCTCTATCAACTATTGGGGACGTGGTATTCTATGTTTCTCTATGTAACTGTAGCTAATATACCTACTCAAAATTGATTATTCCTGTCTTCCCGACCGCAGAGACCTGAGCAACATGGCTGATGCCCGGTGGAGCTGCTAGATAGCTGTAGAGGAGATTGGCCCAGGGTCATTGCCTTGACCATCACCTATCGAGCCGGACATTGGACATAGTTCACCTTGTCTCCCCGTTGTGTCGCAACTCTTCTCTGTCTTGTTTCTATGCCCTCCCCCACCTTCTTCTTTTACTTCTATCCTCATAGCCTATACATCTATTCTAAACTGTTTTTCCCGCATGTTGAGACCTGAGCAACATGGCTGATGCCTGATGGAGTTGTTAGACAACTAATGAGGAGATTGGCCCGGGTTTCCCCCTTGACCGTCACCTACCCAGCCGGACATTGGACACAGTTCTTCCTCCCCTCCCTGCTACAGCTCCTTCCTCCCCTCCTTTCCTATCAATCCTCTCAACCTCGTTGTTTGTTTACTGTACATTATTACACTAATGCAAATGATACAATCTGTAACGCAATGTTCCTCTGTTATAGCGCTCTGATACCTACGGGTCTAGCCAGCACTTTATAATCATTTTGATGTACTTTCTAAAGCAACGTTCCCCAGGTTAAGTGCTCTGATGCCTCCGGGTCTAGCTAGCGCTATATAACCGTCGCAAATTAAATGAACTAAACACTGTTTTTTCCTGAATGCTGAGACCTGTTCAACATGGCTGATGACCGGTGGAGCTGCTTGACAGATAATGAGGAGTCTGGCCTGGATTCCCCCTTGACCGTCACCTACATAGCCGGACGTTGGGCATAGTTCCTCCCCGTCTCCCCGCTATTACTCCTTCCTCCCCTCCCTCCTACAATTTATTGAAACATTGTTTATGTGCACTGTACCTTACTATGCTCTTGTATCTGATGTAACTTGTAACGCAACAATCCTAAATATAAAGCGCTCTGATACCCTCTTGGGTCAAGTTCGCGCTATAGAAAACTTTATAAATAAAAAAAAAACATAAGGGCACAGATAGCATGTGGGATCTCCCATAAAGTGGGGCACCAGTCGGCCATAATCCCTTCCTGTGTCACAACTTTAACTGCATTGCAGTCCCCAGGTGTCAGACAAGATGGGGGAGTAGAGTGGTGGGGGGGGGAAGGGTGCTTGACGATGTGTTAGTTGGATCTACCAACAGCAGAACAAAGTAATCTAAGTTTTTAGTCATAGCCACAGACAATGTTCAAAGCCCCAAGGGCACTTAACTGTCTGTGACCATCCTGCAGGAGAACAGTTCCATCTCCATCTGGAGGGGTTGACACAGTTCCCATCAGAGAGAGGTACATGATACGCAATGTAGAAGCATTGCCGTACAGCATGGCGAAGCCCACCAAAGGCGAATGGGTCTTCCAACGAGTGATCACAGCATATGACCCACTGCCCCGCTCAGCCCAAGGATGGTGAAGGAGATCTGGAGGTGCAAACCCGAAGCAGTGAGTGTTTCAAGGTAGTTTTTAGAAAGTCTTTCACTTGTTGCGGATTCATGCAGAAGATGTGTTTGCCTTGGTCTGTAATCCGAAGTCTCGCAGGGTACATGAGGGCATCTGTTCCCCCTCACACCGCATTGTTCTTACCTGCGGGAGCTTCTTTGTAGGGACCACCGGGGCCTCAGGGAGCCGATTTAGGGCTTCTCTAGACCTCCGCCCTCGATCTCTCTCGGCACTTTTAGCGGCCGCCATCTTAGTTGAGGACGAGGACAGTGCTCTAGTGTTCGGCCGATTGGGGGCCCAGACTCAATAAAATTAATCCCTCTTCTCGTCCGCGCAGCGGGTGCGCCGATGGCGCGCCGGAGGCGCGCCAGAGGCAAGCCCGTCTGGGCCCGGCCGAGCCTGTACTGGGACCTGGGCCATCCCCCCTGGCCCTGGGCTCATTGATACTCGCAGTACTCTCATCTGTTATTCCTCCTCTCAGCTGCGGGAACTCAATATACCCATCACTAACCCCTGCTGCCGGAACCTGCCACCCCCAGTTGCCTTCTGTCCGCCCCTGCCCCATGCCCCGGTTGTAATTATACCCTCCCTTGCCCTACTTCCTCTGCTCTTAGAATCTGCTCCACTCCTAGGCGCTACTTTCGCGCAGCGCTCATCAACGCCCGCTCCCTCCCGAAACACAGCTTAGAAATCAGGGAACGTATTGCAAACCAGGATCTGGACATCTTGTTTATAACTGAATCTTGGGGAGACGCTGCCTCCGGCCCTGATTTCTGTTCAGCCACACTGGAGGGATTCTGTGTGGCAAGACAGGATAGAACTACTGGGAGAGGTGGTGGTCTAGCCATCATTTATAAAGGGGTTCTGCAATCCAAAATCGAACCTATTCACCGACTGAATTGCGAAGCCTGTTTTTTCTCCATTACACTTAATCATAATCAAGTCTTCAAGAGAATTCTTATTTATCGCCCCCCAGGCCCGCATACCCACTTCCTGTCGACTCTGGTTGAACTTACAGAACTTTACTTGGGCCACGCTGATTACACCATTCTGGGGGACTTCAATTTTCATTTAGAAGTCTCAGGGGACAAAGATACCACCCAGCTGATTTCTGACCTACTCGCAGTAGGACTACGGCAGTTGGTTGCATCCCCCACCCACCAAGCAGGCCATACGCTTGATGGCTTGTTCACCAATAACCCTAACATCTCACTATCTACAGTTCTCCCTTGAGTATGGTCAGATCATTCGGCAATCATTTTGACCATACTGGCTCATAACCCCAACCCTCCGCAATCCACTGCCCGCAACCCTATCAGTACTAGAGCCTGGAAACACTTGGACTATCCTCTTCTGACTAACATTCTGACTAAATCCTCCTATGTGGCTTCACCGCACCCTGTGCTACTGTCCAGCAGATACCAGGAATGGATTCTGGATGCCATTAATCAAGTAGCGCCACCTAAAACCATTATCTCTAACCGGGCCACGCCATCTGCTCAATGGTTCTCAGAGGACCTTCGGCTACAAAGGCAGTATTGCAGGAATTTAGAAAGGCGTTGGCGCAAGCACTATACGCCCTTGGATAAGCAAACTTATAAAGATGCGCTAGCGCTATATAAGAAAGCTATTACTAAGCACAAAAGTGATTTCTACCTTGCCCAGATAGAGTGCGCCCAGAACTCGGCAAGAAAACTTTTCCAAGTAGTCGATTCCCTCTCCAACCCCCCGACAGGGCCTCCTATTGAACCTACCCAAGATCTGTGTAATGCCATGGCAACGTTCTTCTACACCAAGGTCATGAATATCTATTCATCTTTCTCTCCCCCTACCTGCTTGGACCGCACTGACCGTTTCCTTCGTCCTTCTCCTCTCACTATTACCTTCTCCAACTTTCACATGGTCATGACGGATCAGATTAGCAAGCTAATCACGTCCATTAAATCTGGGTCCCCACTAGATCTCTGTCCCCCTTCTATACTTAATGCTCTAACTGAGGTTATCACCTCTCCACTCACGGACCTATGCAATATCATCTTCCAGAGAGGTATATATCCCGAAATTTGGAAAAAGACGGTCATCAAGCCCTTGCTAAAAAAGCCTTCCCTGGACCCCGCTGACTCTGCTAGTTATAGACCTATCGCCTGCCTTCCATTCCCGGGCAAAATATTTGAAGCTATTATGAACACACAGCTTTCGGGTTTCATCGATTGCCATCAGCTTCTAGACGATACCCAGTTCGGCTTCAGGAAGGGCCACTGCACTGAGACGGCTCTGATAAAGGCCTCGGACGAGATCAGAACTATAATGGACCAGGGTGGGGCAGCGGTCCTTATACTTCTGGATCTGTCCACTGCCTTTGACACGGTCGATCACTCCATCTTGATCGACGTGTCACATCCCTGGGGGTGATCCACCTTGCCAGGGATCTCATTGCTTCGTTTCTGGCTAACCGCACTCAGGCGGTGAAACTGGGCACTTTTTATTCGCCCATCTTCACCCTTCCGTGTGGGGTGCCCCAGGGCTCCTCATTAAGCCCCACATTATTCAACATATATGTGGCGGATCCGGCGAGAGTTATTAAAGCACACAGACTCCGCTTAACCACCTACGCGGATGACACCCAATTGGTGCTGGCGGTTCATAAGGATGGACCAGCCATGGCCGCAAGATTTCAGGAGGGGATGTTGGCCATCGGCTCATGGATGTCAAGCAACTTCTTAAAGTTAAATTCGGACAAGACCGAGGTGATGACCTTTGGCAACCTCTCACCGGAATGGTCTTCCATCTGGTGGCCCAGTGAAATGGGCCCACCTCCCACTCCGGTTGCCAAGGTCAGAAACCTCGGTATCATGTTCGATGAGAGGTTGCTGTTCCAACACCAAGTGAATTCAGTGGTCTCATCGTCCTTCTACACTCTAAAAAAGATCAAAAAGCAGTTGCCATATCTCCCTTCAGGGGCGGGGAAAACTTTAATCACCACTCTCGTATTCTCTAAATTGGATTACGGCAACGCCCTCTTCCTAGGCACGCAAGAACAGACCCTAACTAAACTACAATCGGTGAAAAATGCAGCGGCCAGAATCTTGTTAGACATTCCCAGCCGCCGCCCCGCCTCCCTGGCCATACGTCACCTGCATTGGCTTAGAGTCAAGAGCCGGATAAAGTTTAAGGCACTATGTATTGCTTATAAGGCCATCCATGACTCCGGACCTAGGTTCCTCAAAGATGCCTTTCGGATCTATGCTCCCCAAAGACCCCTTCGTTGGGCGTGCAACCACCTCCTCTCTGTCCCACGCACCAGAACCACTAGCTGGGGAGACAGACGCTTTTCAGTGGCAACCCCCAGACTGTGGAACTCTCTCCCTTTGTTCATCAAAACCAGTCCTATTCTTATCATCTTCCGTAAACTCTTGAAAACCTGGTTATTTAATCAATGATTCATCTGGTAGCTCTCCGCCCCAGGCAGTCTGATATGCGCCGAGACACCCTCGGGTAGTTGTGCGCAATAAAAATCTCAAAAACATAAACATAAACATAAACATATTCTATTTGAGCCTTGCAAAGTTTCTGCTAGATAGTAAGGAATTTACGGCATCCTTCCTGTACTGCCAGAGTGAAGTCTGGGTAGATGGTAAATGTGTTACCTTTGAATTGCAGTGGTTTCAGTTTGTGGCTTTCTGCAGTGCAGCATCGCGATCTCGATAATTAAGAAGTCGGACAATGATAGGCCTCTGGGTTTACCCTGGTGGAGGTTGCGGGTCCAAGGAGCGATGTGCGCGCTCTACCACCAGATGTGGCGAAAAAGAATGTGCACTGAAAGAGACCTTCAGAAGACGCTCAATATAGTCCTCCATGCGTCCTGTATTCATACTCTCAGGTATGCCTATTATGCAAAAACCATTGCAACGACTTCTAGCTAGAATGTCTTCATTCTTGGCTGCAATAACTTTCAGCAACTTGTCCATTTGCGTCACCTGAGCTTGTACCTGAGAAGTGGTATCTTCATTCTCGGATATGGGGCGTTCAGCCTCCTTCAATTGCCCATCATGTTTGTCCACTTTTTGCACAAGGAAATCTAGGTGATTGTTCATTATGTCCATCTTCCTGGACAGGTCAGAGAGACTATGCTGGAAAGCCAGGAGCAGGGCCTTAACGTCATCTTCAGAAGATTGTGAGGATGATTATGCTTGGTCCATATTGGTGGGTTCGGGATCTGCAGAGGTCGATGGTGTTGTGACCTGTTTGGTGGTGTCAAAAGTTAGTCTAGGCTGACGGCCATCAAACTTCCCGATTTCACCTCTCCACGCGTCCAGGCATTACCACAGTATGGGTGGACAGCCGCCGCTCAACCACTAGGCTGGACAGGATATAGGTGCTGTAAGTGGGGGCAGTTTTGCGTCAGGTCATTGCAGGGGATATCGCCTGGAGATGGAGTAATGTATAGTAGATGAGCAGTGGGAGGAGGGCAGACACCTTCTGGAAGCCGTTATTAGAGTGCAGTCTCCCGATTAGGCAGTACATTTCAAGGCAGGCCTCAGCTTGGGACCTGTTGGACCTGGCCTTGTGGCGTGGTTCCCCACCCGCTACTTAGCCCCCCGTCAGCCCAGCCCGGTACCTAGAAACCCCTGGTCGCCCTGCCCCTGTCCGTCCAAACGCCAACGACCAGCCTCGGCCTGTCCCCGGCCACCTTCCCAGCCCCGCGCGCCCCAAACCCGCAAGGCCCCATAGGCCCACCGGCAACCATTTTCCCTTCCCGAGGTCCCTGACTCCGTGGGCCTAACATGACCCCAGCACCAGCACAGTTAGGCTCCAGACGCGCCAGCCCCCGTTGGGAGAGGGAGGGCCACCCTAGTGAGAGAAGACAAGGAGTTTCGATGGCACCTCCGGCCTCCCCTGAGAGACTGGTTTCGATCACACCTCTGGTCTGCCCCTGGGGGCCAGTTTCGATTGCACCTCTGGCCTCCCCCGAGTGCTGGCTCCAGACCTGCTGGCGTCTGGGAATTCCCGGACGCATCCTCAAAGGGATCAAAGGACCAACCGCCGGACCCACAGGCAGCCCCCAAAGCCCCGGACCTCCGCCTGCGAGGGTCCGGACATCAAAGGGCACTGGACTATATCAAGGCCCGCCCCTGAACTAGCGGGCAGTTGTATCTTGGACAAGGAAGCCCTGCTGATCTGATTGTGGCTGAACTGAACCTCATAACTCTTTGAGCCCTGCTGACGCTGTCGCGGCTCGTTCTTGGAACTGAAACATCGGAGCCCTGCTGACCTCGTCGCGAGCTTGAATCTTGAAGACCTGTACCGAATCTTCTGAGCCCTGCTGACGTGGTCGCGGCTCCTCCAGAACTTCCTCCAGAGCGAGCCCTGCTGACTTCGTCGAGGCTCGAGGAACATTCTAGTCCGGCTGGACTATCGACGCTACCAACATGAGCTGAATCATCCTCAAGTGAGTAGGATCCCCAGTGCGGCTACCATCTCCTGTAACCCCCCGGCTCGAGGATTGAGAGCTGTGCGCAGGGTACGCTACGTACTGGCCTATGAGACTAAGACTGTCCCGCTACCCCCTCCCTAAAGACTTGAGACTTTCTGCGATCCCTCGATCATTGTATATAAGAGTGATAATCCTTTTTACGTTGATAACGAAACCCACGGTGTGGTGTCTGTTCATAAGTGTGGTGTGATCCTCGTGTGTATGATTCGCTACTTGAGGTCCTCCCCGGTGGAGATCTCTCATAAGGCTCGGCATTATTGGTGGGAGAGTCGGGTCACAGAGGAGTTGGGTAGACATAACCTGGCCTCTGGGATCACCCCTTCTAACAGGACCCCACCACCCAAAATGGTCCCAAGTGTCAATGCTCCACGAGGAGTGAACAGCGAGCGTCTGGGAGCGTGTCACAGGCAACACGTAGAGGCAAAAGTTCTGGTACAGCTTTAATGTGTTTTGGGAGGCTCGCTCGTGGATGTCGAAGAATAAACAGACACTAACGTCCTCACAATGAGGATTACATTGCTGCCTGTCAACTTGCATAGAGTGGAGTGGGAATTTATAGCGATGGAGGAGTTGTGTTGAGTTTGAAGGCAGTCAGTGCAATGCCACCTAAACAGGGCAGAGGGGTTGCAGGCCGACCACAAAGGGCTTTGGTGGGGTTATATGCATGCCAGTCACTCAGGTTTTGCCCTGGTCGGTAAGTCGTGTAGGATGTCTCAGGAGCAGTATAGCAGACGGGGATAGTCCGGGGCAGGGAGTATCATGCACGCTCTCCCCTGCGTACCTGTTGCAGTAGTATGGGGAGAGAAAATGGTGCGTCACACGCCAAAGAGTAGCGCCCCGCAACCGTCATGCATCTCACCGTCTCTCCGCCAGCTGAAGGCACAGGCGCTGTGAGGTTTAGTGCCAGCAGCACAACAGGGAGCACATTGGCGTGAAGGAGGCTATTGTGCGGGAAGGAAGCCCCGGTAAAGAGCCATCTTTAGGGGATGTCGGATCCCCAGAGCTCGAGTGCAGGCGGCTTCCGTCCGGGCCTCCAGCTAATGCGTCATTGAAGTGGCCCACAGCATGTAATGTCACGTAGATGGTTTCCTGGAATCACGAGAGCCGCAATTTTTTCCCCAGAGCGATCGGATGGTCTAAGGAGTAAGTAGACAGTGGCAAATCATAGTTATAGCTGGTAAATAGCAGGATAAATGCTGGATTACTTTGTCAAGCTTCTCAAGCCTCACAGGTGTTCAGCCATCTTGGATGTGCGTCACCTAGCACCCCCCTAGAATGCCATAATCATGAAGATTATTACTTCTGTTTCTATTTTTTAAATTGTTGCAGGGATTCTGCTCAGGAACAGAACTATGCTTGGAACCATAAAACATCGGCCTGTAGGGACTGAGTCATCGTACCATCTCAGTATCTATGAGCCTGAGTCCGACTAGCTATAGTGCCTCACTTGCCCTCTTAGCCTTACCAGAGAAACAAGTGAATTGACATCCCAGAACACAACACAGTTAACCCTCTCAGGGATCGTGGTAATAGGACACACTCTTTCGCTCTCTCACTCGTACTCATCCACAATGAAATGAACAAGAGACATGAGGGAAGTGTAAAATATTTTTTTTAACTATTGCATACTAAAATGCACTATTTGTGCTACAAGCAGAAAACAACTGTATGCTAAAAATACTTTTTACATGGTCAATAAACCAGATACCATAAAAAACTCTGTGATATTATAGGACAGAATATCCTAAACTTCGCCCCTTTCTACTGAAACTGAGTGATAATATATCAAAGATCTCTGGGACGAGTGGCAGACCCCATACCTTAACATACATAGATGGACATTCTGCATGTCAGCTACCATGATAATCTTGCCTCAGGACCTTTGATCAGTGTGCTTTCTTAAACTCGTGTTCTCAGTTATATGACAAGACGTGTGCTCATAACCCGCATCTGCGTTCAATCAATCAATCAATCAATCAGGTGTTTGGTAAGTACGACTACTCACCCGTACGGGTCTCAAGGCATGGGGGGAGGTGCAGGATCCATTCCATCAAGGAGGGGATCTGTCGTAGAGGCAGATTTTGAGGTTTCTTGCGACGATGGGGAGCAATGTTGTCTGTCTGAGGTGGAGCAGAAGGTTGTTCCAGGCTTTGGCTACGAGAAAGGAGAAGTAGCGGACTCCCGTTCTGGTCTTTCTGGTGCGGGGGACCAAGGCATAGGAGAGCTCGGCTGACCATAGGGTCCATTGGGGTGTGTAGAATTTGAGTTGGCTGTTTAGGTATGCTGGTCTGGTGCCATGGAGGGCCTTGTGTATGAGTATTTTGAAGGTGATTCTCGCCTCACCTGGAGGAGCCAATGGAGTGTGCGCAGGTGCTGGGAGATGTGGCAGTGTCTTGACAGGTTGAGGATCAGTCTTGCGGCGGCGTTCTGGATGTTCTGTAGCTTGCGGGTGAGGTTTTTATTTACTCCAGCGTAGAGTGTGTTGCCGTAGTCGAGTCTGCTGGTGACCAGGGCGTGAGTGACGGTCTTTCTGTAGTCAAGTGGAATCCATTTGGAGGTCTTACAAAGGAGGTGGAGGGTGTGGAAGCAGGAAGACGAGATGGAGTTGATCTAGTGGTCCATTTTGAGCTCGAAGTCTAGGATGATTGAGGTTGGTGGGTTTCTGAAGGCAGGGGGCCACCAGGTGTTGCTCCAGGCATCAGGGTTTGGGCCCATGATGATTACTTCTGTTTTGTTGGTGTTAAGCTGGTTGCAGCTGTTTTTCATCCATTTGGCGACTGCTTCCATGCCTTGTCGAAAGTTGTGTCTGGCGGTGTTAGGCTCGTTGGATAGGGAGAGGATCAGTTGGGTGTCCTCTGCGTATGACACAATGTTGAGTCCGTAGGCTCTGACGGTGGGGGCGAGCAGAGCCATGTAGACGTTGAAGAGCTTCGGACTAAGGGAGGAGCTCTGGGGGACTCCACAGGTGGTTGGTGTTGGATCTGAGAGAAAAGGGGGGAGTCTGACCCACTGCGTTCTCCCGGAGAGGAAGGAGCGTATCCAGTCGAGAACCTTGTCCTGGATTCCTGGGTCGTGGAGTCTGCATAGTAGGGTGCGGTGAGAGCCTTTGTAAAACGCCGCTGAGAGGTCGAGGAGGATGAGGGCTACTGCATCTCCTTTGTCCAGTAGGGTGCGGATGTCGTCTGTTGCGGCGAGGAGGGCAGTTTCCGTACTGTGGGCCTTATTTATGAAGTCCTTGCGCCAGTTTTGCGCCGCCGGTGTGTCACTTTTTGTGATGCACCAGCGGTGTAAAAAAATGCGCCTCGTTGCGCCATATTTAAAAAGTGACGCATCTAGGTAGATGCGTCACATTTTAAACCCCTGTGCCACATTATACCTGTGTCAGGTATAATGTATGCAGAGGGGGCGTTCCACCGCAAAAAGCCTTGTAATAGTGACGCAGTGAAATCTATGAGATTTCACTGCGCCACTTTTAGGACGCTGTTGCGTCAAAATCTTGCGCCTGCCTCACAGCAGCCGTAAGACTGACGCAAGCCATTTCACATGGGGCTTTCCCCATGTGAAAGGACGCATTGCTGGAGTTGCGCTTACAGATACGTCAGAAATACTGACGTATCTGTAACTCCTTGCGACATGATGCGTCATACAATAAATATGACGCATCAGGAATGTCGTAAGGAGTGCGCAGTGAAAAGTGACGCATCGCTGTTTTCACGCAGCGATGCGTCACTTTTCATAAATGAGGCCCTGTGTTTTTTCTGAAGCCGGATTGGGAGGAGTCGAGAATGTTGTGCTCTTTGATGAATGTGGCAAGTTGGCTGAAGATGGCTTTCTCGATGACTTTCGCTGGGAACGGGAGCAGGAAGATGGGTCTGTAGTTTTTTAGGTCGGTGGGGTCTGCTGAGGGTTTCTTCGGGAAGTGGTTGATCTCTGCGGTTTCCAGTAGTCAGGGAACGAGGCGGTCACCAGGGAGCGGTTGATGGTGTGCCGGAGCATGGTTGCGATGGTGTCGGCGGTTCTGTTGAAGATGTGGTGAGGCAGGGGTCCGTGGGGGCCTCTGAGTGGATTGACTTCATGGTTTTCAGTGTGTCTTCGGTGGTGAGGGCTGTCCAGTTGTCAATCACTGGTTTCTGGGTGTCTGGGGTGATTGGTGAGGGTTCAGTGTGTTGGTTGCCTTCGTCGATGTTGACGTAGATGCTCTTTTGTGGTGGAAAAAGGTGCTGAGTTTGTCGCAGAGCTCTTGTGAGGGAGGGAAGTCAGTAGCCTCACTGGTGGGTTGGACAAACTCCTTGATGATGTTGAAGAGTTCCTTGCTGTTGTGCGCGTGGGTGGAGATTCTGACTTCAATCACTTTTTTCCTCTTTTCCTCGTGGTGGGCTTTGGTGGTGGCTCTGAAGTTTTTGTGGGCTTCTGTGGGTTTGGTGCTCCTCCAGGATTTTTTGAGGTGGTGGCAAGTGTGTCTGGACTCTCAAAGTTCGGTGGTGAACCATCTGGCTTTCTTGGTGTGGGTATTGTTGTTTTTCTTGAGGGGGTCTATGGTGTTGGCGCTATCAGCGATCTATCTGTGCAGTGTTCGGGCTGCGGTGTTGGGGTCGTCGTTTTCCGTGATGGTTGGGGTGGAGTGGTTGAGTGAGGAGGTGAGCTGGTCGTCAGAGATTTTGGTCCAGTTTCTTCGTGGGAGCAAGTGTTGGGGTCTGTGGATGGTGGGTGTTCTGAAGGTGAATTGGACGCAACAATGGTTGGTCCATGGGAGTTTGGTGGTGTGGCTGAAGGTAATGGAGTTTCCTGTAGTGAAGAGGGGTCTAGGGTGTGTTCTGCTGAGTACCTGGGCACATTCACGATCCAATGATGTGGAGGTTGTCAAGGAGGGATGCAGTGTTGGGGTCCAGTTGGTTGTCGAGGTGGACATTGAGGTTTCCCAGCAGGGTGTAGTTGGTGGATGAGAAGGCCTGCGGGGAGATGATGTCTGTGATGGAGTTGGTGAAGGGACCACTGGGTTATGGGGGTCGGTAGATGAGGGTTTCTCGGAGGGTGGAGATGGGGCTGGCCAGTGTCTTGAAGTGAAGGTGTTCCTCAGGTCTGTGTGCTCATCGGGGAGTGTGCTCAGGCGGAGAGTGGATTTGAGGACGATGGCGATTCCTGGAGATCATGTATCCTTGGGGGATGGCGATGTCGGGTCCCGAGGTGGTGTTTGATCCAGGTTTCGGTGAAGAATGAAACATATGGGATGGTACTGTCGAGATGGTCCCAGATTTCGGTGGCGTGGTTGTGGAGGGATCGGACGTTGAGTGGGATGTATTGCAGGGTCTTTGGTTCTGGTGTGTTCTAGTGGTCGGGTTGTGTTGGGCCCGTGTTCCTGGTGGTGCTGTAGGTTTGTCGGCAGCGGTGAAAGCTGAAAGGTCCATGGATGTCGGCTGGTGAAGCTGGTTTGCAGTTGTTTTTGCGGCCTGGGTTCAGTGCATGTAGTGATGCTGGGCTGTAGTGTTGGCGGTGTGGCTGTCCAGAGTTCCTGGTGCAGACAGGCTTGCCTTTGCGCACCTGGGGCGTGGCCGGGCAGCAGCTGCCATTAAGTAGAGGTCGGGGAGGGCTGGACAGCTGGGAGGTGGAGAGGGGAGCTGGATTGGGCAGGTCGTGCTGGTCATGCTGGGGTGGCCGCTGGGGAGCACCGTCAGGGAAGGGAAAGGAAGAGTAAAGGAGGCTAAATGAGATAAAGTGGAATAAGGCAAAAAGGTAGAGACAGTGCAAAAAGTGCAGAACAGAGAATAACAGAGGGAGAAAAAACGAGTGAAAAACAGAGGGAGAAAAAATGAGTGAAAAACGGAGGAGAAGCAGAGCAGGACAAAGGAGGCAGAGGTCCACTGGGCCACCAGGGATGAGGCGCAGGTGATCCTGCGGGTGGAGGAGGGCCTTGAACACCAGCAGCACTTGAGACTGCAAGGACTTGGGTGAGGCCTCACTCAATGGTGGAGCTGCGAGGGTAGGAGAGCAATTTCACTGACAATTAGTCAGTGGTCTTGCTCTCCTGTCCTTGCAGCGGCCGCCATTAAGAAGGGGTCGGGGAGAGCTGGACAGCTGGGAAGCAGGAGCGGAGAGGGAAGCTGGATTGGGCAGGTCACGCTAGTCGTGCGGGGAGGCAGGGGCCACGAGGGCAGCAGCGACCAGGTAAGTAAAGGAAGAGTAAAAGAGGCTAAAGGAGATAAATTGGAATAAGGCTAAAAGGTAGAGACAGTGCAAAAAAGTGCAGAACAGAGAATAACAGAAGGATAAAAAATGAGTTAAAAACAGGGAGGAGAGCGGAGCAAGACAAAGGAGGCAGAGGAGGCTAAAGGTAATAAAGTGGAATAAGGAAAAAAGTAGAAACAGTGCAAAAAAGTGCGGAACAGAGAATAACAGAGGGAGAAAAAAACGAGTGAAAAACGGGGAGGAGAGCGGAGTGGGACAAGGGAGGCAGAGGAGGCTAAAGAAAATAAAGTGGAATAAGGAAAAAACTAGAGAAAGTGCAAAAAAGTGCAGAAAAGAGAATAACAGAAGGAGGAAAAAACAAGTGAAAAACGGAGGGGAAGCAGAGCAGGACAAATGAGACAGAGGTCCACTGGACCACCAGGGATGAGGCGCAGGTGATCCTGTGGGTGGAGGAGGAAATCGAACTCCAGCAACACTCGAAAGAGCAGGGCTCGGGCAGGCCTCACTCAATGGTAGAGCTGCGAGGGTGGGAGAGCAATTTCACGGAGAATTAGTCAGTGATCTTAGTTCTAGTGTTATGTCTAGGTGCTAGTGGCTGACCAGAGAGAATAACATGGGGCATTGTTGTTAGACCTTGTCTGTGGTACTCAGACTAAATCCCAAGAAAGAACAGAACACAAAAACATATGTAGTTACTGTGTGAAAGAACAGTATGGCACAAAAGCAAGCAGGTTTATATAGTAACGCATGCCAATGAAAATGTGGCCTACAAATTGCACAATTAGGCTAACATAGGGAAAACTATGGGTGGGTGAAGAATTCCACTCCATCACAGAGGTTTGCCATATCTGCATTCCACAAGGAGTTCCCAAAAAGTCCGCGAAGTGAGGTGGAGCGAAGTTTATTCTCTTGATCAGCTCGCTAACATTAAGATGGCAAGCGCTCACAAGACAAAATGGCGCACTAGACCTACTCCAAGCGAGATATCTTAATGCAGGAGGTCGCAACAGGTCGTGACCGCTTGCATTGAGAGATCACGTTGAGGGAGACACCACTTGAGTAGAATGTCTACTCGAGTGGCAGAAAGCAGCATCGCCCTCTGGCATGATATGTAGTGTCATTTGTGTTGATTTTACAGTGCAGGACAATCTCGGATGGCTAAAAATCAGTGCGAGCAGCATGACTCGAGTGACTTTGCTGCGGGGGACCTCCGCAGAGCGCAGCAGAGTTTTCCGGTACTTCGCGGACCAAAACTCCACAAACTCCGCCCAAGCCTAGGGAAATCTACAATGGGCCATGCTGGAAACACATAACGAAGTTTTATGTTTGTCATTTGAAGGCAGCTATTTCTTTAATCATTATATTTACTTTCAAACTCGCCTTTACAAGATTCTACTATATGAAGTTCAATGTCAGAGACCCTAGACTCAAGGGATGACCATTTATCCTCAAGACATTGAAGAGAAGTAGTAGTTTTATCATAAAAGGTTTCAGCATTTTTAACTCATCCATTAGGTCCTCCATACCAATTGGAAGAGGAGTTTTCCTGATTGAGATTGGGTCTTTTTTTAACCTTTTATGTACCGCTATTAGTAGTCTCCTTACATGAGGCAGCAGAGGCACTATTGCGAGAGACACTCTTCCACAAGTTTATGCCTCCCTTTGCCATAGTGGATTGTTTACACAAATTTACACTGATATACAATGAAATTTACACACAAATAAATGACATTTGCAAAATAGCTTTAAATCTATAAAGTGTCCACATCCTACACATCCTACATAAAACACAAAACTATTAGACAAGACTATACATCATATAATCATGTGCCTTGAAAAATGACACTACAATCAGTTCAGAATCAAAGGAGTTAAGTCAATCTATGACGACTATTTGGACCAGCATTTGCTGGTTTGGAGTTAGAAATAACTACAAGTCCTCCTTAATACATGCCGACGTGTTTCGATTCCAGGGCAAAGTTCCTGGGATCTCTTCAGGACATTGTCAATGTATCTATGGAAGATGCAAAGAAAACAATACAGTTTTATTCGCAATATTCCAGACTCGTGCCCTTTCAAATGAGACTCAAAGTTTGTGACCTTAGTAAGAACCTACCAAAGCATTTCAGAGGGTGGGAGCTGAAAAATCATTCAAGTGCTTCCACGGATATCGTCACGTGGAGGGACCTTAGAAGTCTTCCTTCTCTATTCCATAATTGCCTCCATATTGGGTTGCAAGTAAGGGGACCAACCTGTTAAAATAAATTATTGATGTCAGTCGCGTGTCTTTGCTACTATAGTAAACGAGTGTTCTCTGGCAAGTGGCTGAGCAACATACCTTTATTCTTCTTATTATTGAAAAAGGCGACTCGCTAATTGTGCGTGGAAATCCCCGACTTCAAGCTCAAAGGTTTCCAAATGTTATCTTCCAACAAGATTGAAACTGAAAAAATGGATAACGACAATATTACTGACTGCCGCGTGTTGCATCGTATCTGTCTATCTAGTGAACCCCGTGGTAACATACCTCAAATGTCAGGTGGAATGCCCGGTGTACTTCACATTTTTTTTTTCAGATGTCAGCGTTGAGTAAGCTGTTGGAATAACAGAATTGATTATCGTCCTCTGTTAATCCCCCAGATCTGAATTCTAAAAATGCTCCTCAAGCAAATGGCACCTACCTCGCTCCTCACTGTTGCTTTCTCACTCTGCGATCGTATCAAGATGGCGGCCGGGCAAAATTTGGCTTGTTAAGTGTATGACCCCGGGTCATTGCATTGTGGGAGATGTAGTCTATTATTAAGACTACGTTTGATCGTTAAGTGTAGAGTCTGTGTAAGAATCTATTATTGATGGTACTGTGATTTGTCAAAAAAGATTTTTTGACTTTTTCAAAAGTGCGGGTGAAACTGCAGACACTGCTCTATTTGCCCGAAACTCGGGCGAGGAAGGCGGCGCAGTTGATGAATCATTTAGATTGTCAGCCTGTGTGGAATGGTCGTTTTCCTTAATTGGGGGTGCTGTACAAATTTTTTGGGGTGGGGGTGCGACACTGGAGAAATTGAGACATAATATCTTCCACTCGTTTGGGGTAGCCATTGCAGTGAGTGGCATCTTCACAATATGGTATAGCCAAGATGTATTTCGGGATGAAGGGGAAGTTCAAAGGTTAGCAAGGACAGTCAAAGCACTTCATGGACGCCCTATTTACAGAAGGTGGCAACTAATTTATAACCTTGCTATCTCAGACAGGCTGTTTAGCCCTGTTTGCGTACTATTGAACTTGAGGATCAAATATGCTTCTTTTTGTAGGAGCATTTTCTCCACATTAACAGTACGATGCATTGGTTTCAGAGTGTACAGAACTGACCACTTCAGGTAATTTTCATCGTGGTTTGCCGCTACATAGTGCTCCACCATCGGTGCTGTCAGGATTTTGTTTTTAATCCTAGATCTGTGCTGGCTAATGCGTAAATTAACCTGCTGGCATGTTTTCCCAATGTATATCTTGTCACATGGGCATTGAATCACATAGACGACGTTCTTGGTCTTACAGTTAGAGAATTCAAGATGTTTCCATTTGGTTCCTGCATGGTAGAACTTGCTGCCTTCCATAGTACTGGGGCAACCAACACAGGTGCCACATTTGTGCCCAGCGAGATTCCACTGTGCCAGTAGATCGTTTTTCTTTTTAGGCAATGAGACATTAGCTCTCATAATCTGTTGTCCAAGGTTCTGATTTTTCTTGTAGGCAAATAAGGTATGGGGAAAAGAGCATTCAAGGTTTTCCAATAGGTGCCAATTATTGAGAACCGCTTGTCTGAGTGTATGTGTGTCAGGACCAACCGTTGTAACACATACTAGTCTTTCCAATTCAGGCTTCTTTCTCACTTGGAGCAGGCATTCACGGGGAGTGAAGCGAGCTCTTTTAAGTGAGTGTTTTAAAAGCTTCATGGGATACCCTCTTTGGTTCATCTCATCGCAGAAATTATGAGCATGTGTCTCAAAGTCATTCACATCCGAACAGGTGCTCCTTATCCACAATAATTGCCCCTAGGGAAGATTTGTTTTCAAATTCCTCGGGTGGGCACTCTTGTGGTACAGGATGGTGTTCTTATCTGTGGTTTTCTTATAGAGGGATGATTTCAATTCGCCTGCGGCGCATGTTATTTCAACGTCGAGGAAAGTCATGCTGGTGTTACTATTTGCTATGGTCAATTTGATCTCTCCATACCCCATGTTGAGACATTCGTGGAATGCCAACAGATGAGCCTGGCTCCCCTGCCACAGGAGCCAAACATCGTCTATATACCGATACCACTGGGCGATGTGCTGTATGAATGGATTATTATTATCGACAAACCTCTCCTCGTATTGTGCCATAAAAAGGATGGCCATCTCTGGGGCATAAGGACATCCCATCGAGGTGCCCTTGACCTGCATAAAATATTCGCCATTAAAGGAGCAATAGTTCTTCTTTAGAGCAATTTCAACCAATCTTAAGATAAATGAAGTGGGCACTTTATGGGGTCTTTCTCTCTTGTCGAGATATAGCTCCATCACCTCTAACGCTTCCTCCTGTGGGATCTGTGTATAGAGTGAAGTCACGTCCATTGTGACCATTAGTTGTAATTCTGGGTCGAACTGTGTGCCCTCAACTTTAAATGTAAATTGTAAATGTAAATGTAAATGTAAACTTTCAACAGGAAGTCTGTTGTGTCTCTTAGGTAAGATTTCACTTGGGCTAGGAAGGGTTTCAAAAAGAAGTCGACATATTGGGAAATGGGCTCCAAACACGAAACGCAGCCCGAAACAATTGGGCACCCTGGGGGGTCTTGGGGATTCTTGTGGATCTTCGGCAGTAGGTAGAGAACAGGGGTTCGGGGGCATTTCTTTGAAAGATAATCATATTCTTTGGCTCCCAGAAACCCTTCGTCTCTACCTTGTTGCAATGTCTCAGAAATGAGCCCTTGAATGTCTCTGACTTGGTCTTCAGGTGGAGTCTATACCAGATTTCATTAGTGACCTGTTTAGCCCCTTTCATTAGATATTTCCCACGCGACCAGACAACTACAGCGCCGCCCTTGTCGGCCTGCTTGATTACTATGGAAGTATCTTCCTTAAGTGCCTTTATTGCTGCACGTTGTCTTTGGCCCATATTTTGTTGCACATAACTCTTGCCCTTCACCAGTTTGTTAATGGCTGATAAGAGCACTTGCTCAAAAGCAAAGATTTCTTTTGGAATGTTATGGTTCGGGACAAAGTTGGGTTTGAGGCCAGTAACTTCTGTATTTGGTGAAGGTGGTTGATTGGCAAAAAAAGCCTTGAGCCTTATTTTGCGACAAAACTCAATGGATTCCAACTTAAGTCTAGTGAAATCTGTCTTTTTGCAAGGCACAAATTTAAGTCCCAAATTTAACACAGCCACATCATCGCTAGTTAAAATTCTGTCAGATATATTAACTGCGGAACTCAGACCACCTACGATTTGTGTGAGCAGTTCCTCGTCCGCATTTCCGAAGGAGCTTTGTAGCGGGCTTTTGGTTGTTGTCCCTGGTCTAAAAAAGACACCTGCTTCTTTTGGTTATTTCTATTGTCTGACCCAGAAGAGTCAGATGATGAGGTATCTGAAAAGGTTGTAAACCTATTCCTCGACCGACCTTGATATGTTGATAGTGCTCTACGGGAGTCTTGTTGGGTGTAGTAATCCTCCTTCAAAAAGGGATAGACCTGCTCAATCTTGAATGCCTTTACGTCCCTATCATATTTGGAACTTTTGTCATTGATGGTATTGTCCTTAAAGATTCTAATCTCTTTGTCTATTTTTTCCAGAAGCGCTTTGACGTCCGTTACAACCTGGCTGTTTCTAATTGCTTCAGTCAGCTCCTTAATTTCCTTTTCTTCTTTCCAGCATAGTCTCTGTGCAGTTTCTATAGTGTGGACCATCAGGTCCCGGCTGCACTTGGTGTTAATAAAACTGAAGCCTTTTTTGTACTCTGTATCTTCGATGAAGATTACAGGGACATTTTTCACCTGTAGACCCCAAGGGATGGTGCCTCCCTGTAGGTGTTTCAGGAGAAAATGCCCATGTAGCTCTGTTCTCACATGTTTTTTCTGTAGCTGTGTCAATTTGTCTGATTAATTTTGCTGTTTGGCAGTAGTACTGAGTGTCACATTAGCGAAAGGGGAGGAGTCTATCAGATTTTGAATATGGTTTTCACTGAAAGACAGTGTGTGTTTTTCTGCCATAATGCAGGGAGACGCTCTGTCTCCCACAGAGGCACTCTATTTTACTTGTGAAAAGCAAAGGAAGTGTTCTCAAAACTCTTGCGGATAACAATCCGCCCTAGAATTAGAAAACCTAAGGAGTTAGGCTCTGGAGGACTGGTGGATATGCTGGACCCTATTTAAATGAGAAAAACACAAATGGTGCCTAACCACCTACATTTGTACCCAAAATTCAGAAAGGTCGAAAACAGTGTTTGTCTAAATCGACCAAGTATTTTTATTTATACAATTTGTTTGTATTTATGTTTTAAGGTTTTTCAAAAAGACATTTAATCAGCAAAAAAGAGACACATATATATCCACATATTTACATAAATTTACACTGATATACAATGACATTTACACACAAATAAATGACAATTGCAAAATAGCTTTAAATCAATAAAGTGCCCACATCCTACACATCCTACATAAAACACAAAACTATTAGACAAGACTATACATCATATAATCATGTGCCTTGAAAAATGACACTACAATCAGTTCAAAATCAAAGGAGTTAAGTCAATCAATGACAACTATTTGGACCAGCATTTGCTGGTTTGGAGTTAGAAATAACCAAAAGTCCTCCTTAATACATGCCGACGAGTTTCGATTCCAGGGCAAAGTTCCTGTGATATCTTCAGGGCGTTGTTAATGTATCAATGGAAGATGCAAAGAACAATACCGTTTATTTGCAATATTTCAGACTTGTGCTCTTTCAAATGAGACTCAAAGTTTGTGACCTTAGTAAGAACCTACCAAAGCATTTCAGAGGGTGGGAGCTGAAAAATCATTGAGTGCTTCCACAGATATCGTCACGTGGAGGGACCTTAGAAGTCTTCCTTCTCTATTCCATAATTGCCTCCATATTGGGTTGCAAGTAAGGGGACCAACCTGTTAAAATAAATTATTGATGTCACTCGCGTGTCTTTGCTACTATAGTAAATGAGTGTTTTCTGGCAAGTGGCTGAGCAACATACCTTTATTCTTCTTATTATTGAAAAAGGCGACTCGCTAATTGTGCGTGGAAATCGCCGACTTCGTGCTCAAAGGTTTCCAAATGTTATCTTCCAACAAGATTGGAACTGAAAAAATGGATATCGACAATATTACTGACTGCCGCGTGTTGCATCGTATCTGCCTATCTAGTGAACCCCGGTGGTAACATACCTCAAATATCAGGTGGAATGCCCGGTGTACTTCACAGGTTTTTTTTCAGATGTCAGTGTTGAGTAGGCAGTTGGAATAACAGAATTGATTATCGTCCTCTGTTAATCCCCCAGATCTGAATTCTAAAAATGCTCCTCGAGCAAACGGCAGCTACCTCGCTCCTCACTGTTGCTTGCTCACTCTGCGATCGTATCAAGATGGCGGCCGGGCAAAATTTGGCATGTTAAGTGTATGAACCCGGGCCATTGCATTGTGGGAGATGTAGTCTATTATTTAGACTACATTTGATAAGTGTGGAGTCTGTGTAAGAATCTAATATTGATGGTACTGTGATTTGTCAAAAAAGAATTTTTGACTTTTTCAAAAGTGCGGGTGAAACTGCAGACACTGCTCTATTTGCCCGAAACTCGGGCGAGGAAGGCGGCGTTGCAGTTGGTGGAATGCTTGAATTAATCCCAGCAACTGCTAATTACCCTGGAAGCATCCCAGTTCCTAATTTTTTTGCTCATCATGCTACCTTAGACGGGAACCTGCCATATGCAAATCAATCTTGGTACTACTCCCATAGGAATATCCCGAGTGCATAGATGGAAGAGGCCTGTTTAAAAAAAAAAAAAAATGTACACTTCACTTCTTAGGCCCCAATTACAAAGTTGGATGGACCTGAGTCCGTACAACATCATAGGGGAGCTGGTATCGAATGAGCTCCTGTTGTCGGTCCCAACCCAGCAATTAGGATGCGACTGAACACTGTTCGGTTGCATTCCTATTCTCTAGAATGGGCCAAGGCATTCCGACTGGAATGAGTGCTCACATTCCAAAGAACGGAGGTGCAGTTAATCCCTGTGCCCTGTGGCAGGCACCTCAGGCTGCCTGCCACCAGGTGCAGGGATCAACAGGGGGCAGGGGCGGCCTTGGGCATGTGCAAGCTGTGCACCTGCACAGGGCCACCAAACCCTAGGGGCCACCATGCCAATATATATCCTTAATATAATAATCCTCTAAGGAAGGATACATATTTGCGTGGCGGCCCCTGGCAAGGATTTGGTGGCCTCGGGCTCTGTTCCACTTCCAAACTCCCTGACCCCCCCTCCTCTTCACTGGCCTCCGTGCTCCGCCCCGCCCAGACCCCCTCTTCCGGGGCCCCCTACCTACGCTCCCTGCCCAGGGCCGCCATGAGCCTAGAGCCGCCCCTGCAGGGGGGCACCATAGGTTCATCCTAGGCCGCCATTGGCAGACTTGCACCCATGGGGGCCCTGCTGGGGGCCCCTAAATTCAGATTCCCACAGCCTTTCAGTGTCGGAAAGGCTGGCAGAGAAAGGCTGTGAGAATCTGTCATCGTAATCCCTCAGGTGAAAAGAACCGCCCAAGGGATTACTGGCGGCACTCTGAATTGCAGATGGGCTCGCTGAGCCCGTAGAGGCCATTCAGAAATCTGGTTTGGATTCCTTTCCAACCGACTCCATCAAATGGGTCGGATGTGTTTCCTACAGGGTTGCTGAGATCCACCAGAGATGGTGAGCTTAAAGCAGGGGTGCTGGTAGTGATGACTTCGAACTTGATACTTAGTGGTGCTGTGGACGAGCAGTCATAGGCTCCCTTGTGGAGGGAAAGTGTGGGTACAGGTTAGTGACCATGACTCATAACTCAAAATACATGCAGTAATATCAACACATCAATGTTTAGTCGAATACTTGTTTTATACTAAAAAGAAGTCTTTTATTTCTAAACCAGCACGTTCAAAGAAGTATTACGATGTTTGTAAGCAATACCACAAACCTGTGAAGTCGGGGCTCTTGTGTTTATTGGAAAATCCCTGTTCCATCCACTTCCTTGTAATGTGGTCGAGGTTATTCCCCATTCATTGATGGCTGCATTCAGGTTCACTATTCGGTCTTACTCAGAGTCCACCCTGAGACTTAGGAAACTGTCAAAGGTATCTATGGTGCCACAGCACCTTTAGCAGGAAGTTCCCCAGGGCCCGACAGGCAGCCCCAGGCAGATGCAGGCTCTCTTCTGAGTGGCATGGCTGGCTTCTCCAGCAATCATAGATACTGCTGGCTTTCATTGCTGCAGTAAGTTCAGCTTTTCCCCACACTGGGTTAGGGGGTTGATCTTTGTGGTTCTGGCCAGGTGCAAGTAATGGTGCAAAGTCATCTTAAAGTTTCCTTGGGTTCATGGTGCAGGTCTATACTACGCAGCTGCCTATACCACAGTGGCCTTTAATAGCATACAGAGTCACCAGTAAGGTCTGCAAGGTGATGGTGCTTTGTTGGCAACAATTACTTTAGCGTTGGCCACAGGATCACTGCAACCAGGCAGTATGGCCTTCATTCTCCCCGCACGGCTCAGTTCACGGAGGCCCTCACCTGGCATATGGGGTTGCTCATTCGATCCTGCACATGGGCAATGACTCATTCAGTGCAAGCTGTTTCTTCACACCTCACACCAGGAGCCCCGTCGACTGGCCTTCCCACTGGACCTGACTTTCTAATGCTCTCCTCTACCTCACAGGGAACACTGAGCAGGCCATCTTGGTTTCCCTTGGTGATGTCCCCTAACCCAGCAGGGAGACGAGCAAGCCTATGCCCCAGTTCTGGTTACAGGCAGACGTTTTGAGGAGCATCTCCTCCTCAAACAGCTCATCCGGCTGCTTGACCGATGCCACATTTTGGGGTCTTGTAGTTCATTTCCAGACATCAAAGGTGATTTAAGATCTGGGCCTTTGACGTTTTATGTTGAGGTTCTGCTTATTTAGAAATGTACACTTTTCTCTCTTTTCTTCCTCTTGAAAGGCTGTATGCCTGTCACTACTGGAGAGACTCTCAAGGTGATAGTCCCAAAACACAGGCCGTGGGAGTGACTCACATCTGGATGTCAGCCACAGTGATATGTACATCAAATGGTTAATCCCAGCTCCCAGCCCTCTTATTGATATTTTATTATCAGGTCCATCTCCTTCCTGAGATGTGTCCAGGTCCAGTCCTTGTGATGTATCACTGAGTCAATGAGTACCCATTCAAAGTGTACAGGGGAGTCTCTCTCTCCCTTCTCTAATATATCCCACCCAGCTCACAGGAATACAGCAATAGACAGATCTGCCTAGGAGGGATTCCTCAACGCCGCATGTCTTTAACTGCAAGGCATGGCATTCCCAAAATGGAACCCAGGGTCCTCCATGTAATGTATCATTGCAGGTACACTTGCAATCAGTGTATTCAGTACTGTTACCTTCATGCATTGTGCCCTCTTAGACACACATATATTCACCACACACATTTTCTCTTCACACTGTTTAGTACTGTAGCTTTTCTGAATTGTACCATGGTGTGTTACTTGCAAACAACCCAACTGTCAGTACACACATTCATCATATGCATTGAACAACCCTTAACCTTTTATGTGTTGTATTTTTTCCAAGCACACATACACCCATCACATGCTTCCACTATACACGTACTGCAAAGCACTACATTTCTCATGTAATGTATTCCTCACAGGCATTCTCACCATGCATGTACTTCACCGCACTGCTCTATCTCTGTACTGTACCCTTCCCAGTAACACATACGACTAGTGCAAAGTCACCACTCTTGCACTGTGCAGCACTTTAAATCTAACTGATGTAGGCCAAGGGTGAGTTAAGCACATAGCCGTGGAACATTTTAAAAATGTGAGTGAGCTGGTAGGTCCTGTACAACAAAGGTATGCTGTTCCTCAAAAGGTGATGCCTAGTTAACCAACAGACAGACAACCAACCACTATCATCAATAATGATAGGAAAGTTGGAAACTGACGTGGTAGAGGGATAGGAGGGGGTCCTGCTCTGTCTTAACTAGGCTCCTCACACACCCAGCAAGCTAGGTGTCATGCTTCATCATTTGGACCTGCTCCTCATTGGGTTGGCGCTGCAATACTCAACGGGCACCCATAAAGGGTCTCTTTATCGGAGATCTTTTGTTCCTTGCCGTATGATGAAGTGGGGGTGTGTGGCCCGTGAAGTTTAGATACAGTGAAGTGTGTGAGTAAAACATGTAGGATAATCCAAATAACAATTTTATTCAGGCTGGTTATCCCTTGACTAAAAACGTGAGGAGTGGCAGCTTTCCTGGCTTCAAGGTTCAGTACAAGCTATGCTCATCTCCTAAGGTGAACCTGTTTCTTGCCCAATGGTTCTAGCAATCCGTGGCAATTCTTCAGGACCTACTCTATGTGAAGTGAATCTATCTACACTCAGTGGTGGGGCTAATGGCTACCTACCACATGTAGACACTACGATAGAAATATTTAAAAGTTTGGTTCAGTGATCTAAAGAGAGGGATATATAACAGTATTAAAGTGAACATCCTTGTTGTTGTCACATGGTGTACTTAATAAACTCAATAAGCACCTCGTAATGTCCTCCATTCTTCCCACCATATCGGGAAATGAACAGTACTCTACATATCTACATATTATATCTAAAAAGCAATTTGTATGGTATCAATAGTATTTGGGTGTGTCTATCAAACCATTGTGCATAATTAAAAATATAGTTGGACACAATCCAGCGATATTGGGAAAACTAACCAGCCCCAATGAGGGGCGACAGTTTTTACATTACAAACTCATTATAAACAATGGTAAAAATTGTGAAAATGCATGGAACTGTAGCCAAAGCGTGACATGTCACTATAACAGTGGTGGAAATTCAGTGACAGGAATTGTCATGCAATAGCTCACCTCGTATAGTCGGTAATATTGCCTCAATTGGTGTGCAGCGATTCTATTGAACACCTAGTGGCATGGTGTCCTGTAAGAAACAAGGGTTAGACAGGCAGACAAGTCATGAGTGCATGGAGCAGAGGAGAGTGACCGTGTACCCGCTGACACTTGCCCGACTGTCGCCGGGACCAGAGTGTGCCCACGGTTTCAACCGGTCTCGCGAGCTGCCCAAACCACCCAATGAACGCCAATACAGCAACCCAAGGAGCTAGCGGCAAAGCAACAGAGCTGCATGAGTCTCCCAAGTCTGGGAACCCCCTGTCGGTCCCTCCACCAGCCCACACATGCTCGCCCAGTAATGTGTACTTAGGCGGTGAACAGGGAGCAATAACCAAACAAGTTTAGGCCGGTCTCGCGAACCGCCCGATCAACCTAATGAACATCGCTGCAGCAGACCAAGAAGCTAACAGGAGAGCAACAGAGCGGCATGAGTCACCGAATATGGGAGCCCTCTGTCGGTCCCTCCGCTTGTCCGCACACCTCCCTGCTCACCCCAATAATGCGTAAGTAGACGATGAACAGGGAGCGGTAATCAAACAAGGAAGCAAGTTTACTCAAGATGCTCCCAGCACTCAGGTAGCGGTCAAGGACGGGCACGGGCACTTGACCCCAATGTGCTTAGTAATCACCATTCCAGGGAAGCAGTCGATTCACCTACCCTCTTCAATGGCACCAGATCGGAACTGTGAGACTCCCATGGGAGTTCAAATACTGTCTATGTCACATGCGCTGGAGGGTAGGCGGAGTCGGAAATGCGTCATTACCAGTGCTGCCCTGTAAAGTTAAGGCTGTTTTACTGGTGAACGTGGCGGCCATCTTAGGAAGGATTGATCCACCAAAGTGCCTGCAAATGTATGAGAAGCCAATTGAATGCTAGGTCATCCTGCACAAGTAGAGAGGATATAATCCTTGCAGTGCCCAGGGGGTCTTCTCTTGAAATTCAGTGTGGCAATAGGTGTTCAATGGGTGCGCGGCAATGTCGGATACCGGGGGAACCCTGTGTACCTGCACTGCTCAGCTACCCTGCTCAATAAGTACAACGAAGCATGGTGTTCATGTGTAGGGTTGCTACAAAAGCGAGTTCTAGTTAGGGAGACACCCCCGTTGTGTAGTCACAACCTGGGGGTCCTGAATTACCACGGGGCAAATAGTTTGCTGCGGTAGGTGCGTTCTTCGAGGGGTATCACACATATAGAGAGCAGTTAATTGGCCCATGCCCAGGCATTCCTAAATTCATCTGCCTGGTGGACATTACCGATAACCAATCGGGTGGTCGTGTGCTCAGTGCACTGATCAGTGCAACAAAAAGTCATAACAGTTGGATATTTGCACCAGTTGCATTAGAGATGAATAATAATATGGTCAGCCATGTGGTCATCTGGTATTCAGGAAGGCCCACGGGATTTCATCTTTCAGGCCAGTCACCGATGTGGACAAGCGATGTATCCACTGTTGCTCTATCCTGAATCGTGCCTGTTGGGTGATCCTAGGATGGGACCCTAGTACCAACCACTGTAATGAGTCTGGACTATGGCCCTGTTCTTGGTAGTGTGTGTACATCCTAGTGGTAACCCTCTGGCATCTTATAGTACTCTTATGTTCAATGATGCGGGTCCTAACTGATCTCATAGTCATGCCAACATATCTCTTCCCACATGGGCAGACCACCAGGTAAATGCATTTGGATGTTTTATTATTGGTGTGGCTCCTCATTGTCCAGGTAAGAGTGTTGGATAACGTTATAGTTTTGACCACTTTGGTCTGGTCACAAACTATACACGTGCCTCATGGGTAATGGCCGGTGACTGGGGGGAGGTCCCAGAGTGTCCTCTGTGTGTTGTTTCTACCTGGTGCGGGCCTAGTATGTACAATAACATCCTTCAGATTTCTTGTCCTCTTAAAGGCGAATCTGGGTGTTGGGAAACCTATCCCGCCCGTGTTAAAGATGCTCCAGTGTTTCTTTATGATACCCTTGATATGTGTGAAATCTAGTGTAAATGATGTGACACAAGTCAAGGTTTCAAAGGGGTCTCTCTGTACAGTTTGCAACAGTGCATCTGTGGGGTTATTCACCACTCTCTAGGAAGAGTCCTTAACCAATTGTTACGGGTAACCTCTTTTCTTTAGATTCTGTTCTAGCACCTTAGCCTCAGTTTTGTAATCTGTGGTGGAACTACAATTCCGCCTGATGCGGAGGAATTGTCCAAATGGGAGGTTATCTTTGAGGGCAATCGGGTGGTGACTCTGGTATAGTTATAAACCATTCCTTTTTGGTAGGTGTCCTGTACAGGTTAGTGCTCAATCCTGTATGTGTGAGTTTTAAATTCAGGTCAAGAAAAGGTATACTGGTCTCTGAGATGGTATGCGTGAATCTCAAAAACGTATTCTCTGTATTGACCCATGCACAAAACTCCTCACAGGTCGAGCGGTCGCCTTTCCAAAAGATTAAAATATTATCAATAAACCTCTTCCACAAGGTTAGGTTATTGATGTAGGGATTGCTAGTATTCCTGATGACCATCTACTCAAAGGTAGCTGTGTAGAGGCAAGCCACACTTGGAGCGAAGGTACTCCCCATGGAAGTACCTTGCAACTGATGGAACAATTGTTTCTAGTATTCAAACTTGTTCTCAGTTAATGCCAGTGTGGCACACCCCATGATGAAGGAGATCGGGTGGGTGAGCTCCAGTTTTCTTTCCTGAGCCATGACTCTATGGCAGTCAGAGTGTTCTGCTGGGGAATATTAATATATAATGCTTCAACATCATGGGTGACCAGAAAATTTATCTCAGTTGTTTCCTGTATTTCACCTATGATGCGTAATATATCAGTTGTATCCTGCACATATGAGTGAGTCTTTTTCACTATGGGCTGAAGAAAGTGGTCACAAAATCTAGAGAGAGGCTCCAGATGGGACCCTATTCCTGAGACTATTGGTCTCCCTGGTACCGGAGTGGTGCCTTTATGTATTTTCGGGAGTGTATAGAAGTAGGGCACCTTTGGGTCCCTTGTCACCTAGAAATCTGCCTCTTTTTTCGATATCCACCCGTTAGCCTCTGCCTCGAAAACCATACTGCTGATCTCAGTTTTGAGTCTGGCAGTGGGGTCCGGGGTGATAGGGGTGTAATATCTAGTGTTGTTCAGCTGGTGTTTGCATTTATTGTCATAGTCCTCAGTGGATTGAATCACTGTTGCGCCCCCTTTGTCAGCTTGTTTAATAGTTTCAAAGCTCTGCATGGCATGGAGGTGCACTACATCCGCAGAAGAGTTTCATACTACGTACCTGGTAGATCCCTTAGGTCAGCAACCAAACACCTAATGGTCACTCCAAAGTGTCTCAGAGCCCGCCGTGGCATTCGCTCGTTCCAAGTGTAAGTGGCTAGATTCTGGAACAAGATGCCTCTCGGCAGGCTACGAATATACTGGCTTTCAGGAAACTATTAAAAACCTGGCTATTCCAACAAGCAGTAAAATGGCCGCTCACTCCGGGATAGCTGTTCCCCCACTGGCCTCTGTATCTTTCTGTTTCAGTGCCGGGATACTCTGCTGAGTAGCTGGGCACTCTACAAGTCAATTTTTAACATAACATAACATATCATCACTAGAGATCTAGGTGCTGTTTCTTCAGCATTCGATAAATTATGGAAGGGTCTAGCAGTAGGGATGCTAGCCAGATCCTTGAGTACTGCTCTTTCAATCATCAATATTTCTGGGAGGACCATCCCGTTGTTGGGAGTGAAGGTAGAGCGGTTGCTCAATCATGAGCCTTCACTTTCAAGTGG
This sequence comes from Lissotriton vulgaris, assembly GCF_964263255.1. Lineage (NCBI taxonomy): Eukaryota > Metazoa > Chordata > Amphibia > Caudata > Salamandridae > Lissotriton > Lissotriton vulgaris. The sequence goes on from NC_141689.1 coordinate 481,606,769, forward strand.
TGGAGTGTCAAAAAAGAAGGCTTTCAAGCGGATTTTGCGGAAGAATTCCTGTATTTCACAGGCAACCCTGAATCTGTCTGTTCTGGGTGTGGGCACATATCCAAGACAGTTTTCCAGTACCCTTTGCTCAGTTTCGGTCAGGGTCCTGTGGGATACATTGACCACTAGTATCTTCAGTTCCTTTTCCCCAGTGTCCGGCTCCTGGTCTCCATCAATTGTGCTGGCTGGTCCTGCCACTGCATCCCTTTCTGGGTCCCTCTGTTTTACCCTCTTCCTCTGCCCACATGGGCAGACTACCAGGTAAATGCATTTGGATACATTGCAATTTGTGTGGCTCCTCATTGTCCAGGTAAAGGTGTTGGATAACATTATAGTTTTGACCACCTTGGTCTAGTCACAAACTATACACGAGCCACATGGGTAATTGCCAGTGACTGGGGGGAGGTCCCAGAGTGTCCTAGAGTATCCTGTGTGTGTTGTTTCTACCAGGTGGGGGCCTAGTATGTACAATCACATCCTTCAGGTTTCTTGTCCTCTTAAAAGGGAATCTGGGTGCTGGAAACTCTATCCCGCCCGTGCTGGTAGGTCTAACTCCGATGATACCGCTTTAAAAGGACCTGTTCACTCCTACTGATCACTACAATGTATGCTGGAGCACTCGTGCTGCTTGACTCCTAGTGAACGCAGTAGCCTTCCACCATTATAAGGGTAGGTCTTTAGGCACCTGTCCCAGTCCAACAAAACGGAAATCCATGAGACAGCTCTATGTCATGTTGCACATGCATGATCCATATTTGCCTTTGACAATAAAAGTCAGCATTAGGGATTTGGACAACAGTACAGTAGAGCATCCAGGGCAGGGGTACATGTTCATTACCATGCAGAGGACCTTTCAATCCCAACAAGCTTGTACCAGTCCATCTTTGTTTTTGGGCTATGTGTTCTTTGAGGGTGAAGCTGGTGTCCAAGGTGAATCCAGGTGAGAGTTTATATTTGAAGCCTTCTGGGATAATGTCCTTTAGCCAGGATTGTACTGCATCTTGTTTGTGGTTCTTGGCATATAACAGGAATTCTGTTGTGGTTTGGTTGAGCTTCAGGTAGGTGATGGACATATAAGCCGGATGACATGCAAGCAGTATTTTGGGTGTTGAATATTTGAAGCAGAGGAGACTTTCAATTAGAGTTGTGTATCACTGGCATACTGGTAAATCTTGATGTTATCTTTGATCATACAAAGAGCGATGGATGGAATGCTTGAATTAATGTCAGCCACTGATAATTACTCAAGGCCACATCTGAATCCATTGTTAATTTGCACACCATGCCACCTCAGTTTGGAATCAACCATATGCAAATCAGTCTTGACCCTACTCCAATGAGAATAGTCTAGACTGAACTGCCAGGACAGACCATTTCCTCTCCAAACCATAACACAAGCAACCAAGGAATGGAATGGCTCTAGTTAGGGCTTAAAGCCAGATATAGCTTGGTTCCAGCGACACAGTGTGCACAGGACTCACTTTTGGGCATACCCGTCCCACTTAGGGCAACACACTAAAGCCTACGAAAAGTTATGGATGGCATGCTTGAATTAATCCCAGTCACTGGGAATTACTCAGGGCCACAACCCAAACCGTTGTTATTTTGTATACCATGCCCCCTTAGTTTGGGCCCAGCCATTTGCATATCAGTTTTGACCTTGCTTCAATGGGAGCAGCCTAGATCGCACTGCCAGACCAGGTCTTCCCTAAATCGTTCTGCTACTGTTGGTGGCTTCATTGATGGTATAGTAATTTGTTTTAGCTGATATAATAATGAGGTGTCTGAATGTTGTTCAGAGGGACTTAAGTTTGAAGAGATCCTGAGGAGTTCTGTTATTCTTCCATTTACTTTCCTGTCTGTGGACGGTTTGTTTAGGCACGTTTTTAAGAAAACCAGGGTGTAGAAGGCTTTGTGGGGCAAATGGGTAATTAAGCTTTTGAAAAATGTGTAGAAGTTGTTTAGAAAAGAAAGGTATTGGTGTCAGACATGGAGCAGATTGGTTGATAGATAAAATCAAGCAGTAGGTTGTCTATGAAAAAGATTGTGAAGGATCTGAAGATTTGTTCTTCTCCTTTGTGTTGGCCAATACCTAGGGATGGCAAAGTGGTTAGTCAGTATAGGTTTGTGGATGGTTTGTATTTGATTATTGCTGATGTTGAGAAGACAAGGTTGAGGAAGTGGCCTATGGAGTGTACTAGTTTTGTGATATGCTGAAACATGATCAGTGTGTCAATGAAGTTGAAGAGGGTGTGTCTTGTTTTTTTTTAGCTTGTGTTGTCTGTGAGGATGAAGTCAACCAAGAAGGTGGTGTCTGCAAGTTGGCTGGGTGAGATGGTGAGATATGAAATGTTCTACCTCTGAGGTTGTAAATGAGAAGGAAGGTGGCAATCTTACTTCTAAAACGTGGGAAATGGCATATTAGTAGTTCCATGGAGTTGAGTATTAATTGCTTGTCTGGGGAGCAGGGCCAGGAGGACTTGTGGATGCCACTGAGGCCTAGTCCATTCTTATGGGTCGGGTGGCCTGTGGGAAGAAGGAAATGTAGGATGCATGAAGATGTGGGGGTGAACCCTGTTGCAGTGATGAAAATGTGGTAAACTTGTGATCGGTGATGAGATCTACAATGTCTGGTACATTGAGTACAGCAGGCCATTCCTAGCCCTAACAGGTTAGCCTTTCCCTGTGTCTGACCTTTTGATCAGCATCCTGAAAGGGTGATCGAAGTAAAAGAAAGAAGGAAGTGATGTTAGTTCCTGTGTAGAAATGATGGGGAATGCAGTGATGTTACTTTCTGTGCAGAAGGATTACGGGGAATGCAGTGGGAAGTTACTTCCTGTGCAGATGGATGATGGGAAATGTAGTGACGTGACTTTCAGTGCAGATGGATCACTGGATATTAAGTCAGCCTTCTTGGTTTCTTGCTTTAAAGATGGCTCTGATGGCAAACAGTGATATCACTTGCTGTGCTAAGGGATGTTAGGAAATACAGTGATGTCGCATCCTGTGCAAATGGGTGTGGCCGGAATGCAATGCAGTGATGTCACTTCCTGTGCAGACAGATAATAGGAATATATATATATATATATATTACCTACTGGCGGTCGCCAGTAGGTAGTTATAGTTAGGATTGTTTTCCATAGGGAATCCGCAACATTCTATTGGGAATAACTTTGGCGTCGATTGAGGAATCTGCCTGTAATTTTCATGAAAATCACACAGTCCACAGTCCGGGTATTTTGTCATGAATTATGGACCTTCCATGTCTGAAATTTTACCCGGCTACTTGGAACTAAACTGTTGCCATTATGTTGTATTTTTAACGAATTGCAAATATATTGTTACAAATTGATTTTGTGGTTAATATAGGAATGCACATTGAATTACTGTATATTACACAGGTGAATGATCTGATGTAACAATGTGATCGGAATATACATCTGATACACGTAACAACTGTTTGTATTCCATGCCAAAATGTCCGCCACAGTTTCCATTATGCACATTGGTGTTTCTTAGATCACGTATTTAAAGATGGCATCTAGACTAACTCGGTGAGCGTGAACAAGCGGTAATGGCGAAACGCGTTGTTTTTCTATCTGCCAAATAAAATTTCACTTGCACGGCAACCCGGGTGTCCGAGTATCATCCTTACTGGGAAGTGTTTTTGGAAAGAATTTGTTGGGACACCGGTTACCCAACTCGGACCGCCCCATGACAGCGATTGATCTTTTGTACCAGTAATGGTGGAGGAGTTTAATAATTGAAGATCGAGCTGACCCCCATTGGATCGTTGACGCACGGCAACGCAGAGCAGAAAGATACGTGCTTTGTGGATTATACCAGCTCAACGGAACTGTGCCGTTGTTCGTTGCCGGTGAGCAGTACTATTTTCTTGGTGTGCACCCACAAAGTAGTGTTTGGCGCCATTCCATAGGCAACCGGGACTGAACCTCATCCTGAGGTGGAAGCCTTGTTGTTAGCTGTGGAAGAGGAGCCGATTTCAGATGTTTGGAGGAACCACCGTACGGCCCTGGGGCAAGGGGGCGTGAGGCTGCCTATACATAATAATAGGCAACCTGTAACGCACGGGCTGTCTGCAAGGATATTCAAACATCAAAAATGGCAGGTAATTTGGAAGCTCGCCGCAAGCAGACGGCGGATAAATTGTTTTTCGCAAATGCAGCACCCAATACAGATGAAACTACAGCGGTGCCGAGTATTAACATAGAAATCAACTTACAAACTTTACTTGTTAAATTGGAAAAACTTTACAAAAAAGAACTTTCCAAGTGGTGAGAAGCGGAGTCCCTACAGCGCTCTATAGATGTCAAGCGGGTTCCCAGGGGCCTCCGTATCTTTACCATTCCGACGTACGAAGACCCAGATACAGACAGGTTGGAGGAATGGTCTGACAATTCTGCCTCATGCTCCATTACCATGATGAGGATCTTGGTGAAATATGCACTCAAGGATCGTGCAAAAATACTAAAAGAAATTGAGGAAATTATGGTAGAAGTCGAACAGTTAATGACCAAACAGGCAATAGATGATTTCATGAAAAAACTTCTAGCAAGAATGGAGAAGCTAGAAGAAGAAATCACCGCAAAAAAACAGAGAAAATTCCTCCGTGACTGTAAAGACTACCAAACCGGTCATACGCTGACATTTCATAAGAAATACGACCATCTATTTACAAAGAAAGGCGCAGCTGTAGTTCACATGTCTAAACCTGATATCAATACCAGTGAGATTTTGGAGAGTGATGTTTCCGATGGAAATATCTCAGATGCCTCAACTTCAGGCCTGAACCAGGAGATAGTAAGTGACCCACAGAAGAAGAACAATCATTTTTTATTACAGTTCCAAATGATAAATCAGAACCGGACAGATTCCCAGGGGGAAAGGGAGAACCCACGAGGACGGGGTCGAGGAAACAGAGGAAGAACAGGCGCAACCAGCAAGCCAAAAAGAGGAGGATCAAACGCCAGCAACACTCCAGTGGGAATGGAAACCAGGGGAAAGAAAAAACAACGAATATGACTGTGGTGAACCTTTCACAAAGATCGTTATCTACAAGTGAGATTGAAACCCTGGAGTTAGGCCTTTCCTTTTGCCCATCGTCCAATTTTAACTTTACACAGACATGGATAGATCTATTCCTCTTTTCAAGGAAATTGAAATTAAAGAAATGGTTCAATACGAAACCTAAGGACTCTGGAACTGTAAGTAAAAGAACTACTGAGAGTAATCTCAATGTTTGTGATATTGAATTGTTACACGCATTAACTGAGGGTCATGATAATGTTGAAACCACTCCTGATTGGGGGGCTTGGGGCACTGAGTTGGGGGCCAATTCAGGCACGAATTTTAAACCAAAATCTGTATTCTTACCTCAGATACAATGTGATGTCATTGAGGTATTTGAGAAGGGTGTCCTACTTGATCTTCAGAAAATACGTCACAAAAAATTGCCAAGTAAACATAAGAACCTGACAGAAGAGCAAATTGCCTCTATTGACAGCTTAAAATCGGATAAAAGTATTGTGATACGCCAATCTGATAAGGGTGGCAATGTTGTCATTTTAGATAAAGACAAATACCTAGCTGAAGGTTATAGGCAACTAAGTGACAGTACTTGTTACATAAAAACCAACCATGATGAGACTCTGAAATCTAACATTCTGTACAGGGAACGCCTTGTGGACTGGAGGGAGAAGGGTTTGTTAGAGTGGGAAGAATTCTATTATTTGTATTGCGCCCACCCTAGAATTCCCATACTCTACCTACTCCCAAAACTCCACAAAGATGCCTCAAATCCCCTGGGACGACCCATAGTGTCCTCCATTGGCTCCCTCTTGGAACACACTTCAAAATATATAGACCATTATCTCAGATCATATGTGATGGCTCTTCCTTCTTACTTGAAAGCTACAACCCATTTTCTGACTATCATCAATGGAATCCATTGGGAGAGCACTTTCTTACTGGTCACTCTAGATGTGAGTAGCTTATATACCAGCATCCAACACCAACAGGGCTTGATAGCTGCTCAACACTTTTTGAAAATGAGATCTATATCTCTGTTGCATCATTCCCAAATGATTCTGTCCATGATCGAGTTTTGTTTGGAAATTATTTTTTTTATTTTTGATGGAGTCGTGTACAGGCAGTCACAGGGCACTGCCATGGGAACCTGCTTCGCCCCCAGCTATGCGAACCTTTTCATGGGATGGTGGGAGGAGCAGGTTGCCAGTGAGATGGCAGAATTTTCCAACGTTGCCCTGTGGCTGCGGTACATTGACGACATCTTTTTTATTTGGTCAGGGGACATAGCATCTGTGAACCAATTCATTGAGAAACTGAACAACAATACTCTGAACCTGCAATTTTCCCAACATGTCAGTAAAGAAAGAATGGAGTTTCTTGACGTGTTGGTGGAAGTGCAGAACGAGGCACTTACTACCAAACTTTTTCGCAAGAAAACTGCGGGTAACAGTATTCTCAGTACGAAGAGCTGCCATCCCAAAAACTTAGTGCCAAGTATTCCGTATGGTGAGCTTTTGCACGCCAGAAGGAATTGCAGCACTCTGGCAGCCTACAAAGATGAAGAAAAACTGATGCACAAAAGATTCCTAGAGAGGGGATACACCAGTAAAATTATAACTGATGTTGCTGCGAGAGTAGAAATGAAATCCAGAGAAGAATTGCTTTATCCCAATAAAGATCAGGAGGATTCCAATAATGTAAGATGCATTACTACATTCTCGGGACAGGCCAGCGAGATACGTAGAATTTATCGTAAACATTGGCACGTACTTATGACTGATGATCACCTGAAGAGCGACCTGAGTGACAACCCACAGATCACTTTTAGAAAAAGTAGATCTTTACGAGATGAACTGAGTCACAACTATGTGACCAGTACTGACCTTGATGTAAATACCAAATTCCAAGCATTCAAATGCTGTCACAAATGCAAAGCCTGTAAGAACAGCAAAGATGTCAAAACACTATTAGTCCCCAATACATCTAGGGAATTTGTTATAAGAAAGAGACTATCATGTAACACTCCTTATAGTGTATATGTTTTGATTTGTCCATATGATAAATGGTATGTTGGAAGCACCAAACATGAGGCAAAAAAATGGGTGCTCGAACATTTACGTGCCATAAGAAGTTACAACAAACAATATCCCATTGCACGCCACTTCCGAGAGATGCATATGCAAAATGAGAATCTGGTGCAGATGGTTGTAATTGATTGTGTCAATTTGGGTGTGCGGGGTGGCAATAGAGAATTGTCACTTCGCAAACTGGAATCACGTTATATAATTGACTTTGACTGTTTAACACCCAAGGGCCTCAATGTAAGTGAGGAGCTATCAATCCATCTGTATGAGTAACTGCACTTGATGATTGTTCAATTTTTATTTTCATTGTACTAGTCTGCTTGTTTTTAACATACATGTTTTTAAATCATTTTCAGAATTTGGTCACTTCTTTCTTTTGTTGACGGACATATTGGTGTGAAGCCGGGTTATATTGGATGGAAATTGATCATTTGCCCACTGGGGCATGGACTTAAGATAATATTACCAACTAAAAACCAGCCACGATCAAATTATTGATATTTGTATATGGACTGATATCCTGTTAAAAGCCCACTTGGGCATGGACTAAGATCGGAATGACATTATTGAAATTACATTTGGGATCAAGCCCACTTGGGCGTAGAAGTAACGATAATATATGTGTGTATATATTATTTGATACTATGGTAACAGATAGCGTGTTATCAACCAATGAACTACCATGAAAATAAGTGATCGCGATAACAACCAATGAAATTACCGTTTACTTATTTGTGTGCGATCACGTGATATATAATTTCGTGTCAACCACAGTCCGGTCATTTTGTCATGAATTATGGATCTTCCATGTCTGAAATTTTACCCGACTACTTGGAAGTAAACTGTTGCCATTATGTTGTATTTTTAACGAATTGCAAATATATTGTTACAAATCGATTTTGTGGTTAATATTGGAATTCACATTGAATTACTGTATATTACACAGGTGAATGAATTACGATCTGATGTAACAATGTGATCGGAATATACATCTGATACACGTAACAACTGTTTGTATTCCATGCCAAAATGTCCGCCACAGTTTCCATTATGCACATTGGTGTTTCTTAGATCACGTATTTAAAGATGGCGTCTAGACTAACTCGGTGAGCGTGAACAAGCCGTAATGGCGAAACACGTCGTTTTTCTATCTGCCAAATAAAATTTCACTTGCAAGGCAACCCGGGTGTCTGAGTATCATCCTTACTGGGAAGTGTTTTTGGAAAGAATATATATATATAGCTACCGCCTCGCCAAGAGTAACGAGGAGCGTCTCTAGACGCACAAAGTGGTGAAAGAATCAACGGACCAAACTATCATCAACCTCTCTACAAGAGTACTAACTCCAGAAGAGAAAACTGTACTTAAAAAAGGCCTAAGCTTCTGTCCATCCAACGACTTCAACTTAGTCGATATTAAAATTGACCTTTTCAGATACATCAGAAAGTTGGAATTCCAGAAGATCTTTACAATGCATCCTACGACACCTCTTAACTTGGAAACACAAACAAACGACTACACCGAAACGGAAACCCTGACGCAACTATTAGATACAATAAGTAACACAGTATCTACAAGACCAAATGAACAAAGTGACAACGAGCAACCCCCATACAGTGAGATAGAGCAAATCAGAGACCCCAGCAATATGAAAAATAAATCAAAAAAACTCCCTAAGACTCAATATGATGCAATTGATGTCTTTAGTGATGCAATTCTCATGGACCTTGAAAAGTTGGCAAAAGAAAAATTGAACATCAGAAATTCAAATATAACACGCAAAGAATGGGAAGCAATTAAATCTCTGCGCAATGATGAGTCCATTGAGATCAAACCCTCTGATAAGGGTGGAAACATTGTGATCTCCACCAAAGAACATTATCAGCAGGAGGCCCTGAGACAACTGAGAGATACGGACTGTTATATGATTATAAACAGGGCAGAATACAACAAGAGCATAATGGACTTCCAGAAACTACTAGAAGGTTGGAAACAACAAGGAATGCTCAATACGGACGAATTCCTTTATCTGAATTGTGAAACACCCATTCTACCAACGTTCTATCACCTGCCCAAGGTCCATAAAAACCCAAAGAGACCCCCAGGACGACCAATCGTCTCTTCGATTGGCAGTTTGTTGGAAAATGCATCCAGATTTATCGACAGGTATTTGCACCAATTGTAAAAGAGCTTCCCTCGTATGTAAGGGATACACAAGACTTTTTAAGACTGATTGACAATATTGCTTGGGAACCTAGTTTCCTACTAATAACTCTTGACGTTGTCAACCTCTACACTTGCATTGCCCATGAAAACAGTCTTGCTGCAGCAAAGTGGTTCCTGGATAAAAAACACAATCAATTCCGGAATCACAATGAAATGTTAATACAAATGATGAGATTTTGTCTGTATAACAACATATTTTTGTTTGCTGGACAGTTATACAGACAAGTGAGAGGTACATCTATGGGCTTGTGCTTCTCTCCCAGCTACGCGAACTTGTTCGTAGGCTGGTGGGAGAAGCACGAGGCCTGCGGGAAGGCGAATGACCAGATAACATCTTACTATGGACAAGATATATAGATGATCTGTTTGTAGTTTGGCGCGGTAGTAGAACCTCGGCTGAGGAATATATTGCCGCACTAAACGACAATGGGTGGAATCTCAAATTCACAAGTACAATCAGTGACACCAGTGTTTACTACCTAGATCAGGAAGTCTATATCAGCAAGGGGAAGGTTCAAACCCAATTATATAGAAAACCGACGGCAGGAAATGCTGTTTTACATGCAGCCAGTCAGCATCCTAAATGCCTAATCGGAAATGTCCCCTATGGCGAATTCCTACGCCTGAAAAGAAACTGCTCGGATGAGGAGGAGTACGCTCAGGCAAAGGAGGAAGCCAAAAAAAGATTCCAGAACAGAGGATACTCCCACAATGTATTAAACGTTGCTGAGGAGAAATAAAAAAAAATCAGACGAGAAGAACTTTTGGTAGTGAAACCGGTACAAAAACAAAACGAAGTTCCCAGAATGATCACAACTTTTAATGTGAAATCAGGAAGGATTATGCATATATTCCAAAAAAACTGGCATATACTTGGCACTGATCACATTATGAAAAAAGTCTTACCAGATCGACCTGTAATCACATGCAGGCGCAGTCAATCCCTGGCGGACCATCTTGTCCATAGCCATTTTACGTCCAGAAAAACAAGTCTGTGCAACTCTCAAAATCAAAAGGATTTTTCCCATGTCGAGGCTGTAAGGCCTGTAAAAACAGTAAAACAACAAAAACTTACCCAGGTAGAACCGATGAAAATGAGCCAGAGAAAACCATCAAAAAATTACTTAACTGCAATTCCGATTACACGATCTATTGCCTCCTCTGCCCGTGTGGGAAATGCTATATAGGCAGTACTATCAAGCCTACAAAGATGCGAATCCTTGAACATATGCGGGCAATTGCGAATAAAGATAAGTCGTACCCTGTGGCACGACATTTCGCAGAACTCCACAAAAGCGACAGCTTTTACTGTATAGATCAGATGGAATGTACTGAAAGAGGAGGAGATAGAGAAAAATCACTTCGTACTCTAGAATCAAAATACATCATCGGGTTAAAAACAATGGCCCCCTTTGGGTTAAATAATACTGAGGAGATGTGGGTACATTTGTAGACACGAATACGTCTTCATTCCAGCAACCACTTAGGTAATAACATCATTAACGCAATAACACAATCGTGTAAATACACGTTAGCGAAACATTGATACAAAGTTTTTCAACTGTGTTCAGGGACCAAGATTGTCCATCCAGGGCTCAATTAAGCTGGTCATACTGAGAATTCAGACAGGCCCATTCAGGGCAGTATATCTATGCTAGAGGCAGGAACATGAGGATAACATGTATATATTTTCGAATATAACTGCCAATAACCTAGCCTTTAGTGAAAACTGCTCAAAATGTTTGATTAAACTGTCTCAATATGCATGCACTTTATTATGAAATTGCAACTTGTTGCTACAATTGTTTTTAATATGCACCAGAGCACTTTATTGTACATAACGCCATTGTGAAATAATGAATTGGTCTGCTCATTTGCACACTAAAAGATGGCCGCTGTATCAGCTTTTCTATTGAAAGATATACCGTCATTTATGTTGTTGATGTAAATAGGAAAAAAAGTGGCTTTAAATGGCGCCGTGTAACACTGCACAGGTTGACACTGACGAAGCCTTCTGGTGAAACGCGTCTGTTGTGGGGGTAGGGGCTTGAATTAAAGAAAATCACCATACGATATCTGCGTGCTGGTCATCCTTCTAGCCGGATTGGAGTGGAGTGGAGTGTGTTGAAAAAAAAAATTATATATATATATAGTCACTGAAAAAACTATAGGTTTCACACCAGTTATAGTTAGCTGGAAATGTTACTGACATAAAACCATTGAAATTCCACCGTTATAGTTAGTTGGACTATAACAAGCGAGCCTGCAATGAACTGCTGATGACGTCACATATTACATCACTCATGACATCGTCAGTGACATCACTCATGACATCACTGATGACACCAGCCAGTGAATGTGTGTCTTTCTGAAAAATTAATATGTTTGATATTTTTATTTGTAAAGGTTGATGGAAGAATAAATGGTTAAATAAGTGGTTAAATGTTTTTTTTTTTAAATGATTGGTTAACTGCCTTATTAAGTGTATTTTATTGAATACATATATTAGCGAGTAACTTTTAAATATTGAAATATATGTATCAGTGTTTCACTTTGTGTATAAGTAGCTGCATGGGTTGGTGACTGACTCACTGTTTGTATGTGTTTTAAAGACAGCATATGTGCAGGACTGTATGGGTGGATGAGTGTGTATATGTGTGTGTTAGTGAGTGAATGACTGTCTCACTATTGTCTTTTTTAGTAACAACATATATTTTAATCTAGTGTATGTGAGTTTTGCTGTATATAAGTGAGAACATGTGAGAGTAAGAGATTGTAAGAGTTCCTGTTTAAATAAGTATGTGTTTCTATAAGTGATTTTCTAAGAGAATAAGTATGTGTATGTTTCCTTAGAAGTAAGGAGGTAGTGTGTGTATAGTTTTATATGCAAATAAATAGATGTTCAATAATTTATTTGCATGTGTGAGTATGTGTGTGAGTAACTTTTGGATGACTGTCGGTGTATACCAGGATGTATAGATGTATCACTACATATGATGAGTGAGTATATGTATGAGTGACTATATAGAACTGTTGGTGAATGAGTGGATGTGTATATAGATGGTGGAATTACTGAATTGGTTGTTGTAACTGGTATGGGTATCTCCATTTTTTTGAAAATGTTAGTTTCTATTTTTGAATATGTGTTTCAAGGGTTACATTACACTAAAAGGAGGTCTGTCACTCTGTCACAAGGATGGTGTCATAAGTGATGTCATGAGTGATGTCGCTGACGATGTCATGAGTGATGTAATATGTGACGTCATCAGCAGTGCATTGCAGGCGCGCTTGTTATAGTGAGTCCAACTAACTATAACGTTGGAATTTCAATGGTTTTATGTCAGTAAAATTTCCAGCTAACTATAACTGGTGTGAAACCTATGGTTTTTTCAGTGAATTTAATAGGTTTTTTAAATTCATATTCCTAACTATAACTGGTGTGAAATCTATGGTTTTTTCAGTGAATTTCATAGGTTTTTTAAATTCTAATTCCTAACTATAACTGGTGTGAAACCTATGGTTTTTTCATTGAATTTCATAGGTTTTTTAAATGCTAATTCCTAACTAAAACTGATGTGAAATCTATGGTTTTTTCAGTGAATTTCATAGGTTTTTTAAATGCTAATTCCTAACTATATATAAGGCCCCAAACCTATGTTTTTTTCAGTGAATTTCAAAGTTTTTTTAATAGCAAATGTCTATAGCTATGAAATGTAATATTTATGAAAATGAATCCTATATTATAAATTTATGTTAAACAATTTTTGTTATGTATATTGTTTTTTTATTTTTTTTGCCCTGGAGCGCTCCCGGTGTGCGCCCCGGTGAGCGCCCCGGAAAGCGTAGTCTTTTGAAGCGCCCCGGGGTGCGTACCGGTGAGCTTCCCGTTAGCGCTATTGCCGTGAACGAAAACAACATCGTGACGTAGCGCGTAGCCGCGTGATGCGTCATATGACGCATAGCGTAAGCGCACCCGAAAGTACACGAGCGCATACGATCGCAAAACGTCCTGACGCGCTTACGCGGCGCTCCCTGGGGCACGTAGCGTAAACGCGTCGGGTCATGTGACCTGAAAATAACACTTTTCATTGGTTCACAACACTTTTGGTTTCCAAATTATAAAAGCCCTGCTCATGTGACTTGAAAATAACACTTTTCATTGGTCCAGAACAGTTTTTTTCTCCAAATGATGAAAGCCCCCACCTTTTTTCCTTATTCTGACTTTGTCCTTTGACTGAGGAAGACCTGTTTTGAGATCTGTCTCTAATCTTTTCTAATTTTAAATGGCTACAGTAGCAGCAGCAGCTGGAGCATCTGCCCCACCACCACCACCACCACCACCATCAAAAAGACCACCAGAAGATCACATTGGTGGTCAAGAAGAAGAGGAGGAGGATGATGAAGAGGAGGGACAGACAAGGCATTTCCTGCCTGAAGTTAATCAGCCCTACAAACCCAAAGAGCACTTCATATGGCAGTTCTACAAAATCCCAAGGGGTTTCAAAAAAGTCAATGCTGCGAAGGTAACTTGTCTGATTTGTGATGCAGAGCTGTCCAGGGGGAACCCTAACAAAAAATATTCCTTCGGGAATCATACCATGATTCGGCACATGATCCGTTGGCACCCAATCAACTATTCTGCTGCAGAGGTAAGGGACCTCTGCAGTAAGCTACCCCCATCAACATCAAGACCCTCAACATCGAAAGAACCAACTCCATCGGGTTCAGAGGCAACAGAGACAATGCCTATCATACAACCAAAATTTAACGATTTTAAAATCATGTGCAAATATTGTGAAAAGTTAATTTGCTATGGTGGGCAAAGTATAAAACTTATCATCTGTGCTGGGAATAACCATAAGTGCCCGAAAAATCCCTAATTTTTTCTGGTTATTTTTTTGCTCCAGGTGAGTCATTTACAATTCCCTGTTTTTTGTTTCTCCCCATGAAAAATACAAAAATATATAAAACTGTTCAGAAAACCCAAAAAAAGTAAAAAATGTTCAAAAAAACAGTAAAAAAATTTAAAACAACAAAAAGAAGAAAAAAACAGTTCTTTTTACCACTACCTCCAATTTTTTTTAAAAGACTAAATTTTTAAAAAACTCTGTCATTCTTTTTTCCTCATGGTACGCTCTCCGGTACGCTCCCCGCGCAAATCGAAAAAAAAAAAATTATTTTGCCCCTCGGGTCCCTTTTATGGCCCCCACATCAATCCTAGGAGGTCAGGGGGGGTCTACCCTGCCCCCTTTTGGTAATTTCCCCCTTTGTTTTGGCCACCTCTTGTGTCTCGATCCTACCGAGACACAAGATGGCGGCCGCTCCGGACTGTTTGGAATGTTTACAGACACCCGAGAGCCAATCAGCTTTCCCCGCGCAAACTCGCGTAGCTCGCTGGTACTCGCCCCGGTTCGCGTACTGGGGCACGCTTATAGATATATACTTTGTTTGAACCTAAATTACTCAAAATCCACTGGAGCACATATCTTGAGACATAGCAAAGGCACATCGGGCTACCAGTCCCTACAATTTTGCCAAGTTTGGTGGAAATCCATTCAGCCGTTCGGGCTAAAAGTGAGGTCGATCGCCCTATGGAAATTAACATGTGGAAAACACGTTTTGGGACCCCCCTTTTATCTCGGCCCCCGCTCGACGAATCCCCCCCAAACTTTTAAGGGAGGACCGGAGCTCTGCGAGGCAAATTTGAGGAAATTTTCAGGCAGATTCGTCAACCGGCGCTAAAGTTATTCACAATAGAATTTTGAGATTTTGCATTGAAAAAAATCCTAACTATAACTACCTACTGGCGACCGCCAGTAGGTAATATAATCTATATATATATATATATATATATATGTATATATATATATATATCCACACACCACTCCCCATCCAACAGAAAGGGAACCGACACATACTAGCTGGTTCAGATTTTAATAAAAATTGACAGGGCTCGTTGTTAAAATGCGAAACGCAGGGGCAGACGCGTTTCAGCCTTGCGGCTTTCTTCAGTGCCCGTTTTGCTGCCGATTGGAACATTGCTGTGGGGGCTCCTGATTTTGAAGTCTTTAGAGTCTCTCCCAATTGGTGCTGCTCTCCGCCCCACCCCCACAGCGTTCCTCCACTCCACTCCGTAGTAATCCAGAACGGAGTTTAATCACCTCTCACATAGACTATGGACATAGTATTCCGATTGCGCCTTACATCCAGTGATGCCCAAACAAAGTTCGGTATGGGACGGCTTTAGACTACGAGGGTCCCAGGAGCGGGGGATGATGGATACTCATTCTCTGAGCCAGCTACATTACCACGGACCAGTGTCGCCCGCCGTATGCTTCCTCCCCATCACAGTCAGCATTCCAGGTGAACACTTCTGACCGCTTGAGGGGGCGCCGCGTTGTCTCTGCTAGAAACTGCTACCACCTTCTTTACAAGTTGACGCGGTGCTCCTGACCGGAAGGCGTGCCGGTAAGACGGTACTTGCTAGCCGTCCAATACCTCCACACCACTCCCCATCCAACAGAAAGGGAACCGACACATGCTAGCTGGTTCAGATTTTAATAAAAATTATCAGGGCTCGTTGTTAAACTGCGAAACGCAGGGGTAGACGCGTTTCAGCCTTGCGGCTTTCTTCAGTGCCCGTTTCGCTGCCGATTGGAACAGTGCTGTGGGGGCTCCTGATTTTGAAGTCTTTAGAGTCTCTCCCAATTGGTGCTGCTCTCCGCCCCACCCCCACAGCGTTCCTCCACTCCACTCCATAGTAATCCAGGTCGCAGTTTAATCACCTCTCACATAGACTATGGACATAGTATTCCGATTGCGCCTTACATCCAGTGATGCCCAAACAAAGTTCGGTATGGGACGGCTTTAGACTCCGAGGGTCCCAGGAGCGGGGGATGATGGATACTCATTCTCTGAGCCAGCTACATACCACAGACCAGTGTCGCCCACCGTATGCTTCCTCCCCATCACAGTCAGCATTCCAGGTGAACACTTCTGACCGCTTGAGGGGGCGCCGCGTTGTCTCTGCTAGAAACTGCTACCACCTTCTTTACAAGTTGACGCGGTGCTCCTGACTGGAAGGCGTGCCGGTAAGACGGTACTTGCTAGCCGTCCAATACCTCCACACCACTCCCCATCCAACAGAAAGGGAACCGACACATGCTAGCTGGTTCAGATTTTAATAAAAATTGACAGGGCTCGTTGTTAAAATGCAAAACGCAGGGGCAGACGCGTTTCAGCCTTGCGGCTTTCTTCAGTGCCCGTTTCGCTGCCGATTGGAACATTGCTGTGGGGGCTCCTGATTTTGAAGTCTTTAGAGTCTCCCCCAATTGGTGCTGCTCTCCGCCCCACCCCCACAGCGTTCCTCCACTCCACTCCGTAGTAATCCAGGTCGGAGTTTAATCACCTCTCACATAGACTACGGACATAGTATTCCAATTGCGCCTTACATCCAGTGATGCCCAAACAAAGTTCGGTATGGGACGGCTTTAGACTCCGAGGGTCCCAGGAGCGGGGGATGATGGATACTCATTCTCTGAACCAGCTACATACCACGGACCAGTGTTGCCCGCCGTATGCTTCCTCCCCATCACAGTCAGCATTCCAGGTGAACACTTCTGACCGCTTGAGGGGGCGCCGCATTGTCTCTGCTAGAAACTGCTACCACCTTCTTTGCAAGTTGACACAGTGCTCCTGACCGGAAGGCGTGCCGGTAAGACGGTACTTGCTAGCCATCCAATACCTCCACACCACTCCCCATCCAACAGAAAGGGAACCGACACATGCTAGCTGGTTCAGATTTTAATAAAAATTGACAGGGCTCGTTGTTAAAAAGCGAAACACAGGGGCAGACGCGTTTCAGCCTTGCGGCTTTCTTCAGTGCTCGTTTCGCTGCCGATTGGAACATTGTTGTGGGGGCTCCTGATTTTGAAGTCTTTAGAGTCTCTCCCAATTGGTGCTGCTCTCCGCCCCACTCCCACAACGTTCCTCCACTCCACTCCATAGTACTCCAGGTCGGAGTTTAATCACCTCTCACATAGACTACGGACATAGTATTCCGATTGCGCCTTACATCCAGTGATGCACAAACAAAGTTCGGTATGGGACGGCTTTAGACTCCGAGGGTCCCAGGAGCGGGGGATGATGGATACTCATTCTCTGAGCCAGCTACATACATATATAATATATATTCACTGAAAAAACCATAGGTTTCACACCAGTTATAGTTAGGAATTAGCATTTAAAAAACCTATTAAATTCACTGACAAAACCAGTTATAGTTAGCTGGAAATTTTACTGACATAAAACCATTGAAATTCCCACGTTATAGTTAGTTGGACTCACTATAACTTGCGCGCCTGCAATGCACTGCTGATGACGTCACATATTACATCACTCATGACATGGTCAGTGACATCACTCATGACATCACTGATGACACCATCCTTGTGACAGAGTGACAGACCTAATTTCAGTGTAATGTAACGCTTGAAACAAATATTCAAAAATAGAAACAAACATTTTCAAAAAAATGGAGATACCCAAACCAGTAACAACAACCAATTCAGTAATTCCACCATCTATATACTCATCCACTCATTCACCAACAGTTCTATATAGTCACTCATATATATACTCACTCATCATATGTAGTGATACACCTATACATCCTGTTACACATCAGCAGTCATCCAAAAGTTACTCACACACATACTCACACATGCACATAAACTATTGAACATCCATTTATTTGCATATACATTTATACACACACTACCACCTTACTTCTAAGGAAACTTACACATACTTACTCTCTTAAACAATCACTTATAGAAACACATACTTATTTAAACAGGAACTCCTACAATCTCTCACTATATATACTATACTCACTTATATACATCAATACTCACATATACTAGATTAAAACATATGTCGTTAGTAATGAAGACACTAGTGAGACAGTCATTCACTCACTAACACACACATATACACACTCGTCCACCCATACAGTCCTGCACATATTCTGTCTTCAAAACACATACAAACAGTGAGTCAGTCACCAACCCCTGCAGCCACTTATACACAAAGAGAAACACTGATACAAACATTTAAATATTTAAACAATACTCGCTAATATATGTATTCACTAAGATACACTTAATAAGCCAGTTAACCAACCAATTTTTTTTAAAAAAAACATCCATTTACACACTTATTTAAACATTTATTCTTCCATCGACCTTTACAAATACATATATAAAACAAATTTATTTTTCAGAAAGACACACATTCACTGGATGGTGTCATCAGTGATGTCATGAGTGATGTCACTGACCATGTCATGAGTGATGTAATATGTGACGTCATCAGCAGTGCATTGCAGGCGCGCAAGTTATAGTGAGTCCAACTAACTATAACGTGGGAATTTCAATGGTTTTATGTCAGTAAAATTTCCAGCTAACTATAACTGGTTTTGTCAGTGAATTTAATAGGTTTTTTAAATGCTAATTCCTAACTATAACTGGTGTGAAACCTATGGTTTTTTCAGTGAATTTCAAAGGTTTTTTAAATGCTAATTCCTAACTATAACTGGTGTGAAACCTTTGGTTTTTTCAGTGAATTTCAAAGGTTTTTTTAATGCTAATTCCTAACTATATAAGACCTGAAAGCCCACCAGGAATCTCCAGTATGCGCCAGGGGACTGCATTGCAGAGAGGTGTAATGAAGCCACAACCCTTTTTACACCTCTCTGCAACGCAGCCCCCGTGCATGTTTGTAGAGGGGGGACTAATTCCCCTTGCATACTGGGGGTCCCTGGATCATATCTGCCCAAACACCGATATTCCGAACGATTGTAAATGACTTTTCTTGAGAAACATTTGGATTTGGATTATCATGTCCTATACTTTGGAATTTTTGAAAGACTGACTTTGAGGATGCTATAAATTACTCAAGTCTGCCCGAATTGTGTGGGTAAAATTGATACCTAGTCACTTTTAATAAGAATATACTTATGTCTCGTCTAACATTTGGAAGAAATATCTAGTTATATGACAACGGGATACCGACATAACTTGAAGGAAATAAGAACGCCCTGAAGAAGTTCTGTTGTACAGAACGAAACGTTTCGGCTGGCTGTGGTACATAAACTTAAGGAAAATAAAAGCATTTGAATATACACCAAGATTCAGCGCTTCAATAAGTACTCTAAGTGATATGATTTGATTGGACTCATTGTGAAAGTGGTGCTGTGCCAAACTTTGGAATATTCTCCACTACTCTCTACTACTTACTCTCTCCTACTCTCTACTACTCACTCTCTACTGCTCTCTACTACTCACTCTACTACTTACTCTCTACTACTCTCTACTACTCACTCTCTACTACTCTCTACTACTCACTCTACTATTCACTCTACTACTCTCTACTACTCACTCTGCTACTCTCTCTACTGCTCTCTACTACTCTCTACTACTCACTCTCTACTCTCTATTACTCACTCTCTACTCTCTACCTCTCTACCTCTCTCTTCTTCTCTCTCTACTAATCTCTACCTCTCTACCGCTACCTCTCTACCTCTCTACCTCTACACCTCTACCTCTCTACCTCTCTCTACACGCACACATATAGACATATATGCATATATATATGTGCATATGCATTTATATATATGTATGTGTATGTATAAAAAAAACAACTAAACATTTTTTTTTCTAAACAGCTACTTTTAAAACTGTCATTCTTTTTTCCCATGGTACGCTCCCCGGTACGCGCACCCGTGCGCGCACCGGGCGCTCCCCCCGCGAAAATCAAAAAAAAAAAAATTTTTTTTTTTGCCTTGCGGGGCCCTTTTATGGCCCCCACATCAAACCTAGGGGGTCAGGGGGGGTCTACTCTGCCCCCTTATGTTCATTTCCCTCTTTGTTTTGGCCACCTCTTGTGTCTCGATTTTACCGAGACACAAGATGGCGGCCGCTCCGGACTGTTTAGAATGTTTACAGACACCCGAGAGCCAATCAGCTTTCCTCGCGCAAGTCGCGTGGCGCGCACGGTACGCGCACCCGTGCGCGTACCGGTGCGCTGCTATAGATATATATATTTTTTTGAACCTTAATTACTCAAAATCCACTGGAGCACATATCTTGAGACATAGCAAAGGCACATCGGGCTACCAGTCCCTACAATTTTGCCAAGTTTGGTGGAAATCCATTCAGCCGTTCGGGCTAAAAGTGAAATCGACCGCCCTATGGAAATTAACATGGGGAAAACGCGTTTTGGGACCCCCCTTTTATCTCGGCCCCCGCTTGACGAATCCCCCCCAAACTTTCAGGGAAGGACCGGACCGCCATGAGACCATTTTCCTGAAAATTTCAGGCAGATTCGTCAACCGGCGCCAAAGTTATTCAAAATAGAATGTTGAGATTTAACATTGAAAATTATCCTAACTATAACTACCTACTGGCGACCGCCAGTAGGTAATATATATATCTCACTGCTCCATTTCTTTTCTCTTGTAAAGAAATACCGCACTCACAAGGGAGAAACCGGGCTAACAGCCAAAAAAGACTGTTTATTTTGTGCAAACGGACAAACAAAGTTTCAGCACAAGGCTTTCCTCAGTGTTACCATTTCATTACACAGGGCACATTTATAAAGCATTGTCAATTCAAAACTCGGAAGGTTCACGTGATTTCAGACATTGACATCAAGAAGGGACACTCTCACTCTCTGCAGCAATAGGCGCCATATTGGAGTGTCTAGCCACCCTAGTTTTTACAATGAATATTCATCATCATATGAAAGGGTGCAGCGTGTAACAAGTGAAAAAAAACATTTCTATTCATACAAATGTAAAATTTCACATATACAAATACATTTAGCAATCACTTCGCTAATATTGCGTTTTTAATCACTACGCTACCTATGTGTTATCTTGCCGTGGATCTACAAATCTCCCTTCATCTTTCCCACACATCATACCTGTGCCCTCCTTTCTCTGAGTTTATTTTGGCAAAATCTCTCCTCGCTACATTCTATTTACGCATGCTGTTATTTCAACCTATTTAAGTTCATTATTGTTCAAGTCAACTAAACATTTTTTCTTTTTTCACTTTTATTATCATTTAGGATGTTATCAGTTTTGCTTGAAGATAACAGGAGAACTAGGGAACTGAATGAAAACAAATGAACATTTAGGATGATTACTCCATATTCTTCTGAAGCAAATTTCTTGAAGAAACATGTCAGAAAAAATTGGCATATTCTTAAAACGGATAACATCATTAAGGATGATATCCCTAATCAGCCCCTTGTAACGTTCAGCAAAGCGAGATCTCTGAGAAACATGTTCGTCAAGAGCTATCTAGATACTGTGCAGCCACGATCAAACACACTTAAAGACATGAAAGGATTCTTTCTCTGCAGTAAATGCATAGCTTGTACGAACAGCAGAAGGGTTCTCACCTAAACAATACCTGACACAGGTGAGATCAAGAAATTTCTAACCTGTAGTACCACATACGCAGTATACTGTTTAGTATGCCCCTGCGGGCTACAGTATATTGGAAGCACGATCCGTCAATTGAAAATACGGATTCTGGAACATCTTAGAGCTATAGACAAAGCTGACCAGGCATCTCCTGTCGCTCGTCATTTTGCTGAGTGTCAGAAAAGAAGGCTTTCAAGCGGATTTTGCGGAAGAATTCCTGTATTTCACAGGCATCCCTGAATCTGTCTGATCTGGGTGTGGGCAAATATCCAAGACAGTTTTCCAGTACCCTTTGTTCAGTTTCGGTCAGGGTCCTGTGGGATAAATTGACCACTAGTACCTTCAGTTCCTTTTCCCCCATGTCCAGCTCCTGGTCTCCATCAAGTGTGCTGGCTGGTCCAGCCACTGCATCCGTTTCTGGGTCCCTCTGTTTCACCCTCTTCCCCTGCCCACATGGGCAGACCACCAGGTAAATGCATTTGGATACATTGCAATTTGTGTGGCTCCTCATTGTCCAGGTAAAATTGTTGGATAACGTTATAGTTTTGACCACCTTGGTCTGGTCACAAACTATACACGAGCCACATGGGTAATTGCCGGTGACTGGGGGGAGGTCCCAGAGTGTCCTCTGTGTGTTGTTTCTACCTGGTGGGGGCCTAGTATGTACATTCACATCCATCAGGTTTCTTGTCCTCTTAAAGGTGAATCTGGGTGCTGGAAACTCTATCCCACCCGTGTTGGTAGGTCTAACTCCGGTGATACCGCTTTAAAAGGACCTGTTCACTCCTACTGATCACTACAATGTATGCAGGAGCGCTCGTGCTGCTTGACTCCTAGTGAACGCAGTAGCCTTCCACCATTATAAGGGTAGGTCTTTAGGCACCTGTCCCAGTCCAACAAAACTGAAATCCATGAGACAGGTCTATGTCATGTTGCACATGCATGATCCATATTTTCCTTTGACAACAAAAGTCAGCATTAGGGATTTGGACAACAGTACAGTTGAGCATTCGGGGCAGGGGTACATGTTCATTACCATGCAGAGGACCTTTCAATCCTAACAAGCTGGTACCAGTCCATCTTTGTTTTTGGGCTATGTGTTCCTTGAGGGTGAAGCTGGTGTCCAAGGTGAATACAGGTGAGAGTTTATATTTGACGCCTTCTGGGATAATGTCCTTTGGCCGGGATTGTACTGCATCTTCTTTGTGGTTCTTGGCAAATAACAGGAATTCTGTTGTGGTTTGGTTGAGCTTCAGGTAGGTGATGGACATATAAGCCGGATGACATGCAAGCAGTATTTGGGGTGTTGAATATTTGAAGCAGAGGAGACTTTCAATTAGAGTTGTGTATCACTGGCATACTGGTGAATCTTGATGTTGTTATCTTTGATCATACAAAGAGTGATGGATGGAATGCTTGAATTAATGTCAGCCACTGATAATTACTCAAGGCCACTTCTGAATCCATTGTTAGTTTGCACATCATGCCACCTCAGTTTGGAATCAACCATATGCAAATCAGTCTTGACCCTACTCCAATGGGAATAGTCTAGACTGAACTGCCAGGCCAGGCCACTTCCTCTCCAAACCAGAACACAAGCAACCCAGGAATGGAATGGCCCTAGTTAGGGCTTAAAGCCAGATATAGCTTGGTTCCAGCGACACAGTGTGCACAGGACTCACTTTTGGGCATACCCGTCCCACTTGGGCAACACACTAAAGCATACGAAAAGTGATGGATGGCATGCTTGAATTAATCCCAGTCACTGGGAATTACTCAGGGCCACAACCCAAACCATTGTTATTTTGTATACCATGCCCCCTTAGTTTGGGCCCAGCCATTTGTATATCAGTTTTGACCTTGCTTCAATGGGAGCAGTCTAGATCGCACTGCCAGACCAGGATTTCCCTAAATCGTTCTGCTACTGTTGGTGGCTTCATTGATGGTATAGTAATTTATTTTAGCTGATATAATAATGAGGTGTCTGAATGTTGTTCAGAGGGACTTAAGTTTGAAGAGATCCTGAGGAGTTCTGTTATTCTTCCATTTACTTTCCTGTCTGTGGACGGTTTGTTTAGGCACGTTTTTAAGAAAACCAGGGTGTAGAAGGCTTTGTGGGGCAATTGGGGCATTAAGGTTCGTATAGCTTTTGAAAAATGTATAGAAGTTGTTTAGAAAGGAAAGGTATTGGTGTCAGACATGGAGCTGATTGGTTGATAGATGAAATCAAGCAGTAGGTTGTCTATGAAAAAGATTGTGAAGGATCTGAAGATTTGGTCTACTCTTTTGTGTTGGCCAATACCTAGGGATGGCAAAGTGGTTAGTCAGTTTAGGTTTGTGGATGGTTTGTATTTGATTATTGCTGATGTTGAGAAGACAAGGTTGAGGAAGTGGCCTATGGAGTGTGCTAGTTGTGTATGTCAATGAAGTTGAAGAGGATGTGTCTTGTTTTTGTTTTTAGCTTGTGTTGTCTGTGAGGATGAAGTCAACCAAGAAGGTGGTGTCGGCAAGTTGGCTGGGTGAGATGGTGAGATACGAAATGTTCTACCTCTGAGGTTGTAAATGAGAAGGAAGGTGGCAATCTTACTTCTAAAACGTGGGAAATGGCATATTAGTAGTTCCATGGAGTTGAGTATTAATTGCTTGTCTGGGGAGCAGGGCCAGGAGGACTTGTGGATGCCACTGAGGCCTAGTCCATTCTTATGGGTGCGGTGGCCTGTGGGAAGAAGGAAATGTAGGATGCATGAAGATGTGGGGGTGAACCCTGTTCCAGTGATGAAACTGGGGGAAACTTGTGAACGGTGATGAGATCTGCAATGTCTGGTACATTGAGTACAGCAGGCCATTCCTAACCCTAACAGGTCAGCCTTTGCCTGTGTCTGACCTTTTTATCGGCATCCTGAAAGGTTGATGGAAGTAAAAGAAGGAAGGAAGTGATGTTAGTTCCTGTGTAGATATGATGGGGAATGCAGTGATGTTACTTCCTGTGCAGAAGGATTACGGGGAATGCAGTGGGAAGTTACTTCCTGTGCAGATGGATGATGGGAAATACAGTGATGTGACTTTCAGTGCAAATGGATGACGGGAAATTAAGTCAGCCTTCTTGGTTTCTTGGCTCTGATGGCTCTGATGGCAAACGGTGATATCAATTCCTGTGCTAAGGGATGTTAGGAAATGCAGTGATGTCGCATCCTGTGCAAATGGGTGTGGACGGAATGCAATGCAGTGATGTCACTTCCTGAGCAAACAGATATTAGGAATATATATATATATATATATATATATATATATATATATATATATATATATATATATATCGCTGCTCCATTTCTTTTCTCTTGTACAGAAATACCGCACTCACAAGGGAGAAACCGGGCTAACAGCAAAAAAGACCGTTTATTTTTTGCAAACGGACAAACAAACGTTTCAGTACAAGGCTTTCCTCAGTGTTACCATTTCATTACACAGGGCACGTTTATAAAGCATTGTCAATTCAAAACTCGGAAGGTTCACGTGATTTCAGACATTGGCATCAAGAAGAGACACTCTCACTCTCTTCAGCAATAGGCGCCATATTGGAGTGTCTAGCCACCCTAGTTTTTACAATGAATATTCATCATCATATGAAAGGGTGCAGCGTGTAACAAGTGAAAAAAAACATTTCTATTCATACAAATGTAAAACTTCACATATACAAATACATTTAGCAATCACTTCGCTATTATTGCGTTTTTAATCACTACGCTACCTATGTGTTATCTTGCCGTGGATCGGCAAATCTCCCTTCATCTTTCCCACACATCATACCTGTGCCCTCCTTTCTCTGAGTTTATTTTGGCAAAATCTCTCCTCGCTACATTCTATTTACGCATGCTGTTATTTCAACTTATTTAAGTTCATTATTGTTCAAGTCAACTAAACATTTTTTCTTTTTTCACTCTTATTATCATTTAGGATGTTATCACTTTTGCTTGAAGATAACAGGAGAACTAGGGACCTGAATGAAAACAAAGGAAAATTTAGGATGATTACTCCATATTCTTCTGAAGCAAATTTCTTAAAGAAATTACTCTGAAAAAATTGGCATATTCTTAAAACGGATAACATCATTAAGGATGATATCCCTAATCAGCCCCTAGTAACGTTCAGCAAAGTGAGATCTCTAAGAAACATGTTCGTCAAGAGCAATCTAAATACTGTGCAGCCCTGATCGAACACACTTAAAGACATGAAAGGATTCTTTCCCTGCAGTAAATGCATAGCTTGTACGAACAGCAGAAGGGTTCTCACCTACACATTACCTGACACAGGTGAGATTAAGGAGATCAAGAAATTTCTAACCTGTAGTACCACATACGCAGTATACTGTTTAGTATGCCCCTGCGGGCTTCAGTATATTGGAAGCACGATCCGTCAATTGAAAATACGGATTCTGGAACATCTTAGAGCTATAGACAAAGCTGACCGAGCATATCCTGTCGCTCGTCATTTTGCCGAATTTCACAACAGCGACAGGAACAAAATACGTTACTATGGCCTGGATACTGTTCAATTGAGTCAGCAGGGTGGTGACAGACTGCACAGCTTAAGACGTCTAGAATCTAGATACCTCATTGACCTCCTCACAAAGTCCCCAAGAGGCCTGAACTGAGGTGAAGGACTGGGGGTACATTTGGGCAAATAAATAGGCCTAGAATCCAATGTTCTGATAAAGATGATAAATCTGGAAAGGTAATAGAGTGATCGAAAGCAGTATATTCTAATTTCCAGTCTGTAAATCATGCCTTGAATTTTTACGATAAATTCCTAAATGATAATAAGAGTGAAAAAAGAAAAAATGTTTAGTTGACTTGAACAATAATGAACTTAAATAAGTTGAAATAACAGCATGCGTAAATAGAATGTAGCGAGGAGAGATTTTGCCAAAATAAACTCAGAGAAAGGAGGGCACAGGTATGATGTGTGGGAAAGATTAAGGGAGATTTGCCGATCCACGGCAAGATAACATATAGGTAGCGTAGTGATTAAAAACGCAATAATAGAGAAGTGATTGCTAAATGTATTTGTATATATGAAGTTTTACATTTGTATGAATAGAAATGGTTTTTTTCACTTGTTACACGCTGCACCCTTTCATATGATGATGAATATTCATTGTAAAAACTAGGGTGGCTAGACACTCCAATATGGCGCCTATTGCTGCAGAGAGTGAGAGTGTCCCTTCTTGATGCCAATGTCTGAAATCACGTGAACCTTCCGAGTTTTGAATTGACAATGCTTTATAAACGTGCCCTGTGTAATAAAATGGTAACACTTAGCGCTGAAACATTTGTTTGTCCGTTTGCACAAAATAAACGGTCTTTTTTGCTGTTAGCCCGGTTTCTCCCTTGTGAGTGCGGTATTTCTTTACAAGAGAAAAGAAGAGCAGTGATTAAAGCGGATCGCCACGACCGCAACCGGCACCCACCTGTGAGTGCACCAAAAGTACTGCGTGGCACGGAGAGTGTGGATATATATATACACATACATATACATGCATCAAAAACCTCCTTTCACAAGAGTAGAGACCACACCGGGGAACATCTGTTGGAAGTGAATTTATTCCTGTATTGGCGAATGCATTTCAGCACTTTCATCTGCCTTCCTCAGCGCCCAAGAATCCAGGAAGCTGTTCACATCACGTGTTTTAAATCCTGCTGCCCTTTGATTTGTCAGGGTCGCACTCCGCCCCCGTAATTATCGGCACACCTATTGAAAGTTCACGGTGTATTCGTGGACTGCCACACCCAGAATACATCAGTCCAGGTAGGTGTTGCGTGGGGAATTCAAAGTTTAATTGCGGGTTTTAAACAGAATAGTCCGTGCTTGTAAAACCAGCAAAATTGTCCTGCTTGTCATGGGAACAACCACTTCCTTGGGTCCCCGAACCGCCTCAGCCTGGAGTCTGGGTAAAATGTCACGCAGGGGCAACAGTGGGATACATGCCGCCCAGCACACGGTTAAATAACCGGATTCCTGCCTTTTAAATTTCCCAAAGTCCATGGCGAGCCCTGTCCTTCCAATTCCTTGGACACACAAACAGCTGTGATTGCAGCCAAAGCCAGTGATGTCAGGGCCAGCTTTTCAAGGCGGGTGTCTCAAACTTGTCTCTGGCTGACACGTAAATATGCACCAAAAACCTCCTTTCACAAGAGTAGAGACCACACCGGGGAACATCTGTTGGAAGTGAATTTATTCCTGTATTGGGGAATGCATTTCGGCACTTTCATCTGCCTTCCTCAGCGCCCAAGAATCCAGGAAGCTGTTCACATCACGTGTTTTAAATCCTGCTGCCCTTTGATTTGTCAGGGTCGCACTCCGCCCCCGTAATTATCGGCACACCTGTTGATAGTTCACGGTGTATTCGTGGACTCAAATAACAACAAAGCCTGTAGGTCAAGTGGTGCTGAGATATATCAGTTAACACTGGTGTAATTGCACAACAGAGTGCATTAAACAAAGACTATCAACTGTTGCTGATTAAGTCCTATCAGCCCACCTAGTGGCGGAGCCTCATCATGTAGGACTTCCCAACCTCAGTCTATGTGTGGTCGCCCAGTTGTATTTTAGCGACGCATAACAAGACTAATGTAAGGTCACCACAGTTGTTTTAGTACATAGGGTGGGGCTGATGTGTCGCACTCCGCCCCCGTAATTATCGGCACACCTGTTGATACCGTTATTTATATATTTAAAATAGTAGAGAGGGGCTCCACGTTATAGACTGCTGGAATGGTACAGGTAATACAGCACTAAGGAATTGGTAGTCTAGGCCTTCTTTTGGAATCATAGAAGATGGTGAATGTGGAAAATGCTCCTCCTAGTTGAGAAGACACTTCTGATAACTTGATTTATTTCAGGAGAGGTTCGTATCAGAACTACAGGTCCTGATTTTATGGTAATTTTTGTACATTGCTTTCTGTATTTTTAGATGCTTATTATTTCTTGCTTATTTTATCTGCATTTTATCTATATTTTGGGTTATGCAAAAAAATTATTACGATGCAACATTTGAACAACTAAGGAGGTTTGATACTACACAAATAAGCAAATCTGATACACTCATTTGAAAACATGAGCATTGTAGCCCAATAGCTAATTACTTGATTAAGCAAATAATCTGCCATTATAACTTTAGATTTCTGGTGTTCTTTCCGTACTGGGACATGCAGATAGGCATCTTGAAGATCTATTGATCTCAGATATCGTCCTCAAAAACCAAAGAAATCTCTTGCTGAAGAGTATTCATTTTGAAGTGGACTAAACTGAGGTACAAACTTGAGTCTTGGAAAACTATTATTAACCGATACTTACCTAGTGGCTTCCTCAATAGTAATATACCAATAAACACCATTATAGCGTCTGTTCTTGTTTTGGAAGTGGTACTAGTGTCCTCCTGTTTAACAGACTTAATACTAGATAACCTAGAAAGGGAAGTAGAAGAAATGTTTAATACGAGCATACATCCTTCCCTAGAGAAATTGCAGTAAAATTATATTTAATTACACGAGGCCCTTACTAAGTGTGTTGTTCCTGTACTCCTGCACTGTGGGTTTTGTGTCATATTACTAATAATTACATGTACAGTTGTAATGGTGTAATTTTCAGTAATTTTGCCGAAATTACTCTGATTACTCCGGTGTAATTACAATTTCTCCCAGGCCTAGTATTTATCATCTATTTTATTATCGTATTATCGAATACTTCTGACAGAAATGCAACAATTGTAGTAATTATAGATCATTTAATCAAAATGGCACATTTTCTACCATTTAAAGTAGTAGCCACAGTTAACGTTTTTGCACAGTTTTTTGCAATAGGTTATGTGTTTGCATGGCATTCCATCAGTGCTTATTGCTGACTGTAGTGCACCATTTGTGTCACATTTCTGGTAAGCCTTGTGCACTAGCATAGGGGAAGGTGTACTATTTTCGTCTAGTCATCACAACAGGCCAAAGGCCAGACTAAAAGAGTGAATCGATGTATTGAGCAATACTTGACTTGTTATGTCTTATAGTCGGATATGGAGTGGTCTGATTATTTGTGGTTAGCAGAATTTGCGTATAGTACTATAACCCATGCAGCCAAGTGGCTATTGCCCCTTCTAACTAGAAACTGGATCTCATCCTAGAATGATTAATTGTGAAATTCTAGTCAAGATGACCAATTTACCCTCAGTAGTATATTTGCACAAAAAATTGCATCAAATTTAATAACGCAGTCAGGAATGCTTGGAACGAACTAAAATATATTACAAACAATATGCAGATGCGCTGAGTACAAAGTTGCCGACAAAGTATGTCGCTCCACTAAATATTTATGTTTAAGAATGAAAAATAATGTTCAACCCAGATTGATATCGAAGAGCACTTTGAGTCGTTGGCCTGGAGTCTAGACATAAATATTGAACATTATCTGTGAGCACTTCGTACTAGGTAAGGAACGTCTACATTCTTTGGTGTGGACTTGGAGTAACGTTATATCATTGACATAGAGTTTTGAAATAAATTTCGAGTACCGTTTGAGCGCACTTTTCTGTTACATGTAGCCACTCAAATAACAAAAGAAACAAGCTTTGCTCTAATTAGAACTTTGTCATGGAAACTGCATGGACTCTGAAATGCATTAATAGAGCATCTGTACTTCAAGGCTGTCGCTTTGAAACTGTACACCAATAATTATATTTATTTGCTATTGGATGAAGAAATACATTGAAAAATTAAACTATTCTTAAATATTTATTGCCGATGGACTGAGTGCAATGAAAGGCAATCTCCATTGCCATCAGTAGATGTGCAACATCCTCGATATGGCTGAGATACCCGCCACCCCCTCTCAACACAAATCCCCAAGGATGGGAAGACGGAAACGGTTCTGAACTTTTGGAAGGCGGGAGGGAGTTACCCTTCCCGGCCGTATTTATTAAAATATGAAACAAAATTAAAACATTAAAATAACAGTTTCATATCATGTACAATTTCATTTATACAGTACGATGTTCTTGGCTGACCTTAACACATCTCTAATACAAAGGTTCTCCTAGCCAATACTAAACATCCTGCAAATGCATTTCTGAACATTGAAATTGTACATCCTAACGTTACGGGCCAACGGCAAGGTCGTAACCGGTGTCAGATCCCCAATACCAATTCCCCCCTCACTTGTGAGGGGCGGTCGCACAGCGGACTGTACCTCTGTGCCCACTTCCAATTTCCCTTGCCTTAGCGGGGGCCCCCTGTTAACTCGACGCCATCTTAGTGGTCGTCCAAGGACTCGTGTGAGGTGTCTAGAAGGTAGCGTAGACCCCCCTCCCACCCCACACAACTTACCACACCTGCCGTCGCAGATGTCCGGGCCCCGGGAAATTCCGAGGAGGGGTCCGTAGCCCCTCCTCCCCAGTGAAGGGGCCTATGGCCGCCTTCCCTTTCGGCGTCCCATCCTTAGATGGGACCGCCTCCAGTTTGAGGGGCCAATGGCCGCCTCCCCCCGGGCGCTCCCATCCGTAATGGGTGACGCCCAAACCTCTAGGGATCTTCCAATTACTGCTCACCGATCATGACCTTACCGCCCGACCAGAAATAAATACGACATTTTGAACTAAGCTAACGAAAAGGAAATTATTATATTTAAACGATTTCACGTAGAACTCTACTGAGCATCACCATTAAATTTAATCGCAAACATTTCTGCTAAGAAAACATGTGGAAAAACGAAAATCATCCTTTATTACACAACACATTATCAACTTTATTCCAAGACAACCTGTAAGAGAAACCAATTTACGTCAATCAATTTTATTCCAACAAATCGCTGTCAACAGGGGCTGGTGGGTGGGTCAAAATTGGCTCTTCGTTCCGTCTCGAGCTCACGTGCAAC
This sequence comes from Lissotriton vulgaris, assembly GCF_964263255.1. Taxonomy (NCBI): domain Eukaryota; kingdom Metazoa; phylum Chordata; class Amphibia; order Caudata; family Salamandridae; genus Lissotriton; species Lissotriton vulgaris. Next base: position 481,638,575 of record NC_141689.1, read on the forward strand.
GAGGAGGTGCAGCTTCAGAGCACAGGAACAAGAGGATGCTTCCTTGGCTTGTCGCTCCTTTTATCCTTCTTCGGGCGGGCGTAGACCCTCCTCCAATCCGCCTCCCGGGCGTGGCTGGCGGTGTCGGTGTCTAGGACAACCCCTTCTTGGGCGGGAAAAGGCGTGCCCCAGCTACGCCGCTTCGGGCATACCAGCCGGGACACGTCTCCCGCCCAAAATGGTTTCCCGGGGGGATCGGGGTACTCCACCATACGTTCGGGGGGACCGAGTGGTCGCCCCTTTCCATATGGCTGAGATACCCGCCACCCCCTCTCAACACAAATCCCCAAGGATGGGAAGACGGAAACGGTTCTGAACTTTTGGAAGGCAGGAGGGAGTTACCCTTCCCGGCCGTATTTATTAAAATATGAAACAAAATTAAAACATTAAAATAACAGTTTCATATCATGTACAATTTCATTTATACAGTACGATGTTCTTGGCTGACCTTAACACATCTCTAATACAAAGGTTCTCCTAGCCGATACTAAACATCCTGCAAATGCATTTCTGAACATTGAAATTGTACATCCTAACGTTACGGGCCAACGGCAAGGTCGTAACCGGTGTCAGATCCCCAATACCAATTCCCCCCTCACTTGTGAGGGGCGGTCGCACAGCGGACTGTACCTCTGTGCCCACTTCCAATTTCCCTTGCCTTAGCGGGGGCCCCCTGTTAACTCGACGCCATCTTAGTGGTCGTCCGAGGACTCGTGTGAGGTGTCTAGAAGATAGCGTAGACCCCCCTCCCACCCCACACAACTTCCCACACCTGCCGTCGCAGATGTCCGGGCCCCGGGAAATTCCGAGGAGGGGTCCGTAGCCCCTCCTCCCCAGTGAAGGGGCCTATGGCCGCCTTCCCTTTCGGCGTCCCATCCTTAGATGGGACCGCCTCCCGTTTGAGGGGCCAATGGCCGCCTCCCCCCGGGCGCTCCCATCCGTAATGGGTGACGCCCAAACCTCTAGGGATCTTCCAATTACTGCTCACCGATCATGACCTTACCGCCCGACCAGAAATAAATACGACATTTTGAACTAAGCTAACGAAAAGGAAATTATTATATTTAAACGATTTCACGTAGAACTCTAATGAGCATCACCATTAAATTTAATCGCAAACATTTCTGCTAAGAAAACATGTGGAAAAACGAAAATCATCCTTTATTACACAACACATTATCAACTTTATTCCAAGACAACCTGTAAGAGAAATCAATTCACGTCAATCAATTTTATTCCAACAAATCGCTGTCAACAGGGGCTGGTGGGTGGGTCAAAATTGGCTCTTCGTTCCGTCTCGAGCTCACGTGCAACGAGGAGGTGCAGCTTCAGAGCACAGGAACAAGAGGATGCTTCCTTGGCTTGTCGCTCCTTCTATCCTTCTTCGGGCGGGCGTAGACCCTCCTCCAATCCGTCTCCCGGGCGTGGCTGGCGGTGTCGGTGTCTAGGACAACCTCTTCTTGGGCGGGAAAAGGCGCGCCCCAGCTACGCCGCTTCGGGCATACCAGCCGGGACACGCCTCCCGCCCAAAATGGTTTCCCGGGGGGATCGGGGTACTCCACCATACGTTCGGGGGGACCGAGTGGTCGCCCCTTTCCATATGGCTGAGATACCCGCCACCCCCTCTCAACACAAATCCCCAAGGATGGGAAGACGGAAACGGTTCTGAACTTTTGGAAGGCGGGAGGGAGTTACCCTTCCCGGACGTATTTATTAAAATATGAAACAAAATTAAAACATTAAAATAACAGTTTCATATCATGTACAATTTCATTTATACAGTACGATGTTCTTGGCTGACCTTAACACATCTCTAATACAAAGGTTCTCCTAGCCGATACTAAACATCCTGCAAATGCATTTCTGAACATTGAAATTGTACATCCTAACGTTACGGGCCAACGGCAAGGTCGTAACCGGTGTCAGATCCCCAATACCAATTCCCCCCTCACTTGTTGATGTAAATAATTAATTTACTCTCTTAATTTCTATGCAAGGTAAGTACTTAATCAATAATAACTCAGATCGGAAGAAAAAAGACAGAGTCCGTGGTGTTAGAGTTCTTAGGGGTTTTATTTCTTAAAAAGGAATGGTCATGACAAGGATATCATGTTCTGACCACCACAGGGGTGTCAGAAGGGATAGAGCGCTACATTTTATTAACAGTACATAGCTTATATACTTATTTTACACCATTGGAAACAGTATAGAAGGCGTAACAGCTGAGAGAAGACAAGATAACAGTATCCACGTGTTACTAGTGCGTAATCAAAAGGCGTGGACTAGGCGTAACTGGAGGTGTGTTCTAGAAACGTCACAAGTAAGTGACACATGTGGGTGGCACTAAACTAGAAATGTTGCAATGTCAGCAGAAATCTGAGGCTTGGATGCGCGCGCAGCTGCATGACGTGTGATGTACGTGAGACTAGAGGGTGCATAGGGACTTGACATTTACACTGACGGAAAGAGACAGAAGTCTGGCATGTCAGATCAACTTGTGCTTCTATCATATCTGATATCTGATGTTTAGGAACTAAGCTATCTGGGCGGAAAGGTCTCTAGGGCAGAAGCTATTCTATACTTGCTGTAAGTGCGTGTATAAGCGCCTGGGTGTCTGCATGAGAAGCGTGGGGGCATGGGCCTTCCATGGAGCATGGCAACAGGGGCTATGAATTACTTGTACTGAGACAGGTCGGCCCTTTGGCTCTGCAGCTGGGGAATGTTTACTGAAGCTAGTAGGCAGGAATGTATTTTCGGGGAGGGAAACAGATAACTCGAAGGTTATAGTCAATCTTGGCAGGCAGCAGGCTGAGCTGAGCGCGAGGGGCCGCGCTGAAAGTAAGTCAGAGTTCACAGGTACGGGGGCAGCCTGGGCAGAGGCCCTTGGAGTCAGAAGCCAGAAAAGAGGCTCGGTGACAGAAATTCAGGGGCCTACTCAGCTAGAGCTGAAAAACGTTGGAGTACACTACAAAAAGACGTTGGCATAGCATACTTAGGAACGGACCATTCAACCCATTCAAGGTGGGTCTGAAAGAGGACATGTTAACGGTGGACGCAAATGTATTTGCGTCTTCATAGCTGGTACAGGAGGGAAGTTACATGCACTTTAACTCGTACATGGAGACGGTGGGGTACGCGCTAGGGAACATAACTTGACCATAAAATTTATATTACCTCATTCCCTCCTTGTTCCCTACGGACCCTTCATGATATATCAATCCTCATGAATCGATCAGTCTGTTCTTGTAACATTATTTGTTCATCTTTCTTTCTTTGACTGTTTGAGAGGAAACTGGAATGTTCAATGCACGATGTGGCACACAGTCCACAAATCGCTGGCCCACACTGTAGGCACAGGCAGCAACTGAATACTATGACAAGGCCAAAACCTAGGAAGGATAGGATCTTCCATCCCCAGGCAGATAACGTTGTCCAGAACCAACCGGACCAAGTCCAGGTGCCTGGATTCTGATGTATCTGATTTGCAATTTTATGCAAACGGGTAATAGCTTGATATACAGATGGTGCATTTTGTGGGATGAAAACACAGCAACTTGACCCGATGACCTTACAGGCTCCACCTCTATCTGCCAAGATGACGTCAATAACAAGACGATTTTGAAGGACAACAACCCGCATAGCAGATTGCTCCTCTGTTAAGTTACCTAAGGCGGAGGCAGTTTCATGTACTACAGCTTCAAGTGTTCTAGTTAATCTACGTATTAATTTACTGTTTTGGACAGGTCCTAAAAAGAAAAAGAATCCTTTATTAAAATCAGTGTACTGTTCCCATGCCGTTTCTGTGTAGTCGACAGGTGGGATATCTCTTCTGGGTCTATTCTTTACTAGATTTGTATTTCTATGGTAATCAGGGGGAGCTAGAAAAACAGGTGGCAGAAGGAATGCAATATAACAGGTACCATCCCAATCTGGAGGCAAACGTATGTATGCGGTATGACCACAAACAAAATAGGAATGACGAGTAGCCTTAAAGGACGATTTACCATGATCACTGAATTCAACCACAGTAGTGCATTTACTATGACCTAAGTGTACTGAACCTTTCTTGCTAACACATAGTTCACCTGTGACTGGTAATACTGACATAGCGGACAGTGCTGGTGCGGCTTCGGATTCAACAGTAAGAATCATAATGCTAATTGTGTAATTACCTAATCCATATACTTCATTTTCTAGATCAGTTCCTATTCGAGTGGGGAGTCCCTCTTTATCAGGGTAACAGACGTTGAGCAGAACTAAGTTCAGGTTTCCCCAAACCCAGCTCCCATCGAAAACAGCAATATCAGGATCTAAGGAATTAATCATTTTAAACCATGCACCACAGGAGCCGTTGTGAGTGAACGGGTACGGAAAGAGGGGCAGAGCTCCCTTGTAATTCTGGTAGGGAGGGAGTCGGCCACATATCCAGCAGTTTGTAGCGTTATTAGTCTGATGGGAGTGGTGCAGCATACTAATGAATGTGTTATTGCGCAGCGCCAGTCTGTAGGAGAGTTCATGTTGTGGTAACTCACTAAAAGAATGTTCAGCAGAGACATTGTAGACAGATTGTTCATGCTTGAAGATAGGACAGTATATAGGAAGCAGTATACTGGCAATAATAATTAGAACACTTAGAAAAAACATTATTAACAACGTCACTATACAGTGACTACGCAGTGATTTGCAGTATGTATTTCTTTTGACTTGTCTCTCTCTCTCTCTATCTCGATCTAGGGGATACATGTCAGAAACTATTTAACCGATTCACCTAGGGGAGGACTTAAACAATTAAACTGTCTGACTTGCTAGATCGGAGTTTCATACGGTATTCCTCTTGGGGAGTTTTCTCTCGTTCGGATACTTCAAAGTCACTAGTTTTGATACAGTCTTTGGTGGGGGTGGACGAGTCAGAGTCCTGTTTTAGTTCATTTTTCAATTCATTGCAAAGCTTAATATGACTCGTGTGGACCCACCCCTTTCTTCCTTCCAACTTGACGGCGGTCCTGGTAGTAAGGAGGACGATCTTCGGGGCTTTCCAGCGGGGCTCCAACGGGCTTTTCCGGTCGAAGTTCCGGACGAGAACTATGTCCCCTAGACGGACCTCATGGGGCTTTACATCAGTGTTGTCAGGAAAGGCTGCGGCAACCTGTGAACGACATGATTGGAGTGCAGACATCAAGGAGGCAAGGTAATCTGTCAACATATTACAATCAACATCAGTGATTTTCTTCGGAATGGGCGTCCCCCACATATTCGGTGGTCTGCCAAAGACCACTTCGTACGGAGATAGCCCTGATCTCGAGTGTGCAACCATTCTCATGTAGAATAGTGCAACTGGCAGGGCGACTATCCAGTCGACCCCTTTCTCCTGACATATCTTAGCAAGTCGGGTCTTTAATGTCTGGTTATGCCTTTCTACAAGGCCTGCGGCTTCGGGGTGTCGGACACAGTGGAACCTCCACTGATATCCTAGCAAAAGGGAAACCTGTTTCATCAACTCGGATGAGAATGGCTGTCCGTTATCTGAATATACGACACGGGGCAAACCGTACCGTGGGAAGAATTCACGAACCAGCTGCTTGGCAGTGGTTGGGGCGGTGTAATCTGATACTGGGTAAGCTTCTGTCCAACGGGAAAGTGCACAAACAACTACGAGGACATATTTGAAACCTCGACAACGGTCCATCTGGATATAATCCATCTGGAGGACTTCAAAAGGGTGATCGGGAGGATGAAATCCACCTTGCTCTACAGGGACGCTTTTACCTGGATTGAACTGACAACAGATCATGCAAGTACGCACTTTCTGTTTTGCTGCTGCTCGTAAGTGTTTGTTGTACCAGAGATTCTGCAAACAATCTATCATGGCTTTCTCTCCTAGATGTGCAGGACTATGTGCTGTATTTATCATGCTTTGAACCATTGAGTCGGGGAGAAACCATGTAGATTTTCCCTTCGTCATCCAACCTTGATCTGTCTGAATCCCTCCTAGTTCAGTCCATTTCTTTATTTCATCTGGAGTAGCGTGTGTCTGGATATCGATTACGTCTAGGGTGGGATCTCTAACTGCCATACACTTTGTCGGTACTATTGTCTTTGTCACCTCAGTAATCTGGGTGTGAGTCAGTGCTGTATGTTTTGCTGTCTGGTCTGCCAGGTCGTTACCCTGGGAAACAGAATCTGTAACTTTAGTATGTGCTTTACACTTCATGACTGATATGCCCGAGGGCAAATGTATTGCTTCTAACAGTGCTTGAATGAGGGGACCATGTTGTATCTTGGCCCCGTGAGAGGTCAGGAAACCTCGTTCTTGCCAGAGGACTCCGAAGTCGTGTACAACTCCGAATGCATAACGTGAATCTGTGTATATGTTAACATTTCTGTTCTTGGCTAGAATACAAGCTCGGGTCAGAGCGATGAGCTCTGCTGCTTGAGCAGACAGTGTGTCAATACGATGTGTTTCTTTAACTTCAGTGTCAGTGGTCACGGCATACGCAGCCACTAATTCTCCTGTACTTGTTCTCAAGCATGAACCGTCCACATAAAGTGTCAGGTCTGGATTTGTCAGCGGGACATCTGTTAAGTCTCGTCGTGGCTTTGTTACTGCATTAACGACCTCTATGCAATCATGCGGGGCTGGATCTGTCATATTTGTAGGTAACAGTGTTGCTGGGTTCAGGATACTGCAGCGTCTGATTTCTATGTGTGGCTGGAATAGTGTTAATTCATAACCTGTCAGTCGTGCTATAGTTAAGTGCTGAGTCTGGGTTCTGTTTAACAAAACCTCTACAGAGTGTGGTACTTGAACTGTTAACTGATGGCCTAAAACAATTGAGTCGCTTTGTCTGATTGCTAGCGCTGTTGCTGCTACTGACTTCAAGCACGCAGGGAGTGCCTGAGCTACTGAATCCAATGTACTAGAAAAATAAGCGCAAGGCTTATGTGAACCTGCTTGATCTTGAGTGAGGACAGACAACGCTGTACCATCACGTTCTGTAACAAAAAGTGTAAACGGTTTGCTGTAACATGGTGTCGCTAAAACTGGTGCTTGGCATAAAGCTTTCTTTAATTCTTCAAAAGCCTGTGTATGTTCTTGAGTCCAAGGGAGGGCAGTCGAAGTTGCTGCCTCCTGCGTTGTTAACTGAATGAGTGGTTTAGCTAGAAATGCATACTGGGGAATCCATTGTCTGCAGTACGAGGTGAGGCCTATGAAGGCCCGCACTTCCTTTTGTGTCTGGGGTTGTGGCATATTTATAATTAACTGAATGCGATCGGGAGTGAGCTGTCTCCCCACTTTGGACAGCAAGTGACCCAAGTACACAACTTGCTGAACACAGAATTGTAACTTTGAAGGGGACACCTTGTGTCCCTTGTCTGCCAGGAAATGTAAAACTGTCAGTGATGCTTGTTCACATTCGGGCTCACTTCGTGCGGTGATCAGTAGATCATCGACGTATTGCAGTAAAGTGGTATTAACTGGCATTTGAATACAATCTAGTTGTCTTTTCAGTGCTTGACTGTAGATGCTGGGGCTTTCTGTGAATCCTTGAGGTGCGCGTGAAAATTTGAAGCTTCGTCCATTTAAACTGAATCCGAAGAGATATTGGCTCTCCGGATCAATAGGCACGCTGAAGAAGGCGTTCTTGAGATCAATTACACTAAAGAACGTTGCTTCTGAATCAATAGCAGTCAATAGGGAGGAGATATCGGGGACCACAGGATATTGTGGAATAATGCATTTATTCAGTTCTCGAAGATCAATCACCAGCCGATATACTGGCGGTGCATTGGGATCAGTACGTTTAAGAATTGGAATGATGGGTGAATTACAGACATTGGAGTCGGTCTCTACGACCACTCCTTGGGCTATGAGCTCTTCAATGATTTTCAGTAAAGCCACTACAGCATCGGGTGGTAACTTGTATTGTCTGATTCTGGGTAAAACTACACCTGCTTTGAGCGTGACACGGTATGGTGTAATGTGCATACAGCCTACATCGGTTGGGCCTTTTGCCCACAAGTGATCTGGTACATTTTTCAATCTGACATCGAATTCTCGTAACATATAATGACCCTTGAAATCCCGCAGAAAGAGTCTGACTCCCTCCGGGGAACAGCATATTATAGCTCCTAGAGCCTTCAATGTTTTAATTCCTAACAGATTTTCTGGACATGATTTTGTAAGTAACAAGTCTGTAATACGTGATAACGGACCCACAGCCAGGGGAACTGGTTGTGATACCTCATTTACAATAGGCTGTCCTGAAAAACCAAGGGAAACATTCTGTGAGCCTGAGAGGGGTGCCCCTGGAACTTCGTCATGGCTGATTGTGGTGCGACTTGCCCCTGTGTCAATTAAGAATTTTCTGTCTTTTCCTAATACTTGACTATGTACATAAGGACCTTCTTGATCTACAGGAATCTCAATAAGAGGCAAGTCACCTTCCCTCTCTAGGCTGTTTCATGTGTATCGTGAATATTCGGGATAAGCGGACTGGGCATACTGGTACATCTGCTGTGAAACTTGCTGAGACGCGGCAATGGGCTGTGGCTGTGGTACCGCTACTGTCTGTGCTGGAGCTGAAGAAGCATGCATAGGCTGTGTATTCTGTGTATTCTGTGAAGACTGATGCTGGTTATGATCTTGTCTAGGCGGATGCGGTCTTTCTTTAGTTTTACCTATCGCTATGTTATGTTTCAGAACTGGGCATTCATGTACGTAGTGACCTGGCTGCTTGCAATAATTGCATGTCCCTTTAACGGGAGCTGCGGTGTGACCTGTCTGGGTCGTACCCTTTCTGTGACCGTCGGCTGGGACCGTCTGTGCTACTAACATTTTCATCTTTGTGTCTTTCATACGTTTCTGTTCCTGATCTTGTTCTTCTCTAATTCTGTTCTGGTGGTATTGTAACATCTGTAACATCTGTGATGGCGTATTTGCCTGCCATGTACTTTCAACTTTGTATACTCTGTTTTTAACTAATGGTAGGGAATTCTCGACTAACTTTGACACAAAAAGATGTGGGTACGACTCGCTACTTGGTTTGAGGCCACTATTAATAATGAAACATTTCTCAAATCTTGAATAGAAATCACTAGTATCTTCATCATGTTTCTGTTTACAGGACGAGATGGCGTCCCAATCTTCCTTTCTAGTTGTCAATAATCTGGGCAGAACCTGCACTATCAGACCTGGTAATGCTTTAGTTTTGTCCCCAAGGCCTACCCCTGGGACCCGTTTTCTTTCTTCGTCTTCTATTTCTGCCCATGCAATCTTGGTGTCCCCCACCTCCCATTCCTTTTCCTTCAATTTTTCGAAGATACCCGTGGGCAATAATACTTTCAACATTTTCATGATATCATCATACGTGTAATCCCCCATTAGTAACATGTCTTTAAGCTCTCTGTGAAAACCTGCAGGGTCTTTATCATGACACGGGACTAGTTTCTTCATTTCTAACAGTTCTAGCTTGGTCAATGGCGTGTGTACATATACACGTTTTAAGGTATTATCTGTACCCATAACTGGGTGTACTTCTCGTAAGGGGTTCTGACTTTCAACGCCACTCAGGCGTTGCATGTGATACATTTTCCTTTCTGGGGGCGGGGCGGGAACATATTCAGAGCTGAGGAAAGTGTCATATCTACGGCGTTGTTCTAGAATTATTTGTATTAACTTGGTACTTAAGCCTCTCCATCTATCCATGAGTAGTGCTTCTAGTGTTTCGTGTAAGGGACCTGGATCAGAATAATGTTTTCGGTATTTCATGAGGAGGTGCTGAATCATGTATACACCTGCTAATTTCTGCTCGTCTGGGGAGAGGTTCAGAAATGTCTGCGCTACCGTGTCATCATTATATATGTCTGCATTCTCGGCCCATGATACAGCTGATCGGGCTAGTTCTTGTTCATCCATAGAATTGAGTACGTGGTACCCAACTCGATCTCGAAGCCTTCTATCAGTTTCCTGGAACTGATGCTCAGCAGAATTTGGATTTGTTAAGGCAGAGAAGAAAACTCTCTTGCTTTCTGTACGGATGCCTTTCCTAAGGTAATTTCCCTTACCTACATATGCTATAGTATCTGCAGCTCTTTCTGGTTCTTCAGATTCTTCTTCCTCCTCGGAGGGAGCTTTGTCTTTCTTTTTTTTCGTGTATCTCTATTACTGTTTTTCTTATTTTCCTGTACATACTGGCTATGCAATTCTGTCTATCATGTTTTCCTTCCGATATATTTTGACCCCACTTGTGGAGTGCCTCTATTTCATCCTGATCTGTCTCAGGCCTGTCTCGTTCTCTTATTAGGCAATTTATGAAGAAACGTAATATATATGCTTGAGTGTCAACTTTCTGATGCTCCAAGGCATCTTTAATGCTTTCGGGATCTTTTCCAGTCTGTATAAACCGGTAGATTCTGTCTAGGTGCTCTTTCATACCTGGGAACATTAACAGAAAATCAGTAGCGGCACGTAACCGCAATGATGCCATCATCATTCTATCCTCTTTTCCGGGTACTGGATCATATCTGCAAACTGTAAGTTGTCCTTTGAGTATATCAAGACGGGGTGATTTGTACATGGTGGGATTCCGCAAGTCCCCTAGGGGTAACCTGTGCGTTAAGGGCGGGGTCCGAGGACCCGTGGTCGCACCTCCTGAAGCGGAAGCTTGGGCATCATCTCTGTGTGGAGTCTGTATTTGTATTTGTCTTTTAGTAGGATCTGGTTGACGTTGTTTCGGTAGGTCAATTTTAGGTGCGGGAAGTGGCGGGGCTGGCGGAACAGGGGAAGTCGGTCGCGGTACCGGCGGAACATGACCTGGGGGCGGAGTGCCACCCCCGTCCCTGTCAGTAGGCAGGGCTCGAACAGGCAGATTGGTGTAAGCGGGAGCTACATCTTCTAGATATGAATTCAGGAATATATCTTTAGTGGCCCTATGAGTTACTTTAGTTGGAACCAGTGGTGACGGTAAGTTTTTCGGTATTTCTGAAATGGCGTCAGGTGTACCCTCGGCCATAAGATACATGCCGTTTACTTGGCTATTTCGGATGCGATCTATTTGTTCTGTTTTTACTCGGATTCCTTCAGTAACTAATTCGTTTTCTTGAGCTTTATGTGATTCTTTAAGTCTGTCTTCTCTACGGAGTGCTCTTTCAGCACGTTTATGTGATTCCTTACGCCAAAATTCTATGGCGTCTTTCTGAGATTGTCTGGCTTTCTTTTTCCATAATGCCTCTTCTACCTTCATGATGCACTCGGCATCCCATGTTCCATTAACTGGCCATCTGTGTCTCTCGTCTAGATGTTTCGTGTAATCGGTCCATAATTCTAGATACAATATGGCATCTATGCCATGCTTATTATACATAAAGTTACCTGGAGTGTCCCTAGGGGGGATAGGAATTTCTTCCTCTAACATCCCTTTCCTAGTTCCTATCTGCTTTAATTTGTTGAAAAACGGCATTTTGTCTACTTGATACTGAATGCTCGATCCTTGATACTTAATTCTGAATATAACTAGTTATACAAGAAAACACAATAATGCACATAAAACGGTCACATTCATACCACAACATTAATCACATAAAGAGACATTTTAAGACATAGATGACTACCCCCTATACCGGATGTACTGCTAAACAGTACAGATACACTGGTGTAACAGTGCAGAAATTCAGACTAGATATACTGCTAAACAGTACAGATACACTGCCTAAAAACAGTGCAGACCGGACTTGTGTACCCAAACCCGTCTAGATACGTCCCAGCAATGGTACTCACCGGGAAGCACGGAAAACAGAAGGCCTCGGAAAACTCGACTGGACTCGACTCGATACTTCGGAAAACTTCGGAAAACTTCGGAAAACTTCGGAAACCTGGTGGGCCTCTTGACACCTCGGACCTTGCTTCTTTCGGCTAGGCTCTGGTCGGGATCCTCCGCACTCCTTACCGCCTCGTCTGGGTACTGATCGCAATCTTCGTCACCTCCGTGGGCCAGAGGGAGATACAGGAAATCCTGCCGGTACGCGTAGGTTCCGTCTAACTGATGGCAGGGGACGGAGCGTGCAACGCACCAACCGGCGCGTAAGGTGGGGGAGGGGTCCCTATTCAGGCGCCAAAATGATGTAAATAATTAATTTACTCTCTTAATTTCTATGCAAGGTAAGTACTTAATCAATAATAACTCAGATCGGAAGAAAAAAGACAGAGTCCGTGGTGTTAGAGTTCTTAGGGGTTTTATTCCTTAAAAAGGAATGGTCATGACAAGGATATCATGTTCTGACCACCACAGGGGTGTCAGAAGGGATAGAGCGCTACATTTTATTAACAGTACATAGCTTATATACTTATTTTACACCATTGGAAACAGTATAGAAGGCGTAACAGCTGAGAGAAGACAAGATAACAGTATCCACGTGTTACTAGTGCGTAATCAAAAGGCGTGGACTAGGCGTAACTGGAGGTGTGTTCTAGAAACGTCACAAGTAAGTGACACATGTGGGTGGCACTAAACTAGAAATGTTGCAATGTCAGCAGAAATCTGAGGCTTGGATGCGCGCGCAGCTGCATGACGTGTGATGTACGTGAGACTAGAGGGTGCATAGGGACTTGACATTTACACTGACGGAAAGAGACAGAAGTCTGGCATGTCAGATCAACTTGTGCTTCTATCATATCTGATATCTGATGTTTAGGAACTAAGCTATCTGGGCGGAAAGGTCTCTAGGGCAGAAGCTATTCTATACTTGCTGTAAGTGCGTGTATAAGCGCCTGGGTGTCTGCATGAGAAGCGTGGGGGCATGGGCCTTCCATGGAGCATGGCAACAGGGGCTATGAATTACTTGTACTGAGACAGGTCGGCCCTTTGGCTCTGCAGCTGGGGAATGTTTACTGAAGCTAGTAGGCAGGAATGTATTTTCGGGGAGGGAAACAGATAACTCGAAGGTTATAGTCAATCTTGGCAGGCAGCAGGCTGAGCTGAGCGCGAGGGGCCGCGCTGAAAGTAAGTCAGAGTTCACAGGTACGGGGGCAGCCTGGGCAGAGGCCCTTGGAGTCAGAAGCCAGAAAAGAGGCTCGGTGACAGAAATTCAGGGGCCTACTCAGCTAGAGCTGAAAAACGTTGGAGTACACTACAAAAAGACGTTGGCATAGCATACTTAGGAACGGACCATTCAACCCATTCAAGGTGGGTCTGAAAGAGGACATGTTAACGGTGGACGCAAATGTATTTGCGTCTTCATAGCTGGTACAGGAGGGAAGTTACATGCACTTTAACTCGTACATGGAGACGGTGGGGTACGCGCTAGGGAACATAACTTGACCATAAAATTTATATTACCTCAGGGGCGGTCGCACAGCGGACTGTACCTCTATGCCCACTTCCAATTTCCCTTGCCTTAGCGGGGGCCCCCTGTTAACTCGACGCCATCTTAGTGGTCGTCCGAGGACTCGTGTGAGGTGTCTAGAAGGTAGTGTAGACCCCCCTCCCACCCCACACAACTTACCACACCTGCCGTCGCAGATGTCCGGGCCCCGGGAAATTCCGAGGAGGGGTCCGTAGCCCCTCCTCCCCAGTGAAGGGGCCTATGGCCGCCTTCCCTTTCGGCGTCCCATCCTTAGATGGGACCGCCTCCCGTTTGAGGGGCCAATGGCCGCCTCCCCCCGGGCGCTCCCATCCGTAATGGGTGACGCCCAAACCTCTAGGGATCTTCCAATTACTGCTCACTGATCATGACCTTACCGCCACAGGCCCGGATAGTTGACCGGCTATCCGGACCCCCCACAAAAACTCCTACTTAAAGGTCATGGCTACAAATTCTTCAACCAAGCTATGAAGTCTCCTATGAGTAAATCATTCCCCACCCGGGACAAATGAACCCCGTCCTCTAGATACATCTGATCCCCCCTGATACACCCATGCGGAATAGAATGCAATGTATTTGTACGAAACAATCTACCAAGTTTGTTATTTACTTTCTTCACAGAATGATTTAAAGCAGACACAGAATTAGCCCCCCGCCACACCTTCCGTGGGATCATGTGGGACCATGCAATTGTGCACCCAGGGACCCTTTTTGCCAACCAACTTACAGTGGATAATATCACCTCGAGAAGCACTCGCCGACCAATGGTCACCAAATCATTGCCCCCAAGATGCACTATGAGTATAGATGGCGGTGACCTCGTCCGCCCTAACAAACCCTCCATAAAAACCTGAAACTGGTCAATACAGAGCCCGCCCCTTCCGTAGAAGGTCACCCTGTACCCGTATTCCCCAGCCATGTGAATCATGTCACCTGCTTTGAATACGTCTGCGGCACGCCTCACGTATGAGTGGCCCACGACCCACACCACTCTGTCCACAGCCGGTGTCCTTTGACCGCTGGTCCCCTGGTGTCGGGCCGACTGCACAGTCTGCCCCGCCTCGAAAGCTTGCGAAACTGTAAAACCAAACAAAAACAAGAAGCGTGAGTTCATGATATTAGCTTCACAACATGTGCAACCGCACGTACCGTTTATAACAGTTCGAGGACCAACGCCCCAACTGTTTTACTTTATCAACACTCAGACCCCTGGCTGTGGCCTCAGTAGCAGCCCCTATCCTGAAGGAATGGGTCCCAAACTCGCACGGGTTCAAGCCTGCGGCTGTAATTGCCATCGCAAGCACCCGTTGGAACTGAAACCTCGTCAGTGGGGTGGCGTCGGCGTGCCTCAGTAAGCTTCCCCCCCATGCTGCCGCCCTCTGCGCCAAATATTCCTCAACGCATGCTACCGGGCACATGGGCGCTCCGGGAATCCGGTGGACTACTACACAATCCACGTTCACTCCCTGATCGGTCTTGGACCTGGCAAACGAGACTACCATTGTTTTTCCTTTAATTCGGATGTGCTCTCGGCACAGTCCCCCCCCCGTATCCTGCTTGTTCCTTGCTACCAGCTCGCTTACCCTCATAGCCCCATGGAATGCTAATGAAAAAGCGGCTCTAAATAGTACTGTCTCAGATTGAGATGAACATGTTGCAGGGAGTACTGACATCAACAGGGCCAACCTTTCCAGACCTATCGGGTGCCTGTCGTCCACTCTGCGACCCTCAAGGCGTTGCCACCCTCGCAGCGCCTTCTGAACCACAAAAGACGCTGTGGGGTCCTGGATACCATGGGCCCGTGCCATGAAAGAAATAGCGGCCCGGTGCCTCTGCGCCGTGGCTACTGATTTGCCTGCCTGATGTAAGGATAACAGAAACTTCAGGACATACTCCTCTTGGCCCCATAGCTCCCCCCCAGCAGATCCCAAAAAAGACCAATAGGAACGGAACGCCCCTTCGTATGCCTTCCTTGTCCTGGGAGCTAGACTCTCTCCCACGAGGTCTTGTAGTCCGGGGCACCGAGAGACCAGAGAGCTTCGGGAAAAGGTGCCGCCACCGGGTCCGCTGAGGGTAGGAAACCCCAGAAGGCCTGCATACGGGAACGAGAAAGCGCATCAGCTGCCTGATTTAACACCCCTGGCACATGTCTTGCCCTAAAGTGGACGTTTAGTCTCATACACAGTAGGACAATTTCCTTCAGCAATCTCAAGATCCATCTGCAGCGGGCAGCCTGACTATTGATACACTCAACAACGGTCATATTATCAGACCAGAACACCACGGTGCGGTCACGAAACCCCTCAGGCCACTTATTCAAGGCCACCAGAATAGGGAACAGCTCAAGAAATCCTATGTTACCTGTGAGCCCATTCTCGTGCCACCATGCCGGCCAGGTTTGTGCTGACCAATGATTACCAAAAATGGCGCCAAATCCAACACTCCCAGCCGAGTCCGTCCACAACCCCAACTCCTCCGAGGAGACCCCGGGTTTGCTCCACACGACTCGACCGTTGAAATCCGCCAGGAATGCCAACCATATGAGCATGTCCTGCCGAACCTCTGCCGAGAGCCTTGTGCGGTGGTGGCCTTCCTTAAGGCCAACCATGGCCTGCGCAATAGAGCGGGAAAATGGGAGCGCCATTGGGATCACTCTCAGGGCAAAATTTAGTTGACCCACAACCTGCTGTAACTGATGTAATCTCACTTTCGTCGCGCTAATACATGCTTTAAGTGACGCCTCAAATTTCGCCACCTTTTCCTTGGGCAAGCGGAAGCACCCCTCTTCGGAATCGAGCTCTATTCCAAGAAACTCGAACGAAGTAGACGGCCCCACTGTCTTACCGGGTGCCAATGGCACGCCAAAGCGCCTCATGAGATCACAAAATTTATCCAAAGCTCGTGCACACTCCATGTCCCCAGCTGCCCCCAGGAACAGAAAATCATCAAGATAATGCATCACATGAGTAAACCCTGTTAATCTTGTGAAGGCCCATTGCAAAAAACAACCGAATCTTTCAAAATAAGCACAAGAGATGGAGCAACCCATTGGCATACATTTTTATCCATGTAATAGCGACCCTGAAACATGAAACCAAGGAGACGCTGATCCTCTGGGTGTACCGGGAGCAACCGGAACGCTGACTCGATATCTGATTTAGCCATCAGCGCTCCGGGCCCTAGGCGATTCAAAATGGCGACGGCCTCATCGAAAGATGCGTACCGCACCGAACAAACCCCCGGGTCAATCGCATCGTTCACCGAAAGACCCCTTGGAGCTGACAAATTATGTATCAACCTGAATTCCCCCGGATCTTTTTTGGGGACTACACCCAGGGGTGAACAAACAAAATTAGCAACTGGCGGGTTGTCATATGGTCCAGCAACCCGACCTCGGGCCACCTCTTTACCAATCTTTGCTTGTACCACCGCCGCATTCTGCTGCACCGATAGTTGATTCTTACATTGTGCTTCACCCTGAAAATCCCCCGCCGGGATGCGGAAACCATATGAGAAACCATCTCGCAACACCCCAGCGGAGATATGATCTGGGTATTCGTTTAGCCAAGGGATCATTGCCATGACATCAACCAGGGTCGGTAGAGGCGCCCCCTGGACCATTTCAGACCTGTTTGGCGCTACCTCTACTCCCCGTATCACTAGCCTTGGCTCTGCACATATTCTCCGGATGGGAGGACTGCCCACACCCCGAACATTCGTGCCTGAACTTACAAGAACCCTGTGGCCTAGTACATTTCCCTCTGTTAAAGCTCCAGCAGACCCCCTTTTTCCCTGTGCTGCCGCCATTCCTTGAGTTCCGGTCATTACTGGAACCCGCCCGAAAGGGCGTCCCTGACGAATGGCGGGAAAACTCGGCCACCTCACCCCCCAATGCTGGTGACCTCCCCACGCCTGGCTTTTCCATATTTTGCCATGAAATGGAGTCAAAACAATCCCATGTCAGGGATGAATCATGTTCCTTGGATTTACGAAATATATTATCATAAGCAAACCATTGATTTCCTCCATAAGTTTCATAAAACCCCATGATACGTGTCTGATACACAGCCAACTCCCCCAACAAATCGGGCCTACGTTCCCCCATAATTGCAGTGAACATTCCGAACGCTCTGCCCCAATTGCCTATCGATTCATCGACTCTAAAACCGGCCATCCTGGCTCGCCATACACTTGGATGTAGAAACTCTTTTTGGTTTTTTACATGCTCGATTTCGTAGTGATCGGTCAACAAGGAAAATATGTTTACATATTTGTCCGCCCATATCCTCTCTTTCACCTCCATCGGGATATGCTGCACAATTCTTTCCCTCCTTGAAGGTACCGATCCCTCCCCAACCATCGGCAATGGCTTACCTGAACCTGCCGCTGTAACTGTCGATCCCGCCGTACCAACGCCTGATCCTGGTTGACCCACGGGCGCCTGCGGGGAAACAAAAGGACAAGGTGCTTTTGCGGCCTCTCGAGATTGCCGCAACTGCCTCATTAATTGCTTGGCCTCCTCGGCCGTGTCCCCTGGAGCAACGGAACCCACACTGTTACCGCCCAACCATGCCGCCAGCTGGGCGGCCAACTCCGGGGGCATGTCCCCCTCGTTCACAGGGGTAACTACAACAGGTATCGGCTGCCCCGCGTCGGGAACTGACACAGGAGCCTCCACCGGTCTGGGAGGGCTCGCCGGGGGAGCCTCCGGGACTGGGACCTCGTCCTCATTTGCCCCGTTCCTGGCCCTCTTTCTTCTCCCGGCAGGGGCCGCCCCTGGGATGATTCTTTTCGGCCGTCCTGTACCGTCCCTGGCCGCCATTTTCCTCTTCATCTCCGCCATGCCTTTCATCAGCATGCGGAGCATTTGGTCGGTGCTAACCTTCTTTGCGACCCTTTTGCCCGGCATTTTCTCACGTGGATGAAAGGTCCTGGACAAGACTTGTAGCGCTAGAAGAGAAAAAAGAGAAATTACAAATTTCAAAATTGGCTCTTCATTCCGTCTCGAGCTCACGTGCAACGAGGAGGTGCAGCTTCAGAGCACAGGAACAAGAGGATGCTTCCTTGGCTTGTCGCTCCTTTTATCCTTCTTCGGGCGGGCGTAGACCCTCCTCCAATCCGCCTCCCGGGCGTGGCTGGCGGTGTCGGTGTCTAGGACAACCCCTTCTTGGGCGGGAAAAGGCGCGCCCCAGCTACGCCGCTTCGGGCATACCAGCCGGGACACGCCTCCCGCCCAAAATGGTTTCCCGGGGAGATCGGGGTACTCCACCATACGTTCGGGGGGACCGAGTGGTCGCCCCTTTCCAGTTGCTAAATAGCCATAGGCAAGGACCAACAATCTTTCAACAAGGATTGATATGTACAAACTGAATAAATTCCTGCCCTCGTCACCAGAATTAGACCTGAGTAAGCTAATTTTAAAGAACCCTCTGCTTTCTTTCCTGCTAGATCAGAGATTAAAACATTGCCAGAAAGAAAATGTGCTGATTTGTGAACTACAAGTTGACGAGGAATTTCCATGTCTGCCTTTGCAGTCCATATATACCCTTCTCATAAATCTTAGCACAAATGATACCTGGATCTCTTCATTCTCTCTGAATAAGTCCCTGAACAGTAGAATAAAGTGCACATTTTGGAATCATTGACCAGTTAAATTTTCTGAATAATCCCTGCTACTTGATGGCTGTTCATCTTCCAAAAAAAGTTGTTGATTCGTAGACATATAGGATAATATTCCTTTCAACTCTTTTTTCTGTATATATTTCCTTACAGGGTGGCCCAGCTCCCACTCATCTGTATGATCATCATAATTAGGAGAAGAGCAAGAAAAAACACAGATGGTGGAGAAGTGCTAGACATCTGTGAATACTCCATTCGTTGTGCTGATATCTTCTCCTTGATCCTCTTGTTGTCTGTGAAAATATTCTTAAATTGATTTAACCATTCTCTGATTTTCTGACTCTGACAATGGTTAGACCTACTCTTATCAGAGTGGCTCCTGTTTAGATCAGACACTCGCCAACTCTTAGATGTGGAATGGGTTGAGTGTTTCTAATTCTGGCTGTGCTTTTCCATTTTCTGGGCTAACCTCCCCCAGCCTACATTCTATTGACCAGAATGGCCTAACCTAGCTTTCTCACTTTTTTCCCATAAATGGGAAATAACTACTTAATTATACCTCTTTTCTTGATATCACAAAGACAAAACAAAATATTCGAATCCAATTCTTCCCTCCATTTTCTTTTTCTTTTTTATGTGAATCAGTATCGCCCCCAAAAAGGGCATGCCTGAAAATTAGACTGGTTTCAGCTGGCATGTGCGCAGGTAAGCTCAGTTTATTTTTTTTCCCTTATTATAAAAAAAAACCCAATTCGGCTTACCCTCTTACATAAATATAACAGAAGCAAAATAACCTGATTATTTTTTCTGGAAGCTGAACGCGAGTTGGTGCAATAGTTGCTTTGGAAGCAGGCCCTTTTTTATCACACACAATATCCATTCCAGTAGGCTAATAATGGAAACCGAATACGTTACTAAGGAAAGGTTGTGGTCCACTCACCACTTAAAACGCTATTGTGGGCAATTGAACTCAAACACCATGGTATAATGAGGGACAATTGTTTGTATTACAAATGTAAAAAAATAATTCACAGAATCCCATGCACTATGTGAAAAGTAACAATAATGAACGCGCACAAAAAGAAACAGGACATAATGTCATCATCATTTCCCAGGAGGCTTGAGAGGAAGTTCCCATAGTAGGTGGAGCCACAAGCTGCACGAAAAAGAGCTTGGAAGAGGAATGGAGATCAAGAAGTAATGGGTAGATTTCCTTGGGTTGTATAACATTACAGATTTAGGGTAGACAACAGTATATTTGGGCCTGACGTTGCAACCTCTGCTCTTCTGTATGCTCCCCTTAAAAGTAAAATAGAACCGTGTTGTTCTTTGACACCTGGGATGTCTCCTCCCTACTGACTATGGGGTGGGTAGCACGTCCATCATGTGACTATTTTCCGATCAGGTGGGCCGAATAAAGACTACATGAGGGCTACTCTTTTCCTCTCGTATGTCTGTATTAACATTGACTGTGTAAAAGCAAGTTCACAACAGCCTGACCTGCAAGGACCTCTTACATCACATTAAGCTCTCCCCACATAGGATACACTACAACCACACACGACTCCAAGCAAACATGCAGGTCTGTAAATTCTAAATGGCACAACATATGTGACTGTGATGTTTTATATCCTGAACAAGAACATGGTGAGCTTAACTTATTTTTTTAATTACCGGGAAAACGATGAATGGAGAGCATATTAAAGTACCGAATATTCTGGCTCATTGGCCTGGAAAATAAAATACGAATGTGTTCCTTTATGTCTTAACCTTGCCCAGGGATAATGTAGGGGTTACATTTTACTAGATACGTTGTATAGAGCACATTTTCTGTTGCTGAATTTTCCTCCGGGAACTAACCGTCTGCCTTCATCATTGTTCCGGGACTTTCGACAAGGCCAGGCGCGTGTCCCGGAGGGAAACCGGATTAACTTCAGGGGAAACACCAGCACACACAAATACCTGCAAATACCGATGAAAGAGCCTCGGCAGAAAGCGGGCATGTGCAGACGAGGTCCTTGATTTTAATGGTCACGGATAAGGGACATTAATGCGCTTCCTGGAATGCTCATTAAAATATAAATACTCGGTCTTCCAGCAAGGCCGTGTTTGTCTTTTACTTTCTGTAACAGCCCACGTCAGTAATAGCATGTCGTTTTACAGATGAAATGTTCTCCTCGTTAAAAGGCCTGCGGGTCTCTCTTGTGTAATGCATGGAAGCCGTAGACGGCGTTCTATAAAAAGACCGCTTCAGCGAGAAACTGAACCTTATTCATGCATGTTTGCTCACCTAAAGCGATTTCACGCAGGATGCAGAAGGAAACATTGGATTCAGATGTTAATTACTTTGGCATTCAGAGGTTATTCGAGAAATGAAAACATTTTCAGATCGTGGCTTATGTGCCATGTAGTGTTGTACGATTAGTTGAAACGAGTGTCCCAGTGAGCAGTCCTGACAATCATTATCAGGTGCAAAGGCAATTACTAATGGACTATGCCATCCTTGCCAGGGCCTGGAGGTCTGAATGGCCTGTGCTGGGTCTTAGCTGACCAACTGGAAGCACTTGCCGGGTGTGTCGTCTGGCTAACGAAACCGAAGTAAACAGATGATGTTTTACAGAGGCTCCCAGTTTAAAAGGAGAAGGTTTATGCTTCTGTTCTGTTCTATGTAGTTGTCCACTGTATATTTTGTTTTATTGAAATGCCTAATAACATGTTCTTTTTAAAGGAGAGAAGGTTATGGCTGCAGTGTGTCTCATAAGTATGAATGAATTCTAATTTGTCTAAATTCAATCCTTCTTTTCAACAACCTGTTTGGTTTCTGCATGTTTTTGTGTGAAATACTGAATAGATTTTATTTAAAATGTGTATTCAAGCATCTCTTAAGGTGCTCACGCAAAAGCAAAAAGCTTTAAAGAGCGATTTGGAGGCGGCACTCGGATGTGGTACAGGTGAGGACAGTGGTGATAGTGTTTGGCGTCCAAGGGAA
This sequence comes from Lissotriton vulgaris, assembly GCF_964263255.1. NCBI lineage: Eukaryota > Metazoa > Chordata > Amphibia > Caudata > Salamandridae > Lissotriton > Lissotriton vulgaris. The sequence continues at coordinate 481,660,581 of NC_141689.1, forward strand.
AGATCAGTTTCTGACTCTAGAGATGCAAACAGAGACATATTTATGAGCCCCTTGCACCCCTGGAGCATCCCTTTTTGTGATGCTCTGGCAGCACAAACTACAAAATCTTATTAATGAAGTCAGCCGAAGCCACTCTGCGTGTCTTTGAATGGCCTCATAGATATGGAGTAAAGACAGTGGAAATCGCTGCCTTGCCTTACTTTGCGCTAGGGAGGCGTTCCATGGGTTTGTGGTGGGTGTTCCCATGCAACACCCATAGATTTTTACGCTTCACCCAGATTTCCAAAACCATGTAAACTTGTGGGTGCACCAAAACCATACGCCTCTCCTTGTTTTTTCCTTTTTCTATGTGTGCTTCATTATGCAGCATTTATCGATGCAGGAAGGTGCCCCTTTCTGCACAAAAACAATCCAGCTGAGAACACAGGCACCCTTGAATCAATGTGTAAGGGTGCCTGCATTGCTGCTAGGCTGCTGAAACTGTGCCAGCACAGAGGGAAAAGACAGGAATGCACTGTATTGGATAAATACAGTGCATTCCTGCCCTTTCACTTTGACGATGTAAGGCAGCGCAGTAAGGTGACTTGCTGTCAAGGCTCTATGCCAAAACCCCATAAGTGAGGCCCAGAGAGTATTAAGGTCTACCCCAAAACTGATTAAATCTACGTTTTACCAGAGGTGGAACAGGCGAGTGTCCCATAAAGTAAATCCTTGAACACAGAATGATCTTACCCGACAGCTTTTCTATTACATTCGATGCAGGACCAGGTTGTAATGAAAGCCAGCCTAACAGGATCTCTAACTTTCAACACTGCGGGAGAAAATTACTGTCCCGAGAAATTTTCACACTTGCCTTAATTTATTTTCTAATTAATTGTCAACAAAAGGGGCAGCCCTGACATATCAACAACAGGGGCAGCCCTGACACCTGACCCAGGGGCAAACAATATTAGAATCCTAACAAAGGTTCAAGTTTGACACTTATATACACAGAACGTACACCAAAAAGAACATTTATACTGTTCTAAAGAGAAAGAATCATGAAAAGAGAAAGGTATACACATAGTAGATATACATTTAAATTACAAAGAACCCATGTATAAATTCAATTTGTAGAAACTTTATTAATAGATAAATAATTAGATGCAAAAACATACAAAAACATTGGCGCTCAACACGGTACGCAAACAAAATGAACAATACAAAGTGCAATCACAAAGTGGGTGAGGATATAATTATACACAATGGATAGTTCCGGACAAGACAAAAAACAACACAAAGCAAAAAATGCGTCCTCTTCAGTTTGGGCCACATGAATGCGTCGACGGCGCTTTGACCATAATATAATTAAGTGGTCATCACTAGGACAGGACAACGAATATAGGTGCATCCAAACTAATTCATTAATTAATCTAATCGTATAGGAGATCCAACTGAAAGTATAACAAACATATTTAATCCACAATATGGAAGCCTCAGGAATCCAGCGATCCAAAATAGAATGTAATATGTCCAATTGGCATAATATGCAAAAGATTGGGAAGCTCAACAGATGGAAAAATTGACCAGCCTGCTCCTTCACAATTTACATGCAAGGCCAAACAAATGGCAAAGAGCTGGTATGTGAGTTTATACACCCACACAAAGTTCCGCCCACAAAAATCATGTAGCTTTCATAAATCGTGCAACTTGTTACGGAATTAGAATAATTTGTAAAAAGCACAACACTTCATTGCCAATGAATAAATCAGGCAAATGCTGATATGGGCTGTGCACAATGGCAAAATCCCACACAATGGGCACTCTAAAGTTCGTAAAGTTTGTGCGTCCCAAGGTTTGAGGTCCTCCTCCATCCACAGGTTCCTGCCTGCGCCTCATCCCTGGTGGTCCAGTGGAAGACTGCTGTTCTGCTCTTTTCTGTGCCTCTTTTTTGCTTTCTCTCTTTTTGCTCTCTTTTTGCTCTCCCTTTCCTCTGTTTGCCCTTCTTTCTCTTTTAGATCCTTTTTTGCTTTTTTTTCCCATGCTCCCTGCCGCTGCTGCCCCGCGGTCCCACCCCCTTCCAGCATGTCCTACCTGCTCCAACCTTCCGGCTGACCGCCCTCCACGACCCCTACTTAATGACGCCCGTTGTGCGGTCGCGCGCAGCAGGCAGTTGAAGCCGTGCCGATTGCAACCCCATCTGAGCCCGTGCACGACCCGACCGCGACAAGTGCCAGGGACCCTGGTCCCCCGAACCGCCTCCGTTATGACCCCAGCACCCTCCACTCTCTCAACCTTGGATGCAGCAACAACTGCCAGCTCTTAATGCTGAGAAGCACCCAAGGCCCGATCTCCTGCTGACACTGCTGCTGCACCGTCACCCACCTCTGGACCCCAGTAGCAGCCCCCAGCCTACCAGATGCCATCGCACACAAACCACTGCACTACATCCTCCTCAACATGTGCTCCCTACACAGGCACACCACAGAAATTTGGGACCTCCTCAACACCCACACGCCTCCTTCCTCACAGAGATCTGTGCCAATGCCAAATCCACACCCGGCATTGCAACTGTCATTCCCGACGGATACAAGATCCTGAAAAAAGAACGCCCCACCCGCCCAGGAGGAGACATCGCCATCGTCCACAAAAGCTCTCTCCGCATGAAAACCATTGACCCGGGCGTCGACACAACCTCAATGGAACATCTCAACTTCCAAATCCAGACCAACCCCCGAAGCCTCTCTGCTGAACCCTCATCTCATGCCAACCTGACCCATGCACTCCTTTCACCGACAACATCGTGACCTCATCACACCTACGCCCTCACCTCTACAGACTACATACTACTTGAAGACCTAAACTTCTACGTAGACAACCACCACAACCCCAACACCACCGCCCTTCTAGAGAACCTTGCCAACAAAGGACTGAAGCAACTTGTCCCTGCCCCAATGCACACAGCTGGGATCACACTCGACCCCGTTTTTGCAAGAGGAAACAGCGTTTCCTACAGCCTTACCATGAAACTGCTTTGGATGGACCACCACTGCATCCATTTCTTCTTCAGAAAACCCATTGTACACAAACACGCACTCCGCCTTTCCCACAGAAATTGGAACAAAGTCACAGAAGAACAGCTCACCTCCGCCAACACCAGCATTCCACCTCCAATGCCTCAAGATGCTAACACTGCGGCAAGCAACCTCCATCTCTGGATCACTAACTGTGCTGACACACTCGCCCCGTCAAGAAAGCTACAGGACGACACAACAAGAAAGCAAGCTGGTTCACCCCTGCACTCCAAGAATCCCAGTGCTTCTGCCGATGACTCGAAAAGACATGGAGAAACAGCAAAACCCCTGAAACATGCCCACCACAGCACACCACCAACTCATCAAATCCACAAAGAAGAATTTCCTTCAAGACAAAATCTCCAACGCCCACAACTCCAAAGAACTCATCTCCATCATCCAGGAATTTGCCAAACTCAGCAGCAAAACAACCGGCAGACTCAACATTTATTTTCACCTCAAGATTAAGACACTCTACGACAACTTCTTCAACCAAGACCTATTCACCACTTCAGCCCCAGAAAAGCCACTCAACAGACCCTACTCACCTGGACACCGCTCACAATGGAAGACATCTTATAGCCATGAAGAGCATACTCTCAGAGCACCCTCAGACCCCTGTCTCCCCCACATCTTCCACGGGGCCACAACAGTCACCGCACCAGAACTACACCAGATGATCAACTGCTCCCTTGATGTAGTCACAATCCCCAATGACTGGAAACATGTCGAAGTCAACCCTCTCCTGCAGAAACCCTCTGACCTCAAGAACTTCAGGCCCATTTCATTGCTTCCATTCACAGCCAAGGTCATTGAAAAGGCTGTCAACACCCAGCCAGAAAACTTCATCAAAGCCAACAACATTCTGGACATCTCCCAATCAGAATTTTGCAGCAACCACAGCACAGAGACTGCCCTTCTCGCCGCCATCAATGACATCCGTGCCCTTCTCAACCACGGCCAAATGGCAGCCCTCATTCTCCAGGACCTCTCAGCTGCCTACGACACCATCTCCGACTGCAGACTAGCCACCAGACTACACAACACCGGCATCTGAGGAAAGGCCCTCGACAGGACATGCTCATTTCTCACATGCAGAACTCAGCAAGTCCGACTCCCGCCCTACCTCTCAGAACCGAAAGAGATCAGATGTGGAGTACCCCAGGGCTCCTCCCTCAGCCCTACCGTATTTAACATCTACATGGCCCCCTCACAGCCATTGTCAGAAACCACAGGCAAAACATCTCCTATGCCGATGACATCCCGCACATCCTCTCCCTCACCAAGGAACCCAACATCACCAGAAGTTGGCACAACTTCCAAGAAGGGTCGAAAGACATCGCCACCTGGATGAGGAAGAGCTGCCTGAAACTCAACTAAGAGATAACAGAAGTCCTCATCCTTGGCTCTACCTCCTCAGCATGGGACAAAACCTGGTGTCCACCCTGCCCTCGGAAACCCACCACCCCGACAGACCATGTACGAAACCTCATACTGGACTCATCACTCACTATGAACCACCAGATCAAAGCTGTGTCCTCGGGCTGCTTCAACACCTTACACATACTCAAACAATTTTTCAGATGGGTCCCCTCGGGAACCAGAAAAAACAGACAAGCACACCCTCACCACTAGTAAGTATGTGCAAAATTTGCGAATTCGCGCTCCGCGAATTCATGCCAAATGGCTAAAAAATCTGCGAGTTTGTGAATTTTCCCGAGAACTCACAGATTTTTGTGCCATTTGCACAAATATGTGACCACGTGTGCCTATAACTTTGCCAGCGCACCAAAAGGCGCCGAGGTCCCTTGAGTGAGCTGGCCATTATAGTGGGGACGGGCGGGAAGACGTTTCATACCGCTAGTGTGTGGTGGACGGGGCCAAACGGGCAGGGCTTCTATGAGAGTTCACATGCATCTTGTTTATAAAGGGTCAGAGACCGAGCAGAGCAGCAGATGAGGAGAAAGCAGCCTCCTGGTCACAGGAGCTACACGGGATGGCACTCGGGAAACTCATGGATGCCAAAATACGTTTGGCACAGGACTTCAGATGTCCAAGATAGCTCTGCTGCGCATGTTGGTACAAAGCCATTCTGATCCTGCTCAGTGGGTTCAGGCACATGCAGCTGCTGCTGCTGGACAATGTCCCATCTCATACTAAACTGCTCTGTACAGGCATATGCTGGCGCTGGGCTTTAGGGTGCAGTGGCATGCGGGTGGTCCACGCCTGGTACATGCGCATACAGGTGCCAGGGGGGATATGTGTTTATTGGTGCTGTGTAGCAAGTTATGACTTTAGTTGAAGTTGAAGTTAAAGTTAATTTCTTTGTAACCATTTTGTAAATGGTTACAAAGAAATTAGCTTCAACCTGGGCACCTGCTGTAACTCTGTAAGTGCTTCATGTACTTCAGTTTTCGAAAATCCGTCCCGTACACGATTTTGCGGATTTTTCTGCAATTTCGTGAGATTCGCGGACCGCGAAATTGCAGAACATCCGCAAATTCCGCGAACGGAACGGATTTTACGCCCATGCTTAATCACTAGCAGACTGGACTACGGCAACGCCCTCTTCACCAGAATCAACACAAAACTCCTTTGCATGCTCCAGACCATCCAGAACGTCGCAGCCATACTGACCCTAGACATCCCCATCACAACCACATCACCCAACACCTCAGCGATCTCCACTGGCTCCCCATCAAAAGAAGTATAACCTTCAAGCTCCTCACATACGCATACAAGTACCTCCAACACATCGAACTAGCATACCTGAACAACCGACTTTCCTTCCACGCACCCAAGAGAATCCTCCAATCAGCAGACCTCTCCCTCGCCTCCATCCCATGCAGCTACAAGACCAGAATGGGTGGAAAGTCCTTCTCCTACCTTTTAGCCAAGACCTGGAACGACCTCATCCTCCACCTCTGGCAAAGTCCTACACAGCTCCAGTTCAGGAAGGACCTCAAGACCTGGCTCTTCAGTTTATCCCAGAATTCAACGGTGCCGCTCCCCTCACAGCACCTTGGGACCCTCACGGGTGAGTAGCTGCTCTTTACAAACCCCTGAATGACTGATTGATTGAAGACAACAGTAGTGTGTGACTATAAACATGCAAATAAAAATAGCCTCTTACTGATTTCTCATACCGATATCTATAATGCAATGAGAGTATATGAGGTAGACTATAATACCTTTATTCCCCATACTAATTAGCTTCAGCACTACTGTCTGCAGTTCCAAACACAAAGCACTTCTTGAAAAGATGATGGAGGACATTGGCCCTGCCATCCCATGGGATCTCTGCCTGCCAAATCTATAGTTGTCTTCTCTTATTTGTTTCCAGCCAGTGACAGGATATCATAATACAGAGCATGAAACAAACAAATCCTTGTGAGATGGAAGTCAGGCTTCAAACACTCTACCACGCATCCACAGGGCAAGGACGAGTGGAAGAGCCTTCTCCTAAATCGCGACCAAGACCAGGAACGAGCTGTCGATCAATATCAGGTGCGCCCCCACCCTGCACTTCTTCAGGAAGACACTCAAGACCTGGGTCTGCAGCTGACCGGAGCTACCCCCCATCGCCTTAAGACTCTCACGGGTGACAAGTGCGCTTATGATCTCCCTGATTGATTGATTGATTATTATTGAAATTTGAAATTTGAAATTGAAATTTGAAATTTGATTGATTGATTATCACAAGGGACCGTTCCCTTTAAATCTCCAGATGCACCAGACCACATGGGATACATGAAAGACATCAAAAGACGAATGGAGCAATTGGACAAAATTAAAGAACAGGAAGAGGAAGGCAGAGAGTGAGCCTCAGAGGATAAAGCACAGACTGAAGATGAGGATGCCAAGATTGAGGCCGCAGTGATGGGGAAACCGAAAGAGTTTGTGGGACCCCAAGTAAAGCAGAGAGGCCAGCGTCAAAATGAGCCGTCACACCATGTGCAAAGAGAAACTAACAGACCTATCATATTAACCTCTTCAAGGAGTGGCTAGGCCTTATACCAAAGGTTAATCATACTGCTTTATCTGTTGAAGCCCTCCCATAATATTTTGGGAGATCTGACAATCAAAGAGGCCTCCAAAGTAGGGATTGGGGCAATCTATTGCAAATTAATGAAGAAGGAGTCAAGTCAAGTCAAGTCAAAACCACTTTATTCGATTTAGTTAAAAATCATAAAAGCATTCTACAATCACATCACAAGAAGGGCAATACAAATTCATAAGCAAATACAAAAATCATCAATCAGTAGTATTTACATATACATAGTGAAACATGATATGAGGAAACGTCGATAATAATTAATTAATATACATTATAAAAATACATCATAAAAAGAGTAAGTACTCGATAAAATAGACATTTAAATGTAAACAACATCCATTTCAGTCTTCTTCACAAAACACTAATATTTGCATTTTTAAGTCTTTTCCTCCTGATCCTAACCGCAGCCACAAGGTAATTGGCCACGCTAAACATGGCCAACGCAGAATCCAATAATTGGAGATACAGGAGAGCAGGTTTTGCCTGGTAAAAAGTTTTATCCTTCAATAATGGTACCAGGTATTTCTGTCTGGGCTCAGTGAAAAAGTTACAAAACAACATAAAGTGCATATTATTTTGTGTAGAAAAACTATCACAATTACAGACAGGGGCATCCTCCTCCTTAAACCAACCTTGACTATCACACAAAACTGTGTAAATCTGGTTAAACCGGAGTTTAACCAGAAGCCACCTATGAAAGGGGATAGTGACGATAGTAAGGTACGGTTGTATAGTAAGCCGGGTAATGGTCAGGTAATGGGCTCTTACCGTGGGCTTGAGTAGTTGGCGTTCCTCCCTCTCCACATTTTTCAATGTTATAAAGTTGGCCTTCACCCAATCTAAATCAGATTTCTTTAGACCCTGAGGGGCCTGAAAAATATCAGGACGTCCCAGGTCCAGAGAGCACTTTTGTATATAGGAAAGCCAAATAATGTTTTTATAATTATCTAGTTTTAAACAGTCCACCAGTATTTTATGATTTAGACCCAAGTTTTTATTGGTCCAGAGCCTTATCCATAACAAGATAGGGGCCATAAGAAGGGTGTCAGATATATACCCAAGCCCAACTTCCTGGTGAACTGAGAACGTGGCTGTAGATTGGGGAAGCCCTAAGGTGGAACGCAGGAACTTATTTTCTTCCCTTTGAACTGGTTCACTATTTACATAGCCCCACAAACCCGAGCCGTACCTGGCTATTGCCACTGATTTTGCCCTGTATAAGTTAAGTAAGGCACCTGTTGGCTTCCCGCCCAGTCTCCTGGCAAAACTTAGGATAGCAGTGGCCGAGCTTCTGACCGCTTTAGTTTTAGCTACAATTTGCGGAGCCCAACTCCCCTTGGTGTCAAAAATTACACCCAGGTACGTGAAAATTTTAACATTAGTGATCACGTCACCATTGCAGTAGAACTGTTTTGAGTTGTTTTTACCAGCCCCAAAAGCCATGACGTGTGATTTGGAGTTGTTTATCACTAAATCTAATGATGACATAAAATCATTAAAAGCATTTAAAAGTTTTTGCAAACCTATGGGGGTCCGAGCTATTAAAGCTGCGTCGTCCGCGTACAGGAGAACCGGAATACGAGTTTCCCCTGCACGCGGAGTGTCCAAGGTAGCAGTTAAAAGAGTTTCCTCAAGTGAATTTATATACAAAGTGAACAGCATGGGAGCAAGAATGCAGCCCTGCCGCACGCCCCTGCTGGATTTGAACCAAGCGGTACGATTACCTTCTTGGTCCATTCTAATTGAAGCTTTTAAATCTTTATGTAATTCTGCCAAAAAATATACAAGGGGAGGATCAAGACCCAGCTTTAACAACATGGTCCACAGCCGAGCTCTGTTCACCAAATCAAAAGCTGTGGACAGGTCCATAAAAGCAACAAAAATTGACCCTTTTTTTAACAGTTGTGTATTTCGAAATTAACAGATGAAGATTTAAGCATTGGTCCTCAGTCCCTCTCCCAGCACGGAACCCATATTGGGCATCTACTAGAATATTATTGTCTATAGACCAGGTGTTAATTCTAGCAAGCAGGACTTTGCCCAAAATCTTCATTGAGGAATCCAATAACGAAATTGGTCGAAAACACTTAGGGTCGCTTCTTAGACCCTTTTTAAAAATAGGTACTATAATAGCACATGACCACGTTTTTGGCAAACCCCCCTCATACACACAATTAAAAACATTAGCTAAAATCTCAGCCCACAACTCAGAGTTAAGTTTGTATAGGTCCAGGGGTACCCCATCTGGGCCCGGGGCTTTGTTTGCAGCTGAGCCTAAAATTGCCAGCTCTACTTCTGATTTGGTAAAATTTAATTTAGTGGGAGACGATGGGGAGTAAGGTATTTTAAACGCCTCGGCAATTTCATTAGAACCATATATATTAGAGGAATGGTTAATCCAGTCAGCTTCAGAGATGTTAATTTCAAGATCCATATTGTTAGTGTGGGAGAACAAAGGATTATTAATTATAGCCCAAAATTTGGAGCTATGTTTAAGGGTTATGGGATCCATCAAAGAGACCCATGCTTCATCTTTGATGGCTTTTTTCCGAAGTTTGACTGTCAAAGCATATTGTCTTCTTAAACGAGCCACCAAAGTCCTAATTCTAGGGGATTGTTTAAGACCCTTCAGCAAAGCTGAGTGTGCCTGTGAGCAAGAGTGGTCAAACCATCTACACACTGGAGCAGAACCCCTCCCTGGTTTAACTCTAAGCTCTTTTTCTATTCTAGCACAAATAGCTTCAAAGGCACTCACGACTTCCCCCCCCCTCATCTCTCTATTCCTGCATTTCCCAATTTCGACTCCCATATCTTGTAAAATAAGACCATGAAAATCCTCTGGACAGACTTTACACCATTTAAGGCGTCTACCCTGATCTTTACTCCTCACGTCCCTTATAGAGGTAGCCCTTAATACTCCTTTATGCAAACCAGAAAGAGCATCCAAAACCAATAACACAGGGTTGTGGTCACTAAACCCACTTACAATTGCGTTATAAAACAAAACATAACGAAGGAGCCCTGAAGACATAAAAAAGTAGTCGATAATCGATTCACTGCCCCTTGCGTTGTACGTGACCACTCTGTTCATTGTGTCTGAGAACCCTGGTTCATATAGGTCATTTGATGATAGCAGGTTTTCCATTGCCACACCCTTAGGGGTATGTTCAAAGTGTGGCGGTGAAGTGTAATCAGGACCGTTTTCATCAATGATCTGGCAATGGGACTCACACAAATGAACATTAAAATCACCCATCATTATACACTGAACAAAAGTGGTTTGTTTTGACATATATTTAGTTAAAAAGTCTGATAAACCATCTAAAACAAAATTTGGGGGCCCACCCTGCATAGAATTATAACAGTTTATTAATACAATCTTATTCTTATCAGCCAAACAAATTTCCACCAGCTGAAAGTAATGAGAAGAACTCGGGATTTCTCTAACATTACCTGCAATTTTAACTGAAACAAGGAATAGCAAACCCCCTCTGTCCCTACCCGATGTGGAGCTCTGGGCATCAACAAAAAAAGAAATGTATCCTTCTACCCAGAAGCCTTTATCTTTCATCCAAGTTTCTTGTAAGGCAACTATATCATGGTTCTTCACTGATTGTAGCCAAATTGGGTCGTCTTGTTTAGCCCGTAGGCCCGCAATATTCCATGATAATAACCGTATGTGCCCTCCACCTAACTGTAATGGGTTGTTTATAACAGTTTCAACTCTGGCATCAGGTAGGGTCACATCAGTATTGCCTGGGGGTTGGCGAGTCAGGTTTTCCTGTTCAGGTACAGGTTCTAGTCATTCAATGTCTATTCTGTCAGCTAATGCCGAAAACATGTTTGACAATGGTAGATCATTGGAGGGTGTATTCCTTACAACATTTGCTCCACCATTACCTTTGATTGGCTTAGTCATCCAGACATTAGTAGGCATAGGTGAGATAAGATTATCCTCTGCCCAAGTGTTGTCAGTAAACTGTAACTTATTGTTCTCATTAAGAACTGGCCTATAAAGTCGAGGATAAAAGAAGCCAAGAGGCATCGCCCGTACCCCTTTACTTACAGGATCCAGAGGGGAGTCATCCCAGAAAAGTCGACTAGCGACATTCTTGGATTTGAAATTTACAATGACACAGTCTCCAGATACCTGTTTCTTGCTTCTACCCACCCAATTTACCCGTCTACTTGTTACAATATTGTCTGCGATATTACTTTCTCCCGTGCAGTTGGCATTACACCATTTTCTAACGTGCCTAAGCAGGGTCTCATGTTGTTCCACCACCCCGTCTTCAAGATTAGGCACGTTAACCAAAATTGTGACAAAGGGTGTTGCATCTGGCGGTAAGTTTATTGGAGGTACCCTTTTTTCCACAGCCCCCCACTGGCCTCTAGGCCTTGTGAAGCAACTTGCACTATGGCCAGCCTCTGTCATAGGGATATATATTCCATTATCTACTTTCCCTTTTTGTGGCACAGATTTAACAATAGGTAAAAGAGGGATATTGACTGGCCTAGTTATGGGTGGGTCACAAACTTTAGGTGCAGAAACCTGCACAACTGAAGAACATGGAGCCAAAGGCATAGAAAAGGCAGGGGCCCGAGTATTAAGAACATCATTGATACGATCACATTTTGCCATAAGGTTCTTAACACAGTCCTTCAAAGTTTCAGTAATGTCCGAAGCAATCTGGATTAATGCAGTCTCAAGTCTATCTGTGAACAATTTTTCCAATAAGGCCATAATGCCTTCCTCCGTCAGAAGGGTTGGCTGGACAGAGCCAGCCATAGTTAAAGCAGACCCTCCAACATCCCCGGAGTTCATAGGGAAGTTAGGTATCACAGTTTCAGATAAAGCCGGGCATGGAAGAACTGTGGCGGGTAGTGGCAAAGTAGGTCTACAAGCCTCAATGGTGACCCGAGGCTCCAATGGTATACAGTTTATAGCAGAAGAGTTAGAAGTATCAACAATCCCAGGGCTAGGAGCAAGGCCCAGTTCACGCTCAGACTCAGCAATCTGCGATGATAATTCCCCCACCTTTGTAGTTAAGTATGTGAGTATACTTGTAGTATACTTTGGCACCTTCGCTTTAGCTTCATCTGCCGCTGTAGTAACCAATTTGCGCTTTCCCATAGTGGAAGGTGTTACGGACGTGGCCCGTCCCGTCCCTGGTCGTCCTTGGACGGCCTTAGACGGCCCGCCCTCTGCCCGGGCTCCACCCGGCGTCGCCCGCGCGCGTCCCGCGACGCGGAAGGAAGGGCTTCCTGATGTATGCCTCCCGGCGGAAGTCCCAGCTGGCAGGCAGGCGGCGTCCCCGCAGAGCAGGAGCTGGGGACGCTGGGGATTGTGGTTTGTCCGTTGTCCGCTGGCCGCGAGTGGATTTGCGGCGGCAGGAGGAAGGTCGGCAAGGTCGGCGTGAAAGGCAGGGAAGGCTGCAATGACCCCCGTAATCAGCAGGTAAGGTCCCCGCTCTGCCGAAGGAAGGGCTTCCTGATGTATGCCTCCCGGCGGAAGTCCCAGCTGGCAGGCAGGCGGCGTCCCCGCAGAGCAGGAGCGGGGGACGCTGGGGATTGTGGTTTGTCCGCTGGCCGCTGGCCGCGAGTGAATTTGCGGCGGCAGGAGGAAGGTCGGCAAGGTCGGCGTGAAAGGCAGGGAAGGCTGCAATGACCCCCGTAATCAGCAGGTAAGGTCCCCGCTCTGCCGAAGGAAGGGCTTCCTGATGTATGCCTCCCGGCGGAAGTCCCAGCTGGCAGGCAGGCGGCGTCCCGGCAGAGCAGGAGCGGGGGACGCTGGGGATTGTGGTTTGTCCGTTGTCCGCTGGCCGCTGGCCGCGAGTGGATTTGCGGCGGCAGGAGGAAGGTCGGCAAGGTCGGCGTGAAAGGCAGGGAAGGCTGCAATGACCCCCGTAATCAGCAGGTAAGGTCCCCGCTCTGCCGAAGGAAGGGCTTCCTGATGTATGCCTCCCGGCGGAAGTATCCAGCTGGCAGGCAGGCGGCGTCCCCGCAGAGCAGGAGCGGGGGACGCTGGGGATTGTGGTTTGTCCGTTGTCCGCTGGCCGCAGGCCGCGAGTGGAATTGCGGCGGCAGGAGGAAGGTCGGCAAGGTCGGCGTGAAAGGCAGGGAAGGCTGCAATGACCCCCGTAATCAGCAGGTAAGGTCCCCGCTCTGCCGAAGGAAGGGCTTCCTGATGTATGCCTCCCGGCGGAAGTCCCAGCTGGCAGGCAGGCGGCGTCCCCTCAGAGCAGGAGCGGGGGACGCTGGGGATTGTGGTTTGTCCGTTGTCCGCTGGCCGCTGGCCGCGAGTGGATTTGCGGCGGCAGGAGGAAGGTCGGCAAGGTCGGCGTGAAAGGCAGGGAAGGCTGCAATGACCCCCGTAATCAGCAGGTAAGGTCCCCGCTCTGCCGAAGGAAGGGCTTCCTGATGTATGCCTTCCGGCGGAAGTCCCAGCTGGCAGGCAGGTGGCGTCCCCGCAGAGCAGGAGCGGGGGACGCTGGGGATTGTGGTTTGTCCGTTGTCCGCTGGCCGCTGGCCGCGAGTGGATTTGCGGCGGCAGGAGGAAGGTCGGCAAGGTCGGCGTGAAAGGCAGGGAAGGCTGCAATGACCCCCGTAATCAGCAGGTAAGGTCCCCGCTCTGCCGAAGGAAGGGCTTCCTGATGTATGCCTCCCGGCGGAAGTCCCAGCTGGCAGGCAGGCGGCGTCCCCGCAGAGCAGGAGCGGGGGACGCTGGGGATTGTGGTTTGTCCGTTGTCCGCTGGCCGCTGGCCGCGAGTGGATTTGCGGCGGCAGGAGGAAGGTCGGCAAGGTCGGCGTGAAAGGCAGGGAAGGCTGCAATGACCCCCGTAATCAGCAGGTAAGGTCCCCGCTCTGCCGAAGGAAGGGCTTCCTGATGTATGCCTCCCGGCGGAAGTCCCAGCTGGCAGGCAGGCGGCGTCCCCGCAGAGCAGGAGCGGGGGACGCTGGGGATTGTGGTTTGTCCGTTGTCCGCTGGCCGCTGGCCGCGGGTGGATTTGCGGCGGCAGGAGGAAGGTCGGCAAGGTCTGCGTGAAAGGCAGGGAAGGCTGCAATGACCCCCGTAATCAGCAGGTAAGGTCCCCGCTCTGCCGAAGGAAGGGCTTCCTGATGTATGCCTCCCGGCGGAAGTCCCAGCTGGCAGGCAGGCGGCGTCCCCGCAGAGCAGGAGCGGGGGACGCTGGGGATTGTGGTTTGTCCGTTGTCCGCTGGCCGCTGGCCGCGGGTGGATTTGCGGCGGCAGGAGGAAGGTCGGCAAGGTCTGCGTGAAAGGCAGGGAAGGCTGCAATGACCCCCGTAATCAGCAGGTAATGAAGAAGGAAGAAAAAGACCCTGGCGAATTCTCTTGGCACATACCTAGAACCAGCCATAATCTGTCTTCTCTTCTCTGTTTCCAGCCCGTGACAGGAGATCATAATAAAGAGTAGGAAGCAAATAAATCGTCATGGAACGGAAGTCAGGCTTCAAACACTCTACCTAATGGATCGCACCCTTTAAATCTCCAAACACCGCAGACCATGGGGACGAATGAAAGCCGTCATAAGACAAATGGAGCAATTGAAAGAAAAGAATAGGAAGAGGAAGAGGAAGGCAAAGAGTGCACAACAGAGGAGAAACCCCGTAACCGAGGGAGAGGACGCCAAAATCGAGACCGCAGTGATGAGAAAACCAGAAGAGTTGTGGGAGCACAAAGAGGCCACCGCCAGAACGAGCCACCCCCCGCACAGGTACGTGCTCGCTTGGTATGATGAAGAGAAAGTAAAGAATTGAGAGGAGGGAGAGAGCCAGATTTAAAGGATAGTGCAAAGTTGAGACTTGGATAAATACAGACTAATCACTAAACTGTAGATGGGAGGACAGACAAGATAGTATAGGTATTTTACCATTGTTTTATAATTGGAATTCTCCAGTTTAGCTAATTTCCCAAACAAAGAAGTTCTTTAGATATAAAATCCAATTTTTTCCCCTTTTGATTTAAAAAGAATTTGACGCCTGGAGACAGCCTAGGTGGCATGAAATAGGTTTATCGTTCCTCACGACCCCTCCCTTAAATAAAAGAGACAATATAAAACAAGAAAAAAAAGGAAAACACTTACCTGTGGTGTTTTCTTCTGTTTGAGGGGCATTTGACAATCCTTCAGATATGTGAGAAGAGGAAGAAAGACAATTTCATGGGATGAATGCTAAAATATGGGATTAAACAGGAGGAATAAAGGAAAACATTCTTGAAATAATATTATTGTCATACTGATATTTAACCGCACCATCACTGCAGTGCCTGTCAATGCTGTAAATGTTTGACAAATGGAGCCACCAAACTGGACGGCCTACCATTAAACATTTACAAAGTTTTACATTTTACAAAAACAGTGGCTATCCACTGAATCTCAGCTAGAAACCATAACAGTTGTGCCCTTGTTGCTGTAAGTCCAATACAGGAAGACCTTTCTCCCCAAACCAGTGCACAGCGAAGATTTGCCAATTAAGCATATTCATCTCCTTACTCATTCTTTTTCTTGTCAGTATGTTACCATTTATGTTTCATGTTGCTTTTACTTAATTCTACAATGTTTAGTCCACACCTGGGACTACGCGCTTTTTTCCAAGTTTCTTATGTCCCCAAAGTGCCCATCCAGACCTCAATCAGGAACACGACTGAAGCGCTGTTCATAAAAAGCAGCTTTTATTCGTATTACAACCCAATGCATTTCAGGCTTAAATAGCCCTTCATCTGGGGTCACTGAAAAAATCACAGATAAAACCGTAATCAGTACATATTAATATCAGGAAGCATTACAAATTAATTTGCCGAAAAATATTTTACTACCAAATTTCATTAAATCCGACGCCCTTCTCTTAACTAACAGTTATTGTGATTGTCACATCATGTTTGCATTCTCTAATTTGTACCAAGCAGGTTCCCCCATTTTGCCTCAGTTAAAACTTCACATATCCTCAAGACTGTATTAACCCTCTTGTTCTCAACCATTTGTGCTAATCTATTATCCCTACTACCGAAAGTTGCAAACTGAACTTTTTCTCCTACAAAGTTTAAACATTATTCGGTACCTGCAGCAATACGCTGCTAATCTTCAGACATCCTCGGAGTATCAAAAAGTGTTTAGAGATTCCGCACCCCTCCGTCCATTTAACCGGATATCCTCTGTTACTCCACCCCACTTAGCACCGCACCTGCCTCGTGTTACGCTAAAAGGCGTTCCAACATGAAAAACGAAACTCACATTACCATGATGTACTAAAACAAATCTGGGCTCGCCATTTAAAGTCCAAAATCTATTTCGGTCATGCATCCCCGTAAATTATTGCATTGTCACTACACTGCATTAATTATAACCACTGCGCCTCCGGCCCGGTCGCCCCCACTGCCTACCTGCTGCCCGCTGCCTACCTGCTGTTAGTGCCGCTGCCCCAGCCGCCGCAGGGCCGCCCACCAAGCCACTGCCTACCTGCTGATACTGCCGCTGCCCCAGCCGCCGTAGGGCCGTCCACCAAGCCCGACATCCATTTTCCCGACGCAGCCAGCCCGCGGCCCTGCCCCCATGCCAGCCGATTGGTCAGCCCGCTCCCGCCTCCCCGCAGACCCTCCCTACCGGCTCCCTTCTTAAAGGGGACCCAGACTCTTCCAAGGGAGCGACCACTGCGCCTCCGGCCCGGTCGCCCCCACTGCCTACCTGCTGCCCGCTGCCTACCTGCTGTTAGTGCCGCTGCCCCAGCCGCCGCAGGGCCCCCCACCAAGCCTCTGCCTACCTGTTGATACTGCCGCTGCCACAGCCGCCGCAGGGCCGCCCACCAAGCCACTGCCTACCTGCTGATACTGCCGCTGCCCCAGCCGCCGCACGGCCGCCCACCAAGCCCGACATCCATTTTCCCGCCGCTGCCAGCCCGCGGCCCGCCCCCGCCAGCCGATTGGTCAGCCCGCTCCCGCCTCCCCGCAGACCCTCCCTACCAGCTCCCTTCTTAAAGGGGACCCAGACTCTTCCAAGGGAGCGACCACTGCGCCTCCGGCCCGGTCGCCCCCACTGCCTACCTGCTGCCCGCTGCCTACCTGCTGTTAGTGCCGCTGCCCCAGCCGCCGCAGGGCCACCCACCAAGCCTCTGCCTACCTGTTGATACTGCCGCTGCCCCAGCCGCCGCAGGGCCGCCCTCCAAGCCACTGCCTACCTGCTGATACTGCCGCTGCCCCAGCCGCCGCAGGGCCGCCCACCAAGCCCGACATCCATTTTCCCGCCGCTGCCAACCCGCGGCCCCGCCCCCCGCCAGCCGATTGGTCAGCCTGCTCCGCCTCCCCGCAGACCCTCCCTACCGGCTCCCTTCTTATGACGCCCCCGGAGCGACCGCGCAGCGGACGCGTGCAGCGGGAGCGCCGACTGAGCGCCGAAGGTGTGCCAAAGGTAAGCCCGTCTGCGCCCGTGGGTGCCTGGACCGTGCCCAGCGCCAGGACCCCTGGCTCCCGCAGACCCAGCCCACCCGCCAGACGTACGACGCCACCACCCTCAACGCACTCAATGCCGGCCGAGTCCCGGGCTGCTACCGGGCCACCCCGAGACGCACCCACGGACCCTTCTGCTGCAACTCCTGCAAGTTCACCTGCATCCGGACCTGCACGACTCCAGCAGTGCCCAAGACCTCGACGAGCAACAGCAGCAGCCACCTGAAATGCATCCTGCTCAACACCCGCTCCGTCCACAGGCACGCCATCGAGATCTGGAACCTGCTTGACACCACAGCCCCAGACGTCGCCTTCTTCACGGAAACCTGGATGAACGCCTCCTCCACGCCTGACATTGCCATCGCCATCCCAGACGGCTACAAGATCATCCGAAGGGACCGCATCAACCACACCGGAGGCATCGCCATCGTCCACAGGAACACCATCCACATCACGACCAACACCGATGACACCCTCACAACCGCCGAGCACCTGCACTTCCAAGTCCACATCAACCCCAAGACCACCCTCAGAGGCACCCTCATCTACAGACCCCCTGGACAACGCACACAATTCAGCGAAGACATCGCCGACTTCATCAGCCCACACGCCCTCTGCTCCGCTGACTACATCCTCCTAGGGGACCTCAACTTCCACCTGGAGAACAACAACGACCGCAACACCACCACCCTGCTGGACAACCTCGCCAACCTGGGACTCAAGCAACTGGTGACCACCCCCACCCACTACGCCGGACACACCCTCGACCCCGTCTTCTCATCCAGCAAGGACATCGCCTTCAGCCACGCCACCGGACTCCACTGGACGGACCACAGCTGCGTCCACTTCAGCTTCGCAAGGACCACGATCCACCACCACCAGCAACAGGCTGCACGCAGGAACTGGAACAAGATCACAGCCGACCAGCTGGCGTCCTCCCTGGGCATGAACCCTCCCACGAGCACAACGAACCCTAGCCAAGCGGCCACTAACCTCACGAAGTGGATCAGCGACTGCGCAGACGAGCTCGCCCCCCTGAGGACCCCGCCCAGCAGACCCGGCAGCAAGAAAGCCCCATGGTTCACCAACAAACTCAAGAGCTCCAAGAAGAACTGCCAAGCCCTCGAGAGAACCTGGCACAGAGACCCAACACCGGACAACATGACTGCCCTCAAGCTCACCACCCGGAAACACCACCAACTCATCCGCGCCACCAAGAAAACTGCATTCAAGGAACAACTGGACAACAACGCACACAACAGCAAAGAACTCTTCAACATCGTCAAAGAGCTCTCCAACCCCAACGCCGGAAACAACGACATCACCCCTTCGCAAGACCTCTGCAACTCCCTCGCCTCCTACTTCCACAACAAGATCGCGGACATACACAACAGCTTCAGCACTCAACCGACGAACACCACGACCGAACCACTGCCCCCCACCACCACCCTCCGCGCCTGGACTCCGATCAGCACCGAAGACACCGTCCGCACGATGAACTACATCCACTCCGGATCTCCGACCGCCCCCTGCCCTCACTACGTCTTCAACAAGGCCGACGCTATCATCGCACCCCACCTGCGGGACATCATCAACACCTCCTTCGACACCGCTACCTTCCCGGAAAGCTGGAAGCACGCCAAACTCAGCGCTCTACTCAAGAAGCCATCGGCTGACCCCACGGACCTCAAGAACTACCGCCCCATCTCGCTGCTCCCGTTTCCTGCAAAAGTCATCGAGAAGACCGTCAACAAGTAGCTGGCCGCCTTCCTCGAGACGAATGGATCCCTCGACCCCTCGCAGTCTGGCTTCCGGGCCAACCACAGCACCGAGACCGCCCTGATCGCAGTCACCGATGACATCCGAGCGCTGCTCGACAACGGAGAAACAGCGGCCCTCATCCTCCTCGACCTCTCCGCGGCCTTCGACACTGTCTGCCATCGTACCCTAGTACAACGCCTCAGCAACGTCGGAGTCCAGGAGAAGGCACTGGAGTGGATCATCTACTTCCTCGCCGGAAGAACACAGAGAGTCCGCCTCCCCCCATTCAGATCTGAAGCCACCGAAGTCATCTGCGGCGTCCCTCAAGGCTCCTTGCTCAGTCCAACCCTCTTCAACATCTACATGAGCCCCCTCGCAGACATCGCACGCCAGCACAACCTCAACATCATCTCCTACGCCGACGACACCCAGCTGATCCTCTCCCTTACCAACGACCCCGCCACCGCCAGAGCCAACCTTCACGAGGGGATGAAAGAGGTAGCCAAATGGATGAAGAACAGCCGCCTGAAACTGATCTCAGATAAGACAGAAGTCCTCATCCTGGGATCCTCACCCGCCGCTTGGGACGACTCCTGGTGGCACCCGCCCTAGGCAGCGCACCCAAACTAACAGACCACGCACGCAACCTGGGCTTCATCCTGGACTCCTCCCTCTCCATGACCAGACAAGTCAACGCCGTCTCCTCGTCGTGCTTCAACATCCTGCGCATGCTACGTAAGATCTTCCGGTGGATCACCACCGAGACCAGGAAGACGGTCCCCCAGGCCCTCGTCACCAGCCATCTGGACTACGGCAACACCCTCTATGCCGGAACCACCGCTAAACTCCAGAAGAGACTCCAGTGGATCCAGATTGCCTCAGCACGACTCATCCTGGACATCCCCCGTCGCAGCCACATCTCCGGACACCTGAGAGATCTGCATTGGCTCCCGATCAACAAGAGAATCACCTTCCGTCTCCTCACCCACGCACACAAAGCCCTACACAGCCAAGGCCCAGGATACCTCAACAGCCGCCTCAACTTCTACGCTCCCAAACGCCAGCTTCGATCGACCGGCCATGCCCTCGCCGCCGTACCCCGCATCCGAAGAGCCACCACAGGGGGACGTTCCTTCTCCTACCTCGCCGCCAAGACCTGGAACTCCCTCCCCACCCACCTCCGCCTGATCCAGGACCACCTCGCCTTCAGAAAGCAACTCAAGACCAGGTTGTTGAGCAGTAGCAGATTCCCCCCCCCCCCCCCCCCCCCCCCCAGCGCCTTGAGACCCTCTGGGTAAGTAGTGCGCTATATAAATACGATGATTGATTGATTGATTGATTGATTGATTGAACCCGATTCAACCTTAAAACACTGTCTCTTTTATGAATTTAGTTGTCAGCGCCATCGTGTTGACTTGTGCTGTGATGTCATTGTTTTCCATTTTGATCCATTTACTCAAGCGGGTGCTATCCCCGATAGACTTGTTCAATAAAGAATGTAGGGGGTGGGATGCACACCGTAGTTCCCATGCTTTCCATAGTGTAATCCATTGTAATCCAATTTGCGTGCAACTTGGCTTATTGTTATGCCCAAATGACACGATTTAGACAACAACGCCAATACAGGAAGACCTTTCTCCCCAAACCAGTGCACAGCGAAGATTTGCCAATTAAGCATATTCATCTCTTTACTCATTCTTTTTCTTGTCAGTATGTTACCATTTATGTTTCATGTTGCTTTTACTTAATTCTACAATGTTTAGTCCACACCTGGGACTACGCGCTTTTTTCCAAGTTTCTTATGTCCCCAAAGTGCCCATCCAGACCTCAATCAGGAAAGCGCTGTTCATAAAAAGCAGCTTTTATTCGTATTACAACCCAATGCATTTCAGGCTTAAATAGCCCTTCGTCTGGGGTCACTGAAAAAATCACAGATAAAACCGTAATCAGTACATATTAATATCAGGAAGCATTACAAATTAATTTGCCGAAAAATATTTTACTACCAAATTTCATTAAATCCCACGCCCTTCTCTTAACTAACAGTTATTGTGATTGTCACATCATGTTTGCATTCTCTAATTTGTATCAAGCAGGTTCCCAAATTTTGCCTCAGTTAAAACTTCACATATCCTCACGACTGTATTAACTGCCTTGTTCTCAACCATTTGTGCTAATCTATTATCCCTCCTACCGAAAGTTGCAAACTGAGCTCTTTCTCCTACAAAGTTTAAACATTATTCGGTACCTGCAGCAATACGCTGCTAATCTTCAGACATCCTCGGTGTATCATATGTGTTTAGAGATCCCTCTCCCCTCCGTCCATTTAACCTGATATCCTCTGTTACTCCACCCCACTTAACACGCACCAGCCTCCCCCTACCCCCCCAAGGGTTTCTTTCTCTCTCTCTCTTTTCTTCATTTCTCCACAGAAATCCGCGAAGGAGGGGACGAAAAAGTTTAATCGTTTTTTTACCACATAGCCCTGTGCGCAGGTACGATATTAATGTTGAATACCACGTTGTATTACCCTCGCTGTAGTGAAATGAGACACGGAAACTGTACTGTATGTAAATAAACACCTGTTTAATAAAAAAATTGTGAAAAAAAGAACACTACTGATGTAGTCGGTAGTTGACTGAGTGTTTTGTATATCTCTTTGCAGTATATTTTGGCAATAATACGGTGGCAATTGGTTTGGTAGACGCCATTGCGGGTTTAAAAAAAAGGTACATGGCATGTGCTAAACAGTGTTTCAGATAGTTTTCCGAGCTGGAATTCTTGGTCGGCATACCATTATGAATAACGCTGATTAGCCTTATGTTCTTTTTACATTAGTGTTTCCGTTTTATGTGGCAATTACTGCGGATCTTGATATCACACTTGCTCGTCATTACATTAGAATTGCGGAGGTGAGCTAGGATAGCGTCTTTAACGTTTTTACACTAACTAGTGGTTGGGAAGTGATTCATTTTGGGCATTTTGGTGATGGCACATCGCACTTCTTTGCGTGTTTTGAACACCATTTTTTCACTTGATTTGCATAGTTTTCTTTACATTTGTTGATGAGCATGTCTTGCATGTCAGAATGCATTTGTACTGTTTACATTACACATTGACTAGTGCCTTTGGGCTGTTACATGCATTGTACTTGAAGAATTTGTACTTTGTTTATATGTACCAACTTAAATATTTAGAAAACATATGTATATATTTTTGCAGCATTACCCTAATGAAGGTGCTTAGCACCGAAATGCATTGGGAAGCTTGAATACACCATTTCAGTGATGTAACATGAAATGAAAACCTTCATAGGAAAAGAAAATAAAAGCTGTAAAATGGATTGAAAAAGTCTACACAACGTCTGGACCTTTAATTGGAGTGTTGTTGCAAAGATGTTGTTAGAACTGGGGGTCTCTAGTTGGCAGAGGTAGGTACCACTGTCCAAATAGGGACCCTTGATTCTAGTCAGGGTAAGGAGGTAACCATCTGAGATAACCCCTGCTCGCCCTCTAGGTAGCTTGGCACAAGCAGTCAAGGCTATTCAGGAGGCAATGTGTAAAGTATTTGTACCAACACTCACAGTAACACAGTGAAAACACCACAAACTGACTCTACAACAGTTTAGAAAAATAAAGGTATTTAATCTAAACTACACAAGACCAAAACGACAAAAATCCAACATACAAAGTTCAAGAATATGGTTTCAAAAGAGTTCTTAAGGTTGTAATAAAAAGTTCTTTAGGTTGTGATAAAATAATCCACAGTTGCGTGAAAAGTTCACAGTTGCGTCACGTTTCAGACACAGTACTTTTAGTTGCAACAAAGTTCCAAAAGCAGAAGCAGGTGCGGTGGAAAACAAGCGATGCGTTGCTCCTGAGACCCTGGGGAGGCGATGCGACAGCCCCCCTGCAGCAGTGGGCGTGTTGCGACAAATCCGGTCTGTATGTGGAGGAAGGCCACTTGTATGGATTCCGGTGCATAGGTTCTGTAGGAAGTTTGCTCTCGCAAAGGCACGATGCATCGATCTCGTAGGGGCTGCGACGATCTCCGGGGCGATGATGAGCGATCCAGCGGCGATCTCTCTCTCGCAGCTCCTCGATGCGATGACTTCGGCGATGACTCTCGCAGTGACGTGATGCTGTCCACAAGCAGGCGGTGCAGCGATCTCACCCAGCGACAACAGGCGCTACGACGACACTCGCAGCGATGTTCGGCTTCCCGCACCGATCGGGTGCGTCCCGCAAACGAAGGATGCCATGGCTCTGACAGCGGCAACAGGTGCTGCGACGAGCTCGACCTTCGTAGCGGCGGGAAACTTCTCGCACTGTCGGGGATGCGCTCCGCAGCGAGCAATGCAATAACTTTCTTTAGCAAAGTCTCTCAAGCTTAGTTTCCAGCTTCCCAGCACAGGTACAACTTCCAGAGGCACCACACATGGGCCAAGCACTCCAGGAAAGGACAGAACTCTCTCAGTAGAGCTCATGGGAAGCTGGGGGTGAAGTCCTTTTGTTCCTGAGACTTCAGAACAGGGAGCCAGCTCTTCTAAGGCCCTTGGAGATTCCATCAAGACAGGGGACACAGCACAACAGCAAAGTCTTTCCCTCTCCTTGGCAGCAAAGCAACAGGTCAGTCCAGCAGAGCAACAGCAGGACAGTCTTCCTTCTTCAGATTCAGCTTTCTCCTCGGCAGAGGTCCCTTCTTGATTCCAGGATGATCTAATTTTCAGTTGTCAGGGGTCCTGTACTTATACCCCTTAAAGTCTTTGTTCTCTTTGTGCATGTGGGCCCTGAGTCCGGTCTGAACCAGTTCTGGGTGTTTCTTGAGTACTTTGTTTTCCTGGCTTCTCCTTTCCTTTCAGAGTGAGGGGCAGGGTCGTCAGACGCCCAGCAGGAGGTGGAGCCAGCATTGTGGCAGGCAGGCACAGCCCTATTCAGGCCCAGGTGCTAACTCCTCCCACCACTCAGGTTCCAAATGCAGTCATTCAGCCTAGGGCTGACTCAGCCAGCCTCCCGGGGAATCCCCATCCCCTGTCACTCTCAAACCAGACAATCAATACACAAACAGGCCAAGGCACACAGAAGGGTCAGACAAGAGAACAGCAACTTACTAAAAGTGCTGTTCTCAAACACAGGATTTAAAAACAACCTTTCCTAAAAGATGTGTTATTAAATTCTGAGTTCAGGGATACTAGACTCTTATGTCCTATCTTGTTCCTATGGGAAGAAATGCTGGTAGCCACTGTAGTCGGCATCCCCCATGTTAACACATGGAGCAAGATAGCCTTACAATAGTGAAAAACGAAAATGGCTGCCTTTCACTACCAGAGCATGTCACCTGCACTAGTACATGCTCTACCATTCACATACACTGCACCCTGCCCAGGGGGGTACCTTGGGCCTTCCATAGGGGTGATTAATGTGCACAAAAAGGGAAGGGTTAGGCCTGGTCAGTGGGGACACTGACCAGGAGGACACGGCAGTTCATAGACTGCACACAGGCACTGCAGTGGTAGGCCCGAGGCACCATTTTTGAGCTACTCATGTGGGTGGCACAATCAGTGCTGCAAGCCCACTAGTAGCATTTTTCATCACCAGCCCTGGCACACCCCGTGCACTTTACTAGGGACTTTGTGGTGATACATATATGCCAATCGTGTATATCCAATCATGATAACAATTTACATAGGGAGCACTTACACTCTGGCACTGATCAGAAGTGGCAGAGTGTCCAAAGCATCTAAACCAGAAAAACGAAATCCAGCACAGCATCAAAAATACAGGAGGTAGAGATAAAAAGATAGGGGGAAACCACACCAAAGATGCCAGGTCTAACAGATGTTTTCTATTTCCTGAGGACTCTTTTGATTGTTAATATGCATTGATTACGGATATGCAGTGCATGAGTAATTGTTGAAGCACAACACACTTAAAATTCGGTTTATCCTGCTATACCTTAGAGGATTTGTGAACAGCGCACTCTTGGCCTCAAACAGGATTGTTTTTTTTTAAAACCTTTATTGTGCGAATAGAAGCATACAAATACGGGCCTACAACCAATCAGGCCGGCCACGACGCATAATGAACGCACATGAGTCAACATTGAAGTTCCCCAGCAGTCACCCAGTGGTATACAGGCAAGCAATCCAACATTAGGAAGCCGAATGCAACCGCTAGAGGCAGGATTAAAGAAGGTTGATTTTATAATATAATAGGGAAGTATAGCAGGATGAGGTGCAACTATCAAAATCTGAATTCCCATGGCAGGTTATATGAAGAGCATCAGTACAAAGGGGCATTGATAAATGGAAGTAATAGCAGCAATTGATAAGAGTCAACTTGTAATCGCCCCGTTTCAGGTCAGTTCCCACCAAGGCCCGCCACACACCCGTCACCACCTGTATGCGTGCTGGCACAGATCAGAAGAATCAGCAGCAACATAATAGCCATCCACTATACTAACCCAAAGAGGAGAAAAAGAGGGGAGGGGTAGAGAAGAGAATGTCAAAAAGAGGGAAAGAAAGAACGCGCGCCACTGCACTCGCCCCACTGCAATATTGCACACAGAACCGAAGGAACCGCTATTGGGGCGATTCATGTAAAGCATGCCATACGTGCAGTCGATATCATGGAAGCGGGAAAGCGGCCCCTTCACCACCAGCTAACACTCCATGGATGACGCGCACAGACACAGCGTCCCGATAAAGGGATACAAAAGAGCCATAGAACTAAAGAGAAAACGAACAGCAAAAAAACCCTGTCCCTCCCACACCACCCTGCACCCCTGCAGAAGGCTACGGCCTACCCCCCCCAGCAGCGTGCCTGTCGCCCTAAATAGAACCCGAAATATAGGAGAATCAGAAAGTAAGAAAAAGAACACAACAGATCAAAAGAAAAAAGAAAAGGGGAAGGGGGAAAGGGATCCAGTGGGAGAGGAGATCTGCAATCGAACATTCAGCTCCTATCCCCCGCCTTAACACAACTGAAACCCACATTAAAGCGAGAAAGACACAACCTCAAACATCAGGAATGGGAAAAGGAGTCGGCCATTTTGTCACAGCTGCGGATAGTCCTCATCTACGTACATTAACCAGTAGTCCGCCGAAGCAATTCTGTGTCACCCCTGTCCTTTCCTGTTCATAACTTCCGTGCGTCAGGGTCGGATTGGGATCACAATTCGGCCCGGGCACTGACGAAAAAAGTGGCCCACATTCAAGAGGCATGGCCCATATTTAAGGGGCGTGGCCCACATTCAAGGGGCGTGCCCTTTCATGAAACACTATTTGCACAGACAAGGAATGAAAGTGGGAGGATACTGTTCTTGCACAGGACACAGGGCAAAGGTGCCAATGGACTACATGCTGAGCAACTAAAAAAAATAGCAAGGCCCCTTTCTGTCACAAAATTATTCCAGCCCTCCAGCACAGGAGCACCTGAAAAGCAGCGAAGCCCCTGATATTACTAACCTACTTAGCCCTCCCCAGACCTTCAGCTCAGGAGCACATGAACAGAGGTAAGGCCCCTGCAATTAGTAAATTAATCAGCCCTCCAGGCCTCGGGAAAATGTCCTGGCAGGGGAGCACAAAACACAGCTTTCTGGGTCATCCAAGGTAGCCAGGTAGCCAGGGGGAGGCTGAGGTGAAGCTGGTGCATAGGAAGTGCCTTTCCAGTGTGTTCTGGCAGTTTGAGTGTTTACCATTTACTGTACCATTACCCTTGTACCTGTGTATGGTATCCTTTTGTAACTTGCACACGTCACTTTTCTCTGGTATCACACTGTATGCTACCTCTCACTTTTGTTTGCTTTAGATACTTGCACAAGTGCCACCATTGCCTACTTAACGTTTGTTCTTGTGCTGGAGTGTCTGCCATTTATTGCAGTATTATACCTCTACTTGTACTTTGTACGCTTTTGTAACCTGCACACATATCACTTTTTCCTCCTGTAATGTACCGATTGCTACCTCATGTATTTTGGTTGCTCACTATTGTCACTTTTGATTCATGTAACTTAACGTTTGCTTTTGTAATTTGTCCACTTGTAATTTTTCTCCTCATGTATAATTGCTGTTCCTTGTATGAAGCGCTCTGACACCTTCGGGTAAAGTCCGCGCTATATATAATTGCATAAATAAATAAATAAAAAAATTCCAAACATCACCTGGCCCCCACAGCAAGACCCATTCTTCCTCGTTCACTATGCCCTGATTGTGAAGGGCTGTGGGCGAGGTGTTAAGACTAACACCGTTTCTGGGCTGCGTGGGCGCCAGGGGGCCGAGGTGAAAATGGCTCAAAGGCCTGAGAAACACCTGGCCCCCAGGGAGGCCGATTACTGCAAACAATCACTCCTCCCCAGCCCAGCCTCAGCTTGATTGCTTGGCAGGGCAGGGGTGAAGGAGAGGCCACAGCTGACAATCGCTGTCTGGCCACACAGCGAGGCTGCTTTCATTTTCCAAGTCTCTGTCTCGTTCCCTCCGTGGGCCGTTTTTTTTTCTCCCCTTTCCTAGTCCACTCTCTGTGGACTGGGACAGGGGAGAAAAAAACGGCCCACAGAGGGCACTGAGGCACCGGCCCTTCGGCCCATTCCCGAATGCCCGCCTTGCCAATCCGCCCCTGCCGTGCGTAACAAAGTGGTAGATAGCAAGCAGTTCGGCATGGAAGGCCCACAGGATTGAGACAAGGCAGGCCAAGGGAGCAGTCCAGAGGACTCCAGTCTCAAACAGCAAAGCAAGCAGTGGCTGCGGCAGACCAGACTGTCCATCAGCAGCATCAGGAGCAGCAAACAAACTGGGTGCGGTCCGCCGTCCAAGAAAACGAGGTGAACCCTGCAAGGCAGCCGCGGGACCACACCAAAGTAGTTCGAAGCAAACATCCGCCGAGCTCCCCAGCCAGACCAGCATGGACGGGCCCGACGTGGGGCCCTCGCTCATGTTCTCCCCAGTCGAAGCTTCCTGGAGATTCAGGGCCGCTGACATACAATCTCGTAGGTGCACGGCGACATCACTCTTAGCAGCAGCCGAGGGGGGCAAAGCAGCACACACCATCAGTCGAGCTGCATGCATGGGGGACGAGTCAGCAGGCACGGCGGCGGAACCGCCATCTCGCATAACAGCATTGAAGGCCATGGCCGCAAGTAAAGAACATAGGGCGGCAAAGACATCACCGATCGTGGGCTCACGGCCACAGGCCTCAGCCGTCGTGTGGTTCGACAAACTAGGTTCGCCGCCCCAAGCTGGTCCGGGACCCGGGGCATCGGCGGCCATCTTGTCAGTGCAGCAGGGACCCTCCGCTCCTCAACCTCTGGACTGGGCCCTCAAATAAGGCCCACCGGAGTCTCCTCGAGCCCCAGCAATGGCAATCTTGGTGCAAAAAGATGGGCCACCCAAAAACAGGGGTCGCCGGCGCCACCGTCTCACGGGCGCCGCCCGCCGAGTCCGGGCGAAGGTCTTCAAGATGGCCGGACAAGGCAACAAAGGGGGGGACAAGCCTCCTGCACAGTCTACCCCCGTCCAAGGCAGGCCGCGCCCCGCCACAGAGCCCCCGGGCCACCAGACCGGGCCCGGTCAGTCGCCACCGGAACAACCGCACACCGGCCTCTTCAGCCGACACCTCTCCTGCACCGTGGGCCGGCGTCAACACCCCTCTCCGGCCGACCGTCGCAGGCGAGTACCCGGCCTGCACGCCGCGGAGGCTCCGGAACAGGCAAGGGCACAACTCCAGATCCGCGGCACCTAGGAGCCCCCGGGACGGACGGTAAGTGCTAGCAATGTTTCACCTTCCCATATTTAGCTGATTGTGTCTCCTCGGGGCAGGATGAGGTACAGGATATGCGTTTCAGGCAGAAAGGTTGACGGAGCCGAGCTACAATGCGGCCATCACGGTCGCGAGCTTGGCTCCTCCCCTCAAACAGGATTGTTTGATACATGTTGAACATTTGTATTGTAACATGATTATCTTCTTGCTCTTGTGAATATTTCTCTCTTGCTGCTATTGCAGTCAGCCCCAGTGCATTTGTAAACACTATGGCCTGATGGGTAATATTCTTTTTTCTATAAAGCACTCAGCTGCCCTCTGAGGCTAGACTAGCATTACATAAATACCCACAGTAAAAACTAAAATGTCAAACAAGCCCAAGGTACGTGAATTCTTAGCATCTGGGAATGAGGTAAACAGAGTCTTATCCCCATGGGCTTGTTGCTCTTGCTTTGAAATTTTCAAGATCAATGGTCAATGGTGCCATGTTGATCTTAAAGAAGATAGGGGAGAAAGTCAGTCATGAAACATAACAATATATATCAATGAGATTGAAGAATAAAAGAGGGAAATGCTAGTGGATGAGGATTAATGGCAGGGGTGGGAAGTATTTAAGATATCCTCCCCTTAGCCGTGACCATTCTGAGTCAATGAGAAATTACAATGTAGTTATTAGTATCACAGGCCTGTCTGTGGAGAGGCCCATAAAACTCATGGTATAAGTATGTCATGACCCTGAATGTGTATGAGGGTAGTTTCAGTTCTCATGCAGGTGCTGAATGTGACGGATGGTAGTTATGTACCTGTTTGCACCACTCTTTCCTAGCCTTGCATTGATTTATTTTTTTTAGAACTGCATATAGTTTGATGCCATTTCACTCACAAGGTACAATGTACAGATTGTGGGGCATATTTCAAAGCCCTCACTGCAACCGGAGCGCCACTTTGGTTTACGCTCTATGGGCCTTATTTATGAAGGCCTTGCATCAGTTTTGCGCCACCGGTGCGTCCCTTTTTGTGACGCACCAGCGGTGTAAAAAATGCGCCTTGTTGCGCCATATTTAAAAAGTGACTCATCTAGGTAGATGCGTCACTTTTTAAACCCCTGCGCTACATTATACCTGCGTCAGGTATAATGTGTGCAGAGGGGGCGTTCCCCCGCAAAAAGCCTCGTAATAGTGACGCAGTGAAATCTATGAGATTTCACTGCGTCACTTTTAGGACGCTGTTGCATCAAAATCTTGCGCCTGCCTCACAGCAGGCGTAAGACTGACGCAAGCCCTTTCACATGGGGCTTTCCCCATGTGAAAGGACGCATTGCTGGAGTTGCGTCACTTTTGTGACACACTCCAGCAATGCTGTTGAAGGATATAAGAAAGAGGGCTTGTTGTAACTTCCGGGTCGTTTTCTTCAAGTACCGGGTTCCCGCGATTATGGGCAGCGCTGGGATTCAACCTGAGACCCGCCATGCCGGAAGAACCTTAGGACCAGAGGCACTTGCCTAACAAGTAAGTCCCTTGTGCATGCCGACCCTAATTCGTTCCACTTATCTCCTGCAATCACGCAGTTATACCATCCCCCCCCCCCTCCCTTATGGACGGAAACGTCCGAAATCACGGTACACTTCAACAGCACGCCAACTCCGACTGCTGTGTACATTTTAATTACCGCCGCTCGCCGTCCGGTTTTCCGTGTGCTAACAGGCCATAAACTTAGTTACGTTCCACTTTCTTTTCTCGTACAAACCCCTAGATGATGGACGGCACCTCTACCTCTTTATTTAACAACTATACGCACGAATAGACGTACTTATCAGGACGTCAATGCCTCCCATATACAACTTTAATACTGTACAGAGACGTGGCATAGCATTTACCACAGTTTTATTATGCCATAATAACAACAACGTAACAATTGCACTCTTATGTAATTACTGTACAGCTTTGAGAAATGACCAACATACTGGAATGTCTGTCTCGCTTTATACAATGCCATTAATATACAATGAAGATGTATGGATTAGCTATTGTTTTTAATCATGTGCCTTTTGAAAATAGAAACCAAGCAAACCCATTCTTTTAGAAGTAACTAATGATTTTGCTATATGCACAGTAAAAACCCAGTGCAAGTCACTAGGACCATTACCATTTTCGAACTAATCGTTAATATATGTTCTTTTGGATGACAATGCTTAAGATCTAGGCATAATAGCCACGCCTACAACAAATTGAATAATAGTCACTACCGTCAATGGGTTAGATAAATGACATGCAAGATATCATGAACTCGGGTATTTACATAAAATTGATTCATAGACAGATGTCTTTATATAGTACAAGTTTGTTTGGACTATTTACAATGTTTTATCTTAACATGCTATATATCGGATGTTAAAAACAATTGCACTCATGAATTGTTTTTGTTTGAATTGACAGAAATTGTTTTAAACTTGAAGAACTATATTTTCGTACTTGAGATATTGTTAAATATATGGAAACGACACTTGTCTACGTGACTTAGCCAACTTAGGTATTATGATTGTATTCCATTTTTAATAGCATGTTTTTTACGGATCCACTTTTCTTTGTTCTGGGACTCTAGGATTTTCCTATTTGATTGATCAAACTGCATACTATGACACTCTTTCTCGACGCTTACAAAATCTTGCCGTCTTTCACCATAATAAGTTTAAAAACACGTATATAGTTTTTTTCTGTAATTTCTTCTGCGCGGTTCTGGATCTTTCAAAAAATCACTACATCTGACTTTAGAACCATCACCTCTCTTTGAGCATGAAGATAAGTCTGCCTACAATGGCATCACAAAATCTAATCAACCGCTTTTCACTCTAGGTGTTTCCTTTGTCTTCTCTTGGGGTCAACTGCTTTTAGACTACACAATTATAACCCTCTTTCTTATATCCTTCAACAGCCTTGAGAAAGCCCCGGCGCAAATCGCCAAGAGGGGGCGAAACACGTGTCGGCTGTCCCTGTTCTATGAATGAAAATAAAAATAAAGGAACTGCACTGCAAACAAAAATGTCTCTGTCCACCATTTTATGATCTGGGAAGAATGGATATTAATCTTGAAAAACTAATGTAACTTTATGTGGAGAACACACTTACCCCTTTTCAAAACTGTCTCTTCAATTGAAGCTCGAGAGGTCCAGAGCTTCGAGTGTGTCCCCACCCACCTATCAACATTACTTATTCAAGTGTTGTTCAAGCCTTAAAATCCCTGGACCTTTGCTACCCCATTCACACTCCAGCAATGCGTCACTTTTGCGCTGACAGATACGTCAGAAATACTGACGTATCTGTAACTCCTTGTGGCTTGATGCGTCATACATTAAATATGACGCATCAGGAATGTCGCAAGGAGTGCGCAGTGAAAAGTGGCGCATCGCTGTTTTCACGCAGCGTTGTGTCACTTTTCATAAATGAGGCCCTGGGTGCGCACTGCCATTTTCCACACTTACAAGGTGGCCCTAAGCCACTTTACATGGCTTAACCCCACCTTGTAAATATGCCTCTTTTCACCGTAGTCCTCTGCGGCAAAGAGAACGATGTTGCTGTGGGTGTTCCACTGCAACACATATTTTTTTTTTACACTGCCTCATATTTGCATGGTTGAGATAGGACCAAAAACTAACCCCATAGTATACCACAAGATAGAATGATGATACGAGGAGAAATTGCACATTTCTCCTCATTTTTTGCTCTTTCCACGTGTGCTTCATAGAAGGTGCAAAGCGCCCGTATTGATTGTTTATGTGAAGGAAAGTCTTCCTTCCTGCACATATACATACATCCCTGGAGCACAGGTACCCTTGCAACATGGCAGCAGGGTGCCTGAACTGGGGCTAGGCAGATTTTATTGCCCCAGAGCTATGGGAAACACATCTTTGTGTTCTGAAATTGTCCTAGCGCTGCCAAATTTAGTGCAGCTCCGACATTTTATTGTAAATACACCCCATAGTTTGCTAGAATGAGACTGATAATCCTTCTCACACAACTCATGAGAAGCTGAAATGCAGAACAAAGACAATATGACACCAACACCAAGAGATAGCCATTCAAAATTATTGTGCACTGTGTGGAGAGGCAATGGAGGTCACACAAAAAAAAACTAAATAAAGAATATTAAAGCTTCAAGAGCCTGATGACATTTTAATGGCTGCTAGTGGCAATGTGAGTTCATGATATTTCTCACATCAGGTAGACCTGTTGACACGTGACGATGCAGATCTTTGACAACAGAAACAATTACACGAACTGGCAAAAGTGGCATAACCAGTGGACTAGTGATCATGAATGTATACATATGTCATTAGTGAAGCGTCATCCCAAAACACACACAAAAATAATAGCAAAAGGTGCACAACCTAATAGACATTAAGATGTAATTACGTGTTCTTTGTTCCTTGTATGCAAGTGATGCAGGCCATCAACTGCAAAAATGGCCGACAAAATCAGTGTTCAGTCCTCAAACACAACAGAAAGAGCATTTAGAAAATTCAAGAACAGACTCGATGTCTACACTGAAACGATGTTGTATAATAGTAGAAGCCATAGATTAATATAAAACTCTCAGTATTACTCAGCATTGCTGTTTTTGCTGTATATGGGTGCACTCTGACATGGAAGATTCTGAAAGTTAATGATGAAATATACTAGCCACCAAGATCAAAGGTAGACACATGTCATGAAGTCAGTGAGTTTCACACTTGATTCACATACCTACCCACAAAATTGTATCAAAATGGCACTTAATTACACCTTCTTCCACACAAAAGAAACAAATCAGAGTGCTGAGACTGAAATACATGTGATGTGTTCCACTATCAGAACCAAGTGTTGATGTCAATGCCTGTATTGTACACAACTAATGGTACGGAGTGCCTTAATGATATACTGATCAATGTAATTTAGAGGGAAAGGGCAAAGGAGAGACTGCGAGACACTGAAGCGCTGAAAGGAAGTGGTTGGGATGTAAGGCTGAATGTGCTGAGTGCTGGTGACAGCTGAGCTTGCTTAACCAAAATGGAGGGACAGAGTTACTGATGGTTTATGTAAGAAAAGCCATGCAAAGTGATGCAAAGCAGCACAAACTCTGGCAAGTGTATTTACTTCTTAGCATAAATAACACGTTGTACCACATTGTGCCAAAGGGGAATTAATATTTTTGATGCAAAGTCCAATACACTAAGATTTAGCATTGTGTCGAAAAAAAAATGCTTCTTTAAATTAGGTGATGACATAGAGAAATGCTTTCATTACCTCCAGGTCCTTCCTGTCCTTGTCCCATTTATAATGGGAAAAGGGAAGGAGACAATCCTATCTCACCAACAGAAAAAAAGTACAAAGGAATGCTGGCCAACCCCTCCCACCGAAAGTACATAAACGTACTTACCCACCAGTCCCTCTGTTCTTTTTTTGGGTGAGTCAGGATCTGGTGGCTTTCTGTTGGACTCGTGTCTCCGCTGCTGGGCAGTGGGACATTGCTGGAGGTCGTGTCGCCCTCTATGCCTTGTGTACTGGTGGTATGTTGTTGATAAATGACGGTGTGTGGATTTGTCCTATGTTCGTCTGAGCATTGATGATGTATTTGGAATAGTGGTTCTGTAAGGTTCTAAGAAACAGCAGTTCGGGTTGTCATTCTGCTGGAGGTTACTGCATTAAGAGGACATACTTGCAATAAAGGAACTGGAAACTATTCTACTTTTCCTTGAGGTTACTACAGATTTTGGCGAGGAGGATGGGATCCTTGACCAATGATCTTGCATGGAAATGTGAATTGGACAAAATGGTCTGGGCCCACAAAGTTACACCACTTTCTATGACAGGCATGTCCATATTTGTGGCTCTCAAGGGAAGGGAGCCTGCAATGAAGGAATCACCTGTGTGGTTGAGTAATAAAGACCAACTGTGAGTAGATCATGTCTGCATGTCCGCAAGAGCAATGGAGTCTCAGAGGCAAAATAAGATAATGTATGAAAACAGGAAAGGGGTTTAAGAGTTGCGTGTGAGTTGTGGTGAATGGGTGGTTGTGAGAAAGTCAGGTTATGTAAGGAAAGGAGAAAGTACGTTTCATCAACCCCAAAAAGTGGTCAGGGTGAAGAATTCAGTTGTCCAATTGAGTGATAGGAGAGTTTGGAGTAGAGGCAATCTATGTGCGGTCAAATGCCCTGTTGATGCCACTCACAACTGGTTTTTTTCTATCTCAAATGTTTATTGTTATTATCATTATTATTTGATGTGTTATCTGCGTTTGGATTTCTTTCACCTGTTAGATTATTATTGTGTTATGATGAGGAGGAAAATATGTGGAGATGTCCTATGCTCTTCTGAGCATTGATGATGTATTTGGAATGTTGGTTCTGTGGGGTTCTAAGAAACAGCAGTTGGAGTTGTCATTCTGTTGGAGGTTACTGCATTAAGAAGCATGCAATAAAGGAACTGAAAACTATTCTACTCGTCCTTGAAATTACTGCATGGTTGTTGCTTGGGTATTCTCACTTGTTTGTGAATGGGACGATGACAGGAGGGACCTGGGCGTAATACCCTATAACTTACCGGTAATCTTCATTACTCCTTTTTTATGTACCAGCCCTCTGGGACAACTAGAACAGTGACCATCTGCTCACTACACTGGGAAGGTATGAGAGAGTGGGACCTATGAGTCAAGTCATCACACTCAAGGTATGTTCAAGAAAGTAGAGAGAAATTTCACACGTTGCCATGCCTCGTGGCCAGAATGGACTGAAATGGGTGAAGGAGTCTAAAAGGACAATGGTCTCTCGAACTGTACCAATGTTGTACAAGATTGATTGTCTCTTGGCCAGGGGTCATCTTGTGAAGGGCCAGTGATGTAGGCAGACAATCAGAGGTGTCCATTGTCTACAAAGCAGACATATTCATAATCCTTAGCACTTCCAACACACGTACTGGTGTGGTGTGCAGTTTGCCCAGCTGCCATTACCTCTAAATGTCATCACACACATCATATGAGTGCACATGAGGAACAAACAAACATAGCTCTGACCCACATCATCGCACATTGGCAGCCATGTGGGCATTCCATGTTCACAATCAATGTGCATTTATGCCTCATTTAGGTGAACATTGCAATGTTTGTGATGCTAAATCCTCACACACTCACGCAGGACTGACCCCATGGGGTCACCATGTGTTTGTTCCCCGTGCAGTACATCCATGTTGGATTGTCCAGATGACACTCACTGCCCTCATCCTGCAATCTTGCCGTGAATAGGGGGACTAAGGTTTGCAGCCGTGCAGAGACAGTAGCTACATGCAACTCAGCACTGAAAGTGGGAAACACAAGTGCTGTGCTGTCAAAACTACATAGCAGCCTATCCCTGATGTAGCACTGTACCATATGTTATACACATCGATTCCTTTGGATGTTGTAGTGTCAGTTTGGTGACAGAGCGGAGAAAAACAACGTCTGAGTGCAGGTCACATGTGCATTTCACATGACCATAAGTCCCCACAATGTTGTGTTTGTATGAGTAACTCAGTAAGCTGTTCACCACATCTCATCTATAACTCAGTCCATGCAAATGTACCCTGACAAGCGTAGGAGGAGTTCACCGATCCTTCAACCTGTCCCCGACCTGGTGACGATGGAGGACATCGAAATCTAACAGAAATTCCGTTTGGATACCCGCACACTACGGAACCCATGTGCACAGTTGGAGCCCCATGTGAAGGCCAAAAGAATACATCGGCTGCATTGTCCGCAACAGTGAAGGTCATGGCTGTACTGCATTTCTTTGCTACTGGGTCTTTACAGTACACTGTGGCCAGTGCCGGTGGGATGTTACAGCTCATGTTCAGCCTGGTGGTGTGTGATGGCCTGCCAGCAATGATGCTTTACAAGGACACACATATCCACTTTCCGAGGAGGGATAAATTGGCAGAAGGGGGAGTATATGACCTGATAACAAACCCGGTCCTAGCGGGTGGACCTTGTGGGCCAGGCCCACCCAAACATGATCGGTTGCCCTGGCAGTGATGACACGAAGGCCAGTAGTAAATGGCCACATTCATGTAAAACTTTCCTGCAAACGTTGATTAGCTTCCTGTTCTTGGAGTTGCAGATATGGGCCAGAGCCCTCTCCCACAGGCATTCCCAACCACACATCTCCTTTTTGAAAGGTGGGCTGTGTCCCCGCCTACTCGTGCAGCCAAAATATGGCCATGGGGAAGGGGACAGATCTTCCCTTCTCACCGGGTAACCTCAACCATTCTGCTGTGTGGATGTCTCCTTTGCACTTCCACAGTGAGAAGAAGCGTTCACCTTGCCTGGCCACTGCAGCTGCTTAGCAGATCGGGCAGTGAGTAGGAACCCAGCAGGTGAGCGAATGTCTGGCTATTTTATCTTCCATAAATCATAAGGTACGGCCCAGCCAGACACATACTTCCTGTACACCTCATTTAAACAATTCGTATCTTAATCAAGGCTCAGCCATGGATGTAAGCC
Source organism: Lissotriton vulgaris (assembly GCF_964263255.1). Taxonomy (NCBI): domain Eukaryota; kingdom Metazoa; phylum Chordata; class Amphibia; order Caudata; family Salamandridae; genus Lissotriton; species Lissotriton vulgaris. The sequence goes on from NC_141689.1 coordinate 481,698,168, forward strand.
AACAAAAAAATGTCCAGATAACTGGTGATTAATGATCTTGCCAATCCTTTGTCTGTTGGTAATTCTGAAATGCGGAGTATAGCCCAGTGGGTTACTGCCTCTGTCACAGAGATTCCTGTGTAAGTAGCAGTACAGAAGTCACTAACCTATCATAGGGCAGTGACCTAGAACTGTCATCGAAGAGCTGCTTGATAACCTGAATTAACTGTCAAAACTTAGCTTTATTTCTGGGTTGTGACATAGTCATAACTTCCCCAGTCATTCATCATTCAAATGTTGCCATAAAGAGTTTGTTCGTGTAGATATACACCTTTATCAACAAAGTCAACCTCTAACCACTGGCCTGTGCATTAAATCCTGATTTAGTGCTTCTCCAGACGAAGCACCCTTAAAATATCCTGCCCACCAGAATTGATGATATGTGATTTCCACGCCTCGTAATCCTCATAGGCTTTGGTGGCATTCCCTGTAGACTGATTTACCTACATACTTGCAAGATTGATTGTCTCTGTACACTGTGTTCAGGATGTAAAGTACTGTCACACCCAACTATGATATCACTAGCGCAATACAACAAATGAAATGCACATGAGAGAGTGGCTATGGAGAGATTAGGGGCGCTGGAGGAGGAGGGTGGCATTGAGGGATTTCGATGAGGAGGGCATGAATGACAGCGATTGCAATGCAGCGTGCGCAGTGTAATTTGTATTATTTATTTATTTCGCTACTTACCTCCTTTCGGCCGTATGCTGTAGTTTACTACCCCCCACCCTGACCATCTCCCGCCCCACAGCACTCCCTCGAGGAGCCGCTACTGGTTACAGGTAAGCTTGTTAACCAGAGATATGCACACATAAAATGGAGAAGAGGGACATGGCACAGAAAGAGAAATTACAAGAAAAGTATTCAATTTCAGTCAGTGGAATGGTGTAAGCACTTTGATTTTCATTGTGCAGCAAGAACACCTGCTGGGTAAGCAAGACTTATTTATGATTACAAACATCCAGCAGCTAGAGCTGCACCCACAAGCATGCTTCTTCTGCTAGTCAACCTCCATACCTTTATGCAGTAGAAGCAACTCATATCACCCTATCACCCTATTGCTCAACCTTCGGGTAATGCCACTGGCCCAAGATTCCGAACTTGACTAAAATATTCATTCTGATGCTATAGACACTTTCTTGAATTGTCAGGCTGAAAGGCTTCATTGCAGCAAGAGTGCAAGTCTTGCTATTTTCATCGTTCTAGGTAGTTCTTTCTTTGAAGTGAGTCAAGCTGCATTTTTTAAATTTTGACACCAGTACGTTATTAATAATCAACCCTCAGTTAAAAATTTACATTTTCTCTCTTCATTCTCACGTACCTCACATCAGTGTGAGCAAGTTGATAGAGCACAGTCCTACCACAGTCGCTTGCACCACAAACCTTAATTGTGTGCCTTCTGTACTATGCAGAGCTTTAGCTGTCTTTGGACTCCACCCCTAGGTCCTCCAAGTTCAGCCAACTAAACCACAATTAAAACATCCCCTTACCCCGCCCCCAGGAATACCTTTTTCCTGGACCTCTATTTGTCTCCCTCAAACTGACAAGAGAAGGTGCAGAAAGATCTGTCCATAGGTAGATGCGACAAGGAAAGCCTGTGGTTAACCCTTGCCTTCCTATCCTGGCCTGTATGTGCCTTTTCTTTGTTCTGCCAGCTTTAGATGTTGGCTGGGCAGAGGCATAACATGGGGAGGACCTCTAGCCAAGGCTGCAGATACAGTTTGTAGAGAACTCAGCTTGGCATAGGCAGAATTTCTTTCATGGTCTCAAAGCACTAGTAGCATTGAAGAAAAAAAAAATTCTTACTGTGTACATGTCAGAAAAAATTCTAATCTGACATATAAGAGATTACCTATAAACTGAAACTTAGGTTTTGATACTACACATTGCTGAAATTAGTTTTTGATCTATGTTACAGAGTGCTGCTAAAACATGAACTTTTAAAAGCGTGTCACATTTTAAGGTGAAAGTCTGAGAAGTGTCTTCCTCACTCATGCACCATTAGGACTGCATTGGTTAGTGATGGATGTACGTTGTTACAACGCATGCTTTCAGCACGCATGCTGTAACAACACAAGTTTTAAAACGCATTCCTTTACAACGCATTACACTAAGGGGTCTTGGATAGTGAATATTTTAATTTACTATTCCAACACCAGTCCCCGTGGGCACTAGGGAAGGTGTTGGATAGTAAATTAAAAGTATTCCCTATCCTAGAGCTCCCCCAGTGTAATGCGATATAATGGAATGCGTTTTAAAGTCTGCGTTGTAATAGCACTGTGTGCTAAAAGTTGCGTCATAAACGACGTTACCCGTGTGCGATACAAGACAGTTGATTTACTTGAATGACAGTTTAGTTATCTTAAATAATAACAATTGTGTATTCAAACAGAGCACACATAAGTGAAGATAGATAATTTGTTGCACTGGGTGGTCATTCCAAATCACAGGTCATTTCTATTGTTTTATTGTTTCTAGGCAACACCCATGGCCGTTGTATTATATATGCTATGGTGTACATGAGGTGTGGAGCATTAAGCTAACGGTGTCTGATTCTAAGACCTGTGTTGGCATGATGTAGGAAGAGTGATGTTAGTTGTCAGCACTTTGCCAAGTGCCAATTATATGACTTTGGTGTAGGTTGTGCACATGACGGTATCAGAGGTGTAAGGGTTCTGGCAACTGTGTTCAGATGGAGAACAGCGAATTATAAGTCTGATTGGAAAGGCATTAAGCAGTGAGAGCTATGCATCTGGATGTTGCTGGTTTTAGCAGCTGCTTGCATCGGCAATCCATTGTAGCATCACGATCAATGAAGATTTAAAAAAAAAAAAAGTCAGTGATAGCTTAAAGGGTCAAGATTCATGTGATATTACTTCCTACAACCTCATGTGGTTTCAAGGTATATGTTGTGCAGTTTTCGCGACCTATCTAGTGGAATGACAAAGCAGAGTTAAGAGACCCACTCGCTGCTGTATCAGAGCAACCGTAGAGCTGCTGATCATGTGGTTGGAGCACACCCTTCTGGAAAATACCCCATTAATATATTGATCAATCAATCAATCAAGGCATTTATAGAGCGCACTACTTACCCAGAGGGTCTCAAGGCGCTAGGGGGGGTGGGGGGTGGGGTGCCGCTACTGCTCGAACAGCCAGGTCTTGAGCTTCTACCTGAAGGAGAGGTGGTCTTGGGTCAGGCGGAGGTCGGTGGGGAGGGTGTTCCAGGTCTTGGCGGCCAGGTAGGAGAAGGACCTTCCTCCGTTTGTCGCTCTTTGGATGCGGGGGACGGCGGCGAGAGCGTGGTTGGTCGATCGGAGGTGACGTTTGGGAGCATAGAAGTTGAGGCGGTTGTTGAGGTAGCTCGGGCCTTGGTAGTGTAGGGCTTTGTGTGCGTGGGTGAGGAGATGGAAGGTGATTCTTTTGTTGACGGGGAGCCAGTGCAGGTCTCTCAGATGTCCGGAGATGTGGCTGCGTCGGGGGATGTCGAGGATGAGTCTGGCTGAGGCGTTCTGGATCCGTTGGAGTCTCTTCTGGAGCTTGGCGGTGGTTCCGGCGTAGAGGGCGTTGCCGTAGTCTAGTCGGCTGGTGACGAGGGCCTGGGTGACCGCCTTCCTGGTCTCGGTGGCGATCCACCGGAAGATCTTCCGTACCATGCGCAGGATGTTGAAACAGGATGCGGAGACGGCGTTGACTTGTCTGGTCATGGAGAGGGAGGAGTCCAGGATGAAGCCCAGGTTGCGTGCGTGGTCTGTCGGTTTAGGTGCGGTGCCCAGGGCGGGGGGCCACCAGGAGTCGTCCCAGGCGGAGGGCGAGGAGCCCAGGATGAGGACTTCCGTCTTGTCTGAGTTCAGTTTCAGGCGGCTGGTCGTCATCCACTCGGCTACGTCTTTCATCCCTTCGTGGAGGTTGGTTCTGGCGGCGGCGGGGTCGTTGGTCAGGGAGAGGATCAGCTGGGTGTTGTCGGCGTAGGAGATGATGTGGAGGTTGTGCTGGCGTGCGATGGCCGCAAGGGGGCTCATGTAGACGTTGAAGAGGGTGGGGCTGAGCGAGGAGCCCTGAGGAACGCCGCAGATGACTTCCGTGGCTGCTGATCTGAACGGTGGTAGGCGGACTCTCTGTGTCCTTCCGGCGAGGAAGGAGATGATCCACTCCAGTGCCTTCTCCTGGATTCTGATGTTGCTGAGGCACTGCACTAGGGTGCGGTGGCAAACAGTGTCGAACGCCGCGGAGAGTTCAAGGAGGATGAGGGCCGCTGTTTCACCGTTGTCAAGCAGGGCTCGGATGTCATCGGTGGCAGCGATGAGGGCGGTCTCGGTGCTGTGGTTGGCTCGGAAGCCAGACTGTGAGGGGTCGAGGGATCCATTCGTCTCGAGGAAGGCGGCCAGCTGCTTGTTGATGGTCTTCTCGATGACTTTGGCTGGGAACGGGAGGAGCGAGATGGGGCGGTAATTCTTGAGTTCGGTGGGGTCCGCTGTTGGTTTCTTTAGTAGAGCGCGTAGTTCGGCGTGCTTCCAGCTCTCCGGGAAGGTGGCGGTATTGAAGGAGGTGTTTATGATGTCCCGCAGGTGGGGTGCGATGACAGCGTCGACCTTGTTGAAGACGTGGTGGGGCAGGGGTCGGGCGGAGATCCGGAGTGGATAGAGTTCATCGTGCAGATGGTGTCTTCTGTGTTGATCTGGGTCCAGGCGCAGAGGGTGGTGGTGGGGGGCGTTGGAGCGGTCGTGGGGAGCGTTGTTTGTGGGCTGAAGCTGTTGTGTATGTCATCGATCTTGTTGTGGAAGAAGGAGGCGAGGGAGTTGCAGAGGTCTTGCGACGGGGTGATGTCGTTGTTTCCGGCGTTGGGGTTGGAGAGCTCTTTCACGATGTTGAAGAGTTCCTTGCAGTTGTGTGCATTGTTGTCCAGTCGGTCCTTGAATGCTGTTTTCTTGGTGGCGCGGATCAGTTGATGGTGCTTCCGGGTGGCGAGCTTGAGGGTGGTCATGTTGTCAGGTGTAGGCTCCCTTCTCTAGGCTTTCTCGAGGGCTCGGCAGTTCTTCTTGGAGCTCTTGAGTTCGTCGGTGAACCATGGGGCCTTCTTGCTGCCGGGTCTGCGAGGCGGGGTCCTCAGTGGGGCGAGGTCGTCTGCGCAGTTGCTGATCCACTTCGTGAGGTTGTCGGCGGCTTGGCTGGGGTTCGCTGAGCTGGCGGGAGGGTGCTGGCTCAGGGAAGCGGCGAGCTGGTCAGCTGTGATCTTGTTCCAGTTTCTTCGAGCGACCTGTTGCTGGTGGTGGTGGATCGTGGATCTTCTGAAGGTGAAGTGGACGCAGCTGTGGTCCGTCCAGTGGAGTCCGGTGGCGTGGCTGAAGATGATGTCCTTGCTGGATGAGAAGACGGCGTCGAGTGTGTGTCCGGCGAGGTGGGTGGGGGTGGTCACCAGCTGCTTGAGACCGAGGTTGGCGAGGTTGTTAAGCAGGGTAGTGGTGTTGCAGTCGTTGTTGTTCTCCAGGTGGAAGTTGATGTCCCCCAGGAGGATGTAGTCAGCGGAGGGGAGGGCGTGCGGGCACATGAAGTCGGCGATGTCTTCGCTGAATTGTGTGCGTGGTCCCGGGGGTCGGTAGATGAGGGTGCCTCTGAGGGTGGTTTGGGGTCCGTGTGGATCTGGAAATGCAGGTGTTTGGCGGTTGATGACTTTTAAGTACATACATCTTTCCTAGTAGGAGGGTTTTTCCAACCAATAGTAAATAATAACACAATGATTAATTGACGCAATGGGAATTGTTGATCTGCACTTGTGCAGGGGTGTCCACCTTAGGTTCAGGAGGGGTCCATGAGAGTTTCAGGAAAATTACTAGGCAAATAAATTTGAGTTAGATTAAGGACCCGATTTATATTTCGGACGACGGGATATCCATCACCGTTGCTACGGAGTAATATGTCTGCCAAGATCTATATCGGGCCCTTAGAGAATGACATTTTTTCTTCTTTGAATAGGTTGAAAGACCTGACCATCTGCTCACAGGCAGACACAGGGTGTACAGTTGTTTTCCGCACATATGTTGCCTGTATATTTTCCGCTGAAACAACAAGAGTGTATTTTTTTCTAAACTAGGCCGATTCACAAAGGTGTATTGGAGTATGTAAAGGAGTAATCTTTTGGGCATTCTTAAATGCTTTTTTGAATTGACCGCAATGCACCTAAAATGGGAATATTCTGGGAATACTCGTAGGCACTTTGGGCAATTTGAAACCACTATGCCTGCCCGCAGTTTTACTACTAGGGAGTTGGACATTTCAAGGCCGAGCCACCAAGGCATCTAAGAGCATGTAGAGCAGTATTACTGCAGTACTGCTTTGCCTGTTTCTAAATGCTTTTGTGAATCGGCCCGTTAGAGCATGGTGATTACGCTAACATGTACTCCTTGCCTTACCTACTTAATTTAAATCAGATGGTCTTATAAAAGCCTGCTAAAAGTGTTTGAGGGGAGTAAAAAATTCAAGGTTATACTTTCAATATAGTCATGCATTTAAAGGATCACAGACTCAGAATGTCGGTTTTGTGGATTTATTGTAAGGCCAAAAATAATTTAATATAAACACACTTCAATATCAGATTATGTAGGTACATAAAAATCAATACAGAGCTGAGTCTACAAATATAATTCATTCGGCACAAAAGGCATAATATGATGAACTCCAAAAACAAAATGCAACAAAGAATAGAAGCTGAGTCCAATTCTCTTTTCATTAGAGAAGAAAACAAAGGTATCTGTCCCTCCTCTGCTCTCCTTGGAAATCTTACCTATTTCCCTGATATCCTATCCCAAAGGTGTCAGCACTTATTGGCTTCCTAAGAAGAACTCACATCAAATGGGTCTTATAGCTTAAAGCTGTGGAGCTTATTCTAAGATGCTCCCTCTCCACCGAAAAAGCAGAAGTCTCTTGAATCTGTCCCTGCGCATCATACAAAAAGACAATGTTCAACCCACAATACGTCACAAGGTAAACTCTTTCCATTTGCAAAAGTAAGTTTTCACAGAAGCTTTAATTAAATTGGTTCATCTTCCAGTGGCCTTGGTTCCCAGATAGGCCAGACACGAAAGGCGTCCTCCCTTTTCGCCTTCCAGCCTTCTTTAAAGACATTCCAGGTATCTGCTTGAATCTAAGAATAACAAGGTCGAATTCCTGCACCTGCAGTAGGGTAAGAACACCCTGTCTTCCAGAACAAAAAGCAGTCATTTAATTATAATTCTTAAGCAATCAAGGAGAAACGAAACTCAAAACAACTTGCAGTTTGGGCCTACAATGCAGGCAACTTAAACTAAACACAAATTACATTGCACAAGTATAATTGCATCCTCCACATTATACACACAGGAATTATAGGTTTCTTTAAAACAAAGTCCCACGTAAATGTGTAAACTACATTTCAATGCTAATATAACTTTGAATAAATGCATCTTAAAAATCATGAAACACTGCAAACGATAAAAATACATGTGTGTGCATTTAAACCATGAGTATAGTGCACCCATACAATTTAGAGTGCTATAAGCACTCTTATCAGTTCCCCCATCTTATGACTAGTGTCATAACCCCAATACTTTACCCTCTCACAGTTTTCTCCTTGTAGAAAAGACCAACCTTAACAGAAGTTGTAGCTTGCCGTCCCTGTCTAAATCTTTCTAACCCTTTAAGGTGCTTATAATGACTGTCCTGTAGTCGTTCCAACTGCTGCTCTCATTTTTTCAAAGCATTTTCATTATGACGTTCTCTTTGCCATTTGTAAGCTTTGGTGACTATGTGTAAGAAAAGGAGGTATCCCCGACTAAGGTTCCTAAATCGGGATCACTAGAGTGTTTGAAAAGACGAATATTTAGGAACATTTAGCTTCCGACTGGTGTTGAGACGACGGAGAGCCAGACCCCATCATTGGAGGATGATATCTGCGTTATCTGCAGTAATGTCCTGTCCGCCCCTCCTTCTCCCCAACTGGAGTGAGGAAACATCAAACAATCCATTACATACTATCAGCCGCAAACAAGAATTCCCGCTCCTGAAGATAAATCCCGGAAATCTCCATGGCACCTCCTTTTAGCCGGAGCAAGGACACACTACACTATGACCCGTATAATAACAGCCTCCCACAAAATATCCTGCTCCCGGTGACAATCCCGACACCCCACATCATGAACCATCGTTCCGTTACACAGTGAAGAGCAATTCTCTGCACTCTACGCTGTGTTATGCCCTGATCCTAGCGTGACCTCACAAGTGCATCTAGAGCCCACCATCATATATTGCGGCTGCAATATTAATTGGGTACACTCGGAATATATACCATGGCTTCCTGATGAAGGCTCACAGCCGAAATGTGTGTAGCAATGTTATATTAACTTTAGCCATGTTATCTTGATATGTGTGTTTTTTTGATACATTTACTGTCACTTTGATCTATTTATGTATTGTAATTTTTTGGATCTACTTATGAAATGTATACTCCTATATAAAAATGCATTGTGACACAAGATAAATATAAAGTGCATACGATAATAACCAATGTTGGATCGACAATGAATGTTAAAAAGTCAGATCTCTAATATTTATATTATTGAATAAAGTACCCCCCTTTTTCTGATATATTCTAGTGTGTACCGTCTATTCATAGTCAGTATTGCTTGTTGTCAGTCAGCATCCTTTTGAAATCCATGTTCCTAAATATTCGTCTTTTTTTTTAAAATAAATTTTATAGAGCGCGTAGTCACCCGTGAGTATCCCAGCACTAGGAACAGTAAACCTGAGGGTAGTGAGGGGCAAGGGGGTGTGGTAAGGAATTATGGAAATAGGAGGGTTTTCAGCCACTTTCTGAAACGTAGATAGTTGGGTTCTGTTTTATCTCGCGGGGTAGGGCGTTCCAGAGACGTGCTGTATGAACCGAGAAGCGTCTTCCACCCGTGCGGGCCTTCTTGACTCTGGGGATGGTGATGAGATGTTCCTGATCGGAACGGAGAGATCTTGGGGCTTTGTAAGGTTTAATGAATTTAGCTAGGATCGTAGGTCCTTTGTTTTGCAACGATCTGTGGGCCAGGCAAAGGGCTTTGAACTGCACTTGTTCCCTAACCGGGAGCCAGTGGAGGAGCCTCAAAGCCGGTTTGGCTGAGGCTCTGGCAGGGGTGTTGGTAACGATCCGGGCAGCCGCATTTTGGATCCTCTGTAGCCGGTTCAGGGTGGCCTCAGGAGCGCCCAGATAAATGGAATTACTGTAGTCGATCCTGGAGAGTATTAGGCCTTGGATCAGTAATTTTTTTGCGGTAGGAGAGAGTAGGGGCAGGATCTTTCGAATTGATTTGAGGAGCCCAAAGCATGTCCCGGCTACTTTTTTTGCCTTGGTGACTCCCAATAGTACTATTATACAAATGACAGCTATTATGATAGGTTACTTTAATACAAAGTCCCACGTAAATGTGTAAACTACATTTCAATGCTAATATAACTTTGAATAAATGCATCTTAAAAATCATGAAATACTGCAAACGATGAAAATACATGTGTGTGCATTTAAACCATGAGTATAGTACACCCATACAATTTAGAGTGCTATAAGCACTCTTATCAGTTCCCCCACCTTATGACTAGTGTCATAACCTCAATACTTTACCCTCTCACAGTTTTCTCCTTGTAGAAAAGACCGACCTTAACAGAAGTTGTATCTTGACGTCCGTGTCTTAATCTTTCTAACCCTTTAAGGTGCTGATAATGACTGTCCTGCAGTCGTTCCAACCGCTGCTCTCATTTTTTTCAAAGCATTTTCATTATGGTGTGATCTTTGCCATTTGTAAGCCTTGGTGACTCCCAATAGTACTATTATACAAATGACAGCTATTATGATAGGTTTCAAGATGTATCTCATTATTCCTTGTCCAAGGCTTCCAAACCAGCTTCCAACCTTTCCAAATCCCTTATCAATTTGATGCCAAAGTCCCTCAGCAGCCAGATCACGTAAATCTTGATATATCCCTTAAATGTTACTAATGTATTTCCTTATATCCCGACTATAGTCAGGAATATAAGCACAGCACTGTTGAACTTTCAATCATTTACAGACTCCTCCGGCTTTTGCTAATAACATGTCTAATGCAAAACGATTTTGAAGCACCATAGCCCTTATCGAAACCATCTCCCCATCAACAAGTAATAAGATTTGGGCTGTATTCACAGAGAGTGTATCCACCAGCGTTGCCAACTATCTAACTTTCACATAGTTCAAAATCACACCCAAGCTAGGTATCATGGGGCCAAATACATCTCCAACAATTTCTCCTTCACTTACACCATGTTTACCTCTTTGAGATCTTTTTCCTTCCAAAGGTCATAAATCAGCCACATGGAATATATTAGGAAATACCACAGCCAAATAACACGTACCATACCAATTCTTTGGCAATTTCACATAAGCACTTTTTCCACACACAAAATACACATTTGGCACTATGGTTAATTTATCCAATAGTGCATTCCTTATTGATTCCTCAATTAAGAAAATGTGTTCACACTCACTCTCACCCACAAATATCTTATCATAATATGTTGAAGGGTGTCTAATGCACAGTTTTCTTTTTTGCAGGAAATTTAAAGCTATTGGACCAGAACTTACCTTTGCCTTATGATCTAATTCTTCTTGGGTCCATGTAATAACTTTTTGCTTTGGATCTGGTCAAAATAAAGTCTGCTTATGCCAGTCCTCTATCTGATCTACAAATTTCTTCTCGATGTCAGATAACATACGTCAGTTTGCGTCTATGGGCATAAGATATATCTAAAGTAATAGTAGGCACAAAAACGTAGACATCTTCTTCTCCGCCTTATAATAATCATATTTATTCTTGTACTTAAGAACTGGAACTTCTGAGAGTTCCACATCATAATTGGAGAAGTAGTACTCAAAATGTGCCTTGCTACAAAACATGCTCAACAACACACTACATGTGATGCTATAGGTCAAAGGTAAATGATGGTATTGAATGCCTTCTTCTACTGCTGCTGGCAGTTGCATACACACATAGCAGTCTTTCGCTTCCATTGTATCAACATACTCATACAACAAACGAGCATATGCATTCAACTTGAAATCACCTGTTGACAAATCCACGTGTAACATCCGACTAGTTTCCCTGATCATATCTCTATCTTTTGCGGAGGCACCCTCTTCTACATATGAGGTAGGTGGGGTAAGTGTTGCTTGTTTTCCATTCTTTTCAGCATCGTGAGACCCAACTAAAGATGTAACAATCACCACAGTTATGACAGTAAGCCTCACAACAATGAAGGTACCAATTATGCACTTCTGCTTGCGTCCTGAGCTTCCAGACTGTATTTTGAACCACTGTTAGGTTACTTGAGGCGCAAACAAAATCAAAAAAGTCTTTTTTCTTCTTTTCTTTGCCTTATCCTGTTATTTATAATGTCTTTTTATTTTCTGTTTTCCATTCGATTATTGCAATTTTCAGTCCAACAATACTAATCTATTGTAGAGATGTAGTCAGCCCTAGCCCTCAATACTTCTACTATTGAGAGTCCCTAATTTACATATTCTTCCACTTGGGCCTAGGTTATCTTCTTTCTAAAGGCTGATAGGTTCTTCTTTCACAGTTCAAGCTTCATTGTTAATGGTATTAGATCCTGGCTTAGCAGCAACAAGCTGCAGAATCTCTGCATAAATCTCTCCAATTTCCTGTGCAGTGGGCTGTCGACCAAAGGTAGAGAACGCAGCCTGGTTGAGGATCAAAAATCGCAAACCACTCAGCCTTGGTGGATTGGGAACTGTCAGAGTCAGAATTCCCAAAAAATCAACTCCAGGGACCAGCAACTGAATATCAAATGTCAGAGTGCTCTCTCCGTGACTCACTGTACCGGTCCCCAGCCTCCCAGATCTCTCCGGTCACTACATCTGAAGCCAGGTACGTCCACTCAGGGGATGTGTACTTTTGAGATGGTACACTCTCTCTTCTGGATCATGTTTCAGGAATCAGAGCAAGATTTTTCTCAGATGCAAGCCTTATATCCGGTCTCTCTTTTCTTGCTGTCCAAATCTTTGCTTCAGTACCTGTTCTCCTCTCTTCCTCTCGATCTGATCCTTCTTCAATAGGCTGTCTGCTCTGATCTGGTTCAAAGTTCACTTCTGCAATCTCATCTATTTCAGAATTTGAACTCAACTCTGGAGCAGCCTTGTCTCTTCTTCCTTGCTCAGTGATTTGTCCAGCCTCACCAAGAGTTCTTAAGGCTTGACCTGTTCCTTCCTCTCCTGTTGCATTTTCAGTTGCACTTCTCGGAACAAGGGGAGTCGCTTCCTCCACAGGCTCTTGAACTCGGCGGATATGCGAAGCATGGATCCAGTTTGGCAATCCTCCACACTTCACCGCTGTACTTGTGACCAGAATCACCTGGTATGGTCCTCGCCAGCGGACATAAAGGCAGCTCTTCCTCACGTGCTTTGGGACAAGCATCCAGTCACCAGGGTTAAGGACAGGTCATGCAGCAGGTCTATATAAACAAACGGATTCTATCAATGTGTGATGGTGATATTTTTTATTTTGATTTTAATATATACAGTGAAATACTAAGCTCTCTCTTATACAATGGAAAGATGAGAGCATTTGTGTGCTTTTTAAAATATCCCTCACACACTAAAAAAATCCATTAGTGTCATGCTTCCTCTCCCTTTCCATGGGCTGCACATTTCACTACTGCAATCTCCATAGGTTTCTGCAAGGCGTCCAATAATTGGCACACATATTCTCCATTACGGAGTGGGGATTCTGAGGACGTCAAAAATCCCCTGTGTGACCATAACTGCCCGAAATCATGAACCACTCCAAACCCATATTGGCTGTTCATATAGATAGTCACTCGGACTCCATTTGAGATGGTACAAGCACGTATCAGAGCAATAATCTCAACCACCTGAGCAGAATATACTCTTTCAAATAGGCAGCTTCCACCACCCCAAGATGGTGAACACAGCAAACGCTGCTCTCAAACACCCTTCATTGTCTCTTAAGCATGAACCATCAACAAAAAGGACCAAATCAGATTCAAGCAGAGGTTCATCAACAATGTCAGGGCTGGGTTTGGTAGATAGCTCAGTAACATCTAGGCAGTCATGCTCTTCACAATCCTCTCCGTGCTCTTGCGGACGATGCAACAATGTGGCGGGATTCATTGTGGAACAGTGTTTCAAAGTGACATTTTCAGAAGCCTATATAACCTACTCATACTTTGTAAGTCTGTTATTCGTTAAATACTGTGTCTTGGTTCTTGTCATTAACAGCTATACTGAAAGTGGCACATAAACAATAAGTGGATGACCCATCACTATGCTTTCACATCTCTCAATGCTGACATCTATTGTAGCAATGGATTTGAGACATACGGGCAACTCAGAAGCTACTGGATCTAATGTAGCTGAAAAGTAAGCCACTAGTCTACGGGCGCCTCTATGAGTTTGTATAAGGACCGCTAAGGCACATCCCTCCTTCTCACAGCAGAAAAGCAAAAATACTTCATTGTAATCTGGCATTCCCAGAGCTGGAGATCGACATATGCTCTCTCTCAGCTTGTGGAAAGCTCTCAAACAATCTTCATCCCAGGGTACCAGATCACTGATTTTCTTTTCAAGTCAACTACAATAGTGGCTTTGCTTGCAATGAAAAATTTGGAATCCACTGTTGACAATAGCCAACCATTCCCAAAAACATGCAGACTTCTTTCTGTGTTTTCGGAGTTTCCATTTGCAGAATCGTCTCTATGCGATCTGGTGACACTCTTCGTTTTCCCTTCTCAATTCGGTGACCTAGATACTGAACTTCAGGCTGACAATACTGAAGTTTGTTTGGGGACACCTTGTGTCCATTCTCTGCCAGATGATTTAGCAAAGCCACAGTGTCGATGCTGCGAGCATCCCCAGTCTCTGAAGCGACCAAAAGGTCATCAATATACTGAACCAGAACTGAGCTCTGGGGCATCAGCAACCCTTCAAAATTCTTTTTCAAACTCTGTCTAAAGATAGAGGGTCTTTCTGTATAATCTTGAGGGATACAACACCATGTTAACACATGGTCTTCCATCCTAAATGCAAATAAAAATTGGCTATCCTCGTGGAGTGGTATAGAAAAAAATGCTTGACATAAATCTATGACTGTAAACCATTTTGCCTCACATGGTATCTGAAATATTATAACAGGTGGATTTGGTACCACAGGACAACATGAAATCACAATCTAATTTACCCTGCATAAATCCTGCACTATTCTGTACTTGCCGCCCACCCCTAGTCGATTCACCTCTGCATCTACAAATGGTCCACTCTCATCAACTTCCAGGGCTGCACCCAAAGTCCACTTGCACCCCCTCTGACACTCGTGAGGATCTCGAGTTTGGTCAAATCTGTCGTGTAGTTCAGAATTGAGCATCTGATGACACACCTGATTACTTATGGGTATTCTTGGAGGCTGAGGTACCTGCATTTGTGACTCACAACCTCCTCCATACATGGACCTAGGTTTAGTCACAATGTTCAAACCCTCGGAAATCTGTCCATCTCCCTCCTATTGCATTTGATTTGCTGGATTTAATTGACACTTGCGATTCCAATGCTTGATTTTGTGACAATAATGACAAGCAGTGACCTTCTTTTGATTCACCACCCAATCACCTCCTGTACCTGCATCCATTCCCCTTCCTCTTCCCTGTCCAGGCTGGGTTTCCATATGTTGACCCATTTCCCTGCCACTTTCTCTTCCTCGACCCATCGCTCCTCCAACCCCTTGTAAAAGATCAGGCCTTTCGGCATTCCTCAACTGCACCAACATCAACTTGTCTTTCATTTTCTTTTGTGCCACCTCCACCTGCCCACTGCAGTATTTTGCATTTTACAGAATTTCGTCCACCGACTTGTTCTACCAACATATCAAGTTATGTTGTATCATCAAACTAACATCAGATTTCAATCCCAGCTCAAACTTCAAAACAAGCTGTGCCATATCTTTTTGCTCAAGAGTGTCCAATCCACTATGGGGGATATGTAGGTAAATCACATTTTGCGATTCTCAAATAGCGATTTTTAAGGAATCGCTATTTGAGAATTGCAAAATGGAATGTAGGTAAAAATGCGCAATTTTCTTGCGAATCAAAAATTCCTTAATTGCGATTAGCAAATTGCGAATCACAATTAAGAAATGAGTGTCCTATTCATTCCTATGGGCCAAGAGGCCCATAGGAATGAATGGGGATACATTCTCAAATTGCGATTTTCTATGAGAAAATCGCAATTTGAGAATCGCAATCCCAAGGGTGCCGGGGTGTCCAAAGGACGCCTATTGCACCCTTGGAATGTGCCTGTAAGTACATGTGGTACACATACATGCCCTAAGGCATGTCTGTGCGCCACATGGCACTTTGAATTTAAAAAAAAATCACTTTGAAAGGAAATCACAAAATACCATCTACTTGGAGTAGGTGGTATTTTGCTATTCCTTAAGCCCAAATCGCTATTTTAAAGGCACCCCTACATAGCATTGAGGGAATTGCAAATTTGCCATTCCTTAAATGCTTGAGCAAAATAAGAAATCGCAATTTTTGCGATTTCTTATTTTGCTATGTGGCACCTACATACCAAATTGCAGTTTGCGATTCGCAAATGCCGAAATTCTGCAAATTCCGGTGTTTGCGAATCGCAAACGCCTACCTACATATGCCCCCAAGCTGTTTAAAAGCCACTAAAAGTCTCTCATAACATTCATGTACAGACCCCTTAGGATCTCGAGTAGTATGATCGATTTTAAGCCAATCAACTGTCTTAGGAGCTACCTTAGATTGTAAGGGTGAAGGACCATAGTTCAATGGATCTCTAGCTGATTCTACATCAGGCCTATCAATTGCAACTTTACATGCTGCCCACAGATCACCCAGGACCACTATATCAAACAAGGAATTCAAATCAATCCATAATACTATCGAAATCTTGAAAAACCGGTCCATTTGTTTATACCACCCAGCTGTTTTTTTTTCCCCCAGCCGAGAAAAATCATTAATGAATGCTGTCAAATCACCCCGGATCCGTGGCATATGTAAATGCCCCCCATTTTGTATTTTTCTCAGAGGGAAATGTCCTACTTGTCACGTCCTTCCACCCGGAGGTAGAGTGTATCCTATGACTTTCTTGGCACTTTTCTTTCAGGCCCACTTCTGTCCCCGTTTGTCTAATTCTCTCCATGGTTGCATCCCTATCACCAAATTCTCTAATTTGTGCCTTTAATCCTGTCGTTCACTTTTCTGCCAAGCCTTTATCAGTATAGTTCAATCTTCAGATTTTCTGCATCAATTTTGTCTTTGTCAAATCCACCTCATACCGTCGTGTCAACTGTGTCAATGCTTCATGAGCTCGCTTTGCATTTCTAGTAACATCCTTAGCTACATATAACAGCTCGTTTGGGTCATATGTTTCAATTCTGTCCAATGGCAGATTCCCTTCAATCACTTCTTCAATTTCTGATTTTAATCTTACCACATTTAATAATGATGCTTTCATTGCAACTTGTAAAATTCTCTGACCTTTTTCACATCCTGATTCCTCCCTGTCACAACTTTGTGTTCTCCTTGGACCCCCACTCTCCTCCATCCTTAAAACTGGGTGACTTTCTCTCTCACAACTTTGGCTTCTCCAATGGTTACCCTCACACAAATTCTGTGGTTCGAACAGTACCCTAGGTGCTTCTTGTCTCATCCCCATTTCATCTCTCCCTATCATTGACTCTCTCACCGGTGGAACCCACATTCTAATGTCTGACCTAGAGTTTGGCACAGTTCCTGTTCGTCTTGACTCCAACCCACTGTCCATTATCGACGGATCAGATGTAGCTTGCAGTGGAGTACTAGCTTCCACTATTATCTGAGCTAGACCCGTTCCACTCATTGAAGACTCCCTCCAGATATAGTCTCTTCCCCTTCTCCTGTTTGCTGTTGACTTCACCCTGTTCTCTCTCTAGGGTTATATATCGAAACCACAGGTCCAATGAAAACTGGTACCGTAAGAGATTCTGGTAACCGCATGGTACATGCAATTTCTCCTGGCTCATGATCTGTGTACCCTATCCCTCCAGATCCTCCTGAAATTCTTATTCCCACTGACATCCTCCCTCTTACTCCTGTTGTCTGCTCCTCTGAACCTGTTCGTCCCACTCCTAAAATTTCTTCTGTTTGTTGCGCCTTCTCAGGCTCCAATCTAGAGTCACAAGTAGGAGGACGTTCTGCTTGCAGTCTTTCAGGAAAACTGTCATCTGTATCACTTTCCTCTTCTGCCTTATTCTTTCCTCCAGACCCTCCTTCCAGCAACCAAAATAGATACATTTGTTCTCCCTTTATAGTGTCTACTCTCCATTTCTTCATCTGTGCATCCCACCTGGTATCCTGATATGCCTTCATTGCTTTCTTCATTTGTCTACGTGAAGCTTCTCTTTTCTTCACTATTGCTGCTACCATCCATGCATCTAATGCCTTAAATTGCGTTGGTCTGGGAGGAGCTTTCAGAGAAGACATTACTCCTCTCAGCTGGTACAGCACCTCCATATGGAATGACCCATAACGAGGGAAAGCCAATTCTCCTTCAAAATTTTATGACAAATTTGGAAGCCGCACTATAGTAAGGAGTCCTTCATTTGTTGCCATATAATGTGCAATGGGATCCTCTGGTGGAATTCTTCTCCTGCCCGAGTCACCACCCCTGTGTCGCCTCTACACAAATCTCGCAACACCTTAAAACATTTCATTGTTAAAATCAATTATTTGCAACTCAAGTTCCACTGTTCAACTTCGGAGGAACTTTCCCCAAACCCAGCTCAGCGTTATACCAACCGACCTATCCCAGCGCGGCAGCACTGACGTCACTGCTCCCTCCTTGCAGCGGTTCACCATCTTTCACAATTTCACCCCATACACTCGCTCACACATTCGTACTAACAAGTAACTGTATATCCAAAAGCTATTAAACCAAGTAACTACTCCTATCCCAGTCATAATAGCTTACAGTTACATAAAACAAGTAATTGTCTGTCTGCTAAAGGATCAATAGAACACTCTTAC
Organism: Lissotriton vulgaris; assembly: GCF_964263255.1. Taxonomy (NCBI): domain Eukaryota; kingdom Metazoa; phylum Chordata; class Amphibia; order Caudata; family Salamandridae; genus Lissotriton; species Lissotriton vulgaris. Next base: position 481,716,321 of record NC_141689.1, read on the forward strand.
AAGAGCATTCATCCGCTGTGACCCCCGACCTGCGTTGGTCACTCAATCACCTTAGTCCACCCTAGGTACCTGAGGCTTTCTACTCATTATGTACTCCTTCATTCTCACAAAGTTCCCTGTCACAAGTGAATCTTTGATAGCGCTTCACAACACCGAAGGTATTGATCAAACAATTACAAATACAAAACTATACCAGGATCTAGGACTTCTCTGGAGTCCGCTCACCAAACTTCCTGATCCACACGTGTCCAGTAAACTGATAAACCCACACTCACTCAACTTACATCCCAACTTTGCAACACATCACACAAAAAATTTATCACCACAATCTAACACACCACACAGTTTCATACTCACACTACCAATGTTTCCGCTGCACCATCAATGTCCGCCGACTTCCATCCATCTTCGTCATCGTCTACTCCATGTCCAATGCCCTATTATTTTTGCAATACTACTCCTAATTTCCCTTTTCTCCCCTCACTTTAAGAGGCTACCCATCCTCTGCTACTATTTGATGATGCTAAACTTTAATACTTGCCTTCCTTACTAAATTCAAATCAGATGCTCTTTTATAGCCTGCTAAAAGTGTTTGAGGTGAGTAAAACAATTTAGGGTTATAATTTCAAAATAGTAATGTTTTTAAAGGACCACAGACTCCGAATTTCAGTTTTGTGGACTTAATATAAGGCCAAAAATAATGTAATATAAAACACCTCAATATTAGAGTATATAGGTACATGAAAATCAATACAGAGACGAATTTACGAATATAAGTCATTCGTCACAAAAGGCATATTATGATGAATTCCAAAAGCAAAATGCAACAAAGAATAAAAGCTGAGTCCAATTCTCTTTTCATTACAGAAAAAAACAAAGATATCTTTCTCTACTCTGCTCTACTTGGAAATCCTACCAATTTCCCCGATATCCTATCCCAAAGGTGTCAGCACATGTTGACTTCCTAAGAAATACTCATGTCAAATATGTCTGATAGCTTAAAGCTGTGGAGCACATTCTAAGATGCTCCCTCTCCTCCCAAAAAGCAGAAGTCTCTAAAATCTGTCCATACGCATCATACAAAAAGACAATGTTCAACCCACAATACGTCACAAGTTAACTTTTTCCATTTGCAACATCTTCAGTAAGTTTCCACAGAAGCTTTAATTAAATTGGTTTGTCTTCCAGTGGCCTTGGTTCCCAGATAGGCCAAACACGAAAGGCGTCCTCCCATTTCGCCTTCCAGCCTTCTTCAAAGACGTTCTGGGTTGCTCCATAAATCTAAGAATAACGAGGTAGAGTTCCTACATCTGCAGTCGGGTGAGAACACCCTGTCTTCAAGCGCAAAAAGGATTCCTTTAATTATAATTCTTGAGCAATCAAGGAGAAATGAAATTCAAAACAACTTGCAGTTTGGGCCAACAATGCAGGCAACTTAAACTAAACACAAATTACATTGCACAAGTATAATATCATCCTGCACATTATACATACAGGGATTATAGGTTTCTTTAATACATACAAAGTCCTACGTAAATGTGTAAACTACATTTCAATGCTAATATAACTTTGAATGAATGCATCTTAATAATCATGAAACACTGCAAATAATAAAAATACATGAGTGTGCGTTTAAACCATGAGTATAGTGCACCCATACAATTTAGAGTGCTATAAGTGCTCTATCAATGGCGCTGAAGCCTCTTGCTCAGTTGGACAACCCCCAACTATAACAATGAGGCAATACACTTCTAAAACCTGCTAGTCACTCTTTAAAGACGTTCTCCATAGTTTGATGCATTTAGAAGTGCTTGTACATGAACATACGAGAGCATGGTCTATTAGGTTCAACTAACATCCAAGAGAAGGCAAGGCTAGGGAGATATGTGCACTGTAAATACTTGGTAAAGTTCTTCAAGCGTCGCTCAGTGCTAGTAAGCAGGTGCTAATTCCATAATGCTGCCTGAGAAAGGTCAAATGGCGAGGCTGTCACGGGGCTTCCAGCTCTTGGCAGGCTCGGCACCCATTATCCTCATACTGATGGGCGACAGGCATTTGGCGCGCACTTCTGTCAGTCAATTAATCAAAGCAACAGACACAAAATAAAGGACACTGGTGCACACTGCTCCGTCTTTCTTTCCTTTAAATTGAGTTGTCATTGACCGGATGACAGATTTCTACAGGGCTACAGGGCTCAGGCAAATCCGCTTTCAAAACAGCTCTTTGCTAATCAGGATTAAACAATACATTATTTTGCACGCATGTGAAATATTGGCAGATGCGGCGAACCGACTGCGACAACCCTAGATGGGCCTCAACTATTTTTACAGCTCTGTGTTCCAATACTTTTTGGCTTTAAAGCCACAGGGGACGGCTCAGCTGTCTAAATATAAGCCCAAAACATCTGCACTCACACAGGATCAAATGCATGGCAAGGTCAACACAGACTTCCATCGTTCTCAGCTGGGTTCAGCAAAAGCACCAAACTACTCATAGGATGACAGAAGTGGTCCTATTCATTTTAAGAAGCCACCTGAATTCACTTTTTGGAATTTGATCTGCAAGAAATGCAATGCACGATGAAAATTATCTAAAATAGTGAAACATCCATAAACAATTAATTTCTGCATTCTCTGGGGTAGTATTTAAATCACTGATGGAAAACCATTACTTTAGAAAATAAAGTAGTTCATTTAAAATTTGAATACCCAGCCCTGTTTTACCTTTCTATAATTGGCAAGATATCTATGGGTGGTAGCATATGTTGGTGAACTTTTTAGACAAGTGAGTCTTTAATTTAAAGCGGAAATGGTACAAGTGAAAACATTTGTGAAAGTTTAGAAAAGGCTGTGCACAATTTTGCACAATGTGATATTTACACTGGATTTCACCATCACATACATTGCCTAGTGACCCCAATATCATCTGTGATGTCACTGACCATGTCATGAATGATGTAATATGTGACATCATCAGCAGTGGATTGCGGGTGCGCGATATATAGTTAGTGCAACTAACTATATATGGAATTTCAATGGTTTTGTGTGAGTAAAATAAGGTTTTGTAAATGCTAATTCCTAACTATATATGGTCTATAACCCATGGTTTTTTCAGTGAATTTTCAAGGTTTTGTAAATGCTAATTCCTAACTATATACGGTCTATAACCTATGATTTTTCCAGTGAATTTCAATGGTTTTTTAATAGCAAATATCAAAAGCTTTAAAATTTCAAGTACGTGGTAAAAACATTTTCGTGTCTATGCACGCTGATGTGCTTTGAACGCTGCCCCCTCCCCCCCTCTTTTCTTTTAGGAGTATTCTCTCTTTGCAGATAGTGAAGGGTAGGTAATGCAGGCCTTTGCCCCCGTTGTAATCCGTCGTGCCTGCTTCCCTCTCCATTTGATTGATTGTTGTCCAAGCATTTACTGTTTTAGAATTGGTTCTCTTTGGTTCATTCTCTATTTACAAACAAGCACAGAGTCGCAATACTCTGTTTAGTCTTTGCAGATAGTGAAAAATCGTTAGAAACAACAAAAGGAATCAAGCAAAATCAGTAGGCCACTAATGGGATCTCTTTTTGACCTCGCTAAAATAGAAACATTAGGAACAACCCCTCATGAGAAATATGAAACTAGTGAGAGGAACTGAGCTCGACGCCATGATGGCTGCAAGACAGCTCGGCTCCGCCGCCCACCCCGCCCAAAACAACAACAAACCCTATGCAAATATTATCAATATATACAACACACCAGCAAAGTAACAGAAATTTACACAACCTCAATTTACAAAATGTGGAAATCAAATGGATTGGCCAAAGAGGATTGAAATGTCACCAATTGATACCATTGGTGAAAACCTTTTTACATTTGCCAAACCCTGACCTAATAATAGTGCACTGTGGAGGAAATGATTTGGGCACTTTGACTGGGGTAGGTCTGGAAATGCTCTTAAAAGACACCTTTGAGCAATTGATGGCACTTTTTCCTCAAACTGCCTTGGTATATTCCAATATATGCCAAAGACAAAAATGGAGGTGGTCCAATCAATTTTGTCCACAAATTGAGAAATCGAGGAAGCATGTAAATAAGTCTGTTTCAGCTTACATGAGAGACCATGGAATGGGCTCCATCTACAACAATAACTTGCGTTATTGCATGCAAGATATCTACAGAGGAGATGGTGTGCACTTCTCAGATGAGGGGAACAGAGTTTTCATCCAGAATTTAAGGCTGTGTATTGGTACCTACTTATAAGTACCTAGAACTTACACAGAACCCAAAAGCTCTTTTCAGAGCTACCTTAACTTTAATTACTCTTTTGAGATTTCGAATGTACCTTTTTTCACTAATTTTCACTTATGTTCGCTTCCCGGTTCGCTACCCGGTTCGCATACCGGCAGCTAACAGCGCGAAAAATTCAAATTTTTTTATCGACATATATGAGCCTTCTCAGCCACCCTCAGAAAACCTAGGGGGTCAGGATACATCTACCATGCCCCCTTCTACCCATTCTGAACATTATTTACCCTCCAACTTGTATCTCAATTCTACCGAAACACGAAATGGAGGACTCCCGTAACGCTGCAGGTTCGCGTACCGGGACACGCACTGACAAGCACTCGCTCAAAAAAGGTGGGAAAGTAATTTACAAAAAAACCACTGGAGACACTTTCACCAATTATACATTAGCTCATACTACATACCAATCCCTACCATTTTCACAAATTTGGTTGGAATTCCATTTAGCCATTTAGCATGTAGACCTCTCTAAATTCCCTGAGGTAAATTACTTCACAAAACACATATGAAGTGTTGGAATTGACAACCAATTAAAATGTTACTTTCATTTTCTACTATTATATCATGACATTTGATTGGTTATGTACCTGAATATATATAAAGTAAGAGAGAGAAACACAGCCATTTTGACTACTACTCCCTGAAGTACATTTCAAGAGCATTTTCACTGACAAATTAAACTTCTTTTTGAAAGGTAGGAAGTTATTTTAAAAATTTGAAACGAGAACTATGTTATGGTAATTTGTGAAAACGTTTTCAGATAGTTATATACTGTCCCTCTGTAAGAGTTAGAGATTGAGATAGGCTTCTCTGTTATAATTATGGATTGAGTTAGGCTTCTATGGTATAATTATGAATTTACTTAGTCTTCATCACAGGCACTTTGTAATAGTTCTACTTCCTGCCTGAATCCATACAGTGCCCAAAGATAACTTCACTGTTAAAAACTCACAAGTACCTGCCTAAACTTTAACCCAACAGTAACCTATCTCTACTGATATATTTTTATTTTTTATGCAATTTACAGCAAGAAAATGGAAGCACAACAGAAAGAAAATAATATTTCCTTTCAAATAAATATTGAAAACAATCCAAATGAAGAAAAGTATGAAAATGACTTTTTGGATGACACATTAGACGAAGAATTAATTGAATGTGTAGAAGAATATGAATCATGGAATGAAAAGGAGGACATACCTGATAAATTGATGTTACAAATTCTTTTAGATTTTGAAAAATCTGAACAATAAATTAAAATTTTAAAATTAAAAATTGTTTGAGACAATATTCTTTTTTATATGTAAATTATGAAATAGTACCAAAAATAGATATAATATAAAGTGAGACTTAAAATATACTGTACAACTTTTTTGTGTTACATAGTAAGTTTGCTCATAGTTACTTCCTTTCTCCAACTATATTATCTCCAATGTGTATTTAACATCTCTTTATCATCTCCTGCCTCCATATTGTTTCGGCTTTCCAGACAGACTATGGTATGAATTCCATATTCCACAATAACTTCTGAAACAACTTGCAAGATATCTACAAAGGAGACGGCGTTTATTTATTTTTAGACTCTGCATTGGTACCTACATGTTGCTACGTAAATAAAAAAAAACAAAAAAAAACAACAAAACGAACAATCAATAAACATACAATATTTAAAAAGTCTATAATTCTTGTTTCCTTATAGTACGCTCCCTGGACCGCTTTCCGGTGCGCGTACCGGGCGCACCCCACGCAAAAAAAACGTTTTGTTTTTTTTTTGCCCCGCGGGGCCCTTTTAAAGCCTCCACATCAAACCTAGGTGGTCAGGAAGGATCTACTATTCCCCCTTATGGTCATTTGCCCCTTCGTTTTGGCCTCCTCTTTTCTCTCGATCCTACTGAGAGACAAGATGGCGGCCGCTCCGGACTGTTTAGAATGTTGACAGACACAGGAGAGCCAATCAGCTTCGCTTCGCAAAGTTCCGTAACGCGAAAAGTACGCGAACCGGAGCCCTACCCGGGACGCTGTCACAGATATATCTGTTCTTTAAAACGTTAATTTCTCAAAAATGACTGGAGCACATATATTGAGACCCAGCAAAGGCACATCGGGCTAACAGTCCCTACAATTTTGCCAAGTTTCGTGCAAATCCATTCAGCCGTTCGAGCTAAAAGTGAGGCCAAACTCCCTATGGAAAAATGAATGGGAAAAACGCGTTTTGGGACCCCCCTTTTTTCTCGGCCCCCCCATGATGAAACCCCCCCCCCAAATTTTCAGGGGCTGCTCAGAAACAAAATGTGCCATTTTCCTGAAAATTTCAGACGATTCCGTCCACAAACGCCAAAGTTATTAGACATAGAATTTTCAAAAGTCCCATGGAGAAAAAATCCTAACTATATATACCTACTGGCGACCGCCAGTAGGTAATATATATATATACGTTACCTACAGGCGGTTGCCAGTAGGTGGTTATAGTTAAAACCTAGTTTCCACAGGAAAAGCATTTTTTGATTTGCTAATAACTTTGGCGTCGTTTGACGAATCTTCCTGAAATTCTTTTAAAAAAAAGTCAATCCAGGTCAGCTCCTATCCTGTAAGTTTGGGGGTGATTCATCAAGCGGGGGCTGAGAGAAAAGGGGGGTCCCAAAATTCTTTTTCTCCATGTTAATTTCCGTAGGAAATTTTGTGACGAGCTACAGCCCGAACTGCTGAACGGAATTAGCACAAATTTGGCACAACGGTACAGCTTGGTTTAGAAAGCAACCTTTATTTCAAATGGTGTAAATCGGTTCATTAGTTTTCCTGAAATTCAAAAAATAAGAGTGAAAATATCAATTTCCCATAGGAAACTTTGTGCAAGGCTACACTAAATGGAATTACCCTAAATTTGGCACAAAGGTAGTGCGTGGGTCAGAAAGCCAACTTTTTTTAAATGGTGTTAATTCGTTCAGTAGTTGCTGAGAAATTAGAAAAATGAAAGTTTTGATATCTGGGCGGAGCCTAAGTCCTGTGCACGAGCTTCACTGGGATTGGCTGCAAATACTCCAAACCAGGAAGTGTTGACAGCCATCTTGTGGCTTGGTAGAAGCGAGTCTCTAGAAAACAGAGAAACAAAAATAGAAAACAAGAGAAGGGAGCACAGTAGAAACACCATGACCCTCTAGGTCTGCTCAGGGGGTCCCAGAAGAACCCCCAAGGCTCCCACATTTGTCTTTAGCTCGGCGTAATTCGCGCTAAGGTCGCGGTTTCCCGTGTTTTATTTTAATGAGACCCCGGGGTGGGGAGGTCCCGGGGGCATTTCCTAAAAAATAATAGCAGGACCTCCTGGGGCTGCCAGTGCCTGCTGGGTTCCACGCAGCCTCAGGGCTTCACTCATGTTGGGAGGGGGGTTGCATGGCCCCCCTACTGGAGCTCTCCATCTGCCTATAACTTTGGCTTCGTTTGACGATTCTTTATGAAATTTTCAAACAAGTTTTTCTTTCTTGATCAGCTCCTATATTGAAAGTTTAGGGGTGATTGGTAAAGGGGGGCTGAGAAAAAAGGGTGGGGGGGTGAAAACGTGTTTTCTCAATGGATTTTTCGTAGGAAACTTTAGACAAGGCTACAGGTCAAGCTGCTGAATGGAATTAAGCCAAATTTGGCAGGGGGAAAGGTCTTGGTCTAGAAAGCGCAGTTTTGTTGAAATGGTGTTTTTGAGATATTAAAGGGAAAAAATATATAATTATATCTGGTCAGTGCCTTACTCTAAGGCACGAGCTTGCCTCTGATTGGCTGCAAACTTTTCAAAGCAGGAAGTGTCCTCTGATTGCCTGCTAACACTTGAAACGAGGAAGTGGTAGCAGCCATCTTGTGCCTCGCATCGAGTAAAAATATAAAAGAAAGGTTCCGGGGGCAATTTAATATAGCGGAGCTCTGTGTAATGATGATTTGGACGCAGTGAAGGTTTAAGATTTATTAGCAATAAAAGCGAAACAGGTGAGCGCCATGCAAGGACTTCCACTCCAGGACACTACTGGGAAGATAACACTTTCACGCTACCTCTGCCCAACATCACCACTTCGGAGGTATGCCTTTAGTCGGCTCATGAACTAGTACGGTGCTGTTATGTTATGTTATGTTATTTCAACTTTTAGAGCGCTCGGCTGCCCCAGCAAAGGGGCGTCTCGGTGCTTTATCTGGAAGAAGGAACACAACCAAAAAGCAAGCAGAGAAGATGAATTAATCAGAAGAACAGTCATTGGGAATCAGGAGGGAAGAGAAAACTTTTAATGGCCCTCCTAAATGCAAGCAACTCATCCAGAGCACGAATGTGGCAGGGAGTAAGTTCCAAAGCTTTGCCGCCAAAACGCGGAAGGAACGCCCACCCACCCTACTACGTTTAAAACGTGGGACTATGGCCAGATTTTGTCCCAGTGACCTCAAGTGCCGAGAAGGAACATAAGGCATAAGAAGATGTTCAAGAATCTGGGGAGAGGAGAGTTAAAGGATTTTAAAGGAGAGACATAATGTCTTAAATTCAATCCTTTGAATCATAGGTAGCCAGTGAAGTTTCCGAATGGTTTGCTTGGCTGAACAGAACCTGGGTAAGCCTACCAAGGCTCTGGCTGCGGCGTTCTGAATGCGCTGCATCCAAATAACTTCCGCCTGATTAGCCCCAAGCAGGAGCGAACTGGCGTAGTCAAGCCATGACAGGATCATTGCCTGAATTATCAGCTGTCTGGTGGGGGCATCAAAAAATTTCAGAATTGGCCTAAGTCCACGAAGGATCCCGAAACAGGTGGCAGCTACTTTTTTTGTATGACCGGAAAAGCTGAGGGCGGGGTCTAACCTAACCCCCAAGTTTTTAACCTCAGATGCTGGAGCGGGAGTTAGACCTAGTTCTGAGGGCCACCATTTATCGCCCCAGACGTTGCTGTGCTTACCGACAATTAAAACCTCAATTTTTTTAGCATTAAGTTGTAAGCAATTAGCATTCATCCAACCAGCTACAGGTGTCAAGCCATCTCGAAACCTGGAGGCCTCAAGGTCGGAGTCCCCACTAAGTGCAACCGCAAGCTGCGTGTCGTCTGCGTAAGAGACCATGGTTAAATCCCAGCGCTTGGCGACCGCAGCCAGCGGTTGCACATAGAGATTAAACAGCGTGGGGCTAAGTGCCGAGCCCTGAGGTACTCCTTGTTCAATGGCATGGGGTTTAGACTCAAAGGGCGGTATAGCAACCCTAAAAGTACGATCTGTTAGAAATGACCGAAACCAATCCAATGCCACATCCGAGACGCCTGCTTCTCTCAGTCGCTGTAATAGTATCGTTTGGGAGACAGTGTCGAACGCGGCACTGAGGTCAAGTAACACTAGTGCTGTGCCTGTATCTCTGCGAGCTACTACGCTGCTGTTCCTTTGGGAGCGGACGGCTCATAGTTCTGCAGTTCTGCCTCTGTGAGTTCAGCGGACGGGCCCCAGTTGTCCCTTTGCAAGCATGGGTACGAACTGTTCATAAGTCTCACTATATGAGCATTGAAACCCCATTTTGTGATTCAGTCTGTCAGCTGGCATCTGTCTGAGGCATTTCTGAAACAAACCCTTTCACGCTGCCTCTCCCCACATCAGCAGGTAACGCACCCTCTTCCCACATCACCAGCATACCGTCAACAACCTTCTTGGGCCCGCAAGTCTCCCTCTGCGAACCACTGGTGGGTTCGCAGCTTTTCCGGTGCGACTTCTCGGGCCCACACTTTTACAAGCCTGCCGGCTTGCACGTTTTTAAATGTGGAGCCTAATAAATTGGCTGGTGTTGCAGTTTTAATAAAAAATATACTTGTGAGGTTGGACAAATAAGAATCTTAGTCATGTTGGATTTACATATAAAACATTTTATTAAGTCAAAACAACAACAAATAAAACTATGTGTGTAAAACTTTTTATTAAAACAAAACAACAACAAATAAAACTATGTTGTGTCATCCCTCGCCAATTTATAAATCAGCTTACCAGACAAAAAGAAAAATAAGACAAAAAGAAAAATAAGATTTTGCGTTATGCTTCCAGCAAAGGAGAGCGAAAGAGAGGAAGAGTGAGATATAAGGAAGATAGAAAGAGAGAAACAGTGTGAGAGAGATGAAAAAAGAGAAAGAGGGACAGCGAGAGGAAGGGAGAGCAAAAGAAAAAGAGAGTGAAGAAGACAAAAAGAAAGAGAAAGACAGAGAGGAAGACAGGGAGAGAGAAAGAGAGAGATACAAAGAAGAGAGAAACAGTGTGAGAGAGGAGAGAGAGAGGGAGACAGAGAGAGAAAGAGAGGAAAAGAGAGAGGAAGAGGGAGAGAGTGATAGAGAGAAAGAGTGAAACAGTGTGAGAAAGAGGAAGAGAGAGAAAGGAAGAGAGAGGGGAAACAATGTGAGAAAGAGGAAGAGAGAGAGACAAAGAGAGAGAGAGGGGAAGAGAGAAAGATTAAGAAAGAAAGAGTGAGATACAAGGATGAAAGATAAACAGTGTGAGAGAGAGAGAGAGAGAGAGAGAGAGAGGAAGTGAGAGAAAGAAAGAACGAGAGAGAGACAGAGAAAGAGAGAAAGTGTGAGAGAGAGAGAAAGGAAGAGATGGAGAGGCAGGGTTGACAGGAGAAAATGTTCGCAGCTCACCTTTGTGTCACCGGTGTGTCTCCAACCACGTGCCAGGACATACTGCACCCTCAAGTTTAGTTATCTGAAAGATAGTATAGAATTAGTAATTGTAGACTATATAGAACTGCACACCGTAACTCTCACTTTCTGCTCTGTGCTCCCAGGATGCTGCATCCCATCCACTTCCACTGCCCAGAGGTGTCTAACAGCCACTGCGCACCCAGGGCCATATTATCAAGAACGGCGATAACATTATCGCCTGTTTAGCAGCAGGAAACAGCCACAAAGGTGATCAGGGGCTTGACAATATGCCCTTGTGAATTCTCATAGAAGCCCAGGTTTGATTTCCTTCACACCCAAACCTGGGCTTCTATGCGAATTCTCAAGGGCATATGATCAAGCTACTTATCGCTGATTTAGCTGCAGTTTCCTGCCACTAAAGCAGTGATAATGTTGTCGCTGTTCTTGATATTATGGTCCCCAGTCTGTTGTAGCCCATACACTTGCACTGCCCAGGGGTGTATAACAGTCACTGTGCACCCAGGCTGCTGTACCCCTTGCACTCCCACTATCCAGAACTGACTGCGTGCCGCTGTGTATCCAGGCTGCTGTGCCCCATCCACTCCCACTGGCCGGAGATGAGTGCCCGCTGCTGCGCAAACAAGCCTCTCTGCTCACCTTCGGCCACCAGCGTGTGTCGAAGAGAGTCGACCATATGCCGAAGGAACTTCCTCAGCATCAGTACCCGCGGTCAACGGAGCTCACAATTTAGATTGGGTGTTAATTGTCAGGATGGCCACGCATCATCGCAGGTTATACACATGTTCAGCTCTGGTGATGTTTGGGGGTGGACGTCAATTTGAGTTAGAGAGTGTCACTGGAGAAAATCTTCGTCAGCTCACCTTTGTGTCATGGGTGTGTCTCCAACCACGTGCCGTGACATAGTGCACCCTCAAGCTGCCACATCTGAATAATAGTAAAGAAATAGTAATTTTAGGAAAGACCACTATGCAGGAATGAAAAGACAGAGACAGTAATTCCCTTGATGTGGTTTAATCCACAGAACATGTTTTGGAAGCAGCAAGTATAAAACAAGAACCCCTGTTAACTTCTACCTCCCAAACTTTTCACATTCAAAACATAACATTCCCAAAGCGACGCGAGGCAGCCACGAGCTGTGAGAGCCCACAGTTGCTACTCAACACCGGCCCCTCAGACATTGCACCAGTGCTGTGTTACCAATTTGATGCTGTGGCAGAGTATATACGAGTGCGTTTGCCTAAATCGCTCTGCCATCTTTCTGCATTCAGGGTGCTGTACCCGATCCACTCCCGCCGCCCAGAGTTATCTGCCTGACTCTGCACACCAAGGCCTCACTGCTCACCTTTTCGCGATAACGGCACCCTCCACATCATGCAGCTCCGTTATACAAGGTATTCGGTCTCACATTTGCTACTGAGTCTTGATATGGCCATGGCAGAGGACATACTAGTGCACCTATCATCATCGCAGGTTGCACACCTGCTCAAGAAGTGAGCCACATACACTAAACTCTAAAATGGCATAGAGCACATGTGCTTTGTCTTTTATATTAGCAGGGTCACGTGTCCTGTGACACCTGTGCTGGATGGGTGTGGTGTGGTTGTATACCAGCCGAGAGGGAGTGGCTGTGGCATCAGTGTTGCCAGATTGGGCTAGATCACGCACAATTGGGCTATATTTTTCCGGTTGTGTGGTAACATTTTGGTTTGTGCTAGTTGCTAGATTATAAATATATATATACAATGCTCCAGCAAAGTAGTATGTTAAAGCGCTTTATTAGACAAACATTTACTTGGCATACTGCTGCAACATCAATTCTTATGCATTTACAGCCTGCTTGACACTGTCCCTGCCCCTCCTTCCCTAAAGTAGCAATATTGGGCTAGTTTGGGCTACTTATTAGTTGGCGTTGGGTTATAGAAAGCTTAAAAGATCTGACAACACTGTATGCAGGTGTCCGTGTTGGAGTGCTACCGTCACTCGGGTTGCAAAAGTCAAAGTGTCACTCTGTGAGCCAAGTCCCAGAATATGGCTAACATGATAGGTACAGGGAATTACTGACCCTATATTCTTCCATAGTTCCACACATGAAAGATGGTGGACATAAGATATCTGGGTAGATATGAATGTGTATTGCATATTCAGTGGAGTGTTGCAGCTGTAGCAATACAGGGCCAAGGAAAGTTGAAGTTTCAGTTTTTGGCACATTAGAGACAAGGTTGTTGTTGGAGTTAGGCTGCGTCAACATATGTACGTATACAGTCACTGCAATGATCTTCACCCACTTATAAATTCAGTATACACTCTCCTTGCAGTACTCTAATGATGCAGTGTCTTTGTACGTACTTGTGCAATGACCGAGACAGAATTACATAACTAAAGTTTTTCCCCACTGTCAAAGGTAAAATGGTTGCATACGCTGTCCAGAGCACTATGTAATGTGGTGAGGCCTAGGGGCAGCATGTTGCATACATAATGAACACATGGACACAGATAGGTAGTGGAACTGGGTATGGGCACGTGTGCTCAACTCCTTTTTATTACCAGGGTCACATGTCCAGTGGCATCTGTGGTGGAGGCAGGTTTCTGTAAGCCAACCCACCGGGAATGGTTGGTGCTGCCAACAAGTACAACTGTAATCATTAGATCAGACACAGAGATTCAATTATAAAGGGTGAATGATTTGTGCTGCACTAAGGGACAGGCACCAAATATGAAATAACACAGAAAATATTCTATCGTAAAGGGTTCTTGACTTGTGGTGCACTGAGGTAGGACAGCAGATGTGAAATTATACACAAAATATTGTATTATAAAGGGTTGTACTGACCACTCCACAGACGTATTTATAATTTCAGTGATAATTTATTGGTTACTTCGTCCAGCTATAAAGAAAGGTGCAATCTCTGCCACATCACATCTGGCATCATAATGTTCTCCACTTCTTGGGTGCAGTAGTCAGAACAGACATCGAGGAATGTTTTTAGTCACTTTCTCTTGACAAAGTTCGAGGACATAGAGTACAATTTTCTCTGTAATAAATAAAACATGTCTCAATTTAAATTGTGAGCTTTTCTGGCCGCAGTGTAGGTGTATGGAACAAAAGATGAAACATTTATGGAATACACTGTCGAAATATGTAGGTTTCAGGGTCGTTCGTAGGATCCAAGTTCTTGATATGAAAGCATTTTCAAGCTGAAGCTGAACAATTTTTGCTAAATGTCTTAACCTGTGAAATTTCCTCCCATATTTCTTTCAATTCTGTCTTTTCAGACTTCGTAATATATGACGTGACATAGCGAGCAACAGCAATTGAGTTATCTGCAACATATTGTATGTCCACACCTTCAAAATCACCGGATTTTAATCATTAATGTACTTTGATTCTTCTGTTCTTTTTATAATATAAGTATTTTTGGGTGATTTTTGAGTGATAGTATGCCTCACTGCTAAAATAAAACGGTTCACTCTTCCTTGAAATGACTTATGGTGCACTGAGTTACTAGTACCTTTGGCGCTTAGCGTGTATGCACCCTGCGATGATGCATGGTCGGGAAAGTCGCTCTCGGATCAATGTCTTTTTGTCTATTGAATTCTGCCTTAAACGCCAAGTGGCAATGGCTTACGGTGCACTGAGTTAGTAGTACCTTTAGCGCGCAGCGTGTATTACCGTTAGTTGTTGTTCTCATTTGTGACAATTTTTTTTTGTGGAAGCTATTGCTGGAAAACTGGGGATATTGGCTGTTTTCACTAGGTTCATGATGAAGTGACAATTTAAAATCACTGAAAAAACTATAGGTTTAAAGAAGATTATAATTTGAAAATAGCATTTAAAAAACCACTGAAATTCACTGAAAGAACCATAGGTTTCAGGGGCGTTATAGTTACAAATTAGCATTTAAAAAACCATAGAAATTCACTGAAAAAGCCATAGGTTTCAGAGACGATATAGTTAGCTGGACATTTCACTCATATGAAACCATTAAAATTCCACTGGTTAGTTCATTGAGCTAACTATAACTTGCGCCTCGCAATGCACTGCTGATGACGTCACATATTACATCACTCATGACATGGTCAGTGACATCACTCATTACATCTCTGATGACACCACTAGGGCGGGACTGATATTGTGAATAAATTAAGTTCTTTCAAATCTGCTTCCTTTCCTTCAGCCAGCCAGTGATCAAGAGCTACAAGCTCGAAACAAGTATGGCGCTTTGGGAGGGCTCTTACCTGCTGTGAAGCCGAGCTACCTGTTATGCTGTGAGCGGAGATCCTCCGTGTGTGGAGTTCTCTTCTGGGGCAACTCGATGATGTTTATGTATAGCAGCTGGTCCGGCTGCGAGAATGCCCCACCGCTTGTCAGAGTGGGTCTTGAGTGTTCGGAGACGAGAGCACCTGGGAACGGAGGGTGCCTGCACTACAGGGACGTACTGCGTGGCTTTGGCAAAAGGATTGCAAGCCCCCCACCCTACAGGGTATGACATTTTGAATGGAGGCGGCGGAGCCCACTTGGGAAGTGAACTACCAGAGTCCCTGTGGCGTATTTCAAACTGCAACTACCAGAATGCCACAGTGCGCCCACTAGGGCGGGACTGATATTGTGAATAAATTAAGTTCTTTCAAATCCGCTTCCTTTCCTTCAGCCAGCCAGTGATCAAGAGCTACAAGCCCGAAATGCGTATGGGGCTTTGGGAGGGCTGTTACCTGCTGTGAAGCCGTGCTACCTGTTATACTGTGAGCGGAGATCCTCCGTGTGTGGCGTTCTCTTCTGGGGCGACTCAATGGTGTTTATTTATAGCAGCTGGTCCGGCTGCTAGAATGCCCCACCGCTTGTCAGAGTGGGTCCTGAGTGTTCAGAGAAGAGAGCACCTGGGAACGGAGGTTGCCTGCACTACAGGGACATACTGCGTGGCTTTGGCAAAAGGATTGCAAGCCCCCACCCTACAGGGTATGACATTTTGAATGGAGGCGGCGGAAGCCCACTTGGGAAGCAAACTACCAGAGTCCATCTGGCGTATTTCAAAAACCAACTATCAGAATGCCACAGTGCGCCCACTAGGGCGGGACCGATATTGTGAATAAATTAAGTTCTTTCAAATCCGCTTCCTTTCCTTCAGCCAGCCAGTGAATAAGAGGTACAAGCTCGAAACGCGTATGGCGCTTTGGGAGGGCTGTTACCTGCTGTGAAACCGTGCTACCTGTTATGCTGTGAGCGGAGATCCTCCGTGTGTGGCGTTCTCTTCTGGGGCGACTCGATGGTGTATATATATATATACACCATCGAGTCGCCCCAGAAGAGAACGCCACACACGGAGGATCTCCGCTCACAGCATAACGCGTATGGCGCTTTGGGAGGGCTGTTACCTGCTGTGAAGCCGTGCTACCTGTTATGCTGTGAGCGGAGATCCTCCGTGTGTGGCGTTCTCTTCTGGGGCGACTCGATGGTGTATATATATATATATATATATATATATATATACACCATCGATATATATATATATATATATATACACCATCGAGTCGCCCCAGAAGAGAATGCCACACACGGAGGATATCCGCTCACAGCATAACAGGTAGCACGGCTTCACAGCAGGTAACAGCCCTCCCAAAGCGCCATACGCGTTTCGAGCTTGTAGCTCTTATTCACTGGCTGGCTGAAGGAAAGGAAGCGGATTTGAAAGAACTTAATTTATTCACAATATTCACAGTATATATATATATACACCATCGAGTCGCCCCAGAAGAGAACGCCACACACGGAGGATCTCCGCTCACAGCATAACAGGTAGCACGGCTTCACAGCAGGTAACAGCCCTCCCAAAGCGCCATACGCGTTTCGAGCTTGTAGCTCTTATTATATATATATATATATATATATAGATATATTACCTACTGGCGGTCGCCAGTAGGTAGTTATAGTTAGGATTATTTTGAATAGGGAAATCGCAACATTCTATTGGGAATAACTTTGGCGCCGGTTGAGGAATCTGCTGAAAATTTCCTCAAATTTGCCTCGCGCGCTCCTGTCCTTCCCTGAAAGTTTGGGGGGGATTCGTCAAGCAGGGGCCGAGATAAAAGGGGGGTCCCAAAACTTGTTTTCCCCACGTTAATTTACATAGGGCGGTCGACCTCACCTTTAGCCCAAACGGCTGAATGGATTTCCACCAAACTTGGCAAAAGTGTAGGGACTGGTAGCCCGATGTGCCTTAGCTATGTCTCAAGATATGTGCTCCAGTGGATTTTGGGTAATTTAGGTTAAAAAAAATATATATATCTATAAGCGCGCCCCGGTACGCGCACCGGGGTGCGAACCAGCGCGCTACGCGAGTTCGCGCGCGGAAACCTGATTGGCTCTCGGGTGTCTATCAACATTCCAAACAGTCCGGAGCGGCCGCCATCTTGTGTCTTGGTAGGATCGAGACACAAGAGGTGGCAAAAACAAAGGGTGAAATGACCAAAAGGGGGCAGAGTAGACCCCCCCTGATCCCCTAGGTTTGATGTGGGGGCCATAAAAGGGCCCCGCGGGGCAAAAAAAAATCTTTTTTTTTCCGATTTGCGCGGGGGGGGAGCGCCCTGTACGCGCATCGGGGAGCGAACCGGGGAGCGTACCATGGGGGAATTAAGAATGACAGAGTTTTAAAAAAATTTTGCCTTTTTTTATAAATTGGAGGTAGTTCGAAAAAGAACTGGTTTTTTTCTTCTTTTTGTTGTTTTATATTTTTTTAAATGTTTTTTTGAACATTTTGTACTTTTTTTGGCTTTTATGAACTATTTTATATTTTTTTTTGTTATTTTTATGGGGAGAAACAAAAAACAAGGAATTGAAAACGGCTCAACTGGAGCAAAAAAAAAAACAGTAAAAATTTGTGTTTTTTGGGGCAATTGTGGTTGTCACCAGCACGGTTGATGAGCTTTATGCTTTGCTCACCATATGTGATGGTTTTCCCACAAAATATACAAGTGATCTTGTATTGCCCAAACTAGGGCTGAATATTTGGACCATCTCCCTTGTCTCTGGTCCCGATGGTGTGGGTTGCTTTCTTTTTGAGGTGCTGGGTGAATATTGGGGAGGGTTACTGGCCAGTTCTCTCACCTCTGCTGCAGCATAGTTGTTAGGGTGCTTGCGTTGCATATGGCGAATCATGGTGTGATTACCAAAAGAATATTTTTTTGTAGGGTTCCCCCTAGAAAGTTCACAGCCACAGATCAGACAAGTCACTTTTGCTGCATTGACTTTCTTCTGGCCTTTTGGGTATTTAAAAAACTCCCACACAATGTGCTCTCTTGGTTTGTAAGGGAGATTGTCTTCAGGAACGAACGTCCTCTCCTCCTCCTCTTCCTCCTCTTCCTCCTCCTCCTCCTCTTCTTGACCACCAATGTGGTGTTGTGGTGGTCTTTGTGGTGGTGGTGGTGGTGCAGATGCTCCTGCTGCTGCTGCTACTGTAGCCATTTCTCAATGAATGAAAACAGGTCTTCCTCACTCAAAGAACAAAGTCAGAATGAGGAAAAAAGGTGGGGGCTTTCATCATTAGGAAATGAAAACTGTCCTGAACCAATGACAAGTGTTATTTTCAGGTCACATGACCAGGGCTTTCATCATTTGGAAACCAAAACTGTCCTGAACCAATAAAAAGTGTTATTTTTAGGTCACATGACCCGACGCGCTAACGCTACGCGCCGGATGGGTACGTAGCGTGATCGTATTCGCTCAAGTGCTTCCGGGTGCGCTTACGCCGTGCGTATCACGCGGACGCGGCTACACGATACGTCACGATAATGTTTTCGTTCGCAGCAAAAGTGCTAACAGGACGCTCACCGGTACGCGCCCTGGGGCACGCAGAAAGAATGCGCTTACCGGTGCGCTCACAGGGACGCGCACCGGGAGCGCTCCAGGGCAAAAAAAAAAAACATGAACAATATACATAAAAAAAATAGTATTACATAAATATACAATATAGGATTCATTTTTAAAAAATATTACATTTCATATCTATAGAAATTTGCTATTAAAAAACCATTGAAATTCACTGAAAAAAACAAAGGTTTCACACTAGTTATAGTTAGGAATTAGCATTTAAAAAACCTATGAAATTCACTGAAAAAACCATAGGTTTCACACCAGTTATATTTAGGAATTAGCATTTAAAAAACCTATTAAATTCACTGAAAAAACCATAGGTTTCACACCAGTTATAGTTAGCTGGAAATTTTACTGACATAAAACCATTGAAATTCTCACGTTATAGTTAGTTGGACTCACTATAACTTGCGCGCCTGCAATGCACTGCTGATGACGTCACATATTACATCACTCATGACATGGTCAGTGACATCACTCATGACATCACTGATGACTACAACGTCCCTGAAACCTATGTTTTTTTCAGGGAATATATATATATTCACTGAAAAAAACATAGGTTTCCGGGGCGTTATAGTTAGTTGGACATTTCACTCATACAAAACTAAAGAAAGTCCACCATTATAGTTAGTTGAGCTAACTATAACGCTCAGTGACATCACTGATGACATCTCAAATGATATCACTGTCATATATATTTATATGTCACTGACCATGTCATGAATGATGTAATATGTGATGTCGTCAGCAGTGCATTGTGGGTGCATGAGTTATAGTTAGCTGAACTATAACGGGGGAATTTCTATGGTTTTGTACAAGAGAAATGTCCAACTAACTATAACGTCCTTGAAAACCTTTGTTTTTTTAAAGTGAATTTCTAATGTTCTTTAACTGGTAATTTCTAACTATAACGTGCCTGAAACCTATGGTTTTTTCAGTGAATTTCAAAGGTTTTTTAAATGCTAATTTTGAATTATAATGATCATTAAACCTAGGGTTTTTTCAGTAATTTTGAATTTTTGGGGGTGAAATTTTGTAACTTTATAATAGTTTTTGTATTTTTTTTTGTTTGTTATTAAAATAATATAATGTCTTCTGTTTTCTTAAATATTAATATATTTTTTGGGGGGAGGGGGTGGATTCACGTACCCATCATGTACCTATCTCAGTGGGTGTGCGGATTCAAATCGCCATGTTGGTAAAGTCGTGAAGGATGCTCGTTTCAGCCAGCCCACTCCGCATACACTTACATGGAGGGAACTACAATGCTACATGTCCCAGGTCTTCCATCATTCAATCAATCAAAGCATTTATATAGCCTGCTACTCACCCGGAGGGTCTCAAGGCGCTTGGGGAGGGGGTCCGCTACTGCTCGAACAGCCAGGTCTTGAGCTGCTTCCTGAAGGCGAGGCGGTCTTGGGTCAGGCGGAGGTGGGTCGGGAGGGAGTTCCACGTCTTGGCGGCCAGGTACGAGAAGGACCTTCCTCCTGTGGTGGCTCTTCTAATGCCGGGGAAGGCGTCGAGGGCGTGGTTGGTCGATTGAAGCTGCCGTGTGGGAGTGTAGAAGTTGAGGCGGCTGTTGAGGTATCTTGGGCCTTTGTTGTGTAGGGCTTTGTGTGCGTGGGTGAGGAGTCGGAACCTGATTCTCTTGTTGACTGGGAGCCAGTGCAGGTCTCTCAGGTGTCCGGAGATGTGGCTGTGTCGGGGGATGTCCAGGATGAGTCTTGCTGAGGCGTTCTGGATCCGCTGGAGTCTCTTCTGGAGTTTGGCGGTGGTTCCGGCGTAGAGGGAGTTGCCGTAGTCCAGTCGGCAGGTGATGAGGGCCTGGGTGACCGTCTTCCTGGTCTCAGTGGGGATCCACCGGAAGATCTTACGTAGCATGCGCAGGATGTTGAAGCACGACGAGGAGACGGCGTTGACTTGTCTGGTCATGGAGAGGGAGGAGTCCAGGATGAAGCCCAGGTTGCGTGCGTGGTCTGTTGGTTTGGGTGCGCTGCCCAGAGCAGGGGGCCACCAGGAGTCGTCCCAGGCGGAGGGCGTGGATCCCAGGCTGAGGACTTCCGTCTTGTCTGAGTTCAGTTTCAGGCGGCTGTTCATCATCCACTCGGCTACGTCTTTCATCCCTTCGTGTAGGTTGGCTCTGGCGGTGGCGGGGTCGTTGGTGAGGGAGAGGATCAGCTGGGTGTCGTCGGCGTAAGAGATGATGTTGAGGTTGTGTTGGCATGCGATGGCCGCAAGGGGGCTCATGTAGACATTGATGAGGGTGGGGCTGAGCGAGGAGCCTTGAGGAACGCCACAGATGACTTCGGTGGCTTCTGATCTGAACGGGGGGAGGCGGACTCTCTGTGTCCTTCCGGCGAGGAAGGAGATGATCCATTCTAGTGCCTTCTCTTGGATTCCGACGTTGCTGAGTCGCTGCACTAGGGTGCGGTGGAAGACAGTGTTGAATGCCGCGGAGAGGTCCAGGAGGATGAGGGCCGCTGTTTCTCCGTTGTCGAGCAGGGCTCGGATGTCATCAGTGGCTGCGATGAGGGCGGTCTCTGTGCTGTGGTTAGCCCCGAAGCCAGACTGCAAGAGGTCAAGGGATCCGTTCGTCTCAAGGAAGGCAGCCAGCTGCTTGTAGATGGTCTTCTCGATGACTTTGGCCGGAAACAGGAGGAGCGAGATGGGGCGGTAGTTTTTGAGTTTGGTGGGGTCCGCGGATGGTTTCTTCAGTAGAGCGCTGAGTTCGGCGTGCTTCCAACTCTCTGGGAAGGTGGCGGTGTTGAAGGAGGTGTTGATGATGTCCCACAGGTGGGGCGCGATGACAGCGTCGGCCTTGTTGAAGACGTAGTGAGGGCAGGGGTTGGTTGGAGATCCGGAGTGGATGGAGTTCATCGTGCGTAGGGTTTCTTCGGTGTTGATCTGGGTCCAGGCTCGGAGGGTGGTTGTGGGGGGTGCAGGTGCGGTCGTGGGGTGCGTCGGTTGTGTGCTGAAGCTGTTGTGTATGTCTGCGATCTTGTTGTGGAAGTAGGAGGCGAGGGAGTTGCAGAGGTCTTGCGATGGGGTGATGTCGTTGTTTTCGGCCCTGGGGTTGGAGAGCTCCTTGACGATGTTGAAGAGGTCCTTGCTGTTGTGGGCGTTTTTGTCCAGTCGTTCCTTGAATGCGGTTTCCTTGGTGGCGTGGATCAGTTGGTGGTGTTTTCGAGTTGCGAGCTTGAGGGTGGTCATGTTGTCTGGTGTTGGGTCTCTGTGCCAGGCTGTCTCGAGGGCTCGGCAGTTCTTCTTGAAGCTCTTTTGTTCGTCGGTGAACCATGGTGCTTTCTTACTGCTGGGTCTGGTGGGCGGGGTCCTCAGTGGGGCAAGGTCGTCTGCGCAGTTGCTGAAACACTTCGTGAGGTTGTTGGCGGCCTGGCTGGGGTTCGCTGAGCTGGCGGCAGGATCTTGTTCTAGCTTCTGCGTGCAACCTGTTGCTGGTGGTGGTGGATCGTGTTCTTTCTTTCTGAAGCTGTGGTCGGTCCAGTGGAGTCCGGTGGTGTGGCTGAAGGCGGTGTCCTTGCTGGAGGAGAAGACGGGGTTGAGTGTGTGTCCGGCGTGGTGTGTGGGGGTGGTCACCAGCTGCTTGAGACCGAGGTTGTCGAGGTTGTCCAGCACGGTGGTGGTGTTGCGGTCGTTGTTGTTCTCCAGGTGGAAGTTGAGGTCCCCGAGGAGGATGTAGTCAGCGGAGGGGAGGGCGTGCAGGCTGATGAAGTCGGTGATGTCTTCGGTGAATTGTGTGCGTGGTCCCGGGGGTCTGTAGATGAGGGTGCCTCTGAGGGTGGTCTTGGGGTCGGTGTGGATCTGGAAGTACAGGTGTTCGGCGGTTGTGAGGGTGCCGTCGGTGTTGGTCGTGATGCGGATGGTGTTCCTGTGGATGATGGCGATGCCTCCTCCGGTCTGGTTGCCGCGGTCCCTCCGGGAGATCTTGTATCCGTCCCGGATGGCGATGGCGATGTCGGGTGCTGAGGAGGCGTTCATCCAGGTTTCCGTGAGGAAGGCGACGTCTGGTGATGTTGTGTCGAGCAGGTTCCAGAGCTCCACGGCGTGTCTGTGGATGGAGCGAGTGTTGAGCAGGATGCACTTCAGGTGGTTGCTGCTGGTGCTCGGCTTGGAGGGTGTGGGTGCCGTGCAGGTCCGGATGCAGGAGAACTTGCAGGAGAGGCAGCTGAAGGGTCCGTGGGTGCATCTTGGGGTGGCTCGGTAGCATCCAGGGATCCGGCCGGTGTTGAGTGCGTTGAGTTCGGTGGAGTTGTAGGTCCGGCGGGTGGGCTGGTGTCTGCGGGGGCCAGGGGTCCGGGCGCTGGGCGCGGTCCAGGCGCGGAGCGAGGGAGGAGCAGCTGGGAGGCGGGAGCGGGGCGGCGAATGGGAAGGGAGTCAGAGGGAAGGGGGCGGGCCGCAGGGGGGCAGCGGCAGGGAGCGGGGAGGTGGCGGGAAACGCGACCGGGCTGGGCACAACAGAGGGAGAACAAAATAACGAATAAGCAGAGGGCAGGGGCACAACAGAGAAAATACAATGCAATGAAAATTCAAACAGGGAACAATGCAGCGACAAAATAATAAAAATTAAAACAGGGAACAACGCAGCGCAGCAGTGGAACTGTCACAACAGCAGACCAGGAGCACAGCTGCGGGCAGCGGCGGCACTCGGCGGGCTCGGGGGCAGCCTGGGCTCACTCACAGAGAGTGTGCGCGGTGCGTGGGGTGACCGTCCCAGAGGGTCAGAGGTCACTGCCCACCACTACATGCACTCTGCAATATATCGCCCAGTGGGAGCGGGGAGCAGCTGGGAGGTGGGAGCGGGGCGGCGAATGGGAAGGGAGTCAGAGGGAAGGGGGCAGGGCCGCAGGGGGGCAGCGGCGGGGAGCGGGGAGGTGGCGGGAAATGCGACCGGGCTGGGCACAACAGAGGGAGAACAAAATAACGAATAAGCAGAGGGCAGGGGCACAACAGCAGGACAGCAGAGAAAATACAATACAATGAAAATTCAAACAGGGAACAACGCAGCGGCAATACAATAAAATTAAAACAGGGAACAACGCAGCGCAGCAGAGGAACTACCACAACAGCAGACCAGGAGCACAGCTGCGGGCAGCGGCGGCACTCAGCGGGCTCGGGGGCAGCCTGGGCTCACTCACAGAGATTGTGCGTGGTGCTTGGGGTGACCGGCCCAGAGGGTCCCTGTAGTGATCTGTTGATTACAGGTGTAGTTGTCAGTATGCCACAGCCACTCCCTCTCAGCTGGTTTACAACCATACCACACCAATTAAGCCCAGGCATCACAGGCCATGTGACCCTGCCAATAAAAAGGGCCAGCCGCACGTGCTCAAGGCCATTTCCATTCTCTATATGGATCTGTCTGTGTGGTTATTATGTATGCATGATGATGTCCGCACCACGATATTCAATCATAAAGTGCCCATTACTTGAGGTGCACAGAGTTGATGGCAGCCGAGGCACTTTGGCCGACACGGGCCTCCCACAAAGTGGCGATGCCTTGAGCCACACAGAGTTGGTGGCAGCCGAAGCACTTTGCCCGAAACTGGCCGGCTGCCACGTGGCAATGACTTAAGGTGCACAGAGCTGGTGGCAGCCTTTTTGTCTACACGGTCCTCCCGCCATGTGGTGATGAATTGAGCTGCACTGAGTTAGTGTCACGAGAGCTGAGCGGGTGTGCAGCCTGCGATGATGTATAGGCCTCGCTACACCATCCTGGCAATCAAGACCACATTTGAATTGTGAGCTCTGCCGGCTGGTTTGCCACAGGAGCTGGCTGTACACACATGACTCCTCAGTGCCGTGCAGCAGGATGTGCTGGGGGTCTGCGCCGCGGAATCCAGCGACAGCTGAGGAGGTTGCTGGGGCATGTGGTGGGCTCTCTTGGAGACATGCCAGTGGCGGTAGGTGAGCATTGATGGCTGGGTGCGCAGTGTCGGTCAGTCATATCTGGGCGGAAGACTGGTCAGGGGACCAGGGCTGGGATGCTTGCGAAAAATGTAGGAATCATGCACATTGCCTGAGAGGGTTGCGACAACATTAGTGTACAGGCCCCGGTGGTCCACTTTTGCCTGCACATTGTTGGAATGCATGTGGTTTCTGTTGCGGGGATTGTGTGCAGTGTTGGCAGGCGGTGCAAGAAGTACATGTGTGCAATCAATTGCTCCCAACACGTGCAGGAAGCCTGCTATGGTTTGGTTTCCTTGCTTGGTCTCCAGCTGTTCCTGCGCAGTGTGGGTGAAGTGAACATGCAGGTGTATCAAGCTGAAACCAACCGTGATGCTTACATGTATGATAAATCTTGCATAATGAGACCGTAACAGATGTTTGTGTGGTTGTGACATTCCTTTTCTTTCCTACGAAGGTTATGACTACACAAACTTCGGTTACAGTCATTTTGTGCAGCATTGAGTATACCTGTAAGCATTCTGGTTTGTCCAAGTGCAATACATTGTACTATATTACGTTTGTGACAATACTAACGCTTGACCATTGTGTTCACTTATCCAACAGGTTTCTGAATATGGAGTATTGGGATTTCCAGGACGATCTACAGTTATTTTGATCCACAAGTTGCCCTGATGATGTTCCCCGTTGGAAATGTCACTTGTTGTAGGATGTTTTTGTGTTGTTAATGTATGTTTTTCGAAGGAAGTACTGTTTTTCCACTACTTTTGACTACTAGACTTCATGACCTGGCACATCCCCATTTTAGTGACCACAATCTTGGATCTGGAGCACAGAGGCGTCAAGCAACGGCTAGGGTTGGAGTTGGTTGTGCAGGAATACTACGAATTGGGATGAGAGGGAGGTGCGGATACAGGGGCGCTACATTGCTTTTGTGGACATGCATCCAAGACATGCAAGGAATTTTAAGTTTAATAGGGCTGGCTGTGAGACTCCTCCCGCTCTGGCAGTTGTTAGTTGGAAGGTACCAGAGGCCAACAGGCGCAGCACAGCCAGCAGCTTTGTCTGCAGAAGGATTTTGATTGTACGTTGTGTTGGTACCGTCAGCCTGTGGGCAATGTGTCAGTGTGCACCACTTCGAGAATGGGGTGAGAATTCTTTCGCCACTTTTGCTGCGCTAAAGTGCAGATAACCCAGCGATGAGTCTCCACTGTTGGGTTATAGGGTGACTCTAAAACGAGCCCTTGTGTTTATTTGGACTTTGTTGTAGCTACATGCGAATCACAAGAAAAAAGATGAAAAAACAAGAACATTTGGCAGGGTACGAACACCCTGACCTCCTAGGCCTGCTCAGGGGATCCCACAAAAACCCTCAGGGCCCAAAAATTATTATTATTTTTTTTTCAAAGCAGCTAGGTGTGCGAATCCGAACAAAAATAAAAAAACCTATGGGGCGTATCCTCAAAGACTTATTGGCGAGTTATCGGCACTTTAGCGTAAGAAAAGAGGCAAAAGAATTATCATCCCATTCTTAACCTGGTGCAAACTGCCAATATCGCCAGTTTTCCAGCTATAGCTTCCGCAAAAACATTGCCACGAATGAGAGTGACAACTAACGCTAATGATAAGCAGAGTAGGCGTCCCTGAGAGAAAAAAAAAACATGAAAACACTACTTCCCAATGTTTTCAACGACCAGTCAAATCTGCGATGCAATCCAAAAACAGGTAATAAGCTGTGTTAGCAGTAAAAATTGAACACCTGCCTTTTACTGGTGTAAAGCAGGACGACTACCTACAGTATGAAAGGGAGCCTAGCCCAGAGCCACATCTGAAGACCAACACATAGCATAAAGCTACTGATCATGCAGCTCCAACACACAAGAAGGCCACAACACACACTGGCACCACCCCCAGGACCTCCACCTCTGACCACCCCCTACTACCACCGAGGCAGCACAGAACAGGACAGCGGACCTTCCCAAAACGACATGGCCCCTCAGTAACACAATAGCTGAATGTTGGGAGAGGTGGGAACAAAGTATGTATGAAGGAGGCAAGTCACCCATCAATAACAATGCCAAGTGTACCGGTGATGTGTTGGACAGAACTCACTTTGCAGAGCACAGACCTCTCCATGTGGACATATACTGCTGATGCTTGTAGTGTTGTGGACAGTGAACGCAGCCATTCTACCTCAGGCAGTGGTGCCAAACACGGTCCTGTAGCTGTGTCATCCCCCCTGTAAGCGGAAGTGGAGTGGGCTGGTCCAACGTACGCCACTCCAGCGTAGGAGTGTGAATAAAGAGGCCGGGGCTCTGGGCGTGGTTCACTTCTGGAAAGGTTAACGCGTCTGCCAGAGCAGCAGCCCTCAATCCTGCCATAAGGCTGCCGCCGTGACGGCTGCCTCCTCGGCATTGGCTTCCTACAAACCTAGAGGCACAGCACCGCAGAGTTATGTCAGTACAGACTACTGCCTGCGATGTACACTGCAGACAGTAGGACTCACAATTCAGATCCAGATGCAATTGCAGATGACGCAGTCCAGTAGGCAACAGACATTGCTACCAGTATGGCCCGTCTGGACCACGCATCATTAAAGGCTGCACACACGCTGAATGATTCTGGTGCTACTAACTGTGCAGCTCAACTCAATGCCACATCGCTGTGGGCCCTTGCTGACGGCTGCATCCGGCCTACACTGCGGACAGCAGGGCTCTCAATGCAGTTTGAGTCAAGATTGCAGATGGCGCAGTCCAATAGACAACAGACATTACTACCAGTGTGGCCCTCCCAGACCACGCATCATCGCTGGCTGTGCACACGCTGAGTGCTTTAGGTGCCACTAACTCAGTACACCACAAGTCACTGCCACGTAGCCTTTTTAAGGCCGAATTCATTTGGCAAAAGACATTGCTCTCAGTGTGGCCCGCCCGGACCATGCATCATAACTGGTTGCGGACACGCTGAGTGCTTCAGGTGTCACTAAGTCTGTGCAGCTCAAGTGAATGCCACATGGCTGTTGGCCCTTGCTGATCACTGTCTCCGGCCTACACTGCGGTCAGCAGGGCTGACAATTCAGATAGAGTCACGATTGAGATGACGCAATCCAGTAGGCAAAAAACATTGCTACCAGTGAGGCCCGTCCGGACCATGCATCATTGCTGGCAGTGCACAGGCTGAGTGCTGCAGGTACCATTAACTATGCAGCTGAACTCAATGCCACATGCCTGTGGGCCCTTTGCTGACCGCTGCCTCAGCCCTACCCTATTGTCAGCATGGCTCACAATATCTGGACAATGTAATCCATACATATTTCATCTTTTGTTCCATACGCCTACACTGCGGTCAGCAGGGCTCACAATTCAAATCCAGTCTTGATTATTTATTGCAGAGTGAATTGTACTCTATATCTGCGGATTTTGTCAAGAGTAAGTGACAAGGGGGGCGTGGCCGAGCGCGAAGCGAGATGGCCGCTTAGGCTGTGAGCTCCGCTCGCTGCGGCATTAATCCTGAAATTGTCCTGCCTTCCCCCGCTTGCACCAGCTCAGCGCTGATCTTCTGCTACGTCGGAAGACCCGGGGAGTAACTGGCGGCAACCTTGGGGTTCGACGCGGCATCCCCCTTCTTTGCTCCCTGCCGCCTGAGTCGTGACGGAGTCGGGCAGCTGGCCGAGGGGCCGGATGTTGACGCCGGCTGTAGTTGGTACCTGAGACCGCGGCTGTGCAGGCCGGGACGCCTGGGGATCGGAAATGCAGAAGATGGCATTGGAGCTACTCAGATGACTGTGGTGATCGAACGCAGCCCCAGAAACGGACGCACACACTGGAAGTCCGGTACACCGGCTTGTAAGATCGTCCCTTTGTTCTTGGAGATGCTTATTTAGAGTGACTGCTCGGGTGTGGGACGCCATTTTGGAGCGGGCTTCACGTTATGGACCTTGTGTGCTTGTGCAAGTCCTGTGCTCTATGTGTCCCGGATCTCAGTGATACGGAGATCGGTGATCCTGCATGGTCTATCCTGGGCATCACGACCCCGTGCCATGCAGCGCGACTACTGCCTGCGTTTCCCATGGAACGTTCGAGGTTTGAGAGCCTTGTCTACGGCCATGGCGGACATGGTGAATTGCATCTCACGACTGTGTGCATTGTCGGCCCCTGTTTGATGGATCCCCTAAGAGCTCTTTGGCTAGGTGGCACCGCGTAAGCTTCTGGCGCTGTCTGGTGAAGGTGTTCCATTGCGGGGGTGTGCGCTTGGTCTGGCCTCGCTGGATGGAAACCACGATTCGGCACATCCTGAGTGCATTGGACTCCCTCCGTGTCACTTGGGTAGGGGGAGCCGAAGATCTTGGTAGACGACTGGACGCCATTATTGCTCCACCGATGGATGAGAGCCCTGAGAAACAACTATGCCTTCACTGGTGGTCCTGTGGCGGACCCTGGCCAGCGATGGAGGCGGCTCCGGGCTGCCCGACTGCGTGAGTGTGACTTTGGGACCTGAAACTGTACTGCAGGCAGATTGCTTTCATGGAACGGCTCCTTTGCTCATTGAATCTGATTTGCCTTTATTGTGTCGCGACTTGGGAGGATGGCCCGGTACTTTGTTGTTGTTCCTACACGTTTGGAAAGATTGGTTTCTCAGCCTCTGGATGGCGGGATCACCCGTGCGGCTGACTCTGTCTTGCTTGCCTTGCCACCCTGATCTTTTGAAGTACTGCATTACTAACTTTCAGTGGCCACGTTTAGATGGAAGGGTCAAAATGGGTCAGGGATGACCCCTCCTTTCGTGTAACAAGGACCGATGCCCGGACGACTAGTGTGATGACCATGTTTAATGCTTTATATAGCGACGCCGCCATTGCCTGTTGACGAGTTGGCTTAACTGCGATCGAGCCTGAGCTATTTTGTGCGAGTGGGGGGGGGGGGCGGGGGTTTGCTTTTCATGACTCTCCCCCCATTTTTTCCCTTTCTTTGGGACCTTTCTGGGGCGACGGGCACGCTAGTCGGGGGTGGGCCATAGCCTCGTTAGACGTGCAGGGTGGGGGGTTGGGGGGGTAGGGATCTCTGGGATAGTATATTCTTCATTCTATGGCCCATTTCTTGGTTGAGTCTTCCTTCTAAATTCCCTCTTGTGGGTTTTCTGGGGTACCAAGCATGCCTAAGGGGGGGGGGGGCGTGGCCTTCCGCTGCTTGCAGGGTGGGGGGTGGGGGCGGGACATGTTTTTTGTGTTTCTTTGTCTCTATGGCCCTACTTTTCTTCTTCTTTTCTTGTCCCTCTTGCTGTACTTTCTTCTCTTACATACTTCTTATAGTTGGAGGCGGGGGTTTGGGTTTCCTGGGGAGATCATCGCCTGTGTCCCTATTAGCTATGGATTTTGGTTGATATTGCTCGCTTTGGTGAATGGGACTCTGTGAGTCAGACTGCTCGTATTTGGTATCATATCTTCCTATTGTTCTCCCACTGCTGTGTTCGACTAAAGGCTAATATCTTGTCTTGTGTATTGACTGCTACGCGATGTCGTATTAATGTCTGCTGTTTGATCCTTCAACTCTATTACAAAATGGAATCCTCCCATATCCTGTTTTAATGTGAACGATTTTACACGTCGATCCTGATTTAATGTGACTGGCCGGGCTGGGGTACACCTTAACGTTTTTTCTTTTATTGCTGCATGAGATTGATGTCTGAAATTATGTCGCTTGGTGGCCCCCCTGGCCTGTACTCGCTTTGCTGTAATGTCTGAGGTTTTCCAAATAAAAATTAAAAAAAAAAAAAAAAAGAGTAAGTGACAAAAAGCATTCCTTGATGTCTGTGCTGACTACTGCCTCTGGCCTACACTGCGGCCAGCAGAGCTCACAATTCAGATCGAGTCGCGGTTGCAGATGACGCAGCCCAGTAGGCAACGGACATTGCTACCAGTGGGGCCTGCCTGGAACTCGCATCATCACTGGCTGTGCACACGCTGAGTGCTTCAGGTACCACTAACTGTGCAACACAACTTAATGTCACGTGCCTGTGGGCTCTTTCTGACTGCTGCCTCCGTCCTACACTGCGGTCAGCAGGGCTCAGAATTCAAATTCAGTCCAGTAGGCAACAGACATTAACAATTTTTTCACATGATCATGCCCCTACCTCACTGCACCACAACTCATGGACCCTTTATGATAGAATCTTTTTGTGTATGATTTCAGATCTGATGCCCATACCTCAGCGCACCACAAGTCATGGACAACTTCATGATAGAATCTTTTGTGTGTTATTTCAGATCTGGAGCTCCTACCTTAGTGTACCACAAGTCATGGACCCTTTATGATTGAATCTCTGTGTGTGATCCGATGATCAATTTAACAGTTGTTTCCAGTAACAACCATTCTCTGAGGGCTGGCTTACACTCACCCCACACGCATCCAGCTCAGACGTCACTGGACTTATGACCCTGGTAATAAAAATGGGCCGAACTCATGTGCCGGTAGCCAGTTCCACTATCTATTGCACTGTGTCTGTGTGTTCATTATGTATGCATGATGGCCCTGGGCCCCACCACATTACATTGTGCTGTTCACTGCACAGGCAACCATGTTACCTCTGGAAGTGGGGAATACCTCAGTTATGTAACTTGTCTGAGTCATTCTATGAGTACATGGGTAGAGACTGGATGATTAGAGTACTGCAAGGAGAGTGTATGGTGAAATTATAAGTGCTTGGAGATTGGCATAGTGATTGGATAAATACATATGTTTGTCCTAACCCCTGAGCACAAGCTTGTCTCTAATTGTCTGCCAACCAGTGGCAACCCTGGCAGAGGATTGCAAACCAAGCCTCAGGAGAGCCGATGATATGAGCGTGAGTAGGCACCGTGCCAATTCCTGAGGCACCCGCCTTCTTTGCTACGGAGTCCCCACAGCCTTTGCTCTAGTACCCATACTGCCCACTAAAATCTGGGCCACTGCCTAGCAGGAAGACCTCACAGATGCCTGGAAAACCGAGACCAGGAGCTAACATGCTGCTCCCCATGCAGAAAAGCAATCTGCTTTGATTTTTGAAAGAGAGAGCAGGTTTCCTGCTCTCTCTTTCAAAAACCAAAGCAGTTTGCTATGGTAGGGCGAGAGCCGCGAGGTTCCCGCCCTACCATAACAAACAGCAATGTCCTGGGGTTAAGCACCCTGGGACACTGCAGGAGGTGGCCCTGGGAGGGGTGGGGGTCCCCAGGGCCATCAAAGGCTCCAGGAGGGGGCCGTGCAGCCCCCCTCCCAACAGTTAAAAGCCCCGGGGTGGTGGTCCCTGGGGCTGGAGGGTCCGTTACGGACCCCCTATTTTGAATATTAGTGCCCCGGGAAGGTGGTGGTCCCCGGGGTGTCTGGGGGGCTTGAGCCCCCCACACAGGTTTAAAAAAAAAAATAGCCCTGGTGGTGGCGGTCCCCGCTGCTGCGGGGGCCAGTGAGCCCCCCGCATACATTTCATGGAAGCCCCGTGGGGTGGCGGTCCCTGGGGCTAAGGGCCCCCCATTATTCAAAATAAATGATGCCCCGGGGGTGGTGGTCCCCGGGGCTGGGGTGCCTCAAAGCCCCCCACCCCATTAAAATAAGCCCCGGGGGTGGCGGACCACTCTGGGCCCCACTTTTCAAAGAGTCAATTGCCCCAGGGATTTGGGGCCCAAGGGGTCAGGGTATTTCTACCCTGCTCCCTTTTCACGTTTTTTGTGTTTCATTTACTGTTTTCTTGTGCCTCAGTTCTACCGAGACACAAGCTGGCTTCCAACACTTCCTGGTTTGGAGTGTTGGCAGACAGTTGACAGCCAATTAGCATGCAGCTCATGATACAGTACTTCGTCTACAGATATATATATGATTTAACTTTTTGATTTTCTGAGGAACTACTGAACGGATTAACACAATTTAACAAAAAGCACAATCTACAAATCAAACTCCATCTTGTGTAAAGTACCTGCTAGCACCTAGGGCTCCTCCCCCTGATGCCGTTGGTACACCCATAGTAGTTTGTATTCCATTGCAGAACAGCATGTCCCAGAAAGCACTGTGTCGGCCAAACTGGGAAGGTGGCGTGGGAGAGTGAGGCAAAACGGTAGGTTTGTGCTAGCACTTCAGGTAAGCCTCAGATCATGGAAAAGTTCATGGCTGCTAACCGTGTTTCCTGTTCGTACTGCTACAACCAATTTTCACAAACACAGCTGGGCAGGGGCAGTCAAATGGAGACTACACACCCCATGCAGGTCAAATACCTCAGTCTTCTCATACTGGCTTGTGGTTCCTGGCGGTCCCGGAGATATCGATTTCTCGATCACGAAAATCGCTGAGATCAGCGTGGTGGCAGTGTGCTTCCAGGATGCTTGAAGTAGCAGGGCCTGCTGTACTACGCCCCTCAGCAAGCGCAGAATATATGACAAAACAATCCCTCAAAAGAAGAACACAGAGGCCAAAGGGGATTTCAGGGCAAGCAGCATGCTTTATTCGAATGGTCTCAGTGGCAGCGTATGCATTTCGGCACTCCAGCCTTCCTCAGTGCCCAACACTGTAGCATGCCCATTACCTATTGGCTCCATTTTGTGTAAAGTACCTGCTAACACCTAGCGCTCCTCCCCCTGATGCAGTCGGCACACCCATAGTAGTTCGGATTCCATTGCAGAACAGCAGGTCCCAGAAAGCACTGTGTCGGCCAAACTGGGAAGGTGGCGTGGGAGAGTGAGGCAAAACAGTAGGTTCGTGCTAGCACTTCAGGTAAGTGATGAGGGGAGCCTCAGATCGGGGGTGGCGGTCCCCAGGGCTGGGGGGCCACTCTGGGCCACACTTTTCAAAGAGTCAATTGCCCCGGGATTTGGGGCCCAAGGGGTCAGGGTATTTCTACCCTGCTCCCTTTTCGCGTTTTTTGCGTTTCTTTTCCTGTTTTCTTTTGCCTCGGTTCTACCGAGACACAAGATGGCTGCCAACACTTCCTGGTTTGGACTGTTGACAGACAGTTGACAGCCAATTAGCATGAAGCTCATGCTTGTAATGGTACGCAAACTATCTGCGGACGGTACTGATACCGTACTTCGTCTACAGATATATCTATGATTTTACTTTTTGATTTTCTGAGGAACAACTGAACGGATGTACACAATTTAACAAAAAGCACAATCTATGAATCATACTCTACCTTTTTGCCAAATTTGGTGTAATTCCGTTCAGCAGTTCGGGCTGTGTCTAACGGTCCCTATGGAAAATTGCATTGTGAAAACACGTTTTGGGAACCCCCTTTTTTTCTAGGCCCCCGCTTTACAAATCACCCCAAATCTTTCAGGGAAGGAGCGGAGCGCCCCATCTTCTTTGAGTATTTCGCGAAGATTCGTCAACCGGCGCCAAAGTTATTCCAAATAGAATGTTGCGGATTTCCTATGGAAACTAGATTCTAACTTTAACTACCTACTGGCGACCGCCAGTAGGTAATATCTATATGTATATATATATATATATATATATATATATATATATAGATATATGCAGAGTTCACAGTTACCCAAAGGTGCGGGGCGCACTCTCCCAACAGCGCGTTCATCGCTGATCTTCTGCTACGTCGGAAGACCCGGGGAGTAACTGGCGGCAACCTTGGGGTTCGACGCGGCATCCCCCTTCTTTGCTCCCTGCCGCCTGAGTCGTGACGGAGTCGGGCAGCTGGCCGAGGGGCCGGATGTTGACGCCGGCTGTAGTTGGTACCTGAGACCGCGGCTGTGCAGGCCGGGACGCCTGGGGATCGGAAATGCAGAAGATGGCATTGGAGCTACTCAGATGACTGTGGTGATCGAACGCAGCCCCAGAAACGGACGCACACACTGGAAGTCCGGTACACCGGCTTGTAAGATCGTCCCTTTGTTCTTGGAGATGCTTATTTAGAGTGACTGCTCGGGTGTGGGACGCCATTTTGGAGCGGGCTTCACGTTATGGACCTTGTGTGCTTGTGCAAGTCCTGTGCTCTATGTGTCCCGGATCTCAGTGATACGGAGATCGGTGATCCTGCATGGTCTATCCTGGGCATCACGACCCCGTGCCATGCAGCGCGACTACTGCCTGCGTTTCCCATGGAACGTTCGAGGTTTGAGAGCCTTGTCTACGGCCATGGCGGACATGGTGAATTGCATCTCACGACTGTGTGCATTGTCGGCCCCTGTTTGATGGATCCCCTAAGAGCTCTTTGGCTAGGTGGCACCGCGTAAGCTTCTGGCGCTGTCTGGTGAAGGTGTTCCATTGCGGGGGTGTGCGCTTGGTCTGGCCTCGCTGGATGGAAACCACGATTCGGCACATCCTGAGTGCATTGGACTCCCTCCGTGTCACTTGGGTAGGGGGAGCCGAAGATCTTGGTAGACGACTGGACGCCATTATTGCTCCACCCATGGATGAGAGCCCTGAGAAACAACTATGCCTTCACTGGTGGTCCTGTGGCGGACCCTGGCCAGCGATGGAGGCGGCTCCGGGCTGCCCGACTGCGTGAGTGTGACTTTGGGACCTGAAACTGTACTGCAGGCAGATTGCTTTCATGGAACGGCTCCTTTGCTCATTGAATCTGATTTGCCTTTATTGTGTCGCGACTTGGGAGGATGGCCCGGTACTTTGTTGTTGTTCCTACACGTTTGGAAAGATTGGTTTCTCAGCCTCTGGATGGCGGGATCACCCGTGCGGCTGACTCTGTCTTGCTTGCCTTGCCACCCTGATCTTTTGAAGTACTGCATTACTAACTTTCAGTGGCCACGTTTAGATGGAAGGGTCAAAATGGGTCAGGGATGACCCCTCCTTTCGTGTAACAAGGACCGATGCCCGGACGACTAGTGTGATGACCATGTTTAATGCTTTATATAGCGACGCCGCCATTGCCTGTTGACGAGTTGGCTTAACTGCGATCGAGCCTGAGCTATTTTGTGCGAGTGGGGGGGGGGGGGCGGGGGTTTGCTTTTCATGACTCTCCCCCCATTTTTTCCCTTTCTTTGGGACCTTTCTGGGGCGACGGGCACGCTAGTCGGGGGTGGGCCATAGCCTCGTTAGACGTGCAGGGTGGGGGGTTGGGGGGGTAGGGATCTCTGGGATAGTATATTCTTCATTCTATGGCCCATTTCTTGGTTGAGTCTTCCTTCTAAATTCCCTCTTGTGGGTTTTCTGGGGTACCAAGCATGCCTAAGGGGGGGGGGGCGTGGCCTTCCGCTGCTTGCAGGGTGGGGGGTGGGGGCGGGACATGTTTTTTGTGTTTCTTTGTCTCTATGGCCCTACTTTTCTTCTTCTTTTCTTGTCCCTCTTGCTGTACTTTCTTCTCTTACATACTTCTTATAGTTGGAGGCGGGGGTTTGGGTTTCCTGGGGAGATCATCGCCTGTGTCCCTATTAGCTATGGATTTTGGTTGATATTGCTCGCTTTGGTGAATGGGACTCTGTGAGTCAGACTGCTCGTATTTGGTATCATATCTTCCTATTGTTCTCCCACTGCTGTGTTCGACTAAAGGCTAATATCTTGTCTTGTGTATTGACTGCTACGCGATGTCGTATTAATGTCTGCTGTTTGATCCTTCAACTCTATTACAAAATGGAATCCTCCCATATCCTGTTTTAATGTGAACGATTTTACACGTCGATCCTGATTTAATGTGACTGGCCGGGCTGGGGTACACCTTAACGTTTTTTCTTTTATTGCTGCATGAGATTGATGTCTGAAATTATGTCGCTTGGTGGCCCCCCTGGCCTGTACTCGCTTTGCTGTAATGTCTGAGGTTTTCCAAATAAAAATTAAAAAAAAAAAAAAAAAGAGTAAGTGACAAAAAGCATTCCTTGATGTCTGTGCTGACTACTGCCTCTGGCCTACACTGCGGCCAGCAGAGCTCACAATTCAGATCGAGTCGCGGTTGCAGATGACGCAGCCCAGTAGGCAACGGACATTGCTACCAGTGGGGCCTGCCTGGAACTCGCATCATCACTGGCTGTGCACACGCTGAGTGCTTCAGGTACCACTAACTGTGCAACACAACTTAATGTCACGTGCCTGTGGGCTCTTTCTGACTGCTGCCTCCGTCCTACACTGCGGTCAGCAGGGCTCAGAATTCAAATTCAGTCCAGTAGGCAACAGACATTAACAATTTTTTCACATGATCATGCCCCTACCTCACTGCACCACAACTCATGGACCCTTTATGATAGAATCTTTTTGTGTATGATTTCAGATCTGATGCCCATACCTCAGCGCACCACAAGTCATGGACAACTTCATGATAGAATCTTTTGTGTGTTATTTCAGATCTGGAGCTCCTACCTTAGTGTACCACAAGTCATGGACCCTTTATGATTGAATCTCTGTGTGTGATCCGATGATCAATTTAACAGTTGTTTCCAGTAACAACCATTCTCTGAGGGCTGGCTTACACTCACCCCACACGCATCCAGCTCAGACGTCACTGGACTTATGACCCTGGTAATAAAAATGGGCCGAACTCATGTGCCGGTAGCCAGTTCCACTATCTATTGCACTGTGTCTGTGTGTTCATTATGTATGCATGATGGCCCTGGGCCCCACCACATTACATTGTGCTGTTCACTGCACAGGCAACCATGTTACCTCTGGAAGTGGGGAATACCTCAGTTATGTAACTTGTCTGAGTCATTCTATGAGTACATGGGTAGAGACTGGATGATTAGAGTACTGCAAGGAGAGTGTATGGTGAAATTATAAGTGCTTGGAGATTGGCATAGTGATTGGATAAATACATATGTTTGTCCTAACCCCTGAGCACAAGCTTGTCTCTAATTGTCTGCCAACCAGTGGCAACCCTGGCAGAGGATTGCAAACCAAGCCTCAGGAGAGCCGATGATATGAGCGTGAGTAGGCACCGTGCCAATTCCTGAGGCACCCGCCTTCTTTGCTACGGAGTCCCCACAGCCTTTGCTCTAGTACCCATACTGCCCACTAAAATCTGGGCCACTGCCTAGCAGGAA
The DNA here is from genome assembly GCF_964263255.1 of Lissotriton vulgaris. Classification (NCBI taxonomy): domain Eukaryota; kingdom Metazoa; phylum Chordata; class Amphibia; order Caudata; family Salamandridae; genus Lissotriton; species Lissotriton vulgaris. The sequence goes on from NC_141689.1 coordinate 481,754,008, forward strand.
GACCTCACAGATGCCTGGAAAACCGAGACCAGGAGCTAACATGCTGCTCCCCATGCAGAAAAGCAATCTGCTTTGATTTTTGAAAGAGAGAGCAGGTTTCCTGCTCTCTCTTTCAAAAACCAAAGCAGTTTGCTATGGTAGGGCGAGAGCCGCGAGGTTCCCGCCCTACCATAACAAACAGCAATGTCCTGGGGTTAAGCACCCTGGGACACTGCAGGAGGTGGCCCTGGGAGGGGTGGGGGTCCCCAGGGCCATCAAAGGCTCCAGGAGGGGGCCGTGCAGCCCCCCTCCCAACAGTTAAAAGCCCCGGGGTGGTGGTCCCTGGGGCTGGAGGGTCCGTTACGGACCCCCTATTTTGAATATTAGTGCCCCGGGAAGGTGGTGGTCCCCGGGGTGTCTGGGGGGCTTGAGCCCCCCACACAGGTTTAAAAAAAAAAATAGCCCTGGTGGTGGCGGTCCCCGCTGCTGCGGGGGCCAGTGAGCCCCCCGCATACATTTCATGGAAGCCCCGTGGGGTGGCGGTCCCTGGGGCTAAGGGCCCCCCATTATTCAAAATAAATGATGCCCCGGGGGTGGTGGTCCCCGGGGCTGGGGTGCCTCAAAGCCCCCCACCCCATTAAAATAAGCCCCGGGGGTGGCGGACCACTCTGGGCCCCACTTTTCAAAGAGTCAATTGCCCCAGGGATTTGGGGCCCAAGGGGTCAGGGTATTTCTACCCTGCTCCCTTTTCACGTTTTTTGTGTTTCATTTACTGTTTTCTTGTGCCTCAGTTCTACCGAGACACAAGCTGGCTTCCAACACTTCCTGGTTTGGAGTGTTGGCAGACAGTTGACAGCCAATTAGCATGCAGCTCATGATACAGTACTTCGTCTACAGATATATATATGATTTAACTTTTTGATTTTCTGAGGAACTACTGAACGGATTAACACAATTTAACAAAAAGCACAATCTACAAATCAAACTCCATCTTGTGTAAAGTACCTGCTAGCACCTAGGGCTCCTCCCCCTGATGCCGTTGGTACACCCATAGTAGTTTGTATTCCATTGCAGAACAGCATGTCCCAGAAAGCACTGTGTCGGCCAAACTGGGAAGGTGGCGTGGGAGAGTGAGGCAAAACGGTAGGTTTGTGCTAGCACTTCAGGTAAGCCTCAGATCATGGAAAAGTTCATGGCTGCTAACCGTGTTTCCTGTTCGTACTGCTACAACCAATTTTCACAAACACAGCTGGGCAGGGGCAGTCAAATGGAGACTACACACCCCATGCAGGTCAAATACCTCAGTCTTCTCATACTGGCTTGTGGTTCCTGGCGGTCCCGGAGATATCGATTTCTCGATCACGAAAATCGCTGAGATCAGCGTGGTGGCAGTGTGCTTCCAGGATGCTTGAAGTAGCAGGGCCTGCTGTACTACGCCCCTCAGCAAGCGCAGAATATATGACAAAACAATCCCTCAAAAGAAGAACACAGAGGCCAAAGGGGATTTCAGGGCAAGCAGCATGCTTTATTCGAATGGTCTCAGTGGCAGCGTATGCATTTCGGCACTCCAGCCTTCCTCAGTGCCCAACACTGTAGCATGCCCATTACCTATTGGCTCCATTTTGTGTAAAGTACCTGCTAACACCTAGCGCTCCTCCCCCTGATGCAGTCGGCACACCCATAGTAGTTCGGATTCCATTGCAGAACAGCAGGTCCCAGAAAGCACTGTGTCGGCCAAACTGGGAAGGTGGCGTGGGAGAGTGAGGCAAAACAGTAGGTTCGTGCTAGCACTTCAGGTAAGTGATGAGGGGAGCCTCAGATCGGGGGTGGCGGTCCCCAGGGCTGGGGGGCCACTCTGGGCCACACTTTTCAAAGAGTCAATTGCCCCGGGATTTGGGGCCCAAGGGGTCAGGGTATTTCTACCCTGCTCCCTTTTCGCGTTTTTTGCGTTTCTTTTCCTGTTTTCTTTTGCCTCGGTTCTACCGAGACACAAGATGGCTGCCAACACTTCCTGGTTTGGACTGTTGACAGACAGTTGACAGCCAATTAGCATGAAGCTCATGCTTGTAATGGTACGCAAACTATCTGCGGACGGTACTGATACCGTACTTCGTCTACAGATATATCTATGATTTTACTTTTTGATTTTCTGAGGAACAACTGAACGGATGTACACAATTTAACAAAAAGCACAATCTATGAATCATACTCTACCTTTTTGCCAAATTTGGTGTAATTCCGTTCAGCAGTTCGGGCTGTGTCTAACGGTCCCTATGGAAAATTGCATTGTGAAAACACGTTTTGGGAACCCCCTTTTTTTCTAGGCCCCCGCTTTACAAATCACCCCAAATCTTTCAGGGAAGGAGCGGAGCGCCCCATCTTCTTTGAGTATTTCGCGAAGATTCGTCAACCGGCGCCAAAGTTATTCCAAATAGAATGTTGCGGATTTCCTATGGAAACTAGATTCTAACTTTAACTACCTACTGGCGACCGCCAGTAGGTAATATCTATATGTATATATATATATATATATATATATATATATATATAGATATATGCAGAGTTCACAGTTACCCAAAGGTGCGGGGCGCACTCTCCCAACAGCGCGTTCAATTTAGTGGCAAGAAACAGGAGCATCCAGCGTCAGCAGCGCCTGACGCGTTTCGGGCTACGCCCTTCCTCTGAGGCTTGCTGCTTGCTCAATAACTGCCAACACAAGGACTCCAGGTATACTCCCATATTTATTCAAATATTAGCACTCAGGTGAGTATGATAACCTCAAAGCTTTCTGGGACTGGTAGTCCTCAACATCAAAACCCCAGTGGGCTGCTCGCAGATATTGAGTAAATGTCATATGAATTCACAGGTGCTTCTGTTTAGTTCTCACCCGTGTAGGTAAACGCCAGTTGTATCTGTAGCACTGATCGTAGATCGGCCACGGAGCTGTCTTAGTCCACAGCGGTGCGCCCCCCGGCCGGGTCGGCCGTAATTAATGCAGAGTTCACAGTTACCCAAAGGTGCGGGGCGCACTCTCCCAACAGCGCGTTCAATTTAGTGGCAAGAAACAGGAGCATCCAGCGTCAGCAGCGCCTGACGCGTTTCGGGCTACGCCCTTCCTCTGAGGCTTGCTGCTTGCTCAATAACTGCAAACACAAGGACTCCAGGTATACTCCCATATTTATTCAAATATTAGCACTCAGGTGAGTATGATAACCTCAAAGCTTTCTGGGACTGGTAGTCCTCAACATCAAAACCCCAGTGGGCTGCTCGCAGATATTGAGTAAATGTCATATGAATTCACAGGTGCTTCTGTTCAGTTCTCACCCGTGTAGGTAAACGCCAGTTGTATCTGTAGCACTGATCGTAGATCGGCCACGGAGCTGTCTTAGTCCACAGTGGTGCGCCCCCCGGCCGGGTCGGCCGTAATTAATGCAGAGTTTACAGTTACCCAAAGGTGCGGGGCGCACTCTCCCAACAGCGCGTTCAATTTAGTGGCAAGAAACAGGAGCATCCAGCGTCAGCAGCGCCTGACGCGTTTCGGGCTACGCCCTTCCTCTGAGGCTTGCTGCTTGCTCAATAACTGCCAACACAAGGACTCCAGGTATACTCCCATATTTATTCAAATATTAGCACTCAGGTGAGTATGATAACCTCAAAGCTTTCTGGGACTGGTAGTCCTCAACATCAAAACCCCAGTGGGCTGCTCGCAGATATTGAGTAAATGTCATATGAATTCACAGGTGCTTCTGTTCAGTTCTCACCCGTGTAGGTAAACGCCAGTTGTATCTGTAGCACTGATCGTAGATCGGCCACGGAGCTGTCTTAGTCCACAGCGGTGCGCCCCCCGGCCGGGTCGGCCGTAATTAATGCAGAGTTCACAGTTACCCAAAGGTGCGGGGCGCACTCTCCCAACAGCGCGTTCAATTTAGTGGCAAGAAACAGGAGCATCCAGCGTCAGCAGCGCCTGACGCGTTTCGGGCTACGCCCTTCCTCTGAGGCTTGCTGCTTGCTCAATAACTGCCAACACAAGGACTCCAGGTATACTCCCATATTTATTCAAATATTAGCACTCAGGTGAGTATGATAACCTCAAAGCTTTCTGGGACTGGTAGTCCTCAAACTCAAAACCCCAGTGGGCTGCTCGCAGATATTGAGTAAATGTCATATGAATTCACAGGTGCTTCTGTTCAGTTCTCACCCGTGTAGGTAAACGCCAGTTGTATCTGTAGCACTGATCGTAGATCGGCCACGGAGCTGTTTTAGTCCACAGCATAGATATATATATATAGATATATATATATATATATATAGATAGATATATATATATATATAGATATATATATCTATATATATATATATATATATACATACATATATATGTATATATATATATATATTCACTGAAAAAACCATAGGTTTCACACCAGTTATAGTTAGGAATTAGCATTTAAAAAACCTATGAAATTCACTGAAAAAAACATAGGTTTCACACCAGTTATAGTTAGCTGGAAATTTTACTGACATAAAACCATTGAAATTCCCACGTTATAGTTAGTTGGACTCACTATAACTTGCGCGCCTGCAATGCACTGCTGATGACGTCACATATTACATCACTCATGACATGGTCAGTGACATCACTCATGACATCACTGATGACACCATCCAGTGAATGTGTGTCTTTCTGAAAAATAAATATGTTTTATATATGTATTTGTAAAGGTCGATGGAAGAATAAATGTTTAACTACGTGTCTACATGGATGTTTTTTTAAAAAACAAATTGATTGGTTAACTGGCTTATTAAGTGTATCTTAGTGAATACATGTATTAGCGAGTAATGTTTAAATATTTAAATATATGTATCAGTGTTTCACTTTGTGTATAAGTGGCTGCATGGGTTGGTGAGTAGCTACATGTGTGTGTATATGGGTTATTAGATGTTTTTTTTAGTATCAGTATGAGTGTCTGTATGCTTTGGTGGGGGTATTACTTAGCACATAGACGCATCAAGACTGACTCACTGTTTGTATGTGTTTTAAAGACAGCATATGTGCAGAAATGTTTGGGTGAATGAGTGTGTATATGTGTGTGTTAGTGAGTGAATGACTGTCTCACTAGTGTCTTTATCAGTAACGACATATGTTTTAATCTAGTATATGTGAGTATTGATGTTTCTATAAGTGATTGTTTAAGAGAGTATGTGTAAGTTTCCTTAGAAGTAAGGTGGTAGTGTGTGTAAAGCTGTGTATGCAAATAAATGGATGTTCAATAGTTTATTTGCATGTGTGATTATCTGTGTGAGTAACTTTTGGATGACTGTCGGTGTGTAACAGGATGTATAGGTGTATCACTACATATGATGAGTGAGTATATGTATGAGTGACTATATAGAACTGTTGCTGAATGAGTGGATGTGTATATAGATGGTGGAATTACTGAATTGGTTGTTGTAACTGGTATGGGTATCTCCATTTTTGAAAATGTTAGTTTCTATTTTTGAATATGTGGTTCAAGGGTTACATTACACTGAAAGGAGGTCTGTCACTCTGTCACCAGGATGGTGTCATCAGTGATGTCATGAGTGATGTCACTGACCATGTCATGAGTGATGTAATATGTGACGTCATCAGCAGTGCATTGCAGGTGCGCAAGTTATAGTGAGTCCAACTAACTATAACGTGGGAATTTCAATGGTTTTATGTCAGTAAAATTTCCAGCTAACTATAACTGGTGTGAAACCTATGGTTTTTTCAGTGAATTTAATAGGTTTTTTAAATGCTAATTCCTAACTATAACTGGTGTGAAACCTATGTTTTTTTCAGTGAATTTCATAGGTTTTTTAAATGCTTATTCCTAACTATATATAGGGCCTCAAACCTTTGTTTTTATCAGTGAATTTCAAAGGTTTTTCAATAGCAAATTTCTATAGCTATCAAATATAACATTTTTTATAATGAATCCTATATTGTATATTTACGTAATAATATTTTTTTAATGTATATTGTTCATGGTTTTTTTTTGTGGTATTTTTTTGCCCTGGAGCGCTCCCGATGCACGTACCGGTGAGCGTACCAGTAAGCGCAGTCTTCCGGCGCACCTGGAAGCACTCGAGCGCATACGATCACGCTACGTAAGTGCCCCGGCCCGCGTAGCGTAAGAGCGTCGGGTCATGTGACCTGAAAATAACACTTTTCATTGGTTCAAGACAGTTTTGGTTTCCAAATGATGAAAGCCCGGGTCATGTGACCTGAAAATAACACTTTTCATTGGTTCAGGACAGTTTTATTTTCCAAATGATGAAAGCCCCCACCTTTTTTCCTCATTCTCACTTTTTACTTTGACTGAGGAAGACCTGTTTGCAGACCTATTTGTACCTATTTGTACTGAGAAATGGCTACAGTAGCAGCAGCAGCAGGAGCATCTCAACCACCACCACCACCACAAGGACCACCACAACACCACAGTGGTGGAGAAGAAGAAGAGTAGGAGGAGGAGGAGGAGGAGAGGCGGTACCTGCCTGAAGATACTACCACCTATAAGCCAAAGGAGCACATTGTCTGGGAGTTTTTTTAAATCCCAGGGGGCGTCAAGAAAGTTAATGCGCCAAAGGTTACTTGTTTGATCTGTGGCACTGTACTTTCCAGGGGGAACCCTACCAAAAAGTATTCTTTTGACAACAACACCATGATTCGCCACATGCAACGCCAGCACCCAAACAACTATGCTACGGCAGAGGTCAGAGAACTGACCAGAAACCCTCCCCAATCTTCTCCAAGCACCTCCCAAAGTAAGCAACCCACTCCATCGGGTCCAGAGACAAGTGAGATGGTCCCAAACATCCAAACCCAGTTTGGAGATTTCAAAATAGTTTGCAAATTTTGTGGAAGGACAATTTGCTATGGAGAGCAAAGTGTTAAACTAATTAACCATGCTGGAGACAACCACAAGTGCAAAAACAAACCTTAATTGTTTCCTGTTTTTTTTTGCTCCAGTTGAGCCGTTTACAATTCCCTGTTTTTTGTTTGTCCCCATAAAAATTACAAAAAAAATATAAAATTGTTCATAAAAGCCAAAAAAGTAAAAAATGTTCCAAACCAATAAAAAAAATATAACACAACAAAACGAATAAAAAAAACAGGGGCATATTATCAAGGGGGTTTATCTCCGCTTTTTTGGCTTTAAAAGCCAAGAAAGCGGAGATAAAATTATCTCCCTATTACCAAGCTGTCGCTAACACCAGTTAGTGACAGCTAATAGGAGATAGCGACCATCTTGGGCCCCGCTTTGCATGTCAGTGATATTTATCACTAATGACATGCAAAGTGGGCGTGCCAAGATGTTAGCTACTGGAAACAGTCCCTAACATCGCTATCTCCTATTACCAACTTTTGGAGATATTCGCGCTAAGCGCGAATATCTCCAAAAGCTAACACCTGCCCTGAGCAGGTCTTAGCCATGTTATCCAATGGGAGGTGGATAACATGGCTAAGAGCATTTGCTCGATAATGCATGAATATCGCTGACTTTTCAGCGATATTCATGCATTGCGGCCGTTTTTTATCGCATTCGCGATAAACCTTGCTAATAGCAAGGTTTATCTGCGATAAAAATCGCCGATGTGCGGCGATAATTTTGGTCTCTAAACAAGTTAGAGACAAAAATTATCGCTAGGTGTTGGTAATATGCCCCACAGTTCTTTTTAGAACTACCTCCAATTTATAAAAAAAATGCTACATTTTTGAATAACTCATTCTTTTTTCCCCATGGTACGCTCCCCGGTACACTCCCCGCTGCGCGTACCGGGCGCTCCCCCCGCGCAAATCGAGAAAAAAAAAATGTTTGCCCCGCGGGGCACTTTTATGGACCCCACATCAAACCTAGGGGGTCAGGGGTGGTCTACCCTGCCCCATTTTGGTCATTTCCCCCTTTGTTTTTGCCACCTCTTGTGTCTCGAACCTACCGAGACACAAGATGGTGGCCGCTCCGGACTGTTTGGAATGTTGACAGACACCCGAGAGCCAATCAGCTTTCCGCTCGCGAACTCGCGTAGCGCGCTGGAGCGCGCCCGGTGCGCGTACCGGGGCACGCTTATAGATATATATATATTTTTTTTAACCTAAATTACTCAAAATCCACTGGAGCACATATCTTGAGACATAGCTAAGGCACATCGGGCTACCAGTCCCTACAATTTAGCCAAGTTTGGTGGAAATCCATTCTGCCGTTCGGGCAAAAAGTGAGTCTAACTGCCCTATGGAAATTAACATGGGGAAAACACGTTTTGGGACCCCCCTTTTATCTCGGCCCCCACTTGATGAATCCCCCCAAACTTTCAGGGAAGGAGCAGAGCGCAGCGAGGGAAATTTAAGGAAAATTACAGGCAGATTCATCAACCGGCGCCAAAGTAATTCCCAATAGAATGTAGCGGATTTCCTATGCAAAACAATCCTAACTATAACTACCTACTGGCGACCGCCAGTAGGTAATATATATGTATGTATGTATATTATCTACTTGCTGTCACCACAGTAGCTAGTTAAAGTTAGGACCTAGTTTCCATAAGAAAGCATTTTTTGACTTGGCTATAACTTAGGCGTTGTTTGACCAATCTGCATGAAATTTTGACTAAGAAGTGTCATCTGGGTACTATTGCTTGAGAAAGTTTGGGGTTAATCTGTTTAGTGGGGACTGAGAACTTTGGAGGCGCAAAATAAGGTTGCTTTTGTAAAGTTAAATACCATAGGATGCCATCTTTACAGCCCGAACCGCTGAACAGACTTACACCAAATTTGGCAGGGAGGTAGATGTTGTTTCACGGAAGTGCTTTTTGATTATTTGGTGTAAATCCATTCAGTAGTTATTGAGAAATTTAAGTTTCAACTTATAGTGATATATCTGGCCGCAGGTACAACCACACTAGTTTGTTATAATCTCTATTTCAATTGTGTAGTTGACAGTTCCTCATGACTTATACCACAAATCATTAGCAGACAAGAAAACATAATGTGTATTCTACATTTATCTCAACATCCCCAGATCTTAAACTACTTCTGAGTCCGATAATCTCCTCAACTTCTTCACAATAAGCATATAAACATCACCAATTCTTTCAACACATATACTCCAATACCTCACAAATAAAACACAACAATAATCAAAATTCATGACGCATAACATGATACACACACCTCCAATACAGCAACCACCTTTGAAACCGCATCTTGCCAGACTTCACATCCGGGGCATTGCTCTAACTCAGGATAAATATTTATAGCACCTCTTCTCATAATGTAAACGATTCTGCTGCTACCAGGTTTGTTGCAGCAGACATAAGTTCCGAATTACAAAGTATTCTCACTTTACCATCACACAGACTGCTCTAAATGCATAGCAATTGATCTTTGTCATTGTTGTGGAGAAGATCTGGGTGGAACATCACATAAATTATAATCAGAATTTCTAAATCTAATTTGTTTTTATTATAAATATTTCAGGACGTCATCTTTATTAAATCACGAGTAAATCCATCAGTTTTAGTCACTAGAACTTTATTGAAATCAATAATCAATGATCAATCAGTTAGCAATTAATAAATTGAATTATAATGTATTGAGCATGTTCCATAAAGAAAAGAATCCCTATTCTAGGAATCAGGAGAAAATGGTGTCAGCTAGAACCCATAAAGAGTTCCAGTTTAAGAGACTTTCAGCAATAAAACCTTCAGCATAAAGCTTTCAGAATATAAACAGTTCAGCCAGCTTTCAGTGCTCTCCTGGGAACGAGATCACTCCTCTTCTTCTCTAGGGAATACAATAGTCCACAGGCAGCAATTTTAAGTATGCAACTTTTTTGTATCATCTAAGTTCACGTGTGTCATTTATTTTCTTATTCAGGTCTGCTTTCCCATGTTAACACAACACTAACTTTCTTGTAATTCAAATGGTATCAATGATCTATGTAGAAATTGAAACATCTGTATTTACTAAAAGATAACATTTAGCATTGCAGTCAGTGATTGGAAAAACACAAGTAAGTTAAAACGGTCAAGTTCATGATTTTTGCTGCTTCTCTATGTATGAATATCATTACCTCACTAAATGACAAAACCTAATCATGAGTTTACAGTGATTTTGTGTAAGTGGAAACATTTATGTAACTATTATTTAATACAAAGAATGTGTTCATGGAAAGGTCAAGAAATGAACATTTAATGCATGTTGCTTTAGCTACTTGAGTAAATATGGTTGCTTGCTGCAATTTCTCTCATTGAAAAGCAGTTCATTTTCGTTAAAGCTTGCACATTAATTCTGCACCTTTTGTTATAAACTACATCATCTTCTCAATTTCATGAAAACACAACGCCAGTAGTCGAATCTTGCTTGCTTTGAGAGCATGTGTGGTTGGTTTATTTAGAAATGATTATATTTGCGTACCATAAACAGCACATCATCATCATTTTTTAAATTTAATATGTACATAATTTTACCTTTCTTAAGGATTATGGCATATGTGTATCTTTGGGTAAAAGTACGTTTTGTTCTGCATCGTTTGTTTGAATTACACATTTATGCAGGTGCGTTCTGTCATCTTGTGACTGACTGGTGTTGCAGTTTACTGAAGCAGAGCTGTCTGGCGCCAGATTCCTCCTCGGAGCAGTGAGCATGTTTGTTCGGCCATCTGAAGTACACTGTTATTGTCTGAAAATCCTTTGTTGAAAAAGTTCTATCCGAGATGTTAGCAGAATGTTCCTTATAATGTTTGTGGAGTGAATGTTCTAAAACAGTCATGAGACAGTCGTGAACTGGCACTTGCAAAAATAGCAGTGGAGGGTTCAATCTGTTCACGCGTGCTCTACCTGTAACAATGGAGCTGCAGCATGCCATACGACAGAGGTCATGGGCATTGGTCATTTCACATGCAGGCCTCTTTCGATTTAAGGAATTCCCCATTTTTTTGTTTTTTTAGAAAATCGGTATTTGCCTGCATGTTCTTGAGAAATAAAACGGTCATATATGTCGTAAGTGGGATGGTGAGGACTCACCAGAGAAGGAGGACGAAACCAGCTGTGGGTTGTTTGTATCTGATTTTCTTCATGCATTTATACGTTTTAAATGGTCTACAATGTGCCACTAAATAGGAAACACAGCTCCGGGTAATGAAAAAAACGCACTTCAGTAAAGCCCTGGCTCCCATGTCCTTATGCTACCTCAGAACACTGCAATCCCTTCTCTGGCATACTCTCTGATTATATATCTGCCTTCAAAGCTGCAAAACGCGTTTTGGCTAGGTTTGCACAATACTAACACCACATTCAAATATACATATAGTTCTTCCTCTTCTGGCCACATCTTCTGAACGTCCAAAGATAGTTATATAGTGTCAATACAATCAAAGAGTTTTAAAAGATCAAAGTAAGAGCCTAAAACTAAAACAACCAGATGCCCCCAAATTAAAATATCACAAAGCTAGTTAATAATCTGATAGGCAATGTTTATTTACTTGCTTTCCTGACATGCCTTTTGAATATTCAATGACACATTTAATATTATCTTATGCAATGTGATGCAACAAGGGTACTTGCGGCGGTGCTTATGGGAAGGGGAGAGAGAACAGTTCTCCATATTTACAAAGATATGGAGCATTTCTGCTCTTTTGTTGTGCTATCGCAGTGTGTGCAGTGGTGACGGTGTGACTGGCAGGATTTGTTTTGTACAGTAAGGGTAACCTTCCTGCACAAAAACAATCTTTAGAAGCAAATTCCTCTTTCCATGTTGTTAGAAATATGGTATCTGGTTTACTAGGGATGCAACTTAGCCAGGCCGATCCCATCACTCTAGTCACACACTAAAGATAACCTGGGCTCAACCTCTGGTAGTGTGGCGCATAGCAGGCAGGCTTATCATCAGAGGCAATGTGTAAAGCATTTGTGCAACCCACTCACACAGAAACACACTGAATAAACCACAAAAGAGACTCCACACTGGATTATATAAAATGTATGTAGTACATATATAGTATGTTGTACATAAAACCAGAACAAAATGACATGAATTAAAAATATGGTGCTTATAACGTTATTACTCAGATAGTACTCGTTCCCCTGGATAATGTGCTGCAAAAACTACATGTATCAATAAATACTTAAAACATGCAATACAGCAGGAAGGCACATCATTAAATGCTTTGCAAATGATAAAGGAATAGAATGTCATCTTAGATGCAGTGAGAAGCCATGACATATACATTACTTTAAATGCATGTAACAGATATCATCCACAGGAATGCAGTATCTCTTTAAAGACAGACACCTATTTAGACTAACAGCACATAAATGACACAATATTCCCATAAAAAAATATACGGTAATGAGGTATGACCCGTAGGTCACAAGTGTCCCTGCTCACCTACTACCTGGTTTAGGGTAATTTCAGACAGTTTCTAACTGTGGCAAAGTGGGGGACCTCCTTCAAAGGCCTCCCCCAGTAGGCTACCCTTGCTGGATTGGAAAGGGCAGATTCCTGCAATCAGGAAACACAGCTGCAGATGACACAAGGTGGCTTGCAATGCCTTGGCCCGGGCACCACAGGAAGGGAACTACAACGAGCATCAGAGTCGCCTGCGAAGGAGTACGGGACAGCAGGGTTTCCTCTGCAACCCTTCAGCATCCCTTATTGCCCAGCGCTGTGGTGAGAGCCTCCAACATGGCCCTTCCGAGCGGTGTCTACTCCTCTGTACTGTGGCTTGCAAGCCCTGCAGTCCGCTTTTCTCGCAGCAGGGAGGCCTCGCTAGGGGAGGGGGTTCTTCACACCCAGCGATGTCACTTCCCAGCAGGGAGATGTTGCCTTGGGATGGCACTCTCTCCCCACATTGAACATCGCAGTCCCCTCGCTGGGGAGGGGTGCTGTACTTGAAACGCACATGCATCTCTCCTTAGAAAGCAAAAACCACTCACCATGTGCTCCTTAAACTGAGCAATGTGCTCTTCACACGCTGACTGTGACTCAAGCGCCTGTTCCTCAGCTGGTAAAAATGGACATGTGAACTAAAACCAGAAACTGCCCTCGATTCCCAGAAGCACCAGCTATCAACCAGGAATGCTCCTAGAAGTAGAGCAGTGGCACTTGGAAAACGGTGCGATGAGTGGGATTCAGGCTGGTCACCAGGCCCTTGTGTTTCACCGGAATCTCTGGGAGAACAGGGAGGTCAGCCAACATGCCCTTCGAGAACACTGAGGTACAAAGTAAGGAGCAGGAAGCAGGCCAGACTGGCCGTAGCGGGCACCAGTTATTTTCCCGTTGCACTGGAAGGATGGGAACCAGTTTTCAAGTGGTGGGAGCCATGTATTTCACTGGGGGCCAGTTTTGCAGCAGTGCTGCAATATCAGCCCCTGTAACAAAACCTGCAAACGCCCCATCTTTGGCCCCAGGCCTGTCTGGCAGAATTTCTGGGGCTGGTTTGTGTTCCCAGTCAGGCTCTGTCAGGCAGTCAGGCCAGAGCAAGAATCCAATTGCAGGGTGGAACTCTCTCCAGCAGCCCAGTATGCAGCAGGCCAGCACAACAAAGCAAATAGTCCAAATGGCGGTTCCTCCTGGTAGCACAGCAGAACTCTGGCAATGTGCAGTTTGTAGAGCCAGCAGCATCTGGTTACAAGTTCATGCACCGTCAAAAAACATGGGGTCAGAGCCCCAGTGCTTATACTCAAAATTGTCTTTGGTCAAGGGATGACTTCAAAGGCACCCTTAGAAGTGAGCAACAATCTCTTTCAACCCAGCCCTGCCTACAGACGATCTGTAGGGGATAAATCAGCCCTATTGTTTGAGGGTAGGACACAACCTATACAAATGTAGTATTAATGTGAACCACCTCTCCCTCTCCCAGCCCAGGAAGACAGTCAGTATGTAGATGAATGCTGATGAATCCCCTGTCACCCAGCCCTTCCTGTGTGGTGGCTGTCTGGAAAGTATGCAACAAGTGTAGCTGTCACCTAGCTCAGATGTGTATTGGAGTCAGATTACAAAGCACAAAGAGACATAAGCACAGAGCAATGCCTCATACAAAATTGAGGGGTTGGGCCAGTTAACTCCGCTAGGTTGGACCTCTTATAAATCAAAGAGCAACAATTTCCTTTGCTGATAATTATTTTGTCCACACTATTTTTGTTAAATGGTCGTTTTTTTATTGTCTTGAGCTTGTTATAGTTTTTATAAGCCTTTAGTTATTTTGAACAATAAATCGTTACACATTCCATATTCCTTGGGCAACAATACCAAACTTTTGCCAATATTTTAAGCCTACACACTTGCATCAACAAAAACATTAATTTGACATCAAATATAGACAAGCATTTACAATGCAATGGTCTTGCCATTATTAAAGGTAGAGCTATTGGCATTGCTCATGACTTTTTTTTATCATAAATAAATGGCATTGTCATTTACATTGCCAATAGCTTAATCGTTAAATAAATGGCATTGTCATTTACAATGCCAATAGCTTAATCGCTCGCAAATGCATGACCTATTGCATTTACACCCACACAGAGCCACACACACAGAGTCATTCAGAGAGAGCCACCTACACAGAGCCACCATCACACAGAAAGAGCCATCCACACATAGAGCCACCTACAAAAAAAGCTATCCACACAGAGCCACACACACAGAGCCCCCCCCACACACACAGAGCCCCCCCACACACAGAGCCCCCCCCACACACACAGCACCCCCACACACACACAGAGCCCCCCACACACAGCGGCCCCCCCACACACACACAGAGCCCTCCCACACACACACAGCCCCCCCCCACCCCCACGCCCCATACACACAGCACCTCCCACACACACACAGAGCCCCCCACACACAGAGGCCCCCCACACACAGAGCCCCCCGCCACACACACACAGTGCCCCCCCACACACACAGAGCCCCCCGCACACACAGAGGCCCCCCCACACACACAGAGCCCCCCACACAAAGCCCCCCCCACACACACAGACCCCCCCACACACACACACAGAGCCCCCCCACACACGCAGACCCCCACACCACAAATCCCATGACAATCGCTACCACCACTCAGAGCCTGCTGGTATGACTCACACCTCCAGGATTCCCAATCTGCATACAGTTCCTTGGTGCAACAATAATCCCTGCACCGCCACACTGCAACGCGCCTAACATTAAATTTCTTCCCGGCCTCAGCCAGAGATGCACAACTTGTATACAATTAATCATACTGGTTCTTCTACTGTAACTAAGTTCACTAATGAATTACATTTTCAATAAATAGTAAAATACAGCAAAGATGAAAGGCAGCTTAAGCCTGTGCAGTAAGTAGCACTTTCAAATTCAGTTAATGCAGAAAGGCAAGCCCCCTAGTTGGCATGTCTCAATCCTACACATTTTGTACCTAGGCCTTGTGGTTTTCAAGGTACTATTTACAAGTGACTTTTAAACACGTCACACGTGTTGCTTTTAAACATTGGGTTGTAAAAAGGCTGGATTAAAAAAGGAGATGGAAAATATATTACAATCAAAATGAACACCCGAAGTACAGGAAATAAAAATAACTTTTTAAAGTCAAAACAAAAAAATAAGTGACACCTAAAAGTACACATTGAATCAACGTTGCCACTGAAGAGACTAACAGTATTGTAGGAACATGGAAACAAATGTATTCATGCGTTGTGGCGTCACTCAGGGTGAAGGGAGCCTATGGGCAAAGTGGGCTGAACCAATACTTCATGCTGGTTGGTTTGTTGGGCGGAAGCAAAATATAAATGTCAAGTTAAAAGACCACTGGATGAAGCGTGCTGACAGACCAAAGCCCCTGAATGTCTATTTACTATGTATGGAGGTTTAGGGAAGATACAGGTCTGTACTAACATTACTACTTATAGGTCTCCAAATGTATGAGGTTTACTAGCACGGAGTGAGAATTGATACAGCTGCATACGATAGCCTTAGGGTTAATCAGTGCTTTAAATGGAAACATATAATGTGCAGGTACTCACCCAAAGGTACAACTGAAATTGAATTGCGTGCAGCGATGGAGGTGTTATTCTTACCTTTAGGGTTCTCCCTCACTTTGGCCACCAAAGTCATTTGGACACTCTGCGCAGGAGACCGCCTGTTGCCTCAGGGGCCCAAGTCAGGTTTTTGGAATCCGCCTCATCTCTGTCCTGTGTTGCCTCCGCACCGTCCCCTGTGTAAGACCCCAGTTTGGACTGCACACTGCGTAACAGGCGTTTGTGCAGCCAGTAGCATACGCTGGAGCCGACCACCAACCCAAGCAGGGATCCAAGAAGATTCTTACCGTGAGGGCCCATGACGGGCGAAGCTGCATCGAATCCCAGGCTGACAGGAAGGGGTTATTGCCACCACCGTGCCTCGCTGCCAGCGGCGCACCTAGCTATCTCTAGGCAGAAAGAAAAGGCTGCCGATGCAAGCCTGCTAGCCAGTCTAGGAACGAGACTACCAATTTTCTGGACCGACGACACCTATTTACTCGTGCATAGTAAATTCGTTTATGACGTTTCTAAATGGAAATGATCTCGAGCTTCGGCATTACGTTTAGTCTTTTGCAGTTCCAAGTTTGTATTCTGTTTGTTGGTTTTTGTGCACTGTATGTTAAGAATTTCCCTTTCAAGATGGCCGCCACGGTTGGTTTCTCCCAAGGCTGGCCCCATGTGGCACTTTCGATGTTGACAATGTATTGAGATAGGACCTAATGAGGTATGCCTGGAAATATTGAAACATGGTTTTGCGGCCATCGTGTGGTCAGAGGGGGCACCTTGTTGCCATGCAACAGTGATTTAGACGCACTGAGTCCCTGTGGGGCAGGCAGTGTGGAGCGCTGCTGCCGCCGGTGAAGGAGAGGGCAGGACTTAAAAAAAGACCCAGAAACGCCCCCAAATCGCGTCAAGGCGGGCCCTGAACTGAAAGACGCTCCTCTCCTCCAATGGCTGGCCAGCATTTACGAGGCCAGCCAATGGAGAAGAAGGGCGTGTTCAGGCCCCCATACTACACACATAAGATTTCGGCTCCGCCCACTGCTTACGCAGTGCGATGGTAGCCTCAACCTAAAAACAAACAAAATACATTATATCAGACAACATCAGTCGTGGTCCAGAGGATAAATCAGAACAAGGGAATTTGAAACATTTTGACCTTGATCTGCTGAAGAGACAATTAACAACCACATTTAGGCAATCCTAAAATGAATATTGGATGCTTTGTTGTACCTAGAGAATGTGGTACAACAATTGCAAGTTCTTTTTAAAAAATAGACTTGAATAAGAAAACTCCATCACTTAGGAACTGAAGACTGGTATAATGTTGTTGTGTCTGTAATGTATCTTGGCATTGTTAATATTTTGATATCAAATTAAGGTTTTTGTTTATAGGGACTAACTTAGGAGTTACCTATGTGTAATAAAAGGGGAGTTTAAGGCTTGACAAGTAGTTCTAAATGCCACGTCAAAGTAACAGTAAACCGTGTACACAGGCCCTGCGGTGGCAGGCCTTCAAAAGGTTTGAAAGGCTACCTGTGTGGGTGACACATGCAGTAATGCAGGACTACTAGTAGCATTTATTTTACAGGCCCTTGGTATATGAGATATCACTTTACAAGGGACTTACAAGTAAATCAAATAGGCCAAACAGGTGTAAAGCAGTCACATCGTGTTTAGAGGGAGGAGAGAACACATGCACCTTAGCACTGGTTAGCATTGGTAAAGTGCCCAGAGTCCTAAAGCCAACAAAAAGAAGGTAATACAAATAGGTGGAGGAAGGCAAAAAGTTTGGGGATAGCCCTGTAAAAAGGGCCATGTCCAACACATGTGTACTGCATTCTGCAAAACACATGGATAGAGAAAAAGAAAGTAATGAGGAGAAATAAAGAAAGTCTCATCATTATGCCTCTGTAAGATAGGTGCACCATTTTGGTGCAAACTCAGGTATTTAAGTCTTTGTAAATCTGGGCTTGCGTCAATGCTTGGATGCATGGGAATGCCCATGCTCCACCCATGTAACAATTACCTGACGTAAAGTAAGTCATGGCAGCAATGCATTGCGTTACTTTGTGTTTATTAAACCACACAAAGTGGCTTTTGCCTGGCTTAATAAACGTCAAAGAGGATTTTGCATTGGAGCTGTGCAACCATGACACAAAATCATAGTAAATCTGGCCAATATATGGGACACAACCGGATTACTATCTTTAATGTTTGTTGAACATGTCTTATCCAAGACTGTGTGACCAATAAACAGTATGCACACTGAGGGCCTAGAAACTGCCATGCGTTCAGAATCTCCTGTGAGAATCGGGTGCAACCATATTTGTTACTACAGTTCTGCCATAAGGCTAAATTCACCAAACTGCAACCAGGAAGGAGCAGGATCAGATATTCTGCTGCAGCCAGTCATCCAGCCTCTTAGGCCTGCTGCACTCCAAGTTCATAGAGCATTTTTTAAACTGGTTCAAAAGCGTACCCCTGGGCACCAAGGTAGTATGATGGCCCCTTCTAAGGGGTTCATGGGCAGACGTATAACAATCAGTAGTGCAACAGATGCAGTGGAATCTGGCCCCAAGTGTGGAGAGGTCAATTTTGGCACAAATAGTGTATGTTTTGGGCCTATTATGGCCCCATTAGTGTATGTTATCCTAAGTTTGTATCAAACTTAGGGATAGAGGGGGGATTTCCTCGCTTGCATTAGGGCCCATGGTGCTCTTGCTACATCACTGTTCATAGGAAATAGTCTAGTCAAGGACATTGATGCTTTGTGAAACTGGATGCTGCCAAGATTTCTCAAAACGTTTGCATCTTAGGTCGGACAAATTAATATTAAATATCAACCGACTAACAATCATTGATATAAGGAATGGGTTAAAGAGGGAGACATTAAAGCAGTGAAAATGGTTTCTCTGATGCTAGACGTTGTGGTGTTTTTCAGAGGCCATATTCTGTATCTGACATCAAAGGTGTTAAGGCATGTTTCCTGGTGAGATCTCTGCAAATGGGTGCATTTAATGCATGAAAATAAAAGTTTGAGACCAGAGTGCCAGGCACAATGGAAGCTGTAGGGTAAACCTATGCAATTTTGACAATTAACCCCTCCCCTGCTGATGATGGAACCGCTCCGTCATCAGCTACAGTTGAGCTGTGCTGATGACGGAGCGGTTCCGTCATGGCCCGGCCGCCGCGCCTGCGCGGTGCCGATTTCGCGCCTGCGCGGCAGTTTTAATGAGCGGGGCGGGTCATGACGGAACCGCTCCGTCACCAGCACAGCTCAACTGTAGCTGGTGACGGAGCGGTTCTGTCACCAGCATGCGGCGGCCGTGCGGCCGCCCCGCCCCTTTAGCGCTGCGGCGGAATAGCCGCCGGAGCGAAAGGGTTAAAGCTATCAAGCCATAGAAGTGGATTTTAGAAATTTACCTCACAGAGCAAAAATTAAAAATGTGCAATTGGTCACAACTCAGACACTGAAGCTTTTGGATTCAGATCCCAATTGTAACTGAGTATCCATTATTTTCATTCTGTCTTAAAGAGAGTGTTGCCAACATTAGCATTACCCCTTCTCTACAAGTGTGTTCAAAAGATACTTCAATAGAAAGGGTATGACAATTGGTATTTCCCCAAATGATGCAACTTACTTACTTTACAGGAAGAACCTTTGTATAGAAAACAACTAATACTTCATTACGTATATTTCCTACGTATGAAAGTTCTCTGAAAGCCATATCCGAATGAGTCTTTCAAATGGAGCCCTACTTGAATCCTTGTGCTTAATGGTTAGAGATCAGTACACCAATCACCTAGCAAATACGTTCTATACTTCTCTATGGCAGAAGTAAAGATAATTACAGCTACAATCTTGGATTCCTAGTATAAAAGTTCATGTGGAGAACAGATGATATAAAGCCTTGAAAACCCTTGGATTTAAAAGTAATATTAAGAGACGTTCATTTAGTGAATGTTTTGAAGAAGACTAGAAATTGCATTGCAAGCTGAACTATGCGAGGACACCTAACTCAAATGTGATCCTTCATAGTAAGAAAAAACATTTCTAGGACTTGCTTTTCATAACTGCATTTTTCAGATTTGACAGAGTTGAATAGAATTGTTTTAAGAAAACTGCTCAAATAGCAATCCATCTGTACCAATGTGGTACAGTCGTCCTCATTCTCGCTGCAGTGTTATTCCCCTTAGCGAGCAGAAGAGCCAGCATGGCTGTGGGCTGGAATACAACAAAGCAGATGCTTACCTTGATAGACCACATGGGCAGGTGTACAGTATGCTTTAAGGCAGAGACAGGCCCAATGAATGTGCACTAAAGCACGATTCAAGCTTTACATCTGCAGAAAGAAGAATATCGTTTATTTCTGATAGAGTTAGAAAATTTAAATTTGAAAAACAAATAATTAACAAAGCTGATCATTTGTTTTAGGTATTAGGATGAAAACAGTAAAATTACATGTCAAAATGTGCAAAGTATAAGGCAGCCATATTCACTGGTAGGGCAATTTTAGATTTCCCTTTAACAAATAGAAGCTTTAAACATTGCTGAACCATGCAAACATGTATTTGATAGCTTGACCTAATAGGATTGGCTTAGATTTTGACATAACTGCAGAATGTTCTGAGTATATGAAATGTTTCCTTTCTTTAAACTACATATTCTTAATGTACCAAGCTTGAACTTCTTCTCTATCTCATGTCCACATAATACTGAATAGAAAATCACACATTTTAACAATAACTCTCACTTATATGAAATACAAAAAGCATTATCCAACTAGAAATCTACAAGCAAATGTTTCTGTTTTTAGTGTAGATCATTGTTACTTAGTGAGACATTGCCTAAATGATTGAATACACTCTGCAATAAACTTCCCTGGGAACGAAGGTTAGAAGCTTTCAAATACGCAAATGCTTAGTGATGTCTGTTACATATTTGATAGTTGACGGTGAAATGAAATAAAACGAAATACTAATTTATAAAGCTCGCTAATGCCCGAAGGCGTCTTAGCAGTAGCCGATAGAGGTGGTAACCCAGAAAGCTACACTAAAAATATGAATAGGAGCAGACTATAAAATAAAAAGCCATGTTTTGAGACCTTTCCTCCTTTCCTAAAGGCTAGCAGTCCTGTCATTTCTTAGGATCTGGGGAAAGAGGATTCCAAAGCTTGGAAGTACAGATGACGAAGCTTCTGCTGTCCCAGTTCGATCTTCTGACTTTGGAAACAGTTACATTAAACACTGAACATGAGTGTAAGAACCTGGAGGGAGTATACCACTGAAGCTTTTTTTCAGATAGTCAGGGACAGACTCACTTAGGGCCTTAAACACAATACAGACTGTGTTTCTTTATGGGGAGCCAATGAAGATTGGTCAGGGTTTGAGAGGCAGATTGATGCTTGGGGATCCTCAACAACAAGCGAGCTGCTTTTATCCCAATTCATAAATAAAGCATTGCAGTAGTCCAGTTTGGACAGCAGGAGAGCAGATAACACAGTTTTCTGCAGCTCCTGCGGAATAAATGGAAAGACTTTGCTTAAACATTTCAGAGTGAAGAAGTAGGAAGATGTAATGGAATTAATCTGAAATTTCAAATGAAAGTTTGCTGTTGACTTCATGCGTTTTCCGTGGGAAAGGAGGAATGAAGATTGCGCACCAACGAAAGATGTCTTCCCATTGGACTGAAGTGATTTGAGCAGAAGCATTGTTGTTCGAACAAGTTCTTGTCTTTTATTTTAGTGCTTGTTTCTTGTTATTTTCAGAGCTCTTCTTTCTAGGATCTGTGATCTGCTATTGGGCTGTGGCTGTTGCTGACGGCATTTACTGTTGCCTGCCACTTTGAAGGTGACATTACCTTGTATTTTCTTATCCTGTTCAGTGTAGCTACTGCTGCATCTGCTTCCCCATATTTTTCTGCTTACGCTTATTTTGTACATATTGCTACTGCAACTGTATGCAATACTTTTTGGAGATTGTGATTGGTTTAGATTCGTAATCTTCCCTTTATCGGCGAGTTCAGTTACTTAACTTGATTTCAAATTTTGATTCTCCTTTGATATCACTCTTTTCTCGAAACGTTTATGGGTTTTATTCATTTTTGATTCCATTTATTATATGAATTTAGCCGGATCACTGCAACTGTTTAATTTTTATTTTAAATGTGTATAAATGTGCATATATTTTGTTGGAATTTTTAGATAACTTGTGCTTTATGATGCGTTTTGAAAATATCGAACAAAACTGTGTGACTGACTGATTCCATTTATTTAGAATAGGGACTAATTCCTTTATGGAACTTGCTTGTTAAATTTAACGGTTGATGGCGCTTACCAAATTGTCTCTGATAGTTTCTGTAAACAGATATATCTAACTTACTAACTAAATAAAAATAGAAAAATTGTTTACTAATCTCTTTAAGAAAATAAAGGTTTTGAAACCAATTTAAAACCCTCATCATTAACTGAACTGAAGCTGCTAATTATGCTGTTGATTGATCTGATTTGATTTTGCTTTCATTCTAAAACAGTGGCAAAGATCTGTCACCTAAAAGAAGATTATCTAGCATGGAGCTGGAGCTTATTCTTGTAAATCGTAAATTGAACTAGTACTGGAAAGTACATTTTGGACTCTTTCTTTGCTATCATTCCAAACCTATGGCTAGAAAAAATTACCGAACCATTCTTCTACTAAAACTAGCTGTTTGCTATAAACTGTGGACTTCCCTCATATTCCCAGTAGAATGGAAGACGTGTGGTTTAGGATTTTTCCATCCAAAATTGTTTAAAAAAGTCAGATGAAGATTATTTTGGGCAAGCTCTTTTTGAGATATCCAAATAGACAAATTATAAAATTGCCACCGTAATACCAATTGATCCTAATATCTAAAGCTCAAATAGCACTCCGGAGAAGTCCAAATGAATTATTGCCTTTAAATTAATTTGATTGAGACATTCCTTACTGGTGGCAAAGAATTTAGAAATAATATAGTGTCTTTTATGCTCAGTTTTTCCAAACTTCATATTAGAGAATTTATTCCATTGAATTTATTTACTTATTTGTTGGTTTGTTTGTTTGTTTATTTATTTTCTTTAAAGAAGCATAACATTTACCAGAGGCATCTTGGTGCTAATACATCAAGCAATTAGAATCGCAGTAGACCTATGCTGATCCAGAAATCTGGTTAGCAAGAGGGAAGTGTCAAAGTATTTTGAACAGGGTATACTCAGTCAGTTTTTCTAAGATGATGAGACCATTCTGCAGCGTGGAGCCCCATGATTCAAAAAGCAGTTGCACCTTTCTTTTTTTCTATTAATTTACTTTCATTTTAAATAAAACAACTCAGGCTGAAATAAGTACTAGGCATTATCATGTTAAAGTGATAGATACACAGTACAGTCCAGTACTTACTCTACAGTATAATGTTCTAGAAGCTGCATATCAAATAACCCAACAGCATTGTAGAGCAAGGAATGTTTCCCCATCTGTAGTGGAGAAGATACATTATGTAATAGTCTGCCTGAAAGGGACATTAGGCACTTTGATTATTGAGGCCTGCTAAATATGTAGGTAGTGGGCCCCATATGTCCTTAGGTCTAGAGGGGGACTGAAGGACCAAGTTGTAGGTTTTTGGATTTGGACAGCAAGTAGTAAGGTCACGTAGCTGACGGGCACAACATGGCTATTCTGCATTTACCCAGCAATAAGACCAGGGCCACAAATTTACAATAGGGAAAGGAACTTCCTTGACATAGCCAAGAAGTGCCACCATGGGTGTTATGGTTACATTTGATAGTGTCATGCGCTGCAGTTCATGATCAACTTCTGCCAGTGTGCGTATATCCCCCGGCATGCCCAGGTCATATGTAGAAAGGTAGCATCCTGGGGCTCACATCTCCGGCAGTTTATGTTGGGGAGAGACCAGTTTTAAACATGGTAGAGGGAATATAATACAACCTTAGGTACATTTTTAAAATGTATACACCTAACTTTCTTAAAGAGATTTCTGAATATGAAACAGTTAATATAATTGAGAGGGACAAAGAGTGCACATAATGTGGGATTTTAATCTCACTGTTAACAAAGGATCATAGGTTTTATCTCTATTTGTTGCTGAATACGCCCAGGGAAAGCACATACTACTAGGTTGTCGAATCCTGGCAACACTTAAATCCAGAAAGCATTGTGAAGCGCATGTGAGACAGACAGCATATCTGTTTTGGATGCTCGGATAGGAAATAGAGAGTCACTTATAGCAGCTTGAGTATTTATATCAGAATACTATAAAGCTGTGGTTTACGCAATACTAGAGCCACCCAATAACACAAATGATTATGTTTGTCACCTTCCATAATGAAGAGGGTTGCAGATTAAGGCGTTTTTAGTGTGCTTTCAAAGTCACCTAGTTTAAAGTAATGAGGAAACAGAAGGACACTATTCTGCCAAATCTGGTTTGGTGAAGAGGCCAAAATAATAGAATGGGTACTATTTGGAGCATAGTCTTATTTGCAAGACTGTAAGCTTTCCCACAGAATCCATAATTGCCACTGTAGATTAGAAATATTTAAATCAGCACCTTGAGACCCTTATGGAGAGACGAACCCTGATTAAAATAAAATGGAAACAAAACAGGTGATGGACCGAATGTGGATCAATGTCACACATTCAACCCAGTCCAAAGATCTGGGCCCAAATCCATCGTTTTTTTGCACTCCACACCACCCTGGGTTAGACAATGGCGATATGCAAATCAGCTCTGACCCTGTGCCCCATGGGAACAGTCCAGTCCGAACTACAAAAGCCATGTCCTTCCCAGAACGGAATCAAGCATCCGAGGACCGGACCGGTTTCGAGGTAACACCTCTCATCAGCCCGGCTAGCTTGACTCCAGTGGTGTGGAGTGCCTGGGACCCACGTCTGAGCATCCCCAGCGCACTTATGGCGGCAATTGTAAACAAAACAGGTGATGGACCGAATGTGGATCAATGTCACACATTCAACCCAGTCCAAAGATCTGGGCCCAAATCCATCGTTTTTTTGCACTCCACACCACCCTGGGTTAGACAATGGCGATATGCAAATCAGCTCTGACCCTGTGCCCCATGGGAACAGTCCAGTCCGAACTACAAAAGCCATGTCCTTCCCAGAACGGAATCAAGCATCCGAGCACCGGACCGGTTTCGAGGTAACACCTCTCATCAGCCCGGCTAGCTTGACTCCAGTGGTGTGGAGTGCCTGGGACCCACGTCTGAGCATCCCCAGCGCACTTATGGCGGCAATTGTAAACAAAACAGGTGATGGACCGAATGTGGATCAATGTCACACATTCAACCCAGTCCAAAGATCTGGGCCCAAATCCATCGTTTTTTTGCACTCCACACCACCCTGGGTTAGACAATGGCGATATGCAAATCAGCTCTGACCCTGTGCCCCATGGGAACTGTCCAGTCCGAACTACAAAAGCCATGTCCTTCCCAGAACGGAATCAAGCATCCGAGGACCGGACCGGTTTCGAGGTAACACCTCTCATCAGCCCGACATTGATCCACATTCGGTCCATCACTTGTTGTTTTTGCAATTGCCGCCCTAAGTGCGCTGGGGATGCCCAGACGTGGGTCCCAGGCACTCCACACCACTTGGAGTCAAGCTAGCCGGGCTGATGAGAGGTGTTACTCTCGGATGCTTGATTCCGTTCTGGGAAGGACATGGCTTTTGTAGTTCGGACTGGACTGTTCCCATGGGGCAACAGGGTCAGAGCTGATTTGCATATCGCCATTGTCTAACCCAGGGTGGTGTGGAGTGCAAAAAAACGATGGATTTGGGCCCAGATCTTTTGACTGGGGAAATGTGTGACATTGATCCACATTCGGTCCATCACTTGTTGTTTTTGCAATTGCCGCCCTAAGTGCGCTGGGGATGCCCAGACGTGGGTCCCAGGCACTCCACACCACTTGGAGTCAAGCTAGCCGGGCTGATGAGAGGTGTTACCTCGAAACCGGTCCGGTCCTCGGATGCTTGATTCCGTTCTGGGAAGGACATGGCTTTTGTAGTTCGGACTGGACTGTTCCCATGGGGCAACAGGGTCAGAGCTGATTTGCATATCGCCATTGTCTAACCCAGGGTGGTGTGGAGTGCAAAAAAACGATGGATTTGGGCCCAGATCTTTTGACTGGGGGAATGTGTGACATTGATCCACATTCGGTCCATCACTTGTTGTTTTTGCGATTGCCGCCCTAAGTGCGCTGGGGATGCCCAGACGTGGGTCCCAGGCACTCCACACCACTTGGAGTCAAGCTAGCCGGGCTGATGAGAGGTGTTACCTCGAAACCGGTCCGGTCCTCGGATGCTTGATTCCGTTCTGGGAAGGACATGGCTTTTGTAGTTCGGACTGGACTGTTCCCATGGGGCAACAGGGTCAGAGCTGATTTGCATATCGCCATTGTCTAACCCAGGGTGGTGTGGAGTGCAAAAAAACGATGGATTTGGGCCCAGATCTTTTGACTGGGGGAATGTGTGACATTGATCCACATTCGGTCCATCACTTGTTGTTTTTGCGATTGCCGCCCTAAGTGCGCTGGGGATGCCCAGACGTGGGTCCCAGGCACTCCACACCACTTGGAGTCAAGCTAGCCGGGCTGATGAGAGGTGTTACCTCGAAACCGGTCCGGTCCTCGGATGCTTGATTCCGTTCTGGGAAGGACATGGCTTTTGTAGTTCGGACTGGACTGTTCCCATGGGGCACAGGGTCAGAGCTGATTTGCATATCGCCATTGTCTAACCCAGGGTGGTGTGGAGTGCAAAAAAACGATGGATTTGGGCCCAGATCTTTTGACTGGGGGAATGTGTGACATTGATCCACATTCGGTCCATCACTTGTTTTTGCAATTGCCGCCCTAAGTGCGCTGGGGATGCCCAGACGTGGGTCCCAGGCACTCCACACCACTTGGAATCAAGCTAGCCGGGCTGATGAGAGGTGTTACCTCGAAACCGGTCCGGTCCTCGGATGCTTGATTCCGTTCTGGGAAGGACATGGCTTTTGTAGTTCGGACTGGACTGTTCCCATGGGGCAACAGGGTCAGAGCTGATTTGCATATCGTCATTGTCTAACCCAGGGTGGTGTGGAGTGCAAAAAAACGATGGATTTGGGCCCAGATCTTTTGACTGGGGGAATGTGTGACATTGATCCACATTCGGTCCATCACTTGTTGTTTTTGCAATTGCCGCCCTAAGTGCGCTGGGGATGCCCAGACGTGGGTCCCAGGCACTCCACACCACTTGGAATCAAGCTAGCCGGGCTGATGAGAGGTGTTACCTCGAAACCGGTCTGGTCCTCGGATGCTTGATTCCGTTCTGGGAAGGACATGGCTTTTGTAGTTCGGACTGGACTGTTCCCATGGGGCAACAGGGTCAGAGCTGATTTGCATATCGCCATTGTCTAACCCAGGGTGGTGTGGAGTGCAAAAAAACGATGGATTTGGGCCCAGATCTTTTGACTGGGGGAATGTGTGACATTGATCCACATTCGGTCCATCACTTGTTGTTTTTGCAATTGCCGCCCTAAGTGCCCTGGGGATGCCCAGACGTGGGTCCCAGGCACTCCACACCACTTGGAATCAAGCTAGCCGGGCTGATGAGAGGTGTTACCTCGAAACCGGTCCGGTCCTCGGATGCTTGATTCCGTTCTGGGAAGGAAATGGCTTTTGTAGTTCGGACTGGACTGTTTCCATGGGGCAACAGGGTCAGAGCTGATTTGCATATCGTCATTGTCTAACCCAGGGTGGTGTGGAGTGCAAAAAAACGATGGATTTGGGCCCAGATCTTTTGACTGGGGGAATGTGTGACATTGATCCACATTCGGTCCATCACTTGTTGTTTTTGCAATTGCCGCCCTAAGTGCGCTGGGGATGCCCAGACGTGGGTCCCAGGCACTCCACACCACTTGGAGTCAAGCTAGCCGGGCTGATGAGAGGTGTTACCTCGAAACCGGTCCGGTCCTCGGATGCTTGATTCCGTTCTGGGAAGGACATGGCTTTTGTAGTTCGGACTGGACTGTTCCCATGGGGCAACAGGGTCAGAGCTGATTTGCATATCACCATTGTCTAACCCAGGGTGGTGTGGAGTGCAAAAAAACGATGGATTTGGGCCCAGATCTTTTGACTGGGGGAATGTGTGACATTGATCCACATTCGGTCCATCACTTATTGTTTTTTTTTTTAATAAAATGGAGGCACTAGCATATTTCTTGAAACCTCACACTAGTCATCTAAAATAATTTTCCTGCACTCTGCAAGCACAAAGCATATATGCATCTATTAGTACTGTCTTAAGTTACATTTTAACAGTAACAGTTGAATACAGGTGGATTTCTTGAAATAATGCATTATCCATTTCTTAGCTCTTTCACATATTAGTGGCCTTGTTAAAGAGTCCCAATAAATGTAAATGAATGCACCAAAATAATTTCACACAATGGCAGAGACCCATATTGTAAGTTCAAAATATTTTATTGAAGTTTCTTATTAAACAGTAAACATGGACATACATAAAAACAGTATGAAGCGATAATATCTATTACCATACATAAAATACAAAATCATCATTAACAATACAATAGATATGAAAATATCCATATTCATAAAAAAAATAAGAGAAGGAGGGGGAGGGGAACATCCAAAAACAACTAATACGTAAGCTATAAATAAAGCTACTATATCATCTTAATTACTGTAATATATGAACAATAAATAGCTATACATGCATTAAATATACCATTAGGATGATAAATAAACATCAACAGGTATCCAGAATGAATGATAAGAGTTGGAATTATGATGAATCCCAGACAAGGATAACTGAGCACCTCTTCTTGTAAAAATAACCCAAGCATGAACTGATAATATCGAAACATCTTTCCAACAGAAAGTAATGGATTTAAACGCAGCTGAAATTAAGAAATCAAAAAGTTTACCTTCAAGAACATTTAAGCTCTGTGATAAAATACCATATTTGTATATTAACAATTTGTATGATATGTCCTCATGATTATTTAATATCTTTTTAATAATGACCCAAACTTCATTCCAGAATTTAAACACTAAAGAAAAATCATAAAGCATATGTTGTAACGAGCCAGGATGTAGATTACAATGCCAACACGCTGCAGATTGAAGCTTGGAATAAACGTAACGGAGTCCATAGACAATTACATAAAATATAAAAATTGGTTTGATGAAGTGAAACAGGTAACCATCAAGTTATATCACTAAGCCAAATATTTTCCCATGTATCACTAGATAAGGAAAGTGAAAGCTCAGAATTCCAAAACGTTAAAATCACATTTACGTTACTTCCTAGAGTATTAGATAATTTTTTATATAGACTAGAAACACCAAAAGATTACGCTGATATAGTTTGAATATAAATTTATAAGTCAGCTTTAACATTAGATGGAATAACTTGAGGAAAATAATCAAGAATCGAATTACATAAGTATTCATATTTAATAAAATCAGATTGAGGTAAACCAAAACTTATTTGCAGATCCTCAAGTGGTATGAAAGTATTGTTTGAATAAACATCTTTAAGATAAAAAGTACCAGCCTTAATCCATGAAAAAACTGAAATTGATATTTCTATTTAATTTAATACCATTGCTATACCAGTCTTCAGTATTATACATGGGAAATAGAAACATTAAATCAAGGTTTTTAAAAATCATTTTAGTAGATTTAAGAATAGCCGATTTATGAAGAAATTAGGATTTGTAAGACATAGTGAACAAAGTGGGTAGAGTAATGGCTTTACAATAGATTTTACAATATGGAGCCAAGTAGGGGCATTATGTAAAGAGGAATGATTAAACCATATAGAACTTTGTTTTAAAATAAAAGCTTTATGATAAAGAAAAAAGTCAAGGATACCAAACCCTGCGTTACATTTAGGATTTTTTCATGTTTTATAACTAATACGAGGGGATTTGTTGTTCTAAAGAAATTTGGAAAGAAGTTTATCAACATCTTTATAAAATTTTAATGAAAATTGAGCAGAATCCATGGCAAGGGTATAAAAGATTTTAGCACCAATAGTAATTTTAATAGAGTCCATTCTAACCCACTATGAGAGATGTAACAATGACCGTTTGGTTGTTTTTTCCTTGATATAATCAAAGATAAAATTACAAATTAAAGATATTGTTGATTTCATGAAGGAAGAGAATATAATACCAAGATATTTTAATTTGTAGCTTTGCCAAATGATTTCATTTATTGGGATCATATCAGGAGTACAATACATGTTTAAAGGAAAACATTCTGTTTTGTTAGTGTTTAATTTGTAGCCAGAAACTGTAGAGTACTTTGCTATAATCTCTAATAAGGAAGGGAATGAGGATAAGGGATCACTGATAAATAAAAGCACATCATCAGCATAATCTAAGGTTTTAATAATAACATCCTTTATATTGATTCATTTAATATTATCACAATTTCTTATAGTAGTAAGAAAAGGTTCAATATCAATTAGAAATAACAGTGGGGAAAGGAAACACCTTTGTCTAGTACCTCTAAAAAGGGAGAATTGATTCAAAATGTGGCCATTAATAAATAAATGAGCAGTAGGAGCAAAATATAAAGCTGAAATCATGCGGATAAAAGTGTCACCAAAATTAAATGATAATAAGGTATGGAATAAAAATTGCCAATGAAGTTTATCAAAAGCTTTTTCAGCATCTAAAGCCATAACTCCTGAAGATAAGGTTAAAGTAGAACCTTGTTCAATGACATGTAAAAAAGTTCTTGTATTATTAGCAGAATATCTATTTTTCATAAACTGAGATTGATCTAGATGAATAATAGCATATAATACAGTGGATAATCTAGTGGCTAATATTTTAGCATATAATTTACAATCTTGATTAATTAAAGATATAGGACGATAATTAGACACAAGTGTGGGGTCCTTATCTGGTTTGGGAAGTACAATAATGAAAGCCTCAGTAAAAGAACCTGAGATAATTCATAAAGAGCCAAAAGATGTGAAAAGTTGAAATAAAAAAGGTAAAAGTTGAGACTGAAATTCTTTGTAAAATTCAGAAGGGATAGTGTCAGGATCCGGCGATTTTTTTTTTTTAAGAGATTTTATGACAGATAAAATTTCATCCTTAGTAATGGGAGATTCAAGTTCGATTTTAACTGACTGAGAAATGTTAGGTAATCTACATGAAGTTAAAAAAAATCAATTAAGGAGTCATCATGGAAATTTGGCTTATTATATAGATTAGAATAAAAATCAAAAAAAATAATTCACAATATCTTTATGGGATAAAGCAATTTTACCATTAGAACCATAAGTTGAGTTGATTTGAGTTTTATCCTTTTTTATATGTAAATAATTAGCCAAAAGTCTTCCAGATCTATTAGCATTGAAATTTAATTTTGCTTTAGCCTTAGAAATCTGAACACCAGTTCTTTTACTAAGAATTGTTTTAAATTCATAGTGAAGCTTTTGCAACTTAAATCTATAATGAGGATCATTAGACGTAATAAAAAGTCCCTCAAATTTTGCAATTTGTTTTTCTAATGTTTTAATATTTGCATTAAAGGTCTTATTTTCATGGGCCATAATAGAGATAATAGCCCCTCTAATATAAACTTTAAAAGCATCTTATCCATTAACCATTGAAGTGGAACATTTAGGATTGAGTATAAATTATCATGAATGGCGGTTTTGAGTTTTGGTTTATTATGTTCATTGAGAGCTATACCAGTATTTATTCTACATCTAGATTGTTTGGAAAAAGTTGAATTTAAATTTAAAACACAAGAAAACATAGCATGATCTGAAACATCAATGTTACCAATCTTGGGATTAGAAACTGAGTTAATTAGTTGCCTAGTAACTAATAAATATTCAATCCTAGAATGAGAATTATGTGGATGTGAAAAAAATGTAAAACTTTGGTCTGTAGGGAAATGTAGCCGCCAAATATCATCTAATTTAGTTGTTTGAAGATATGATTTGAAAGCATAATAAATCTTGGGAGGGTGATATTTATTAAGAGATAATCTATATAATAAAGGATCTGATATGACACTAAAATCATCTCCAACAATAAGAGGAACATTACCAATCTTTGGAACCTCAGCTGAAAGATTACCCCAAAAACATGATCATTCACAGTCGGACCATGAAAATTAACTAAAAATATGACTGAATCATGAACTTTGGCTTTAACGATTAATTATCTCCCATCTGCATCTGAGGTTTTACTCAAAATTTGGTAATGAAATCTTTTTGCAATCTTATTGCAAAAAGGATAGCTACACCATTTTTTTTACCATTAGCAGTAGAAGATACAATATTGTCAACCCACTTTTTCTTCATATAATCTAAGATTTTGTAATCTTTATGAGTTTCCTGTATAAAACAAATATCAGCTTTGCAACTACCTAAATAATCTCAATTTTTTTTACGTTTAACTGGATGATGTAAACGTTTAACATTTAATGAAATTACTTTAATATTAGCCATAATGGAAGAAAAAGAGGGAAAAGGTTAAGAAGAGGAAGGTAAGAGAGAAACACAGATGATTAGAAGAAAGTATCTCCAGAACAAGTAATAGGGAGAGGAGAAAATAAAACACAGAAAAAGAGACAAACAGAATACATAAATGTGAGAAGAGAAACGCACACACGTTCTACAAGCATGACCGGAACCGTTGGACCACAATTTAAGAAAAATTACTAAATATGTCAGACAAACCAAAACTTCTAAAGTCAAGTAGTAGGGTCATTGGTATCCATTGAATGCTGTGACTGCTGATCTAAAAAACGTTTCAGATCCTCAGGACGTTGAAAGGATTTTGAAAAATTATCTTTCCAAATGCGCATTGTTGACGGATCAAAAAGGCCATATTTGTATCCAAGACTTCTTAATTGAGGACGAAGATCAGTGAATTCCTTGCGGATTTCAACAGTTTCTTTGGCAAAATCTTGATGAATGCATTTTTTTTTCCATTGGCCATCAAGGAGAGAATTTCTGCTGCTTTTCTAATCAAAACCAAATGATGGTGACAAAGAACTTTGAAGATCATTTGACGTGGTTTTGTATGTTGAGAATTGTGATGGAAAGGAATCCTGTGAGCTTTATAAATTTCAAATTGTTCTGGAAATTAAGCCCAGGAATTAAGTTCTCCAAATATAATCTACAGTTAGCTCCTTCAACCTCTTCTGGCAAATTAAAGATGCGTAGATTATATTGTCTATTGCGATTTTACATATCCAAAAGAAGCGAGCACATAGGTGATATTTTCGCCACAAGTGGGGTAAAGGCATCCACTTTAACTTTACTATCCTGTATTTTAATTGAATTGTCAGATATTTTCATTGAGAAACATGCCATTTCTTTGTGCACTTTTTAACTTCTGACGCAATAGTATCAGTATTCGCACAAAGTTCCTGAATTTCTTCCAGAATTAAAGATAGCGAAGGTTCAGATTACTCCTCCACTTTAGATTTAATTGGAGGAGGTGAAACCTGCTGTCTTCTTTTACTGTGAAGAAAATTTGTATTTTCCATTTTCCTGAATAAAGAATTTAATTTGAAGAAAAAGTACAGTGTATGAATAAATAGAGTGAAAGTTGTAAGGAAATCCTTAAAATGACTGGTGCAGCAGCTAAAATGTGCCATAAAACGAAAACCACCACTTCTGCAGTCAAAAAACGCTGGAAACCTCTTCACATTACAGGTATAACCTTCATAAAGGCATTTTAGTAGACTTTCTGACTGAAAATCGTCTTTGTTAAAAAAAAAAAAACGGGCAAAAACATGGATGAGCTCACCGGGTGCTGGTCATCTTGATTTGCAGACTAGTGTGTCTCCTCAGAGACCCATATTGTACTCCCATCAGTACCAATGTTGCACATATTGAGTAGTGGCTTCTTGAAATTAAAACAATATACCTCTGTCTGCATTCCTACAAATATGCGCACATAGACTGTTTCCACCACAGTCTATGAACAACAGTCTCAAACCCTGAACTCTAAGACGTCTTTTAATGAAAGTCACTGGCCTGCTAATATTACCTCCATTACACCAGAAATTCTCATTGTGGAAGATCTTTAAATTACTTCTATTGCTCAGTTAAAATGATTGTGAGCTAAAATAGAATACAAATTCCAAAAAGCAATAATTAAGCATCTGAATATGTTAGCATTTTAAACAATTATTTACAATTGCCAATAAGCCAGGAAGAGACTCACGGGGCAATACTGGCAACCAAAACAGGGTCGCCATTTGATCCATGCCCCCCCATGCTTCTACATACACTTGTGGATACTGTCAATCCTGTAATTAATAACATCATAAATGTATCACTGGCCACGGCCATCATCCCCTCAGAGTGGAAACTGGCGGCGGTCAAACCGCTGCAGAAAAAACATCTACCTGACCCCACCACACTATCCAACCTTCGACCCATTTCACTGCTCCCTGTACTATGTAAAATTACAGAGTCGTTTGTAAATAAACAAATCACTAAGTTCCTTGAAGACAACCAGGCCTGGCACCCTAACCAATCAGGTTTCAGAGCACAACACTCTACTGAGTCATCTCTCCTGTTCACCACCGATACCATCCGTATGGCTTTGGACCAGGGTAAGAAGGCTGTCCTGATCTTTTTAGATCTGTCGGCAGCCTTCGACACGGTCTCACATGCCATCTTGATTGACCGGCTAGCAACATCCGGCATAACTGGAAAGGTCTTGGACTGGATTAAGAACTTCTGAAGTGGCAGGAGACAAGTGGTCACCCTAGGTGATTTCTGCTCGAAGGAAAAACCACTTACGACTGGAGTACCGCAACGGTCTAGTCTAGGTCCGACACTTTTCAATGTGTACACAAGCCCTTTGATCAGGTTGATATCGTCCTTTGGTCTTGATGTGGTTGCATACGCGGATGATACTCAACAGATCATAGTCCTTGATAAAGACACCCAGGACTGGGAAGAAAATTTGAAAGGTTGCCTGATGGCTACATTCGACTGGATGGGGAAGAACCATTTGAAATGTAATACGGGCAACACAGAAATCATGCCAATGGGCCCTCATAATGACTTTGTCTCTAAACTCTGGTGGCCGGCGAACGCAGAGGTACCGCCTAATACCACCAATGCGGCACGTAATTAAGGCATCAAGTTTGACACCGCTCTGTCTTTCAAACAACAGGCACTGTCAGTAGCAGGGACCAGTTTCAATGTCATTAAAGGACTAAGAAATTTTTTCTACCTTCTTTCCCTGGCAGCTAGGAAAATGGTAACGGTCGCTCTCGTGACATCGAGGCTAGATTATTGCAGCAGCCTATGCAGGGATCAATAAAGTGATCACGCACAAACTTCAGATGGTCCAACACGCAGCCGCTAGGCTGGTGTTGAAATGGCCAAAGAAATCCTCTGCATCTGCTGCATTAAATACCTTGCACTGGCTTCCAATTATCAAACGGGTCCTTTTCAAGACCCTAGTTATTACATTTAGAGCCTTCCACTCTCAGGGACCAAAGTATCTACAAGGGAGGTTCTCTCGTTACCACCCCGTACGTAACTTGCGTTCCTCTGATGCCAACCTAATGTCCGTCCCTGTTTTCAGACTGAGTTCAAGGGGGGTAAATCTTTGCCAGTTATAGGGTCAAAAGCATGGAATAAACTCCCCCCTCACCTCCGTGCCATAGAGCGGGAACTGGAATTTCGAAAACCACTGAAAACCTGGGGGCATATTATCAAGGGGGTTTATCTCCGCTTTTTTGGCTTTAAAAGCCAAGAAAGCGGAGATAAAATTATCTCCCCATTACCTAGCTGTCGCTAACACCAGTTAGTGACAGCTAATAGGAGATAGCGACCATCTTGGACCCCGCTTTGCATGTCAGTGATATTTATCACTAATGACATGCAAAGTGGGCGTGCCAAGATGTTAGCGACTGGAAACAGTCCCTAACATCGCTATCTCGAATATCTCCGCGCGAATATCTCCAAAAGCTAACACCTGCCCAGAGCAGTTCTTAGCCATGTTATCCAATGGGAGGTGGATAACATGGCTAAGAGCATTTGCTCGATAATGCATGAATATCGCAGACTTTTCAGCGATATTCATGCATTGCGGCCGTTTTTTATCGCATTTGCGATAAACCTTGCTAATAGCAAGGTTTATCTGCGATAAAAATCGCCGATGTGCGGCGATAACTTTTGTCTCTAAACAAGTTAGAGACAAAAATTATCGCCTGGATCTTTAAGCTTCCTGACACCTGTGCAAGAGTACTAGTATGAAGGCCTGGCGGAATTACTAATAGCAGCCTGACCAGTGTTTATATCTTCCTGGTCAGTAGTGACGCCTAGATGCTCCCTGGAGCTACAGTTGCGCGTTACAAATATCTGTTTACATTACATTACATTACATTACAATGCAATAGGTCTCGGATTATTTAACTTTGAGCTATTGGCATTGCTAAATATTGCAACACCAACTCAACAAAAGTCTACGAATTGTAGGCCAAGAAAATGTGTAAAATCTGTACTCCTGAGGCGGAAGCCGGGAGCGGTAATTGTTTTAATCATTTGAGTGTCACTGTCGATAATAATTGTGTTTTTTAAAACGACCTCACCTTGCTGAAAGCCCTGGGACAGTAATTGCAAACTGGTAAACCGCGCAGCGGATCTTAACGCTGTAAGGGAACCTTGCACAAACAACCACTCGCTGACGCCATTGCCGGCGTGCTCCGAGGCCACGCCCCCCTGCTCAGTTTAAAAGGCGCTGAGAACTAGCGCTGCACTTGAATCTGTACTCCTGAGGCGGAAGCCGGGAGCGGTAATTGTTTTAATCATTTGAGTGTCACTGTCGATAATAATTGTGTTTATTAAAACAACCTCACCTTGCTGAAAGCCCTGGGACAGTAATTGCAAACTGGTAAACCGCGCAGCGGATCTTAACACTGTCAGGGAACCTTGCACAAACAACCACTCGCTGACGCCATTGCCGGCGTGCTCCGAGGCCACGCCCCTTTCGAAGCCACGCCACCCGCTCAGTTCAAAAGGCGCTGAGAACTAGCGCTTCACTTGAATCTGTACTCCTGAGGCGGAAGCCAGGAGCGGTAATTGTTTTAATCATTTGAGTGTCACTGTCGATAATAATTGTTTTTTAAAACAACCTCACCTTACTGAAAGCCCTGGGACAGTAATTGCAAACTGGTAAACCGCGCATCGGATCTTAACGCTGTCAGGGAACCTTGCACAAACAACCACTTGCTGACACCATTGC
The DNA here is from genome assembly GCF_964263255.1 of Lissotriton vulgaris. NCBI lineage: Eukaryota > Metazoa > Chordata > Amphibia > Caudata > Salamandridae > Lissotriton > Lissotriton vulgaris. Next base: position 481,791,305 of record NC_141689.1, read on the forward strand.
CGGCGTGCTCCGAGGCCACGCCCCCTTCGAGGCCACGCCCCCCGCTCAGTTCAAAAGGCGCTAAGAACTAGCGCTTCACTTGAATCTGTACTCCTGAGGCAGAAGCCGGGAGCGGTAATTGTTTTAATCATTTGAGTGTCACTGTCGATAATAATTGTGTTTTTTAAAACGACCTCACCTTGCTGAAAGCCCTGGGACAGTAATTGCAAACTGGTAAACCGCGCAGCGGATCTTAACGCTGTCAGGGAACCTTGCACAAACAACCACTAGCTGACGCCATTGCCGGCGTGCTCCGAGGCCACACCCCCTTCGAGGCCACGCCCCCCCCGCTCAGTTCAAAAGGCGCTGAGAACTAGCGCTTCATTTGAATCTGTACTCCTTAAGCGGAAGCCGGGAGCGGTAATTGTTTTAATCATTTGAGTGTACTGTCGATAATAATTATGTTTTTTAAAACGACCTCACCTTGCTGAAAGCCCTGGGACAGTAATTGCAAACTGGTAAACCGCGCAGCGGATCTTAACGCTGTCAGGGAACCTCGCACAAACAACCACTCACTGACGCCATTGCCGGCGTGCCCTGAGGCCACGCCCCCTTCGAGGCCACACACCCCCTAGCCCTCCCCAAACCCTAAAATATGTGCATATGTCGGAAGCGCAGCGGACGAGCACAGCGGGCGTGCCGTCTGCGCGCCGAAGGCACGCCTAAGGCAAGCCCGTCTGCGCCCGTCCGCGCCAGAACGGGTCTAGGGCCAGCAACCCTGGACCTTTCCAATCACACAAGTCTGTCATACTCCAGGGACTCCCTGTTCCGACTGAACCAACCCCTACAGCCTTCCTGCACCAACTCCCTCAAAGGGGAGAATCACCACTCCCACTGTCCAAACTGTCCTTTCAAATTTACCCCAGCTCTGAAGAACCAACTCCCCCCGACAATCATTAAAATGGGCCGGTTAAATTGTCGATCCTTACCCAAGCATACCCAGGAAATATGTATGCTACTAGAAGAGGAGAAATTTGATATCTTATTTCTCACAGAAACGTGGCTCAGACCAGATTCGGACTTCGACATTGTCCAAACCCTACCTCGGGGCTTCCTACTGCAACATCTAGACCGAGGGAAAGGTATGGGAGGAGGTATCGCGATCATCTATAAAGACCAATTCACATGTCGTTTCCATGACAGCCCTCTATCCAACTGTGAAAATGTACATTTCAACATCCAACTGTCCCCCTGCAACTCCCTTTCGGGAGTCCTCATTTACCGTCCAATAGGACCCTTAGGCCAATTTTGGAGCTCCTTACTAGTAGTTTCAACTGCTCTTTCGAGCACCTTGTCTAACATGATAATCCTAGGGGACCTTAATATTCATTTCGAGAAAGAGGATTATGATATTGCAGCGGAACTACTGGCAGATCTTGCGACTCTTCAGCTTCATCTCCAGAACAACCAACCTACCCATAGGCTTCGACACTTACTTGACCCTATTATATGCAACATTGACGACTAGAAAACTAACGCCCGATCACTCTGCCTTGGTCGGATCACCTACTCATCGCTTTTAGATGGGAAATACCCAACATCCCTCCCTCTAATAAGCCCTCTGCCGCGCCTTCGCGTCCCTGGGCCCAACTAGACATCGAAAAATGGAAACAAGCCTTAGAACTCCATAAACCTACTCATGACGTAGACCCTATAAGAGCAGACATTAAGCTCTCCGCTTGGATCGAAAACTCCCTTAATACGATCCTCCCTAAAAAAACGCACCTCACTTCCCGAAAAAAGAACCCGGCCCCATGGTTTACACAGAAGACCCGCCATCTAAAAAAACTCTGCAAAAAAGCGGAAAGAGTGTGGCGTAAAGATTTCAACCCTGAACGTAAGAAAGACTATAGACTGACGATTCTTGCGTACAAAAAAGCCTTGAAAAATGCACAAACGGCTTTTTTTCAAGAGAAAATTAGCTCGGCTTCCTGCTCATCAAGGGAGACGTTCCAAATCGTCAAACAACTCCTAAAAACACCAGAACCGTCTGGATTGGTCGACCCCTCAGATATCCAATGTGACAAACTAGCCACATTTTTTGACCAAAAAATCAAAAATATCCTTCAAAAACTTCCTACTACGCATCACCCGCCGGTAGCGGTAGAACAGACAAACGTGCCTAACATGGGACTTCACTCTTTCAACCTCATAAGCCCGACACTTTGGCACCTATCCTCCAGTCACTTAAAAGTGGCTCACCTTCAGACCCAGCCCCAGTAAAAATCTTAAAACTGGTAACTCCGACCATTCTTGAACCACTGGTAAATGTAATCAATGCCTCTTTGGCCAACGGAATGGTTCCCCCCAGCTGGAAGAAGGCGAAGGTTAGGGCTCTATTAAAAAAACCGAACCTCGATCCCCTCAATTTCTCCAACTTCAGGCCAATCTCCCTTCTCCCATGCACTAGCAAGATAGCAGAAAAATTTATAAACTCTCAGCTGTCCAACTATCTCGAGACCAACAATCTACTCAAGTCCTCACAGACAGACTTCCGTCCTGGTCAGGGCACTGAAATCACGATGCTGACAGTGGTCGAGGAGGCCAGGAAGATCATGGACACAGGAGGATCAGTGGCAGTGATCCTCCTGGACCTAAGCGTGGCCTTCGACACTGTCAACCATCAGATCCTGGCCCAGCGACTCAACGATCTTGGGATTTCAGGCCTCGCTTTATCCTGGCTGAAATCATTTCTGCAAGACCGATCATTCCAGGTCATTGAGGGCGGCTATTCTTCCAGGGAGACCCCTGTACATTGTGGAGTGCCCCAGGGCTCTTCTTTGAGCCCTACACTCTTCAACGTGTATATGTCCCCCCTGGAACAGATAGTTGTCCCACATGGGATAAAACTCTTAACATACTCAGACGATACACAACTGGTGGTCTCCCTCACCCAGCAAAAAAATCCCAACATAGATCTCTATTCCTGCCTGACAGACATTGTCAACTGGATGGATAGATCTCACTTAAAGCTCAACGGCGACAAGACGGAGATCATGGTGATGGGCAATCAGGCCCACCTCCTCACAGACTCCCTTTGGCCCCCTTGCATGGGTAAACCCCCAACCCCTAAACCCGAGATTAAAAGCCTCGGTCTATGGTTGGACAAAAACCTTACCATGCAAACCCAAGCAAGAAAAACCGCTGGAGTCTGCTTTGGCCTCCTGCGATCTACCCGAAAAATCCTACCTCTACTACCTTTCCAATCAAGGAAACTATTGATACAGGGTCTTATCCTATCAAGGTTGGACTACGGCAATGCACTCTACCTTGCTGCACCCCTAAAAGTCACAACCAAACTTCAAGTAGTTCAGAATACCGCCGCCAGGATCCTGACCAACACTGGGAACCACTGCTCAGCCAAACCAGCCCTGCGAGTACTGCACTGGTTGCCCATCATGGAAAGAGTGCAGTTCAAGTCACTCTGCCTCACACACAAAATTCTGAATAGGAAAGCCCCCCTATACTTAGAGATCTGATTACTCCCTATACTACCTTCAGACCCTTGCGATCATCCAATGCCAACCTTACTAAAATACCTAAAATCTCTCGAGCACGATCAGGAGGCCGGCGCTTCTCTTACAATGCGTCCAAAATGTGGAACTCCCTCCCCCCTGACCTCCGTGCCCAACCTAATCTTCTGGCATTTCGTAAATCTTTAAAGACATGGCTGTTCCCGTGAGCCTCTCCCCCCTCTCTTCTCATCAGTACTGTTCAGTGCTGGGACGCTCACGGGCAGCTATGCGCTCTAAAAATCCGTTAACATAACATAACATAACATTTCTGTAGCAATGGTGGCATGCTGCGCTTTAGATAAATATGTTCAAAAAATAAAGTGCGCCATACTGCGATTGCTACAATAGTTAATTGTGGATGCGTTAACAATTGATGTGTTCACTGATGGCTGGTGGTGTGTGTGCCTAAAGAAATTGTGCACTGATGGCTAGTGGTGTGTGTGCCTGGTGGAAGTGTGTAGAGACGTCTGTTTGTGTGTGTGCCTGGTGAAAGCGTGCACTGACGGCTGGTGGTGTGTGTGCCTGGTGAAAGCGTGCACTGACAGTTTGTGGTGTGTGCCTGATGAAAGTGTGCACTGACGGCTGGTGGTGTATGTGTGACCGGTGAAAGTGTGCACTGACAGTTGGTGGTATGTGCCTGGTGGAAGCATGCACTGACAGCAGATGGTGTTTGTGCCCGGTGAAAGCGTGCACTGACGACTGATGGTGTCTGTGCCTGGTAAACTATGTGCACTGATGGTGTGGTTGTGTGTGTTGTTGTGTGTGGGGTTGTGTTTGGTTGTGTGTGTGTGGTTGTGTGTACTTGTGGTTGTGTGTGTGTGGTTGTGTGTGGTTGTGTGTGTGTGTGGTTGTGTGTGTGGGTGTGGTTGTGTGTGTGTGTGGTTGTGTGTGTGGCTGGGTGTGTGTGGATGTGTGTGTGGTGTTGTGTGTGGTTGTGTGTGTGGTTTTGTGTATGTGTGGTTGTGTGTGTGTGGTTGTGTGTGTGGTTGTGTGTGTGTGTGTGTGTGTGGTTGTGCACCTCGAGCTGGGAATCCATTTAAATAAAAGGAGAGGTGTGTGCACGGGTGCAGTGTGCGCCTCTGGGTATGCACACAGAATCATACTCTCTCGCACACCCATACGAACACACTCTCACATCACAGATACACAAAAATACACACACACACTGTGCTGGGGCAGGCACAGGACATGCCGCTCTCGCCATGAGACTCCATAGTATTAGAGTTCATGTACTCCAGGAGGCACTCACAATACTGGCGTGCATGTGCATCTCGAGCTGGGAAAGCTTTTAAATAAAAGAAGAGGCGCATGCACTGGTGCAGTGTGTGCCTCTGGGTATGCACACAGACACATATTCTCTCTAGCTCTCTCACACACCCATACACACACCCATATGAACACACTCTCACATCACATACACACACACACACTGAGCTGGGGCAGGGCACAGGACATGCCGCTCTCGCCTTGAGACTCCATAATGTTAGAGCGCATGTACCCCGGGAGGCACTCACAACACAGGCGTGCATGTGCGCCTCGAACTGGGAATGCTTTTCAATAAAAGGAGAGGCATATGCACTGGTGCAGTGTGCGCCTCTGGGTATGGACACAGACACATACTCTCTCGCGCTCCCTCACACACCCATACACTCACCCATACGTACACACTCTCACATCACATAAACTCAAACACACACACACACACACTTTGCTGGGGCAGGGCACAGGACATGCCGCTCTCACCTTGAGACTCCATAGTGTTAGAGCGCATGTACCCCGGGAGGCACCCACAACACAGGCGTGCATGTGCGCCTTGAGCTGGGAATACTTTTAAATAAAAAGAGAGGCACGTGCACTGGTGCAGTGTGTGTCTCTGGGTATGCACAAAGACGCATACTCTCTCTCACACACCCATACGAACACACTCTCACATCAAATACACACAAACACGCACACACTGTGCTGGAGCAGGGCACAGGAAATGCCGCTCTTTTAAAAAACCAACACGCACGCAAAGCCCAATAAAAATGGACCATAGGAAATTAACACGCACAAGCGTGTGGAATTTCCAGGTCCATTTTGAAAAACCTGCCAAAAGGACTCTGGCTGAGTGAACACTGCTGAGCAGTGTCACTAGGCCGACACTTAAAAAGGGCTAAAACCACCAAACATTTTCTAATAAGGACATAAATGAAAATATACTTATAAATATAAAATCATGAAAAGTACATTTAGAAATGATTTATAGGTTGATTCATGAAGCTAAATAAAAGTCACAAAAGTATTCATCATAGTTTTTCTCCAATGTTTTGCTCGAATTCTGAACTTTCTAGATTAACAAAAATCACAAGCAGCGATCAGAGCAATGCATGCAAGTTCTACACTTCAGTGAGTACTCCTGCTGCCCCATGCATACGCATGAGAAGTGTCCCTGGAACACCTACTTGTTGTGGTTATCTATAACTTAATACATCTTGCTCTGCGAATATCGCTAAACAGAAAAAAATGAACTCTTTAGACTTTCCTTCACAAAATAAATTGTCTGCAAATCAGAGACATACATATGACTTGTGCATTTTTATTCTTGTTCTAGAAATCACATCCCACAAATGAAAGGAGGAAACATGATTTTTGTATTTATTTATAGAGGTAATCCTTTTTTCCACTACTCATGATGGATTATGGTAAGGAAGACCGAAGGTTTAGAGTTAGGGGAATCGCACATTTGCACAATGTCATCCTTATTTGTTATCCTCAAGAAAACATTTATTTTATGTGGGCAGGCTGCCTTCTCCCACTATCAAAATTGATCCATACAAAACATTCAATGAATATTGCTTACTTTCATTTTAAAGAAGTTTATATTCTTGACCCCACGGATGGATGTTTAAAGAGTTTATCACCTAGATTCATCAATGTCAAATTCTGCGATTCCCAAATTGCGAGAAAAAGCGAATCGCAATTTAGAAATTGCAGAATGGCATTCAAGAAAAAATTTGGAAAAAAAGCGATTCGCAATCGGCCGCAATCACCGATTGTGAGTTTCCGAAAATCACATAATCGGCTGATACCCTTGTTGAAATAGCGATCTCGCTATTACCGAAATCGCAAATTGCGATCTCGCTAATTGCGAGATCGCAAAAATGGGAAGCCGCATCCTGAGCACAGTGATGACATCACAACCAGGAAGTAGGCAGGTTCCACCCTCATTCAGCATTGTGAGCCTGAAGTGGAAGCAGCATTGCCAGAGCTCCCCTCCAGAGTACCTACAGGTGAAATCCAGGAGACACCCCAGTGCACAACATGTCACAGGAAGCTGCAGGTGAAACTTCCACAGGAAGAAAAAGGAAAATTAAATTTTCAGAACAAGAGCTAGAATATCTTATAGAGGGAGTGTGCAAGGACCACAACCGCCTCTTCGGGAAGGACTCGAGAAGGGTGCCTGAGGCCGACAAAAGGAGGATTTGGGTGCGCATCCGCACAAAAGTGAATTCTGTGGGGGTGACCCAGCGCTCTGTGGATGACTTCAAAAAATGATGGTACGACCTCAGAGGGCGGGCCAAGGAGAAGATCGCATAGAGGCTGGGGGAGCATGTTGCGACAGGAGGAGGGGAGCCCACTGTACCACCCAACCCCCCTCTTGAGGACTGAGTAGAGGACATCCTGAATCCGCAGGCATGCATGGGGGTAATCCAGCTGGACTCCTCCTGACCCACCCAAGATACACAAGGTAAGTGCCATGCGACTGTGACCCTGTCCCCTAACAATGGCCATGACCCCAGATCATCCCATTACAAACCCCAGTCATGCAGCCAAAGTACACCACAAAAGCCCTATTGCATTGTGGGACATGTAGTCTTACCACAATTACCATCTAGCCCCATGCAGCCAGACCTGTTCAGTGAGAGTCAATCCTGCAGCGAGTCAGGGAATGGTAGTCTGCATGCATGTAGGAAGCTTCAACGTGTAAGGAACATGTCGCTAATCAACGTCCACTTTACATCACAGGTGGAGCTTAAGTACCCAGTATGGATAGCGATGCCCTGCAAATTGAAGAAATAACTGAGGACACTGAGGGAGACGTACATCCATCCCTACAGCCAGGACCATCAGGGCAAGCTGCTGCACCAGCGGTCATACCACCCCCTCCTCTGTGGACCGTGCCACCTCTGCGCCAACAGGCGCAGCAGTACCACAGCGAGTGACTCAAACACCAGTGGGGCTGACAACACCAGCAGCAGCACGCCGACAAACCCGCCGCCCTGCGACTGTGAGGAGCCAGTCCAGAGGACTGGTGAGGGAGCCGCGCAATACCACATCACGCGCTGGCAGGGGGGTGAACGTGCGGGCACCTAGGCTCTCTATTGAGCGTCGTATGCTCCACGTCCACCAGACACAAGCCCGTCATCTTGCTGCAATACATCTCCAGCTCAAAAAGACCGCTAGGAATGTTGGTCAGATGTCAGACCGTATAGAGAGGATGACTGCTGCTGTGGAGGTCAACACCCAGGTCATGTATAGCCAGCGGGACATCAACCTGCACAGACACCGACAGCTGCTGACCCGTCTGTCTGCATACACGCGGTCCAATTATATAATCGGCAACGCGACCTCCCAGCTGTCACAACGCTCCTTGGCCATGCAGGTGCAAATGGTCCAGTGCTGTCAGGACGTCGCAAGAGCTCTGGAGCAAGTGAAGTATGCGGAATCTGCTCTTCAAAAGGCCAAATGTCCTCTCAATGCAATTTCTTGTGCGTATGTGTGCAGCATTGTAACACCGTTGCTGTGGTGTTGCAAGGTTGAGGTATGGGGTGAGGAGGTACTCACGGAGAGCGTAGGCGCTGTCACCTAAATGATAGGAGCAGAGGGTGATTGCCTGTTCTGCGCAGCTACATGATCACAGTGTACTATTTTGGGGCATGTGTACTTACCTAGTAGGTGTCCTTTTCCAAAGTCTCCCCTGGCCAGTCGTGTGTGAATGCCGCTGTGACGGAATATGAAGGTGTCATGTGTGCTCCCCGGGTACTGTGCCACTATGTCCGTGATGAATGTCTTAGCATTGCACACCATCTGGATATTGAGGGAGTGGTAGGACTTGCGGTTGCGGTACATGTATTCCGTTTGTGCTGGTGGGCAGATGGGGATGTGGGTACAGTCAATGCAACCTATTACATGTGGGAATTGTGCAACGTTGTAGAATTGCAGCTTGGTCTCATTCAAGTCCTGTTGGCTGGTCGGGAATGAGATGTAGTGGTGTAGCCGGGTCAGCATAGCCTCCAGGAAACTCCTTAGGCAGCGGGACATGGTGGGCTGGGATATCCCCCCTGCAACAGCGACTATCCCCTGGAAGCTTCCGGAGGCCAGAAGGTGCAGGCTGCACAATACCTGGACATGTGTGGGCACGGCATTGATCCTCCTTGTTGGGTGCTGCATCAGGGGGTCTAGGTCCCGGATCAGCTTGATGATCATTGGCCCATTCAGGCGGTACTTAGCATAAATTTGCTCTGCAGTTTGGCCCAGAAGGGTGATCCGCTGGCGGAATATTCGCTCCTGGATCCTACGTCTGATCCGTGCTGCTCGCTGTAGCCTTCGCCGCCTGACCACCATGTAGAGTCCTGGCATTGTGAGAGTCCTCATGCTCCAGCTGCATATCCTTAAGTGTGTTTGGTCAGGCCTGCACCTGTTGGTAGTTTGTTAAAGTTTTCTTGATTTTTTTTTCCTTACAGGTTACCACCTGGTTTGGGTTCTCCTTAAATTGCGCGTCGCAAATAGCGATTTTCGAGTTTTTTGCATTTTGCGATTTTTCTTGAATAGCGATTTGGGATTATTTTACGGTCGCAAATTAATTAGCAGATTCCATGGTTGCTCGCAATTCCCAATTTGCTAATGGGCTTCTTCCTGGATTCTGCGAATTTATTTGCGAACGCGCAATTTTTCTTTAGCGAATTCGCTTTTTTTGAGATTTCACTATCATGAATTCCTTTTAATCAAATTGCGATTGCAATTGCTAATTCGCAGCTATTGCGATCGCAATTTGGCTTCATGAATCTAGCTGTATGTCTCTTAAATTACGAACGCTGCTAATTAGAATTAAGTCATAATGTTGGTCTGCCTGTGTACCCTCAAATCTGTACAATTGTGAGGGCCAATTCACCCTAAATATTTTGTCCTGGTGAAGTTTCCATGCACCTGTGGCTTACTTTGGGATGTGAATGTTCCCAGCATTGTATATGGGTGTGTGCCCCTGCTTTATTTCCTGGATGTTTGTGTATCTGCAATCCAGACTTTTATTTTTGGTACTGGCATCAGACTAACCCAGTGTGTGCACACAAAGACCTAGGCGTGTTGCTGATAATCAAGTTAAAGAGCATGTCCAATGGCCTTCAGGAGTTCAGCAAGCATACATGTAGCATTGGCAGAGAACTATAGGCCCTGTCTGGTGGTAGCGGCAACCACGTTTTTTGATCTTGTATAAATGATCAGAACTTTTCATTTGTGTCAGTGAGGGTGTGCCCTTCTGAGCCACACCCTCACTGTTCCACTGCTATATGAAATCCCAGAATCTTGCACCCATATCATTGGTGCATGTGATGCATGTATCACAAATTTAGTATTCTGTGTGTATGAGTCAGAATACCGAAACAAGTAGGATTCATTAAGGATGCCTCTGGTTTACCAAGGCACACAATGGATAATGTGAACTTCTTGCCCTAACAGTGGAAGTGTATTGCCTCTGAGTGTAGAAGCAGATACTGAAGTGAAGAGCATTGAAAGAGGCTACCTTTAAAAATGTCATGAACACTTTATTATCAAGGGGCTGCTGATTAGTTATTCCAGAGGAGTGCTATTCCATTGATTATAAAGGTAGGCCTGGAGTTTATGTTGCTGTACATAAGGTTGTGTTATAGCTAGGCCTGCCATTTTGTCTATCCCTGTTTACTACTTCTGAGAGGCTTATGACAACCATGTGCAGAAGTCTCCCTCTTTATCCATGTTGTAGATGCTGCAGTTTGAAGAACGTCTTGGTGCTACAGCCTGTGAGAAGCATTGTTTGGCACACACACTGTGTCTAGAGAGCAGCCTCAGAAAACACTTGAATTACAATCACCCCAAACCACTTCTGAAGTTTGAGACAGTGTGTCGGCATCCCATGTCTAGAAAATGTGTATAAAAGAAACCACCTGTCTTTATTCCAGGTATACATTTTTCATGACCAAATGCACACCAGACCATCCAGGGTGGATGGGGTCAGAGAAGAGGCCAGCCACACCAGAAGTCCTTGGCTGCACATGAGCACAGGCAGGGCTGAGCCGCTGAGCTCACACTTATAGAATTCTGATTGACTAAAGACCGATTTCCTTTCCACTATGACACCAGGGGAAAGAACCTTAGTAAACAGTGTTTACTTGTGCATTTGACTTAAGGGGACACCAACTGTAGCGGAATTCCGCTCCTGCGCTGAGATTTTTAAAAACGCATGTTAGGTTACGAGCTGTGCTCGTCATCAGCGTGCGAGGAGGCTACGCCATGACGAGCCCAGCTCGTCATCAGCGTGGAAGGAGTTAAACCATAATTATGCTGAGCGACAGATCTAACTAGGGTCAACAGGGTGGGAGAAAGCATGAAGCCAGGGATAAAAGGTGTAGAACCCACAAGAGAACCGTTATAAGGTTTACCAGCATGTAAGTTTGAATTAATTGTATCATACTGAGTAATGCTCTGTAGTTAAAAGTACTTTCTTTTTCCTGAAGATATATACTGGTGTGGACGTTATAGTTATTGTGTCTCTTGGTTGATTGCTGAATACAGAGCTCGTGTCCCCCACACCATCTCCCTGAGAAATCAGTGACTGCTTTCCCTCACTTTCCTAAGTAGCATCCTTAGATAGGGGTTATCTATACCTGGCCCAGTTGGTGGAGCCATAAGAGATGGACCCCCGGACACCAGTGGAAAATAATCTCAACCATCTTGATGGGGCCTATTATCTCCTACCTCCCCTGTGCAAAATCTCAGGGAAATGTAGACAGTCTGTTCATCTTGCCTCCAACAGTTGCAACTGCATTGCATTTAAGTGTTGGAACTGTGCTAACATCACAAGATCATAATAGCATGCACAATGTATTTTATGTGTGTTGGAAATCGGTGCTACAGGATTCAAAACCTCTATGCTGCTAATATTGGTGAAGTAGCTGACAATTTGGGGAAGATTTGGTAAGTTTTGAGTTGGATGACTATCACTGCCATGCCTGGCAATATCATTGTATAATTCTCTTGAGACCTAGTGCGCTCTGGTTCGGGCAGTTTTGGACTTTGTCCTGTAGATTTTGTCAGAATTTTCTGTTTGCTGATGTTAGTTTGCTAATATGCAGTTAGTAGGACTTTTGATGCTTGACCTCTCTGATAGAAACGTTTTGATATGCTCCCATGAACCTCATAATCTCTTGCATATCATTTTGCTTATGTCAATGTAGCGTGAATATTTCAGAGTTTACCCTAAATTTATCTGACCTGTAGAGAGCAGTGCCTCCAAAAGCTTTTGCTGATGCTCTCGATGCTTTTCAATGTCTGTGGTTTATGTTTGATTGTTTGAATGTATGTGTATAGCACACACAGCACAAAACAGTCCTTCTAAATGATTGGGAGAATAGCCTACTAGGGCAAAGGTGCAGCAGTTAGAAATATTGGCCCTGCCTTGTAGTGAAGAAAAGAATGTGGTGCACTGTCCTTGTTACAATGTGGTGAGATTTGGAGTTGGCCATTTCTTCAGGGTCTTCCTCAAACTTTGTGCCTTAACCCTCTTGCTTTCTGAACCAGTTTTCGTTAGCTTTTAAGATTCTGTGCACTTTGCCAGTGCTTACCTGTGCTAAAGTGCTTGTGCTCTCGTTATTGTGGAGTCCTTCTCAGCCACAGATTTAAGTCTAATCACATACAATTGTCCAATCTTCAGAAAAGGTCAGTTACATGTTTTGGCCAGTCTCATTTGTGAATCCTTCTCTGAACTTTCTCTACGACTGGAAGGCCAGAAAGGGTTTTTTTGTATGTGACCATGCCATGTCTAGAAGCATGTATGTTCCCTAGATGCCTCTTGACTATGTTGCACCGACAGCTTCAAACTGACTTTGCTCCAAGACTAATTTTCTTTAGAGGGTGCCCAGGAACCAGGCAATTGTTCTCTATTGGCTTACCTTGATTTTCACATGCTTTGCTTTCTATGAGACCTTTTAGTTTTTTCACGAAAACGTCATCCATATATTTGAATGACTTCATTTTTGTGTCATTTTATATTCTCTTCAAATTTGGTCTGAGATTTTTAACCTAATGATTTCCTAACTGCAATGTGAATTGGTGTTTTTGTATATGCATCATATGCAATTTTGCCTGAGAAAGGCTTTGTTGCATGTTCCAAGCTACCAAGGGAAAGACAGTGAGAACTAATGAAACATTATTTTTCACAGCAATTTGATAATTTCTACTTTTTCGGACCATCACCAGGACTCCCTCCCCTACAGTTTGACAATCTGGTTTTCTAGTGTCCTCGACGAGTTAGGAATTTTGAGTACAATATACTCTGAATAGCTATGGGGCTATGGAGATATGAACTACATTGCTTTGGAATAACGGTGGGAGTGAGGCATCTTTTATCATTTTACTGATCGCGTTTTGGACACCAATCAAAACTTTGTTGGTTTCCCTTTTCAAACCCTTTTTTGGCCCGTGTCCCTTTAGAAGTTGAATGGATCCTCAAAACAGATCACAAATTATGATGGGGGATAATATAAAACTCTCATTAACCTTTTTGAAATTTGTAACCAAAACCTCCACCTTCAACCAAGTGGTGCTGTTACATCTCAATCATTGATCCTGCTTTGAATTGCAGCTGTTGCAAGTGACATTAGGACCCGTACCCTCCAGATATGCCCCCGCCGCCCAACTACCCTAGACATGCAAGATCCCCACATTTGAAATCACCGGAGATTCAGGTGGGGTTAAAAAGGCCATGTTTATTCACACATTGTATAAATATGACAAGCAATAACATGCATATCAAAATCACAAGTTATAACATAACTACATTTATGAGCATATCAGCTCCATGAGCATATCAGCTCCATCACCTTCCCAACCCTAAGGGAGGAACACCATCTGGTTCGCATCTCGCAACTGGGTATCCTACGCCAAGTGCCGTGCACCTGCCCCTTAGAGTGGTGGGTCCCGCCCTTCTATCCTTGTCCGCCATTACCGGGGCCCACCTCTCGACCACCAGGCTGCCCAGGGTTGCCCGGGAGGCTCGAAATCTGTCGCCCTAGCCTCCCCAGCCGGTGGTCACTTCCTCCCAGTGGAGAGCTTGCCATATCCCCCCTCAGAGCTGGCCTATGGAGCCCGGCAAGCGGACTCCCATCCATCTTGTTTAGCCACTATTTACTGATCGCAGGTCTCTTCTCCGCCACAAGGGTGGCCAAGGCCCACAGGTCTGACACCCTCCCCACCTGCGTTCAGAATAAATGACCAGAGTTCTTGGATAAACGTATCAGTTCCATAGTCCGACAAATGCACCCCATCCTGGTGGTACATTGCTTCTCCGGAAATCCAATGGTGCTGGAGGTAGTGCAAGCGGCCCTTCACTGAGCACAACCTTGCTAGTTCGCCGTTCAATCGCCTCACCGAGACGTTCAAAGCTCTAGGACGCACTCCTGGGCCCCATGCCCTGCGCGATTTCATGCCAGACCAGACTAGTTTCGTTGATGGGACACATGTCCCAGCCAGGCAAACTCTGCTAGTAGGTCTTCCTTGACAGCCAAGCGCCCCCTGTCGACCATGTCGTTGCCTCCCAAATGCAAAATAATCCAATCCGGCGATTTGTGCTCTCGTGCCCTGAGCTCCTCGATGATCCGCCTCAAGTGTCGGATCCGCATCCCTCCGACGCCATGCCATACGAATTCGGTCTCGCCCAATGCGGCCGGTTTCACCACCTCTCTTCGCTGCAAGCGCACCGCCGTGCGATGCACGAAAGAGTGCCCGATTACCCATACCACGGAAGCGGGCATACTAATCAAAAAGGAGAGAGATGGAACCGTTAGACACTGCACACATATGCATTACAATAATTCAGGCCTTACATATCGTTTATAGCAATCAGAGGTCCAGCGACCTACACCTTTCACCATGATGGGGGGCAGACCCGCCCCTGCCGTTAAAGTTGCGGCGCCAATCCTAAAGGAATGAGAAGAATAGCCCGCTGCTCCCAGTCCCAGGTTCCCCAGGGCCAACCCAAAGACTGCTTTAAACTGGTATTGAGACAGGCAATCCCCGTTTTCGTGGACGAAAAGAGCCGACCCCCCCTGCTGGGCGCCGGGCTAGGTAGGCCTGCATACGGGATACGGGGCAGGCTGCTATCCCTGGGGCAGGCCGCAACTGGATGTTGACCCCCTTTCCTGTTTGGTCTGTTTTGGACCGTACTACTAGGCCCCCCGGGGAAATGGAGATATCCTTGAGCTGCAGCCCCCCCGTGGTCTACTCTGGAGGCCCCCACAATCTCACCCAGGCGGAAGGTCCCGTAAAAGGCCAGGCAGAAGGTGGCCCCCAGCATGATTCCCTCGAATGGTGACTGGCAAATAACAGGCAGTACCCCCAAAATATCAATCAAGGTCGGGAGATCCAAAGGCCTACGACAGTCCCGCCGTGTCCCGTCTAATCGGGCCCATCCCGCTAAGGCCTTCCTGATCAAGAATGAAGCCCCAGGATCCCGCTCCCCCGCCAGTTTAGCAAAGAAGCCTATCGCCGCCAGGGAAGCCCTAGCATAGGACACTGTTTTGCCCTGATCCCGCAGAACCTGTAAAAAGGCGTACATCGTTTCAGTTGAGAAGACCCTCCCCCCGCCCAACTGTTCAACAAATGATTTGTAAACAGTAAACCGCGACTGATAGGCGCGTTTGGTGCGATCACTCAGAGCGGCACCTACCAGCCCCGCTAAAGCGGGGCTCCAATTTTCCACAGTGACGTAGGGAACGTCGTCATGCGCTCTTCCGCCTGCGGGTGGAACCTCCGGAAGTCCTGCAACTTGGAACGAGACAAAGCGTCAGCAGCATGGTTATCAACACCAGGTATATGCGCAGCTTTAAACGTCAAATTCAATTTCAAGCATGCCAACACCAACAACTTCAGCAACCTCAGCACGTGTGGGCAAGTCGCCCCTTGCCGATTGATAACCTGAACCACTGCCATAATATCCGACCAGAAGGTCACGACCCTGTCCCTGAAGCGCTCTGCCCACACCGTAACTGCAGCCCAGATGGGAAAGAGCTCTAAAAAGGCTAAATTCTTAGTCAAGCCTGCTAAGTGCCACTCCGCTGGCCAGACCGCCCCACACCAGGCAGGGCCCAAGATTGCCCCAAAGCCAACACTACCAGCTGAATCGGTGTATAATCCTAGTTCTTTACTGGACACCGGCGGCGCGGGCCACACCACCCGCCCGTTGAAATCTGCCAGGAAATCCCGCCACACCTTGAGGTCCTCCTTCACCCCTGCCTTTAACCTCACCCGGTGATGCTTCCGGGTAAGACCCACCATCGCTCTGGCTATAGACCTCGAGAAAGGGCGTCCCATGGGAATGATCCGCAAAGCAAAGTTGAGCTGCCCCACAAGCACTTGTAACTGGTGCAACGTCACCTTTGGACATGCCAATGCTACCTCAATGGCTAGAGAAAAGGCCTTTACTTTATCCATTGGCAATCTACATTCCCCCGCTACTGTGTCAATTTCAATGCCCAGGAAGGACATGAACGTGTCAGGGCCGACTGTCTTGCTCGGTGCATGCGGCACCCCAAATTCCTTTAACATCGCCACCAGCTGGCTTAGGGCCAACGCGCAGGCATCCGACGATGCGGGACCCATTACCATGAAATCATCTAAGTAATGCACCACATCCGTACATCCTGACTTTTGCGAAAACACCTATTGCAGCATGGAGCTAAAGGTCTCAAAGTACTTGCAGGAGACCGCACAACCCATAGGCATACATCTGTCTCAATAAAATTGCTGTTGGACCTGAAAGCCTAACAAATGGTAATCCTCAGGGTGTACTGGTAACATGCGGAATGCTGACTCAATGTCGGTTTTTGCCAGTAACGCCCCTCGGCCTAGCTCCCTCACTTTCTGAACCGCGGCATCAAAGGACGAGTACGTCACTGAGCACACCGCCGGGTCGATGGCATCGTTTACCGATGCACCTTTCGGTGCGGATAAGTTATGGATCATTCTGAACTGTCCCGGCTCCTTTTTGGGGACCACTCCTAAAGGGGAGCAGACAAAGTTCTCCCAGGGAGGAGCCGGGAACGGGCCTGCTACTCGGCCTAAGGCCCGCTCTTTCTCTACCTTTGTGGCCACTACTGAGGGATGAGTTCTTGCTGAAACCTGGTTCCTACACTGGGTAATCGGAGGGACATGCGATGCTGGTATACGAAAACCGCTGGAAAAACCTTCAAACAACATCCTGGCAGCTGCCCTATCCGGATACCTGCCCAACCAAAAGATCAGTTTCTCAATGTCAACAGGAGTAGGCAGATTAGGCTTGGGGAGGCTTGATATCCTTAGGGGCGTTGCCCCCCCGTTCTTTGGATTTCTTATTGCACTTTGACTCAGGATGGGACTGGTGACCGCAGTAGGCGCATGCGTGCTTGAACTTGCACTGCCCAGGGGGCCACGTGCACCCTTTACCATTGAATGCCCAGCATGTACCTTTCTTCTCGCCCGGCCCTCCCTGGGAAGTCCAAAAGGGCTGCCTAGCCGGGTGTTCCCTATTGCTTACGCTCTCTAACCAAGCATTGACCTCAACCTGATCCCAACAAATGGAGGGGTTTTCTTCCTTCGCCCAGCGAAACTCCCTATCGTATGTCAGCCAGGCAGAACCGCCATGAGTGGCGTGCACCTTTACAATCTTATTAGTATAAAACACCAGCGGAATCGCCAACTCTGGCTTTTTTTCCAACAACCCCGTAACATAGACGTGAAAGCCGAACAACCAATTGGTTATAGTCTCCTCTATCCTAGGTCTCTGATCTTGGAAGGAATGATCCTTCCCATCCCTGTCCTTGTAATCCTCGTCTCGCCTCTTCGGCCTGATAAGGGAGAATATATCTACGTAAGCACCTCTCCAAATCTTCTCTCGCATTTCCGTACTAACATGCGTAGCTAAATCCCTGACTGGGACAACACGTTCCCCTGACTAGTTCCCACCTCGCTGCTCCTTAGCGTGGTGTCACCAGGCTTACCTCCTGTAGGTGGCACCGCTATCGCTGTCGCGGGGGGCTGTGCTCCAATCGCTACGCTGGGAAACGCTTTGCGCGACTCGACTAAAAGTGCCAACTGCCTCTGAACATCCTGCAATGCTACCTGTTCTGTGACCTGCGGGGGCACCCACGGTGCTGCCGCCCCAGCGCTCCCTCTCTCTAATACCCTTTCTGGGGCTGATAATTGGCCCACTAGGGTGGAAACTGACACCAGCAAGCTATCCAACGGATCGCTAGCGGCTACCACTGCGGCCATCGGCTGCGGTGGGAGTGGTGTCGGATGGACCGTAACTAATGATACCACGCCTCCCGGCACCAACGCCCTAAGCGCCTCCCTAATCTCAGACAAAACTGACCCCACTGGGTCTGCTGGTGTGACCACACCAGGCTCAGGATCTGAAGGAAAGACCCGTTCTGCATCTAGAGGAGGAGTGGGGACGGGACCTACTGATCCCTCGTCCTGTTTCCCCCCGGCAGGGCTAGGCCTATTCTTCGTCCCTTTCCCTTTTGGCTGCCCCTTGGCCTTCTTCTTTAATGGCGGACAAGCAGCCTTCGGTCGCACCCCCCTGCGCGGCCGCTCTACTACTTTGGGTTGCTCCCCCTGGGAAGAATCACTCTCGTCCCCGCTATCGGGGGTCTCCTTGCTCAACTTTTTTAGCAGCAATTGCATAATCTGCGCTAATTCAGGTTCAGAGTCCTTTCGCTTTTGTCCACCCTTTTTTGGCGCCATGCTAACTATTGCGTGCTTTGCACTACCTCGCTATAGCACCTAACGCACCCTGAGTTCCCTGTTCCCACACCCCTAAGCACCGTTCACGCCGCCCGGCAGGAGCCCGCACCACGAAGAACCCCGCACACAGCCGTAAGCCCCGTAAGGCAGCGACACTCCAATCCCTACCCCCACCCACCGTGACTCACGGCTGCCCACGAGGCCCCCGAGGCACCCGACCCCTTACCTGGCTACACGAACGAAGCTCAGTCCTTCTGCTTCTAGAATTTCGGAAAGCCGGCCTGGATCTCGAGAATGGCCAGGAGCCGGCGTGAGCAGTCAGGTATCCAGGAGTGATAGCGGGAACAGAGACCCCAGTCACAGGGAGTTGACCCTAAATAGGCCCAGAGTCTCCACCCCCTGACCCTCGGGTCACACGATATCGCCAGAGCGGAAATGGGTCAGCCGGACGCCGATTGGGCCGTCCGCCCGACCAACCACCAGAGACCAGGAGCGGGCGGGGTCAGGAGAGGCCGGGTCCTAAGTGCGCGCGTCGTGATTCTCCACGCTTGTCAAAAGTGAAAGATATGCAATCTGGACTGAACCTTGCTGGCTGTTCATTTCTCTTTGGATGCACAGCAAGTTTATGAGCCACAAAATAAGTATCTATGTCCCAAAGTGAAACATTTGTCCTGGACAAACCTGCTTCTCTTTGCTGACTACATGAACTCGCCCTTGTTTTTGACCTTCGGACCTTGTGTTGCTTGGAGACTTTTAACTGAGATGACGACACATGACTGAGGACTCGTGATCAACATATTCAACTGCACAAGAGCTCTTCAAGGACGCAGCCTGGAGGTTGGTCATGTACAACATATTTTGTATCCTGCTTCCGCCTAAATCTGAAGCTAGAATCCATAATGGGACAGACGCCCACTATGTCTCTGACTGTGAGTGCTTTCAAGTCAGTTACAGCTACTGAGTGCATGGGTCCCTTTATAGTCTCTGTTGGACACTTTGAACATTTTTAAAATATTTGTACATGTCATCTTAAATCTCATCTAACACTTCTCTTAAATTGATGCATATGACAATATTTTCCTATATGCCTACAGTTTGAATCCTTGTTTCAATTTTCTTCATCTTGTTGTATTATTTATCTTTTAAGATGTAACATTGTGTGGAAACTGCAGTTGCACATTTTGTGTTTCTACTGTTCTTTGCTGCTCTGTCTCAGTTTCTAAAGTGGTCCAAGAAACCTTTACGGGAACCTGTTCAGCTTTTTGGACTGGACTCTAGGAAATATCCCTGCTGCAATGTTTCTTATAATATGACATACCACCCTGCTAATATCACCAGCTAAGGATAGACATGAGCAGAATTAATTTAACACAAGTGTACATTTAATAAAATAGCCTGCTCAACCAGCAGCATGACCCTCTGCATTGCTCATTTTGCTGCAGAGTGAGTGAATGAATGTGTAAGTGTTTGCATATGTGAATAGACATTTGAGTGAGTATGTGTATTGAGTGAGATAGTGAGTCTGTGCTTTACATAGAGCCTGATTACGAGTCTGGCTGTCCAAGGACTGCCAGACTCATGGGGCGCGGCAGTGGCAGTCCATTCACCACCAGACCGGTGCTCCAGCCACCTTATTACAACTAGGGTGGTTGGACCGCCATGGGGCCGCCACAGCTGACAGAGAACCTCTGTTCCCTGGCATGTGATCTTGAGATAGCAGCAGTCCTGCGGAGCATATTATGAATTTCCTCTCCACGTTCCCATTGCAATTCCCATTTTCAGAGGCACCGCTGTGGGACCATCAAAAAATGCCCTCCAGATATGAAAAACACTCGTAATCTGGCGATGCAGCCCAAAAACGGGGTCGGCAGTGCAGGAGCCGGCCACCGGCAGGGTGGTCTGCTCCTGCTCTGCCAAACTTGTAATCAGGACCTTAGTGTGCCCTCATGCAAACCTAACTGTCCATAGGATTTTGATTGGTAGATCAGGTAACTCCTAAATCCTTTCTTTGCTTTTGATGGCATCTTAGCCGGACCCTGAGTATGTGCCAGACCCTGAATATGCGCCATATTGAGCCAAATCAGTCAAGAAGCTGCGTGTAGGCCAATTTATTAAATCTATTTGAAGGGTGACACAATGCAAATCTCTGTTTCACTAAAAGCCTTTGACGGAGTAAACCAGGACATTTGGTTGTAAAATATAAAGGCAAACCCCATGTGATCAAATCTGTTTACATCATTTTTTTTAAACTAGAACACGGACAGACTGTACTCTGTTCAGTACAAAAACAGTAGTGTGAATAAGCTCGAACAGACAGGCATTGTAACTAAGAGTCCGAATAAATTCGTCAAAATCAAATATTTACAAAAGTGAACGCTGAGATCAAACCGAAGTAAAGCAGATCACAAGGCGGTATTTTGCATACACTGATTCGGGTTAGTAGTGAAACATAAAACGCTCGGTGAATAATATACATATAGTTTACATTTAAAAGCAATAAACGATAATTGAGTATCAATTAATGGTATCTTGGAGAACACAACAGCATCAAACACGCATTTAAAAGTCCAGGGTCCAAACTATGATGGTATTAAACCGGAAGTTCTATATTTGTCACGACAAGCTCCTTTACAATGGTTCTCAATTAGACGCCACCCGTCATCAGCTTAGCAATGCTTCACACTCATTATCCAATGGGATTACAGGAGCGTTGATGTAACCATCGGATCCTAACAAATAATGAACGTTCTTGGCATATCTTTCTAAGACCTGCTTACATCTGTGTCAGAGGAACAAACTGAAGAAGCAAGACTAATGTGCAAAGGATTCAGAACTCAGTCTTACTTGGAGTTCACGCATGTACTAGATTTGAATTAATGCACACATGAAGTAAGGTGATTGCCTAATCTTACTGAAGATCCAAGTGTAGCAGCAGGCAATTTCTTTCAATGCCATTTAGCTCAGGTATTGGGAATGGGAAAACGTTTTGCAACAACCTCATAATTTACTACTGCTTTAAGGGTGGGGGATTACCTGTTGCTACTGCTGAATTTATAATGTCCGAAACAGTAGTGTGGATGGAAATGTGGTTTCTGTGCTTATTTGCGTTGCATATAAGTGAAGTGTTACTACATAAAGTCTTAGGTTTCATCACACTGAATACAAAAGGCAATGTGCTTCATTTGTGCCTTCCTTGCTGCTAATGTACTGTAAAAAACTAGGAACGTTTATTTACAAGTATGTCAAGTGAGTTGTGTGCTAGAAAACAGTTAACAAACCTTTCAAACTCCCTGTAACCCAACAAGATTGTCACTATGTTCACATTACAAAATTCTCTCACTTTGCAGTCATAAAAGCAAAACATCTGCATGTTAAACATATAAGCAGTAGTTTGACCGAAGGCAATGCTTGACCTTTGACCTCTGCCCTTAAACGCACAGCAGATGCTACATGACAAAAACAAAATAGAAAGGTCCCTACATATTGAAAAAAATACTAACCAGCTTCACACAGCAGCAAGAAGCGGCTTGGAACTCAAGATTCTAGCAACAAGAGGCAGCAAACAACTGCTGTCGTAGAATGTCAGGGAGGAAGGACCCCTCTCTGTGCCTGATCATATGCGAGATAGGCCACTGTGGCGAAGGGGACTGCATGCCTGGGTGGAGGGTGTATGGCCTGGTAGAGGACAGCAGTTGAAGCGCATTAAATAAAGTATGGGAACTGTAATGCTGCGCACAATGGGGTGAGTGAGCCTGGGGGTGGGTGTGGCTAAAAAAAACTAAAATATTCTGTAACTTTTTTCAGTCCTTCACCTTCGGGTAACTACATATAAAATCATGCACAGATTACATTAAAAAAATGCAACTTAAGTTAATAAGTGGGAAATCCACTATTGTATATTATGAAACCTCTATTAGTTAATGCACTGCAGAGGTCTGTGCGTAACCAAAGAACAACAGAATTAAATCCCCGTTGGTGCAGTGGAGTATAGTGACTTGTGTATGTTCAGGGCTACGAGGTTCCTGTCTGTGACAGAAAGCACTGTGAATATGTAAGTCATTATTTGAAACTTACAATACACACAGTAAAAGATAGGCTGCTACAAAATGTGCAAAAAGATTTTAGGATCAAAAAGTGCTTCCAAAATATAGACTGTAAGTAGAGCATTTTTTTTATAACTGTCTTTTAAAAGCACACACTCAACAGCTCGCTGGTACATCCCTTTCAATAGCAGTTGAAAGGTCCAACACACAAACCTCTATTAGCGTTAATGGCGGCAAAAATTCTCCCCACGATAACACATGCGAGTGCCACCTTTCACGATAAGGATGCAGAGCTTCTAAACCAACTAATAGTTTCCACGTACAAAAAGTTTTCCAGATAGAACGGTCAGCCTCTCCGGCACCGGTTTAGGCCCAAGAAATTAAAAAATAGGGACAATGTATGCCACTGTAAAGCTTTGGTACTGGCTGAAACAGAATGCAGCCACATCACCAATCAATAAAGCCCTCTGGACCGAACTAGAAGATAATAGAAAATCACCCTATAATCAATATCTAAACAAATCTTTGTCTATAACCTGCACAAATGATTTATGGAATAAAAATCTACCATACCAGTCCTTCAAACGAACAATAAATAATGTATCAAAAACTCACTCACTACTAATTGACAAAAACATCTTCAGTACAAGGTTGCATGCCTGGATGGTGATCAACCAGTACAAGGCACTTGCACCAGCGCATTATTTGAATACAGCATTTTCTATTTATCTGAAAAAGCAATTAATGACTATACGCTTTGGAAAACTACCATCAATAGTGGACCAGCCTACATGAGTATAGAAAGGGCCAAAATCATGTTGACTCTGCAGTTACCATAAAGAAGATTTCATTCATGTAATTTGTATATGCAACCAACTTCATAATGCTTGAGCCATTCTTCTCAGACAAACTTTTAAAGACAGAGGCATCAGGTCCTGTAGAGCAGCAATAACAGCATGTTTAAACCCATCGGACAAAAAACTAAACTGTAAATTGATTACATTTCTCAAAGTTTTTGCACATGCACACAAAGGTTTGTTATTAGGATTGACCTCAGTAAAGGGACAATAATGTGGTAAAATATTTGTTAAACATTGATATCTTATGATTTTTTTTTAATGTAATGTAACTGTTCTTTTTTTAATGTTTTAACTCCCATTTTTATACGTGTTCATATTGTTAAGGTTTTAATTACCAAACAATAAAAAATGTACTTACTTACTTACTTAACTTGCAATACCACTCAAAAAGAATAACTCTGTGTCAAAAGGAATCCTCTAGGGACTCCATCAATTAATTAAAGCCAATACTGGCTTCCAAGCACCTTTTCCATTTGCAGATTGAACAGTTGCGTGCATGCACTTTTCTTTCAGGCAAGCAGGCACTCTGGCAAGACGGCTTGTTTAGTTGTCTGTCCCTTCCTTGGTTTCACAGCACAGGAGTCGCTGTGTCTTACACTTTATCTGAGGCATTTCAGCTGTTGGAATTAACCGTAACAGAATTGTTGCCTTTTCACAAAATTTGGGACACTGTTTTTCTTAAACTAAATGAGTGGGATCACTTCGTGCCCCTCAGATCTCACCCACTTTGACCACTTGCAGGGGAGGATTCGAGTTCAGACAACTGTCAGCATGCCCTTATTGCACAGACACATGCAAAGACATAGACCGGACCAGGCGAGAAAAAGGACAGAGCTGCGACCTCAGGGGCAGGAGAGGAATGAGGATTGCTCCCATGGTGGGATGACCCACTTGGAGCTAGGGAATTTAGGGCACCGACTGCACATTTGAGATCCCTGTACAGAAGGACAAGCAGTGAATAGACCTTTGCCCAGATCCTGATGAGGATGTGATCCAGGACAATTTGCTATTCCTAAACATGGAACTGGATTGAATCAAGAAGGCCTCATGACTTTATTTTATTTTATTTATTTATTTATGCGATTTTATATAGCGTGGACTTTAACCGAAGGTGTCAGAGCGCTTCACAATAGGAACAGTATTGATACATGAGGAGAACATTACAAGTAAACAAATTACAAAAGCAAACGTTAAGTTACATGAATCAAAAGTGACAATAGTGAGCAACCAAAATACATGAGGTTGCAATCGGTACATTACAGGAGGAAAATGTTATATGTGTGCAGGTTACAAAAGCGTACAAAGTACAAGTAGAGGTATAATACTGCAATAAATGGCAGACACTCCAGAACAAGAACAAACGTTACGTAGGCAATGGTGGCACTTGTGCAAGTATCTAAAGTAAACAAAATGTGAGAGGTCGCATACAGTGTGTTACAAGAGAAAAATGACGTGTGCAAGTTACAAAATTACAGGGCATAAAGAGCCTGTAGGCTTACACAATGCGAAAAGGGAGAAAACATGGGAGGGGAGAGAAATATACATCTAAATACTACATATATATTACAACAAAGTCAAAACAACACTGCACTGAAATGTACAGTGGGAGAAATCAAAACAGCTTGGCATGACAAAACCTGGACAGCCCAAAGGGGTATTTGAAAACATTCTTAGTAGAGTCCGTGCTTCCAAAATCATCTTATAGTCAACAAAATGAAATAGACAATTACTACACAAAAATCAGGGGGGAAATTACACCCAAACTTCAGGGGAGGCTAATACTTCAAGTGGCAGTGGTGAGGCTGCCACTTCACGCAATGTGGGCAGAATGGAAAGGGGCGACCACTCGGTCCCCCCGAACGTATGGTGGAGTACCCCGATCCCCCCGGGAGGCCATCTTGGGCGGGGGGCGAGTCCCGGCTGGTATGCCCGAAGCGGCGTAGCCGGGGCGCGCCTTTTCCCGCCCTGTAGGGGGTTGTCCTAGACGCTGACGCCGCCGGCCATGCCCCCGGGGGGCAGGCGGAGGCGGGTTTACGCCCGCCCGAAGACGGATAAAAGGAGCAACAAGCCAAGAAAGCATCCTCTTGTTCCTATGCTCTGAAGCTGCACCTCCCCGCTGCACGTGAGCTCGAGACGGAACGAAGAGCCAATTTTGAGCGTTGTAATCTTTCTCTTTGTCTTACAGATATCTTCGCTTGAGAATGCCGGGCAAGAAGGTCGGAAAGCGGGTCGGTACCGATCAGATGCTACGCATGCTCATAAAGGAGGTAGCCGATTTGAAGAAGCAGATGGCGGCTAAAGACGGGGAGGGAGGACCGAAGCGAGTCATCGGACCAGCTTTGCCGGGAGTAGTCCCTAGCGGGAGAGGCAAGAGGTCAAAAAGGGGGGCACTTGGGGGGGAAACCCCGGTTCCCGATACTCCACGTGAGGAGCCAACCTCGGTTCCGAAGGAGGGGCATCCGATCCCCGTGGTGGTCACCCCCGTGAACGGGGAAGATATGCCTCCCGAGTTGGCGGCGCAATTGGCAGCGTGGTTGGAGAAAGATAGTAAGGGCGCCACGGCTGACGACGCCCGGGCAGTAATGAGACAGCTGCGGGAATCCAGAGAGGCTGCGAAGGCACCATCTTCTGTTCCCCCACAGGTTCCGGCGGCTGAAAGTGCAGCAGGCCCAAGTTCGGCGGCAAGTGCGGGATCTACTTCAGGTAAGCGGCCATTGCCGATCGCGGGGGAGGGGTCTGTACCTTCTCGAAGGGAGAAGATTGCCAGCATGTTCCACTGGAAATTAAGGAAATGATTTGGGCGGATAAGTATGTAAACATGTTTTCATTGCTTACCGACCATTACGAGATAGAGCATGTGAAGAGCCAAAAGGAGCTCATGCATCCGAGTGTTTGGCGCGCGAAAATGGCCGCCTTTAAGGTTGACGAAAACATAGGTACTTGGGGCAGAGCGTGGGGCATTTTTACCTCCATCATGGGTGAGCGCAGGCCCGAGTTGTTGACCGAGTTGCCTATTTATCAGTCACGTATCATGGAGTATTCCCTGACGTACGGGGGCAATCAGTGGTTCTGTTATGACAATCTTTTTAGAAAGGCTAAAGAGCACAACCCAGTTCTAACATGGGATTGTTTCGACTCTGTCTCGTGGCAGAAAATGGAGAGTTCAGGAATGTTAAAAGTGCCATTGTCAGGGAGTAATGGGGGTGAATCTTCCCGCCAATCCTCTGGGACACCCTTTCGGACAGGTGCAGGTAACGAACACCACTCGAAGTCGAGTGGCAACACAGGTAAAAAGGGGATTTGTTGGAATTTCAACAGGGGAAAATGTACGAGGCCCCAGGGGTCATGCAAGTTCAGACATGAATGCGGGGGGTGTGGGCAGTCATCCCATCCTGAGTCCATGTGCAGAGCCAAGACGGGTGATAACGGTGGTAAGGGAAGCGCCAAACAGGTCTGAAATAGTCCGAGGGGCGCCTTTACCTACTCCGATTGATACCATGGCAATGATTCCTTGGCTCAACGAATACCCGGATCATGCTTCCGCTGGGGTGTTGCGGGACGGGTTTTCATATGGTTTCCGCATCCCAGTGGGGGATTTTCAGAGTGTAGCAAACTGTAAGAACCAACTGTCGGCCTTGCAGTATTCGGCGGTGGTTCAGGTAAAGATTGGGAAGGAGGTAACTCGAGGTCGTGTTGCCGGTCCATTTGATTTGCCACCGGTTGCTAACTTTGTTTGTTCCCCTCTAGGGGTGGTCCCCAAGAAGGACCCGGGTGAGTTTCGGCTAATACATAACTTGTCAGCCCCACGTGGTCTTTCCGTGAACGATGCGATAGACCCGGAAGTGTGTTCGGTGCGGTACGCATCTTTTGATGAGGCCGTCGCCATGTTGAATCGCCTGGGGCCCGGGGCGCTGATGGCAAAATCGGACATCGAGTCAGCGTTCCGGTTGCTCCCGGTACACCCAGACGATCAGCGTCTCCTTGGTTTTATGTTTCAGGGTCGCTATTACATGGATAGATGTATGCCAATGGGGTGCTCTATATCTTGTGCCTATTTTGAGAAATTCAGTTGTTTTCTGCAATGGGTATTTACAAGGAAAACGGGTTTTCGGCATGTTATGCATTATCTCGATGACTTTCTCTTTTTGGGGGCAGCCGGGGATCCTGAATGTGGTAAGGCCTTACATGAATTTCGTGTCTTAATGAATCAATTTGGTTTGCCATTGGCGCCAGGTAAGACTGTGGGTCCCTCAACTTTGCTCGAGTTCCTGGGGATCGAGCTCGACTCAGTAGAAGGTTGTTTTAGATTACCCAGGGAAAAAGTGTTAAAATTTGGGACATCCCTTGAAACATGTATTCGTGCGACGAAAGTAAACCTGCATCAATTGCAACAAGTGGTGGGTCAGTTGAATTTTGCCCTGAGAGTGATGCCAATGGCCCGCCCCTTTTCCCGCTCGATTGCACAAGCCATGGTCGGCCTGAAGGAAGGACATCACCGCACGAGGCTCTCGGCAGAGGTTCGCCAGGACATGCGCATTTGGTTGGCATTTCTGGCGGATTTCAATGGTCGAATTGTCTGGAACAAACCAGCGGTGTCCTCCGAGGAGCTGGGGCTTTGGACAGATTCGGCGGGGAGTATAGGTTTTGGGGCCATATTTGGGACACAATGGTCGGCTCAAAAATGGCCGTCATGGTGGCACGAGTGCGGGCTGACGAGTAACATTGCTTTTCTCGAACTCTTCCCTATTCTGGTGGCCTTGAAAACGTGGCCGGAGGGGTTCCGGGATCACTCTGTGGTGTTCTGGTCTGATAACATGACTGTGGTTGAGTGTATCAATAGTCAGGCAGCACGTTGCAAATGGATTCTGAGACTGCTCAAAGAAATTGTGTTATTATGTATGCAGTTGAATGTGCTCTTTAGGGCAAGACATGTCCCGGGGGTACTGAACCAAGCGGCTGATGCACTTTCTCGTTTCCGTATGCAGGCCTTCTGGGGTTTTCTGCCCACAGCGGACCCGGTGGCAGCACCCTTTCCCGAAGCTCTCTGGTCTCTCGGTGCCCCGAACTACAAAACCTCGTGGGAGAGAGTTTAGCACCCAGGACAAGGAAGGCATATGAAGGGGCGTTCCGTTCCTATTGGTCCTTTTTGGGTTCTGCTAGGGGGGAGCTTTGGGGACAGGAAGAGCTTGTCGTAAAATTCTTGCTGTCTTTACATCAGGCAGGCAAATCAGTAGCTACGGCCCAGAGGCATCGGGCCGCCATTTCCTTTATGGCAAAGGCTCATGGGATTCAGGACCCGACAGCGTCTTTCGTGGTGCAGAAAGCGCTACGTGGGTGGCAACGCCTTGAGGGTCGCAGAGTGGATGAGAGGCACCCGATAGGTCTGGATAGGTTGGCCCTGTTATTCTCCGTACTCCCTGCAACATGTTCATCCCAGTATGAAACTGTGTTATTCCGAGCCGCATTTGCGCTAGCATTCCATGGGGCTATGCGGGTAAGCGAACTAGTGGCAAAGAACAAGCGGGATACGATGGGGGAACTGTGCCGGGAGCACATCCGGGTCAAGGTCGAGACGATGACTGTCTCGTTTTTCAGGTCAAAAACCGATCAGGGTGCGATTGGGGACTGCATAATCATTCAGAGGATTCCCGGGTCTTCCATGTGCCCTGTTGTTTGCGTAGAGGAATATTTAGCGCAGAGGGTGGCATCATGGGGGGGGACCTTGTTGAGACACGCTGACGCCACCCCACTGACGAGGTTTCAGTTCCGGCGGGTGCTGGCGATGTCAATTTCGGCCGCGGGCTTGAACCCCGGCGAGTTCGGGACCCACTCCTTTCGGATAGGGGCTGCTACTGAGGCTACAGCCAGGGGTCTGAGTGTTGAAAAAGTAAAGCGTTTGGGGCGTTGGTCCTCGAACTGTTACAAAAGGTATGTGCGGTTGCACATGTTGTGAAGCTGTAATGATGTACTCATGCTTCGTGTTTTTGTTTGGTTTTCAGTTGCGCAACCTTACGAGGCGGGGCGGACTGTGCAGTCGACCCGACACCTGGGAACCAGCGGTCAGACATCACCGGCTGCGGAAAGAGAGGTGTGGGTCGTGGGTCACTCATACGTGAGACGTGCCGCAGACGTATTCAAGGCAGGTGACATGATTCACATGGCTGGGGAATACGGGTACAGGGTAACCTTCTACGGAAGGGGCGGGCTCTGTATTGACCAGTTTCAATCCTTTTTCGAGGGTTTGTTAGGGCAGACAAGGTCACCGCCGTCTATAATCATAGTCCATCTTGGGGGTAATGATTTGGTGACCACTGGTAGACGACTGCTTCTCGAGGCAATGCTTTCCACTGTAAGTTGGTTGGCGAGAAGAGTTCCAGGGTGCACCATTGCATGGTCCCATATGATTCCACGTAAAATGTGGCGGGGGGCGATTTCGGTTTCTGCTCTGAACCACTCAGTGAAGAAGGTAAATAACAAGTTGGGTAGATTGTTTCGTTCAAGTGCACTGCATTCTATCCCGCATGGTTGTATCAAGGGGGACAGTATGTATTTGGGAGATGGGGTCCATTTGTCCCGGGTGGGGAATGAGTTACTCATAGGAGACCTCATTGCTTGGCTGAAGAGTTTAAAACATGACCTTTAGGTAGGAGTTTTGTGGGGGGTCCGGATAGCCAGTCAAATATCCGGCCTGTGGCGGTAAGGTCATGATCGGTGAGCAGTAATTGGAAGAACCCTATGGGGGGGCGTCACCCATTATGGATGGGAGCGCTCGGGGGAGGTGGCCATTGGCCCCTCAACGGGGAGGCGGTCCCTTCTAAGGATGGGCCGCCGGAAGGAAAGGAAAGGCGGTCAAGGCCCCTTCCTGGATAGGAGGGGCTACGGGCCCTCCTGGGGAATTTCCCGGGGCCAGGACATCTGCGACGGCAGATGGGTAAGTTGTGTGGGGTTCGGGAGGGGGTTTACGCTACCTTTTAGACACCTCACACGAGTCCTCGGACGACCGTTAAATGGCGTCGAGTCCATTGGGGCCCCCGTCAAGTCAAAGGGAAATTGGTAGATGCACTTGAGGTACGCCTCTGTGCGGTCGCCCCCCCTCACAAGTGAGGGGGGTATTTTCTGGTTTAGGGATCTGACACCGGTTACGACCTTGCCGTTGGCCCTTAACGTTAGGATGTACAATTTCAAGTCAAATGTTTTGTAGGATGTTAGTTCGGCTAGGAGAACCTTTGTATTAGAGATCTGTTAAGGTTAGCCAAACATCGTAATGTGGAAATGAAATTGTACATAATATGAAACTGTTATTTTAATGTTTTAATTTTGTTTCATATTTTAATAAATACGGCCGGGAGGGTCACTCCCTCCCGCCTTCCAAAAGTTCAGAACAGTTTCCAGTTTCCCATCCTTGGGGATTGCGTCGAGAGGGGGTGGCGGGTATCTCTGCCATATGGAAAGGGGCGACCACTCGGTCCCCCCGAACGTATGGTGGAGTACCCCGATCCCCCCGGGAGGCCATCTTGGGCAGGGGGCGAGTCCCGGCTGGTATGCCCGAAGCGGCGTAGCCGGGGCGCGCCTTTTCCCGCCCTGTAGGGGGTTGTCCTAGACGCTGACGCCGCCGGCCACGCCCCCGGGGGGCAGGCGGAGGCGGGTTTACGCCCGCCCGAAGACGGATAAAAGGAGCAACAAGCCAAGAAAGCATCCTCTTGTTCCTATGCTCTGAAGCTGCACCTCCCCGCTGCACGTGAGCTCGAGATGGAACGAAGAGCCAATTTTGACCCACCCACCAGCCCCTGAGGACAGCCAGTTGTTTTGAATAAAGTTTTGATGTGGTAACTCTATTTCTTGCAGGTTGTGATGATTGTCGTGTTATTTTGAGTATGCAATAAAGAATGGTCATCTACAGTATGTTTTTTCAAATAAAGTAATTTTGCACTAGTATTGATCAGTAATCATACGTGAAATAGTTATGGTTGTTTTGTAATTGAGTGATTTTAGTTAAATTGTCGTATTTATTTTGGTCGGGCGGTAAGGTCATGATCGGTGAGCAGTAATTGGAAGATCCCTATGGGGGGGCGTCACCCATTACGGATGGGAGCGCTCGGGGGAGGTGGCCATTGGCCCCTCAACGGGGAGGCGGTCCCTTCTAAGGATGGGCCGCCGGAAGGAAAGGAAAGGCGGTCAAGGCCTCCATCCTGGATAGGAGGGGCTACGGGCCCTCCTGGGGAATTTCCCGGGGCCAGGACATCTGCGACGGCAGATTGGTAAGTTGTGTGGGGTTCGGGAGGGGGTTTACGCTACCTTTTAGACACCTCACACGAGTCCTCGGACGACCGTTAAATGGCGTCGAGTCCATTGGGGCCCCCGTCAAGTCAAAGGGAAATTGGTAGATGCACTTGAGGTACGCCTCTGTGCGGTCGCCCCCCCTCACAAGTGAGGGGGGTATTTTCTGGTTTAGGGATCTGACACCGGTTACGACCTTGCCGTTGGCCCTTAACGTTAGGATGTACAATTTCAAGTCAAATGTTTTGTAGGATGTTAGTTCGGCTAGGAGAACCTTTGTATTAGAGATCTGTTAAGGTTAGCCAAACATCGTAATGTGGAAATGAAATTGTACATAATATGAAACTGTTATTTTAATGTTCTAATTTTGTTTCATATTTTAATAAATACGGCCGGGAGGGTCACTCCCTCCCGCCTTCCAAAAGTTCAGAACAGTTTCCAGTTTCCCATCCTTGGGGATTGCGTCAAGAGGGGGTGGCGGGTATCTCTGCCATAATATCTCACAGCCTGTATAAGAGCACAAATTGCTAATATGTCTGACTTTAATGTGCTGACACATGCAAACAGCATTTGTGAATGCCCATATTTTTAGGCATTGGCACATTATAGGCACATTAAATGCAAAATGTAATGGCTTTTCCAATAATTTTCACTCTGACACTAAGCACTGTTGGAGTTTCAAGAGTATCCACTAGGCTTGGGAGCATTGGGGGAGACAACCTTTACAACGCAACTTTTACTACGCAGTGCCATTACGACGCAACTTTTACAACGCAAATCATTACAACGCATTGCGCTGGGGGGCGCTCTAGGATAGGGAATAGGTTTAATTTACTATCCAACACCTTCCCTACTATCCACGGGGACTGGAGTTGGAATAGTCAATTAAACAATTCACTATCCAGCGCCCCAAAGCACTATGCGTTGTAAAGGCATGCATTGTGAAAACCGCGTTGTAAAGGCATGCGTTGTGAAAGCATGCGTTATGATGTCATACAGCCGAGAATTGGATGTTTGCAAAATGGTTTAAGGACAAAAAGGAAGGTGCACTAAACAAAACAAGAAGGTCTTCAATCTTGGGAAGTTCTTCTTTATTTATCAATTTCTTGTGAAAACATCAAAGGCACACAACCAACGCGTTTCGCTCCCCTGTGCCTGAAAACTTCATCAGGGCATGAGAATATGTAATATTAAGGGCTATCCAGATCCACCCAAGCGCAGTATATATCCGTCCCTGCCTCCCTACATTGGGACCGATAAGAGTGACGTAATCTGGTATTGGAATCAAGGACCGTGATTGCCTCTCTGGTACTGATTGACATTTCCGGCTTCTTTCACGGATATATACTGCGCTTGGATGGATCTGGAAAGCCCATTGCTCTGGATGTTTGCAAAAAGTTTGGTACCAGCTGAGGTCTGTGCCTGTGTGCATGTCGGGCACACAGAAAAGAAAGCACTGAAGCCTTATTGGAAAGGTGTCTTCTCTTACAGAAAGCAACATAAGACACATAATAAACAAATGCTTCAGAGAACAAGTAGATCTGTATGGGGGATCTTCCAATAAACACATGGAAATGCTCCCAGAGACAATGAGATGTATACTTATATGAACCCTATTAAACGTGGGGCACATGCACTGGCATAAAGAAAATTATATGGGGCTCCTATACTAATGTCACAAAATTAGGTCGGTTCACAAAGAGCCAAAATGGAGGGGCATTCGCAGAGCAGAACAAGCAGGATATCTTCACAGTGTAAAAACATGTATAGATTGATATTGTTATAGTACACACATCCACTAAATTTAGGTCTTCCCTGCTACAATTAAGCCCAGTGGGGTGGTAGCAAAAGGACTGACGGCTGGATCACCATTGTATGACAGCATTGTGCCTGAAAGCCTGAAGAAGCAGCCCACTGGCATGAGTCATATCCATTGGCAGCAGTATTCAGCATGACAGCAGCAGTAACTGACAGTATATGATAGCAGAAGCTCTCGCTTGCAGTGACAAGAGCATGAGTTTCAAGGCATGGCAGTGTTAAGACCTGCATGCTCCAATACATGAATAAGTAGGAGTTGTGGTAACAGCAGAACTCGATGTGACATCTTCAGATTTTTCAGGATATGCTAGAAGCATCTCTAACAGCATCTTAAGTAAATGCGTATGACTACACATGCACTGCCAGAATGCCACAGAAGTGACAGTGGCAGGAGCAGCACTCACACGTTCACCAATTTGTCCATTTCAATAGATTTAGCACCCGCTCCAAATAACTGTCTGTAACCTAAATCTTGTGCAATGCATGTTCTTCAGCACTAAAAGTTCTCACTACAGCTGTCATGCTGTTGCTTTTGTAACTGGATGTTGAGCTTGCACATCTGCTACCTGCTGCAAGCAAGGGAAGCATGCTTGTTGCTGTCAAGGAGCACCTCTTCTGTGAGGAAAGAAAGCTTTAACTGCAGTGGCCCAATATGTAGTGAAGCTTACATTGCTGCTGCCCAGGACATACATGTTCTGTAAGCGAAGAATGCTTGCACTGCTGCCCCCTGAGTAGCACCTGTTCTATGATGAATCAAAGATTGCACTGCTGCTGTCCCTTCTGTGCTTGTACTTTGAGCAAGAAAGAGAGACACGTTTTGACTGATGCTCCCCTTCTACTTGTTATGATAGGAAGCTTTAACAATTGTTGACCTTTTTGTACCTCCTAAATTTGACAGCATTTGTACTGCTCCTACTTCTGCTGCCATGTGCCCAGTACCTATTCTTTATGCTAGGAATGCTACCAATGTCATGAAGAGTCTGTGGTATGTTTCAGTGATCCTTCTAATAAATACTTTAACTTAACAGAAGCCCAAAAAATGACTTTTCAATGTTTATTTGTATGCATGAAAATAAAAGACTGAACTTACCAAAATATGAGAAAGGGTAATGCTTGATGTTCTATGTGAAAATGAGTTTCAAAAGTGACTTTACCATCTTGTACAAATCTAAAACATGGCTGCCAAGTGATTATGTTATGTGTACAACGTTTACCTCTGCCCAGCGTTTAGTCTGTTGAAAAAAAATGTAGTATTAGCAAAAAATTGTATTTGTTCCTGCAATATCCACAACGAGCAGCGACAACACCCACTCACAGGGTGACAGTCTGACATCTGGTGAAGAAGAGCGAAAATAATATGTGAAATGAGCTGTAAAGTTTACCTTGTTCTCTATCTCATCTTTCTGCCTCACTTTCTTCATCTTCACAATTTCTTTCCTCTGTCCCTTCTCGTTCACTCTCATCTGACCGTCCACCTTTTCCTCCTGAATCCCTATCAGAGACAGGCCATATCAATGACTAACCTGGGTAAGAGGCTTATGGTATTTCCACAGATTATGAGCTGGTGACTGATATCCCAGTCCCCTCAGAAATGCATCTTATATATTGTAGTAATGAATAGAGAAGAAGCTGAGCTCTGCCTCTGAACTGGCTCGACACAATCTACGAATCAACACGGCTCATGCTGTGCAGGGGCTCTGGTCTGGTTCAGTGCAAGAAATAAACTGTCTTTAAAGAATCTCAACAGTATATCTGTGGAAGTTCAGCGTGAGGCATGGGGAGGTGAGAAGGGCCTAGACCACATTCCTTTGGCTGCCAGAAAATGACTCCCCCCAATGGCTAGAGAGATAAATCGGGTGAACCCTCCACAAGCACATTTTTTTACCACATACTGGCAGCCATCGTGGATACAAGTCAAGACCTGTGCAATCGCGTAGACTCAGCTGCAGTAGACCTGAACCTACCATGGGATGACCAGAAGAAGCTGGCTTGTCAAGTAACGAAGGCGGAGGACACATTGAGGAAATTACAACCCAGTGTAAAGGAAATGGATGGTCAGGTACGCACATTGATGGCCAGTGTGGGAGCTGGAGGACAGGATACGGAAGTCTGAGAGCCGCTCCTGCCATAGCAACCTTCAGGTTGTGAGATTTTCAGAGGGGGTGGAGGCCCGATCCAGTTTCTATCTTTGAATGGTGGTTGGCACAGATGGTAGCGCTGTTGGCTCTCTCTCTCTGGAGTATCGGATTGAGCAAGGTGATAGGATCCTGGGGAAGCTGCCACCGTTGGGACTCCGCCCCAGACCGGAGGTGCTATGCCTTTCGAACTTTAAGGACAAAGAGACTATACTGAAGGTAGTCAGGGGCACAGTTCCATTACAACATGAAAACACTCACATCTATAACTTTCTGGACTATACCTTGCTTGTGCAGCACAAATGAGCATCCTTCTTGGGTGTCAAGAAATGTTTGAGAGAGGTTGGTCTCAAGTACTCACTGTTGTACCCAGCAAAGCTTAAAGTGATAGTCAACCAAACCAGCTACTTTTTCATGAAACCGACAGATGCCTGGGACTGGTTAGAGCATAGGGGATATGAATCGCAATCACAAGTTGTCTGGAACAGAGAGTAAGCAACATGCTGGGAGATGGCGTGATCAGGGAAAGACGAGCTCTCGAGTCGAAAGGGTGCCCTCATTGGAGCAGATGCGAGACCAACAGCAGTGCACGTTGTCGGATGTGTCACTCCTGGCTATGGAGCACCGCTCTTCCCTGCCCAACGAACCTACTGATGATTTGCAGTCAGACACTGGATCCCTTATTTTGCCCAGAAGCACGGCTTTACTTTCTCTGTCTAATTTCACCTCACAGAAAGTGGACTCAATGAACTGACTTGCTCACTGTTACACAGTTGGTAACATTGCTGTTACTGAGTAAATGGTTCATTTTAGTGAACACCTGTCTATTGGTACAATTGCTGCCTACTCATATTATCTTAATTGCAGATTGTTGATACTACGATGGATCAGACTACCCTGGCCATGTGGTTGGCTTGTTGACTAATGACTTCCCTCAACTTTTTCTCTCTTTTAGGTGCCTGATCTCCTTGTGTAGTAGGAGTATGAGAACCTTCATTGACCACTGATAACCTCCCCCACCATTCTTTAGGTGGTCCGTCTCAGGTACCTGGAATCTTGTGTGAGGCCCTGGTAGGAGAACTTCCATATAATGGGTCCATTGGATCACTGTTTGGGTGACCGCCTGTTGGCGCTTACCCTGAGAGGGGAGTTGGGATTTGGTACTTTATGGGTATGCAGGGCATGAGACAGGTTAGAAAGGGGTTGGATGTTATAACAATCCCTCTCAATGGGGTGCTTTCAAGGTAAAATGAATATTGTTACCATGTACAGTATTGCCATAGAATCTTCTCTTTTTTTGTTTCCTGATGACATACTCCCGTCTGGGACATATATGTTTAGCCATGCCCCGGGAGTCAGTTTTAAATTACTTTGGTGCTGTGCTCTGAGTTGTATTTTGATTATGTAAGTATATGGAATTGGTCTTTTTCCTATGCAGAGTAACACTGCTTTGGTGGCACAGTGTTTTCATTGAGCACGCCTTTTCATTGGTTGCCTAATAATTGCAAACATAACGGAGGCGCTGACTATTCATTCAATACCACTGCCATCTGTTTCTAGTGGGGCGCAGAGCTATCCACCAGCACGCTTATTAATAACACTATGACAAAGTTCAGTGTCCTCACCTGGAACATACTGGGAATGGGGACAGCCTGTAAGTGGCATGTGGCTCAGCAATACCTATGCAGGCATGATGCGCATGTGGCTCGACTCCAGGAGACACATCTGGTGGACGGGGAGGATGCCTGTTTAAAAAAGAAATGGTGTGGGTAATGCTATAGCACAACATATTTGGGATTCGCTAGGGGGGCGCTAATATGGATCTGTCCAGCAGTCTCCTTTCGGCCCCTAGTAGTGGAAATTGCCCCTGAGGGCAATGACATCTTTTTGTGAGGACAACTGGACAGCCATCCGATAATACTGGGGAGAGTTTAAGCTCTGCATGTAGCGCAGCCAACCTTTCTGGCCCGACTCACTTCCCTCCTTGTGAGGTGGGAAAATTTTCCCTGGTTAATTGGGAAAACTTCAACAGCATTATGGATCCTGGGTTAGATTGCTCCCATCCCCCCTTGCCGACTTCTCCTGTGGTGTCAGGCACACTGGGACTGTTGCAGTGGATGACACAGTGGTCCCTCCTAGATTCCAGGTGCTTACTTCCCCTGTTGTGAGGAAATATTCTTATTATTTACCACCGCAGGACTTACATGTCAGTTTGGACTGGATCCTTTGTTCCCGGCAATACATGCACAAGTAAAAGATGGTGAATATTTGGGCTGCACATTTTCCAACCACATTCCCCTGCTATTGCACTTGAGCTGGGGTTTTCCCTGCCTACCTGTACCCACCTGGTGATTGCAGTCGACCATGCTGGAAGACAGTGTCTTTTGGGATCGGACATGGGAAATGCTGACTAATTACTTTATGGAAAACTGAGGCACAGTGTCGTCCAGGCAGACATAGTGGGGGGCACTGAACAAAATCCTACCGGGGCACTGCACTGTGACAAGGGTGCGGACAGACTTATTTAAGGATTTGACAGCCTTGGAGGGGACCCTGATACCCTCAAGGCACAGTTTCGAGAGGCCCCAGTAGAGCATCGAGCCCATACTGCTGCCATGGACTGCCATGCCCATCTGGTGGTGCAGCTGCAAAGGCTTGACTTCAGGGCTTACCAGGCCAGGGTGGTTACAGAGGGAGACAAAGTTGGCCGGCTACTACTCTGGCTCCTCCACAGCATGTCTCCACAAGTACCTATCACAGCAATATGGCAGTCCCAACTAATACATCCACTTCCCAGATACATATACATAACGCATTCACAACATACTACAGCACATTGTATGACCCATACCCTATTGCCCGTGAATAGTACATACATGCATTCCTTGAGGCCTTAGAGTTGCCTACAATTGAGCGTGCGGCCCAAGAGGAGTTGCAACAACTCATAACGGAACAAGAACCGCAGGTGGAAATACAGGGGTTATTCACCTGCAAAACTCCTGGCCTGGATTTAAATTATTGAGATTTATCAGGCAGCATTAGAAGGGGGCACCTACCGCAAAAACTCAGCGAGTCTCCTAATATCTCTACTAAAACCTGACAAGGACCCGCTTGATGTGAAGTCATTCTGCCCTCTGTCAATGCTAGCCACAGACTACAAGATATTCAGCATAGTAATCGATGGCGTCCTAATGAAGCATATGACGACAATAGTGAACGTGGACAAGAATGGGTTCATACCTGGTTGCCCAACCACTCTAAAATAATGCAGGTTGCATAGAGAACTGGATCAGGCTCCACCCAACAGGCTCTTTGTTGCCTGTTTAGTGATAGACCTAGAGCAGGCACTTGACACCATAGATTAGTAATACATGTTTGCAGTAATCTTGCATCTTGGACTCCGCCTCAATCGCCTTTTCTGCACAGCCCCAACCACC
This sequence comes from Lissotriton vulgaris, assembly GCF_964263255.1. Classification (NCBI taxonomy): domain Eukaryota; kingdom Metazoa; phylum Chordata; class Amphibia; order Caudata; family Salamandridae; genus Lissotriton; species Lissotriton vulgaris. The sequence continues at coordinate 481,830,444 of NC_141689.1, forward strand.
AGGGTTAAAACTGGACAGCTAATCTTGGGCTCCCTTTGAAATTAGTGGAGGCGCATGCCAAGGGTGTCCACTGTCCCTGCTTCTATTTGTATTCCTAACATCTGAGATGCTCGAAGGAGCATTTATCTAGGGACTGTACTACATGCGGTCTCCCTATATGCGGATGATATCGTTCTTTACATATGAGACAAAAGGCAGGGACTTGTGAGCGTCAACTCAGTACTTTAACAATTTAAGAACGCCTCAAGTCTGTGAGTAAACTGGGACAAAACATTGCCTCTTTCAATTGAGCCCGACCTGTCTGCCTCAGCTCCTCATGGTAGGACCCCACAAGGTGCACTAGGAATGTTCACATTCCTCTACCCTGGCGTATTCGTATTTACCATGACACCCGTGATCTACTAGACAGCAATCTGGCAATTAGCTCCCTGAAGGCTCAGATATCCTTCTGGAGCATGCTACCGCTCATGGTGCGGGCAAGTTTCAATCTCTAAGATGGTGATGCTCCCCCAGCTCCTGTATTTGTTTCAGAACCTGATGGTCACCATTCCAATCTCTACAATTTGCACACAGCATGGGATGTTGGGCTCCTTTATCTGGAACAAAGGACAGAGATGGGTTGCATTAAGTAAGCTCCAGCAGCCTGTTGCTTCTGGGGTACTGGGGGCTCCAAACTTTGAACATTAATATCTTGCGGCTTAGTTGTAGTGGCCATCACGATGGCAGGTGGGTCAACATCTGGCTGAGCTGGGTTCATCCTCACTGGACTGAGCCACTCAAATGATACATGAACTGCTGTTTCCGACTGATAAACTCCCCCTGCATTCCAATACCCTATTGACCATAGCTCATGACAGCGACACTAGAAGCCTCCACTTGACATCGACACAGGTGTCATACACCCCGGAGATCATAGTTAGATCTATTCAAACTTTTAGGGACATGCTCAGATAGGAAGTGGTGGAACTCTGGGAGGAGGGAGGCGCACCTTTTTTCACATGCGAGATCTTGCACATTTTGAGAAACATCCCCCAGGCCATTTTCTAGTGCACTGTACACTACTGCCCGAATTACAGAGGCTTGGCGCATTACAGACGAAGAACCCAAAACACATCCATTGTTACACGTAGTCCATGTGATATGTTCCGGCCAGCACCTTATCACGTTGTTCACAAGTATGATGGCCTCTAATTCACTGAACTTGATGCAACCTATGAAACTACACTGGAAGCTGGACATTGGCCATGAGATCACTCTTAAAGAATGGGATTGATAGGGCGCTCATCTAACCCCGTAATCATTTCGGCAATGCGAAGTTCCAAAACATCAAGCAGAACAATTTACACAGTGCCTATTTTATCCCTGAGCGACCGCACTGAATGTATGGAAGTGAGTGTGTGTGCCCTAGATGTGGTTCCGGAAATGTAGATATGACACAAATGTTCTGGAATTCTCAAGAGGCACAGTTATTATGGTAGAGCAGATCTCAGCACCATTGAAGCTGCATTGCTGGATATTTATTGACATAGGAGACAAAGAGGCACAACAGTCCATTTCATAGACTAACACTAATTATAACTAAGCGTGCAATTGCCGTGAACTGGAAGGGTGTCTGCCTTCCACGCATGTCCTACTGGTATGCAGCAATGTTGAAATGGAGTAGATTCGAGTCCACAGCTCTGTACAGGGAGGAGGCGAGGGGCCTACAAAGAGTTCCCATTGTGCTGGAGTGGGATGCTCTTGTGTGTGAGTAACAGGTCCACTTTGAGGGGACCAGGGAGAGGGGATCCTGCAGTGAGTCGTGATTCTGGTCCCACCTGTCTTTCTTTGCTCCCTATGTCATGCCTGGAGTTCTCCTCCCCTTCCCCCACCTTGGTCCATTCCCCCGTCTGTGTGTGTCTGAAGCAGTGCCAGAATGCTGTGCCCATGCCTGTTGTTGGTGAGAACAGAACTAAGGAGCTGGATGCCCACCATATGCAAGCCATGCACCCCTCCTCATAGGAGACACAGATCTTGACTCTGGAACTGTTAGTGCCCTGCCTGTTCAAGCTATTAACCATATCAATTGTCACAGCTACATTAAAGAATGAACCAATATCTTCTACAGATTTTTCTGCTACTATATATGATGCATTGACCTAATGGTACATTGTACATTGATTATCTGAATCATTACGTGATACTGTAATTACAATATGTATTGTACTCATGTAAAAGCTTAATAAAAAAGGTCTTAAAAAAAAGTTAAAAAGGATATTAAAGGATACTAAAGCGAAATGTAAAAGGTGGGAAGCAGCAGGTGGAGAAAAATTAAAGTGGAAGATAACAGGGAGAAGCAAAAGAGGAAGCGGCATGTGGAGCCCGTGGCTACCTGGACAGAAGGTAAGAGAAACAGTCCTGACCCTCGGGTGACTGCTATGTGATAAAAATCTAAAAGGACTGCTCCACATTGAAAGGAAAAAGCATACCTGGGTATACGAGCAAAAGACAAAGAACAAATGTGACCAAAGGGGACTCCATGTTGGAGCAACTGGATTTTAGGCAGTGGCCAGTGGGAGAAGGGAGGTGGTGCCCAGTGGCAGTTCTTGGCATAGTGTACAAAAATCAAAACTTTCAGCAGCAAAGTTGGAAAGCGGATGATGAAGCCAGCAAAAATGCGGCCCTGCCTGAGGCAACCACCATTTAAGATGGAAGGGCTGGTCAAGGGTCGCAGTCCCAGCCCCAACGGTGAACTGCTGCATGCTGCTGCTCCCTTGACCTCTTTCGCTCACCTGCCACCCTCCTGATTGGGATCTTGGCTGCAAAAAGGCCTCTTTATTTTACTAGCCTTCCCAACCCTTTAGATGGGTTTTTCTTGTGGGAGTATGTGTGTTTTAGTGTGCTTTTTGGGTTTTCTGCACTTTTCTGTCGTATTTACTGTGAACAATTTGTTATTGGCCAAAGCGCAGGTAAACACCTTGGCATCAGATCCTATACGATAAGGTGAATTCCGGTTTCAGCTCTAATTATTACCCCATGGAGGGGTAATGGAACAGTAATATTCAGGAATGGGGGGTTTGGGTGCTATGGCAACTATATTTGGCAGCAACTATATTTTGACTGTTCACAGGTACTTCTTTGACAGTGCCTGGGGATGATTTGAGAGATGGTATGAGCAGTAGGGGACCAAGATATGTTCAGGTTACCTAGGTCATTTTCACAAAGTGTTCCAGGGGGATCCAATTTCGGTTTGTGCTGGCATTGCTTAGGGTCTAACTTACTGGTTGTGCAAAGGGAGTTACCTTGGTATGAGGGAGTGGATGAGTTCACCTTGTTCAGTACAAAGTAGGACGCCAAGTGGAAAGCTAGGGGGAACAAATCATATTTTCCTTGGATCTAGTGCTTGAAGTGCCAGCTCACTGCGTAAACATGATATGATTTTGATACATTTCAGGAAAAAAAGTTTATTTACACCCATGAATTGATATTGATGTTTAATGTACATGATATAAATATCTTGAAGTGTGTCAATGTCAGGAAATTCTATTTATGTGTCTTTTGAAAAGTAAAAATGGCCCAAGAATCTTTAATTCTCAAAACTAAGACACAGATTTATCAAACAAATGTGTTGGTTTGCAAGGGCAATGCAATCCTTAAGTCAGGTTTACCAAACAAAACTAGGCCACCATGTGTAGCCCTGCATGACTTGGTAAATATAGAGTATTCAGGCAGCGCAAGTAGCTGCCTTGCATTAATCTGTGTTGGGAAGCTGCTACTTGGGTGTAATGCGAGTGTAATGATAAATCTGCCCCAAGTTTGATGTTCTCAAGCTACTTCATTGCATTGATGAGGGGGTGACACCAAGCTTGAGTATTAACATACCCTCTTCAGGCAGACATTCAAAAGAAGGGAGGCATATGGACTGTGTCTCAGAAGAAAGAGCCTGTTTGTAGTTGGCATAGGGTAGTAGAAGGCAGAGTCAGAACCAGCTGACTGTACAAGTGGGTCAGCTTGGAAGACAGCAAGGCACAGAGGACTGCACCCAGAATGTGTTTCAAATGAGTCATTGAAATGTATCTGTGTCTTGGATTTTGAGGTTGGCATCTTTTTCTCCATGTTTTCCAACCATCAATGCCAGTTGCAGAGATGGTAAGGAGGCCCAGTAGGTAAACCTTTCTGCAGGGACACTCCCAAACGTTTAGCCTTCCTACTCCACTTTTCTTTTTTTGTGGGCTTTAGGACTCTTTACCACTACTAACCAGTTCTAAAGTGTTTGTGTTCTCTCCTTAAAACATGGTAACATTGACATTAACCCAATTGCCATATTGAATTTACCTAAAGTCCCTAGTAAAATGTACTACATGTGCCCTTGGCCCTCTAAATTAAATGCTACCAGTGGGCCTGTAGCTTTGATTCTACCACCCACTTAAGTAAGCCTTTAAACATGTCTCAGCCCTGTCACAGCAGAGCTGTGTGTGCAGTTTAAACTGCCATGTCGACCTGGCAAGTTAACACTCTTAATAGTTATTTGTACACTCTGTTGACTGAGGGAGCTGATATTTCAGATGCTCCTATTTATATGGTTCTACTTTGTTCGTTTATGTCATGACCCCAGTGCTTAGTCCTACATTCGGCAAGGTCAAGAAACGAATTTGCAAAGACCAGAGGTCATTCAATAAATATCCACACTGGTTGCGACAAGTTCCTACCTGGAAGACCACTCTGAAAACCATTCTCAGGGTTTTGAGTCTGTCTTCTTTTGCACCCGCTATGCCATTGCGAGAAGACGAAGGTTCTCGCTCTAGTCTTCTGGAGCGCGAGACCAGTAACGTCTATTCAGCGCACGCGCGCTCTGGTAACTGCGCACTTCAACGGAAAAGATCGACAGAGAGAGCAGCGTTTCCTCAGCGCGCATGAGTTTGAGTGCGCTTCTTCAGAGTTTCAGAGCAGTAGTGTCTTAGGAAAGTATTCAGAGTTATTTCTTGTGTTTTCCACTGAGTGCGTGTGGTAATATGTTTCTTTCACAAATTCATCTTCAGAGTTCATTTGCCGTCAGAGAACTTTCATCTGTCAAGTTCAAGAGAAGAAGGAGTCGTAATCATTTGGAGGAACACCTTCTGTGAAGAGAGGGTTTCCATTCTTCAGAACCAAGTAAGGAATTCCGTTACTAGTAGAATACAGCGCCACCTCAGCATTCAGTGAGGAGCCATCCATTGTGACTGATTTAAAGGCGCTTCGCAATTTAACAAGACTGTTAAGTGACTGTTCAAAGACTTTGCTTCCAAAATTATTTATGCTCAGAAGCACGTAAGAGACTTGGAGTTCAAATCAGAGACTGCTCATAGTTCTTGTGAGAATTGTATTTAAACTGCTCAAAGCCTTCATTTCACGAAAGCTTGAAAGAACATTATTTTCAATTCATCTTCAGTTCTTGAGCGGGGACTGAAGCTCTTTTCAACTGATCAAAAATCAGCTCAGGCAAACGTTAGACAGGGGCAAATTCATTGGTGATTAAGGTAATGAGAGTAATATTTAAAGAATAATACAGTGTCAGAATATACTAGTTTAGAATAGAATTACATTCTTGTCATTGTTACAGGTACTTCCAGGAGAAATAACCGAAGAAAGACGAGTTCTGGTCGGGACCATCACCAGTGAAGTCTCTCTTGTTTGTCTTCCACTTCCCCTTTCCCTTCTGGTTGAATTCAGAAGACGAGTGTTTTCATCACTGTCTCCTGTGTTTGGTCAGGGGGTGTTGGGGACTAGCGTCTGTTCCTGGGGAGATCGCATTTGGTGTTCTGACAGTTTATACCAGGCATTAGAGGTCAAGCAGAGGCGATTGTCAATACAGTCTATCTCCAAAAACTGTGTTGGAAAACAAGTACAGGTAGATTATGCATTAAAGGTGTTTTTCGAGTTTCGGTATATGGGAATTTGACCAGGTGGGTTATCGCACTTAGGCATTATAATTGATCACAAGGAGTCATACTGATAGATCACGTGGTATCGAGGCGTTTCTACTTGCGGTTGACCTTTTTCTTTTACCTCACACTTTTTCTTAATTTTGCAAGATATCCATGTAACACATTATTTTTTCAGCTGTGATTATTTCACCTAAATGTTGACTCCTTCTTGCACTAGATTGTTGTTGAATATGACTGACATGGGACCTGGTCTCTTGAGTGTTGCATTATTATCATGTTTAATTAATACCATTGGATTTTATGTTTTTAGGCCATCACCCCTGATGAAGGGAAAATCCATTCCCGAAATGCATTGGGCTTCGGACTGCTTGAAATTGAAGTGATTCATGAAATGCACATTATGGTTCTATTTCAAATGGTATCTGTACTTGAAGATATTAGGACAGACTAAGATAGTTGTTAGATAGCAGGAATCAACATATGCATGTGATTATGTATACTATCAGCTGTGACAATGATGTAATTGTCTATTATATAATTTGATAGAATGTTTTCATGATAAAACAATGTTTCATGATGGAATCAACAAGGTTTATGATGTAATTATTTGAGAAATTTGCCACAGTTGTCAGTAATATTAGGAATATAATTCCCAAGAACAGTGCACACTGCTTGCAGGTTGCTGCCTGCATTTTTACTTTTGGTCAAGTTAGCGTGCCGCCAACACACAAATGTAGTGTAGCACCCTATAGGTCTTTTGTTAAACTTTGATTAGCATTTTGACAGTGGAGAGTACAGTGTGCGCTCGCCATTTTGTTCATTTGAAGTTAACACTCTTGCCAGGCCCAAACCCTTCTTATCAATACAGATAAGTCACCCATAGTCCCTGGACAGCCCAAGGGCAGAGTGCAATATTTAGGACATGTAAAATGTAAATGTAAGGCATGTACATTTAAATTTTACATGTCCTAGTAGTGAGAAACTCATAAAACCGTTTTTCACTTCTGCAAGGCCTATCCCTCTGATAGTATAACATTGGTATTATCTTATTATACTTTATAAGTGTAATTTAGAGTTGGGAATAGAAAGGACCTCCGAGTTTGATGTCTCTGATATCACAATTTAACATCACAACTTATGGTGAAATCAGATTTTAAATTGTAATTCTAAAAATGGTACTTTTAGACAGTTGGTATTTTCTTACTTTGGCCATTTGGTGACTTCTGCTTGTCTCTGAATACACGTCTGAGGTGTGTAATATTAGGGCTTTGTGTATTCCCTCTAGATGGCCACATTAAGGGAGCTTCAAATTGACTGATGGGCCATCCACATCCTGATGGGCAATCCTCGACAGAATGTGTGGCGAAGAGCTGATGCATACACCTGAATAGGCTGTGTTCAATCCCCACGTACGTAAAGGGCTGCATAACCCCCTGTAGTGAGTATGGAGCCAGGATATGAAGAGCAGGGACTCTGTGCACTTCAAAGGCCTCTCTTTGAAGTCTCCCCCACTTCAAAGGCACAATTGTGCAAGTTATTTTATTTTAGTTTATGTCATGTATTGTTTTGGTATGTTATGTTAAGGCCACTTGTTACAGCATTGTGACTTACACCCAAATGTGTATCTTGCTGCTCGTCAAATCTCCAGGCCTACCAAAATGCATTTAGAACAGCCACGTTTTCAAGAGTCTTTAAATTTGGCAAGTCTGTACAAAGGTAAATATGCAAAGGAAGTCTGTTCCAGTATAACTGTACAAAGTAAGAAAAGGATCTGCCCCCATGTTTTGAAGTGCAAACTCAGGGAATCTGTAGTAACACTTCATTTGCGGGTCTAAGTTGTCTGGAGGGGCAATAATAGGCAAGTCAGCTATATAGATTGATAGGGACTTTGCTTATTAGAGCCTTGTGCTTAAGACAGAGCACTTCCTGACAGGTAGCAAGTCATTCAGGTGCTGCTGGAGAGCCTGAGGGAAGATTGCAGACTAGTCAGGCGGCTGTATACTGCTAAATCTGTAGCTTGGACATCAACATGTAATTTGCCACTACCAGCAGTGTGTTTCCATAGTCCAGGTGACTTGCAATCACAGCCTGGACAAGGATTTTCCTGGAGGTTGGTGGAAGCCAGGAAAAACCTTTCCTGAGCAGGTGCATGGTGGCAAAGCAAGAGCCGCAGGTAGCGATGACCTGCTTCTTCTTAGACAGAGTCTGGTCCAGTTTTCTGCTGAAGTATTTTACTACCTGCCTCAGAGACGGGGGCCAAACCTAATTCGATGGGCCACATGTTAGTGAACCAGAGCACTTGCGCTTTACCGAACAGTAGAATATCTGTCCTGTGGCTATTTAATTGGAAACAGTTACTTGTCATCAAGTTTGTAATATATCTTATGCAGTCTGCAAATCAGGATTTTTACCTTATCGAGGTCATGCCAGAAAGAAATGACAAGTTGGATGTCTTCTCTCATTTTTTTCCTGATTTCAATCTCCCCTTTCCCTCCACCTCTGTGTCTCTCCTCCGTTTTCCCTCGTTTTTTACTGCTTTCAATCTCCCCTTTTCACTCCCCCTCTGTGTCTCTCCTCCGTTTTTTCAAATTTTTCACTGATTTCAATCTCCCCCTTTCACTCCCCCTCTGTGTCTTTCCTCCGTTTTCACTTGTTTTTTACTGATTTCAATCTCCCCCTTTCACCCCCCCTCTGTCTTTCCTCAGTTTTCACTCGTTTTCACCGTTTTAATATTCCCCTCTCACTCTCCTTGTGTGTCTTTCCCCCACTTTTCTTGAACCTTTCACTGCCTCATTTCCACTCTTTCCTCTCTTTTGCCTTTTCTGCCTGTTTTTCCCTGCCACTGCTGCACCCATGGCCCCTCCCCCAGCACAACCAATGCGACTGGCCCAATCCAGCTCCCATCCCCGCTTCCCAGCTGTCCAGCCCTCCCCGACCCCTACTTAATGGTGGCCGCTGCGCACCAGCGCAATGGGCTAGCCTCTGGCGCACCTTTGGCGTGCCACAGGCAAGCCTGTCTGCGCCCGTCCACGACCCGACTGCGACCAGTGCCAGGAACACTGACCCTCCTCAATGCCACACTACGACCCATCGGCATGCCACGCTCGTAACCCAGGATGCAACAACAACTGCAAGCTAGCATCACCAGCCGATACCCATGCACCCTTCAGCTGTCACCGCTGCCCGCACACCTGCAGGCCCGCCAAGAGCATGGACCCAGCGCAACCCGCCCGCAAGACCTCAACCCAACCGAAGACCCTACAATGCATTCTCCTCAGCGTCCAATCCCTCCACAAACACGCCACCAAAATCTGGGACCTCCTCGACAGCACCACCCCGGACGTAGCGCTCTTCACCCAAATATGGACCAACACCACCTCGGGACCGGAAATGGCCATCTCCATTCCCGAAGGATACAAGATCTTCAGGAAGGACCGCCCCATTCAGCAGGAAACACCCTTGACCCCTTCTTCACAATAGGTAACTCCATCACCTTTAGCCACACCACCGAACTCCCATGGACTTATCATCGATGCGTCCACTTCACCCTCAGAACACCCACCATCCACAGACAACTGCACCTGCTCCCACAAAGAAACTGGACCAGAATCACCGACGACCAGTTAACCTCTTCACTCAGCAACTCCACCCCAACCATCATGGAAAACAACGACCCCAACACTTCAGCCCGAACCCTGCACAGATGGATCTCCGACTGCGCCAACATCATAGCCCTCTTTAAGAAAAACAACAACACCCAAGCCAAGAAAGCCAGATGGTTTACCACCGAACTTCAAGAGTCCAGACGCACTTGCCACCACCTCGAAAAGGCCTGGTGGAACACCAAATCCACAGAAGCCTACAACAACTTCAGAGCCGCCACCAACGCCCACCACCAACTCATTAGAAAAATGAGGAAAAAATCAATTGAAGACAGAATCTCCACTCATGTACACAACAACAAGGAACTCTTCAACATCATCAAGGAGATTGCCCAACCCACCAGCGAGTCCACCGACATCACTCGCTCACAAGATCTCTGTGACAAACTCGGAACCTTTTTCCACTACAAAATCAAAAGCATCTATGACAACTTTGACGAAGACAACAAACACACTGAACCCTCACCAACCACCCCTGCCACCCTGAAGACAGCGATCGACAACTGGACAGCCCTCACCACCGAAGACACACTGAAGACAATGAAGTCAATCCACTCCGGGGCCCCCACGGACCCCTGCCCCACCGTATTTTCAACAGAGCCACTGACGCCATCGCACCCATGCTCTGCCACACAATCAATTGCTCTCTGGCAACCGCTACATTCCCCGACGACTGGAAATACGCCAAGGTCAACCCCCTCCTGAAGAAACCCTTGGTGGACCCCACTAACCTCAAAAACTACAGACCCATCTCCCTGCCCAGGGTTCCCAGCGAAAGTCATTGAGAAAGCAATCAACAGCCAATGGCCACATTCAACAAAGAGCACAACATCCTCGAATCCTCCCAATCCGGCTTCAGAAAAAACCACAGTACGGAAACCACACTCCTCGCTGCAACAGACGACATCCGCACCCTACTGGACAAAGAAGAAACTGCAGCCCTCATCCTCCATGACCTCTCAGCGGCATTCAAAACAGTCTCTCACCGCACCCTAATACGCAGACTCCAAGATGCAGGGATCCAAGACAATGCCCTCAACTGGATCTGCTCCATCCTCTCCGGCAAAAAGCAGCGGGTCAGACTCCCCCTTTTCCTCTCAGACCCTACACCACTACCTGCTGAGTCCCCCAGGGGTCCTCCCTCAGAACTGCACTCTTCAACGTCTACATGGCTCCTCTTGCCCACATCGTTATAACCTATGGACTCAACATTGTGTCATACGCAGACAACACCCAACTCACCCTCTCCCTATCCAACGAACCCAATACCGCCAGTCACAATTTTCGAGAAGGCATGGAAGCCATTGCCAAATGGATGAAAAATAGCTGTCTACAAGTAAACACCAACAAAACAGAAGTAGTCATCATGGGCCCAAACCCAGGTTCATGGAACAACACCTGCTGGCCCCCCCCGCCCTCGGAAGCTTGCCCACCCCCACGGACCACACACGCAACCTGGGAATCATCCTGGACTCCGAGCTCAAAATGGACCACCAGATCAACTCTGTCTCGTCCTCCTGCTTCCTCACCCCACCTCCTACATAAGACTTTCAAATGGATCCCCCTCGAACACAGAAAGACCGTCACTCACGCCCTGGTCACCAGCAGACTTGACTAAGGCAACGCAGTCTACGCTGGAATAAACAAAACATTTATTGCAATTTAGTATGCATTTCAGGAATAATAGGGCCCAAAGCTCAGAATTAGAGGATCAGAATTGAGACGCAAGTTGGACTAATGCACAGCGTGCAATAGTCTGGAATATTTAACTCTTCAGCCAAAAGGTATAACCTGCTCAACTTCAGCAACCAAGGAAATGCAGGAGAAATCAGGAGAGTTCAGTTCAGGATAGTCAGAGTTTAGACCGACAGCAAGTCTTGCCAAAGAATTGCAAGGATATAGCAGCTGCACTTACCTTTTCCCACAAAGTTTTTAAAATCCGAAATGTTCACAACTCCAGCCCACAAATGTAGCCTTTTACACAGTTTCCAATTTTCCATTGGTTGGGATCCATGGTTTGATAGTGGAATGATCATTCTTCAGCCCAAATCATACGGAACTTACACGTAATACACTCATACATTGTCTCTCATTCTCGAAGGAAATACAATATTCATTTCACCTCGGAAGTAGGAAAGACATCTGCAACTCAACATTGCATGTTTTCGCTTCTGAACTAACTTGCAACAAACTTTGACACAATCTATCATAGAGAGAGATTAATTCAGACTGTAAGAAGGAACTTCAGTGATTATATTTATAACTAAAGCAAGCTAAATCAATATTTTCCTCTGTTTCGAAGGAAATAATAAAGGACACAATACATTTCTCTAAGGCCTGCAGTGAAAAGGCATAATACATTTTTGAGGCCTACATGGAAAATCAGAAGAGTGTTAACTTTAAAACACTCGAAGATACCATGAATGCATAAGAAATCTAATATAACTATCTTTATACTATTTTCATGAACATAGTCTAATCATATTTCATTAACAATTAAAAATTGTATTTGCAGTTATGGAATCAATGGAGAACACCCTTTCAAATCATATTCTTCTAGAAGTTAATCACTACATTATTATTTTTCAAATTATTTTCAATAACACATGTATAGTTTTTCATTCTCTCTAGTAAATCTTCCAGCTTCACCAGTTTGTGACCCTTCTGCATGCTTTTACGCTGCAGTTTTAGAACTCCCAGTATTCAGCAAGAAACAATGTTAGTCATGTTCTCTTTTAAGTACGTTAATAATTTCACACAATAATGAGCAGGATTTGATCAAGCAAAATCATTCTCTATCAATCCCTCCTCTAATGGCAAATCAAGCCATCACTCAATCTCCATTAATCTGATTACAATCTAATTTTTTTGGAATGCACTTGCTTTCATCTGTTCTGCTCTAACTCCATCTACATCTTTTAATACTTCACAATAAGCACCCTTTCTGTCTTCTAGCTCCATTTAATCTCTTCTTCTTGTTTTACCTCTACGTTTTGTCTCTTCTACTTTTCGTTTACAACATCTATATATCAGTACAATAATTATTATGCCAACAGCAATAGGAATTATTGGTGTTAGTGTTTGTCCTGTTAAGCTATTTCCCAGTGCTGCAACCAATTTCCCACCAAAGGAAAATCCTTACCAAGTTTCTCCCAGGCACCATCAACTTTTAGTTCTGTTAAATCACCATGCAAATTAGGAATATTACTGACATAACCCTGCATGTCTCTGCTTTTGTCAGGGGTATAAGTGCAACATTGTTGAATTTTCAACATGCTATAGACTCCACCTTCTTTTGCTAAAAGTTTCGTCAAGAGCAAGACGGTTTTGTAAAACCATCGATGTAATAGCAACCATTTCAGTGTCAATCACTAAGAAATTACCAGCAGTATCCATTGATAAATGATCAACCACTGTAGACAATTTTCTAATTTTATGTGAGTTCAAAATCACTCCCACTCAAGGCATTAATGCACCACATATACCACCCACAATTTCTGTAGCACTTATTCCCCTCTAACTCCTTGTTAATTTCTTTTAATTGGTTCCAAGATTATCCACTATGTATATTTTTGAGGAAAAACAGTACCCACATAACAACACCAAACCAATGTTGTGGCAATCTATACGAAGCATTTCGCCACACACAAACTACACCCCAGGGCAAACTGGATCAGTACAACCTTTTAATCCCTAACCCCCGTAATTAGGAAGGTATGTTCACATTCACTAGAACCAAAGAAATAATTATTATAGTCAGTCTTTTGTCTTAGAAAGAAAAGCTTCCTCTTGTGATGTCAATCCAGAGTCATTGAAGCATTAGTCTCACCCTTTTTGTATTCGCACTCCCTATGAGCCCACGGAGGTACTTTAGATTTCTGTTCTACAGATTTTCTTTTAATCTCTTGTCATCTATCCTCTACAGTATTTAAACTCTACTTTATGTAAACTACAGGTTTATTTATTTCTGTGTGCGTATATAGTATCAATAGGCTTAGTGGTATGAAAAAATTCACCCATATAATCAGCATTCTTTGAAAAAATCACAATATTCTAGTTCTTTTTAACAGGAACGTCTGAAAAAACGAAATCATAGTTTGAATAGTAATGTTGAAATTGCTCCTTGCCATAAATACAAACTTGTCGGTACACTACATCAAATTGCTAGGAAGATGGTGATAAGTCACTCCTTCCGAGACAGATGAAGATAATTGCATGCCCCATAGTATCGACATACTCATACAAAAGTTTGGTAAAAACATTTAACGAAAAGTAATTCATAGATTTATCTTGATGTAAGTTGTTCCCTGTTAGTTTCTTAATATCTATGTCAGTGTCCTCTTTTAGTTCTTTTGTTTGTTCTGTGGTTGTAGTTGTATCCACATATTCATTAGTAGGTGTAACAGGAAACATGTATGAGCAGCGTGCACACAATTTGGCAAACCACCACATTTAACAGATGTTGTTGTCTTAAGAATCACTTGATATGGTCCCTTGCGATTTCTCACGACCTGGTGAGACACAGAACATACTACGTCAGCCAATGCTATACAGTAATCAAGCACTAGATCATCAGATATGTTCACAAGCTGATTTGCTGGGACTGTCGGCTGTCTCAATATCTTCCCATGATAAATTCAGAAGGGAACAGTCCTTTTCTTCTGTCTGGGATACTTTTCAAACTCATCAACACTAATGGTAATGCATCAGGCCATTTCAGTGTCGTAGATGCACAAACCATAGTTAGGCATGATTTTATTGTGCCATTTACTAGCTCAACCACACCAGAAGTCTCAGATCGATAAGCACAATGCAATTTTTGTTCAATTTGTAATGCAGAACAAAGCATACACACCACTTCATTATTAAAGTGCATTCCTCCATCTGATTCTAGCAAGACTGGGAATCCAAATTTAGGTATAGGCTCTCTAATCAGCAGTTTAGCAACTGTTAGACTATCATTACATATTGTTGGATATGCCTCAAGCAAACTTGAAAACAGACACCCAATCACCAAGACACATTTTAATCTATTGCAATGAGGCATGTTGTACCATGAATGTTTGAAAAGTTTAATCATTGCATCTATGTCTACATGCATTTTTGCATGTAGACAAAGTCTTGCCATCGGTGACAACGGACTAACTGGCTGCACAGGTCTCCCATCTGTGTAGACCCACACGTCATTTTCTGCTCTGTGTGCATCCTGCTTTGGACCACCCTTCTCTTTCTGTTTCAGTAATTGCATCTTGTAATTCTCCAATCTCCTCCCAGGTTTCAACAATTGAAAACATTAGTCTGCATTCTGTTTCATCAGATTGTTCTTTCAAATGTTCCCCATTTAGAGTATATGAGTTTAGAGCACAAAAGCGTGCAATCTCGTCAGCATATCTACTGCCAACAGTGTCATAGTCATGACCATATTTATGTACTTAACATTTTACCACCGCAATTCGGGCCCGCAATTGTAATGCCATCAGTAGGTTTTTACACACTCTTCGTTCCGTATTGGTGAACCTAAAGAGGTCATGATGAACCACATTGAGACAACAATTGCCCAAAATCATGCACAACCCTAAACCATATTGACAATCTGTAACTATGGTTACTTTCATTTGTACAACATGCCCTATTAAGTGCAATCAACTCTGTCACTTTGTTGAACTCACTCCTTTCAACCATGATGCTTCAACAACACTCATCTCTGTACAAATCGCATATGCAGCTCGCAGGGTACCTACAAAATCTCTCAAGCATGATCCATAGACAAATTAAACATGGTCAGATTCAGGTAATGGAGTATCTTGTATATCAGGTCTCGCCTTTGCACACTGTTCTGTCACATCAGACATTCATGATCTGTTTCATTCACTACCACTTCACAACTAGGAAGCAGTAACAAAGTAGCTGGATTCAAACTCATGCATCTTGCCATAGACACATTCTCCGCACCCAAAATCAGTAAATCACCTGTTCGTATTTTGTTAATCAACTGCTTGTAAGGTGCTGTGTGCGACTTCGCGTTAACAAAATCTCAACTGAATGTGGCACATACACTTTCAACGGATGTCCCATCACAATCGTCTTACTCTGTTCCAAGCTCATACAAGTAGCTGCAACTGCTTTCAAACAACCTGGTAAGGAAGCAGCCACGGAATCCAACGTAGGAGTAAAATATGCCACTGGAAGACGAGCTGTTCCATGTGTCCAAACCGAGGGTGCACATCCATCCCATTCACTGTAAAACAGTCCAAAACTCTTATTAAAATGTGGCATTCCCCATGCTGGTGCCCGACACAAACTGTCTTGTAGTTCAAGAAATGCTTTCATGCATTGTTCATCAAGATGTACAGTATCTGATATGTCTTTGTGTGTCAAACTTTCTAATGGCTTGGCTATCAGTGAAAAACTTGGTATCTACTGCCTGCAATTTCCAACCATTGCCAGGAACATTCAAACTTCTTTTTGTGTACTTGCAAAATGGAATTTATCCGATCTTGAGATACTTTCCTGACTCTTTTCTCAATATTATGTCCAAAATAAAGAACTTCTTTTTGGAAAAGTTGGTAATTTTGCTGGTGACACTTCCTACCTACTGCCAAATGGTTCAGCAATGTTATCAGCCACACAAGCCTCTTTTGATCCAATGCAACCAGTAAATCATCAATGTACTGCACCTAAACTGAATTATTAGGCATTATCAATGATTCTAAACATTCCTTCAATATCTGATTGAAGAGTGACGGGCTCTCTGTAAACCCTTGAGGAACTTGGCACCATGCCAAAACACGGTTCCTGAAGCAAAACGCAAATAAATATTGACTATTCGGATGAAAAGGTATCGAGAAAAAGGCTTGACACAAGTCAATCACCGAAAACAATTCTGCTTCACAAGGAATTTGGTATAGAATCAGTTCTGGGCTTGGCACTACTGGAAATCATGGTATCCCTATCTGAATTATTTTTCTAAGGTCCTGAATGAATTGCAAGGACGCCCTAAACTCTCTTTTCGAATACCTTGTTCAATTAACATCTCAACTCTTGAGTAGTCCTGTTTATTTTCACCCAGTCTGTTTCTTTTGGTGACATTTTTCCCATCAAATACATAATAACTTGATTATACTTTTTCATGATTTCTTCTGATGGAGGTCCTGTCTTTGGATCTCTTGGATATTCTTCTTTTGCACAACCTACAGCAATCTTGCACGCAACCCATGAATCAGTCGGAAATACAATATCAAACAAGCCATCCAAATCTTTCCACAAAACTTTGACAAACCTTTCCACTTGTTTATACCATTCCACTGGCTTCTCTCTCAACTGGGAAATCATTCGTAAATGATAATATATCCTGTCTTGACCAAGGAACATGAACAAACTCACCTCCTGGAACTTCTCTCATAGGATACACTGTCACATATACTGCATCATTTTCTGACTCCCTCACAGGATACAATGGTAAAGCCACTTATGATATTGTCGTAGCTTCCTTTCTTTTTTCCTATCTGACTTCCCATTGATCCACTTTACCCCAACGTTTCAGAGTGTTAATTAACTCCTGAAGCATTCAAACTCTCAAAATCTTTGTCACTAAAATCTAGTCGATATATCTTCTGGAAAGCCTTAGACTTCTCTATTTCAACTTCATATGTTTGTGCAATTTCAGCAAATTTCGCATGTGTGTTCCTCGCTTTCTGGGTAATGTCTTTACACATAAAAAGCAATTATTCATCCCGATATTTACCTAATCTCTCTGGACTAATTGTACCCACAATATTTTTTTCTTATTGTGCTTTTAATATGCTTACATCTATACTTGTAGAACTATTCTGTATACCACAATTTATTTTATCCACCCATCTATTTCTTCGGGAGAAGAACATGAGGATGTACCTGATCTCTGATTCTCTTCACTAATTGCACCTGTCGTTGACCCACCTGATGATGGTGTCATCCATCTTCCCATTTGCAACATTCTTTTTCGTTCTATATTTGCACCTCTTATTGGTGTTTCCGCTGAATTTTTTTAAACTCAAATTAATGGTTCTCATCCTTCTCTTGTTACGGCATTTGCATTTGCTCCATTATTCTAATTCAACCTTTCACTCCAGAGACTCATATTTCTGTTGGGAATTGTTAAATTTGTATGGACCAAGAGTTACTGGAACTGACAAATAATCGGCGTTCATTGGTATAATTTTTCTCATAAAGTCTTTTGTAACTGGACTCTGATTCTGCTCTTGTCTTGTCCTCTCATATGGTAACTCTGCATACACTATCGGAGCACTGGGGAGAGATACTGACTCCCCATGATTCTGTTCTTCATAATAAGGTGGAGGTCTATTCATCAGTAACTCATTCAAAAAACGTCATCTACATCATCAGCTCCTTCAACAACTAACTCAGTATTTTTATTCTTTGATTCCTTAATATTCCTCTTTTTCTCTTTGCATTTTTCTCCCTCAGAAGACTCAGCTACTCTAACTAGAAACAATTGCACTCTTTCAGCTATAACTCTTCTCCAAATTTTCTTCTAGGTATCCCATTTTGCCTCTGAATATCTACGGACAGTATTCTTTACCTAGTCTGATACTTTTCTTTTTCTCGTTTGTTTGCCTCATGTTCCCATTCTTCAAGAGCTTCATACTGCATAGGTCTAGGAACTGGTCTCAAATTATCCTTTTGAATCCTTAAATTTTCTAAAATCCTAGCGTTAAAAGTCCCATTCTCTGGAAACGCTAAATTACCATCTTGCTCAGTGTACTTCACCCAGTTCTCCAACCACGTAACGTATGATAACCCCTTTCTAATGACAGCTTAACTCCTGCACCTGCAACCCTTTTACAAATTCAGCGTTGGTGTTTTCTCAAAGGCTTTAACAAAAGAAAACAATATAGAACAACTTGTCTGCTCAACTAATATGAAATATAATGATAGAACCACTCAACCTAAAGATTTCTTTTGCTTCCAGCAAAACCTCGACCAGCACTATTTCGCCCGCACTTAAATGAAAATCTTCAAGACTTCTCAAGATGCGCCTTCTTCAGCAACCTAAAAAAATCCTCCCTAGTCATACTTCAAGATTCCCTACATGAGCACTGGCAAAGCCCCTTTGCACAGCACCACTTACACAGCAGACAACACTCTAAGGGGCCCATTATGATGTCGGGCGGATTTCCTCAGCCACCCTGGCAGAGGCAGTCCGCTCGACATCCTTCCCTGCATTCCCCCCCACCATATTACAATGGCGGAGGGGACCACAGAGGTGGGAAACACCGCCCGCCTGTTTTCCGCCCCGGTCGCCTTGCGGCCAGGGCGGAAAAGGGATAACATGGTGGCGGTGTCTATCAGACACCGCCAGCCATATTAGAATAGGCATTTTTCAATGCCTGTCCGTGGTGGCAAGGCATGCAATGTTCACTCTGGGGGGCTCCTGTGGGCCCCCTGAGTGACGGCCAAAGGGGGGTGGCACACGGGGGGGGTACCTCTGGTACCCCCCTGCATTTGCATAATCGCAGCGGTAGCCACCGCGCGGTGCCTGCCGCTTCGATTATGCAAATGCGTGCATTTGTTTTTAACATTGTGGTGGGCGGTGCAGTGAGCACCACCCGCCATAATGTTAATTTGAGGAATGCGCCCGCCACTGTGGCGGGTGCATCCTAATGCCAATGTCGGGACCCCTGCCCTTTGGGCGGGCGGTCCCGATTTACGATGGGATGACGGGCGGGCAAAGTCCGCCCGTCATCCTAATGGAGCCCTTAAAGTATGCCAACCAAGACCCGCCCTTACGCGTTATCCCAGGATCTTAGGCCAATGACGGACCCGTTACTTCCATTAAGGTCGACTAAAAATGAGCCCCATACTGAACCATACTAATATGGAAGTGACCTGAGGTGATTAAAAAGCTGCTGGGCCTAAAGACACCTCAGACGCCTTGGACCTCATGTGACTTGGAGATCCCATCCTCTGCATTCATGCAGGCTTCCTAACACCCGGATGTGACAAAGACAGAGTGGCAGACATAGTGGAAGGCACCGAAACGCTAGCAGTGAGGGTGGCGTGCATCGTTGTGATTAGTAAGCACCTATGCTCCTCTGACCAATCACAAAGCTTCAATGCAGTGCAGTGATTGGTCTGGGCGTCGTGGTTCGCCACTCAGCCAGGAAATGGGGGCCTGGGCATGTTCTCCACATAGGCTGTAATGAAGCCTGCGTGGAGAACAGGGAAAGTGCACATTCATTTTTAGCCGGTCCCAGCCGGCCAAACAGTCATGTGCACTTAGGAGTGGGCAAACGACTCCCCCTGGCCTGCTCCAAGAGAAGAGAAGCTTCTCTGCCTCCCAGCAAAGCAGCACAGAAACATAAAATGATAGTAACTCAAAGTTATTACCATTTTATGTTTCCTTTATTTGCACTGCTTAAAAGCAGTGGGGCGACGATCTTCCACTCTAGCGGAGGAGCCGACACAGTCACTTATCTGAACTAAGTATTGCATGAGGCCAATTATAGTCTCTAGCGTGCCCTTATGTGCTGCTGCAGATCTTCTGGTGTGCTCAGAGCACTCCTGTGACCCGCTCCAAGTACCACTCCACTGCCGAAATCCCTCAATGTGAACCATCAAGAGACTCAAGAGCATGATTTAAATAGATGTAAGACTGTAACAGCAGCAACACAATCTATCCACAAATACTCAATGCACCATATTCCCCTGTATTTCAAGTCTTCAGGTGTTTGTGCCATAAACTCATCCAGGTAAAAGGGAGACAGAGAGACACTCTGAGCCATTTGCAAAAGTATCCAATATGTGGGTTTGTCTATTGCTAGTGAAATTATGGCCCATCCTAGGGTGGTTCCTCACAAATTGGTGAGTACCTCTGGGATGATTCATGATCAGCTGTATTCCATACAATACAGAGGTATATGCTAGACATTGTGAGGCATGGAACCTGCCTTGGCTGTTAGCCAATCTGCCAATCTATCAAATGTTCACGTTAGACAAGGTGGTATGGTCCTCCCTGATATATACAACTACATAAACCAGCCCAGTAGTGGTAAATTGGAGATGCACATGTTCTATCAAATAGTTGGTACACATGGACCAAGCAGTCTTGGGTAGGGGAAATAGTATAGTGCATATACTGCTTGGCCACATGCACCCTCTTCAAAATGTGAAATTCCATTATTTGGATGAACAAACTGACAAGAAATCCCTTGTGTCATGTATCAATATATTTCAATCCTAAATTCCCTCCAGCTTGTGACAGTGCAGCATACAAGAAATAAAGAGATGGAAAATTCAGAATGCCAGGTGACCTGTTTGAAAGTGGCAATATTAGAGCTTTTGAGAACTGTAGAAGGACCTATAAGCATCCAAGGATAGAGATGTAGATTTGACTAACCCCAAGGTCTGAGCTATACAACCCTCCGCTAGGTCAGTGGCATCAGAGGATAGCCTAACTGTGCCAGTCTACGTCTGGGCCGCGCCCAGCACCACAAACCCTTTTCAATCAGCCCTATTACTAAACAGCACTTACCATCCGTTCACGCCACCGGGGATGCCAAACTACCCGCTGCTGCCGCATTATGCCACAGACAATGGTAGGACCCTTCTTCTGCTTCCTCTGCTGCTTCACTAGCAACAAAACACCTTCACATGCCCCTCACACCAGCACCACCAACTGAGACTATTACCGCACAACATGCTGCACCAGGATCTCAGTAAACACCTGTTCGCTCAGCAAACATTACATTTAAATCTGGTTTCTCCTCAGCAACAGCACACCAGATCTCTTCTTTCTCACTGAAACCTAGTTTAACTCAACATTGGCTCCTGACCTCTCCATGGCCATCCCTGCATGCTACAAAATTGCACACCAAGACTGTCTTCCCAAATCCAGGTAAGGACTTGCAATTGCCATCAAATGCATCAAAACCATGGACTCAGATACCCCCTTCATGAACATATGTAACTCAGCCTACAAACAAACAACAGCTTCCCCCTAAAAGGAACCTTAGCATACAGACCACCTCGATCATGAACCAATTTCCGCAACCTCTTCACAGACTTAATCACTTCCCTCACCATCAATTCCAAGGACTTTATACTACTCAGCAACCTCAGTTTCCACCTGGAGGACCCCACTGACCCCTGCTCTACAATACCCCTAGAGATCCTTAACAACACTAGACTCTTCCAACACATTGCAGGACACACTCTGGGTTCAATATTTATCATTGGCAACAAAATTAAATGCATCTGTGCCTCATCACTCACATTGATTGACCATTCCATCATCCACTTACAAATCTCTACATCGCATGCCAGTGCAATCCCCAGCATTTGTCAGCCCAGCCGAAGGTGGAACAAAATAACAGAAGCCAACTAGCGTGATGCCCTAGAGACTGACCACCCCAACACCACCGACAATCTAGAAAAAGGATATCACCAAATTCAACCAATGGATCAAGATCTGTGCAGACTCACTCACATCCATCTAACTTCACAGACAATGAAGAACTAAGAAACAGGCTAACTGGTTCATAGACGACCTCCGGGAATGCAAGCTACACCGCAAACAGGTGGACAGCTGGAAAGAAAATGGAGATCCAACCATGAAGCCAGTGCCACCTACAAGGCTGCACTCAGGCACTACAACCTTCTCCCGAAAGGCACTAAGAGAAGAGTCCCAGCTCAACATTTTGAGATAAGCTCCATGAGCTGCAAAGAGATCCTCATTATTGTTAAGGAGTTCACCACTCCAGAGGCCACATTCAGCTCCATCACACTATCACAGGAACTCTGTGATAAGCTATTCAAATTCTTTCACAACAAAATCGTAAAGATCCACAACAACTTCGAACAACAACCCAATCCTAAGAATCTCATTGCCAACCTGCCCACCCCAACCAAATCACTCATCTAACCAACTAGAAAACACTCACTGAGGAAGACACTACAGTCATCATGAAAACAGTCCTCTCAGGGGCCACTTCTACAACATGGGAGGACCACAGATCAGCAATTTTTCTTGCCTCCATCATCAACTACCTTAAATGAAGGCTGGAAACTTTGAACAGTTAACTCCCTCCTCAAAACCACTGGACAACCCAAGTGAGTTGAGCAGCTTCTGACTCCTCTCCCTTACACAGCCAAGGAAATAGAGAAGGTCTTCAGCAAACAACTCGCCATCCACCTCAAACTCCACAACCTATTTGACCACACCCAATCAGGGTTTTGGAAGGCCAACAGCATGGAAACAGCACTCATTGCAGCCATAAAAAAAACACACACACAGTAATGGACCATTGAGACACGGCTGCCCTCATCCTACTCGACCTCTCCACGGATTTCGATACAGTATCACACTTCATCCTTATCAGAACCTTGCATAACAAAGGCAACTAATGACGAGCCCTCAAACGGATATGCTCCTTCCTCACAGGGAGAATATAGAGAGTTAGACTACTACCCTACACATCAGAACCCAAGAATCTAATCTGCGCAGCCTCCAAGGATTCACCTCTCAGCACAGCACTGTTCAATATATACAGGACTCCACTGACCAACATCATCAGATCACATGACATCATCATCATTTCCTATGCAGATGACACTCAACTCATCCTCTCAATGTCCAAAACATCTACTCCCACCAGAACCAACTTTGCCATATGCATGATCAACGTCGCAGAGTAAATGAAAGCCAATTGCCACCCACTTGCCTGAAATTCAACTCCAACAAGACGGAAGTGTTTATATTTGGGAACAGGAACTACCCCTTGGACTCCACCTGGTGGCCTCGGAGCTCGGACCCATCCAACACCAACCAACTATGCAAGAAATATGGGAATTATTTGTGATGACAAGCTCAACATGACAGCAATGTCAATGCAGTGAGCTCTCCCTGCTTCCATTTACTCTGCATGCTTCGCAGGATCTTCAAATGAATAGCCTGGAAAACCAAATATACCACCACACAAGCCCTTATCACAAGTAGACCAGAGAACCGCAAAGCCATCCAGAACGCTGCAGCAAGACTCAGCCTCAACCGCCCACGAAGCACCCAGATAACATCACTTCTCAGAGACCTTGACTAACTCCCCATACATAAACAATGCCAATACAAATACCTCAGACACTCATGTAAGGCACTGCACAACACAGGACCAACAACCACCTTCACTTCCACCAACCCACCAGACACCTGTGCTCAGCCTCTTTCTCACTCTCACACATCCCCTGCCTCTGCAAAAGCAGAATGAGAGGCCTAGAATTCTATTAACCTTGCACCTAAAAACCTGGAATGATCTCCCTCTACATATCAGGGCCTCTCCCAAACCTCTTGAATTGCGCAAGTTGCTGAAGACCTGGCTCTTTTACTATATTCTGAGGTTGGCTCACTACACCCTCAGGACCAAGCCTATTCACCTGCTTCAGCACCTGGATACCCTATCAGGTGATAAGCCACACTATAAAAATCCACATAACATAACATTCCTTTTCAGCCCATCTCCTTCCTGAGGTTTGTCCAGGCTCCTTTAATAGGTGACCTCTCTTAGAATCTAAGAGCTTTTGAAGTGCACGAAGAGCCTGTTCTTCCTTCCTTCAGTGTGTATTCCGCCAAGCTCTTAATCCACAGATCTGTCAGGGGGAATCCTCTATAACCACATGTTCCTCCAACAAGCCTTTGCTCTCCCAAAATGTATTGTGCCCTTCACAAGTACCCATATATTCCTGCTGACACACACAAATACACACACACATTTTCCCCTGTACTGTGAACACATGCATCCCAGCAGCATATGATCCTTGTTCGCGAAAAGTCAAAGGTTTTTACCTGGATCCAGATATCAACACAGCTGGGGCATTCAGGGCAGGCATGCACGTCCATTACCATGTGCTGGACTTTTCTGTCCCAACAGAGGGGTTGGGGAGAGGTATAGGATAGCAATACAATAGATACATCATACACAGTCGTCAATAAAACTTAAGACAGGATGGCATCTAATACCAGACAAACTAAGATCTTTTCACGGTAGTCAGCAGATGTTGGAAAGGATTTGGAGAAAAGGGTGACCCTCTATAATTACTTTTGATGGGATATTGGAAATACATCTTTTCAGTCATGATGAGTTACTCTATGACACATGGGAACCAGTGCCCAGACTCAGTGGATATAATGAGTTATTGTGTGGGTCCTGATCTTCCAACCAATAGTGTTGGTGTGAGAAGATGGAAACAACAATAACCCCCCACAATAAATATGTAGCACAGAAAGATATGGGAAATCATAGTGATGGAGTGCCTCAAAGGACCACTAAAAAAAGATATCAATGACCTCTTAAGATCATAGCTACCCACTTTGTGCTATATGAGTGGTGAAAATAGAAATCTTGCATGTCCCCCGTGGCTGAGGCTCTTATCCCCGACTGATTGAATGACTTTAGGTAACAGCAATTGACATGCCAATTAAAGACGGGGAAAGGATGAAGTGCGGACTACACATACACACACACACACACACAGAACCAAAGGCCCTGTAACAAATCTCAAACATAATGCCCATACAACAAAGTTGATCAGAAGTAATGATTCTGTTAGCATTTCAGTGCTTGTTTAGTGTATGTCTGAAATCCAATAAATAATCCTTCAGAAAAATAAAACACATATTTTTCTGCTTCACATACGTAAACTGTTATTCTATCCTCATTTCTCCTTGACTGCGATCTTCACCTTTGCTTTATATTGACGCAATTTGAAAAATGGGCCCATCATCTAATAGGTAGCACCCCTGCAGTATTATTGGTCTGGCATTTTACTGCCTCTTCATTAGAGGGCACAGGGTATGACACTGGGTATTACAAAGTTATGCATGGTTCCATTTGTGCAAATCTGGTAATTCATTGTTGTGACGTAGTAACAGTAGTAAGTGCTTGCTTCCCCTGTCTTTTCCCATCTCATTGGGTCTGGTAGACGCGATAAAGGTGGCTGTATGGTGGCGACAGGAGAGACTGTGCCTAAAACCAAGGGGAATACTATCAAGCAGGGCGTTAAAATTATCACTGTTTTAGCGACAGAAAACTGCCACTAAAGAGGCGATAATAGGCTTGATAATATGGCCTTCTGAATTCCAATAGAAATCCATGTTCTGGTGAGAACATAAGCTTCTTTGGAATTCTCCAGGGCATATTATCAAGCCCATTATAGCCGCTTTAGCGGCAGTTTTCTGCAGCTAAAACTGAAATAATTTTAACGCCCTGCTTGATAATATGCCCCCAAATTTCCCTGTCAGAGCGGGTCTCCAGAGATCCATGCTGACAGGGGAAAACAAAGCAGATATCCAGTGGCTCTCAAAAGATCCGCAGTCAGTATGGCACTGGCTCATGTCAGAGCTGATATTTCTGCTTGGGAAAAGGAAGAAAGGTGCAGAGCGTGGTTGGGGTAGCAGGCAGGAGGCTATTTTTTAAAAATATTTTGGGCGAAAAGATGGGGTGTAAATTTAGACGGGGTGAAGATGGGTAGCAAAAGCCTAGATGTGTTTTTTTCAGTTTTAGGGGATCGAGAGGGTGGCAATGAGCCGTGTGTTTTTATATTTTTGGAGGGGGAAGCTACCTTTTGTGTGGCTTCCCTTCTATTCCCCTCCTCCCTGCATAGATGTTAAAAGCATGGGCACGTGACTTGGGTGGCATACATGACATAAAAATTAGAGCTGGGTAGAAGTCAATAACGAAGATGTCTTTCACCTTTGGGCTCTGAGCTAGATCGTGGATAACTCAATTTTTATATGTGACTCAGAAATGTGCTGTGAAGAACATCCTTTTTATTCACTATTAGCTATATATCATTCTATTGGCTCTGTATGTCTTTCCTAAAGAATCATTAGGGTTAATAAAAGGATCGATATATAACTTGGAATCCAGATCCCACATACATTCAAGTCTTCCTACATTGTATGCATTTGAAAGATCAGCTCATGCTTGACATAAATATATATTCAGAAAAAACAATCCTATTTTGCATCTGTTTGACTCTCTTGAAAATGCACGCACTGAATCTAATAAACAACTCTTTGTGTTGGCGATGAAAGACCTCTCACGCGAACTTTGCTCGCACACTGGTAACCTGCAGCACGTTTGAAGGGCGTCTCTGAAAAGGCTTCACTTGTCTTAAACGGTGAAATTAAACTATTACCTTTCATTTTTATTTTTAATGATCGCTTCACATTCAACACTGTTCAAAAAGAAATGGCTCATAAAAGCTCTAACATTATCTAGTTTTCTCGGAAGCCAACCTCAGTAATTAATTCTGTAATTGGGTGGTAGAGTTCTCATCCCTTACTCTTCTGCAGAAATTACACCATCACATTCCAGGAAGAGATTATTTATTCCACGAAATCTGTGGCCCTTACCTGAAGGCACTAGTATAGTCGACGTCTCCATTGTTTTCCTTAACAGCATTTTCAATGATTTCAAAAAAGCTCTGTTTGATATATGCCTGAAAGCGGTCAAATTGTTTGTGAAGAGATGCTACGTTATATATTAAGTGATAATATTATTAAAAAATTAACAGGCTCAAAATGCAGTTATTTACTGCTAGGACATGAATACAGTGTGAAGCAAAGATTGTTTCCCACTGTTACGACGTCACCCTGGGGGAAGTGCCATCTTACCCCGACATGGCAGATGGCAGTCTTACTTACCTTCCTTCTTTTGCCGTTTTGGGTCTGCACAGACCTGAGGGAGGTGGGAGAATGCGGATGGCACACTGCCTTCTCCATTCATCACTTTTCCCTATCAGGGTGGGTCTCTGAAGGCGCGGATTGACAGAGGAAATCACACCACAGTGAACAGCATTTCTCACAAATAACTGTCAAAGTAGTGCCGGCTCTCTGGGTAGGGAGGGAGAGAGACGGCGCAGAGAGTGGTGAAGTGGGTTACAGGAGAGAAGAAGTGATTGGATTAAAGAGAGGATGATACAGTTAGATGGAATTACACTAGGTTACATTTCAGTTTTGGCAGACTGCAGGGGAAATGCAGGGGATAGTCAGGGATAGTCAGGGTGGGGAGTAGGAGACCAGCCCTTATTGTCAGTATTTGGAAGGGCACGGAGTACCGCAATGTGGGCTCCACCCTTACACCTCACGGAATGCAAGTATGTATTAGCCATAGACATTATATTCATCCTGTGCCTTAACTTCATGAATGTGTTTGAAACATTTACACATATTAATGACATGTATTCACTGTAGAAACTAGATATTTATACAAGTGTGCACACATGTTTAGTCTAACAAAGCAGCTAACCTATATCAGGGTTGGCTGGAGAATGCCACAGATAAAATGGCACTGATCAAACCCTGTAGGAGAAACTGGGACATCCCCTCTGAAACTTGGTTCACAGAAAGCCTAAGACTGCTTAAACAAGCATGTCGCAGGCAGGTAAGGAAATGGAGGCGCCATTGTGATGTCTCAGAAACAATTAGTTATAAGCTTATTTTAGCCTCATCTAAGAATTTGATTTTTAAAGAAAAATCCAAATTCTTCACTCAGACGATAGAAGCAGCCAAAATCTCCACAAAATAACTTTTTGCAACTGTCAAACAGCTATCTAAACCTCCTGTAAAGGGGTTTCAGGGAATGGATCAAACTTTTTGTAATTCACTGGCCTCTTTTTTTCAAGACAAGGTAAAGTCGGTCTTTGATCTTTTTTCCTCCAATCCTTTGGATGATCATAACGACTCCCGAAATATGGCCATTGAATGTCACGTTTACTCCCAAACCATCAATAACGAATGCAAGTCCCATGTAACCTCTTTTTCTGATCTCTCCGAGGACAAAATTAAAACCATCCTCCTGCAAACTAAATCAAGCTCTCCACAGGATCCATGCCCACTCATTTAGTGGCTGACACTATTTAAGACAACCTAGCAGATATTTGTAATGTTATGGTTAGGCCAGGAAAATACCCTAATGTCTGGAAGATAGTGCATATTGTCCCTTTAATCAAAAAAGCCAACCTAAACCTGATAGATCCGGGGAATTATCGTCCTATTCCAGATTGACCCTACTGTCGAAAATAATTGAGAAATCTCTTAACCTAGAGCTGTCATCTTTCATCGAGGACCAGAGTAATTTATATCCTTGCCAATTCAGATTTAGGAAGCATCATAGCACTGAATTGGCCTTGATAAGTGCCTCAGAACAGATTAGATGAACACTGTATTCAGGGGCAGTGCAGTGCTGGTCCGGCTGGATCTCTCAGCGGCATTTGACATCGTAAACCACCAAATCCTGCTGAAGAGACTAGGGGGATATTGGGGTAAAGGATAACGCCCTTGCATTAGTCAAATCATTTCTGTCAGACAGAATCCATCTTGTGGCAGCTGATGACTTCAAATCCCCGTCCTTCTCTCTCCATTGCGGTGTCCCCCAATGTTCGTCTCTCAGTCCGACCCTTTTTTATATCTACCTGGCCCCTTTGGCAAAGCTAATTTGAGCATTTGGGTTCTCGGCAGTTAACTATGCAGATGACAAAGAACTAGTGATCTCTCTATCATCTAATATCTCAGAGACAGAAAAGCGCTTTTACAACTGTATGCAAGAGATTGGAAAATGGATGGCCCTAAATTGCTTAAAGCTGAACTCAGGCAAGACTGAGGTGATGCTCTTTGGGAAGGACACTTCCTTCTGGTCCCAAGACTGGTGGCCTCCTGAACTTGGACAACTTCTGCCGCCAGTAACAAGGGTAAACTTCGAAGGGCATGTGAATACTATCACGTCTGCTGCCTTTTTTACAATGAAACTCTTACAGAAAATCTTTCTTTTGAGTCCAAAGGACCTGCAAAAAAAAGTAGTCTCTGTCTTGATACTTCAGAGGATTGACTACACAAATGCTCTTTTTGTAAGTGTAAGAAAAAAGGTCTAAACAAACTACAGATCCTACAGAACTCAGCGACTCGCCTGTTATTAGATATACCCAAAAGAGAATCAGTCTCAAGTGCCCTTCCACTTTTCCATTGGTTACCTATTGAGAAGCAGTTTAAGGCCCTATGCATTGCTTTCAGGGCTGTCCATGGAGAAGGCCCACATGTTTTTAAGCAGTGGTTTCAATGGTACCTCCTGCCATGATCCCTTTGCTTGGAAACAGCTTGTAACATCATTGTTCCCAGAGTAAAAAAATGAAAATGGGACAGGAGAAATTTTTCTGGAGTACCTTCCATCTCTGGAACAGTCACCCTTTATTCCTGAAAAAGGAACCAGACCTCTGCTTTAGGAAAAAACTAAAAACATGGCTTTTTTTTATCTCTAGTAGCCTTTAGCCCTTGGCCTCATACCTGGCACAGTCAAGTTTTGCTAGCTTGCGCGCCTAGACAACTCAGGATAATAGAGCGCGTTTATTATACATTTTTATTTAATTTAATGTATATATTCTTCATTCAAGTTTTTACACTTACACAATAGCCTTATAGACCGACCTAGTGGGCTCTACTGGCCAAATAACGGCCTGCTGCAGCGTTAAAGGGAGCAGTACTTTAATTATCGGTAGAGCACACTAGGAGGACTTTAAGGCTATAAGCACATTCCACCCCTATAGGGCAGAATGTTCTAATTACTAAAAACAAAAGCCTCTCAGAGCCTGAGGAGGTATAAATCCCCAGGGTCTGAGAGGCCTTTGTGAACAGCAACAGCTGTGAACAAAACCACCAATGTAATTTTGCTCTGAGGGCTTCTACCAGCCCATAGAAGCCCAGAGCAACCCACTGTATTTAATGGAGTTCTCCACATTCCAATGTTCTAATTCAAGTTATATTTGCATATTTAAACATGTACTGTTTTACTCATGGTTTTACATTTATTCTTCAAGTTGCACGTGTGCATGTATAACCATGTATTTGCAGTGCATATTAAAAGCTTAGCTAAATTAGCCTAACCACAGGCCTCAATTGAAATGCATATAATTTTGCCAGCATGTTTTCTTTTTCTTTGCATGTATTATAATGATTTTCACTAGTTAGAGAAAGGCTTATTGTCTGTATTAGGCAACAGCAGGAGATAGAGAGGCCAGGAAGGAAGACCTTGGCAGTAAACGTGGAAAATCAGTGGTTGAAAGAGGTCTTCTGTTCATCATGTACCAGGACGGAAAGTTATACGTGCTTGAGAACTGCAGTCGCGGTTTTAGGCGATGGAAAACTGAAGTGATGTTGTAGATGCACTTGAATAAGGATTTGATTGGTCCCTAGTAGTGTGAAAGGAGATAAGGATGGTTCTGAATATCCTGTAACTTTTGTATTGGCGTTCTTACAGTGGGATGATGCAGAGATTCCCTTTAGATATCAAGAGATACAGACCTCTTTGCGTACCCTATTCTTGCAAGTGTGAAGTTTTATGCTAAATATTAATTTCCTTTTCCAAGACTTCTACTGAAGTCTGATCATGCTGACACTGTCTATGCTTCTGAATTAGAAACCCTTAGTAGATGACTCTATAACTGATCTATGTTTAGAGAAGAGAAGTTTCTTTCATGGAACACCTGTTTGCTTTAATTTGTTTCTTTATTGTTGTTGTGGCTATCACAATTCTGTATCTCATCTTATTGCGACTCAAGCTATTGAGATATTTTGAGCTTATCTGCTGTACTGCGGTATTTACTGAACTTATTATAGGTTTGCATATACACTGGACTGATTTGTAATCCAAAATAATACCTTTAACTATATTCAGAGATTCATGGCTTTTATTGTGGAGTCACATTGCATTCAGAAGTTAGAAATGCATCGTTGCTTTCTTCTCCCCTTCAGTGCTTCATGTCAAACTACAAAGACCATACAACCAGGTGAGAAAAATCTTTAACAACTTGACCAAGGGATTATGTTGCAAGACCCAGTGTTCTTTCAGATGGTGGTGAATAGTTGGTTACTGAAGCAAAGGGAGTCAGAGTATCCCTGGTAGAAATTCTTGTTTTGCCTAAAACCCAGTTCCAGCCCTTAGAGACCATGTCTCAATCCAGAGGATCTGCAGAGTTCCAGCGGTTCAGTACAAAGTTATAACAGTGGAGGAGTGAGTAGTAATGGGGTTGGTGTTGTAATTGTGTATGTCAAGCTTGTGGAATTCTGCTGAGATTACGTTGTGCAGTAATGTTTTAGTTATGGTACAGATATTAATGCACTTATTACTGAGCGGTTAAAGTTGTTATCAAGCTGGTTTAGTCTAATATCCATAGGATAGATACAGAAGTGTGGAATACACTGTGTTGTAATTTCTGTACTAGGTTTTGTGGTGTTAGCCATGATTTGCCATCAGCTGTACAATTGAGATATGGACACATACCTTCATGCGAGAGTAAGGTGTGGTTGGTGTTGTGGATCCTGTTGTGCAAAGGAGCGACTCCACTGATACGGGTGATAACCTGGTCGAGGTTTCACTCAAGTGTGTGAGTACATCGGAAAGTGTAGCTCCAGACCATTTCCTATTGAATACTTTGATTTCTTTAGTGGAGCAGACCAAAAGATATTTGTGGAAATTGCTTAGTGTTTTGTTTTATGCTTGTTTAGTGCTGAGAAGGGGTTTGCTCATAATATGTAAAGAAGGGTGAACCACTGAGAGAAATGAGAAGTATCCCTTAGTGTGCCGCACTGATATTGGACGGTTGGTTTTAGTGCCACACTGTTATTGGTTGACTACGTCACAGAGAGTCAGGCTAAGATTGGTGGTTAACGCCCAATGAGACTTGTGGTGAAAAGAATGATTTCTTGGTTTGAAACGAAAAATCTATTTCTGATTGTTGATATTATTGCTAAAAAATGAAATGTTTCAGGGCTATCTGAGATTTGATTAGGGGAGATGTGAGAGTCCCTGATCAAGAAGGAGAAAAGGCGCAACCAGTAGGCACAGCAGGTCATAATTTTATGGCCAGAAATGTGGGGTACCACAAGTGCATTTGGTTTAATCAGTGGCATAAGATCACTGAAAAAGAAGGTGCTTTGATGTTTCCATGCTATGGCACATTTGCTTTGAAAATTATTGAAAATCTAGGAGGGGTAATGTAAGAGATGAATCCACCTCCTAGACCCGCACAGTCTATGGTATTTAATGCCTCAGAGCATGAAGCTCATGTAAAAGAAAAAGAGAAGTATCAGGGTAAGGTCTGAAAGGCAATATGTATTCATGCTGCAGATAGGTGGGATGTGGAGCAACAAAAATGGACAGCTGACATAAATGAGGGAACAAGGTTATACGGTTACCCTGCATTCCTGAGTGAGGAACCTCAGAAAGAGAAGACAAAGAAAAAGAGGATAAAGTAGAGAGTGCAGAGAATCAGGCAAAGATAGTGATAGTGATTCTAGTGATAATTTTCTCGATGTGTTGTTGTCAACTCGCCCACCGCTTTAAAATGTGACCCAACCTAAAGGAATAAGTGGTGTTGTTACCGGTGAAGACTCTGAGAGTGCCACCGCACCAGTGAATACAAGTCAGAACCTTATGGGAGAAAGTTCAGGGATACATGCCCCTGTTAACTCTACTGAGTCTAATGCCCCAGGCACAATAACTGTCTGGTTACAATGGGTTCCACAGTTCCCTTGTACAAATCTTAGTCGTCCTGACCCACAATACATGCCTTCCTGTTGTACCCAGATGGGGCAGCACAGGAAGAGCTCCTTTCGTCCTGAATATGGTGACTTCACCATATGTCCCTCTTGTACTATCAACACTAAATCAGACAGGACTCACCCCTGTGGAGGAACAAGGTCTGAGTTTGCAAATTTCTCATCTGTCCATTTGGAATTCACCTCAGTGTATTTCAGGCAGTAGTCCACAGAAAGAGATTATGCTCAATATTTATGGAGTCCAAAATAGTTATAATTCACAAGATTTGGATGACTTTTCAAATGGGTACCCAAGAGAAGGTAAGGGTTCAGGATTGAGCAGAGAACTTCAGTCCCTGGAAAGGACGAATGCAGTGGATGTGGTCAAATTAGAATTAGAATTGGATAAGATGATCTCAGGAAATCTTGATCTTTTCCAAATAGATACCTATTCAGAGAATTAACTTATGTACATGTGCAAGCATGTTACTAAATGTGCAGGATAAGCTGTCTGAATTAGCTTGTGTGTAAGATGTAGATTAAAGTGGGACTAAATCCTTACAAAAGTGGCACTGTGTATGTTTTAATGAAAATGAAATCACCTGTCAGAAAGGAAAATGCAAATTAGGTAGTTACTTGGTAGCATCCAGAAATGAAGTGAGTTAGACAAGTGGAAAGGCAGATGCACCAAGAAGAAAGATCAAAAGAAAGCAAGAGGAAAGCAGCCTCCATCTTTGAGAATTTTCCCATTGAGAGAAGTGCCCGGTGGAGGTTACATTCTTGTACCCGGAAGTGAGTGATCTTTCGTCAGTTATGAATGATTTCCTCAAGTTGAGAGATAAGCCAGTGGAGTGATACACCCAGGTTGATCGATTTGTAAAGCTTTCACAGGTATTGTGGATAGATTTGAATACTCTTTTTGTCATTGTGGTACCAAGTGATTTGTGTGCATAATGTAAAGCGGCTATACCGTGGCCAGAGAAGGAGCCACAGAGAAATCCCATATTTCATGCCCCGTTGCCTTTGGTGATTAAAAGTAGGGGTGGGCGGAATTTGAGGGTTTGCCTTATGCAAAATTCCGCAAAGTGGCACAAAATCTCTGCGTGCACGCGGAATTTCGCGTGCTCATGGAGAATTTGTAGCGCCCGTATTTATCCAAGATGATGCGACCGTTTTGTGCAATTCCTCTACTCAGGTGGAGTATGTTCTAGTACTCTACAACCAGATCTGAGTAAAGTACAGAGCACAAGGCATTGCTCCCTTAAATACTTGCTGGCACCAGTGCCTTCTTGTGCTGCTTAAGTGCCCCTGGTGCTGATAATCTGATCCCGTTGGTGCTTGGTGGAAATTTTCTTTTTTCTTGGGAAGATTTAATTTAGAGGTAGCGCTCTTTTGCGCGGCTGTGCTGCTTTACCCTCAGAGGTCCCCTCTTTCGTCCTCGGGCCCTGGCTCAGCCTGTCCTGAGCCCGCTTTTGGTGAGCTGCCGGGCAGTGTTGGAGGGGAGAGCTGGGGGGCAGCAGATGACTTGCTGCACTTGACTGCCACGACTTTCTTCAAAGTGGGGTCGTTTTTTGTCGTTTAGCAAAGAAAAAAATACTCCCCTTGTTTCCCAGTATAATCCCTCTAAAATGTCTTGCACTTACAATTGCAAAATTAGCATCTCACTGTCCCAATCCACAAAAAGGTGCATTTTAGGCGGGCTCTATGCGGCGAGGGGTTTGTGTATCTCTGCTTCTTGTGTGCCTGTCTGACTATCTACACAGCAGCTATCTACCTAGGAAAAGGCGCCGATAATGCTAATTGCTCGGCCCCACATTTGGCTGTTTCACCTTTATGGGAAGTCCTTCATGTGCCGCCTGACGCTTGGCCCAGCTCCATACACCGCGGCTATGGTCATTGGCTTGGAAAAATGGCAGGGTGCCTGTTTTTAGGGATTCAGAAACCAGGTGAAAATATACGGCTAAGTAAACATCGGAATGAATCTTTAGGGAAACAAACTGCCTCAATGTTGCTAATATGGTTGCGTATGAGGTGACGTTGTGTGTGTCCCATTTCCAAGGACGCGAGATAGCTATGAAATTAACAGAAAGTGTGGGTCTTACTGATAAGCGTTTTTTTAGAGCGCCTTATACATCATCGCTCCTGCTTCCAAGTGTTCCAACGACAGATGACGCTGTTACTGTATATTCAGAGCTGACAAACCTCAGTTAAAGCTAGGGGTAGGTGGCAAATTCTGTGCCGCCGCGGATCCCGGAGGTTTCGACATTTTCGCGGTCCGCACGGAACGAGAAAATGCTGAACTTTCGCAAGTTCCACTTGCGGAACGGAATTTGCCGCCCACCCCTAATTAAAAGGTATCAAAAGGTGATTGCCTTTCTGAAAGGGAAGATACCGACGAAGGACATTCATTGGGTTAAGGCTGAAAAAACAACTTACAAGCACAAATAATATATGGATGGTTTTTATGAGTGATGGTTGCAAGTGTTTAAATAGCACAGTGGAATTGTTATTCTTGAATCCAAGGATATGGGAATTTGAGTGTCTCGGCTTATGACAGGATTGAGACTCAAGTTTAGCATGACGAGTGAACAGCATTTAAATTGTTGGCAGAATAAGTTAAATGAGATATTTAGGTATGTAAAATATTGTAGTGATGAATTGTAAATGAAACAGAAGTGGTTGAAGGAGAAGTTGATGTTGGCACGAATGAAAGTTACACTATGCAAGGTGTGTATCAGCAGGAAGTTCCTGTGATGCAAGGTGAAAATGGTTATCTGCAACAGGGTAGTGAGCATGGTGTCTTGATTGATTTCAGTCCTGGAATTGATTTGGTCACATTAAAGAAATTGAATCTATGTCAATATAATAACGAGTTAGGGTATTTGAAGAGGGAATGTCATCTTAATACCAATAGAGTAATGAACGAGAATCATTTACAAAATTCAGGGTTTGCGCTGACACAGATTAACAACCCCATACCACCACAAAATGTGCAGAGACCAAGGAAACAAGGTCCTGATGTACAACATGTTCCAGTGATGCAAGTTCCTGAAGCCTTGATTACACAACCAAATGCAAATGGTCCCAGATTAAAAAAAGTCAGGAGACATGTTTAATCAGAATTCCTTCCAGAACCAAAACTTGTTCCAACAGCTTTCTGTGTTTAACACACTAGAGGTTTACGGTTCATATCTGATACAATGAAGGGGCCTGAGGGTGGAGGAGGAAGATTTAGTGCTTGCAGCGGTCTTAGAGCCTATTCGTCTCAGAAAAAATAATCCAACTTGTAAGAGTTGCAAATAAACAGATGTCAAACCCAGAAACACAGGAAGTGCCTGTAAAAGTAGGGTCCTTTGAAGGGAGCCACCAGTTTCTGGTATGTGATTCTAGTCCTGTGAATCTTTTTTATTATTATTTATACATTTTTTATTGCAAACATAAATCAAAACAGAGACATAGCATACTTGTTGTTTCAGTCAAAGTACACAGAAATCAGCACTGTAAGACAGGTCCAGTAACCTTAGTACACCATATCTGCATAATTACTAAACAAAGCGCATCAATAATCATAACATTGCAGTGCAGTGGTGTCCCCTCCGAACATTTAATAGTAAATCAATGGCCTAAGTCCTGTGAATCTTTTAGGACGTGATCTTCAGTGAAAGCTAAATTGTACCATTTATTGCATTTTAAAAGGTGTGGCGTTTCATACTCATGATGAAGCTGTTGCTTTCAAATTGGCAAGCCAAGGGCCAAATATTGGACTGTACCCTTTGATAACAAATGATGATGTATCACCGGATCTCAGAGATACGTTGAATCCTGGAGTCTGGGACTTCTCAAGAGAGGACATAGATATCAAGAAAGGAGTTTAGCTGTCTATCAATGTTAAACCTAGTGCTGAGTTCCCAAGAACTTCTCAGTAGAGTTTAACTCCTGAAATGATTGCTGGGATTACAGCAGTGATTGAGGCAATGATTTAATAAGTGATTTTGAAAGAGATAATGGAAGTCCATGTAACTCACCCACTCACCCATCATAGGCCTGCAAAAGCTGAGCAGTAAATACTGCATAATACAGGAACTGACAAAGATTAATAACATTGTTGTTCCCTGTTGGCCTGTGGTATTGAATCCAGCTGTGATGTAATTTCAAATTCCATGTGAGGCTGAGTGGTTTACTGTGATCGATTTGTGCCAGGCCTTTTTCTCAATACCCTTGCATGAGGACAGTCAGTAGGTTTATGCCTTCTGATTCCAGAACCATGTTTTGGCAAGGTGCTGAATCCCACAGGGGTATACAGAAAGTCTCTTGATCTTTAATCAGATCCATAAAAAGATCCTCAAGTCCCTAATGATGCCCTGTAATTATGCCCCAGTGCAGTATATAGATGACTGGTTAATTGCATCAGATGTCCAGGAAGCATTATCTTTATTTTATTTTATAAGTTTTATATAGCACTAGCTAGACCTGTGGGTATCAGAGCTCTTTAAATACAAGAAAGAAAATAACATGGTTTAGTATGACATAAGGATGCGTAAATAGATAAGTATAACATTTTAAGACAGCATAAATTAAAGGGGTGAAAGATAACTTAGGAGGTAGAAACAATCAAATAATCACCTATCATTGTCAGCTATCGAAGCCTAGATCAGTTTGCTTGGGCGATAAAGTTTTTGTTGAGGAGAAGGAGTTTCAGGTCTCTTTTGAAACAGGAGAAGGAGGGGTTGCATCTGAGGTCTCTAGGGAGTGCATTCCACATCCTGGGTATATTACGAAAAAAAGATTGACACCAAGTGGTTTTCATTTTCAATTTTAGAGGAATGAGAAGAAGTGAGTTGGAGCTTCTTAGAGTTCTGGATTTTTCTGCTTTCACAAGTTTGCTGTTTAGGTTGTTGGGGGAATGTATGTGAAGGGTTTTGTGTGTGATGCAGGCAGACTTGTAAATACCTCTACCTTCAATGGGAAGCCAGTTGAGACATTTGAAGGATGGGGTGATGTGTCCAAACCATTTAACACCTGTCATGTGCCAGGCTGCCATGTTTAGGACTGACCTTAGTCGGGCTAGGTGAGTTTTTGGCATCCCAGCCAGGATGGCGTTGCCACAGTCCAGTTTAGAGAGGACTATTGATTGTCCTATTGTCTTGAAATCAACCTGGAGGATGAAAAGTTTAATTTTCTTGAGGTGTTTTAGTGAGTAAAGCGCTCCTTTGGCAGAGTTTTTGAGGCGATTCTTCATTGACAAGTTCTTGTACAGGGTCTTTACTGAGTTGGGCAGTACGAGGGAGCAATTCAGGGCATTCAGGTTCTTGAGCGCCAGTCTTGGATTGGTAGGTGGTTACTTCTCGGAGAGAACAGTATAAATTCGGTTTTGTCCATGTTCAACTTCAAATGGTTCTAATTAAACCAGGTTTGTATCTTGGTTAGTGTGGCAATGAAGTGTCAGATGTCGATGGGTGATTTTATTTTGTAGTAGAGTTGCATGTCATCTGCATAAATGTGATATTTGACTCCTGCTTGCTTCTGAATGATTGTAAAGGGTTCCATGAAGAGA
The DNA here is from genome assembly GCF_964263255.1 of Lissotriton vulgaris. Taxonomy (NCBI): domain Eukaryota; kingdom Metazoa; phylum Chordata; class Amphibia; order Caudata; family Salamandridae; genus Lissotriton; species Lissotriton vulgaris. The sequence goes on from NC_141689.1 coordinate 481,869,144, forward strand.
TTGAATATGGATAGGGAGAGGATCGAGCCTTGGGGGACACCAAGCATGACTCGTGTGGGTTTAGAGAGACAGGAGTTGATTTTAATTTGGTGCAATCGGTGTTGAAGCTAAGAAGTGAACCATTTTCGTACTATGCCATTAATGCCAGAGCGCATCTTCAAAGTTTCAAGTGAAGCTGCATAATTTTTTGTGTCAAAAGCTTCTGATAGGTCAATAAGGATGAGAAGACATGCTTCACCTTCATCTAAGGCTCTGTGGATATCATCTGAAATATTGAGCATGGCTGTTTCAGTGCTACAGCCTTTTCTGAATCCTGTTGAAAGGTATCGAGGAGGTTGAAATCTTCTATATGTTTGTTAAGTTGTTGGAGAACGCACTTCTCCAAACTTTTAGCTAGGGATGGGAGATTGGAGATAGGTCTGAGGTTGTTGAGATTGTTAGGGTCTGCTCGTTTTTTTGATTATTGGTGTGATTTGGAGGGACTCTGGTGAACAGCCTGAGATGAGAGAGGAGTTCATTATTTTTTCTCAGAAAGGAGCAATGATGTGGTTGAGATTTTGTACTATTGTGGATTCGAGGGGGTCAGTGGAGTGGGAAGTAGGCATTAAGCGCGCAATTTTATTGAAGACTGCTTTTTCAGACATGAGTTTGAAGTCCGACCAATTGACATCGTTTTTCAGTTAGGTGCGGACCTGGTTATCCTTGGTATAATTTAGTTATATTTGGCCATAGGTGAGCATAGTGGGGCAGGTCAAGAGGGTAAGTGGATTTGAGACTTGGATGAAGGATTGATCAATTTATGTGACTTTATCTGTGAAGAAGCTGGAGATTTCTTCGCAGTGTTCATTGGTGGCTATTATTTCTTGTAGGGATGTGCAGTAAGTTTGTCTTTTAACAATGTTGAAGAGGTCCCTGGGTGTATTCTTAGCATGGTCTAGTTGGTTGCAAAAACAAAGTGGCCTTTTCACAATTTTCTTTTTTTTATATGACAACGTGCAATTTTAAGTAGAGCGAGGTGCATTGTCGAGGGGTTTTGTATCCATGTCCTTTCCGCATGTCTGAGTTGTCTTTCGTTATTAAGATCAGCTTTGAGCTAAGATTTTGATTTGATATATCTCAATTGTTTTAGTTTGAGTGGCGCTACTTGACCTAACACCTCTGTCATTGCTGTCTTAAAGTGTACTGTGAGTGTAGCGAAGTGATGATCAAAGTGGTGAGGTAAGGGTCAGTGGCCTGTGAGAATGGGAAATATAGTAGCTCCAAGACTTCCTTAGTCCTTTGTTAGTTTTGAATGCATGGAGGTGGTGAGGCCGAGGGCAGAGTTAAAAACAGTGGCCTGCGGTGAGTGTAGTGTGTTGAATGGGAGCAATACAAAAAGTGCTCCGAAATCCAGCTAAACACTGTGTAGGCTCTACCCATCTCTGAATTTCTAATTGTCGCAAAAGGTCATTAGCAAGGGCACTAGCATAGGGTGGCAGTCGGATGCTGCTTCTGTCCCCGGGCACCAAGATGGCCATCGTCCCCCAACAGTGAACCCACCATGGGACACACTTCTTGATACCCCCAGCTGCCAAGTCAGTGTGAGTGAGTCACCTGAAGAGTCATGGCTTCCCCCTCACTATGCAATCTAAATGGATTGGGGCAAGCCAAGCAATCGCCGATCAGCACGACTCTGGCAAAATCAGTCAGTCAGAGCGGAGAGGGCAGAGAGTGCATCACTCTCAGAGCAGCCACAGCCGTCAATAAAATTCACACCGGGGCCTCGGTACGATAGCCCAGCAAGCAGACAGCCTCCCACGTACCTCCTGAGAGCAGTCTCTGTGGCTCTCAGCACAACACAAAGTGGCTCAGGCACGTCCAGGGGAGCGGATAAGGCTCCGGTGCGAATGGGTCATCACCGCGATCCGGACGGCCCCGGGAAGGTCATGGCGATCACCAACTGCTCTGCGGGAACTCCAGAGAGCAGCTGGAAAACTCCGAAGAGGTGAGGAATCCTGAGCCAGCAGGAGTATGGCAGCCCTTCCTCGTGGCGGGTATCCAACTGTAAGTGTTCAGGGCAGTAGCACTCGGCGGGTAGGGGTAGAGCTATGCTGAATAATGTATACAAGACACCATTGCACTGTTAAATCACTTGACTGAGAAATTACATAAAGTATCCCCACGTAAGTTGAAGTATTGTTTAAGAGAAATTGTGTACCTTTGGAAGGGAGCGAAGAAGGTGTCACAAGAAAGAATATCTGCTATTTTGAAAATAAATCCCCCAATCACCCAGAGAAAAGTAAGGACATTTCTGGGAATGGTGGACTACTATAGAAAGTATATACCCATCTTTTCGCTAATGGCTAAGCCTTTACATCGGCTGACACACAAGGATGTGTTGGATCTGGTTCCATGGGATAACAATTGCTTGGTTATCTTCCAAGAGTTGAGAAATAGTCTCTGTTGTGCAATGGCAATGCCTGATTATAGCAAAGCTTTTGTGCCTTTTTGCAATCAGAGTGAGGGTTGTGCTCTTTCAGTGCTTACTGAGATGCATGGAACTGCACAAATGCTAGTGTCTTATTTTACTGCTGCTCTAGATACTGTAGCCGCAGGACAGCCCGGATGCCTTAAAGCTGTAGCGGCATTAGGTGTCAGCATAGAATGATATGAACATATTATCATGCGGCATCCCCTTATTGTGTTCGTTCCTGATTCTGTAGACATTGTGTTGATGCGGACAAGCACTCGACATTTGACCAACAGTCGGTTGTCCAATTACGAACAGATTATACTTGCTGCAGAGAATATAGTCTCAAGCATTGTTCTTCTTTGAATCCTGCTACACTGTCACCTTTGCCTAAAATTGAAAATGATGAAGGAGAAAAAAAGCATGACTGTTACGATGTCACTGAACTATGCACCAAACCAAGACCAGATATATAAGATGAGCCACCGACTGAGTCTGATCTCATATTGTTTGTTGATGGGTCGTGCTTGAGAGATTATGAAGGAACCCTAAGAGCTGCTTAGACAGTCTTTACAGTCACAGGAATAGAGGTAGCCTCCTGGCTTTGAGGGATGTCTCCTGCCCAAGTGGCTGATCTAATCATTCATACTGGAGCTTTCTGTGTTTCTGAACAACTGAAAGTAATGATTTTTTCTGACAGTCAGTATGGCTTTGGTGTTGTTCATGTTTTTGGTCCATTATAGTCACAGAGGGACTCATGATGACATCAGAATCCCCTATACGCAATGAAGCACATCATGAGATTGTTGGAGGCACTGCAATTGCCTTCTCAAATTGTTGTTGTCAAGTGTTCGGCCATCGAAGTGTAGATAACTATGTGACAGATGGCAACTAATATGCTGATGAGATTGTACATTACTGTCCTCATGGAGCCCAAACATGGTGTACATGTAAATGATTCTGAAGATGAGACTAATTACAACCTTTTGTTGACAATAGCTAGCTGACACTTGGGAAGAAGTAAAAAGATTGCAGGAGGACTTGGCAGATGTAGAACAGCAGAGTTGGGTCAGAACAGGTTGTGTTAAAAGAGAGGATGACATTTTGGTTTCCGCTGATGAAAGAACTGTATTGCCAGATAGCTTGCTGTCCCCAATGGCTAGACATTTTCATGGTGGCGCACATGTTGGAAGGGATGCTATGGTCAGAATATTTCAACTGGACTAATGTAACCCCCAATTCTGATTGATGGCTGAATGATTGAGAAATAGATGTGTTGTGTGCCAGCAGAAAAACTTAGGAAACAGAACCAAAGTGACATTAAGCCATATAGGAAGATCAGGAGGGCCATCCAACAGGATGCAGCTGGACTTCATCACGATGCCTGTGTGCAACGAGCTGAAATATTTCTTAGTGATTGTGTGTATCTTTCTGCGTTGAGTTGAAGCATACTCGAACAAGAGAAATGATCGCCTCACAGTAGCTAAATTGTTGTTGAGGGAACTTGCCCCCAGGTTCGGTTTCCTAAGTTCACTGGAGTCATACCAAGGCACTCATTTCAATAATGAGGTCCTGAAAATGTTGTGTGCAACATTGCAAGCGGAGCAAAGACTGCGTTACAGTTATCTGTCTGAGGGTTCAGGTACAGCCGAGCAGGTGAATGGAACGTTGAAATCCAGTTGGCCAAAGTGTGTGCTACAGGGTTTCTGAAATGGCCTGATGCTGTGCCTCTTGTGCTAATGAGTATTTACAGCATTCTTGATTGGAGGACAGGACTGTCCCCACATTAAATCACCATGGATCGAGCAATGAGACTGCCAGCAGTGCCTGCAAATGTGCTTTTGAACACAACAGATAACATGATCTTTAATTAATGCAAAGTATTAGCTGATGTGGTGCATTCTGAGTCTCCCTAGGTTGGAGCTCCTACCACCCCACCACATCAAAATCAGTGCCATGACCTCTATCCCCGCAACTAGGCAACTGGATCTTGGTGAAGAAATGAAGAAACATGTTTGGAAAACGTGTCTGGAACCTCAATGGCAAAGACCATTCGAGTTCATCCTAGTAACAAAGACCGCTGCTAAGTGGGAAGGATTCCCCAACTAGAACCATGCTGCTCACACTCGCAGAGTTCAGTGTCCGCAGGAAGAGGTTGAACGAGTTACACGAAATCAGCAAGAATCTGAATCAGCACATCCTCGGCCTGAGGGTTCTTGATAAATTGACATCTGTGGTTGAGACAGGAGAGTCTTCTCCTGTAGTGATGGCTGAGCCAGATTCAGATGAAGGGTCTAGTGCTGTGGCAAGCTGAGTAGTAACTAGAGACAGTTGGCTGAGAAGGAAGGGGAGAGAGAGAGACTAAGCCTGCCTGCAGAGTGTGTGCCCCACACTATTCCAGAGGACACTGTGGATTCTGGTCTAAGTGACTGTAGAGACGAACAATCTGCATTCAGGAGATCAAAAAGAGCTAGAGTACCCTGCCAGAGAGACTCATCCCGACTGGACATACTTTACAGCAAATGACAGTCAGACGTGATTTGGGGTTTTGAAGGATTACAGTGCAATTCCAATTGAACCTCAGTAAACTTAAGCTTGTGGCTGAACTGCGCTTTGAATTTGCTTCACCAATGAATAGATTGACTCAATTTGTCACAGGCATAATCTCTAATCTGAACTTTCATCTGTGCTTTTACTAGAGACCATTCAGTGAACTTTGTTAAAAGGAATTAAGAAGATTCGCTAAACCTGAAGCTGCAGAAGCAGCATAAGAGTGTTATTTAGTAGACAGAGTAGGGTAGGCTTTGGAAATAAATTCCTCATAATACAGACTTTGTTTTGTCATTTGCTCAAGTAGGAAGGTACTGAAGAAATCTATTTGCTGCTATTTTCTAATCAATGGTCTAATCATGGAAGCTAGTAACACTAATAGACATAGGATTATATTAGCAGGTGTATCAATAGCTGTAATTGTAAGGCTTGCTGTTTTGCTTTTAGGATTATATTCACCTACACTTCCCAAATCAGTTGAGATTAAATCTAGGACTACCCTTATAACCCTGAGTCTTACTGACAGTAGTTTGTATATATTTCATTTTAAGACATTACATGTAGATTTATTGAGAGGAGACTTCTCCTCAAACGCTTACTTAAAATTTCTTTATGAATACAATATATATGCTAGCGACTGCTACATCTGTATGCAGGTAGGGGTTACCTATCATCATGTTCCTCTTACGTATGTAATTACATGTAGCCTTTTAATGAGTCTTTTATATGGAAAGGGTCATTTCCAGGAATATTTCTGGAATTACGATTTAGTGCTTTCTGAAGTTCCCATGTTTAAGCATTTGAATCGCCACCAAATGCCAAAGAGATAGACACAGCTGTTTGTGTCTTTAAACCCGTAGTAACATTAAATACTGTTTATGCTCATAGGAACAATTTGACTTGCTCCTAAACTGATTTTGAAAAGAAATTTCCAGATTACGTAGAAGAGAGGAGAAGAGCAATGGATACTAGATTGAAAAATAAGGAAAGGATCAACAGTATAGAAGTAAATGGACTAATAAGGAATTGCAACATTAAGAATCAGGAATTATGATTGCACTAACTTTAGATTCGAAATACAAGGAAAAGGTTTTTGTTCTTAGAGGTAAATCCGGAGTGCACACTAAATTTATGGAAAAGAGTGATTGTGATTAATTTTTTTTCAAATATGGAGGAAATTGAGCCATTATTCATGGGGGGTCAGGATCCTGCTATTCCTGGAGTTCATTATGTTTTGGAGATCATACATATTTTAATGTACCTCAAGCTTGGTATAGCATATGTTACTTGGCAATAGTCTTACAGAAGATTTATCATGTAGAATCTTTAGATGATTCTGTATGGAGATTGCAAGTTAGAGCAAAAAGAAGCAGTAGTGGTTCTGAAATAATGGGAGATATATTTGTTGCATTGATTCGATCTGTAGGAGTCTGCAAAATGTTGAAGGTTCAGCAATGCTGTTCATACATACCTGACAAGAGTGAAGGGGTGAAGAGATACATTATGAACATTGCAGAATTAAAGGGAGATTCGAAGGAGTTGGAAGCTACAGGTGCTTGAGAAGCAATTGAAATGGATTTGCTGCAGTAGGCAAGTTGTTTGAAAACTTGGAAATAGAATATCTGGCTCCATTTTGAGACCCCCTGTAATAGATAATCTATCCAATTGGTATCTTTATGGGGTACAAGCGAATGAAATGGAAAGGAAAGGAGCAGAATACGAGAGAAATAACAAGAAAAAGAAAGGATATGGAACTAGAGAAGAATCAGTGTAGATTTTATGATGAAATGAAATACCTGGAAAACTCTAGATGGAAAATGTTGAAAACATCAGGGTTTTGACCTGACCGTATCTGATATGATTCATATGTTGATTGTGATGGCTAACATCACCATCAGATGGGGGATTAGAGCTGAACAAATTAGGTTCCACCCTTTCACGTCACAGAAGTACAATTCTGTGAATGTGCCTTAACTTCATTAATGTGTGTGAAACATTTAAACGTATAAATGAAACATTGCAGAGACTAGAGATTTATACACATGTGCACTGATGTTTAGCATGTATTCTTCACTCACGTTGTGCACTTACACTTATATGCATACTTTAACATGTACTCTTTTACTCATGTTTTACATTTATTCTTCAAGCTTAATTCGTGCCTTTTCTACTTGCTGTTCTAACTGGAGGCACCACTTTTGAGGCCGCTTCATAGCCATGTTTTTGCCCCATCCTTGGCCCCCAATTAGCCATATGAGGACCGGACTTTAGTCGCGCTTCCTCCGGTGCGGAGGCTTCTGGCGGCTCTCTGACCCAATACCTGGCCGGACTGCAAGGGCCCTGAAGCTGTAATGGTGGTGGCTGTGGCCGCGCTCCTGGATGGGCCCTGGAGTTCCCCACGATGGTGCTGCATGGATGAGCCCCCGAGCCAGTGCACGGTATGAGTTGTGCCCAGAGGGATTGAAACAGCCAGCAGCTGGAGAGCTTCTGGAGAGGTGCGGGGATGCAGTGACTGCTTTGCTGGGATCCTGAAGATCACCCACCATTTTGTCTCCTTCCCTGCTCTGGCCGGGCCCATGCTCTGGAGGTCGCTAGGCTGGGACCTGCTAGAACCACTTTACAGGGCACAAGGGAGCAGCCGGACTAGTGGACTGTCTGACCCGGACTGTCTGACCCGGCACAGGAGTTGGTGCCCAGCACAGCTGCAGTCCTCCTGGGGAGCGCTTCAGGCCTATAGATCACCTGCCATTTTGTGTCCATCCCTGCTCTGGCCGGGCCCGTGCTCTGGAGGTCGCTAGGCCTGGGACCTGCTAGAACCACTTCACGGGGCACAAGAGCGGCCGGACCAGTGGACTGTCTGTCCCAGTGCAGGAGTTGTCACCCACCACAGCTGCTGATCTCCTGGTGAGCGCCGCATTGGACATCTGAGTCCCCGGTGAGTGGGGGTCTGTCTGCCATTAACGACCCTGACCCAGACAGAGGACCCAGCTTCACAGCGGCTGCTTCGCTAGCCCGGCATTGAGTTTAGATAGAGCCCCAAATGATCATTGAGGCTTCACCCACCCCCCACCCTGGCCCCCGCTGCTGACAGAGGGTATAGACTGAGCCTGTTGCCTTGGCTGGTGGGAGAGCTGAGCTGATAAGGGAGAGGGGGGCCGCAAGCTGCAAGTGTGCCCTGTGGTAGACCGCTCTTTAGCCTGTGACACTACCGGGCCCGGATTCGACTCCCTGTTCGAACGGACCTGGGCTTCTCCACACGCTTCCCTGCCACATGGGCGCTGAGATTTCTGAAGCGTGGGGGCCACCTGGGAGGTGCAGGGTCCGGTCGAGGAAGACTTGCGAGTCTGGGCACATTTGGCTCCAGTGTTTTAATAATTATTTTCCGAGTGGCTCCAACAAAAGGGACACATTAGTCCTGAGGGCCAGTGAGAGTGAGAGCCCATGCTGCATTTTCACTTTCACAGCTGCCCAGCAAGTAGTGGGCAGCTGCACCGTTTAGGTTCTTCTTTATTTCAGGGGACATGTCTTATTACTCCAGGAGTGAGACACACTCTTTTGCACATCCCTACCTTGGTCTGTACAGCTGCAACGTTTAGGCCCTTCATTGAAGATTCCCAGCTGCCCAGCTAGCAGTGGGCAGCTGCCACATTTAGATTTGCGCCAAGTGCACCCCCTGTGACCGTCGCTGCATTGGCAGCATCCCCTGACTTTTTGGACAGAGATCATTTGACCCCCTTATAGATGGCCATTTTGCCCAGCGGACTATTAGGTTTGTAGGGCGCAAGGCCCTAGTGTACTTTTTATAGGCGCTAGGAAATGTAATGTTTGTAGTGTGATTTATGCACTTTGATTTATGCTTATAGATGTGCTTTTATGCTTAATATGTTTTATTTTTTCTACTGTGGTCTAGATTTGTTTTATTCCCTACTGCAGGTATTGTTACTAAGTTTAATTCTGTTTCCTAATGCAAGTAATGTTTAGGAGTTGTGGTCTATTAGATTTAGGCTTATGAGGTTAGTGCAGAATAGAGTTCTCGCCTTATGTGCTACTGTGCCTGTTCTTTGATGTAATTATGTACGCGAGGAGCTTGTATGCTCGATGGGGCAGCAGAACAGGAGGGCTCCCTGATTATTGCAGAATGACTCTGGAGAGGCCACGCCAGACCTGCCACTCACCCCCTCTGAAGACATGCAGACACTGGCCCTGCCCTCCTGCCTCTTCACGGTATAGATTACACCCCCTATGCTTTGGGAATTTTGGGGAACGACTGAATTTAATACCAAGGTATCAACCTCAAGTTGGCAGCCTCAATCGGTCTCTCAACGATGCTCTAACATTCCCGGACAACAGAACTGGTCAACGTCCTGAGCTTAACCACATCCCTCACCTGACCTTGATCCTGCTCTCCCTCCTGGACATGTACTCTGAACCTTCCCTCGGCCGTCGAGACCCTGCTATTTGTCCGATGTCCGGTGGAGCTACCTGTTAGCTGAAGAGGCGATGGGTTGTGGATTCTCCCAGCCGGATTTTGGGCAGACTTTCCTTCGTCTCTCTGTCATTTCCCCCTCCTACTCTTTCACCCCACCCCTTCCCCTCTACTCTCCCTTCTTCTTGCCCTCTTCCCCTTTAATGGTTTTACTGTTGAGACCTAGCCATTTGACCAATGCTCGGAGGACCTACCTGATAGCTGAAGAGGAGATGGACCGAGGATTCCCCCTCAGCTGTCACCTACCCAGTCGGACCTTTCCCTTTGTCTCTCTGCTGTATCTATACACTAACCCTTTTGCCCTCACCCCCTTTCCATTCCTCACCTCATTTTTCCTTTTCTTCTATGCTCCTAAAACAATTTTTTCTGCCATCTTTTGTAACTATTTTCCCCTCGTCTCTACGTCCTGTCTTCCTCCTACCCCTTTACCCTATCCCCTTACCCTTCCTGCTCCATTCACCTTCTTCCCCTATGTTCTTTTAATGCTTTTGTTGATACTTATGTAACTTTTACCTGATGTAATTTGCAACATTATTGTCCCTCATGTAGGAGCTCTGATTCCATCTGGTCTAGCCAGCGCTATATAATAACTCATTAATTAAATTCATTCCCATTTAGTACTCTTTCTCCCTTCCCCTCCTCCTTCCTTGCGTTGTCCTTCACACTCCCCTCCTCTTTCCCGCCTTCATTACCTATCTACTTTCCCAGCTCCTTCCCACTCCCCTGAATCTTTCTCCTTGCTTGCTTTTCCCCTTTCGTATTTGTGCTTATTGTTTATCTTGACCTTACAAGTAACTATGTTGCCATGCTCTAATAACTGTGTAACCTTTGTAACAATGTAACTTGTAACTACGATCTGATGCTCATGTAAAGCGCTCTGATACCTGCGGGTCTAGCCAGCGCTATATAAAACCTTTATAATAAAAATAAATAAATAAAAAGCTACATGTGTGCATGCATATCCATGGATTCACAGTGCATATTAAATGCTTAGCTAAATTAACCTGACTATAAGCCTCAAATGAAATGCACATTGTTTTGCCAGCATGTTTTCTCTTTCTTTGCAGGTATTGATTTTTGTTAGTTAAAGAAAGGCTTATTGTTTGTATTAGCCTTCTGATCGAGAGGCCTGGAGGAAAGCACTTGGCAGTGAACATGGAAAATCAATGGTCGAAAGAGTGTTTCTGTTTATCATGTACTAGGACGGAAAGATGTGCAAGATTCAGAACTGTAGTCCCAGTTCGATGTGATAGGAAACTGGAGCAATATTGTACTTGAGTAATGATTTGGTTCATTCTTGGTAATGTGAAAGAAGATAAGGATGGTTCTGAATCTCTTGTTACTTTTATATTGGTGTTCTCATAGTTAAATGATGTAGAGATTCCCTTTTGACTTTGAGCGGGACAGATCTCCTTGCTTTCCCTATTCTTGCAAGTGTGAAGCTTTATGCTAAACACTTTCCCTTTTCCCAGACTTCTACCGAAGTCGGATCATGTTGACATCTTCTATGCTCCTGAATTAGAAACCCTTAGTAGATATCTCTATAACTGATCTATGTTCAGAATAGAGAAGGGAAGTTTATTTATGGAATACCTCTTTGCTTTAATTTGTTTTTTTATTGTTGCGGCTCTCACAATTCTGTTTCTCATCTTATGGCAACTCAACCTATTGAGATATTTCAGCGTATCTGCTGTATTACTGTATTTACTAAACTTTTTTTGTTTGCATATTTACTTGATTGATTGATAATACAAAATGCAAACTTTAACTATATTCATCGATTCCTTGGTCTTTATTATGGAGTCACTTTGGATTCACAAGTTAGAAATATATTGTTAATGCCTTCTCCCTATCAGTGCTTCAGTCAACCTTCAAAGGTCCTTATGACCACTGGGGAATATGTTTTAGCGACTTGACTAAGAGATTACGTTGTAGGCCCCACCCTCATTCGGGTGATTAGAAACCACATTATCCCTGCCTCCCGGTAGCATACATAACAAATTTTCAAAAGGACAAACCGTGATTAATGTTTTTTTCACCTCAGGGTTCTGAATGACATCATAGAGAACTGGAGCTTTTCTCTTGGTATCTTTTTGATCTCACTCAGTTCCACTCGTGAAAACCATCCCCTTATTCCCTGTTACCCATCTAAATTATGTTTAATAATAGCTATGCCATTTTCTTCCTACAAGTAACTAGGTATGGCACAACTAGACTGTAATAAAAACATACAGACTTGCTTTTATAAAAGGTTTTGTAGACTTGCATATGTACATGCAATAGATTGTATGCTTATAATATTAACCTATAAGTATACTATTATTACCACTTCTTCTCAAAATAATCATATGCTGAGAGCCACAAGAATGCTAAAATAAATGGGATTTCTAATGGGTGATGAAGAGTCAAAGGCAGTCAACAAATCATAAACAGTTATTGTGGTGACCATGAAAATCCCCAGCAGCAAGAAACTCCTTTTTACTAAATGTTACCATGCGTTGGATACTTATTATTGGCATTTGCAGCATGAACTCATAAGAATATTTTTGAAGATATGTCTGGAAAAGTGAAATTACCAGTATCACATATCGCTGAGTGAGAGACGTCTGCAGCCATTAAACTTTAAAAACTGCCACTGTGCTAATAAGGCATCTGATGATTTGATTATGGCACTCACAGGAAGAAATGGTATTCAGGTAACAAGCATTTAATGGACTAAGTTGTGTTCATTTGAGTATTTGTTATGTTCCACTGCAAAGATATATTGCATTAGACCCAGATCAAGGAAACTTAAAAAGAATGTGTGCTTCATCTGTTGTATTTTTAATTCTAATTAATATCTCGTTATCAAAAATATTTAGAAAAAGGAAGATTAATAAATTAAGGACAGATGTAGGTAGCCCAATACCGGTCGGTAACGGCCGAAATTACAGAATTTCGGCAGTTACCGACTGGTATTAGGCTATTGAGATGTAGGTGGCTACATTTCAGATTCGGTAATTTACCGACTCTGTAATTTAAGGAATCGGTAAATTACTGATTCCTTAAAATACCGAATCGGTAAATTAGAGAATCTGAAATGTAGGGAGCACTCAAATGAGTGCATTGCATGGTTAAGGATTCGGTAGTTACCACCAAATAAAAGTTGGTGGTAAATATCGAAAACCTTTCAAAAAGCAAATTTGTGCTTTTTCAAAAGTGCCATGTGGCAGACATACATGCCCTTAGGGCATGTATGTGTGCCACATGTGCACCCATGCACTATTCAGGGGTAAAACAGGGTGTCAATATGACACCCTGCCATCCTTGAATGTGTTCCCCCATTACCGAATCGGTATTTACCAATTCAGTAATTCCCATTCATTCCGACGGGCCTCCCGGCCCATAGGAATAAATGGGAATTACCAATTCGGTATTTACCGAATCGGTAATTACCGAATATTACCGATTCGGTAAACTTTACTGAATACTTACCTACATACCATTTACCGATTCTGAAATACTGAATCAGTAAAATTCTGTATTTTAGAATCGGTAAATGGAACCTACCTACATCTGGCCCTTAGTCTCGAAAAATATACCTGATAGTTTTCATTGCAAACCTTCTTGTGGCTTTTCAGATGTACTATTTTGTTGGGAAGTAGAGCTCGAAAGTTATATCCTAACAATGTCAAATATCAAAAGATGAAGCAAAGTAAGGGCCATATTTACCACAATGTCAAGAAGTGCAGCAAGTCACCTTGCTGTGTTGCACTGATTGACAGGGAAGGGGCAGGAATATGTCATATTTCACATAATACGGCACATTCTTGTCATTTCCCATCGCTGCCACACAATGTACACCATGGTGCAAGGGTGCCTGCATTGTAAGCAGGATTTTTTCCGTATGTAGCAAGGGACATCTTCCTGCACAAAATCCTTCCCTTGAGGCATGTCCCTCTTTCTATGTGTGCCAAAGAATGCAGCACACATAGAAAGAGGAAATAAAGAGGAGAAATAAAGATATTTATAACGCCTCCCCTGGTAAGGTGTGGCATTGTGACACATTCCCATGTCTACCAGTATTGTTAAATCTGGGAATGCTTCAGAATCCATGGGTGGAACACCCATGCTCCACCCATGGAACGCGTTCCCAAGACAGAGTAAAGCAATGCAGCGATTTGCACCGCATTACGTTACTGTGGATTTATCAAGCCACTCAGGGCCATGCAAGATGGCCTTGTGTATGCTTCCCGGAAAGGCAGCATACACATCAGTGAAGCAGCCTTTGACTTTCAGTCAGCTTGCATGTTGATACGGTGACTGTGATGCCTGCTGCAGAAAAGATGTTCCTTATGGTGAGGTGGCTTAGTTTTAATCCTATCCCCCAGGGGACACAATATGATTGTGTTTGTCCACCAAGATGACCAGTTTTGGTTTGTCTCTTGAAAAGCTCCTTTTGCTGAGGTGGTGGTGTAGTCCATAAGCTTCCGCAAGTGACATGATAAGGAACTCTATAATGAAGCATGCCAGCCCATGGTGGGTGAGGGTTTTCATCCTAAACATAAGAATGCACGTACTGAAACAGAGATACCAAAGAACCCCATATCAAGATTGGCTGTTGTACACACAGACCACGATCAAATACATAGAATGCTTTTTTAAGGATTTTTTCTATTTTGTTTTATTTTTAATTCAAAATTAGGGTAGGAATTTGCAAACCTAAATTCTAGGATAGGTAGTGAACTAAGATTAATTGGAGTGCATTTTGACCTTTGTGTGTGTGTGTGTGTGTCGATAAGGTGGCTGACTTGCAATCAATGACGTGAGGGAAGTGGTCTAAGGCATAGAATTTCCTTCCAACCAGCCATTTTGGCATTGGTAATAAACTGGTGCCTTCTTCTGTTGATGCAGCTGAGTACCTGAGGCAAGCATGAAGAAGAGCTTGCCTGTGTGACGCCTATGTATCAATTGGTACATTTACTACTGTGTCAGGACCTTTTAGCAGTAGTTGTTCTCTTTTGCTGGTGGGTATTTGTAATTGCATGCCTGTCCCGAAATTCCAAATTAGCCCTCCCTTCTACCCCTCCCATTTTGTAGTAAGTATTCCCCATTCACTCACCAGGTCCAGGTTCGTGCACCCTGTCTCTCCCTTGTGCAGGGGTTTATAAGAGTGGGTAGAAAGTTATAGATGGCTGCTACCCCAGGCCAATTGTAGGATGACACATCATCCCTCTATGCCTGTTCCAACCCTTCTACACAACATTCTGGGGCTATCCAATATAGCGCCATCATGTTTATGCTGTTAATGGCTACTCTGAGGACCTCAAATCGACTTCCAGCTTCTATCATTGCCAAATACTTTCCCACCAAAACTTCAAAGAGGAGCCCTCCTGTATTGGTTCCAAATGTCTGGCCTTCCTCTGTTCAGCGGGCCTGGGCTGTCCAAACAAAGGAGCAGTGTGACAGCTAATTTCCAGACAAAACGTGTGGCAATATGTTGCTCAAACAGAGCTGTAGAACTAAAGTATTTTCCAATTAGAGTGTTTCATTTTGCTATAGAAATTAGAGTTAGTGCTCTTTATACTAAAATGATTAATCATTTTATTTGAGTTCTAAAATACTTCCCTTAGCCTTGTCATAAATTAATCTGGTAGGCTGTTTAAAACATAATTTCAACAACAGCAGTCTGTAAGTTGATTCCCTGATGATCTACTGTATCTTCATTACACATTCTAATTACCAACAAGAGTGCTAACATTCTGTATTCATGACTAAATGGACACAGTGTTTCTGAATAGATGTTCATCTTAAAGCCTTTTGAAGCAATCTGAGGTAATTGAGCCTTGATGTGTTAATCTAAATTCAAAACTAACTAGATAAAACATGTAAGGGCATGTATAACTTTTTTGTCATTTATCACAATATATATTATAAAGGGCTAAAACGAGTTAGTGCGAGAGATGCCATCTTAAGTCCCTTCTATAGCTATTTCCACAGAATGTTCTCTAACTTAATATCTCCTTAATCGTAAAATAGTAAAAGTTTAGAAGATTCAGGTGTTCATCTTCAATGCAAATGTGCAGCAGTAGACATTTGGAGGTTCAAGAAGCTATCTGTGGACTAATCTCATCTCACCTGATTGGATAAATGAATTTACTCGTAAGTCATTTTTTTATGTATTAGGCAGGCCAGTATTAGGGTGGTCTTCCCCTAATCCTTTTGACTGCACCCTCCTATTTTCAGAATTTGTTTTTGCCACCCACTTAAGTTGTCCGTATAAACATATCCCAGGTCTGCCATTGCAGCCTGAATGCAGTATAAAACTGCCAATTCAGCTTGGCAATATGACCCCCTTGCCAAAGCCTAAAACTCCAATTTT
Organism: Lissotriton vulgaris; assembly: GCF_964263255.1. Taxonomy (NCBI): domain Eukaryota; kingdom Metazoa; phylum Chordata; class Amphibia; order Caudata; family Salamandridae; genus Lissotriton; species Lissotriton vulgaris. Next base: position 481,884,990 of record NC_141689.1, read on the forward strand.
GTACATAAAACTGACCCTAGACAACCCATTGGACAGGGTGCATTGTAATTAAAAGGTTGGCCATGTACTTTTAAGTTTTCCGTGTCCTGGTAGTGAAAAAAATCACAAATTAGTTTTTCAATACTGTGAGGCCTACCTGCCCCATAGAATAACTTTGGGTTGCTGTATTTCATTTAATAAGTGCAAACGTTTGATTGGGAACAGGTAGGGAACTCATGTCTGAGAAATTGTAATTTAAAATCATTCTTAATGGTAAAGTTAGATTTTAAGTTCCAATTTTGAAAATGGCACTTTTAGAAAGTTGCCATTTCATGCCTTAGCTATTTGGTGCCTAAGGGTTCATTTATGTGTTTGAGGGTCTTACCATCGTACCACTTTTTTGGCAGTAACAAAATGACTGCTGAGTTGGTGGTCTTCCGCCTGCCGTAATACGATGCATTAAGCCTGAACAACCAACCGCTGTTGTTAGAGTGGCACCTGCCTGGGCCATTGCGGACTGCAATGTTGGCGATTCGTACTTCAACGCTGTCAGGGCCACATTTTTCCATCAACCAGATTACAATAATATAGTTGTGCTGTGCAGCGGTTCCCAGAAGGCAGTAGGCTGATAGGGTACACTGTCAGCAAAGCTCCCGCACAGTGCCCATTGGATGGATGAAAAAACTACACAGCTTATATATATTGGCCAAATGGACAAACTTGCAAATCACACCCTAAAACACACCTCATCCCAGACCATGATCCTTTGCCTCTACCAAGAAACACAGCAACTCTGAGCAACAATTTGTATCATGTAAGGCTTTCCTTTTTTCTCTATTCCATTTAACCCTCTCCACACACCTTTTTTTCCTTTTTTACTAATATCCCTTGGTGTTTTTTGTTAGTCATTGCCACTTACTTTAATTTCTAGTTATGTTACGCCCAAAACATCCACGTTTTTTAGAGGCTGAGTTGGCAATCATGGTCGATGAAATAATAAGAATAGGGCCACAATTGTTTGGAGTCCAAATCCAATATACTCATCTCAGCAGGAAAAGGGAAATGTGGGACAGGATTGTTGACAAAGTGATTGCTGTAGGTACTGCCCTATGCACAAAGGAGGTAATTAGGAATAGGTGGCATGAACTGAGGGCAAAGGTCCATTACGTGGCCTCCAAGCACAACCTGGAAGCCCAGAAGACTGGTGATGGGCCTCCCAGCCCCCCATTACAAGAATTCCATTGGAGGAGAAGCTCTGCTGTGAGAATAGGAGGTATGCTGTTCCTATAATGGTAAGGGTGGTGAGGTCCTAACCAGAGGGCCACATGCAGGGTGTGCTCCTAATAGGAGCAAGAGCCCTCACACTGCCTAAAGGATGTCATGCTTCATCATCGGGCAGCTCCTCATTGTGCCTGAGATCTTTTATCTGTGTGGTATGTGTTTTATGTGTGGTGTATAAAAGGATGAGTAGACTGCACTCTACTCACCCTTATATACACTACACATACCACACACATCCTCATCATCAGCCAAGATCATAGGTAAAAAATCTACTGCAAGAGCCCCCTCACGGGGTCCGTTGGGCATTGCAGTGCCAGCCCAACGAGGAGCTGCCCGATGATGAAGCATGACATCCTTCGGGGTGTGTGATGGTTCTTGCTCCTATTTGGAGAACTCCATGCATGCTCCTTTCTGGTTAGGACTGCACCTCCCTTCCGATTATAGCAACAGCGTACCTCCTATTTTAACAGTTCATTGCCAATGGCTTGTTTGCTGGATCTTTTTGCCCCCGGTCCCCTCTTGTTTTTAGTTATAGGAGAAGGTCTACACCATCCTGCATTCTGAAGGCTTAACAGGAATTGCTAGGGGAGTGGAGTCTGGTAAGTTACACCTCATTAACTGCCACAAGACGTCAATGTCCTGTTTTCTCTCATCTCAGCTTTTGTTATTGTGTTCTCTATCTACTTTCCTAAACATGAAATACTCAAAGTATCAGAGATGTTTGAATGTGTATTATTGCATATAAGACCACATGTATCAATCTTCATTGTATGCCACATGTTGCAGCACTGTCTGTAAGTGTATTACAGGGAAATCAGCATCTCAGGACCCATGATATGTGTCAATATGTAGATGTATGGTCATGCCCAACGGCATTTTGGCAACAGGTATGTTATACTAACCGGTTGTTAAGTGTTGGCAAGTCGAGGTGGAAATGACTACAACTATCATGAGGCCCTGTTCCTCTAACTCAAAACTAGATGCAATATTGCCCGTTTTCATTTGTCCCACATGTTATGACTGATTTCCACTTCTCAACTGAAACTATTGATGGCATGAGTGACACCATACCAAGTGTGTACCTCAAATAATTGTAGAGCATTAAGGTAATTTAGTCATAAGAAGTGGCAGGTGACCCACTGACTCTGCTCTGCTCACATGATGACTAAGGCAAAATACACGCCCAAGTTGTGTGTTTACATGTATTGTACACAATAAGACCTTGGAATGGTCAAATACTCATGCTACTTCTCCACTGTGTTGCCCTAAATGTTTGGGAGATGTTATGATGATTCCCAAATCCAAAACGCAACATATCTGTACATCTAATGAGCAGCTCAATTCTAATACATGTATTTGAATGTCTCCAAATGTCTTAACCCCTTCGGTGCTGCGGACTGCCCCCGGCCCCGCCACATGATGGTAGGAGTGTGGGTATTAGAATGCCCTCACCATGGCAGAATTTGCACCACGGTCAACGAGTTAACAAGTTCTATACCATGGAAATATATCACAATAGTAATCTCTAACAATTTAGTTTTTCCTAGGTCTCTACTTACTGTGACACAAAACATTTGGATGTAGATACCACAATTCCACCAATAACAAAGTTCTCTATTTCTCAACAGGTTAATCTGGCACAGCCCCTAGTCAAGCTTAGCCACCGAACAGACTCCCACTCCACCCCCGGATGAGGCCCTCAGTTATGACAACACTCTTGGAGATGTGAATTTGGATGACCTCCTGGTACATCTGGTCAGCCTGGGTAGACAGCAACAGTGAGTCTCACTGTGCCCTCACTAACAAATCCCACCCTAGCTGCAACACCTCCGCCAACCCCTCAGCCATACATGGGAAAAATGCAGGACGGTTAGTGCAGGAAAAAAAACAAGCGTAGTGATCAAGGCAAACATAAAACAAGCATTAGCAATCCAATAGGTCTCATATTTGCGAGAATTTTAGCTAGTGGCATTGTAAATGATAATGGGCCAGATGTACGACCAGTTTTTGCGTGTGCAAACGGGTTTGCGACCTGTTTGCTCACGCAAAAACCTACATGGCCATGTACAAACACTGTTTTGGAACTCTCAAAAAATGGTGACTCGCAAAATAGTCTTTTGGGACTCGCTATTAGCAAGGGGCGTTCCCTTCCTAATAGCGACTCTAGCCATGTATGAATGTTTTGTGACCACAATTGTGGTCGCATAACACTTGCAATTTACCGCCCTCTTCAAGAAGGTGGTAATGGAGTTGCATATGGGAACGTGTCCCCAGGAGACCTGTTCCCCCTTGTCACTGGCTCCAAAAATACTCTTTAAGGGCAAGCAGTGGTCCCAGGGACCACTACCTGCCCTTAAAAAATCTAATGAAAACGTTTATTTTTGTATTTTTTTAAATGCATCCCATTTTTCTTTAAGGGAAATAGGCTGCAATTTTTTTAACTGCTTTATTTACAAGCAGTCCAAGATATGGAGGTCTGCTGACCCCAGCAGGCCACCATCCCTGGGAGGGCCAGCCATTCCCAATGAGGTCGCAAATTGCGAGTGGCTTATCAATATTCATGAGCCTGGCATTTTGCAACCCCATTGGGAATCGCAATCAGTGTCTCTGACACTGTTGTACATTCCAAATTGCGACTCACAATTTGTGGCTCGCAATTGAGCGGAAATTGCGAGTCGCAATTTAGAATGGTCGGACATCTGGCCCATTGCCTTTAATATATCTGTTTTCTAAACCAACACATAAATGAAAGGCTATGTCATTTACAATGCCAATAGGTCAAACTCTCACAAATGCAAGACCTCTTATACTGCAATGCTTGTTTTGTGGTCGGCTCAGGTGATTTAGTGATTTATCCAGAATTACAAGTTGTTTGAGCTATCACTGAGGATTGAACCTGGTTCCCCAGCATGAAAGTCGGCATCTCTGGGGCTAGTGCCACATCCTCTATTAGTGCATCACATATATTTTGTAGCAAAGTAACTGGAACACACAGCTTCTTATAGGGGCAGGGAGGGCTCTAGGGAATTTTTGATGAAACATGTTACAAACCGACCCAGGAGCAATCATTGCAGAGCACCTATTTTTCCCAAATTTCTCGATATACATATGGTGACGCACACTGATAACATATTAAAAGCCTCCATACCCTAGCAGCCCAATGCATCCTATCAAATGTAGCAATGTGTTACCTGGTACAGCCATCACATGTCTCTCCTATTCTACTACAGGATTTGTGTAGCTCATTGCCTGCTCCATAACTTCAAAACTTCCCCCAAACTGTAACGCCGTAGGCCAAGGAAAAGCCGCTCACGCTGACTATCCGGGGTTGTTTGGTGGTGCACTGACTCTTACCATTGCAGTTGTAGGGGAGCTTGATGTCATCTGCACAGTACAGCTCGGTTGACAGAGTGGCTACTCCTCTATCTCTCACACACTGTCTGCAGTATGGGATTTTAGCGAACTCTGGAGTGCAGAGTAAGGTTCACTATCCTCTGACTTTACCACCCTACTCTTTTTTGATGGTGCGGGATCCCCCAGCCTCCAATCTTTGCTCAACTTCACCTGCATGGGACAGTGGAAGCCTTGGAGAGTGGGCATGTTCACTGTACATGGCAGAGTGACGCCGCTGTTCGCTCCTGTGGCAATACTCCATGGGAGTTAACTTTTATTTAAATATGGGATATACATCCACCATTAGCCAGTTGGAGTCTACAAATTATTCTTTTGTTTAATATATTTTTTCATTGCACATTTTCTAAAATACATACAAAATAAGCCTACCACCCGCCCCACCCCACACGCTTTACACAAAAGGAGTTTTGATTTCATGAAAATACTTTACATCATACATCTCGGAAAATCAAACAATCAAGTGATCCCTGTTTCCTTGTACATTAAAGTGCTTAGTGCCAAAATACTAAGAGTCGGAAACTACCTCGAGGGGAAAGAAAGACTGCTGCAGAAAGGATCATCGCGGCCAGTTGGTTAAGGGTGCCCAGATGTTCGATCCTTTCTTTCTAGCTTGATTGACTTTTCCGGCATACATTGCTTTTTCGAGGTTATAGGTAGTTAACAACAAGGCCAGCCATTGTTGCAACGAAGGAGGGTTAGGATCAATCCATTTAGAAACAATTGTTAATCTAAAAACAGCTATCGAGACACTACGAAAGTAGTCTGCCTCTTGTTCTTCTTTTTCTTTTTGGATTCAAGGCAAAATAAAATTTGGAGTCATTGCCACCTTTACCTCTAGATAGGAATCCAAAAAGCTTGTGATTTCATTCTTCAATGGGGTAGGGGTGTTACATGTGGCAAACATATGAACTATATCATCGCACAGCAAAACACACAGGGGACACCTGGTCCCATTGCCACCCACCACATCACAATCCTAGATGGAGTATAATAAAGTAGAAAGAAGGTGTTATAAAACTGTGCTTGCAGATTAACCGACAATAAAAAAGTTTGAGATAAAGTAAAAGCTCTGTAAAAATATGATTCTGTTATTGTTAATGTTTGTTTCCATTTCAGAGAATTCTTTACAAGATTGTCTTCCATCAATTGGAATTCAATATATGATATAATGTCACAATGTTGTTTCTGTTCTGCATTGTTAATTTCTCTATTACTTCATATATCTAAAAACCAGCAGGACCGCCCCCTTTATGTTGTAAATAATCAATTACTTGGAGGTACTTTAAGAATTCTCTATGCCTAACTCCAAACTAAGATCATCAAATGTTGCAATACCATCAGATAAAAAGAATCTATTCTAGATATCCCAACTCTGTACCACCTTTGAATACACTGATCCCTGAAAATCTCCGGTAGATTCAGATTCTCCTCAAGTGGATATAGAAGTTCAGTCTTCCTAGTCCCATCAGTCTATGCACCGATGGCCATACCTTATAAGCCCCCAGAAGGCACTTAAAACATACTTTTTTTTACAGCAACTAAGTTCCATGTGACTACAAAGACAGCCCAAGCTGCCCTACCAATCTATAGCTCGTATGTAGTGGGAATACCTTCTTATTCCTCATTGCAGGTGGCTCCTGAAGTAAAATGGTACTATTCTATAACATTGTAGCCCGAATATACAGCCTAAGGTTCGGTAAGGCCCACCCACCACTTTCATTGGGGAGCGAATGGAAAGGGGCGACCAACTCGGTCCCCCCGAACGTATGGCAGAGTGCCTCGATCCCCCCGGGAAGCCATTTTTGGGCAGGAGGCGCGTCTCGGCTGGTATGCCCGAAGCGGCGTAGCTGGGGCGCGCCCGTTCCCGCCCTAGAGTGGGCTGGCCTAGACACTGACGCAGCCAGCCACGCCCTCGGGGCAGGCAGGGGCGGGTATACGCCCGCCCTGAAGACGGATAAAAAGGGACGCAAGACCAGAAGACATCCTCTTGTTCTTGTGCTCTGAAGCTGCACCTCCTCGCTACACGTGAGCTCGGGACAGAACGAAGAGCCAATTTTGAGCGTTTTGATCTTTCTTTTTGTCTTCCAGATACTTTGTCGGAGAGATGCCCAAGAAAGGCTCAAAGGGAATGACGACTGACCAGATGGTTCGGGTCCTCGTTAAAGAGATGTCCGAAATAAAGAAGCGGTTGGCGGAGCGAGACGGGGAGGAGGGATCGGGGCGTCCATCGGCTGGGGCAGTTCCTGGAGGGAAGCCCAAGAGGCCAAAAAGGGGACCAGCCGGGGGAGACGTCCCGGTTCCCAGTGCCCCGCTCGAGGCGCCAGCCCCGGTACCGAGGGAGGGGAATCCGATTCCGACATCCGCCGAGGAGATGCCTCCCGAGTTGGCGGCACAGCTAGCAGCGTGGTTGGGCGACAGTAGCGAGGGCGCCACGGCTGCCGAGGCACAAGCGCTGATGAAACAGTTACGTGAGAAACGAGATGCAGCCAAGGTGCCCGCGCCGGCTGGGGGGATAGACAAGCCACGAGTGGCGGAAGCAGCGTCCGGTGCAGGTAAGCGGCCATTGCCGATCGCGAGGGATGAGTCAGCACCCTCCCGTAGAGAAAAATTGGGGCAACATGTTCCTTTGACAATAAAGGAAAAGATTTGGGCGGGGGAATATGTGAATATTTTCTCCCTGCTTGTCGATCATTATGAGGTGGAAACTGTTAAGGGTCAGAAGGATCTAATGCATCCGAGTGTTTGGCGCGCAAAAATGGCCGCCTTTAAAGTGAATGAGAATATTGGCAACTGGGGCAATGCATGGGGAATTTTTACGTCGATTTTGGGGGAACGTAGGCCTGAATTGCTTCCCGAGTTTCCTGTTTATCAGTCACGAATTATGGGGTACTCGACATCACACCAAGGTAACCAGTGGTTCTGTTATGATAACCTTTTCAGGAAAGCGATGGAGCATAACAAAAGTTTAACGTGGGACTGTTATGATTCTTTAACATGGGATAAGATGAAAGAATCAGGAATGTTGAAAATACCGTTAGTGGGGGGTAATGTTGGCGAGTCCTCCCGCCATTATGCAGGGACGCCCTTTCGGTCAGGGGCGGGTACCGATGATTACTCGAGACCTGCCGGCAATACAGGGAAAAGGGGTTTCTGTTTCAATTTTAACAAAGGTAAATGTACTAGGCCTCAGGGATCGTGCAAGTTCAAGCATGAATGTAGTGGTTGCGGGTCGCCCCATCCTGAGTCCTCGTGCAGAGCCAGAACGGGTGAGAATGGGGGTAGAGGAGGCGCCAAACAGGTCTAATGTAGTCCGAGGGGCGCCTTTACCAACCCCGATTGATACCTTGGCGATGATTCCCTGGCTCAGTGAATACCCGGATCGTACTTCTGCTGGGGTGCTGCGGAACGGTTTTTCATATGGTTTCCGCATCCCGGTAGGGGACTTTCAGGGTGTCGGGACGTGCAAAAATCAACTTTCCGTCTTGCAACATACGACTGTAGTGCAAGATAAGATCCAGAAAGAGGTGGCCCGAGGTCGGGTCGCCGGCCCGTTTAGTGTACCCCCGGTACAGAATTTTGTCTGTTCTCCTTTAGGGGTGGTCCCCAAGAAGGACCCAGGTGAGTTTCGATTGATTCATAATTTATCAGCTCCTCATGGTCTTTCTGTAAACGATGCAATTGATCCAGAGGTATGTTCGGTGCGGTACGCATCATTCGATGAGGCCGTAGCCATTTTGAATCGCCTGGGGCCCGGGACGCTGATGGCGAAATCAGATATCGAGTCAGCGTTCCGATTGCTCCCGGTACACCCAGACGACCAGTGTCTCCTGGGATTCATGTTTCAAGGTTCATATTACATGGATAAGTGTATGCCGATGGGGTGCTCTATATCGTGTGCATATTTCGAAACTTTCAGTAGTTTTCTGCAATGGGTCTTCACGAAGAAAACGGGTTTCAGGCATGTAATGCATTACCTTGATGACTTTTTGTTCCTTGGGGCCGCCGGGGATGACGAATGCGGCCAGGCCTTGGCTGACTTTTGTGTGTTAATGGGTCAATTTGGAGTGCCATTGGCACCAGGTAAAACTGTGGGTCCCACGACTTGCCTCGAGTTTCTGGGGATTGAGTTGGACTCTAGTGAAGGTTGTTTTCGTTTACCAGCTGCCAAAGTGTTGAAATTCAGGGCAGCCCTGCAAGTATGTATAAATGCATCTAAAGTTACGCTGCATCAATTGCAGCAACTGGTGGGGAAGTTGAATTTTGCCCTGAGGGTGATCCCAATGGCCCGCCCCTTTTCCCGCTCAATTGCTCAAGCGATGGTCGGCCTTAAGGAGGGTCATCATCGCACGAGACTATCGGCTGAGGTCCGCCAGGACATGCGTATTTGGTTAGCATTTCTGGCGGACTTCAATGGTCGAGTCGTCTGGAACAAACCAGCCGTGTCCTCTGATGAGCTTGGTCTATGGACAGATTCAGCAGGAAGCATAGGCTTCGGCGCCATTTTCGGCACAAAATGGTCGGCACAAAGATGGCCGACATGGTGGCATGAAGAGGGGCTGACGAGTAATATTGCTTTCCTTGAATTGTTTCCCATTTTGGTGGCCCTCAGAACCTGGCCCGAAGGGTTCAAAGATCATTCTGTCATATTTTGGTCAGACAATATGACCGTTGTAGAATGCATCAACAGTCAGGCAGCACGTTGTAAAAGGATGTTAAGGCTGCTCAAAGAAATTGTCTTACTGTGTATGCAACTGAACGTGATATTCAGAGCGAAACATGTCCCAGGGGTGTTGAATCAGGCAGCTGATGCACTGTCTCGTTTTCAAATGCAGGCTTTCTCGGGTTTTCTTCCCTCAGCGGACCCAGAACCGGCACCTTTTCCCGAAGCTCTTTGGTCTCTCGGTGCTCCGAACTTCGTCACCTCGTGGGAGAAAGTCTAGCACCAAGGACGAGGAAGGCATATGAAGGGGCGTTTAGGGCTTATTTAGCCTTGTTAGGGACTGAGAGAGAGGGGCTTTGGGGCTATGAGGAATGGGTAGTACATTTTCTGATGTTCTTGCGTAGGGCTGGGAAGTCAGTGGCTACGGCCCAAAGGCATCGTGCTGCCATTTCCTTTGTTGCCAGGGCACACAATATCCAGGACCCGACAGCGTCTTTCGTGGTACAAAAAGCGCTGCGTGGGTGGCAACGCCTTGAGGGTCGCAGAGTAGATGAGAGGCGCCCGATAGGTCTGGATAGGTTGTCCCAGTTGCTGGACGCACTCCCTGCCACATGCTTGTCTCAGTTTGAGACGTTTTTGTTCCGAGCTGCTTTTACGCTTGCATTTCACGGGGCAATGAGGATAAGTGAATTAGTAGCGAGGAACAAACAGGATGTGGTGGGGGGGTTGTGTCTAGAACACGTTCAGATCAGGGGCGAGACAATGACTGTCTCCTTTGTCAGGTCCAAGACCGATCAAGATGGGACGGGTGACTGCATAATCATTCGCAGGGTTCCTGGGTCCTCCATGTGTCCGGTAAAGTGTTTAGAAGATTACCTAGCACGAAGGGTGGCATCATGGGCGGGGACTTTGTTGAGACACGCGGACGCCACCCCACTGACGAAGTTTCAGTTTCAGCGGGTGCTTGCGATGTCAATTACCGCAGCGGGCTTGGACCCGGGCGAGTTCGGGACCCATTCCTTTCGGATAGGGGCTGCCACTGAAGCTACAGCCAGGGGTCTTAATGTTGAGCAAGTAAAACGAGTGGGGCGTTGGTCCTCCAATTGCTATAAGAGGTATGTACGATTGCACATGTTGTAAAGCTGTAATGATGTACTCACGCCTCTTGTTTTTGTTTGGTTTTCAGTTGCGCAAGCCTACGAGGCAGGGCGGACTATGCAGTCGACCCAACACCGGGCCAGCGGTCAGACATCACCGGCTGTGAAAAAGGAGGTGTGGGTCGTGGGCCACTCATACGTGAGGCGTGCCGCAGACGTATTCGAAGCAGGTGACATGATTCACGTAGCCTGGGAATACGGGTACAGGGTGTCCTTCTACGGAAGGGGCGGTCTCTGTATTGACCAGTTTCAAGCATTCTTTGAGGGTTTGTTAGCGCGGACGAGGTCACCGCCGTCTATAGTCATAGTACATTTGGGGGGCAATGATTTGGTCACCACCGGTAGACGACTTCTCCTAGAGGCAATGCTTTCCACTGTAAGTTGGTTGGCGAGGAAAGTTCCGGGGTGCATAATCGCGTGGTCTCATATGATCCCACGAAAAGTGTGGCGGGGGGCTATCTCGATTCCTGCTTTGAACCATTCTGTTAGAAAACTTAATAACAAAATGAGTAGGTTGTTCCGTTCCAAGACATTGCATTCTATCTCGCATGGTTGTATCAATGATGACAGTATGTATTTGGGGGACGGTGTGCATTTGTCTCGGGTGGGGAATGAGTTACTCATAGGAGACTTCTTAGCATGGTTGAAAAACGTTGAAGCATGACCTTTAGGTAGGACTTTTGTGGGGGGCCCGGATAGCCGGTCAACTATCCGGGCCTGTGGCGGTAAGGTCATGATCGGTGAGCACTAATTAGTAGATCCCTATGAGTGGGCGTCACCCAACACGGATGGGAGCGCTCGGGAGAGGTGGCCATTGGCCCCTCAATGGGGAGGCGGTCCCTTCTAAGGATGGGTCGCCGGAAGTAAAGGAAAGGCGGTCAAGGCCCCTTCCTTTGTAGGAGGGGTTACAGCCCCCTCCTGGGGAATTTCCCGGGGCCAGTGACATCTGCGACGGCAGATGCGGTAAGTTGTGTGGGGTTGGGATAAGGTCTACGATACCTTATAGATACCTCACACGAGTATTCGAACGACCTTTAACTGGCGTCGAGTCTTTAGGTGCCCCCGTCAAGTCAAGGGAAATTGGTAGTAGTTGCACTTGAGGTACGCCTCCGTGCTGTCGCCCATCCCAAGTGGGAGGGGTAAGTCTGGTTAGGGATCTTGACACCGGTTATGACCTTGCCGTTGGCCCTTAAACGTTAGGATGTACAATTTCAATATGTCAAGAAATGTTTTGTAGGATGCTAGTTCGGCTAGGAGAACCTCTGTATTAGAGAATCTGTTATGGTTAGCCAAACATCGCAATATGGTAATGAAATTGTACATAACATGAAACGTTTAATGTTTTTAATTTTGTTTTAATAAATACGGCCGGGATGGTCACTCCATCCCACTTCCAAAAAACTTCAAGAACTGTTTCCGGTTTCCCTCCTTTCGGGGATTGTGTTGAGAGGGGGTGGCGGGTATCTCGGCCATATGGAAAGGGGCGACCAACTCGGTCCCCCCGAACGTATGGCAGAGTGCCTCGATCCCCCCGGGAAGCCATTTTTGGGCGGGAGGCGCGTCTCGGCTGGTATGCCCGAAGCGGCGTAGCTGGGGCGCGCCCGTTCCCGCCCTAGAGTGGGCTGGCCTAGACACTGACGCAGCCAGCCACGCCCTCGGGGCAGGCAGGGGCGGGTATACGCCCGCCCTGAAGACGGATAAAAAGGGACGCAAGACCAGAAGACATCCTCTTGTTCTTGTGCTCTGAAGCTGCACCTCCTCGCTACACGTGAGCTCGGGACAGAACGAAGAGCCAATTTTGACCCACCCACCAGCCCCTGAAGACAGCCAGTTGTTTGTAATAAAGTTGATTAATTTTGCTTCTGTTTTTCGTTTGCAGGTCGTAGTGTCATGTTGATGTTGAGTTTAATAAAGAATGATCGGTTTGAGTACGTTTTGCCATTAAAGAGATTCAGATTTAGTGTTGAATTTTATGCATGCTCTTTCGGTCGTAGTGGCTAATGTATTCTCAGGTTTAGTTAGCACTGTCGTATTTATTTTGGTAGGCGGTAAGGTCATGATCGGTGAGCACTAATTAGTAGATCCCTATGAGTGGGCGTCACCCAACACGGATGGGAGCGCTCGGGAGAGGTGGCCATTGGCCCCTCAATGGGGAGGCGGTCCCTTCTAAGGATGGGTCGCCGGAAGTAAAGGAAAGGCGGTCAAGGCCCCTTCCTTTGTAGGAGGGGTTACAGCCCCCTCCTGGGGAATTTCCCGGGGCCAGTGACATCTGCGACGGCAGATGCGGTAAGTTGTGTGGGGTTGGGATAAGGTCTACGATACCTTATAGATACCTCACACGAGTATTCGAACGACCTTTAACTGGCGTCGAGTCTTTAGGTGCCCCCGTCAAGTCAAGGGAAATTGGTAGTAGTTGCACTTGAGGTACGCCTCCGTGCTGTCGCCCATCCCAAGTGGGAGGGGTAAGTCTGGTTAGGGATCTTGACACCGGTTATGACCTTGCCGTTGGCCCTTAAACGTTAGGATGTACAATTTCAATATGTCAAGAAATGTTTTGTAGGATGCTAGTTCGGCTAGGAGAACCTCTGTATTAGAGAATCTGTTATGGTTAGCCAAACATCGCAATATGGTAATGAAATTGTACATAACATAAAACGTTTAATGTTTTTAATTTTGTTTTAATAAATACGGCCGGGATGGTCAATCCATCCCACTTCCAAAAAACTTCAAGAACTGTTTCCGGTTTCCCTCCTTTCGGGGATTGTGTTGAGAGGGGGTGGCGGGTATCTCGGCCATATTACATGTCAGTGCCCTCCTGGGTTTACAATGTATCCAAAGAAAGCTTGTAAATATAACATCAAATGTCTCAAACCAATAGGTTGAGAATTCTAACTGAATGGCTCTGAAAAAATATAATATTTTCTGAAAAATAATCATTTTAATTATAATTTTTGAATAAACGGGCAAATATATATTGAAAATAGGAGCGGAGAGCAAAGACAGCCTTGTCGTGTTCCCCGCGAGATCTCAAAATATTGCCTGAAACAAAGATATTTGCTACAAGTTTATAATAGAGAGCTTTTATTGCCTGTATAAACCCTGGCCAAAGCCGTTCATTTACATCATCTCCCAGAGAAAGTGCTAGGAGACACTATCAAATGCCTCTTTGGGTCAAGCAGAATAAGGGCCATAGGGTCCCCTGACATCTGCGCTGCGTCGAAAACGGAAATAACTCTCCTAGTATGATTTGTGGTGGCCCTTTTGGAAATAAAAACATGTTGTCGGCTAGAAGTTAACTTTGGAATCACCCGCACCAACTGTGTGGCTAAGACTTTAGAATACATTTTAGAGTCTCCCTTAATTAATGTTATCAGGCGATATGATCAAAGTTCTACAACAGGTTTATTTAATTATTTAAAAGGCCTCTTTCTTGGCAGTTGACCATGAGTTGGGAGGGGAGACACCACAGAAAATTTAATTAAATAATATTGTCATATGTTCTTTCAGTTGTGGTGCGAATATTCTATAAAATTCCGTCTGGATCGAATCAGTATCTGCTGCCTTGCCAGAGGGGAGGCTCATCAAAGCAGAATACATGTCATCCCATTGAAGTGTCTCTTAAAGGGTGTATCTCCTCTTTAGTCAATTTCTTTAGTTGGATTGGCTTTAAAAAGTCATGAATTTGTTCCTGATTACAAGTAATGCTTTCAGAGTATAGATGTTGATAATACCTCTGAACGGCAGTCCTCATCTCACTGGGGTCGGAGACTAGCCCCTAAATGGGGTCTCTAACTTCTCGCACATCATAAGCCATACTTTTCTGCCTTGCTCTCAAAGCCAAATGGTGCCTTACTTGTTCACTGCATTCGTATGTTTTTCTTTCTATATCGTTAGCATATCTTCTACCTTATTTGCAAAGATGTCATTTACCACTGCCCTTGGTGATGTTACTTTTAAATGGGCATCTCTAATTTCACCTCCCTGTTGAACTTCACTAACCAGATTTTCTTCTGCTGCAGCTAAGCTATGCTGTTTCACTTGAATACCTTTTTTCTCTTCCTTCCCTCAGTTCACTGAGAACCACAGTGTTTCCCCCCGTATGCAAGCCTTCAGTGTGTCCCATACAACACTGATTGGATCGCTTCCAATATTCGCTTTAAAAAATATGGGGGTCCAATTTCTCATGTGACTACAGTAATCCTTGTTTGCCATTAGGGCTTGCTCAAAACTCCATGAAGTTTTCATTTCTGTCCCAACCCCTGAACTTCTAGAATTAGAGGACTATTATCTGATATATACTGAGGGTATCGTTCAATCTTACAGTTAGATATGAGTACGTTCGAGATTTAAAAAAATAGTCCAATCGAGCATGTGATTGATGCGGCGCTGAATAATATGTATTCCCATGCTCTAAAGGTCTCTTCTTGCTCCATACATCAATTAAACTGTGGTCTTCGCTAATACCTTCAAGAGCTCAATACACTTTAGGTTTCCGAATTGTGTATTTTAGCTGATCCCCCATAACCCAGTTGCCAGGAAGGTTGATATTATAATCCCAGCATAGGACAATTAGCAAGGACTGCTGTGTCAATTTATTGGAGAGCCAGCCCACATGCATCAAAGCAAAAACTGGTCGCAAACTGGCAGATTCTCAGAATATGCCCCTTTGCGACCGGTATTTTTGCTTTTGGGATGCATCATCCCAAATGCAAAAATTGCAATTTAAGGAATCTCTAAATTGAGATTCCTTAAATTGTGATTGCATTTAAGGAATCCCAAATTGAGATTCCTTAAATGCAATGCATTAAAGTTAAAAAATTTGCGATTTCGCTAATAGGAGTAGCAAAATACCATGAAGTTCAACTTCATGGTAATTTGCAAAAACTTTAAAAAATGCACTTTTGTGCATTTTTCAAAGTTTCATGTTGTGCACACACATTCCCTAAGGGCATGTGTGTGCGCACCATATGTGCACAGATCAATTTCAGGGGTGCAACAGGGTGTCCTTTGGACACCCCTGCACCCTTGAAATTGCATTCTCAATTTGCGATTCGCTAATTGCGATTCGCAAATTGAGAATGTCTTCCCATTCATTCCTATGGGCCTCTAGGGGATATTAAGAAATTGCAATTTTATTAGTGATTTCTTTATGCATAGCTTTTTGCTATTCCTTAGTAGCGAATCCTTATTTTTCACTAATAAGGAATCGCAAATGGCATTGTTGATGCATGTGGGCCATAGGACTCATCTAGTATACTCCCTTAGACAGAACACAGAGTAAATTCCGCCCTGTTTGTCGTATAATAATGCACTATGTCCTATCTACCTTGTTTATCAGTCTGTACTTGAGAAAACTGCAAATTACTACCTCGGGCTAAAATTGCCCCCGCTGAGCCGTGCCCCTTGTGATGTGCCCCCAATCAGTCTATATCAAAGTGAATTGAAGACATCCCTCCGTGACCCTTTGATATGTGTCTCTTGAAGACAAATAATATCAGCCTTCAATGTCTGGAATTCCATTAAGACTCTGGCTCTTATCTCAGGGTCATTCTGGCCACAGATATCAATAGAGGCTATGCTCACCTTCATTTGATCTCCCATTATAGTGTCTTACAATTCAATCCCTGTCTCCAGGAACCAGCAGCTATTGAGATGCAGCTCACTGCCTTTTTGGCCTTTAGAAATGTCCTTATTCCAAACTTTTCTTTTGTAAGCATATAGGACCCCTACCCCTCCCTCACCTCTTTGTACCCTCCCAGATAAAGCCCTAAAAAGAAAAAACCTTTCCTCCTATTCCTTTACCCCCACCCTCTCCCAAAAATTGAGCATAAGGCCTAGCTTGTGTGAGGACGCCTGTAGTAGCAGACTCACCACCCTGCCCCCCACCTAAGTGACCTTCCTTGTGAACACATTGTGGATATATATATATATATACATATATTACCTACTGGCGGTCGTCAGTAGGTATACATAGTTAGGACCTCCTAGTTACCATAGGAAATTCCGAACATTATATTGGGAATAACTTTAGCACTGATTGAGGAATCTAACTGTAATTTTCCTTAAATTTGCCTCGTTGCGCTCCGCTCCTTCCCTGAAAGTATCGGGGGGATTCGTCAAGCGGGTGCCGAGAAAAAAGGGGGTCCCAAAACGTGTTTTCCCCATGTTAATTTCCATAGGGACATTCTGACAAGGCTACAGCTCGAACGGCTGAATGGAATTACACCAGATTTGGCAAAATGTTAGGGACTGGTATGCAGATGTGCCTTTTGTATGTTTAGTGTAAATCCCTTCAGTAGTTCTTGAGAAAATTGAATTTGACCTTTTTCAAATGGAATTTTCTATGGGACCTTTAGACACGGCTACAGCCCGAACGGCTGAACGGAATTACACCAAACTTGGCAAAATGGTAGGGACAGGTATGCAGTAGTGTCTTTTCTACATTTGGTGAAAATCCTTCCAGTAGTTGTTGAGAAAATTGAATCTGTGCAAATTATATATCTATATTTATATATTTATTTATTTTAATTTTAGGTTTTTCTAGAGCGCGTAGTCACCCAAGAGTATCCCAGCGCTAAACCTCAGGTTCCTGATGGCTGAAGTAGGGGATGACGGGGATTTAAGGGAAGAGAAGGGTTTTGAGAGACTTCCTGAATCGTAGGAGATTAGGTTCAGTTCTGAGACTCAAGGGTAGCGCGTTCCATTTTTTCGCTGTGTTGACTGAGAAGCGGCGGCCCCCTGTGCGGGCCTTCTTCACCCTGGGAACCATGATAAGGTTTCCATGGTCTGACCGAAGCGCTCTCGTGGGTCTGTAGGGTGTAATCCAGTTGTTGAGGATTGGTGGACCTGCGTTATGCAGTACCTTGTGGGCAAGGCAGAGGGCCTTGAAAACCACTCTTTCCCTGATCGGAAGCCAGTGTAATTTTTTTCAGTGCAGGTTTGGCTGATGTTCTGGCTGGAGTATTCGTGAGCAGTCGGGCTGCGGCGTTTTGGGTTTTCTGCAATATTTGGAGAGTGGTTTCCGGGGCACCCAGGTAAATGGCATTGCTGTAGTCCAGCCTGGACATAATTAGGCCTTGGATCAGCAGAAGACGGGACTGGAATGGGAGTAGGGGTAGCACCTTTCTGCATGATCTTAGCAAGCCATAGCAAATGCCGGCCGTTTTTCTTGCCTGTGTTCTGAAGGTGAGATCTTTCTCTAACCATACTCCCAGACTCTTAACTTCCGTCTTGGGAGTAGGAGTATATGCGCTCAACATTCTATTGGGAATAACTTTGGCGCCGATTGAGGAATCTGTGTGTAATTTTCCAGAATTTTGGCCAGCTCCGCTCCTTCCCTGAAAGTTTCGGGGGGATTAGTCAAGCGGGGGCCGAAAGGGGGGTCCCAAAACATGTTTTCCCCATGTTAATTTCCATAGGGACCTTTAGACACGGCTACAGCCCGAACAGCTGAATGGAATTACACCAAACTTGGCAAAATGGTAGGGACTGGTATGCAGAGGTGCCTTTGCTATGTTTGGTGAAAATCTCTCCAGTAGTTCTTGAGAATATTGAATTTGAAATTTTTCAAATGGCATTTTCTATGGGACCTTTAGACGCGGCTACAGCCCGAACGGCTGAACGGAATTACACCAAACTTGGCAAAATGGTAGGGACAGGTATGCAGTAGTGCCTTTTCTATATTTGGTGAAAATCCCTCCAGTAGTTGTTGAGAAAATTGAATTTGAGCAAATTATATATCTATATGCGCTCACCGTACGGGCACCATACGCGTACGTGCGCGTATCCTTACGTGCGCGAGCGAGTTTCTGATTGGCTGGCAGTCGACTGTCAACATTCCAAACTGTCCAAACCAGGAAGTGTTGGCCACCATCTTGTTTTTCAGGAGAACTGAGGCACAAGAGAGCCCAAAACAAGAGTAGAAAACATGAAAAGGGGGCAGGGTAGAGACCCCCAACCCTCTAGCCCTTCTCAGGGGGTCCCAAAAGGGCCCCCAAGGGCAAAAGAAATTAAAAAATCACGGGTTACATGCACTGTACGCGTACGGTACGTGTACCGTGCGCGTACCCCGCGATTAAAAAAAAATTATAATATTTTTTGCACTTGGTGGTCCTACAACATACGCACTCACTGATTACTAGGTCTACACACACATTCACTCATTCACCCATAGAATCACTCATACATACAGTCACTCATCAATACAACACTATCATATGCACTCATACACCTATACAGACACTCACACACTGCCACTCATCCATGGAGTTACTCACACACCTGGTCAGTCATGCAAAGAATCAATCACATTTCCATTTCCTCAACTATACAGTAACACACACACCTTACTTAAGCGCGTCGGGTCATGTGACCTAAAAATAACACTTTTCATTGGTTCAAGGCAGTTTTGGTTTCCAAATGATGAAAGCCCGGGTCATGTGACCTGAAAATAACACTTTTAATTTTTCAGGACAGTTTTGTTTTCCAAATGATGAAAGCCCCCTCCTTTTTTCCTCATTCTCACTTTTTACTTTGACTGAGGAAGACCTGTTTGCAGACCTACTTGAGAAATGGCTACAGTAGCAGCAGGAGCATCTCAACCACCACCACCACCACCAAAACCACAAGGACCTCCACAACACCACAGTGGTGGAGAAGAAGAAGAGGAGGAGGAGGAGGAGGAGAGGTGGTACCTACCTAAAGATACTACCACCTATAAGCCAAAGGAGCACATTGTCTGGGAGTTTTTTAAAATCCCAAGGGGCCTCAAGAAATGTAATGCGCCAAAGGTTACTTGTATGATCTGTGGCACTGTACTTTCCAGGGGGAACCCTGCCAAAAAGTATTCTTTTGGCAACAACACCATGATTCGCCACATGCAACGCCGGCACCCAAACAACTTTGCTGCGGGAGAGGTCAGAGAAGTGACCAGAAACCCACCCCAATCTTCTCCCAGCACCTCCCAAAGTAAGCAACCCACTCCATCTGGTCCAGAGACAAGTGAGATGGTCCCAAACATCCAAACCCAGTTTAGAGATTTCAAAATAGTTTGCAAATTTTGTAGAAGGACAATTTGCTATGGAGAGTAAAGCATTAAACTTAATAACCGTGCTGGAGACAACCACAAGTGCAAAAACAAACCTTAATTTTTTCCTGTTTTTTTTTGCTCCAGTTGAGCCATTTGCGATTCCCTGTTTTTACAAAAAAAATATAAAATTTTTCATAAAAGCCAAAAAAGTAACACATTTTCCAAAAAACAATAAAAAAATATAAAACAACAAAAAGAATTAAAAAAACAGTTCTTTTTAGAACTACCTCCAATTTATAAAAAATGCTACATTTTTAAAAAACTGTCATTCTTTTTTCCCCATGGTACGCTCCCCGGTACGCTCCCCGGTGCGCGTACCGAGCGCTCCCCCGCGCAAATGGAAAAAAAAAATGTTTTGCCCTGCGGGTCCCTTTTATGGCCCCCACATCAAACCTAAGAGGTCAAGGGGGGTCTACCCTGCCCTCTTTTGGTCATTTCCCCCTTTGTTTTTGCCACCTCTTGTGTCTCGATCCTATCGAGACACAAAGTGGCGGCCGCTCCGGACTGTTTGGAATGTTGACAGACACCCGAGAGCCAATCAGCTTTCCGCTCCCGAACTCGCATAGCGCGCTGGAGCGTGCCCCGGTGCAATTTGGGTATTGTGGTTAAAAGGAATGGCCACATGACCACTAGGACTGGATTCAGCTCACCTGTGAACAAGGCGCTGGGCGCTGAAATGCGTAAAGTATAAATGAGTTGCTAAAGCTGCCACGTGATTCAGACATAATAAAAAAATGTCAGCTTGAAACATTGCCGTTGCTGTGGGCTCCTCTTTTTCTTGTGGTTTGATGAGCGGGATTCTCCATTCCTGCTCTATGTGAGCCTGCCCTGCAGAGTTGGAGGCCCCCGGTAAAGTGAAGGAATGTTTGTGCATTAAACGGAGCTCGCTTTCCAGCCTAGCAGTCAAAAATGGATTGCTGTGACTATTTGTGAAAGCTGGAGAAAAAGGGAGAGAAGGAGGTTTTGTCCTCCTTCTAGCAGTCTTCGTGTTTTCTTTCAAGCACCAATTTAGAACGTCGCAACAAGGTGCTCTGTGCTTTTGAAAATACTTTTCCTGAAAGCATTGCATTTAATAAGGAAAATGCTGGATTTTGACAAAATGTAAAAGCTACTGATGCTTAAAAGATACGATGTCGAAGCCGGTTTGGAAAATCTGCATACTGATGCATTTTGGGTATTGTGGTTAAAAGGAATGGCCACATGACCACTAGGACTGGATTCAACTCACCTGTGAACAAGGCACTGGGCGCCGAAACGCGTAAGGTATAAATGAGTTGCTAAAGCTGCCATGTGATTCAGACATAATCAAAAAGTGTCAGCTTGAAACATTGCCATTGATGTGGGCTCCGCTTTTTCTTTTATATATATATATATATATATATATATATATACATATATATATATATATATATATATGTATATATTACCTACTGGCGGTCGCCAGTAGGTATATATAGTTAGGATTTTTTTGAATAGGGATTTCTGAAAATTCTCTGTTGAATAACTTTGGCGTTGATGGACGGAATTGGCTGACATTTTCAGGAAAATGGCACATTTTGTTTCTGAGCGTCCCCTGAAAGTTTGGGGGCGTTTCGTCAAGCGGGGCTGAGAAAAAAGGGGGGTCCCAAAACGTGTTTTTAACATTGAGTTTTCCATAGGGCGGTTGGACTCACTTTTAGCTCGAACGGCTGAATGGATTTCTATGAAACTTGGCAAAATTGTAGAGACTGTTTGCCCGATGTGCCTTTGCTAGGTCTCAAGATATGTGCTGCAGTGGATTTTAAGAAATTAACTTTCAAAAAAATATATATATCTGTGACAGCGTCCCGGTTAGCGCCCCGGTTCGCGTACCAGACGCGTAACGGAACTTCGCGAGGAGAAGCGGATTGGCTCTCCGGTGACTCTCAACATTCTAAACATTCCGGAGCAGCCGCCATCTTGTCTCTCGGTAGGATCGAGAGACAAGAGGGGGAAATAAACAAAGGGGGAAATGAATGAAAGGGGCAAGGTAGACCCCTCCTGACCCCCTAGGATTGATGTGGGGGCTATTAAAGGGCCCTGCGGGGCAAAAAAATAAAATACATTTTTTTTCGATTTTTCGCGGTGGAAGCGCTACCCGGTACGCGAACCGGGTAGCTCACCGGTAGCGTAACTGGATCCGCCATCTTGTGTTTCGGATGAATTTAGTCACAAGATGGAGGATTAACAATGTTGGGAATGGGTATAAGGGGGCACGGGAGACATATCCTGACCCCTTAGGTTTTCTGAGGGTGGCTGAGGAGGCCCATATATGTAAAAAAAAACAAAAAACTTTTTTTTTCAAATTTTCGCACGGTTAGGGCCCGGTCCGCGCACCGGGTAGCGTTCCGGAAAGCGTAACAAGGGGAAAACCATGGGAAATAGTAAAGTAATATTTTAGAGTGCTTTGAGGTAGGGTAGCTCTGAATAGAGCTGTTGTGTTGTGTGGGTGATGTAAGTACCAACTTGTAGGTACCAATGAAGAGTCTAAAATTCAATGTACACCGTCTCCTCTGTAGATATTTTGTATGTTCTAATATGGGTTATTTAAATGTAAATGTGTGGAAAAGCACTTCATGCTTTAAAGCAATTGTATTTTTGAACTGATTGTTCTTTCCTCTTAGTCCTCCTCTTTGGGTTTTTTTCCCCACACTCTTCTTCAGCATGATAGTTGATAAATTCGTTCCCTCAAAAAATGTATATACATCAAAAAATAATATTAAATACATATAAAATATATTTTTCCTTTAAAAGAAAAATACATTTTACAGCTTTTGATATTTGCTATTAAAAAACCATTGAAATTCACTGAAAAAACCATAGGTTATAGACCATATATAGTTAGGAATTAGCATTTACAAAACCTTGAAAATTCACTGAAAAAACCATAGGTTATAGACCATATATAGTTAGGAATTAGCATTTACAAAACCTTATTTTACTCACACAAAACCATTGAAATTCGCTTATATAGTTAGTTGCACCAACTATATATCGCGCACCCGCAATCCACTGCTGATCATGTCACATATTACATCATTCATGACATGGTCAGTGACATCATGGGGCGTGGCTTGGACGCCGATGGCGATGGTCGCCTGAGAGCTCGGCTCCGGGACTGAGCCCACGTTGATCCTGCAGATCGGAGTCCGCGGGGCACCCTAGCCCCCGCAAACTGATGATCGGAATGATTGGGATCTGTTGAGACACCCGGTGAAACTCGAAAACCGATTGATCCGACGGAAAATCGAAGTTTGAGGACCCGCGGAGTGCGACCCAAGATGGCGCCCGGACCTTCTCGACTCCTCGGCCGGGACCCTTCACCCAGAGGAGCATCGTTGGGCACGGCGCACCCTCCACCTCCTATCTCCCTATGATGTGATGGCCTGGGTGTCGCTTTACTCGGAATCTGAGCACGGTGACTGATCCCGGACCGTCTGAGGACCGAACTATCGTTGACTTCGGAACACGGACGTCTGGCGGCCCTGGGTGTGGAGCCGACCCCCTGTGCCGCACCCGGCTGCACCCCGCCGAGCGACTGAACTCCATTGGCAGCACGGCGCCTTGGCGCCACAAAGTCTCCGGCGGCGTTGGTGACCCTCGTTCCAGATCCTCATCGGCCAAGCGGGCCTACCCGACCTGGCGCCGATTGTCCCCACCTCCTCCTCAGCACCCTCCGACGACACGGTGGTGGCGCGGCCCGAGGTTGCAGAAGACCAACGGGCCCTGGAGACGGAGCTCGACGACCCTCGGCTCCACGACAACCTACCGGGAGGGACATAGTCGACGCCCGCACTCGGTGGTGCATCTGACTGACTTTCCACCGTGGGACTCCAGTGCCATGGGAAAACCGAAAAGACCTAAGGGGACCACCCCAGCCGCCTCGGATTCGGAGGCGCCGGACAAAGATGATCGTGGGGACCCGGAGAGCTCTGGTGGTCCTCACTTGCAACAACAATTTGACCGGGTCCTGGAGGCGATAGCGACCACGCGCTCGGCCCTTCAGCAGGACATTGCCCAGGTGGTGACGAGCTTGGGCCTCCTTAGAGCGGACCATGGCAAGCTCTCGGATAGAGTCAAGGAAGTGGAGGGCTCAGTAAAGACCTTAGAGCCCGCGCAGAAGACCCTAGCCGCGACGATGAAGGATGCCCTATCCCGGATTGAGGCCCTGGAGCGGCGAGCGGAGGATGCGGAGGGACGTAACAGGCGAAACAACATTCGAGTGGTGGGCCTGCCGGAAAAGATTGAAGATGGCGATATGGTGGCCTACTTGGAGGCCTGGCTCCGGGACACGGTGGCCCCGGAAGGCCTGTCCTCCTTCTACACCCTGGAGCATGCACACAGGGTGCCAGCGAGGCCGCCGCAGCAGGGCCGTGCCCCACGGCCGGTGGTGGCACGTTTGTTGCATTTCAGAGACAGAGACCTCGTCCTTAATGCCGCCAGACACAATGGCCCTTACAAGGTGGAGAATAGCCAGGTAAACATCTTCCCGGACTACACGTATGAGACCCAGCGCAAACGGTCCTCATTCCTGGCGATCAAGCGCGAACTCCGGAGCGAGGGCATCCAATACTCGCTCCTTTTTCCCGCAAGGCTCTGCATATTCGTGGACGACAAGACCCAGTTCTTTGATTCCCCGGAGGAAGTCTGTAACTGGCTCGAACTCTACAGGGCTGGTAAAGATGGTTTCAGCTCGTCATCCCAGTTGGCAGCAGACCCTGGACAGCGACGGCGGTCCAACAGGCTTCGGGGTCGCCGTGGCCAGGCAGGCAGGCCTTCTACCGTGGAGACATCGGCGGAACGGAAGGGAGTGTTAGAGGTATTGTCTACGCTGTCTGGTTCGCGAGAGGGCCCCATTGCCGAGGAAACGGACCCTGGAGACGAGGGGGCACCAACGGACTCGGACGTATCGGTGACCGACAGTGCCCACATGCCGGTGATCACTCCGAATTCGGTTGAGGACCTTTTGTATGGACAGGGATGACGGGGTGAGCTGCTTCTGTTTGGGTGGGGGTCTGCAGCGAGGGTAGCAGGGGTAGGCGATTGCCCATGAACTCCGGTAAAAATAGGGGAGGGGTGCCCTGCTCGTGACATAGCTTTGTGTTTTGGGCTCACTTTAGTCTCAGCAGCTCGAGAGTCGAGGGCCCATTACCGGCGCCCGGCCCACACCTAGCCCTTAAGGCCTTCCTGCGGTGGCGACCGCAGGATTAGTCCGGGATTGTGGGATTGTTGGGGGTATGGTTTGGATGGGAACTAGATGGTACTATTTGGGTCCTGTTCTGGGGAGAGTGGGCAGGGGTTTGTTCCGAACGGGAGTCGTTGGGGAAAATGGCCGCCATCAGTGTTGGGTTGATTGTTGCTCTTTCTTTGTCGGGACCAGGGTGGGGAGACCCGGAACGAACGTTATGGGACAATGGCTGATGTTACTAATTTGAAATGCATTACTTGGAACGTACGGAGACTTCACACTATGTCTAGACGCCACAAAGTCCACGGTTATTTAGTGCGTAGAGGGGTGCAAATGGCGCTGCTGCAGGAGACCCATCTTAACAAGGCGGAAGGGGCGGCGCTACAGCGTAGGTGGAGAGGGCAGGTCTTCTATACTTCGTACTCAGCGTATGCCAGGGGGGCGCTGATTTGGATCAGAGCTGGGGTTCCATTCCAGGTTACGAAATCAGTGGTGGATCCGGAGGGTCGCTACGTAGCCATCTCAGGCACACTGGGGGGGAGGGACCTAAGCGTTTGCTGTGTTTATGCGCCCAATGTGGACCAGCTAGCCTTCCTTTCCAGGTTGTCGGGCTCATTGGTCCACTTCTTCTCTGGGCCCCTCCTAGTTGGAGGGGACTTTAATTCAATAGTGGACGTAGAGGGGCGACCGCTCGCACCCCCCCCTCCCTGACTCTCTGGTTCGCCGTGTGGCTAAAGGTAGGAGGAAATGGCAGACGCACTGGGGGCTCATGGACATCTGGAGGGCACAACACCCCGACACTAGGGACTACTCCTACTTCTCGGGCCTGCACGAGTTGCACGTCCGACTGGACGGGTTTCTGGGCTCGGCGGAGCTGGCTTCAGCAGCGATCCGGTCTGAATATCTGACCAGGACTATTTCAGATCATAACCCTCTCCTGCTGGACCTTCCCTGGTTTCCCGGGGTTGCCGCTGTGCCCACCTGGAAAATGCGCCCGGAGATCTTGGAGGACATGGTCTTTAAGGCAGACCTGGAGGATAAAATCTCGGACTATTTCGCGTCCAATGGGGGTACTGCGGGATCGAGGGCGCTGGAATAGGACGCTTTTAAGGTGGTGGTCAGGGGCTACTGCATTTCTAAAAAGGTGGGCATGCGGCGAATCATCCTTGATGACTTGGCTGCGGCTGATCGGAGGCTCCGTGAGTTGGAACTCCGCCGCCCCGGGCGTCCTGAACTCCAGGAGCGCATAGCAGCGGCGAAGAAGGCGGTGGCGGCGGAGGTCAAGCGGTTGCGCTGTTTCGACTACAAGGCCTATCCTGCTAGATCGCTCGCGGAGGGTGACAGATCGGGCGCATTGCTGGCGTGGTTAGCTAATCCCACACGCCAAACCACTCTAACGACGTCCATGCGCACGGCGGAGGGGGCCGAGGTGTACACTCAGCCTGAGATCTTGAGTTGTTACCTGCGCTACTATGAACACTTGTACCGCAGCTGCTCACCCAGGGACCCCGACCTGATTGAGGACTACCTGCGTCCCCTGGAGCTCCCAACGATGGAGCCGGCCGTAGCGAAAGCTCTGGGCTCCGACATCGAACTGGGTGAAATCCGCAGCGCCATTAAAAGGATGGCGAGGAATAAGACCCCGGGCCTAGACGGCCTTCCGATTGAATTTTACGCCGCCTACGCTGACCTCCTGGCACCGAGGCTGCTAATAGTTTACAGAGAGGCGAAACGGCTGGGTCGACTCCCCGGCTCGATGTGTGAGGCCTTGGTGGTTCCCCTTCGTAGGCTGTTCCGTTTGCTGGGAGAACCGCACTTGGACGCCCCGTGCCCGGTGGTCCTTTCGGTGGATTTGGAAAAGGCCTTTGACAGCCTGGAATGGGATTACCTGCGTAGTGTACTACTGCGGTTCGGCTTGGGAGAGGGCTTCGTCAGGTGGACTACGGTATTGTATGCCTCGGCATCGGCCAGGGTACGGGCAGGCCCGCTAATTTCCTCGCAATATCCGGTGGAAAGAGGCACGAGGCAGGGTTGGTCACTGTCCCTGCTTCTCTTCGCACTAGCGGTGGAGCCGCTGGCGCTGCTGCTCCGATCGGGGGTCCACTTTAACGGTTTGCGGACACCATCGGGCCCACATCATGTCTCGCTGTACGCTGATGACCTGTTGCTCTTCCTTGAGGACCCGCTTGACGCCTTGAATGGGGCTGCATCGGCGCTCACGGCGTTTGGGGAGGTCTGCGGCCTTCGGGTAAATTGGGCCAAGACCTGTCTGTTCCCGGTTCGCAGGGGAACGCCCAGCCCCGACATCAGTAGAGAGATTAGATGGGAACCTGACTGCTTCAAGTACCTGGGGGTATACATCTACCACGACCCGACTGACCTCCTGGATGGGAACATAGCTCGTAGCACTTGCGCACTGCGTGGTTGCATGGAGTTCTGGGCTACCCTGCCGCTCTCAGTGGCGGGGCGAATCGCTCTGCTAAAAATGGTGGCGCTCCCCCGGCTGCTGTACTATTTCCGTGCGCTGCCGGTTTGGGTCCCGCCGGCCACCTTTCGTCTACTGCGGTCAATGGTGGTGGGATTCCTCTGGGGCTCGGGCCGCCGGAGAGTGGCCCTCAAGACCCTAATGAGGCCGAAAGTTGAGGGTGGTCTTGCGGTGCCGGACTTTGAGAAGTATTATTTGGCAGCGCAGCTACAGACCTTCACTCAGGAGGTCGCCAGAGATTTCCGAGGCCCAGAAACCGGGAGGGGCACAGGGATGGCTAGGCATGTTATCTCCTTCATTGCGTTGCGACAACGTCTGGCCTTGCAGGACCTGACGCTCGAAGAAAAGACCATTCGCTTATGCTGGAACCGCGCCCACGCCCGGGGACAGTTGCGGCTGCCGTATGCACCCGAAATACCTCTAGGTATGCTGACGGCCCTGCCTCACGGCGGTGACTGGTCACGACTAGCGGACTGGGAAGACGCGGGCCTGCAGCTGGTGGGCGACCTCTACAAGGATGGGGCGTTACTACCCTTTCAGGAGCTCATTGACCGCTTTGATGTTCCTCGTGGCGACTTTCTTCTGCACGCGGCCCTGGTCCGAGCGATTCAGGTGCACTGGAAGAACGGACTGGAGGAACCTCCTACATCCCCGGTGTGCCAGTATGTTATGATGTCCGCGGGCACGGTTAAGGCGGTCACATGCCTGTACAACAGACTGGTCAACGAGGGGTTAACCCCCCTCACCGCCTTAAGATCCCGCTGGGAGGCGGACGTAGGGAAGGAGATTCCGGAGACGACCTGGTCACAACTCATGAGGCGGGCCTGGAAGGGTACGCGCCACGCCCGCTTTCAATTGGTCCACTTCTATGTACTCCACAGAGCATATTTGACCCCGGCGAAGATCCAGCAATACTTTGCCACGGACTCTGCGGACTGCCCCATGTGCCGAGCGCCTGGAGCAGACCTTCTCCACATGCTGTGGTCTTGCCCGGGGTTGTCATCCTATTGGCTCGAAGTGGGGGACACCCTGCAGAGGGTGACGGGGAGATCCTTATCGGTTGATGCGGCAGTGGGGCTCCTGCACTGGTTTCCGCATACCCCCAAAAATAAAATCTCTAGTAAATTCATCGATCTAGGGCTTCTCCTCGCTAAACGGGAGGTGACCAGGAACTGGAAGGCAAGGGTTGGTCCAACGGGGGTTCGGGGGCACAGCGAACTTTTGAAGTGGGCGGCAGGGGAAAGCACTCTGCGATACCAGTTGGCTAGGAGGCAACACAACGAGAAGGCGCAGGAGGCAGCGTTAGAATGGGAGACATTGGTGCAGGCCCTTAGGGATTATTGCGCTTCCAGCAACTCTGAAAGTGAGGATGCAGCTCGGCCCGAGTCCCGATAGACAATGGTACTTTACATGTCTGTAGCATTCCCGGGGGATTCTCCCATGGCTCCTTCTACATCTATTACCATACACTGATGGCGGGGTTGGGGAGGGTTCTGTTTAGTTCATAGGGTTTTTGGGTGGGGTTTTTCTTTCGCTTCTTTTTTGTAGGATGGTTTGGAAAAGCAGATGACGGACTGTGGTTCATCCGGACCGGCCTCGACCTCCTATTGGGCCCTCACTGATAATCGCCGCCCGACCCTCGGGTTGTGGGCTGAATGGCTGTGTACCTGAATATCTTACTGAGGGGGGATGGGATATGTTCTACTATTTTCGTCTGAACTTATAATGCTGGTCCACTTTGTAATTTTTTTACTGATTCCTGCAATAAAAATATATTTAAAAAAATTTAAAAAAAATTAAAAAAAATGGTCAGTGACATCACTGATGACATCACTGATGACATCTCAAATGACATCACTGATGACATCACTGATGACAACATCCAGTGACTGTATGTTTCTGTAAAGTTAAAATATGTCTTACATATTGAAGAATGAGTGGATGTATAAGTGTCTGGATGAAGGATATAGTAGGTGCATGACTGACTGTATTAGTGAGTGATTAAATATGTCTCACTGAGTGCATGGGTTAGTGACTAAACTGTCTTAATTTGTGCATCATTATGTCTGTTGTTCTGTAAACTGCTGCATGTGTGGATCAGTAGCTATATGAGTAACTATATGGGTTATTGATTGGTTGCCCAAGTACTTTTATGGGAGACTGAGTGTGTGTGTGGGTGGCTGGGCGGTGTATGACTCTGTGCATAGATGTGTGAGCAGTTGATTCACTAGATGTATGGGTTCAAAAGTGCATGTGGAAACAGCTGTATGGGCGGTTGACTGTGTGCATGAGTGTATTGGTGAGTGAATGGATATCTGAGTGCTACATGTCAAAGTAAGTACATATGTAAAACACAGTACATGTGAGAGTTGACATATATAAATAACTGTGCATAAGAGCCAGTGAATGTGTGAGTGGCTGTATGGATCATTGTGACCTTGTATCAGGGATTGTATAAGAGAGTAAATATGTGTTAGTATATGTTTGAATAAGTAAGGTGTGTATAACTGTATAGTTGAGGAAATGGAGGTGTGATTGATTCTTTGCATGACTGACTAGGTGTGTGAGTAACTCCATGGATGAGTGACAGTCTGTGAGTGTCTGTTTACACCGAGTGTATCTAAGGTTATATTAGAGTCTGAAGAGGTTCATCGTATTATCACATGAATGATGTCATCAGTGATGTGATCAGTAATGTCAAATGAGATGTCATCAGTGATGTCATTTGAGATGTCATCAGCGATGTCATCAGTGATGTCATTTGAGATGTCATCAGTGATGTTATCAGTGATGTCATTTGAGATGTCATCAGTGATGTCATCAGTGATGTCACTGACCATGTCATGAATGATGTAATATGTGACATGATCAGCAGTGGATTGCGGGTGCGCGATATATAGTTAGTGCAACTAACTATATATGCGAATTTCAATGGTATATATATATATCCTTTTTTTATCCATTTCATTTCATTTTTCATCTTGATGCCCCCACCAATTCTTTTAAATACTCCTCGGCCTGACTTTCAGACACAAAACTGCAGGTGCGCCCCTTAAATATAACTTTGAGTCTTGCTGAGTTTTCTAAATATACCGATGGCACCTAATTTCTGAAAGGGAGTATTCCTTTGACGCAAACGCTATCTCTGCTCCACTGTAGCGTGGGCAAAATCAGGTTTTGCAAAGTAAGCAACCCCCTCATGTCCTCTTTTGGAATTTGGCGAACCAGATCCTGAATACACGTCTTAACAGGAAGTTACCAAAATACAAAAGTACTGCACATAGCCTTACTGAATTACCTGCAAATTGATGTTGAGCATTAGAGAGAAGCGATGCACCCTTTGGATTTTTTTCTTTCAATCTTATTCAATAAGTTCTAGAAATGCGCTCTTTAAGACATTCACCATGAATCCTCTAACATTCCTCCATCGCTACCTTTGGGTATCTCCAGAAGTCTCAGGTTATTTCCTTTGCCTGGTCTTCCAGTTTCCACATCATATCAATCAGTTTAGGATATTGGACTCCCTTCTGGGTTTTTAAAGCTGCAAACTCAATTTCAAGAGACGCTGTCTGTGCTTCCACCATTGTCATCCTTTCTGCTATATCAGAACAGGTCTTATTTATATTCCTTACCTTACCTTTCAACTTTTTTGATGCTTGTCGAGCCAGATGACTGCCATTTCGAACCTCCTCTTGCATTTGTTTGATGGATGAGAGAATTAACGCAAAGGAAGGCTCTACCTCATTAGTTGATCCTGATCCTGTTGTACTGGCTACATATTGTGGCTGCTTCTCACAAGGGGTCTCTCTCTTTTATTTTCCTATACATATTGTGGCTGACCATCATTGTCCCCTTTCTCAATGTTTTTTTCCCCTTCTGGATTATTCAACTGTGTTGTGGAGTAATCCCATCTCAATTTCGGAGTGCCTCTTCGATCCATTTCATTTAGTCGGGAACTCCTTTTTTCCCCATTCCTTTTCTTTTTCTTTTTTGG
Organism: Lissotriton vulgaris; assembly: GCF_964263255.1. Classification (NCBI taxonomy): domain Eukaryota; kingdom Metazoa; phylum Chordata; class Amphibia; order Caudata; family Salamandridae; genus Lissotriton; species Lissotriton vulgaris. The sequence continues at coordinate 481,916,254 of NC_141689.1, forward strand.
TGATGATATTTTTCCTTCACAGCTTTTTCTACATGTTGATAATACTGATTACTCCATTAGATTGCTCGAGACTGAAAAGGCGGGACTTGTCAGTGAGACAAATTTATCGCTCACTATATCAGGAGAAAATATTGTTTCTGTTTTCTCCCCCTGGACTTACCGTGCACTGGTTTAGGATGATTACATTCTCCAGGGGGTACCGCCAGAACAGACCCCTGATGACAAGTCTCCTGACCATGATGTGCAAGGTTATGCACTGATTGCAATGAAGTTACTCCCTCTGATGAAACTTCGGGAACAACCAGGTTTTTTTTATCCACATGTTTTTTTATTTAGGACCTTTGGTATCTATTTTTTTTTAAATTATCTTTATTAACAAACTTGGCAATACATTTAGATATCATACAGCAGATTACTGTCTTCGTACATATATAGGGATAGCATTCTCTCTCAATACATTTATAATACAGTATTGCATTAACGAGTTCAAGTCATCCACAGCACTCCTCTGTTTCCTGACTTTAGCATGACACACTTCTTGCATTATAAAAAAGAAAGGCCTCAGTGTTCTCTAAACTTTGTCCAACAACCCCAAATTTTATCCCATTTATTAGGGCAACTTCTGCTCTGAAACACCACTTTTTTGGTTGCACAGCACCAGTCCAGGTGATCGGACCACAGAGTCACAGTTGGTGGTTGGTTCATTCCCCATGCCCTTGCTATGTTCCTTTTGGCTATATTGTCTACTGTTTTAAGCCAAAGTGTTACATATTTAAGCCATCTATCTTCTCCTGTCACACATAATATCTGCCATTTGGCATTCGTAGGGACTTCTTGTCCCACTACCTGAACCATTATCAGGGTTATTTCTTTCCAGTACTTTTGAATATGGGAGCAATCCCATAGCATGTGGTAGAAGGTGCCCCTTGCCCCACAGGCCCTTGTGGGCCACCAGTTCTTGACCAGCTGTGGATGAGATACTTGAAGTATTGCCATTCTTTTCATCTCTCAGCTTCTTCTGGATTGTAATCTGGCCCCCGTCGAGGGTGGGTTTAGGAATGTCCAAGGCTGGATAGGAGATTTTTGCTCCTCTGCTTTTAGTGAGAGAAAACAATTCCACTATCAAAGGATGCCCCCTTCGTCCAGGCTCTGCAGAGTTTATTCCACGGGCTGGCCGCAGAGTCGACTTTTTCCCAGTATCAGCCTCTGGCTTCCCTTTGCTCGGACCTTCATCTCCCTTCTTTCTGCCTTTGTCTTCTCTGTTAAAGTTGCGGCCCTTCGAGACTTGCGTTGTGACAGGTACAGGTGGCTTGGCTGCCACGGTTGATGACGCAGAAATGGCCGCTGCAGACTGAGGTCTCAACTTTGCGGCTTTAGTTTCTCTGCCTGTCATCTCCTCGATCTGCCCTCCTCTCTGAGCCACGAAGTCGGAGAGAAGACAAAAGAACCACCGAGTCAGCTTTAGGGTCACCACGGAGGCCAGGTAAAGTAAACCCTTTGATTTATGCACAGCTTTTGGATACGGCTTCTGTTATTTCCAGGCTGACCAGAGTCACAACAGCAGTTTTTGTGGTTCTCCACCATCAGACCAGGTTCCGATTTGAGAGCCTTGTGCGGCTCAGGCTTTGTAGCCAACTAATTATCAATCGATGTGGGAGTGGAGCAGTGAGCAGCAGGAGAGGTTCACAAACGCCATCTGGCTCCGAGCCTGTCAATGTCAACTGGAGTCTCCGATTTTCAAGCAACACACACAAAAACCAGTCTAAAAGCGGGGGAGAAGTCAGACCCCACAAGTACATATGACAGATCGCAACAGCACAAGCGCTGTAGGCTCGACCTAAACAGATACAGTAAACCCTAGGGGCTTGGTAGGTCCATGATCCAAAAGGAGTCCACATGTAAATGATCAAGGACAGTGAGAAAGTATAGCTAGTAGAGGAGAGCATTAAACAGAAGCTTTTTTTACTTATTTTTTTAACAATGTACAGGAGGGTTTTTCCCTTAGTTGACGGATGCAGTGCGTTCTATATTCTTGGGGCAAAACTGGAGAAGGAGCGGTTGTAAACCTTCTTTTTTTTCAACTTCTGTGGGTTCAGCTGTTGGGATTTAGAGCTTCTTGAGGAGCGATTACCCCCAGATAGTTCAAGTTTTTGGGCCAGTTTGACAGGTGTGTTATGGTGAAGGGCCTTATGAGTCATGCACGCTATCTTCAGCTGGAATCTATCTTCAAAAGGGAGCCAATTTAAATGGCTGAGGTCCAAGGTTCTGATGTGGAATCACCGCAATCCAGTGATGAGCCTAGCGGCTGAGTTCAATGCGTCCAGTAGCGGGTTCCTGGTGTCTAGCAATTTTCAGGTGACAATAAAAATATCAAGGTAACTCTGGTGATTCATGTTCCTGCTGGACAGAGATCGGTGTTTTGTCTAGTGGCAGTTTTGACTCATCATAAAGTAGCGCAGAAGGTTAATGCGTCTGCTGCAAAGAACATGTACGATGCAGATCACAGAAATTAGTGTAAGAGAACTATGAGTAGCGCTATAAAATTATAAAATGTATGCTAAAGAGGGACTAAGGGGAGAAGAAGGGCAATTTTGTGGGTGGTAATGAGGGAATTTGTGAAGAAGGCTGCCATTGGGTTTGGCAAAAAAGATGTTTGCACCAAGTGCCACCAGCGCTAAAGCTGACCCTGCTCCCTCCGTCAGTATGTTTAGAACAATGAAATATATCTTAGAGACTCATTGATCACTGGCATCCTCAACTTTACAGGCTGCTTCAGAGCCATGAGCTAAAGGATGTGTGCCACCAAAAGTGTAAACATCTGTTTAATGACACAATGATAAAAAAATACAACAAGAAAAAGCTCTTCAGGATTGTAAACTAGTTCTTTCAGCCTTTTGCCGCCTGCAGTCTTCTCACTTTTCATTCTATTTGATAAAATACATTTCCCCACCGTCACGTAATAATTTTTTTCTTTGTTTTATCATAAGAGCAGCAAAAGTACTGCAAAATAAGTGGTTTTACTGCAGGTTATTTCTTGATTAAGTTATATCATGAACACTCTCAATGAATCACTTCAAATAATTTAGATGTGTTGCATATGGTTTGAATATAAACATTTTCCATTTTGTCCCAGAGTGATAATGCTTCTGTGATATGGATTGGAGAAAGATCTCTTTGCTGTACCCACACTGTAAAACTAAGCAAACAAGCAAAACACTGGTTTGAATTGATTTGTTCTGTTTGTTTGCCCCACTACTGTAGCCCCGATTTACTAAGAAAAAATCACCTACTGCAGCAAGTAAAATTTCTACATTGTGTTGCATGAATGGGAAAGAGCAGATCAGCACCATATCTAATAAGATGTAGAGCTGTTCTGCTCTCTTCCTATGTTGGCACTCTGTTGGCTGTGTTGTGCCAACGTAGATATCATTGCCCCATAGTGCAATGGAGTATGCATTTTGGGAAGCATAGTTTTTGAACAGGAAGAGGTCCCTTCCAGTACAGAAACTATGCTTTCATGTGTTTCCCACTTGTATGTGGGCTTTAGAATATAGCACACATGCAAAGAGGGAAAAGAGAAGAGAAATGCAAACACTTCTCCTCCTTATGCATGCCTTAAGGAGGCATAGGATTTTGACTTAAAACCCTGCATATCATTCTTTGTAGATAGGGATTTGCACCAAACCCATGAGTGGCTGCATGGGAACACCATGTGCTAGCCATGGAATGCATCCTTGATGCAAAGTAATGCAAGGCAGTGCACTGTGCATCCTTGTGTTACTTTCCGTTATAAAGAAATGCAAATCGCAACTTGTGTTGGATTGTAAAAACCACCAATACACTTTGTGTCGGGTTTGAGTAAAGTGTTTGTAAGTCTAGTCCTAAGTTTTTGTGAAATGTTTCCAGGTTCTATTTCAATACCTTATATCCACTAGAAATGTTTCATCACCTGCACAGTCACAATGCTTTACAAACCCTATGTGAACTCAGTACCTTATTTCCAGACAGACGCAATTATGGGACAAAGAGGTGGGCGGGGCAGCAGCTGAACTAGGGTAATTCAATTATGCAGAAAATGGAAAGAAGATATACTCCTTTAATGCAAGAAAGCTTGGTTGTTTTTGCCTCGTCTTCTTTTCATTATAATGATGATGACCCTTCGGCCTCAGGTTGCCCGCTGTGATTCATGAGCTTTGAGGATTAATGCAAGATTTTCCTCAGCTGATCCCTTTAAATCCTCTGGCTGTCTTGAGCTCCAGTGATTGGCAAATGAGTGGCGCTCTGCACTGAACAATAAGAGGGAAGATTTTGAAAGCAAAGTGTTCCACAAGTACTCTGTGTTAACTGCGGCAGGGTATTTCTTGGCATCACTTTTGTTCTGTAATCTAATTGGATCGGTTATGAAATTAGATGAGCTGCAATAAAATCTATTAGGAGAAGGAGTTTGTGTGGTTACATAATTATGGTGATCTCATATCTGCCATTAACTTTATGACCCTCAACAGTGAGTCTTCACCTAGTCAGCAAATGTTAACACATTACGACAAGGAAAGGTATCTACTCTTATGTTCTACAATACCTTTCAAGGAACCTACTAATATAGTACCAAGAGCTGTTAAAGCAGTAATTAGGACATGAGCTTATCGGTGATATTGTTGCTACAATTTCAAACGATTATGGCCTTCCTGACAGGGATACTCTCAATCTATGATATCACACCCTGAAACCCTAATACCATAGGGTGAGGTAATTTCTAAGGTGCTGCACAATTATCAAGTTTGCCTTTTAAGAATGGGGACTAACCCCAGTAATCGGTGTTTCCCTCAATTCTTAGTTATTTCCAATGAAGACATGGAAAGTATTTCTTAGTGAAAGATGACAGGGGAAAATTGGGTGTGTTGATTTGAACTGCACAACTTCTAATTCTGATTCAGCTGGTAACTCTTTCTATCATCCAAACCCATATTTTCATGATTTTCGTAATGAGTGCATTTATAGTCATAGAATTTGATTTTAATGTGGGCCTGAATTTAGCTACAATGCAATCAATGATAGTTTAGTATAATGGAATATGTTGCAGAAGAGATCTTACAAAGCCATGGTGGCAAATATGATAATAGGGAAATAATTCCACTTCTCATCGAGAGAGAGAGTGAGAGTGAGAGAGAGGGAGAGAAAGCGTGTGTGTATGTGTGTGTCTTTGGGTGCGCCTGTGTGCTTGCGCATTTGAGCTTATCTGAAACTTTGCAGGGTAATTTAAGATCTGGTTCAGTGCACCTTAATCTATACATATTCTGCTACATTCATTGCTATAAGCACATTATTCCCATCACAAGCTGCCTTGCCGGTTAGTGGTACAGTCTTTCTAGGGACCCTGCTATTTACTATTTAACCTCAGATATGCTAGCGTGCAGATGAAAGCCCGTCTGCGCCCGTCCGCGGCGGCGGGAGGCGCTGACCCTAGGTTATTATATACGGCAGGTGAGCTGCTGGCTATGAGGACGCGGAGGGGAGCATGTCGACCTGTTTTCCCGGGTCGCCACTGTGGGAAACGGCGCTGCCCTGGCTGCGGCTGGCTCCCAAGTAATATTCGCGTAGAGACACCTATGGCCCCTGAGGTGACTAATAACCATCTGTGCTTGCTTCTCAATACACGTTCCTTGGGCAGGCACGCGCCCAATATCTTTGAGCTCCTGGTATCAGAGAGGCCGCTATGTTCAATGTTGACTGAAACCTGGTTGAGGGCAACATCTAACCCAGATCTCGCAGCCGCCATCCCTTCCGATTATGTCATCTTACGTCAAGATAGAGTGAAAGGGAGAGGTGGTGGTGTGGCGATTGTGGTTCGGAGATCGGCCACTTGTGCTGTAGTCCCGATAGAGCCCCTTCCGGGTTGTGAGGCCTTAGCTTTCTCTATAACTCTCTCTGCTCACCAATCCTTTACGGGGCTTCTTGTTTACCGCCCCCCGGGGCCCCTTGGTTCTTTTCATGAGGATCTACAGGCAAGGGCCATAGAGTTATGTTTGAAGGGTAAACATTGTCTGGTCTTGGGCGATCTAAACATTCATATGGACCAAGGAGATGAGGGTGACACGATTAAAATCTTAGAAGTCACCGCCTCTCTTGGCCTTATTCCCTATTTGGCTGTGCCGACCCACAATAGAGGTCATACTCTTGACCAAGTGTTTTCCACTTTGCCTCTCATCATGGCCCATCCGATCCCGGTGCTCTGGTCAGATCACTTTTTGATATCCTTTCAAATTGTTGCGGTCGGTAAGCCTGTGTGTGTCGCCACTTGTCCATCGAGGCAGCCCCGACGAGCCTATCATAAGATCTCCCTTGAAGATTTAGGACAGGCCTGCCTAGACTATCCCTGCCGGTTGTCGGGAGACCTGGAGTCCGACCTTGTCCAGCTGCAAGTTTGGATCAGGGAGCGACCTAATGAACTTGCTCCCGAGTCCTCTCCTAGTAAAACCCCTAGGCGGTCCTCTGCACCTTGGTTTACCGAGGCTCTGGCCTCTTCCAGACGCGCCTGTAAGAGTGCTGAAAGACGGTGGCGCCATAAGTACGAGGATGCGGCTAAGACGGAATACAAGATGGCTATAAAAGCCTATCATGCTGACATTCTTCGGGAAAAACGGCACTACTTCGCGGCCCGAATAGAGTCAGCCTCTAGCTCCTGTAAGGAGATCTTCGCCATTGTGAAGGAGTTTATGTCACCCAAAGCAATTGCATCTCAGCACGAGTTCTCTGAACCGTGGGTGACCGCATTGGCCAGCTTCTTTCATGATAAGATCAAGCTGATCCAGGACTCTTTCCCAGCCCCTGTCATCGGGACTAGGTTGTGCCAGGAGATCCACGGGAATTTGGCAGAAGATTCTGAGCGTACTTTGTCTGAATTTCCACCTTTATCGATCACTGCGTCGCTTGATTTGCTTTCTCAGCTTAAATCAGGTTCACCTGCTGACCCGTGTCCTGCCAGGTTTTTGGCAAGGACGGCGGTGGTGGTCAATCCTCTTGTGAATCCTGTGCTGAATTGTTCCTTGACCAGCGGCGTTGTTCCTGGTGTTTGGAAAGAGGCGAGGGTGGTTCCGCTTCTCAAAAAACCGGGCCTTGATCCTGACCTTCATGCTAACTATCGCCCGATCTCTCTCCTACCTGCTTTTGCCAAAATCGTTGAGAAGCATGTCCATAAGGTCCTCTCTGCCCTTCATGAGTCACATAGCCTGCTGCATGCCACCCAGTCTGGCTTCCGTACCAACGTTAGCACTGAAACTGCGCTTCTCAAAGTCAGTGAGGCTATCAAGGATGTGCTGGATTCAGGGGGTAGGGCCATGTTGGTCATGCTCGATCTGTCGGCCGCCTTCGACACCGTCGCTCATGAAGGTCTTCTCCGCAGACTGTATGAGATTGGTCTGCGTGGGACGGTGTTGAGGTGGCTTCAATCTTACCTGTCTGGTCGCCGGCAGGTGGTCTGGGCCCCCCTTACTCAGCCGAAGTGCCGCCGCTGGAGGATGGAGTACCGCAGGGCTCCGTGTTGAGCCCCACACTCTTTAATATCTTTCTGACCCCTTTGGCGGTGCTGGCTGAGTCCTTTGGGGCCCAGATAATATCATACGCCGACGACACCCAGCTCCTTTTCACGTGTGCAAAGGGGGCTGAGTTCGATGGAGAGAGTATTCGTGGTTGCCTGGGAGCGGTATTTGAATGGTTTCAGGGTAATAGTCTTAAGTGTAACCCTGGGAAATCTGAGGTGCTCTTTTTTGGGTGCCAATTTGACCCGAGTTGGCAGGAGTGGTGGCCACATGACATGTTTCCACCGGTATCTTCCTCCACCGTGGCGAAAAATCTGGGGGTCAAAATTGATAACGGCCTGACGATGAAAGCCCAAGTTCTTGCCCTTGTAGGCGTTTGCTTTGGCCTGCTTAGGATGCTTCGGAGGTTTCTCCCTCTGCTCTCAATTGACCATCGCAAAATTACCGTCCATGCCCTCATTGGCTCGAGGCTGGACTACTCTAATGTTCTCTACCTGGGTCTGCCCGACTACCTGCTGCAGCGTCTTCAGGTAGTCCAGAACTTGGCGGCCCGCGCCATTTATGGTCTTCCCCGCCGTGCCAGTGCCTCTGACCTTTTATCCACCTTGCACTGGCTCCCTGTCAGAAAGCGCATTGCCTTTAAGACCCTTACTCTGGCCCACAAGGCGCTCTATTCTACGGGAGCAACCTATATTCGGAAAAGGCTAGCCTTTTACAAACCTACTAGGGCCCTGAGATCAGAAACTCTCTCTCTTGCGGTGGTGCCAGCGGTGAAGAAAGCCCGGACTGGTGGACGCTCCTTCAAACGGCTTGCTCCTCAGCTCTGGAACACTCTTCCCTTATCACTCTGCAGCACTGCCAATTTGCTTGCTTTTAGAAAGGGACTTAAAACCTGGTTGTTCTGTCTTTAGTTTTTTTGTTTTCTTTTTTGCCGGTCCTATTTCCTGTTGTGTTGTGTGTTAGCTGCTGACCTGTTGGTCTGAAAGCGCCGGGACACTACTTTGGAGTAGCTGAGCGCTATACAAAACCCCCCTATAACATAACATAACATAACATAACATAACATAACATAACATAACATAACATAACATAACATAACCTTTCACTGAAATAATGGTGATCGAGGCAAAATCCCTTAGGTTTTATCCTTTTAGGTAGAACCTATGCAAGGGATTCTTAACATGCATTGCAACATTATGCAACAATTGCCATGGTGAATAATCATATGTGAATGATATAGGATAAATGCACACATGGAGGATTATTATGAAAGTACTATAAATCTAATACAATCAGAAAAGTAGGTATAACTCTTACAATGTACCCTTCCTAGCAAGATTGCTTTTCTTTTGCATCTGAAATGTGTGCTACCTTCGTCACGCTATTGATACCCGAAAGGCTAAAAGAAGTACAGGTTTAACAACGGTTTCATACTGACTAACAGTCAGCTATCTCGAAACAATTAGATCCTCGCTGCCTCAGAAATTTGGTGACTGACATACAAAAAAAACCTAGAAAATAATCAGTGCATCCGGCTCTTCTGCCCAGCCCCTGGGGACCACCATTTCAGTTTTATCATAAGAACAAAAACTTGAATTCCCATTTAATCCCATCCTATACTTTATCGACAAAGTGAAAAAAAGGGTCAAAGGGGTTTTGCATGGGTATTATTCATATATTGCCCATTCAGGGAGCAATTTTCGTGCAATATTTGGCCAGGTGAGCACGATGTCACTTTATCAATGCCCAGTGCGGGCATAATTATTGTGCAATATTTGGTTGTTATAATTGAATCATTACATCTCTGATTCCATTTTTAATAACATATTTATAACCTTTGTCGTCAGGTAGGTTTTATAAGAGTACCTAAGAATATTGTTTTACAGTATAAAGATTTAATAAGAACAATAAGATCTAATGTCTATAAGGTTGGCAATAGCAACATAAATATTCCCTTACAGGGCAAAATCAGTTGCATGATGTTAACTTAATTATGGATGTTAATAATTGGATGTTTTTGGTCTCATACATGAATTGTATGAAAATAACCAGTGTTATTGTTATGGTAATGTTGGATGCATTAATAGGAACTATACTCTTTCTAATTTATGGTCCACGCAATAAGCAAAACATTTAACAGAACAAGAATGACCCTGTTATGATGGTCGCGCCAGTAGTACCCATAGTGAACGTACCATCAACTGAAGCCTGTTGTTTGTGGCTATTATTTTCATGCCGCCAGAAAGGGACTGATTGTTTCAAATAAATGGTTACACGATAACTAAGACGCTGACATTAATTAAGGCCAGTGAGGCCGAAACCTGTCTATCAGTTTGATGGTGGCGTTTCAATAAATCATCCTGAAAAACACTCCTGAGCACATTACGATTCCTTTTAGAGGTGTTCAGGATATTTATCAATAATTTAAACTGGAAGATCTGAATTTCTGAGACATTGGATGTTTTTGTGCCAAGCAATACTTCAAGGCTTTAAGACCCACTTCGTGGCTTATGGAGGTGTAAAGTGAAACTAAATCTATAGTAACAAGTAATAAGCCACTCTGCCATTCTGTGCCTGCTAGAAGTCTGGGAAAGTCTCCTTTGTCTTTAATATAGGAGTTCAGTGTGGTGACCATGGGTGCTAGAAAGTGGTCCACATACAGCTAGATTTAAGGAGGTGAAGGATATATATATATATATATATATATATATATATATATATATATATATATATATATATATATATATATATATATATATATATATATATATATATATATATATATATATATATATATATATATATATATATATATATATATATATATATATATATATGACCTTCACCTCCTTCCAAAGAACGAGCAGCAACCCCAAGGTAGGGTTAAAGAAGCACTCAATTGTAAACATGCCTATGGCAAATGCATTTCGGCGTGTCTGTCTTCCTCAGCGCCCTCCTCAAAATGCTTCTCAGCTGCGATGTGGATAGTCCTGCCTTAAACGCTGTTGAGCTCACCATGCTCCGCCCACAGATGTAAAGCGGCCCTCTTATGCAGTCCAGGAATCAAGGACTGCATGTTCCACAATGCTCGCTGTTGTTCATTTCGGGAGCAGAGATGTTCCGCGGGGTGACACATCCAGAGTAGGTGTAAAGGACAGGCGCAGGTGTAGTAGCATCCTGGGAGGTAAGGCACGTAAACAGTCCGGTGCCCCCTCAACTCCACCTTGTCACCGCCGCAACCCTTCAGCCAGGAATATAACACGGGGGCCAGCACAGGAATCCAGGTTGCCCAAAAAGGAAGTGGAATCACCTACTTACCACAGTCTTTTCCCAGCGTCGGGGTGGGTTCACAAACAATATTGCCAACGCAATTAAATGAAGAAATGCTCCAAGGAGCCAGCCAGAATGTTCGTACCACTTGCACAGCGGGGGAACGCTGAAATGCGCACTGGCGAAGCGCATTAATTTGTGACCTTCACCTCCTTCCAAAGAACGAGCAGTAACCCCAAGGTAGGATTAAATAAGGACTTTATTGTAAACATGTCCATGGCAAATGCATTTCGGCATGTCTGCCTTCCTCAGCGCCCCTCCTCAAAATGCTTCTCAGCTGCGATGTGGATAGTCCTGCCTTAAACGCTGTTGAGCTCACCATGCTCCGCTCCCAGATGTAAAGCGGTCCTCTTATGCAGTCCAGGAATCAAGGACTGCATGTCCCACAATGCTCGCTGTTGTTCATTGCGGGAGGCATTGATGACGAAGATCACGTGCAAACATTCCCATATGCTAATAATTGAGCCATACATGCACGCAGCATTATGGGTGTTGAAGTTCTAAGTCCTCAATGCACTTTCTTAACTGCCGCCCTGTATGTTCCCAAGCTCTGATGAGCCCCAACATTTTGTGTGGCAGACCCAGGAGCACCACCCTGTTCAACACAGGGGCCACGAGAATTGAATTCTGCCTATCTTAACGTGGAGCAGTTGTGGTGGATGAGGACGAAGGCACATGTGGGGGCTCATCCGAGCTTGGGCTCATACAGAGCGGCAGTTGAGAAAGTGCGTCCATTGAGGACTTAGAACTTCAACACCCATAATGCTGCGGGCATGGTATGGCTCAATTATTAGCATATGGGAATGTTTGCATATGATCTTCGTCTTCAATGCCTCTGAGGAAGAATCATTTTGAAACACGTCAGACAAAGAGAAGGTACTGTTTATCCTACCTGCGTGCGTGCGCAGTCCATACTAATTGAATAAAGGCTAAGGGTCATACCTTTCACAACTGTTCGAGTGTCCCTCATTTCGTGTGGCAGATCCAGGAGCAGAATGTTTAAGCGGCCGCCCAGCCACAAGGAGAGCACCACCCTGTTCAACACTGGGGCCACGAGAATGGAATTCTGCCTATCTCAACGTAGAGCAGTTGTGCTGGATGAGGACTAAGGCGCATGTGGGGGCTCATACAGAGCGGCAGTTAAGAAAGTGCATCCTTTGAGGACTTAGAACTTCAACACCCATAATGCTGCGGGCATGGTATGGCTCAATTAATAGCATATGGGAATGTTTGCCCGTGATCTTCGACGTCAATGCCTCTGAGGAAGAATAATTTTGAAACGCGTCAGGCAAAGCAAAGGTACTGTTTATCCTACCTGCGTGCGTGCGCAGTCCAAACCAATTGAATAAAGGTTAAGGGTCAAACCTTTCACAACTGTTCGGGTGTTGTCCCTCATTTCATTTGGCAGACCCAGGAGCAGAATATATATATATATATATAGGTCCGTGTCTGTTTCCAGCGCGATCAGGTCAGAGGTGATTGTGGCAGGAGAACGGAGGTTTTTCCATATATATATATATATATATATACGCGTCATGATGGCTGGGAGCCCAAACACCAAATAAACCACCTTGCACAAAATCTGGGTCCGTGTCCGTGTTTTCAAGAGGAGCTAAGTCTGCCTTGCTGCCGGATTATCCTTGGAATATATATATATATATATATATATATATATATATATATATACATATATATATATATATATATACATCTGTTGATTAAGTGACGGCCTACGCAATTTGTGAGTACCACAGCTTCTATGGTACGAGTCGAACCCCTTCCCGACTCAGGGCGATACGGCAGGAGGCCGCTGTTCCAGGAAATCTTTTTTCGGGACCAGTTTTTCAATCTTCAGCAAGAAGAAAGCCGCAACGCCCCTGCTTTACCCGTAGTGTGCCTTCATGGGATAACAACCGGAGTCCTTAGTCTTCAACTTTACGGAGCGGACGTCTGAGTCTTTGAACCCACGGAGGTCTTCGGACACGGCAGAGGGAAGAGTGTGCGACCCCGGTAGGACATTCAATTCCATTACCGCGAAGTCGTCTTTTTCTGTGCAACAGCTTTATTGCCATTTAACACACGCGCAACATACGATGGCCGCCGACAGACTGCGCAGTTGAGCAGAAGCAGCTGATTCCATGTTTTTAGATGCTCCGGCTGGAGCATCTGCGAGCACCACATCTACAACGTTAGAAACGGGAACAAAGACCACCAAAGATTTATTCAAAAAATTGGAGCGCGCCATGCGTGCGGAGCAATCGAAGTGGTGGGAACATCGATCCCTTTCCCGTTATCTCGAAGTGGGCCGTGTCCCGAGAGGCTTGAGAATCACCATCGCCCCAAGTTATGAGAACCCGGATCCGGCCATGCTGGCGGAATGGGCGGAAGCTAACTTGAATTCTTCAAGCAAATTACTGCACATTTTGGTCAAATATGCGGACAGTGATCGCAATAAACTACAAATGGAGATAGATACTTTAGAGGAGGAAATATCCAAAATTGAAGTAACGGAGCATATCACCAAAATGAGGTCAGACATGTTGTTACATTTGTCAAAAGAGGAAGAAGTCATCAAAAAACGTAAAGCTTTTAAATTTGAGAGGGACCGTATTGATTATCTAAACGGTCAGGTCTTCACGTTTGCCAGATGCTATTAGGCAGTTAAGGCTAAAGCGCGAACCAACAGAGGCAATCCACAAACAAGGGAAGACACATTACTGCCTGCCACCTCAGTTTCCAGTCTAAGTTCGGCAGTTGAAAGCGAACCAGAATCAGACCCGAATCGTGATGCCAACTTGGGGTTTACCAAACTCACCCTGGCCCAAGAAGTAGATTGTTTGTGCCAGGACCGCAGAGAAACCTTAAGGTCCCACAAAACATATGCACAAAAAAGCAACGGGCCAACTACAAGCGCTGGCAGCGCAGAAAATGCCGCGCCCGGAACCTCAGGCAACAACACCACAACGAAACAAGGCCACTGGAAACGCTATCAGAAAAAGACAAAGAAAAAAGGTTCAAATCAGTAATTAACCTCTCAAATTTTAAATTATCAACAGCAGAGACGTCGGTGTTAAATCTGGGACTTTCCTACTGTCCACCATGCAATATGAACTATGCAGATACCCGCATGGATATTTACAGATTTACCCGCAAACTTAAACTTAAAAAGTTTTTTGAATTACATCCTAAAAAGGACACTTCCTCTGAGTTGACTACGAGCCTGGCCTTACCTGAAACTGACAGTCAGATTACTTTGGAGAACATTTGGGAGTTGTAAAATGAGGCCATTTCAGATAATGGATTGGATATCCCTCTTGCTCCTAACAGACAATTGACCACCCCATTTAAGGCAAAATCTACCTTTCAGCCTATCATGACGCATGATAACTTGGATACCTTCCAAGAAATAGTAGTTCAAGACATCAAAGAACTATATACTACCACCAATAAGAAAAATTCTACATATCCAAACAGAACTGGTGCTACAAACAACTGATCACAAAACTACAAAAGGATCACAATATAATCGTGAAACAGGCCGATAAAGGCGGCAATGTGGTCCTGTGGCCCAAGGATATGTACATTAAGGAGGCGGAATCTCAGCTTAATGACACTGCATGTTACCGAAGAAGTAACATGCAAACTGTTAAATCTACATGGGTGGATCAACTAACAAAGCTACAAGCCTGGAGAAGCACATGGCTCCTTTCACATGAGGAGTTTAGATACCTAAAGAAAGATCATCCAGTTATTCCTTCATTTTATTTACTCCCGAAGATTCACAAGGACCCCATACAACCCCCTGGCCGACCCATTATCTCGGCTATTGACAGTTCCCTGGAATATGTGTCCAAGTACATTGACTTTTTTCTTCAAGGACATGTGAAAGCTCTTAACTCGTATGTCAAAGACTCTTTTGATTTCCTCAGCAAGATTGAGCGTTTTGCTTGGGAGGAGGATATGCTTTTAATGACTTTGGATGTTTCTTCCCTTTATACTTCAATAAAACATCATGACGGATTGAAAGCCCTGGAATACTATTTAAACAGATGCCCTCCTCATTCAGTGGCACACATTAAGATGCTGGTGGATATGACCAGAATGTGCCTCGAACAGAACTTTTTTATCTTCAATGGCGCTATTTATCATCAAGTAAGAGGTGTAGCGATGGGGGCCTGTTTCTCACCAAGCTACGCGTGTTTACACGTTGGGCTATGGGAGGAACAGGTCCTTGTCGGCCAACACCAAAGCATTGTTTCTAACAATATTGTTCTTTACCTGCGTTACATTGATGATATTTTTTTGATTTGGAGGGGGGACATTGAAAGTGCCAGGGCTTTTGTTGAGTTAATCAATGTAAATTCGGTTAATCTTAACTTTACATCAAGCATTAGTTCTGTTTCCATCTGTTTTCTGGATGTAGAAGTTTTTGTATCTAATAACACCTTAGGTACTAGACTATATAGGAAACCAAGTGCTGGCAATACAATTCTACACTCTAATAGCCAGCACCCTGCACACCTGATTCGGAGTATTCCCTTTGGGGAAATGCTCCGAATCAGGAGGATCTGCAGCATAGATGTTGAATGTGCGGCTGCACGGGAAGCCTGCAGACTACGTTTCCTTGACAGAGGCTATTCCAACATTAGTCTAGTCAAAGCCATCCAACGATCTAATTCTGTTAGCAGACAGGAGGCCCTTGTCCCCAGGGTGAAAAACATCACTACAAATAGCCCGTCAGGAGGAGAAAATGCAACCAGTTGCCCACGAGTTATTTTAACTTTTAACCGTCAGCACAGGGCATTGAGGAAAATCCTATATAAAAACTGGAATCTGGTCCAAAGTGATCCAGTAATTGGACACAAACTTAACAGTAAACCAGAAGTGACTTTTCGCAGATCTCCGTCCATGGCAAGGGCATTAGTTAGTAACACCCTGGAGCCCACAACCTCCACCACTTGAGGGGCACTCAGGAAGGGCTTTAAGACCTGTCCCCAATGCAAAGCCTTCCGCTTTGGCAGCAACAGGACCCATTTCAAGAGTCCCTTCCGTGAACGCCCCACAGCCATCTCTAAGTGGTTAACCTGCAAATCCGAGTTTGTCATTTATGTGTTGGAGTGTCCGTGTGGCCTACAATATGTAGGCAGTACTAAACTGCCTGCCCACAAACGGATACTCCAACACATACGTGCAATTTCGGGTCACGACCAAAACTATCCGGTGGCTAGACATTTCCAGGATAAACACCATGGCATACCCGACCAGCTCGGGTATTTTTTAATTGATGCAGTTGAGGTTTCAAGAAGAGGAGGTGACCGTGAGGCCAAACTACGTCTTCTTGAAACTAGAAATATACTGGAACTGAATACTAAGAATCCCAAAGGGTTGAATGATCGGGAAGATCTTTATACATGTATCTGAATGATTTTCCGAATATGCCCCTGTATTTCTGCATGTTTAGTTACTGGTTAGGTCGACTTTGAGTTAAATGAATTTTGTCATACTGTTGCGAAAATGTGGTGCTCCATTAGATTAGATCTTTTTAACAATCTATGAAATAAAAAAGATAAAACTTGTTTTTAAACATGAAACTTTTGCACATACAATGGGCTGTTTTCCACTTGCACTTTATCGAAACATACTTTTCATCACTTATCTTGCACTTTATAAGATTCAGCAGGCTTTTGTGGCAGGCCCACTCGGGCTCTATTCAAAATAACTGTTATTGTATTTAACTAAGGACAAGAATGGATATCATTTTTTATATATATTCAGTATCAATTACATTGGCAGCATGTTATTCGTGTATGTCTATAGATTGGGCCATCTTACAAAGCGTAATAACGTGGTAACACAATATCAGTCAATAATGTTTTATTTGATATGTACATAAACACATATATTTGTCATGTATTATTACAAAATTGAAAATGTTGTTGATATTGTTTTTACATGATACGTTACCAGTATTTTTTTTAAATAACTTGCAATCCTTTAAACAGTTATTTGTTTCAAGGTAGCTTTGTTTTTTCGTTGGTCTCAAAAACATATGCTATTTTACCATTTTCACGTTTTATAACGCTGCTTAATTGCACTTTAGTATGTTTTCTATGTCCTTCGTAAATCACTATGCACTGTCACTTTAAAAGCCTTGCTCCTTGACGAGCAGTTTGTCATGTGATCAAGCCTTCTCTAAGGCGAAACGCGTCATGGCGGCAGCGCTGGCTCTAAGTAAATAAACTTCGTTGAACCAGCACTTTCTGGGTTGACTCCTCATCATTTTTTGGATCCGGCAGATGCCACCTGTTGATTAAGTGACGACCTACGCAATATATATATATATATATATATATATATATATATATATATATATATATATATATATGTATATATATATATATGTATATATATATATATATATATATAAATCTCGCTGTATGTGGACCACTTGATGGACCATGTGGACCTGTTGATTAAGTGACGACCTACGCAATATATATATATATATATATATTTATATATATATATATATATATATATATATATATATATATATATATTACCTACTGGCGATAGCCAGTAGGTATATATAGTTAGGATTTTTTCTCTATGGAACTTTTGAAAATTCTATGCCTAATAACTTTGGCGTTTGTGGACGGAATCGGCTGAAATTTTCAGGAAAATGGCACATTTTGTTTCTGAGCAGCCCCTGAAAATTTGGTGGGGTTTCGTCAAGGGGGGGCTGAGAAAAAAGGGGGGTCCCAAAACGCGTTTTTTGCATTGAGTTTTCCATAGGGCGGTTGGACTCACTTTTAGCTCGAACGGCTGAATGGATTTGCACGAAACTTGGCAAAATTGTAGGGACTGTTAGCCCGATGTGCCTTTGCTAGGTCTCAATATATGTGCTTCAGTGGATTTTGAGAAATTAACGTTTAAAACAAGATATATATCTGTAACAGCGCTCCGGGCAGCGCTCCGGTTCGCGAACTTTTCGCGTATCGGAACTTTGCGAAGCGAAGCTGATTGGCTCTCCGGTGTCTGTCAACATTCTAAACAGTCCGGAGCGGCCGCCATCTTGTCTCTCGGTAGGATCGAGAACCAAGAGGAGGCCAAAACAAATGGGGAAATGAAGGAAAGGGGGCAAGGTAGACCCCTTCTGACCCCCTAGGATTGATGAGGGGGATATTATAAAGCCACGCCGGGCCCAAAAAAAAAAAAAAAAATCCGATTTTTTCGCCGTAGAGACGCGTCTTGGTTCGCGAACCGGGCAGCTAACCGGGCAGCTAACCGGGAAGCTAACCGGCAGTGTAACCCAAAAAAAAAAAAAAAAAAACGATTTTTTCGCCGTAGAGACGCGTCTTGGTTCGCGAACCGGGCAGCTAACCGGGCAGCTAACCGGGAAGCTAACCGGCAGTGTAACCCAAAAAAAAAAAAAAAAAAACGATTTTTTCGCCGTAGAGACGCGTCTTGGTACGCGAACCGGGCACCTAACCGGGCAGCTAACCGGGAAGCTAACCGGCAGTGTAACCCAAAAAAAAAAAAAAAAATCAGATTTTTTCGCCGTAGAGACGCGTCTTGGTACGCGAACCGGGCAGCTAACCGGGCAGCTAACCGGGAAGCTAACCGGCAGTGTAACGGGAGTCTGAGGAGTAGCTGATTGGCTGTCAATATTGTAAACAGTCCGGAGCGGCCGCCATCTTGTCTCTCGGTAGGATCGAGAGACAAGAGGAGGCCAAAACAAAGGGGGAAATGAAGGAAAGAGGGCAAGGTAGACCCCTTCTGACCCCCTAGGATTGATGAGGGGGATATTATAAAGCCACGTGGGGCCAAAAAAAAAACAAACAAAAAAATCCGATTTTTTCGCCGTAGAGACGCGTCTTGGTACGCGAACTGGGCAGCTAACCGGGCAGCTACCGGGAAGCTAATCGGCAGTGTAACGAGAGTCTGAGGAGAAGCTGATTGGCTGTTATCATTGTAAACAGTCTGGAGCGGCCGCCATCTTGTCTCTCTGTGGGATCGAGAGACAAGAGGTGGAAAAAAAAAAGGTGTAAATGAATGAAAGGGGTAAGGCAGACCCCTCCTGAACCCCTAGGATTGATGAGGGGGCTATTAAAGTTCCCTGGGGGGTGAAAAAAAAAAATTTGCGATTTTTCGCGGTAAAGGTGCTTCCTGGTACGTTAACCGGGCAGCTAACCGGCAGCGTAACGGGAGTCCGACATATTGTGTTTTTTGAACGTTTGTGATATGTGCACGTGTGGATTTTGTCTAATTAAGGTTAAAAAAATATATATATATCTTTAAGCGTGTTCTGGCGCGCTTACGTTTTGGGTTTTGTTTGCGCTGCAGAGACGATACGTCACGGTTATGCGATGCATCATGAGGCGTCTCACGGGCTACGTGATACGTCACTTAATAAAGAATATATTTTACAGCTATAGATATTAGCTTTTAAAAAACCAATGAAATTCACAGAAAAAACCATAGGTTATAGACCATATATAGTTAGGAATTTGCATTTACAAAACCTTGAAAATTCACTGAAAAAACCATAGGTTATAGACCATATATAGTTAGGGATTAGCATTTAAAAAACCTTATTTTATTTGCACAAAACCATTGAAATTCCATATATAGTTAGTTGCACTAACTATATATCGCAGACCCGCAATCCACTGCTAATGATGTCACATATTACATCATTCATGACATGGTCAGTGACATCACTGATGACATCACTGATGACATCTCAAATGACATCACTGATGACATCACTGATGACAACACCCAGTGACTGTATGTTTCTGTAAAGTTAAAATATGTCTTACATATTGAAGAATGAGTGGATGTATAAGTGTCTGGATGAAGGATTTAGTAGGTGCATGACTGACTGTATGAGAGAATGATTAAATGTGTCTCACTGAGTGCATGGGTTAGTGATTAAAGTGTCTTAATTTGGCAATCAATATTTATGTTCTTCTGTAAACTGCTGCATGTTTAAATCAGTAGCTATATCAGTAACTATATGGGTTATTGAATGGTTGCCCAAGTATTTGTATGGGAGACTGAGTGTGTGTGTGGGTGGCTGGGAGGTGTATAACTCTGTGCATAGATGTGTGAGCGGTTGATTCCCTAGGTGTATGGGTTCAAAAGTGCATGTAGAAACAGCTGTATGGACAGTTGACTGTGTGCATGAGTATATTGGTGAGTGAATGGATATCTCAGTTCTACATGTCAAAGTAAGTACATATGTAAAACACACTCCATGTGAGAGTTGACATATATAAATAACTGAACATAAGAGTCAGTGAATGTGAGAGTGGCTGTATGAATCATTGTGAACTTGTATCAAGGATTGTATAAGAGAGTAAATATGTGTTAGTATATGTTTGAATAAGTAAGGTGTGTATAACTGTATAGTTAAGGAAATGGAGATGTGATTGATTCTTTGCATGACTGAATAGGTGTGTGAGTAACTCCATGGATGTGTGACAGTCTGTGAGTGCCTGTTTACACTGAGTGTATCAAAGGTTATATTAGAGTCTGAAGATGTATTATCACATAAATGATATCATCAGTGATGTAATCAGTAATGTCAAATGAGATGTCAGTGATGTCATCAGTGATGTCATTTGAGATGTCATCAGTGATGTCATCAGTGATGTCATTTGAGATGTCATCAGTGATGTCATCAGTGATGTCACTGACCATGTCATGAATGATGTAATATGTGACATCATTAGCAGTGGATTGCGGGTCTGCGATATATAGTTAGTGCAACTAACTATATATGGAATTTCAATAGTTTTGTGCAAATAAAATAAGGTTTTTTAAATGCTAATCCCTAACTATATATGGTCTATAACCTATGGTTTTTTCAGTGAATTTTCAAGGTTTTGTAAATGCAAATTCCTAACTATATATGGTCTATAACCTATGGTTTTTTCTGTGAATATATATATGTATATCTATATATATATATATATATCTATATATATATATATATATATATATATATATATATATATATATATATATATGTATATCTATATATATATAATATATAATACATATATATATATATATATATATATATATATATATATATATATATATATATATATATATATATATATAAAAATCTCGCTGTATGTGGACCACTTTCTAGCATCCATGGTCACCACACTGAACTCCGTATATATAATCAAGGCAAAACGCGTCATGCGGGCTTGCTGGGTGTTATTCTATAAACTGGAATAAAAACACTGATTGCACCAGATTGAGGGTCAGACTTATTCGTTTTTGAAAATCAGTCTGAGCAGGATTGACTGTGATGCAGCGCTAGCAGCGTCGATCGAAGAGTGAGGATATATATATATATATATATATATATATATATATATATATATATATATATATATATATATATATATATATATATATATGATGCGTTTTGCCTCTAGCCAGAGGCTTGATCACATGATTATATATAAAAATCCTTGTTTCCATAGGAAATCCACAACATTCTATTTGGAATAACTTTGGCGCCGGTGGACGAATCTTCGCAAATTTCTCCAAGAAAATGGCCTGCTCAGTTCTGCTCCTTCCCTGAAAGTTTGGGGGTGATTCGTCAAGCGGGGGCCGAGAAAAACGGGGGGTCCCAAAACAAGTTATCCCCATGCAATTTTCCATAGGGACCTTTAGCCAGGACTACAGACCGAACGGCTGAACGGATTTACACAAAAATTTGCAGAGAGGTAGAGTTCGGTTTGCAGATTATGCTTTTTGTTAAATGGTGTAAATCAGTTCAGTAGTTTCTGACAAAATTGCAAGTAAAATCATAGCGATATCAAGAGACGGGGTGCATCACGCGTACGGAAATTCATTCAATTACGAGCGCAAGCTGCATGCTGATTGGCTGTCAACTGTCTGTCAGCGCTCGAAACCAGGAAGTGTTGGTGGCCATCTTGTGCCTCGTTAGAACCGAGTCACAAGAAAACAGTAAAGAAAGTTGAGAAATAAGGGAAGGGGGTAGGCTACACACATTTTGATCCTTTACGCTTGCTCAGGGGGTTGTACATGGATGTTTAGGTTCAATTTTTCTTTTTTTTTTTAAGAAAAATCGTGGAGTATGCGTACGGAAATACGTAGAATGACAAGCAGGAGCTGCATGCTGATTGTTTGTGAACTGTCTGTGAACACTCGATACCAGGAAGTGTTGGCAGCCATCTTGTTCGTCGCTAGAAGCAAGTCACAAGAAAACAGTAAACAGTTGAGAAATAAGGAAAGGGGGCAGGGTAGAACCATCCTGACCCTGTAGGCTTCGTCAGGGGTTGGGTTTAGAATTTTTAGGCTATTTTTGATTTAATTTTTTAATAGAAAAATGGCTCAGTACGCGTATTTACGTGCACGAGCTGCATGCTGATTGTTTGTCGACACTCCAAACCAGGAAGTGTTGGCAGCCATGTTGTTGGTCACTAGAACTGATTCAGAAGAAAACGGTTAAAAAAAAAAGGACAAAAGGCGAGACATAAGGAAAGGGGGCATGGTAGAAACATCCTGATCCTGTAGGCTTGCTCAGTGGGTGGTTTATGGATTTTTAAGCTCTATATATTTTTTTTATTTTGAATAGAAAAATTGCAGAGTACGCGTATTTACATGCATGCTGATTGGTTATCAACTGTCTGCCGACACTCCAAACCAGGAAATGTTGGCAGCCGTGTTGTTGGTCGCTAGAACTGAGTCACAAGAAAACAGTTGAGAAATAAGGTAAGGGGGCATGGTAGAAACATCCTGATCCTGTAGGCTTGCTCAAGGGGTCGTTCATGGATTTTTAAGCTCTATATATTTTTTTTATTTACAATGTAAAAATTGCGGCGTACGCAGACGTACAATCACGAGTTGCATGTTGATTGGCTGTCAACGCTTGAAAGTGGGATTTGTTAGCAGGCATGTTTTATTTTGAAGTGTGGCCGAGGGGGCGTACATGCCCTGGGGTCCTCCACCTTCCTGGGGCAGTAATTTTTAAAAATGGGTGGCTGTGAGGGCACGGACCTTCTAGCTAAGGGGTTTACCACTTTTCGGGGCTTTTTAATGTTGGGAGGGGGTAGCACTAATTCCGTCCTGGAGCTCTTGATTGTTCTGGGCACCACCATGAGTCAGGGCCGACTCCTGCAGTGTCCCTGGGTGTGTACCCCGGGACACAGCTATTTGGTATGGTAGGGCGAGAGTGTCGCTGCTTCCACTTTAGCACAACAAACCGGTTTCCTATTTGAAAGGGAGAGCAAGCTAAGCTGCTGTATCTTTCAAGTAGGAATTAGATTGCTTTAGAGAGCAGCATGTAAGCTGCTCTCTTTTAGAAAGCAATGCCGGCTCTCGAATGATGCGGGGAGATGGCTGGGACCGTTTTGGAATTGGTGTTCCCCACACGGTTCCTAATGATATTTCTTGAATCCCGGCGAATGGGTATATTTGCAGCTCCTTAAACATTCGTACATATAGTTTTTGCATAATTTTTTTTGTGTTGGGGAACAGAGTATTAGTCCAGTGACTTTGTCATGCATGTATATTTTTTTCTTTTTCTTTACTTGTATTCCGTTTTATTTACAGTATGTTTCTACGTCTCTTCAGAATGAGTTCCACAGCGTAGTGTCTGTGGCAGTGTTGTTTTTTGTTTGCCTCCCTCCACCCTAATTGACAATGTAATGGGGGCACTGCTGTTGTCTCTGTTTTAAGTTTGCAACACAGTCGGTAGGATAAATAAAGCACTTGACACAATGTAGAGTGACACTATTTATTTTATTTAATTTTCCAATGTTTTTAAAATAGAATATACTCATGTACAAAATATTGTTTTATTTGAAAAATAAATATTTAATATAATTTTTTTGAATCGCCACATGAGCTGATATTATAGTAAAGAGAAAAAGAAGTGTTTATGTACCAGGAGCTACAACAGGAGAAATTCAGTATGGAAAATCAATAACACAATTTGAACACATTTTGGGAAATTAGTAACAGTGTCATAAAAGGGGTGAACATACTTTTTACAAGTAGCGAGAATGAAGAGGAAGATATAAATGCTGGAGATATTAGCTGTGATTTCCTAGATTAAAGGTTAGATTTTGATTTTCTGGAAGAATTACATGACATCGAGTATGATCATATGAGTTTTGACATTGATAATGAGGTATATGAAATACATGATGAAATTATTTTAGTTCTATTAAGTTATGAGATGTTATAAGAATACATTTATTAAAATGGCTGCAAGTGTGCAAATTACCCAGTGCCTTTAGCCGGGGAAGCGGGGAAGTAGTTACAACAAAAAGGCTCGATGCAGGGCCTTGATGTTCAAACAGAATGACTTAACACTGCACGCGGCCGCCATGTTCTACATAATATTTAACTTATGAATATTAACTTGGGCTGCAGGCCAAGAGGTTAAGAAGTCTCACAGCAGCAACACTAAACACCGTGAATCACACTCGGTATATGTGAAAAACACGTTGCGGGCCTGCGGCGGCTGGCCCTAGTACATACAGTAAAGGTACATTTTAAAAAACATCAATGAGTGACGTGCGCAGCGTAGACGCGGCCCTGATCATTAAGTGCCGGTGCTAAGCACCGGCACAAATTAAGCACTGAAGGCTACAGAGTTACATTTTCAGAAAGCCTATGGCAAGGAATAAGGCCATCCAAGCCAAAAGCTTTCACCCAGACAGCCTGAAAAGAAGTAAGTATCTCGTATGGGGATAGCCTGCGAATAAAAAGAAAATGCAACGGACCCAATGAGGCAGCGCAGGAACAAAAGAGTTAGAACCTAGATTTAAGGAAATAGGGTATTTTGAAATGGGTGTTACTCACAGCACAGAAGAGAACAGATTCAGTACTGAGTTAATTTTTGGAGAGAAGAAGAGGAAAATAAATGCTCTGAATGAGGCTTTTTTCAGATTTTAGCGCACAGTGGAAAAAGATGAGGAGCATTGGGAGGTGTCAATGGCACATAGCATAGAGTGACCCCATAATAGGAGAGAAAATCCTGAAAAGATTACTGATTACATACAGAAAGGGCAAGTCAATGCACGATGCCCTGGTGACTTCCAGTTCCTTTAAAGAGGAAATTCAGAACTGGTTAATGAGAAGTAAAGAATTCAGAAAGTGCGCTCATTGTAATGCCTGACAGTTTGGCATAAATAAAACAGAATATGACAACCAATTTCATAGAAATCGTAGATAGAAGAGGGGAACATACAAATGAAGGAGTAGATATATGCAAACAATGTGTTATCCTGCCCGTGTCCCCTCAAGTATGTAGGGAGTGAGGTATAGAAGGTCTATAAACGGATCATTAGGGTGATCAGAAATTGTGAATAAGCATACCCACTAGCCTGACACTTTAATTCAGTACACAAGAGATATATGACACTATTGAAATACTATGTATTTGATTGTTTCCCTAGGGATCCCAGAGGCTGGAACAGAGAAAGAAAACTATGACAGCTTGAATCAAGATATTCTTGAATCAGACAGTAAGAACCTGATGGCCTGAATATGGAAGAAGATTTACATGCGTTCTTATAGAACCCTTAGCTTCAGGTTTGAAGAAAATAAACTCTGTCTCTTGATTTAGATTTTTGCACTTAGTGTTGTAACATATTTGAGGGACATTACACACACATTTTTTATATTTTTTCTGTCACATATATGATTTTTAAGTGAACACTTTTGAGCCAATTTGGGATCAAACATGCAATATATTCAGCACTAGCGGTTGCTACTCTGTTCTTGGCAGCGATGGAACAAGTATTTCTCCAATGGAGCGTTCAGTGCTTAGAGTGAGTTATACTTTCTGGGATTGGTGAGCACATAAAACGATAAGAGAGGTACAGTCAGTTACTGCTGATAGATGTTAAATACTGCATATTTGTCCCATCTTATGGGCTGATTGTAAGACATAATCTTTGAAAAAATATTATTCTGGGATGTGCAGGAATACCAAACGCATCTTTTCCATGATTTATAAATAGAAGTAAATGTAAGTTTTTTGTGCATATACACAATGTTTGATGGTGATATAATCAAGCTATTTTTTTTGGGAGAGTCAGTAGAAACAATGCAGCAAAAAATTGCAATAAGTAACCGATTGCTTTTAATTTTAGTGATTACCACAAAATGTATTGTTTACATAAAATACTCGTTTGTTTCCACATTTATTTGTGCTCGTAGTATCACTTTAATGTCAATTACATTGTGAAAAGTCATGCGTAATTCAATGTTAAAAAACAGACTTTTCTGTGCTGTGAGCAAGGCTATGCAAACGGCAGAAAACACATCATGCGGCTTTCTCAAATAAAGCAGAAAAAATGTATGCAGGTATGAATGTTGGCAGTCATCTCTTTGAAAGGGATTGTTGGAATATATATATATATATATATATATATATATATATATATATATATATATATATATATATATATATATATATATGTATATATATATATATATATATATCGCTACACAAAGTGATCCTTAAGCCATACGAGAGCGCTCCGCAGTGTGTGCTCTGCCCAGGGGTCGGATCCGGACCCAAAAGAAATTTTGATATACAAAGGAGGCGGCACAGCCAGGGTACTTATTCAAGCCTTATTTATTTTCTGCTTCACCCCACCAACACGTTTCAGCCACAACTGGTGTAGCAGGGTTTACGTTCTCCCACAGAAATGTGCACAGAGATCTAGAACCTGGGTGAGTTAGGGTGACCCAAAACTCACCTTATTTTCAGAAATCCCCTTACCAAGCTAGCTAAAGTTTCTCATCGGTAGTAATAACTTCCCAATGACTTAGACAATCCAGAACATGAACTTAGGGTACCTCAGGTATCGTGGAACACATGAACACTCTTTCGTTATATAATCATTACAAACCGAAACTGGGAGGCAAAGAACACACGTGCAAGTTTGAAATGTTTATTTTTCAATGCAAGGTTCTCAAACGCAGTATCTTATATAATATCAACATACATATTATAAAAATCAGAGTTAGCAGCATAGTCACTAATCCATAGTAAGCAAAAGGTGATAGCATGTTATGATGCAAAGATCTTTAGAATTCTGTATCACCTATATTTCGCGCACCCTATTTAGCATATTATATTATATCTAGGAAGGTCTCATTTGGGTTCTAGCAGGGCGGGCCCATACCTCTAAATTTCAGTAGGAGTAGATCACATCAAGAGCTACCAGCTCTCTGCATGCGAAGCATCAAGTGTGTTGATTCATTCCCTGTAACTCTATCTTAAACCCGAGTAGAGCCCAATGTTGGCAGCAACATTATTTGTGTTATGTCTAATGTGGTGCAAGGATCAGGCCTTCAGCAACCTTGTGTTTGGTTATTCTTGGAGGGTGCAGTTCTCAGTGTGCAGACATTTGTACCAAGTGTACCAAGCACAACTGATATCAGAGCAATAACATATTATTCTCAAATAAATCACATCTTTCGTCTAGGTTGAAAGCTACAATAACAATTAGGTGTCGTGTGCAAACTGAAGCCAAAGGAAAATATGGTGTTTAAACATCTAATAAACTCATGCTAACTTAACACAATATATAGAAACGCAGTAACCATATGACACCCCCCCAATGATCCGAGGACGGTCAAAAAAGGAAAAATTAAGCCAATACTATAAGAAAGGCAAAACATGAAAGCAGAGTTCAATAATATTGAGCCAAGCTAAATGTATGTAAATGTATATAAAAATCAATAATACAAAATATGTATGAATGCCTATAGTGGCAACACAAAAATATATATATATATATATAAAAAAAACTTGAACTTGAGGCCATTTATAAAATCATAGGCCCAGAACATATCAAAGTCCAATGTTCGTAATAGAAAAGGCACCATTCAGAATTACTAAAAAGTCACGTGCCATTATAGTGAAAGTCTCCAAAGCCACTCATGGGTGGATAGAATATGCAAAATAGGTAGCCACAGCTTCCAATATGAAATCACTGTCATCATCCGAAAACAGTTCAGCCATCCAATTAAGCAATGGGAAAGAACATACGTGCTCCTCCAGCACCGAATCCTCTAGCAACATCAGAGGACAACTCAGTGGGTTCTCGAGAACGCTATGTGCCAGAAAGTCATGCGCCGCTGCGAATATGTCCCACTGACCCATTAGTCCATGCATCGCTGCCAAGGCCATAACCCTTTCGCCAGAACAAACCAACTCGTGAGCAACTACGGGGCTCATCAGCTGATCAAAATCGACGTCAGCAGAAGTCGGTAAGCAGAGACACAAATCAATGGCCCAGTCGAAATCACAGCTCAGGCAATGAAACACAGGCTGGACACATGTGAAATAGGAAAATCGAAACGATAATCCAAAAGCTGTGCTTAAAGTCGCAAGCGGCAAGGAGCCATAGTAATCAAGCATCCGGTTGCGAAACAGCATCAGTAGGGGCTGAGCGTTTTCTTGCGCAGGATGGGCATCCATGTTTTATAAAGCAAAATATCACCAGCACGCCTGCAGCCAAAGCCAGCAAAACAGGGAATCCGCCAAACAAGCTTGCGAATATAGAATGAAAAAATGCAGGGATAATACCAAATACTTTTTCAAACGTAGTCACGAGACCACTGCTAACCAATTTAAAAAAATGTGCTAGGCCAGTTGTGGAGGAGGCATTAAAGATTTGATGAACCAGCTCGCAGAAATGAAATGGCAAATCAGTATTTAAAAGCGCCTGCACCTCTGTGCGTGTGTTAGCTATGTGAAGGACATAAGTTTCATGGGCCGAGCTCAGGGCCACTTCTTTTTGAGACAATAGGGCTTTTATTCGGCTCAAACCATTGAACTCCGCTCTCAAGGTTGGTATTCTTGGCCAAATGGAAACATCTGAATTCCCATGCTTGGGTGGATATAACACGTTCTTGCAACACACCACACGTTCTGATACAGTAACCACATATGCGATACCGACCATTAACCCACAACACAGTTCGTTGTTCAAAAGTAAATAACTACCGTTAGACAACAAAGTGAATGTGGGAACTATTGCAGGAACCGGCGTGCCTTTTAAAACACAGGCTAAATTTGGTCTGTCCTGATTACAAGAACCATGTAATTGGATGAGCCTGCATATCAGTGAACGGTCAGGCGACTGTGTGCATTCTTCACCATTCAGATTCACTTCCTTTCCTTCTTTCAGACATCTGTATGTATATGGTAAAGACCATGTCTCATGTAGGAAAGCACTTCCCAGTGGTTCATATCGCCCTATAGCAATATATCTCATACAATTTGTAAATTTATACAGAGAAAATGGTAAAGTAATATTACCATGGATAAGCCATGTAGCAGCAGCCGCCTCAGCCACAGAGAAGGGCAAAGATTCTAACTTCTCAATGTGTAACATAGAAGATGTCAGTCAAATTAAATGGGGCAAATAGTGATGAGACGTTCATATAACTCCAAGGCACTCGACCAGCCTTCAGAGTCTGTAGTGTCCAGGCAAACTGCATAACAGAACGCAATTGATTTTGACCATGATATAATACGGACACTTCATCATGCACAATGTCAACAACAGAAGAAACAATATTATTTAATGTGTAAATTCGGGAAGAAAGCGTGTTAATACTGTTATCGACCACTGCAAGTACTTTTTCCAAATTTGCTTGGTCAATTGCCCTTAGGCGCTTAGCAGCCTCAATTTGAGACACTTTCCAAATTTCATTGTAAACAGCATAAATCCACCGTTTAGATCTACCCTTAGCTGGGCCTTTTATAAAATCATTCAAATCCACATTTTCAGTTAACTGAGACAGATGTAGTTTAACTGCAGCTAACGTGGAATGTTGTAACCAATTCTGACACAGTTTCCCGCCAACCCCAGAAATCGACGTTGGCAAGAATCAGAACTCTTTTGCCACAACAGTCAACCTTTTGGATCCAAGCTGGATACATTAAAGGATGAATTGTGTATTAGAGACTGTATCTCATGAATAGACAAATCAGAAAAATTACCCCATCCTGAATATTCTTCTAATTCGGGGATTATTGGTGTATTTCATTTTTTAGAAGTAGCCAATCCAAAGCATGTTGTCTGGGAAATAGTAGAATTTAGAAACAACATGTGATTTGGGATGAGACATGCACGGTGCAAAGCCTCAGTGCCTTGTACCTGCCAATCTTTGGTACCCCAAACCGATTTAAGGTCAATAATTCCCTTCCAGATCTCGTAGCCATCTAAAGCCAATTTGTCTAGAAAGGACTTCGAATACAGCAACTTTGTATCGGTAAGTCTAACTTTGGACATGGATTTTTCTGTCATTCTGAAATAAAAGGACTCAGGATTTGATTGATTGAAATCTGTAAAATAACTGAAATGTACTGGAGCTTCCAATTATAGGAGCTGGGCAATGTTCCCATTGCGTGTAATTCACAGCAACCCTCCTGGAATTTGTCTTATGGAGAAAATGATTACCATAATGTTGGAAGCAAAATAAATCACCATAATTAACAGAATCTAAATATAAGTCTTCAGCATCAAAAGCCGCATAGTATTTCAAATCAGAAAATAATGCTTCTACGGCCTGAATATCCCAATCATCAGAACGTATATTTTGTTTAATCACATCTCCCATGTTTACTCTAAGCACATTCGGAACATTAATCACTTCAGTAGGCCCATGTATTTGAAATCTAACCGCATCCCACACAATCCCATCAAGGACAGGCCAAGCAGTAATGTTAACTGTATTCAAGTTTCGTTTCAGTCTGTGCGCTGAATGTGAAGAGGAAAGAGGAGCCAATGTTCCATTAAGGTACCGAATTCCTGTTCTTTCTTTAACGTAGTGACCATCGATCAGGCGGAAAAAATAAAACACAAAACCAATTGACATAAAAAGGTAAAATGAAAATAGGATCAACCAAATGTATGTCCAAGGGAGAATTAAAAAATGTTTTTAAAACAACGTGGCATATTTGGCAATAGTTGAGGGTTTCTTTGAAAGTTCCGAAACAGAGTCAAAAGAGAATCTGGACTGGTCGGCCAAACGAGTCTGCAAATCAGGCATCGATAAATCAGCAGGATAGGTGTAGTTCAGCTCATCAATGTTAGTAACAGGAATAGTATTTAATAAAGGACTGGATATGGAAGGCATCTTGAGGGACACCTCCTGTTCCGCACCAGATGTAATAGCCAGCACAGAATGCCTCACCATGGAAGGACAGGATACAGCCGGTGTCATGCTATGAAGAATCGGCCACCCTGTGTGTCTTGACATTGTCAATAGAAATAAATCTGTTTTCCTTGCGACCTGGAAGTGGTGGTAAAATGACTGTTCTCGTGCCCTTCACTCCAAGAACTCGAACCGGTGCACGATATGAGGGACCAAACTCTTTCTTGTTATCGATCTTCTCTCGAACCAGTTCTCCAACTTCAGGTAGCCAGCCAACTACCGGGATCTGCAACGCATCATCCGATGTGGAGGGCAAATGTTCCTTTGCTAGACTGTCTCTGGTCTTTTGTAGATCCTGTAAAACATTGCAATGTTCATCTACGTCAAAGGCCGAGGCCTGGGCCTTGCAGTCTAAACCATCGAGGTCAGGGACGTACATCTTGATACCAAAGAGCATTTCGTACGGGGTCCGCCCACCCAGAGACCTTCTAGGGAGATTATTAAGCGCACGCTGCACGCCATTGAGGTGGGCTAACCAATTTCTGCCAGTGCCTATAACTCGGGCTGTCAAAGATTGCTTTAAGTCACGGTTCATTCGTTCCACTACACTGTTACCCTCGGGTCTGTACGGACTTGAAAACTTGACTTGGACCCCCAACGAAACCATAGCATCCTTATACGCCTTAGAGGCATAAGCCGGACCCTGATCCAAGTGGAAGGTACCACAGGCAAAAATCCCTATAAAGACTTGCAAATCCTTGATGACAGTCCGTGAATCAGCGCTCCGATGTGGCCATGCCCACACAAAGCGTGTGCATGAATCAACTGCTACCAAGATGTACTTGTATGCAGTACCAGAAGAAAATGGACCGCAGTGATCCAAATAAACGCATCCAAGCGGTTTATTAGAGATGTACAACTGTGTCTGAGGCGGACGTGCAGCAGTCGAAGGTTTAATCTGCTGGCAAATGTCACATAGAAGGACATAATCGCACGTCTGTTTGTACAGTCCCCGCCACCAGAACCTCTGTTGTAGCTGAGTTACAGTGGCTGAGACGCCCGCATGCGCAGACGCCACACCTTCATGAGCCGCTGTAATCAAAGCAGCCCTGCGATCCGAGTTGGGAACTAGCCGTTCGCCAACATCAGGAATTTTCACATAAGGAACCTTATCGGGACTTAAGTGGTATGTGTACTTAGAAGGGAACCCCGCAGGATATTTACCTCCCTTCTCGGTTGCAGCAACAGCTGCCAAGATGTCATCATCTATTTTGCTTTTGGACCTCGTGACTGCTGCAACTAAGTATTTCGATACCGCTGACTTCGCTGCTTCATCAGCAAGCGAATTGCCAACAGCGTGGACCCCACGCGCTGATGACCGAGAGTATGAATCACAAACACGAGTGGCAACTTCTCTTTAAGTTCCGCCACTCGGACCCAGATCATTTTATGTTTTATTGTGCTACCTTTGGAATCACGAAACTCATTCTGAATCCAAAAGAACAAGTTTTCATTGTAAGACTGGACACAGTAGTAAGAGTCACTTACGATCAAAGTCGTCACACTAGGATCTGCGTACTCCAATGCAAGCATCAGAGCACGAAGCTCTGCCAATTGTGCGGTGCAGTCCCCAAGCGTCTGCGTGTGCACGACACTGGATTTGAACTCATCGTTCACCATGGCACCGACCACAATGGCGCAAGCGGAAACGTAGGCATGTTTAGAGCCATGCGCAACCTGTGCCGAACCATCAGTGTAAATGATGCAATGGAAATCCTCCAACGGCCGCATTGCTAAAGGAGCAGGATGAAAAAATTCATACTGTAAAAACTCCTGTGACCGTAAAGTGGCGTAAAAAATAAACGTGACATCCTGGGATGTCAAGGATGCAGCCCACTGAATCCACCTAGGGTGCAAAGCTTTGGAATTAGGTACACTGGCTTTCGTAACTGCCTCCAAGGCAGGACACGGGGTAACAACCAACATGCGTTTTCCTTGTGACAGGGCACGCTCTTTAAGAATTGCCATCTGTACAGCAGTTAAAACTTTCTCCACAGTGGAAAAACGCAATTCAGCCGAAGTGTACAAGTGTGACTTGTAAGCAATAGGTACTGTATCTCCTTCATTGAAACCCACCGCCCCAGGGATAATTCTTATCACCAGGTTGGTCTGGTTATCACGAGTCTGTAAGTATTCAGAAGCGAGCAAATCAGCCTGCGAAGACTGCAGAATGGCTGAATGCTCAGGCAGCCAGCATGATTTGGAAAAAGATGGTTGTATCAAAGCATACAAAGGCTTGATACGCTGGGCATATTCCGGAATGTAAGTCCTCCCTAAATTCAAGAAGCCCAGTAGAGGTTGTAATTTTTTCAGTGTTGTCGGAGAGAGCAACTGTGCGCATTTCTCCAGGAAGTGAGGTGCTAACCCCTTTCCCTCGTTGTTAAGCTCGTAGCCCAGAAACAACACTGTGTACTCTGCAATGTGCAACTTTGCAAAGTTAAACTTGTAACCTATGTCTGCAAAGTTACAAATTATGCTATTTACTCGACACAGATGCTCCCAAAGATCGTCGTCTGTCAGATAAATGTCATCCACATACGAACAAGCAACTGGGTCGATGCCCTCCAAAAGAGAGACAATGCGGGCGGAGAATACTCCAGGACTATTCTTATAGCCCATTGGGAGACGCCGAAACATTTTTTGCACACCGCCGCATGTGAAACTGGTCCATTGGGAACTTAGACCGTCTAATCTATGGGCATAAAAACCATTGGAAATGTCGAGCGTGGTTTTGAACCGTTTACGCTCAAGACTATTCACTAAAGCAGAGCCATGAGTATTCTGTACTGCGCAGTTACGGCAATGCGAGTTTAAATGCCTATAATCCAAAACCAAACGATATGAGCCGTCCGGCTTGTTTACAGTAAAAAGGGGGTTATTCATCGGTGACACACACGTTTCAATTACACCTTGATATTCCAATTGTTCAAGGATAGCCACGACTGAAGTTTTTGCTTCACGCCGTATGGGATATTGAGGTTGAGGCTGCGGCTGAGACCTTAAAGGAATCTCGTGGCTTGGAAACAATTTATCCCAGCCACACTGATTGCGGTACACAGCCGGCGCAAGCGCCAGAGCCCACTCTTCTGGGGGCCAGTCAGCCTCCGAAAGCAAAATGTCATACGTAGACGAAAGATTTTCCCAAACACCCCTTTTACAGTTCGCTGCATGTCACCTTCAATTAACAGGACAATTTCAAAAAGACGTTCAGGGGGAGCAACATGCGTATCAGCAGTTTCAATTACAACATAAGTGTCAGTCGCTGTCCCCTTCAACAGTGGACGGAGGGCCTCTCTCACTATGGTAATCTCTGCCGCGCTGTCCAGCAAGGTCAGAGCCCACGTCAGATTCCGAAGCCGCGTTCTCACTATCTGGGGCATATCGGTGCGCTGTCAGGGCGGCGACTTTCTTCGTGCCAAACTGTGGCCTCTTGGGCGTAGCGCCTTCCTGCTGCTCTCCACCGTTACGTGGGCGGGGCTGAGTGACCACATCCTTGCTGGCCACCCCGGCCCCTGCCGCCCCCTCCACCACCGGTTGACGGAGCCGATGAGTCCTGAAAGGAATGAGGAGAGCGTTGGTCAGAAGCCTGAAACCTCTCAGGCGATTTAATCATCGCGCGGTCGCGCAAATCATAAACACGATCCGACTGCGCAGGCAACGGAGACGCAGGAGCAGAAACCTGTGTTTGTTGTTGTTGTTGCTTACCCTGATTCTGCTTTTTAAGCCAATTCTGTTTCTTGGACTTATGTTGACCACTAGTTTCCGAAGACTGACCCTGGGGCTGCTTTTTCTCTTTATCAGGAAAAGCCTTAAGCCGCTTTGCATTGCGGCCAACCGTTTTATAAGCAGCCACAATAATCCTTGCCTACTGACGGGGTCTCTCGGCCTCGGGAATCAACGCTAAAGTGTTAGCAACCTGAAAGTTCACTACATCTCCCTTGACATTTGCAAGGATCAGATCGCAAACTACATCAAAGGTGCCACATAGGCGCATACCCAATTCAACCGCCGACTCCGGTCCGTGTTCGTCCTGAACACGTTTAAGGACCGCACCCAGATTGGTCACCGACGGGATGCCATAGCACCTCGAATAGACCGCTGCAAAAGTCTTACCCCAGGTCTCACAGTCAACAAGTTCAGGTGCCAAATCTTTCGGTAAACTTAGTGTAAGAATCCGGTGCTTATCACCGGGATTCGTATTAGGAAGCACGGCTTCTAGCTGGTCGAATTTCTCTGCAAGCCAGAACGGAAAATCATCCTTGTCCTAGGGCTTTTTGCCCATCACGGAATTCACCATGACAGGATTGATTTTCAAACCAGCCTGTTCTGCACGAAGCTGTGCACCCCTAGGGGCTACGTCTTGAACATTACGGCTAGTGTAATGAACAAGAGCTCTAATCACTGCCACTGCGACTTCATGAAGTTGCCGCAGATCAGCTATGCCACAAGTGGCTCGATTAGGGTGAGGAGTGAATCCAGCCAAAGCGGGCCAAGGTGTGCCCGGAATGGACAAAGGACCCAACCTCGGAGCGGTTAAAGCGTGTGGTAGGGCGCCATCAAACCAAACTCCATGCTGCCAAGCATCAATAGGAACCTCCAGTGCTCTGTACAGAGCATACGCAGCCGGTACAGCCGTAGCAGTGTAGGAGTGGAAAACACCAGAATTAGCGTTCACCACCGGAAATGTCACCCACGAATAAAACAGTTCGTACGGGTAAGCATGTTCCGCACTCACCACTAGAACAACAGCCAAGCCTTCCACAGGTACATTATAAGCCCGCAAATGGTCACGCACCGCAATGCGACTATGCTGCGGGATGTCCACGGCTTGTGCCATGTCAGCACAGGAAAGTGAAAAAACAAAGATTACTTTGTAGCACAACTGGGTAGTAATTCAAAGAAACCGTTTTTAGATAGAATCAAGCTTGAAAAAGACCTATTTCAAAAATAGGTAGGTTTTTTCGACACTGCCGTTTTCCAGAAACGGGAATGAAGGCATTAAGGTTTGAATGATATACTACTCGAGTGTCATGATATAAGGCCAACAACGTATGGGCGCCATGTAGCAGGTTCTAGATCTCTGTGCACAGTTCTGTGGGAGAACGGAAACCCTGCTACACTTGCCTTGCTCACGGTCGATTAGTCCTTCCACAGTCTGACCAGTGGCCCGGTGGCAGTGGGCTGATTGGTCAATGCTTGGAGAGTTTGCTAGCATCCTACGCATTTCGCCCCGCTGAATGCGAGCGGAGGCGTCATTTCGCTGATTATTGCTTTTAATTATTGTCACTAACTTTTTTAAAATTATGCAGGTGCTGATGTAATCTTGCTTCCAGAGGTGAGCTGCCGGCTGGGGCTGATCGTGTTCTCTCGGGCTCCCAGCGGCAGCGGGCGCCATCTTAGCTTGGGCTGAATTCTCCATCACAGCCCTGCCACTCCCCCGCCGCTCCGCCCCTATTTAGGAGCGCGTTTTCCATCTCCCTTCGTGTCTGACCAGTGGCCC
This sequence comes from Lissotriton vulgaris, assembly GCF_964263255.1. Lineage (NCBI taxonomy): Eukaryota > Metazoa > Chordata > Amphibia > Caudata > Salamandridae > Lissotriton > Lissotriton vulgaris. The sequence continues at coordinate 481,952,866 of NC_141689.1, forward strand.
GGTGGCAGTGGGCTGATTGGTCAATGCTTGGAGAGTTTGCTACCATCCTACACATTTTGCCCCGCTGAATGCGAGCGGAGGCGTCATTTCGCTGATTATTGCTTTTAATTATTGTCACTAACTTTTTTTAAATTATGCAGGTGCTGATGTAATCTTGCTTCCAGGGGTGAGCTGCCGGCTGGGGCTGATCGTGTTCTCGCGGTCTCCCAGCGGCAGCAGGCGCCATCTTAGCTTGGGCTGAATTCTCCATCACAGCCCTGCCACTCCCCCGCCGCTCCGCCCCTATTTAGGAGCACGTTTTCCCTCTCCCTTCATGTCTGACCAGTGGCCCGGTGGCAGTGGGCTGATTGGTCAATGCTTGGAGAGTTTGCTAGCATCCTACGCATTTCGCCCCGCTGAATGCGAGCGGAGGCGTCATTTCGCTGATTATTGCTTTTAATTATTGTCACTAACTTTTTTAAAATTATGCAGGTGCTGATGTAATCTTGCTTCCAGGGGTGAGCTGCCGGCTGGGGCTGATCGTGTTCTCTCGGGCTCCCAGCGGCAGCGGGCGCCATCTTAGCTTGGGCTGAATTCTCCATCACAGCCCTGCCACTCCCCCGCCGCTCCGCCCCTATTTAGGAGCGCGTTTTCCCTCTCCCTTCGTGTCTGACCAGTGGCCCGGTGGCAGTGGGCTGATTGGTCAATGCTTGGAGAGTTTGCTACCATCCTACGCATTTCGCCCTGCTGAATGCGAGCGGAGGCGTCATTTCGCTGATTATTGCTTTTAATTATTGTCACTAACTTTTTTCAAATTATGCAGGTGCTGATGTAATCTTGCTTCCAGGGGCGAGCTGCCGGCTGGGGCTGATCATGTTCTCGCGGGCTCCCAGTGGCAGCGGGCGCCATCTTAGCTTGGGCTGAATTCTCCATCACAGCCCTGCCACTCCCCCGCAGCTCCGTCCCTATTTAAACAGGCAATATGAGGCAGTGCAGCGGACGAGCGCAGCGGGCGCGACGGAGGCGCGCTGGAGTTGCGCCCGACAGCGGCCGATCGGGGCCAGGGGCACGAGATGCTGCCGGTTTTGTCACGTACTCACCATCTCAGTTATGCCTGCATTGGGCCCCCGGCTCCATCGACCCCTCCACAACGACCTACCTGATACATCTCGGTCTATACACCCCCCCTCCTCACTCCCTTCCCGGGATTGTATCACATTTAGCCTCACCACCCTCCACACCTCCCTCTGCTTCCCCTTCACTACCGGCCCCTCCCGCTCCTTTATTCAGCACTTCGGCCACACTCCTAAACACTAGGTCTGCAGTCAATCACCAATACGAACTATTCGATTACATCGCCTCCCATGAACCAGATCTCTTATTGTTAACCGAGACCTGGTTCAAGACCGACTCCCTGCCCAACGTGCTTGCCGCCTTACCATCTTCATATTCCGCCATCCGAGCGGACCGCCCAGAAGGCAAGCGGGGTGGAGGAGTGGCCCTAATAGCTCGTACTGATCTTATTTTCCAAGTTCTCCCTTCCCCCCCTATCCCCGATGTTGATCACCTCGTAGCCCGTTCGACTTCCCACCAGGCTCCCCTCACTTTTGTCTTAATCTATCACCCCCCCCCCCCGCCCCAACCCACTCCCTCATTTCTTTCCAATATCCAGACCCTCCTGGCTACCCTGGTAATTAACAACTCATCTGTACTAGTCTTAGGGGACCTCAACTTTTGGCCTAACGATCCTGCCGAAAGCCTTCAATCAAAGGAGTTTACTAGCCTTATGAATAGTTTGAACTTCTCGCTGCTCATTCATAGTCCCACCCACATACATGGTCATACGCTAGACCAAATCTGGTCACTGAACGTCCCATCCACATCCCCCATAATATCTCCATGTTCTTGGTCAGACCATTCCACCATCACGTTCTCCCTTGCTCTAGCACCCCTGGTCAAACCCCCGCTTCCCAAAAACACCTGGGTTCGGAAATGGGGCAAAACAGACATGCCTTCTCTCTGCTCAGCCCTGGCCAAAACCAGCCCTGACCTATCTGGCCTTGCAGCTACCTCCCAGTTGGCCGCTATTAACAACTGGCTTACTGTGGCGGGTGATAAATTTGCTCCCTTAAGGCGGCTTACAGTCAAACGGGCCCACGCAGCCAATCGTTGGTTTACTCCCGACCTCAAAGCAAAGAAACTAGCTGCAAGGAGGGCCGAGCGAGTTTGGAGAAGAACTTACGGCCCCGCACAAAAGTCAATTTATCTGTCCGTCTTACAAACTTACAAAAAGGGCATTCTTGAAGCAAAAACTGAATACTATACCAACAGGATAATGACAGCTGAGTCCCAATCGAAGGAAATCTTCTCCACCGTCCATGAACTAGCATCATCCAGCAGAGCCACGGTCACCATCCCCCCTTCCCAGCCCCTCTGCGACTCGCTCAACGAGTTTTTCATTGACAGGTTGCCAAAATCAAACACAACATTCCCCTGCCCTCCCCCACATTTGTCAACCCCTCCCCACCCCCCACTACCCTCAAATTGACCAACATTCCATTACTAACCAATGACACACTCCTTCCTTTGTTTCATCGGGTCAAATCAAGCTCTCCCCTGGATTTTGCCCCTGCTCACATCCTCAAGGGAATCTACTCAGCCTGCCCCACACCACCTTTGACCCTTCTTAATGATTCACTTATACACGGTACTGTCCCCAGCCCACACAAATCGGCGGTTGTCATTCCAATCCTAAAAAAACCTGACGCCGACTCATCCTCCCCCTCCAATTACCGCCCCATTTCCCTCCTGCCTTACCTTGCAAAAGTCCTTGAAACCCATGTTACCACCATTTTGAGCACCCATGTTGAGGCAAATCATTGCCTCTCCCCCTGTCAAGCCGGTTTCCGTCCCCTGCACTCTACGGAGAAAGTGGTCATCTCAGTAATGGACAAACTGCGTGAAGGTATCGACATCAACCTTCCGCAAGCCTTGATACTCCTAGCCATGTCCGCTGCTTTTGACACGGTGGACCACTCCATCCTCCTCAACCGTGTCAGGGCGGCGGGCATAGAGGGCTTGACCTTCTCATGGCTTGAGTCCTTTCTCGCTGGGAGAGCTCAAGCGGTCCATTGGCTGGCTTCGCCGTGGCCTCCCGCAAGGTAGAGTGTGGGGTCCCCCAGGGCTCATCACTTTCCCCCCTTTTGTTCAACCTATACATCTTCCCCCTCATTTTTATGTTACAGCAGCTGGAGGTCACCATGTAACCATGGGCGGAAAATCCGTTTCGCTCGCGGATTTTGCGGATTTTCGGTAAATTCGCAATCCGCGAGATTCGCGAATCTCCCGCAAAATCCGCAAATCCGCGAGCAGCGGATTTTGCTCGCACTGTTCGCACTGTTCGCGTGAGTTCGCGCCCCGCGAATAAGTGCAAAATTGCAGAAATACGATCTTAGCAAAACTGAAAGTAACTACTTACCAGGTTCAAAAGTTCAGGCTCATCATTAGTAGCCATTTCCTGTAGTGCTTCCTGAGGGGCCCCTCCAGAGTTCAGTTGCCAGTTGAAACTATTATGTGACCCTGCTCTGAACCTCAGAATAGTTACACATATGCCACAAAGGTCCTGAATTACAGCTAAGGGAGACAAGCAGGAGCCAGGCTGGAAGTTCAAATCCATTAATCAGCCCCTAATGCATTATTGTCAGTTGGGGCAGGGCAGGTGTTGTAACTAATTTTGCAACAATGAAAGCACTTAGCAAGTGCAAAAGATCACTAATCAGGAAGCACTAAGGAAGCAGGTGCCAGCTAAAAAAATATTCCGTGACACATTAATCAGCCCCAAATTAATTCAGGTCACTTGAGGCAGGGAAGGTGTGCTTGCGTTGCCACAATAATGTACACTGACTGGACAACCAGAGGGTGCTGTGATGAAACAGAGGGTGGCATGGGTGGGCCAGAGGGTGGCATGAGTAGTCAGAGAGTGGCAGTGGTGACAGAGAGTGGCAGTGATGAAGAAGAGTGTCCCAAACAGGCTGGACACGTAGAAACAACAAGTTCGCGAAACTTGCGACCCGACAGGTAAGTTCGCAATTTGCGACATTGTAAAAAACCCTCGCGAACTGGCAGAAACCCGCGCAAACACAAAAAAAAAAAATCCGCAAATTCGCGAGAATTCGCGGATTTTGCGGATTGCGAGTTCGCAAATCCGCAAAATTCGCGAACGCGAGATTCGCAAAATTTGCCCATGCTTATCACCATGTTCAACTACGCAGATGACCTCCAGCTAATTTTCAACCTGTCCCACTCATCTTCATCCGCCCAGAACGTCCAGACAGTAATGACGTTCATTCAAGATTGGATGAATTGCAACCAACTCAAACTCAATCCGGACAAGACCGAGCTGGTCCTGACCGGAGGTGGTTGCAGTCCATGGTCCCCCTCTTTCTGGCCCCATTCCCTTGGTGCCCCTCCACTCCCTGTACCCAAAGTAAAAACCCTTGGGATCCTTCTTAACTCTCAACTCACTGTTCACTCACAAGTTGGTTCTGTGGTTTCCTCTTGTTTTTTTTCCCTCAGAATAATCAGGAAAGTTTCCCTTTTTTTTCTTCCTCTGCTTTAAAAATAATTGTGCTGGCCATGGTACTGTCTCGTACAGACTATGGCAACATAGTCTATAATGGGGCCCCTGCCTACGCGATCCACCGCTTGCACCTGGTACAGAATCAGGCTGCCCGCCTGATCCATGGCCTACCCAAATACCACCGGACCACCCCACTGCTCAAAACATTACATTGGCTCCCTGTGAAAGAGCGTGCCCTTTTCAAACTCGGCTGCCTCACTTACCAGGCCAGATCGGGCACTGCTCCCGAATTCATCTGCTCTGCCATTAAGCCCTACCTCCGAGGCAGAGAACTTCGCTCCACTCATTTGGCCCTCCTAACCATCCCCCGTTTTAAAAAACAGAAGGCGGGTGGAGCGAGATTCGCTGTCCTGGCTCCAGCCTTTTGGAACTCCCTCCCGGCTACCCTGCGCACCTCACCTTCTTACCTCCAGTTTCGGAAGGACCTCAAAACCTTCCTTTTTATGCAAGCCTACTCGACTTAAATACCTTTAGCTGCTGCCGTCCACTGTTTCACCACTAGCGCCATGAAACCGCTGGGTAAACGAGCGCTGTATAAATGTTTTTAAATTCAAATTTAAATTCAAATTCACAGTGTTGCTTTTTATACTGTCCCATTTTTGCCATTTAGGAAGCATTCTGGGAATTGTAGTTACAAACATTTTGAAAATAATATAAAAAGAAAAGAAAGACATTGTGTGTGTTTTAGTTACACCATTAGTATGTCGTGACTTAATATTCACTGTGGCTTATATATTACTGTTTTTCATTGTCAAATTATTGGGTATAGTACCCTTATCATGATTGATTTGTTTATTGAACATTTATTCCAGATGAATGTGGAGGTCCCCCCCAAAGTTCATTCCTCTGGGGTGTTTGTTCTGAATCTGATTATCATTCGGGACTCCATTTGGCGGAGTTTTCAAACTGTGTCACCACCTCTTTCCAGTTTGTCCATCCAACATCTTTGCTCCGTAGAAATGCATTTGTCTCCAATCTCCATTTTGGCAAGTACTCAGATGTTTGGCGGTAGCATATTGCATGTTTGAATTGTTTACCGCACGGATGTGTTCCAAAATCCTCTTTCTCAGCATACATGTGGTGCATCCAATATACTTCATGCCACATTTACATTCCACGATGTACACCACATTTTTTGAGGTACAAGTGATTTGTTGATCAATTTTCATTAGTTTGCCATCCGGTTCTTGAATCACTTTCATGTTTTTTCCAATCTTACAAGCTTTGCATGTGTTGCATGGTTGAAAGCCTTTCCGCTGGTTTTGCAGCCAGTCCGATTTTGGTTTTACTTGGAAATAACTTTTGACCAGTAGATCTTTCAAAGAGGTGTTTTTCTTATACGTTATTGATGGTACTTCACCAATTGTTGCTCCAATATCAGGATCCCCTGATAGGAGATGCCAGTATTTCTTCATTATACAGGCAATGTTTCCACTTTCCTTACTGAAAGTTGTTATAAATCTGGGTGGTGCATTTGTTTCTATTTTTTTCGGTCGTTCAATTAGTGTTTGTGTCCTGTTTTTTTGATCTATTTTTCTTCTGCATTTATTCAGAACACGTTCCTCATATCCTCTCGCTGTGAATCTTCGTTTGCTCTCTTGAATCACCTTTTCCGCATCTTCTGGAATGGAACAGTTTCTCTTTAACCGTGTGAATTCTCCATATGGTATGCTGTGTAAGAGGGATTTGGGATGAAGACTTGTCCCATGTAGCACACTGTTTGTTGCAGTTTTTTTGCGAAATAGAGTAGATTCCAATTTTCCGTCGGACACATATATTTTCGTGTCTAGGAAATCTATTTCTTTTGTGATTGTCGTGCATGTGAACTGTAGACCTAGATCATTGTCATTCAGCTTTCTGAAATAATTCTGAAACTGAGAGTTTGTACCATTCCAAATAATAAACAGGTCGTCGATATAACGTACCCACAATATTATTCGATCCAGATCCGGTTGGTTGTCTTGATTCCATGCTGTGGTCTTTTCCCACCAGCCCATGGTGATTTTTGCATAGTTAGGAGATAGAGAAATGCCCATGGCTGTACCACATACTTGCTTATACAGTTGTTTGTTAAAGAGAAATATATTGTTCGTTAGGCATAGATCAATCATCTTTATCAACATTCTTGAGTGATCTAGTTGTGTGATGCTGCTTTGTTTTAGATAGAATTCACATGCTTTCATTCCGACCTTATGGCGAATCGATGTGTACAGTGAGATCACATCAATAGTGGCTAAGAGGTAATCAGAGTTCCAGGTTACATTCATCAGGATTCTTAAGACATCTCCGGTATCTTTAATGTAGGAGGGCAGACTTTGGGCAATAGGGGCCAGGAATGTGTCAACATAATTGGAGATGTTTTCATACAATGAGTCGCAGGAGGAGACAATTGGTCTTCCTGGGGGGTTTACTAAGGTTTTGTGAATCTTGGGTAAGAAATATATACATGGTGTTGTTGGGTGATCAATCGTTAAATATCTTTTCTCTTCTTCATTGATCAAACCTTTTTCATACCACATTTCTAGGTGTTGTTGCAATTCCATCTTCATATTCACATAAGGATTTGTCTCCAATTTCTTGTAGTTATTCTCTTGATTCAATTGTCTTGCCGCTTCTGCCATGTAGTCCGATGTTCTCATTAACACAATATTGCCCCCCGTGTCCGCAGGTTTTATGGTAATTTTGTCATTTTCAATCAAAGTTTTAATTGCTTTACGTTCTGTCTTTGAGAGATTTTCGCGTGAATTGTTTCTTACTTTTGAAAGATTGTCCAATTCTTTTATTATCGCATCTGAAAACAGATCTATTTTGTTTCCTGGTGATAGGATAGGATAGTATCTCGATTTTCTCTTTAATCCAGTGCTTGGTCTCTCATTTGTTTGAATGTTTAGTTCTTCCAAGATTTCTGAATCTGATAGCGAAGTGCCGTTTGAGTCGAACAGCGTTTCAAAGCTATGCCTGAGATCAGGTAGTTCTGCAATTGTAGTGAACACGATATCATCCGTGTTTTCATTAGCTGTGTTTTCGGATTCAATTGGTTTCCCAGCGTGTACCTTTGCTAGTTTAAATTTTCTGACGTACTTGTAAAAGTCTATTCGCGTTTCCGTGTAATCAAAGTGTGATTCAGGGCAGAATGATAACCCTTTATTTAGAACAGTACGTTCAGTTTCAGTTAATTGATGATCTGAAAGATTCACAATTAGGTTTGTTTCCGATTGCGATTGCGAAGGGGGTACTGTCTTCTTTCTCCGCTTGGACCTGCAGGTTTTTCTGGTGCTGGTGAGGGGGTTGTTTGATTCTGTGTTCCCCTTCCTCTTCCTCTGTATCCTTTGTTGGAATATGATCGCATTCCCCTTCCCCTTCCTCCGCTTCTCGCAATACTTTTCTCCAGATTTATTAATTCCACTTCCTCTAAAACAGACCAGTTTTTTGCCTGGTAAGCACTACGTACTGATTCATTGTCACTTATGCTTGATTCACTGGCACTGGACGCCAATTTGTGCATTTGGTAATTCTTTTTCAAACGTAAGAATCCTGCCATGAACAAGCACACACAATTCTCACCCTTAAAGTTAAAAGTGTGTGGAACAGGAATATCGTAAACATGGAAGCTCGCATAGCTAAAAGAGCTTCGAAAGTGACAACCATGTTCAAAACTGGGGCGAAACCAGATGAAACACCAACAGCTTCCAAAACGCCCGCAACAGTTGACAATACCTTAAAGCAACAAATAAATGCTTTGGAGAAGTTGTACAGAAAAGAAATTAACAAAAGCTGGGAAGCAATAGCACTTGAGAAATATGTGGAAGTCAAGCGCATTCCTCGCGGCTTAAGGATTTTCACCATGCCCACGCATCCAGAAGTGAAAAAAGACTTAATAGATTAATGGATCGAAAACAATACACAATGCTCGTTAAATATGATGCGCATTCTGGTCAAACATGCGCGAATTGATGTGGATGAAATCACACAAAAAATCAAAGAATTGGAAGAAAAATTATCAGATGAAAGTAACCAGGAAGAAGTTACAAAACTACGCCAAGAGATGGAAGCACGATTAGATTCCTATGAAAAGGAAATTGAAGAGCGAAAAGAGCGTAAATTTCAAAGGGATGAACAAGATTACCTTCATGGCAGGATTCTTACATTTGCCAGACGATATGACAATTTGAAAAAGAATTACCCAATGCACAAATTGGCGTCCAGTGCCAGTGAATCAAGCATAAGTGACAATTAATCAGTACGTAGTGCTTACCAGGCAAAAAACTGGTCTGTTTTAGAGGAAGTGGAATTAATAAATCTGGAGAAAAGTATTGCGAGAAGCGGAGGAAGGGGAAGGGGAATGCGATCATATTCCAACAAAGGATACAGAGGAAGAGGAAGGGGAACACAGAATCAAACAACCCCCTCACCAGCACCATAAAAACCCGCAGGTCCAAGCGGAGAAAGAAGACAGTACCCCCTTCGCAATCGCAATCGGAAACAAACCTAATTGTGAATCTTTCAGATCATCAATTAACTGAAACTGAACGTACTGTTCTAAATAAAGGGTTATCATTCTGCCCTGAATCACACTTTGATTACACGGAAACACGAATAGACTTTTACAAGTACGTCAGAAAATTAAAACTAGCAAAGGTACACGCTGGGAAACCAATTGAATCCGAAAACACACCTAATGAAAACACGGATGATATCGTGTTCACTACAATTGCAGAACTACCTGATCTCAGGCATAGCTTTGAAACGCTGTTCGACTCAAACGGCACTTCGCTATCAGATTCAGAAATTTTGGAAGAACTAAACATTCAAACAAATGAGAGACCAAGCATTGGATTAAAGAGAAAATTGAGATACTATCCTATCCTATCACCAGGAAACACAATAGATCTGTTTTCAGATGCGATAACAAAAGAATTGGACAATCTTTCAAAAGTAAGAAACAATTCACGCGAAAATCTCTCAAAGGCAGAACGTAAAGCAATTAAAACTTTGATTGAAAATGACAAAATTACCATAAAACCTGCGGACAAGGGGAGCATTATTGTGTTAATGAGAACTTCGGACTACATGGCAGAAGCAGCAAGACAATTTAATCAAGAGAATACCTACAAGAAATTGGAGACAAATCCTTATGTGAATATGAAGAAGGAATTGCAACAACACCTAGAAATGTGGTATGAAAAAGGTTTGATCAATGAAGAAGAGAAAAGATATTTAACGATTGATCACCCAACAACACCATGTATATATTTCTTACCAAGATTCACAAAACCTTAGTAAACCCCCCGGGAAGACCAATTGTCTCCTCCTGCGACTCATTGTATGAAAACATCTCCAATTATGTTGACACATTCCTGGCCCCTATTGCCCAAAGTCTGCCCTCCTACATTAAAGATACCGGAGATTTCTTAAGAATCCTGATAAATGTAGCCTGGAACTCTGATTACCTCTTAGCCACTATTGATGTGGTCTCACTCTACACGTCGATTCGCCATGAGGTCGGAATGAAAGCATGTGAATACTATCTAAAACAACGCAGCATCACACAACTAGATCACTCAAGAATGTTGATAAAGATGATTGATCTATGCCTAACGAACAATATATTTCTCTTTAACAAACAACTGTATAAGCAAGTATGTGGTACAGCCATGGGCATTTCTCTATTTCCTAACTATGCAAACATCACCATGGGCTGGTGGGAAAAGACCACAGAATGGAATCAAGACAACCAACCGGATCTGGATCGAATAATATTGTGGGTACGTTATATCAACGACCTGTTTAATATTTGGAATGGTACAAACTCTCAGTTTCAGAATTATTTCAGAAAGCTGAATGACAATGATCTAGGTCTACAGTTCACATGCACGACAAGCACAAAAGAAATAGATTTCCTAGACACCAAAATATATTTGTCCGATGGAAAATTGGAATCTACTCTATTTCGCAAAAAAACTGCAACAAACAGTGTGCTACATGGCACAAGTTTTCATCCCAAATCCCTCTTACACAGCATACCATATGGAGAATTCACACGGTTAAAGAGAAACTGTTCCATTCCAGAAGATGCGGAAAAGGTGATTCAAGAGAGCAAATGAAGATTCACAGCGAGAGGATGTGAGGAACGTGTTCTGAATAAATGCAAAAGAAAAATACATAAAAAAACCAGGACACAAACACTAATTGAACGACCGAAAAAAATAGAAACAAATGCACCACCCAGATTTATAACAACTTTCAGTAAGGAAAGTTTAAACATTGCCCGTATAATGAAGAAATACTGGCATCTCCTATCAGGGAATCCTGATATTGGAGCAACAATTGGTGAAGTACCATCAATAACGTATAAGAAAAACACCTCTTTGAAAGATCTACTGGTCAAAAGTTATTTCCAAGTAAAACCAAAATCGGACTGGCTGCAAAACCAGCGGAAAGGCTTTCAACCATGCAACACATGCAAAGCTTGTAAGATTGGAAAAAACATGAAAGTGATTCAAGAACCGGATGGCAAACTAATGAAAATTGATCAACAAATCACTTGTACCTCAAAAAATGTGGTATACATCATGGAATGTAAATGTGGCATGAAGTATATTGGATGCACCACATGTATGCTGAGAAAGAGGATTTTGGAACACATCCGTGCGGTAAACAATTCAAACATGCAATATGCTACCGCCAAACATCTGAGTACTTGCCAAAATGGAGATTGGAGACAAATGCATTTCTACGGAGCAAAGATGTTGGACAAACTGGAAAGAGGTGGTGACACAGTTTGAAAACTCCGCCAAATGGAGTCCCGAATGATAATCAGATTCAGAACAAAACACCCCAGAGGAATGAACTTTGGGGGGGACCTCCACATTCATCTGGAATAAATGTTCAATAAACAAATCAATCATGATAAGGGTACTATACCCAATAATTTGACAATGAAAAACAGTAATATATAAGCCACAGTGAATATTAAGTCACGACATACTAATGGTGTAACTAAAACACACACAATGTCTTTCTTTTCTTTTTATATTATTTTCAAAATGTTTGTAACTACAATTCCCAGAATGCTTCCTAAATGGCAAAAATGGGACAGTATAAAAAGCAACACTGTGGAAGGACTAACCGACCGTGAGCAAGGCCAGTTGTGGCTGAAACGGGTTGGTGTGGTGAAACAGAAAATAAATAAGGCTTGAAAAAGGAACCTGGCTGTGCCGCCTCCTTTGTATATCAAAATATATATATATATATATATATATATATATATATATATATATATATATATATATATATATATATCCAAAGATTCCTCTCGTTTCAGTCAAGGATGACGAGCCACACCATCAGGTACTTCAAAGGTTGTTTATTTGGGCATAAACAAACGACGCGTTTCGAGCTCACGGGCTCTTGGTCACATGACCAGCATTATTTTCACTCATGTTTATATACTGTTGTAGTATCATGGAAAGGGAAGAAAGATCTCCGTGTTTACAAACATCACACGGAGATCCCTTTAGACACAATGCTTTTCATCACAGCATAAATAGAAACTCAGTGAGTATCCAAAATAATGCATTTTCCCATTTGTTTGGTTTAAAGAAAAAATGTTTCATAAATGACAACATAACATTTAAGGTTTAAAAATGTCACGTTTTACAAAGCACATTGAGGGTGTAGTACCCATGGTATGTATATATATATATTCACTTAAAAAAACATAGGTTTCAGGACTTATATAGTTAGGAATTAGCATTTTAAAAACGTTGCAAATTCTCTTATAAAACCATAGGTTTCAGGCCTTATATAGTTAGGAATTAGCATTAAAAAACCATTGAAATTGCTCCTATATAGTTAGTTGTACTAACTATATTTCGCGCACCAGCAATCCACTGCTGATGATGTCACATATTCCATCATTCATGACATGGTCAGTGATATCACTGATGACATCACTGATGACATCTCAAATGGCATCACTGGTGACATTTTCCAGTGACTGTGTGTTTCTGTAAAGTTTAAATATGTTTTACATATTGAAGAATGAGTGTCTGGATGAAGGATTTAGTAGGTGCGTGACTGACTGTATGAGTGAGTGATTAAATGTGTCTTACTAAATGCATGGGTTAGTGACTAAACTGTCTGAATGTGTGCATCAGTATGTCTGTTGTTGTGTAAGCTGCTGCATATGTTGATCAGTAGCTATATGAGTGACTATATGGGTTATTGATTGGTTGCCCAAGTATTTTAATGGGAGACTGAGTTTGTGTGTGGGTGGCTGGGAGGTGTGTGACTCTTTGCATAGATGTGTGAGCAGTTGATTCACTAGGTGTATGAGTTCAAGAGTGCATGTGAAACAGCTATATGGGCAAGTAAGTACATACGTAAAACACAGTGCATGTGAGAGTTGGCATATAGAAATTACTATACATGAGAGCCAGTGAATGTGCGAGTGGCTATATGGATCATTGTGTACTTGTATCAGTGATTGTATAAGAGAGTAAGTATGTGTTAGTATATGTTTGAATAAGTAAGGTGTTTTGTGTATAACTGTATAGTTGAGGAAATGGAAGTGTGATTGATTCTTTGCATGACTGACTAGGTGTGTGAGAGACTCCATGGATGAGTGGCAGTGTGTGAGTGTCTGTATAGGTGTATGAGTGCATATGATAGTGTTGTATTGATGAGTGACTGTATGTATGAGTGATTCTATGGGTGAATGAGTGAATGTGTGTGTAGACCTAGGAATCAGTGAGTGCGTATGTAGCAACTGGTATTGGTGTGTCAATGGTTTCAAGAATGGTAGTCTGTATTTAACACTGGGTGTATCAAACGTTATATTAGAGCAGAGGTCTTCAATCTGTGGGGCGCGACCCCCAGGGGGGTTGTGGAGTCCTTGGAAGGGGGTCGCAGATTCTGCCAGAGCACGCATTTCCTGGCTTGGGCTGATCGAGGGTGCTCACAGTGGCGGCCTAATTCACACCAAGGTGTGAAAAACATCAAAGCCTCATTAACAAGTAAAAGGTCTTTTAAAGACCTGTAAAGTACTCCGGTGTGGCTGTGTGTGTGTGTCCCTGAAGCCGTTTCGAGCTGGGGGGAGGGGAAGTGGGGGGGCGGAGGGGGCTGGGGGAGCAGGCTGTAGTATAGCCCTTTCGGGTCAATGGATATTGTGCGCCTGGAGCTGTGGGTCTCGTGACACGTCCCCCGCCCCCAGCAGGGAGGCACAGAGATGCCCTCCCATGATTGGGAAAGAGGGAAGACGACGCAGAGAGATACTGACCCCCCCCCCCCACCGCCCCCCATGTGAGAGGCACAGAAAAGGTGGGTGGATGGATGGATGTAAGGATGAAGGATGGATGGATGTGTGAAAAGGTGGGTGGATCAATGATGAATGGATGGATAAAAGGGTGGATGGATGGATGAAAGGATGGATGGATGAAAGGATGGATGGATGGATGAAAGGGTGGATGGATGAAAGGATGAAAGGGTAGATGGATGAAGGATGTATGGATGGATAACAGGTTGCATGGATGAATGATGGATGGATGGATGGATGTGTGAACAGATTGGTGGATGAATGATGGGTGAATGGATGGATGAAAGGGTGGATGGATGAAGGATGGGTGTATGGATGGAAGGATGAAAGGGTGGACTGATGAAGGATGGATGGATTGAAGGGTGGATGGATGTATGGATGGATAAAAGGTTGCATGGCTGAATGATGGATGTGTGAAAAGGTGGCGGGATGAATGATGGGTGGATGGATGGATGAAAGGGTGGACAGATAAAGGATGGATGGATGGAAGGATGAAAGGATGGATGGATGAAGGATGGATGTATGGATGGATAAAAGTTTGCATGGATAAATGATGCATGGATGGATGTGTGAAAAGGTGGGGGAATGAATGATGGGTGGATGGATGGATGAAAGGGTGGATGGATGAAGGATGGATGTATGGATGGATAAAAGGTTGCATGGCTGAATGATGGATGTGTGAAAAGGTGGCGGGATGAATGATGGGTGGATGGATGGATGAAAGGGTGGACAGATAAAGGATGGATGGATGGAAGGATGAAAGGGTGGATGGATGAAGGATGGATGTATGGATGGATAAAAGTTTGCATGGATAAATGATGCATGGATGGATGTGTGAAAAGGTGGGGGATGAATGATGGGTGGATGGATGAAAGGGTGGGTGGGTGGATGGATGAAAGGGTGGATTGATGATGGATAGATGTATGGATGGGAGGATGAAAGGGTGGATGGATGTATGGATGTATAAAATGTTGCATGGATGAATGATGGATGGATGTGTGAAAAGGTGGGTGGATGAATGATGGGTGAATGTGTGGAAGGGTGGATGGGTAAAGGATGAATGTATGGATGGAAGGATGAAAGGGTGGATGGATGAAGGATGGATGTATGGATGTAAGGATGAAAGGGTGGATGGGTGAAGGATAGATGGATTAGGGATAGATGGATGGATGTAAGGATGAAAGGGTGGACGGATGAAGGATGGATGGATGGATGAAAGGGTGGATGGATGGAAGGATGAAAGGGTGGACGGATGAAGGATGGATGGATGGATGTATGGATGGATAAAAGGTTGCATGGATGAATGATGCATGGATGGATGCGTGAAAAGGTGAGGGGATGAATGATGGGTGGATGGATGGATGAAAGGGTGGATGTATGGGTGGGAGGACGAAAGGGTGGATGGATGTATGGATGGATAAAAGGTTGCATGGATGATTGATGGGTGGATGTGTGAAAAGGTGGGTGTATGAATGATGGGTGGATGGATGGAAGGGTGGATGGGTAAAGGATGGATGTATGGATGGAAAGATGAAAGGGTGGATGGATGAAGGATGGATGTATGGATGGAAGGATGAAAGGGTGGACTGATGAAGGATGGATGGATGGAAGGGTGGATGGATGGATGTATGGATTGATAAAAGGTTGCATGGATGAATGATGGATGTGTGAAAAGGTGGCAGGATGAATGTGGGTGGATGGATGGATTAAAGGGTGGACGGATAAAGGATGGATGGTAGGATGAAAGGGTGGATGGATGTATGGATGGATAAAAGTTTGCATGGATAAATGATACATGGATGGATGTGTGAAAAGGTGGGGGGATGAATGATGGGTGGATGGATGGATGAAAGGGTGGATGGATGGATGAAGGATGGATGTATGGATGGATTAAAGGTTGCATGGATGAATGATGCATGGATGGATGTGTGAAAAGGTGGGGGGATGAATGATGGGTGGATGGATGGATGAAAGGGTGGGTGGGTGGATGGATGAAAGGGTGGATGGATGATGGATAGATGTATGGGTGGGAGGATGAAAGGGTGGATGGATGTATGGATGGATAAAAGGTTGCATAGATGAATGATGGGTGGATGTGTGAAAAGGTGGGTGTATGAATGATGGGTGGATGGATGGAAGGGTGGAAAGATGAAAGGGTGGATGGATGAAGGATGGATGGATGGAAGGATGAAAGGATGGATGGATGTGTGAAAGTGTGGGTGGATGAATGATGGATGGATGTGATGAGGTCTAACAGGCGCATTTATGGTTGTGTGGAGGAGTGTGGCTCAATGGTTAGAGCGGCAGACCCTGATGCAGAGGTCTGGCCCGGGACCAGGGTTCAATTCCCGACGCGGCAGGGTCTTGGGCTCATTTGTCTGCGGACTCGATAATTCTCGCCTCGGCGCCTACTCTAATCATGGGGTCCCACGCTGCAACTCTGGACAATAGCTTGCTTAATCTCCACAACGGCCCCTACAACGCTGGTAATGCCTGGCTTCACCTTAGGGGAGCCCAGGAGGAGCATCTAACAGGGAGAGCCAGGAAGGGTTCCCCAGCGTTATACAGTGCCGGGACGCCCCAGTGGTGGGCAGCTGTGCTCTTTACAAGTATACTACATTTACAAAAGATGATGATGAGGAATACCAGTTCCTAGAAACTTTTGTCGGAAGGGGGTCCTTACCCCTAAACAGGTTTTAGAAGGGGGTCTCTGCATCAAAAAGTTTGAAGACCTCCATATTAGAGTGTGAGGAGGTGCATCGTATTATCACATGAATGATATCATCAGTGATGTGATCAGTGATGTCAAATGAGATGTCATCAGTAACCCTGGGCGAAGCACCACGCTACGCTTGTGTAGTTTGCGAAGTTTGCGCAACTTCGCACTACGCGAGCTGCACGTAGCACAGTGCGAACACGCGTAGTGCAATGTAGCATAGTGCAGTGGTAATTTTTTGCTTGTTCACGGTCCTCAACGTCATGTTCGCGACTACGAGCAAGCAAAATGACAACCCGGCGAGATTCATAACGCGGGGAAGTGAGGTTTCTCATTGTGAGTGGTTGCGCATGCTCGCGACCTCTCGCGATGAAAAACTACCAGTTCGCGTTGAGAATGCTGCTGCTTGAGTAAAAATCTACTCGAGCAGCAGAAAACTACAGCTTGCACTGTGCAAGATGCCGTTTTCAATGATTGTACAGTGCCGGATGCTTGTCCGCACTGGGCAATCCTGCATCTTGCACAGAGCGAACATGCTACTACGCAGCTCGCGTAGTGCTACGTGAAGTTCGCGTAGTGCGAAGTGCACTTTGCGTAACTTTGCGTAGCGCTACTTCACGAACTACGCCCACCCTTAGTCATCAGTGATGTCATCAGTGATGTCATTTGAGATTTCATGCCAAAAAGGAGGGAGAAGGAGGTTCTAAAGAACAGGTCGTCCTCCTAAGGATAATTGCGAAAAGGAAGCCAATATCTGGGTTCAGGGACCTGTCTTGTGTAGAGGCTACCTAACAAGAGTATGTAGGTGTAGCTTTTAAGAAAGAAAAAATGTTCTTTCTTGTTTTCCCCTCACTCACCGGAGTTTCCTCACGGTGACATGCTTCATCATCGGGGTCATCCCAGTTCTCTACGAAAAGGGGCGTGCTGCGACTTGCGAGCTATGTAGGAGCACTGTTAAGTGAAGGACTATGTGTGGTGAGAGAAAAGTGGAGTGGATGTGTGTGTGAGTGTTAAAAATACCGTGCTAGTGGGCCTCAATGTTTTATTCTGCTCCTAGACCGGTATGTTAAAAGTGGGGTTTATACTGTATACCAACCAGTGATGTGGGTTGGTTCAGTATGTGGTCAACATGTTTCACGTCACCCCTGGCATTTCGTCAGGACCATACAGGGACCAGCCCTGTATAATGCCACTCCTAAAAAACCTAGATTTAGGATTCGAAGATTGGATTAGTGCAAATAATATTTACAGTGAATGACGCTGTTCCAACTCGGTACACGCGTAGATGTATTGTTCAATGATGAACCTGAAAAAGATATGAACAAAGACAATGTTAACAACCACCTTGCCCCTATCTCAACCGAGATCGGGGTCTTTTCGTCCTTCAAAACGTACATTGTCCATGCACGTTCACACAGGCACATGGTCTATATGGTGTAGTTTCGCCATAATGGTGCGTGCATGCTTTCAAAGTTTGATGTCTGATCGTTGATTTACACTAAAAGTGAAAATAACGTGAAAAATCATGACAGACATACATGAGTGACTATACAAAGAACAGTGAACACACAGATCCGACACACAACCAAGGAGAAAGTATTCCAAATATTTACATGTGTTGGTGCATAATGGCACATCATGGTCTCATAGGGGGGCGGTATCGCCTCGGTGGAAACAATGCTAAAAGGTTTGAGGAGTTATAAAAACACAGGATTAGTTTTCAAAAGTTTTTACCATGAGAGTGTGATCTAAAGTTCCCAAGTCTTTCAGGCCTAGATGGTTTAGAACTTACTTCCTAGTCAGCAATGCCGCGTGGTATTACCTAGCTGCTTCCCCTCGGACCGCATCTTGTAAACTGGTCCGTGGGTCCGGTTTTTATAGGTATTGACTTCCGGGTTGGGAGACTAGACTGTTACAGCGGCCATCTTTAGTGGATGTAAATAAGCATTGCATTGGTCTTTCTACTATTCCCATTGTGCTAGTTAGGTTAAGTAGGCCTTATTATACCAAAGTTCTCATAATATGCATTGTCTTCAGGGGGACTTAAGGGATTCTTTTTTACAGATTTAGGGACTTTTACGGAATTAATGTTTTGGGCTTAATGTGTGATAACACAGTTGCGTAGTGTCACCTGCTCAGGACACCCCACGGTATGTCATCATTTAGCCCCCTTGTATCTGTCTGAAGTTTGAAAACCCAGCGTTGTTCACGCTCATGGAGGACTTTCTCAAGGTTTTCTTTGTTCTTGACACATTCCAGGACTACCCATCTCAGATCATTAGGGGTATGGTTTTTTTCGATAAAGTGGTTAGTCATGCGTGTTGTTGACTTTTTACAGCGTATATTGCTTCTGTGTTCCACAATCCGAGTGCTTACTTTCCTTGTAGTCATGCCCACGTAGTGCAGATTGCACGTACATGTGATTAAGTATACCACCCCACTTGTATTGCAGTTGGAGAAATCTTTGAGTTGCCATGTGGTATTGTTATTGAAAGTGATTGTTTTTGTTACTGAGGTAAGATGGCACACGCTACAATTGTTACACGGGTAATGTCCGTTTGGTAACGGTTGCAGTCTGTTGACATTCTCTGTTGGTAAAAGTCCCTAAATCTGTAAAAAAGAATCCCTTAAGTCCCCCTGAAGACAATGCATATTACGAGAACTTTGGTATAATAAGGCCTACTTACCCTAACTAGCACAATGGGAATAGTAGAAAGACCAATGCAATGCTTATTTACATCCACTAAAGATGGCCGCTGTAACAGTCTAGTCTCCCAACCCGGAAGTCAATACCTATAAAAACCATTATGGCGAAACTACACCATATAGACCATGTGCATGTGTGAACGTGCATGGACAATGTACGTTTTGAAGGACGAAAAGACCCCGATCTCGGTTGAGATAGGGGCAAGGTGGTTGTTAACATTGTCTTTGTTCATATCTTTTTCAGGTTCATCATTGAACAATACATCTACGCGTGTACCGAGTTGGAACAGCGTCATTCACTGTAAATATTATTTGCACTAATCCAATCTTCGAATCCTAAATCTAGGTTTTTTAGGAGTGGCATTATACAGGGCTGGTCCCTGTATGGTCCTGACGAAACGCCAGGGGTGGCGTGAAACATGTTGACCACATACTGAACCAACCCACATCACTGGTTGATATACAGTATAAACCCCACTTTTAACATACCGGTCTAGGAGCAGAATAAAACATTGAGGCCCACTAGCACGGTATTTTTAACACTCACACACACATCCACTCCACTTTTCTCTCACCACACATAGTCCTTCACTTAACAGTGCTCCTACGTAGCTCGCAAGTCGCAGCACGCCCCTTTTCGTAGAGAACTGGGATGACCCCGATGATGAAGCATGTCACCGTGAGGAAACTCCGGTGAGTGAGGGGAAAACAAGAAAGAACATTTTTTCTTTCTTAAAAGCTACACCTACATACTATTGTTAGGTAGCCTCCACACAAGACAGGTCCCTGAACCCAGATATTGGCTTCCTTTTCGCAGAAAACCTTGAGAAACTCCTCCATGAGCGTGAACAACGCTGGGTTTTCAAACTTCAGACAGATACAAGGGGGCTAAATTATGACATACCGTGGGGTGTCCTGAGCAGGTGACACTACGCAACTGTGTTATCACACATTAAGCCCAAAACATTAATTCCGTAAAAGTCCCTAAATCTGTAAAAAAGAATCCCTTAAGTCCCCCTGAAGACAATGCATATTACGAGAACTTTGGTATAATAAGGCCTACTTACCCTAACTAGCACAATGGGAATAGTAGAAAGACCAATGCAATGCTTATTTACATCCACTAAAGATGGCCGCTGTAACAGTCTAGTCTCCCAACCCGGAAGTCAATACCTATAAAAACCGGACCCACGGACCAGTTTACAAGATGCGGTCCGAGGGGAAGCAGCTAGGTAATACCACGCCGCATTGCTGACTAGGAAGTAAGTTCTAAACCATCTAGGCCTGAAAGACTTGGGAACTTTAGATCGCACTCTCATGGTAAAAACTTTTGAAAACTAATCCTGTGTTTTTATAACTCTACAAACCTTTTAGCATTGTTTCCACCGAGGCGATACCGCCCCCCTATGAGACCATGATGTGCCATTATGCACCAACAAATGTAAATATTTGGAATACTTTCTCCTTGGTTGTGTGTCGGATCTGTGTGTTCACTGTTCTTTGTATAGTCACTCATGTATGTCTGTCATGATTTTTCACGTTATTTTCACTTTTAGTGTAAATCAACGATCAGACATCAAACTTTGAAAGCATGCACGCACCATTATGGCGAAACTACACCATATAGACCATGTGCATGTGTGAACATGCATGGACAATGTACGTTTTGAAGGACGAAAAGACCCCGATCTCGGTTGAGATAGGTGCAAGGTGGTTGTTAACATTGTCTTTGTTCATATCTTTTTCAGGTTCATCATTGAACAATAACATCTACGCGTGTACCGAGTTGGAACAGCGTCATTCACTGTAAATATTATTTGCACTAATCCAATCTTCGAATCCTAAATCTAGGTTTTTTAGGAGTGGCATTATACAGGGCTGGTCCCTGTATGGTCCTGACGAAACGCCAGGGGTGGCGTGAAACATGTTGACCACATACTGAACCAACCCACATCACTGGTTGGTATACAGTATAAACCCCACTTTTAACATACCGGTCTAGGAGCAGAATAAAACATTGAGGCCCACTAGCACGGTATTTTTAACACTCACACACACATCCACTCCACTTTTCTCTCACCACACATAGTCCTTCACTTAACAGTGCTCCTACGTAGCTCGCAAGTCACAGCACGCCCCTTTTCGTAGAGAACTGGGATGACCCCGATGATGAAGCATGTCACCGTGAGGAAACTCCGGTGAGTGAGGGGAAAACAAGAAAGAACATTTTTCTTTCTTAAAAGCTACACCTACATACTCTTGTTAGGTAGCCTCCACACAAGACAGGTCCCTGAACCCAGATATTGGCTTCCTTTTCGCAATTTGAGATTTCATGTCATGAATGATGTAATATGTGACATCATCAGCAGTGGATTGCGGGTGCGCGAAATATATTTAGTACAACTAACTATATAGGAGCAATTCCAATGGGTTTTTAAATTCTAATTCCTAACTATATAAGGCCTGAAACCTATGGTTTTTAAGTGAATTTGCAAGGTTTTTTAAATGCTAATACCTAACTATATAAGTCCTGAAACCTATGGTTTTTTAAGCGAATTTGCAAGGTTTTTTAAATGCTAATTCCTAACTATATAAGGCTTGAAGCCTATGGTTTTTTCAGTGAATTTGCAAGGTTTTTTAAATGCTAATTCCTAACTATATCAGGCGTGAAACCTATATTTTTTTTCAATAAATTTCAAAGCTTTTGTAAATGCTAATTCTATTAGCGGATAACGTCTATATATGTTATTATCCTTCTGGGACCACCTGAGCAGCCATCTTGTTTCTCAGGAGAAGTGAGGCACAAGAGAGCACAAAACAAGAGTGGAAAACGCGAAAAGGGGGCAGGGTTGAGACCCCCTGACCACCTAGCCTTTCTCAGGGGGTCCCAGAAGGACAACCAAGTGCAAATAAAAAAAAAAAAAATTTAAATCGCGGGGTACGTGCACGGTACGCATACCCTACGCGGACCTCGTGATTTGTTGTTTTTGTTTTTTTTGCCCTTGGGGGTCTTTTTGGGACCTCTGAGAAGGGCTAGAGGGTTGGGGGGTCTCTACCCTGCCCCCTTTTCATGTTTTCCACTCTTGCTTTGGGCTCTCATGTGCCTCAGTCCTCCTGAAAAACAAGATGGTGGCCAACACTTCCTTGTTTGGACAGTTTGGAATGTTGACAGTCGACTGTCAGCCAATCAGAAACTCGCTCGCGCACGTAAGGGTACGCGCAAGTATGCGTACGGTACGTGTACCGTACGCGTAGGGTGAACGTATAGTGAGGGCATACAAATATATATTTTTATCAAATTAAATTTTCTCAACAACTACTGGAGGGATTTTCACCAAACGTAGCAAAGGCACATCTGCATACCAGGCCCTACCATTCTGCCAAGTTTAGTGTAGTTCCATTCAGCCGTTCGGGCTGTAGCCGTATCTAAAGGTCCCTTTGGAAATTAACATGGGGAAAACACGTTTTGGACCCCCATTTCGGCCCCTGCTAGACCAATCCCCCCGAAACTTTCAGGAAAGAAGCAGAGCGGGGCTGGCCAAAATTCGGGAAAATTACACACAGATTCCTCAATCGGCGCCAAAGTTATTCCCAATAGAATGTTGAGCTCATATAGATATATAATTTGCTCAATTTCAATTTCTCAACAACTACTGGAGGGATTTTCACCAAATATAGAAAAGGCACTACTGCATACCTGCCCCTACCATTTTGCCAAGTTTGGTGGAATTCCGTTCAGTCGTTCGGGCTGTAGCCGTGTCTAAAGGTCCCATAGAAAATGCCATTTGAAAATTTTCAAATTCAATTTTCTCAAGAACTACTGGAGGGATTTTCACCAAACATACAAAAGGCACTGCTGCATACCAGTCCCTACCATTTTGCCAAATCTGGTGTAATTCCGTTCAGCCGTTCGAGGTGTAGCCTTGTCAGAATGTCCTTAAGGAAATTAACATGGGGAAAACACGTTTTGGGACCCCCCTTTTTTCTCGGCCCCGCTTGACGAATCCCCGCGAAACTTTCAGAGAAGAAGCGGAGCGCAGCGAGGCAACTTTAAGGAAAATTACAGGCAGATCCCTCAATCGGTGCCAAAGTTATTCCCAATAGAAAGTTCGGAATTTCCTATGGTAACTAGGACCAAACTATATATACCTACTGGCTATCGCCAGTAGGTAATATATATATATATATATATATATATATAGGTATTCCAACTACACCCAATTTTTTCGCTCAAAAATCGAACACCGGCAGAGGAGCAGATTCAGCCATCCAGTTCAGGGTTTTAATTGAAACAGCATGACCCATTTTGGCACACCTTGTATATGTATATATATATATATATATATATATATATATATATATAGACAATACTGTGATACACATGGAGAGAAGTGCAGTTATTTTGATTCAGCAAAATCGAACTTGGCCACTGGGCCAGCACAGTAGAGAGTATTTGCTGTCTAACCCTAATCTGCTTGTTTCCACCTTTTCCCTATTTCTCCATATTGTATGCACTGATAGATTGCAAAATGCCGAGGGACAAGATATGGCCACTTGGCCTTTATGTTGGTATTTTGAATTCTGTTTTACATCTATGACCCAATGTGATGCACAGCTACAATTTCCAATTAACAATCAATTTTTCAGTGCTTAGAAGTATGGACCAGATGACCATATTTGAACTGATGCCACCACACAATGTGAATGTGTAATGAATTTGCACATTTAATTGCTAAAACGAAAGCACAATTTCTGTATTATAATTTTCAGAGTGAGATTGCATTACTCGGTGACACCACTGGGTCTGTTTTTCATTTCAATTGTAGTTCTGTAACTATTGTAGTTCAGATTGGGTTATGGTCCTATCTCACTTTCTACTACCCTTTAGTGCACTTTAAAATGGTGATTGTTTGTTTTCATGGCTGGCTAACGAAAAAGACCGCCTGGTCGAAACGCGTCGCAAATCAACAATTTCCAAACACGGACCCTGGAGTGCGAGTCTTCTGTGTTTCCTGTGGCTTCATCGTGCGGGAAACCCTTTCTGGAATATATAGATATATAGATATATATATTCACTAAACATAGGTTTCAGGGCTGTTATAGTTAGCTGGACATTTCACTCATACAAAACCATTGAAATTCCTTTGTTATAGTTAGTTCTACTAACTATAACTCACGCGCCCGCAATGCACTGCTGATGATGTCACATATTACATAATTTATGACATGGTAAGTGACATCACTGATGGCATCTCAAATGACATCACTGATGATGACGAGACGCCTACGGGTATTCGTTCGCGCTTAATAAATAGTAATAATAATAATAATAATGTGGTTTGGTTTGATATTTAAATATGTATTATATATACAGCAATCTGCATTGCACAATGAGTGTATAAGTGTCTGGATGGAGGATTTAGTAGCTGTGGTATTGACTGTTTAAGTGACTAATTTAAAGTGTCCCACTAAATACATGATTAGTGAGTAAACTTTGTGAATGTCTGTATCACTCTGTCTGTTGTGTCAACTGCTGCATCAGTTGGTCACTAGCTACATGAAAGTCTATATTAGGTATTTATTAGTTGGCTGAGTATTTGTATGGGAGAGTGAGTCTGTGTGTGGTTGGGTGGGGTGTGTATGACTGTGCAAAGATGTGTGAATAGTTGATTTACTAGATATACGAGGTTAAGAGTGCATGTGGAAACAGCTGTTTGGGTGAGTGAGTGTGTTTATGGGTGTGTTGATGAGCAAATATATCTCTCACCGGTACACGTCCAACGAAGTAGAAAAATACAAGGCAGTGTATGTGACAGTTGTTGTATATAAATAACTATACATAAGAGTCAGTGATTGTGTGAGTGACTGTATGGATGATTGTTTACTTGTAATAGTGATTTTTTAAGACACTAAGTATAAGTTACTATCTGTATGAATACATGAAGTAAGTGTTTGTATAAGTGTGTAGCTGAGTAAATGTAACAGTGATCAATTGTTTGCATAAGTGAGTAGGATGACTGCATAACTGAGTAGGATGTGTGCTGGTGTGTCAATGTCGATATAGGTGTATAATTGCATTTGAAAGTGTTCTATTGATCAGTGACCGCATGTATGAGTGAATCTATAGGTGAGTGATTAGATGTGTGTGTAGACCTAGAAATCAGGGAGTGGATTTTAGAAACTTGTATTGGTGTGTCAATGGTTTCAAAACTGGTACTTTGTATTTTACAGTGAGTAATCAAAGGTTATACTACAGTGTGATGAGTTGTATCAGATTTTCACATGGATGATGTCATCAGTGATGCCATCAGTGATGTCATCAGTGATGAAATGTGAGATGTCATCAGTGATGTCACTGACCATGTCATGAATAATGTAATATGTGACATCATCAGCAGTGCATTGCAGGCGCACGAGTTATAGTTAGCAGAACTAACTATAACGGAGGAATTTCAATGGTTTTGTATGAGTGAAATGTCCAGCTAACTAATAACAGCCCTGAAACCTATAGTTTTTTCATTGAATTTCAAAGGTTTTTTTTAAATGATAATTTTTAAATGCAGTAATAGTTATATGTAATTTTTTGGTACATATTTTCTACAGTTTTTTTACTGTTAATTTTTAAATATTTTATTTATAAAATAACATTATATATTTTTTATATAAATGAAAAAAAAATGTTTTTTAAAATATTGAAACTGAAATATTGTTTTTTTATGTTTTATTTTTTCATTTTAATATATTTATATTATTTTCTTTATTATTATTTTCTTTCCAATTTTTTGGGGGAGTCACGCACCCAAAGCATACCCTTCACAATTGGTGCGTGGATTCTAGCCACCATTTTAGAAATGTTGTGAAGGATCCATGTACGTTGTGCAAAGGGTGCGTATTTTCAGAGATGTGCGCGATTGCTATGCGTCCAGACCGCGAATCAATTCCCGCACATTCGTGACACAACAAGCGCATTACTGTATGTGACGCTTGCGCGGTGACGTGTTCCGCGTGACGTCATATATTTGTAGGGCGATTTTTTTTTATGTCTAAAATTATATATGTATGTCTTTAATATACATATGAGGGCAAGACATTATTTAAGGTATTCATAAAAATAATATGTTTTTACTTGTAATAAACTTTTATTACTATTAAATGCATTTTCGCAAAGTCGCTTAGGGTGCGTGCTGCTTGTGCGCACGATCCGCGGATCCCATGTGACCTGAAAGAAAAAGATTTGATTAGTTCATAATATTTCCCATTGTAACTATTGAAGGACCTCCCATTTCAATCTTTCTTCTTTGAGCATCTTTGGAGAGTCATCTCTGTGCTTTGAAGAACCCTAATTTCACAATTTTTTGGGGGGTGTTTAAAAAAAAAGAAGAACATGGCTTCAGGACAGCAGCAACAGGAGGAGGAACATTCTTCTTCAGAAGAATTTTTGCCAGAAGCTCCACGTCCTAAAAGGCCAGAGTCAGTGGTAAGGAAATTCTTGACCTTTCTAGCAGGAGAGAAGAAAGTAAATGCAACGAAGGTCACCTGCCGGATTTTTGAGCGAGTGTTATCTAGAGGCAGTGCTGAAAAGAAGTATTCCTGTGGTACTGCTTCGATGTATAAACATCTAAAGACCATTCATCTGGGGAATCTGGCTCAGGAGGAGTGTAGACGAGATGAAAGGAACCCTCCACCTGCTGTTCCAAGTACTTCTGGGACATCAACTGCTGCATCTGCACCAGAAATACACCCTGAGTTTGCTTTTTTTGAACAGCACTGCGTCAAAGTGCAAGAAACTTATTTGTTTTGGGGAGCAGTCTGTAGAAGCAGTTTGTGCTGTGCAACGGAACCATTGTTGCTAGTTTTTTCTTTGCTTTGTTTTTTAGGAATGCAAAATAATTCCTGAAGTTTCCTCTTTTTTTCATTCTTTTTTTTTTAAACACCGAAATATTACAAAATTGTTCAGAAAAATAAAAACAATGTGTAAAAGAAAAAAACATTCTTCTCAGAACTAACTTCTCTGGTTAAAGAAAGAACTATATTTGTATGATAACGTGTGAAAGTTTGGTTGAATATATGTATAGAGCATAATTGACTGAAAGAATGCATTAGTAATGTATGGTGAATGTATAAGTGCAAAACTATAATGAAGCGCTGCAGGGTGACACTGTAAGCTCTTTAGCTGCAATGCGCTGTGGTACTTCCAAAGCACAGGGATGTGACATATGTACATAAATATGTTGTAACTCTATGCTTCCCTCTGCACTGCTGCACAAACTGCAGACATACAGTGACACAGGCATCCTTGCACCATGGTGTGCAAGGATGTTTGTGTTGTGAGGAGATTGTTTTTGTGCAGGAAGGGACACCTTCCTGCACAAAAACAATCAGTAAAGACATTTTCCTCTTTCAATGTATGCTGTGCAATGCAGCATACATTGAACGAGCGAAAAATTAGGAGATATGAAAACAATTCTCCTTGTTGTGCCTTGCTACACCAACTGGAGTATGGTGCAGCGTTCACACACATCTCCAGATTTATGATTTATGATAAATCTGGAGATGTGTCTTGTTCTATGAGTGTTGCGTGGGAAAACCTACATCAACATCTATGGAACTCCTTTTCAATGCAAAGTGCTATGTATGAAGAGGTTATATTTACAAGGAGAAGAAAAGCTACACAGGGTGCATTTTCCTCTCCTTGTAAATATGAAGGAGTGTCTGGCACTATCAATATGTTACAAAAAGTGATGTATTGGTGATACAGGCGGCTTCTAAATCTGCCCCAAAAGTGCTTAGGTATTGGCAGACTGATACAATAAGAACATATTGCTGGTTGGTTCATTGAAGAATTGCATGAGAGTGACAGGAGGTATCCTACACTGTATAGGTAGTACTTCAGTATTTAATTAAGTGGACCAATACTATGCATCTGTTTAGAGATTTGTAGGGATTATGCACAGAATACTGCATCTGTACTTGTGTTGGTGCCTAGGTATTTTATCGGAATACCACTAGTAACTAGAATGATGACAGTGCTGCAAGCAGAGTGGACACTTAATATATAAGTGCTTAGGTATTGGTGGAGTAGTAGGGTAAGTAGCTAGTGCTGGATGGGTGATTGGAGAAATGCATGGGACGGACTAGAGGATTCCTAGACAGCATAGGTAGTAACTGAGTATTTAAAAGAAAGTATCACTGATATGTACCTGATTAGAGGTCTGCATGCATAGTGCTCAGAATATTGCAGTTGTACTAGTTTTCTTGGCTAGGCCATTCCTTAGGTACATGACTAGTAACTAGAATAATGTCAGTGCTGCAAAGAGAGTACATGTTCAATTTATAAGTGCTTAGATATTGGCAGAGTGATAGGATATGTAGAAAGTGCTGGATGGGTCAATAGAGAAGTGCATGGAACAGACAGGAGGATTTCTAGATTGTATAGATACTACTTTTCTTAGTAGTTGCTTAGAGGTTTATATATTTAGTGCACCGGTTAATGTAGTATTGCAATTATAGTGTTTGTATTACTTAATCTTACCTTGACAGTAGTACATATTAAAAAATGCTTAACATTTTTTACTGGTTTTTTACAATTTAAATTTCTTAAAATTTCGTACTTTATAATTACGATCTGTGAAAGAGAAGAAAAAAAACAGTTACAATATATGATATTATATTTTTTACAATGCAATATAATTTTAACATAATGTACAATATTTAATTTGCCTTTTTTTCTGTTGTCAGAATATATTGAATTTCACTGCAGATAGTGATTTCAATGTTACTCATCACATAACAATGCGCAAAAAAACCCAATCAATAAGATTGTTTTAAAAAAACAATTCATGAGGCAAATGATGTTTAAAAACCAAATGGGCATCATTACAATATGTCCATCCTTTATTGCATTTTAAATAGACAGTGTAATGTCCAGATGTTGTAGAAGGACCCTCGTGAAAAATTATTGCTACTGCTACAAAAGTACTTCCTGATATTGATAGTTGACTTGCTACAAAACTTTTATTTAAAGTTTCCAATTCTCTTCCATCAGCTGTACAACGTTGTATCATTAATATGATATATTGTCAAAATCTTTGTATAAATAATGTTGATAACATTTCTGATTTGCATTGGCTACTGTCCATGTTCTGATTTGCTGCTTTAACTGGTTTGTTGAAATACACTGTTTTACAGTCTGGTGATGTCAACTATATAAATCTTTCAGTGTCTATGTTAGTGCTATATGTAAACATAAAATTTTCACATTCATGTTCCCATTTATTCCGAAGGCCAAAAAGATTTTCAAATTCTATTCCTTCATTTTCCAACACTGCAAACATATGCATTAGAAATTCCTGAGCATCTTGTTGAATATTCGGCGTAAATTGTGTAGAACCAGAACATATATCCAAAAGATTACAAATATCAGAAGCACTTTGCATTTTACTTTTATCATGTTCTCAATTTTTCATAAAATGTTACAATGAACAAAATCTTTTTTCTCGATTCTCCATAATTTGCTGTTGCAGACTTTCTAGAGAAAAAAAAACATTGACCACTACATTAGCATTGCAGTTGATACCTGAACTATTTTCTGATACCTGACAATCTCTTCAATAGTGTCTTTTTTCATTTTACTTGCAATCTCAACATTATCTTGATTTTTTTCCTTTCTATAACTTCACTACAGATATTCTCATATCTTCTTTTTCGACTTACTACACGCTTTTCATGTGCAGGATATTCACCTAATTTGGGAGCATACCCTCTTCTTAGCCGATTATACTCTTTTACACAATTTGCATCTGCACTAATCTTTGACTCATCAAATCAAATACAATCCAGATAAAGTTCATGACTCGGGACAAAGCAAAATATGCCATACCCTCTTTAAAAATTGTATTTCCAATGTTCAACAAAGCATTGTCTATACTTAAACCTTGAGATTTATGAATAGTCACTGCATTTGCCAGAGAAAGAGGAAACTGTTTTCTACAAACATATAAATCTTTAGGAGCAAAAAATGAACTTGACAACAACCAATTTGTTTTACTTCTTCAATCTGATCAAATTTAATTTTCAAAAATTCAATTCCATCTCTATTTTGATAATTAACAAAATCAACAACTTTACCTATTGCTCCATTTACTAAACCTTTTTCCACATCAAAATTATTTAGTAAAATTACCTGACAGTTTACACATACATATAAATTATTTTCTAAACCTGCAGGTTTTGATGTCGATTTTTCTGAAGAATCCAATATTGTTTTCAATTTTTCAGTCAAAATAATAGTGATTCCTTCCTGCTCTATTTTATCAATGGCTTCCATTTTGATTATTTGTTCATTTTCTAGCTTCAAAAGTTCTTAATTAAATATAGAACACTCGCACAGTGTTGGCATTAAGCAGATTATAGATTTATTGTCTGCAATTTTTTTATAAATTTTTTCAGGAACTATATTTTCATTTGGAAACTAGTTTGTAAGTAGTCGACTTTGGAAAGCTTGGTTGCCATGTTCTGCCAGTACTCCAATTCTTATATCTTGAAGAATAGTTCCATAACCAAATATTCATTTGCCTGTCGCATATTTTTAATGAGTTCTTTGTTTTCAAAATATGACCAAATGTTAACGTTTCCAACACTTCCCAAAGACTTTTTGGTGTCTTCATGTACAAGTGTTTTAAATACTGGTTGTCCTTTTATGGGTGTGGGTTGGAGTAGATCTCCACAAACTATCACATGTTTTCCTCCAAATAAGACATCGTACTCTGTTTTTAGAATTTGTTGCATTCTTAAATGCACAAAAGCAAGCATTAAGTTTGAGACTATGCTTACCTCATCAATAATCAAAAGTTTCATTTTCTTTAGCACTCTTGAAACTTCATAGCAAGCTTCTCCAGATATTTTGTTATATTCCAATTTATTTTCATGCTTTACAGGTAGCATAAGTAAACAATGTAATATAATTCCTTTAATGTTGTGAGCTGCCAACTAAGGGGTCGATTAGGATCGCGGACGGACCTACGTCCGTCTGCGACCCCCGAGGTGGAGGGAACGTCTGCAGGGGCTGCGGCGTTCCCTCCAGTGCAATTAGGATGTAACCGCCACCCTGGCGGTCACATCCTCAATATTTAACATTGCGGCGGGTGCTGCTTGAAGCAGCACCCGCCGCAATCACTTTCTGATATAGCAGCACCCGCCGCAATCTCTTTCTGATATATTTCTTTCTGTTCAACATTTAGTTCTTCCACGTTTCCTAAATCTATAATATCTTCTTAAGCTTGATGCATTGCGATTGCTGATTCATTTTTATTTTATTTAGTTATTTATTTATTTATTTAATGCATTTTTATAAAGCGCCGACTTTACCCAAAGGTGTCAAAGCACTGTACAATGGAACCAGTTGCGTTACATGAGAGAAATGTTACAAGAATGACTGTCTTGACAACTGTCTCTAGCAATCTCAGCTGCAATAGTAGCTTCTTGATCAATTTCATTGTACTAGTACTCCCCTGAGGCGGAAAGCCGGGGGACTAAGGTCGGAACTTGTGTTGAAACGCTGACTGTTGAATGAGGATTGCACAATCTTAACTGCAATCTTTTTAAAACGATTCTGTTGCACTAGTGTGGATTGCCTGATTTTAATGTAATTTTTTAAAAAACGAATTTGTGTGCACTCTCGCCAATTTTAATTGCACTTACCACTTTAGAAATATCTTAAGGCGGCTGGTGGTGCCGGTTATTTCTACGGTTGAGTACAATCTCCCGACCCCCCATGCAGCCGAGTAGGCGCTGACACAGAATGAGGCACAGGGACCCGCCATCTTGAAGGGAGGGGAAGGTCTGCAGACTAGTTGTCGCAGCCTCCCGCCCCCCCAGAGACATAAAGTGAACAGGAAACAGCACGCTCATTCTAGTATTCCCCTGAGGCGGAAAGCCGGGGGACTGAGGTCGGAACTTGTGTTGAAACACTGACTGTTGAATGTGGATTGCACGATCTTAACTGCAATCTTTTTAAAACGATTCTGTTGCACTAGTGTAGATTGCCTGATTTTAATGTAATTTTAAAAAAAATGAATTTGTGTGCACTCTCGCAAATTTTAATTTCACTTACCAATTTAGAAATATCTTAAGGCGGCTGGTGGTGCCGGTTATTTCTATGGTTGAGTACAATCTCCCGACCCCCCGTGCAGCCGAGTAGGCGCTGACACGGAAGGAGGCACAGGGACCCGCCATCTTGGAGGGAGGGGAAGGTCTGCAGACTAGTTGTCGCAGCCTCCCGCCCTCCTCTCGCGCCCATAAAATGGCCATAGGGCCTCGTCCGCGCAACGGGGGCGCGCAGCGGGCCCGCCGGTGCCGCGCCGAAGGCGCGCCAAAGTCAAGCCCGTCTGCGTGGGCCCGTCCACACCGGGCCCACGCTCAGCGCCACTCCCCCTGGCCGAATTCCCCTTGGTCCTCAAAGGAGGGTCACATACGATCGAGCGCAGCTCAGGAATCTTGGGGAGGGGGGTAAGAAGATTGGCTGTTCTATGATGGATCCAGATAAAGATCTGCAGGTAGGCCAGCACCGCTGTTCTTCATGCAAAGTTAACCTCCCACCGATGATCAGTGGAAGAACTAGAGCCTTTACTTACTCCTCCATGTCAAAAGAAAATCGAAGGGATCAAATTATTAACTGTCTACTCATTAACGCCAGATCACTGGTAAAGCTTAGCATTGAGTGTGCTGAGCTGATTTTGGATCGAAACGCGCATATAGCCTTTATCACCGAGACGAGGACGGACGCAGCATCCGGTCCTGATTTGGTAAAGGCTACTCCACCTAACTATCGCAACTATGTTTTAGACAGACCCGTTAAGAAAGGAGGGGGCTTGGCCATCATCTATCAAGCGTACCTTCATGGAGTCTTTTCACCAGTGACCTCGGTGGCATGTGAGGCCCTGGGGTTTAAACTGGAACTTTCCAATCACCAATCCTTTAAGGGCTGCCTCTTATACAGACCGCCTGGGACAAGGTCCATCTTTTTGGAAGCAGTGGTTAGCATTTTGGAGGAAGCCCTTTGTACCAACTCTTTTACGGTTCTGGGTGATTTTAATTTTCATTTGGAAGGAAGCTCGGATGTTGACACTATGGCTCTAGTGGAAACAATGTCCGCAATAGGTTTGACCCAGGTGGTCTCTGGGGCAACGCACCAGGCCGGCCATACATTAGATGGCATTTTCTTGAACAATCCCGATCTGGCATTTTCTAAGGCTGAACCTGTGTCCTGGACAGACCATGGGGTGGTACTATTTACCATCCGTAGCCCTCCGGTTAAGAAGACTCAGAGAGAGGGGCAATTAACTAGGATGTGCAGGGCATGGAAAAATATTGACGGTACAGCCCTGGAGGATGTGCTGACATCTTCTAGGCCTGTCATGCACATTGATGTGAATGAAGCCACCTCCGAGTACACGGAATGGCTCGACAGGGCTTGCCATAGGTTAGCTCCGCCTAAGTTGTGCCGGCCCACCAGGCAGGCTCCCTCGGCCCCATGGTACTCAGCTGAGCTTAGAGAAGCAAAAGCAATATGCAAAAAGTTAGAACGTGTCTGGCGATTCAATTATCATGAGCCTGATAAAGAAAGACTAAAAATCAGCCTAAGGGCATATAAGGACAGTATTAGAAAGGCCAAGACTGCCTTCTATACGGACCGCATTGAGAAGGCCAAGAATTCAGCCAAAGAACTTTTCGATACCGGGGTCAGTTTAACACCCCCCAAATCGGCAATAGGGCCTTCCAATATCAAACTGTGTGAATCTTTGGCTGACTTTTTCCGGACTAAAGTTCAAGCAATTTTCACCACGCTTGAACATCAGGTGGCCCTCAGTCTTGCGGAGGGGTCCCACAGGGCATTTACTGCCGGATCCATGGTGGAAAAATTCTTGGCCTTCAAGTTTTAAAACTTCTCATGGCAACCAAATCAGGTTCACCTAAAGATCCCTGCCCTACGTCAATTGCAAAACTGGCAGCTGTCCCTATCTCAGACTTTTTAGCCAGTGTATTCAATTTGATGTTTGAGAAGGGCGATTTTCCCATAGTGTGGAAGTGGGCATCCATCTGCCCACTACTTAAGAAACCTTCGCTGGATATCACCGATCCCAACAGTTATAGGCCAATTGCCAGACTACCTCTGCCGGCAAAACTGATAGAAAAAATGATGAACTCCCAGCTCTGTTCCTTTCTGCGTAACTCGAAGGGTCTAGATCCGGCCCAACAGGGGTTTAGGGAAGGTCACAGCACCAAGACCACCCTGATCAAGTCCACAGAGGAGGTTCGGAAGGTGCTTGACGATGGGGGCCAGGCAGTACTGGTCCTACTGGATCTGTCAGCGGCCTTCGATACGGTTCACCATGCTATGCTGGTGGACCGATTGGAGGCCTGCTGGATCCAGGGGCAAGCACTTAACATTCTGAAGGCCTTCCTGAAAGATCGGGTACAAGTGGTGGCTATGGGGGACTTCGAATCAAGACCTTTCGAACTCCCCGGGGGGGTCCCTCAGGGATCCTCCCTTAGCCCCACTTTATCTAATATTTACGTATCCTCCCTTGCCCCAGTGATTTGATCCTTCGGGTTCGAGTTAACATCTTACGCAGATGACACCCTGATTGTGGTCTCGGTGCTTCCGGGGAAAGAGCTGGGGATGGCAGCAAGGTTTCAGGACTGTATGTCGGCAGTCAGTGACTGGATGGCAAAAAGCTGCTTAAAATTAAATTCCTCCAAGACCGAGGTGCTCATTTTCGGGTCAAACACAAACCTTTGGAGCTCCAAGTGGTGGCCTACAGATATGGGCCCTCCACCATCTCCAGCTCAAAAGGTGAGGAATCTGGGAGTCATTATAGACAACCAACTTACCTTCAAACCCCAGGTCAAGGCGTTGACTTCCTCCATACATTGGATTTTGAAAACCATCAGGAAGGTTCTTCCCTTCCTACCAGAGGGAAGCAGAAGGACGGTGGTGATGGCACTCGTTCTTTCGCGCCTTGATTACTGTAATAGCCTCTTTTTAGAGGCTCAACAGGGGGTGTTGGACAAACTTCAGGTCCTACAAAACGCGGCTGCCCACCTGATCGGGGGCCTGTCCAAGTTTTCATCAGTCACCAAGGAATTGGAGAGGTTGCATTGGCTCCCGGTGCGGAAGAGGATTTTATTCAAAACCCTCTGCATTGTCTTCAAGGCACTGAATGGTCTGGGGCCGGCGTTTCTTCAGGATCATTTCCAGTGGTACAGACCAGGGAGACAACTAAGGTCTGCCACTATGGGACTGATTAAAACAACGCGGATCAAGAAGGCACGCTGGGGGGCAGGAGCTTTGTGGGGGGAGCAGCAAAAGCATGGAACTCCCTCCCCCTGACCCTCAAACTAAGCACAAACTTGTTAGCCTTTAGGAAGAACCTTAAAAAATGGCTCTTTACCCTCTAGCCCGGGATCTCAGGGAGTTACCACTTTCAGCCAAATATTAAATTTCTTGTACAGATTTAAGTACTCTATTTTACGTTGCAGAAAGACCTAGACTCACCCAAATGATTCTTCTATATTTTGAGTGAAAACTTGCAGATGATAACAGATCTGAGCGTTTATGCACTTCAATTTCTCGATGGGATAACATCTTCAAACTGAAACTGTACACTTTCTTTCTAAGACTCTTCTCGTGAGAAATTTCTTTCCACATTTCTTTTAACTCCATCTTTTCTGATTTTGTAATATAAGATGTCACATTCCGGGCAACAGTAATGGAATTTTCTGCAACATACTGAATATCCATATTAGTGTTCCACATTGAGAGAATAACTGGATTATAATTATTTATATATTTTGATTCTTCACTTCTTCTCAACTTGTATGTATTTTGGGGAGATTTTCTAGTAATGGTATGTCTCACAGCTGACATAAAACTGTTTACTCTTCCTTTGGCTATTACAGGACGTTGAAATCCGAAACGACATTTGGTATAAAACTTTTCATTAGACTTGTACTTTCGTCGATGACTTTGGAATCGTAAGACTTGTTGCCTTAAGGTGTTTTCTTCTGTTCTTTTTGGTATAGCACATGTGGCATATTCTTCAATAAAAGACAAAACAGTGTCATCTGAATCAGTTCCGAATTTGGGTGCATCCTTGATCCATAACAGCATATGAATATGAGGAGCACCTCTAGCTTGATACTCCTTTCTCCCAAAAAATCCACAACTTCTCCAAGAAGAGGATTCTTTATATTGCAGATAAAAGACAGCATAGCTTCAAACCTATGATTGAAATATCTGCATACATTAACAGGATCCAAATAGCACAATTCTCCAGGTGTTTTGTATTCAATATTTTTTACATTTGAATTTTCTTCTCGAAGAAATTCAAGTAAATCATCCCAAGCTTATTCAGCACAGCTTAGGGTAGGAAACCATGGTGGAGTTCCTAAGTTCTTTAGCATACATTTAAGTTATCCATAACGACGGTACCAATACTCATTAGTCCCACGCTGACATGCCATCAAATTAATCACCTGAGATTCTAAATAATCGTCTCTCTGATGTACTTTATCCATAAATACCTTTGCAGAAACATTTTAAAGATGTACTCCTGTTTTTAATAAGTGGTTACCTAAATATGAAAGTCCAGACAAGTCACTCTCAAACAAAAGATGAAATATATATGGGATACATTGTCGAAATCTTGGATCTTCTGCATGCAGTCTTGTTGTCTGATATTCAGATGCAGGGATCTGCACTGATCGTTCATCATATGATCCAGCTTTTCAAGTTGGGAACAGCTGCGGAAAACAACGAGCTTCCAAACTTTTTTCCCAAACAATCATGAGAGTCCCCTTTGCTTTCTACATTTGGAATAATTCAATTGTATTCCCCATCACTTCTTTCGAATGAAGTGGATGTACACTATAATGTTAATAGATTTCTTCACTTATGGACATGTCCACTTTTCTATTTGACCACTTGACATTTCACTGTCATCTACTAAAAGTATTTCTTCTTCTTCCACATACACATATTTGTAGTAATCATTGTTTTTCATCAGATATAATGTTGTCTTTTGCACTTTCCTAACATCCACTAATTCTTGTGAGAGTTTCTTACTCTTAGGAGGAACACCATTAAATAAGCCTGGACAAAGCACTACGCTACGCTCGCGTAGTTTGCGATGTTTGCGCTACTTCACAATACGCGAATCGCATGTAGCACAGTGCAAACATGCATAGCGTAGCATAGCATAGTGCAGCAGTCATTTTTGCTTGCTCACTGTCCTCAACATCAAGTTGGCAACCGCGAGCAAGCAAAATGACATCCCGGCGAGACTTTTTCCTCGTTCGCGATCATCAACATCAAGTTGCCGATCGCAAGCGTGGAAAATAAACCTCCCGGAGAAATTCTCAATGCGGGGATGTCAGGTTTCTCATTGCGAGTGGTCGCGTATGCTCACGACGGCTTGCGATGAGAAACTACCAGTCGGCGTTGAGAAAGCTGCCGCTCGTGTAGAAATCTACTTGAGCAGCAGAAAACGACCGCTTGTACTGTGCAAGATGCAGTTTGCACTGATTGCACAGTGTGGACAAGCATCCGGCACTGTGCAATCAGTGCAAACAGCATTTTGCCCAGTGCACTACGCAGTTCGTGTAGCTATGCGTAGCTCACGAATTATGAAGTGCACTTCACGTAGCTATGCGTAGCGCTACTTTGCATACTACACCCAGGGTTACCATTAACTAGAATAACTAGTGGTTCACTTCAATCAATCAATCAATCAATTAATCAATCAATCAAGACATTTATAGAGCGCACTACTTACCCGTAGGGTCTCAAGGCGCTTAGGGGGGGTGCCGTTACTGCTCGAACAGCCAGGTCTTGACCTTCTTCCTGAAGGAGAGGTGGTCTTGGGTCAGGCGCAGGTCGGTCGGGAGGGAGTTCCAGGTCTTGGCGGCCAGGTAGGAGAAGGACCTTCCTCCTGTTGTCGCTCTGCGGATGCGTGGGACGGCGGCGAGGGCGTGGCTGGCTGAACGGAGGTGGCGTTTGGGAGCGTAGAAGTTGATTCGGTTGTTGAGGTAGCTCGGGCCTTGGTCGTGTAGGGCTTTATGTGCGTGGGTGAGGAGACGGAAGGTGATTCTTTTGTTGACGGAGAGCCAGTGCAGGTCTCTCAGGTGTCCGGAGATGTGGCTGTTTCGTGGGATGTCGAGGATGAGTCTGGCTGAGGCGTTCTGGATCCGCTGAAGTCTCTTCTGGAGCTTGGCGGTGGTTCCGGCGTAGAGGGCGTTGCCGTAGTCCAGTCGGCTGGTGACGAGGGCCTGGGTGACGGTCTTCCTGGTTTCCGTGGGGATCCACCAGAAGATCTTCCGTAGCATGCGCAGGATATTGAAACACGCCGTGGAGACGGCGTTGACTTGTCTGGTCATGGAGAGGGAGGAGTCCAGGATGAAGCCGAGGTTGCGTGCGTGGTTCGTCGGTTTGGGTGCGGTGCCCAGGGCGGGGGGCCACCAGGAGTCGTCCCAGGCGGTGGGCGTGGAGCCCAGGATGAGGACCTCCGTCTTGTCTGAGTTCA
Organism: Lissotriton vulgaris; assembly: GCF_964263255.1. NCBI lineage: Eukaryota > Metazoa > Chordata > Amphibia > Caudata > Salamandridae > Lissotriton > Lissotriton vulgaris. Next base: position 481,991,802 of record NC_141689.1, read on the forward strand.
GTTTCAGGCGGCTGGTCGTCATCCATTCGGCTACCTCCTTCATCCCTTCGTGCAGGTTGGCTCTGGCGGCGGCGGGGTCGTTGGTCAGGGAGAGGATCAGCTGGGTGTCGTCGGCGTAGGAAATTATGTTGAGGTTGTGTTGGCGTGCGATGGCCGCGAGGGGGCTCATGTAGACGTTGAAGAGGGTAGGGCTCAGCGAGGATCCTTGAGGGACGCCGCAGATGACTTCGGTGGCCTCTGACTTGTACTGCGGTAGGCGGACTCTCTGTGTTCTTCCGTCGAGGAAGGAGACGATCCATTCCAGTGCCTTCTCCTGGATTCCGACATTGCTGAGGCGTTGCACTAGGGTGCGGTGGCAGACAGTGTTGAAGGCCGCGGAGAGGTCTAGGAGGATGAGGGCCGCTGTTTCTCCGTTGTCCATCAGGGCTCGGATGTCGTCGGTGGCGGCGATGAGGGCGGTCTCGGTGCTGTGGTTGGCTCGGAAGCCGGACTGCGAGGGGTCGAGGGATCCGTTCGTCTCGAGGAAGGCGGCCAGCTGCTTGTTGACGGTCTTCTCGATGACTTTGGCTGGAAACGGGAGTAGCGAGATAGGGCGGTAGTTCTTGAGTTCGGTGGGGTCTGCTGTAGGTTTCTTGAGAAGAGCGCTGAGTTCGGCGTGCTTCCAGCTCTCGGGGAAGGTGGCGGTGTCGAAGGAGGTGTTGATGATGTCCCGCAGGTGGGGTGCGATGACAGCGTTGGCCTTGTTGAAGACGTTCTCAACATCAATAGTTTCAATATTTTTCTTTAAATCTAGAGGTAAATATATAACTCTTCCTTTTAATCCTCTCTGTAAATCTGTAGGAGGCAATTTACCTGCTTTAGGCTCCATACTAACAATAGCCTGAAATGTGTGCATATATTGAATCAGAATAGACTCATACGTATTTAAATCTATCAGTTCTGGAGGAATAATTACCAACTCCAGATTATTAGGACAGCTCTAGCGGGCATTTTATTCTCGTCTAATTTGTTATGACAATATTTACAAATATGCTGATCAGAACCCAAATCAAAACAATTCTCTACCAAACAAATAAGTTGCAAATTCCTTCCACTTATCATTATTTTTTCTTTCACTTTTTAAATACAGATCAACAGTCCTAGCCTGATGTTTATAGTGAGTTTTCCAGCAACAAATACAAGAATAATTTGGCCTTTCACCCGAAATCACCTTAAACTTTGTACTTTGTCCTTCAAAATTTTTTGTAGTAGTATGTTGAACATTTTCTTCAACATTTTCTTCTATTATTGTGTCCGGTTCTGCACTCTTGTTCAGGACCAATGTAACAAAACTGGATTTCATCACAAACCTTCTTTAAATCTGATACTGACCCACGCAAACGACACGGTTAAACTCATTTAACATTAGTGCTGGACTTTTTGAGTAATACAATCTTCTGGCTAATTTCCGCATTTGAGAATGATGTACTGCTGACATTCTGAAGTGATGAAAAACACTTTGACATACTTTCCTAGAAAGACAAGCCAGAGAATGACCTTGCAAACCAGTATTTTTTCTCACTCTGCAAAGATCTAGTCTTTGCAAGATCTTAATCTTTTGTTTAACACTTTTTTTTACTATACTCTCGTAAGAAATTGTGCAAAATATCAATAGATTCCTGTCATATACTACAAATACTACTGCATTCCCAAGTATACACTGGGGCTTTAGGACGTCTCCCTAGAACTTCATCAGCTATTAGTTTGTCTACATTTCTGAAAACCATCTTTTCTTTTTCATAGGACAACCATTTTTGAACCTCATAAGCTCGACCACTGGTATTAACTGCATGCAATAAATTATTGGTCTAAAAATAACTCTCTTCATTAAAGAAAGGCTCTGAACTTGAACTGTGTTTCCATTCACCCCAAAAAATATCACAAAAATTAGTTCTGTTAATTACTCTTTTCTTCTTACTTTTGGCCTTCAGAAAATGGATTGGTTTATCTAGTGATCGAATTCTGTTTAAAACCTAAAATGAAAAATTTCTGATTTAATTCAAAAGCCTTCTCAACTATAATTTCAATTTCTTTTTTCTTTTTTAGAAAATGCTGCTCTTCTGTTATATTTTTTCACATCTTTTAACAAATTAAAGACAACTCTATTGTAAAAGATTTTTTTTCTTATTTCTTGATACTGACTCTGCCGCCTTTTACCATACATTGTTTCTTTTGAATGTAATTTTCCATTTTTTACCATTTTCTTTTGCTGTTTTTGAGCCATTCTTTATGCTTTCCACAATCTGCACACTGTTTGTAGGCTTTGAAAGTTGTTAAATAAATTATGTTCTTCTCCTACCGCAAGACTTTCTCTTTTTTCCAAGATGCTGTTGTTCATCCAATACTTGCTGCTGAGTTTTTTTTGTAATAATAGCCCTGTTTGTGTTTTTTCTCTTTTCTGTTTTTCTAGCCATAACTTTCTTTTAATGATGATGAACAATATCTGAAACTAAAATATAAGATATTATTTAAAACAATCTACAAAATATATTATTCTATTACTAAACAAACACATTCTACATAAAAACATTTAAACACTCCCTTTACAAATCACATTTAATGTAATAAAGTACACATCTACTAATTAAATAATTATTATGAATAAGTGCAATACAAATGCATAGTGATTACATTATGACATACTTCTGTCAGGATGATCGCAGGAGTGGACACAGGTTCAAAGTGTGATTCATGAAAAACATGAGTATTTCCTGCTCTTTTATAAAACTGACTCACTAGTCTACAAAAAGTTAGCAGACCACATACATTGTGCACATTTAAAAAAAATATTTTTATTGAAATAAAATACCAGCAAAGAGACACAATACAGAGGTTCATTCAGAGTTGCAAATTCTACATTGGGGGGGGTCACAGGATAAACAATACATACAAAAGAAAGGGAACTTCACGGGAGGGGGGTCATCAAGTGTAGCATTTCTGGGTAGCGTACAAATTTCTCCTCTGTGGCGATTCCAGGGCCCCCAGACCTTTGACCACTTTCGAGGGCATCCCCTCACAACATATGTTGTTTTCTCCCTAAACAAACACCCATCTAAATTGTTTTCCCACACTTCCAGGGTGGGAGGATGCTCCGCTCCCCACAGCTGGGCTTTATGCCTTTGAGCTAACATGAAACCTAGAGTGGCCCATTGTGTCTGCGAGGTGTTTGAGTCAGTGGGATCCCAAATATTCAAGAGGCATATTCTCGGCTCCAGTGTCAGGGAGACCCCCAGTAGCTTGTGAAGAGTGTCATGCATTTTGCGCCAGTAGGTGGTGATGTGTGCGCACTCCCAGATTATATGCATAAAGGTACCTGCAAGACCACAGTTTCGTTTGCATAGCCCCATGTCCGACAGTCTCATGCGTACAAGTTGGGGTCCCGTGATGTAGATCCTATGTAAAATCTTAAGCTGGACCAGTCTCAGGTGAGCTGGCATGGCAACTTCCCTTGGGGATGACACTGCTGTCTGCCAATCTTCGTCATCAAGCTTTACCCCATCATGTACCCATGTGTCCCTTCACGCCTCAAGGGGATCTGTTTTGTGGTTGATTCGTTTTTTATGTATCAAGGAGATCGTTTTTTCGGGAAGGTGGCCATCTAGTATTCTATCCCCCAGAGGTGAAGTCTCTGGGGGCTCCACACCCCTGGGCATTGCTGAGAGGAGTGAGTGCCGGGCTTGTGTGTAGCGGAAGTATTCGGCATTAGTGAGTTTATATTCCTCCTGCATTTCCTCAAATTATGTAATCCTCCTCTTCCCTCAAATATCCTTGATAGTGGAGATTCCTATCAGGTCCAGCTTATCAAAACCTTTCGTCCTCCAGAGCTTACCTAGTCTCTCGGAGTCCCAGAGCGGGGTGGCCATAGTCAATTTGTCTTTCCAACCCAGGGAGCCCGTGGCATCATGCTAGATTGGAACTGCATGCTTCGCTGGCCCTGTTAATGCCAGTTTCTTTGGTCAGGAATATAGGGCCTTGCTATAAGCATGGACGGAAAATCCGTTTCGCTCGCGGTTTTTGCGGATTTTCGGTAAATTCGCAATCCGCGAGATTTGCGAATCTCCCGCAAAATCCGCAAATCCGCGAGCAGCGGATTTTGCTCGCACTGTTCGCACTGTTCGCGTGAGTTCGCGCCCCGCGAATAAGTGCAAAATTGCAGAAATACGATCTTAGCAAAACTGAAACTACTTACCAGGTTCAAAAGTTCAGGCTCATCATTAGTAGCCATTTCCTGTAGTGCTTCCTGAGGGGCCCCTCCAGAGTTCAGTTGCCAGTTGCAACTATTATGTGACCCTGCTCTGAACCTCAGAATAGTTACACATATGCCACAAAGGTCCTGAATTACAGCTAAGGGAGACAAGCAGGAGCCAGGCTGGAAGTTCAAATCCATTAATCAGCCCCTAATTCATTATTGTCAGTTGGGGCAGGGCAGGTGTTGTAACTAATTTTGCAACAATGAAAGCACTTAGCAAGTGCAAAAGATCACTAATCAGGAAGCACTAAGGAAGCAGGTGCCAGCTAAAAAAATATTCTGTGACACATTAATCAGCCCCAAATTAATTCAGGTCACTTGAGGCAGGGAAGGTGTGCTTGCGTTGCCATAATAATGTACACTGACTGGACAACCAGAGGGTGCTGTGATGAAACAGAGGGTGGCATGGGTGGGCCAGAGGGTGGCATGAGTAGTCAGAGAGTGGCAGTGGTGACAGAGAGTGGCAGTGATGAAGAAGAGTGTCCCAAACAGGCTGGACACGTAGAAACAACAAGTTCGCGAAACTTGCGACCCGACAGGTAAGTTCGCAATTTGCGACATTGTACAAAACCCTCGCGAACTGGCAGAAACCCGCGCAAACACACAAAAAAAAAATCCGCAAATTCGCGAGAATTCGCGGATTTTGCGAATTGCGAGTTCGCAAATCCGCAAAATTCGCGAACGCGAGATTCGCGAAATTCGCCCATGCTTACCTTGCTATACCTACCCCCGGGGAGAGGCCACCTATCCCTGGCATATCCGGGATCATCACCTCGACCCTACGTGCCGTGGTTATTCGCAGCCAGCTGGGAGGCCCAATAGTATCTCTGATATTTGGGAGGCTGATGCCCCCATCATACCACATGAGTGTTAGTTTATTCAGAGCGATACGGGCCTGCCATCCCATAGTAGACTCCGCTGAAGGCTCTCAATCTCACGGAAATATTTAGCTGGCACCGCATCCAAGGTATTCTGTAAGGCACAAAGAAAGCGAGCAATGCCAAAATTTTAAAGAGGGCTGACCTACCCAACAACGAAAGAGGAAGCTTCCGCCAGTTGGCCATATCACTCTTAAGCCTCTACAGGGGGGTAAGGAGGTACCGGGCATACCTAACCGAGGGATCCAGAGAGACAAGGACTCCTAAGTACTTGAACCCTTCTGTGTTAACCTGTATAGGACGGTTTCGCAGAGGGACAGGGGATCTCTCCTTAATACAAACAATAAGGATTTCTTCCAGTTAATTGAGAGTCCCGAATATTTCCCAAATGAGGCCACAACATCGAGGAGCACAATAAGAGACTTACGGGGAGAGGTCAGGTAGAGCAGAATATCATCTGCATATACAGATATATGATCCTCCCATCCGGGGGACCACCCCATGCCCGTAATCATTGGTTCCCAATGTATCCAGGCAGTAAGAGGCTCCAAGGCCAGAGAAAAAAGAAGGGGGGACAGCGATCAACACTGGCGGGTGCCCCGACCAAGCAAGAACAGAGTCGAGACTCTATTATTTACTACTACTTGTGCGAGCGGTTCCGTGTATAACAGACTCACCCACCTGATAAATTTGTGGCCAAACCCGAATTTGGCCAAGACAGCCCACAGAAAAGGCCATTCAATCATGCCGCAGGCCATTGTTGCATCAGTCGACGCCATTATGGCTGACTCCCGCAGAGTGTGGACTCTGTCTATCACCCCGTGCAATCTACTCAAGTTTAGGGCCGTGTTCCTATGGGGCATAAAACCTGATTGGTCGGGGTGCACCAGACTGCTGACCTCTTTCACCAGTCTGTTTGCAAGGAGCTTGGCCAGGATCTTCGGTTCAGCATTTAAGAGAGAGGTAGGTCTGTATAAGGCACAATCTGTTTTAGTCTTACCCTCCTTATGAATCACGACCACCGTAGCCACTCTCTGTTCCCTGGATAATATCCCTTTGTCTCTAGATTCCACAAACATTGCTTTCAGATAAGGTGCCAGTTTGTCCAGTTTGAGTTTGTACAGTTCGATAGGAAGCTCTTTGGGGCCAAGCGCCTTACCAGAATGTAATGAACGGATTGCTTGGGCAATCTAATCCGCCGTTAGTGGGCTATCTACATAGCCCCGATCTTCAGGGGAAAGACATGGGAGCTGTATGTCATGAAGCAATACCTGGGAGGCAGTTTCTGAGTGAGGGGGAGACAGATCTGTAAATCATCTGAAAGTGGTCTGCAAACTCATCTACTATGTCCTGTGGTTCGGTAAGTGATACCCCTTCCCCCGTTAGGAGCTCTGGGACAAAACACCTTGAACATTCTCTCTTGTCCAGCCATGCTATAAGCTTACCAGCCTTATCCCCTAGGTCATAGAGCCTGCCCTGCTGTTCCCTATTAAGAGCCTTAGCTCTATCATTGACCAGCTCCTTATAGTCGTGTTGTTGCAGGCTCAATAGATGCAGTTTAGCCTGCGTTACCCCCGGTTCCAACTCACCCTCCAACCTTCTAAACTCAGTCTCAAGCTCCACCACTTCCCTTTGCTTCTCCTCTGAGAGCCCGCTATCAAAGACAGAGCTTGGCCCCTGATAACAGTTTTGAAGGCCTCCCACAGGGACTGGGAAGAGAGGACCGACCCCACGTTGTTGGTGAAGTATGCCTCTAGTAAAGTGTGTGACTTCCGTTATGTAGGAAGTTTGTGCGCTGGGGACTAGACAGTAGTCCGGTCACGAGAGACTGTTGTGTGCCCCCGAGTGGAATGTATACTGCTTTTGATCTGGGAGAAGCAATCTCCAACTATCAAACAGGCTCATTGCTTCCATGAAATCTGATAACCGTTGCGCTGCCCACCCTGCCTCCTGTGGGGGAGGCTTGTCCAACATACCAGAGACAACTGCGTTAAATTTGCCTCCAGGATTAAAAGTCCCTCAGGGATAGCGAGCAGGGCCGCCCCCAAATCAGCAAATGGCGGACCGTGTAGTCCCGGAGGAACATAGATAGATAGATAGAAATGTTATGTGTCGACCTTCCCACATGCCCATAACCCCGGTGTATGTCTGCCTCTCCCATCCTCCCACGTGGAAGTCACTGCCAACGGAAACGTGGTGCGAATCAAAATGCCCACCCCCCTGGAACCCGATATGAACACTGAGTGTGCGACCAATTTTTATCCCATTCTGTGCAGAGCTTTGCACAAGTTCCCAACTAAATGCGTCTCCTGAAGCAGGACCACATCCGGCGCCTGCCTTTTAAGATACTGAAGAACCACACTCCGTTTGATTTTGGCCCCAACCCGTTTACATTCCAACTCAGAACCTTCACTTCCCTACCCTCATCATCTAAAAGGTACAGTTGACAAACCTCCGGGGCCAGCAGTGGGCTCCATGTCCGTGTCCTAATCAGAGTTGTTGTCCCCTACTACAAATTAGACACATGAAATCTTAGATTAACAAGCAGTGCCCTTAGCTACAGCACAAATATTTCACCCTCCCTAGTCCTCCCGGCCTCAAAAACCCTTTCACTGCCAAGACGGGTGGCCTTTGTCCGGGCCTCGGCTTCAAGAAGGCTGAGTGTCATCACTGTCACCTCCTCCACAGTCCGCCAAGCTCGGAGTCCCCCAATACTCCATACACTCCATCACCGTCTCTGGCCAGTCAAAGAACCATGCTTTTCCATCCGCCTCAACACAGAGGCGAGCTGGAGAATTGTGGCCCAATGATTAAAGCGGCAGACCCTGATGCAGAGGTCTAGCCCGGGACCAGGGTTCAATTCCCCGCCTCGGCGGGTCTTGGGCTCAAAATTCCATGGACCTGATAATTCTTGCCTCAGTGCCTATTCCAATCATGGAGTCCCACTCTGCAACTCTGGGCAATAGCTTGCTTAATCTCCACAATGGCCCCCACAACACTAAGGATGCCTGGCCTCCACCTTGGGGGTGCCCAGGAGTGGACGCCTCACAGGGAAAGCCAGGATGGGTTCCACAGCGGTATTCGTACAAGCGCTTTGAGACCCTTGCAGGTGAATAGTGCGCTATACAAGTATCAATTTACAATTTACAATCTCTTTGCTGACACGTAATTGCTTAAAAACCTATCCTGTTGTCAACTGTTAGTAGTATCATAACCCAGTCACTGCTTATGCATTTGCAGAGTGATTCAGGCAAGCAGTGGTACAGTCAAATGTGCACAATGGGGGGCCTGGCCAAGCGTGGACCGAGATGGCCGCGTAGTCCGTGAGCTCCACTGTCCTAGTGGTCCTTCGTTCATCCTAAGAGACTATCCGTCGTCTCCTAAATCAAGCCAGGCTAGTGGAAGTCTAGGGGTGCTCTCCCAGCCTACTCTGGTGGCCGTGCCGCTCCGGATCGTGGAGATATAGCGAGCTGGAGATCCGGGCCTGCGTGGGTCCCTGAAGCCGGGACCCACAGTGGTGTGACCTGCCGGGCAGCGCTCCCCACCAAGCCCATCCTTGCCGAGTGCCTGCACCGCGGTGCCGAGCATTGCACATCTGTGTGTTAGCAGTGAGTGCCGGCGGAGGGGTGTGAAGGGGGAGCCCCCCCCGAAGTGCTGCGGGGAAGCAGTGTGGGCAGAAATAGGCCCCGAACTGCGAGCCCCAGCCAATAGACTCTGCCCTTCCTGCCTACTTCTGGTGACTCCTGGCTGCTGCTCACGGTGACAGGCTGAGACTGGACCTGGGGTGGGCGCATCGAGTTGCATGGACTCTGTGCACTGTGGGGGAGCGCGGTGGGGGCTTCGGCTCCACTGGTATTCCTGCTGCTTCCACATTAACACCAGGGTGGCACCTGTGGACAGTGCTGGCTGCCCATCACAGGCGCGAGGTCTCTTTGCTGCATAGAGGGAGATGGAGCCCCACTGAGACTGCTATTCAGCCCTGTGATTCATGCTGATGTGATGTTGGCAGTGTGATCTCCGTGGCTGTGTACTGAAGTATTGATCGTGCCTGAGCCTGACCGGGCTGCCCTCCCCCTCCCTCCTTTCCTGGGTGCAAGTTAACAACTCCCCTGCCTTCGTTACCATCTCTAATCCTGTACAGCCTGGAGGGAGGAGTAAGGGGGCAGGTGTGGAAGGTGGCTCATCTACTCGTGTGGAAGGGGTCTGCTGACTGGTAAAGACTTCTTGGGCCACAGCACGGTAGAGGGTGCGGCCTGTGGGATGCTGAACGACTTTGGTGCACCTCGTGGGTCAGACCATCTCCCCTTTGCCTGTCTGCTTCTTTGCCTTCTGTGACACCTGTCCAGGATGCAGGAGGGGGCTGCGGGTGGTGGGTCTCCAACTCACCCTTGACATATGTAACCCGTTTTCTGAGCCGAGACCTCGCGGACACAATGGACCGGGCCAACGGGCCGAAGTCGGTCCAGACGAACAAATTGGACTTCTATAGAGTCGCCAAGGAGCCGCTGCGGGCCACCAGACTGAGGAGGCAGCAAAGGGTGGTCCTGAGGAAGAGGAGCAGGAGCTATCCCTTAAAGATGTCATGGACGCAAGTACAGGAGTGAAAACGTCTCTGGAACAAAAAAATGACTCCTTGGCCATTGTCATAGGGGCAGATATGGGGAAGGTAGAGATCACGCCCACCAACCTGGTGGAGGACGTCTCACAGCTGCAAAGAGAGGTCTGTGAGCAGCAGGACTCTCGCACCACCTTGAACCACGCGCTGGACGACTATGAAGGTCGGCTCCGCCGAAACAACCTTTGCATCCTGGATGTTCCGGAGAAATCAGAGGGGCAGGCTCCAGATCTATTTGTGGAGGACCTCATACTTAAACATCTGCAACCCAAGGGCCTCAGTAAGTTCTTCATAATAGAAAGGGCTCACAAGGTGCCGGGCAGCCGTCCCAAACCGGGCGCGCCCCCGCGGTCCATGTTGGCTCGGGTCCTGCATTTCCGAGACAGAGATATAATCCTTCAGAACGCTAGACTCACTGCTCCTCTCCATTATGAAAATGCATCCATCACTTTTTTCCCAGACTTCACGCAGAGTCCAGAAGCAACGAAGATCTTTTCTATCAGTGAAGCGTGACCTGAGGGAGAAGGGATTGAAATATTCAATGTTGTTTCCAGCTCGCCTCCGTTTTGAGGCGGATGGAAAAGCATGGTTCTTCGACCGGCCGGAGACGGTGATGGAGTGTATGGAGTATCGGGGGACATGCGCCTGTTGCCAATAGGCATGAATAGAGGTGCATTCCCAGGACAAATGAAGAAAACCAGCATGTTCCGCGTGGCAGCGCTCACATTTATCATCACTGGACAAACGGAACTTGTATTTTTTGACCGGCGCATAGTACAACCGTTGCAAGAACTTGTAGTGGGTCATCTTGAGCCTACTGCTGGCCGATATCCTAGCCATAAGGTTACAGCAATAAAGCCACTGTTCATCTGTGACCTCTGTTGCCAGGTCGGCAGTCCAGTGTAATCGGGCCGGGTTCTCCAGCCCCAGGCTGGATGCCCTGATGTGACGGTACATGACCGACACCAAATGCGAGCCATCTTGTGAGCATAACATGAAATGTAATGGAGGGAGGACCTCATGTTCATTGGGAAAGTAAGGCAGAATCTCCTTCATCCCCTGGCGTAGTCTCATGTAATAGAACGAGTCAAGTTGAGTAGGGTTGTGAGATTTAAAAAACAGATCTGCAGAGTTGAACTGACCATTGGAGAAGAGGTTGCCCCAACAGGTGACTTGTAGGCGCCAACAGAGCAACTGAAAGCCATGCTCCTGTAGGAGCTCAAGCTTAGGGTGGTATGCCAGAGGTAGCCGAGGAGAATACGGTATGGTGCAACCCAGCATCTTAGCCATGCAACGCCAGGCATCTATAGTGCACGTAACAGTGGTATATGGTGTTTCTATGGACTACGCTGGGCAATGTATGAGCCCATTGAGAGGAAGGGATTCGCGATCCAGTCTTCGACTGCCAGTTGAGGCATATAAGGACTGGGGATCATCTAGTGATAGGCGTAATTCGCCTGCGCACATAAGTAGTAAGCCTCAAAGTCAGGTATATCGAAGCCCCCCTTATCGTATGGTTGAATCAGCGTCAACCACCGCAATCGCGGGTGTTTACCCTCCCCAGAATAATCGACACAGTTCCGTCTTCAATGTCTTAAAAAGGAACACACCCGGGTAGTAAGGGACATTAAGAAAAAGGTACAGAAAGCGGGCTAGCACCACCATTTTGATGAGCGATGTCCTTCCCGCCATGGCCAGGGGGAGGGAGATCCAGCGGTCGATCGATACGGTAGGTTTCGTGATCGCCACACCATAGTTTAGCCGCAATGTTTCGTCTTTATCACGAGCGATTTGGATACCAAAGTACACAGGTTCGAACGACACCACTCTAAAGGAAAGTCAAGTGGGAATTCAGCAACCACATCCGTAAGGGGGAAGAATTGTGATTTAGCCCAGTTGATATGCACTCCAGACAGTCTGCCAAAGACAACAAATTCCCTCAGCAGGGGATTTAAGTTATGTAACGGATCTTTGACAAATAGCGTCATGTTGTCTGCATATAACGACACATCAATCTGACGCTGGAAACAGCGAACTGCTCCCTCTTGATGCAACTGACGCAACCTGCACGCCAATGGCTCAACGGCTATCACAAAAAGGAGAGGGGATAGCGGGCATCCCTGTCGGGTGCCTCTTGTGATCGCAGTGGATGGAGAGTGATACTACTAATAGTTGACAACAGGATAGATTTTTAAGCAGTAATGTGTCAGCAAAGAGATTAGATAACCACATCCTTCTGTCAGAATGGTTGAACAAGTGGACACAGACTCACAGTGTGATTCTAGACAAGAAGACTATCCCCTTGCATTTAGCAGGAGATACTCAGTAGTCTGGAAGGGGTTAGGTGACCGCATACGTTCTACTCATTTGACTGTACCACTGCTTATCTGAATACCTGGATCATTCTGCAAATGCATAAGCAGTGACTGGGTTCTGATACTACTAATAGTGGACAACAGGATACGTTTTTAAGCAGTTATTTGTCAGCAAAGAGATTAAATAACCACATCCTTCTGTCAGAATGGTTGTACAAGGGGACACAGACTCACAGTGTGATTCTACACAAGTAAGACTATCCCCTGGACTTTAGCCGTAGAGACTCAGTAGTCTTGAAGGGTTTAGGTGACCGCATACATTCTACATATTTGATTACAGCACTGCTTGTGTGAATGCCTGAATCATTCTGCAAGTGCATAAGCAGTGACTGGTATCTGATACCACTAATAGTTGACAACAGGATCGATTTGTAAGCAGTATTGTGTCAGCAGAAATATTAAGTAACCACATGCTTCTGTCAGAATGGTTATACAAGTGGACACAGACTCAAAGTGTGATTCTAGACAAGCAAGACTATTCCCTGGTATTAAGCAGGAGAGACTCACTAGTCTGGAAGGGGTTAGGTGACCACATGCATTCTACACATTTGACTACAGCACTGCTTGTGTGAATGCCTGAATTATTCTGGAAATGCATAAGCAGTGACTGGGTTTTGATACTACTAATAGTTGACAACAGGATAGATTTTTAAGCAGTTATGTTTCAGCAAAGAGATTAAATAACCACATCCTTCTGTCAGAATGGTTGTACAAGGGGACACAGACGCAAAGTGTGATTCTAGACAAGCAAGACTATCCCCTGGACGTTAGCAGTAGAGACTCAGTAGTCTGGAAGGGTTAAGGTGACTGCATACATTCTACACATTTGACTGTACCACTGCATACCTGAATGCCTGAATCATTTTGCAAATGCATAAGCAGTGACTGGGTTCTGATACTACTAATAGTGGACCACTGGATACGTTTTTAAGCAGTTATGTGTCAGCAAAGAGATTAAATAACTACGGGGCATATTATCAAGCAGGGCATCAAAAATTATCGCTGTTTTAGAGGCAGAAAAAAGTTGCGGTATCCTCGTAGGATACGCGTACGCCGTGAAAAAGAAAAAAAAATGAAGCCGGCTTTATTGTTAATTAGTCCCCGGGGGGCTAAATCCCGGGGGGAATGTTTTTATTTATAATGGGGGGTCCGGAGGGGGGGCACTCCTTTGCACACCGTTCTCGTACATGATGGTCAAGACCTGGAAAGAACTCCCCCTCAGTATCAGATGAACCCCCACACTGAAAGCATTCAGGAAGAGTCATTACACCCGCCTTTTCGAATGACCGAAACTGCACAAATCCCTCCCCACATACTCCCCCAGCGCCTGGAAACCCTCACAGTTGAATAGTGAGCTCTATACATCCCTAATTGATTAATTCATATGCCACTACAGTTTGTGTTTGAGTCTTATGGATGGGCCCTGTCATTGCTTTGGCTGTCTGTAACTCTTAAAGGTAGTGAAATGAGTAATACTAAGGGCCATAATATAAAGAAAGGGCGATAAATTATCGCCGCTTTTATCGGCAGGAAACTGCCGCTAAAGCGGCGATAATGGGCTTGATAATATGCCTTTGTGAATTCCCATAGAAGCCCAGGTTCTGGTGTTAACCTGGGTTCTATAGGAATTCACAAGGGATATTATCAAGCCCATTATCGCCGCTTTAGCGGCAGTTTCCTGCCGATAAAAGCAGCGATAATGTATCGCCCTTTCTTGATTATATGGTCTTAAATTCTTTGATATACACAGAATCTCTGAGGGCCATATTATCAAGAAAGGGCAATACATTATCGCCGCTTTTATCGGCAGGAAACGGCCGCTAAAGCAGCGATAATAGGCTTGATAATATGCCCTTGTGAATTTCCATAGAAGCTCAGGTTCTAGTGTTAACCTGGGCTTCTATGTGAATTCACAAGGGATATTATCAAGCCCATTATCGCCGCTTTAACGGCAGTTTCCTGCCGATAAAAGCGGCGATAATGTATCCCCCTTTTTTGATAATATGGCCCTGAGATTGGTTTGGTTTGGCTTCACTTCTGAGAGCTACTTTCATGGTGCTGGTGAGCTACCAGTAGCTCCCGAGCTAGTAGTTGGAGACCCCTGGTATATATAGTGAGTGGGGAATTGTAGTCCTCAAGCATAATTGTAAAGGTTATTACACCACTACATGCATAATACATAGCACTTTGAATCACTGCATTTCCTAAACCCTGCCTCACTGCATGAGTACATGCTTACTGAGTGAATGATTACATTAATATATATTGATAAAGAGAAATAAAAAAAGTTTCAAAAAAAGGGAAGTAACTAGAATAATAAGTCGAAAAAAAGGGGAATTAATGTCAATACTCCTATTAAAAAAAAGTAACCTATAGAAATGCTTTAATAATAAACAGTTTAAAGAAAGCATTTTAGAAATGATAGGAAAGTTAAATAGTATGGAAAGAGACACATTTACATAAACACGTGACTCACTAAAACAGTGGAAATGAGAACTCCTGTCAACTGAAAAACGTGATTTAATAGTGGGAGGAGCAATAAATTGATCCTATAGACTGTTATGTCACCAAAAAGTATATAATTCACACCCGTGGGATGATTAGTTTTGTTTCAGAGAATCAATACGGGCGTAGAAACTACGAGCAAAGGAATGATTCGGAACTGCGGAAACATCTTCATATTATCTTTCATTTCCTCAGAGAGTACATATTGTTAACGTATATTTAAAAATACATACCCATATGTACTTTCCAGAGGAGTTGGATGAATTTCTACGGAGGAAGGAAAGTATATTGAAGAGAGGTAAATTATCTGAATGGAAATATAGGTTATTTAACGAATTAGTACGTGCAAAGTACTGATTAGGAGCGATATCATAATCTTTAATTTATCTTTCATTTCCACAGAGGGATCATATTGTAAATGTATATTTTATTTTATATATAACTTTATGATACTTCAACTGGAGTTGGATGACTTTCAACAGAGATATTTTTTTAGTATGCAAGTATTTCTTTGTGATTGAAAAATGCACTAAAACAAAATACTTTATCTTCTAGAGTGAAATTGGACTAAAAGTATTTATATTAAGTAGTGCTTTTTCCAATTTTCACTAGTTAAGAGTAGGAATATTTTCTTCGCAAGTACTTTTTTGAACAAAAGTAATATAATTGTGGTTTAAAATGTTGTGATTGTTAAATGTAATTATGACATGAAATGTACATAAAAAAGAAAGATGAAGTAGTGAGGGAGTGTTTGTCGTAGCACCTCTCTTGCCTCTCTCTGCACCCCTGTTCCTTCTGTCTACACCTCTCTTTCCTCTTTCTGCACCTCTCTTTCCTCTTTCTGCACCCCTCTTTTTTCTTTCTGCACCTCTGGTGGTTCTTTCTGCACTTTTCTTGCTTTCTACACCTCTCTTGCTTTTTCTGCACCTCAGTTGCCTCTTTCTGCACCCCTTTCCCCTCTTTCGGCACCTCTCTTGCCTGTTTCTACATGCCTGTTCCCTCTTTCTGCACTTCTATGCCTCTTTCTGCATCTCTGTTCCCTCTTTCTGCAGTACTCTTGCCTCTTTCTGCACTTCTCTTGCCTCTTTCTGCACCACTCTTGCCTCTTTCTGCAGCACTGTTGGTTCTTTCTGGACTTCTCTTGCTTCTTTTTGCACCTGTCTTGCTTCTTTCTGAACCCCTCTTGCCTCTTTCTGCACCCCTGTTCCCTCTGTCTACACCTCTCTTGCCTCTTTCTGCACCTCTCTTTTCTCTTTCCGCGCCCCTCCTTTCTCTTTCTGCACCCCTCTTTTCTCTTTCTGCAGCTCTCTTGGTTCTTCCTACACACGTCTTACTTCTTTCGGGACCTCTTGCAAATTTCTGCATCCCTCTTGCCTCTTTCTGCACCCCTCTTCCCTATTTTTGCACCTCTCCTGCTTCTGTCTGCACCCCTGTTCAATCTTTCTGTACCTTGTTTGCCTGTTTGTGCAAGTTTCTTGCCGCTATCTGCAGTTATCTTGCCTCCTTCTGCACCCATGTTGCTTCTTTCTAAACTTCTCATGCTTCTTTCTATACCTCTCTTGCTTCTTTCTGCAACCCCCCCACCTCTTTCTGTACCCACTTCCCTGTTCCTGCACATCTCTTTCCACTTTCTGCACTTCTCTTCCCGCTTTCTGTACCCCTCTTGCCTCTGTCTGCACCTCCCTTGCCTCTGTCTGCACCTGTCTTGTTTCTTTCTGCAACTCTCGTGTCTGTTTCATTAGTTCTCTTGCTTCTTTTCTGCACCTCTGTTGCTTCTTTCAGCACTTCTCTTGCCTCTTTCTGCACTTCTTTTGCCTGTTTCTGCAACTCTCTTGTCTCTTTCATCACTTCTCTTGCTTCTTTCTGTACCTCTGTTGATTCTTTCTGTACCCGTCTTGTCTCTTTCTGTACCCCACTTCCCTCTTTCTGCACCTCGCTTACCTCTTTTTGCACCCCTGTTCTCTCTTTCTCTACCTCTCTTGCCTGTTTCTGTACCTTTCTTGGCCTCTTTCTGTACCTCTTTTGCCTCTTTCTGCACCTCCGTTGGTTCTTTCTACACTTCTCTTGTCTCTTTCTGAACACCGCTTGCCTCTTTCTGCACCTCTGGTGGTTCTTTCTGCACTTCTCTTGCTTCTTTCTATACCTCTTTTTCTTTTTTCTGCACCCTCTTGCCTCTTTCTGCACCCCTCTCTCTGTACTTCTCTTCCCTCTTTCTGTACTTCTCTTGCTTCCTTCTGCGGCCCTGTTCCCTCTTTCTGCTGCTCTCTTGCCTCTTTCTACAACTCTGTTGCTTCTTTCTGCACTTCTCTTGCCTATTTCTGCACTTCTCATACCTCTTTATGCACCTATATCTGTTCTTTCTGTACTCCTCTTGCTTCTTTTGGCATCTTTGTTGCAAATTTCTGTACCCCTCTTCTGTATTCCTGCACCTCTCTTGCCTCTGCGTGCACCTGTGTTCCATCTCGCTGCACCTTGTTTGACAGTTTTTGCAACTTTCTTGCCTCTTTCTGCATTTCTCTTGCCTCCTTCTGCACCTCTATTTCTTCTTTGTGTTCTTCTGTTGCCTCTTTCTACACCCCTCTTGCCTCTTTCTGCATCCATTTTGCTTCTTTCTGTGCTTCTCTGAACACCTGTTGCTTCTTACTGCACTCCTCTTCCTTCTTTCTGCATCCCTCCTCCCGCTTTCTTTACCTCTCTTGCCTCTTTCTACATTTCATCTTGCCTCCTTCTGCACCTCTCTGGCCTCTTTCTATAATTATCTTGCCTCTTTCTGCACCTCTGTTGCCTTTTTCAGCACCCCTACTGCCTCTGTCTTCACCTATGTTGGTTCTTTCTGCAGTTCTCTTGCCTCTTTCTGCTCTTTTCTTTCCTTTTTCTACATGTCTGTCGCTTCTTTCTGCACCCCTGTTCTCGCATTATGCACCTCTCTTTCCTATTTCTGCACCTCATGTCTCTTTCTGTCCCCTGTTCCCTCTTTCTGCACCTCTCTTGCCTTTTTCTACTCTTCTCTTGTCTCTCTCTGCACTTCTCTAGTCTCTTTCTATACGTTTCTTCCCTCTCTCTGCCCTTCTCTTCAATCAAATCAAATCAGGGACATTTATTCAGTGCACAAATCTCTCAAAAGCCTCATGGCGCCTGCGGACAGCTCTGAAGGGCTGGCATTTAGTTTTAGGGCAGTTTGCTCCAAGGAGCAGGTGCAAGAAAAGAAAAGGATTTTCCTCCATTTCTAGTGGTGCGGATTCTGAGTGGTGTAAGAAGTGATGCGGTACTGGATCTCAGGGTCCTGTGAGGCTGGTACCAACTTAGCTTTTTGGCCCAGTAACCCGGGCCTCTTCCGTACATATTTTTGTGTGTTAGAGAAAGAATCGTGAAGTGAATTTGCTTTCTGACTGGGAGCCAGTGTAGAAGTCTGACTCTAGAGGCTGAAGGGGATCTTGGCGGGAGGTTGAGTACCAGCCTGGCCGTGGTGTCCTGCAGAATCTGAGGCCTTGTAAGGTCTTCGTTGATTGAGGACAACAGGGCATTATCGTAATCCATACGGTTAATGACCAATCCCTGAAGCAGAGGTTTTCTGGTCCCATCGGAATCCATTAAAAAACTTTGAGTAAAATACGCATCGTGCCAAAACAGGAGCCAATTATATAGTTGATGTGATGTTTCATCGATAGTTTACTGTTCATATGAAATCCTAAATTCTGTATCGTCTGTTTTGGGATTGGACAGGGGCCATGGTTCAGGGGCCACCAATCATGTGACCAGTGCTCTAGAGCCTTGCCAAAAAGTAGCATCTCGGACTTGCCTCTCCTTAATTGAAGGTGATTTGTGCTCATCCACCTGTCAACTTGGGACATGCAGTCTTTTGATCTGATCACCTTGGCCAGCGGGGTCACGTAAAGATTAAAAAGAGTCGGGCTCGGAATGGAATCCTGTGGCAATCACATCCTGACTGATCTACTACATGAGATGGTATTGCCCACCTGTACCGTTGTGACTCGGTCAGTTAGATTGTCAAATGCAAAAGCATTGGAACCCTTTCATGAAACTGCGGTTGCACTAGTCGTTACTAGGTGTCCCTCATGAGTCAAATGCAAAAGCATTTGACTTGAGGGACACCTAGCAATGATTAGTTGAACTGCAGTTTGATGTAATAATTTCAATGCTTTTGCATTTAACTCGTATGGGTATCCTAGTAACGACTAGTTGAACTGCAGTGCTTTGTAGAATTATTTTGATATTGGATACTATAATATTCACTGCCCACTGCTAATCTTGTCCCATAATGCTTTGCAGGGCCTTTGGTTGGGATTGTATTTTTGCCCATAACTGTGCTTGGGGTGGGCCTAAGAGGATGGGACCACCACCAGTCGTTCAGCATGATATGCTCTTTGTGTTCAAGGCATCTGCTTGGTCCTCCCCATCACCTCTCTCATTGCCTGATATTTTTCACATTCAAAGTTCTACTTTGTGAATTGGTTATATGCTTCTTAGCATGTAAAGTTGTTTTATCAAAGCATTTGTGGGTGCAGTTTAGTAGCTGACTCCGCTACGTGGAGAAAAGGAATTATTACCTGAATTCCGTATTTTTATGGAATGCGTAGTTAACAAATCTGCACAACTTCCGGTAGCTGAGCGAAGTTCATTGCCCAGGGTTAGTTATTGCTGGTAAAGATGGCTGGACAGCAGGGGATATAGAGGAGGGTACGACTCAAGAGATTGCAAAGGAAGACTCCTCTAGCATGCCTCATGGCAAAACTAAGGAATATCCATTATTCCTGAAACCCAAAATACCCTCATTGCCTGCACAAACCATAGTTTTAGAGCAAGAACCGGTCAGTAAAATACAAGCAAAAGTGCCATTAGATGTCCAAGCTCCTATTTAGCCTCCAAGGCCCCTGGAACAATGGAAGAAGGTCTTAATGAATGGCCAGCATCTAGAATCTATGGTGGGTAAAATTGCTGGGGCAAGACAGGAAGATCTGGTTCAGCTAGCACCAGAAGAACCCTTAGGAAACCAGATATCAGGGGCCACAACCAGTATCCAATATGATATTAAAACCCTGTTTAATCTCACTTTGGATGAGATACGTAAGCTGAAAGCAACTCAGCAAATGAGATAGCAGCATTACACCTGCGCTTGTCAAAAATCAAAGAAGCAGTCGGTATCTATCCGGCAAGAATACAAGTAGCCGAATACAGGATCTCCCAGCTTGAAGATCAGATGACCTTGATGCAGCACCAGGCTACTTTGGATAAAAAACTGAAAAATCTACTTGAAAGTAAGCTGGAAGAGCTGGAAAATCATTCTCGACACTCTAACTTGCGACTGGTCGGGTCCCAGAAGGCTGTGATGGGTCACAAATGCTTCAATGGGTTGATAATGGGTTGAGACAAGGTAGCGGAGCGCACTGCTGCAGGAGCGTTTGGCGCGCTCGTTGTTTTAAAATTGCTGATTTAAATATTATTTTCTTTATTTGTGGTTTTTAGGCTGCTGGTTTTTAAAATTCCCTCTTACCTGCACTTAAATCGTGTCATTCACCGCCGCTTGGCGGGCTTTGGTGCCTGGGGTGGGTCGCCATTGTAGAGTGGGGCAGAGTAGCTTCCTTCCGCCAGCGCTTGACTGCGCATGAGCCAGCGAGGGGACGCCTACTAAAGGCGAGTCCCTGCTCTTTCTCCCCAGACAAGGTAGCGGAGCGCACTGCTGCAGGAGCGTTTGGCGCGCTCGTTGTTTTAAAATTGCTGAGTTAAATATTCTTTTCTTTATTTGCGGTTTTTAGGCTGCTGGGTTTTAAAATTCCCTCTTACCTGCACTTAAATCGTGTCATTCACCGCCGCTTGGCGGGCTTGGTGCCTGGTGTGGGTCGCCATTGTAGAGTGGGGCAGAGTAGCTTCCTTCCGCCAGCACTTGACTGCGCATGAGCCAGCGAGGGGACGCCTACTAAAGGCGAGTCCCGGCTCTTTCTCCCCAGACAAGGTAGCGGAGCGCACTGCTGCAGGAGCGTTTGGCGCGCTCGTTGTTTTAAAATTGCTGATTTAAATATTCTTTTCTTTATTTGCGGTTTTTAGGCTGCTGGGTTTTAAAATTCCCTCTTACCTGCACTTAAATCGTGTCATTCACCGCCGCTTGGCGGGCTTGGTGCCTGGGGTGGGTCGCCATTGTAGAGTGGGGCAGAGTAGCTTCCTTCCGCCAGTGCTTGACTGCGCATGAGCCAGCGAGGGGACGCCTACTTAATGCTCCTCCCCTAGCGTAGCGGGATCGCGTAGCGGGCGCGCCCTCGCATGGCCGGAGTCGTGCCAGAGTCCTGCCCCTCTGCGCCCGTCCGCGACAGGACGCGCTGGATGTCGCTGGACTCTGACTCTGCTTCCGGCCAATCTCCTGGCCATAATGCTGTGTTATACTAGAGACAGTCTTGTTGCCATCAACCAATCACTTGGGACATGTGGGACGCCTCGGGTGGATCCCTTATGCGGCCCCCATTCTTGTGGGTGTGGCCGCTTTACTCTCTCTGCCCCCTTGAGAAGGGGTTGTCCAGAAGGCGTTATTGTGGCTGCTACTCCACATCCTTTTATCAGCATTTGGAACTTAAACGCCAGGTCGCTTGTCAAGCATCATCTAGACATTTTCGACCTGCTAGGCAATGACTCTCCTGACTTATTCTGCCTGACAGAGACTTGGCTGCAAGATGCTGATACGGCCGCTGTCAACTTGGCCTTCCCGCCGGAATACTCGGTATTTACTCTCAACCGAGCCTCTAGAGGCGGAGGGATAGCCCTTGCAGTTAAGTCCTGTTACTCATGCACTTGGCAGGGACAAAGCATCTCTGGCTGCGAAAGTGCAATGTTTAAGGTAGCCATTACGCCTAATTTTACCCTGTCGGGGCTATTGATCTATCGGCACCCAGGGAGTGAAGTGGCTTTTAGAGCGGCATTACCAGACGCCATTAGTGAGCTGGCTGCAGGGTGTTCCAACTTCTCCATCATTGGGGATTTAAATTTGCACTTTGACAATCTATCTAGCCCTACGGTGTCCAGTTTTATGGCGGATCTTGAGGCGCTCCAGCTGGTTCAGCTGGTGTCACAGCCTACCCATATAGGAGGCCATACCCTCGATCCGTTTTTTACCAATCTTACGGAAGCCTGCATTTCCAGCCTTACACCGTTGGCATGGACTGATCATTATTTGATACAGATCCAGTGCCCTACACCGGCTATACAACCTAAATCAGCGGTGTGTGCTATTCCCAGACGGCGCTGGAATAAACTAAAGCTGGACGAGTTTTTCCATCTCTTGTCAACCGACTTATTAGACACAACTGGGTCGGCAGATCAAGACTATGATAGCTTTTGTAACTGGGTAACCAGGGCTTTAGACACCCTTATCCCTATCATATGTTGTAAATCGGGGGCTAGTAAATCCAGCCCATGGTACGATGATTTGTTACGGGCACTTAAGGTTACATGTAGGCGTGCAGAGCGGGTCTGGCGCAAAACCTACAACAACGAGAAGAAGGTTTTGTACTTGGCCGCTGTGAAATTGTATCATCGGGCAGTGTGCAGAACCCGCGCCGCCTTCTATGCTTTGCAATTTCGGACCAGCTCTAACCCCTAGAGGGGCTATCTTCAAGGTGTTGAAAGACCTCACTGCCAAAAAGGTGGCTGCGACCTACCAGAGCTCTGTTGAGCACTGTGAAATATTGGCGGACTTCTTTCTGGAAAAGGTCAATGCTATCTATCGGGCTTTTCCGTTGGCTTGCCCCACGGCTGATACACCTCTTAAGCCGTTAACATCTGAGGAGTTGCACTCTTTTCCAACTTTAACACCTGAAAGCCTCGGCAAACTGGCTCACCAAGTGAAGTCGGGGTCCCCGGCGGATCCGCTTTGTCCAGCTGTGTTCAAAGACTTAGCTGTACATGACATCTCACCGCTATGTTCTTTGATCAATACGTCGCTCACATCCGGCGTAGTTCCACTGAAGTGGAAACAGGCTATGGTTCGGCCTATTCTTAAGAAACCTAACCTGGATGGCAGTAAGCCCGAGAGTTATCGGCCAATATCACTTCTACCGTGGCCTGCTAAGGTGACTGAGGCGCACGTCAACGCGGTCCTCTCGGAACATCTACTTCATGCTGATGTCCTCGATATGACGCAGAATGGGTTTAGGGCCGGTCATAGCACGGAGACGGCTCTGCTGTACATGGTGGAGCATCTTCGCTCCGTGCTCGATGCGGGGCAAACGGCGGCGCTGGTGCTATTAGATCTGAGCGCCGCCTTTGACACCGTATCGCACCCAATCCTTCTGCGTCGTTTAGAGGAGGTTGGCGTCTCCGGCATCGCTCTCCAATGGTTCCGGTCCTTTTTAGCCAATCGGGCCTCTAGCGTAACCGTCCGGCCGTATCAGTCCAAATACCATCCGCTGGGCCTGGGGGTTCCCCAAGGCTCCTCGCTGAGTCCTACGTTGTTTAATCTATATGTAAGGCCGCTAGCTGAGGTTGTCAGGCAATGGGGCATGACAATGGTGTCATACGCCGATGACACCCAGCTAGCGGTCACGATCAGCGGGGATGCCGATGTGGATGCCCCCAGGTTCCAACAAGGACTGCGGGCGGTCGCCGGCTGGATGACGTCCAACTGTCTCCAGCTGAACCCTAGCAAGACCGAGGTCATGATTTTTGGCAGACAACCGGAACTGTGGGGAGAGAGATGGTGGCCAGGGGATTTGGGTCTTACACCCACCCCAGTCTCCGAGCTTAAAAACCTCGGAGTCTGGTTGGACCCTTCCCTTACGTTTGTTTGTCACACCAAACGTACGGCGGCCTGTTGCTTCGGCATCCTACGCGGGCTCCGTCCTGTGCTCAAGTTTTTTGACGCCTCCACTAGGCAACTCATGATCCAAGCCACTGTCATCTCTAGGCTGGATTATGCGAGTTCCCTATTAGTAGGCCTGAACCAGGCAGAGATTGGACGCCTGCAGCGGATCCAGAATGCCGCAGCAAGATCGGTGGTAGGACTACCTAGATCGTGCCCCACCTCTAGTACCCTGCGCTCGCTGCACTGGCTCCCGGTGGCTCAGCGGATCCGGTTTAAGGTCCTCTGCGTCGCCTATAAAATTCTTAAGGGGTCTCCAGCTACGATTCTTTCTACACTTTTGTCCCACTACATACCAGCCCGAGCTTTAAGATCGGCTGATTTAGAACTGGCTGTTGTCCCGCGCTTCAAGCGGAGTAGGGCCGGTGGACGCTCCTTTCAAGTCCATGTGGCTGTGCTCTGGAACTCCCTTCCCCCGGCGATCCGAGCCCACAGGGATCTGCTCTCCTTTCGCCGTGCGGTGAAAACTTTCTTATTCCCTTAGTTTTAAAAAATTGTCTGATTTTTTGTTTCGTTGTGTTGTGCTGCTACCTTGTCGGGCGCCAGGACGCTCCTTTGCTGGAGCATCTGTGCGCCTAATAAAAACGCATAACATAACATAACATAACATAACATAAATTAATCAACGATAAAGTGCTGCCCCAATTCGCTGGAGATCTTACAATCATGAGAGCACATAGGGTGCCAACCCAGCCATATCCGAACTCAAAGCTATCATGAACAATCCTAGCCTGCTTCGAAGATTTCCTGGTCAAAGAACAGATACTGACCAGAGTCCTTCAAAAGAAGCAATATTCAACTTTTGTCTGATATGTCAGCACCGGCTCGTCGTCAGAAAGAATTTGTTAAGCTTTTTTACTTGTTCGAGGCATAAGGAGCTCAGGCAGCCATAGCTCAGCAATCTAAGCTACGAGTCTTGGTGCAAGGGAAATTTGATATGTTCGCAAATCTCGAGGAAGCTCAGGTACTGCTACAGAAAATTACTATTGAAAAGTAGAGCATTAGGAATGGTTGTTTTGTATTTTTTCTTTTTCCATTTTGTCTTTTAAAATGATTGGGTTATCTTTTTTGATTTGTTTGCTGAGATTAGGGGGGTGGTGTGACAGGTCTCTCCAGGGTGCATTACCATGGCACCCAGCTTAGGGTAATTCAGGGTGGGGAGGCAGGGTTATGGTTGGCTAGTCCCCAACTGCCAGGGGTTGGAAGGGGCAGTGGAAATTGGTGAGGGTTAAGGATGGTCTAAGCAAGGGTAAAAATGAGCAGGAAAAGAGTGAATTATATAGGATGCGTTATCAAGCTTGCAAGGTACTGCAGAGAATACTTTTGGTGGGAGATGACGGTAAAAGAAGGTTATAAACAGAGATACATTTCTGGAGAGGTTGAGGTTGAGATATGTTTCCAAAGATAAAATTAAAATGACACAAAATATAAAAGTGATTACATGTAAAATGAATGGTTTGCTGAATCCATGTAAAAGCTGTGCATTTTTAAATTGGCTAACATCCCTCACCCTGAAATCCTGTTTTTTACAAGAAACACATTTTAGGACTGATACCCCCAAGATATCCCTACCTAAATAATATGCATTAGCACATTTTTTATCTGCTAATTTAGCGATTCAAGGGGTCAGGATTTTATTATCAAACACGATTGACTGTAAGGTTAAGGATGTCCTCCATGACGGGAAAGGCAGATGGCTATGGGTGAAGGTAAAGCTTGAGAAAACAGTGTTAAATGTAGTTAATCGCTATGGCCCTATGGGTGATAAAATTACAGCACTTTAGTAAATGTATCAAATAGCAGTTAATATGGAAGGTATATTAATTATGGGTGGTGATTTTAATTACATTCAGAATCTCACACTCACTACTTCGAATAAAACAAAGCGAGAATTAAAGCCTAAAACTGCAAAGTTAATAAAAAGTATGACAATAGATTTTGCCTTAACAGATCCTTGGAGGCAAAGGCACCCTAGTTTTTCTCAGTTTACCTGTTATACTTTGAGATACAGAACAGCATCCCTATTGGATTTTTTTTAGGTAGACAAACTATTAGCCAATGGTAAAACAGAGATTTTGGCCATCTAATCAATCTGTAGTTTCTTTTACTTTAATTCTAGGATGACACTGAAAAATAAATCAAGGTGGAAGTTTGATAAATCTTTATTAGAAGATTGTACCTGGCTGACAGAAACTAGAATTTTTATCAGGGAGTTGTTTCAATTTAATGCACATACTTTCCCGATCTTTATGGGTTGGGAGTCATTTAAAGCAACTTTTAGAGGACAGATGATAACCTATAAGTCCAGGTTAAGTAATCAACATCAGCAAAAAATCGTGGAGTTACAGACCGCTGTTGAGAAAGCCAAACAAGATGTAAATTTAACAGTGGCAGCGGAGAATACTATTAAGGTACAGCAGCAAGAATTATTAAATGCTATGGAGCAATTGAAGGATTTTTTTCTGTTAGAGGAGATTTCGGGAAGTAAGGCATACCAACAAAAGATTTATGAAGAGAGTCAGCATATTGGTAGATTTTTGACCTGGTCTACGAAAAGTCAGAAAGCGGCAAAAATAACCAAGTCAAGTTAAAAATCCATCTACTGGCCAGTTAGAAGAAGATAAACAGGCGATCTCAGAAGTCTTTCTCTCTCATTTAAAACATTTTTACACAGAACTACAGGTAATAGAAGAGTCAAAATTGACATCCGACTTTGAATGAGTGGAGCTGCTGCAGATATCTCGGCAGCTTATTGAGATGCTTAATAGCTCCATAAAAATTTCAGAAATTCTGACAGTTTTAAAAAGTATGTCAAATGCTAAGGCCAGTAATTCGAATGGGATCCCGGTAGAATTATATAAGACATTTCAAAAAGAACTACTTCCTTTTATAACCAAGCTGTTTAACTGAATGAAGGATGGTATAGCTATCCCCAAAGGTTTTAAAGAGTGAATGTTGGTAGTCTTCCTCAAAAAAGGGCAAAGATCCCCACGATCCTAACTCTTATTGCCCTAGCAGTCTGTTAAATACAGATTATAAATTGTTTATGAAAATTTGGGCAATGAGAATTGCTCCATGTGCCTTACAGGTGGTTCATACAGATCAAAAAGGTTTCCTCCCAAGACGGCTAATGGACACTAATACATAGTTTACAATGCAAGCTATTGACTATTTTTCGGCGAATAAGATTAAAGCAGCAATTTTGATGATGGATGCCGAAAAGGCTTTTGATTTGGTAGATTGGCATGTTTTATTTTTCATTTTGGATAAGTTTGGTTTTCTACTTCAGTTGATACATATGCTAAAAGAGTTATATAGCCAGACAAAACCCCAAATTATTACGAATGGAGCAGAAGTCGGGAGGGTAAATATTGATCGCGGAACGCAACATGGATGTCCGTTATCCCCCTTTTGTTTTCCCTGTTTATTGAACCCCTCGCTGCCAAAATTCCTAATAAACCATTGATTTTGCACCACATGGAGAAGTTGTTAAAAATTAAGTTATATGCGGACAATGAAATTCTAGATTTTAAAGCCTGGGGTTCCAATGTACAGAATGCGCTGGACGAAATTCAGAAATTTACGCAGGTAGGGGGGTATAAAGTGAACCAAGCAAAAATGCAAATTCTCAAATTTAAATTGGAGCTCTCCAAGATCCCGGTCTGTCTGCAACACCGATCACCACTTCCAAGTA
The DNA here is from genome assembly GCF_964263255.1 of Lissotriton vulgaris. Lineage (NCBI taxonomy): Eukaryota > Metazoa > Chordata > Amphibia > Caudata > Salamandridae > Lissotriton > Lissotriton vulgaris. Next base: position 482,019,020 of record NC_141689.1, read on the forward strand.
GATACTGTGGTATATTTGTCACAAACAATTATGGTCAATTATTTCCACTGAATTATAGTAGTACGCTTGCAAAATTAAAAAAATTACTAATTGACTCTGCTGCATCTATAATTGACAGGATTTAAAAATGGGACGAAATAATCCGAACGTTTTAGGGGAATAATAAGCAGCCCCGGGTTACACTGGCCACACTACATCTAGATGTAGCACTGGGGGATTAGCACTCCCACATTTCGTATGTTATGTTATGTTAAACGTGACTTGTAGAGCGCACGTTCACCAGGCGGTTTCACGCGCTACCATATTACCATATTACCAGGCCTCCCTGATCAACCTGTTATCACAATTAGGAGAGGAAAATTCAGCTTTTGATAACTTTCTTTTAATACATGTGCTGAAGGAAAGTGCCAAAAAAAACAGCATTTTTACGGTTAGTAAAACTTCCCAAAAGGCCCAGATATAAGGTGATACTGGCATTAGCAGCAAGAACTCAGCTCTTTTATAAATCTCAGGTATTCCAGCATACCATGCTTATACTCCTATTCAAGATTGTGCGGCAGGAGGTTTAATGTTGCCTGTTTATGGCAAGAATTCGGTTTTGCTCAGCTTGGGGGTTTTATAATTATGATACATTAATTACATGGGAAACTGTAAGATTACAATCCTGTAAACCAAGCACCGCTTTCTTTATGAGTTTTCTTCAGGTGGTAAATTTCCTCAAAAACAATTATACTATACTGAGCGAGGCTGCACATCAAATTGCCAGTCAGATGTTGAATAAAACAGTGGGTGTAGGATTTGGTATTGGTCATTACATCAGAAGGCTCATAGTGAGGGGATTATTATGAAAGAGCTTCAGAAAATTCACTCTGAGACGGATATAATTAACACAAAAGAGTGGCAGCAGCTCAGTGAGATATTGAATAAAGGACTGCGAGGTGCTAATTTTAAAAGAGTGAATTTTCTGTCCAAATGGTAGGCATATTTCACCCCATTAAGATTGCATAAGATGTTTCCAACTAATGAGAACCAATGTTTTAGATGTAAAAAACAGGAAGAAGTGGGCTGGGTACGTATATTTTATGAGTGTAGTAATTTACAGCAATTTTGGAAGGATGTTTTTATCATGATTACCTACTCCTTGTCTTTAACAATTGCCCCATCTTCTATGTTGGTTTTATTTGGTTCATCAGGGGAGGTAAAATGTTTAACGAAATACCAGCAGTGTTTTATACTAATTTTTTTTAATAGCGGTTGCAAGATCACTTGTCCTGAAAAATTGGAAAACAAATAAACAACCTCGGATTGACCATTGGGTTAATAAAATGTGCAGGACCTACAGATTTGAGGAGGCCTATGCAAAGCGTGTAGGATCCACAGTACGATTTAGAGCTATCTGGACAACTTTTTCCACTCTTTTTTAACTGAGTAAAGCAAATTCCAATTGCACTATTATTTTAGGGATCTAATCTTTTCACTTTACTAAAATATGTGCTGCTAGTTGCACAGGCACCTTAAACAGTGTCTAATATTTATATTAGCCAGAAGTAGCCATTGTATTGATTTATAAAATTAACTGCGCATCAATGGCTACTAATAATATATGTACTGGTTTTCTTGGAGAACTACCAGGAGGAAGGTATTGCTTGGTAGATTATATGAATAAGGTTTAGTCTGAGTTAGTGCTGAATATATTTTATATATACTATCTAATTCCTACTTTTCTTAAACTGGCTATTTATCGATTACTCAATAATAAATGATAACCCTGATCTTTTTATGCTATATGATGTAATGTATTTAAGCTGCTTGGTTTTTGGTATCCACTTTTTTCATCTTTTTGTATCCATCCTGTAATGCCATGTGTTTTCTTTCTGCTCTAATAAAAATACATATATTTTTTTAATAGTGTAAACCCTCTGTGGGTGTTAGCGCTGTGGACAGTGACCATTCGTATGGCCATCCTGTGACAACTCCCACTGGACTAAACTCCACACAAACACTGGCCCATAAGATGTCATTTTTTGCAAGTCTGGCCTACTCCTAGATCATGTTTCATCATTCCACTCCAAGCGAACTAACTGGTTTTCTTGTTTTATACAATATCTTTGGTTACTGATTTGTGATTTGATTTACTTTTTTTTCAACAGTGAATGGGAACTCTGTTAACGTTTTGATTCTTTGTGAGAAAAGACCTCGGGGGAGTAGTCTGTATATACATTTATTTCTGACAATTGTCACGTTTGTCCAGTCAATGAGTCAACGTGTACTTTGTCCATCATGACAATGTGTCCTTTTGGACCCTCAGGTGGTGCTTCTACTTTTGCTTTAACAGGTTTGGTCTCATCTTTCTTTACTAAATTCTGCAATGACTTGAGAAATGTCATTTTTATTCAATTCTGTGTTCATAAATGATTTCTGTAAATCCAGGAAATTTTATTCTCCCACAATTCACCTGTTCATCAACCTCAATCAATGGCAGCACGACTCTTATGACATAGTCAACCAATATCTGCGTGGCTTTACACCAATCACCCAATCACAGTGTGACACACTGTGATGTCAATCTTGCTCCTCGCAGCATCTCATCCTCCTTCACAATTGTTTCCTGCATGTTGTCTCTAAGCAAAATAACAATACAATGCAAGTAACAAATAAAACTGTCTGCTCCACTAAAGGATATTCACTCTCACAAGGTAACTAAACTTTTCTGATCTCATTCACTTCAAATGAAAACTGAACTAGCAGGATTTCACACTTAATTGATATAGCTATTCCCTGTGTACTTGAGTTCAACCATACCAACCGTTTACCACTAAAGCACAAAGAGAACCCTTACCAAGGTGTTGTTGACATCTCACCACCAACACCACAAAACAGTAGACAACTTACTCTGTGTCTTCTACACTGAGACAATCCATAGGCAAATATCTTGAGTGAGATCTTAGGCCACGACGGACCCATTCGCAACTTTAACTTTGCACATAGCGCCACAATCATACATGGACTTTAACAACTTCACCCCGCTCAACAACACATAGCCAATTTAGCAGGCCTTGGATATGCAATATGTTAGGCAGTTTGTTAGGTTATGTTAGGCAATTTTCACTGAAAGCAAGATGTGTAAGAGCAGCATTGATATGGAGTGGAAGCAAATTCCAGCCCTTGGTTGCTCGAAGAACGAAGCTGCTACTACCTCACTCAGACTTCTTGAATCTAGGAACGACCATATGTGTTCCTCCCTGAGATCTCAGAATTCTACTGGGCTAGTACCACTTGAAGGATTGTCTCTGATACAGAGGGCCTGTGTCATGGAGAGACTTGTAGACCAAACATAGTGCCTCACATTTTATGCAATTTTTGATTGTTAACCAGTGTAGAGCATTAATGGTCTGAAAAACCTTTGGAAAATTGGAAATGCCTAGGAGAATACTGACAGCCACATTTGGCAACGTCTGTAATTTTTTCAAGTATTGCTCTTGCAAACTCAGATATAGGCCATCACAATAATCAATTTTAGACAGCACCAAGTGGGGATATCTGTTTTCTTTGCACTAGTGGGGATATAAGGAAGGATTTTATTAATCGATTTAAAAGTGTTGTGTGAGGATGAGATGACGGAATTTTGCTTGACAATAATATTTTAACTTATCATCAATTATGACCCCTAGATTTTTAGCCTTTTTAACTGGTTCTAGGAGAGCACCCATCTCCTGTGGCCAGCAGGAAGGTGTCAAAAATAGAGGATTACTCCCGAAAATAATGACCTTGGGCTAGATGTAGGTAAATTATTTTTACTGATTCTAAAATACTGAATTTTACTGATTCGGTATTTTAGAATCAGTAAATCCGATGTGGGTACATTTTCGGTATTTTGTACCGAATCGGTATTTACCTATTCGGTAATTGCCATTCATTCCTATGGACCTGGAGGCCCATAGGAATGATTGTCAATTACCGAATCGGTAATTACAGATTCGGTAAATACCGAATAATGCAAGGGTGGCAGGGTGCCAGAAGTAGCCATTGTATTGATTTATAAAATTAACTGCGCATCAATGGCTACTAATAAATATATGTACTGGTTTTCTTGGAGAACTACCAGGAGGAAGGTATTGCTTGGTAGATTATGTGAATAAGGTTTAGTCTGAGTTAGTGCTGAATATATTTTATATATACTATCTAATTCCTACTTTTCTTAAACTGGCTATTTATCGATTACTCAATAATAAATGATAACCCTGATCTTTTTATGCTATATGATGTAATGTATTTAAGCTGCTTGGTTTTTGGTATCCACTTTTAACATCTTATGGTATCCATCATGTAATGCCATGTGTTTTCTTTCTGCTCTAATAAAAATACATATATTTTTTTAATAGTGTAAACCCTCTGTGGGTGTTAGCGCTGTGGACAGTGACCATTCGTATGGCCATCCCGTGACAACTCCCACTGGACTAAACTCCACACAAACACTGGCCCATAAGATGTCATTTTTTGCAAGTCTGGCCTACTCCTAGATCATGTTTCATCATTCCACTCCAAGCGAACTAACTGGTTTTCTTGTTTTATACAATATCTTTGGTTACTGATTTGTGATTTGATTTACTTTTTTTTCAACAGTGAATGGGAACTCTGTTAACGTTTTGATTCTTTGTGAGAAAAGACCTTGGGGGAGTAGTCTGTATATACATTTATTTCTGACAATTGTCACGTTTGTCCAGTCAATGAGTCAACGTGTACTTTGTCCATCATGACAATGTGTCCTTTTGGACCCTCAGGTGGTGCTTCTACTTTTGCTTTAACAGGTTTGGTCTCATCTTTCTTTACTAAATTCTGCAATGACTTGAGAAATGTCATTTTTATTCAATTCTGTGTTCATAAATGATTTCTGTAAATCCAGGAAATGTTATTCTCCCACAATTCACCTGTTCATCAACCTCAATCAATGGCAGCACGACTCTTATGACATAGTCAACCAATATCTGCGTGGCTTTACACCAATCACCCAATCACAGTGTGACACAGTGTGATGTCAATCTTGCTCCTCGCAGCATCTCATCCTCCTTCACAATTGTTTCCTGCATGTTGTCTCTAAGCAAAATAACAATACAATGCAAGTAACAAATAAAACTGTCTGCTCCACTAAAGGATATTCACTCTCACAAGGTAACTAAACTTTTCTGATCTCATTCACTTCAAATGAAAACTGAACTAGCAGGATTTCACACTTAATTGATATAGCTATTCCCTGTGTACTTGAGTTCAACCATACCAACCGTTTACCACTAAAGCACAAAGAGAACCCTTACCAAGGTGTTGTTGACGTCTCACCACCAACACCACAAAACAGTAGACAACTTACTCTGTGTCTTCTACACTGAGACAATCCATAGGCAAATATCTTGAGTGACATCTTAGGCCACGACGGACCCATTCACAACTTTAACTTTGCACATAGCGCCACAATCATACATGGACTTTAACCACTTCACCCCGCTCAACAACACATAGCCAATTTAGCAGGCCTTGGATATGCAATATGTTAGGCAGTTTGTTAGGTTATGTTAGGCAATTTTCACTGAAAGCAAGATGTGTAAGAGCAGCATTGATATGGAGTGGAAGCAAATTCCAGCCCTTGGTTGCTCGAAGAACGAAGCTGCTACTACCTCACTCAGACTTCTTGAATCTAGGAACGACCATATGTGTTCCTCCCTGAGATCTCAGAATTCTACTGGGCTAGTACCACTTGAAGGATTGTCTCTGATACAGAGGGCCTGTGTCATGGAGAGACTTGTAGACCAAACATAGTGCCTCACATTTTATGCAATTTTTGATTGTTAACCAGTGTAGAGCATTAATGGTCTGAAAAACCTTTGGAAAATTGGAAATGCCTAGGAGAATACTGACAGCCACATTTGGCAACGTCTGTAATTTTTTCAAGTATTGCTCTTGCAAACTCAGATATAGGCCATCACAATAATCAATTTTAGACAGCACCAAGTGGGGATATCTGTTTTCTTTGCACTAGTGGGGATATAAGGCAGGATTTTATTAATCGATTTAAAAGTGTTGTGTGAGGATGAGATGACGGAATTTTGCTTGACAATAATATTTTAACTTATCATCAATTATGACCCCTAGATTTTTAGCCTTTTTAACTGGTTCTAGGAGAGCACCCATCTCCTGTGGCCAGCAGGAAGGTGTCAAAAATAGAGGATTACTCCCGAAAATAATGACCTTGGGCTAGATGTAGGTAAATTATTTTTACTGATTCTAAAATACTGAATTTTACTGATTCGGTATTTTAGAATCAGTAAATCCGATGTGGGTACATTTTCGGTATTTTGTACCGAATCGGTATTTACCTATTCGGTAATTGCCATTCATTCCTATGGGCCTGGTGGCCCATAGGAATGATTGTCAATTACCGAATCGGTAATTACAGATTCGGTAAATACCGAATAATGCAAGGGTGGCAGGGTGCCACTTTGACACCCTGTTGCACCCCTGATTAGGGCTTTTGTGCATGTATGTGTGCCACATGGCACAGGTGTACATGCACAGATTTGCATATACACAGGTATTCGTTATTTACCACCAACGAATAGTTGGTTGTAAATAACGAATCCTTAAAGCCCTGTGGCACTGTTTACAGTGCCATCTACATCTCAAAATACAGATTGGGTAATTTTACCGAATCAGTAATTTTACTGAATCGGTAAAGTTACCGATTCGGTAAAATTACTGATTCGGTAAAATTACCCAATCTGTATTTTGAGGTGCCCTACATCTCAGTATCCAAATACCGGTCGGTAACTGCCAAAAATCGGTATTTTTCGGCCATTACGGACTGGTATTTGGATACCTACATCTGGCCCCTTGTTCTTACCCAAGTTCAGTTTTAAGCAACAACTACTCATCCAACAATTGATTGCATGCATGCTATCATGAAGGTTAGCTACGATATTATGGATATTGTTATGTGCTGATAACACAATTTGCTTGTCATCAGCATAGGATGTGAGGGAAAATCCAAAGGAAATGGTCATGGGCGCTAGTTTTGTTAGGCAAAGATTAAATAGAGTGGAGCTGGACGAGGACCCTGTGGGACCCCACATTGCAGGGAAAAAGGCTCAGATACAAAGAAATCAAAGGCCACAAATTGTGCTCTTCCTTCACGAAATGATTTAAATAAGCCTAGTGTCTTTTTCCCTACACCGATGGTCTCCTGCCATCCAACCAGAACTGGATGATTAGCCATATCAAAAACAGCAAACAAGTCAAGGAGAACAAGAGCCGCAGTTCTTCCACTATCCAATGCAGCTCTTATTTCCTCGGTGGCCTTGATCAGTGCCGTCTTGGTGCTGTGGTCAGGTATAAACCCAAATTGTGTTGGGTCCAGAAGATGGATAGTTTGGATAAAGGACATCAGTTGTTGGTTCATGATCTTTTCTATTATTTTTTATGGAATTGGCAAGCGAGAAATGTTGGATCTTCAGGGTTGAGACTGGGCTTTTAAGAAGTGGAAGGAGTGCAGCCTTTTTCCACTGTGACGGAAAACATCTAATTTTCAAACATGGAGTAAAAAGATACCATTAAGATTGTTAGCAATGAGTTCAGGGCTCAGATTCATCACTGACGGTGAACATGAGTCTGTAGGTGATCCTGATTTGGTGGTATGGATTAGCTCCACCACCGGTTCAGGTGTCACTGGGGTAAACTCCAAAGTAATTGGCTGTTTAAATTTCGGTTTTATGGTTTTCATCTTTGGTGATGTATACAGTTGTAATATTATTCCTAGAGTTTAGATTCTTGCCAGTAGCAAACTTTCTGTATATTAGGACACACTGTACACTAAAGTATGAGCGAGTGAATCACTGAAAGCTTGGCTTCTGTTAGATCGTTTATTGGTGGGAAGTTTGGTAAGCATGGTAATCACCAGAAACAGTTCCTTAGAGGATTTTTTTAGTATTCTCTATCTTCTGAGTATAATACGTTGTTTTTTCCTTAATATGTAGGTCTTTATATTTAGACAAGGAGAATTTGTAAAAATCTTTCTTTCGTTCATTATATTGTGACCTCCATTTCTTTTGGAGTCTTCTACAATTTTGTTTTTCCTCCTGTGAGGCCAATTCTGCTTCTTGGAGAATGTTGGTTGTAAAGCAACCAATCATTGTGTTCAGTGCTCACTATCTAACTTGTTCCAGTTGTGATAATTATTATTGCTTCTATACATTTTAATGGGTAGGGTGGTTTGAAGGAAACTAATCTCCAAAAAGATAAGGTAGCCAAAACACCACGTTAGCTATCCAACGAGGACCATTATTTGACAGCCAACTCACAAATTTGAGATCAGGTTTAGGTACACCACTCAAAACCATGCTGCAGGAATTAAGAATAGCAATGGGAAGACTCAACCTCCAGTAGTTAAGTCAGGCTACAATTATGCAGACCAAAAGCCCTGCAAAAGCAACACAGAACAAAAGAAGAAATGCTTGATATTCTGACAGAGCTAGCTGATTCTCCTACAATACCTTTAAATAATTTGTTAAATAGCACAGTTTAAATGGAAGAACCAAAAAGACTCAATAATCGACTCAGGAAGGTATTAAATTAATTTGGTTATTGATTTAAAGATTCAAAATTCATTGCAATAGGCAATCTGTTGAGAATTTCAGTTAGGAGTATCACAGCTTGCATAAAATCACAAAACATTTAGGCAAGTCTTCATCAGCTGGTTATTAAAAAATCAGTTTACAGAGTTACAGAGCCTCACTACCGTTAGGCAGAAGGATAGTTTGTTTGTCTAACAGATCAAATCCTATGAAGAAGGGGAAAGGGTTCAGATATAAACTTCATCAAGGGTGAAAACATTAGCATATAACAAAAGAAAATAAGGAAAGTGATATTGAAATGTCAGTGCACTTCCCCAGGGGGCAGGGGTGGACACAATAGATACACAGGTCACGCAGCCAGCGTGTAATCGGCAGGACCCAATAGGTTTTACTGTAAATGATCTTCCTACCCCACCTCAAGGCAGCCCCCTTGGCCCAACCACAATTAAAATATTGTCATGGAATGTGGCAGGCCTCGGTAATAAACTCGCCTGTGTGGACTGGGGCTCTTTTATCGATTCGACCGACGTTTGCCTCTTTCAGGAAACGTGGGCTCGTAAAGAGTAATTCCGAATAGGGTATGCTTCATACTCAATTACTGGAAGGTGGGGAGGAAAGGGCAGACTCTCTGACGGGTTAACGATATGGATAAGAGCCAACTATTGCTAAGGTCAGGAACACTGGATCAGATGATGTCCAGTGTGTTATCCTGGAGTGGCGGAATGGTACCAGACTCGCCCTGGTTAACATCTATTCCAGACCTGTGAGTGTCACATCCGAGTCAAAAACTATCAAGGAGCTTGTCTCTGTTCTAGCTGATATTCCTGACAAAGCGATCCTTGTGACAGGGGGAGACTTTAATTCACAATTTGAGCCACTGGCGGGCCTGTTAGATGGTGTTAATCAGGAGGAGGATGATGTTTGGAAAATTCCCCAAGTAGCGGGGCCCATGGTAAGGTCATGGGCCCCTCTGGCAGTTCAGATGACCACACTGACTCTCAACCAATAAATCAGGGCCTGCAATGGTAGGGTCAATACGGATATCCCTCCAATGAATACCTTTAATAAACCAGGGAGGGAGGCACGCCTTGATTATATTCTAGTAGAATGCAGTGCCTGGGATAGGGTTCTTGACACTTAGGGGCGAGAGTAATCATAACCCACTGATCCTCGATTTTGCCCTTCCCAGAGGTACTAAGGGTAGTTCTATACTTGAGCCCGGGTCAGTAAGTAGGATCTCCTTGCTAATAAAAGACGCAGGGTAAGATGGGATAAGTTGGTCACTCACCCAGACCAGGTCGCTGGGCTTTATGCTCGGCTTATTCCAGTATTAGAAGCTGTAGAAGTAGTAAAGGAACAGCAACTGGGACAAGAAAGTCACCACAGGCTAGCAGAACTTAATAAGGTGTTATTTAATAGCCTGGCTGAAATCCTAAACCCTCCAGACCACAGAAGTAATAGGGGAAGTAGTAAACCTACCTGGTACAATAGCGCTTGTAGAGCGGCAAAAAGAGATCTCCTTGAGGCACTAAAACAAAATGATGATAGGGCACTCATAAAGCTGAGGAGGGTAATATACCGCCAGTTAATTCATCACGCTAAGATTGAATGGGCGAATGACAACTGGGCAAATTTAGTACTAGCCCTTGCAGTGAAGGATGCCCGCAGGTTTTGGCAAATTATAACTACGGGCTCGGCTGAATCTGAGCGGGCAGTAAATAATAATAATAATAAAGAGCTTATAGAGCGCTCAGTAACGCCATCTCGGCGTGTCCCCGCGCTAAGAGCTACTAACGATCACCATAAGAGCCTATGACCCTACACAGTGTATAGTTGTGTTTTGAGCTTAGCACTGAACAGCGCTTCACTGCTCTCCAGTCTCAGAGCAGGAGGAAGTTTGTTCCAGTGTTGAGCTGCTTGGAACGCAAAAGATCGTCCACCCATTCTGGCCTTCCTTATCCTGGGAACTGTCAGCAGTCCGGCACCCTCCGACCGGAGGGTCTTTGTTGGTTCGTAGCGGCTGACTAAGTCCCTAAGGTAGGAGGGCGACCTGCCCCAGACAATTCGGTGACAGAAGAGGAGGCACTTGAACAGCACGCATTTCTTCACAGGCAGCCAGTGAAGCGCATCCAGCGCCTTCTGAGAATTTGCTCTCCTGGGTCTTCTTAGCACCAGTCTAGCGGCGGAATTCTGGATAACTTGCAGGCGGCCCAGGCAGCCCTCGGTGGACCCTAGGAACAAGATGTTTCCATAGTCCATCCGAGAGGTCACCAATGCCTGCGTCAGTGTCCTTCTGGCCGCTATGGGTAGTAGGTCTAAGGTTTTGTTTAGGGTCTTCAGTACTCCAAAACATTTGCCCACAAGACGCCTTATGTGACCATCACAGGAGAGAGAGGGGTTGGTCCAGACTCCTAGATTCTTAGCCTCCTCACAAGGTATGGGGGTAGGGCCAAGGCACGGAGGCCACCACTTGGCTGACCAGCTTTTGCTTTTTCCCCCCACTACCAGCACCTCTGTCTTAGAGCCATTGAGTTTTAGGCTGTGGGAGTCCATCCACTCAGCTAGCGCCTGCATACAGGACTTAAAGTTGGTGGGGGTGTTGGTGGTGTTCTGCGATAGAGAAATCAGCAGCTGGGTGTCGTCGGCGTATGATACCAATTCCACCCCAAATGATTGTACCACCTTCGCCAGGGAGGCCATGTAAAGATTAAAAAGAGTAGTGCTCAAAGCTGAGCCCTGAGGCACTCCCTGGTTTAGTGGCATCTCTACCGAACGACATGTCCCTTGCTGTACCTGGAAACATCTTTCTGTGAGAAACGACTGTAGCCAGTACAGCGCAGGACCAACGACCCCAGCTTCACTCAGACACCGTAGCAGGATGGAATGCGCTACGGTGTCAAAAGCCGCGCTGAGGTCGAGCATGATCAGGGCCATTGTATGTCCTGCATCCGCCCCTGCTCTTAAAGTCTCAGTGGCACGTAGGAGAGCTGTCTCAGTTGAGTAGCCCGCCCTAAATCCTGATTGTGATGGATGAAGTAGGTTCCCTCTCTCCAGGTGCTCAGTGAGCTGAGCATTGACCACCTTCTCAGCCACTTTCGCCACATACGGCAATAAGGAAATAGGTCAGAGGTTTTCCAGCACCTCGATGCTTACATTCGTTTTTTTCCTTATTGGCAGTACTATGGCCTTCTTCCACTCCTCAGGGACTCGTTGAGTGGAAAAGGAGGTCTGTAAGACATGTCTGATGTATGGTTCCAGGGCTACAAGACCCTCTGAGATGACCCAGGCCGGTGCCGGGTCGTTGGGGGAACCGGACTTCACGCTTAACGCCTAACATTGCTGCAGAGATCTGGGAAGACCATTTTCACACACTATACCAGGGTGATAGTTCCATGAGGAATCTCCCTATATCTGGAACAGAGCTTAACTGTGTCCTAGTCACCGCTGCCTTTGATTTTACTGAAGGGGAGGTTATAGACGCTATTATTCAGACCCCCCAGGATTCGCAAATTTAGCGGCACAAATATGGAAATTTAGCGGCACAAATATGGAAATTTAGCGGCATTTTAGCGGCACTTTATTTTACTCATAATCATTCATTTTCAGCCTTAAATCAATGGAAACTGTATTAGTAGAGTATTCCACTTTGAATAGGCAACCTGGGATATGGAACAGAGGAAGCAGCCCACAGGTGAAGGCTGTTATCCATTGGAATTGCAGTTCTTCATCTGCCAGTTGGGCTATGCAAGAGAGACCCAGTTACCAGCATCACTGCCTCCTGTAATTATATCATTGCACCGGCCATACCATGACCCCCCCACACTTGTGCTCTGCTGTAAGGTAATCTGCATTTAGGCGGAGAAAAAGGTTGCTCACGCATAAAGATGGGGCACTGGCATAGGTCTTGGGCTAGAATGGGGTCATGAGGCTGCTAGTCCAGCTATATAGTCTGCAGCTGACCACGAGGGTGAGGAGAGTGGCACTGCTAAGAATGGTCTTTGCGCTCACAGCAGTCTCCTTCCTCGATTGAATTATACATACTGTTGTATTCCTGAATCTGGTGCTCTGTAAACCAAGCCTTCAATTGTTAAAATTACAGGGATACACCCAACATATTCCCGCCTGCATTAAAGCAATAATAATTCATTTGAGAAGCGCAGTGCATTCGGACCTCACGGAGAATGAAGAGTTTTCATTATCGAACTAATGGCCTCTTTTTTTCAATTACATGCCGCTTTTTAGTTTCTTTTTCTAACAAACTAATAACTCCGACTTTCCAGCCTCAGAAGATAAGTGCTCTCTACAGTTTCATCTCTATTTTTTTCCGGTGATGAGCTAAGTGCTCAAGGCAGAGGTTCTGGGGATTTCATTTTCGAACCCATTTCAAGATACAAGCCACACACGGGTGACTGGAAACTGCTGCTGGAACCCCCAAAAATACAAACAGCAGAGGCACAAAGGAAGGAAGCTGCAGGTCCCCCCCCTCCGTCGTGTTTGTCAGCCCGGGCTGACAGAGCTCTGCAGACTGGTGAGCATCAAATTACAGCCGTACTTAACAGGTCTTTAAAAGACCATTACATGTAAATGAGTTGCTCCTGGTGTAGGCGGGGACATGCCATTCAGCCGGTTTGAAACGCAGCGGGAGGTGGAGTCGGAGTGGGGGGAAGGGGACCCCGTCCTTTAAATGATACAAAGAAAGACACAATCACTGCAGGGCAAACACCTGCGTCGAGATCGAGTCTGTGTTAGACACGCAGTAAAATGTCTGCAAACTGGACAGATGCCAGGACCGTGTAACATGCAAAGAGCAGACCCCCCAGGATATAGCGGTTGCCGGCTTTTGTAAAAATGCTGCGATTTCTACAAAAGTGCCGATTTCGCGGGCACTTTTGCAAAAATCGCGGCATTTTTACAAAAGTGCTGATTTCGCGGCAAACCACGAAATTGCGAAATCGCGAAATCCTGGAGGGTCTGATTATTGGACTCCCTGCTGGGAAAGCCCTGGGGCTGGACAAGGTCCCCGGTGACCTTTTTAAACACGAACCCAGGGTATGGGCCCCATATTTAAAGTTGATTTTCAATGGAATCCTACGGGGCATGGCGGTCCCTAGTACTTGGCTGGGAGCAGAGATAGTCCCGATCTTTAAGAAGGGATCACCTCTGCTCCCAGCCAACTACAGGCCGATCAGCCTGATAGACGTCTCACAGAAACGTTTTGCTAGGCTGATTCCAGACCGCCTCGAGGCATGGATGGAGGAGTTTGATGTTCTAAGTCCATATCAGGCAGGTTTTCGAAGGATCGTCTCGACCACGGACCAGGTTTTCCGACTAAGCCTCTTATTCTGGAGTACGGTCAAAATCAAGGGCGGTTCACTATATACAGTGTTCGTGGATTTACGTGCGGCCTTCGACTAGGTCCCACGCACGAAACTGTGGAGTGTGGTTACAGACATGGGCATTCCTGCTCCTCTGCTTGCTATCATAATCCGACTCCACACAGAGAATTTTGTGCAGGTCAGGTGCGGGAGGGAAGGCAATTTGTCATCTAGCTTCCCCGTTGGCAGAGGGGTGAGGCAGGGGTGCGTCTTGGCGCCTACCCTGTTTTGCCTCTTTGTCAACGGGGTAATCGTCCACCTGAATGCGTCGCCAACAAAGAGACTCCAAGGCTGGCGGGGGTAGGGGTCTCCGCGATTATGTTTGCGGACGACACCCTACTGCTTTCGAAGACCCCCATGGGTATCCAGCGAGTCTTGGATGCCTTTGTAGATTTCTGCCATGAACGGGGCCTGGAAATGAACACCTCAAAAACAAAATTTATGATTTTGAACCCCCCGACCGTAACACACCCAAGTCCTGTGATCGTAGGAGCCCGCCTCGAAAGAGTGCAGACCTTCGAATACTTGGGACTCACTCTCAATGAGACCATGACATGTGCTCAACATCAAAGGAAATCGCAACTAAAGCTCACCCAGAAGGCAGGGGGCATTATTAAACTTTTAAGCAAAGCTACAGTCAAGCCAATTGGCCCACCTTTAGAAATTTATAAATTGCAGGCTCGAGGGGCGGTAGTCTACCGCGGCAAACTGTGGGGACACAAATGTTCCCCGCGTTAGTCACCGTGGAAAACAAGTTCCTCAGGCAGCTGGTTTTACTTCCATCTAGCACGCCATTGTTGCCTCTAAGGCTTGATCTGGGCCTAAGACCTCTTAATGAGGAACTGGGCCTTAAACCGCTGACCTTCTGGAGGCAACTCTGGGTCACACCAGAGCTTAATATATACAGGCAAGAGCTTTCCAAGGTCCTTGGACTCCCCAACGCATGGCAACTCTCCTGGTTGAAATACATAAGACAGGAATTGGAGAGGCTTAGCCTCCCTCTTATGTGGACTAACCCAGAGCAAGCTTGCTTTAATATATCACGTAAGAAGCTGACTAAATTATACTCTGAACAAAATGTAATTGCACGACTAGCAAATGCCCAATTAGGAACTCTGACCAACGCATTCCTGATGAACAAGGATTACTATAAATTTGAGTCTGTCTTGAATGACATTGGTCCTCCTGGCCTGAGAAAACTCTATCTGCAATGGAGACACGGCTCTCTTCCAATTAGAACCCTTACGAGTAGATGGTACCCTCCCACCCCAACTAACTGCCCAGGTTGTTCAGCAGACTCAGAAAATGAAATGCATGTTGTCTGTTTTTGCCCAGGATATCAGATGCCAAGGAAAAAACGGATAGTTCCAATCTGTAAAAACTTGGGGGTTAGACAGTGTTACGAATCCTTTCGAATACTAAAAACTGATCTTTCCCCTCCAATTGTTTTTGCTGTAACTAAATTCCTATCAGCGATGTGGCTTATGAGACGGAATTATCTGATTGCCCAGCTCAGGGTGAGTGAGCAGAGCCATGCTCACAGTCCTGGTGAGCCTGACTGTTAACTAGTTAGGCTAGGGCTTGATGCTCTTCATCTTTTAACTCTGTTTTATTGATTTCTTATTTTAATGCGATGTTTTATTCAAATGTATTAGACCGAATGGTGGGTTTTAAGCTAAAGAACTGACCCGAAGTGGCCAAAATTTTATTGTTGAATGTATTGTACTATTTTATGGCAATCTTGTCGAAATAAAGATGATAAAGAAAGAAAGATATTGAAAGGGTTTGGCAAAGAAGGTTTCAGTCCAACAGCTACCGACTGTAACATCGGCAAGGCAGTCCAAAATTAAGAGGATAATTCTTAGTAATCACCAACAATCGATCAGCATAGCATCTTCTCGTAAGGGGAAAAAAAAAGTATGGTAATGCCCCCCCTTTGGGCTTTCGTCTTTTATAAAGTCTCTAAGAAGGTTCCAGTGATGTAGCATCACACCAGCATCAAAAGAGTGTCATATGCTCAGATTCACATTATGTCACCTAGGACAATCGCAACAGTGAGATGCTTTCCCATGCTGGTTATAAATAATGAAAGAATTGAAAGTCCATATAGGCCTAAGATCGGTGAAAAAGAAATACAAAATATCTATCCATAGAAACAGCTGAAATCCTGTTCCGGGAGAAATATTTCACTGTGAACACTGAAGAAACATTAAGGAATGTCAAAAGTTATACATGTACTGGACAAATAAAGCAACATTGCACTAGTTGTGAATGGACCATTGTATTATGCCAGGGAAAAGGTCAGCATTAGAGAAAAAGCATTTTTTGTAAAGCCTTTAAGTTGGCATCACACGTTTTAAATTAATGAAACTTTAAATCAATATCACATATAATGCAAAAAATCATTTCAAAAAGGGAATATGCAAAACTTTCACCAGATATTATTACATGGAATAACTAACGTTAGAAATACCGTACTACCACAATTTTTCTTAATATTCACATAAGTATACCATTTTTAAGTTCATACTACATTTTTTTCACTTTTAATAAACAATAGAATCTTTAGGATTATTATGCGAAATGTCAAGAATGTAATTAATTTCTACAGATTTTTGCACCGACTTTTCTAAATGGTCTGTTTTAATAGAAGGCCTTAGAAACACTAGCAGCCAGATTCATCAATGTCAAATGCTGCGATTTCTAAATTGCGAGAAAATGCGAATCGCAATTAAGAAATCGCAGAATGGCATTCATGAATATTTGCGAGAAAAAAAGAGCGATTCGCAATCGGCCGCAATCACCGATTGCGAGACCCCAAAAATCGATAAATATTCGCAGATTCGGCCGATACCTGTGTTGAAATTGCGATCTTGCCATTACCGAAATTGCCAATTGTGATCTCGCTAACTGCGAGATCGCAAAAACGGGAAGTCGCATCCTGAGCACAGTGATGACATCACAACCAGGAAGTAGGCACGTTCCACCCTCATTCAGCAGTGAGAGCCTGAAGTGGAAGCAGCGGTGTCAGAGCTCCCGTCCAGTGTGCCTACAGGAGTAAACCAGGAGACACCCCAGTGGCAAGCATGTCACAGGAAGCTGCAGGTGGATCTTCCAATGGGAGAAAAAGGAAAATAAAATTTTCAGAGCAAGAGCTCGAATTTTTGATCGAAGGAGTCTGCAAGGACCAAAATCCGCTCTTCGGTAAAGACTCCGGAAGGGTGCCTGAGGCCGATAAAATGCGGATATGGTTGCGCATCCGCGCAAAAGTGAACTCTGTGGGGGTGACTCAGCGCTCGGTGGACGAGCTCAAAAAACGTTGGTATGACCTCAGAGGGCGGGCAAAGGAGAAGATTGCGGAGAGGCTGGGGGAGCGTGTGGCGACAGGTGGAGGGGAGCCCACTGTCCCACCGAACACACCACTGGAGGACCGAGTGGAGGACACCATCAATCCGCAGGCATGCGTGGGTGTGATCCAGCTGGACTCCTCCCGACCCACCCAAGACACACCAGGTAAGTGCCATGCGACTGCGACCCCCTGTCCCCTAACAATGTCCATGACTCCAGAGCATCCCATATCAAACCCCAGTCATGCAGCCAAAGCACACCAGTAAAGCGCTATTGCATTGTAGGACATGTAGTCTGACCACAATTACCATCTTGCCCCATAAATCCAGACATGTTTAGTGAGAGTCAATCCTGCAGCAAGTCAGGGAATGGTAGTCTGCATGCATGTAGGAAGCCTAAATGTGTAAGAAACATGTCACTAATCAACGTCCACTTTACATCACAGGTGGCGCTGAAGTCCCCAGCACAGACAGCGATGCCCTGGTAATTGAGGACATCACAGAGGACACAGAGGGAGACACACATCTATCCCCACAGCCCGGACCATCAGGGCAAGCTGCCGCATCAGCGGTCATTCCACCACCTGCCCCTGTGCCAACAGGTGCTGCAGTACCACTGCGCGTCACACAACCACCAGTGGGGCTTGCAACACCAGCAGCAGTTCACCAACCAACCCACCGCCCTGCGGCTGTGAGGAGCCAGTCAAGCGGACTGGTGAGGGAGCAGCGCAACAACAATTTCCGCGCTGGCAGGGGACAAAACGTGCGGCCAGGTGGGCTCTCCATTGAGCGCTGAATGCTACATGTGCATCAAACCCAGGCCCGTCTTCTTGCGGCTCTCCACCTCCTACTGAACAAGACCGCCCGAAATGTAGCACAAATGTCAGACCACATGGAGAGGATGACAGCTGCTATGGAGGCCAACACACAGGCCATGTACAGCCAGCGGGATCTCAACCGCCGCAGACACCGCCAGCTGCTGACCCGCCTGTCAGCATACACGCGGTCCAACTACATTATTGGGAACGGACCTCCCAGCTCTTGCGACGTTCCTTGGCCATGCAGGTCCAAATGGTCCAGTGCTGCCAGGACGTCGTGAGAGTTCTGGAGCAGGTGTCAACAGCAGTGCAGGGCATGCAGGCTACCGGCCATGGCCAGGCGGGGGGGGCCTGACGACACCAGTGAGGCTACATCCAGCCATAGCAGCCAGTCCGTTCCACCGGTGGTAGCACCCCGCCGCAGCAGCAGGCCCTCTGCTGCCTCACGGCCGAATCAGGAGGAGGATGTTGAAAGGAGGTTGGGATCATCTGCCCGGAGGCGGCACTGAACATTAGAACATTTACATGAGGGGCCATGCTGCTGCTACAAGTATGCCCTCCTGAAGAACAGACATATGACGCAATATGTCATTCATGTACCAGTTTGGGGAATGCCCAGTTTATTGTGCTGTAACAATTACAAATATTCTGACTAACTTAATCCGACTCATGTCATTATTAATGTTGTCATGCATGAGTTAAGTAATGGGTGTGGGGAGTGGGTGCACTAGAAATAGTTCATGCAGATTTGGTTGCGGCTCCTGTGTCCTTCTGCAGGATTCTCACCGCATGCGTGACGCACATGTGCAGGTGGTCGGTTGTCCCCTTCCGACTCACTGCCGGAGATGTCTACAGGTATCTTGCGCTTGGTAGCAATGTTGTGGAGGATTGCACACACAGCCGCAATGCGGCAGCAGACCTCTGGCTCATATTTGATGGCCCCACCAGTCTTGTGCAGTATGCGGAATCTGCTCTTCAAAAGGCCAAATATCCTCTCAATGCAATTTCTTGTGTGTATGTGTGCTGCATTGTAACGCCGTTGCTGTGGTGTTGCTGGGTTGAGGTATGGTGTGAGGAGGTACTCACGGAGAGCGTAGCTGCTGTCACCTGAATGATAGGAGCAGAGGGTGAGTGCCTGCGCTGCACAGCTACATTATAACAGTGTAATATTGTGGGGCATGTGTACTTACCCAGTAGGTGTCCTTCACCAAAGTCTCCCCTGGCCAGTTGTGTGTGAATGCCACTGTGCCGGAATATGAAGGAGTCATGTGTGCTCCCCGGGTACTGTGTCACTATGTCCGTGATGATAGTCTTTGCATTGCACACCATCTGGATATTGAGGGAGTGGTGGGACTTGCGGTTGCGATACATGTTTTCCGTTTGTGCTGGTGGGCAGATGTGGATGTGGGTACAGGCAATGCATCCTATTATATGTGGAAATTGTATTACGTTGTAAAATTGCAGCTTGGTGTCATTCAAGTCCTGTTGGCTGGTGGGGAATGAGATATAGTGGTGTAGCCGGGTCAGCATAGCCTCCAGAAAAATCCTTAGGCAGCGGGACATGGTGGGCTGGGATATCCCCCCTGCAATAGCGACTATCCCCTGGAAGCTTCCGGAGGCCAGTAGGTGCAGGCTGCACAATACCTGCACATGGGTGGGAACGGCATTGGTCCTCCTTGTTGGGTGCTGCATCAGGGGGACTAGGTCCCGGATCAGCTTGATGATCATTGCCCCATTTAGGCGGTACTTCGCGTAAATTTGCTCCCTGGTTTGTCCCAGAAGGGTGACCCGCTGACGGAATATCCGCTCCTGGATCCTACGTCTGTTCCGTGCTGCTCGCTGTAGCCTTCGCCGCCTGACCACCATGTAGAGTCCTGGCATTGTGAGAGTCCTCAGGCTCCAGCTGCATGTCCTTAGGTGTATTTGGTCAGGCCTGCACCTGATGGTAGTTTGCTAAAGTTTTTCATTTTTTATTTTTTTTATTCCTTACTGGTTATCACCTGGATTGGGTTCTCCTTAAATTGCGCGTCGGAAATGGCGATTTTCGGCTTTTTTGCAATCAGCGACTTTTCAGGAATGGCGATTGCGATTATTTTGCGATTTCGCAAATGATTTCGCAGAACCCATGGTTTCTCGCAATTTCAGAATCGCAAATGGGCTTGTTCCAGGATTCTGCGATTTTATTTGCAGACTCGCAATTTTTATTTTGTGAATTCGCAATTTTGGTATTTTCACTATCATGAATTCCTTTTATTCAAATTGCGATCGCAATTGCTAAATCGCAGCTCTTGCGATCGCAATTTGGCTTCATGAATCTAGCTGATAGCCCCTTCATTAAAACACAATTTCATCAGTAAATGTTAATAAATAACGTATTCATAGGAAATGCTCATTAGTGCAACTCATTTATATTTATTAGTATTACTCTGTATGTAGGTTTTCTTCATCCTACATTTTACAGCACGCTTTTATGATGATTTTACTACACTTTTCTTATTTTCATTTGTCACTGTGTCTAATGTGTGCAAAGTGTACTTTCAGCTTTTCGTGTCTTTAATCAGTAAATGTGTCCAGTATTATGATTTTCAAAATCTTGTCTCACCAACTTTAAAAGATACAATTTGCTAAACTGTTGTAAAAAAATCCCGGAAAGGCTCATTCACAGGTCTCCTTTCAAGCTTTACATTACAGTGTGAGGCTAGTTGCACACCTGTTGCCACTCATTGCATTCTGGTTTTCCCATTTCACAATACCGTGGGGATTTAACTGGAAGACTACTGTGATATTATTTGTAACGTGAAAAGTGATAGCCGGTGTCGCATATGTGACATGAATGCCAAACACCGGTGAGAACTATTGTACAGTTGCCCTTTCCCAAAAATGTGTATTTCATTTGATTTTTTTAAATATACTGTGAGAGAACGGTAAGTGGTCAAACTGTATTCAGTGATACAATCGTATTTCAGAGGTTTCATCTCACAGCACACTTCATAGAAGGGCAGGCATAGGACCGGGAGAAAGAGAAAGACTGCAGCCTGCGGCAGTGCGTGCTGAGCAGTGCGTGCTGAGGACTGAACCTCAGCGGATACTGTCTTGCACAGCCTTGGCTTAATGTAAAATTAACGAAGAGGAAAGACGTGACACTAATCCTCAAAATATCTTTTCCGCCCTTCGAGGGACACCGCCAGAGCCAGATGCTTCAATCCAAAGCCTCTTTGATGTAAAAAAAGATGCTCAATATTACTCTACAGCGAAAACAGACAAAGGACTACAATAACTATCCTCTTGCCCTATTGCCTAAGCCGGTGTGAAAGCCTGGGCACATTTCATCGCCATTACTAGATTTTTTGCAGTCCTGATCACAGCCGTCAAAGATCATGAGCCTGCAGTGAAGAGCGTTGAACGTACACTCTGCACTTCCCCGTCTACGAGTAATTGTGCTGCGTAATATCAAAGCAGGGTGGGATTTAGGGATTTAGCAAATGCGAGCCGCCCTGACCTTAATCACCGCAGCGCAGCCTTTAATCACCTCTCATCGCCGGCGAGGAGTGGTCCGGGCGTCTGGCACAAAGATAACCTCCCTGTGCCGTGATATTTACAGTGCATTAAGAGAACATAATGTGAAAAATGCAAAGACCTCTATGTAAAACAAGCCACCTGTTGCCCAGGCATCTTCAAGTGTCAGGGAACATCATTTAATGGGAACTCGAAGTTAGCATGAGCAAATGTGGGCGTGCTCGTCAGGACTTTAAGTGGGCTGGGTCTCACCGGTGCTGAGGACCGGCAGTTTTTTAAAGGGGGCCTCGAAAGGGTCTCTATCGGGCTCTGTTTTGTGCCCTGGCACAGGCGGTCCGTTTGTTTTCCACGGACTGCACAGACAGCAGGCACATGATTTGCAGCACCATCACACTGCTCACTCGAGTGGAGAAGTTAGGGCATGACTTCATGCCAGGTGAGCGTTGTAGGGGAAGGGAAATCATTTAAAGAAAGTCATTTTCTTTCTGGATTTCCCTTCTCTTTTTGAAACTCAAGAGCAGCAACATTGTCATGGTGTCACAAGGGCTTTAAGGAGAACTTTTGCAGTATTATATTTATAAAGGCCGTAATTGCTGCATAAATGTCTTATGCAACTAACAACCATTGACAAAGCCAATAGTCCTGACTTGTTGTAGGTACAGTGTTACTTCTGTATCACATATATCTGGATGCAATGACAGAAACAGCAAAATACAAGTCAGGGGCACACTATGCTAAGCACATATTTCTAGTTTATGTGTTTTTAAGCCACGCCCTTAATTACTTTGAACACGCCCTTTCAGAGGCCCACCCTGTTTTTTTCATCCCACCTAATGCCCGAGCCTAGCTATATGTTTACATGTAAAGTATGTAAGCCAGAGTTGTGAGGTTACCTTCCCTTGAATTCATAGTAATGAATGTAAATGCAGACACTCCTATGGCGATGTTTTACAGTATCTCCTACCCGGCACGCACGCACAGGCCCACGCTCACTGACACACGAACACACATACACTTATCAAAGAAGTGGTTTTAATCAGATTCGGTCCCTTAGTTATTTGTGATCTAATGTATGCACGGAATGACTCGTGAAATTAAAACTCCATAGCTGCTGGACAAATGTCATTTGGAGAAAGAAAATGCCCCCGCTTCTAAACATAAATTGTAAATCTCCGGAGAAGCAGCGGGAGCAGCATGTTCTTCATAGAGTCTCACTATTTACGTTTCTCTCACCCTCTGATGTCATTGGCTGTGTGTTTACGTTGCATTCATGCTTTGAATAACTAAGACCGATGCAAGTCTGTTTTCGCGAAGCAAATAGCCCGCGAGCTCAGTGTAGTTTATTGGAGGGTTTCAAGTTTCAAGTTTTTATTAGTTAGGCACAGTTACTTAAAACCATTGCTGTACAAAATCTACTTTAGCACGGGTATAAAATTTAGCTTTTAACACATTTATCAAATAAAACAAAGCTAAAAAACATTTTTCAAGGCTTAAAGACCGATATGGTTATTGAGGAGTAGCGTTATGGTTGCCTGTGTGAACGTTTTGCTGTGCTTGGACAGATAAAATAATTAAGACAGAGAGTACTGGGCCAAAGGACGGAAAAAATCTGTAATGAGTCTTTGAGGGGGAGGGGGAGGAGGCATGGCCACCAAGGGAGGTAATAGAAGATTGTCCAAAAGTCTCACAAATTTTCCAAACCTTGCGAGCACTTGAATGTCCGTAGAGGTAAAGCACAAGGTTGAGGCCTCCCAACACGTCCTAGCACCCCATTTTAAGAACAGGGGTTTCAAAAGGGACCTTCTGGGGACTGCTAGTGCAGTGGCGGGCAGCAGCACAGAAGATGCAGCCATGATTCAAAGTGGTATTTGCACAGCCTGCAAGCCCCCCCTCGCTTGTTGGGGCCCATTTGTTGAAAGCCATCGAGCGCAGGCCTAGAAGTCGCATAAACATTATGTTCTTCCGAGCCACTTTACTTAAGTTTCCCTGGCAGTATGCTTGTGGACGCCCAAGAAGATACGAAGAGTTCAAGGGGAGCAGAATGGTTGGTGCCTTTAGAACCTTAAGATCCATGGACTGAGAAATAAGTTTAACTTGCTTATTGATGGTGCTTTTCCAGGGCGAGTATGGAATAGTGACTGAGAGGAGAGATAACTTGTCAATCTCTAACACTCTTATGGCCTTTGTAATCTCGGTATTCCAGGGATTGCCAGGGCTAGACAGGATTCCTTTTAGCTGGAATTTAAGAGTGTTATCACCTGCTTTTAGGGTCCTAATGAAATATTTCAGGATGTCAGCCTCGTAGTGAAGGGATTGTCTTTGTAGACCCAGCTCCAATCGTAGTCTTGCCCGCTGAATAAAACTTGGCAGATGGAAACGTTTTTTGTTGGTGGAAATTTGGGCGAGCTCAAGACTGGAGGAGCACGCACCAGGAAATGCCTGGTGTCCGTAGGTTAATGCAGGAAGTAGAATAGCTTTAGTCACCTTCAAGTTGGCTTCGGCAGAGGGACTGCTCAAAGTTTGGTTCAACCGGGTCAGGGAGTATGTAATTGCGCCTGCTCTCTTTTGCAAAGCAGCTAGGTGAGCTGGAGGCCTGGACGTCTCATTGAACCACACTCGCAGGTAATTATATTTTACTGTTGTGTTAATCCTGACGGGCCCGATGTTCCATGCCAGCCTTTTCTTGTTCTTGCATCTGCCAAATACCAGTACCTTCGTCTTTGCCTGGTTGATTTTCAGGGCGTTGGCGGAGTTATATATATGAAGCGTACTTAATGCCCGTTGGATACCCGATTTTGCTTGGTCTATTATTACAATATCATCTGCATATTGTAATATGTGAAGAGGCTTTTTAGCGGGTCCCAGTTTTGGCGGGAGAATATTACTATTCTCCAAGAATATGCAGAGATCGGCTGTGTAGAGATTGAACAACAGCAGGGCAAGAACACAGCCTTGCTTTAGCCCATCTTCAACGGCAGTTCTTGAAGAGAGTGTCTTTGGGCTGGTTTTATTTCGCACCCACATGTTCTTATGCAGGGAAATTAGTGAACCTAGTAGGTCATGCGAAATCCCCCATTTGTTCAGCTTCCTCCACAAGATGTTCAGAGACACTTTGTCAAAAGCCGCGCTGTAGTCTATAAAGCTATTTACAACAAGGGGTGGTGAGGGACAGAGTCTCTGAATTAAGCAGAAAGCTCTCACCCAGTCAAGAGATCAGGGCTAGATCCAACACCGTTTTTTAGCTCACTGCACCATCCCAGTTTCAGAACCTGGCTGTATGCAAATTAGTCTGTTCCTGTCCCAGTGCATGATGGGAACAGGGCAAACCAAACTACAAAAGCCAATTCTTACACTGGGAAGGAAACAAGCTCCCAGGGACCGGTTTCTGGCATTACAGCCGTCTTCGGCCCGGTTTGCTTGAATCCTGATGGTGCAATGAGCAAGGGTCTCACATCTGAGAATACCCTTCCACGCTTAGGGTGGACAAAAATATTTACAACAAGGGGTGGTGAGGGACAGAGTCTCTGAATTAAGCAGAAAGCTCTCACCCAGTCAAGAGATCAGGGCTAGATCCAACACCGTTTTTTAGCTCACTGCACCATCCTAGTTTCAGAACCTGGCTGCATGCAAATTAGTCTGTTCCTGTCCCAGTGCATGATGGGAACAGGGCAAACCAAACTACAAAAGCCAATTCTTACACTGGGAAGGAAACAAGCTCCCGGGGACCGGTTTCTGGCATTACAGCCGTCTTCGGCCCGGTTTGCTTGAATCCTGATGGTGCAATGAGCAAGGGTCTCACATCTGAGAATACCCTTCCACGCTTAGGGTGGACAAAAATATTTACAACAAGGGGTGG
Organism: Lissotriton vulgaris; assembly: GCF_964263255.1. NCBI lineage: Eukaryota > Metazoa > Chordata > Amphibia > Caudata > Salamandridae > Lissotriton > Lissotriton vulgaris. Next base: position 482,044,550 of record NC_141689.1, read on the forward strand.
TGAGGGACAGAGTCTCTGAATTAAGCAGAAAGCTCTCACCCAGTCAAGAGATCAGGGCTAGATCCAACACCGTTTTTTAGCTCACTGCACCATCCCAGTTTCAGAACCTGGCTGTATGCAAATTAGTCTGTTCCTGTCCCAGTGCATGATGGGAACAGGGCAAACCAAACTACAAAAGCCAATTCTTACACTGGGAAGGAAACAAGCTCCCGGGGACCGGTTTCTGGCATTACAGCCGTCTTCGGCCCGGTTTGCTTGAATCCTGATGGTGCAATGAGCAAGGGTCTCACATCTGAGAATACCCTTCCACGCTTAGGGTGGACAAAAATATTTACAACAAGGTGTGGTGAGGGACAGAGTCTCTGAATTAAGCAGAAAGCTCTCACCCAGTCAAGAGACTGGGACAGGAACAGACTAATTTGCATACAGCCAGGTTCTGAAACTGGGATGGTGCAGTGAGCTAAAAAACGGTGTTGGATCTAGCCCTGATCTCTTGACTGGGTGAGAGTTTTCTGCTTAATTCAGAGACTCTGTCCCTCACCACCCCTTGTTGTAGTCTATAAAGCAGCAGTAGAGTGGAAGATGGTTTTGTTGTACTGCTTTTTGACTCAGAGCGGCTAGAGTAATGATGTTGTATATTGTGGAGGCCGTTGCCCGGAACCCAGTTTGGTAGTATGGTATTATGTTATTTTCTTCGACCCATTTTTCAAGCATCCGAAGAAGACATCGAGCATATGCCTTTGCCTCCAGGTCTAATAGGGCAATAAGGCGGTAGTTAGCCGGTGACGCAGGGTAACCTTTCTTGAATATGGGGCATAGAATTGAACCTAACCAAGAGTCTGGGAGCTGGCCTGTCGCGAACATGTTGTTAAATAGGGGAGTCAGAAGGGCCGCCCACTCTTCCATGGCGCATTTAAATAACCCGGCAGGGAGTCCATGGGGCCCTGGAGCTCCGTCTTTTTTCATGACTCGCAGATACTTGGTGATCTCGGCTGCAGTGGTCAGTTCAAAAGTTTCTGTTTGAATGGAAGCAGCACGATCTCTTAGTTCTATCACCGCGGGGTCCCCGGAGTCACTGCGATAAAGAACGGACACATGCAGGGCCCAGGCTTCTTCACAGACTGCGTTTCCTCTCGTCTTGTTGGTGGAGCGGAGTTTGTTCATATAATTCCAAAACTGGGACTGACTTGTGCCCTTGAGAAGGGTGAACATTTTTACCCACTCAGACTGTTCTTTGAGTCTCTTGGTCTCCCACAAGGATTTCTTGTAGGTCGTCCGCAGCAATGCCACCTTTTTAGAGGTGTGCACGATTCCAATCAGTTTGTGCTGGCGGACAGCCTTCCTGAGGGTCCTTCTTTGGGAGGCTAACAATGGGTCGTGGGTTTGCTTCGGATGTGGCCCGTGTGTTCTATCTTGGAGCACGGGCCCTGCCAGGAGATCTTGTAGCTTAGCAATGGAGTTATCCCACCGGTTGTGTGATTCTGTCAGGGCACTGTGTCTGAAGTTAAGTGTTTCGCACTTGAGCCAGGTTCCCACCTTGGCGGATCCCCGTGACTCCCATTTGATTCTTCTAACCATGGTGTGCAATTTGGCTTGCGTTGAATGCCCCACGTCTGTCGTTTCGAGGGCGACTTGCACTTGCAGGTCCAGTGTAGCCACTATGGGGTTATGGTCACTCCCCAAACGATAGGGAATTTCCATCCTGGCCAGACGATTACCCAGAAGCGGGGAAAGAAAGATATAGTCAATAGTTGAGATTCTCCTGAATGTTGGCAAGAAATGAGCGTCCGGGTGCAGTTCCTGCGAGATTTGCTGAGCTGAGCGGAAGTTATGGGTTGTTAGAAAAGTGATCATCGCTTCTTGCTCTTTGTTTTTCCTTGCTAAGACGCCGTCGGTTGCGAGGTCTTTGATGTTAAAGTTTCCTAATAGCAGTACCTCCGTGGATGCAAATTCCGCTAGAAGGTCTACCAGTTGTTTTATCATTAGATCCGATGCAGTTGATTTTGCGGTTTTTGCTGTATTATGATAAATGTTAATTAGGAGGATAGAGCGTGCCCTGCCTGAAAAAGACAGACCGGTAATCATAACCGTCTGCCCTGCCGTCAGGTTCCGAAGGATAGGTGTGGCCGATATCTTGCACTGATAACTGATGAAAATGGAGAGGCCCCCTGAGGGTCTTCCGTAAGAATTGACCTTGGCGGCTGGTTGAAAAAGTTCGTAGTAGCCAAGCAGGGGCGATGGGGATAGAGACCAGGTCTCCTGAAAACAGATTATGTCGCTTTTGTTCAGGAATTCAACGGCTGATTTTGAAGCAAGGGTTGACTTTAGCCCGCTCGTATTCCAAGATGTGATAGTTAGTTTGGAATCGGGCCAGTTGGTGTTCTTGTTAGGAAGAATGCTGTTGTTGGGCGAAGTTGATTGATGGCTCTGGGACTAAGTCGCCGTAGCGCATGTCGTTGACATGGGGGACAGGGCAATTAAATTTGCAGCTTATCATACGTTGATTTTTATAGCATGCAATGTTTAGGAAATTGTCAGCTTTCGAACACCAAGTTTATTGGAGGGACTTATGAGGGGACATTTTTAGGCTCTCAGCACGCCTGCCTCTACGTATACCACAAAGTGTAATAGTCGAAGCTTGTGCTCAGTATGGTTATAGTTGCACACGGTAGCCAAACAATTACCAAAAATATTTAAGGTAGCTAAATGATTATTTACAAACATATTTAGCTACCTTCTTCCATGCATTATGGTTACTATGTTTTTGGTGCAAGGTTTCTTTTAACAAATTGCTTCAATCAATGTATTTCAAAAAATTATTTCCAAAAGGAAATACTCTCGGATAGATATACAATATTGAGAGTGATTTTCGCATTCTATCTTTCAAACAGATTAAATACATTTTAGCATTTCACAAGACGAAAAAGTAAATTAAAATGCTGCACACAATAATTTGAGGTTTTCATTTTTTACCACGCCAAACATACTTTTTATATTTATGATGTCTCCTTTTTCTGTTCATGATTATCCTGCAATTAAAATGAGGACCGAGCATTCCTGTTGATCACCCAGCCATTGCAAGAAGTGCCTACATGAAAGTTATCTCTAACCCAACGCATTCACTTTCTCTACAAGTATCAGTAGGCCCAAGAAGCACAACCTCGATTATAGGGCATGTGGAAATACAGGCTGATTTTGTGGATACACTGCTGCGATAAGTAGGAAGCAGGGCTTGTCAGGGCTTTTTTAGCAGACTGCTTATCACTGGACAATGTGTACCGCTTTCTATGGCTTGCATATATTAAAATAATGTTTTCTCTTGTAGGAGCCAAAGATATGTATGACAACCTCAGGCTGATCAAAATGAGTTGTAAGGACAAAATGAAACAGCGCTTTTCAGAATACTGCATGAAGATAAGGTGGGAACGGCGTCAACTTTGTCTAGTGTTCTTGACTATTCCATTATTTGTACAACGGCAGGCCCAGAATCTTATCTAACACTTAGTACACATCCTAGACAACGTTTCTACCTAACTCGTTTTAGTCTAAACACTGTGCACTTTATTATTGCCTTTCCTGTGCAGGAAACATTTTGTAGACCATTTCCAACCTGCCCACGTGATGGTGAATCAAGACAAAGCACATCACTTTATGCTTTTTTGCACCTTATTGTCTTGTCCCTTCGCTCATTTCTGGTCCCCATTTTACGTCAGAGCAAAGTTAGATCATATAAACTGGCCCAGATAAGGCTACAGAAATCAGATACACCAACCATTTGCTTTGCTGATTTAAATTTATAAAAAGATCAATTGCTATTAGAAAAAGATATGAATCTGGTGCAGTGGCGGCTCCGCCAACACTGAAAAAATTAAAAAGAACATGATAATAACTACTGTTATTATCATTTTATTTTTCCTATATACCTCAGTGGCTTTTGGGCGGGTTGGGGCTGGCGGAGTAGGTAGAGGAGTGGCTTTCCCTCCTGTAATGCAGGGCAGCATGGCTGGCGCTCTTGGGCCGTCCCAAGCAGTCCTGCGAACTTTGCATGTTCCTACCAGGCTTCTTTACACAGGGTGTAAGGTGTCCCTTCCTGCACATAAACAATCTGAAATGGCATTTTGTAACTTCTATGTGTGCTGCTTTGTGCAGCCCACAGAGAAGTTGCAACTCATAATTTTTTTAATGATTGTTTATGTGCAGGAAGAGACACCTTCCTGCACATAAACAATCAATTATGTTTTGCTGTTTCCATGTGTGCTGCACAATGCAGAACATGCAGCACACACAGGAACAGCAAAAACGAGGAGAAATAAAGCATTTCTCCTCGTTTCGCTAGGGTAAGACCAGGTTTTCCCTGGCCTTATTTTGGAGCTGCCCCATATTTACATCAACTTTGTAAATATGGGCCAGTGTCAAAATCAATGGGTGTTGCGTGGAACGCCCACCACAGTACCCATTGCCCTCCCCTTTCACGTTAAGTATAGTGTGAAATGGGGCCCTATTTCCTGTGGGTTAATGCTGCCTTGGAAATATGGTGAAGTCCATATCGCCACAGGACCGTCACTAAAAGTGATGATCCTGTGGCGATAGGGGCTTATAAATAGACCACTTCGTCGGGTTACAAAAGGTTAATGCATAGATATTTTGATTCTTCAGTTCACAAACCACAAATTTAAACTGAAAACAAATCTGATGAGCTCACAAAACGTTGACATTCTTGCTCTTGACATTATTATATAATACAGAATATGACAAACTGAGAACAGAAGTATTACTCTAACCCAGATGATGACAAGGGCACACTCCAGTAAAGTTGAACTCATTTGTATCCCCTTGAGGAAAGGCCTATCTTTGGTCGATTGATTCTGAAAAAAATTACCTTCCAAAGGTAATCTTACTACGATTAAATTTAGGGGCTTATTTACAAGCCCCTTGTGTGACTGGTACGTCCCTTTTTTTTCATATTAAAATTTACGCACCAGCGAGGCCAAGCAAGATTGCTGAGCAGACCTGAGCCTCTTCAGCTCCAGACCCCCGAGTCTGACATGAGCCATTTTCAGCGTTCGTAGAGGACAGTGAACCGAATGGTAGCACTCTGTATCATCCCGTGCTGACAGGGATCGCTGCACTGGGTCCAGATCCCAGCCCCAAGATACAAAACCGGATCAGCTGTGAGGGGGAGACGGAGGGCTGAGGCCGATCTAAAGATGGAGCAGAGACGCATTCTGTTCAGCGTTGCGAGCCCCGCTTGATCGACTGCAGAACTCAGGCAATCCTGGCCTGGATTATGAATAGCGCTGCACACTCCCTGACCCACCAACAACAAAGGAGGACTCCTGCACAACTTACAGCACCCCACTCCCTGCCCATCGAGTGGATGGGGGTCCTTGACACTGCGGAGCCACGACGAGGAGGCTCAAGGCATCGGGGGCATTGATGTGTACCCGAGAGACGCTAGATCCGGAGGCAACGGCACCAGGAGCTCCCCGAACGACAGCAAAGGAGTTAATCTGGCGGGTCAGTCTCCACTCCTTTCACTAATTGCGATGTGCAGAGGGCCAGGGGGAAGTCTGTGTTGAGAGGCCAGGCCTGACCTCAAGATGGCGTCCGTGTAGGAGAGACCCCCAGGGAATGACCTCTGCTCTGTACCTGTAGCAGCAGAGGGAGAGCGGTAAGTGAGATATCTTCTCCCCAAACTGCCCATCTTGACAAGAGGGGAAGTGTACGGTACTGCCCTGCTGTCATAATTCACCACTCGATGCCTGACCTTAAGGTGTTTCCCAGAATATAACATCCAGCAAAGGCCTGCCCTCACCGCAGGGAGAACTGCACTTGCTGGGTTGGATTTTTAGCGTCGTTCAGTAGAGGGGTCCCCAGCTACCTGCTTTTGTGCTGTGCATTGCTTTGACCGTATGCTCCCAAAGAAAACGACGAATAAGGTCTCCCGATACTTCACAGCTTCAGATAAGGGCGTCTCCACTGCAGAGAACGGCCAAGCAAATACCATGGCGCTCACCAGGGAGGCCTGGAAATTAAACAAGACCTTCGAGCTTCAATGGACCAACTCAAGGCCGACTTAACCACGAAAATGGCAACACTCAGACATGACGTGGATGCTGTGGGCACCAGGATGCAAGAAGTGGAGGAACAGACTCAGGAGTTAGACGCTCGCTCCGCTAAACTGCAAGAATTGCAGCAAAATCTCCAGTCACAGCTACATCAAGCACTTTTGAAAATGGAGGATTTGGAGAATAGATCTCGGAGGGAGAATATACGCATCTGGGACCTGGACTACAGTGCGGCGGGACCAGATCTAAAGGTGTTTGTGGTAGGCCTCTTTTCAGAGATCCTGGCTCCTTGACAGTTGAAGCTCATGATAGACCAGGCTCACCGTGTGGGGACCCTGCAGTCGGGGGAGTTCAGAAGGACACAGAACGACCTGGTCAAGATGCACTCCTTCAAAATGAAAGAAGCCATCTTAAGTGCCGCGAGGAAGAAAGAGGACACTTCACTCAAAGGCCATAAATGTGCCCTCTTCCAGGATCTTGCACCCTCTACTCTGGCGCATAGGCAGTTGTTGTGTCCTGTCATCACCAAACTATGAGAAGACAATGTACATTATCGCTGGACATTCCCCTTTGGTCTTGCCTTCGAGTACCAGAACAAAGCACACCACGTGACAGATCTGAATGGAGGTCTTCGTATCTTGGCCCTCCCTCTTCCTCGGGACTGTAGCGACGCTGGATCTCCACCCAACTCAGGAAAGCTCTGGAAAGAATCCTGGCCCTGGCACACAGTAACGAAAAATAGGCCAACCCCTCAATAACTGTTTTCCGAGTGGTGACTGCTATCAGCACTCTGACGCTCATGGTTATTGTTTTGAGAGACCTTTTGTTGCGCCACTAGCTGTCATGGACAGGATGCAGTTGGGCGATCAAGTCTCAACATCTGGGGACCGGGGCATTGCCCCCATTCGTCTATGACACTGATGTTTTTTTCTTTTCTTGATTGTTCTCTAGGCTCCCAAAGCACAGCAGAAAGGGGGTGCGGGCCTTGTCTGTACCGGCCAGAAGATTTCTATTCTTCTTGCTGGAAAATCGAACCAAGGGCACATTGGCTACTCAGCATACACTTTCTAGGGAATGTTGGGGACTTTTTTGTTGGGGGGAGAGTTCCTGGTGGTGGTGACGGGGTACTGCTAACTTATGGCTCTCCAGGGGGTGAGCAGCATGTGAAGGGGGGGGGCTTGCCTGCAGTGGGAGGCTACTGAAAGAATTGGACACAACACGATGAGGGCAGCCCACAAGGGGAGATCAAGGGATGGGGGTCAATATTTCCAATGGTCACTACAGCGTCCTGGAACGTTAAAGGCCTGAAATTGCCCCAAAAACAGCAAAAAGTCTGGAACTATCTCAATGACTGCAAGTTTGAGGTTGTAGCCCTACAGAACTCACCTTAAGAAGTCTGAGGAATCGCTGCTGCACCACAAATCTTACCCTTCAAGTTACAAGTCCTCAGCCAACACAAAGCACAATGGAGTGGCCCTCCTTTTCCGTACCACAGCCAAGTTCCAGCCCAAAGCTGTCAAGCACCACGGGAAAGGGAGAGTCCTTATGGTGAAGGGGAGGTTATGGGGCATCTTTTGTAAGTTTATCTACCTCTGTGCACCTAACTTGGGCCAGACGACATTCCTGACCAACACACTAGATCTGATTGGGGGTTTGCGGAGGGCCCAGTGGATACTGTTGGAGGACTTCAATTTGACCTGGCACGTGACATTGGATCATTCCCACTTCCAGAGGGCAGCTCTCAACAGCTTTATCAAGGGGGTTAAACAGAAACTGCTCACTCTGGGTCTCTGCGATACTGGGCGATTGCTACACCCTACTGCCAAAGATTACACATAACTTTTCCCATGTCTACCTTTCCTATTCACGGATAGATTATATCTTCATTAGTCAAACACACCTGGGCCCCTTACAGGCAGCTCAGATCTTGCCACTCTCAATTGACGATCACAGCTTCATATCCATCTGTCTAGCATGGGGAGGGACTAAACCGGGAACATCCAGGTGGTACTTCCCGACGTCGATTACTCAAGACAAGACCATACAAGATGAATTAAGTGCCTCCATCTCTGAATATTTCGCGCTTAACATCCCGCAGATACGACTGCCCAGAACAACTGGGACACTTTAAAACCGGTGCTTAGGGGTGAATGCATGTAACTTAATGTGGTTCTAAATAAGCAACGGGCAAAGGAATGCACAGCTCTTGAGGGGGAACTAGAGACAGTGGAGAAAGCCCATAAGGCAACACTCACACGAGTGCTGCAGCCACAACTCACTGTGTTAAGGGGCAAACTATGCTCCATTTATAATGATTAGAGCCGAATATACATTGATGAATTTACAACAGACATCATATGCTATTGGTGATAAAGTGGGGTCCCACTTAGCACGTCAGTTGCGAGAGAAGAGGGAACGCAAATTTATTTGGGGGTATTTCTGACGGGGACGGGTGCCTCAACTACTCAGATGACCTCAAAGCCAACATTTTTGGTAAATATTATGGGGAGCTCTATTTAGTCACAACCCCCAATACGGCCCTACAGCTGCAATATCTCAATTCTGTGGACCTTCCCCACCTCTCCCCGGTGGCCAAGGAGCCTTTGGAAGTGCCCATTACATTGGAGGAGGTCGGGCAGGCCATTACCAAACTGAAACTCCACAAAGCCTCGGGGCCTGATGGCCTGACGGCGCAGTTCTACAAATGCTTTACATCCGAGCTAATTCGACACCTCACTGAGCTGCTTAACCCGATAGCAGCAAATTCCAAAGTCTCAACTTCGATGGCTGAAGCAGGGATATCTGTTATTCCAAAACCTGGGAAGAACCCCACAGAGCTGCGCCTCTTATAGGCCCATGGCAGTCCTCAACCTTGGTGCAAAACTATACTCTTCGATCCTGGCCTCCAGGCTGAAGGATCTGATGCCCACGCTAATCCACCCTGATCAATCCGGCTTTTTAAAGGGACGGCAGACACATGACAACATTCAGCGAACTATACACCTCATCGAGAAAGTGTCCAAATGCAAACTCCATGCAATTTTTGTCGGTCTTGATGCTGAAAAAGCCTTTGACAGGGTGGATTGGTCGTTTCTTTTCCTCACTATGCAGAAATATGGCTTTTGGAGACAAGTTTATCAATATGGTCAGGGCCAACTATCACCTTCCACAATCTCGCGTATTGGTTAATGGTACCATCTGATTACCCTTCGCCCTTTGCAGAGGAATGCGGTAGGGCTGTCCACTTTCCTCCCTGTTATTTATTTTTCAGCATAGAACCCTTAGCTGTTAGGTTCCGAGCTAATGAGGTGATCCGGGGCGTACGCTAGTGAAGTAGTGTGGCTCACTGGTTAGAGGCGGCAGACCCGAGAGCAGAGGACGGCCCGGGACAGGGTTCGATTCCCGGCGCGGCAGGTTTCTGGACCAGGGTCATGGGACTCGATAATTCTCTCACCTCGGTGCCCACTCTGATCAGCGATCACACTCGGCAACTCTGGGCATTAGCTTGCCTCATCTTCACTAATGGCCCCACCAGACCGCCGGGGAGGCCTGGTCTCACCCTAGAGATACCTATTAAGGAACCATCTCTCAGGGAAGCCAGGAAGGGTTTCGCAGCGGTCGAAGCGCCTTGGGACCCTACGGGTAAGTAGTGCGCTATATAAATGCCTATACATTTACATTTACATAGAACATAAAGAATCCCTTTTCATGGATGGTATATTGCTTATGTTCATGGAGCCGGCTTCCTCACTCAGGGCGGTACAGGAGGAACTGAGGAACTTTGAAATGGTGGCCAGCTTTAATGTTAATTTATCCAAATCGTCCATACTAAATCTCATTCTCTCTGAAGCTGAAACAGTGAGGCTGTGGAGGCAGACGTCCCTGCAATAGGCCAAACAATCCCTTTGAACCTTGGTGTGCACCTCACTCCTAGAATCAAAGATCTCTGCACAGCCAACTACCCTGCTCTAGTGGCACAGTTTCAACAGGATTTTAAGATGTGGAAGCCTCTGTACATTCATGGCTCGGTCGGATAAACGCTGTCAAAATGACGGTCCTGCCAAACCTGTTATATTTATTTCAGGCACTTCCAATTGAGCTGGATCGGGATCTTCTGCTGCACCTGCACTCGCTCGTCAATATATTAATTAGGCAGGGCGGGAGGGCACGTCTCCCCTTCCACGTGCTGAGGCAACCAAAGAAAGACGAGGTGGCATTACCAGATTTTGCTCTATATTATCAAGTGGCTCAATTGCGGGTGGTGATGGACTTGACCGCAAGAGAATCTGATAAGCACTGGTTTCACATGGACAGGGCAATTGTGGGACAATAAATTTGGGATGTCCTGTTGAAGCCGAGGAAAGATAGGCCTGCAAACGCATATTTAGGCACCCCCACATGAACCACACTCGCTGTTTGGGACCAAGTCATGAGGAGAAGAGGGGTGGACCTATTTTCCCTCTTCATACACCTCAATACACTTTAACCCGGCCTTTCCACCTGCACTGCGTGAGGGTCCCGTTCACTGCTGGAAGGAGGGGGGATGTCTAAAGTTATTGAATCTGTTTCAAAATTTTGATGTGCTGACGTTTGAGAACTGCAAAAGAGACTTCCAGGTCGCACACAGCGAACACTATCACCATCTCTGCCTCAAGTATGGGAGGCCGCCACCCGGGAACGTACGGCCATGGAGAGACTGGTGCAAAAAGCGGGCTTCATTTCCTCTCTATATGCTATGCTTTTAACTACAATACCCGCTCCTCGTACGCGATACATGTCTTCAGGTAACAAGTGCTAGGGCGAGATATCACAGATGAGGAATGCAAACACATCTGGGGAGATATTCCTAAGCATAACCATTCAGTGGCTCTCAGGGAGGCACATTACAAGACACTCCTAGACTGGTACCTTTACCCCACTAAACTCAAGCAGATTTTCCCTGACACCTCAGATCTCTGCTGGTGGGGCTGTGGTTTGCAGGGGGATTTCTGTCACATTTGTTGGGATTGCCCCAGCATTCTGATTTTTTGGGAGGAAATCCTTTTTCATATCAAAGATATGCTGGGATACCCCATTCCGACTACTATAGAGGGCGTTCTCCTAGGCATGAGGGATCCACGTTATAGCCGACAAGGCTATAACGTGGGCCTGTCTGAGGGCGGCAAAACTCACGATAGCGGCTGCATGGAAGAAGAAGGACACACCAGCGATTTTGCTATCGCATGCTCGTTTGTGGCGAATTCTCTCTATGGAGCGACCAGCTGGCCTTTTCAGGGACGAGTATAAAGACTTTGAATATAAATGGGGTTTATTGGTAACCTATCTGTCCCGCGGCTTACCCTAGGCGATGTGCCCTCCCTCTTTGCAGGCTCTGCACCTCTTTCAACTTTAATCGCCCCATCTATAGCTGCCTGACAATCTTCTCACTTTGTGAGAGGCTGTGGTCCTACCCATACTGCCCCACCTCTTAGACATACCTGTGGAACCAACTATTTCGTAATTGTGTTACGCAAATCTCTGCGAAACAGTAAAAAATGTCTGCTAACACGCAGAAATTTAGCGCGGAATTGCTTGTTTGCGATACTTCTTTAATGTTCGCAATCACTGTTTGCGTGCGCGGGGGGAAATATCTCACGAACACGCATTTGAGAACGCAATCAAGCAAAAAATGTTGCGAAGCCGCGGAACGTAGAATTTTGGGCAGTTTTGCGAAATTACCCCAATTCTGCAAATTCCGCTAACGGGACGGAATTTACCGCCCAGGCCTAATTTTGTTCCATCTTTTTGTTTTGGGGGTTACCCTTAAGACTGGTTGTTTAAAAACGGGCATCTCCTCATTTGTACACGAGGGGACGTAAAGATTAGGCGATTTGTGAATCTGGACAAACAGTGCAGACAACATAAACCTTCCTTTGTTATAGTTGGCAGATGCTGATGATGATAACGTGAGGACACAGACGAGTACCTGTCTGTTTATTCCTCCGTGGGTGTTGCTCCCGTGAGGCACTGTCAACTCCCCCTCCCCCCTTTTTTTGAAAGTTGTTTCTTTAGAAGGGGTGTTGAGGGGGCCTAGTTGTCTGCAGTACCACACACAGTTATAGAAATTTTTTAGATTTGAGCTCATGACTATAATGGCATAATTAAGCAGGAGGGTAATATTTACTCACTGTTGAGTGACACTTTATGAAAGGGGTCTGTTAAGATTTATGGGAAACAGTTGTTTCTACATAATATAGGGACAGGTCTTCTGTTGTTGATATGGTATAGAGTGGGGGGCGACCTGCACATATCCCTTTACTCCCCCTTGGGCTCCTAATTGTTTAAGAGCTTGTATATATACCCCGAATGTCTTTTCACCTTATGATCCTAGTCATAATCCTAACCCCAATCGTAGACTCAACCTGAACTTTGCCCGCATTCCAGCATATAATGTCGCCAATCCTCTATCTTTAATGCCAGGTGGGACAGTTACGTACAAGTAGTGTTTGCATCTGCAGAAAAAAGCATTCTGATTAATTATAACTTTCATATGGTATTATGTATCAAACATTCCAACAAAAAATACTTACTTAAGTTTGATCTTAGACTGTTGTGTGCAGATCTTTAAAGGGGAGCCGAAGCAGGCCCAGCTTTTTTGCTGGTGAATCCTGGTGTAGCAATCTTTTTGGCACCCTCTCTATAACCTCCTACTCCACGGATTCCCTCACTGCCACTGTCCGATAGTGCCCCTCATCTCTCAGTAGCCCGTCTCTTTCATGCATTTCAATTGTTTTACAGCACTAACAATACCAGTGTAGGGTATCGGAGCACCTTACATTACACACCCACACACACACATACAGAGACAATGAATCATACATGTGTAAATTAGTCTATAGGAAATGTTGTATAAAAATGTGAGGATTTCAAAGTGTAGGAGCCACATGTCACCGATACTAGTAGACAGTATATTTTAAGTGTTTGGTCTGAGAATCACAAACTCAGGATTTAAAACATAACAGATTGGTTGGGCTTGGCTTTACCAATAGGAGCGTATTTCCACGCAAAAAAATTCTTTTCAGCAATATTAGGATAATGACAGACCAGGGGGAAAAATAATGGTCTAAGTATACTATTCAGTTTGCATGCACTTCTTTGATGACAGTTCATAGGTCACAGCCCTATCTTAAGATTGTAACTTATAAACTGCATGTAACAAATGGATCTCTGTGACAACAGAAGTAACCCACTCAGCTACCCACATAAAATCCTATTCTATGATCTACATGGTACTTGTTCAGCAGGCATATTAACCCTCTGCGCTTCTTTATGATGAGCCCAAATTGCTATTAGACAAAACTCCAATCTCTATCCATCAATAACATTAATCACCACAGTTATCATGACACTTATAATGGTGCCTGAAAACTGATGGACGCAAGGAACGCAGCAGCAGGTGCTTTTAAGCCCATTAGTTATTTCTATAAACTGCCCCCACCCGAGCTCAGAGGCAGCTGCGACTGCACCGGTCTCGCTGCCCTAAAGCTGGCCCTGCATCGAAGTTATAGCAGTGGTCCCCACAATAATAATTGTGTCATTAATGCTTTAAATGGCCCGATTCACAAAACTAACTTAAGACAAAATCCTAAACTTACTACCATTTTGGTATTCACAGAAGGCACTTACTCATTTTGGTATTCACAGAAGACTCTTACTCATTTCGGTATTCCCAGAAGTTAGGAGTCCTCACTTTAGGACTTCTAAATGCCTTCTGTGAATGCCGAAAGTCTTAAAATTAGGATTTTTCTCAGTTTAGTAGTAGTAAAGTTAGGACTCCTAACTTTAGGACTCCTAAATGCCTTCTGTGAATACCGAAAGTCTTAAAATTAGGACTTTTCTCGAATTAGTAGTAGTAAAGTTAGGACTCCTAACTTTAGTTCAAGTTCAAGTTCAAGAATTTATATAGCGCACTATTCACCCAGAGGGTCTCAAGGCGCTTGGGGAGGGGGTTCATTATTTATCAAATAGCCAGGTTTTGAGCTCTTTTCTGAAGGAGATGTGGTTCTGTGTAAGGCGGAGGTGAGTAGGGAGTGAATTCCAGGTCTTGGCCGCCAAGTAGGTGAAGGATCTGCCTCCCATGGTGGCTCTTTGGATGCGTGGAACTGCGGCGAGGCCTTGATTGGATGATCTTAGTTGGCGGGGGGTGCGTAGAAGGATAGTCGAGTGTTGAGGCATTCGAGCCCTAGTTTGTAGAGGGCCTTGTGTGCGTGAGTGAGGAGACAAAATGTTATTCTCTTGTTGACGGGAAGCCAGTGGAGGTCTTTCAGGTGGCCGGAAATGTGATCTTGGCGAGGGATGTCTAAAATAAGCCTCGCTGATGCGTTTTGGATGTGTTGGAGTTTTTTCTGTAATTTGGCTGTAGAGGGTGTTTCCGTAGTCAAGTCGACTCGTAACCAGTGCGTGGGTGACAGTCTTTCTTGTCTCGGCGGGGATCTAATGGATGATTTTTTTGAGCATACGAAGTATGTTGAAGCAGGAGGATGAGACGGCGTTGACTTGCTTGGTCATCGAGAGTGAAGAGTCTAGGATGAAGCCAAGGTTACGTGCGTGGTCCGTGGGTATGGGTGCTGAGCCCAGATCCGAGGGCCACCATGAGTCGTCCCAGGCAGAGGGGGTTGGTCCCAGGATGAGAACTTCCGTTTTGTCTGAGTTGAGTTTAAGGCGGCTGTCTTTCATCCATGCGGCGACTTCTTTCATGCCTTCGAGAAGATTGGTTTTGGCGGTGTTGGGGTCTTTGGTGAGGGAAAGAATCAGTTGGGTGTCGTCAGCGTAGGAGATGATGTTAAGGTTGTGTTGACGCGCGATGGACGCGAGTGGGCTCATGTAGACGTTGAAGAGGGTGGGACTGAGTGATGATCCTTGTGGTACACTGCAGATGACTTCGGTGGCCTCTGATTTGAATGGGGGAAGTCAGACTCTTTGAGTTCTCCCAGCTAGGAACAAGGTGATCCAGTCCAAGGCTTTTTCTTTTATGCCGATGTTGCTGAGGCATTGTATGTGTGTACTGTGGCAGACATTGTCGAAGGCGGCAGAGAGGTTGAGTAGGATGAGGGCCACTGTTTCTCCATTGTCCCGTAGCGTTCGGATGTCGTCTGTAGCTGCGATGAGGGCGGTTTCGGTGCTGTGTTTGGCTCGAAAGCCGGATTGTGAGGGATTGAGGAAGTTGTTGGATTCGAGGAAGGTGGCGAGTTGGCTATTGACGACTTTCTCAATGACTTTGGCCGGGAATGGGAGGAGGGATATGGGGCGGTAGTTTTTAAGTTCAGATGGGTCTGCTGTGGGTTTTTTCAGCAGGGCGCTGACTTCGGCATGTTTACAACTTTCTGGAAAGGTGGCAGAGATGAAAGAGCAGTTGATGACATCGCGAAGATGGGGTGCGATGATGGAGTCTGCTTTGTTGAAGATGTGGTGGAGACATGGGTCAGAGTGGATGGAATTCATGAGGCGGATGGTGTCTTCAGTGGTGATTGGGCTCCAGGCGCTAAGGTTGTTAGAGGGCGGTTTAGGTTCTGAGGAGGTGGAGAGGGTTGTTTGTTGGAACTGTTTTCGAAGCTGTTGTGTATTTCGGCAATTTTGTTGTAGAAGAAGGAGGCAAGCGAATCACAGAGGTCTTGGGAGGGAGTGATGTCGTTTGAGGCTGCGGTGGGGTTGGTGAATTCTTTGACTATGTTGAATAGTTCCTTGCTGTTATGGGCGTTGTTGTCGAGTCGATTCTTGAATGTTGATTTCTTAGTGGATCGGATCAGCTGGTGGTGTTTGCGGGTGGCTGCCTTGAGGGTGGTCATGTTGTCGGAGGTTGGGTTTTTTCTCCATGTCTTCTCAAGAGTGCGGCATAGCTTTTTGGATTTCTTAAGGTCATCGTTGACCAGGGCCTTTTTGCTGTTTTGTTTGGTGAGATGGTTTTTCAAGGGTGCTAGTTCGTCAGCGCTGTGAGTGATCCATTGTTTGAATTTAATGGCAGCTTGGTTTGGGTCCGATGGGAGGGCGGGTGGGTTTTGGTTGAGTGATGTGAGGAGTTGGTCGGTGGTGATTTTGTTCCATTTTCTTCGGGGAATAGGTTGTGGGGGGTTGTGGGTCGAGGTGGTTTTGTAGCTGAAGTGAACACAGCTGTGGTCAGTCCAGTGAAGAGCTGTGGTGCGATCGAAGGAGATGTGTTTGCTGAAGGTGAAGATTGGCCAGGTTGTCCAGAAGGGTGGTGGTGTTGCTGTCGTTTTTCTTGTCCAGATGGAAGTTGAGGTCTCCTAATAGAATGTAGTTCTCGGAGGCGAGGGCATGTGGACTGATGAAATCAGTGATGTCTTCGCTGAATTGTTTACGGGTTCCTGGAGGTCTGTAGATGAGGGTGCCTCTAAGTGTGGTTCTAGGATCGGTGTGGACCTGGAAGTGGAGGTGTTTGGCGGTTGTAAGGATATCGTCGGAGCTGGTCGTGATTTTGATGGTGTTCTTATGGACGATGGCGATGCCTCCTCCTGTTTGGGCGGTGCGGTCTTTCCGGATAATCTTGTAATTGTCCGGGATGGCTATGGCGATGTCGGGTGTTGATGATGCGTTCATCCATGTTTCAGTGAGGAAGGCGACGTCCGGAGATGTAGTGTCGAGTAGGTCCCAGAG
Source organism: Lissotriton vulgaris (assembly GCF_964263255.1). Classification (NCBI taxonomy): domain Eukaryota; kingdom Metazoa; phylum Chordata; class Amphibia; order Caudata; family Salamandridae; genus Lissotriton; species Lissotriton vulgaris. The sequence continues at coordinate 482,061,268 of NC_141689.1, forward strand.
TTCAGTGGCGTGTCTATGGACCGAGCGGGTGTTCAGCAGGATGCACTTCAGATGGTTAGAGTCGGAGCTGCGTTTGGGGTTAATGGATGTGGTATAGGTCTTGATGCTGGTAAATTTGCAGGAGTGGCAGGCGAAGGGACCGTGGGTGTGTCCTGGGGCAGCTACGCAACAATGTGGGATGCGTCCAGGGTTAAGGGCTAGGAGGGTGGAGGCGGCATACGTTATGCTGGAGGAGTGCGGTTTGCAGGGACCAGGGGGTCTGGCGGTGGGCGCGGTCCAGGCGCGGACGGGCATAGACGGGCTTACCTTTGGCGCACCTTCGGCGCGCATAGGGCGTGACCGCTGCGCGTGAACGCTGCGCGACAAGACATCTGTCATATATAGATAGTGGAGGGGGGAGGGGCGAGGGCGGAGCAGCTGGGAGGCGGGAGGTGGGGTGGAGATCCGGGGAGGGAAGACTAAACAACAACAAGCTAAACAAGATGGCAGTTGGATAAATTCTATGCAGGGTTGGGGCACAAAGTATGTATAAAACGCTAAGATACTTGGGCACAATGAATCAAAAAGTGAAATGCAGGCACCACAAACAAGGCAGAGCGTTACAGCGCGCTATGGAGGGCTAGCGCTATGCTAATATGCTAATTAGCAAAATTGGGACTAGCGCTACGCTGCTATGACAATCTGCACAAATAGTAAGTTAATGGAGCGCTATCTGCACAAATAGTTAGTTAATGGAGCGCTATGTAAATAATTCTACAAATCAGGCGCAGCTGAATGCAGGTCACGATACCACAGTGAAGGTCGGGGAAGCAGCGTGAAGAGGAGCGACCGCTTCTGACGAGTCAGGACGGTCACAGAGGTCTCGTGGAGGGACCGAGCCTGACGATCTGTGGGAGGGCGGAGCAGCTGGAAGGCGGGGTGGAGATCCGGGGAGGGAAGGCTAAACAACAACAAGCTAAACAAGATGGCAGTCGGCCAAATTCTATGCAGGGTTGGGGCACAGAGTCCTAAATTCCTTCTGTGAATACCGAAAGTCTTAAAATTAGGATTTTACTCAGTTTAGTAGTAGTAAAGTTGAGAAAAATCCTAATGTTAAGACTTTCGGTATTCACAGAAGGCATTTAGGAGTCCTAAAGTTAGGAGTCTTAACTTTACTACTACTATATTGAGAAAAATCCTAACTTTAAGACTTTCGGTATTCACAGAAGGCATTTAGGAGTCCTAAAGTTAGGACTCCTAACTTCTGTGAATACCGAAATGAGTAAGTGCCTTCTGTGAATACCAAAATGAGTAAGTGCCTTCTGTGAATACCAAAATGGTAGTAAGTTTAGGATTTTGTCTTAAGTTAGTTCTGTGAATCGGGCCCAATATGTTTTATTGATATGTCAGAATGCAGAACTCTTGGTTAATGGCTGTGCATACTCAATTCTGTGATACTGGCGTGGTTGATCAGGGCATAGTCAAAGTCTATTACAGAAACTCACAGACACATGCATCAAGAAAAGCTTTTGCGAGTCTTTAATTGTGATTATTAAGGAATCACAATTGAGGACTCTCAAAAGCCTATGCCTGTAAGAATCGCTATTAAATAGCGATTCATAAACATTCCTTAATTGCGACTCGCAAATTGCGCATTCAAGGGTGGCTGTTGCACCATTGAAATTGCTCTGTGCACACATGTTGCGCACACACATGCCCATGGGCATGTGTGTGTGTGTGTAACCTACAACTTTGAAAAATGCACTTTATTAATATTATTTTTTTATTATAATCATCATCAGTACATAATTTCAAGAATTCGTTATAACACAGAGTGAGTACTCAGTCAAAACTTCTTGTCAAACAAAAATAAACAAAAGTAAAAAGCAGTGGGAAACACGACACAGGGAATCAATATTTACAAAACTATATAGGGATTTCAAATAGCACAAAGACGTGATCCAGCCACTTGCCCCCCAAATGTATTCTAAGCTGTTAATACTAGCCTTAGCTTCCTTCCATCCTCTCTTTCCACTCCATCATTGGGGTCCATATACGTTTCCCCAGTTGTTTAGCTTTCCAACCCTTATTCTCATACAGTGCTTTCTCAAAATTATATATAGCTAATAGCCGTGAGATCCCTTGCTGAAATGTTGGAGGATTTGGATCTTTCCATAAACAAGCTATACATATCCTGCTAATAGCCATTCCTAGAAAAATACATTCTTGGTGATCTGCAGGGACGCCCTCCTTTAAAACGCCCAATACCATTACTTCATTGGTTAAACTTACAGTAATACCCATTGCCCATTTCAAAAATTGTTCTAAAGAATTTTTAAATGGGTCCAGGCTTGGGCAGGAGGCAAACATGTGTATTGTGTCTGCTTCAATACTTTTAGAAAAAACAGAATGCCAACTACACAATTACTCTGGATCCTCTATTTTTGAGGAGAAAAACCAAGTGAGACTTCTTGGTTGATCTGGGTATATTGCTATAACCCTTTTATTATTTAATTTTCTTATTTTTTTAGAGGTTTATGTATGAAAAAGACACCTTGTCGTATTTTGTATACGTCATATTCACTGACAATTATTTACAACATAATAACATACAAATAACAAACCGTATATACAAAATTACTTGCTTTGATATATACACAATTAAACATTCATATTTACGCAAAGACACGATATGAACTCAAAGTTTAGAATAGACAATTGATTGCAGTCATAAATTAGTAAACTACAACTTAATGTAATTAGCTATACAGAAAATAGACTCTAAATAAATTTCTTTAGTCTATTAACAGATTAATGTCTAATCTCTTTTACGCCAACGCGTTTCGAATCCAGTATGTCAACTCAACGGATTCTCCTCAGGGCTCTGTCTTTAAACGATGTATCTGAAAGTGTATAAAGCAAAGCTTGTTTTAGCTGCCTTACTGGTGAGTGTTTAGCTTCCAACTACACTAAGTTCATGTCACTCGTGTTACCTGTTTACCAGCAGCCGCCGGTCCGTAGGTAGAGTGTTGTTCCTGACTGGATTTCTTTCTTTTCTGTATATATAAATAAATACAGACAATCTGACCTTTCTTGTCTAGCCTCTTAGGCTAACATGGGACACATGTATGATTGACATACCTTACGGGATCGATTCTGTGATCCTTCGGTTTCATCAAATTTGTTTTATTTTCGAGTCTAGTGTGTTGATTACAGCCTGAAATTAATAAAACATTCGTTTTAGGCAATTTTATGCGGAAAGACGAGAGAGAAAGGCGCCCATGGCTCTGTTCGGCATACCTGCTTAGGATCAGTTCTTGCTTGGGCTGTTTGCGTTGTGTTTTCATGTAGCGACAAGCGCTATTGTATAATGCGGGCACAACTTGTGAAGTCCTCATCAATCACATTAGTTTCCCAAGAAGAATTGGCATCATTTTACGTAGCGTCTGCCTGTAGTTTGCTTTGGGGCAACATTCAACTATGTGGTCTTTAGACTTACTTGATCGCGCTGCGACCCGGCGGCTGGCTCTCAGTCTCTGGGTGCGGCAGCCATGTTTGAACGTGGTTTTAAGATCTGCATTAGGCTACTTTAGCGGCGGCCATCTTGTAGTGGGGTGTCTGAAGGAGGACATTATTGAATGTGTACAGAAGGTGAATTCCGTTTGGGATAAAAACGCGTCTGTAGTTATTTTCAATATGCGCATGGTGTTATCTCATTTGCCCGAAAACATTCCAATGAATGTGGTTTACAGTCTGGATATTTCGGATAACGAATTGAGGCCAGTTAATGAGCTGTTAAATTTAAGTATCAGGTACGCCTCCTTTTGCAGTAGAATTTTATCATGATACATGGGTCTAGACTGTTGTAATACATACAGAATTGACCATTTGAGGTCATTCTCAGTGTGTTTGTTTTCAATAAAGTGTTCCACCATAGGGGCGGTTAACACCTTGTTCTTCAGTCTTGATTTATGTTGCGAGCATAAGAGCATCCCAAAGGTACTGCTATGGGATGGTCTTATGCTCCTGAGATGGCTATATTGTATATGGCTGAATATGAGAAAAAATTCATTGAAAAGGATAATCCGTACTGCAGTCACATCAAGCAGTGGTTACGGTATATCGACGACGTGTGGCTCCTGTGGCAGGGGAGCCACATGGAGTTCATTGAATTCCACGGATGGCTTAATTCCAAACATCCAGATATTAAATTCTCAATGGAGTATAGTGACACTAGAATGACGTTCCTGGATGTGGAAATCACATGTTTAGATGGAAAGTTAGTCTCTTCTCTGTATAGAAAGCAGACTGATAAAAATACAATGCTGCACCACCAAAGCGATCACCCCAGGAACCTGAAGGCCAATTTACCTTACGGCCAATTGCTCCGTATCAGGAGAAACTGTACGGAGCTGTCAGAATATGAAAGGCATGCTGACACATTCTGTCGCGAATTGGAAAGCAGAGGATATCCTAAAAAGTTGTTGAAAAACTCATTTAAGCGGGCACGATGTACACCACGTGAATGCTTACTACAGACTAAAACAAAGGCAGAATTGGACCGGCTGGTCTGTGTCACCACATTTGGGCCTGACACTAATAAACTGAGACAGACTGTGCTTAAAACTGGCACTTACTTGAAAATTTGGATTGTCCTTTCCCCCCGTCCGCTGTTTGCGTACCGGAAAAATAGAAGTATTGGACAACAAATTGTACGGGCCAACATAGCATTACCTAAACCCCAGAATGACCTATTGTCGCAATGGGGACTAAAACCCATTGAGGGACACCATAAGTGTGGGTCTTGTGCGGCTTGTGGAACTACTGTAGAAGGGAAGGAATTCCAACATGGGAACACTAAGTGGAAACATTTGAGTTTCTCAAACTGTAAAACACGCAATGTGGTGTACGTAGTCATCTGCCCATGTGATAAAATCTACATAGGCAAGACAACACAGCAAGTAAATATGCGCATAACGCAACATAAATCAAGACTGAAGAACAAGGTGTTAACCGCCCCTATGGTGGAACACTTTATTGAAAACAAACACACTGAGAATGACCTCAAATGGTCAATTCTGTATGTATTACAACAGTCTAGACCCATGGATCATGATAAAATACCTGATACTTAAATTTAACAGCGCATTAACTGGCCTCAATTCGTTATCCTAAATATCCAGACAGTAAACCACATTAATTGGAATGTTTTCATGCAAATGAGATAACACCATGCGCATATTGAAAATAACTACAGACACGTTTTTATCCCAAACGGAATTCACCTTCTGTACACATTCAATAATATCCTCCTTCAGACACCCCACTACAAGATGGCCGCCGCTAAAGTAGCCTAATGCAAATCTTAAAGCCACGTTCAAACATGGCTGCCGCATCCAGAGACTGAGAGCCAGGTGTCGGGTCGCAGCGCGATCAAGTAAGTCTAAAGACCACATAGTTGAATGTTGCCCCAATGCGAACTACAGGCAGACGCTAAGTAAAATGATGCCAATTCTTCTAGGGAAACGAATGTGATTGATGAGGACTTCACACGTTGTGCCCGCATTATGCAATAGCGCTTGTCGCTACATGAAAACACAACGCAAACAGCCCAAGCAAGAACTGATCCTAAGCAGGTATGCCGAACAGAGCCATGGGCGCCTTTCTCTCTCGTCTTTCCGCATAAAATTGCCTAAAACGAATGTTTTATTAATTTCAGGCTGTAATCAACACACTAGACTCGAAAATAAAACAAATTTGACGAAACCGAAGGATCACAGAATCGATCCCGTAAGGTATGTCAATCATACATGTGTCCCATGTTTGCCTAATAGGCTAGACAAGAAAGGTCATGATGTCCGTATTTATTTATAGATACAGAAAAGAAAGAAATCCAGTCAGGAACAACACTCTACCTACGGACCGGCGGCTGCTGGTAAACAGGTAACATGAGTGACATGAACTTAGTGTAGTTGGAAGCTAAACACTCACCAGTAAGGCAGCTAAAACAAGCTTTGCTTTATACACATTCAGATACATCGTTTAAAGACAGAGCCCAGAGGAGAATCCGTTGAGTTGACATACCGGATTCGAAACACGTTGGCGTAAAAGAGATTAGACATTAATCTGTTAATAGACTAAAGAAATTTATTTAGAGTCTATTTTCTGTATAGCTAATTACATCAAGTTGTAGTTTACTAATTTATGATTGCAATCAATTGTCTATTCTAAACTTTGAGTTCATATCGCGACTCTTGTCTTTGCGTAAATATGAATGTTTAATTGTGTATATATCAAAGCAAGTAATTTTGTATATACGGTTTGTTATTTGTATGTTTTTATGTTGTAAATAAATGTCAGTGAATATGACCTATACAAAATACGACAAAGTGTCTTTTTCATACATAAACCTCTAAAAAAATAAGAAAATTAATTAATAAAAGGGTTATAGCAATATACCTGGATCAACCAAGAAGTCTCACTTGGTTTTTCTCCTCAAAAATAGAGGATCCAGAGTAATTGTGTAGTTGGCATTCTGTTTTTTCTAAGTTCATCCAATGGTCCAGCCAGCCTCACGTCCCAGGACCTGACTCCCCCATTCTTTTGCTTCAATACTTTGGCATCATGGGCAGGTTATTCCACTTGTTCCCCCCCAGCAAGCTTTTCTATGTGGAGTGTAATAAAGCTCATGGATAGTTTTAAAGTATTGTGTTTGAAGGTTTGCAACCTTTAATACTGTATTTTCTAGCTTGAGCGAGGTTTCATACTCGCTCCTTTCTAGATTCAATTTTCTTCTCCATTTCTCAGAGATTTTCCCTCGATCATCTTCTGAGTGCTGGCTCAGTTCTTCATATATGTATGAAATTGAACATCTCCCCTCGCTCCGTACTTGTTCCATAACTTCTTTTCTATTAACTACCATACTGCCCCCTTGTTTTTTATTAAGGCAGACCTGATCTGCAGATACTTAAAAAAGTCTCTGCGCTCTAGATTATATAAGTGCTGTGCCTTACCAAAAGTAATTATACCAGTGGCATCTGTAAAATCCCCTATAGTCTTAAATCTGAGCACAATGCACCGTTTCATTACGTTGTCAATGAACACTGTCGGCAATGAAGGATTGTTGAATAGGAGAGTGTAGTAATTCATACTGCCAATACCGAGCCTTTTCCGGACCGAGGTCCATACTGCCACTGCAGCCCCAAGTGTCTTAAATGTAACTTTCTTATAAAAATTTGCCTCGCTATACGTTAAAAGCCATCCTTTTGCCACAGTTGTTATGAGCTCGTATATATCCGGAGTGCTCTCTCTGCCTCTCCACTTATCTTCGGTCGTACCCCCCAGAAGACCTCTTGCATATTGAAGTACTGCTGTCCAATAATATAGCCTGAAATCTGGTACTGTCAGACCCCCTCGCTCTTTTGACAAAGACATAAATTTTATGGCTCTTCGTGTTCTGCCTTTTGCCCAAATAAAGCGATTTGCGACTCCCTCCATTTCTTTAAACCAATTGCCCTTAAACTTTAGTGGGATCATCCTAAAAAGATATAGCAGTTTTGGGAGGAACAGCATTTTTATTATGTTGCAGCGGCCTATTATTGTCAAATGTAAATTATTCATTTTATCTAGATCTTTCCTTGCTTTCTTAAGCATCTGAAGTTATCATTATTCCCAAATAAACCGCTGTGTCCGTCACCCTTTGATCTACCATTGTAATCATCTTATTAGCCACGATTTGTGCCTTCCCTTGATTTAATTTATATCCAGATAAGGCCCCAAAAATGTCCGCCTCTCTTTCTATTGCCAACAATGCAGACGTTGGTTCGGGTGAAGTAATCGCCAGATCATCAGCTTATCCTAGGATTTTTGTCTCATACCCATTTAATATGATCGGGAAGATATTTCTATTGTGGTCTATTCTCCTTATAAAGGAGTCAATGTAGAAGGCGAATAGAAGTGGGGAGCAGGCACAACCCTGGCGGGTCCCTGGCCCAATGTTTATTGCTCTGCTTACCTCGCCCATTACTCTGAGTCTAATCCTAGGATTTATATATAATGCTTGTAAGGCCCTTATGCACCCTTTGTCAACATTTACCTTCTCTAGCACTGACCATAGGAAGCCCCACGAGACCCTATCAAAGGCCTTTTCCGCGTCTAATAAAATAGGAGACATAGGGTCTTGTGAGGCTGCCACACAATCAAAGAGTATGCAGACTCTTCTAATGCGGTCTGCAGTACCCCTACCTGGGATAAACCCATGTTGCCTGGGTGAGATTATCTTCCCAATCTTAGCCTACCTGCTAATATCTTTGAGTAGATTTTTGTGTCGCTGTTCATTAGACTAATTGGTCTGTAGGAGCCTGGTTGCGTAGGGGACTTATTTTTCTTCAAAAACACCACCATTGTAGCTTCTACCCAAGATATTGGTGGTGCTGCGCCCTTTTGAACTTGGGTCAGTAGATTATGCAAATACCCCTGTATTACCAGGAGGAATTTTTTATAGAACTCAAGTGGGATAAGGTCAGGACACACCGCCTTGCCGGCAGGTAAATCATTGACCGCTCTCTATATTTCCTCAATGGAGAAACTTGTCTCAATATCCTCTTTATCCTCTATTTTGAATTTTTCCATAGCTGCCGATTCCAAATACTGCTCTATTTCTTCTCTGGGCACCCCTCTATCTGCATTGTATAACTCCCTATCTGCATTGTATATCTCTTGATAGAAATCTTGAAATATCAAGCAAATCTCATTAGGTGCGGTAGCTTTGACCCCTGTATTCGATATTATTTCTGAAATATCCCCTCTTGTAGCCGCATGCTTAGTTCTGATTGCTAATAAGCGCCCGACTTGCTCGCTGTACTCATATTGCTCGTGTTTCCAGGCTAGGAATTTTCCAGCCGCCTTAGAGGCGATTGAGTCCCCTACCTCTGCCTTAGCTAGGGCTAGTTTCTGCAAGATCTCATTGATGTCTTCCTTGCGACTGATGGCCTTAACTAAATCTTCCTCTAGTGTAATAACTACTCTCATCTTCTCCTCCATCCCTGCCTTCTCTGCCTTATTGCGCCTGATGGTATAACTCAAAGTTTCTCCCCTTATACCTGCTTTCAATGCGTCCCACACTGTCCCTAGTTGTGCCGACCCTCTATTTATTTCTAGAAACTCTATAAGCCACCTTTCCATATGTGTGACGTAATTCCCAGGACCCTAAGATTATTTCGTCTCTGACGGTTCTCCATGTCCTCCAGTTTCCATTGTATATCTGAATACTGTTTGTCGTACGAGTTTAGTCTAGCTGAGTCTTTAGCCTGACAGTCCTCCAGCTGGCTTGTGCACTCTTCCAATTGCGCCCTCCTAGAGTTTGTATCAGTAGAAATGTTTGCCACCTTCCTCACGGCTCGTTGTAAATTTTTTGTAGCCAGCCTATTCTTTTTCTCCTCTGTCCTTGTCTCCTCCTAGACTATTCTGTGTGTGACCAAGCTGGGGGCAAGATGGCATCTGGCTGACAGCTGCAAAAAACACAGTTGATGGACAGAATGCAGAACAATGTCATACATTCACCCCAGTACAGAGATCTGGGCCTAAATCTATCGGCGGCGGCTAGATCGCGCTAGATGCCGAGAAGGTGACAGAGATAAGGTGTGCTAAATGCGCAAAATCTCAATAGGATTTTCGGAACACCCACCTGATGATAGACGAAGGCGGCGATGAGGATTCTTTCGTGGCCGCGGAGAGGCTGATCTCGGCCATCCTGCACACGGTGTCAGCAGCACTGGTGGAGCTGCGAGAGCATCGAGGGAGAGCCAGCTGAGTTTACGGGCCGTGGCTGGCACTTTATATATTTCCAGCATGGGGTCTGCTTTCCCCTGAAGAGGGAGCGCTGTGAAAGCCCATCCTAAAAAGGGGGTCCAGTACCCCACTCGGTTGCCAGCGCAATGGGAAAGGATTGCCGAGAGAGAGCAACGGCAAAGCATTCTTTTAATTGACCGATTCCCGCTGCATAGGCAGTGCAGGACCGATCGGCAAGCTGCCTTTCCCCTGGTGTGTTGCAGAGGCAATGAGAAGGTGCCACTAACATCAGATTCAGGTGATCCAGCCCCCAGTGAATCCGAGCTGTTTGCATACCATGGGCCCCACTCCTGAGGCCCTCAACGTTTGTGCAGAACAACATGGAGGGTCGAAAGGACTACCCCCACCAGCCAGACACTGTCAGGGGACTGACCAGGAGGTCCTTCTGTCCGGCATACCTTCACAGATGGCCCAGCTTTATTGCTACATGATAGAAAGCGGTCTGGGTGGCCTTGGAGTGGTCCCAGAACCACTGAAACCTCAGGATAACTTTGTATTGTGGAAGGCTGCCCTGGTTAGCGGCTGCTCTGTGTGCTCACGGGCAGCTGCTAGATTTGTTTTCATGCAGGGGACCCAGCAAGGTTGTCCCGCGGATCCCTGCAGTTGTTGCCTCCCTATTCCTCACGAGATAAACCGTACCTTGAGGCACTTGTTTCTCTGATTGGTGAAATCCTAGAGTGAGTCCTTGATGGAGGCCCAAACTCATAAATGTTCCTCATTCCGAGAACTGCCTGAATTACTGTAACTCATGCAGTAGGTGTGCTGGTGTTCCTATAACCTACGTTTGGCGCTAATCACTATATGATATGTAATAGAAGCTCAGGAGGGCATATCCTTTTATCGGGATTGATGTGATTTATTTCTTTCCTGTTGCATTTCATGCCCCGATATTATAATGTATGTTGTTTTTGATGCTTGCACTGTCAGGATAATGAGTACTGACTCAGGATTTGCATAATATCCACAGAACGTATGATTCATGATGTTTTGGTCTATGATTTACTATATATTGCTATATAATCCTGTGTGGAGTGTCTTTTATTGTGTATGCATTATGTTAGTGGTGTTAGTGTGTTGCGCAAACACTTTACACATTGCCTCTGATGATAAGCCTGACTGTTCTGCACCGAGCTACCAGGGGATGAGCACAGGTTATCTCTGGCGTGTAACTTACTTACCCTGACTATAGTGATGTGTTCTGCTTGGCTTAGGAGCACATCCTAGCCAACCAGAAACCCCATTTCTAACACAAACCGGTAGGCTCTGATCTCAGAGCCAGCTGGGAAAAGCCAAAGACCAATGCCCAGCAGTATTTGCTGGCCCATAAGTAGCATGATAGTACACAGTTTCCCTTGCACCATTTGTAATATAGAAAAAGGGTCCGGGTCAGATGGTAGGTGTCCCAATCTACTGTGGCCTTGAGCTTTTTGGGGAGTCACAGAGGAGTGTGACAGTTCACAGCTTCCCCCGTGTTATGTTCAGAAGTTCAAAGATGATACTGAGGCAACTAGTAGCACCCACCATAAATTTGAGAAATACACCTTTTCCCTTGGTCAGGACAAGAAGGGAGGGTGAAATATCCAGAATCCCATCCTTGTCAAGGCATGCAGTGGACTATAATATCACCGCCTTGGCTAGTAGAGCTACACCAAGATTACAAGCAAGCTCTGACAGGGATAGCACTGAGATAATGTAATTCAAATTTAGAATACCCCAAGACATTTTGAAGCCACTTCCCTTATCACTAACTTGAAATGCATGCTTATTAATGTCGTATCCATCCAAACACAACTGCAGAAGACATAATAAGCATGATTCAAACCTGTTTTTCATAACTGAATTCTGGCTCTATATAATCACATCCCTTGCCAGGGTAAACCCTTCAAGTCATTAAATTAGCTGTAGCACAGAGAAGATAGGCTTGGCTTATTGCAATGTGTAAATTACTTTTACAGGACCAAAACAGTAATAAATTAAAAATGCAAAACATACATACGAAACAATGAAAAAGAAATATAGAGTAATGTTTAATAAACAAAATAACACCAAAATTACAAAAATCCAATTTGGGGAACAAGAGATATGCATTTTTAAGATTGTAAGTAAAAATACCACCAAAAGAATACAAAGTGCAATGGTTATTAATGGTCGTGGTAGCCCAATGCCAATGGAGCTCCTGTTGGATATACCAATCAGTTTGTCCCAGTCAAAGATTTTACCTTCTGGCTTTAACTTTTTTATGTCCCATCCAACCATAGGGATACACTTCAAAAGCCCCCCTGGACTCCAGGAGAGGTACTTAGGCACTTACAGGGTGTCATTCAGAGGATAATAGCAAGGTCTAGTCCAGGTCCATTTGCCACTGATCAGCTAGGTACTTCTAGGAAAAAGCCCCTTGCAGTTTTTTTGTCTATCTGTAGAATCACAGGAGGTCAGCCAACAGAAACTTGAAGCCCACTTCTTTGTCCTGGGTACTGGAGGGATCAGGGCTAGTCTTTCAGGTCTCTTCTCAGGTCACAGGCAGCAGGTCCAGTCCTCTTCTTACATTCCACAGTTCAAGAAAGTGATCTGGAGTGAGTTCCAGGAGGAGTCACTTGTATGCCTGACATCAGCTAATGGGTGTGACCCCTCCCTAACCAATAGCGGTAAAAGTTTTCAGGCCCTGACCTACCCATTTTTACAGCAGTCCCTGCTTGACGTACTGTTAACAAACGAAAATACCATGTTTAAGGGCATTTTCAACATGATGTAGCCACCCAAGGCCCAAGCCACACTAAACGTATTCCCTGGGTGGGGGTGTTTGTAGGAGGAGTGTCCTATGGCAATTCTACTGCCCTCCCACATCTAACACTAATCCAGTTTGAGGCAGGTACAGTACGCACAACAAACCCAGAGAAAGAATTCGGATAGGACAAAAGCAGGGTCGTATAGCAAACAGACAGGGGATACACCAGAATTGTTTTGGCAACCTGTTCTCTCCCTTTCAAGTATGCCCCAAGTGTTACATGTGGCTCAACAGACCTGCCAACCAGGATTTTACAAAGTAGTGTCAAAGAGTCCAGTTGGGAGAATTACTCTCCACGGCATCATCAATCTCTTGTGGAGTGCCACAGGGGTCGGCTTTGTCGCCCCTGTTATTTAATATATACCTTCAACCACTGATTGGACTCTTGAATCAGATGGATTGTCAGGTATATAACTACGCCGATGACACCCAAATCATTATCCAAATGGATGATGGGGCACCAGCTAATCTGCAAGCCATCTTGAAGCAGACAGCTAACTGGATGTCACTGAATTCTTTAAAAATCAATCCGGAGAAAACGGAAGTTCTACCTGTTACCATCGCCGGCAACCCATGGCATGATGGATTCTGGCCGAGGGAACTTGGACCGCCCCCGGAGCCGGCAGTGGCTGTAAAAAGCCTTGGCATTTATGTGGATGACAAGCTCTCCATGCGGAAACAGGTCACCACGGTGGTAGGAACTTGTGTTGGCATGTTGCGTCAACTCAGGAAGATCGCGCCATTACTGTCCCATTCTACCCTGCGAAGGGCGGTCTCTGCTATGATCTTGGCAAGACTGGATTATGGTAACTCGCTCTATCTGGGCTTACCTCAAAAACTTCTGGACAAACTGCAGATGGTGATGAATGATGCCGTTAGGCTCATTCATAAGAAACCCAGGAGCACGCATGTGTCCCCACTCATGCGTGAGCTACATTGGCTCCCAGTAAGGCAGAGGGTGCTTTTTAAAGGGTTATGCATTGCACATAAATCCCTTTATGGTAAGGCACCAAGCTACATCAAGACCCGCCTGACCCCATATACACCGTCCAGGGTGTTAAGATCTGCCGAAGCAACTATGCTCACGCAACCCCGGTTCAGATTGGCGACAGTGGGCGGTCGTGCCATCTCCAATACCCATCCAGGGGTCTGGAACAGTCTACCGGTGGACTTGCGCAAAGAACCCAATTTGCTGACCTTTCGGAAGAGGCTGAAGACGGTTCTGTTCCAAAAAGCTTGGGGAGGGCTATAAATCGCCTATAGTGTTTCTTTTGGTTCCTGTGGTGTTTACTGGACAAGCGCTTAGAGACCCCGGGGTTATATAGCGCTATATAAATCGAAAGAAATAAAAATAAATAAATAAATAAAAAGGATTTCAACAGCCCCCACCCTGCATATTCTATGGAGTTGAGATGAGTCGTCTCATTCCCATTCAGGTTAGCCTCGTATCTGCTCCAGAAAGGCATTTCACATCGTTTTCACACCTATTCAAGGCTGAGAACAGACTGAGAGCTGGCAGGTGCTTATTTTAATTAGTTTTATGTCAATCTGGGCAGATAAATGGTACCTTTCTAAAAGATGCTTTTCTTTAATCTTAAAAAATCAGACTTCGCCTTTCAAGTGGATTTTTAATAGGTATTAATATATATTAAGTGGTTTAAATATTTTTCTAGCTAATCCCATTTCTGAGATTCAGTAATTGTATTTGAATCTGTGCACCTATTTTCTACGTAGGACAGTTAGGCCTACCAACATAACAAAACCTTATATTTAATATTAATTTTCTACATATCCCACTTTTAAATACTATGCACCACATCTCGCGGGCTGTGAAAGGGGTTTATTTTGATAGGCTACAGTGCAGGTTTTGCACTGCAGCAGTCACAGTACTCAGGGTAGGCTTAAACTCATATTTCCACTGCCACTGTAGGGAATGGCACAATAGGTGATGCGGTCCAAATAATTTATAGCTTCAGTTGAATGCCTCTGAAGTTCTTCAGACGCCGTCCAATTCAAGCCACCCTCAAACATGATCCCCAAATCTCTGTCAATCAATTAATCAGTCCATTCCTCAAGCAAAACTGGAAAAGAAAAAAATTATTGTGTAACATTTGCCTGGGCACGATGGCACCCTGCATTGTTTCACTAGACTTCTATCACCTGATGTGTTGTAGGTTCAGGGCCTGTTTCAAATTGGATGGTAGTGACGCCTACAAAACTAGATGACAAATACTGAAAACTGCAGTCTATCAAACCACTATAGCACTGAAACTGCAGAGAAAACCCTGCAAATAGAAAATTCATCTCACAAAGATAATTTGCATTAAAGGTGCTCTGCAAACCCAACTCTGGTCCCCTCCGACCCAAAGCAGTGTGGCCCAAACCCATAACAGATCCTCCTGGTTGGATCCTTTTATGTCTCTCAGGCTTTGATCTGGAGGCCATCCAAGTAGTCCTTGGAGTTACTCTGGTGGTCGTAGGTGTGAGCTGCAGGTCCAGTCCTTGTTACTCAGGCAGCAGGGCAGCCAAGCAGCAGAGTAGCAGGGCAAGAGGTCCGCAAAGCAGTCCTTCTTGCAGCAGAGCAGCAGACCAGTCATTCTTTTGAATCATTCACATGTCCAGAAGTGATCTGAAGAGTTGGGTCTGATAGTCCATTACATATATCTGGTGCCCATTTTTAAGTGGGAGAAGCTTCTAGAGTACCCCCTACAGAGCTGTCTGGAAATTCCCTCTTCCCTGCCCCACTTTGTCTGGGGCAAAAAAGACTAGTGTGAAAACAAGACTAGTGTGAAAACGTTTGTGAGTGTGCTCATGCAGAGTCTTTGTGATGTGAAAGTGTGGCATGTGAAAGCTCCACTCCCTTTCACCTGACAGAGATGACTCATCCTAACAATAACTATCCCCATCTTCTCTCACTGTCTGGGAGTAATACACAAAGACCAACTGCCAGCTGCACTTAGTCATGTGATCCAGGATACAGGCTGCAGGCACTAAATGGTTAAGACAAGAAAGTGGCAAAGTTCTACAAGAGGCCCTGTCAGAATTGTGACCTAAAATCCAAGATTACTATTAAAAGTAATAAGTTAACCCAAGGGTATCCTTTGGGAGACGCAGGCCTTGCAGTAGTGCAAAATTAATTTAACAGTTTTTACTACCAGGACATTAAAAAAAGTTAAAAATTTCAGGTACAACTTTTTCAATACACTACACCCTGCCCTGCGGGCTGTTTAGGCCTTCTTTAAGCATGGATTATGGTTTATTAAAAAGGAAGGTTAAGGCCTGGCAAAAGGTTTGGGCACACAGACTGCAATGGCTGACCTGAGAAGTTTTTAAACAGTCACTTAAGTGGGTGACACAACCAGTGCTACAGGCCCACTATTACCATTTAATTGACAGGCCTGGTATTGCACCTGACCCTCTCTGCAGGGTCCCCCTCAAATGGTTTGTCTTCAACCCTCCTATTTGTCGTGAATTTGTTATGTTGGCCTTAGGACTCTGTGCACTTTATCACTGCTAACAGTGCTAAAGTGCTTGTGCTCACTCCTGTTAACATGGTAAAATTGGCTTACACCTGACTGGCATATTTACTTTATTCATAAGTTCCTTGTAGAGTGATATACCATATACCAAGGGCTTGTAAATTAAACGCTACTAGTCGACCGGCAGCTCTTAGTGTGCCACCCACTTAAATAGCCCCCTATAACATGTCCCAAGCCTGGCATTGTAGCCCGAATAAAGTTTTAAACTACACATTTTACTTGGCAATGTAACTCCCTTACTTGCCTTCAACTTTTCTTTTTGTTGCATATAATGAACCCCTAATGTAGTCTCTAGGCAACTCATAGGGCAGGGTGCACTGTAATTAAAAGGTTGGACATGTACTTTTAACCTTTACATGTCCTGGTAGTGAAAAACACCTCAATTTGTTGTTCACTACTGTAAGGCCTACCTGTCCCATTAGTTACAATTGGTTTGCATTCATTCATTTAATAAGTGCTAACATTTGTTAGGGGACAGGTGAGCATTTTATGTTTGGTACGTCTGAAATTAATGAATAATCCTCTTTAATAGTAAAGTCAGATTCTAGATTACAAATTGAAAATGCCACTTTTAGAAAGTTGCTATTTAGTATTTTCCTGCTCTTTGCCATTTGGTGACTGCAGCATTTCCTAGGTCACATGAATGAGTGTAGTTGGCAGTTAGACTTTGTCAATTACTCCAAGATAGTCACACGATAGAGAGTTGGGTGTGCCTGAAGGGGCCATCTGCTGGCAGGATAGAGGGGCTGAACTGGGCACAGTCCCACTTGCAACTGAATCAGCTGTGCTCTGCCTTCACCCAAAAGGCTTATCACCACTGAAATGTCCCTGTAGCCAGCCTGGAGCTTGGGCTGGGAAGTCAGGAAATTCCAAGCACTTCAAAGAGAAACCGCTTGAAACTTCTCCCACATCAAAGAAGGTGCCAGGTATAAAAATGGGGCCCTCTGACCCACACTTCAGTTTACTTTCTGGACCTGCAGAAGGACTCTCAGAGGACTGCCCGCTGCTTCAGCTGTAAATCTTCACCTGAAACGAGGCCTAACAGAACTGACTAGTCAAAAGAAGGTGTTCCCTGTCTTGATTTTTAGTTTAACTGCAAATCCCTTGTGTCATAACCATTCTTCCAACTACCACATACAGACCATGAGCCTTATTTCTGGTAAACATATATATCCTCCTTTATTGCAAAAAATTATTGTATATACACAGTTCAGATCAAATCAATAAATATAAACTTAAAAACCACTGCAAAAAAGACCACAGTTCTATTCTTGTCGATTCTCTATCCTGTGGGTCTTGATCATTTCATGTATAACAATTTTTGAATAATGCATCTCGTTATATTACAAACCACACAATTCTATATTGCTTCCTTGATACATATGCAGCGGTGAAACAATCATGTATAGGTAAGCCAAAAAGCATTAACTTTTATATTTAAAAAAATACTTGCAAAATTTACATTTAAAGAAACATTAACAATACTCCATAAGGAACAGCCTTTGACCTGCTTTTCGGTGCACTGGAAATAGTTGACACCACCTTCTTCAGGACAGACTTATGATTTTAAAAATAGTATTGTTGACTCTAAGAGATAGAAATGTAAAACAGTATGTGTTGAATATTCAATGAAGAAGGCATAGGTCATCACCAAACAATAGGCTCTATATTCATTCTTATTAAACTACTGGGGGTACTTCCCTCTTGCACGTTAATAATATAGGATTCATAAAATTCTCATTAAAGGTTTGCTCAAACCGTACACCCTGGAGTAGAACTACTACGGTTGACATTCGTTAGCATAAACATAATACTTTACTCGGCAGTTACTTACTCACTTTATATCCTTAATATTTATATGTGATTCTTCTTATTTGGTATGTCTCATAAATTAAATTGAATCCATATGTAATCGGGTGTTCTCCTCCTATAATATTAACAATCTGCAATATTCAATTGCAAAATAAAATAATTCATTTGCGATAATAAACCTCTACTTCTCCAGTAAAATCATAACCGTTATGATTGCTTACCCTTCAATTTACGGTAAAAACTTAGAATTTATTTGGCTTCAGTGGATTTTTGTAATGCTGTAATTACCCTTGTAATTCTACGCTTCCGCATGGGTTTCTTTAATTTTAGCGATCTGCAGAGTCAAATATTTGAATGAAAAAGTCTTCTTGAATAATAAGTCAATGCTATTACCTAAAAACATTAGTGGCAATTCTAATTCCTCACCCTTTGATTCAGAGTGAAAATGATTAATTTCTAGAGTCCAGTGAATTTAATAAGACTGGGACTTCCTGTATGTTGTACAATTTTGACTTGGGTGTTTTTAATATCTTCGCCCAGCAGTTAAATTATGGAGACTGCCTCTTAAATTGTCCCCCTTTTCAATGTCTTATAAAATGCATAGAAAGGGGGGTAGTTGTATTACTAACCATTAGAATAGTAATATAAAGTTATTTCATTGACTAGACCACTTAAACTTTTTTAATTTAATAAGAGTGTCTATAATTATTGTTTATTCCAATTATAATCATTATTCTATGCATCTGAATAACATAGCCAATATAGGACAAAAAGAGAGAAACTCGGGCACACGCATGTCTGCCCAGTCCTCACTGCAATTTAGTTAAATATTATTTAAAGTATAAATCCTAACTATCGTTCCTGGCTCAAATACGGGATTATCTAGATCCACTCACGGATCAATACGTGTCAACTCTTCAAAACTTTCCTGTGTAGTGCTTGTAGGCGGTCATTGTACAACCAGATATAAAGGCTCAATTTGCTCCACAGTATTACAGTTCACCCGCCTTTATTCTGAGTGTTTCCGGAATCATAGGTGCCTTTAACCACAGGACCATAGGTCGGGTATTCATTGTGGTGGCCATCTTTCACTATCACCTAACTATGTATGAGACTAATATAATCACTCATAAGATCCTTCAGCGTGGCTATGTATGTGCGTGTCACACTAATACTCTATTACAAGTATCATTCCTTATCTAAAACATATCAGTGCCATTTTCACACCACATCAGATAGCAACATATACATGGCAAACATCTTTGTATAAGTAGCAGACATATTTAAAATGGGGTCATTGTATTATGGATCCATAACTATGTATGACACTAGTATGGGGATTGGTGACGTTACAACGCAGGCTATTACAACGCCTGCTGTTACAACGCGGTTTTTACATCGCATACCATTACAACGCATAGTGCTTTTAAGCGCTGGATAGTGAATTATTTAATTTACTATTCCAACTCCAGTCCCCGTGGATAGTAGGGAAGGTGTTGGATAGTAAATTAAATATATTCCCTATCCTAGAGCGCCCCCCAGCGCAATGCGTTGTAATGGTTTGCGTTGTAATGGTTGCGTTGTAATGGTAGTGCGTTGTAATGAATGCGTTGTAAGTGATGTTTCCCTAGTATGGTCACTCATAAGATCCTTCAATGGCTCTATTTACATTTGTGTCACATTATTGCAATATACGTGTCATTCCTTTGCTGGACATTATCGTCACTGCCGTTATCAGTTATCACACCTCATCATTTTGCATCATTTAGATGGCAAACATTTGTATATAAGTGGCAGACATCTTTAAATATTGCCACTATATTATGGACCCATAGGGAATGCATTATCATTCTCTTAATCATTAAGTCAGGACATTTTATTAACAATGTATTCCTTGCAAAAGCAGCAATACTTCATAATAGTATGCGAAAAACACCCGAAAAAATACAATAGAAAAGAGAAGTCCTCTAGGGGCTATACAACCCAATACTAAAATAGTAGCGACCTGCTCATAATGTCCTGTCACAATTCATAAAAATAGGCCTGCATAATGCAGTTTGAAAGAAGTTACTCCAAGGCCTAGTTTGCTGGTCTCCAGGAACATAACAGGCTCCCATGGCGGTTCCTCCTAAAGAGCGGAGGAGCATCACCCAACCTGCTATGAGTGCAGCAGGTAAGCACAAATTAATAAAATGGTAATACCATTTTATTAAATGGCTCGTGCTGTTATAGTGCGAGTGGAAGGGCATGGGGCAGGGCTGATTCCGGCAGCTTGCAGGATGATTGCTGCCCCTGCCAGTGCGCATGTCGGATTGGCCGGCTGTCTTGCGACAGCCAGCCCAACATGTGTAGTTCAGACCCAGTAATCCCAGCACTGTAAAACAGCTGGGGGGTTGCTGGCAGAGACCCCTAGCCTCAAAATGGGCACTGAGTTAGTCTGCTCCAACTATGCCTGGAGCTGCTCTCATGGTGAAAACAGTATAAGAGCAGCTCCAGGATTGGTTGAATTGATGTAGAACTTGGAAGGAAAGAGGTACTTCCCTTTCCTGCTCGCCGTCACCCCCAGGATCTCGCCGGGAGAGTAGAGACACACTGAACAGAGGTCCTGGCCATCAGCACATATGGCAAGTTTCTCAGTATTGCACCGTGCCTCACCATATTTTATTGTTGCCAGCCACCACTGACAGACTCCCACCATCTTGAACCCGCACCTGGATACAGTCTGAGTGAGTCCTTGGCCCCCAGTGGTGCCCCTCCAGTCCTTAACCATCGGTGGCGGTGCTAAAGGTGCCCAGATAGCCAAAATCTCAAACTCGGGACTTAAACAAGTTTTGGCAAAAAACAGTTTTGAGAACCGAGGGAAAATCAGGACCAATCTGCTAGTCTTTCTGCCCATGGTGCATCGCTTGTAGGCCTGACTTCGTGGTAGCTCCTTCTGCGTTCTTCTCCACAGCAGCAAATCCTGTTCAGCAGCTCCTCAGTAAAGGGGTATCTGGCCTCCTAGAACTCACATCGGCTGCAGCCTCCTGCCTTGTCCCTCTCCCGAAGATGACGCTCCTTCCTCGGACACTGAAATTCACTTTCTCAGAACATATTTCTTAAAAAATCTTCTAAGTCCTGGCCTAATCCAATTCTTCTTTACAACCTGCTCTCCATCATGGTCGGCCATATTTTTCTACTTTGACCTGGTCTCAGGCGACTAAATGTCCATGGTTGGAGCTTTGATGTTTTAGGTGCTAGTTTTTACTAATAACTATAATAAATCATAATTCTGAATCTACTGATTGGATTTTGTTGTTTTGGTGTCAAATAATTTAATACAATTTACTCTAATGTTCTGAAGGGGTGTGGGAGTTTTTTTGTGTTGTGTTTTCACTTTATTACTCTTTGTGTTCTGCATAAATACTTTACACCTTGCCTCTAAGCCTAACGGCTTTTTGTGCCAACACACCCAGGGTTAAGCACAGGCTAATTCTGTGACTTTTTGTGGTTCCGCTGCCTAGGATTGTGGCTGTTGCTTGACCAGGGCTAACACCCTGGTCAGCCAATAACAGAAATTCCCACACCTGGATACATGTAGTACTGCTTCACTAGAGACTTACAGGTAAATTAAATGTGCTATTGGGTGTAAATAAACTTAATCAAATCTAAAGGAGAGAACACAAGCACTTGAGCACTGGTTGACAGTGGTAAAGTGAGCCAACAAAAGCAAATTCACATCAACAGGAGGGGGAAGGCAAAAACATTTGGGGTCAGACCACCATAAGGCTCACAGGCCTAAAAGGCTGAAATCCCTTAAACCTTGGGTACAGCAGGGGAATGGCAATTTGGAGTAGGAAAACCAAGTAGGATGTGGCTCTCAAGTTCTGAACTGTCACACTTACAAAAAAATATTTGAACACATCTGTGCTTATTGGGTATATGAGTGGTAGTGAAGGTGTTGCTTAGGATTTGTTAAACGATCAGTAATATCATGAGCATATATTTTGGTTTGTGAATATGAGTTTTAACATATGCATTCATATGCTGTGATGCTTCACATATATGGTGAAAGTATATTTGTGAAGCAGAGTTTAATTTGGGTTGGGAAGTTGGCGAAATATTTGTTTTCCTTCTGGAGTGAGTGGCTTTGTCGGTGGTTGCGAACTTGATTCTGATTCATAAGACACTAAATCCTATGTCAGTAAGTTCATTTTTTGTAGTGTTTCATTTCTAAACCAGAAGTGTTCTAATGTCTTTGCCGCAAAGGAAACATACAATTCTCCTCATATTATACATTTGTGGTGACTTTCTATTTTAGTTGGAGATTTCAGTAACCAATAAACAAAGGTTAAAACAAGAAGTGTGTAAAATGTTGCTGCTTTGCTTTGGCAAAGTGTTTCCTCCTCCTTGCCCATTGTGGCTTCCTCTGTCACGGAACAGAGACATGGAACACTGTGTTCATTGCCTTTTTTTTAGTTTGGCTCAGCTCTCAATAAGAAGCACTATCAATGACAGTGATATAATACTTAACTGCGGATGATGTAATCACCACCTGATCTGCTGATTACAGGTATTTTTAATAGCACCATTTGCCATCTCCTTTAAAGCTGACTAAGTAGTAGATGTGTGAGTGATAAACAAATACAACAGCTAGAGACATGACACAAAAACAATTTTAATAAACAAGTGTTCTGTCTTAGATGTTAACCCCTCAACTGCTGAGGCTTCACCCAAGCCCTTTGGCTATTTGGGGTAGTTCATGCCAAGGGCTCCATAACTTTTTTTCCATGGAAGGCAACCATGCCAAATCTGCATCCTTTTTTCGAACATCCAGGGGATTCTAAAGATACCCAGGGTTTTTGGATGCCCCTGGAGAAGACCAGAAAATAGGCAAGATACAGTTATATTTTGAGATATTCTGAAGAAAAAAATTAGGAACAAAGCGCTCCATATAAACGTGTCTGTTTGCTTTTCAGGAAAAGGGCCAAAACCCAACATGGACACATCACTTTTTTTTACTTACTGAAAATTGACCCTTTTTTCAATGTGTGTAGCTGTGAATTTTGGGCCCTAGCTCAGCCAGCACCTATGGAAACTTAGCAAGCCTGCACATTTTTGGCAACTAGACACCCACATCAATCCAGGGTGAGGTGACTTGTGTGACTCTCACCAGGTTTTTTCCCTAAGAATGTTTTTTACTTAAGAATTCCTTGCAAACCTCAAATGTTGACTTAAAAACACATATTTCCCTCACATTTCTGTGATGTAGATTTCTAGGATCTGTGGGGAGCCACAAATGACCTTCCACCTAGCATTCCCCCAAGTCTCCCGATAAACATGGTACCTCAAGTGTGTTGGTAGGCTTAGTGCCCGCGACAGGAAACAGCCCAGGTGCAGCATGAATACATCACATTTTTCCACTCAAAACTGACCCTTTTTTGCAAAGTGGGCAGTTGTGGATTTTGGGCCCTAGCTCAGCCGACACCTAGGGAAACCTAGCAAACTTGAACATTTTTAAAACAAAAATCTGAGGGAATCCATTGTGGGATGACTTGGTGGCTCTCACCAGGTATGTTTACCCAGAATCCCTTTCAAACCTCAAACTTTGACTAAAAAACATATTTTCCTCACCTTTCTGTAATAGGACATTTTGGAATCTGTGGAAGACAACAAACGTTCTTCCACCCAGTGTTCCTCCAAGTCTTCCATTGAAAATTGGCCCTCACTTGTGTGGGCAGGCCTAGTGCCTGCGAAAAAGGAAGCGGCACAAAACACAACATGGATGCATCAAAGTTTTCCACTCAAAAAGGACATTTTATTGCAAAATGGGTAGCTTTGGATTTTGGGCATTAGTCAGCCAGCAATTAGGGAATCCTAGCAAACGTGGATATTTGTGAATACAAGGCCCCTGAGGGAATTCAGGGTGAGATGACTTGATGGCTCTCACTAGGTTTTTTGTTATCCTATGCAATCCTCAAACTGACGAAAAACACAATTTCCTCACGTTTCTGTGATGGAAAGTTCTGGAATCTATGGAGAGCCACAAATGTCCTTTCACTTAGGATTCCGCCAAGTCTCCCGATAAAAATGGCACCTCTTGTGTGTGGGTAGGCCTAGTACCTGCGACAAGAAACGGCCCAAATGCAGCATGGATACATCACATTTTCCCACTCGAACCTGACCCTTTGTTTGCAAAGTGAGCAGCTGGGAAATTTAGGCCCTATCTCAGCCGGCATGTAGGGAAACCTAGCAAACTTTAACTTTTTTAAACCTAGACACCTGGGGGAATCAAGGGTGCGGTGGTTTGTGTCACTATCACCAGGTTTGTTTTACCCAGAATCCCTTGCAAACCTGAAAGTTTGACTAAAAAACATATTTTCCTCATCTCTCTGTGATGGAAAACTATGGAATAGATGGGGAGACACAAACCTCTTTCCAACCAGCACTCCCCAAGTCTCCCAATAAAAATGGTACCTCACTTGTGTAGTTAGGCCTATTGCCCATTTTATTTATTTTTTATTTATAAAGTTTTATATAGCGCAAACTTGATCCTGAAGGATATCAGAGCGCTTTACAATTTGAGGCAAAGGTAACAAATCAGAACATTAGACTAACATTGGGAATCTAATGGGCATTGAATCAACTAGAACAAACATAACAGCTCAATATAACCTGAGTGCACGAGTTATGGCAGTATTTACTCAATATTAGCATTTCATTCTGTGCAAGCATTTATGTCAGCAAAAAGACATATTACGTCAATAGATTAATGTCGATGGCTGCCCGATGTAAAAAGAAAATACCGGGGGAAGTGGAAACCAGAGCAACAACATCCCAAACATTACTTAAACAAGCATTTGCAATGCAATAGGTCTCGCACCTACACGAGTCCAAGCCACTGCACTGCAAATGACAATGCTTTCCATTTTTGTATTTTAAAACATAAAAGACATTGTCATCCACAGTGCTAATAGCCCAAACTCACATAAATGCGAGACCCACTGCACTTATCTCCTTTTCACTGCCTCGTGTACCATGGAATACCAAGACTGAGCCAGCAGAGGCCTGTGTTCTCGGGCGGTATCGTGAGATCTCCGGCAGAGTGTCCATTGAGTAGGTCCCAACTGGAATATTTTCATAGAAGGCCTGCTCCTTTTCCCGCCTCAATCATTCTGGGTCAGATGGGGGCCAAGCCCTTCACCAACCAAATGGGAATCAAGGTGTGTGTGTTGTGCATGGCTCTTACCAGGTACTTTTACCCAGCAGCCTTTAAAAATCAAACTTTAGTTAAAAACATACATTTTCCTCACATTTCTGTGAGGGAATGTTCTGGAATCTGTGAGGAGCTACACATTTCTTACCACATTGATTTTCCACATGCCTCCCAATAAGAACAATACCTGACTTGTGTCTGTGGGCCAAGAGACCATCACAAAAAAGGCCCTTAACTGCTACATTACCAATAGTGGTAGCTGTGTTATTTGGGGCTGAGATGGCATCACCCATGCAACCACAAACATTTTTGAAAACTAGAAAACCAGGGGAGTCCAGGTTTTATTATCAGTAAGATGCTGGAAGCTAAAAAAATTCTAATAATATAGGGTTAATATCCTTATATTTTTTCCTTTTTCTACTGCTCAAAGAGCAGAGGTGCGACAGTTCTCCATGTTAGCGGACGAGCCAGCGCTAGTACAATAGGAATTAATTTTTCAGGCTGTGTATCAAGGCCAAGTGGATGGTTATTTTGTTTCCCATTTAACTTTTGGTAAAGGGCTAAAAGAGACAGTTTGTTAGACCACAGTCAGTGTATGTTCTTTGATATATTTATTTTGCTGACACAATTACATTTTTTTTGCAGGTAAATAGCTTTTTTATTTAGGAAATGCTTGATGCATGGGTGCCTAAGCTTGTTATCAAGGGGTAATGCTATTTACTAACAGCTCTTGAGCATTTATTTATATTACTTTGCTGTCATGATAAAAGTTCATTGTATTGATATCATTTTATTCACAAAATAAAAAAACTACCTCCACAGTGCATGTGTCAGCCAATTGGCCGACACTGGGGAGGTAAATACAAGGCCTTTTGATGTATTTTTTTATTTTACTGCAATGTAGTCTGATTTCTTTTTTTTTTTTTTTACTGCAGAGAAGATTGACATGCAGAAATTTAAGCAACAGAGCACTATGCAAGCACCCGTTGCATTACATTACATTACATTTCCTTCCATTCTTTGCTGAATTCAGTTTTTTGGCTTTAGAACTCTAACCAGTGTTAAAGTGTCTGTTCTCACTTCTCTGAACATTGTTAAAATGGCTTATATTGGTGTTATCAGTTTACTTATAAGTACTGTAAATAAAATGCTGCCCGTGGGCCTGCAGCACTTATTGTGCCATCCACTTAAGTGGCACCTTAAAACATACCCCAGGCCTGCCACTGCAGTCTGAATGCAGTTTTAAACTACTATGTTGACTTGGCAAGAAAACCCTCTTGCCAAGTCTTAAACTCCCCTTTCATCTACACTACTATTATAAAGAGAGAACACAAACCTTTGAGCCAGGTAAACTCGGGAACCACAGCGCCAATCCACACACCCGATACATCGTTGAAAATGTCAGGGTGTGCAGATGGACATAGGCTATATAAAATAAAAATTAAATATAAATTTAAAAATGTAACTTTAAAAAAAAGTAGTCCCCTGGGAGTAGCGCCGGCTGTGACGTAGCGCTGGCTGCGACATAGCGCTGGCCACGACGTGCGTGAGGACGAGGAGAAGCGGCGGACATGAGCGCGGGAAGGAGCGGTGGACAGGCGGGGAGGAGAGGAGCGGCGGACAGGCGGGGAGGAGCGGTGACGAGCGGTGAGGAGCGGAGGTGAAGTCAGGGGCGCGGGGAGGAGCGGCGGCTCAGGTAAGGCAAAGGCACGCGTAAAATGTCGGGGCGGAAGGGGGCTGGGGTGGGAGGTGGCTCCGGGACATGGACAATGTCGGGGCGGGTGGGGGCCTAGGCGGGCGGTTGGCCCTGAAGCCTCATTGCCCCCGGCGGGCTGCTAGTTACATATAATTCACCCCTAAGGTAGGCCTTAGTTAGCCCACTGGGCAAGGTGCATTGTGATTAAAAGGTTGCACATGTACTGTTAAGTTTTACATGTCCTGATTGTCAAAAACTCCTACATTTGTTTTTCCCTACTGAGAAGCCTACCCCTCCCATAGGATAACATTGGATATTCCTTATTACATTTACAATTACAATTACTGTGACTTCCAATTGGTAACAGGTAGCTGTTTCATTTGTAATTTCTCTGGATTTGTAATGGAAAACCCAACTTAATGGTAAAGTTGGATATTTGACTAATTCTGAAAATGCCAATTTAAAAAAGTTTGCATTTTTATGCCCTTAGTCCATTTGTGCCTGTAGTCTGTCTTGGGTCACATGTCTGGGTGTAAGCAACAGTTAGACTTTGTAAATTCCTCCCAGGCAGTCGCATAATACAGGTTTTAGGTGTGTCTGAACGGACCATCTGCTGGCCGGATGGGGTGGGTGGAGCTGAGCACAACCCCACTTGCAACTGAATAGGGAGTCCTCTGCCTTCACACAAATGACCTTTCATTTCCACATTGTCACTGCAGCCAGCTTGAAGCCAGGGCAGGGGTGTCAGGAAATTACAGGCATTTCAAAGCCACTGGCTAGAAGCTTCCCCCACCTTGCAAAAGGAGAGTGCCGTGTATACAAAAGGATACCTGACACACCAACTGTTCATTACACTTCTAGAACTATGGATACTCTGCTAGGAAGAAGGACTGTTGTGCTACTGAAAGGACTGCCACTCTACTGCTCGGCTGTCCTACTACCCTGCTGCCCTCTTGCCTGAGAAAAAAGGACTGGACTTGCAGCTTGAACCCAAAACCACCAGAGTGAGTCTAAAGGGCTAGTTTGCTGGCCTCCTGATCTAAGCCTCAGAGACTTAACAGTCTCTGAGGACTCACACCTGAAACCAGCCTGAGTGAGTCCTGACCCTCCAAGTGATGCCCCACTTGTCCGTTACCCCTGGAAGTGGTGCTGAAGGAGACCAGATCGGAAAAATCCAAAAGTGGGAACTTCGAAAAAATTTGCTAAAAACTGCTCTGAAGACTAGAAGGAGACCAGAACCAACATGCGTGGCTATTCGCGTGAAGTGCATTGATGGTTGGATTGACTTTGTGGCTTCTCCCACTACGTCCTTCTCATAACACCAAATCCTGTTCAGTAGTCCTTTGCCAAAGAGGTGTCTGGTCATATGGAAGTGTCTTTGGACACAGACCTCTGCCTCATCCTACTGGAGATTTTTGAATTCCATTTCAGAGACTTAGCCTGAATGCAGAAATCTTCACTGCAGCTTCAACCCACGGCAATATTACTACTGTGTTCCTTCCTCAGACACCTCCTGCAGCCTTGCCCCCCCCAAAATTTACCTTCTCAAAACATGGTTCTCAACATTTCTTCTAAGTCAGTAGATATATGCTGACCTGGTCCAATCCACTTTGTGTATTCAAACTGCACTCCAACACGGTTGGCCATTTTCCACATCTGCGATATGTTCTTCTCTGCAACCCTCATTGGACTTGGTTTTACTGAAATTGTTGTTTATTTTAGTCAACTGATAGGAAACTTTTAAAGGCAAAATGGAACAGTGTATCAATCTGGCTACTGTGACTCTGGGTTCTGGATGAAAATCCTGGCAGCATGTAGACCAGGTGCAACTCTAAATAACAGTGGTTTTGAGCCTCCTCGCTGAGTTTCCATCACAAGGGCATATTCCAGGAAGACCTAAAACCCACCACCCAATCTGGAAAGTTGACCTCAGCTAAATCTAAAAAGTGCAGATTATGGTACCAAAGATCTATTTACGCAACAGCTTGGTGTCCTGGGTAGGGGTGGGTGTAGCTCGCACAGTTGCATTAAGCGGAATCTTAGGAGTTTAGTAAAAACTTTGTAGAATTCCACGGAGTTCCGCTATGCCTGACTTTTAATATTCCAAACGTTCTCCTCCACTGAGTGAGCTGTACACACAGTAGCTGACCCTTAATGCCACCCTCAACTATGTCTGCTGAATTGTTCAACGTCATTCAAATGTCCTCTTCAGTGTGCTGACATCCCCAGGACATAAGACAATCAAGTCACAATGAAATCCCAGCACATCGAGATTTGAGGCCGAGTATAGCTTTGATTCCTGGGTTTCTCAGATATATCATAATAGCACTCCAAAACCACGCCTTCTATACACCTCAAGCTACATGTGTGCTGAGCCACATCACCAGCTGTGTTGGCAGCAATTTGAAAACAGAGCAAAGAATGCACCCAGCAAAGTACAACACCAGAGTGTCACCAGGCATAAAACGGAGCACGGCTAATACCAACCTAACTTCGCACCACAGCAATTAGTGCTAGTAGCCTAGCTTGCACATGGTGCCAGCAGACCTGTATAACCCGCCACCGTAAAGGGTCAGCAGTCCTGCACATACCACCGCTGCAAATGATGCTAGCAGTTCATGCACAGCCACATACCACTGAAGCAAATTTCCAAAACAGCAGTTCCCATGTATTCCACTGATACCGAGTCTCACCCATCTCTCCTTGTTGTACCCTCTCACCCTGAGAAGCCGAGCATCCTGAGCTCCCCTCACCGTTGTCTGTCAGCGCAGGGCACTAGGTGGGAATGTGACCCAAGTCTCCCTTTCAGAAACCTGCCTCCTTGGCTGACCCTGGGCCTAAGAATCAGAGGAGGATTGTCCCTGAAGCCCTCTCCCACCCCACACCCCTCACTCACCGACCTCCCCTGCAGATCTCTCCTCCCTCACTGTTGTACTCCAGCTGCCCTCTCCTTCACCCTCACCTTTACCCGGACCAACACTTACCATCCAGCCCATGGAGCATGTCCAGCCAGAATCGCAGCTGCAGGTTTGCTGTTGACAGTGAAGTGGTCAGGTGAGGTGAGGTTCACCTCGTGGCTCAAGGTGCCCTTGAGCTCTAGGGCGTGGGAGATGGTGGCTCTAGTCATTGGTGAAGGCCCGGCTAAGGCCGTCCAGGCTCTGGCAGTCCTGCACCTGCATCAGCCCAGCACAGGGACCCAGTGGGGCTCCATTCATCTTGGGCTCCCGCACCTCAGCTATGACATACTGTGGGGACCCGAGGGCACCGACGGCTTACTGGGGCTCCCTGCTGCCCTGCGGCCCGGAGAGCAGCGAGGCTGCAGCGCCACCCCATGAACCAGACAGGAAGAGCAATTGTCCAAAAGAAACTACTACTTCTTTACGTTTCAGTCCGGACATTCGGACCGAGAATATGCACTGTGCACCATAGAGAGGGCGAGGCTGTTCTTCTAGACAAAACTTCCCGCGTTTTGCTAGCATGGCACAGTTTACACTGTAATCTTCTGACCAGTACATAGCTCGAACTGATGAAACATCCTGAGTGCCAGTAAACTCTGCAACGCTGCGTAATGCAGAGTTTTTGCTGAACTCTGCTCTCTAAGCAGACCATGGAGTGCTAAAAACAACACTAACTCTGCTGGGAGAGCGGAATTCACTGCCCACTCCTAGTAATGGGGCTATAACAAATGCAGTAACTGAAATTTCCCATTCACTGGACACAGTTAAAATGTATAGACAGTTGAGTATCTAAAACATTTCACAGTTTAGACAGTGGGACTGTATGTCAAAAGAGACTATCCCTCACAAGGACATACAACAGGATACCATGCGTGAGCAGCACTGTATGGATTCCTGGGGCCTCATTTATGAAAAGTGACGCATCGCTGCGTGAAAACAGCGATGCGTCACTTTTCACTGCGCACTCCTTGCGACACCAATGATGCGTCATATTTAATGTATGACGCATCATGTCGCAAGGAGTTACAGATACGTCAGTATTTCTGACGCATCTGCAAGCGCAAAAGTGACGCATTGCTGGAGTGTGTCACAAAAGTGACGCAACTCCAGCAATGCGTCCTTTCACATGGGGAAAGCCCCATGTGAAAGGGCTTGAGTCAGTCTTACGCCTGCTGTGAGGCAGGCGCAAGATTTTGACGCAACCGCATCCTAAAAGTGACGCAGTGAAATCTCATAGATTTCACTGCGTCACTATTACGAGGCTTTTTGCGGGGGAACGCCCCCTTTGCATACATTATACCTGACGCAGGTATAATGTGGCGCAGGGGTTTAAAAAGTGACGCATCTACCTAGATGCGTCACTTTTTAAATATGGCGCAACAAGGCGTATGTTTTACGCTGCCGATGCGTCACAAAAAGTGACGCATCCGCAGCGCGAAACTGACGCAAGGCCTCATAAATGAGGCCCCTAGTTTGCATGTGCAACCACAGGGTCAGGGACACCAATTAGATTGGCAGGTTCTTCCAAGTGAATAAATGAGTAAATGAACATCATTTCCAAAGTGCACAATGGTACCCCTAAAATGGCCTCCCAATCTTGAGATCACAGAGAGAGCAAAAAGAAAATTAAGCCCTTATATAGCCACGTCTTGAGGCCTTTCCTGAAGGAGGCATTTGTAGAAGAAAATCTAAGAGTGAAAGGTGAATAGTTCCAGATTTTAGCCATTGTACAAAAAGAGAAACAGCCTCCAATTTATCTGAAAAGATTCAAAAGCTCAAAAGGTATATTAAGGCCAGTAAGGGCTGGTAATTTTACCAGGGGTTGGCCACATGCACACATACCCACTCACACCCTTGTATTCACACACACACACACACACACACACACACACCCATTCACAACACTCAATAATTAAAACACATACATCCATACATACACGCATGAATGCACCAAACATACAACAAAACCTTAAAACTTAGCTACATTTTACAGAGTTTTATGGAGCTTGAACGGTATGCGACGTTTACAACGCAACCGTTACAACGCCGTTCCATTACGACGCGGTCATAACAACGAAAGTTGTTACAACGAATTGCGCTGGGGGGCGCTCAAGGATAGAAAATCATTTAATTTACTATCCCAACACCTTCCCTACTATCCACGGGGACTGGTGTTGGAATAGTAAATTAAATTTTTGTAATTTGCGCCCCCCAACGCAAGTCGTTGTTACGACTTGCGTTGTTACGACCGCGTTGTAATGGAACGCGTTGTAAAAGTGTGCGTCGTAATGACGTACATCCAGCTTGAACTTGACCCGAATTGGGTATCAGAGCGCTTTACATAGCATCAGCTGCATTACATGAGGACACATTTATTTTTGTTAGTCACAGGGAGATTAAGTGATTTGCCAAGAATCACAGGATGTTCAGCCTCATTTCCGAGACTCAAACCCAGTTTCCCAGATTCGAGGTTCACCGCCCTAGCTGTTAGGCCAACTCCTCTCCCCAATCAAACCTTCATTGTAGAGAGGGAAACCTCAGCGGTCCCTGGAGGGTTGAGGCTTCTACCTTCCCTCATTGGTTTACCTAAGTCAGCCAATGAGAGAAAAGCAGCAGACCCTCACTCGTCACAGATGGGGGTCAGTGAGAATGCTCACGCCACCATACTCTGTGTCGTGGTGTCACTGATTGGCACTTAGGGGGACATTACGATAGCAGTCGGGCAAGCGTCCAACCTTGTTCGTCATGGGCAGGTGACCAGCCGACAATGTGTTGGGGATCCTGCCCACCCTATTACAATACAATCGGCGTGGAGGTGGTCGTAAAATGCTTTAATCTACTGTGACTTCTGCTGCAGTCTGGAAAACGGCTGCAGCACAAGCTGTAGTAGGAAAATGTACTTTACAACATCCATATGCCAGGCACCTTGTGGTGCCTGGAACATGGTGCATGGATGTTGCCCCCCTGGCCACTTAGCAGTGGCCCACAGAAGATGGGGGCCCTGCTTTGGACCTCCAAAGTCTGTTTCCATCTGCCTTTTCATGGCGATGGGACCTCTGTGATGAGGCATTTGGAAATGATCTTGACTGCATTGCCACCATTCACGATCACAATTCAGACAGCCGCACCGATAGGATCAGTACATGCTGTTGGAGGCAATGGTCTGTCCCTGAGCTTCAAGGTTTTGATCGCCTGCATTGTAATGCGGTGGGTAACCCGCAAAGCTGTCTGTCAGTGGGACAGCCACTGATGGGCTGTCAGGGGCAGTTCCTCCGGCATTGTGATGAGGCGCTTCAGGGCTTAAAGCAGAGGTCCAAGACAATCAGTGTCTCTCCCCCTAGTCGCAAAGGGGAGGGCCTCGAGGCACTTTTGCCATGCTGAAGAGGTCAAGCCAACAGGGTTGTGAAATCCTTTGCCAGGCAAAGTTCAGCTCAGGCAGCCAGGAGGAATGCACATTTAGCAGGTTCTAGTTTATGGCTGCCTGACCGGAACAAGAAGACTGTCTGTCAGGCTGACCTTTGCTCAGCCATTATCAAGGAAGTGAGCAACCCGGAATACCCTTGAGGGCTTGGGTAATAAAAGTAGAAGGGTAAAAGTGCCTTCAAGGGACTTTATTTAATCTATATTTGTTGATTAAAGTTATTATGAGAAGGACCAATGGATCGTCCTTAAAGTGAATTAATCGAAAATAATCAATTTGTATTGTCAACATATAACATATAAACAAAGACACAAGGTGTATACGAAAAAAGTATTTTTATCAAGTAGTTCATTAAAGGAAATCAGCTTCATATACAGATAAATAAACAAATAAGATTTAGGACTGTGGGTACACATATAAATAAATTGCTAGGTAACTCAACAGAACCTAAAAAACACCTATCCCAAAACACATTGAATAAAACAAAGAAGGGGATGAGATGTACTGTCGACGTTTCGGTTTCTTAGCAGTTATTTGATGAAACCATCCTCAGGACTGTTATCAATTCTGATCTGTATAGAAATATTGTAGTCTGCTTGCAAATTGCTGTCACAGTTTCACGCAAGGGAATCGTTAGTGGATCGCAGTATCCTTATAACCTGATCAAAGCTGGATGTGAAGTCGAATCTTCACTCTCACGTATGTGGCTTCATACTGACGGGACGCGTTTTGATTCCACTTCGTCGTAATTCTGGGCGCTGCAGGACTTGTGACTGCTCACTGGCTTGTCTAAACTCAAACTGGTCGTAATTACTCCAGATTGTTCCTGATATCTGATAAGACTCCGCTTGATTAATACCGGACGGTTTCTGCTTCACACAATACCTGAATTGCGTGAGAGTGAAGATTCGACTTCACATCCAGCTTTGATCAGCTGTTTTCGCATTTATTAGGTTATAAGGATACTGCGATCCACTAACGATTCCCTTGCGTGAAACTGTGACAGCAATTTGCAAGCAGACTACAATATTTCTATACAGATCAGAATTGATAACAGTCCTGAGGATGGTTTCATCAAATAACTGCTAAGAAACCGAAACGTCGACAGTACATCTCATCCCCTTCTTTGTTTTATTCAATGTGTTTTGGGATAGGTGTTTTTTAGGTTCTGTTGAGTCACCTAGCAATTTATTTATATGTGTACCCACAGTCCTAAATCTTATTTGTTTATTTATCTGTATATGAAGCTGATTTCCTTTAATGAACTACTTGATAAAAATACTTTTTTCGTATACACCTTGTGTCTTTGTTTATATGTTATATGTTGACAATACAAATTGATTATTTTCGATTAATTCACTTTAAGGACGATCCATTGGTCCTTCTCATAATAACTTTAATCAACAAATATAGATTAAATAAAGTCCATTGAAGGCACTTTTACCCTTCTACTTTGCTCAGCCAGACAGACATTCTTGCTGGGGAAAAAGGTGGGTAGGGGGGTGGGTGGGTTGGCCATAAGCACAGGACCCTGCTAGTAAAGGCACACTTTCTTCTGAGATAAAGGTGACCTTCATTCCTTAAGGCCCTCTATCCAAAACATAAGACCTTAAAGGAGCATCATTACTGCACAGAAATCAATGTAAAAGAGGAGAACGGTGTTCCCTACAGGAGAGATTCAAAATCATTAGTGCAGCTGCATTGTGAACAATTTGAAACGTATTCATAAGATAGACAGGGAGTCCTAAATATGACGAAATTGCCATAATCTAAGTGAGATACAATCAAATACTTGTGACACTTTTCCAAGCTGACACAAGAAGAATGAAGAGGACTTTACGAAAAGAACGTACAAGAGCAGAGCACCTAGTTGCGACAGCAGAAATCTGAGGGACAAAAGCTACATTGACATCATAAAAAATGCCCACATTCTTTGTGCATGAACTGGGGTACAAACAGGACTTAATTCAGGAGGTTACCTGTTTCATGACTGATCAAAAGATTGGACACTAAGCAGCAAAATATAGACCTGGCTGTTCGAGCAGTAGTGGACCCCCCCCCCCCCCCCCCCCAAGCGCCTTGAGACCCTCCGGGTGAGTAGCGCGCTATACAAATGCTTGATTGATTGATTGATTGAGTCTTATCTGAATTCATGAAAAGGTGACTCATCTAACCAAAGACTGTCGAAATAAATGTGGGAAAGTGTTTTTATGTATCACAGAGGCTGGCAGAGATGGAAATAATAACATGTGTGTTATCTGCACAGTGCATGTTGCAGAAATCTCCCAAAAAGATACAGAATATATATTACTAACTGGCAGTCGCCAGTAGTTAGTTTTAGATAGGAGCTAGTTGATATAGGAAAACCATTTTTTGTTTGTTTAATACCTTTGGCACCATTTGACAAATCTTCACAAAAGTTGCACGACTGGTTTGCCTCTCATTCTATCTGATGCCTGGAAAGTTTCAGAGTGAATTGTCATGCAGAGACCAAGACAAAGAAGGGATCCTAAAATGAATTTTCCCCATGCAATTTCCCAAAGAGAATTTCGCCACAACTACAGCCCAAACTGCTGAATGGAATTACACCAAATTTGGCAGAAAGCTAGATCTTGTTCCAATCAGAGTGATTTTGTAATTTGGGGTAAATAAGTTTAGTAGTTTTGGAGTTGAAAGAAAAATGATTTTTGTATATACAGAGACACAGATCCACTGTGGATCCACCACAGTGGATTTATGCTCCAACAGCAATGCAATGATTGGCTGGTCACAATCTGAGAGAAAGGTTGTGGCCTCCATTTTGTGAATCAGGACACAGTTCCGGAGGTGCGGGGGGGGGTAATAAAATAAAAATAGGAAATAAGGTGTCAGGATACAGGTCACCTGACCCCATGGGACTGATGGAGGAGTCTGTGAGTGACCCCTCATGGGCAAGAAAATGTGGAAACATGTCTCTTTGCATGCAAGAGGATCTGCAGATCCACTGCAGCTCTCAGCACAGCCCCCTCTATAGATCTGTGGTTCCAGTGCAGCCCCTTTGATGGATCTGTGGTTCCAGTGCATAGTACAAAAAATACACCCACTCTCAGACCCAATCACACACTCACACATACCCCCACACAACCACTCATATACCTACTCACACATTTATACACATAATCACACACCCATACAGTCACATGCAACCTTCTTACACACTCATACAGTCACCCACACATCCATTCACAAACATGGATAACCACTCACAGGCCTACACAGATACTCACACATCCACTCACACAGCCACATACACACCCATACAGCCACTTACACACCCACTCACAGACCCACACAGCCACTTAAAAACCCACACACACGCATACAGCAAAATCACTGGCACACCCACTCATACACTGATACATCCCCTCACACACTATTCACAGACCAACACAGCCACTTACATACCCACTCATGCATTCGCCCATCACACACTCACATGCCCACTTACATACCCACATAATCACACACCTACTCACACACCCATACAGCCACAGCCACACCGACTTGGAGACCCAGAAAACCATTTGCATACCCATACAGACACTCACATACCCAGTCACACATCCATACAGTCATTACACATCTACTAAGAGACCCAGAGAATCACTCAGACATCCACTCACAGACCCACACAGCCTCTCACATGCCAAATCACATGCTCATACCAACACAACCAATCACACACCCACACAGCCACTCACACACCAACTTACAGACCCACAAAACTACTCCCATATCTACTCCCAAATACATTCCCACAAAGCTACTCATGCACCCACTCATATACCCACATAACTACTCGCACACCCACACAGTCACTCATGTACCCCTACACAGGCAGTGATACACTTCTAGTAATTGCAATCACATATCTTGAGAAGCTAGCTTGTTATATGGGGTACACTTATGTAAGTGGGAAACCTACACCAATCCAGACAACACTTATGGTGATTTTAGTGGTCTTAGACACTCTTAGAAAGCCCTCTAAGTGGTAGCTGTGGAGAGCAGCCTTCAGGCTTAGTCCAGAAGGAGTGTAAAGCAGCTTATTTTACCAGAGCTTAATCTTATAGGCATAGATGTAATGAAAAAGAAACACACAGTGTATTTATAAAAATAGGTATTTATTATAAGACACTCACTAACACATACAGATATCTCCTAGCCGGAGATATACACAATGCACGCAATACTTTTCAATAGAAACAGGTAAGTAGCTCAAATACAAAGTGGTCACGTAGGGGGAGACCAAACCATATACTAAAATAGTGATATGCAAACCAGGACTCAAGTCAAGACTATACCCAGAAGACGTATGAAGTGCCGGGGACCCAAGGAACCATCCGAGGTAAGTAACCAGGAACCTCACGGAGGCTGCGTGCAGAGGGGGAACATGACCGCACGCTCAATATAGTCAAGGGGTAATTCACAGTTGCAATTTTAAAGAAGCGCAACCCTTCCCAGTGGACCCTGAAGAAACCCAGTGGAAGATAGAAGGTTGGAGAGTCACCCCACCCATGGATACCCTAGGGACCAGGATATCTACACCAGGGAAGCTGGGTGCATAGGTGTGAAGTGGTGTCAGAAACCACCGTCAAACTCAATGGAGGACTTCAGGAAGAAGCCGCTGCTGAAGGAGATGAAAATGTCCGGTGGTACCCAAAGGTGGATTTAAGAGGAGAAGTACCTGCAAGCAGAGGGGACAGAGTCTATGCCACTCAGGAGTGGCCAGAAGGCACGGAAGATGAATGCCCACCAATGTCGAATGCAGGAGGAGAGCTGACGGTGACCTTGGAGCTGCAGCTGTGCGGACCAGGCGATGTTGTGGAAGACCAGGAATCATTCCCAAGCTGCCCATGTTGAATGTCGAGAGGTGAGGGGTGGGTGTCTGTCAGGAGCCCCCAACAAGCTTTGGCAACTGCAAACAATGTGTAAAGCATCGGATGTGAAGGGTTGGGACTAGCAATGACCAGGTGACTCACCACAAGCAGGGGAGTCAGAGAAGTTCCTGAGCAATCAGGTGAGCCCACTGAAATCAAAGAAGACCATCAATAGGACCCACAGGCCGGAGGCACTGGAGTCGAAAAAGGACCTCAAGCAGTTCACCAAAGATGCAAGTCCACAATGCAAGTGATGAGGTGAGGACAAAAATCTTGGTCACAGGAGATTCTTGAGGGTGGGGCTACTTTGAGCCGAAATATCTTGGAGGAAGGAAGTCAACAAGCCTTTGTAGCAGCAAGTTGACGTGGTGCACAGGGGTTTGGTTCCTGCGGTTCCAACCGAGAATACTGGCCTCAAACTTCTTGACAGGAGAGGGCAGGCCTCGAGGGATGTGAAAAACCACCACCAGTGTTTCTGAGTCTTTCAGAGTCAGTGGGAGCCCAGGATCAGCAGACCAGTCAGCTCAGTTGCTGACTCATTCACACCAAGGGAGATTCCTTCAGGTGTCCTGGATGTCCACAAGCCTTGGAAGCTTCCTGTATGGAGCAAAGGCACGGATGTTGCAGCAGATGAGCAAGGTGATGAGACCAGGAGGAGCAGTAGTCTTCCCAGTTGCAGTCTTGATGCTCAGAGCGAAGTCCAGCAAAGTCCAGAGTGCCCAGATGGTCAAAGAAGAAGTGGTGTCTAGAAATTAATCTTGTCCCTTGAAGAATTTAGGTACCCACCCTTAGGTAAGCCCTTAAGTACCTTAAGCAAATGATTGGGTTGATTCAGGGTTCCCTCCTAGGGGAGCGGTCAGACAGTGGGAAGG
This sequence comes from Lissotriton vulgaris, assembly GCF_964263255.1. Taxonomy (NCBI): domain Eukaryota; kingdom Metazoa; phylum Chordata; class Amphibia; order Caudata; family Salamandridae; genus Lissotriton; species Lissotriton vulgaris. The sequence goes on from NC_141689.1 coordinate 482,100,289, forward strand.
AACTCCCATGTCCTTTGTCCAGTTTCGTGCCAGAGTGGGAGCCAACGGCTCCCTGAGCTGGGGTGAACTGGACTATGCTAGGAGGACACCCAGTGTGGCCTTCAAGAAGACTGGGTAGAGCTGGTAAGCATTTCCACCCAACCCAATACACTAAACCCTCTCTGGGAGGTGGTCACAAATCCTTGTGACAGGATACCTATTGTTCTGCCCTCCCCTGCTTGAGCTTGGCTCAGCAGCAGGAGGGCAGAATCCTGTCTCAGGTCGGCAGCAGCCATGTTGTGCTGTCCGGGTCTCGCAGACTGGTACCAGGAGCATTAAGGGCCTCTCAGAGGATCTTTATAGTGCTTGCAATTATACCGCCCACACATACCAAAATGTATGATACCAAACATGACATGGTTTTTTACAGCCAGTTTAGAGATGGTTATCGCCTAATGACGCATGGCCTATCTATGTATCGTAATGGCTGATGCACTTACAACCCGGGAGAATAGACTCCGACGGTTGTAGGGGATGCCCTGCTCATGCATGGACACCCTCACAATTAGTACTGAGCACCCTGCCTTCCGGACTGAAAGGCCTGCTTTAGGGGTGACTTATAGTTTTTAAGTGCAGTGACCTTAGAACCTATATCTTTCGTAAGTGGTGCTAGCACCAGCTTACACAGTTTGCAATGGCAGACCTATAGTTACAGTTTGAGTGGTCTCCTATGGGTGGCCTAATATATGCTTCAGTCCATGGGGGACTCCTGGTGTACCTATGCCCTGGGTACCTCAGTACCCAGGGAGTACCATATACTAGGGACTGATAAGGTCACACCAGTATCCAATCTGGGATGTACCTAAGTACTTACAATAACCAATTTAGGGGAGAAAACACAGAGACTGGGGTCCTGTTTAGCAGGATCCCAGTCAGACTAGTGAGAAACAGCATAGCACCGCAGATGTGAGGGTAACCATAAAAGCAGATTTTACGTAACATTAATGTATAATAATATCTGTTTTTTAACTTGAGAAACTATTAAAAGTGATATATATTTTTTTTTAAATAATTTGTTAGAATTCCTTTTTTTGTAACTACCCTCATTATTGCTTCTTGAATTTTATGTACACATTAGTTTTGTCCCTGAAATACGAATTATCAAACTCAATCAGGGGGTCCTTGTTATTTACACTACATAAAAGCAGATCCTACTTCCCTACACATATGTTTGTATTAAATGTGTTGTTGTTTTAGTATTATATGTGTGGAATATAACCACCAGACCCCTTATTTCTTTGCGGATTTGCAACGGATCTGCAGATCCATAAAATAAAAATAAAAAATAGAAAAATATGATGCATTGCATGCATGGAGAGACTGAATAAGTTACATTACCTTTATTTGTACTTGTATAATATATAATAAGAATGAATGTGTGAATAATATGTATTTCTAAACTTGTGAAAATGTATATTAGTAAATTGAACTTATGGGTCAAATTGTAGTACAATATAAATTAAAAAAACACAGTGAAATTCACTTAAAAAACTAAGGCTTCAGGGACATTATAGTTAGGAAATAGCTTTAACAAACTGTAGAAATTCACTGAAAAAATGTTATAGTTAGTTTTAGATTTTTCCCACACAAAACCATAAAAATTCTGCAGTTATAGTTGCCTGAGCTAACTATAACTTACACCCCTGGAATGCACTGCTTAGGACCTCACATATTACCTCACATATTACATCACTGATGACATGGTCAGTGACATCACTTTTGACATCTCAAATAACGTCCTTGATGACATAAAGTTCATAAACTTCATGAATATCATTTGCATTTTTTTTAAATAAGAAGACCGAGGTGAGAGCCGTAGAGCACAGAGTTCACTGTACCGTATAATTTACTGTACGCACCTATCACCAGAGAGACTATTCTCAGTGAATAGCTTTGTCTTATCTGAACTACTACTCTAAACACTAAGAAAAAGGTTTTACTGTATAGGCTAGTCTATTGCAAACCACAACACAGCACCACACCACAACAACACCAATTGTGAACCTGGAAAGAGGTTTTAGCGCAAATGTCAGACATATGCAAACAACTACAACATACAACCTGTAGAAAGGTTTAGCGGGCAAGTCACTGTGTCACAAACCACTAATAAAATTATTCTTCATCCTGAATAAACGTGTGAGCAGAGATGTCAGTCTGTTGTAAATGTTTACTACATTGAGCCGTCACCATAGACAAAGGTCTTAGTGAACAGATGAATTTATTGCAATCTACTACTACAGTCATTCATCACAAAATAGAAAGGTCTAAGGGTACTGGTCAATATGACATAAAACACATGTATACTCAGGCATCAGATTGAAGTAAAGTCTCAATGAACAGCTTGGACTGTCGCAAAGTACTACCATAAACATACATCAGCAGAGGACCTGTGTTACTGTGGAGGCTAGGTCACTAATGATTAGTAAACCTGGGATTTTAGATCAGATATTTTACAAATTGTATCACTCATTAGTACTACAGAAAGAATAGTAATTTAACATATATGGTATATATCGTTAAGTCTCAGAAACATTTATGAAACACTTACACTCAATGGATGATGTCATCATTGATGTAATTTAAGATGTTACCAGTGTATCATCAACGATGTCACTGACCATGTCATGAGGCATGTAATATGTGAGGTCATAAGCAGCGAATTGCAGAGGTCTAAGTTATAATAACACAGGCAACTATAACAGCTGTATTTGTATGGTTTTGTGTGTGTAGAATGTGAACCCAACTATAATGGACCTGTAACCTTTATTTTTTTTTCAGTGAATACATATATATATATATATAAGTCCTGGGAGGCAACTTTCTTGGATATATATATATATAAATTCATATATACATATATATATATATATATATATATATATATATATATATATATATATTCACAGACACAACCATATATCAGTGATGTCATCAGTGACAACTCAATGTTAAAAACACGTTTTGGGACCCCCCTTTTTTCTCGGCCCCCGCTTGACGAAACCCCCCCAAACTTTCAGGGGACGCTCAGAAACAAAATGTGCCATTTTCCTCAACATTTCAGCCAATTCCGTCCATCAACGCCAAAGTTATTCAACATAGAATTTTCAGAAATCCCTATTCAAAAAAATTCCTAACTATATATATATTCACAGAAAAAACCATAGGTTATAGACCATATATAGTTAGGAATTCGCATTTACAAAACCTTATTTTACTCACACAAAACCATTGAAATTCCATACATAGTTAGTTGCACTAACTATATATCGCGCACCCGCAATCCACTGCTGATGATGTCACATATTACATCATTCATGACATGGTCAGTGACATCACTGATGACATCACTGATGACATCTCAAATGACATCACTGATGACATCTCAAATGACATCACTGATGACATCACTGATGACATCTCATTTGACATTACTGATCACATCACTGATGATATAATTCATGTGATAATACGATGAACCTCTTCAGACTCTAATATAACCTTAGATACAATCAGTGTAAACAGACACTCACAGACTGTCACTCATCCATGGAGTTACTCACACACCTAGTCAGTCATGCAAAGAATCAATCACACCTCCATTTCCTCAACTATACAGTTATACAAACTTTACTTATTCAAACATATACTAACACATATTTACTCTCTTATACAATCCCTGATATAAGTTCACAATGATCCATACAGCCACTCACACATTCACTGGCTCTTATGCACAGTTATTTATATATGTCAACTCTCACATGTACTGTGTTTTACATATGTACTTACTTTGACATGTAGCACTGAGATATCCATTCACTCACCAATACACTCATGCACACAGTCAACCGCCCATACAGCTGTTTCCACATGCACTTTTGAAACCATACATCTAGTGAATCAACTGCTCACACATCTATGCACAGAGTCATACACCTCCCAGCCACCCACACACACACTCAGTCTCCCATACAAATACTTGGGCAACCAATCAATAACCCATATAGTTAATTATATAGCTACTTATCAACACATGCAACAGTTTACAGAACAACAGACATAATGATGCACAAATTAAGACAGTTTAGTCACTAACCCATGCACTCAGTGAGACACATTTAATCACTCACTCATACAGTCAGTCATGCACCTACTAAATCCTTCATCCAGACACTTATACATCCACTCATTCTTCAATATGTAAGACATATTTCAACTTTACAGAAACATACAGTCACTGGATGCTGTCATCAGTGATGTCATCAGTGATGTCATTTGAGATGTCATCAGTGATGTCATCAGTGATGTCACTGACCATGTCATGAATGATGTAATATGTGACATCATCCGCAGTGGATTGCGGTGCGGGTGCGCAATATATAGTTAGTGCAACTAACTATATATGGAATTTCAATGGTTTTGTGTGAGTTCAATAAGGTTTTGTAAATGCGAATTCCTAACTATATATGGTCTATAACCTATGGTTTTTTCAGTGAATTTTCAAGGTTTTGTAAATGCTAATTCCTAACTATATATGGTCTATAACCTATGGTTTTTTCAGTGAATTTTCAAGGTTTTGTAAATGCTAATTCCTAACTATATATGGTCTATAGCCTATGGTTTTTTCAGTGAATATATATATATACATACATATATAAACATATATCATCTGTATATCTATATAAATGCAAACATAAATGCATGCATACATATACTTATATGCATACAGATGCATGTTATTTACATGAAAGTTGAAAAAACACTAATAAAAGCAAAGCTAAAAAGCCACCTCATTACAAACAGAATGGCTTTAACTTAAACGAGGGCGAGATCTATTGCATTTTTAATGCTTGTTTACTTTGGTTCCATCAAGAAGGCATTCAGATGTGTCACACATTTGCCATAAATTCTGAATGTTAGCACTCTAGTTGCACATTAGATCACTGTAGTAAAGCTACTGCTCACCAGGGACGTCTGCTGCTGGTATTCAAAGTGCATGTTTCAGTCTGCATGTCAGAATTTTTTTAATGAAATAGAAGAGGATTTGAGAAGTCACTCAAAATGATCCCTAATTTTTCTTTCTGAAGCACTAATCAAACTTTCTATGGCAAAATTAACCCCCTCATGTTGTTCCTTTTTAAATTGAGTGTTTTCAGACTTACCACTTCATTCCAATCAAGATGGCTTCTGGTGTGCCATACTTTTGTCATAAGTAAGACTGTTAGCGCTCTAGTTGTTCTTTAGAACACTCTGGAACATTCTGTCATTGGGCTATACTTGGGGTACATCTGGGTGATATTTGGGCTACATTTAGGCTCTTTTGTCTCTGGTGGCCATCTTGGGAGACTGTATGTCAGAATTGTTTAATGAAATTGAAGAGGGTTTGAGAAGTCACTCAAAATGTGCCCTAATTTTTCTTTCTGCAGCACTAATCATAATTCATATGGCAAAATATACCCCCTCATTTTGTTCCTTTTTAAATTAAATGTTTTAAGAGTTACCACTTTATTCCAATCAAGATGGCTTCAGGTGTGCCATACCTTTGTAATAAGTAGGACTGTTAGCGCTCTAGTTGTTCTTTAGAACACTCTGGGACATTCTGTCATTGGGCTATACGTGGGCTACATCTGGGTGATATTTGGGCTACATTTGGGCTCTTTTGTCTCTGGTGGCCATTTTGGGAGACTGCATGTCAGAATTTTTTAATGAAATAGAAGAGGATTTGAAAAGTCACTCAAAATGTGCCCTAATTTTTCTTTCTGCAGCACTAATAATACCTTCTATTGCATAATATACCCCCTCATTTTGTTCCTTTTTAAATGAAATGTTTTAAGAGTTACCACTTTATTCCCATCACGATGGCTCCAGGTGTGCTATACCTTTGAAATAAGTAGGACTGTTAGCGCTCTAGTTGTTCTTTAGAACACTCTGGGACATTCTGTCATTGGGCTATACTTGGGCTACATCTGGGTGATATTTGGGCTACATTTGGGCTCTTTTGTCTCTGGTGGCCATTTTGGGAGACTGCATGTCAGAATGTTTTAATGAAATAGAAAAGGATTTGAGAAGTCACTCAAGATGTGCCCTAATTTTTCATTCTGCAGCACTAATCATACTTTCGATGGCAAAATATACCCCCTCATGTTGTTTCTTTTTAAATTAAATGTTTTAAGAGTTACGACTTTATTCCAATCAAGATGGCTTCAGGTGTGCCATACCTTTGTAATAAGTAGGACTGTTAGCGCTCTAGTTGTTCTTTAGAACACTCTAGGAGGCTGCAGTAGAACACAAAGGAATCAACTGACAGTCTCTCTCCTTGTTGGATGTACATGTTTTACTGAGAATGTCAGACTTCATTTTCACATGACTGAGAAAGATAATGTGAATTTACAGAAAATATGCTTTCAGTTTAGCTTATAGATCCCCTTCCAAACCACTGTGGGAAAATCATGAGATATTAGTTTTCTTTCAAACAATATTCATGATATCACAGCAGAAGGTTTTTTCACATGGTAAAATCACCTTAGAACCCACCACAATTCCTAAAACGAGTATGGTACCATCAACAAATGATTTATAATGTAACTAAAGTCCTAAAACCCTCTATTAACTACAATGCTTTTTAATGAGGTGCTATCATGTATATTGGTCCCAAGATGGCTGCCAACACTTCTTGGATGAAGTGCTGACAGCCAATCAGATCAGATGTGTGGTTAGGCTCCGCCCAGATATATATCTTTTTTTGAACCTAAATTACTCAAAATCCACTGGAGCACATCTATTGAGACCTATCAAAGGCACATCGGGCTAACAGTCCCTACAATTTTGCCAAGTTTCGTGCAAATCCATTCAGCCGTTCGAGCTAAAAGTGAGGCCAACCGCCCTATGGAAATTAACATGGGAAAAAAGCGTTTTGGGACCCCCCTTTTTTCTCGGCCCCCCCTTGATGAAACCCCCCCAAATTGTCAGGGGCTGCTCAGAAACAAAATGTTCCATTTTCCTGAAAATTTCAGCCAATTCCGTCCACAAACGCCAAAGTTATTAGACATCGAATTTTCAAAAATCCCTTAGAGAAAAAATCCTAACTATATATACCTACTGGCGACCGCCAGTAGGTAATATATATATTACCTTCTGGCGGTCGCCAGTAGGTATATATAGTTAGGATTTTTTTGAATAGGGATTTTTGAAAATGCTATGTTGAATAACTTTGGCGTTGATGGACGGAATTGGCTGAAATTTTGAGGAAAATGGCACATTTTGTTTCTGAGCGTCCCCTAAAAATGTGGGGGGGTTTCGTCAAGCGGGGGCCGAGAAAAAAGGGGGGTCCCAAAACGTGTTTTTAACATTGAGTTTTCCATAGGGCGGTTGGACTCACTTTTAGCTCGAACGGCTGAATGGATTTCCACAAAACTTGGCAAAATTGTAGGGACTGGTAGCCCAATGTGCCTTTGCTATGTCTCAAGATATATGCTCCAGTGGTTTTTACGAAAATTAACTTTCAAAAATATATATTGGGCTACATTGGGCTATATATATGTTAGAGCCCAAATGTAGCCCAATGTAGCCCAATGTAGCCCAAAGATGGCCACCAGAGACAAAAAAAAACAAATGTAGCCCAAATATCAGCCAGATGTAGCCCAACTATAGTCCAGTGACAGAATGTCCCAGAGTGTTCTAAAGAACAACTAGAGCGCTAACAGTCTTACTTATGACAAAAGTATGGCACACCTGTAGTCATCTTGATTGGAATAAAGTGTTAACACTTAAAACATTTAATTTGCAAAGGAACAAAATGAGGGGTTTCATTTTGCCATAGAAATGTTATATATTACCTAATGGCGGTCGCCAGTAGGCATATATAGTTAGGATGTTTTTGAATAGGGATTTCTGAATATTCTATGTTGAATAACTTTGGCGTTGATGGACTGAATTGGCTGAAATATTCGGGAAAATTGCACCTTTTGTTTCTGAGCGTCCCCTGAAAGTTTGGGGAGGGGTTTCGTCAAGCGGGGGCCGAGAAAAAAGGGGGGTCCCAAAACGTGTTTTTAACATTGAGTTTTCCATAGGGCGGTTGGACTCACTTTTAGCTCGAAGGGCTGAATGGATTTCCACAAAACTTGGCAAAATTTTAGGGACTGGTAGCCCGATGTGCCTTTGCTATGTCTCAAGATATATGCTCCAGTGGTTTTTACGAAAATTAACTTTGAAAAATATATATTGGGCTACAATGGGCTATATATATGTTAGAGCCCAAATGTAGCCCAATGTAGCCCAATGTAGCCCAAAGATGGCCACCAGAGACAAAAAAAACCAAATGTAGCCCAAATATCAGCCAGATGTAGCCCAACTATAGCCCAGTGACAGAATGTCCCAGAGTGTTCTAAAGAACAACTAGAGCGCTAACAGTCTTACTTATGACAAAAGTATGGCACACCTGAAGTCATCTTGATTGGAATAAAATGTTAACACTTAAAACATTTAATTTGCAAAGGAACAAAATGAGGGGTTTCATTTTGCCATAGAAATATGATATATATATATATATATATATATATATATATATATATATATATATATATATATATATATATATATATATATATATATATATATATATATATATATATATATATATATATATATATATATATATATATTCACTGAAAAAAACATAGGTTATAGACCATATATAGTTAGGAATTTGCATTTACAAAACCTTGAAAATTCACAGAAAAAAACATAGGTTATAGACCATATATAGTTAGGAATTAGCATTTACAAAACCTTATTTTACTCACACAAAACCATTGAAATTCGCATATATAATTAGTTGCACTAACTATATATCGCGCACCCGCAATCCACTGCTGATCATGTCACATATTACATCATTCATGACATGGTCAGTGACATCACTGATGACATCACTGATGACATCTCAAATGACATCACTGATGACATCACTGATGACATCTCAAATGACATCACTGATGACATCTCAAATGACATCACTGATGACATCACTGATGACATCTCAAATGACATCACTGATGACATCACTGATGACATCTCATTTGACATTACTGATCACATCACAGATGACATCATTCATGTGATAATACGATGAACCTCTTCAGACTCTAATATAACCTTAGATACACTCAGTGTAAACAGACACTCACAGACTGTCACTCATCCATGGAGTTACTCACACACCTAGTCAGTCCTGCAAAGAATCAATCACATCTCCATTTCCTCAACTATACAGTCTCAGCTGTGGATGTGGCCCCACTGCGATCAGTGATGTCATTTGAGATGTCATCAGTGATGTCACTGACCATGTCATGAATGATCTAATATGTGACATCATCAGCAGTGGATTGCGGGTGCGCGATATATAGTTAGTGCAACTAACTATATAGGAGCAATTTCAATGGTTTTGTATGAGTGAAATGTCCAGCTAGCTATAACACTCCAAAACTAATAGTTTTTTGAGTGAATTTCAAAGGTTTTTTAAAAGCTAATTCCTAACTATATAAGGCCTGAAACCTATGGTTTTTTCAGTGAATTTGCAAGGTTTTGTAAATGCTAATTCCTAACTATATAAGGCCTGAAACCTATGGTTTTTTCAGTGAATTTGCAAGGTTTTTTAAATGCTAATTCCTAACTATATAAGGCCTGAAACCTATGTTTTTTCCAGTGAATTTGCAAGGTTTTTTAAATGCTAATTCCTAACTATATAAGGCTTGAAACCTATGGTTTTTTCATTGAATTTCAAAGGTTTTTTAAATGACAATTTTTAAATGTATTAATTGTTATTTTTTTTATACTGATTTACTACATTTTTGCAGGCAGGTGTTCAGAGGGCACGCCCCCTTTTTACAACACTCTGCAGTGCCACCCCTGGTGTGTTTGCAGAGGAGGAACTAATTCCCCTTGCATACTGGGGGTCCCTGGGGGGCAACTAGCCCACCAGGAGCCTCCAGTATAAGCCGGGGGGCTGCATTGCAGAGAGGTGTAATGAGGCTACACCCTTTTTTACACCTCTCTGCAACGCAGCCCCCGGCCCGGGTGTTTTTGCAGAGGGGGAAATAATTCCCCTTGCATACTGGGGGTCCCTGGGGGCCAACTAGCCCACCTGGAACCTGCAGTATGCGCCAGGGGGCTGCATTGCAAAGAGGTGTAATCAGGCCACACCCTTTTTTACACCTCTCTGCAGTGCAACCCCTGGCGTGTTTGCAGAGGGGGAACTAATTCCCCTTGAATACTGGAGGTTCCTGGGGGCCAACTAGCCCACCAGGAGCCTCCAGTATGCACCAGGGGGCTGCGTTGCTTTGCCCCGGGGGGCGGCAGTCCCCGGGGCAGTATGGGGGGGATTGGGGACCCCCCACACTTCTTTATCACTATGCCCCCACGATTTAGTCCCCCCGGGGGGTAATTTGAAAAAAACCAGACCGGGTTTAAAAAAAATAATAATTGGGCATTGGGGGTCCTTGTGGGACCACGAGGCAGGCCTAGGGGAATAGGGTGTGTCTACCCTGCCCCCTTTTTGTGTTCTACATGTTTGTTTTTCTGCTTTCTTGTGCCTCGGTCTACCGAGCACAAGATGGATGCCAACACTTCCTGGTTTGAAGTGTTGACAGCCAATGAGCATGAAGCTTTCTCGGGAAGGCATGCTGATTGGCTGCCACTGAATTAACTGCTACAAAGTCTCTCTCCATGCTCCTCCACCCCCGCTCTCTGCTCTCACTCCCCCCTCCGTTCTCCCATGCCCTCCTTGTCGGTCACGGGGCTCCAGAGTGTGTGAATAGCAGGCAGCTATCTTTATGCATGGCTCACCACAAATCCAACGTTGAGCTTTAAACAGCGCCACACTGTGTTGGATTTAGCATAGCAGCCAAACACCTTTTTTTGTGTGCTGCGTCCCTCGCCTAAATCAACTTTAGAAAATCTTTCTTTTCAAAAGCGGAAAAATGCCAGCTTTAACATTGGCGCCCATGTTCCCATTTTCAGCAGTACGATGTTGCCGCTTTTCGTACATGAGCATGGCTTTGTGTTTCCTGGACGTAGGTAGCGCCAATATCCCTGGAGCCCCTGCAAACATACAATACAGACTACATAGGTAGAAGATTTGCTCACTTAGTTGCTGCAAACTTTGAGAGTTTCACACCACCCCTCCCTTTTCACAGTGTGGGCTGCAGCGCTGCCTGGCTCACACTGAATGGCACCGGAGAGCCTCCCTATCTTGCCTCCCACAGGATATTCTCTCCACAACAGTTGTCATTAATCATGAGTTTCAACTGATGGACTTATAGTTGGCGCACAGAACAGTAAACACCCGTTTTGTGAAGCCTCATTCTAGTTTACAACGGCGCCCGCATTAAGCACTACATGTGTTGTATTCTTTAGGGATAGCTTCCTTAGCTGTCGGCGAGCGCAACTCTACAATGGCTCTTACTGTTTCATTAACTTAAAAAAATCTGCCCATGAGTGAAACGTTCTTGGCTTCATGTCTGCTATCTGCATGCAAATGTCAGAAGAGCTATATCATCTTTGTAGGAAAGGTGCATTTTTTTTCAGATGTGGACGAAATGGCTTTCTTTGTCTCTATTGATTATAATAAATAAACAAAGAAACACACTTGCATAACATGCTTAAACCTTGTCCTAGTTTAGTGGCCCACAGATTGTTTGAATACAGTTAATGTTTATAAAGAACTAAACTCATATTCTCCACGGGTCTGTTTTTATAAAACTGTAAAAATGCAACCTATCTTCCTGTTCTTTGATTTTTCTAAATATAACCCATGTTGACCTTCAAGCTGTGAAAGAGAGTCTGGATAAGTACAGAATAGATAAATGTTGTAGTGAAATGCAAAAATAAAGAGCCACTGTGAACTATTTGTACGATGTTTTAGTACGTTTTGATGTTTTTCACATACTACTAGTGTTTGTTTACCCATCTTTAAAATCGAGCCACAGTAGCGAATAACTTACTTTACTGATGTGCTTAGGTACCAGTAATTTGATACTTTTTCACACACTAAAATTACCTTTGCGGGTGATGAATGTGTAAGAGCTTGTGATGCTTTTTAAAATGTCAGTTCTTTCCAGTATATGCTACATACGATTTCCATCTGGACTGCAAAACCGAACAAACACAATGGCCAGAGACCATGTCACCTGTGAGATGCCAGTCAGTGTTGGCTTTTAGTCAGAAGACCTGCATTACATAACATTTGATTATATTTCCCTCATTGTTTTTGTTTGCTTTTTGGTGCATGCAGATCTGCATATCAGTGAGTAAGCACATAAATGAAAGGCATTGTCATATACAATGCCAATATCTCAAACTCTTGCAAATGCGAGACCTATTGCATTGCAAATGCTTGTTAATACAGGTCCTGTCTTCCATTCTAACTGCCTTTCATTTTGAAAACTGTCTCATTCTGCTCCAGTCTTCTGCTGTGTGCCACTCCTCTTTGCCTTCAGAATGATTAGAGTGTGGTTTGTGGGTCAAAGCTTTGTGGTTTAGGCTAGACAGTATGCTAGAAGGAGTAGTATTGACAGGGACTTGCATTTGCTTAATGTGGACATTACTTGGATTAGCCAGAGAGGGTTAATGTGGCATCAATTGCTCCCTTTGGTAGAAAGCATTGCAGATTGCCAACACCTGACTTCATGATTGTGCAATGTGGTGGCAATGACCTAGGCATACTCACTGGAGTAGGACTGGAAATCCTAATGAAAGATACTTTTGGTCAACTAATGGTATTTTCCCTCAGATTGCCTTGGTATTCTCCAACATATGCCAAAGGCAAAAATGGAAGTGGTCAAAAGAGTTCTCTCTACAACTATACAAAGCCAGCAAACATGTCAATAAAACTGTTCCTGCATTCATCAGAGACCAGAATGTGGACTATATCTACAGCAATAACGTGCGCTTTGACATGGATGATATATATGGAAGTGATGGAGATTACTTCACAAAGAAAGGCAACAAGGTAATCCTCAGCAACTTGAAACACTGCATCCTATTTTATGTGTAGTCATTATCTACACACAATAAATACAAAGGCTCTTCTCAGAGCCACCCTATTGCTCAAACACTGGTTCATTTGCTTTATAAATCCCTTTTTAAAGGTATTTTTTAATTCATGAATTCAGCGCAAATACGCAAAAGCAAAAACATTCAATAGACACCAGTAAATTTTAAATTAAAAATATATAACTGACTCTGTGCATCTGACTGGATGTGCTAGTGGGTGAATGGGTCTGTGAGTTTGTGTGTGAGTGTCTGAGTAGATCTTTATGTGTGTCCATGAGTCTAAGTTAGTCTGTGAGTGGGTTCATGGATCTCTGAGTGGGTCTGGGACTGGGTGCGTTAGTGCCTGAGGGGGTCTGTGAATGGGTGAATGAGTGTCTCAGTGGGTCTCTCAGTGAGTAAATGAGTCTATGAGTGGGTGCATGAGTGTTTGACTGGGTCTGTCAGTGGGTTCATGAGTCTTTGTATGGGTCTGTGAGTTGATGTGTGAGTCTCTAAGTTGTTTTGTGAGAGGGTGTGTGAGTGTCTGAGTGGGTCTGTGAGGGGGTGCATGAGTGTATGAATGGGTCAGTGAGTGAATGCATGAGTATCTGAATGGGTCTCTCACTGGGTGCATGAGTGTCCGAATGGGTCTGTGAGTGACTGCGTAAGCCTCTGAGTGGGTCTTTGAGTGAGTGTGAGACTGGCTGATTGGGCCTGTTAATGGTTGCATGCCTATTGGAGTGGGTCTGTGAATGGCTGTGTGGGTGTCTAAGACAGACTGTGAGTGGGTGTACAAGTGTCTGAGTGGATCTGTGAATGGGTGCATATATTTCTAAGTGAGTCTGTAAGTGGGTGCATGAGTCTCTGAGTGGGTCTGGGAGTGGGTGCATGAGTCTTTGACTGGGTCTGTGAGTGCATGCATGAGTATTTGAGTAGGTCCGTGGGTAGGTGCATGAGTCTCTGTGTGGGTCTGTTAGTGGGTTTGTAAAGTCTCTGTGTGGGTCTGTTAGTGGGTTTGTAAGTTTCTGACTGGGTCTGTGAGTGGGTGCATACGTCTCTGAGTAGGTCTGTGAGTGGGTGCATGAGTCTTTGAGTGGGTCTAGAAATGGGTGCATGAGATCTCCTAGTCTTTAAAGAAAGACATAAAAAAGATGCAACACAATAAGAAACAAAGTGATCAGACAGCATTTGTAAAAAGTACATCCCTGTGCGTCATTGCCTAAAATTGCATTTGCTAATAATTGGCAGTATAAATCTTTTACAATGCACTGAGTAAAACTGACAAAAGAAAAAATATGCAGGTTAGGTTGGGTAGGCACATGTTCATATGGGCAAGGCAGGATCTCTTGTAAAGAAAACATTCCTGCAGCATAGGCCAATATGCAGGGATAAGATTAAAATGGAACCTAAGTACTATAAATCTGTGGTGTTGGTTTGTCATGGACCGTAAGTATGAGGCTACCCCTTTGTTGGTAATCGGTCCCTCTAAATAAGGTCTTACCTTATATTTTAGGTTGCGTATTTTATATCTTTCTTTTGCCATTGAATTGAGAAATCGAGTTTTAGTCTCCTTTTTAGAGATTCTTGAACATTTACTTGCCGTTTCAAAGTTATGTGCTAAACCTAGGGAAATTAGGCTGTTTTTAGGTATGTGAGCCAAGAGATCCTATCTACTTGTTCCAGAGAGAGACAATCTTCAACAAACTGATGTGTAATGTTTACAGATTCCCTTCTCCAGATGGAGTGCCTTCAAAAGAGTTGGGGCCAGGCTAATCTGATCAGAAATATATGAAGCATTCAGTTCATAATTGCAAAATATGAACAGCTTCTCGGCAGACCTACCCGTTTATTCCAAAAGGTGGCTTCAAATACTTGAAGAGCTATACAATTAGAATATCCCCATGCACCCGCCCCATAGGTGGCTACTGAGAGGGATTTATCCATATACATTTTTTTTCCAGTGTCCAAAGGTTTCAAACCTATCTTTTTAGTGAGAAATTGTAGGAAGCTGTCTCTGTATATACTATACCAAAGTGAGGTATAGTATGCACTGAGTCCAGTGAAACCGAAAAGGTAGACAGAGGTAAAGTAGATAGCACATCTCTCTATTTGTGGTAGTGTGGTCGAGCAGTAAGGCTTTATCAGAGGACAGTGTTAAGCATTTGTTGTACACACCCAGTCAGCAATTAAATTCACACACTCAAAGACTGAACTTCAGACCAATTGTTTTTGTAGAAAAATATTCTTTAGTTATTTTATTTTATAGAACCAAGCAAGCCTGGCACAGGTAAGCAACACATATTTTACAGTAGTAATGCAGTTATAACACAGTTTGGATTGCTATTGTAAATGCACTTGGTTTGGATTTACAGTACTGTTACTGAAAAATACAATGCTTTGGAAATTCAGTAAAATGACCAGTACATTACTTTCAGATTACTTTTCCTAACAAGTTTAGTATACCTGGATTCTACACTGGGACATTTTCTGTAAAAAGGTAAGTTAAAGTGTTTTTGTTATTTGGTACAGTTGTAAAAGGTTTTCATAGATTTTCCAACTCCACACTTAGAAACTATTTCATAGAAAACAGTAAAGTTTTATTGGTTAACAGGTAAGTACCTTGTTGTGGAAGTTGGTATTCTGGGGTTAAACTCAGGGGTCCCCAGGGTCAAGGATGAACTCTTGTTACACCCTCAGCAGCACTAGGGCGGCCGGGTGCAGGGTGCAGAGGCCCGATGTTATCCAATGGGGAATAGGGGGCCTCCGGTTGGTGGCTGCTGGCGAGCAGTCCACTGGGTTGAGGTAGCAAAGCTCCAGGACTTAAGATCGGTGCAAATGGGGTAAGCATGGGCGAATTTTGCGAATCTGGCATTCGCGAATTTGCGTATTTGCGAACTCGCAATCTGCAAAATCCACAAATTCTCGCGAATTTGTTGATTTTTTTGTTTTTATAGTGTTCGCAAGGGTTTGTGCCAGTTTGCGAGGATTTTGTACCAGTTCGCAATTGCAAACTTACTTGTCGGCACGCAACCGTCGTGACTATGTTGTTTCTACGTCTGGTTCATCATCACAGGTTCACAGCACCCTCTGTTTCAACACTGCCACCCTCTGTTTCACCCATGCCACCCTCTGGTACATCAATGCCACCCTCTGGTTCATCATCATCACTGTAGATTATGGGGGGAAAAAGCAAGCACACCTGCCCTGCTTCAACTGACATGAATTAATTTGGGGTTGATTTATTAATGTGTCACTGTTTTAAAATTCCAGTCTGGCACCTGCTTCCTTATCTGTAATTTGCTTTCTGTTGCAGTGCAATTTTTTTTCCAGGACCTTTGTGGCCTACTTGTAGCTATTCTATGATCCGGCTGTGAGGGTCAGAGCAGGGTCATACAAGTGTTGCAACTAGCAACTGAACTCTGGAGGGGCCCCAGTCAGGAAGCACTACAGGGAATGGTTACTAATGATGAATTTGAACTTTTGCACCTGCCGAGTGCTTTCAGTTTAGCAAAACTCGTTTTTCTGCAGAACAGCAAATGTAATGCCCCAAACAAACTTACTTGTGAAAGTTGATTTCTAATCCAAAAGTGATCCAAAGAAAGTCAAAAGGCCTCAAATCCAAAAAAGGGCAGGCAAATGTCAACCTGAGGAGTTATTCTGATAAAAATCATCATTTTCAGAAGGTCTATGCTGCTTGCTAGTGGATTTCTTGTGTAGAATTGCAAATTTTGTAATTTTGGGAGTGCGAGATTGTTGCTGCCCGCCGCACCTACATGTTCACAATTGCGAACTTACGCCGCACGCCGCAAAATTGTATCACCAAGAAAAAAAAATCCGCTGCGTGCGAATTTGCGGATTTTTGGTAAATTCGCGAGCGTTTGCGGATCGCGAATTTACCGAAAATCCGCAAAATCCGCGAGCGGAACGGATTTTCCGCCCATGCTTAAAATGGGGGTTTAGGCCAGCACAAAAGATGCTTCCTCAGCTGCACTCCGGCGGCCGCGTGCAGAGTGCTGTTTTGGCATTGGGTGCCCTGTAGCTTTCAATGGGGAGGCTCCTGCAGACTGCAGGCTCGGGGACAAATGTCTCCTGGGTGTGACCACCACTTGGAGAGGTAAGTTGGAATGTTGCAGGTTAGCTAGGCACAGTTGGTTGGGCCACCCAAGGATGTGGGGCGTCGGGTGCAGGGGTTCCTTTTCGGGTCGGATCTTCTTACCAGCTCCTGGTCACAGTTGGTGGGACCTTCCAGTTTGAGGCTGCAGGTTTCGGCTGGAGGCTTACGGCAGGCCAGGGGTTGCCAGATCTTGGATCAGGGTCACCGGAGAGACCTCCTCTCGTTGTTGGGCAACTCAAACTCGGGCCATGGGCGTCGGGTGCTGAGGGGTGTAAACTCACAGATCCTTGCAGAGCTGGAGTTTGTTGTTGAACAAATCTGGTCTTCATGGGGACAGAGTCTTTGGGATGAAATGCAGGCAGGTCCTCCAGGTTTCTTGAGGTTTCTGGCTGCAGGACACATTGGGATTTCGCTGGAGCAGGTTCGAGGTGGGGACAGGCCAGTAGGGCTGGGGCCAAGTCAGTGGCCCTCCTTTGCTTGTTAGCTTCGGCACGGCTTTACGGTCCTTCTACTTCTTTTCTTCTTCTGATTTCTTGTCTGCCGAAGCAAGGTTCAGGGGTCCCCCTAAATACTAGATTTAGGGGCGTTACAGGTAGGTAAAAGGTTGGGACCAATGGGTCCCTTCCTTGGGGTGGGTACATTCCCTATTATGCCACCCTCAAGTGTAAGGGGGGCATGTGCCTTTCCCTGATTGGCTGGGCCCCCCATCTGCAGGATGGCTGGACTGAGAGTTGTGTTTCACCTCGCCTCCCCACTGGAGGGGAGGAGTTGGCAGAGGTGGGCACACCTCTCTTCCTTACTTGTTTTTCCCGCCACTTCTCACGCCCAAAGCGGGGGTAAGAACCAGTGGGGACCAGTTGCTGAAAGCAGCAAGGGGCCTAGGGAAGCTCACATAGGCGGCAAGCTTTTGAAGCTTCCCCTTTGTGGAGCCTGTCCATTCTGGGGGAGGAGGCTTGGCACCTCATCCCAGGATGTGAATTGTTTCAGGCCCCCAAGAGCAGCAGGCTCTCGACCCAGGGGTTCAGAAATATGTCTGGTGGTGGCAGCTGAAAGCAGCCACTCATCCTGGACACTAGTGATAGTTCGTTTTTCAGGGGGCATCTTTAAAATGCCCTTTGTGTGTTTTTATCATGAAGTCCCACCCTGGCATGATACCAAACTTCTCAATTTTCAGTGTAACCAAATGGGGCTGTTGAGTTCGTAATGACACACTCCCAGCACCATATACTCCTAATGACAGCACTGCACTTACAACATCCAATAATGAACTTATACACTTTAGGGATACTGGGCTCATGCACCTGTACCCTCACCACTGGTATAGTGCACCCAGCTAGAAGGCTGACTGATCTATGCCAGGGCAGTGGGTTGTAGGCATGGCCATGTCAACTCTTCACTTTGTTTTGCACAACAAAACATGCAGCCTCAAAGGCAGTGTGTGAGTATAAAGGTACAAGGCCTTAAAGGGTGGAACAATAAGTGCTGCAGTCCTTAGAGGTCTTCCGTGGTCACAGTGCCTGGGTACCTGTGGTACCATTTACCAGGGGCTGACCTGTGGCCGGAGATGCCAATTGGGTTTGGTTTTTAATGCAGGTTTAGGGAAAAACATAGGCCCTGGATCCCTGATTGGCAAGAGCCCAGGGCACACTCAGTCAAAGTACATCAGCAATTCAGCAAAAAAAAGGGGAAAGGATTGTAAAGCAGTTATACTTTTTTCTAACATTAGACCCTTGATAGTCATCATATGGGACCATGTTAACATTCTATCAAAGGTCACCCCTAAGTATGAGAACGTGTCCGTCTGTGCCACTATTCAACCTGCCATGTACAAAGATGGTTCCTTCTTCTCCTTATGACCAGTGACTAAAATAATAGGCTTTGCCTCATTGTTTTTTAAATCTAGTTTATGCATATAGTTCACAAAAGCTCTAGACCGGTGCGGGCAATAAGCACTGCATTGTCAGCGTAGAGAAGTATTGGAATGCTTACCTGATTCATCTTTGTAACATCTGACATTGATTCTATCAGGGGGGCTACCACTCCATTAGTATAAATTGAAAAGAAAAATGGGGTGAGAACGCACCACTGTCGCACTCCCCTCTTTTACAAGGAACCACCTAGTGCACTCTCCCTGTTCCCCATAATGCATGCAAGCCATGGAATATAGCTGCCTGATGAAGAAGATGATTGCCTCATCAATATCGATCTCCTTCGTTATTCTTCACAAATGATGGTTGGCGACGCAGTCAAATGCTGGGGATAGATCCATAAATGCCAAGTAAAGCTTGCTTTGTTTAGCTTGTGTATACTTGGCGATAAGCAAGCTTAAATTAAGGCACATGTCCTAAGTGCCTTTCCCCTTTTTAAAACTGTATTGGACTGGGATCAGAACATTATTTAGGGTGGCACATTCCTCCATTTTGTTCAATAGGACTCGACCCATAGGTTTGGCTGTACCATCCAGAGTGAAATGAGCCTATCATTTTTTGCCTCAGCCTTTAAGCATGGGCGGAAAATCCGTTACGCTCGCGGATTTTGCGGATTTTCGGGAAAATCGCAATCCGCAAGATTTGCGAATTTCCCACAAAATCCGCAAATTCGAACGCAGCGGATTTTTTTTGCGGCGCGCGGCGTTGGTGATACAATTTTTGAGGCGCACGGCGTTTATCATCGTTTGCCGAGTTGTTTTTCTCGATATTTTGCGAGTGCTGCGCCATTTTGGATCTTGCTGTGTGATCCCGCGGGAATTTGGCGAGCGCGATTACGTCATCGCGGCTTGCCAACTTGCACAGCGAGAGTTTGTCAACGCGAGTACGGCGAGATCACGTCTCGCGGTACTTCGCAATTGCGAGATTTGAGATGCAGCGAGCAGCAACAATCTCGCACAAGCTAAAATATAAAATTTGCAATTCTGCACAAGAAATCCACCAGCAAGCAGCATAAACCTTCTTGAAATGATGATTTTTATCTTAATAACTCCTTAGGTTGACATTTGCCTGCACTTTTTTAGCGAGGACTCGGAGTCCATTTTGGGGGGGGGGAGGGGGGTGGGAGGAAGGAAGTGCCCCACAGTCTTCAACTTCCTGTTCCTGTCCAGCAGGCTCCTCCCAGTGCTTTGTCCATCTCCTGGTCACTTTTCATTTGGATCTGGAGCTGGAAGGATTACTTTTTGTGGATGCTGCTGGATATTTGGATTTGAGGCCTTTTTGACTTTCTTTGGATCACTGTTGGATTAGAAATTTTACAAGTAAGTTTGTTTGGGGCATTACAGTTGCTGCAACTAAAATTTGGGAATTTTCGATTTTTGGGCTGTTTTGGGGGCTTTTGCCCAGGGGTACTCAGTGGTGGGTGGACTGAGTCTTTCTATGGGTTGTCTTGAACTTAAACATCATGGAGGGCATGGATGGATTGGGATTGTGCTGATTTTTCAGTGATTTTCGTTTTTTGGGGCTGTACTTGTGGCCTTTTCACCAGGGGTATTTGAGTCTAGCATGGGCCTAGTCTTTCTGTGGGGTGTCTCGAACTTAAACATCATGGAGGGCATGGATGGAATGGGATTGTGCAGATTTTTCAGTGATTTTCGTTTTTTGGGGCTGTACTTGTGGCCTTTTCACCAGGGGTATTTGAGTCTAGCATGGGCCTAGTCTTTCTGTGGGGTGTCTTGAACTTAAACATCATGGAGGGCATGGATGGAATGGGATTGTGCTGATTTTGCAGTGTTTTTCGATTTTTGGGGGTGTTCATGGGGAGGGACAGGCCATGTGGCTGGGGGCCATTTTGAGTGCTGCTACAGGCCCTGGCCATGTGCTGGGAGGCAAGTGGCCATTTTGAATGCAGGCTTTGTTGTTAGGCCTGCAACCATTTTGCCTACTTTTCAACCTTTATGCCCAGGGGTAGTGAGTCTTGCATGGGCCTAGTCTTTCTGTGGGTTGTCTTGAATTTAAACATCATGGAGGGCATGGATGGATTGGGATTGTGCTGATTTTTCAGTGATTTTCGTTTTTTGGGGCTGTACTTGTGGCCTTTTCACCAGGGGTATTTGAGTCTAGCATGGGCCTAGTCTTTCTGTGGGTTTTCTTGAATTTAAACTTCATGGAGGGCATGGATGGATTGGGATTGTGCTGATTTTTCAGTGATTTTCGTTTTTTGGGGCTGTACTTGTGGCCTTTTCACCAGGGGTATTTGAGTCTAGCATGGGCCTAGTCTTTCTGTGGGCTGTCTTGAAGTTAAACATCATGGAGGGCATGGATGGAATGGGATTGTGCTGATTTTGCAGTGTTTTTCGATTTTTGGGGGTGTTCATGGGGAGGGACAGGCCATGTGGCTGGGGGCCATTTTGAGTGCTGCTACAGGCACTGGCCATGTGCTGGGAGGCAAGTGGCCATTTTGAATGCAGGCATTGTTGTTAGGCCTGCAACCATTTTGCCTACTTTTCAACCTTTATGCCCCGGGGTAGTGAGTCTTGCATGGGCCTAGTCTTTCTGTGGGTTGTCTTGAATTTAAACATCATGGAGGGCTTGGATGGAATGGGATTGTGCTGATTTTTCAGTGATTTTCGTTTTTTGGGGCTGTACTTGTGGCCTTTTCACCAGGGGTATTTCAGTCTAGCATGGGCCTAGTCTTTCTGTGGGCTGTCTTGAAGTTAAACATCACGGAGGGCATGGATGGAATGGGATTGTGCTGATTTTGCAGTGTTTTTCGATTTTTGGGGGTGTTCATGGGGAGGGACAGGCCATGTGGCTGGGGGCCATTTTGAGTGCTGCTACAGGCACTGGCCATGTGCTGGGAGGCAAGTGGCCATTTTGAATGCTGGCATTGTTGTTAGGCTTGCAACCATTTTGCCTACTTTTCAACCTTTATGCCCAGGGGTAGTGAGTCTTGCATGGGCCTAGTCTTTCTGTGGGTTGTCTTGAATTTAAACATCATGGAGGGCATGGATGGATTGGGATTGTGCTGATTTTTCAGTGATTTTCGTTTTTTGGGGCTGTACTTGTGGCCTTTTCACCAGGGGTATTTGAGTCTAGCATGGGCCTCGTCTTTCTGTGGGGTGTCTTGAACTTAAACATCATGGAGGGCATGGATGGAATGGGATTGTGCTGATTTTTCAGTGATTTTCGTTTTTTCGGGCTGTACTTGTGGCCTTTTCACCAGGGGTATTTGAGTCTAGCATGGGCCTAGTCTTTCTGTGGGCTGTCTTGAAGTTAAACATCATGGAGGGCATGGATGGATTGGGATTGTGCTGATTTTGCAGTGTTTTTCGATTTTTGGGGGCGTTCATGGGGAGGGACAGGCCATGTGGCTGGGGGCCATTTTGAGTGCTGCTACAGGCACTGGCCATGTGCTGGGAGGCAAGTGGCCATTTTGAATGCAGGCATTGTTGTTAGGCCTGCAACTATTTTGCCTACTTTTCAACCTTTATGCCCAGGGGTAGTGAGTCTTGCATGGGCCTAGTCTTTCTGTGGGTTGTCTTGAATTTAAACATCATGGAGGGCATGGATGGAATGGGATTGTGCTGATTTTGCAGTGTTTTTCGATTTTTGGGGGTGTTCATGGGGAGGGACAGGCCATGTGGCTGGGGGCCATTTTGAGTGCTGCTACAGGCCCTGGCCATGTGCTGGGAGGCAAGTGGCCATTTTGAATGCAGGCATTGTTGTTAGGCCTGCAACCATTTTGCCTACTTTTCAACCTTTATGCCCAGGGGAGTGAGTCTTGCATGGGCCTAGTCTTTCTGTGGGTTGTCTTGAATTTAAACATCATGGAGGGCATGGATGGATTGGGATTGTGCTGATTTTTCAGTGATTTTCGTTTTTTGGGGCTGTACTTGTGGCCTTTTCACCAGGGGTATTTGAGTCTAGCATGGGCCTAGTCTTTCTGTGGGGTGTCTTGAACTTAAACATCATGGAGGGCATGGATGGAATGGGATTGTGCTGATTTTTCAGTGATTTTCGTTTTTTGGGGCTGTACTTGTGGCCTTTTCACCAGGGGTATTTGAGTCTAGCATGGGCCTAGTCTTTCTGTGGGTTGTCTTGAATTTAAACATCATGGAGGGCATGGATGGATTGGGATTGTGCTGATTTTTCAGTGATTTTCGTTTTTTGGGGCTGTACTTGTGGCCTTTTCACCAGGGGTATTTGAGTCTAGCATGGGCCTAGTCTTTCTGTGGGGTGTCTTGAACTTAAACATCATGGAGGGCATGGATGGAATGGGATTGTGCTGATTTTTCAGTGATTTTTCGTTTTTTGGGGCTGTACTTGTGGCCTTTTCACCAGGGGTATTTGAGTCTAGCATGGGCCTAGTCTTTCTGTGGGCTGTCTTGAACTTAAACATCATGGAGGGCATGGATGGAATGGGATTGTGCTGATTTTTCAGTGATTTTCGTTTTTTGGGGCTGTACTTGTGGCCTTTTCACCAGGGGTATTTGAGTCTAGCATGGGCCAAGTCTTTCTGTGGGCTGTCTTGAACTTAAACATCATGGAGGGCATGGATGGAATGGGATTGTGCTGATTTTTCTGTTTTTTTTCCGATTTTTTTGGGGTGTATAACTGAACTGATGTTCCTCTGTCTTCCATTGTTTTTAGGTGCACAAGACTCAAGAGAACCACTAGTGCCAGGAAGAAGTCCTGCAGCGGTGTGTGTGTGCAGCATAACGTCACGCGACGTCACGTCTGGCCTCAGTCAACTCTACAATTCGTGCAACTGCGGCCTGCTGTCTGACCTGCTCTGAAGAAGATGGCCCCAAAAAAAGGTGTCCGTAGCTCCTCTAGCAAGAAAGTTGCTAGTAAGGAGCAGAAGAAGCAAGTTACCAAGGAGGCTGGTGTGCCAACCGCCACGTTTTTTGGGAGCAGCAGCAGGATCTGCTGGGGACCAAGCTGGGAGCAGCACCCCCGCTCCATTGGGTTCAGTGCCTCCACCACCACGCCAACTTAAGTCAAAGCCCTTGAGTGCTTCAGAGGCAGTCAGTGTACTTCTCCAATCACCATCGACCAGTGATGTTGGCTCATCGCAAGAAAGTAGCAGCAATGTCCCTGAATCAACACAGGTTGTTGTAACTCATCTGATAAGTGTTGAACAACCACAGCCGCAACAACAACACCATGTGCAAGTACAAGCCCAAGTACATGTGGAAGGAGAGACAGCAAAAGGAGATGCGCAAGCAGAGGTGCATGGAGGGTCACAAGTGCCCACAATAGTTGTTCCTCCCGAAGTAGGGGCACATCAGGAAATCGACAATCAAGCCGAGGTATCATTGGAAGCCACTCCTCCTGATGATCATTCATTGTCTTCCACATCCCTAGCAAGGAAAAGATCAAGGTTGGTGTCTACATCTTCTTCAAGCCCACCTCCTTCTGATGAGATGGATCCCAATTGGGAACCAGCACCACTGCCGTCTGAGAGTGAGGCACACCATGATCTGACAAAGGTACCTAAGCGTAAAAGGAAGGTCGTCGAAAAACTCATAGCTATGGAGTGTGATGAGGCTCAACAAGAAGTGACGGATACTGCTGCTGATGAAGCCTCTCACGATGACGACGAGCCAGTCATCACAAAGGTCACTGCAGCCCCAGCGGGCATGCAGCAAAGAGACATTTTGACCCTATCCCGAGAAGCTGCTGAGCGTGATGATGATGTCGACGAGGAGGCAATGGAAATACAACAATCATTGGATTTGGAGTTAACTAGTACACCAACACCTACCGCTTCCATATTTCTTCCTCGCGAGAAGGGACCTCGATCCACCTCGACCTCAATTCGTGGTGGTGAAAGTGCAAAACGTACTGAAGTTCGGCAATCCACATTCTCCACTTCATCTGACATTAGCAGCAGGACCACCACCACCAGTATCGCCGCCTCCTCCGGCCCCCAAAGACATTTCAAGTCTCCAGTTTGGGACTTCTTTAGTGTTTGCCCAAAAATGGAAAACGTAGCCATTTGTAGCATTTGTAAGCTTTGAGTTAGTCGTGGTAAGTTTGGTACCAACTATGGTACCGGAGGCCAGAGAGGTCATCTTAGGAGAGCGCACCCTGTCCAATGGTTTCCGCACCTAGAGGCGTTCAAGGAAGCCGGAATTGCACGTAATGAAAACGTTGATTTTTCATCTGATGATGACGAGGAGGAAGAAGACGATTCAAACACTTCACTTACACCCAGTACCCCTGTCAGCAGCACACCCCATGTGAGGCACACTAAGAGTGTGGGAGAGAGTGAGACATCAATGCGGAAAAGTTCATCAGCGAGCCTAACTGGGTCGAAGATATCATCATCATCCCGTAAATCCTTGGTCCAGGGCAACATTAAAAAGATGTTGTTTACAGAAGCGCAATATGAACGCAACCACCCACTGACGCGTCTGTATAACACTAAGCTGGCTAAAATGCTAGCTCTGGACCTTCTCCCTTTTTCTTTTGTAGAAGGGGTTGGTTTTCTAGAATTAGTGGCAGAGCTCTGCCCTAAATGGAAGGTTCCTAGCCGGTTCTATTTTGCCCGAGTTGCGGTTCCAGCACTACATGAAGATGTTCTGAAGGTGATTGGGGCAGCTTTGCAGAAGAGTGCTGTTCACACTATACATCTGAGTGACAACAGACATGTGGACCAGTGGCGCAGGCGCTGATTACATGTGCATCACTGCACACTGGGTCTCTTTTTCAGGGGCTAAAGCAAAGCTAAACACAGGTGTTGACACGGACATTGTTTTTAAAGCTGCCCGGAAACATGCAACACTAGCCATGTTTGGTTTGGAGAAACGTCACACAGCAGAAAACATTTTGGATGTCTTTAATACAAAGGTCCTTAACTAGCTGTCCCCACTAAAACGCCAGGTTGGTTATGTTTCCACGGACAATGGCGCCAATATAGTTAAGGCCATGAGGCAGGGTGACTATTTCAGAGTGCCGTGTTTGGCGCACTGTATAAACCTGGTTGTCCAAAAATTCTTGGGTAATAAAGGCAGTGCAGCGTACAGAGTATTGGACACCTGCCGAAAAATGTGCAACCATTTCAGCCATTCTTTTAAGGGCCGGAAGCAGCTGAGGAGCCTGCTATATCAACGTCAAATGCCAGTGAAAGCACTCATCCAGGAGGTGGTAACACGTTGGAACTCAACCTTCTACATGCTTGAGCGTCTGTATGAGCAGTATACGGTACTCGATCAATATTTCTTGACAGAGGGTACAGAGGACCTGAGGATGGGTGCGGCGCAATGGAACATAGTTCAAAGCCTGACACGCATGCTTCGTCCTTTTGAGTTCTTCACGCGTGCAGTCAGCAAGGAGGACTGTAATTTGGGAAAAGCTATCCCATTGTTGTACATGCTGGAGGACCAACTGAAGGAGGTGTGTTCTGTGTTTGAAAAAGATGTAAAAAACCAAGACTCTTTTGTTCTGGCTGAGAAATTATTAGAAGAGGGAAAAGAGAGGAGCCAGGCCCTTATGGACAGGTGAAGAGGCTGGACCCTATTATATTCTGAACACCAAAAAGTTGCCTCTCACACCTATATTTTAAACCACATTTGCGGAAAAGTTGAGCACACCAATAGTCGTGATCAACAAGGTATTTTTATTTATACCGAACCAATCTGGGAATTAATCAAGTTTAAGCATGTTTTCACACATAAAGACACATAGATACAAAAATTATTTACAATTTGAATATGAAATACATTCAGGAAAAAAAGGGGGGATATAATCCTGGTTCTAATAAGCAAAAACCATTTGTAAGCAAAAGTAAGTGATTATTCAAAGACAAGACAAAACCATTATGAACATGTGTAACATGCAGTGAAACATTTCGGGTTGTGAATGATGATTAAAGCAAGCATAGTAATGAAGAAAAAAAGGGGGGAAGTAAGAAAGAGGCAAAGTAAATTTGTGACTTTTTGCAGTAGCAGAATAACTACTGCCTTGAATTGACTCAAAACAACTCCTTCCTAACTGGCCGACGCGTTTCGATTCCAGTGCAAAAGTTACTGGAATCTCATCAGGGCACAAGTGAAGTTCTGTCTGTCAAGAGAGAACGGAATTGAATTAAATCAGAACTATATGAGTTCTTTCTCCCATTAAAAGTGACGCTCAGCAAGGAACCTACCAGAGTGTAGGAATTGAAGAAATGCACATAAATTCTCAGTGTGCAGCGTGAAGCTTCTAAAACAGGGGATCAGATGAGGGTCACCTACAAATATGAACATTATGTGGTCAGACTAATGTTTTATTGTCCAAACACAATCAAGAATTGAAATGAAAACAAAAAGGACGTACCGTCCGAGGCGAATATGCAAATTCCGCCTGCCGGCGCTGTGTCACCGTTTGTAAATCAATGTGGGGGAAGGCTGGACCAGGGCTCTTGTTCGCGCTGAGAGAGAGAAGCGAGGCCACAGGTCAGAGTTTTAAGTAAATATTTGTGTGAAGTACTAACTGCGATGAGATGGGAAACAGGACGTACCTTACTATCAGCAAACAACCGGGCTTAGCGCTCCGTAAATGATTGTCAAGGGAGTCCCGTCATGACATCTAATTGGAAGGGACATCCGCTGTGAAAAGGAGGCGGAAAAAGCATGAGACCGCGTCCTTGAACAATAATGTGAGTGAATCTAAGAGCAGCGCTGGGGAGCATTGCCTACCTGTGTTCAGTTAGTTTCAGCCTTCAGGCGTTCTGGCGA
Source organism: Lissotriton vulgaris (assembly GCF_964263255.1). Taxonomy (NCBI): domain Eukaryota; kingdom Metazoa; phylum Chordata; class Amphibia; order Caudata; family Salamandridae; genus Lissotriton; species Lissotriton vulgaris. Next base: position 482,128,122 of record NC_141689.1, read on the forward strand.
TCTCTGTCGAATCCAAGATGGGCGCCAGGTGTGTTTACCTGTATATGAGTCACAGGTAAAAAATGGGCATCATGGGATATGTAGTTTCTAGCCCAACATGTGTGTTGAACAGTGAAATACATATTAAAAGAATGACGTTTTTATAATTAGGTGACCGAGACATGTACAGCTTTGGAAAATTTAGAAGAGGAGGAAAGAGACAAACAGAGCCTCCCGGATGGGAGTGGTCTGCCGCAGCATTAAGTTGGAATATCTAGACCCTTGAGATTTCCGATAAAGTGTTAAGACCGTTTTGGGCACTCTTGAATTTTAAAATGAGATATGCTTCTTTCTGGAGGAGCATTCTGTCGATATCCACGTTTCGATTGGAAGATCGGAATGTGTACAAGACCGTCCACTTGAAGTCATTGATGTCGTGTTTCTCATTTAGAAAATGATCCACCATTGGGGCATTTGCGGTTTTATTCTTTAGCCTTGATCTGTGCTGGCAAATACGAGTGTTGACTTGTTGTGTCGTCTTACCGATATAGATTTTGGCACAGGGACATTGGACTGCATAAACCACATTCCTGGTTTTGCAATTAGAGAATTCTCTATGGTTCCATCTTGTCCCCTCATGCGTGAATTCATCCCCTTCAATGGTGTTGGGGCATACTACACAGGTGCCACATTTGTGGTGGCCTGTGATCGGTTTGAGATTCCACTGACTCAATAGGTCACATTTCTTTTTATTAACTACATATCCCATGATGCCCATTTTTTACCTGTGACTCATATACAGGTAAACACACCTGGCGCCCATCTTGGATTCGACAGAGATCGCCAGAACGCCTGAAGGCTGAAACTAACTGAACACAGGTAGGCAATGCTCCCCAGCGCTGCTCTTAGATTCACTCACATTATTGTTCAAGGACGCGGTCTCATGCTTTTTCCGCCTCCTTTTCACAGCGGATGTCCCTTCCAATTAGATGTCATGACGGGACTCCCTTGACAATCATTTACGGAGCGCTAAGCCCGGTTGTTTGCTGATAGTAAGGTACGTCCTGTTTCCCATCTCATCGCAGTTAGTACTTCACACAAATATTTACTTAAAACTCTGACCTGTGGCCTCGCTTCTCTCTCTCAGCGCGAACAAGAGCCCTGGTCCAGCCTTCCCCCACATTGATTTACAAACGGTGACACAGCGCCGGCAGGCGGAATTTGCATATTCGCCTCGGACGGTACGTCCTTTTTGTTTTCATTTCAATTCTTGATTGTGTTTGGACAATAAAACATTAGTCTGACCACATAATGTTCATATTTGTAGGTGACCCTCATCTGATCCCCTGTTTTAGAAGCTTCACGCTGCACACTGAGAATTTATGTGCATTTCTTCAATTCCTACACTCTGGTAGGTTCCTTGCTGAGCGTCACTTTTAATGGGAGAAAGAACTCATATAGTTCTGATTTAATTCAATTCCGTTCTCTCTTGACAGACAGAACTTCACTTGTGCCCTGATGAGATTCCAGTAACTTTTGCACTGGAATCGAAACGCGTCGGCCAGTTAGGAAGGAGTTGTTTTGAGTCAATTCAAGGCAGTAGTTATTCTGCTACTGCAAAAAGTCACAAATTTACTTTGCCTCTTTCTTACTTCCCCCCTTTTTTTCTTCATTACTATGCTTGCTTTAATCATCATTCACAACCCGAAATGTTTCACTGCATGTTACACATGTTCATAATGGTTTTGTCTTGTCTTTGAATAATCACTTATTTTTGCTTACAAATGGTTTTTGCTTATTAGAACCAGGATTATATCCCCCCTTTTTTCCTGAATGTATTTCATATTCAAATTGTAAATAATTTTTGTATCTATGTGTCTTTATGTGTGAAAACATGCTTAAACTTGATTAATTCCCAGATTGGTTCGGTATAAATAAAAATACCTTGTTGATCACGACTATTGGTGTGCTCAACTTTTCCGCAAATGTGGTTTAAAATATAGGTGTGAGAGGCAACTTTTTGGTGTTGAGAAATTATTAGAGCTCCTACAAGGTGATGAACGTCTTAAAAAGATCCACTCAGAAGAGCATTACATTTGTGCTACTATTCTGGATCCACGCTACAAAAAGGCGCTGGCAGGCCAAGCATTCTTTCCTTTTGATGATGAACATGTTCCAAAGTACAAACATTGGCTAGCCTTGTCAGCCAAGAGGTTTGAAATAGAACGGCTGAAAATTGAAGGAAATGGCAGTACATCAGCAGGCCATCCCCAGTCAAAACAATCCACTTCTGCACCTGTGGCTGTGGCACAAGTGACCTCTCAGCCGTTAAAGACACCGCAACCGGATCATCTGCACCAGACACAACAGAAACATTGGAGGCTGAAGAGGATTGGCTAGCTCTGCGTGGGTTTGGTTCTCAAAAGGTCAGAGGCACAGCAAGAGCTAAGCAAAGTGGAGGAACCTTGGATGAGGACCTTGAGTCGATGGTGAAGGACTATCTGAATGACTCAACAGAGGTCTATGTTAATTCTGACCCATTGGCGTATTGGCATGGGAAAAAAGAATTGTGGCCACAGCTCACCAACCTGGCTTTAAACTACTTGTCTTGCCCACTCGCAAGCGTGTCTTCTGAACGTGTTTTCAGTGCTGCTGGTGGCATTGTAACTCCCAAACGGAGCCGCCTCTCGCCCAAAAATGTGGAGAGTTTAACAATGATCAAGATGAATCAGCACCTCATACCACCAGATTTCAGAGTACGAGAAATCACGCCGGGTGAAGACGAGGTGGCCAGCAACATAGATGAGGGAATTTCTACTCTGTCAGGTGACACTGAGCTCACCCTGCCTGAATTCGCAGAGTATGATGACGAAGCCTTATTCTCATTCCTGGACCGTGATACTGAGCCCTGAAAATGAGACAACGAATCAATAACTTTCTTTTTCGTCCTTATTCACTTTTATTCCTGTGTGTCTGTCTTTCTTTGTTGTGCACAGTTAATATATTTCAAACTTTAATCAGATAATCACAAAAACAAGCCCATCAGCAGAACTGTCTTCAATGGTTTGCTAATTGATTTGAAGTTGCCGCAGTGTGCATTCCTCAGGTTCACAAGTTCAGAAGAACATGCTCCTCTATCCTCCTCCTTCAGACTCCTATTTCCATCAAACCAGAGGGCTGGTTTATGCCCAATAAAGAAAGACTCAGCACTTGTGGGGGTGTTGTTCTACCTCTTTGCAGGTGAGTTGACGGCTCTGGGACCATTGTTGGGAAGCTCTAATACCGGATAAAAGTGTTTTGGACCAAATCCGAGGCGCAAATTTTTTAGTGTTTTTGCTGACTTGCTTGCCTTTGAAGTGCTCTTAGGGGGGTTCCGTCTGTTTGTGTTTGGGGGTCTTCTACTCGTTTTCTCCTGGGTTGACGGCGCTGGGGCCATTGCTGGGAAGCTCTTATACCGGATAAAAGTGGTTTGGACCAAATCCCAGGCGGAAATTTTTTTGTGTTTTTGATGACTTGCTTGCCTTTGAGGTGCTCTTAGGGGGGGTTCCGTCTGTTTGTGGGTGAGTTTCGTGGTCTGGGAGCACTGCTGGGACACTCTAATCTTGATTGCATTTGCTTTTCAGGAAATCCGTGGTGGCAACCCCGACTTATGGCCAAGCTTCGCAGCGCGTTTGGACCGAAGGCCGAGAAATATTGCAAGTATGAGATTTTGCTTTTGGCCTGTTTGGGGGTGTTATGCTTTTTGGCGGGTGGGTTGGCGGGTCTTGGGGCATTCCTCGGAAGGTCTAATACCGGGTAGAAGTGTTTGGGACAAAATCAGCGCGGAAAAGCCTTTTGGCACTTTTTGTAACTTAGGGTTCGTTAGGGTTAGCCCTAGCAGCAGGATTGCATGTGTTTCGGGGTGTTCTAGATTTTTGCAACTGAGTTCTGGGGTCTTAGAGCACTCGTGAGAATGTGTAATTTTGGTTGCAAGTCATTTGAAGAAAATCCATGGTGGGAAAGGGGGGATTTGGCATAGTTAAAGAAAGCCTTTGCCACTATTCTTAACTTAGGGTTCGTTAGGGTTAGCAGTATTTCTATTGCATGTGTTTGGGTGGGGGGGTTTTCGAGTCTTGGAGCGATGCTGGCTATGGATACTTTTGCTTGGTTGCTTGCAAGTGGTTTGAATGCAATCCACAGTGGGTAAGGGGTAATTAGTAAGGGGGTACTTCAGCCTACTTTTACTTTCAAAGTAAGTTTTGTCACCAGTTTTCTGCTAGGCCTCGTTTTTTGAGATTTGATTGGGGGTCTTCTACATTTTTGCGACTGGCTTTAGTAAGGGTCTGGGTGGGAGCACTGCTGGGAAGATCTAATTTTGTTCTAAAACACAGTTTACAGTACACCTAGCTTGACGGGAAAGATCCGCTACATTAATTTGCCCCTACTTATTTATCCTTCAAAAGGTGACTCAGACAGAGTACGCACTTTCAAAAATATTGTACTGTCTACTAGAAAAATCAAAGTGTGACTTTTTGCACTCCACAGCCTACATACCTTATATTTTTTTATCAGTGGTGTTGTAATATTATATCACTTCCTGTTTTTCGTTGAATAATTACAGGCCGGGTTTCAGTCTCTGCAATGGGGAAAAAAGGATGGAGTCAGGCTTCACATTAGCGAGCCACAATTCAGCATCAGGCAGGCAGTGGACAGGGTGTCTTCTGGTGACCAACATCGATGGACGAAGCGTCGGCTGCAATGAAGGAGTGCCGCTAATAAGAGGATTTTTTTTTTGCAGGCAACTTACTTACCACTTTCAACAGGACAACTACAACAACATAGATACAGGGGTATTTGAGTCTAGCATGGGCCTCGTCTTTCTGTGGGGTGTCTTGAACTTAAACATCATGGAGGGCATGGATGGATTGGGATTGTGCTGATTTTTCAGTGATTTTCGTTTTTTGGGGCTGTACTTGTGGCCTTTTCACCAGGGGTATTTGAGTCTAGCATGGGCCTAGTCTTTCTGTGGGGTGTCTTGAACTTAAACATCATGGAGGGCATGGATGGAATGGGATTGTGCAGATTTTTCAGTGATTTTCGTTTTTTGGGGCTGTACTTGTGGCCTTTTCACCAGGGGTATTTGAGTCTAGCATGGGCCTAGTCTTTCTGTGGGGTGTCTTGAACTTAAACATCATGGAGGGCATGGATGGAATGGGATTGTGCTGATTTTGCAGTGTTTTTCGATTTTTGGGGGTGTTCATGGGGAGGGACAGGCCATGTGGCTGGGGGCCATTTTGAGTGCTGCTACAGGCCCTGGCCATGTGCTGGGAGGCAAGTGGCCATTTTGAATGCAGGCTTTGTTGTTAGGCCTGCAACCATTTTGCCTACTTTTCAACCTTTATGCCCAGGGGTAGTGAGTCTTGCATGGGCCTAGTCTTTCTGTGGGTTGTCTTGAATTTAAACATCATGGAGGGCATGGATGGATTGGGATTGTGCTGATTTTTCAGTGATTTTCGTTTTTTGGGGCTGTACTTGTGGCCTTTTCACCAGGGGTATTTGAGTCTAGCATGGGCCTAGTCTTTCTGTGGGTTTTCTTGAATTTAAACATCATGGAGGGCATGGATGGATTGGGATTGTGCTGATTTTTCAGTGATTTTCGTTTTTTGGGGCTGTACTTGTGGCCTTTTCACCAGGGGTATTTGAGTCTAGCATGGGCCTAGTCTTTCTGTGGGCTGTCTTGAAGTTAAACATCATGGAGGGCATGGATGGAATGGGATTGTGCTGATTTTGCAGTGTTTTTCGATTTTTGGGGGTGTTCATGGGAAGGGACAGGCCATGTGGCTGGGGGCCATTTTGAGTGCTGCTACAGGCACTGGCCATGTGCTGGGAGGCAAGTGGCCATTTTGAATGCAGGCATTGTTGTTAGGCCTGCAACCATTTTGCCTACTTTTCAACCTTTATGCCCCGGGGTAGTGAGTCTTGCATGGGCCTAGTCTTTCTGTGGGTTGTCTTGAATTTAAACATCATGGAGGGCTTGGATGGAATGGGATTGTGCTGATTTTTCAGTGATTTTCGTTTTTTGGGGCTGTACTTGTGGCCTTTTCACCAGGGGTATTTGAGTCTAGCATGGGCCTAGTCTTTCTGTGGGCTGTCTTGAAGTTAAACATCATGGAGGGCATGGATGGAATGGGATTGTGCTGATTTTGCAGTGTTTTTCGATTTTTGGGGGTGTTCATGGGGAGGGACAGGCCATGTGGCTGGGGGCCATTTTGAGTGCTGCTACAGGCACTGGCCATGTGCTGGGAGGCAAGTGGCCATTTTGAATGCTGGCATGGTTGTTAGGCCTGCAACCATTTTGCCTACTTTTCAACCTTTATGCCCAGGGGTAGTGAGTCTTGCATGGGCCTAGTCTTTCTGTGGGTTGTCTTGAATTTAAACATCATGGAGGGCATGGATGGATTGGGATTGTGCTGATTTTTCAGTGATTTTCGTTTTTTGGGGCTGTACTTGTGGCCTTTTCACCAGGGGTATTTGAGTCTAGCATGGGCCTAGTCTTTCTGTGGGCTGTCTTGAAGTTAAACATCATGGAGGGCATGGATGGATTGGGATTGTGCTGATTTTGCAGTGTTTTTCGATTTTTGGGGGCGTTCATGGGGAGGGACAGGCCATGTGGCTGGGGGCCATTTTGAGTGCTGCTACAGGCACTGGCCATGTGCTGGGAGGCAAGTGGCCATTTTGAATGCAGGCATTGTTGTTAGGCCTGCAACTATTTTGCCTACTTTTCAACCTTTATGCCCAGGGGTAGTGAGTCTTGCATGGGCCTAGTCTTTCTGTGGGTTGTCTTGAATTTAAACATCATGGAGGGCATGGATGGATTGGGATTGTGCTGATTTTTCAGTGATTCTCGTTTTTTGGGGCTGTACTTGTGGCCTTTTCACCAGGGGTATTTGAGTCTAGCATGGGCCTAGTCTTTCTGTGAGTTGTCTTGAACTTAAACATCATGGAGGGCATGGATGGAATGGGATTGTGCTGATTTTGCAGTGTTTTTCGATTTTTGGGGGTGTTCATGGGGAGGGACAGGCCATGTGGCTGGGGGCCATTTTGAGTGCTGCTACAGGCCCTGGCCATGTGCTGGGAGGCAAGTGGCCATTTTGAATGCAGGCATTGTTGTTAGGCCTGCAACCATTTTGCCTACTTTTCAACCTTTATGCCCAGGGGAGTGAGTCTTGCATGGGCCTAGTCTTTCCGTGGGTTGTCTTGAATTTAAACATCATGGAGGGCATGGATGGATTGGGAGTGTGCTGATTTTTCAGTGATTTTCGTTTTTTGGGGCTGTACTTGTGGCCTTTTCACCAGGGGTATTTGAGTCTAGCATGGGCCTAGTCTTTCTGTGGGGTGTCTTGAACTTAAACATCATGGAGGGCATGGATGGAATGGGATTGTGCTGATTTTTCAGTGATTTTCGTTTTTTGGGGCTGTACTTGTGGCCTTTTCACCAGGGGTATTTGAGTCTAGCATGGGCCTAGTCTTTCTGTGGGTTGTCTTGAATTTAAACATCATGGAGGGCATGGATGGATTGGGATTGTGCTGATTTTTCAGTGATTTTCGTTTTTTGGGGCTGTACTTGTGGCCTTTTCACCAGGGGTATTTGAGTCTAGCATGGGCCTAGTCTTTCTGTGGGGTGTCTTGAACTTAAACATCATGGAGGGCATGGATGGAATGGGATTGTGCTGATTTTTCAGTGATTTTTCGTTTTTTGGGGCTGTACTTGTGGCCTTTTCACCAGGGGTATTTGAGTCTAGCATGGGCCTAGTCTTTCTGTGGGCTGTCTTGAACTTAAACATCATGGAGGGCATGGATGGAATGGGATTGTGCTGATTTTTCAGTGATTTTCGTTTTTTGGGGCTGTACTTGTGGCCTTTTCACCAGGGGTATTTGAGTCTAGCATGGGCCAAGTCTTTCTGTGGGCTGTCTTGAACTTAAACATCATGGAGGGCATGGATGGAATGGGATTGTGCTGATTTTTCTGTTTTTTTCCGATTTTTTTGGGGTGTATAACTGAACTGATGTTCCTCTGTCTTCCATTGTTTTTAGGTGCACAAGACTCAAGAGAACCACTAGTGCCAGGAAGAAGTCCTGCAGCGGTGTGTGTGTGCAGCATAACGTCACGCGACGTCACGTCTGGCCTCAGTCAACTCTACAATTCGTGCAACTGGGGCCTGCTGTCTGACCTGCTCTGAAGAAGATGGCCCCAAAAAAAGGTGTCCGTAGCTCCTCTAGCAAGAAAGTTGCTAGTAAGGAGCAGAAGAAGCAAGTTACCAAGGAGGCTGGTGTGCCAACCGCCACGTTTTTTGGGAGCAGCAGCAGGATCTGCTGGGGACCAAGCTGGGAGCAGCACCCCCGCTCCATTGGGTTCAGTGCCTCCACCACCACGCCAACTTAAGTCAAAGCCCTTGAGTGCTTCAGAGGCAGTCAGTGTACTTCTCCAATCACCATCGACCAGTGATGTTGGCTCATCGCAAGAAAGTAGCAGCAATGTCCCTGAATCAACACAGGTTGTTGTAACTCATCTGATAAGTGTTGAACAATCACAGCCGCAACAACAACACCATGTGCAAGTACAAGCCCAAGTACATGTGGAAGGAGAGACAGCAAAAGGAGATGCGCAAGCAGAGGTGCATGGAGGGTCACAAGTGCCCACAATAGTTGTTCCTCCCGAAGTAGGGGCACATCAGGAAATCGACAATCAAGCCGAGGTATCATTGGAAGCCACTCCTCCTGATGATCATTCATTGTCTTCCACATCCCTAGCAAGGAAAAGATCAAGGTTGGTGTCTACATCTTCTTCAAGCCCCCCTCCTTCTGATGAGATGGATCCCAATTGGGAACCAGCACCACTGCCGTCTGAGAGTGAGGCACACCATGATCTGACAAAGGTACCTAAGCGTAAAAGGAAGGTCGTCGAAAAACTCATAGCTATGGAGTGTGATGAGGCTCAACAAGAAGTGACGGATACTGCTGCTGATGAAGCCTCTCACGATGACGACGAGCCAGTCATCACAAAGGTCACTGCAGCCCCAGCGGGCATGCAGCAAAGAGACATTTTGACCCTATCCCGAGAAGCTGCTGAGCGTGATGATGATGTCGACGAGGAGGCAATGGAAATACAACAATCATTGGATTTGGAGTTAACTAGTACACCAACACCTACCGCTTCCATATTTCTTCCTCGCAAGAAGGGACCTCGATCCACCTCGACCTCAATTCGTGGTGGTGAAAGTGCAAAATGTACTGAAGTTCGGCAATCCACATTCTCCACTTCATCTGACATTAGCAGCAGGACCACCACCACCAGTATCGCCGCCTCCTCCGGCCCCCAAAGACATTTCAAGTCTCCAGTTTGGGACTTCTTTAGTGTTTGCCCAAAAATGGAAAACGTAGCCATTTGTAGCATTTGTAAGCTTTGAGTTAGTCGTGGTAAGTTTGGTACCAACTATGGTACCGGAGGCCAGAGAGGTCATCTTAGGAGAGCGCACCCTGTCCAATGGTTTCCGCACCTAGAGGCGTTCAAGGAAGCCGGAATTGCACGTAATGAAAACGTTGATTTTTCATCTGATGATGACGAGGAGGAAGAAGACGATTCAAACACTTCACTTACACCCAGTACCCCTGTCAGCAGCACACCCCATGTGAGGCACACTAAGAGTGTGGGAGAGAGTGAGACATCAATGCGGAAAAGTTCATCAGCGAGCCTAACTGGGTCGAAGATATCATCATCATCCCGTAAATCCTTGGTCCAGGGCAACATTAAAAAGATGTTGTTTACAGAAGCGCAATATGAACGCAACCACCCACTGACGCGTCTGTATAACACTAAGCTGGCTAAAATGCTAGCTCTGGACCTTCTCCCTTTTTCTTTTGTAGAAGGGGTTGGTTTTCTAGAATTAGTGGCAGAGCTCTGCCCTAAATGGAAGGTTCCTAGCCGGTTCTATTTTGCCCGAGTTGCGGTTCCAGCACTACATGAAGATGTTCTGAAGGTGATTGGGGCAGCTTTGCAGAAGAGTGCTGTTCACACTATACATCTGAGTGACAACAGACATGTGGACCAGTGGCGCAGGCGCTGATTACATGTGCATCACTGCACACTGGGTCTCTTTTTCAGGGGCTAAAGCAAAGCTAAACACAGGTGTTGACACGGACATTGTTTTTAAAGCTGCTCGGAAACATGCAACACTAGCCATGTTTGGTTTGGAGAAACGTCACACAGCAGAAAACATTTTGGATGTCTTTAATACAAAGGTCCTTAACTAGCTGTCCCCACTAAAACGCCAGGTTGGTTATGTTTCCACGGACAATGGCGCCAATATAGTTAAGGCCATGAGGCAGGGTGACTATTTCAGAGTGCCGTGTTTGGCGCACTGTATAAACCTGGTTGTCCAAAAATTATTGGGTAATAAAGGCAGTGCAGCGTACAGAGTATTGGACACCTGCCGAAAAATGTGCAACCATTTCAGCCATTCTTTTAAGGGCCGGAAGCAGCTGAGGAGCCTGCTATATCAACGTCAAATGCCAGTGAAAGCACTCATCCAGGAGGTGGTAACACGTTGGAACTCAACCTTCTACATGCTTGAGCGTCTGTATGAGCAGTATACGGTACTCGATCAATATTTCTTGACAGAGGGTACAGAGGACCTGAGGATGGGTGCGGCGCAATGGAACATAGTTCAAAGCCTGACACGCATGCTTCGTCCTTTTGAGTTCTTCACGCGTGCAGTCAGCAAGGAGGACTGTAATTTGGGAAAAGCTATCCCATTGTTGTACATGCTGGAGGACCAACTGAAGGAGGTGTGTTCTGTGTTTGAAAAAGATGTAAAAAACCAAGACTCTTTTGTTCTGGCTGAGAAATTATTAGAGCTCCTACAAGGTGATGAACGTCTTAAAAAGATCCACTCAGAAGAGCAATACATTTGTGCTACTATTCTGGATCCACGCTACAAAAAGGCGCTGGCAGGCCAAGCATTCTTTCCTTTTGATGATGAACATGTTCCAAAGTACAAACATTGGCTAGCCTTGTCAGCCAAGAGGTTTGAAATAGAACGGCTGAAAATTGAAGGAAATGGCAGTACATCAGCAGGCCATCCCCAGTCAAAACAATCCACTTCTGCACCTGTGGCTGTGGCACAAGTGACCTCTCAGCCGTTAAAGACACCGCAACCGGATCATCTGCACCAGACACAACAGAAACATTGGAGGCTGAAGAGGATTGGCTAGCTCTGCGTGGGTTTGGTTCTCAAAAGGTCAGAGGCACAGCAAGAGCTAAGCAAAGTGGAGGAACCTTGGATGAGGACCTTGAGTCGATGGTGAAGGACTATCTGAATGACTCAACAGAGGTCTATGTTAATTCTGACCCATTGGCGTATTGGCATGGGAAAAAAGAATTGTGGCCACAGCTCACCAACCTGGCTTTAAACTACTTGTCTTGCCCACTCGCAAGCGTGTCTTCTGAACGTGTTTTCAGTGCTGCTGGTGGCATTGTAACTCCCAAACGGAGCCGCCTCTCGCCCAAAAATGTGGAGAGTTTAACAATGATCAAGATGAATCAGCACCTCATACCACCAGATTTCAGAGTACGAGAAATCACGCCGGGTGAAGACGAGGTGGCCAGCAACATAGATGAGGGAATTTCTACTCTGTCAGGTGACACTGAGCTCACCCTGCCTGAATTCGCAGAGTATGATGACGAAGCCTTATTCTCATTCCTGGACCGTGATACTGAGCCCTGAAAATGAGACAACGAATCAATAACTTTCTTTTTCGTCCTTATTCACTTTTATTCCTGTGTGTCTGTCTTTCTTTGTTGTGCACAGTTAATATATTTCAAACTTTAATCAGATAATCACAAAAACAAGCCCATCAGCAGAACTGTCTTCAATGGTTTGCTAATTGATTTGAAGTTGCCGCAGTCTGCATTCCTCAGGTTCACAAGTTCAGAAGAACATGCTCCTCTATCCTCCTCCTTCAGACTCCTATTTCCATCAAACCAGAGGGCTGGTTTATGCCCAATAAAGAAAGACTCAGCACTTGTGGGGGTGTTGTTCTACCTCTTTGCAGGTGAGTTGACGGCTCTGGGACCATTGTTGGGAAGCTCTAATACCGGATAAAAGTGTTTTGGACCAAATCCGAGGCGCAAATTTTTTAGTGTTTTTGCTGACTTGCTTGCCTTTGAGGTGCTCTTAGGGGGGTTCCGTCTGTTTGTGGGTGAGTTTCGGGGTCTGGGAGCACTGCTGGGACACTCTAATCTTGATTGCATTTGCTTTTCAGGAAATCCGTGGTGGCAACCCCGACTTATGGCCTAGCTACGCAGCGCGTTTGGACCGAAGGCCGAGAAATATTGCAAGTATGAGATTTTGCTTTTGACCTGTTTGGGGGTGTTATGCTTCTTGGCGGGTGGGTTGGCGGGTCTTGGGGCATTCCTGGGAAGGTCTAATATCGGGTTGAAGTGGTTGGGACAAAATCCAGGCCGATTTTTTTTGTTGCTATTTCTGACATTTTGCTCAATGTAGCGTTTTCGGGGGCCTGTTTGGGGGGCTTCCTGGTCTTTGTGGGTGAGTTTCGGGGTCTGGGAGCACTGCTGGCACACTCTAATCTTGATTGCATTTGCTTTTCAGGAAATCTGTGGTGGCAACCCCGACTTATGGCCTAGCTACGCAGCGCGTTTGGACCGAAGGCAGAGAAATATTGCAAGTATGAGATTTTGCGTTTGGCCTGTTTGGGGGTGTTATGCTTCTTGGCTGGTGGGTTGGCGGGTCTTGGGGCATTCCTGGGAAGGTCTAATACCGGGTTGAAGTGGTTGGGACAAAATCCAGGCCGATTTTTTTTTTGCTATTTCTGACATTTTGCTCAATGTAGCGTTTTCGGGGGCCTGTTTGGGGGGCTTCCTGGTGTTTGTGGGTGAGTTTCGGGGTCTGGGAGCACTGCTGGGACACTCTAATCTTGATTGCATTTGCTTTTCAGGAAATCCGTGGTGGCAACCCCGACTTATGGCCTAGCCACGCAGCGCGTTTGGACCGAAGGCCGAGAAATATTGCAAGTATGAGATTTTGCTTTTGGCCTGTTTGGGGGTGTTATGCTTCTTGGCGGGTGGGTTGGCGGGTCTTGTGGCATTCCTGGGAAGGTCTAATACCGGGTAGAAGTGGTTGGGACAAAATGCAGGCCGATTTTTTTTTTTGCTCTTTCTGACATTTTGCTCAATGTAGCGTTTTTGGGGGCCTGTTTGGGGGGCTTCCTGGTGTTTGTGGGTGGGTTTCGGGGTCTGGGCGCACTGCTGGCTATATATACTTTGCTTTGCAAGAGGTTTGAAGCAAATCCATGGTGGCAGAGGGGAGTTAGGGCCTAGCTGCAGAGCGCGCGCGGAGTGATTTGGGAAATTTGGGAAAAACTGACTAAGTCCCCATTTTTGTACTTTTGCTCTTTGGCTGTTTGGGGGTCTTCTACTCGTTTTCTCCTCGGTTGATGGCGCTGGGGCCATTGCTGGGAAGCTCTAATACCGGATAAAAGTGGTTTGGACCAAATCCCAGGCGGAAATTTTTTTGTGTTTTTGATGACTTGCTTGCCTTTGAGGTGCTCTTAGGGGGGGTTCCGTCTTTTTGTGGGTGAGTTTCGTGGTCTGGGAGTACTGCTGGGACACTCTAATCTTGATTGCATTTGCTTTTCAGGAAATCCGTGGTGGCAACCCCGACTTATGGCCTAGCTACGCAGCGCGTTTGGACCGAAGGCCGAGAAATATTGCAAGTATGAGATTTTGCTTTTGGCCTGTTTGGGGGTATTATGCTTCTTGGCGGGTGGGTTGGCGGGTCTTGGGGCATTCCTGGGAAGGTCTAATACCGGGTTGAAGTGGTATGGGACAAAATCCAGGCCGATTTTTTTTTGCTATTTCTGACATTTTGCTCAATGTAGCGTTTTTGGGGGCCTGTTTGGGGGGCTTCCTGGTGTTTGTGGGTGGGTTTCGGGGTCTGGGCACACTGCTGGCTATATATACTTTACTTTGCAAGAGGTTTGAAGCAAATCCATGGTGGCAGAGGGGAGTTAGGGCCTAGCTGCAGAGCGCGCGCAGAGTGATTTGGGAAATTTGGGAAAAACTGACAAAGTCCCCATTTTTGTACTTTTGCTCTTTGGCTGTTTGGGGGTCTTCTACTCGTTTTCTCCTGGGTTGACGGCGCTGGGGCCATTGCTGGGAAGCTCTAATACCGGATAAAAGTGGTTTGGACCAAATCCCAGGCGGAAATTCTTTTGTGTTTTTGATGACTTGCTTGCCTTTGAGGTGCTCTTAGGGGGGGTTCCGTCTGTTTGTGGGTGAGTTTCGTGGTCTGGGAGCACTGCTGGGACACTCTAATCTTGATTGCATTTGCTTTTCAGGAAATCCGTGGTGGCAACCCCGACTTATGGCCAAGCTTCGCAGCGCATTTGGACCGAAGGCCGAGAAATATTGCAAGTATGAGATTTTGCTTTTGGCCTGTTTGGGGGTGTTATGCTTTTTGGCGGGTGGGTTGGCGGGTCTTGGGGCATTCCTCGGAAGGTCTAATACCGGGTAGAAGTGTTTGGGACAAAATCAGCGCGGAAAAGCCTTTTGGCACTTTTTGTAACTTAGGGTTCGTTAGGGTTAGCCCTAGCAGCAGGATTGCATGTGTTTCGGGGTGTTCTAGATTTTTGCAACTGAGTTCTGGGGTCTTAGAGCACTCGTGAGAATGTGTAATTTTGGTTGCAAGTCATTTGAAGAAAATCCATGGTGGGAAAGGGGGGATTTGGCATAGTTAAAGAAAGCCTTTGCCACTATTCTTAACTTAGGGTTCGTTAGGGTTAGCATTATTTCTATTGCATGTGTTTGGGTGGGGGGGTTTTCGAGTCTTGGAGCGATGCTGGCTATGGATACTTTTGCTTGGTTGCTTGCAAGTGGTTTGAATGCAATCCACAGTGGGTAAGGGGTAATTAGTAAGGGGGTACTTCAGCCTACTTTTACTTTCAAAGTAAGTTTTGTCACCAGTTTTCTGCTAGGCCTCGTTTTTTGAGATTTGATTGGGGGTCTTCTACATTTTTGCGACTGGCTTTAGTAAGGGTCTGGGTGGGAGCACTGCTGGGAAGATCTAATTTTGTTCTAAAACACAGTTTACAGTACACCTAGCTTGAAGGGAAAGATCCGCTACATTAATTTGCCCCTACTTATTTATCCTTCAAAAGGTGACTCAGACAGAGTACGCACTTTCAAAAATATTGTACTGTCTACTAGGAAAATCAAAGTGTGACTTTTTGCACTCCACAGCCTACATACCTTATATTTATTTATCAGTGGTGTTGTAATATTATATCACTTCCTGTTTTTCGTTGAATAATTACAGGCCGGGTTTCAGTCTCTGCAATGGGGAAAAAAGGATGGAGTCAGGCTTCACATTAGCGAGCCACAATTCAGCATCAGGCAGGCAGTGGACAGGGTGTCTTCTGGTGACCAACATCGATGGACGAAGCGTCGGCTGCAATGAAGGAGTGCCGCTAATAAGAGGATTTTTTTTTTTGCAGGCAACTTACTTACCACTTTCAACAGGACAACTACAACAACATAGATACAGTATCCCCTGCCTTTTTCTCTGACTGTGACTGCATTTCTTGGATCTCTCTCTGCTTCTAAATTGATCCCTTAACACATCACTTAGTCCACTCCACTATCACATCTGCACCACACATAGTCATTTGTAAGTGCTCCTACGTAATTCGCAAGTCGCAGCACGCCCCAGCCCGTAGAGGACTGGGATGGCCCAATGATGAAGCATGTCACCAAGGGGCAACCCTGGTGAGTGAGGGGACACCTAGAAAAAAAGCAATTTCTCCTTTTCTATCTACTATACCTTCCAGACCAACCCCATTGAGTGTTGTGAATGGATTTATAGTGACCAGCTAGGCTCTCAGGTATCTGGCTACAGAGACCTTATGTTGAATATAGTTATCAATATTTCCACACACGCCCTGTACTGTTGCATTCTTTCTTCCACAGTTGTCGAAAGTACTACTTACTTTTCACTGACATGCATGCAGTAGTGCATGCACTTTCAAAGATTGATGGATAGGTTTGTACCCAAAGAATTGTTTATGTTCAATTGTTTGTCTATGCTGTGCTTTTTTTACAGGGTGTCTTCTGGTGACCAACATCGATGGACGAAGGGTCGGCTGCAATGGAGGAGTGCCGCTAATAAGAGGATTTTTTTTCTGCAGGCAACTTACTTACCACTTTCAACAGGACAACTACAACAACATAGATACAGTATCCCTTGCCTTTTTCTCTGACTGTGACTGCATTTCTTGGATCTCTCTCTGCTTCTAAATTGATCCCTTAACACATCACTTAGTCCACTCCACTATCACATCTGCACCACACATAGTCATTTGTAAGTGCTCCTACGTAATTCACAAGTCGCAGAACGCCCCAGCCCGTAGAGGACTGGGATGGCCCCAATGATGAAGCATGTCACCAAGAGGCAACCCTGGTGAGTGAGGGGACACCTAGAAAAAAAGCAATTTCTCCTTTTCTATCTACTATACCTTCCAGACCAACCCCATTGAGTGTTGTGAATGGATTTATAGTGACCAGCAAGGCTCTCAGGTATCTGGCTACAGAGACCTTATGTTGAATATAGTTATCAATATTTCCACACACGCCCTGTACTGTCGCATTCTTTTTTTCCACAGTTGTCGAAAGTACTACTTACTTTTCACTGACATGCATGCAGTAGTGCATGCGCTTTCAAAGATTGATGGATAGGTTTCTACCCAAAGAATTGTTTATGTTCAATTGTTTGTCTATGCTGTGCTTTTTTTACAGGGTGTCTTCTGGTGACCAACATCGATGGACGAAGCGTCGGCTACAATGGAGGAGTGCCGCTAATAAGAGGATTTTTTTTCTGCAGGCAACTTACTTACCACTTTCAACAGGACAACTACAATAACATAGATACAGTATCCCTTGCCTTTTTCTCTGACTGTGACTGCATTTCTTGGATCTCTCTCTGCTTCTAAATTGATCCCTTAACACATCACTTAGTCCACTCCACTATCACATCTGCACCACACATAGTCATTTGTAAGTGCTCCTACGTAATTCGCAAGTCGCAGCACGCCCCAGCCCGTAGAGGACTGGGATGGCCCCCATGATGAAGCATGTCACCAAGGGGCAACCCTGGTGAGTGAGGGGACACCTAGAAAAAGAGCAATTTCTCCTTTTCTATCTACTATACCTTCCAGACCAACCCCATTGAGTGTTGTGAATGGATTTGTAGTGACCAGCAAGGCTCTCAGGTATCTGGCAACAGAGACCTTATGTTGAATATAGTTATCAATAATTCCACACACGTCCTGTACTGTCGCATTCTTTCTTCCACAATTGTCGAAAGTACTACTTACTTTTCACTGACATGCATCCAGTAGTGCATGCACTTTCAAAGATTGATGGATAGGTTTGTACCCAAAGATTTGTTTATGTTCACAATTGTTTGTCCATGCTGTGCTATTTTTTCTTGTCTCCCAAAACCTTTCCCAAAAACCCCCGTACCCATCCATTTTTCAAACCCTAACCCTCTTCCCCCGGGCTGTGTGGTTTTCATTGATGTGTGACTAAATTACAGCAATAAATCCACACACTTGCTGGGGAGGATAAGGTGATAGCAACAGGCTGGTGAAGAAATCTGAGGATATATTCTTACTCTGATTGACAAAGACCCATGGCTAATGTCAAAGAACTTCAACCGAATTAGTTATACTTTAACATTTGTTAGGCTACAAGTGGCACTGTTCTAGTGTACTTCTGTCACCTGCTATATTCTCTATTGTACCGTTGTATTGCTCAGGAGGACAAACCAGATTTAATTTTCTTTTTTTTCATAGGCATGCAACTGCCACTGTGTCACACCACTAGTACCACCGCTATGAGGAAATTTTATCCGCCCAGGATTGCCAACCTTATTCGCTGTTTCCCGTGGAGCCAGCCCTGGGCCTAGCCCTACTTGCAAACAGAAATTACAGGTAAGATAGGCGTTTGGTTGGAGGTAGTATAATGGAGTATTAGGAGAGACGAGAGATTGGATTGACGGTAGTACTACTAAAGTCCTAGGACTATTCAGGAAAACAAACTTACTGTTAAACCCCCACCCACCAGACTCAAAAGCAGTAAAAGACAGGTATGGTCAGATAAAGTTTCAAAAAGTATATTTTTATAGCCCTAACAAAATATTCTCCTGCAAGACCCTCCCTAACCCCAACGATTGTCCTTCAAAAGTCCCCAAAAATCCCAACTCCCAATTCCCACCCCCCAAAAGTCTCTAAAAGAGGGGCAAGGGACACTATGGCAGGGTGCTGTTGGAATTAGCAGCCAGGGCATCATGCTCCTTGCGGAGGGTGGCAAGTTCGAAGCGGAGGCCCTCCACCACCTTCTTATAGTTATGGACCTCCTGCTCCAGGTAGGACAGTCTGAGGGATAAGCGGCGCCGGTGTGCCTTGCAAATCCTGTGAGGGGCAGCTGCTTTCTTTGCTGCTGGGCGGTGGCGTTTGGCTTTGGTAGCCCGGCTCCGTACTGCTGGAGCACTGCGCTGGCTGGCAGCCCGCACGGAGGAGGATGCAGCTGTCCCAGTGGACGTTGTTGTTGTACCAGACTGCGTCTCCTCCTCCTCCAGGGCCACCAGCCGCCGATATTCAGCGACAGTGGCATCCAGCCTCCGTTGCCGGGCCATTCGAGCCAGCTCCTTCCTCCTTGATGGTGTCTTGGATTTGGAAGGAGCAACTACATGAAAAAAGAAAGACATAGTCTGTAACCAATGCTCCTTAAGATTAACACAAAATGATTGAGCAGAAAGTTGTCACAGTACAAGTAGCAAATTGAAAGCACAGTACATAACTATTGAGAACAGTATCTATGTAACCTCTGACTTCTTCATCCTTGCTCTAACATTAGTGGGAGTTTCAGGAACAAATTCTACGAGCACTATGGACTTCCATTACAGTCGACTATGACAGTACACCACTCTTATTCTTCTTCTTCTCTCTTGTTTAGGAAAATTGGTACGTTATCCTATGCAAGCCGGCATAATGCCAGCGCAGTGAACTTGCACCCGAGAAAAACAGGCGCACACCATGGTGAGTGAGACAGACTTGCGTTACTGTACCGGTCCAGTACATGCAGGTGGTGAAGCTCTTACTTTTCTATTATGGGTGGCACTGAGAATACTCTGTTAAAAGGGCTACTGCTTAATTAATTTAGCTTTCACCCTACAGTGCAAATGAGTATTAGAAAAGGAAAATGAAGAAGCTAAATTATCTGATTATCTATCACTTCACATGGGATGTATTTGATGACATATGGGATGACTTTAGGTGCTTTGATTATTATTGAGTGAACAGTGATACCCCCACACATGAATGACGTACTACTACTAAACTAAAGTTATTAAGAGAGGTAGGGAGTGTCCACCGTAATAACCGGATATATGCTGTGCTTGCAGTTGCAATACAAACTACTGCTACTATTCATGGTAGTATTTGGACAACGTTACAACTTCTTTTCCTTGCCTTTCCTACACTGGAACGGACGTGCGGGTGCGGTGTTACATGCTCTTTAAAGTAACACTTAGTTCATCCAGTGACCGTCTACTCTCTCTAGATACACATATGCTATCTAAGAGTCAGATAGTACCATGAATGATCCAGGCATCCATCCATTCAAAGTATATTGCACACATACAGTTTCTGTCTCACCCACCCAGGCTGTTCTCCTTCCACCCATCCTTGCTTCATCATTCACCCAGCCATGCACCATACCATTTTCTTACCTTCCCAGCCACCTCGGGGACCAAGCAAACACATATCATTCTTCTTTGCCAGTCATCATTACATTTCTCGTGCTTCCACACTTACTTACACCCTTCTTTCGCTTTTCGTTCATCCCATCCATCAAGTTCACCTCAGATCTGAATGGGATTCTTCTCGCCAAAAACTTCACAGCTAAGTCGAAGTACATTTAGAGGAGGCTACTACCTGCTTTTTTTATAATACACCCGTGCAGAAAGCACACTCTGCAGTCTTCAATCTCAATGACTAAGGAATGTATAGCTTACCTCTGCCCGCCACCACCGTGTGAACCCTCACAGGCATGTCCTTGTCCGGCACTTGCACCGCCTCCTCCCCAGAGTTGTCCTCCACGTCCAATGCCACCACCACCTCCGCGCTGGCCCCGTCTCCAGATGTTCCACCTACAAAGTACATTTAATAATGTTAGAATACACCACTCACTACTATATAATATTTGGTCTAGGAGGAAGAAAGAATTGTGAAAAAACAGTATACAATTTAATAATTTATGACTGTGTACTCTAGAGTAAAAATGTCCCTTTTTCCAGGGAAGGCTGTTGTCTTGCTGCACTTGTTGGCACAACTGATGAATGTTTGCTTTTTACTTTTTAACACGCACCACTTTTTCTCCTAACAGACAGAACCTTGACTTCTAAGAACACGAGCAGGATCAAGTTCAAACCAGGTGAGAGCTCGGCTCGACCACAAGAAATGTGTCCAATTAATCGTCAGCACTAAGCACTTTTCCATTTTCAGTTACACGTTCACTTTTATGACAAACTTGAATTTAATAAATGTGTTTACTTTTAATAAAGCTTTTAAACTTAACTAGACTCTGTGGTTTTTGGTCCTCCAGACTAGAGTGGATGAGCTAAAGGTTTTCGAATTTTTGCAAGCATGAGTCCGTGCCTCTGCCATCGGTGACTTTCGGAGCCAAATGACTCTGCCACACTATCTAGTCAGTAAGGAGATTGGGGGTTCAACTACAAAGTCTGTTATCACTGAGGTATGTGGAAAGTCTAACAGTTACAGCACCTATTATAATTGATAAGCTAAGCGATGCATTATTTAGTGTCCATAGTTCTGTTTGTGCAGATTTGTCCCTGCAACAGTAGTAGAATGGATTGTCCTCCTATCCAAACCAAAAGTAAAGTAGTATCTTATTCTTTCTTGGTGGTGGTCATTCACCTTTTTATTGTTGGCAATGGTCAAAGCATAAACATTTGGAATACTTGAAAAGACATTATGGACAATCCCAGAGGACTGCACTCAGTGCATAGAGCTATTGCTGACTAGAATGGGAGTCCAATGGAAATGCCAAATGTGCAATCTTAGTTAGCTACATAGACAGACTATTGAGAATAATCTAGTAATACCACACGGAGTCATAGTCGAGGCAGGATAAGAATTTAGACCCTGTCTACAAGAAGATCAAAGACGATTTAGAAAAAATCGAATGAGGAACGCTAGGAAAAAATAAGTACTCTATATTAAAATTAAAACTTACTGGGGCCAGCAAAGGAGCCCTCGCCTGCCCGGTCCTGGCCTGCATCGTCAACAGCACCCTCCTCCTCCTCCTCCTGTGTCCTCCTCTTGCCCCTGGGGGAAGCTGATGTACAACATGAAAGAAAGAAAAACAGAAAACATGGATGATATTTCTCAACCAAATCAAACATTTCAAAAGAACTAACAAAGTAACAAAATATTTTTGCGAAATAGCAAATAGGGAACGACTCCACGGGATATATTATTGACCAATCTCATGTGGTCGACTACGTCATTACTTTGGTATTGCTTGATTTGCGGACCGTCGAATTGGAAACTACCCTATGTAACTCACTAAACAAAGTACTAAAAAGGTTTGCCTAGGATTGGCAGGCAGCAGTTCGCAGCACGCAAAGTGACAGCCAAAGTCCATTGTGATTGAAGATCAGCGACAACACTAAAGTTTCCTACTACATTAACCAGTCATTAAAATACTCAAACTATTAATCCACCACCACTATTTCTTCTTATCGCCATGTGTACAAAGGAAGGACTGGACTTGAGTCTGTAGGGGCTGATTTAGAAGGCCCTTGCGGCTCTTTTGCTCCATTGTTGCGTGACTTTTGTGACGCAGCGACAGCACAAAAGAGGCGCAATGGTGCGGCGTATATTAACAACGTGACACATATGGGAGATGCATCACGTTGTAAAGCCCTGCGCCAATAGGGGGCGTTCCGGCGCAAGGGAGGGCGTTCCTGCGCAGGAACGCATCCTAAAAGTGGCTGAGGGAAATCTACAAGATTTCAATCAGTCACTTTGAGGACAATGATGCGTGACTCAAACCCTGCGCCTGCTTGAAGCACACGTACGGCTTGACGCAGCATTTGGGAGATAGGGCACCCCAGAGCATTGATGGAGCTGCACCATCGTTGCGACGCAACTCCAGCAATGCGCCGCCTTTACGGCACAGATGCGTAACGCTTTGGTGACGTTTTGGGCCCATGGTGCGCCGCATTGTAAATACGGCGCACCATGGGTGATGGTGGCGTGACGCACAATTACTGGCGCATCCCTGCTACTTTGCAGGGATGCGCCGGTAATTAAAAATCTGAACCTTAGTGTGTAGCATTATGCAGTTCTTTCAACTACACTCATACATAATTTCACAGGCCAATGAAATGAACACAAAATCTAAAACAAATAAGCATAGTAGCAACACTACTGAGAAGAAGGAGAGCAGTGTACCTGAAATGCACAGAAGATTTTGAAAAATAATTTACCTACAATGTAATGAGCAGCATTATTGCTCTTGGTAAAAAACAAAAATGTGCAATATAATAACACAGCAGGAGAAAACATAGTAGTAAAGACATAGCTACTACTACTCACCAAGCCCGGGGATCTCAAGGCCAAGGAGGTCGAGCAGATCTCGCTCACGGGTCAGGACATCCGTCCAGCAGTGGGTGGCCTGGTTGTAGGTGCGCCCGACCCGAGAGTGGTGGTAAATGGCCTGGCACACCTTCTCCCACCGCTTCCGGCGCTCCCGGGCCCCGTACCCGGCACTGATCTTGCCGCCTCCCATGATGGTCCTGGGGAGGCGGCGCTGAACATAAAAAATGAGTTGGCCCACCTCCTCCGGGGTAAAGATCTCCCTGGGTACGACCTCCTCCCCCCTCAAACGCCCGCACGGGAGCCGGACACGGGGTGCGGGACCCTTCCCCTTCTCGGGATGCTTCCCGGCGCCCTTCACCATGGTCTGGGCGGAAAGGAATAAAGAAAATAGAATAGGGAAGAGAAGAAAAGAAAAGAGTTTACAAAAGTAGTTTAAAATTAACCAAAAGTAGCAGTAAACACAAAAATATAGGGCTAGAAAAATAGAGGGATAGATAATAAGTAAAATAGATAACAAAAACCTCAAACAAGCAAAGGATGGCAGAGATTGACAGAGGATACAAAGACCATGCCCAGAACCATAGCAATGAATGAGAAACAAGATGGCCGCGCCCGTTCACGACCGCGCGGGTAAGTTCGCGCGAGATTTTCCTTGCGAACATGCGCGAAACTGTACTGGCAAGCCGCAGACTTTGCGAGATTGCACTTCGCGCCCGGAAACGGAAATACGTCAGGCAAACAAGATGGCTGCGCCCTTGAACGACCGCGAGGGTATCTTCGCGCCTTGCGCTACGAGCGGCTCGCAAAAACGCACAAAACCTTGCCAACTAACACGCCGCAAAAAAAACAAATTGCATATTCGCACGAATTTGCGGCTTCCGAATCCGATCTCGCGCATGTTCGCGCCCCGCGAACCCCGCGAAATTGCAGAAAAACGAGTTTTTCAAAACTGAAAGCACTCGGCAGGGGCAAGAGTTCAAACTCATCATTAGTAACAATTCCCGGTAGTGCTTCCTGACTGGGGCCCCTCCAGAATTCAGTTGCTAGTTGCAACAATTGTATGACCCTGCTCTGACCCTCACAGCAGGCTCATAGAATAGCTACAAGTAGGCCACAAAGGTCCTGGGGGAAAAAATGCACTGCAACAGAAAGCAAAATTACAGATAAGGAAGCAGGTGCCAGACTGGAATTTTAAAACAGTGACACATTAATAAACTAACCCCAAATTAATTCATCTCAGTTGAAGCAGGGCTGGTGTGCTTGCTTTCCCCCCCCATAATCTACAGTAATTGTCAGGTTCCTGCAGCACCGCGCCTACCCAATCTTTAGGGAACTACATCTACCATGATCCTTGTAGGGAGGAAGTATAAGGGAGGTGTTTCCAGGAATAGAGTTGCTCGTAATTTTGTGTCCTTTCTTTGTGTTTTCGAGTTCCTGGGAGAAGACGGCGTCTATCGAGCTGCTTCAGCGTTTTGTGAAGTGAGAGCGCTGATCACGATTTCCCGGCATTGAGGTATTGCAACATTGTATCCGCTGGGAGCCCTGTCCGGGCGCTTGCCGGCATTGTAACATTGTATCAGCTGGGAGCCCTGTCCGGGCGCTTGCCGGCATTGTAACATTGTATCAGCTGGGAGCCCTGTTCACGGGCGCTTGCCAGCATTGTGAGAATTGCTACTTTGTTTCCTTGGCTAAGGAAAGCACCGTCTTGTGTGTGCCATTTCCAAACCCGGCTCTACTGGGTTTTCTGTTCCCGGAGCTTGGCGGCGGCTGCTGCAAGTTACCGTGGAAGGATCATTTCTTGTCCTGCAATGTCCGGAGTAGAGTGGTATTCCACTACCTACTGCCGGCTAGTTGTTTTTGTTTGATCTGAATCAGATTCTAATAGCGGAGCGTGGTGGTGGTCGCAACCACACGCTGCTGTTATATGGTTTAAAAGACTCTTGTTACTATATAAGTGTACACCAACGTATCGCATCTTTTGGGCTTAAAGATATCATATGCGAATTCAAGGGACAGTACTGTGCTTAATGGAGTGACAACGTGGGGGATTATACCACAAACTCTTTTAGAATAAATCCGGATGATAGACTTGTGCATTATCTCAAAGACTAATTTAGAGGAACAAGTCATTTTACCCGGGGGGGGGTCTATTACAAAGGTTCTTTCTCCGCATAACACGGTGTGTATTACAAAGGGTACACTGCTGCTAGATCTTACACCTGTGTGTTATATGTTATGATAACCATTGTGTTTCCTTTCAGGAAGTTGAACTGATATCTCATTTAAACTTGTTGGAGGAAAGTGCACAGCCCTGCAAGGTATTCAGAGTTTGAGAGAGTATTACTGAGAGTAGCCTTGATATTTGATTGGTGTTATAAATGTATGCTCTGTCGTTTCAGATCCCTTGTCCCTGCTGACCCCTTCCCGTCCCCGGTCTCTTTTCATTATTTATCCCTCGCCTGATGGTTCGAACCCCCTGTGTACACATTCAGGGTGTTGGTAACATCAGGAGGTGGACCCCTTTGTTCATCAATCGGATTCTGCGGAGCAGGCCCTGACAGAATTACGAGCCCACGATATATGCTCCGCCTGATACGATTGGTGAACAAACATGGCTACCCTAGAGGAAGTGTTGCAAGCGCTTGTTATTGTCCAACAAGAGTTAGTGGCCTCTAGAGCTGAGGCTACGGCTTCTAGAGCAGAGGCTACCGCCTTGAGAGAAAGGGTGGATAGGTTAGTTGGTAACCCTTTTGATGCTGCTACGCTCAATCCCCGTATCCAAGTAACGGTACCCCCCCCTATACCGTTGGCAAGTCCTGAGAGGTATTCGGGGGATTCATCCAAGACGCAGATATTTCTTACACAAATCATGATGCACTTTTCTTGCAAACCCGCGTCCTTTCCCAACCACCATTCTAGAGTAGCGTTCGCCATCTCCTACATGATAGGGGATGCAGCAAGCTGGGCTGTCCCACTGGTAAGGAGAGATGATGCTATTCTTTCAGATTGGGGGGCCTTTAGGACCGAGTTTGAGAGGGTGCTCGATAGACGGGCCACCACATTCAGGGCTGACAGGGAATTGATGGAGTTAAGACAGGGACGTAATGAATTGATTACATACTTAACGTCATTTAACAGATTGGTGGCAGAGTCTTCCTGGCCTGAGGAGAAACAGATGTCCATTTATTATCAAGGGCTACGGGATGGGATGAAAGATGTCATAGCGCAAATAGATCCCCAACCGACTACCTGTGCCGGTATGATCAATCTTTCCTTACGACTCGATGCTAGAATGTCAGAAAGATCAGGGGACAGGAGAAAATGGGACAGAGGTTCCCCTAGGCCAGAGTATTTCAGCAAGAAGGGGCCATCATCAATAGGGGAGAGCCATGAACCCATGGAGATAGGAGCAGTGAGAGCTCCCTTAACTAGAGAAGAAAAGGAAACCCGTAGAACTCAGGGGCTGTGCATGTATTGCGGAAGAAAGGGACATTATGTGAGAGAATGTCCCTCCAAGCCAAAGACTACAGGGAGTTGGGTTAAGAAAAGGTTAGCCATATCTAGCACCGAGTCATATGACAAAGATAATGAAGGAAGGCGTGAACAGACTCCCTTAAAGCTACCTTCTTTGGTTTGTGAGGTTCTTCAGGATTCGGTATCCCACATCGTGTTGTCCATGTGTCTGGTGAGTCAGTTAGGGGGTCATCAAGTTCTGGTGATGATTGACTCTGGGGCCACGGGCAACTTCATAGACAGCGGACTAGTAACATCTTTGAACTTGAGACGCATACCCCGGATGCACCCAGAAGAAGTGTGGGCGGTGGATGGGAAACCCTTAAAGTCTGGGAAGATCACTGAACAAACAGAAGAAGTGTTGTTGGTGATAGACTTACCCGAAGGGGAACACCAGGACAGGTTAACCCTCAACATAATCGAGGCTCCACAATATGAGGTGATTCTGGGCATGCCCTGGCTATCCTACCATAACCCAGATATTGATTGGAAAGAGAAGAAATTGAGGTTTCTTTCACCTGTATGTCAGGAACATATGTCAGCACATCCGGTTACTCAGGCTAGAGAGCTGTCTATTCCTTTTCAGGTGGCTACTGCGGCGGAAAAGGAGGTTTCATTACCTAGTGCATATCAGTCGTTTGCGGATGTATTTAGCGAACAGTTGGCTAATGAACTACCACCCCATCGTTCATACGACTGTTGCATTGATATGGTGGAAGGAGCCCTGATGCCCTCCTGTCGTGTGTATGCTTTATCTGTGCCCGAAACTACTCACCTCAAAGAGTATCTAACTCATTATCAAGCTATAGGTTTCATCCGCCCTTCCAAGTCCCCTGCAGCCTCTCCTTTATTTTTCATAGCGAAAGCTAATGGTGAATTGAGGGCTTGTGTTGATTACAGAATGCTGAACAAAAACACTGTCCGTAACCAGTACCCTCTTCCCCTTATTCCGGTGCTGTTAGATCAAGTAAGGAAGGCCTGCATTTACACAAAGTTAGATCTTCGGGGGGCGTATCACCTTGTGAGAATGAGGGAGGGCGATGAATGGAAGACGGCCTTTAAAACATGCTATGGGTTGTTCGAATATACTGTTATGCCATTCGGATTGTGTAACGCCCCGGCCGCTTTCCAATACTTCCTGAATGATGTTTTGAGGGATCTGGTAGACATCAGTGTGGTTGTTTACATTGATGATATCTTGATATATTCTTGTAATGTAGGGATTCATCACGACCATGTGTCACAGGTCCTACAGAGATTGAGAGAGAACAATCTGTTCTGCAAGCTTAGTAAATGTGAGTTTGGAGTAACCACTGTGGAGTTCCTGGGGGTCATGCTATGTCCAGAGGGGTTGCAAATGGCAGAGAGAAAGGTGCAAGCAGTACAATCCTGGCCCACACCGAAAACAGTGAAAGAAGTCCAATGTTTCCTGGGTTTTGCGAACTATTACAGGAGGTTTATTGATGGCTTTTCGCGCATTGCTGCGCCTCTTTCTCGATTACTAAGAAAAGGGGTGGTGTACGGTTGGTCGCAAGAAGCAGAGCATGCTTTCACTCATCTCAAGAGGGCGTTTGTCACCGCGCCCATTTTGGCTCATCCACAACCTGAATTGCCGTATATTGTGGAGGCTGATGCCTCGGATGAGGCAGTTGGGGCTGTTTTGTCTCAGAGACATGTGCAAACAGGTCAACTCCATCCAGTAGCGTACCTCTCCAAAAAACTTAGCCAAGCCGAGAAAAACTACACCATAGCAGAAAAAGAACTACTTGCTATTAAAAAGGCCTTCCAGGAGTGGCGACAGTATTTATGGGGGGCCATACATCCAGTGACTGTGTTCTCGGACCACCGTAATCTGCAATACATGTGAACAGCTAGACATCTGTCGCAGAGACAGATGCGGTGGATGCTGTTTTTTGCGGAGTACAATTTTTTGATAACCTTCGGCCCAGGTGCCGAAAACAGGAAGGCGGATACTCTGTCACGCTTGGGTGATACATTGGAGGTAAAGGCCGATCCTCCAATGGATGCCATCATTGAACCTAGTAAAGTGATCTGTGTTCTTAATGCTGATGTCTTCCTAGAGACAATCAAGGGACAAAAGACCGAGGCTGCCTGGAGGTCATGGAGTAGCAAAGACACCAGACGATCCCTCGTCCGTGGTCTGCCCTTCGTAGAAAACAAACTATTTTTGCCTACCATGGAAAGCAGGAAAAAGGCTTTTGAGTGGTGTCACTCTTCACCAATGTCAGGTCATCAAGGCATAAAGAAATCAGTGCTCTTGGTTCAAAGACAGTTCTGGTGGGATACCTTGTCCAGAGACGTAACACTTTGGGTGGGTCAGTGTGAGGAGTGTGCACGGGCCAAGACATTGCAGAGTCAGAGCAAGGGAAAACTTATGCCATTGCCCACCCCAAAGAAACCATGGCAGAGTATCAGTATGGACTTTATCACAGGGTTGCCTTCTGATCATGGACATACAGCTGTGCTAGTGGTGGTAGACAGCCTCACGAAAATGGGACATTTTATACCATGTAGGAACCTCCCCACGGCTGGTCAAACAGCACAGCTGCTTTTGTCTAATGTCTTCCGTTTCCATGGGATTCCTGAAGTCATCATTTCAGACAGGGGACCTCAGTTCATTGCGAGCTTTTGGAAGTCGTGGTGTTTGGCGTTGAAGATCAAAGCCTCTTTGTCAACCAGTTTCCATCCCCAGACAGATGGTCAGACTGAAAGGCTCAATCAGACATTGAAGAAATATCTACGATGCTATGCTACTGAGGCTCATGATTCCTGGGTGTCCCTGTTGTGGCTAGCTGAATTTGCCTATAATAATGCCTGGCATAGTTCGTTGGGGGTGTCCCCTTTCTATGCTAATTACGGATTCGATGCCCGGGCCTTGCCTATCACCATTCCTGAAGAAGTGGGTAATCAACCTTCGGTGTTGGGTTCGGTCCAACGTTTGCATGCGGTCCAAAAGAAAGTGTCCAAACATTTGGTTCGAGCCAAACAAGAGTACAAGAAATGGGCTGATAAGCATCGAGGTGTGGGTCCTGTTTACCAGGTGGGGGACAGGGTGTGGTTGTCCACCAAAAACATCAGGTTCAAACTCCGTTCGGTGTTCCATCCTAAATATATTGGTCCGTACGTTGTTGTGAAACAGGTGAACCCTGTGGCGTATAAACTGAAACTTCCAGCCTCGCTTCGAATCCACCCGGTTTTTCACTGTAGTTTGTTGAAACCGGCCTTGTCTGCTCGACGGAGGGCTCCTCCTCCAGTGCTGTGCAACGATGGACTGGAGTATGTGGTACGCTGCATAAAAGACTCTAAACGTCGCAGAGGCACATTGTGGTACTTGGTGGCCTGGAAGGGTTACTCGGCTGAGGACGACTCCTGGGAGCCATCTACGAATGTGCATGCTCCTGTTGCTGTTAGGTCATTTCACCGAAGACATCCTGCCAAGCCGGGGCCTAGGAGGCGCTAGGAGGGAGGGCATACTGTCAGGTTCCTGCAGCACCGCGCCTACCCAATCTTTAGGGAACTACATCTACCATGATCCTTGTAGGGAGGAAGTATAAGGGAGGTGTTTCCAGGAAGAGAGTTGCTCGTAATTTTGTGTCCTTTCTTTGTGTTTTCGAGTTCCTGGGAGAAGACGGCGTCTATCGAGCTGCTTCAGCGTTTTGTGAAGTGAGAGCGCTGATCACGATTTCCCGGCATTGAGGTATTGCAACATTGTATCCGCTGGGAGCCCTGTCCGGGCGCTTGCCGGCATTGTAACATTGTATCAGCTGGGAGCCCTGTACGGGCGCTTGCCGGCATTGTAACATTGTATCAGCTGGGAGCCCTGTTCATGGGCGCTTGCCAGCATTGTGAGAATTGCTACTTTGTTTCCTTGGCTAAGGAAAGCACCGTCTTGTGTGTGCCATTTCCAAACCCGGCTCTACTGGGTTTTCTGTTCCCGGAGCTTGGCGGCGGCTGCTGCAAGTTACCGTGGAAGGATCATTTCTTGTCCTGCAATGTCCGGAGTAGAGTGGTATTCCACTACCTACTGCCGGTTAGTTGTTTTTGTTTGAGCTGAATCAGATTCTAATAGCGGAGCGTGGTGGTGGTCGCAACCACACGCTGCCGTTATATGGTTTAAAAGACTCTTGTTACTATATAAGTGTACACCAACGTATCGCATCTTTTGGGCTTAAAGATATCATATGCAAATTCAAGGGACAGTACTGTGCTTAATGGAGTGACAACGTGGGGGATTATACCACAAACTCTTTTAGAATAAATCCGGATGATAGACTTGTGCATTATCTCAAAGACTAATTTAGAGGAACAAGTCATTTTACCCGGGGGGGGTCTATTACAAAGGTTCTTTCTCCGCATAACACGGTGTGTATTACAAAGGGTACACTGCTGCTAGATCTTACACCTGTGTGTTATATGTTATGATTGTGGAAAATGAGCCCGCATTGCTATCGATGCCCAGGCCGCTGGCGCAAACCGCCTCTTAGTTCCCATGTTGAATAATTACCAAATAAAGAGACGGGCGCTGGTAGCAGGAATCAAGAACAGAGTTTAATTCTCATGAGGAGAGCCTGTCATGTCAGACACGAAACAAGGTGCCATCGGGAGGTGCTCTAACAAGTGAGCTTGAGACTCTTGCCTTTATACCTTGCAAAACATTTGATGGTACAATCAGGATAGTATGACGCAAAAGGAAGTCATCCCTATAATCCTCGTGATGATCCTACTCCACATACGTTTACAATGGGGACCCTTGACCTGCTGATAAGAGGGGAGGGCAATCACGCAGCTGAGTGTTTCGTAGGATGTGTACGCCTGATCATGGCCCAGGGGGTGGGGTGGCTAGGCACACAATAAGGGCAGTAAATGGTATCTCCTGGCTTAGGCGATGGCCTCGGACATGTGTGGTCAGCCGAACTCGGGGGAAGGGGTCATCAAAGGAGTGGTATTCATGCCTGTGTGGACAATCGAGCGGGGAGGGAGGGCTTGTCAATAGAGGGGCATTCATGGAAGGGAAGGAGGTGCTGGTCAGGCGCGGCCGTGACTCTCAAGGACAGGGCCTTGCGGAAGAAGAGGGTTTATGACTTGCTCATATGAGGAGAAGGAGGGGGTCAGGGTGCGTGCAGGGCCAGAGTCGCGCAGAGAGAGAGAGAGAGAGAGAGATCTTATGACCTGTACATGAGAGAACAGGGGCAGTCAGATACAACTGGGGGGGGGGGCTATGTCAGCTGAGGCGAAGGATGCTTCTTCGAGAGGGAAATGGAGAAGGCCTGGGTCAAGCAGGAGGGTTACCTTTTCACATCAGGATCGCGCAAAGGGAAAAGGGTTTCATGGTCTATACATGAGAGAGGGGGTGCAAGATACGCGCAGGAGGGAAGCTGGGGATTCCAATGGGTAAAAAGGCCATGGTGCCTAGAATGGCTGCACATATGCATAGGGGTACGGGTTCTTACTGGCAGGGTGATACGGTCAATAACTTACAGTATCCATGGTGCCCACAGGGAGAGGAGTGGGAAAGGAAGGGAAATGAGTGCTGTCTATGTACATCAGTTTCGTCAGATTTCACAGTCGCCCCTTTTTACATAGCAGCAATCATTTTTGCAGCTGATAGCATTACAGGTAGACAAGCATCGTTGACGAATTAGCACTTTGTCGATACTAACATGTGGCGTACAATCATAGACAGTCAAGGTGATGGGAAGAACGCAGTACATAGGAAATTACTTTTTCGTTGTGTTCCGGGCAATTAAACGCACTACATAGCATAAATCTTTCTGACTTAAAAAATGTGACCAATGAACAGTTTTGACCAGATAGTTGAGAGCGGAATTCAGTTTAATACACAAGATCTCTTCGTCACAGTGTCTTTTATCAGTGAGCCATCACTGGTAGGCTCTAATCCGGGTACTTTCGTTGGCACTGTTGAGCACCGGCGGTGGAGCTATAGGTCCAGCTCGGTTCGATCCTTACGTGTTGCAGGGTGCGGTCAGTCCTCTGCTGTTAGACCACAGTCCTGTTCCCTAAACAGTCCGTTTGACGGCGCCTTATGCTCGGCACCTATAGTTCTGTGGCAACACCCTCTTCCCATATAATTGCAGCTCTTTCCTTTGGCAGAAAGTCACGTGGGAAGGTGGGTGGATGTGGTTCAAATAGTCGATAGGAGAAAGAGTGAGCGGAGTTGGGTCAGAGTTCCTGGGACACACAAAAAGGGACCAAGGGAGCAAAGGATAACAAGCAGGCAGGCCCATCAATCGGGCCCTAAGAAGGCAGACGGAGACTCCAGGCACACGTGGGTTAGCAGTCGCAGGGCTTCGAGGCGGCCCGTCATTTTTTCATTTTCCACGTTGAAATTGCGGTCTCGTCCCGTGCCTTGTTGCTCTGCAGCTCCACCTCTGGTCGATGTCATACGTGTCCCAAGGTCTGCAGTCAGGCTGAACGTCACGTCTGACCCATCTCCTCCGGTGATCGTGAATCTTTGAATAGGTACAAGACAACGTTTTAGAGAAATGGCAGAAGAAGACATCTACGCATATGAATTCCTCCCTCAATTTTACGCATTTGAGATTTTATGCTCATCGGTCACAGTCAGAGGTCTATTACCAAGCAGTGCATGTGTCAGCATTCCTACTGAGTTTATGGCAGGTTTATTCATTGTCCTGTTTATAACTCACGTGAGGATAAATGACATTTCCATCAACTGTGCGTTACATCATATTCAACATTACAGAGCATTTCCCTTCAGGACTGGCTAACATTTTCAGACAGGGCGGGGGGTGACAGTATCGACAGTCGGGTAAAACAAGATTTCCTCAAGGGTCAACAGCTACTCATGGTCATTATGTTTATATCCGGGACAGCAGCTGGGGTCTATCAAATGGGGAGGGTATACTTCAGGCGCTCGCGCTTGGGTGCGAAGGGGTGGGGCAATCTGGGCATTGGGGGTCAATCTGGACCTTGGCGCTTGTCTCTAATAATAAAAATTAGGATGCCATTGACATATAGTTCCCCTATAAAAGGCCAAATTGGGGGACCTTAGTCGTCTTACCTGTCCTTTCCTTCTCAGCCAATTTCAGGTTCATTCATTTTGTAGAAAGGAGAGGTAGTAATATGGCGAGATACAATCATTTTTGTTTCGGTCAATTTCGCTGAACACCTTCGCGTTCAATAAGTTATCCAATCAGACTGGTGCCGACGAGGCACAATATTACCATACAAAAAGGATGGGACAGGGGGACTCTCGTAGGGAGTGAGAGTCGTCCGCAACCTAAACGAGCCATTCGGTACACGTATGACATGTAGAGAGAGGGAGAGAGAGAGAGAGAGAGAGAGAGTGAGAGAGAGAGAGAGAGAGACGTGTACAAAAATAGGTCATTTAGTGTGCTCACAACGCAGAACGACAGAGGTCAGGTAACACGCAAACGCAGACAGAGGGAAGACATAAACCCGTACATTACATACACACAAACTCAGACAGGGAAGACGGCACATGTATTACACATATACAAGACATTCACAACAAGACAGGAAACAATTGTTAGTCTACAACATCTGTTTTTATATATATCCTACGTATCTTTACTATCCTATTTATCTACGTGCTTAGCTCTTTCTGCCCTTCCCCCCTTTCCCTTCTCGCTTGTCACGCCTGCGAGCGCTCCCAATTACCAATACTCACACCTCGGTTGGTTGATCAGAAATTAACCTGGTCGCGCTAGTTACCCATGGTTGGATTTTTAAACCATTTTTCTGTTCCCTCCTTTGGTGGGAAGTCCTCCAGGCTGAGGCAACGGCAAGCATTGATCGGGAAAACAGTCGGACAGCTTGGCTATATCTGTAAGAGTGTGAGAAAGGGGGCAGTGCATTTTGAACATCGGCAACATTTCTAACTTCCTAGGCGGGTGGTGCCGTGGCAACCCTTACCCGTACAATTTTTCTTTGTCCTTTCCCTACCTAGTCAAAACGTCCAGTTATATTATTTAACGCGTCGTTTCTAGTCAAATTTTTTTTTTTTCATTCAGTACTTGTCCAGTCTCTATGTCAGTCCATCCTCCCGTTGCTATGTTCTAAGGAGGAACAGTCATGTTTAAGTCTACGTCTTTTAAAAACTTTTATTTGTCATAAGGACCATGCTCATATTCCCTTCTTCCCCTTCTCATCGGCGGTTCGATCATCGTCCTTCCATACATCAGCCAAGGTTCCGACGTGACCTGCAGAAGGGAGGAGAAAGAAGGGGTGGGGGGGCAATATTCAAACCTCATCAGCATGCAGTAATCCGGAAATGTTTTTACCTACCACATACTCGACCTATCTCCACGTAGTGCATTTCCCTACCATCACGGCGTTTAAGCCCAGATGGACCAGAAAGGTCAGACAGATAATCATTGACGATCTGCGTATCTACATGAGTTACTTGGTCGTAACCCTTTTTGATCGGGTACAAGGGTGGCGGTCAGGTGGCATTTCTGTGGTGTCGTTTTTAGGTCTTCTAAAGCACTTTTCCGGCTGCCTGTGACACATAGTGTGGCTGCTAAATATCGGGTCCTTTTTAACCTTTAACCTTCATCATACTTTCTCGTTGCTCACAGTAGTAATACGTTCAAAACTCATTAATGCAACCGCTACAACTATGCTTTCGTTTTCAAAATACTTTTAATAAAAAGTGTTGAAGTATAAATACAGGCCTACAACCCAGTGGACTAGCCACGGAGCAGATTGGAGCTGTACATAAGGAGAACAAGGCTGGTGGCAGTTCGTTGCATAAAGTGTGGCAGTGCAATAAAATCGTATTAAATTCCCCTACAGAGCAAGCATGATGCATGTCAGTAATTCATCTTTAATAAATTCATAAATACATTATTCAATGTTCATTCATTACCTTAAATTACACCAATTCATTTTCCAACTCATAATCAGTACCCACCCTAAGTCAATTCATTGTCCAAGCACATACTCAATATCCTTCATACCTACTTTCATTATCCAAAACGTTATATATATCTCGGGGTAAAAAAGCTTGCGCAATCAGGGTGCAACAAAGTTCATTAAAAACGTCTCATTTTGTGTCGGCGCCATTTTGGGTGGGGTCAGGCAAGTTCCAGCACAGTCAGAGTGTCTCTAGTCTCGCATGGTTGGCCCAGAACTTTCCGTTGGCAGTTCAAAAAGTCTCGTGCTATGTGGTTAACAGTCTAACAATATGGACCATGAGTCAAAGAGTGGGAAGGGCGGCAACAATTTTCCTACCGGGTCATTCTGGTGTTCCTCCGGAACTGAACAAGTCTGTGCCGTGGCTGCATTTTAGCCATTTCCAATCCGAGGCTGGTGCCGGCAGGAGTTGCTCCGATGTCGTGGTTCCCAGTGAAGGGGGCGGGGGCCCCCCGGCTCTTATAGAATCTTCAAGGTCGAGGAGAGGCGATATGGAGCGAGTGCCCGTCCTGGGCAGAAGACCGCTTTTTGATGTTGACCCTATTTAAGCAAAGAGTGTTGGGGTGTCGCTGGAAGCCTCCACCTGGAGGGAGGTGGGGGAGGGTCGTTCGCGCCGCCTCCCCCTTCCAGCGACCCCGCACCGTTCTTCGGCTCCATCGTTTCGACATTGGCCGTGCCAGCCATTGATGATGGGGGGGGGGTGGTCGGCGGCTGAGGCAAGACAGCCCCCCCCCTCCCTTTTTGACATGTGGCGGGACTACCTCCAACTCTCCAGGGACCCGAAACGTGGCGGGACTACCTGTAACTATGCAGGCGATGGCGAATTTGGCATGTGGCGGGACTACTTGATTTGCCGCCGTTCTCGCCCCTGGCTTCGGCCTTCTTCGTGGGTCGGACCAGGCGAGAGACAGAAGGGGGGGGGGGTGGTCGGTGGCTGAGGCAAGACAGCCCCCCCCGTGGCCTGCAGGGCAGCAGGAGAGGAGAGAAGGAGAGGTCTCTGCCATTCTTTGGACCGCCTGCCCAACATCATCTCCTCCTGACCGTGGCCAGGCGAGCCCCTCGTGCCACGAGGCCTCGCCTTCCGGATGGGCGTAACCGCGAACCTGTTGCACTTCGGGAGCTTCCGGAATGGGGGTAGGTACCTATTGAATTGTTTCTATTTCATGTGACCGTTATTTGGGCGTGGTGGGCAATGAGGCAGACATGTTTAGGGCAGAAATAGGCAACGGAACCTAGCTACCTCGTGGCTGCCTTGGTGTCAGGCTTGTCTTCCCTCGCCATTTTTATGTTTCTTATTGCTAGTTATTTCTAACGTTTTTTTTTTTATTTTATTTTTAACGAAGTTGATAACTCCTCAGTGGCCTACTGATTTCGCCCAACTCCTTTTCTTGTATTTTTATGCCATAACCTATTATGAGCCATAGCGACTAGTCCACACTTAATGAACAGGTCCTTATTAGGTGTGCCCTCCAGTGGAGCTGGATAGTTCAACTCTAATAAGCGGTCCGGGCTAAAACAGGCTACCAACCAGTGGGGAGAAGATAGGCATGACGGATTACAACGGGGACAAAAGTCTGCATTACCTATCTTATCACAGCGGGCAAAGACTAGGCAGAATATTTCTATTCTCCGTTGTTTGGCGGCGGTGAATACCTCAAACGAACCAATACCGAATAATCGGCCAATCAAACAATTCAGTGGGGAGAATAAGTGGGCACGAAAAGTTATCGTTGCCCACTCTTTCTCTACCTGCAAAGCGAGACCTTGTTCTTCCCTGTTTGCAGACAAAGAATCTCCAGACAATAATCCACGAACGACAGTTCGGGAAACAGTGGGGGAGGAAGATAAGCACGACGGATTACAATGGGGACAAAAGTCTGCGTTACCTATCCTTCACTGCTTGCAAAGAGAGAGCCTGTTGTTTTCTCCGTTTGCAGACAGTGAATCTCCAGAGGGTTTCAACAAAGCGTAATACTAGTATTATCCAACAAACAATCATTTCACAATTTGTCGCATTTACGCGACCTTACCCGGACCGGACCGTGTGGGCAGTTCTTCGCCTTCCTCCTTCCAGCGCCCGATCGTTCTCTTACTCCATGATTTTACCGCAGCAGTCCTGTGGGATTCCAGTCAGGACAGTAGGTCACTCAAGAGAGGTCCGTTCAGAATAGGTGAAGTTCATTCAATCGGCAGCCGGACGAGGGCCCTCTCAAGGCAGGTATACTCCGATCATTTTAGATGTTCACCTCATCGTCTGGATCTCTCTTACTGGACCGTATGTCACTGATGGACCCCGCGTTGGGACGCCAATTGTGGAAAATGAGCCCGCATTGCTATCGATGCCCAGGCCGCTGGCGCAAACCGCCTCTTAGTTCCCATGTTGAATAATTACCAAATAAAGAGACGGGCGCTGGAAGCAGGAATCAAGAACAGAGTTTAATTCTCATGAGGAGAGCCTGTCATGTCAGACACGAAACAAGGTGCCATCGGGAGGTGCTCTAACAAGTGAGCTTGAGACTCTTGCCTTTATACCTTGCAAAACATTTGATGGTACAATCAGGATAGTATGACGCAAAAGGAAGTCATCCCTATAATCCTCGTGATGATCCTACTCCACATACGTTTACAATGGGAACCCTTGACCTGCTGATAAGAGGGGAGGGCAATCACGCAGCTGAGTGTTTCGTAGGATGTGTACGCCTGATCATGGCCCAGGGGGTGGGGTGGCTAGGCACACAATAAGGGCAGTAAATGGTATCTCCTGGCTTAGGCGATGGCCTCGGACATGTGTGGTCAGCCGAACTCGGGGGAAGGGGTCATCAAAGGAGTGGTATTCATGCCTGTGTGGACAATCGAGCGGGGAGGGAGGGCTTGTCAATAGAGGGGCATTCATGGAAGGGAAGGAGGTGCTGGTCAGGCGCGGCCGTGACTCTCAAGGACAGGGCCTTGCGGAAGAAGAGGGTTTATGACTTGCTCATATGAGGAGAAGGAGGGGGTCAGGGTGCGTGCAGGGCCAGAGTCGCGCAGAGAGAGAGAGAGAGAGAGAGATCTTATGACCTGTACATGAGAGAACAGGGGCAGTCAGATACAACTGGGGGGGGGGGGGGGGGCTATGTCAGCTGAGGCGAAGGATGCTTCTTCGAGAGGGAAATGGAGAAGGCCTGGGTCAAGCAGGAGGGTTACCTTTTCACATCAGGATCGCGCAAAGGGAAAAGGGTTTCATGGTCTATACATGAGAGAGGGGGTGCAAGATACGCGCAGGAGGGAAGCTGGGGATTCCAATGGGTAAAAAGGCCATGGTGCCTAGAATGGCTGCACATATGCATAGGGGTACGGGTTCTTACTGGCAGGGTGATACAGTCAATAACTTACAGTATCCATGGTGCCCACAGGGAGAGGAGTGGGAAAGGAAGGGAAATGAGTGCTGTCTATGTACATCAGTTTCGTCAGATTTCACAATGATAACCATTGTGTTTCCTTTCAGGAAGTTGAACTGATATCTCATTTAAACTTGTTGGAGGAAAGTGCACAGCCCTGCAAGGTATTCAGAGTTTGAGAGAGTATTACTGAGAGTAGCCTTGATATTTGATTGGTGTTATAAACGTATGCTCTGTCATTTCAGATCCCTTGTCCCTGCTGACCCCTTCCCGTCCCCGGTCTCTTTTCATTATTTATCCCTCGCCTGATGGTTCGAACCCCCTGTGTACACATTCAGGGTGTTGGTAACATCAGGAGGTGGACCCCTTTGTTCATCAATCGGATTCTGCGGAGCAGGCCCTGACAGTAATGATGAACCAGAAGGTGGCATTGATGTAACAGAGGGTTGCAGTGGTGAAACAGAGGGTGCTGGGAACCTGTGATGATGAACCAGACGTAGAAACAACATAATTCGCGACCGTTGCGCGCCGAAATGTAAGTTCGCAATTGCGAACTGGTACGAAACCCTCGCGAACTGGCAGAAATCCTTGCGAACACAAAAAAAAAAATCCGCAAATTCGCAAGAATTCGCGGATTTTGCGGATTGCGAGTTCGCAAATCCGCAAAATTCACGAACGCGAGATTCGCAAAATTCGCCCATACTTATCAGCCTTATCTCCCTTTTTATAAATGGGGATTAGAATAGATTTCGACCAAGAATCTAACTGGCCCACATTGGCAACTTCATTGAAGACATGTGTCAGTACTGGGCCCCAGAGATCCAGGTTCTCTGAGAAACAATCTAAAGGAGTAGCTTCTGGGCCGGGAGCTCTATTACTAGAGCACTGCATAAGAGCTTCCCTAACCCCAAGATGGTTAAAAATAAGGATAGGCTTTGTGGATGGCATATTATCTATCTGGGGAAATTGCCTTCACTCGCTTGGAGGGCCAAATATTTTGGTAAAATGAGCCACCCAGGATTCTTCCTCTACATGGGTATCTAGGTTTAGGTCAGTAGGTGCTTTCAGGAACGGGGCGTTAAGTACCATCTAGAAATTTGCTGGAGTTATTTATGATGGAAGCCTAGTAGAGTTGTTCCCATGCCTCCATCTTCAACGTTTTTAGTCTGGTGCATCTTTGTACTGATGGTGTAAGAGCTTGACTTGATCTGCATCTCTTGGGTTAGTTCTAAGAGCCCTATGTATATTTCATGAGGTTCTAGTGCAGGCTTGATCGAACCACTTTGGGGCTACAAAATTATCAGTGGAGTCATTTTTAGTTAGGTTGTTCTGTACCTCGACCAACATTGTCTTGAAGGCAGGCACCACCTTAGTTTGATCAGTATTCGTGTCAAGACAGGTCATAATTTCATTGTGTCTATTAGCAATGGCCATGGGGACAATGTTCTCCTTGTTTATCTGCCCCAATTAAAATTAGTCCCATTTTTACTTGTTATGTAGGGACGTGTGTGCCTTATCTGCTAGATATGAATACCCTCCCATGCCACTTGACAGGATATAGCTGCATGGTCGCAAAACATGTAAAAATCTATTTTAATATCAGAAATATAGTTTTTAAGAGATGCTGAAGCTAACATGAGTCTCTGAGTGGGTCTGTGAGTGGGTTTGTGAGTGTATGTATGGGTCAGTGAGTGGGTGCATGAGTGTCTGGATGGGTCCCTCACTGGGTGGATGAGTGTCTGAGTGGGTCTGTGAGTGACTGCATTAATCTCTGAGTGGGTCTTAAAGTGAGTATGTGAGTGTCTGATGGTACTGTTAATGGTTGCATGAGTAATGGAGTGGGTCTATGAGTGGCTGTGTGGGTGTCTAAGATAGACTGTGAGTGGGTGTGCAAGTGTCTGAGTGGATCTGTGAGTGGGTGCATAAGTTTCTCAGTGAGTCACTGAGTGGGTCTGTGAGTGATTACATGAGTCTCTGAGTGGGTCTGGGAGTGGGTGCATGAATCTTTGACTGGGTCTGTGAGTGCATGCATTAGTATCTGAGTAGGTGCATGAGTCTCTGAATGGGTCTGTTAGTGGGTTTGTAAGTTTCTGACCGGGTTTGTGAGTGGGTGCATGAGTCTCTAACTGGGTCTGTGAGTGGGTGCATGAGTCTTTGAGTAGGTCTAGAAATAGGTGCATGAGTCTTTGACTGGGTCGGGGATTGGATGCATGAGTGTCTGAATAGGTACGTGAATAGGTGCAGGAGTCTCTGAATGGGTCTCTGAGTGGGTGCATGAGTCTCTGAGTGGGTGCATGAGTCTCTGAGTGGGTCTGGGAGTGGGTGTATGAGTCTTTGACTGGGTCTGTGAGTGGATGCATGAGTCTCTGAATGGGTGTGTGAGTGGGTTTGTAAGTTTCTGGTTGGGTTTGTGGGAGCATGAGTCTCTGACTGGGTCTGTGAGTAGGTGCCTGAATCTGAGTAGGTCTGTGTGTGACTTTTTGAGTGAGTGGGTCTCTGAGTGGTTACGTGAGTCTCTGAGTGGGTCTGTCAGTGGGTGTGTGAGTGCCTGAGCAGATCTGTGAGTGGGTACATGAGTTTTCGAGCTGGTCTGTGAGTGGGTGTGTGTTAGTGTCTGAGTGGGTCTGTGAGTGGGTGCTAAGTGTCTGAGCAGGTCTCTCACTGGGTGCATGAGTGTCAGATTGGAGCTGTGAGAGTTTGCATGAGAGTCTGAGTGGGTCTGAGAGTGGGTGAGAGAGTGCATGAGTGGGTCTGTGAGCAGCTGCATGAGTGTCTGAATAGGTTGGTGTGTGGATGCATGGGTCTCTGAATGGATATGTGCATGGGTCTAAGAGTATCTGAGCGGGTCTATGAGTAGATCGATGAGCGCCTGTGCCGGTCTGTGAGTGGGTGTGCGAGTGTGTCTGCGAGTGGGTACATGAGTGTCTGAGCAGGTCACTCAGTGGGTGCATGAGTGTCTGCTTGGATCTGTGAGTGGTTGTATTAGAGTCTGAGTGGGTCTATGAGTGGGTGTGAGTATGCCTGAGTGGGTCTGTGATTGGCTGCATGAGTGCCTGAATGGGTCTGTGAGTGGGTACATGGGTCTCTGAATGGATATGGGCATAGGTGAGTGAGTCTCTGAGTGGGTCTTAAACTGAGTATGTGAGTGTCTGATGGTACTGTTAATGGTTGCATGAGTATTGGAGTGGGTCTATGAGTGGCTGTGTGGGTGTCTAAGATAGACTGTGAGTGGGTGTGCAAGTGTCTGAGTGGATCTGTGAGTGGGTGCATAAGTTTCTCAGTGAGTCTCTGAGTGGGTCTGTGAGTGATTACATGAGTCTCTGAGTGGGTCTGGGAGTGGGTGCATGAATCTTTGACTGGGTCTGTGAGTGCATGCATTAGTATCTGAGTAGGTGCATGAGTCTCTGAATGGGTCTGTTAGTGGGTTTGTAAGTTTCTGACCGGGTTTGTGAGTGGGTGCATGAGTCTCTAACTGGGTCTGTGAGTGGGTGCATGAGTCTTTGAGTAGGTCTAGAAATAGGTGCATGAGTCTTTGACTGGGTCGGGGATTGGATGCATGAGTGTCTGAGTAGGTATGTGAATAGGTGCAGGAGTCTCTGAATGGGTCTCTGAGTGGGTGCATGAGTCTCTGAGTGGGTGCATGAGTCTCTGAGTGGGTCTGGGAGTGGGTGTATGATCTTTGACTGGGTCTGTGAGTGGATGCATGAGTCTCTGAATGGGTGTGTGAGTGGGTTTGTAAGTTTCTGGTTGGGTTTGTGGGAGCATGAGTCTCTGACTGGGTCTGTGAGTAGGTGCCTGAGTCTGAGTAGGTCTGTGTGTGACTTTTTGAGTGGGTCTCTGAGTGGTTAAGTGAGTCTCTGAGTGGGTCTGTCAGTGGGTATGTGAGTGCCTGAGCAGATCTGTGAGTGGGTACATGAGTTTTCGAGCTGGTCTGTGAGTGGGTGTGTGTTAGTGTCTGAGTGGGTCTGTGAGTGGGTGCTAAGTGTCTGAGCAGGTCTCTCACTGGGTGCATGAGTGTCAGATTGGAGCTGTGAGAGTTTGCATGAGGGTCTGAGAGTGGGTGAGAGAGTGCATGAGTGGGTCTGTGAGCAGCTGCATGAGTGTCTGAATAGGTTGGTGTGTGGATGCATGGGTCTCTGAATGGATATGCGCATGGGTCTAAGAGTATCTGAGCGGGTCTATGAGTAGATCGATGAGCGCCTGTGCTGGTCTGTGAGTGGGTGTGCGAGTGTGTCTGCGAGTGGGTACATGAGTGTCTGAGCAGGTCACTCAGTGGGTGCATGAGTGTCTGCTTGGATCTGTGAGTGGTTGTATTAGAGTCTGAGTGGGTCTATGAGTGGGTGTGAGTATGCCTGAGTGGGTCTGTGATTGGCTGCATGAGTGCCTGAATGGGTCTGTGAGTGGGTACATGGGCCTCTGAATGGATATGGGCATAGGTGAGTGAGTCTCTGAGTGGGTCTTAAACTGAGTATGTGAGTGTCTGATGGTACTGTTAATGGTTGCATGAGTATTGGAGTGGGTCTATGAGTGGCTGTGTGGGTGTCTAAGATAGACTGTGAGTGGGTGTGCAAGTGTCTGAGTGGATCTGTGAGTGGGTGCATAAGTTTCTCAGTGAGTCTCTGAGTGGGTCTGTGAGTGATTACATGAGTCTCTGAGTGGGTCTGGGAGTGGGTGCATGAATCTTTGACTGGGTCTGTGAGTGCATACATTAGTATCTGAGTGGGTGCATGAGTCTCTGAATGGGTC
This sequence comes from Lissotriton vulgaris, assembly GCF_964263255.1. Classification (NCBI taxonomy): domain Eukaryota; kingdom Metazoa; phylum Chordata; class Amphibia; order Caudata; family Salamandridae; genus Lissotriton; species Lissotriton vulgaris. Next base: position 482,171,414 of record NC_141689.1, read on the forward strand.
TGTTAGTGGGTTTGTAAGTTTCTGACCGGGTTTGTGAGTGGGTGCATGAGTCTCTAACTGGGTCTGTGAGTGGGTGCATGAGTCTTTGAGTAGGTCTAGAAATAGGTGCATGAGTCTTTGACTGGGTTGGGGATTGGATGCATGAGTGTCTGAGTAGGTACGTGAATAGGTGCAGGAGTCTCTGAATGGGTCTCTGAGTGGGTGCATGAGTCTCTGAGTGGGTGCATGAGTCTCTGAGTGGGTCTGGGAGTGGGTGTATGATCTTTGACTGGGTCTGTGAGTGGATGCATGAGTCTCTGAATGGGTGTGTGAGTGGGTTTGTAAGTTTCTGGTTGGGTTTGTGGGAGCATGAGTCTCTGACTGGGTCTGTGAGTAGGTGCCTGAGTCTGAGTAGGCCTGTGTGTGACTTTTTGAGTGGGTCTCTGAGTGGTTACGTGAGTCTTTGAGTGGGTCTGTCAGTGGGTATGTGAGTGCCTGAGCAGATCTGTGAGTGGGTACATGAGTTTTCGAGCTGGTCTGTGAGTGGGTGTGTGTTAGTGTCTGAGTGGGTCTGTGAGTGGGTGCTAAGTGTCTGAGCGGGTCTCTCACTGGGTGCATGAGTGTCAGATTGGGTCTGAGAGTGGGTGAGAGAGTGCATGAGTGGGTCTGTGAGCAGCTGCATGAGTGTCTGAATAGGTTGGTGTGTGGATGCATGGGTCTCTGAATGGATATGTGCATGGGTCTAAGAGTATCTGAGCGGGTCTATGAGTAGATCGATGAGCGCCTGTGCCGGTCTGTGAGTGGGTGTGCGAGTGTGTCTGCGAGTGGGTACATGAGTGTCTGAGCAGGTCACTCAGTGGGTGCATGAGTGTCTGCTTGGATCTGTGAGTGGTTGTATTAGAGTCTGAGTGGGTCTATGAGTGGGTGTGAGTATGCCTGAGTGGGTCTGTGATTGGCTGCATGAGTGCCTGAATGGGTCTGTGAGTGGGTACATGGGTCTCTGAATGGATATGGGCATAGGTGAGTGAGTTTCTGAGTGGGTCTATGAGTGGGTGTGATGTATTTTTTGTCCGAGATATTCACTAACTTGTTGCAGCATTGCATGAGAGCATGCTCAGCATAGTGAGACATTTGAAAACATTGCAAAAGGGAGAAAAACAGTGTTTTGGTGTTTTGTACCTCTACCTTGGCCACTCATAGAAGTTGTGTTCTTCAATTTCAGCCCAAGGGACCATGTCCCATTACTTAAAATGGCAGCCACTAGTTTCTGCTCAGATTGCAGCTGGCCAATCATGCATTCCTGTTTGCTCGTGCATTCATGATTTATCACAAATTTGTCGCAACTCTAGATATACAAATTAGAATTACCTTTAATAACTTCAAAACTACTGAATGGATTTACATCAAATACCAAAAGACATGCTTCCAGGACCAAGAGCTACAGCTTTGCCAAATTTGCTGTATTTCTATCCAGGGGTTTGGGCTGGAGTCGTGTGCTAAAGCCCTATGGGAATTAACACAGAAAACACACTTTTTTTACCCCTCTTTTTTCTCAGCCTCCACTTGATGGAGCACCCTCAAAACTTTCCATGCACAACTAGATTCACCGGCACACTTCTTTGGGAAAATGTCATCAAGATTTGTCAAACGGAACTGAAGATATAGTCCCAAAAAAAAAAAATTCTTATGGAAACTAGGCCCCACCTATAACTACCTACTGGTGACCACCAATAGGTTATATATACATATTTGCTTCTTAATAACCCCTGGGCGGGATAGGTCCCGGAGGGCATATAATAAATATAGGAGAGGGTGCACAGGGCCACCACTTCACCAGGGTACTTCTTATTTTGCCTGCCACAGCCCCGGAGAGGGCCACCTTCCCGGGGTATGTGTAAAATAATGTAGGGGGGCTCATGCACCCCCTGCAGACCCTGGGATCACCACCTCCCCGGGGCATATGTAAAATATTGCAGGATCCCGTGTGTCCCCCCACAGACTCGGGGACTGCTACCTCCCCAAGGTTCTCAATAAGTTATATGGGGGCGCACAGCTCCCCATGTGCCCTGGGGACTGCCATCTCCCCGGGGCTAAAAGAAATGCTGCAGGGGGGCTGAACAGCCCACTGGAAAAGCCACACTTGGCCCTGGGGACTACCACCCCCCAGTGCTGACACCTGCTACCTCCCAAGTTGCTGTTGCTTGGCTGGATTTTCCTACTCATACCAAGCCATTTCACATTTTGCTCGCCTTCGTGATATCGAGAGCAGACAATTGTGCGACCCTTGACCCTGTCACCTGGCAGGCAGGTCGCTCCCCTCACCGCCACACAGCCTCTGCGCCTGTGTGTATCCTCGCCGCTACTGTTGTTCGATTTGCCTTAAACCTTGTGCCTTTTCTTTTCTGTACCCCTGTGCTACTGGTGTCAGATTTGCCTTAACCCTTGTGCCTTTTCTTCCTGTACCCCTGTGCCACTCGGTCTGTTCCCCCGCTCGCTCTTGGTCCCCCATTGTTGTTTGCTCCGCTGTTGACCCCGCTGTTTCTGCCCCGGTACCCGCCGCTTTCCCTTCTTGCCGCTGCGTCAATGCGGCCCCGCCCCCTCTCTTTCCATTGGCCACCTTGCTCCCACCTCCCAGCTGCTCCTCCCTCCCTCTGCCCTCATATGGAGGCCGCGCAGCGGGCGCACCGCTGGCACGCCAAAGGCGTGCCAAAGGCAAGCCCATCTGCGCCTGTCCGCGCCTGGACCGAGCCCAGCGCCAGAACCCCTGGACCTCAACGACGCCAGCCCGTCCGACGGACTTACGACGCCGCCACCCTCCACGGACTCAACGCCGACCGAAACCCTGCCAGCCACCGCACCACCCCGAGGCAGACCCACGGACCCTTTACCTGCCAAGCCTGCAAATTCTCCTGCCTCCGAACCAACACCGCACCCGCCAAGCCGAGCACCAGCAACAGCCACCTCAAGTGCATCCTGCTCAACACCCGCTCCGTCCACAGGCATGCCGTCGAACTCTGGAACCTCCTGGACACAACCACACCAGACGTCGCCTTCCTCACAGAAACCTGGATAAACGCCTCCTCAGCCCCTGACATCGTCATAGCCCTCCCAGAGGGCTACAAGATCATCCGGAGGGACAGCGTCAACCAGACTGGAGGAGGCCTCGCCATCGTCCACAGAAACACCATCCGCATCACGACCAACTCAGACGACACCCTCACCGCCGCCGAGCACCTCCACTCCCAGATACACATTGACCCCAGGACCACCCTCAGGGGCACTCTCATCTACAGGCCCCCGGGACCACGCACACAATTCAGCAAAGCAATCGCAGACCTGGTCAATCAGCACGCCCTCACCTCCACAGACTACATCCTCCTAGGGGACCTCAACTTCCATTTAGAGAACAACAAGGATTGCAACACCGCCGCCCTACTGGACAACCTCGCCAACTTTGGACTCAAGCAACTGGTTAACACCCGACCCACTACGCCGGCCACACGCTTGACCTGGTCTTCTCCTCCAGCAAGCACATCGCCTTCAGCCACTCCACCGGACTACACTGAACAGAACACAGCTGCGTCCACTTCAACTTCAGGAGAACCACGACCCACCAGCACCTGCAACAGGCTCCCCTCAGAAACTGGAGCAAGATCACCGCCGACCAGCTCACCACCACCCTCAGCCAGAACCCGCCCATCAACACTACGGACCCCGACGAAGCAGCCCGCAGCTGCTCACCAACTGCGCCGACAAACTCGCTCCTCTGAAGAATCCTCCCAGCAGACCAGGCAGCCGGAAAGCCTTGTGGTTTACCAACGACCTCAAGAACTCCAAGAAAACCTGCCGCACCCTCGAGATAGCCTGGCGCCACGACCAGACAACGTAAAACATGACAGCCCTCAAGAACGCCACCCGCAAACACCACCAGCTGATCCGCACCACCAAGAAGACAGCATTCAAAGAACGACTGGACAACAACACCCACAACAGCAAGGAACTCTTCTGCATCGTCAAAGAGCTCTCCAACCCCAGCGCTTGCAACAATGACATCCCACCCTCGCAAGACCTCAGCGACTCTCTCGCCTCGTTCTTCCACCGCAAGATCGCCGACATACACAACAGCTTCGGCACTCCGACCGCAATGACCACGCACCCTACCACCGAACCGACACCCACCACCACCACCCTCTGCACCTGGACCCCTGTCAGCACCAAAGACACCACCGGCCTGATGAACACCATCCACTCTGGCTCACCCACTGACCCCTGCCCGCACCACGTCTACAACAAAGCCGCCTCCATCATCGCACTCCAACTCCCGCGGGTCATCAACAGCTCCTTCGAATCCACCACCTTCCCGGAGAGCTGGAAACAGGCTGAACTGAACGCCCTCAAGAAGAAACCCACCGCGGACCCCACGTACCTCAAGAACGTCCGCCCCATCTCGCTCCTCCCCTTTCCAGCCAAAGTCATAGAGAAAACCGTCAACAGACAACTCTCTGCCTTCCTCGAGACCAACGGATCCCTTGACTCCTCACAGTCCGGCTTCCGAGCAAACCACAGCACCAAGACCGCCCTCATCGCAGCCACCGACGACATCAGGTCTCTGCTCGACAACGGGGAAAACGCAGCCCTCATCCTCCTGGACATCTCAGCGGCCTTTGACACCGTATGCCACCGCACCCTGATACAGCGCCTCAGCAACACCGGAATCCAAGGAGCGGCCCTGAAATGGATCATCTCGTTCCTCACCGGAAGAACCCAGAGAGTCCGCCTCCCCCCGTTCCGCTCTACAGCCTCCGAAGTCATCTGCGGCGTACCGCAAGGTTCCTCGCTCAGCCCCACCCTCTTCAACGTCTACATGAGCCCTCTCGCAGCCATCGCTCGCCAGCACAACTTCAACATCATCTCCTACGCCGTCGACACCGAGCTGATCCTCTCCCTCACCAACGACCCCGCCACCGCCAAAGCCAACCTCCAGGAGGGAATGGAAGACGTCGCAGAATGGATGAAGACCAGCCGGCTGAAACTGAACTCAGACAAAACGGAAGTCCTCATCCTAGGTCCATCTCCCTCCGCCTGGGACGACTCCTGGTGGCCCCCTGGGCACCGCACCCAAACCAACAGACCACGCACGCAACCTGGGCTTCATCCTGGCTCCTCCCTCACAATGACCAAGCAAGTAAATGCCGTCTCATCTTCCTGCTTCAACACCCTGCGCATGCTTCGAAAGATATTCCGCTGGATTCTCACCGAAACCAGAAAGACAGTCACCCAGGCCCTCGTCACTAGCCGTCTGGACTACGGAAACACCCTCTTCTCGGGAACCACAGCCAAGATCCAGAAGAGACTGCAACGCATCCAGAATGCCTAAGCACGACTCATCCTGAACATCCCTCGCCGCAGCCACATCTCTACCCACCTAAGAGACCTGCACTGGCTCCCGGTCAATAGGAGGATCACGTTCCGACTCCTCACCCACGCACACAAGGCTCTCCACAACGCGGGCCCGAAATACCTAAACAGCCGCCTCACCAGCTCCGCTCCACCAGCCTCGCCCTTGCATCCGTCCCGATAGTTTGAAAGTCCACCAGCGGAGGAAGATCCTTCTCCTACCTGGCGGCCAAGACATGGAACTCCCTCCCCACTCACCTACGGAACACCCTGGACCATCTCTCATTCAGGAAACAACTCAAGACCTGGCTGTTCGAGCAGTAGCATCCCCCCCTAAGCGCCTTGAGACCCTCTCGGGTGAGTAGCGCGCTATACAAATTCTGTGATTGATTGATTGATTGATCTTAATTGTATGGAGTGGATCAGAATTTCTTTTGGGCAGAGGGAGTTGCAAGTTTAACAGCCCCCCCTGTACAAAAAAAATGCTGGCTCCCACAGGATGGTGGGACTGCACACCCCCTTCCTCATTTTATAAGTAATAAAAATAAAAATAAAGGGCAGGACCCAGAGGATGGCGTCCCTGAGGCTATAATCATCCCATGGGAGAGGTCCACATGTTCCCCCTTCCCATTCTAAAAATGACTGGCCCTGGGGCATTGGGTTCCCAGGACCAAATACAGTCCAGGAATGGGGGGCCAACCAGCCTATATAATAATTAAAGGTACCGGCACAACACTAGATGCCCCGCCGCTTTCTGCAGCACTCTGCAATCGCGCATCCTGGTGCACTGCTGGTTGGGGGATGAAGTGCCCTTGGCTGCTGAAGGTCCTTGGGGACCAACAAGGCATCCTGTTACCTCCAGTAAGTCCTACACCGTGGGATTGCTGAGAGGTCTTTGGAGCCACGTCCCCTTTCTCCTCCACTCTGCAAACACCCTGCCTGGTTCGCTGCTTCACATCAGTGGCGCATCATGATTGTTCACAATGAGAGACTACAAGTTGTTATAAATGGCATCCTATGACACATCAAGAAATTCCTTGTTCTGTTCCACTCAGTTTTGATCATCATGTCATAGTTTAACTCCAAGGGCCTTGCTTCATGGTTGTGCCATTCATCTTATGGTGAACATTTTTAAAACCAATAAACGCATAGTTTCCATGTCAACCACATGTTAACATTCAATCACCTTGATTCACCAATAAATTCATATCTGTGTACTCCCTTGTCATGTTCTATAAGCTTAGTGCCCATTACTCTAGCCGTATGTAGATAAATTACTCCATTATTGCCTTGATGCAAGATCACATTACATTTTTTAGTTAACTCAGTGCCTAATTGGGGATTTACATGGGGAAACACACATTTTTGAACCCTCCCCCTTATTCCTAGCTCCCTGCTTGACTTTCCATGTCAGCTAGAAGTTTTGACCTCAGGAGCCTGATGCTACTGACACGGACAGAAGTATGAGAGTAAGAAGGAGCAGCACCCGGTCTCGGCCAGAGTTCGGAGTTGGATATACAAATATATTTGCCTCTGAAGTTAGCATTATTCACAAGTGCATGAAAGCTGGACCTTGAAGATTGTTTTAGTGATCTATGTTAAGCAATTTGAGAAGTGAAGAAGGTTCACCAGTTAAGGAATATTTTGCAATATGAGTCTGAGAATGTATCAGTTTTGAGTCCTGAAGAGAACCCGCATGTGGAGTTGCAAGTTCGTAGCACGTCAACATGCACGCAACCTACAACCAGTTAAAAGTAGCAATGTAACCTGGGATATATGAATGAATATGATTAATATACTTACTCCTGGCTACACGAGCAGTGCATTGTTGGGTTGCCTGCCCATTAATCAAGGAGTATGCAAATCTGTTTCAGTTTTGTTGTGAAGTTATTGAATTCTTCTGTTTGGGCAATTTTAATTCAGAACTGAGAATTTTAGTTTTGATATGTTTCACGTGTAAATTCATTCTATGTATGTAACGTTTTTGTGTATGTATGTGGAGTGGGTTAATGTAATGTTGTGTGACTTGTTAGTAATATGCTTCTGCGTATGATGCATTTCCAATGTATTTCTTTAATGAAGAAAAAATAAACTGTGATTACTATTATTGAATAGAGTGCTCATGGAAGAAATTGAGTATGTTTAAATAACTAATAACTATTGGCAATTATTGTGGTTTAGAACTAGAATCACACTGCACACCTTTTTGGAACATTTTCATGAAGATTTGTGAAATGGTGCCAAAGATAAAGCCAAATCAAATAATGCTTTTCCTATGGAAAGTAGGGGGCACATGCATCATTGCAAATTGCATTCGCAAATGGTGCGATTCGCAATAATCGGCCGTTTGCGAATGCAATTTGAATTTTTTGGATGCATGAAGGGTGAAGGCCCTCGCAATTTGAGAATTCGCAAATATTTGCGAATTCTCGAATTGCGATCGCATTTAAGGAATCGCATTTTGCGATTTCTGAAATGCAATGCATGAAATTTTTTAAAATTGCAAATTCGCACTTAGGGGGAACAAATTACCATGAGGTTGGACCTCATGGTAATTTGCGAAAACTTTCAAAAATGCACTTTTGTGCATTTTTCAAAGTTTCATGTTGTGCACAACATATGTGCACAGATTGATTTCAGGGGTGCAACAGGGTGTCCTTTGGGCACCCCTGCACCCTTGAAACCGCATTCTCAATTTGCGATTCGCTAATTGCTAATCGCAAATTGAGAATGTCTTCCCATTCATTCCTATGGGCCTCTAGGCCCATAGGAATGAATGGAGAGGTATTCCTTAATTGCGATTCGCAATTTGCGAGTCGCAATTAAGGAATAATAAGAAATCGCAATTTATTTAGTAATTTCTTCATGCATAGCCATTTGCGATTCCTCATTAGCGAATCCTTATTTTTCGCTAATAAGGATTCGCAAATGGTAATGTTGATGCATGTGGGCCTAGGTCCTAAATATAACGACTTAATGGCGACTGCAAGCAGGTTTCATATAAATATGTCTGTGTTCTGACGTTTCCTGTGTGGAATCGATGCTCCAAAAGACCGCTACCCACGTAAAACTCTGGCAGGCAGCAAGGCAAGCAGACACGGACCCAGATTGAGTGCAAATTCTTCTGCGTTTATTTGTCGGCCATAACGCGTTTCACCACCGGAGTGGCTTGATCACAATATATATTCACTGAAAAAACCATAGGTTTGACACCAGTTATAGTTAGCTGGAAATTTTACTGCCATAAAACCATTGAAATTCCCACGTTATAGTTAGTTCGACTCACTATAACTTGCGCGCCTGCAATGCACTGCTGATGACGTCACATATTACATCCTTCATGACATGGTCAGTGACATCACTCATGACATCACTGATGACACCATCCAGTGAATGTGTGTCTTTCTGAAAAATAAATATGTTTTATATATGTATATGTAAAGGTCGATGGAAGAATAAATGTTTAAATAAGTGTCTTATTGGATGTTTTTTTAAAAAAAAATTGATTGGTTAACTGGCTTATTAAATGTATCTTAGTGAATACATATATTAGCGAGTATTGTTTAAATATTTAAATGTTTGCATCAGTGTTTCACTTTGTGTATAAGTGGCTGCATGGGTTGGTGAGTAGCTACATGTGTGTGTATATGGGTTATTAGATGTTTTTTTTAGTATCAGTATGAGTGTCTCTATGGGTTGGTGGGGGTGTTACTTAGCACATAGATGCATCAATGACTGACTCACTGTTTGTATGTGTTTTGAAGACAGCATATGTGCAGGACTGTATGGGTGGATGAGTGTGTATATGTGTGTGTTAGTGAGTGAATGACTGTCTCACTAGTGTCTTTATCAGTAACTACATATGTTTTAATCTAGTATATGTGAGTATTGATGTATATAAGTGAGTATATGTGATAGTGAGAGATTGAAAGAGTTCTTGTTTAAATAAGTATGTGTTTCTATAAGTGATTGTTTAAGAGAGTAAGTATGTGTACGTTTCCTTAGAAGTAAGGTGGTAGTGTGTGTATAGCTGTATATGCAAATAAATGGATGTTCAATAGTTTATTTGCATGTGTGATTATGTGTGTGAGTAACTTTTGGATGACTGTCGGTGTGTAACAGGATGTATAGGTGTTTCTCTAAATATGATGAGTGAATATATGTATGAGTGACTATATAGAACTGTTGGTGAATGAGTGGATGTGTATATAGATGGTGGTATTACTGAATTGGTTGTTGTAACTGGTATGGGTATCTCTATTTTTTTGAAAATTTTAGTTTCCATTTTTGAATATGTGTTTCAAGGGTTACATCACACTGAAAGGAGGTCTGTCACTCTGTCAAAAGGCTGGTGTCATCAGTGATGTCATGAGTGATGTCACTGACCATGTCATGAGTGATGTAATGTGTGATGTCATCAGCAGTGCATTGCAGGCGCGCAAGTTATAGTGAGTCCAACTAACTATAACGTGGGAATTTCAATGGTTTAATGTCAGTAAAATTTCCAGCTAACTATAACTGGTGTCAAACCTATGGTTTTTTCAGTGAATTTCATAGGTTTTTAAATGCTAACTCCTAACTATATAAGGCCTGAAACCTATGTTTTTTTCAGTGAATTTCAAAGGTTTTTTTAATGCTAATTCCAAAGTATATAAGACCTGAAAGCCCACCAGGAATCTCTAGTATGCGCCAGGGGACTGCATTGCAGAGAGGTGTAATGAAGCCACGCCCCTTTTTACACCTCTCTGCAACGCAGCCCCCGTGCATGTTTGAAGAGGGCGAACTAATTCCCCTTGCATACTGGGGGCCCCTGGGGGCCAACTAGCCCACCTGGAACCTCCAGTATGCGCCAGGGGGCTGCATTGCAGAAGTGTAATGAGGCTATGCCCCTTGTTACACCTCTCTGCAATGCAGCCCCCTGCCGCGTTTGCAGAGGGGGAACTAATTCCCCTTGCATACTGGTGGTTCCTGGGGGCCAACTAGCCCACCAGGAGCCTCCAGTATGCGCCAGGGGGCTGCATTGCAGAGAGGTGTAAAGAGGCCACACCCTTATTTACAACTCTCTGCAACGCAGCCCCCGTGCCTGTTTGAAGAGGGGGAACTAATTCCCCTTGCATAGTAGGGGACCCTGGGGGCCAACTAGCCCACCTGGAACCTCCAGTATGCGCCACGGGGCTGCATTGCACAGAGGTGTAATGAGGCTATGCCCCTTTTTACACCTCTCTGCAACGCAGGCCACTGGCGCGTTTGCAGAGGGGGGACTAATTGCCCTTGCATACTGGGGGTCCCTGGGTCATATCTGCCCAAACACCGATATTCCGAACGATTGAAAATGACTTATCTTGAGAAACATTTGGATTTGGATTATCATGTCCTATACTTTGGAATTTTTGAAAGACTGACTTTGAGGATGCTATAAATTACTCAAGTCTGCCCGAATTGTGTGGGTAAAATTGATACCTAGTCACTTTGAATAAGAATGTACTTACGTCTCCTCTAACATTTGGAAGAAATATCTAGTTATATGACAACAGGATACCGACATAACTTGAAGGAAATAAGAACGCCTTGAAGAAGTTCTGTTGTACAGAACGAAACGTTTCGGCTGGCTGTGGTACATAAACTTAAGGAAAATAAAAGCATTTGAATATACACCAAGATTCAGCGCTTCAATAAGGACTCTAAGTGATATGATTTGATTGGACTTATTGTGCAAGTGGTGCTGTGCCAAACTTTGGAATATTCTCCACTACTCTCTACTACTTACTCTCTCCTACTCCACTACTCTCAAATACTCACTCTCTGCTACTCATTCTCTACTACTCTACTACTCTCTACTACTCGCTCTTTACTACTCACTCCCTACTTCTCACTATCTACTACTCTCTACTACTCACTCTCTACTACTCTCTCTCTACTACTCACTCTTTACTACTCACTCTCTACTACTCACTCTCTACTTCTCACTCTCTACTACTCTCTACTACTCACTCTCTACTGTTCTCTCTCTACCACTCACTCTCTACTACTCACTCTACTACTCACTCTCTACTACTCTCTACTACTCACTCTTTACTACTCTCTCTCTACTAGTCTCTACTACTCACTCTACTACTCACTCTCTACTATTCTCTCTCTCTGCTACTCACTCTCTACTACTCACTCTGGACTACTCACTCTCTACTACTCTGTACTACTCACTCTTTACTACTCTCTACTACTCACTCTCTACTGCTCTCTACTACTCACTCTACTACTTACTCTCTACTACTCTCTACTACTCACTCTCTACTACTCACTCTCTACTACTCACTCTACTATTCACTCTACTACTCTCTACTACTCACTCTCTGCTACTCTCTCTACTGCTCTCTACTACTCTCTACTACTCACTCTCTACTCTCTATTACTCACTCTCTACTCTCTACCTCTCTCTACTTCTCTCTCTACTAGTCTCTACCTCTCTACCGCTACCTCTCTACCTCTACCTCTCTACTTCTACACCTCTACCTCTCTTCCTCTCTCTGCACGCACACATATACACACATATATATATATGCATATATATGCATATGCATTTATATATGTATGTGTACGTATATATACATATATATACATACACATACATATATAAACATATATAATCTGTATATTTATATAAATACAAATATAAATGCATGCATACATATACATATATGCATACAGATGCATGTTATTTACATGAAAGTTTAAAAAACACTAATAAAAGCAAAGCTAAAAAGCCACCTCATTACAAACAAAATGGCTTTAACTTAAACGAGGGCGAGATCTATTGCATTTTCAATGCTTGTTTACTTTGGTTCCATCAAGAAGGCATTCAGATGTGTCACACATTTGCCATAAATTCTGAATGGTAGCACTCTAGTTGCTCATTAGATCACTGTAGTAAAGCTACTGCTCACCAGGGAAGTCTGCTGCTGGTATTCAAAGTGCATGTTTCAGTCTGCATGTCAGAATTTTTTTAATGAAATAGAAGAGGATTTGAGAAGTCACTCAAAATGATCCCTAATTTTTCTTTCTGAAGCACTAATCATACTTTCTATGGCAAAATGAACCCCCTCGTTTTGTTCCTTTTTAAATTAAATGTTTTCAGACTTACCACTTCATTCCAATCAAGATGGCTTCTGGTGTGCCATACTTTTGTCATAAGTAAGACTGTTAGCGCTCTAGTTGTTCTTTAGAACACGCTGGGACATTCTGTCATTGGGCTACACTTGGGCTACATCTGGGAGATATTTGGGCTACATTTAGGCTCTTTTGTCTCTAGTGGCCATCTTGGGAGACTGTATGTCAGAATTTTTTAATGAAATTGAAGAGGATTTGAGAATTCACTCAAAATGTGCCCTAATTTTTCTTTCTGCAGCACTAATCATACTTTCTATGGCAAAATATACCCCCTCATTTTGTTCCTTTTTAAATTAAATGTTTTAAGAGTTACCACTTAATTCCAATCAAGATGGCTTCAGGTGTGCCATACCTTTGTAATAAGTAGGACTGTTAGCGCTCTAGTTGTTCTTTAGAACACTCTGGGACATTCTGTCATTGGGCTATACTTGGGCTACATCTGGGTGATATTTGGGCTACATTTGGGCTCTTTTGTCTCTGGTGGCTATCTTGGGAAACTGCATGTCAGAATGTTTTAATGAAATAGAAAAGGATTTGAGAAGTCACTCAAAATGTGCCCTAATTTTTCTTTATGCAGCACTAATAATACTTTATTTGGCATAATATACCCCCTCATTTTGGTCCTTTTTAAATTAAATGTTTTAAGAGTTACCTCTTTAATGCCATCATGATGGCTTCAGGTGTGCTATACTTTTGTAATAAGTAGGACTGTTAGCGCTCTAGTTGTTCTTTAGAACACTCTATGAGGCTACAGTAGAACACAAAGGAATCAACTGACAGTCTCTGTCCTTGTTGGATGTACACGTTTTACTGAGAATGTCAGACTTCGTTCTCACATGACTGAGAAAGATAATGGGAATTTACAGAAAATATGCTTTCAGTTTAGCTTATAGATCCCCTTCCAAACCACTGTGGGAAAATCATGAGATATTAGTTTTCTTTCAAACATGATTCATGATATCACAGCAGAAGGCTTTTTCACATGGTAAAATCACCTTAGAACACACCACAATTCCTAAAATGAGTATGGTACCATCAACAAATGATTTATAATGTAACTAAAGTCCTTAAACCCTCTATTAACTACAATGCTTTTTAATGAGGTGCTATCATGTATATTGGTCCCATGATGGCTGCCAACACTTCTTAAATGAAGTGCTGACAGCCAATCAGATCAGATGTGTGGTTAGGCTCCGCCCAGATATATATATTTTTTTGAACCTAAATTACTCACAATCCACTGGAGCACATATCTTGAGACATAGCAAAGGCACATCGGGCTACCAGTCCCTACAATTTTGCCAAGTTTTGTGGAAATCCATTCAGCCGTTCGGGCTAAAAGTGAGTCCAACCGCCGTATGGAAATTAACATGGGGAAAACACGTCTTGGGACCCACCTTTTATCTCGGCCCCCACTTGACCAATCCCCCCCAAACTTTCAGGGAAGGAGCGGAGCGCAGCGAGGCAAATTTACAGAACATTACAGGCAGATTCCTCAACCGGTGCCAAAGTTATTCCCAATAGAATGTTGCGGATTTCCTATAGAAAACAATCCTAACTATAACTACCTACTGGCGACCACACATTTATATATATATATATATATATATATATATATATATATATATACATATATGTATATATATATATATGTATGTGTGTGTGTGTATATTTTAGTAATACACACAGCACTGAAACTGCATTGATCTCAGTAACTGAGAGATTAGGGTTATTTTAAATCGAGGTGACAAGGCTGTGGTGGTCCTTCTGGACCTATCCGCTACCTACAACATGGTAACCATCCTATCTTAAAATGGTGAGTGAGTGAGATAGGTTTTCTAGGATCTGCACTTCAGCTCCTCTACTTCTTCCTAGATGTTAGGTAGCAAGCAGTGAGCCTAGGAGACTTCAGTTCAAAGTCTTTTTCAATGCCATACAGTATTTCACAGGGCTCATCTTTGAGCCCTACCTTGTTTAACATAAATGTGGCACCTCTCATGAGCCTTATAAGGTAATGTGTTTTTTTCACTATGTCCTACGGGGATGCCACTCAAATAATTGTTCCCATAAATAATGACATTGATGAGGTGGCCACACATTTAAGCAACTGCATGTCAGCAATCTTCAACTGAATAGCTTCCCAGTGTTTGAAACTGACAATCTTTCTTTTGGGAAGAATAGCTCCTGGTGACCACCAGCTCTTGGCCCTCTTCCTACTCCATTGGCCAAAGCAAGGAATCTTGTGGGTGTATAAGAGGTTGTATAGGGGTGTGAGTGGGTATGTGAGTGGTTCTGTTCATAATGTCATCAGTGAGGTCATTTGAGATGTCATCAGTGATGTCATCAGTTATGTCACTGACCTTGTCATGAGTGATGTAATATGTAAGGGCATAAGCAGTGAATTGTGGCGTTATAAGATACAGATAACTATAACTGTTGAATTTCTATGGTTTTGTACGAGTGAAATCTGAGCCGAACTATAATGTCCCTGTTACCTTTGTTTTTTTCAGTGATTTTAGATGTATGACCCCAGAATGCACGGTTACAGGGGCATTATATTTTGGGTCAGATTTCACTTGTAAAAACTAGTGAAATTCAGCTAACTATAGCTTGTTCCCCTGCAATGCACTGTCTATACACTGATTTTCAGTGCTGAGGGTTTGTCCTGCACTGTAGAATCAGCGCAAATGGCATCCTGTGGAGCGCAAGAGGGCACTGCTTCTTTCTACCGCTCGAGTAGAAGCTCTACTCGAGTGGTAGCTTCCTCAACGCGAATGGAAGGTTTCTGAATGCGAGCGGTAGCGACCATCCATGACCGTCCGCGTTGAGAAGCCTCATAAGGAAGTGGTCTAGCATTGGATTTTCCTCGGTTGCGCTCGACAACTTACCGTTGGTGAGTGCGAATGAGGAAAAACCCTGCTCCAAGGAACTGAGTTTTTCAGAAGTGTGAACAACTCCGCAAATTCCAGGACCGGAGCGATTTCACCACCCAGGCCTACTTATGACCTCACATATTACATTGCATAGTGCATTGCAGGGACACAAGTTATAGTTAGCTCAGCTAACTATAAAAGCTGAATTTCACATGATTTGTACAAGCAATTAGCCCTCCTGTTACCTTTAGTAAGACCCACACAGCTGGATTGCTAAGAGGCTGTCAGAGGCATGCCCCCTTTCTCCACCAACTTTCCCTTTAGGCCCTGGGAGGTGGTGGTCCCCAGGCCTGGGGGGCTGTAACAGATCCCCTTCATTACAATATTTGAGGCCCAATGAGGTGGCTATCCCCGGGGCAAAAGGATGGTGAGCAGCCCCTGCATTTCTCTGTTAATTGCCCTGGGGAGGTGGCCATAACCGGGGTGGGAGGGTCCAGGCGGCCCCCTCATTAATTAAATGTAAAGCCCCAGGGAGGTGGTAGCCCCCAGGACTATGGAGATTAACGAGGCTTAACGGTCGATACATGTCAGGGTCTGAGCTTGCAGATCTGAAAATAAATACCTGGAAGTGTTTCCAAATCGGATTTCGGCATATCTTCCTGGTTGATTTAAATGATTGGATTCTCCATTCTTGTTGCCACTAAGGCTTCCCTGCAGGGTTGGATGTCTCATAATGGAGTTTCTGATTCATGCTGTTGGTACATTGGGGGCATAACCCGATTACCTCACACCAGACCATTGGATTTCCTTGGCATTTCTGGTGCAGTGGTGAGAAAGAGAGAAAAGAGAGGTATTCACCTCTCTCTGACAATTTTGAAATCCAGGCATGCCAAATATTGCTGCAATTCAGAATACTTGCAGGTGGTCACTTTCTTACAGGGTGAAATATAGCACAACATACTACAACTGCAGTGAAGGACACGATGCAGCATGATATACATTAAACTGCAGTAGGAAAATTTGATGAAAGATGATGGTGCACCTTGGGGAATGTAGTGCTGCGACCTAATGTCACATGACTATTTGAATTTAAGCACTTTCATTAAATGTCGCAATATTACTCACCTGTGAACAAGGCTTAGCAACCAAAACGAGTCAGGTTATGAGCTTTTAGATCTGAAAATAAATGCCTGGTAGTGTTCCAAAATCGGGCTTTGGCATACTTTTCATTTTTTACTTAAATGATAGGATTCTCCATTCCCATTGCCGCTGAGGCCGCCCTGCTGGGATGGGGGCCCCCATAATGGAGTTTTTGCTTCGTGTTGTTGGCACATTGGGGGCACGGAGCATTTGCCTCAACCCAGACCATTGGGATTTTCTTGGCATTTCTGAAGCAGAGGTGAGAAAGGGAAAAGAGAGAGGCATTCATCTCTCTCGGACAAGTTTGAAACGAAGACATGCCAAATATTGCTGTTATTTCAGGTTACTCACACCTGGTCACTTCATTCCAAGGCAAAATATTGCACACAATACTGAAACTTTAGCGTTGGACGCTATGCAGCACAATATATATTAAACTGCAGTAGGGAAATGTGATGAAAGATGATGGTGCACCTTGGGGCATGCAGTTCTGCGACCTAATGTCACATGACATTTTGAATTTAAGCACTTTCATTTAATGTTGCAATGTTACTCACCCGTGAACAAGGCTTAACAGCTGAAACGCGTCATGTTGTGAGCTTGCAGATCTGAAAATAAATGCCTGGAATTATTTGAAAATTGGGCTTCCTTGTTGACATTATTTAAGTTGAGTGGCAAACTTTGAGATCAAGGAGATGCTGGATGGGATCACTGACATAATATCGACTACAAAAATATAGGCATTTAAAATATCGACTACAAAATATCGACTACAAAAATATCGAAGTCCTATCTACAAAGTAGGGAAACCGTTGGATAGCGTATGGGTAAAAATTACTATTCCCAATCCAGTGAGTGCAACAGTAGAGAAAGCGTTGGATAGCGTAGGGGTAAAAATTACTATTCCCACTCCAGTGAGGGCAACAGTAGGAAAAGCATTGGATAGCGTACGGGTAAAAATTACTATTCCCACTCCAAAGAGTGCAACAGTAGGGAAAGCGTTGGATAGCGTAGGGGTAAAAATTACTATTCCCACTCCAAAGAGTGCAACAGTAGGGAAAGAGTTGGATAGCGTAGGGGTTAAGATTATTATTCCCACTCCAAAGAGTGCAACAGTAGGGAAAGCTTTGGATAGCGTAGGGGTAAAACTTACTATTCCCACACCAGTGGGTGCAACAGTAGGGAAAGCGTTGGATTTGCGTAGGGGTAAAAATTACTATTCCCACTCCAGTGAGTGCAACAGTAGGGAAAGTGTTGGATAGCGTAGAGGTAAAAATTACTATTCCCACTCCAGTGGGTGCAATTGTAGGGAAAGCGTTGGATAGCGTAGGGGTAAAAATTACTATTCCCACTCCAATGAGTGCAACAGTAGGGAAAGTGTTGGATAGCGTAGCGGTAAAAATTACTATTCCCACTCCAAAGAGTGCAACAGTAGGGAAAGCATTGGATAGCGTAGGGCTTAAAATAACCTTTCCCACTCCAAAGAGTGCAACAGTAGGGAAAGCGTTGGATACCGTAGGGGTAAAAATTACTATTCCCACTCCAGAGAGTGCAACAGTAGGGAAAGTAAATACTTCATATATTATTTAAAAATATATAAATTAATATCTATAAAAAAATAATTAAAAGTAATTACCAATTTAATATAATATAATAATGAATCAATTAAAATTACAAATTAAAATTAATTATTACAATTTTTAACCTATTAATACAAATCAATTACAAATTAACAATTAATGAATTAACAATTACAAATTAATAAACAATTAATTCAAATTAAATACAATTAAATAAATTGAATTATTTAATTACTTATAAATAAATTACTTCCCACCCTATTCCCCTATAAACCCACAACGCTACAGAAAATAAATTAGTAAAATTAACATAATTAGCAATTAATCAATTAAATAAAATGATTTGGCAATTAAAATGTAATTAATTACCCATAAAAAATGAATTAACAATTAATTCTAAATAAAACCAATAAATAATTTTACATATTTAATTATTATAAATAAATGACTTCCCACCCAATTCCCCTATAAATCCACAACCCGCTACAGAAAATAAATAAGTAAAATTAACATAAGTAGAAATTAATCAATTAATTAAAATTGATTGCCAATTAAAATTTAATTAATTACCAAATATAAATTAATTAACAATTAATTAAAAATGAATACCAATAAATAAATTTACATATTTAATTAATTATAATTAAATTACTTCCCACCCTATTCCCCTATAAACCCACAACTCGCTACAGAATTAAATTACGCAAAAATTAATAAAACAAAATTCATGAATTAAAATAAATTATAACATAAATACACACTTTTCACACATATAATAACATAAAAAACACTATAAAAAATTTGATATTAAAAATGCTATAATTTTAATAACCTATATTATATACTTCGATATTTTAACTTTCCATATTTTTAACATTCGATATTACATTACTTACCTCAAAAACGATATTTTTGATGTCTATATTCTGTCCATTCGATATTTTGTCCATTCTATATTTTAAACTCGATATTATGTCCATTCGATATTTTTTACTCGATATTTTGACTGTTTACCGCTGGATGAGGCAAGAATGAGAAACCACGTTAAAAGCAGCAGGAACTCAAGCAAGACAAAAGTAGCAGAACCCCTTGGTCCAAGATGGTTCTGAGATTATTAACTACAGTTTAGAATGTGGATTTTGTGTTGCAAAATGCTCTAAAACCAACTCCATTTCATCAAGCAGCTGATTAGTCTGAAAATAGGCTGGGAACTGAGTGATAACATGCTCTCAAATTAACCTGGTTAGTAGTGAAAAAGAGAGATAGGCCTTAAATTTCTGCAGAACATTCAGATGTGCTGAGCGTTTCTTTGGAAGAGCGGAGATAAAGACGCATATCCACCAAGTAAGCAGCTTGAAAATCCATAGTCAGAATCTGGGGTTGGCATGGGTCAGAAGAAGAGGCAAATTTAATGACAGATAGCAGGGTGCTCATTCCTTCAGCACCAATAGGAACAAACTTTGATAAACAGCCCATGCCAATACAGAGTTAGAAACAATATTTTCAACATCTGTATGCCCAAATTAATCAAAGCTGAGTCAAATGTTATCAATTTTATCCTGACAAATCTGTGCCGGATTATTACCATCCTGATCCTGCGACAGTCTAACTATGCAGGGGTGACATTTTTCAAAATAGAGATGAGCTTTTTACAGGTTGTTTTTTAGCACATTCAATTTTGGAAACATAAAAAATAGAATATGAGATACAGATAAGATTTGCTATTTCTTAATAGTCTTACAATAAGCTTCTTTAGCCATGATGCAGTACCCTCTTTTCTAGAAGCATCAAGTTTTAAATTGACCTTCAGTCTCTATCATATTACTTCAGAACCAGAAAATGAATGACGTCATATTATTGCATACCTTCTGTCTGAGCAGAGCAATTTTATCTAGTGACTTTGAATTCCAACTACCAAGAGGTAAATTGCCCTCTACAATCTGATAGGATGGAATAAACGGAGTGACTGTAAAGTCACCACAAAGTTATCTTGTGTCACTTTATGCCACGGTCTGGTAGGTTTCTCAAACTGAATATTCTGAGATGTAGGTACCAATTTATTTATAATTATAGAAAAGTGTGGCCACAGTGTGGTTGTACCAGATAAAGGGCTCTGGGTTGCAGTCACTAAAGAATACAAGGAAGTAAAACTGGTTTCAAAGAGATGTCCTGCTTCATGAGTGGGGCTATGCGCTACCTATTTTAGCCCCAGAACCTTCATGGCTTTTATTAACTTCAGAGACCCTTTCATATTGGCTTTATAAACGGTAAGAATTCCCAGTATAATAAAGCTGATAGATTTTAGGTCATGGGGAGAAACAGATTTGGGCAAGTCTGATGCAAATTAGATTGTTTACCAGAGGACATATATGTCAGATCACCAGTAGCCGTAAAAGTAGGATTGGTGTTTAAAAAAAAAGCAAACATTCACCATTAAGGGCATTAAGAAAGTTAATAAGTGAATAGGTAAAATCAGTCCTATAAAGGATGGCCATGCCTCTACCCCTCTTGCTACTCCTCTCTACACTTTTAAAGAGGTAACCTGCTGGAATAGCCATAGTAATAAGAGGAGCGGAGGACTCATGAAACCAAGTTTCGGATAAAAACATCATGTCAGGATTGTGCTCATTAATGACATCATATATATCTTATGGATATCTTGAAAGGGATATCACACTCAAGAGAATACAAAATATATAATAAATAAAAAAGATGATTTAGAAGAGGTATTGCAGCTGATAGCGGCTTTTGTACAGAGCGGGAATAGCGGCAGAGAAGGAGGAATCCCATCGGGGACTGCATCTCCCAGGAGCACCAGCGGGCAGGTCGCGCTCATAAGCACAGCACTGACCCGCGGTGCGCTGTATTGCAGCTGATAGAGGCTTTTGTCCAGAGTGGGAAAAGCAGCAGAGAAGGAGGAATCCCGGTGGGGACTGCACCTTCCAGGAGCACCAGCGGGCAGGTCGTGCTAACAAGCACAGAGCTGACCCACGGCGCGCTGTATTGTAGCTGATGGTGGCTTTTGTCCAGAGTGGGAAAAGCAGCAGAGAAGCAGGAATCCCAACTCCTAGCAGCAAACGACATGCATATATTCCTAGAGTGCCCTGAGATCCAGGAGTATTGGAAGGCAATTGTTGGTTTCTGGGTGAGGTTTTATCAATTACTATCTCCTGCTCTCCCAGGCTAGTGTTTTTTGGTCTACCATGTGGGTATAATATTAACAATTTCTCCTCACAATTCATATTTTATGTGGTATTCATAGCTAGGAGGGAGATATGCAAAGAGTGGAAGTCAGTGTCTCCTCCCAGATTCGCAGACTGTTTAAAAAACATTATGGAAGTTTGTAAGATGGACATGGTTGGTCCAGCAGAAAGCTCAGAGAACGTATGGTCGAAACTAGAGGCCTGGTCAAAAAAGTAACGGTCCGATGCTTCTGCCAGAGGTTTGTGTCGGTCCTGTCCTCCCCTAGTCTGAGGTACTCCATCAAGAGGCAGGGGAGTTGGATAAGGAAACAACCCACCTCTGGGAGATCTCTGGGCGCTGTATATTGACCCCGGGGTGGCAGCATGAATGTCAGTATAAAAGGCATCAGAGGGACCCTAGATCTAGAGCATATAACATCTGGTGGCATATATGAGGACAAAAAAAAAAGAGAAGGAGGAATCCCGGTGGAGACTGCACCTCCCAGGAGCACCAGTGGGCAGGCCGTGCTCATAAGCACAGCACGGGACGCGCGCTGGGACGAGTCCACGCAAAGGACGGGCCAAGGGCGAGCCCATCCACGCCGTTGGCCCATCAGAGCTCGGAAGAGGCTGGGCCGGGCCCCCCCCTCTGACATCCATATAAGGACAAAAGTATAGTGTTTTTCTTATTTTACCAAAGCTTGATTGGGTGTTTATTTAAACATTGACAGTCCATCTTTGTGTATCACGGTGGTGACATCACTGACATTAAATATTGGCATCAATGGCTGTATCAAGACCCAAAAAACCAAGATGAGCAAACGAGAGGGTCAAAGTTCTCGTGTGGGTGCAAGCATAGTGGGGACACTTGATGTGTTCCTAACAAAGGCAACATCAGTCCTGGAACATGAAATCGAGCTAACGGCACGACGACTATCGCTGAAGCCCCCTAACATTAAAAGACTTTCTTT
Organism: Lissotriton vulgaris; assembly: GCF_964263255.1. Taxonomy (NCBI): domain Eukaryota; kingdom Metazoa; phylum Chordata; class Amphibia; order Caudata; family Salamandridae; genus Lissotriton; species Lissotriton vulgaris. The sequence goes on from NC_141689.1 coordinate 482,193,700, forward strand.
GGGGGGGCATCGTCTACTTAACCCAAAACAAGCCTACCCAAGAGACATGGCTACAGAAGAAATTACTGATATAGCAACCATACCCCAGGATCTGGAAATGACTGGCAATGCTCAAAGAGTGTCCGCAAGGGTGGCAGCAACGAAAAGACTCCCCAAGAGCTGCAGGATGGACATAGCTGTAAAGAGAAAGAGGGCTGGGGGGCCACAAAGACCTTAATCAGCGAAAGCCCTGAGACCTAACAACCACAAGGGGGAAAAAACATCTGGAATAGCTCGGCAGGAAATAATTCTACGGAAACAGGAACCATTGCGCCATGTCCCTTGATAACTGAAACTATGCGGCAGAGATTAGAAACATTGGTTTACACCATGATAACCTCCATCTCATTAAAATTAAGCAGGATAGAGGAGAAATTAAATAGCTTAGAAGCCTATTCCAAAGACAATTCTCAAGTATTAGAGGTAGTTTTACCAAAGTATACTACAAGGACAGTAAGACAGTCCGCAACCTCCCCGGAAAAGTCTGGAGATGACATTCCTCCTGGTACATTGAAAAGGGACCTGCAGGCGGGAGAGAACAGGCAGGGAACCATCGCTAAGGCAGCTTCAGTTACAGTTAGTCATCTGGTCTCTAGCAATATTAGGACTCTGACTGCAAACAACTTGCAAGAAACAGGTAATAACACGAGTCTGGAAGTGGGGATTTTTAAAACAACTCCCCCGGGTATAAACAATACATCAACAGGGCGGCGCAAACAGGATAGTCTACTGAAAGAAGGAAGCGCGGCCCAACAAATCAAACAAATGAGGGCAATAATTTAGATTTACCTCCAGCATCTGCTCCCCTGGTATTAGTGCTGGGGAATGTGCCACCATTGCGGGAGGAACAAGCCGAAACAACTTCCAAATGAATGTCCAAATCTCTTTGTTGGTTAAATCAAAATATGGGCATGGTTGGGGCAACAGGCAGAAACATTTAAACCCAGCTATTTATGGGAAGAAGGGTCTCATGGGTGGGTCCAGCAAGGAAACAATTCCCGGGAGATTGTGTGGTTTCAAATTTTAAAAGTGAATTTGTAGTTGGCTTTCTCCTGGAGCAATTGGGTAATAATTACATTAGAAACACACGTATCACTGCCTTACCTTTGGGCTTCTTTTACGGACCCCCAACATTATTACGGTCGGTGAGGCAATTACAGTCGAAGGAAAGGCTGATAGAGGGTCCTTTCTCGGGGAAACAGTGGGTCCATGGAATGGAGGCTTGAGAATAGATATGCGCCCCTGTCCGATCTTGATGCTTGTGATTGACTAAGGCCAACATACATAAGCACACAAAGGCGCAATAATAGCCAACTTTCAGAAACTGTGGTTATCATTGAGAGCCCACAGCCATCTGGTATACATAAGGAGAGACAGAGAATTGTATGGAATATAGCTTCCTGGAATGTGGCTGGGATAGCTCAAAAATTGACTGATATTAACTGGGTACAGATATGGCAGGATCAGGAAATTATTTGCTTCCAAGAAACATGGGCATTGGACCCAGTATTCATTAATGGGTTTAGATCCTTCCAGATCCAAGCAACACCATCGATTTCAGGGAGGGCCAAGGGGGGGCATCCTGACCCTAATTAGGAATGACTTGGCAGTGATAGTAAAAACTAAATCACAACCAAGCAAACATTTTCATATTCTGGAAATAGAGATACAACAGGAAGGTACATGGGTTTTAATTAATCTTTACAACAACAAATTTGACCCAAAAATGCATACGAATGTGGGGGAAGTTGATAGAGCAATCTCTGACATTGTAAGCAGTAATAAGTCCCCAAATATAAACATCATCTGGTATGGTGACTTCAATATATACCCCTGTAACCATAACATAATCCCACACATAATTTTTTACAGAGTGACTATGGCAATGGCTTAAATAAGCTATTAGCCACTTTAAATATGGAGATAACTTCTGACCCAGATCTCAAAAGAGATATTTTGCCGGAGACTTTTCAACGTAACCGGCTGGGTAAACGACTGGTTATGTACTTTTGACTGTCCCTCTTATTGAAAGAGTTATTTAGGTAGGCACTTCCTTTACGAGTTTTAGTGATCATGCCATAGTCTCAATGAAAGAAATTAGCAAATGAGAGACAACAGTGCAGTCCTGTTGAAACACCAATTGTGGCTAGGAAAAATGGGATACAGCAAAAAATGGGACCATATTAATAAAATCAAGCTGATTCCAAAACTCGTAGCTAATACACAAGATGGGTTTATAACAGTGAGCAACCCAAAAAACCCTTGAGGGCTTGGGTGAATATATATGAAAAGGTAAGAAGTGCCTTCAAGGGGATTTGTTTTGAGAATATATCTTTAGGTTGATTTAAGAAAACGTTATCACAACAACCCAATGAGTTGTCCTGATAAAGTTTTCTTAAATCAACCTAAAGATATATTCTCAAAACAAATCCCCTTGAAGGCACTTCTTACCTTTTAATACACAAGATGACATACAACTATGCTTAGACCCAGAAGCTAAAGCAAGGGAAATAGTTCCAGCTTTTTGTAACATTTTGAAAAACATAAAAATAGCCCTAACAAAAGCAATATAATCAAAGAGAGACAAAGATAGGGGCTGGTTTAGCCCGGTTTGCACAAAAGCTGTAAGGCTATCTTACATGCCTTGAAGGTCAAGCATAGAAACTATGATCAAATAAGAAAATTGCGAGCCTTATATAAATCTGCTAGGAAAACCAGAGAAAAGGAAACTAGGGAGGACCTATGGGACAATCTGAATAGGGCTGCAAGCTCCGGAAATAGTTCTGATTTCTGAAAGCTGGTAAACGTGCCATATTTTAAGAATTCCAACGATCCATCATTGGATACAAATGTTGATGAAGAGGGATGGATATCTCACTTTAAGAATATTTTCTCTCTAAATCCTGTTGTACAATCAGGTGACACGCCACGTGCCCTTATCATTTTCACTGACTGAAGTAAAAGTGGGGCTGGACTCATGTCGCTTGGGAAAGGGCCCAGGACTAGATGGGGTCCCAATAGACTTTTTCCAAGAAAATCCAGACCTATGGATTCCACTATTAACTAACGTACTGAATAGTAAAGCACTGGTAGCTCCCTCCCTTGTGGTCTTCAGGGGTCATAGTACCTATCTTTAAGAAAGGGGATAAGGCTAACCCCAAAAAATATAGGCCAATTTCCCTGCTGGATAAAACATCTACGCTTATGAGCCACCTTCTCCTTTCTAGATTAGAGGTGTGGGCTAGAGAAAATAAGATCTTGATTCAGGCCTAGCATGGTGTCCAGCAGGGAAGGGGCACAGTTGATCAGTGCTTGAATTTAGCACTGATCATAGACAAATACACAAGAATAAAGGAGGGGAAATTATACATGGCTTTCATGGACCTAAGCACAGTGCATGGTCCATGACACGCTAGGGTCTATAATGGAGGTGATGGGGGTCGAACCAGTCATCCTAAATTTTGTTAGGCAGTCGTACGCAAACGCGACGGCATCAGTGCGCTACACCAAAACTGATGATTGTACACAATCTTTCAAAATCTCGAGAGGAGTGAGGCAGGGTTCCGTATTGGCTCCTTTCCTCTTTTCTCTGGATACGAATGGAGTGGAAAAGGCTCTCAGAGTGGTTACAAGGGATGTCCCCCTTTTTGAAAATCAAATGTTACCACTACTGGCCTACGTCGACGATGCGGTATTAAATGCCAGAACAGGGATAGAGGTACAAAGGCTGATAACTGCGCATGTCTCCTTCATGGATTCACTTCAGCTGAAAGTGAACCAGACTAAGTCCTTTGTAATAATAGCAGGGGCCACAAAAAAAGAAAAGGTGCTACACGTCCGTGCCGAAATGAAAAAAATAGATGTAGTTGACTCCATCCCCTACTTTGACAATCTCTTTGACAAAGATTTGTCATGGCCAAAACTGGTTGAGGGTAGAAAAATGGTGATGGAGAGGGGAACTTTTGCCATAAAATTATTTGATAGAAAGCTGGGTGTTAAATCCCTGTTACTGATAAAAAAACATCTATCAGGCTAGAGTTAAAGCAGCAGCGACTTATGATTCAGGGGTTTGGGGTATGGTTGCATCGACACCACTTCAATTGGCTGAGAATATATTTTTCAAATCTGTAATGGGACTACCTTCCTCCTTTTTAAACGGTATTTTACATTCGGAACTAGACCTCCCCTACATCTCAGATTATATACTTCTAGCCCCTCTACTCCCATGGCATTCAATCTGGAGGCGAGATACAGTCCCACTGAATCAACTAATATTAAAGAGCTGCTTAGAATTGGACAAGTGGAAAAGGTCCAGATGGCTAAGTTATTTTGAGTCATCTTTAGCTCAGATTGGTCTCCAAGAGCTTTTTAAAGACCCCATAGCCTGTAGGAAGATCTCTAAATGGCTGAGTATATGCGCAAGGAACTCTTCAAAGAGAAACATGCAGCCCTGGCATTTGGCCTTAATCCACCAATAACTGAAGGAGGTTTTTCCTATCTAATAAATGTAAACTGGTTGCAACACAGATTCATATTACTGAGGTTTCACACAACTTGATTCCTCTCATGCTAGGATGTCCTGCAAAAACATATAATCATGCCAACTTAAGTACGTGTCCATGTGATAACTTGTCATCCCAAACAGATTTACATATATTTCTTTTTTGCACCCTATATGAGAAGGAAAGGAATATCTACCTCAAACCAATTTTAGAGAAAATGAATTTCAAGCAGTGTCAGGTTGCTTTATATTTCTTAAAGACACTCCCTGACCCTTTGGTCTGCTACTCAGTTGCTTCATTCATAAGGGCTTGTATGAGGAAGAGGAAAGGGTCAGAGTGTAGATTTCTCAGTCTTCAAAACAATATTACAAGCATCTAGACTAAGTATATGAAATGATTCTCTCTTTTTAAACGCATTTAATGTATCTTCATCTTTTTTTATAAATGTGATGAAATATTTGTACGTTTAAAAGACGGAATTTTTAAATAATATTAATATGAGTTATTTATATTGTGCTTTTATGATCTTTATATGCGATCGAATAAAGATGATTAATTGATTGATTGATTTAGAAGAGGGTTCCAAAGTACCAAATAGTGTGTATAAAGATCATTCATAAGCAAAGTAGCATTTGAACCAAAAAGAGGAGTGGTCAAAAGTTTACATAAACAACGTTGTAACGCCCACGCAATAGTCATCTTAAATGATCGAGGAAGGGAACAGCGCTTACCAATATTATTTTCTGCATACAATTCATTAGCTGAAAAAGAATATCACAGATCCGGGTTCAGCGGACCAGAGGTCCAGCTGGGCTTTAAGACTGGAGATTAAAGTCAGGATTAAAGTGTAAATTCGAGTCTTGATATCCCAAGGAATGTATTGGCAGCTAAACTGCTGGATTCGGACCTTGGGCAGTACATTTCCTTCAGATTTCTGAGGACATCTGTCAGCTGGGCTCTGACCCTAGATCTTCCTAATAAGGGGCCTGCTCCTCTCCATACCAGGTAGTAGATCTTCCCTGGTGAATCCTCCCCTCTTGCCATTAGTTGGCCCTACCTGATAACTTTCTACCACCCTTTGGCTATCATGAACACTAGTATGGAGCCTGTGCCACAATCCAATGTTGCTTCCCAACTGCAGGTGGATTTTGTTACTTGTACGCCTTTCTCAAGGCTAGGAGTTGTAGATGGGATCTACAGTGAATGTACCCATAATTTGAACCTTGCATCATCACCTCAACATAACCTTGTGCTCGTTTTTATGCTTTTCTGATCTCTTCTAAAATACGATCCATTCCATGTTCCATTCCAAAGTTTGGGTTTGTCCTCTTTCGGGCAGGGAGCTGGCGAGGTACGTCTGCTCTCTCCTCCACTGTGCTAAAGCTGATTCACATCTGTTCCTTGTTGCAATCTGTACCACTGACTGTTTTCTTCATTCAGCAACTTGTGCTATCACTGCAGTCACTGAAGCTCATGCTTCCTAATCCAATCATCTGCATTAGAGAATCTTTCAGTAAACTTCTGAGAAAATCCTGAATACTGTTACCTCTTCTGTAATTATCTGGCTTATTGATGTAGCTGTCTTGTGCAGCTATCTGCTTTCTCTCCTTTTCATCATGTCTCCTTGTTTCTGCCTTTCCTTTCTACCCTGCTATCATACATGTATGAAGTTTCCCTGTTTGCTTCAGACCATGTATTCACTGAGTTGGCAGTGATTCTTGCCTTCCTTAAGTCTAAAATTTTGACTGCAACCTTTTTCTGTATATGCTCTATGTAGCAACAGGGTACATCTTTGAATGCCTTGTTCTGAATCTTTGTTCATGTTTCTCTTTACCAACAGGGCTTTACATGTCCCAGTGCCAGTTCGGTATAGCCTGCTCCTGATCTCTGAATTTCCGTTTATTAATCCTAGTCATTATCTCGAATTCTCGCCTTGATTTTCTCCCTCACTCTTGCCATCTGTAATATTCTCTTAGCTATTGTTAATGTAGACTTGTCCTCAAGCCCTGTCTCCTATTGTTTCCTAGAGTCTGGATTTCTTCTCTAGATCTTTCCTTATTCTGTAGTCTATTTTTTTCCATTCTAGTTTTCTGTTCCACTTCAGTCCATTGTCTGATTCAGCCCTGTCTCTGTTTATAGAGTGACCACTTGGTTAGTTTCCAATCCTGTCAGTTAAGGGAAATCTTCAGTTGTTGCACCCAGGTCCTCTGGAGTCTTACCTGACTCAGTGCCATTGTCAGTCTCGCTCTAACTTTACAATGAGTACAATGCTCTCTATTACAGCAGCTCCACTCTATGACTTTGCTGTTTGACCATTGGTAAGACCAATATGCTGACATCAATGTAAAGGGCTTTCCCTAAGCTACAAGAAGACCCCTTGGAAAAACACCTTGCTCCTTAGGAATTGATTGAAACCCTAGAAGAAGGAGTGACCTCCCTTCAGAAAGGCAATCTATTGCCTTTCAGGAGATTATAGGATGATATTTTCCTGCCTGTTGACCTGAATCACTGTGCAGACGAAGCAGCAAAGATAGTTTCCTGCCTGGAGCAGTTCTAATTGGACATACTCCTGTTGGGATGACTCCTCTGTTATAACGGAGGAGCGTCTCTCCATTGAAAAGTCCCAAGAGATGGTAAATAAAACGGTAATGAAGTTAATTCATTACCATTTTATTTTTTGTCAACCCGTCCTGAACGGAGTATCAGGACAAGGGCAGGGTGCTGCTGAAAGGTAGCAGCAGGGTGGGCTGCCTTTTGCACTTGTTTAAAGTGTGCATGTCTCTTTAGTCAGCCGCCTTGTGACAACCAACCACATATGCACACTTTAAATTACTCTAATCCAGCTGTTTTAATACAGCTGGGTTAGAGAAAGCAAAAGCCTCCAGTATTCTTGTGAACGTTGATAAAGACCGCTCCCACCAATCCTGGTGCTGCTCTGATGCTGTGAGAGCAGCACCAGGATTGGTTAAGAGAGTTAGCTGGGGCCTTGGAGTTACAAGGGAAGAAGACGGATAGAGGACAAGGCAGCAGCAACCACGGTAAGTGGATTTTTATTTTATTTACTTAATTATTTTAATTTTATAAAATCCATTCACACACCCACCACCTGTTTGGCCACCACTCCACTCGTCAAAGTTGGCAGCAGCAACTGGATGACTGTCTGCTTGAGGAACTTGCTTAAAAAGACTACGGACTGAGAACCTGAGCAGGTCAAACACTAACTACAAAAACCTGCACAGAGGTCAGTGAGTTTGAAAGAATTTAAAACAAACAACTGTCAATAATGAAATTCGTCTTTTGAACCATTGAATCAGTATTACTTATTCATGTTGATGAGAGGAAAGAAGTGAAATACTTCCTGCATCAAGTGTTATATGTAACTGTGTGTGTGTGTGCATGTGTGTGGGACAGCATGTGTCAACTTATGTGTGTCTATCTGTGCATACAAATGTATGCCTTTTGGCTAATGCTTCTAAGGCCCACCTTGACATCTGGCCCAGGCATCTGGTGCAAAGAACAGTGATATTTGGTGAAAACCCCCCTTGATTTCTGATAGCAAGACGACTGACCTCTTCTGGCCCCCATGGGACACCAGTAATGTGATTCTTTGCATCTGGTGTTTATATAACAAAATAGGCACCTAAAAAAATCGAGAAACGTATCTGCCAACACAGAAGCAGAATACGATGCAAGGTCCCCAATTCCCCCCAGAGTCCCAGGTTTTACTTAATTAGAACGATCTCTAAGGGCAAGTATGTGTGCTCAAATTGACATCGCAGACAACATGGAATCTTTTTCCACATAGGTTGAATACTAAGTCACTGGAAGACTGGAAAGCTTAAATTATGTCTTAACTTTATGGGCCATATTCTCAAGGACTTACCGCAGAGTTATTGGCAATTTAGCGCCTCAAAAGTGGCAACATAGTCATCGCCCCATTCTCAAGCTGGTGCAAACTGCCGAAATCGCCAGTTTTCCAGAGATAGCTTTCGCAAAAAACATCGCCACAGATGAGAGCGACAGCTAACGCTAATGATATGCTAGGTAAGCGTTCCAGTGCAAAAACACACGACAACACCACTTTGCGACATTCGCAACAATCAGCCAGATTGGCGAAGCGATCCAAAAACAGGCGATAATGCATGTTGGCAGCAAGGATTTAACACCTGCCTTTTACTGGTGTTAAGCAGGAAGACAACCTGCAATATAAAAGGGTGCCCAGCCCAGAGCCACATCGACCGACCAGCACATGTCATGGAGCTACTGATCAGCAGTTATGAGACCCAAGAGACCCACACCCCCACAGAGACAGCACAGAATAAGACAGCGGTCCTTCCGAAAACCTACCAGCCTCACAGACTTAACGCCAGAGGAAGTAATTGCCCCCTACAGGCTCAAAAGTGTGGTAAATAAGTTTTACCTAAACAGTTTTTCCATATAATTATCAATACAAGACAGCTCATTAAAATGAGAGGCAGAGTCCGTGGTATCTGAGTCATACGGGCTTTAATATTATGCTTCGAAGCAAAGGATATCGGGTTCCATCACCACGCAGGTTCAGGAAGGGACATTCAACGTTTTATTAACATTACACATTATATATAGTAAATTGTTACACTTGAATCCAATACAGTAGGCGTAACAGGTGAAAAGAGAGAGATAAGAACACATGTGCGTAAGAGGAGGCGTGAAAAGAGGCGTACACATGGGCGTGCACTGTACATGTCAGAGAAACGTCACAAGATACGTCTCATGTGGGTGGAAGCCAAGTGAAAAGTTGCAGAATCAGCAGAAACCCTTCGCCTATATGCGCGCGCAACTAGTATGACGTGTCACTGGGGGCTTTGACTTTAGCACTAGTGGAGGAGACCGGTGTCTGGAGTGTCAGGGCAACCTGTACCTATAGCATATCCGATATCTGTTGTTTGGAGGATGTAGTGTCTGAAGTAAAGGTCTCTCGGGCAGGGGCCGTTCAATACCGAATGCTAGTGCATGCATACGTGTCTCGGTGCAATGCGCGGAGCCATGGGCCTACCATAGTAACGGGTTCAGTAAATCAATTGCAAGGAGGACAGGAAGGCCGGGCCCTTTGCTCTGCAGCCGTGAATATGTTTACCCATTTCACTAGACTGGAATGTGTTTTCGAGGAGGCTGAGCAGATATCGGTAGGCAAGACATGAATTTGGCAAGCAGTCCAGGCCGAGCCGGGCACCGCCGCACTGGCAGGAAGTAAGGCAGGGGTCAGGGATGCGTGCAGCTTTCGGAGACAGGAGAGATGAGGCAGAGAGGCCTTGTTAAGGGCCTAGCTCGACTGGGCCAAGAAACTATTCAAAACGTGTGCGAAGTTCAGAAGTGCACCATATAAAGACGATGGCACCGTATGCTTAAGAACATAATTAATGGGATTTCTTGGTATGGTTGGATAGCTAACATGTTAAGGGTGGACGCAAATGCATTTGCGTCTCTCTAACATGAACAGAACGGAAGTTACACGACATACAAGGAACATGGGTGCATGGATAGGGTGCGAGTTGGGGGACACTTTGGCTACCTGGAAATTTCTATTACCTCATTCCCTCCTTGGACCCTACTACACCCTTCAGGATATATCTATATTCATGAGACCATCTATCTGTTCATAGAGCATCATTTGTTCATCTTTCTTTATTCGGGAACGGGAACGTGTACTTGGACGGGGAATACAGGCTGTGGCGCACAAGCCGCAAATCGCTGGCCCACATTGCAGACAGAGACAACAACTGAATACTATGGCCAATATTATTCCTAGGAACGATAGCAATTTCCATCCCCAGGCGGAGACCACACTCCAGAACCAACCGGACCAAGTCCAGGAGCCTGGATTCTGATGCATCTGATGGGCTATTTCATGAAGCCGAGTTATGGCCTTATACACAGATGGCGCGTTATTTGGAATAAAAACACGACAACTGGATCCGATGACTCTACAAGCCCCGCCCCTATCTGCCAGGATGACGTCAAGGACAAGGCGATTTTGAAGAACAACAAGTCTCAAAGCAGACTGTTCCTCGGTCAGGTTACCTAAAGCAGAAGCAGTCTTGTTCACTACTGCCTCAAGTATTCTTGTTAATTTGCGTATTTCCTTACTGTTCTGGACAGGACCTACAAAGAAAAAGAATCCTTTGTTGAAATCTGTATATTGCTCCCATGTTGTTTCGGTCTGGTCGACAATCGGGGTCTTGATCTCCCTTCTATGTCTTACATGAACGAGATGTGGATTTCTGTGATAATCGGGCGGGGCTAGAAAAACGGGTGGCAACAGGAACGCAATATAGCACGTCCCATCCCAATCCAATGGCAGACGTACATAGGCTGTCTGACCACATATGAAATAAGAATGGCGAGAAGATTTGAAAGTAGACTTTCCTTTATCACTGAATTCGACAACAGTATTACAATCACTGTGTCCTAAATGTACTGAGCCATTCTTTCTGACGCATAATTCACCTCTCACTGGTAAAACTGTAATAGACGGCAAGTCCGAATTAGTCTCGGACTGGACGTTCAGGATCATGAGGTTGAGGGAGAAGTTACCTAGTGCATATACTTCATTTTCTAGATCGGTCCCAGTCCTTTGTGGGAGACCGTCTGCATCTGGGAAACATGCTTTATTCATGACTGTATTCAGGTTCCCCCATATCCAATTGCCTTGGGAAACTTTGGACTTACTATCTAGGGAGGACATTAAAGTAAACCATGCACCACACGAACCATTATGTGTGAACGGGTAAGGAAAGAGGGGCAGAGCTCCCTTGTACTTCTGATAGGGAGGGAGTCGGCCACATATCCAACAATGAGTGGCATTGTTGGTTTGGTGTGAATGATGTAACATACGGATGAATGTATTGTTGCGCATTGCTAAACGATAGGACAGTTCGTGGGGAGGCAGGTCGCTGAAAGTGTGCTCCATAGTGTCATTAGAGGAAACATGTACATGTGAATCAAGAGGAAAAAAAATGTGTAACATTAAACTTATACAGATTATAGTGAGACTCAGAAGAAACATTGAGATCAAGGCAATTATGCATCCGCCGTGCAAAACTTTACAGTGCTTTTTCCATTTCTCGTTGCGCCTATCTCTCTGACTACTGGGGTCTATTCTATACATGTCAGAAACCTGTCTAACCGCTTCACCCAGGGGGACTTAAACAATTAAACTCTGTCTGACTTACTAGACCTCAGCTTCTCTCGATACTCCTCTTGGGGAGTTTTCTCTAGCAGGGGGAGTTTAGTATCAGTCTCTGAAAAGGGGCAGTCCTTAATAGGCAGGTCTGGACACAGTTCGTGAATCTTTTTTATATGGCTGGAGTGCACCCAGCCCTTCCTGCCCTCCAATTTCACTGCAGTTCTTGTAGATAATAAAACCAATTTCGGCTGCTTCCATCTGGGTTCCAGCGGACTCTTCCGGTCGAAATTCCTGATAAGCACCAGATCTCCTGGACCGACTTCATGTGGCTTTACTTGGGTGTTGTCCGGGAAGGCAGCCGCGACCTGTGAACGACAAGATTGTAGTGCAGACATCAAGGAGGCCAGGTAATCTGTCAGCATACAACTGTCAACATCAGTAATTCTACGGGGCATAGGCGTCCCCCACATATTTGGAGGCCTACCAAAGACCACCTCATACGGGGATAACCCTGTCCTGGAATGAGCTACCATTCGCATGTAAAAGAGTGCAACTGGCAAGGCAACTATCCAATCTACTCCTTTCTCGGCACAGATTTTAGCAAGACGGGTTTTCAGGGTCTGATTGTGTCTCTCTACGAGACCTGCGGCTTCAGGATGTCGGACACAGTGGAACTTCCATTGGTAACCTAACAAAAGTGAAACCTGTTTCATGAGCTCGGACGAGAATGGCTGTCCATTATCAGAGTACACGACACGGGGCAAACCATATCGCGGGAAAAATTCACGAACCAGCTGCTTGGCAGTGGTCGGGGCAGTGTAATCTGGGACTGGATATGCTTCTGTCCATCGTGAAAGAGCACATACGATTACGAGGACATACTTGAATCCTCGACATCGGTCCATCTGGATATAATCCATCTGGAGGACTTCAAAAGGATGGTCAGGAGGATGAAATCCACCCTGTTCCACGGGGACACCTTTTCCGGGATTGAACTGACAACAGATCATGCAAGTACGCACTTTCTGTTTTGCTTCTGCTCGTAAATGTTTGTTATACCAGAGATTCTGTAAGCTGTCTAACATGGCTTTCTCTCCTAAGTGTGCTGGACTATGTGCTGTGTTAATGATTATTTGAACCATAGAGTCGGGGAGGAACCATGTGGCTCTTCCCTTCGTCATCCATCCCTGATCTGTTTGGATCCCTCCTTGTTCAGTCCATTTCTTGATTTCGTCTGGTGTAGCATGTGTCTGTATGTCGAGTACATCTAGAATGGGATCCTTAACCGTCAGGCAATGTGTCAGTGTAGTCTTTGTCATGTCAGTCGGGATAACTGTCTGAGCTGTGAGTTTGGCTGTACGATCTGCCAGGTCGTTACCCTGGGAAATTCTGTCAGTGACTTTGGTATGTGCTTTGCATTTCATAATGGCTATGGCTGTAGGCAAGTGTATTGCATCTAACAGGGCTTGAATGAAGGGACCATGCTGGATCCTGGTACCGTGAGAAGTTAGGAAACCTCTCTCTTCCCAAAGGACTCCGAAGTCGTGAACGACTCCGAATGCATATTGTGAATCAGTGTATATGTTTACTTTCTTGTTCTTGGCTAGTATACATGCTTGGGTCAGAGCTATAAGTTCTGCAGCTTGAGCAGATAGTGTGTCAATACGATGCGTATCTAAAACTTCAGTTTCAGTGGTCACTGCATAGGCGGCCACTAACTCTCCTGCGTTTGTTCTCATACATGAACCATCGACGTAAAGTGTCAGGTCTGGATCGGGTAATGCAATGTCTGTCAAGTCCTGTTGGGGCTTTGTTACTGTATTAATGACTTCTACACAGTCATGTGGTGCGGGATCTGTTGTATTCGAGGGTAACAATGTGGCAGGATTAAGTATGTTGCAGCGTCTGATTTCTATGTGTGGCTGGAACAGTGTCAGTTCATAACCTGTCAGTCGTGCTATGGTCAAGTGCTGAGTCTGGGTTCGGTTCAGAAGTACTTCCACGGAATGTGGAACCTGTACTGTCAAAGGATGTCCTAACACTATTGAATCGCTTTGTCTGATAGCTAGAGCTGTTGTTGCAACTGATTTTAAGCACGCAGGCAGAGCCTGGGCTACTGGATCCAATGTACTGGAAAAATAAGCACAAGGCTTATGGTGTCCTGCTTGATCTTGTGTGAGAACGGACAACGCTGTGCCATCGCGTTCTGTGACAAAAAGTGTAAAAGGTTTGCTGTAACATGGTGTCGCTAAAACTGGTGCTTGACATAAAGCTTTCTTCAAGTCATTAAAAGCTTGTGTATGTTCCTGAGTCCAAGGGAGGACAGTCGAAGTCGCTGCCTCCTGTGTTGTCAACTGAATAAGTGGCTTGGCTAGAAATGCATATTGGGGAATCCATTGTCTGCAGTACGAAGTGAGGCCAACAAAGGCCCGTACTTCCTTTTGAGTCTTGGGTTGTGGCAGATGTGCTATTAACTGGATACGATCTGGTGTCAACTGTCTACCCCTCTTGGACAGCAAGTGCCCAAGGTATACCACTTGCTGGGCACAGAATTGGAGTTTCGAAGGGGACACCTTGTGCCCCATTTCGGCAAGAAAAAACAAGACTGTCAGTGACGCGCTCTCGCAGTCACGTTCGGTCCGTGCTGTGATCAGTAGATCATCAACATATTGGAGCAGAGCAGTGTCAGTAGGCATGTGAATACTGTCTAGTTGTCGTTTCAGGGCTTGGCTGTAAATACTGGGACTTTCCATGAACCCTTGAGGTGCACGTGCAAATTTAAAACTTCGGCCATTTAATGAGAATCCGAACAAATATTGGCTTTCCGGGTGAATGGGAACACTAAAGAAAGCGTTCTTAAGATCAATTACAGTAAAGAACGCTGCTTCGGAATCAATGGCAGTCAGTAGTGCCGAAATATCTGGGACCACTGGGTACTGTGGTACTATGCATTTGTTGAGTTCTCGGAGATCAATCACCAGCCTATAGACTGGAGGTGCATTTGGGTCAGTTTGTTTAAGAATCGGAATGATTGGAGAATTACATACATTGGAGTCAGTTTCTACGACTACTCCCTGGGCAATGAGTTCATCAATTATTTTCAATAAGGCTGCTACAGCCTCGGGGGGCAATTTGTATTGTCGGATACGGGGCAGTACAACACCTTGCTTGAGTGTGACACGATAGGGAGTAATGTGCATACAACCTACATCAGTTGGACCTTGCGCCCATAAATGCTGTGGAACATTTTGCAATCTGACATCAAAATCTCTCAAAACATAATGACCCTTAAAGTCACGAAGGAACAGTCTTACTCCTTCCGGAGAACAACATATAACAGCTCCTAGAGCTTTCAGTGTTTTAATACCAAGCAGGTTTTCAGGACATGATTTGGTAAGCAAGAAATCTGTAGTACGGGACAATGGACCAACTGCAAGGGGAACTGGCTGTGATACTTCAATAACAATAGGTTTTCCTGAAAATCCAAGGGAAACATTCTGTGAGCCCGAGAGGGGTGCCCCTGGAACCTCGTCATGACTAATGGTTGTTCTGCTCGCCCCCCGTGTCAATCAAAAATTTTCTGTCTTTCCCTAATACCTGACTATGTACATAGGGACCATCTTGATCTACAGGAACCTCGATAAGGGGCAAGCCAACCTCCCTCTCTAGGCTGTTTCATGCGTACTGCTGATAATCGGGGTAATCTGACTGTGCATACTGGTACATGTGTGACGTGACATGTTGAGTTGCAGCAATAGGTTGGGGTTGGGGTACAGCTACTGTCTGTTGCTGTACATGCTGTGGAGATTGCGGATTCTGTGTAATATTCTGTTGAACATGTTCTGGTCTAGGCGGACGTGGTCTTTCTTTAGTTTTGCCTGTAGCAATATTGTGTCTGAGAACGGCACAACCACTTATAAAGTGACCTGGCTGCTTGCAATAATTGCAATTTCCTTTAACAGGACCTGTAGAATGACTTGTCTGTGTGTTCTGCGTGTTACCACCCTTCTGACCATTTGCTGGTACAGATTGGGCAACTAGTACTTTCATTTTCGTGTCTTTCATGCGTCTCTGTTCATGATCGTGCTCCTCTCTAATCCTGTTCTGGTGGTACTGTAACATCTGTCACATTTGGGAAGGCGTATTAGCTTGCCATGTACTTTCTACTTTCAACACTCTGTTTTTAACCTGAGGTAAAGAATTCTCGACTAATTTGGTCACAAAAAGATGTGGGAAAGACTCGCTACATGTTTTCAGGCCACTATTGATAATGAAACATTTCTCGAATCTTGAATAAAAATCACTAGTGTCTTCGTCTTGCTTTTGTTTGCAGGCTGAGATCGCATCCCAGTCTTCCTTTTTAACTGTCAATAATCTAGGCAAAACCTGTACTAATAATCCTGGTAGTGCTTTAGCTTTCACCCCAAGGCCTACACCTGGGGTTCGTCCATTTTCCTCGTTTTCTAATTCAGTCCAAATAATCTTTTTATCTCCCACCTCCCATTCTTTTTCTTTCAGCTTTTCGTAAATCCCTGCTGGCAACAATACTTTTAGCATTTTAAGAATGTCGGGGTACGTATAATCTCCCATAAGTAACATGTCCTTTAATTCACGGTGAAAGCCTGCAGGATCTTTATCATGACAAGGTACAATTTTCTT
This sequence comes from Lissotriton vulgaris, assembly GCF_964263255.1. Classification (NCBI taxonomy): domain Eukaryota; kingdom Metazoa; phylum Chordata; class Amphibia; order Caudata; family Salamandridae; genus Lissotriton; species Lissotriton vulgaris. The sequence continues at coordinate 482,210,065 of NC_141689.1, forward strand.
CATTTCCAATAATTCCATTTTAGTCAAAGGAGTATATACGAATACGCGTTCAAAAGTATCATCTGGCTTCCGAATTGGATGTACTTCTCGTAAGGGGTTCTGTCTATCTAGGTGATATGGCTGTCTTACTGGGGGTGGAACGGAAACAAGATGTGGAGTCAGGAACGTTCTGTATTTATGACGCTGTTCTAGAATAATATCAATTAAATCAGTACCCAGGCCTCTCCATCTTCTCAGGAGTAAGTCTTGCAATAGATTATACAATGGACCTGGATCGGATTGCTGATTTTCATATAGAGTATGTTGGGTCATGTATATACCAGCTAGTTGCTGTTCTTCTGGAGTGAGGCTTAAAAATGTTTGCACTACTAAATCATCATTATATATACTGTCATCCCCGGCCCATTGAACTGCTGACCGGGCTAGTTCCTGATCACGTAAGGTATTAAGTTCATGATAACCTATCCTTTCTTTCAGTATTTTATCAGTAACTTGAAAAACATGTTCAAGAGAACATTGCTCTGGTATCGGGGAAAGGAATCGTTTCCTGTTTTCTGAACGAATGGATCTGTCAAAAGTTCTATCAGAAGGATACTGTTTAGGGAGTTTCACTCTACCTACGTACGCTATTGTACCCTGATTCTCTGTCCTCTGATTCTCTACTGGATTATCTATTTCTTCCTCCTCCGAGGATTCATTCTTGTCTGACCCGGCTTCAGCCTTCTGTCTTGTATGTATTGCTACTATTTCCCTACGAATCTTTCTGGTCATGGCATCTATACAGTTTTGTTTATCATGTTTACAGTCTGCAATATTTTGACCCCATTTTGTCAGTACATCCATCTCTTCCTGAACAACACCTGTCTGATCTTGTTCCCTTATCAAACAATTAATCAAGAATCGTAATATAAAACCTTGTGTCTCAACTTTCTGGTATGCCATGGCTTCACGAATACATTCTGGTCTTTCACCTGTCCTAATAAAATGATATATATTGTCTAGATGTTCTGGCATTTCTGGTAATAACATCAGATAATCTGTAACACGCCGTAGACGTAACGAAGCTAACATCATGTCTTTTGTCTTGCCAGGTACTGGATCATATCTGCAATCCGTAAGATACTGTTTAAGTTTTTCTTGAGGCATCGCTTTCGGAGTACGCTGTGATGCTAATTCTCTCATTGTCACTCGATGTAATTGTGGCGGGGTGTGAAGTTGGCCTCCTATGGCACCTCCTGAAGCAGAACCATGAGCATGACTTGACGTCATGGTGTGTGGGAGAGGTACATGTATCGGGGACTGACTCTGGGTCGCGTCTGTCGAAAAAGGATTGTGAGGACCAATAGTAGGGGAACCATAGCAGGGGAAGTGACAGTAGGTGTGGGAAGTGAATCTTGACGTGGAGGGGTCGTGGCTAGAGCAGCCGGAAATTGCTGCGGTACGTTATTAGCTGGTTGTACGGGTACATTGGTATATGCTGGAGCTACATCATCTAAATAGGAAGAAAGGAAAATGTCTGCTGCGGTCTTTTTGTGACGGAGTTGGGTCGGGACCAATGGTGGTGGCAAGCTACGGGGTACTTCCGGGGTCGCCTTGGGCAGGCCCTCGGTTAAAACTGGATACATGCCTGTAATGAGTGCATTTCTTTGGCGATCTAATTGTTCTAATCTGACCTGTTCTCCTTCCTCTATTAGCTCTTTTTATCTGGCTTTTTCGGATTCCTCTCTACTTCTCTCGGCTTTCCTGCATTCTTTTTCTGTTCGTCTATGCGATTCTTTACGCCACAATTCTATGGCATCTTTCTGGGATTGCCTGGATTTCTTTTTCCATAATGCTTCTTCCACTCTCATGATGCACTCGGCATCCCATGTCCCTGAGGCAGGCCATCTAAACTTCTCTTCCAGATTCTTGGTGTACTCCACCCATAAGTCTAAATACAGCACGGCATCTAAGCCGTGTTTGTGGTACATAAAATATCCTGGAGTGTCCCGAGGTGGGACGGGAACTGCTTCCTCTAGTATCCTTTTCCTAGTACCTATCTGAAGTAATTTTGAAAACAGCGGCATGATCGGATCACTTACAACGTGGACACAATAAAACACAGTAATGAATAGCAAAACAGTCACTCATACCGCAACATTAAAACGCATTGAAAACATGTTACCTGATACATAGAAAACACATAAGAGCCGAACTGAAAACTTGAATTGCAACACTAGATACTGAATCACTGAATCACTAGACTAGATGCACTGCTAAAACAGTACAGACCGGTCCCATAAAGAGACACGTCGGACCGCATCCACCTAAGTGAACACGTACGGACCAGACCTGTGTACCCAGACCTGTCTTTACCGAGCACAAATTAATGAACCCGTCTAGATGGGTTCCCAACAACGGTACTCACCGGGAAGCAAGAAACTGAAGGCCTCGGAACGGAAACTGGACTGGACTGGACTGCATCAGGTGACGATTCTCCTACGCATGGGCTTCGGAACAGGTGGGCCTCTGGACACCTCGGACCTTGCTCTCTCGTCTAGGGCTCTGGTCGGGATCCTCCGCATTCCTCACCGCCTCGTCTGGATGCCGGACCGCAGACTCCGTCTCCCTCGTGGACCCGAGGGAAGATAGCGGGAAAACCCGCAAACGTGCACGGTTTCCGTCGGGGTTGTAGAAGGGGTCAAAGGCCGCGTGACTTCACCGGTGTGTGGGGAAGGGGGGGTTCCTGTTCGGGCGCCAAATTATGTGGTAAATAAGTTTTACCTAAACAGTTTTTCCATATAATTATCAATACAAGACAGCTCATTAAAATGAGAGGCAGAGTCCGTGGTATCTGAGTCATAGGGGCTTTAATATTATGCTTCGAAGCAAAGGATATCGGGTTCCATCACCACGCAGGTTCAGGAAGGGACATTCAACGTTTTATTAACATTACACATTATATATAGTAAATTGTTACACTTGAATCCAATACAGTAGGCGTAACAGGTGAAAAGAGAGAGATAAGAACACATGTGCGTAAGAGGAGGCGTGAAAAGAGGCGTACACATGGGCGTGCACTGTACATGTCAGAGAAACGTCACAAGATACGTCACATGTGGGTGGAAGCGAAGTGAAAAGTTGCAGAATCAGCAGAAACCCTTCGCCTATATGCGCGCGCAACTAGTATGACGTGAAACTGGGGGCTTTGACTTTAGCACTAGTGGAGGAAACTGGTGTCTGGAGTGTCAGGGCAACCTGTACCTATAGCATATCCGATATCTGTTGTTTGGAGGATGTAGTGTCTGAAGTAAAGGTCTCTCGGGCAGGGGCCGTTCAATACCGAATGCTAGTGCATGCATACGTGTCTCGGTGCAATGAGCGGAGCCATGGGCCTACCATGGTAACTGGTTTAGTAAATCACTTGCAAGGAGGACAGGAAGGCCGGGCCCTTTGCTCTGCAGCCGTGAATATGTTTACCCATTTCACTAGACTGGAATGTGTTTTCGAGGAGGCTGAGCAGATATCGGTAGGCAAAACATGAATTTGGCAGGCAGTCCAGGCCGAGCCGGGCACCGCCGCGCTGGCAGGAAGTAAGGCAGGGGTCAGGGATGCGTGCAGCTTTCGGAGACAAGAGAGATGAGGCAGAGAGGCCTCGTTAAGGGCCTAGCTCGACTGGGCCAAGAAACTATTCAAAACGTGTGCGAAGTTCAGAAGTGCACCATATAAAGACGGTGGCACCGTATGCTTAAGAACATAATTAATGGGATTTCTTGGTATGGTTGGATAGCTAACATGTTAAGGATGGACGCAAATGCATTTGCGTCTCTCTAACATGAACAGAACGGAAGTTACACGACATACAAGGAACATGGGTGCATGGATAGGGTGCGAGTTGGGGGACACTTTGGCTACCTGGAAATTTCTATTACCTCAAAAGGACACCCATTCTCCGCATCCTGACCCTCATTGCCCACAGGCTGACGGTACCAACACAGCGGACAACCAACATCCCTCCGCAGACAAAGCTGCTAGCTGTGCTGCACCTGTTGGTCTCTGGTACCTTCCAGTCAACGACCGCCAGAGTCGGAGGAGTCTCACTGCCAGCCCTATCAAAGTTCATCACAACTGTCTTGGATGCCATTATCAGCTTGGTACCCCAGCACCTTCACTTCCCCCACACTGCGCAGGGACAGCTGGAGACCAAGCAAGGCTTCTACACCATAGCTGACTTCCACGCATGTGTTGGGGGCAATTGACTGCACACATGTCCTACTTGTGCTCCCTGCCGACACTGCACACAAATACCGCAACTGAAAGCACACGCATTCCGTCAATGTGCAGGCAATAGTGGACCACTGGGGACTCTTCACCAACCTCGTCGCCAACTACCCGGGCAGTGGGCATGATTCCTACATCTTCTGACAGTCCATCAACAACCAGCGATTTAAGGGTGGCACCTACGGAAATGCACTGATCGTTGGTAAGTACCAAATGAACAAACCACACACTTCAACTCCACAATCATGCAACTCACAACTGTGGGAATGCACATGTTACAACATCACATACAACATGCCAACCAACATGCTCACCTACCAGACACGACCACACACTGAACTGTGGAAACAGGGGCCAGCCATGTAGACAAACCATCCACGTCATGGCACCTCTGCCACACAATAGCAGGATGTAGTGAGAGGTGGGAACCAAGTATGTGTAGAAGGAGGCAAGTGACCCACAAATCAGAATGAACACAATGCCAAGTGAGGTGGTGATGTGCTGGACAGACTCAAGTATACAGAGCACAGACATGTCCATGTGGACATATACTGCTGGTGTATGTAATGTCGTAGACAGTGGACAGATCCATGTTACCACAGTCAGTGGGGTAGACCTTGGAAATGTAGCTATGTTGTCCCTCCTTGTAAGCGTGATCAGAGTGGGCTGGGCCAGCGTAGGAGTGGAAATTAATAGCCCGGGGCTCAGAGCATGGTTCATTTCTGGGATGCCCACCAAAGCAACTACTACGTGTATCTCTGTATCCGCCATATCCTCACCATAGATCTACACATATATGGTCAACCACTTTCAATGGCCAATATCACAGTGTCATTGTCAGGCTTAAGGTCTTGTGCAGATAATCATGATAATGGTGTGTCTTAAGAGTGCAAGTGATGCAACTGCGCAGAGCACACAAGTAAATAGGCTTGGGGGAGTATGGATCAGCTGTGAGGCAACGTAATACACATGGATGCCGCTCATTTGCCACATGCAAGACATGTCAAACATGAATCCCAAAGTCCCACACATCACACACCAATATGCTGATAAGCCTGCCAACACAGAAGGCTGAACCACTGATTTACACATCTCTCTCCCCTGTCACAGTTGATCAAGGATATGCACTCTGCCCGTGGATGATGATACCTCTCCGAGCCCCGAACACCCAGGCCCAGAGGCAGTACAATGCAGTCCACAAAGGCACCAGGGGCATTGTGGAGCGCTCATTTGGCGTGTTGAAGTCACGGTTCAGGTGCTTGGACATCACAGGTGGAAGACTCCTGTACAGCCCAAAAATAGTGTGCAGGATGATCATTGCAAGTTGTGTGTTGCACAACATATGTGTACGCACCAATGCCCCATGGATCCATGTGCCATATGCACCGGCCGATGATGAAGAGGATGAGGCAAGTGGACCGCACCCCAGCAGCAGCAGGAATAGCCCGAAGGGACACTATGATTAACAATTGCTTCACATGAGCACGTCATGTCATGTCTTTAGCTATCATGGGACAGGACAAAATGACCACAGGCACAGCATATGCAAATAAATTAATTCCAAGACACATTCCCAATGTGCATGTCACTCCTCTGCATTGGCACATCACTCTGACAGGTGTAAGTGCAACATTTAGTGCTGACAAATTCACCAACGGCAATTAGATGGTGGGAGTATCATTTCCGTTATCGCAATCCTGTTTTCATGCGAACAGACCCACATCTTCCTCTTCTTCTTCTCCTTGCCCTTCCCTGACTCCGGGATCCTAGGCTGGTCCTCTGTGGGGTTTGTGGGGGTTCTTGTTGTCCTCTGTACTTGCTCCGGCTACCTCCATGGTGCTTCACAGTTTTTTGTGTCTGTTTGTGTTTTTTGTTGCCACTTTTGTACTGATTTTTGCAGCCTGACTTGTGGGACTTGCAGGCCTGGTGCTGCTACCCGCTGACTTTTTTATCGCAGTTGGGCCCAACGCAACTTTCTTCGCATTCAAGTTTGGATTTGTATTGCCGTCCGCCTAATGGTATTGCGGACATTTGACACGTTATGGGGAAACTGTAGCATGTTGCCGCCGTGTTGAGATTGTGATGTTGACACAGAGTTATTTTCCTGTGATAGACGGCAGTATGTGACAGTGCACTAACCTATTTTGGAGAAGATTTTCGCATGTTCTTGAGAATATTCCCTTATGTGTTTATACCCACTTTTTGGTTGGTGCACTATATTCTACACAAGTGAGTATGCCAACGAAGCAGGAACCTTTCGTTGAAGCACGAAAGCAAAATGGCAAACCACTTACCTCCCTTGAAAAACATTTTAAACAGCAAAGCACTTTGCATTTGCAAATGACATGTAGTAGTGCACAATGGCAAGAAAGAAAGAAAGAAAGAAAGAAAGAAAGAAAGAAAGAAAGAAAGAAAGAAAGAAAGAAAGAAAGAAAGAAAGAAAGAAAATGGAAGGAAGGAAGGAAGGAAAGAAAGAAAGAAAATGGAAGGAAGGAAGGAAGGAAGGAAGGAAGGAAGGAAGGAAGGAGGGAAGGAAGGAAGGAAGGAAAAAAGAAAGAAAGAAAGAAAGAAAGAAAGAAAGAAAGAAAGAAAGAAAGAAAGAAAGAAAGAAAGAAAGAAAGAAAGAAAGAAGACTTAATTCCAGATTAACTCACAAGCAGTCAAATGAGCCAACCACACAAGATCATAGACAACCCATTAATAGAACTGAAATATCATGTAGACCATCAAGACAAGAGCAAGCGATGCTGCAAAGGACTGACACCTTTCAGAAGAGACACTGCTAAAGTAATTTATTCTCCTTCATTGATTTCTCAATCAATTTCTCGGTGTTTGCACTAGTTCTGTCTCACCCTTTTTTATGGGAATGTCTTTCTCCACTATCTTTCATTGGTCTCTCCCTTTAGAATTCTATGAAACAGGCCACCATCTTGTAATGGTGCTAAGCACACGCCTAATGACCAGTTGGTCATTTCTACTACAGACAAGGATGTTGATTATTCCAGGAAACTTCATGGCTGCATGGTCTCTCTGAGCAACTGGATGAGTGGGCACTGTTTGAAGCTTAATTCTAGTAAAACTGAGGTGGTGCTATTTGGTAAGCTCTTTCCTCTATGGTCGCCAGTTTGGTGGCCAAATACTTTGGGCTTCCCTCCTACACCGGTAGCTGAAGCTAAAAATGTGGGAGTCATAATTGATGAGAAGCTGAATTTTAAGTCTCAGATTTCGAAGGTGATATCTTCAGAAATGTTTACTATTAGAACATTGCATAGAATTCTTCAGTTCATCCATAAAAGTACTAGAAAAACAGTTCTAAATACTCTGGTTTTATCAAAGTTGGACTACTGTAATGGCCTATACATTAACTTACAGTCCAATCTACTCAGAAGATTTTAAATGGTACAGAATGCCGCCACTGGATTAGTGCTGGATGTTCCCAAACACCAGTCTATTAGGGCTGGAATACAGATGCTGCATTGGCTGCCAGTCGGCCAGCGCGTAAAATTCAAGGCACTTTGTACTGCACAAAAGGCACTTTACAGAGAAGGTCCACAATTTCTATGGGATGCCTTTAGCCGGTACTCTCTGAGCAGACGGCCACGCTCGGCCAATGCTTTCCTGATGTCCACCTCTAGAGTCAAACGGTTGAACTGGAAGGGAAGCATTTCAGACACAGGATATGGAACTCTCTTCCGCTCTCTCTCAGGAGTATTTCATCCCTGTTTGAATTTAGGAAACACCTCAAGACATGGCTTTTTTACAAATTAGTTTCCCTGACACAGTATGCATCGGTAAGCACCTAGACACCTATGGGTATTAGTGCGTTATATAAATTGTTATAACATAACATACTGTCCAAGGCTTTGAATGAATAAACACTGTTTGCAGTAATAAATCCTTGTATGTGTTTGTCTTCAGAGATGGGCCCTGAGCAGGTAGCAACAAAACACTCTTGGGGCCAACCACTAGCTTTGCCCCACTGTGGACATTGGCTTTGGCTCAACATGTCTTCTTGCTTGCCACCTCATGAATCCTGTTATTTGGAACCGTGTCAGTGGATAGTTCAGTAACACAAACATGATAATGTACTAGTGTCAATCATTTAAAACAGGTTGCTTCGGGTGTCCAAGGCGCTGTCTCTATGACTCTAGTCCGGCCGAAGCCTGTCTGATTATTGACATGTGAACAAGCGATCTCGGAATGACTTTCGAAAATAGGAATTTTTTTTTATATGGCGTTTTAAATTTGTATTTAGTCATATACCAAGTTAAACAACGATTTGATCTCTAGAGATTGGAGGACTTATATATTTATGTTGATTCTATAAAGACATTATGTCGTTATGGTATACTTTGCGTAATAAAAGGGGCTTAAAAAAGTATGCACATTTACTTCGTGATTATCTTTGATGCAATGTTTACATACATTAAAATATGATTTTATTACATGGAGGTGTCAAGTATTAAACACATTTTTAAATGAAAAAAATCTACTATATAAAAAGTTTGAAGATTTGTACAATTTGTGCAAAATGCGAAAAGGGACAATTTCAACATATTTATCAGATTTTCCCTAAACGTCAACTTAGATTGTGAATGGTGTTTATTGGGGAACATGTACTGTAAAAAAAAAGGTGTTGGAGCATACACTAATCTATACAATTCGCGTAGCGGTTGTAAGAATGAAGTCGTTATTTTAAGCTCTCACCATCACTGGCGAAATATCTCGCATGCTCAGCAATATCTGCGGGAAATCTGAAAGGAAATATAGCATGCGTTCTATCTTTAGCGACACCTTGAAAAATGAATTCCTTTTCATCCTTTGAGTGGAGTCTCGTAAATATTTAAAAACCAGCTAGTATGATGTATTAGAGAAGTGCCTCAAAGCTCTAAGAAAAACATGTAAAAGCTGCCTAGTATGCTATAAGAACGGCAGCGCTGTAATCGTGCCTTAGTAATATGATTTAGGGCACCCAAACCAGCCACATTCTAATAGACTTTTTAGTTAATAATTCCCTAATAATATCAGCTGGGCCTGACAGCGTTTCCGAGCTGCCTTATGCAGCACGCAGCATGCCCTTCCTTCCTTCGCGTTCCATTTATTGGGCCTCCTGTTTGGTATTGCTGTCTGGCCCGATTAGCCGAGAGATAACGCTGCATTTCTCCTAACAGGCTCGTGCCTTTCTTGCCAAGTTGGCTGAGGAGTTGAGGATGTGGGAAATACGCAGCCAATTAGAATCTGGCTCGCTTCCCCATCTGGCTAAAGTATCAAAGGTCACTTGAAATTGAAAGAGTACACACTGTCACAAATATAGCTTCCTACATAGGACAGAGTGTTCTGCTCCTTAATAGCATCGATCTGAGAGACGCTTCGCATGAGAGGCTGAGCAGCAGCTATACATAAAGCACGCTGAAAGCACAGAATGTAGTGCTTGCCGCCGACACAACATAATCACCCGCAGTCACGATCCTGCCAGTGCTACTTTCGTGAACTGAAAATACCAAAAAAATAATAGGCCTCTAAACAGACAAAAAAACAACATACTTAACAGAGAAAGATGTCTCTTTATAGAACAAATGATAGATCAACAGCAGGCATAGAAAAATGCAGCAAGCATTATGCCACTCCATTGTGCCATGTGAGCCAAACTCCACCTTATTGGGAGCAAGCTAAAATGCCCTACTCAACTTACTAACATCTTTTTACTATACTATCCCCTGCCCCTAAACACCTCCCCGCAAACCATGCTGACTACCCGCAACTTTAATTCATTAGCTATTCATGCCTTCTTCTTTCTCATTCAATTCACATGCTTTGTGTGTCCTTGGACCAGGCCCACGTTATTGACTTCTCACTCTTTCCCCTTCTTCCTCTGTCCTACATTGCACTAGCTCATCCACCTCGCCCACTTTTGTTCCCTCAACTACTTGCCCCCCAAGTGACAACACTTTCTTAATTACACTTCCTACCGTGCCCTGCCTGCTCCCAACTCTCTCATGCACCACGGCAGGTGGTGGGCTCACAACTCTGGGATGGGGGGAAAGTGAATTCCCATGTGCTGTGTGAGGATGTGTTCTGGCAACCATACAGCTGCCTATGTCATTCCGCAGCTGTACTCCCCTCCGCCCAAACTTCCAGATACAGAGGGCTTGCACATCCCTATGGCCTGGGCCATTCTTGGGAGAAACTTATTATGCCACTCCATTGTGCCCTATGTGCCAAACGCTGTTTTATTAAGAGGAAGCTGGGAAACTTCAACTCCTTTGGCTGGGAATGCATGCTACATTGCTACTCAACTTACTAAACGTTTTGTTAACAGCCCATACTCCTTCCCCCAAAAATGTCACCCTTCCCCCCCCCTCCCCCCGGGTTCACCCAAACGATTATGATGAAGGTCAACTTTATGTCATAAGCTATCCATGCATTCTTATTTTTCTATCCTTGTAGCTTGTCTGACCTTGGATCAGACCCACCTTATTGACTTTCCTTCTCCATCTTCCTCTGATAACCTCGATCCCTTTGACTTTGCAAAATGCCAGCATTTCTATATTGACCTGATTCATGCTCTATTAATTGCCACAGGATTCAAAGCCCCTTTCCAAACAATCCTAGAGAGTAACTGCACCTAACACAACCAAGTCCGGTCCCACATATCCTTCAAACTCCCCAAGTCCTTCTTCACCATCTTCATCAACTCTAAATGCAAGGAATGATCCAAGTCATTCTCCCCAGTGTGTAACACCACTGACTCCTATTGGTGCCATTTCACTCTGAATTCCCATTGCATAGATATCAGCTGACCCCATCTCATCCCACCTAGTCCATACCACTACAGTTCCACCATTCCAAAATACAAATCCAATTGTTTTTTCTGACTGTTCCCAGGCCCACTTCAGAATTGAATTTCCACACTTCTTTCCTTCTACCTGAATCTTCCCCAACACCTGTTGGATAAAAGCGCAATGGGCCTTCCCTCTACTGTTTCCCTGCCTCACACATCTCTACATACAGTCGCTGCTCCTTCTCCACAGACCTTTCAGCCTTGTAGCACTTATCCCCAAATGGTAGCCTTCTCTAGCTTTGCCAGTCCAGAATGTGAGAAAGTGGCTCTATATATACTGGACCAAAGTAGGGTACAGTGTGTATAGAGTCCACAATCCCCAGAGGTATAACAGAGGTTAAAGTCAGGTGTGACCTTACTCTCTAAAGTGGTAGCTTGGTCGAGCAGTAAGGCAGTACCAGAGGACAGTGTAAAAAATGTGTTGTACACACTCAGTCAGCAAAAGGTTTCACACACTCAAGAACATAAATCTAGGCCATTTGTTTTTATATCAAAAGATATGGTTGTTTTATTTTTAGAACCAACAGGTATCAAAATATATTTTTCTCAATATGAGCACTCTCTGGTAATTACTTTGCAAAGAGGCAATAAACTTTGTAAACACAATAGGTACAGTGGTTGCAGTAGGCAACACAATTCTAAACACAATCTAACAGCGCCTCTGGCCTGGTTGCCCCCTAGCTCCTCAGCGCTCCTGCTCCAGGGACCCTTGCAGTGCCACCTCCTCACCGACGCCGTGAGCGGCGCCCCAGCCGCCGCAGGGCCGCCCGCTGAAACCGATCCCGCTTTTCCGCCGCTTCCTGCCTAAGGACCCGCCCCTCGCCAGTCCATTGGTGGACGCGACCCCGCCTCCCAGCTGACCCGCCCTCCCGGCTCCTCTCTTATGACACCCTCTCAGCGACCGCGCAGCGGACGCGCGCAGCGGGAGCACCGATTGAGCGCCGAAGGTGCGCCAAAGGTAAGCCCGTCTGCGCCCGTCCGCGCCTGGACCGCGCCCAGCGCCAGGACCCCTGGCCCCCTGGCCCCCAGCCCATCCGACGGACGTATGACGCCGCAACCCTCAACGCACTCAACGCCGGCCGAGTCCCGGGCTGCTACCGAGCCACCCCGAGACGCACCCACGTACCCTTCTGCTGCAACTCCTGCAAGTTCTCCTGCATCCGGACCTGCACTACAACTACACCAACCAGGAGGAGCAACAGCAGCAGCCACCTGAAATGCATCCTGCTCAACACCCGCTCCATCCACAGGCACGCCATCGAGGTCTGGAACCTGCTTGACACCACAGCCCCAGATGTCGCCTTCTTCACGGAAACCTGGATGAACGCCTCCTCAGCGCCTGACATCGCCATCGCCATCCCAGACGGCTACAAGATCATCCGAAGGGACCGCGTCAACCACACCGGAGGAGGCATCGCCATCGTCCACAGGAACACCATCCGCATCACGACCAACACCGATGACACCCTCGCTAACGCTGAGCACCTGCACTTCCAAGTCCACATCAACCCCAAGACCACCCTCAGAGGCACCCTCATCTACAGACCCCCTGGACAACGCACACAATTCAGCGAAGACATCGCCGACTTCATCATCCCACACGCCCTCTGCTCCGCTGACTACATCCTCCTAGGGGACCTCAACTTCCACCTGGAGAACAACAACGACCGCAACACCACCACCCTGCTGGACAACCTCGCCAACCTGTGACTCAAGCAACTGGTGACCACCCCCACCCACTACGCCTGACACACACTCGACCCCGTCTTCTCATCCAGCAAGGACATCGTCTTCAGCCACGCCTCCGAACTCCACTGGACGGACCACAGCTGCGTCCACTTCAGCTTCGCAAGGACCACGATCCACCACCACCAGCAACAGGCTGCACGCAGGAACTGGAACAAGATCACAGCCGACCAGCTTGCGTCCTCCCTGAGCATGAACCCTCCGACCAGCACAACGAACCCCAGCCAGGCGGCCACCAACCTCACGAAGTGGATCAGCGACTGCGCAGACGAGCTCGCCCCCCTGAGGACCCTGCCCAGCAAACCCGGCAGCAAGAAAGCCCCATGGTTCACCGACGAACTCAAGAGCTCCAAGAAGAACTGCCGAGCCCTCAAGAGAACCTGGCGCAGAGACCCAACACCGGACAACATGACTGCCCTCAAGCTCGCCACCCGAAAACACCACAAACTCATCCGCGCCACCAAGAAAACTGCATTCAAGGATCGACTGGACAACAACGCACACAACAGCAAAGAACTCTTCAACAGCGTCAAAGAGCTCTCTAACCCCAAGGCCGGAAACAACGACATCACCCCTTCGCAAGACCTCTGCAACTCCCTCGCCTCCTACTTCCACAACAAGATCGCGGACATACACAACAGCTTCAGCACTCAACCGACGAACACCACGACCGAACCACCGCCCCCCACCACCACCCTCCGCGCCTGGACTCCGATCAGCACCGTCCGCACAATGAACTCCATCCACTCCGGATCTCCGACCGACCCCTGTCTTCAGCAAGGCCGACGCTATCATCGCACCCCACCTGCGGGATATCATCAACACCTCCTTCGACACCGATACCTTCCCGGAGAGCTGGAAGCACGCCGAACTCAGCGCTCTACTCAAGAAGCCATCGGCTGACCCCACCGACCTCAAAAACTACCGCCCCATCTCGCTGCTCCCGTTTCCTGCTAAAGTCATCGAGAAGACCGTCAACAAGCAGCTGGCCGCCTTCCTCGAGATGAACGGATCCCTCGACCCCTCGCAGTCTGGCTTCCGGGCCAACCACAGCACCGAGACCGCCCTGATCGCAGTCACCAATGACATCCGAGCACTGCTCGACAACGGAGAAACAGCGGCCCTCATCCTCCTCGACCTCTCCGCGGCCTTCGACACTGTCTGCCATCGTACCCTAGTACAACGCCTCAGCAACGTCGGAGTCCAGGAGAAGGCACTGGAGTGGATCATCTCCTTCCTCGCCGGAAAGACACAGAGTCCGACTCCCTCCGTTCAGATCTGAAGACACCGAAGTCATCTGCGGCGTCCCTCAAGGCTCCTCGCTCAGTCCAACCCTCTTCAACATCTACATGAGCCCCCTCGCAGACATCGCACGCCAGCACAACCTCAACATCATCTCCTACGCTGACGACACCCAGCTGATCCTCTCCCTTACCAACGACCCCACCACCGCCAGAGCCAACCTTCACGAAAGGATGAAAGAGGTAGCCGAATGGATGAAGAACAGCCGCCTGAAACTGAACTCAGATAAGACGAAAGTCCTCATCCTGGGATCCTCACCCGCCGCTTGGGACGACTCCTGGTGGCCCCCCGCCCTAGGCAGCGCACCCAAACCAACAGACCACGCACGCAACCTGGGCTTCATCCTGGACTCCTCCCTCTCCATGACCAGACAAGTCAACGCCGTCTCCTCGTCGTGCTTCAACATCCTGCGCATGCTACATAAGATCTTCCGGTGGATCCCCACCGAGACCAGGAAGACGGTCACCCAGGCCCTCGTCACCAGCCGTCTGGACTACGGCAACACCCTCTACGCCGGAACCACTGCCAAACTCCAGAAGAGACTCCAGCGGATCCAGAACGCCTCAGCACGACTCATCCTGGTCATCCCCCGACGCAGCCACATCTCCGGACACCTGAGAGATCTGCATTGGCTCCCGGTCAACAAGAGAATCACCTTTCGTCTCCTCACCCACGCACACAAAGCCCTACACAGCCAAGGCCCAGGATACCTCAACAGCCGCCTCAACTTCTACACTCCCAAACGCCAGCTTCGATCGACCAGCCACGCCCTCGCCGCCGTCCCCCGCATCCGTAGAGCCACCACAGGGGGACGGTCCTTCTCCTACCTCGCCGACAATACATGGAACTCCCTCCCCACCCACCTCCGCCTAACCCAGGACCACCTCGCCTTCAGGAAGCAACTCAAGACCTGGTTGTTCGAGCAGTAGCAGACCCCCCCCCCAGCGCCTTGAGACCCTCTGGGTAAGTAGTGCGCTATATAAATGCAATGATTGATTGATTGATTGAAGCTCAATGGGTTTTTCTACATAAATGCAGCTGATTACTTTATAGATTAATTTTGTAACTGCAGAACAGTTTAGTAAAAACAGTTTAGTTATTGCAATGATTTTTAAAGAATATAAAGGTATTTTAAAAGTTGACACAGAAACTTTTCAGTAAAAAACTAGCAATAATATCCAATGGAAAGAAATTAAGGTAAAGTAGGTTCTCGTTACTTTTGTAATCCAGGACTGGACCCCTAGGTTCAGGACTGGGGTCTCAGTATTTGGTACGATTTTTAAAGAATATTTGTAGTTTGCAAAAATAGACACTTAGAAGAAATTTCACAGAAAAACAGTCAATGTTTCCTACGGAAGAAAATTCAGGTTACTATTAAACATTGTTAGGATTACTTTTCAGTTCAGGACTGGGCTAAAAGGTACTGTTCTAGCTTCTCTCCTGATCACAGGTGAGTACTTTGGAATTCGTTATTCAGCTGATTTTAGATGAATATTTTAAAGTTTCAAAACTTCACAATTAGAACATTTTTCGAGTCAAACCAGTCAATGTTATCCTATGGAAGGAAAGTGAGTTATCGGTTTTCAGGTGAGGACTCGACTGGTTAAGTTAAGGTTCTGGGCATGGACTCAGTGGTCCCCCAGAGTCAGGTAGGTACAGTTGTACACCCTCAGCTGCACAGTGGCAGCCGGGTGCAGAGGTAGTTAGGCCCAATGTTATCCAATGCTAGGCAGGGGGCCTTCGTCTAGCAGGCCACGTGGCTATAGGAGCTGTGGGAGCTGGGCTCCTGGTCACTTGCTCAGGGAAAATGGGGAAGTAGATAAGGACAAAGGTTGCACTTCCAGGGGCACTCGGGCGATTGGGTGCAGGGTGCTTTTGAGCCGTCGGGCGCTCAATGTTATTCAATGGAGATCTTCAAAAGGGAACAAAGGCTGCAGACTCGGGGATGGAGATTCTTCTGGTGTGACCAACAATTCAAGGGGTAAGTTGGGATCTTGGAGGATAGGTAGGCACCAAGGAGTTGGGCACAGGAGGTCGTGGGGCGCAGGGTGCAGGGTTGTCTTTTAAGGTTGGGAAATCTTACCGCCTGCTGGCCGCGGTTGGAGGATTCCCTTGTCCTGAGGAAGCAGGCGTCATCGGGGTCGTCGAGTAGGGTCCTTAGACACTGGATTCCAGGTCAGAATCACTGGAGGGACGTCCTCAGGGTCTTGATTCACTCCAGCACAGGCGAGGCTAGGTGGGTGCAGAGTGTGCAGGGTTAGCGGTTCTGGGCTGATGCCAGGGCTTGATACTTGCTTTGAGCAGTACCACTGCTCGTGGGAGACACAGGTAGTCAGAGTCACAAGGCAGTCAGGTCCTACGGGGTTTTTGAGGTTGCTGACCACTGGAGATGCTGGGGTTTATGAGGAGCAGGTTTGAGGGTCGACAGGCCGGTAAGGCTGGGGCCAAATCAGTTGGTTTCTTCTTCTTTTTAGCAGCTGCACTGCAGGTCTTCTTGTTCCTCGATCTTCTTTTTTGTTTCGTAATCTGGATCTAAGGGAAAAGCTTCATGGTGCCCTTAAATACTAAATTTAGGGGTTTTACAGATAGGGCAAGGGTCCCTGTCCTGGGTGGGTACACCCCATAGCCTGCTCCTCTCCTGTGGGAGGGGGGCAGGAGCCTAGCTGTGATTAGGCAGGGCTCCCCATCTTCAAGATGGCTGGAGCCCGGGGTCGTGCATTACCTCGCCTCTCCCACCTGAGGGGTGCGGTTGGCACAGGCTGGCACAACCCCCTTTCTGATGTAGGGTTTCCTGCCAGTCTTCCCGCCAGAATGGGGGTCAGAACTGGTGGGGGCCAGTTGCTGAGTACAGCAAGTAGTCTGGAGAAGCTCACAAAGGCGGAATGCCTTTGAAGCTTACCCTGCCCATCCTGGGGAGGAGGCTTGGCACTTCGTCCCAGGATGTGCATTGTTGCAGGCCCAGGAGAGCGGGGCTCTCCACCCAGATTCCAGGTCAGAATTGCCGGGGGGACGTCCTCAGGGTCGTGATTCACTCCAGCACAGTCCAGGCTTGGTGGGTGCAGAGTATGCAGGGTTAGCGGTTCCGGGCTGATGCCAGAGCTTGTTACTTGATTTGAGCAGTACCACTGCTCGTGGGAGACCCAAGTAGTCAGAGTCACAAGGCAGTCAGGTCCTCCGGAATTTTTGAGGTTGCTGACCACTGGAGACGCTGGGGTTTATGAGGAGCAGGTTTGAGGGTCGACAGGCCAGTAAGGCTGGGGCCAAATCAGTTGGTGTCTTCCTCTTTTTAGCAGCTGCACTGCAGGTCTTCTTGTTCCTCGTTCTTCTTTCTTGTTTCGTAATCTGGATCTAAGGAAAAAGGTTCAGGGTGCCCCTAAATACTAAATTTAGGGGTGTTACAGGTAGGGCAAGGGTCCCTGTCCGAGGTGGGTACACCCCCTAGCCTGCTGCTCTCCTGTGGGAGGGGGGCAGGAGCCTAGCTGTGATTGGGCAGGGCTACCCATCTTCAAGATGGCTGGAGCCCGGGGTCGTGCATTACCTCGCCTCTCCCACCTGAGGGGTGCAGTTGGCACAGGCTGGCACACCCCCCTTTCTGACATAGGGTTTCCTGCCAGTCTTCCAGCCAGAATGGGGATCATAACTGGTGGGGGGGCAGTTGCTAAGTACAGCAAGTAGTCTGGAGAAGCTCACAAAGGCGGAATGCCTTTGAAGCTTCCCCTGCCATCCTGGGGTAGGAGGCTTGGCCCTTCGTCCCAGGATGTGCATTGTTGCAGGCCCAAGGGAGCGGGGTCTCTCCACCCAGGGGTCCAGCAAAATGTCTGCTGTGTGGCAGCCTAGGCAGCCTCTCAGACAAGATGTGGATTGTAGGTTAGGTTTCAGGGGGGAGCTCTAAGATGCCCTCTGTAGTGCATTTTACATTAAATCCCACACTGGCATCAGTGTGGGTTTAATGTGCTCAGAAGTTTGATATCAAACTTGTCAGCTTTCAGTGTAGCCTTTATGGTGCTGTGGAGTTCATAATGACAAGCTTCCAGCACCATATACTCTTAATGGCATCACTGCACTTAGTGCCCAGGAATGGCCCTGGGTACAGTAGGGGAACACGGCTCAGGCACCTGTGCCCACACCACTGGCATAGGGCACCCAACTAGACGGGTGGCTGATGTATGCCAGGGCAGTGGGTTTGTGGGCATGGCACGCAGGGATGTGTGCCATGTCAACTCTGTGTTTAGTTCTGCACCAGGACACTCAGCCTGCAAAGGCAGTGTGTGTGTGTCAGGGTACAGGGCCCCTAAGGGAGGCACAATATTTGCTGCAGCCCTTAGGGGTCTTCTATGGTCACAATGCCCTGGGTACCTAGGGTGCCATTTACTAGGGGCTGACATGTGGCCAGAGATGCCACTTGAGTTTAGGCTTTAGTACAGTTTTTAGGGAAGGAAAACAGGCCCCGGATACCTGATTGGCAGGGACCCAGGGCACACCAAGGAAAAGTGCTTCAGGTATCAGGCAAAAAGTGGGGGGTACTGCAACAGAAACTCACTTTCTCACACAGAACAAATACCTTCCAAAGTTTAACTCTTTGCATTCCACGCCTCTCAGATACTTCCTTATTATCTCCAGCACCTAGCTTGCCAATAATAGCACCCCATCGTGATGCCAAAAGCACCATCACATCTTCTCAGCCTTACACTCTACAAAATTTGCCAAGACAGTAAATTAGGCAAACCCCTTTCTCTTCTGATCTTTTCTTGCAAACCATATTTTACTGAATCTGATCCACCATACTCCATCTTTCCCTAAAGCAGAGACCCTGGTTGTTCCATGTTAAATCCCCTTTCCCAGGCCCCCATCTCCCCTTGTCAACACTAGCTCAGAAACATGAAAAGCCCCAAAAACCATCATCATGAACAGTGCCCCAACCCACACTCCATTCCAGGTGCATGACAATGCATACTCTCACTCAGCCCATCAGGTTTCTTTCTAAATGCATGTATCGTCACAAGTTGTCGTTTCAACCTTTTGTTCCTTTTTCTCTGGTCCATCGTTCCAGAATCCTACTATCCAGTTTACCCTCCCCCACCCCAAGGATCAACCCACCACATCCATACATAGGGCCACATTTATGAAAGCCTTGCGCCACCGGTGCGTCACTTTTTCCCATGTTAAAAGTGACGCAACGGCGGCGCTAGGCCTTCATAAATAAGGCCCATAGAATGCAATCCCTAACATCTTTCCCCCAATCGATAATGTGACCAGACTCTATTTGTTCCATTATACAATTGATCATTTCACTCCATCTCTTTTCCATTCTCCTCCAGCCAGTCCTCCTTCGTACTGGTCCTGACTATAAAAATGATTTCCGTCCCATCTTTTAAGACTTTCTCATCAATTTTGCCAATGAGTTTTCCACCAGGTGTCTTGCTCTCATATTTCAATCTCCCAAACAACCCTCAGGAATCTCACTTCACCTCTGCTCTTGGGTCGAAATCACAGAATCCTGCCCAATGGGAATGAGATATTGTCTGCCACCACATTATCCAAACCAACAATGTGCCTGGCCCTGAACTGAACGTTGCATTCCAGACACTGAGACACTTCAATATCAGTGCACTCAGCACTCTCAGTGTATGTACATTCTTGGTTGTCATCTGCCTAATCACATCTACCACCCCTTGATTATCAATTACAAAAGTCACCTTCTTATTCTGTAACTTCTCTTCCAACAAGTACACCACAAATATCACTGGAAAAATGTTAGGAATGCAATGCTATGGTATTTATCTTTCACAAGATGTCCATCTCTTGGAGCCTTAATGCCATATCGTTGAAGTGTTCCACAAACTGCATCCTCATCAGTAAGTCCTGTGTCACTCTCTTTATCATACGTACCCTTGTTGCCCCTCTCATGGCAAAAGATAGTTGTCAACCCCAGGGCCACTACCTTTGAGGCAACATTTAGGTGCCTGAGCATATGTTGTAGTTAATGCAATTCCCATTTTCTCCTCCCTTTTACTTCTCATAGCAGTCAACTCTGTCAGTTTATCTTCTGGCAACCGTGGCACTATTTCAATGGAGTCCAGCTCTGTGACCAGAAATTCACCTGTGACCGCATTCACCTGCTACTTCAGCCCTCCCAACCATCAAAAACCTGTTTGAGGTATGGCAGCACTTACCCTGACCTCTCTATCGACTGCCTACTCAACTATGGTGCTGAACTTCTCGAAAACAGTGCATGCCACTGAGCACCAAATTGGCATGCATTTGTCCTCAAAGTAGCCGTCTAGGAACTGAAGCCCAATTAGTTGAAAATCATCAGGCAAGACCTGCAGGAGGCGAAATGCCAATGTAATGTCCACTCTGACCATCGCAGCTTTCTTAGCTCATTTCCTTGACAGCTCTATGTTTATGTCATTGCTACCACATGGTATTGTGCAGTCAGTTTGTTCAATAACATCATCTAATAATGACCCTTCAGGCCAGGAAACAATCAAAATGTTCCCAACTTTTTATTTTGTACAACCCCCAATTGTGACAAGATTAGAATCTGTAATGAGGGACTGAAAAAGTTTCTGCCATCATGTCACTTGTTAGCTCCTTGCCTATTTAGTCCACCACCACACAGGGTCCCCCAGACGGATCACAATCTACCCTTCTGCCCATCTACCCTTCTGTGGCAGCTTGAATGATATCCAGAACCACTCCATAGACCAGCCCCACCACAACCAGGCTGCCACCCCATATAGGTACTGAAACAACCATGGGTGCATGGTATCCGGTATACCTGGTGTAGATGCCCTTTCCCACCACCCTCTGTTCTCTCCCATGCATTACCCCGCTGTGTTCTGGCACTGCCCCCTGTACATTGCACACATTCATGTTTAAATCTACAACACTACCTATGGTAAGCTCATTTGTTAAAGTTCTAGCATTCTCCAGCTGGTCCCAGGGTGTTTGTTTCACCTCTGGGGAAGGACACCTTTGAAAAGGCTTTTAAGATAGTGGCAGTATACTCGCCATGCACACTGATTCTATTGGTCTTTTCAGGATCATATTTTAGCCTCAAATCGTAATTTATAAATATTGAGGACAAGAATATAGAGAATACAATACTGCAAGACGAAAAGGAAACGTTTTCAACATACGTTTAAAAAACAGAACAGAAAAAAAGACTGAGAAAACATAATTAACAGAACAAAGAATATGACAGAGCTCCCATGCACCAAACAAGGGGGGCTGAAGACTATCGGCCGCTAAAATGATATCCTCTCTCCATCCTAATAATACTCTAGTGTCCATCAATGTATTTCAAAAACCTTAAGTATACGAGGTATCAGCCATTAAAAAGATAAGCATTTGCAATGCAATAGGACTCGCATTTACTCAAGACCTACTGCATTGGTGGTAGTCATAACGGACAATGGGAGGGAGGGTGGAGGAGGCACGGACAACGGGAGTGAGGCACAAACAACAGGAGTGCGGGCAAGGGAGGGAGAAGAAGGGGTGAGAAAGCACGGACAACAGGAATGCGAATGGGGGAGGGGTGGGAAGGCATTACCAATGGGGGAGAGGGAAGTAAAGAAGGCAGTAGGTGGACGTCATTGAAGAAAATAGTGCTCACAGTCTAATTAACACATACCATGTAACACTCGAAGTAAAGGGGCCAGTAGCCATGGGAGGATACAAATGATGACATGGCCCTAATAAGGAGGGACTAACAAGCTTATAAAAGAATCTGAAGGCCGCATTTACGAAGGACAAAGACATAAGCCAAAAAAAAAATCATCTACTGAACTACAGCAGATCTTCACCAGAGCAGCGCTTGCGTGCTGACTTTAGGCTCAACGGAAAAAAATCGATTCCATTGCACCACAGCCTCTCCCCAAATGAGGGCATGCAGGTTTAGAAAACAAGATAAAAGCTAAGGAAATTTCTAATTAAATTGTGAAGGAACATCTCAATCGGAAAAGAGAACGGTTCAACTACGTCAGTGGTTCAGGGGCTATCTATCTCTAGCACCCTGAACCCCCTCCAAACCAACCTCTTGTAAAACAAGATTACGCTTGTCTAACTAAATGAAAACAAAAGAGCAACTTCAATTTTCTGTCAAGAACCCATGACTGAAAAGGAGCTAAAAATCCGAACAGCCAAAAATTCGGCCTGTGCACTCGAATCAATGGAGAAAGCTACCTATCTACCCGCTAGTTTATATAAATAAGGGAAACAAAAACAATGGGGCATATTACCAAGCAATAGCGATAATTATCGCTATTGCTTGGTTAGAGACAAACATTTACAGCTTTATCGCAAATGCGATAAAAATCGGCTGCAATGCATGAATATCGCTGAAAAGTCAGCGATATTCATGCATTACCGAGCTAATGCTCTTAGCCATGTTATCCACCTCCCATTGGATAACATGGCTAAGAACTGCTCAGGGCAGGTGTTAGCTTTTGGAGATATTCGCGCTTAGCGCAAATATCTCCAAAAGTTGGTAATAGGAGATAGCGATGTTAGCTACTGTTTCCAGTCGCTAACATCTTGGCACGCCCACTTTGCATGTCATTAGTGATAAATATCACTGACATGCAAAGTGGGGCCCAAGATGGTCGCTATCTCCTACTATCTGTCGCTAACTGGTGTTAGCGACAGCTAGGTAATAGGGAGATAATTTTATCTCCGCTTTCTTGGCTTTTAAAGCCAAAAAAGCGGAGATAAACCCCCTTTATAAATCCGACTGAATGTGCCGAAATGATAACCTAATTCAGGAATAAAGGACAGAAATTCAGAAAGCGATGAAGTGCAATTAGATGCCAATGAGGCTGAAACTCAGAAACAAGTTATGACGTGAAGTAAAGTGAGAATTTATAAAGTGTGCTACTGCCTGCACATGTTTTGGTGCTAAAGCTGCAAAGATTGCGGAGACAGATATCCTAACTCTTAATTTGAGAATCACCAAGTTTTAAATGCTTTCCTAAATTTCATATGGTTGGTCCTAATTTTAATATGCAGAGTACGACTATTCCAAAGTTTCCCTAAAGCAAAAGCAAAGCTCCTGCCTCTCCAAGATGCCCACTTTAACCTGGGCACCACCACATTTCTTGCAGATGAGGATCGTAGCTTCCTACTTGGATCATGCCACTGAAATCCATGTGCTAAGCAAAGGGCCTAATACAATACGGTTTTTCACATGAAGGCCATGAAGCTTGGGTAGAGACGGGGATACTGATAGAAATGTAGGTATATTGAGCAGCAAGCGAGCTGCTGCACTTTGAAGAGTTTTGTAACTTGTTCAACATTTTTTGTTGCAGGTTCCAACACAAAGCATTACAATGCTCGCTTTCAAATAAAACTAAGGCACCTGTCACAGTTTTTTGCAAGTTTGGTGGAATACATGGGCAAATATTTTTAAACATTCTTAAAATATAAAATCGGGTGTAGGTAACCTGACTAACTGGGTATAAGAAGATAAACTTATCTTCAAAGAACACTCCCAGATTGTTCACCTTTCTGGTGGGAGATAGAAGAGTGTGTAAATCAAGGGTCTACCACAAAGGGATCCAGAAAGAAAGGTTATTATCAAACAACTGGACCCCTAGTTTTGCCATCATTTAGTTTTCAGCAATTGTTTTTCAGCCAATTTCCAATTTCCATCATACATTTGTTGAAACTATTTGTTACTTTCTGCTCATTACTAGTAATCGAGACAATAATTTGAGTGTTGTCTGCATGCGATACTATTGAAACCCCAAAAGAGTGATTGAATTTAGCTAATGGCGTTTTAATATGGACATCAAAGCGTTTATCAATAAACATGAACTATTGTCCTTATTCATAGAATCGCCTGTTCTGAACTCACATGTACCTCGACACGCAAGTATGTAGTCAGGCAGCACCTGCAAACTAGGCTGGGGATTACTGATTGATGGGTAACAGGTGGGAGGTTGCATAGCTGTTAGGCAAACACTCAAGCTGGAAACTCTTGATCAATTCCACAGATAGGCGCAGAGACATTAGAATGGTCAGGGAATATTGTCCCATTGATGGCTGAAAGGGGGACGCAAGGTTCTAACAAACACCCAAAAATCAGATGCCACATGAGTTAGAAACACATAATTAATCAGGGCCTAGCACGCACAGTAATCACACGCTCCCTGTGAGTGACATCTGGGCACATTCCTCACAGGCCAAATGTGTCCAGGCAGGTCAAGACTCACCTGTAGTAACCATTATCATTAATTTATGACTTGAAAGGCAGCATCTAACATTCCTCATCATTTATGGTACACTGGAAATTATTATTGCTTATTGCAATATTGTATTTAAAGAGAGCACAAACTTGATGTAAATTGAGACAGTTCTCAGACCTAGTGCCTGTAATTATTCTTCCGGACGAACTGTTTAATTAAACAAACTGTTCCTATTTTGTCAAACGCCTCTTGTCTTCTGTTTATTGAGGAAATCCAACTTGTGTAACATTTTAGCCATCCAGAAGGTAAGAGACTACATCTGAAACTAAAACATAGTCTAAAGCATTTGGCACATGACAAACTGGGGAGAAACATCAAAAGATAACCTGAGCACCCTCCCACTAACAGGGTCTGGCATATTACCTATTTAATATGTCCTTACTGTATCTGTGGTAAGGCGGCCTTGGAGGCGTACCCGCAGAAGTCACTTTTGCTTGATAGCTGACCGCTAGAGGAGCTAAATACAGTGTAATACTATGTATAGCTCTTGATAACTCCTAGGATGCTGATTTTTGTAACATAGCTTTCATGATTGGGCGAAGTTGACACCTCAGTCTCATAGTTTATTAGCTCAAAGGTTTCCTAGTGTTAAATTGGTTTCTTAACACCCATTGTATCTGGAAGGAGTGTGGGAGGAGCATCTAGCTTGACCTCGGGCGTTACAGGGTGGAAATCTATATAGGGAAACCTTGGATCCAGGAAAGTGGGCGAAACTCATGTGTAGCCAAGAGGGACTGGTGATTCCAGAGTTATTATTAAACGGTAGTTATGATTACCACGTTTGTCTATGAGTGGATAGTAGCAGACTATCTGGCTAACTTAGGATCGTGGTCCACTCTAGTCTTTTCTTCCTAGAGGAGAACATGTGATGAACATACTAGGTTTTGTTTGACAAAGTAATTTTCGTTTTTTATTGTCAATGATGATATTTCTTAAATTATCTTTGAAAACTGTATTGTATGAAAATTTTAATTTGTGCAGGTTTTATTCTAACATATCGCTTAATCGCCCTATTTCACAACACTACATATGCAGTCTCATCTTGTTTAATTGAAATGCTTGTCCGAACTGTTTGGTGTAAACAGTGTATGCGCTGATCTCATAGTACGTAAACTGTAAGAGTGCACCATGTGCAAAGTGCTCCTACTATTCGACAAACCAAACTAGGATAATGTCATTGAGTTGTATTATCGAAATTACTAAAATTGTTATGGATTCCTTACTAAAGCATATGGAGACTAGGGGGCAGATTTATGAGGCCCATCAGGTTTCTTTCTAAATGCATGTATCGTCACAAGTTGTCGTTTCAACCTTTTGTTCCTTTTTCTCTGGTCCATCGTTCCAGAATCCTACTATCCAGTTTACCCTCCCCCACCCCAAGGATCAACCCACCACATCCATACATAGGGCCACATTTATGAAAGCCTTGCGCCACCGGTGCGTCACTTTTTCCCATGTTAAAAGTGACGCAACGGCGGCGCTAGGCCTTCATAAATAAGGCCCATAGAATGCAATCCCTAACATCTTTCCCCCAATCGATAATGTGACCAGACTCTATTTGTTCCATTATACAATTGATCATTTCACTCCATCTCTTTTCCATTCTCCTCCAGCCAGTCCTCCTTCGTACTGGTCCTGACTATAAAAATGATTTACGTCCCATCTTTTAAGACTTTCTCATCAATTTTGCCAATGAGTTTTCCACCAGGTGTCTTGCTCTCATATTTCAATCTCCCAAACAACCCTCAGGAATCTCACTTCACCTCTGCTCTTGGGTCGAAATCACAGAATCCTGCCCAATGGGAATGAGATATTGTCTGCCACCACATTATCCAAACCAACAATGTGCCTGGCCCTGAACTGAACGTTGCATTCCAGACTCTGAGACACTTCAATATCAGTGCACTCAGCACTCTCAGTGTATGTACATTCTTGGTTGTCATCTGCCTAATCACATCTACCACCCCTTGGTTATCAATTACAAAAGTCACCTTCTTATTCTGTAACTTCTCTTCTCACAAGTACACCACAAATATCACTGGAAAAATGTTAGGAATGCAATGCTATGGTATTTATCTTTCACAAGATGTCCATCTCTTGGAGCCCTAATGTCATATCGTTGAAGTGTTCCACAAACTGCATCCTCATCAGTAAGTCCTGTGTCACTCTCTTTATCATACGTACCCTTGTTGCCCCTCTCATGGCAAAAGATAGTTGTCATCCCCAGGGCCACTACCTTTGAGGCAACATTTAGGTGCCTGAGCATAGGTTGTAGTTAATGCAATTCCCATTTTCTCCTCCCTTTTACTTCTCATAGCAGTCAACTCTGTCAGTTTATCTTCTGGCAACCGTGGCACTATTTCAATGGAGTCCAGCTCTGTGACCAGAAATTCACCTGTGACCGCATTCACCTGCTACTTCAGCCCTCCCAACCATCAAAAACCTGTTTGAGGTATGGCAGCACTTACCCTGACCTCTCTATCGACTGCCTACTCAACTATGGTGCTGAACTTCTCGAAAACAGTGCATGCCACTGAGCACCAAATTGGCATGCATTTGTCCTCAAAGTAGCCGTCTAGGAACTGAAGCCCAATTAGTTGAAAATCATCAGGCAAGACCTGCAGGAGGCGAAATGCCAATTTAATGTCCACTCTGCCCATCGCAGCTTTCTTAGCTCATTTCCTTGACAGCTCTATGTTTATGGCATTGCTACCACATGGTATTGTGCAGTCAGTTTGTTCAATAACATCATCTAATAATGACCCTTCAAGCCAGGAAACAATCAAAATGTTCCCAACTTTTTATTTTGTACAACCCCCAATTGTGACAAGATTAGAATCTGTAATGAGGGACTGAAAAAGTTTCTGCCATCATGTCACTTGTTAGCTCCTTGCCTATTTAGTCCACCACCACACAGGGTCCCCCAGACGGATCACAATCTACCCTTCTGCCCATCTACCCTTCTGTGGCAGCTTGAATGATATCCAGAACCACTCCATAGACCAGCCCCACCACAACCAGGCTGCCACCCCATATAGGTACTGAAACAACCATGGGTGCATGGTATCCGGTATACCTGGTGTAGATGCCCTTTCCCACCACCCTCTGTTCTCTCCCATGCATTACCCCGCTGTGTTCTGGCACTGCCCCCTGTACATTGCACACATTCATGTTTAAATCTACAACACTACCTATGGTAAGCTCATTTGTTAAAGTTCTAGCATTCTCCAGCTGGTCCCAGGGTGTTTGTTTCACCTCTGGGGAAGGACACCTTTGAAAAGGCTTTTAAGATAGTGGCAGTATACTCGCCATGCACACTGATTCTATTGGTCTTTTCAGGATCATATTTTAGCCTCAAATCGTAATTTATAAATATTGAGGACAAGAATATAGAGAATACAATACTGCAAGACGAAAAGGAAACGTTTTCAACATACGTTTAAAAAACAGAACAGAAAAAAAGACTGAGAAAACATAATTAACAGAACAAAGAATATGACAGAGCTCCCATGCACCAAACAAGGGGGGCTGAAGACTATCGGCCGCTAAAATGATATCCTCTCTCCATCCTAATAATACTCTAGTATCCATCAATGTATTTCAAAAACCTTAAGTATACGAGGTATCAGCCATTAAAAAGATAAGCATTTGCAATGCAATAGGACTCGCATTTACTCAAGACCTACTGCATTGGTGGTAGTCATAACGGACAATGGGAGGGAGGGTGGAGGAGGCACGGACAACGGGAGTGAGGCACAAACAACAGGAGTGCGGGCAAGGGAGGGAGAAGAAGGGGTGAGAAAGCACGGACAACAGGAATGCAAATGGGGGAGGGGTGGGAAGGCATTACCAATGGGGGAGAGGGAAGTTAAGAAGGCAGTAGGTGGACGTCATTGAAGAAAATAGTGCTCACAGTCTAATTAACACATACCATGTAACACTCGAAGTAAAGGGGCCAGTAGCCATGGGAGGATACAAATGATGACATGGCCCTAATAAGGAGGGACTAACAAGCTTATAAAAGAATCTGAAGGCCGCATTTACGAAGGACAAAGACATAAGCCAAAAAAAAAATCATCTACTGAACTACAGCAGATCTTCACCAGAGCAGCGCTTGCGTGCTGACTTTAGGCTCAACGGAAAAAAATCGATTCCATTGCACCACAGCCTCTCCCCAAATGAGGGCATGCAGGTTTAGAAAACAAGATAAAAGCTAAGGAAATTTCTAATTAAATTGTGAAGGAACATCTCAATCGGAAAAGAAACGGTTCAACTACGTCAGTGGTTCAGGGGCTATCTATCTCTAGCACCCTGAACCCCCTCCAAACCAACCTCTTGTAAAACAAGATTACGCTTGTCTAACTAAATGAAAACAAAAGAGCAACTTCAATTTTCTGTCAAGAACCCATGACTGAAAAGGAGCTAAAAATCCGAAGAGCCAAAAATTCGGCCTGTGCACTCGAATCAATGGCGAAAGCTACCTATCTACCCGCTAGTTTATATAAATAAGGGAAACAAAAACAATGGGGCATATTACCAAGCAATAGCGATAATTATCGCTATTGCTTGGTTAGAGACAAACATTTACAGCTTTATCGCAAATGCGATAAAAATCGGCCGCAATGCATGAATATCGCTGAAAAGTCAGCGATATTCATGCATTACCTAGCTAATGCTCTTAGCCATGTTATCCACCTCCCATTGGATAACATGGCTAAGAACTGCTCAGGGCAGGTGTTAGCTTTTGGAGATATTCGCGCTTAGCTCAAATATCTCCAAAAGTTGGTAATAGGAGATAGCGATGTTAGCTACTGTTTCCAGTCGCTAACATCTTGGCACGCCCACTTTGCATGTCATTAGTGATAAATATCACTGACATGCAAAGTGGGGCCCAAGATGGTCGCTATCTCCTACTATCTGTCGCTAACTGGTGTTAGCGACAGCTAGGTAATAGGGAGATAATTTTATCTCCGCTTTCTTGGCTTTTAAAGCCAAAAAAGCGGAGATAAACCCCCTTTATAAATCCGACTGAATGTGCCGAAAATGATAACCTAATTCAGGAATAAAGGACAGAAATTCAGAAAGCGATGAAGTGCAATTAGATGCCAATGAGGCTGAAACTCAGAAACAAGTTATGACGTGAAGTAAAGTGAGAATTTATAAAGTGTGCTACTGCCTGCACATGTTTTGGTGCTAAAGCTGCAAAGATTGCGGAGACAGATATCCTAACTCTTAATTTGAGAATCACCAAGTTTTAAATGCTTTCCTAAATTTCATATGGTTGGTCCTAATTTTAATATGCAGAGTACGACTATTCCAAAGTTTCCCCAAAGCAAAAGCAAAGCTCCTGCCTCTCCAAGATGCCCACTTTAACCTGGGCACCACCACATTTCTTGCAGATGAGGATCGTAGCTTCCTACTTGGATCATGCCACTGAAATCCATGTGCTAAGCAAAGGGCCTAATACAATACGGTTTTTCACATGAAGGCCATGAAGCTTGGGTAGAGACGGGGATACTGATAGAAATGTAGGTATATTGAGCAGCAAGCGAGCTGCTGCACTTTGAAGAGTTTTGTAACTTGTTCAACATTTTTTGTTGCAGGTTCCAACACAAAGCATTACAATGCTCGCTTTCAAATAAAACTAAGGCACCTGTCACAGTTTTTTGGAAGTTTGGTGGAATACATGGGCAAATATTTTTAAACATTCTTAAAATATAAAATCGGGTGTAGGTAACCTGACTAACTGGGTATAAGAAGATAAACTTATCTTCAAAGAACACTCCCAGATTGTTCACCTTTCTGGTGGGAAATAGAAGAGTGTGTAAATCAAGGGTCTACCACAAAGGGATCCAGAAAGAAAGGTTATTATCAAACAACTGGACCCCTAGTTTTGCCATCATTTAGTTTTCAGCAATTGTTTTTCAGCCAATTTCCAATTTCCATCATACATTTGTTGAAACTATTTGTTACTTTCTGCTCATTACTAGTAATCGAGACAATAATTTGAGTGTTGTCTGCATGCGATACTATTGAAACCCCAAAAGAGTGATTGAGTTTAGCTAATGGCGTTTTAATATGGACATCAAAGCGTTTATCAATAAACATGAACTATTGTCCTTATTCATAGAATCGCCTGTTCTGAACTCACATGTACCTCGACACGCAAGTATGTAGTCAGGCAGCACCTGCAAACTAGGCTGGGGATTACTGATTGATGGGTAACAGGTGGGAGGTTGCATAGCTGTTAGGCAAACACTCAAGCTGGAAACTCTTGATCAATTCCACAGATAGGCGCAGAGACATTAGAATGGTCAGGGAATATTGTCCCATTGATGGCTGAAAGGGGGACGCAAGGTTCTAACAAACACCCAAAAATCAGATGCCACATGAGTTAGAAACACATAATTAATCAGGGCCTAGCACGCACAGTAATCACACGCTCCCTGTGAGTGACATCTGGGCACATTCCCCACAGGCCAAATGTGTCCAGGCAGGTCAAGACTCACCTGTAGTAACCATTATCATTAATTTATGACTTGAAAGGCAGCATCTAACATTCCTCATCATTTATGGTACACTGGAAATTATTATTGCTTATTGCAATATTGTATTTAAAGAGAGCACAAACTTGATGTAAATTGAGACAGTTCTCAGACCTAGTGCCTGTAATTATTCTTCCGGACGAACTGTTTAATTAAACAAACTGTTCCTATTTTGTCAAACGCCTCTTGTCTTCTGTTTATTGAGGAAATCCAATTTGTGTAACATTTTAGCCATCCAGAAGGTAAAAGACTACATCTGAAACTAAAACATAGTCTAAAGCATTTGGCACATGACAAACTGGGGAGAAACATCAAAAGATAACCTGAGCACCCTCCCACTAACAGGGTCTGGCATATTACCTATTTAATATGTCCTTACTGTATCTGTGGTAAGGCGGCCTTGGAGGCGTACCCGCAGAAGTCACTTTTGCTTGATAGCTGACCGCTAGAGGAGCTAAATACAGTGTAATACTATGTATAGCTCTTGATAACTCCTAGGATGCTGATTTTTGTAACATAGCTTTCATGATTGGGCGAAGTTGACACCTCAGTCTCATAGTTTATTAGCTCAAAGGTTTCCTAGTGTTAAATTGGTTTCTTAACACCCATTGTATCTGGAAGGAGTGTGGGAGGAGCATCTAGCTTGACCTCGGGCGTTACAGGGTGGAAATCTATATAGGGAAACCTTGGATCCAGGAAAGTGGGCGAAACTCATGTGTAGCCAAGAGGGACTGGTGATTCCAGAGTTATTATTAAACGGTAGTTATGATTACCACGTTTGTCTATGAGTGGATAGTAGCAGACTATCTGGCTAACTTAGGATCGTGGTCCACTCTAGTCTTTTCTTCCTAGAGGAGAACATGTGATGAACATACTAGGTTTTGTTTGACAAAGTAATTTTCGTTTTTTATTGTCAATGATGATATTTCTTAAATTATCTTTGAAAACTGTATTGTATGAAAATTTGAATTTGTGCAGGTTTTATTCTAACATATCGCTTAATCGCCCTATTTCACAACACTACATATGCAGTCTCATCTTGTTTAATTGAAATGCTTGTCCGAACTGTTTGGTGTAAACAGTGTATGCGCTGATCTCATAGTACGTAAACTGTAAGAGTGCATCATGTGCAAAGTGCTCCTACTATTCGACAAACCAAACTAGGATAATGTAATTGAGTTGTATTATCGAAATTACTAAAATTGTTATGGATTCCTTACTAAAGCATATGGAGACTAGGGGGCAGATTTATGAGGCCCTTGCGCCACGTTTACGCCGCTGTTGCGTCACGCAAGGCGGCGTAAACGTGGCGCATCCCTACGAACGATTTACAACGTGACGCATCTAGGCAGATGCGTCACGTTGTAAAGCCCTGCGCCGCTTGTGGGCGTTCTGGCGCAGGGTGGGCGTTCCGGGGCAGGTGCGCCTCGCAAAAGTGGCTGAGTGAAATCTATGAGATTTCACTCAGTCACTTTTAAGCCAATGCTGCGTCAAAAGTCTGCGCCTGCTTGAAGCAGGCGTAGGTCTTGACGCAGCATTGTTAAAATGGGGCACCCCCGAGCCTTGCTGGAGCTGCGTCGCGCTTGCGACGCAACTCCAGCAATGCGCCACATTTCCGGCACAGATGCGTCACGCATCTGTGCCGTTTTTGCACCATGGTGCGCCGCATTATAAATGGTGGGACATATGAGCTCACGAAATCCACTGCCATAAGAAAAAGCAAGAGAAGGATAGAGAAAAGCAGGAGCAGGCCCAAAGAACACAGCAAAGCAATTTCAAAACAAGTGGAAAAAATCTTCCGTATAGGGGGCAGCATTTGCCACAACGGTGCAGGTGGCACCTGTCACAATGAGGGCTGCACTACAAAACTTTAGAGGGTAAAAAACAGACAGTTTACGAGCATGACTAGATTATGGTAGTGGTGGTCAAGAAGGCTGGTCACAACCTGATCCTAGAGAGTGCTACTATTCCCATAGGCGGGGTCACCTCTTAGAGAGGTACCAGATAAAAGAATAGCATGTACAGCAGAAACAAGAGGTCAGTTAACCAGGGTCCGCTGCCACAAACCCCCGCACATCCTCAGTACCGCGCACATGGTAATCAGAACGTGCCCTACCCTCAATCGCAAGGAGGTTTGCTGGTCGTCGCACACCCACAGAAGGGGTCCATTAAATGGGCAAGCACATGGCAGCAGCATACACTGACAGGAAACCTAGTGCAATAGGGAGTAGGGCCACAATCCCACTAGGGAGGTGTGACAGTGTGAGGAGGTAGCACCTTCTTGCAATCACAGAGCCAAAAAAGACAGTAAAATTGGCCCCACAGCAATTAAAAACAGAAAATAATACTAATACCAATGACCCAACCCTGATTAACACCTTAGCAGCTATGGAACGTCCAGCTCCAGTGCTGAACGTTCCATTGCGC
Organism: Lissotriton vulgaris; assembly: GCF_964263255.1. Taxonomy (NCBI): domain Eukaryota; kingdom Metazoa; phylum Chordata; class Amphibia; order Caudata; family Salamandridae; genus Lissotriton; species Lissotriton vulgaris. The sequence goes on from NC_141689.1 coordinate 482,243,433, forward strand.
AGGTGCAGTTGGAACGTCCAACGGCCGACGGCAGCACTCCCGAGGTAGTGGTGCCGTCGGCCGTTGGACTGGGCGCAGCACTTATGAGGCTAATTCACCTACGACAGTAAAGACAAAAAGCAACCCATTTGCTCTTATCCAGAACAGAAAGGACTACAAACAGCAGAGGAGGTTCAAAACATTTCACTGGCTTCCAAGAATTCATGGCTGCTGTCAGCTGTGTCATCAGGTGTCCACATTAGGTCCGGTGTCAATAATGAGGCTATGGGAGCACAGTACAGTCAGATTGCCCAAAGAGCTTACAGAAAACAGGCCCCACTCTGCTGCTGATCCCACAGGGAGGGGTTGGCTGGCCACTCTCCCAGGGGCAGGGCAGTCTGACGAGGGATGGAGACATTTTATTTTATTTTAAAGAGCAGCTTGTTTTGTTAATTGGGTTTTGGTATAGCCATCGACTCGTCCCCAACGGGACATCTCAGCGCTCTAACAGGCAGGAGATGAAAGAGGGTCAAGAGGGCAACTAGTTAGAACAGCCATGTTTTGAGATGTTTTTAAAAAACAGAAAAACTAGGACTTGCACAAATAAACAGAGGGATCTTATTCCAGTGGTGCGGGGTGAGATAGGAATGCCCTGCCTCCATTATTTGACATAGAGATGCGCAGAGGTTGTAGAAGAAATTGTTTTTTTGATCTTAGATTGCTGTCAGGGAGGTATGGGGTACGTCTGTCCTGGAGACTCATTTATTTCAAGGAACAGTGCATTGCCCTAATTCAGGAGGCTGAGATTAGTACCTGGATTAGTGTCTTCCGGAAACTCAAAGAAAGCAACTGTCATCCAGGTCCCACAGCAAAAGTCTAAACGAACGTACTCCAATTACCAGACCAAGAGGTCCCCAGTTCTTTAGGCCTTATGCCAAACCATGACATTTCCTTCATGACATGCAGTTCCAACAGTGACCCCAAATTGCTTCAAAGGACTCTGATGCAATGGAGGCCTCACTTTCAGTCATGAATGAAGCCATCCTCAGTGACAGGAACCAATGTTCTTCTTGCACCTAGGGTGGTAAGATCTTAAAACTTTATAGTCCCCCCCCCCCACATGCAGGAGTCAAGAGGCCTAAAGGCCTTGATTAAGGGTGACTAGACATTTTAGTTTTGCCAGGACAGTCCCAGTTTTACTTTTTGGTACTTTATCCTTGCAGATTTTCCAGAGTGTTGGGATTTGCCACTGAATTAACATTTTGAGCACGTAGTTAGTCTATGCCCCGTAGGGCCTAGAGGTCTGTGTTGACTCCATTGATGAGTGCCTTCATCCAGGCATTCTGTGCCCCTCTGTGACATGAAACTGCATTACTACGCCCATTGTTGTGTAATATCACAATTTTGTGGGTTTTTGAGAAAATGTGATCACCCTACCTCAGTGTAATGACGAAATCAAGACTCCAGCCGTGGGCTCACTGAACCTCCCAAGGCGGGGCGAGGCGTGGCCCAAGGGAGACGTGGGCACCAGGGATGAAGGCTTCTAAGTCTCTACCCTTGCTCAAGACCCCGGGTGCACCCCCTTTTAAATTCAGCTCCCTTCCAAGCATAGTCCACTCACGTTTCTCCAACCTTGCAGGCATCCTCCAAACTATCGACCCCATGGGGGCAGTATAGGGGAGGGGGAAAGAACCACAGAGCAGCCTCGAACCCTCTTCCTGTGGGGCAAGGGAAACAATGAATAGTATGGGCCAAGGAAAACGCCCACAACTAAAGTAAAAACCGCTCAAAATCAGCCCAAAAGCAAGGTTCTAGATCAAAAGCGTGGTTGAGGTCAGCAAAACCTGGTATTTGAGGCCACGCGGGAGGGTCATGTTACACACTATCAGCCTGATTCATCAAAGAACCGTTTTGCGAGTCTCTAATAGAGATTCATAAGGAATCGCTATTAGAGACTCGCAAAACGGTATTCATGTAGGAATCGCAAAATAAAATGCGATTCCTACACATTCCTTATTTGCGATTAGCAAATTGCTAATCGCAAATAAGGAAAAACTCCCCATTCATTCCTATGGGCCAAAAGGCTCTTAGGAATGAATGGGGAGTATTCCTTATTTGCGATTAGCAATTTGCTAATCGCAAATAAGATAGCGATTTGAAGGGTGCCAGGGGTGTCCAAAGGACACCCTGTAGCACCCCTTAAATGCACATTTGAACAGGTGTTGCGCACACACATGTCCAAAGGACATGTGTGTGTGTAACATGCAAAAGTAAAAAATGCTTTTTACTCTTTTTTCGCAATTTACCACCAAGTCAGACTTGGTGGTAAATTGCGACCAAATATTGCGATTTCGCAATTTCTAATTGGTTGATGAATTGCATTTAAGGAATCTCTATTAGAGATTCCTTAAATCCAATTCCTCGCAAATATGCGATTTCGGTAATAGCGATTTTTGCATTTGGGATGATGAATTCCAAATGCAAAAATCGCACTCGCAAAGGGCCAGATTCTCAGAATCTGGCCCTTTGCGAGCGCCATTTTCTTTGATGAATCGGGCGGTATGTGCCGGGAACAGGGAGGAGCACAAGCATGAAAATGTGCTCACGGGGCACGTGGCACACACTAGCAACAGCAAATGACAACAACCCCCCTACTCCTACACTTCCACACACCTATTACTATTATTGAGCAACAACGCTTCAACAAAAGCCACAGTTCTATTCCTTCCTTTGTTCATGAGACCACCGCACCAACATACCCATCACCGATCTGATCACTCAGAACTGAAATGTCGAAAGTCAGAAGACCACCCAAGTAGGATTTGGGGGTGGCTTAACAGCTTATAAAAATATGATCTGTCTAGAGCACAGCTTTCCAAACTGTGTGGCGCGACATATTACTGTGTCGCGCCCCAGCGTAGGTGTGTCGCGGGATGAGATGACTTCTGCCGGCAATCGGCAGAGTCAAGCTGCGGGGGCTCTTAGAAGGGGTGAAACAACAACAAAGCCCCATTAACATGCACAAGGTCTTTAACGACCTGTGAAGTGCTTGGGTGCGGCTGTGAGCGGGCCCGGGATGCCACACACGAGGAGGCGGGGGAGAACGGGGGAGCGTGAAGGATAAATAAAGATTGCACTGAGCCAAAAAACATATTACAGTTGTAAACCATTATGAAATTTTAAAACAGTAGGCTACTTTACAGACCAAAAAGCCTGTTTTCCACAAACACTAGAGACATTTCATTAAAACCCCAGAACTCTGCTTACCAAATAAGTGAAGACATTTCCAACGCGCATCACTCCCAGGCTGATAACCAGCTCTCTTGCAGTGTGAACATTCAAGCTTTTGTTTTATAGCAAGCCGAGGTAGCCATGCGCTGTGTTCACCTCATGCTCGCGGGGTGTTTAAGAGGAGATGGGTTTGATTATTTTTGGAAACTGACGAGGTTTTGGTCTTCCCTGTTCTGAATGCCCTTTCCATTTTCACGAGTGAAAGTTAGCAGCAGGGTCCTGGGTGGACCGCCAGGCTCTTAGTACTCAGTGTGATAGTTGTGTTTAGCGTTGTGAAGCTACATTTGTGGCCATACTTGCCCTGTGTTTTGTGATCGGAACTTCTTGCCATACTCTTCAGAGGCAGCAGAGTAAAAATTGATTGAAGAAGAGTCATTTCGTCTTCTGTACACTCTTTATGCCCTCTCATCTTCCATCATTTGTTTGCTGATAACTGATTTTTCACAGTATCAATCATCCAAGCGGCATGGTCTTTCAGGAGCAACAGCAAAGTCTAACGACACACAGCTGGTCCTGGAGATACACAAAAACAGAGAAGCAGTGGCAGCGAACTTTCAGGAGGGCATGAAGGCCATCAGTTCATGGATGAATCGGAATTGCTTAAAGCTAAATTCCGACAAGACGGAGGTGATGGTTTTTGGCGAACTAACTCCGTCTTGGTCTCCGGTCTGGTGGCCTTCGGAACTGGGAGCTCCCCCACCACCTGTAGCCAAGGTGAAAAACTTGGGCGTGCTTTTCGATAATAAGCTTACGTTTCTTAGCCATGCTAACGCTGTGGTGTCAGCCTCCTTCTTTACCCTGAGAATGGTGAAGAAACTGCTCCCATTTCTTCCCCCAACTGCAGGTAAAACCTTAATGTCCTCCCTGGTGTTATCCAAGGTGGATTACTGCAATGGTCTATTGCTTAACGCACAAGAGCAAGTTCTGAGCAAATTACAGCTTGTCCAGAACGCTGCTGCAAGGATTCTCATGGGTATACCCAAGCACGCCTCTATCTCTCCCACAATTCGTGAGCTCCACTGGTTACCAATAAGAAGCCGGATAAAGTTTAAGGCCATGTGTATCATTCACAAGGCCTTGAACAACAATGGACCTGATTTTTTCAAAAGAGCATTCAAACTGTACAAACCTAGCCGAACACTACGTTCTTCCTCGGCCCAACAGCTCCAAATCCCATGCACAAAAAAAGTATCATGAGGAGATAGACGTTTTGTAGTGGCAGCATCAAAATTATGGAATCAGATCCCTTCCTCTGTCAAAGATCACTCCTCACTACTTTCATTTCGTAAACATCTCAAGACTTGGCTCTTCAACCAGTAAGACGTCAGTGGAACCCCTGTAATCTGCAAACTCCAGCGCCGAGACACCGAAAGGTATTTGCGCGCTTTAGAAATTTAAAAAATAAATAAATAAATAAATAATGCCGGGACAGCAGAATACACCTTAGCAATAGTATTTCTCCTGCCATTACTACTCCTACTCCTTGTCCTCCTTTCCCCTGCATTAGTTGAATAAGCCTCTGAAACACCCATCAATCAATCAGTAATCATATAGCGCAACTACTTACCCGTGAGGGTCTCAAAGGTGCTAAGGGAGGGGGGTCTGCGGTTTAGTCGAAGTTCCAGATCCAATCTCCAGGGTACCCTGAGAAGATGTCTTTACCACTTAAATTAACAACCGTTGCCCAGGACCAGATTGTGTTAGACAAGTAAACCAGCATAACAAACACATAGCAGCCCTAATATCCATCAGGACAGACAGGCACAACAGGTGCTTTTTTGTACCAGGTCCTTTATCACCCTACCTTGAGGGTGGGAGCTGCTTATGCATCACAATACATCACAATACAAATCACTATAACACAACAATCCATAACATACCATACCAAAGTTCTACAACTTCAAAAAATCAACTGCAAAACAACACCATCCAACAAATCAACACACAAACAGAGCAACAAATTAAGAACACAATCGTATAACAGTACCATTATGTTATATTTTGGTGTTGTTTTGCAGGGTACTGTGGTGTATGTTGTTACATTCTTGTATTGTTGAATTATGTAGTCTCTTTTCTAGACTTCAGCAGCAGTTACATTTCCAGTGAAAGATGCATAATCCATTATCGGGCCAATGCAATATAAACAATTAGCACTGCAAGCGATTGCTTAACACCATGCGCGCTAGCGGAATTACGGTCGCGCGCTGTGTTTTGCGGAAACGCACTTTACGTGACGAGCTGGGCTCGTCATCAGCGTGCGAGGAGGCTACGCCATGACGAGCCCAGCTCGTCATCAGCGTCGAAGGGGTTAAATATCACCCCTTCAGCTCTGCATCTGTGCATGATCACAGGCAGCAAGTCTGTCCTCCTCAGTGCCAGAAATATTCTTCCTTAGGAGTGGATCAAACTTTTTTATGGTGATCAGTGACCCTCTAATGATGATGCCTATTCAATTTGATGTAATATTCCCAGGCATCTCACTCCTACCTTTTAAGTGGTGTGTGTGTGGGGGTGGGTGTGTGTGTGTGGGGTGGTGTGTCTGTAGGGTGGTGTGTGTTGGGTTGTGTGTGAGTGGGTTGTGTGGGGTGTGTGTGTGGGTGGGGTGTGTGTGGGGGGGTGTGGGGTGTGTGTGGGGTGTGTGTGTATGGGGGGTTGTGTGTGGGCGTGTGTGTGTGTGTGGGGGGGTTGTGTGTGGGTGTGTGTGTGTGTGGGTTGTGGGGGTGTGGGGTGTGTGTGGGGTGGTGGGTGTTAGGTTGTGTGTGTGTGGGGGGGTTGTGTGAAGTGTGTGTGGGTGGGGTGTGGGGTGTGTGGGGTGTGTGTATGGGGTGTTTGTTGGTGGGTGTGTGGGGTGTGTGTGTGTGTGTGGTGTGTCTGTGGGGGTTGTGTGTGGGGTTGTGTGTGGGGTGGGGTATGTGTGTGTGGGACCCGAACCCACCATAGGTGGTTCGGGCTCACTCGCTGTGCTTCCTCACGTTACCATGTCCCTGAAATTTTATTCACAAAAAGGTGTGTCACCAACATGAAACGTTTGGAAAGCTGTGGTCTAGAGAATAATAACCTAGATCGCAACTAGTATTGTGATGGGATCATACCCCTGGGTAAAATACGGGTTCTCCAAAAACATTAATAACGAAGCATGTGTAATGTTTCTGAATTAACAATAAACCAAACTTCTCAACAAAAAAAAATGGTAACTGAGAAGAGTGCACCAACACGATTTGTCATCCACGAAGAAGGAAAAAGGGACATTTCCAAACTCACCCAATGAAAGGAGGAAAAACTCACAGGCTATCAGGGAGGGGTCTGCTTAATTTGTTTATTTATTTATTTATGCAATTTTATATAGCGCGGACTTTACCCGAAGGTGTCAGAGTGCTTCACAGAAGGACCAATAATGATATACAGTAACAAAATACAAATGCAAACAATTTATTTATTTATTTTATTTATTTATAGTGTTTTGTATAGCGCGAACAAGACCCGTGGGTATCAGAGCGCTTAACAGGGCAGAATTGCATATTGACATTATAGTAGCAGTACTAACCACAAAAGAATAATGAGGTAGCAGGCAATATACTGCATGGAGGAAATTAGATATATATATTCATAAAGACTGTGCAATTAGCGTTATATGGCGAGCACGGCTTGGCTTGTGTCATGCTAACAAACCATGATCATTCAGGTAGGGTTATAAGGCGTTCCAGTGCATATCAAAGGATAATATGTATAAATAAATCAAGTGAGGTAGAAGTTATATAGAATGACTAAGAGCTATAGTTATAAATTCACACTTATATGGATAAATAAATCAAGTGAGGTAGAAGTTATATAGTCTGACCGTGAGATATAGTTAACAGTTCACACGTATATGAGGTAGCAGTAATGTGTCAAGTCTCGGCTTGAGCCCGGCATCAGTTCATTCTCAGATACAGATCTTCCAATTTTCCATGGAGAGGACAGCCCTCAGTTAGCGAAAGTGATCATCCCAGTGATCCGTAGATTTCTCTAAGTAGGGTATTTACTCATCAAGTGGCTCTTCAGTTCTCGTTTGAATGTTACTGTATTTTGAATTTTCCTGATGTTTGGAGGTAGTGAGTTCCAGATTCTGGGGGCAGCTCCGGAGAATGCTCGGTTGTAGGTCTTTCTCTTGTGGAAAAAGGCTGGTCGTAATAGCAAATCTTTTGCGCTTCTAGTTGTTCTATTACCTCCTGAGAGCTTAAGTTTCTTGGTTAGGTATCTAGGCGTGTTGTAGTGAACCGCTTTGTGCGTAATACAGGCCATCTTCATTTGAATTCTCGCCTCGTAAGGTAGCCAGTTAAGTGCTTTCAGGTGAGGAGAAATGTGGTCGAATTTCTTCGTTCCCGTAATGAGTCTCGCCGCTGCGTTGAGGCAGGCTTTTAGTGGTGCTGTGGATGTTTTCGGTAGGCCCGCTAATGTGGTGCAGCCGTATTCGATCCTCGAGATGACTAGTGATTGGATAGCCAGTTTTAGATCTGTCTCAGAGATAAAGGGTTTCAGTTTTCTTAAGTAATTCAAGTGGAAGCGGGCGCTCTTGGCCATTGAGCTAATATGGTTTTTCATGTCGAGGTTTTCATCTAGTGTAATTCCTAGTGATTTGGCTGAGTTAACTAGAGTCGGGGTGCAGTTTAGCGCTGTCACCAGTTTAGTCCACTCTTTAACTTCAGATTGGCTCCTTGTCGGTGAAATTAGTAGGAATTCTGTTTTCTGGGCGTTTAGTTTCAGATGGTTCATTGTTAACCATTGCAAAGCTCTCCTTAGTGTCTTGTTCATTAAGTCAATGTCCTCAAGGGAGGCGATCTTTATGTATAGTTGCTTGTCGTCTGCATACATATGATAGGATACCTGAGATTCTTGAAGGATCTCCGTGAGAGGTTCTACATACAAGTTGAATAGATCTGGAGATAGCGTTGAGCCTTGTGGGACCCTGATTGCGTTGGGGCTTGGGGAAGAGATTGCTTGGTTAACCAGGAAACTCTGAGTCCTGTTTTGTAGGAAAGAATTGAACCATTTCAGCACGTTTCCAGACAAACCCATCCTGTCTTGTAGTCTGGTCATTAGCACTTCGTGCTTTACCGTGCCAAATGCTGATGATAGGTCTAGTAGGATCAGTAGGCAAGTTTGATTTCGGTCTAGGGCTTGTAGGGCGTCATCAACAATATGCAGGATCGCAGTTTCAGTACTGTGCCCTGTTCTGAATCCTGATTGGCAATCGTCCAGTAGCGAGAATTTAGCGATGTGCTGACTTAGTTGGCCCTGCACGCATTTCTCAATGAGTTTAGCCAGTAGAGGGATGTTGGTCACTGGTCGATAGTTGTTCGGGTTTGATGCATCAGCTGTCGGTTTTTTGAGGATGGGCATCACCTGCCCTGTTTTTAGGCAGTCAGGGAGGGTTCCTTGTGCAAGTGAGGCGTTTATTATCTCGGTCCAGATTGGCACTAGAGTGTGGCTGATTTCTCTTACACACTTTCCTGGTAGAGGGTCTTGATAGTGGTTGTTCGGTCTAATCTCCGCCAGCGTTCTGGCGATCTTTTCTTGGTCGTATAATTCAAATGTGTCCCATTTTGCCTTGTTTTTAGTTTGGAGACTCTCTGGTGAGATATTGGTTTCATTTTTAGGTGGAGGCAGTGTCCTAAGGTTAGTTGCTGCAATTGTGAGTTCAACTTCAAGCGATTTAGATTTTTCCGTGAAAAATGCGGAGAATTCCTCGCAGCTTATGGGAGTTTTTGTATTCTCTAGAACCGTTTTGGCTATTTTATTTGACTGCTGTTTTAACATCTCGAAGAGTTTTCGTGGTCTGTTTATGGCACTGTCCAATTCAGCTCTGAAAAATTCTTTTTTGGTGTTGATTATTTTTTTGTTGTATTCTTTTCTTGTTTTCCTGAGTGTTTTCAGCTCCGGTGAGGAGGGATGTTGTCTCCACCTCCTTTCGGCCATTCTCAGTTCGCGCCTGTCCTCATTCAATGATTCATTAAACCAAGGATTCTTTGGTTTCTCTGATACTTTTTTCAGTTTTAGGGGCATGGTATCATTGACGATATTGCCGATCGAGGTTATGTAGTGATCAGTCAGCTCATTAACATTTCGCTTATTGTTGGGTGGCTTCAGGTCCTTCTCACACCTTTCAACCAGTAGTTCAGTATTAGCCTCTTTTGTGTCTCGGATCAGTTTCTTGAGCTTGAGTGGTTGCACGGTCCTGCCCTTTGTCATTGTCGGTATCGTGAATGTTATGGTGTGATGGTCGGACCAGTCACATGGGTCTATGGCAAGGATAGATGCCTCATTCTTTCTTGAGATAATCCAGTCTAAGGTCGCTCCTTGTGAGTGAGTGGGTTGGTTGCAAGTCTGTACCAGTTTTAGCTCACTGAGGAAGTCTTTAAGCGAGTTGACCAGTTTATCACTGCCGTCATTCCAATGGAGGTTAAAATCGCCTAGGAATATATTATTGGCGTCCGAGTTAGAGTTGGTCGTTATGATCTCCATCAATTGTTCTGTGAACTTTGCGTTCTCTCCTGGTGGGTGGTAGAATGCATGCAGTTTGCAGCTTTGATTCTTTGGTGTTCTCACATTATTACCAAGGTATTCACAGGATTCTAAGGGGTCAGATTGGAATTGGCAGACCTCGATCTCTGACCGGTGAATGCAAGCTATGCCTCCTCCCGCATTCCTTGGTCTGTCTAGCCTGACGATGTTATATTGTGGAGGTACTAAGAGATCCATGGTAGGAGATGATGAATCATTGAGCCATGTTTCCGTGAGGATGGCCAGGTCAATTTCCTTATTGATGATGAGGGCGGCTATGTCTGCTGCATGTTTATTTGCCGAACGACAGTTAAGTAGAAGGCAGTTCAGGGGTTTCTGTGATTTAACAAGTTTTCCATTATCCGATTCGGATGCAATTAGCTGAATATGTTGTAGATTATGGTGTATTGCTTTCCTGTCGTTCTTTCTGGACGTTCTACCAGAGTCGATAGGTACTGTTTTGATATTCTCCTCTTTACTACGGGCAGGTTGTTCATAAGACCTGAGTAAGGCTAGAGTTTCTTCATTTGACAGGGGCTTGGTCCTATTAGGTCTGTTGGGTCTAAGTACCAGATTCTGGATGTGAGAAACCTTGGTGTGTGTGCTTATCGTCATCTCCCAGATTTTTCCAATTGTCTGTGAGACTTTCATCGACATTTGCACCAGGTTACCTACGAGTTTCTGGAGCTCCTTGACTTCTTTCTGTGTTCGGGATGAATTCTTGTGTGAGGTAGAGCTGGCTGGTTGAGTGTTGCAGTTTGCTCTTCTCTGCGACTGATCTGATCTCGTTACCACCCATCTTTTCTTGGTAGGGGGTGTTTTTGTGGATAGGGATCTGTAGGATTCCGGTCTCGTGTTCGGGGGAGGGTAGGGAAGGTCGGTATGATCTACCTTGCTCATTTCGTTAGCTTCATAGAGGGATTCGCTTGGAGCTGGGGTACACTCTTCTGGTGCAATGAAGTTGTGCGTTAGCGGCCACGGTTCTTTCCTTGGGACCTGATTCTTCTCTTTGTTTCCTAGGTTGGTGGACATTTCAATCCTTTCTCCCTCAGTCTCTGGGGTTAACATCGCGTTTTCGGTTAAATCTGCAGTGTTAAAGGTTTGGTTATTCTGGCCGTCCGATTGATTGGTGTCTCTAGTCTTGGGGTCGATGTTTTCAGGTGTGATATCTGGTAGTGTCAAGTTTTGTTGGAGGTTTGGTCCTTCTATGTATTCCTTTAAGTTTTGGAAAGTTGACTCAAATTTCTCGAGTTCTCTGTTGGTTGCTTGAATCAGCACTATTCCCGTTTTATATATAGTGATGCATAATTCTGTCTTACTTCTTTTAGTTAAAGTGGTCGTTATCTTAGTGCCATATGGTATGTTTTTTATAGTTTTAGTGAACAGCATTTTTGTAAGGGCGTTGCGCCATTTCGCTGTTTTGTCTGTGTAGAATATAAGATCGTTCAACTTGATGCCTTTGACTCTGTCAAAATATGGGTCATAGAACAGTATGTTCGGATTTTTTCTCAAAGTATTGTGTTTGAATTTTTTGGCAGCATTTTTGGATAGAGTTGAGGGGTATTCTATGCTCTTTGCACTAGACCCAGTCGATCCTTGGTGTCTTCCATCCATTTTGATTCGTATTAAAGTTCTGTTTTGTACTGTTTCGATCCCACCTAGTGTAATCTGGAGGATATAGAGATCAAATACCTCCGTACTATGGTTTCAGGTGGAGGTATAGATTCCCTTGTGGAATAGTTTGCTCTTTATATTAAGCCTTTGTAGACGTGGAAGTAACTCCGTACTATGTTTCCAAGGTGGAGGTCTAGTTTCCCTTGTGGTATAGCAAGCTCTTATTATTATGTCTTTGTAGTAGTGGGGGATATAGAAGGTGAAAAGTGACTTCCAGAGTACTGTATAAAATGGGTTAATTAATCCTTTAGTCAGTTGTGTTACTTAGTTCTAATCATTACTTTGTAATTAATATGGTGCCATCAATAGTCATAGATTAATAATTACCTATCCCTAGTAGTGAGAGCAAGAGGTCAAGTGATGTGTGACCAGTGCACTTTTTCTTGAAGTTGTTATCCCCTTTATGCTTTCCTAGGTCCTTTCTCTCTTTCCACTTTTCTTAGTCTTTTCTCTCTTTCCACTTCTAACCTTGTTTTGCCTTTATCAGTTTTCTTTTCCGATTGGGGTGGGTTCTGGGAAGTCTTCTTTCTCTTGCACAATTTCTCTGTTCCTGATAATTATTCCTTTCTCTATTTCCGTTACACTTATTGGGGTATTTGGACCCTTTTCTTGGCAGTTCGTTAGTCCTATTACAATGTTTATGTCAGGGATGTTTTTCCTTCCCTGGTTCCCGCCGTTAGTCCTATTACAGTGTCTATGACTCCTGGTTCTGTTAGGTAGCTTGATTTTGTTAGTCCTATGCGGCCGCCATTTTAAGGACAGGCGGGCCGCTTCTCGTTCCTCCTCTGCTTGTACTTGTACCTCGGGACGGTGTGATCTCGAGGAGTTACCAGCTGGTAGGGTCACGCTGGGGATGCGGACGATCCTACCTCTCCTGTTCGGCGCCGAGGTCTCCCAGCTCCGCCTTCCGATGGTCCGTCTGAGTTCCCAGGTACCGGAACCTCCGCCGATAGTTCTTCAGAGATCTCAGGTCAGGTCAGGTCCGCTTGTATCCGAGGGAATGTCCGTGGTCGGTGCAGCTGATGGTCAGCGTCCGTCGTCCGAGGAGTCCGTGGTGGGTAGTCTTATCCACTGACCGGGTCCCGGTTTCCCTCCAGCGTCTTGCGTCTTCTGTGATCGATTTTGCTATCAGATCACTCAAACCATCAAGTGATGGTTCCGCTTGGTCCTGGGTCGAGATTAGGGGTTATACAGGGATATAGTCCAGACTTGGAGATCCCTAGCCCCGGAGCTCCTCGTTAGGGCTCCCCTTCAGCGGCCATCTTGACCAACATCTTCAGGGGGTGATATGTTTTCACTTTACAAATAGGAATTATTATTGACACGACAATACATGGAACAAAAGTGACACTAGTGAGCAACCAAAGTACATGAGGTAGCAATCTGTGCATTACAGGAGAATAAAGTGAAATGGGTGCAGGTTACAAAAATGTACAAAATACAAGTAGAAGTATAATACTGCAATAAAAGGCAGACACTCCATCACAAGAACAAACGTTACGTAGGCAATGGAGGCACTTGTGCAAGTATCTAAAACAAACAAAATGTGTGAGGTAGCAAACTGTGTGTTACAAAACAAAAGTGACGTGTGCAAGTTCCAAAAGGGTACCATACACAGGTATTGGGATATTACTAAACATTTAAACTACCAGAACACACTGGGGAGGAAGACCATAATCCTGGCCAAAAGACTTTCCAGTAATGGGGGGTCCTCCTTCAAACGAAGGCAACGGTGTGAGTTAGACTTGGAGGTGTCTTTGGAGGAGAACGCCTGTGTGGGTGCACCGTTCCTTCGCGTAGTCCTGCCATGGGGATGACACCCATAAACTAAATACTGTGAATGTTGTCAATTTGGTCAGATAAAACACAGCTACCAGAGGAACACAGACGGCTCCGAAGGGACTTACACCTCGAACTACAATATCATGGAAAAATGTATGTATACTTCTATTTTTGTGTATGACCTGACTACTATAGGTAGGCCCACACTTGATTGTCACCAAGGAATTGTCGTGTCAATAATAATTCCTATTTGTAAAGTGAAAACATATCACCCCCTTAAGAGTTTCAAGGCACAGGGGGCCGTGGGGGAGATTAAGTCAGTTATTGCCCAGAGTCACATGATGCTGGTGATCGAACTGCGAGCACCAGGCTCCAGAGTCAGCTGCTCTCGCTGCTGCGCCACACCTCTCCCTCGAAAAGAGATTCACTAATGGTTAACCTCAGCGCCCACGTAGGGACCTTTCTATGTCACCTACAATTAAAGGAAACAGAACACCAGAGCATCCCACATACATTGCATAGTGCCTTTTTACATAACACCTGGCATCAACACATGACCTCAGTCGGCTACTAAGCATTACCCAGGTCATGTTATGTCTCCACAAGTATTACATATGAGGTAGGTGTACCTGTCCGATAGGGAAGTAAAAATGCCTAATTCACCTGTGCCTGTGTAGGATAAGGGCCAAGATCCAACCCAACAAGATAGAACCGCACAGGGTAGTTGTTGGTATCCTGACCTGATAAGAGAGTAACCCAACAGCGCTATACATCTTCATTGAGGTCAGTGCTATCCAATCCAAGCTGGACAGAATGTGTAGAAAGGGTACCATAGGGTAGGATATCACCTGGCCCTGAGACATCCCAGAGAGGAGGTTTTTGGAGTAAGTCAAACCCTCAACTCAGTGCACAAATAGATCTGCTCCAGCATTCACCTATGCACTGAGATTGGCTCTTAATGTATCCAGGGTGGTCTTTATCAACAAGTGATCTCTCGGCATAGAATTCCTGTGTAGGGCCGTACAGCTCGGGGATAAAAAGGGGAATGGGTCCAATGGGGAAGGGTTTAATGACAGTATGGCTAACCCATGTAAGGAAATCTGGGATACCAAGGTGGGTAAATAAACTTGGTTAAAAACGAAGGGTCAACCCCTGAATGTACTCGAACTTGACCCAAAGGTGTCGGGTATCAGAGCGCTTTACATGAGCACCAGTTGCTAACACAAGGACACATTCATTTTTGTTAGGCACAGGGAGATAAGTGATTTGCCCAGAATCACAGGATGTTGAGCATCATTGACGAGACTCAAACCTGGTTCCCCAGATTTGAGATCAATCACCCTAGCTGTTAGGCTACATCCTCTCTCATTGGTTTGTGGGGTTATACAATAGAGAATCACCTGATGTAAAAACGCAGTCCTTAAACTAGAGTGAAAGTAATAAGGAAGGATGTAGTAGTCAAAAGTGAGTATGGGAAACAACAGGACCCAAATAATGATACCAAAGCATGAGTTAGCTAGTGTCATTGAAGAATCAACTAGAGGGAGGAATGTTAATATGATATCAATGCATTTATTGATAAAAATGAGCCATACGTCCTTAATAGAATCGCATGTTCCGAACTCCACATCGACATGAAAGTATGTAGTTGAGCAGGCCATGCAACCAAGGCCCGGGATTACTAATTGATGGGTCACAGTAGGAGGGTGCATGGCTGTCAGACAAACACTAGGGCAGGAAACTGTTGATCAATTCCACAGGTAGGCACAATGACATTACAATGGTCAATGGAGATTGCCCCATTAAAGCACACATGGCCGGACGGGATAAGCGCGCTCCTAAAAAAAACACAATAAAGTCTGACCCCACATGAGTTAGGAACCCATAGCCAGTCAGGACTTAGCACATGTAGTGATCACATCCGCCCCATGCTGGACATCTGGACATTTTTACAGCTGGCCACACTGTAACCAAGCAGGTCAAGTCCCACCTTTAGTAACCACTGACCATTCATTTATTACTCGAAAGGCAGCAACCAACTTCCTCCCCACATATAGTACGATGTAAACTTTTATTACTTCTTGTAATGTTGTATATAAAGAGAGCACAAACTTAATGAAAACTGAGACAGTCCTCAAACCTAGTGCCTATAACTGTTTTCTTGGCCGAACTGTTTAATTAAACAAACTTTTCTTGTTTTGCCAAATGCCTCTTGTCTTCTGTTTAAAAAATATCCAATTTGATCAACAAGCATAACATAAGCATTAAACAATGAGGGGCTATGTGAGGATCCCTGTGTACCCCACAAGAAATGGAACATGACTTAGAGACAAAATTATTCGAGGGCGGCCTCCTGCGAGGAGAGGGGAGGAGTGGTAACCCCCATTGCCAAAAGCTGCAGGAGAGGGCAGAACAAGGAAGGCTTCCCCGGCTCGCCACCCGAGGAGCGCAGGGACGGAGAGCGCCTGGACATGTGGGGAGCATTGAGGCCTCCAGGGTTCTCCGCGGGACTCCACTGGGATCAGCGCTGGGTGCCAGCAGCGAGCACGGCCTGTGCTGATTCCCAACTGCTACTGAGGCCGGGCGAGTATCGAGGGGCAGCTGAGCAGGGCCTCCGGTTGATGCTTTGCTATTTGGCGCCAAGAGAGAGGTGGCCATTGGTGGGCCGAAAGCGGTGCAACACCGGAATGCAGAACAGACTGGGTAGGCCCCCTGAAAGAGACAACACACGAAGAACCGAACAAGTGCTAGCCTCTCCCACAGTGAGCAGACACCGAGTACAGAGGTCGGCTTTAGAAAATGGAAGAGACGTCATGTGAGTCCTTTGACCATCCCTGAGGGTAAAAGTGACTGCAACAAGGGTATAGAATGACGGGACTAGGTCAGTGACAGAGTACAAAGGCTCTCGAGGGCAAGGAGAAGGGCAGGGAATGGTCGCTTGACCAAAGCACTGGACTGGGGGAGGACCGTAGAATCATACTCAAGGGCACTGAACACCCACCCGACCTGAGCAAGCAGGAAGTAGAGAAGCAACAAGGTGGCCAAACACACACAGGCTGGGCCGCCGGGCAAGAGCCGGTGGCTGTTGGAGAAGGAAGGACATGGCCACAAGTACAAGGGAGCAGACACTGGGCCAGAGCATTCACCTGGCGGAGAAGGATAACATTGCCTACACACGCCTACCAGGGGAGCCACACCTACGACAAGAGGGGTCCATGCACGTAGTGAATCAGAAGTCGGCCACCCAAGACCTCAGAACACTGCAAGCGTTCATACCAGATTGGGGGTGACAAGGGGGCTGTTGCACTGAGAGCTGAACACAGAGTGATATCCAGACGACCTCATCGTGAGAGATCTTGGGGTTGTCCCCCCTTGATGAACGATCCAGTGATGGCCTTGGTGATGAAGAAAGGAGAAAGAACTCTGAAAGACATGCTCACTAAAGGTCCCCCACCCGGAGAGAAAGAAAGTAGACTGTCTACCAGTTCGAAAACACCTACAAATCTAGACGACGGAGAGGTCCCTATTACACGCTCCTTCCTAGAATCGCTCTTCAACGTTCTCAGTAAGCATGAGCGAATTTTGCGAATCTGGCGTTCCCGAATTTTGCGAATTTGCGAACTCGCAATCCGCAAAATCCGCGAATTCTCACAAATTTGCGGATTTTTTTTTTTGTGTTCGCAAGGATTTCTGCCAGTTCGCGAGGGTTTTGTACCAGTTCGCAATTGCGAACTTACATGTCGGCTCGCAACGGTCGCGATTATGTTGTTTCTACGTCTGGTTCATCATCACAGGTTCCCAGCACCCTCTGTTTCACTCCTGCCACCTTCTGTTTCACCCATGCCACCCTCTGGTACATCAATGCCACCCTCTGGTTCATCATCACTGTAGATTATGGGTGGAAAAAGCAAGCACACCTGCCCTGCTTCAACTGACATGAATTAATTTGGGGTTGATTTATTAATGTGTCACTGTTTTAAAATTCCTGTCTGGCACCTGCTTCCTTATCTGTAATTTGCTTTCTGTTGCAGTGCAATTTTTTTTTCCAGGACCTTTGTGGCCTACTTGTAGCTATTCTATGAGCCTACTGTGAGGGTCAGAGCAGGGTCATACAATTGTTGCAACTAGCAACTGAACTCTGGAGGGGCCCCAGTCAGGAAGCACTACAGGGAATGGTTACTAATGAGTTTGAACTTTTGAACGTGCTGAATGCTTTCACTTTTGTAAAACTCGTTTTTCTGCAGAACAGCATTACAGCAACTGTAATGCCCCAAACAAGCTTACTTGTGAAAGTTGATTTCTAATCCAAAAGTGATCCAAAGAAAGTCAAAAGGCCTCAAATCCAAAAAAGTGCAGCCAAATGTCAACCTGAGGAGTTATTCTGATAAAAATCATCATTTTCAGAAGGTCTATGCTGCTTGCTAGTGGATTTCTTGTGCAGAATTGCAATTTTTGTAATTTCGCGAGTGCGAGATTGTTGCTGCATATATGTTCGCAATTGCGAACCTACACCGCACGCCGCAAAATTGTATCACCAAGAAATAAAAATCCGCTGCGTGCGAATTTGCGGATTTTCGGTAAATTCGCGAGCGTTCGCGGATTACGAATTTACCGAAAATCCACAAAATTCGCAAGCGGAACGGATTTTCCGCCCATGCTTAGTTCTCAGAGAGGACTTCCAAATGCTTAAGACGAGGTGAAGAGCGAAGTGCGGGAGATCCGCTGGGATGTG
Organism: Lissotriton vulgaris; assembly: GCF_964263255.1. Taxonomy (NCBI): domain Eukaryota; kingdom Metazoa; phylum Chordata; class Amphibia; order Caudata; family Salamandridae; genus Lissotriton; species Lissotriton vulgaris. Next base: position 482,261,431 of record NC_141689.1, read on the forward strand.
GATGCAGTAGGAGAGAGAGTGACAGCAATCGAGGACCGGGAGGCCACCAAGAGAGAAGAAATCGAATAACTCCAACAAGAGGTGATCGGTCTGCGTGGCCAACAAATTGATCTGCAGGCACACACAGAGGACCTTGAGAACCATTCACGATGAAAAAACATCCGTGTCCGAGGAGTCCCCTCGAAAACGGAGGGGCTGAATGTGGCCCACTTTTTGCAGTGATTGTTCCGTGACATTCTGGGGGAGCCCCAAGACTTTGATATTCACATTGATAGGGCACACCGTGTTGGGCTGGCCAGATGGGCACCAGCTCCTCCCCTGGACATCCTTGCCTTCCTGCCAGACTTTCCTCTCAAAGAAAGAATATTGTGAGAGGCCCGGTCGAAACAACCCATTACATACCAAGGACACCCTGTGGCTCTGTACCAAGACCTGGCCTCCATCACGCTGCAAAAGAGGAAGGATTCCGAGAAGTGACTGCTCCCCTGGGGGAACAAGGAGTGGCATTTTCCTGGGGCCACCCCTCCCGTTGATGTTTAAACTGAACTGCAAGCTCCATAGGCTCTGATCTCTACAAGAAACTTGTTCACTACTCTAATTGGATCATCGAGCCCCAGAGGAACCACTCAGTCAAACGCAGACCGCGTAGAACAATAAATGGCAGAATGGCAGACAGTGGGCCGTAGATGCTCACCCAACTCAGAAAGATGCCCGAACTCAAATTGCTCGCAGCAAGATTATTGAACCAGATCAATTCGGCGTCATATCTAACTGTCAAGGCTCTGACAACACTAAGCGTATACTGCACTTGATTGACAAAGCCCACCGCACAAACATGAATGGTCTAATCCTGTCGGTCGATGCCGAAAAGAACTTTGACGGAGTGAGCTGGGATTTTCTAGATAAAGTCCAGATTCACTTCGGTGTGGGGGAAAGATTCAGAGCTTGGGTAGCGAGCTGTTACGACAGACCTACAGCAGTCATCAGGGTAAACTGGGTGGCCTCCTGGCCCTTCGAGATACAAAGGGGAATGAGACAGGGGTGCCCTTTGTCACCATTTCTCTTTGCACTATATGTGGAACTCCTAGCACAAAGAATCCAGGATAACCCTGACTTCCTAGGTATCATGTCGGTGGGGAACGTCATACCTTTAGCTTATATGCTGACAATATCCTGGCTACTCTGGAGTCTCCGGAGCGATCAGTGCCGGCTTTTCTACAGGAGCTGACTGCCTTTTGTCAGGTTTCCGGGTTCAAAGTAAATGTCAGGAAATCCATGGTCTTACATCTGGATAGCGGAGCAGACCAACACGAGTGTCCCGAGATACACTTACCTATCCAGGGATAGACCTAACCTCTTCTGTTCCCAAGACGGATTTACAGAACCATACCAATCTCCTCTCCCAAATTCAGAAGGACCTTCGACAATGGCAAAAACACTCCTTGTCTCTTCTAGGCCACATTGCAGTCATTAAAATGAACACTCTACCCAAAGCTCTGTACATGTTTCAAACTATACAGGCTTGGCCCCCACCAGGGATCCTTCAGAAGATTGAAAGAGTGGTACACCAATTCATTTGGGCAGGGGCACACCACTGTATGTGCAGCGACCTGTCCCTTAGACCCCAAACGAGGGAGGGCGGGGCATCCCGAACTTCCTTGAATACTTTACATTTGGTGGAGTGGAGTAGACCTGAGTCTGAAAAACAGTGGCTATTTCAGGACCGGTCAATCACTGTTCTCTCCCTGTGGAAAGTGCTATTTCTAAAGTGGCCTGATAGACCACCAAGCCTCGGGAGATCCCCGGTCACTAGGACAATGCTCAGGGTATGGGATTCGGTAGCAGTTTCCCGAGGACTTACGTCCTTTCCCTCGCCCCTGACACCTCTGTTCGACAATCCTGACTTCCCACCTGGGCTTGATGAATGGGCATTCCCACTGTAGAGGGCTACGGACTGCAAATCAGCGGGGCACCTCTTCGATCTAGAGGGGTTCCTCTTACTTGCAGAAGTGCAATAGTCCTTCACCATTATCGCACAGCGGCATTATCAATATTTACAAATCCGTCACTGGCTCCTGCACCCCAAGGTATGGCCGTCGGTCCAAAGGAAAATCACCACATACGAGAAATGGCTCATAACCAAAGTTTCAAATAAAAAGATGATTTCAGAGCTATATAGCATGTTGCGTCCACCAGCTCCTTCCTCACCCTCAGCCGGGCAGAGACGCTGGGCTCGGGTACTCGGGAGAGAGCTTACAGAAAAAGTTTGAAGAGATATATATTTTCGTGCTAACCATACAGCTCGCAACACAACTAGTAGAGAGGCAGAGGTAAAGGTGGCAAATTTTTGGCATTTGACTCCAGCACGGCTGAATAGAGGAAACCCGGAGGGAAGCCCGACCTGTTGGCGGGGCTGCGATGAAGAAGGTACATTGACTCATCTATTGTGAGAGTGTAAGGAACTAATGGACTTTTGGGGTACTATTCTGGATGACATAGACAGGCAATTTGAGACAGAAATTCCTCGGTTCCCTGCCTACACATTATTAGGGCTCCCTAATCCACTCACCTACCCCCTGAAATCGATTAAAGGAAAACAGATGGGCCTAATACTGGGGGCAGCCGTTCAACATATTCTATCACTATGGGGCACACAGACACGACCGACCCACACAGGATGGTTTCATAAATTCTGGAACATCATAGGAATGGAACGTATCCAAGCTACTCTGACGAACTCCATAGAGTCTTTTAGGGAAATTTGGCACCCCTTGCTGTCTCTCCTGGCGATGGGAATGAACGAGGTGACATGCCTCAAACATCTTCCCCTCCTTCGGCTCACTGATACACAACCTGCGGATGACGTCCCTAGATCCGTTTCTTGAACTACAACCCCTACGTAAGACTTCCAGGAGACCTAAACTTAGCACACCAGTTCAAGGAGGGTGGGATGGGGATAAAGGGAGTGGGGTTTATTGGAGTTTTTGTATTCTACTGGTTTTTAATTTCTCGGCATGCTTACTTTGATCAAGCCCAAGGGACTCCCTCTATGCAGGTATCTCCCCACTCATCCACGGAAGAACTCATGGTAATCGCCGATGGGCACAGAGGTTCAGGTGCGATAGGGGAGGCGATAATCAAAAGATCACAATATGAGATTGTATCAGATGTACATTGCCCATTTGTCTGTTTGCAAACTAATTAAAAACAGAGTTGATCATAAAAAATAATGCCTTTCGAAACCAGGCTTTAAAAAGAGGAATGGTTTCCTTTTTCCTTTCTTTTCCGACTTTGAAAATGCACTGCACAGCACACATACAAAGTAGGACACATTTTAAAAGTTGTCTAGGCATACTATTTTTCACTGGAAGGTAAACCTATGCTAGACTCTCCCACACACCCTTGCACTATGGTGAAAAGGTGTGTGCATGGAGCACCGCAGCAGAATTCTGGGCTAAGAAGAGGGGAGGAGAGAGACAAATCTTTGTAGATAAGGCGCTCTCCTGCAGCCTCCCTGTCACGCAGCACAGTGCAGCATTTTTGGCTGCTGCACTGTGTTAGGTGACTCTTTAGCAAGTCTTCCCCATGTGCTTACAATACTAAACCTACAGTATAGCTCAAAAGATCAAAAAGGATGATGTAATATCCTAACCTTCTTAAAAATATTGCTAAATCATTACATGTTCTCTGAACAATCCAGATTAAATTTAGCATTTCTCCCTCCTCATCAAGATGGAATCAACACTCCACCAAAATGCAACTAGGGTACAATAATGAACTTGATTATGTATTGTCTCAAAAACAAGTAGGGTATCCTAATCTATAGCCCCAAACCAGAGCGATAGCCATTGATTTTTATGCGCAATCAAGCTTACCTATCCACACAGCAATGGACAAATGAAAAACGGCCAAGAAATTATAAGCATGTAAATCGAAGATTAACTAAAGTTTATAGCAGAAATTGAGAAGGCTGGAATTCTGGAAACTCGAAAATAGCACATGCCCCAAATCGTTGTAGCATCTTGCAATCAACATCAATAATCTGGGTAAGCACCACTGCAGGATACAAAATTAACATACTGCAGAACAAGACTCGTGTTGGCTGACAGAAGCCCTCCCCATAATAAATGTTTATTTATTTGTTTATTTAGTTATTGGATTTGTAAGGCGCTCAGCTAACCAAAAAGGGTTTCCCGGCGCCATAGCGGACAAAGAGCAAGAATGTGGAGCAGTTCGCTGGAGTTATTGATCAAAAAGTGAGGTCTTAAGATTTTTGCGAAAGTGGGTATAATTAGTTTCTCGGCGAATGTTAGAAGGCAGAGTATTCCAGAGGGAAGGACCGAGGTAGGAGAAGGATCTCCCCCCCATTCTGCAAAGTTTGACCCTGGGTACAACAAAGTTGGCTTAGGTTTCAGATCGTAAGTGACGGGAAGGAACATAGGGCCAGACAAATGCTTGAAGATATTAAGGGGTAGTGCCAGCCTTGATTCTAAACATATAACTCGGGGCTTTGAACTTGATACGGTTCTCCACCCTGAGCCAATGCAAGTCCCGCAAGTGTCCAGAAATGGGGGACGCCCACATCACATATTTAACACATCACTACTGAGAATATCATGAGATGGATTATTAGTCTGTAGGACACTGAAACATAGACTAACAGACTATTTGATTATGGAATATAGCAGGTTGGAACCATCTGTTTGCATAAAACGATGCAGCTGCCAATATACCCATTTTCGCAATAATTTGATCTCAGAAGACATGGAAATTTGATGCACCATGCTTGCCTATATATATATACATATCATATTTCAAAGCCAACAGTAAGAGGCAGACCTGGAGGCGGCATGGTTACCTTTGTGAAAACTAATCTCAATTTTAAAACTGAAAAAGCAATACAGGGATTCCCTGGTTACTGGGGCCAGGTGTCAGTTACCAGAGAAGCTGCTTCATGCTTTAAAACTTTTACTATTAGGCGTATATCTCAATCTTGAGTCTAGATGTAAACAAAATGACCAGATTCCTGTTCGATCTGCTAGCAATGAGGGCCAAACTGGGATTTCTTTTTTTAATTAAATTTGTACTTTATTGCATATTCAAGAAACACACAGCACTCTACGCCCACAACCTGGAGGCCGGCCGCAGCAATAAATATTATCCAGTTCAGAGCTCAACAACCTTATACACATGCATAGTGCCAGCATCCCGGGGGCCTGGCGGCGCAAATGGAGAGGTTGTCACGCATGATTAGCACTGCCATGTAGAAAGGATAAAATGGACTATCCTCATGATGACACCCAGAACCGTGGATTGTTGAGCAGTAACAGAGCAGCCAGAGCGACTGTGCATTGCAATTCCTGAAATCAAAAATCAGCATTCCTCATGAAACAATATTGTGTGACCCACATCAAAACGACACCCCCACCCCCCCCAACAACCAGCCTACCCGAACATGTGTCTGTCCACCCATCCGTGTTATCTGTGACAGTCCAATGGTGAAAACTGTGCCCACAAGCAGATTCCACCTACCCCCATGTGTGAGAATGTCTCCACCGTAACGACCACCCAGTACCAGCCCCCTTGTGCCACCCCCCCTGCCACAATCCACCCCACTCAACGCAGCCAACTGCCCCGGGGGCCAGGGAGCCACCTCGCCAAGCGACGCATTCAGACTTATGGTGCGTCTCTCCCCGCTGCCTCCACCCCTTCCTCTTGTAGCTCATCCAGCTCCTCTCTCTCCACGTCCGGTTCCGACCCCTCGCTATCTTTGGCACACAGATAGGTCCTATACAGCCCCCAGAAATTCTTGGGTCTACTCTTCGGGGGTAACAGCTCGTTATAGACCTCCGACTGTGTACAACAATATAGTAAATCCACCTCCCATCTCTTTTTAGTTGGTAGCGGGCCCCTCATCCAGCACATTGCGACCAGACGCTTAGCCATCAGCAGCGCCATGTCCGTCAATCGCCGCATCGCAACCGGCAGTGTCTTGGAGTAGCCCAGAAGCGCCAGAGCCGGGCAGGGTAGAACCTCCACTCCCAACATTAAACTAAGTTCAGAGAATACCCCCTGCCAGAATTTGTAAATGTTAGGGCAAGACCAAGCCACATGTAAAAAGTCTGCCGAAGGGAAGTGGCACCGTTCGCACTCCGCCGAGTCCCTCAATCCGTATCTGTGCAATCTCTCAGGGGTATAATAGACACGTTGCAAATACTTGAAGTGTACCAATCTATGCCTACCATTGAGCGATATCTTCCGGGTGTTTGTGCAACAATATTGCCACATCACGTCTGTGACCGTCAGCTGCAAATCGTCCTGCCAAGCCAACCTGGCCTTGTAGGGCGGGTGTTGCCTATGTCGGTCCCCTAGTTTCTTGAGATTCGTGATCAGTTTGCTAGACGACGGAGTCTTGAAAATATAGGTGAGTTCCGGCACCTCCGGGGGTTCCGACATTTCCGGGCCCAGTAACCCTTGTAGCGCGCCACGGACCCTGTGATATTGAAAACTATGCAAGAGCGTATTCCCAGACTGGGATTGAAGGACCTGCTGCAGCGTCTTTACAGTGCCATTCAGGAAGAGATCCCCCATCTTTTCTATTCCCAACTCCCGTAGTGCCCTAAGTACCCCCTTCTCCGTCAATGGGGCCAACCACACCGCCCATTCCACACGCATGAGAGGCGAGTACAATAGCTCGCTGTCCCGCGAGCGGACCAGCTCATGCCAGGTGTGGTTCGTAGCTGTTATGGAGTCTAAAATCCCAATCCTGCGATCAACTGAGTGGCATATGGTAGCCGGGAGCGGAGTGGGGTCCGCAAATAGGCGTTCTAGTTTCATATGCGGAATATCGGGGCTCCCATGAACCCAGGTGTGCAAGTGAGCTCCCTGCGCCAGCCTATAGTAGCGCTCCAAATCAGGAGCCCCCAAACCCCCTCGGTCATAGGGGAGCATTAAAGTCTGCCAGGCGACCCTAGGTTGTTTGCCACCCCACGCAAGTCTGATGAGCGTCTGCGTGAGCTGCCGGAAAAAAGCCTTAGAGAGTACCACAGGGATGTTAGCAAAAAGAAAAAGAAACCTGGGGAGGACCACCATCTTCATAATCGCTATCCTACCCATCAAGGACAACGGGAGTCTGCACCACACCTCCACGTCATCAACAAGTTTAGAATACGCCACTACGTAATTCTTGCGTACAAGGATCTCGGGGTCAGTATGTAAACGTGTCCCCAGATAGCGAATGGAGTCCGTGGTCCACTGTAGCGGGTATTCCGAGTCAAAAGGGCGGGTCACCGGCGTCAAAGGGAGCGCCACTGACTTGTCCCAGTTGACCCGCAGGCCAGACAAAGCTCCGAACCGCACCACTTCCCACAATACCGACACCAAATTCTTTTCCGGCTCCCGGACATACAGCAGGGTATCATCGGCGTACGTAGAAATGCCAATCTGATAAGTAGGAAAATTGATGCCTTCAAACCCATGATACTCCCTGATAGCGCATGCCAGAGGTTCCGCCACCAAGGCATAGAGAAGGGGGGAGAGGGGACAGCCCTGCCTGGTGCCCCTGCTGATTTCAATTGGGGCAGTGACCATGTTTCCTAATTTCAAACGGGCCGTCGGCTTGTAGTACAGGGCCCCCAGCATCTGCAAGAAAGGTTCACCCAGCCCATATTTCCGCAGGACCCTAATCATAAATGGCCACTCCACTGAGTCAAAGGCCTTTTCCATGTCCAAGAATATGGCAACAGCTTTATTTTCTTGCCGGACATGCTGAATCGTGCCTAATACCGTTCGGATATTGTACGTCAAATTCCTAGCGGGGACGAACCCGGCCTGCTCTGGGGCAACTAACTCAGGGACCAGCAGTGCCAGACGCGCAGCTAACACTTTCGCATAGAGCTTGGCGTCCACATTAATCAGGGAGAGCGGGCGATACGAACCACATTTGTTGGGGGGTTTCCCCGGCTTCGGGATCGTTATAAGAAGCGCTTCCCTCATGGATTTCGGCATACTACCCTGCTGGCAAATATCGTCAAAGAGTAACATCAAGTGTGGTATAAGTTTATCTTGGAAGGCCTTATAAAAGGCCACCGTAAGCCCATCAGCACCCGGAGCACTGCTTGACCTCATTCCCTCGAGGGCCTCTAAAATTTCCTCTTTCTGGATTGGCAACATAAGAAATTCCCTCTGCCAATTCGCAAGGAAGCCATTATAAAAAATGGGGTAACCCAAAACGGTTGTTGGACCTGTGTAATCAGTATTTATCAAAAACAATGGCCCAACCCGTAATTGTTGGCTGGATCAATCAATCATATGCTCACAGTTTATCACTTCTGAAATTAAGCGAGGATTAAGGCTATTCACCTCTAAAATGATTAAATCATAAGATATTCATTCCATTGGAAAAGCAACCACCTATCACAACTCATTTATTTACAAAAAGGAAGGGCATATTGATATAGCTCAGATAGTCATCTATTTCCTCCTCCAGATGATCGGACCGTGATCTGTACAGTTCAGTATAGTAAGCTTGGAATTCCGCCAATATGTCACCCTCCTCCGTGACCACCTTACCACTAGATGTAAGTAACTCCTCCACCACCAGTGGCGGTCTGCTGTAGCGCATAAGTTTAGCAAGAAGAGAACCAGGGCGATCTCTTTCACCGTAGGTGCGTGCCGTGGCATACTGTCCCATATGCTGTATTTCTCTATCTGCCTCCTCATTAAAGTCTATCAATAACGATTTGATCCTCTCATCTGTGTCAGTATCCCCGTCCCGCCCTGAGTGTCGTTCCAGATCAGACAGCTGTGTCTCCAAATACTTCAACCGCTGCCTGATAGCTTTGAGCACCCCAGAGTGTCTGGCCATCGTCATACCTTGGATGTACACTTTGAATGCATCCCAAAGAGTCTGCACGCTATCTACCGTTCCCACATTGGTCTCAAAGTAAGTATCAATATCCTCAGCCAACTCCCCTCTGAAAACCTCATCCATAAGTGAGTATGGGGGAAACCTCCAGGTAAAAGGGGGGATTCTCCTTGCCGGAGCTTCCAGCAGCAGCAGTATTGGTGAATGGTCCGACAACGTACGGGGCAATATTACGCATCCCCTCACCGAATTAAGCAGAGAGTGGGATGCAAACCAATAATCAATCCTCGTATGTATGTTATGATAGGCTGAATAGTGAGTGTAACCTCCCTTCCCCGGGTGTCTATGGCGCCACACATCCACCAGATCAAGCTTCACCATTTCCGTCTGCATAAGCAGCGCTGAGGCTGCCGGGCAACGGGCAGCTCCAGCTGACCTATCTAGCTCCGGGCTGAGCACGAAGTTAAAATCACCCCCCCACAACAGCCTGGAACCCACGTACTGTCTGCACACATCCGCTAGTGAGGAGTAAAAGGCAGGAGTATCATAATTGGGGCCATAGACATTCACAACCATGAGATCATGACCTTTCCCTATACAGCGTGCAATAGCATAGCGACCCTCCGGGTCCACAACCATCTGTAATAGCTTCAGTTGCGCTTTGGGATTAGCCCATGTAAGCACCCCCCGTGCATGCGTGGTGAACCCTGCTGCAATGCAATTGCCTCCGAGTCCTCTGGCCGCCAGCATAGGGCTGGACAGCGGGAGGTGCGTCTCCTGGAGTAGTGCAAGGTCAACTCGGTGTCTTTGTAGATATGCCAACACTTTCCGAAGTTTGCGGTAGTCATTCAACCCCCTCACATTCCAAGTCAGCACATTAAGTGAGTTGGGGCCGCCCTCCGGGCTTAAAACCTCAGTGCCCGCCATTTCAAAATAACATTCGTATGGAATTCACACCAATTGGATCGCAGACACATTCCCGCAGTAGGCCGAACAAACCCCCCCCCCCAACTATCCCAAATTGCCATACTCAACACGTTCAGAAAAACAGAGCATCCACCCACCCACCCACAGCCGACCACCCCCAACCCGGTCAGACAGGTCCCACTACCACCCATCCTCCCCCCACACAACAAATCAACCCAACAAACCCCTATGGGCTCGTACTCGAGCTAGAAGCCGAAAGCGCAGGGGCAGAGGTACTCAGGCAGACAACAGTACAACTTGAGTCTGAGACCTTAAAGTTCAATCACTCCTACACCCCACCCCCTACCAACTATCGGCACCTACACCAGCTCATGTCCGATAGGCAAATAATGGAACCCTCTCTTGCTGGTGCGACTTCTCCACAGAAAGACGCAGCTGGGAGAGCATGCTTCCAACACACACCCCAGGGCAAGCAAAGTAGTTCAGCTAGCAACCAAAAAGTTCTCACCCCAAGAGCGTTGGATAGTGGGCTAGCACCTTCCTTACAAAATCCAAAGTCCGTTAGGGCTCACTCCACCCGCATAGTAGGTCTCTCGAAGGTCCAAGCCCTACACAGGCCGCCCGGGACGACTCAAGTCCGCACTCCAGATCACTCCTGGCCGTCCGCGTGAGCTGTAGCATCGGCATCTTCTCGCTGACTCCTCGGACTATTACGACGTTCCTTCGCCCATTCCTTCAAGGGCTTTTTCAGTTCCGCTGGATCGGTGAAGAAGTGGGAATGCCCTTGCCTATTGATCCGTAGCTTCGCAGGGTACATCATGGCATAGTCAAGACCAAGTTCTCTCAGTTGTTTCTTATATGGGGCAAAGCGCTTCCTCTCCTCCTGCACCCTCGCCGTGAAGTCCGGATATAAAGAAATATTCATGCCCTCAAATTGTAGATCACTTTTCTCCCTGGCCAGTCGAAGCGCGAGGTCCCTGTCGCGATAGTTCAATAGCTTCGCAATAATCGGCCGCGGTGGGAGTCCTGGTTGCGGCTTCGGCCCCAGCGTGCGATGTGCCCTACCACCGATAAACATAGGGGAGAAGACGTCTTCCCCTAATAGTGTCCGCAGCAGCTTCTCCACGAATAACTCCATTTTACCAGTGTTGGTGGTCTCCGCTACCCCAGTGATGCGGACGTTGGAGCGCCGTGAGCGCGCCTCCAAATCCTCCGTCTTGTCTTGTATGACCTGGAGGAGCCTGCCAAACTGTTTGCGGTCCTTATCCCATTCCGTCTGTGCCTCCTCCGCCTCCGTCAACCGCCATTCCGCCATATCCAGGCGTTCCGCATGCTTATCAACTCGCTCAGACATGCGGTCCATGCGATATGTCAACGCATCAAGCTTAGTGCCGATCGCCGCCATACTTTCTTGCAAGCCTTTTTCCATGGATACCAGCATGTCGCGTATGTCCGCACACAGGGAGCTTTCAGAGGCGGCAGGCCGCGGCGAGGTGTCCGGAGCTGGCCCATCAGCTCCTTTCGTTTTCCGCTGGTCAAAGGACAATTTGGGCTGGTTTCGGTCGCCTTTCCCCATGGCGTTCCTAGTTGTCATCTGGGGGAGTCGCTCAGCAATGCACCGCAGGTGGATGGTAGCGGGACCAGAAGGAGACGCTTAGGTAGTTGGCGCCAAACAGCAGTGTATTGCGCAGCAAGAAATGCGCCCAAAATGGCGGCCGTCCGCACGGCAGTGCGAGTAGGCCCAACCGCCAGACTTGCGTACCTTGAAGTGCTCCCCCGCAATCACACCGTCCAAAGGCTGGATAGGAAAGACTCCACCACTCTAGATTATAGCACACCTCCGCTCCAGTAGCGTTCTGTGGGCAGCGGGAGGAACCTCTGCAGGACAGCCGGGCGTCCTCCCGAAAAGGTCGGCAGTCAGACGAACCCCGTCTCCGGCGTCAAAGGTCACTGCAAACACCACCACTGCGGCCCCTCCTGGCGCTCCACAATCAAACACCAGTACTGCCCAATGCCTGCTGTGAGCCGGTCGCGTCAGCACCTCTCCGGAACACTTGCTGGGGCGCGGGGAGGCGCACCGGTCCCACTCCAGTACGGCGAACCGCACGTAGCGTGACGCAGCCCGGATAGCTCCTCAGGATAGTCCGTGGATGACGGCCTGGTCCGGCTCAGCCCCGTCCTCCGTACAGTAAAGCAGCTCCACACCGGATTTCAACGGGGCAAAGGATCCCCACCGATCCTGGGCGTAGTCAGAGAGTTCACACCAACTTTCAGAGCCAGTTAGGTGCCAAAAGGATAAGTTTGACGGAGTTTAACGGGGTTCAGGCGAGGAGCTCAATGCTCATACGTCTTTCATGGACGCCGGCAAGCTCCGCCCCCCCCAAACTGGGATTTCTATTTGAATTTCCTACATATTAATCCCTACTAAGAGGTAACAAGGGAAGAGGATGTATTCCTGAATCTGCTTATTCCAAGAAAGAAACAATGCCTTTGTGGTCCATTTAACTGAAATACTGCTCTCCGTGGCCACACGAGCTTTCCTTGAATGGGCGCTTTCCACCCGACAATCCTGCATCTTTCAGTCATATTGCTGCTAGTCATGATCAAATTCGATTGGAATTTCATTCATTATGACAAACCGTCATAGGAAATGTGGCCAGATTAAGATATTGATTTAAATCGAAACAAGCTGATAAAGATTCCTTTAAATTCCTTCTATGCCAGGATTTTGATAATGGGGAAAACACCCTCTCGCATGCTGCTATAGATACCATCTTAACAGAGCTTCAAATGGCATTTCCTTGGGGGGGACAACATTCGATATGAAAGCTTTAAATATTGAAGAAGGTAGTACACATAAGTTAGGAACAAAGCATTTCGAATCTTTAAAACTAAATGACGCTACAAATTAGCTGTGTTAATCCTGCACTTTCTTAGAACATCAGAATTCAGATTGTGTTTTGGATTATTTGACGTAGCAGAGGTAACTCAATCATGGTTATAAGAAGAAAAATTCAGCCTGCCTTTTTTGTTTTTTATCGGAAAAGAGTTATTTACACTCATCCTTTGCTGCTCTCCAGCCTTTAATCCTTGACCTTAAAATATTTGTAATTCAACAATTTCGGAAAGCAATCTAAAAAGCTGTTCGTCAGCTATTTTACTGTGATTAGTAGTTAGATTTGGAAAATACATGAAGGCGGTTTCAAAAATGTAGATACATCGACATGCTATAATAAAGTAATCATGCGAAGGCATGAAACAACAAAGTACCACTTGACTGCAAATTTGCTCTTCCATGGGAGGTTAAAACTCAGCCCAAAGACTATGTTTTGGTCTCTTTGCACAAATAGAGGTGATAAAATTGCGTAAGTGTCTCTTCTGGTTGATGTTGCCTAGATTTTCAGAGCGCAGACCTTTATTTTTCAACAATGAAACTGAAGGCACTTTAATAGGTAGATGGTAAATTTTATGAATGTGTTTTTCTTGTTTTCTATTTTTATAAAAGCATTGCTAAACTATTTGCCTTTTATGATGAAATTGTTGAATTGTCAAATTTACTTTATATAAAGTGTCATAAACCTTAATAAAACTCTTAAAAACCATTGTGCTGTTTTCTTTGTCCTCTCTCCCTCCGTCTTGCTACGCCTGGCTTCTTTTTCTCATACCAACTGCAATCTTTCACCACCTCAATGAGGAGAGACAAGCACTGCGCTTCCTTTCCCTGCATTCCAACCAAGCAACGGGCACTTCATTAGGCCCAACACCCTTTGTGTGTGGCGAACTATTTAAAAAATCCACAGAAATTGCAGTTGATTGGAGAGTATCGTATGTGGATTTAAATCCACAGGTGTATATATGTTTTCAATGGCTGCTGGCATGGATCGGGGGTGGCAGGGCAGGGGGTGGGATGGGAAGAAAATAAATAGACATACCTCGTCATGGCCTTGTCTCCTCCTCTTCTCTTCTCGACAAGTCCCGGAATGGAAGCCAATCACCACACTGCTCTCACCATGACTGCAGCGTCGTGATTTGTCTGCGCACCTTGGTTCGGGGCTCAGACGGGGACTATGAGCCTGTGTATTTTCTCCACCTAGGCTGTAATACAATTTAGTGAAGAACATGCAACGTGTGCATGACAGTTTGGCAAGACCAAGCCGGCCAGCCAAACCGCCATGTGCACTTCGAAAGTGCCCCAACCGCCCCTTCGCCCGTTCTGTGAGCATCCCCGCCCACTCCGCAAACTGACTCAGCAGGGAAACATAAAATGATAATAATACTGTGTTATTGTCATTTAGTTTTTTCTTTTTTGCACTGCCGAAAAGCAGTGGGGCGGCGCACCTCCGCCTTAGCCACGCCGCCGCTGTGCGTTTCATTGCCAAGACCCAAGCACCATCAAATCTTTGTCACCTGTGCTTTATCTTCTTCCCCCTCTCCTCACACCCTTAATCCAGGCCTGGACAGAACCCTTGCTCCTTTATACTCTTCTAAACTCCCTCTTTCTTTCAATTATTTTGACATATTAATTATATTCCTTCCATAGCAATACCCTTCTAAAACGTATAGTTACTCCAGAATTCACAAATACCCTGTATTTGTTTCACAGTATTCCTCGTGGCTTTGTTTCAACAGATTGGACACCATGGTTGCCTGTAACCCAATCCAATCATTTAGTTGTGTTTTGATTGCTGCAGGGTTGAATCTCTAGAGCAGACACAAGGGCTGCAATTAAACTGAACAATTCTTAAATTGCTTTTCTGTTGCTGCATGTAGGAGGCCCTCCTCTCTGGCTACTGAGTAGATTCCTCAGAGAATATGTCCTTGCTGCTTGTGATCTGTGCATTTAGTTCCTTCTCCTGGGTGAACTTCACAGAGACTGCCTGTAAATGGACAATTTATTTGGGTTGCTCCTTTGCTGCCTCTGTCTATAACTAATGCATTCCTTTGGATTCCTCTGTTTTTCATGAGTGGGCCTCTGTTATTACTGTTTTTACAGCTAAGAGAAGTTACTATGGATGCATTTATACCATTGCATTTATATTAGTTGCTTTACTATCACTCCTGAGTGGCTTCTAAGATCATGTACCCTGGCTCCCTAAACCAACTATGTGTTTGTGGGTTGCTTCTCTTTTACTCCTGGGTGGACTCCACAAAACATTTGCTGTAGCTGCTTGTAATCAGTGCATTCTGTTGGTTTACTCCTCTGATGCCCCTTTATGGCCCACTGTCTTTCTTGTGTAGACTCAACAAAATTTTTATATTTCTACTGGCGGACTTTAACTAATGCAGTTCTGTTGGCTGCCATGATATTGCTATTGAGTGGATTTCATGGCGCATGTATACTGGATGCCTGTAACCAGTGCATTCCTGTGGGTTGTGCCTCTGTTGCTTTTGAATGGACTTTGAAATATTTTCCAAAGCAGCCTGTAATCAGGTCCCTCCAGTGAGTTCCTCCTCTGTCATTCCTAGCTGGACTGCTCAAATCTTAATCTCTGACTGCCAGCAATCAGTGTATTCATATGGATTGCTACTTTGTTACACATGGGTGGACTTCATTAGATTTTCTAAACTGGCTGCCAGTAACTAGTAAATTGCTGTATACATTTCTCAGGGTGCCCTCACTTTATATTAGAAAGAAACTCACTCAGGCCGTACTGTCTGAAGGAAGTTTAAAAGTCCAGAGTATTACCCACCTCTGCCCATAGACATTCCATATACACGGCCGAACTGGCCGTAGCGGGCACCGGGCGTTCCCCAGCAGGCTGCCAGGGTGGGGGACGGTATTGGACCCCTTTGGGCCTGTTTTGTTGCCTGGCCCAGTTTTTGAGCATAGCTGCAATATCTCTCCACTGTAATAAAAGCGGCAAAAACAAAAGTGGCCAAACAGCTCACCCAACCACCTCTCCTCCCCGCCCCCCAGGGAGCAGCTGAGCTGTTTGCCAGGGCCAGTTTCAGTTCTCAGTCCAGCCGTGCCCATATACCTTCACCTTTGACACTGTGGGTTCTACCAGTGACTTCTCTTTGTCAAATATTGCTCCCTGTAAAGCATGGTTCTGCAAGTCAAGTCAAAAGATTTATATAGCGCGCTACATACCCAGAGGGTCTCAAGGCGCTTGAGGAAGGGTGGGGAATTACTTTTCAAATATCCAAGTTTCAAGTTTTAAGTCAGTCCTGGAGGACCGCATTCATGTCAGACTTTTTAAGATAACTACATTTATCTAAATGAGAACATGCTAAAAATCTGGCATGGATCCGGCCCTCCAGGACTTACTTTGGGGAACCCTGCTGTAAAGCTTCAAGTGCTTCTGCCAGCCTATGTTCATCTATGAAGAATGCTTTACAGACATAGCAAAGGAGTATCAAATCACTGCAGAGGGGCTATAGCCATCCTTAGCTATGGCTTTGGGCAGTGGGTGCAGCAGACATCCTATTTCACTGGAATCCCCAGCACACCATGCTGCATTGCCTTCACCGTGCTCCTGCTGGCACATGGAACATTCTTTTGTATTGTAGTGGCATTCCTATTTCCCAAATGTTGTTGTAATCTTCTGTATCAATTATGGGTCGTCTCTTTTGATGTTAATATGTTATTTGTATGTACTCATGTAATGTTTTATATTTTTATTTATGTTATTTTTGTTATAATTGTTACAGCCCTGACGAAGATTCTTTGGCATCAGGGAACGGAAAGTCGTTGGGTGTGTGCCAGTTTTTAAAAAACAACTTTAAATAAAAAGAGGATTGATGGACTATATTTGTCTCGTTTGATTGACTTCTATCAGAGTGCACCATCCTTACTCATGAACTTCCTTGCAACATTGGCATCCATCAACAGCGGATGCTGGGAGTAGCTGCAACTAACTGCAATATAAGAAACAAGTGGAATTAAGGTGCTCCACCTTGGTCAGCCGTTGTTTGCTTTTCTATGTCCAGTGCTTACTATGTTTAAGAATAATTGTAGTAGACTACAGCTTTGCTAATAAGCTCGCTGCGGGCACCAGAGCACAGAATACCAAGGCTGCATAGTCTGGAATAATCTCAGGCCTCTTTAACTCACACCCAGATACTCTTTGCTCCTTTATCTCTTTCTTGCATTCTCCATTTATAAAGTTTTTTCTGTCTTTCTCTTTCTCATTCTCAGTGGCGGCCGGCACAGATCTAGGGTGGCGGGGGAGAGGGGGTAAGGGAGTGTAAAAAACAGAAAAATACACTTACCTCCTTGCAGCTCTGTCCCATATTATCTCTCCTCCGTTGGCCAAACAAGAAGCAGCCAGGCTCCCCTGAGCAAATCACAAGGCTGCAATGTAGCAGTGTGATTGGTCTGGGTGTCGTAATTCGGCCTGGGCATGTTCTGCACCAAGGCTGTAATGCAAGGCTGTAATGCAGCCTGGATGGAGAACATGCAAGTGCGTATGACTGTTTGGCCGGCCCGAGACAGCCAGCCAAAGCGTCATGTGCACTTCATTGTGCCCACCACCCCTTCCCTGCCCCGCTCTGTGAGCAAAGCACTCCCCCCGCCCCCATGCTACTGCAGCAGGAACAAATAAAATGATAATAACATCACGTTAATATCATTTTATTTTTCGTTTCGTTCATTGCTACAACCAGCTGCCACTGCTCCTTCTTTCTCCCTTGTGCATTTTCCCTCTCTTGCTCTCTGGAAATATTGGGTGAGCAAGAAATAAATGCCAGTCCCCAATAATGTGTGCAGGGGGCCCCACGGTATTAGTGAACAGGTTGCATGTTACACATGAAGAGTAGTTAGGTAGAACTGCTGACTTTAAAACGTGGCTTGTGTGGAAAAAGAATTGGTGTGGATTGTGATGACTAGAGTGGGGCTGTTATTTTGACATCGCCCACTGAGCCCTGAAATGTGTCAGAGCCCGCAGCTGGTGGAGAGCGCAGCGCGCATGCCTGGTTGACGGATGTCATAGGTTGACCCCCTACTGGAGCCTGCGCTGCTGTTCAGAGTAGAGGATAGGCGCAGTCTACATCAGTCAGAAGATTACCACACATGGTCATTGGATGTGGCACAATCCATCACCATGTACAAGGCTGCGGGCAGATGCAGGGTGCCCCGCTATCAACTTAGAGGAGCTAAGACTCTCAGGGTCAGATTGAGATTACATTTTGGCCCGGGCTTTGCCGAGAAAAGTGGCCCACATTTGAGGTGAAGATGGTGTGAGTTCACAACATCACCTGGCCCCCACAGTGAGACTCATTCTTCCACGCCCACTAAGCCCTAAAAGAGAACAGATGTGGGCGAGGTGTCAAATGCAAACACTGTTTCTGAGCTGTATGGGCCCCAGAGGGGCCGAGGTGAAAATGGCTCAATGGCCTGAGAAACACCTGACCCCCTGGGAGGCCGATCCTGGCACACAATCACCCCGTTCCCTGCCCACCATCAGTGTGATTGCCGGGCAGGGGGTCAAGGAGAGGCCGCAGCTGATGATCTCCGCACGGCCATATCACACGGCCCCCCAGCGAGGCTGCTTTACCTTTCCTGTCCAGTGCCCTCTGTGGACTGAGAAAAGGGAAATAACACTTGCCCTTTGTCCAATGCCCGAGTACCCGCAGTACCAATCCAGTAGGTACACAGGAGTGCTGAATGTAATGTAAGAATTGTGAACTCACCAGGTGCAGCTTAATATCTTGGAGACAGCAGAGCCAGTAAGGTGAAGCCCTACGTCACATTTTAAGTATAGACTAACGGCAAGGCTTGCAGGTGACTGCTTAGTGATTCCTTCTCGTTCCACTCTACAGTCCTCTTGCCCCAGCAACATCTTGAGGAACAAGCATTTATAATGCTTCGAAAAAGTTAGAGCCATTGGCATTGTAAATGACATACTTTTTATTTATGGGTTGGTTTTGAAAACAGATAAATAAATGGCATTGTCATTTACAATGCCAATAGCTTAATCTCTCGCAAATGCGAGACCTATTGCATTTGCACACACACACACACACACAGAGCCACACACACACCCACAAAGCCACTCAGAGCCACACACAGAATCACACACACACAGAGCCACACATACACAGAGCCACACACACACACACACACACAGAGCCACACACACACACAGAGCCACACACACACAGAGCCACACACAAACAGAGCCACACACACCCCACACAGAGCCACACACACACAGAGCCACACATACACAGCCACACACACACACACACACAGACACACACAGAGCCACACACACACTGAGCCACACACACGCACACAGAGCCACACACACAGAGCCACACATACACAGAGCCACACACATGCACCAGAGCCACACACACACAGAGCCACACACACACAGAGCCACACATACACAGAGCCACACACACACAGCGCCACACACACACACACAGAGCCGCACACACACACAGAGCCACACACACACACACACACAGACCTGGCTCCTACACTTCACCCTTATGCCCAAGAGGCAGTCCCTCAACCAATGGCACCTACCAACAAGACGGAGCTACAACCAGGAAAGGGACAACCTGCACCCCCTAATACACATAAAGGACAAATTACATACTCGTGAACCTACGTAAGTGCCCGAACAGAAAAGAGAACAGAAAAGAGAACCCAAATGCATACTGCAACGCCGTACCATTATAAATCACCAGCGCCTTCATTACAGCCCGTAGCATAGTTGGATTTATTAATCGTCTCCTCCCTTTGGGGCCTTAGCTCATCATGCCACGGTCCATCCACATGCGTTGCTCTCTTTGTTTTGCCTCTGCCACCGGACAAAGCAGTCCACTATGGGGTGGCCCAAGCCTCCAACTAGGCCTGAAGATATAACCCCTGCTGCATCACAGTCAGGGGCCCCAGGGCACACAGGACAACCTAAAGACCCTCCCCCTGGGCACCCACCAGATGGGAGCCATGGGGTACATCACAGGGGTAATAATAGCCTGCACCTACCGCAGCTATGCTCAATTTCTTCCACAACAACAGAGACCACGTGGGGAGCCCCCGTCAGGCTCTTGGGGTCCCCATCCGAGTCCATGGCCCTCAAGCACAACTTTACACTGCTTGTATTTAACAAAACAAGGGCAGCACGTGGGGCCCCTTAACAAAGGATGTATAGGTATACCGGCAGCCCGCACCATGGGTCCGCCTCCCTCCAGGAGGTAACCGGAGAGCAGACATAGCCAATGGATTATTCACAAGGGCTCAAGTGGGTCACAGAGAAGAGCAATGGCAGCTCCAGGTGGTGTCACCCACCAAGTGCCTGCTCCGTCGCCCCTGACACCCCTTGACCCCGAGGTGTACCTCGGCGCCCCCTGACAACTCCCTCACCCATGTGCTGGCCTCGTTGGATCCCCCAACTTGTCACCCATCTCCCGTGCCTCATGGGCCCTCCCAGCACTCACCAGGCGCCGGTCAGTGGGTGTGTGGTTCGGTGTGACTGCTCCTGCCTGAACGCTCACTTCCTGCTGTCGCAGCTCCTGTGCTACCTCCGTGGTGCTCCATGTTGATGTTCGGCGCGGGGCTTTGGCCCCTCGTGTCCCGGGCTGCTTTCCCTCCCTCTGTGCACTGTGGTGCCAGTGTGCGCGCTTGGGTGCCGGTTCCTGCTGCCCGCCCGGCCCCTTCATGTAACCTCACTCTCTCCAAGTTTAATCCGATAGTTCCCAAGCACGAGCGCGTCCGGCACCAGAGAGAGGCAGAGCGGGGGCCACAGAAGATTTCAAGGACCTGTTGTGGGGAAGGCGGGACAGTATTGGCGAAACGCTGCTACTATTTAAACTAAAGCAAGGGCAGAATTTTACAGTTCTGGATTTATGTATAGTTTTGAAGCAATAGTTTATAAATCGGGATAACCAAATTATTTAACGTGGGAGAAAGTCGACTACGAGGCCCAGGATGGAGTTTGCTGCGCGTGCCTGCCCTCGACGGAGACTTTTCTCCTTTGGAGCCGTCCCACTTGGACGGACTGCCCTGCTGGCGTAAAAGGTTTATTATCTTCTTCATGGGGCCATCTGTTTCGCCCCATAAAGAAGATAACAAACATTTTATGCCAGCAGTAAGTCAGGGCAGTCCGTCCAAGTGGGACGGCTCTAAAAGAGAAAAGAGTACGACACTGTAAGCTCTTTTCCAATGGTTGGCCACCGTTTACCCTAAACGGTGATGCCAGCCAATGTAAAAGAGGGACGGGGCTTAAAGCCCGCTAGTGAAAGTCACCTAAAATCATACAGCCTCATTTATGAAAAGTGATGCATCGCTGCGTGAAAACAGCGATGCGTCACTTTTCACTGCGCCCTCCTTGCGACACCAATGATGCGTCATATTTACAGTATGACGCATCATGGCGCAATAAGTTACAGATACGTCGGTATTTCTGACGTATCTGTATGGCGTAAAAGTGATGCATTGCTGGAGTGTGTCACAAAAGTGACGCAACTCCAGCAATGTGTCCTTACACATGGGGCAAGCCCCATGTGAAAGGGCCTGCATCAGTCTTACGCCTGCTGTGAGGCAGGCGTAAGAAATTTACGCATTTGTGTCCTAGAAGTGGCGCAGTGAAATCTTATAGACACATCTACCTAGATGCGTCACTTTGTAAATATGGTGCAACAAGGCACATTTTTTACGCTGCTGGTGCGCCACAAAAAGTGACGCACCGGCGGCGTAAAAGTGACGCAATGCCTCATAAATGAGGCCCAGAAAATCTGGCCAGCGAGTCTGCGCATGCACAGCCTTTGCAGGCCGAGACCTAAAAAAAAATACAGTCGAACGTTCGAAGGGCTCGCCAAGCTTTCGCAATCCCTCTCAAGCTTTGCCGGCCTTGAAAGAACTCGTGCAGCCTATTGATGTGTTCTGATATTAAAACCCCAGCAGTACAATAAATCAGAGCTGTCGGGAAGGAATTCCTCTCTGAAACTGCGCCGGGTGTCTACCCACCAGGAACTCTGGAGGAAGAGCCGGCCTTGCAGTGGTTGATGTTAGTGATGATAGGAGCATCTGCGCAGCTGGAATGCTCATTTTCATGTTGTATTATTTTGATGCTGGTTCTGGGGATCTGTCGGTCCTCAAAGACGTCCTCACGTACACCCTTGAAAGTCACTGAACATTTATGATCCAATCAGATCGTTTTTACTGCCAAATCGAGAAGGGAATCGTTGTTTTAATTTAATTAATTATTAAATCTGCAAGCATTATAGCTTCCAGCTTCCTATAAATGAGACCTGCGATGAACTGCAGCGTGCCATAGCCTAATAAAAGAACACAATGCATTTATTTAATCTTGATTATCAGGACTGCAAATAAAAAGTGTGCAGACAGTACCTGGCATTTCTGCCCAACGAGCTGTTATCATTGCTGAGAAATTCGCCGTGTGTGTTGTGGCTGGCAATGCAGATTACAGACTTTACACATAAACTGTGAGGGGGACGCCGAAGGCACGTCTCTAAATAAAAGCGATAACATCTTACCTAATAAAAACGATGAATAATGCTTTGATGAGAAGCGAGGTTGGAGTTTTCACAAAGCAGATTATGAGTCACGCCTAATGTGACACAGGAGCAGCCTTGCACTTTACAGGGCCGTAAATGTTTGCAGCGTGGTATAAAATATTTAACAATAATTCAGGTTTACCGTCAATTCCAGACACTGAATTTTGAGTAACATGTGACGATTTAAATTTAAAGCATTGTTAATGGTGCTGTGTGCACGTGCCCTTCTCAGTATTAATATGTGCTGAGATTTATTCGCCCGAGAGACAGCGTTCTAGTATGTCTGCCTTGTCAGATGTCTCTCATGCAGTAGTGAGTTCCAGGAACCAAAAGCAATCCTGACTAAAAATGTGCACAGCAGCTATGAAACTGTTGGGAATAAAACCAATCCCCTAATCGATCAATCAATTAATTAATCAACCAATCAATCAGGTTGTACTTGCAGAGCGCAACTTGTCACCCAGAAGGGTATCCAGGTGTTTGCTGCAGATCTCAGCTGAAGAGCCAGGTCTTCAGCCCCTTCCTGAAGTCGATCAGTGAGGGTGCGGTGTGGAGGAGGAGGGGTAAGGGGTTCCAGGCTTTGGAGACGAGGTGGGAGAAGGACTGTCCTCCAGTTTGGCAGCAGCATGTGCAAGGGACTTGTGTGAGGGTAAGATTTGTGGAATGGAGTGTTTTCTGGTGTGTTAGTGGAAGTGCAGGCAGTGTTTTATATATTTGGATACTTGGTTGTGGCTGGCTTCGTAGCTGTGGGTGTGGGTCAGGAGCTTGAAAAGGAATCTCGTCTGAATCGAGAGCCAGTGGAGGTCTTTCAGGTGCTGGGTGATGTGTGTTCTTTTGGTCAGGTTGAGGATCAGTCTGGCGGCTGTGTTCTGGATCGTCTGGAGTCTTTGCATGAGTTCAGTGGTGAGGCCTACATATAGTGCGTTGTCATAGTCCAATCGGCTGATGATGAAGGTCTGTGTTACCATCTTCCTTGTGCTGATGGGGAGCCACTTGAAGATTTTGCAGAGCATGCGGAGCCAGTGGAACCAGGCTGAGGAGACAGCGTTGACCTGACTTTTCATGGAGCATTCACTGTCGAGGAGGATGCCAAGGTTTCAGATGTGGTTTTATTGGCATGGGAGTGGGTCCGAGTTCCGACGGCCAACAGGAGTTGTTCCAGAGGGCAATGTGTTTTACCGAAGATCAGCGTTTTATATATTTGGGTCCTTGGTCGTGGTGGGCTTCGTAGCTGTGGGTGTGGGTCATGAGCTTGAAAAGGAATCTCTTCTGAATCGAGAGCCAGTGGAGGTCTTTCAGGTGCTGGAAATACATCCGAACTAGGAAGGAGCATGTATTACACAAAGTGGGGTACTCTGAGATCATTCCCTGGAGGTCTCTGGCAGGGGCTCCATCCCAAGGAGGGAGCCATGCAGTGGTCAGTTACAACGATAAAACAAAATAAGGCCAAATGTTCTACAGAACATATCGGCAATATTTAATACAAACTGTGGTAGGTGTATTAGAAGAATTTCTCACCTGTGCGAAGGACCAGAGTATTTTAATAATTCACCTAGGGGGAAATGAACTTCCAGGGATGGGACGGGGGGAACTACTTCACATATTAAAGAAGGATCTCACCAATTTAGCTAGGATCATGGACACCACTGAAGTTCTATGGTCCGAAAGATTTCCTAGGAGGGTATGGGCTCCCAAAACGGCATGGAGTTGTCAAGGAAGAGGCTAAACAGCCTCATGGCCAAAATTTTAAAGGGGGTAGGTTTAGGTAGCATCAGGCACACCCTGGTTAACTTGCGGAAGCCGCACTATTACAGAGCAGATGTTGTGTACCTATCGGACACGAGAACAGATGTCCTGCAACGGAATATGCTAGCAGCATTGAATGCGAGGGGCTGTTGGTAGTTTGCAAGAATGGGGCCGCAGTAATGGCATGGGGGGGCCTCTCTGGTAGCAATAGCTCCAGCGATGCATGGCGGTACTTACAAAGCGATCCAAGAGGAATACAAAAGCAGGTTGCGAAGCGGGTGCAGACTGCAAACGGGGCAGTCAGGACCCAGGGGGTCACTGGCAAGCTCCCCGAACCCCCCCTGGATTCAGGTGAACCGGAAGTAAACAATTACGCAACAGAGGGCAGAGCCTGTGGCATGGAGGAAGTTGGGATTCCGGTTACCGGGTCACCTCGCAGAGATGGGTGGGGGAACAGTAAATCAGGTTTGAAGGGCGGGAAGCACATCGGCTTGCCCAGGTAACAAAGAGGGTACACACCGGACGCTTACCCGGAAGGAAATGTGTGGACACCAGAAGTAAAAGGTCGCCCGGCCGGGTGGGAACCCGATGGTTACCCGGGAGTGAGTGGACACCGAAAGCAAAAGGGCCATCCGCTTTGGTTAAAGCAGACGCTTACCCAAGTAGTGCGTGGAAACCGGAGGTAAAAGGTTACCTGGTCGGGCTGGAAGCAGAAGCTTGCCCAGAGTGAAAAGAAAGGGTGTGTCCACAGGTGATGGGTTATCTGGGCAAAGATAGCTGCACTGAATGTAGGGCACAGTGCAGAGCAAATGGGGGTTAAGGCGATGATAGGTCACCTTGGCAAAGATAGCTGCATTGGATGTAGGGCATAGTGCAGAGCAAATGGGGGTTAAGGACGGTGATAGGTCACCTTGGCGAAGATAGCTGCACTGGATATAGGGTACAGTGCAGAACAAATGGAGGTTAAGGACGGTGATAGGTCACCTTGGCGAAGATAGCTGCACTGGATGTAGGGCACAGTGCAGAGTTGATGAGATAAGGACACAGGCTCGCCAGACAAAATAATGGTGTGTAAAGGATCGCTTGTAAGTTGGAAATGCCTAATAAACTGCGGCCTCAATTCTTCCATAAAACAGAAACTTGTGTGGTCTGAAGTTATTGGGATTCGGGTGGTGCGACCATGTGGGGGGTGCCTCTGCTGTGCCCCTTGGTTCAGCCCCCCACTTCCCATGGGGAGGGTGACAGTGGCTGGACCGGGGGTCTCAGTGGAGGCCTCCCCCAGGAAGCGGAGCCCGAGCACCAATAGAGGAGTGGCTGGAGATAAGGAAGCAGAAAGAGCGGGCCCACCAGAGAATAGGGCTGGGCCAGCTCAGCCGTAAATCTAGGGTTAGGAATGTGGCAGGGGGTAGGGGTATTTAAAGATAGGCACCAGGCACAAGGCCCTCTTTCTCCGGGGAATTGTGTCAGGAGAAGACCCGCCCACCCGCCCGTGGAGGAACAAGATTTCAGGGGGGGGGGGGGCTGGACAAGGTGGTTAGATTTATCGCAGAGGCATAGTGTACTTGCAAGAGGTCTATTGGTCGGAGGAAGGAACTGCAGGCAGTACTTACAAAGCGATCCAAGAGGAATACAAAAGCAGGTTGCGAAGCGGGTACAGACTGGAAACGGGGCAGTCAGGACCCAGGGGGTCACTGGCAAGCTCCCTGAGCCCCCCCTGGATTCAGGTGAACCGGAAGTAAACAATTACGCAACAGAGGGCAGAGCCTGTGGCATGGAGGAAGTTGGGATTCCAGTTACCGAGTCACCTCGCAGAGATGGGTGGGGGAACAGTAAATCAGGTTTGACGGGCGGGAAGCACATCGGCTTGCCCAGGTAACAAAGAGGGTACACACCGGACGCTTACTCGGAAGGAAATGTGTGGACCCAGGAAGTGAAAGGTCACCCGGCCGGGTGAGAACCCGACGGTTACCCGGGAGTGAGTGGACACCGGAAGCAAAAGGGCCGTCCGGTTAAAGCAGACGCTTACCCAAGTAGTGCGTGGAAACCGGAGGTAAAAGGTTACCCGGTCGGGCTGGAAGCAGAAGCTTGCCCGGAGTGAAAGGAAAGGGTGCGTCCACAGGTGATGGGTTATCTGGGCGAAGATAGCTGCACTGAATGTAGGGCACAGTGCATACCAATTGGGGGTTAAGGCGGTGATAGGTCACCTTGGCGAAGATAGCTGCACTGGATATAGGGCACAGTGCAGAGCAAATAGGGGTTAAGGACGGTGATAGGTCACCTTGGCGAAGATAGCTGCACTGGATGTAGGGCACAGTGCAGAGCGAATGGAGGTTAAGGACGGTGATAGGTCACCTTGGCGAAGATAGCTGCACTGGATGTAGGGCACAGTGCAGAGTTGATGGGATAAGGACACAGGCTCGCCAGACAAAATAATGGTGTGTAAAGAATCGCTTGCAAGTTCGAAATGCCTAATAAACTGCGGCCTCAATACTCCCCATGGGAAACCTAAACAAGATAGGACACCAGACATCCCACCTATATAAACTCCTATGCCCCACATCATCGAACCTAAATGCCAAAACGCTACAGTTCTGGGAAACTCTACACAATAGGAAGTTCAGTGAGAAAGAAAAACACGACCTGTGGGCCTCAGCATTCAAGAACAAAGTAACCCCCCAACTAGCACAAACCAAATACTGGCTACTCCACAAAGCGTACTGGACCCAGGCCCGCCTAAGGCAGTCAGAGTTCGACAGAATGACGTATGATGCTTGAACTGCGGTAAAGGAAAAGGCAACCTCGCACACCTGATCTATCACCGCGCCAAGGTTAGGTCATTCTGGGGGAAAGTGTGGGACCTCATTAACAAGGTATTGGGGCATAACATTCAACCAAACTTCGTGGGAATAACAACCGCATTCATGATACCTGAACTCGAATCTACAGAGGATAGGGACCTGGTCGACCTTCTACTCACAGCGGCGGTCAAAACAATACTAACAAACTGGAAAGACACAGGGAAGGCGACCTTCAAGGTGTGGATCAACTGGGTGACATTCCTCAGGGGGCGGATAACATGACAGCAAAGGTTTCACCCACACACAAGGCAAGAGTGGAAATGTGGGCCTCTCTAGACAAGATCCTGGAAACCCACAAACCCCCCTAGATAACACACAGAAGAGCCCGCAGGCTCTGAAGGCTTGGCTCTCAACTGCCGGATCACTTACTCGACCCCCCCCCACCCCTTTCCCTCCTCTCTCTCTGCCACTTCCCCCTACCCCCTTCGTCTTCTTACTTCTTACCTTCTTTTCCTCTTCTGGAGGGTAAAACAACACAAGTGTAACTTGGTACGCCGAACATTTGATCGAGGAACAGCTACCTAACAGACCATTAACCATTGATGTCACGCCTATTGTAACCCCAACGGCGTCTGAACTTACATGCTTTGCCTTCACTATGCTGGTACTGTACTGTATATAAAATAATCTTGTAATAAAATATCTTGAACTAAAATTTTTTTTATTTTTTTTTAAAAAGTCACTGAACATTTATGATCCAATCAGATCGTCTTTACTGCCAAATCGAGAAGGGAATCGTTGTTTTAATTAATTATTAAATCTGCAAGCATTATAGCTTTCAGCTTCCTATAAATGAGAACTGCGATGAACTGCAGCGTGCCATAGCCAAATAAAAGAACACAATGCATTTATTTAATCTTGATTATCAGGACTGCAAATAAAAAGTGTGCAGACAGTACCTGGCATTTCTGCCCAACGAGCTGTTATCATTGCTGAGAAATTCGCCGTGTGTGTTGTGGCTGGCAATGCAGATTACAGACTTTACAGCAAATGTGTACATAAACTGTGAGGGGGAAGGCGAAGGCACATCTCTAAATAAATGAATAATGCCTTGATGAGAAGCGAGGTTGGAGTTTTCACAAAGCAGATTATGAGTCATGCCTAATGTGACACAGGAGCAGCCTTGCACTTTACAGGGCCGAAAATGTTTGCAGCGTGGTATAAAATATATAACAACAATTCAGGTTTACCGTCAATTCCAGACACTGAATTTTGAGTAAAATGTGACGAATTTAAATTTAAAGCATTGTTAATGGTGCTGTGTGCACGTGCCCTTCTCAGTATTAATATGTGCTGAGATTTATTCGCCCGAGAGACAGCGTTCTAGTATGTCTGCCTTGTCAGATGTCTCTCATGCAGTAGTGAGTTCCAGGAACCAAAAGCAATCCTGACTAAAAATGTGCACAGCAGCTATGAAACTGTTGTGAATAAAACCAATCCCCTAATCGATCATTCAATTAATTAATCAACCAATCAATCAAACAATCAGGTTGCTCTTGCAGAGCGCAACTTGTCACCCAAAAGGGTATCCAGATGTTTGCTGCAGATCTCAGCTGAAGAGCCAGGTCTTCAGCCCCTTCCTGAAGTCGATCAGTGAGGGTGCGGTGTGGAGGAGGAGGGGTAGGGGGTTCCAGGCTTTGGAGACGAGGTGGGAGAAGGACTGTCCTCCAGTTTGGCAGCAGCATGTGCAAGGGACTTGTGTGAGGGTAAGATTTGTGGAATGGAGTGTTTTCTGGTGTGTCAGTGGAAGTGCAGGCAGTGTTTTATATATTTGGATACTTGGTCGTGGCTGGCTACGTAGCTGTGGGTGTGGGTCAGGAGCTTGAAAAGGAATCTCGTCTGAATCGAGAGCCAGTGGAGGTTATTCAGGTGCTGGGTGATGTGTGTTCTTTTGGTCAGGTTGAGGATCAGTCTGGCGGCTGTGTTCTGGATCGTCTGGAGTCTTTGCACGAGTTCAGTGGTGAGGCCTACATATAGTGCGTTGTCATAGTCCAATCGGCTGATGATGAAGGCCTGCGTTACCGTCTTCCTTGTGAGGATGGGTAGCCACTTGAAAATTTTGCAGAGCATGCGGAGCCAGTGGAACCAGGCTGAGGAGACAGCGTTGACCTGACTTTTCATGGAGCGTTCACTGTCGAGGAGGATGCCAAGGTTTCAGATGTGGTTTTATTGGCATGGGAGTGGGTCCGAGTTCCGACGGCCAACAGGAGTTGTTCCAGAGGGCAATGTGTTTTGCCGAAGATCAGGACCTCAGTCTTGTCCATGTTGAGGTTGAAGCAGTTGTTCTTCATCCAGTCTGAAAAGTTCAACATGCAATTGTGGAAGTTGGTCTTCATTGAGGCAGGGTTAGCCAAGAGCTGTGTCTTCAGTATAGGAGATGATGTTGTGCGATCTATGTCTGCGAGTTTTGTGATGTAGACGTTGAACAGGGTTGGACTGAGTGATGGGCCTTGGGGAACGCTGCAGATGAAGGCTTTTGTTTGTTTTGTGAAGGGAGGCAGAGTCTCGGTGCTTCCCGTGAGAAAGGATGGCATCCATCTCAGCTCATCGTCTGTGATACCGATCTAGCGTAGGTGATTGATGAGAGTTTGTTGGAAGACAGTGTTGAAGGCTGCGAATAGGTCACGCAGGATCAGGGCCGTTGATTCTCATCTGTCGAATAGGGTGTGTTTGTCACCTGTAGCAGCGATTCGGGCTGTCTTGGTGCTGTGGTTGGTTCTGAAACCTGATTGGGTGGGTCCAGTAGGATGTTTCGCTCCTGATGTTTGGTGAGCTGAAGGTTGATGGCCCACTCCAGGACTTTAGGAGTGAATGGTAGTAGAGAGATGGGGATGCTTTTTTGAGTAGAGGTCTGACCATGGTGTGTTTCCAGGTGATGGGTAAGGTGGCTGTGGTTATCGAAGTATTGATGATGGCAGTGAGTTGCCGGCTATTCTTGTCTCTTCTGAGTTTGAAGTGTCAGTGGGTGCTCCTGAGTCAATAAATCAATCAATAAGGGGGTTTAGAGCGCACTACTCACCCATGAGGGTCTCAAGGCGCTGGGGGCGTGGGGGGTTCAGCTCCGGATAAGATGAAAAGCCAGATCTTGAGGCTCTTCCTGAAGGCGTACAGGGTAGGGGAGCATCTGATGTTGACTGGGAGCTCATTCTGGGCTCTGGCTGCGGTGTAGGATAAGGCTCCTCCATCCTCTCTGGATCTGCGGATGTGCGGGGTTTCTGATAGGGTGAGGTTGGCGGAGCAGAGGTTCCTTTTGGGTACATTGAAGGATTTGTAGGCGTGTGTGAGTAGCTTGAAGGTAACTTTCTTTCCGACAGGGAGCCAGTGAAGGTTTCAGGTGCTGGGTGATGTACTCATGTCGTGAGTCACTGAGGATGAGTTTGGCATCTGTGTTCTGGGTGGTTAGGATTTGTTGATTCCTGCTTTGAGTACATTTCCGTAGTACAGTCTGCTTTGTTATGAGTGCATGGGTGATAGTCTTTCTGGCTTCGGGGGTATCCACTTGAAGGTCTTGCGGAGAATGCAGAGGGTGTAGAAGCAGGTGGAAGTGATGGCGTTGATCTGTCGGGTCATGGTGAGGAGTCGAGTATGATGCTGAGGTTCCGGGCATGGTCCATGAGGGTCGGGGTGCCAAGGGTGGAGGGGCCACCAGGACTTTCCCCTAGCTGAGCGGGTGGATCCAAGGATGAGGACTTCTGTCTACTCCGAGTTGTGTTTCAGACAACTGATGCTCATCCAGGCTGCAGAGTCCATTTTCAGAATCAAACCAGAGGCAATTTTCAGCAAGCCCACCATCAACATCAGCACCAACACCAACAAAATCAACCACAGGAGCCCCAATTCATTCGCGAAACACGCAATCGCCAGTACTGGGGACAGGGGATGTAATCCCCATTTTTAATCTTTCATCGAAAGATATAGACCCATGTACTGAATCGTTATTGTCCAAAGGCCTATCTTATGTTCCACATTCCCATGTGAATGTTTTTGAACTACAGAAAGACATTATTTCATTCTTTCGTTAAATTAGATTAAAAAAGTTCTTTTCATTACACGTAGATCCGAATGAGACAGATCAGGAAACAAGACATTTGTCTCTTCCTTCTACGTTTAACCCTTCCTTGGACCAATTGGGTCCTGCAGTTGCTGCCTTTGAACTAGTTGTACTCCAACAACTATAAAGAGCCCTTCGCTATATACCTAAACCCATCTACAACTTAAGTAGAGAAGAATCAGAATCCCTAAAAAGTTTGAAAAATAATGACAAACTGGTAATCAAAAGCTGCGATAAGGGTGGTGGCATTTTATTGATAGACTCTGATAACTATGAACAGAAGATGAAAACTATGCTTTCTGACACAACTACTTATTCTATGATCAGAACTAACCCCTCCATTTCAGTATCTAACAAAATTCTAGATCTCACTAGTAGGGCACTTTTAGTAGGAGACATTAACCAAAAGGAATTTTCATCATCACAAGACAGTATGCATTTATGGCATGCCGAAAATTCACAAGAATTTATTAGATCCTGCATACAGACCCATTGTGTCGACTATCGGCACTAACACGGAACCACTTTCCAAATTTATTGATTCCTTTTTGCGCCCACATGTACCTAAAATCGTGTCATACATCAACGACACTGGCGACATGATAATAAAAATAGAAAATTTGCCCTTTGATCCTAGGAAAGACCTATTAGTGACTATGGATATTGAAGCGCTGTATAGTAATATCCCACAGCAAGAAGCATTGCTAGCTACTAGCTGGTTTATTGATAATTTTGACATTACATGCCCGAAAGACTTCTTATTGGATCTCTTGCAGGTTGTTCTCACGGAGAACATTTTTGAATTTGGGAACACCCTTTATCGTCAGACGAAGGGTGTAAGTATGGGAGCATCAGTGGCGCCATCTATTGCAAACATCTACATGGCAGCCTTCGAAATTAAGTTCATCCATAATGAAATAGCCCCCTTTTTCGAAGCCATTTCCTATTGGTCCAGATACATTGACAACCTTTTCTTTATCTGGACCAATGGGAAAGAATCGCTCTGTGAGTTCCTGGAATGGATCAATTTAACAGATGTGAATCTCAAGTTCACAGCTCAATATGATGAAAACCAGGTCGAGTTCTTAGATTTGATCATTAAACACCAAAATAACAAACTTATAGTTGATCTCTTTGTCAAACCCACTGCGAGGACCACCCTTCTTCATTTTAAAAGTTTTCATCCCCGTTGCCAACGAGAAAGTATACCTTTTTCTCAATTTCTTTGAGTCAGGAGGAACTGTTCCAATTTAGAGGATTATGATTTTCAAGCCAACATCATGCGTCAGAAATTTCTGAACCGAGGGTATCCCCGCAGGTTAGTTAGAGACTCGTACAAACGAGCAAGGTTTTATGACCGAGACTCCTTGTTAAGAACTAAACCCCTTAAGGAAAACAACCAACTCGTATGCATCACCAAGCATTCAACTCTCGACAACACAGTGAAACATATTGTGAACACCAACTGGCATATTTTAATTCTAACCCTACAAACTCTAAGTTAGATAAACCTCTGTTGGCACATAGAAGAAATAAAAATTTGAAAGATCTTATTGTGCACTCACGATTTACTGTAAATAATGTACAATCTCAATTTGTTCAAAGGTCCATCAGAAACAACTTTCCAGTCAGAGGTACTGTCAAATGTTCCTCGTGAAAATCCTGTAACAACATCATAGGAGGTGAGTCCTTTGAACATAACCATTGCCACACAGGTGCGAATGATATGTGGAACTGCAAAACTGCCAACTGCATCTATTTCATTTTATGCCCTTATCAACTTGGATACGTTGGCGAAACATCCAGGCCTATCCAGGTTAGACTAACGGAACACCATTCAGCTATTCGGACTAACAAGTGTATGACACCTCTAGTTAAACATTTCTATGAAAAACAACACACACCAGATGACTTTAAATGGCGCATCCTAGAAAAAATAAGACTCCCGGACAGCAAAGTGGCGATAAAGTTAGAAAGAAAAGGGAGGTCTTCTGGATTTTTG
Source organism: Lissotriton vulgaris (assembly GCF_964263255.1). Taxonomy (NCBI): domain Eukaryota; kingdom Metazoa; phylum Chordata; class Amphibia; order Caudata; family Salamandridae; genus Lissotriton; species Lissotriton vulgaris. The sequence continues at coordinate 482,294,352 of NC_141689.1, forward strand.
CCCTGGGCACTTTCAAGAAAGGGCTTAATGCCGAAATCCCGTGGAAAAATGCCATAATTTAATTTTCCTCCATCCCGTCTGCCACGTTTCATCCCTTTCCACATGTCTACTTAGGTGTGATTAGCTGCCACTCGTTCTCCTCAGATTGCATTTAAAAAAAATAGAATATAGATTTCTGTACCTGAGTTTTATTATTCACATTCTTTATATGTGATGCATCGTGACATTATTCTTATTAGGTCTCCTTCTATCGCTCCTAGACTATCCTGTATTTTAGATAGTTACTCTGGTTCAGTGGCAACTGTCTACAATGTTGCTTTTTTTAATTCACATTGAATCTATTCTTCTCACCATTATTCAGCATCAGTTCAAGCATACTCTGTATATCTCTGAACATTCTCCTTGAATGCCTACAATTTCGAATAGACTTCACGTTATCTTCAGACAATTAGCTCATTTGGTTATTTTTGTCTGACTTTCGAACTCCTATATACATCGGAAATACAGACATTTTAAAGTTCATTTTTCAAATGCAAAATCGAAAGTTGCTACTCGTTATGGCCATCTCTCTAATTTTTACGTTTCCCGGACTCACTCGATATGAGCCATCTTTGTTTGAGTTACAAGGATAGAGAATACCAATTAGTCCCTTGCCCCTATTTATTACCTGTCCGCATGGGAAACTGGTTTCCCGCGCTAATCCGGGATTTAAATAGGGCGGGTCTCCCCGTCCTCAATGATTTCGTTTTGGAGGACGGCACGCCACGCCATTTATGCCGAGGGAGCATTATCCTGCTTCTAGTCATTTTCTCATCAGGTAAGGGCTGCCACGCCGGTTTAGACCGCCCGTTAAGGATATAGTATCATCTTTGCGCCTGAGAAACATAGTTGCATTTTACAAATCGTATGTCATTCTTCTAATAAATTAGTCTGTGTTATATGTTTGATTTGCAGACTTACATCAGTCTTTTTTAGCCAAGCAAATGTTGTTCTGACAGATCTATTCCTGCCGCAGACGTTCATCAATCATTACAGGATATTTTAGCATCGTAATAGATAAACTGAGGTAACTGTCCATTTTATTCCCACACGGCTTGTTGAACTCCACATCACTACTTAGAACATCCTTAGTAATAGATTTATGTCCTTTACTTATAGCCTCACACGCAACTACATATACGACAGTCGGCGATTTGGGGCCACTAATTTGGCTGCAATATTTATTCCACTCGTCACCAGCTTTATACATCCTGACAAATTCGTGTATATGTTCAGGTAATTATCTATTCATGTAAATATATCGAATAGCAAGGCAGTATCATTACTTCCAGAAGAAACTATGAACACCATAGTTTCCTAGTTATATGTCACATTATGTAATTCCCTTCATCTTTACCGTACCAAGTAGAATACTTTATTCATATATCTGCCTTATCATTCCTGAAATATATGTCGACTCATGTATGTTCAATAATCAACATTCTGTTTATGTTACCCTTCACATGAAAAATGGCATTCTCTAGCTTTTTATTACTTACTGTTTATGCGTGACTTCACCAATTTTCGGTCCGTAAAGGCATTACATTGCTCCATGTTAGACATTATAAATATACCCTGATTAATGACTCATTTATCTAGGACCTGATCTATTCTATCCTTCCCCCAGATATATTGTTTGGTGTCCTGAGGATTTGCGTCATTATTGACCAAGACTAGCGACTGAGAACATCTTATACACCTGCAAACCCATTCTCTACATGTATATTGTCTAGAATTCGCTTTTCTGGCTATATAAACACAATTCCATCTAGCCGATACCCGCCTATATTATTGCCTCATCATTAAAGTTCGTTCCCCTGCATTTGATTGTTCCTGTATCTGAGACACTGTTAGGAGATATAGTCTCCTACATTGCTCATTTTTCTTGCAGTTTTTCCCATTATGTCATGTATCCGTGTGGCATCGTGTGTTTAGTGGATTTTTTTGAAGAATTATGATACATACCTTTGTTTCTTTATTGCTCAGGACCATCATTTGCCTGTTGATGTTGTTTATTTATAAATGAAGATATCATCTACCTTGTCATCCAGTCTAGAATGTAAGTTAACATCAATGTATCTATCAACGCTATTTTGGTGGAATATCTAATGTTCTGTTGTAACTAGAATTTCATTGTCCCCATAGCAACCTCTACCCGATTGTTACAGGTTATACAGTATATTATCAATTCATGGGTTTAACTACTAAACAATCATTAGAAAATACTTGTCTATCTTGAGAAACATAGGAAACAAATTAGTAGATCTGAACCGAATAGTGTTTAGGAGATTCTTGTTAGAGATATGCCATGTTATGCCATGTTATACCTTGTTTGGATCTACGTTATACTGAAGTATAAATTTAAAAAAAACTGTTTTTGACCTGTATAATCATAATATATAGAAATGTACCTTATATCTGTTCTTCTTTTTATATATATACTTCCAGATAACCAACTGTGACTCCTGAGGAAGGCGTTTTCTGCCGAAACGCGCGTCAAGTTTTTATTCATTCCTGCATTTTAGGCACTACCTATGATTTAGGGTGCCCTTTTTATTGAATTGTGTATAATTCTCGTTTATTTTAAATTCTTATGTATTAAATGTATATGTTTTGATTATTGTATGTATATACCATGATCTTTGTTTGATCTCATCATATAGTCTGATTTCTGTTCAGGTTTCTATATGATTTTTACTATGTCAATTAAAAACATGTTTATTTTATAATTTTACCTCTTGAATGTTCCTTTTGATATTGGGTCAGATTAATTGTTTGCCTATGAACTAGACGGCCTAGGACATGTTGTACACATAATGCGGAGTCTTGCATGCCTTCTTGGAAGCTGAGTCTGGTCGTTTCGGGGTCTTTCGTGAGGGAGAGGATGAGCTGGGTGTCGTCGGCGTAGGATCAGAGAGGAAAGGCAGGAGTCTGATATTTTGAGTTCTGCTGGTGAGGAACGAGCGGAGACAGTCAAGGTGGTTACCTGTATTCCTGCATCGTGGAGTCTGGCTGCAAGAATGAAGTCGGAGACATTGTTGAAAGCTGCGGAGAGGTCGAGTAGAACAAGGGCTGCAGTGTGGCCTTGGTCTAATATTGTGCAGATTAACCCTGAGCATAGTGTGCATCGCGGGCTACGTTGAGGGCCAAGTAGTTGGAAACAAAATCCGTGAAACTACGCGTAGCTCCACTACGCCGCCCGCCTAACACCCACCCGGTTAACAATTGTTACAACTTTTTAAAAACGAGTTTACAGTAATAAAAAGCACATTACCTTAGCTGTGGCGTCTACAGCTGGCCTCCTCCTCTTCATCACGTTCTTGGTGAAAAATGCATGGGTGCCCGCGCATGCGCATTTCTCATGGGAAATGCGCATGCACTGGTGCCCGCGAATAGCAGTTTTCACTAAGAACGCGATGAAGAGGAGGAGGCCAGCCCGGGGATGCCGCAGCTAACGTAAGGAGCTTTTTATTACTTTAATTTTTTTTTTAAAGTTACAACAATTGTTAATAAGGTGGGTGGGAGGCGGGGGCTGGCCAACTCCGCTCCGTGTGGAATGTTCAAAGATTTGCCTACTCCGCGTTATCCGCATAAGAGGCAAATCTTGACACACTCGCTGGCGAGAGCAGAGTTCTCCGCCCACAGTTAGTGCGGATGTCATCTGTGGCGGCGAGGAGGGCGGTCTCAGTGCTGTGGTTGCTGTGGAATCCAGATTGGGAGGGGTCAAGCATGGAGTTCTCTTCGATGAAGTTTGTCAGCTGGGCATTGACGATCTTCTCTGTGACTTTGGCTGCGAAGGGAAGGAGAGAGAAGGGTTGGTAGTTCTTCAGGTCCATAGGGTCTGCAGCAGGTTTCTTGAGGAGGGGCGTGACCTCTGCATGCTTCCAGTCATTGGGGAAGGTGCTGGATTTGAAGGGGGCGTTGATGGTGCATCGTAGCTCTGGTGCTATGGCAGCTCTGTGGAAGATGTGTGGGGGCAGCGGTCCATGGGGGCTCCTGACTGAGTGAGTGCTCTTCATGGTCGTGGTGGTGTCGTCGGTGGTGACTGGGGTTCAGGAGGTGATGGCGGGCCAACTGTTGTCGCTGGAGGGGCGGGTGCTTTCTGGGTCTGCTCACTGAAGTTGTCATAGAGGGCCTTGATTTTCAGGTGGAAGTAGGAGACAAGCTTGTTGTAAAGGTCCTGGAAGGGAGTGATGTCCGAGGCTTCACTGGGGGGCTTTGTAAATTGCTGGATAATGTTGAAGAGTCCCTTCGAGTTGCTGGAGTTGGAGAGTATTTGTTACAGATGAAGGTCTTCTTTGTGGATCTTATGCATTAGTGGTATTTTATTATGGTACTCTTGCATGTGGTCAATTCTTCAGCGGTCTTGCTGTTTCTTTATCGTTTTTTGAGGTGTCTGCACTTGGCTTCTTGGAGGTCTGTGGTGTATCAGGTGGCCTTCAGGGGGTGTTGTCTGTTGGCGTTGTGGAGGCGTGCCTGTAAGTCTACGCAGTTTGCGATCCAGTGGTGAAGTTCCTTGGCAGCCGAGTTGGGGTCGGTCGAGGTGGGGGGGCCATGGAGGAGGGTGCAGTTGAGGTGCTCCTCAGTGGCCTTGCTCCAGTTCATTCACTGGGGGCAAGGAGTGGGTTTGAGAGTGGTGGAGGTGCTGAAAAAAAAGAGAACGCAGTGGTGGTCCGTCCAGAGGGGCTGCACTGTCGCAGAGCTGGATCTTTGACCAGGAGGTCTGAGTAGCAGCCACCATTAAATAGGGGAAGGGAGATGGAAGTGCATCTGGGAGGCGGGAGCAGAAAACTGGCAAGGGGAAGGGGCCACAGGGCATCAGCGGCAAAAAAAGGGCATGGAGGGGGGAACAGGAACAGAGGGAGAATAGGATCAGGGGGCTAAATATACTAAAAGGAAGAAGACAAATAAAATTAGAATTAAAGCAACCGAGAATAACCACAAGGACGCAGGGACACAAGAGACAGACTCGAACACCTACCTGTAGAGAGGTGGCAGTGGTGGAGGCTCAGTCAGCAGAGCTGCACGGGTGGAGAGCTGAGTCTTTGACCAGGAGGTCAGAGGTCCTGAGTAGATAGATCCTAAGGGTGATAGTGCTCGGTGTGCTTAGTTGTCCCCATGCAGTGATCGGGTGATCGGTCGTGGTGGTCGATTGGAGGTTTAGGAGGTTGCAGTGTTGGGGGAATAACATTTTTATAGATGTATGTTATCTTGTTGTGAAAGGGGTGAGGTCCGGGGTGAACCAGCTGCCCTGTTTGGCACGTCTGTGCTCTTTGATTGGTTTGGTAGAAGAGACTTGGTTGGCAGCGCTGGTGATGCTGTTGTCAAAGATCTGTATTGCCTGGTCCAAGTTGGTGGTGTTTTGGGGCTTTGTAGTGCTGAGGGCATTCGTCCATTGTTGCTGAGTGACCTTGGACTGCTGAAGGGGGCTCTGTGTCTGTTGTGGGTAGTGTGGGCCGGTCCTGCGAGAGTGACGTGTACGATGGAGTGGCCCAACCAGGTGGGTGTCACTGAATCTGATTCTGTTGCTGAATGTCAACATGGGGTCCAGTGTGTGTCCTGCTCAGTGTGTGGGTTCGGTGACTAACTGCTCGAGGCCAATGCTGTCCAGCCTTTCGAGGAGGTCAGTGGAGATGGTGTCAGTAGAGTCATCCAGGTGGAAGTTGAGGTCTCCCAGGAACAGGTAATGTTCGGATTTGAAGGCAAGTAAGTTGATGTATTCAGCGATGGCGTCACTGAGGCCGGTTTGTGGTCCTGGCAGTCTGTGAGTGAGGGTGCCACTGATGGTGGTATTGTCATTGGTGCAGAGCTGGAAATTCATGTGTTCTATGATTGGGGTGGTGATGTTGCAGGTCATCGATTCCTTGTGTATGATAGTGATGCTGCCTCTACGTCTGTTGGTGCGGTTGCAGTTTTTCATCTTGTAGCCGGTGGGTGTGGCTGTGGCAATATAATGGGCCAATGCAGGGTGAGCCATGTCCCTGTTATGAAGGTCTCATCGGGGGTAAGGGTGGAGATTGTATTTCAGACTTTGGTTGTGTGTTTGCAGAGTGATAGCGTATAGGAGGCAGGAGAGTCATTCCAGGGCGGTCTGGCACTGGTTACTGTGATGGTGTTCAGTGCTGAGATGGAGGTGGAGCAGAAGCAGGTGAAGGGTCCTGCTGTAAAGTGAGGTGATGCAAGTCAGTAGCTGTTGTTGTGTCCTGGGTCCATGGTATGAAGGTCTGTGGCAGATTACATGCAGGGAGGGCCAGCGCTCCTGGTGCTGGGCGCGGTCCAGGCATGGACGGGTGCAGATGGGCTTGCATTTGGTGCGTCTTAGGCGTGCCAGCGGCGGAGCCACACAGCGGCATCCATAGGTAGTCCAGAGAGGTGGGAGGGACTGGTTGGTAGGCGGGAGGGCGGAAAGCAGGGGAGTGGCGGAATCAATGAAAAAACTGTGGAAACGGTGCATCTGCCTGAAAAAACAAATCCCAAAAAGTATTAAGAGAAACTTTAACTCGGCACTACAAATGCAAATTCTGGCCAAGACAGAGCCAACTAAACCAATAAACAGTCTATACAACCGTTACTGGGTGTAAAACCACAGGAATGTGGTCAAAATACCAACAAGGAGGTCACCTGACCTCAGAGCTGCAGTCTCGAACTGGTGTCTTCCAAAGTCTAGAAGTAGGTTGCTCCTCCTCCCCAAGGATATCTTTGGAAAAATTAAAGCAAAAGGAAACAGTTTAAAGCAGCATTTGTCGAATTTATAGGCTTAAATTCTCATATATTCCAGGCAGTTCTTCTGAAGGGGAACCATTGCACTACTTCCATATTTCAGTCTCCCAAAAAGTATTATTTCAAAATAGCACTACAACTTGCTTGTGTCTTTGAAGAAACATGCTACCCTGATACAAACACACCTGCTGTGCCATATGAGAAACATTGTCTGTCTGATACATTGTCCTTGCCAGGAAAGCATAGCGATCAACATTCTTATCTCTGGCAAAATAGCAAATGTTTAAATACTATACCATAATGACGATTACTGTTTGTTCCAATACCATAAATACTCAAACAATGGGGGAGAAGAAGGTAAGAGTTGATTACAATGTGTAAAGGTACATACTGCCTCAATTATATGGAACCAGTATTTGGCACACGAAAAAGAGATCCAGAGACTTCCCATGTGAAGGCTTGATACCCAGATTGACCCACTTTTTAGGGCCTTCCCTCTAAACAGCAAAGGCCCTAACTCAAAGAGGTGACATGTTTCATCATCTCGCCTCTCCTGACCATGGTGACTTCAGGTTACACATAGTGTGCTCCCCCAGAAGCTCTTCAGACAGGATGGAGGAATGTGCCTTCCTAAGAACGATATCGAAGGGGACCTGGAAAAATGAGTACAAATGTGTAGGGAAGGTGCTCAGCAAGTCATTGTGTGGACACATGGCACAGCATTCGGTGGTGCATTTGTCTTTTGGCTGGAACAATATGAATCAGTCCTTTTGGTTCGGAACAAGTCCCCTAGTGTTATAGTCATTTTGCATGACTTTGATTATCATATGGTTAAACAATTGACTGCTGTAATATGGTTTGAGGATTCACAAACTCTCCCATTTCATAAATATAATTGCTATAACACTTTTCCAAATGAACTAAACACATTTAGCAATTTGGAAAAGGTCATCTAAATTGCTTAATAGGGTTTTAAATGTTTTCACCTTTGCTTTTTAGAAGGGGTGTTTTTCGGGCATCCCTTCCAAGTAATACTTCTAACATTGATGCATCAATGTTTTTCAACCATAATTCGGTTGCAAAACATTAAGGGGTCAATTCCGATTCCGGGCGGAAATCGGCCCGACCGACTCGTACCAGGAACAGAGTCTGATCTACACCTACAGGCACCGTTCGACCCGTGCAGTACGATGTAAAGCCCGTGACCTACAACCGACCCTTACGGAAAACAAGCCGTACGACCGAGCCGTACAGAAATCTGTCATTTGGACGGAAACTGGACACGAGCCGCACCGACCGAGACACGAACCAGGAATGAACCCGACCTATACTTCCCCGCGACGTACGACATGCACATTACGATGCAATACATATGAAACCCGACCGATTCACACCGAGCCCAAGCCGCACGACCGACACGGCCAGAAAACGTACCTGAAGCGAGAGAGACCACCGCGACCGACTTGCATGCAACACAGAACAAAGTCAGCATGAAAGATACAGAGCAGCCCGCACAAGCCAATATGAGCGTCCAACTTGCTCAGAAGACCGTCTCCGACATGCCCACAATAAACAATGGGAAAAACACAAAGGACCAAACAAGCAATGACAAAGTCAATAAATAACAACCAAAAAAGTCACAAAGACACACCCACAACTCCACCTATTGAAAAGGCAAAAATTCACTACCATGATCCTTTGCAAATACAACAGAGCAGCCAGCACAGAACAACTTGAGACACTAACCACAGACACACAAACAACTCACCCATCACACAACCTACACACTATCAGCACCCCTCCAAAAGCTCTCACACATACACCTACCAAACCAGACACCCACCCACCCTCACTTGCAAACACACATCACTCCTCATCACCACCCATCACCATGCCCCCTAAGAAGAATTCACAGTTCACAGACATTGAGTTAGAAATAATGGTAGATGAGATCCTCAGAGTAGAGCCACATTTGTTTGGCACATTGGTACAAAGGAACACCACGTCACAGAAAACCAAGATGTGGGAGAGGATTGTGGACAAGGTGAACGCATAAGCACCAATGTATCGCACAAAGACCGACATCCAGAACAGGTGGTATGACATGCGCAGGAGGGTCAAGAAGCTCCTCAAGAAAGAACACGCCTTGAGTGACAGCACTGGCGGGTGGCCCTCCTGCCAAACCAGTCTACTTCAGGTCCTGGGAGGAAAAGGTGTGGGACATCCTACCACCAGAGAGCGTCCATGGCCTAGCAGACATACCAGAGCCTGGTGAGTACACAACCAATATACTCAAAATTGTGTCGTAATACAAACACATCACAGTTAAGGGGATAGTGAAACCATGCACTGATAGCAAAGGCATCGTAAACAAAAGTTAATCAGCCCAAGAAGTGTATGCTAGTCCGACAAACACAATAATGGCCACATCATAGTGATTTGTAACTGGGTCATGACAAGTACAAGCCTACCAGTAAAAAGAGCAAGGTATTGGCACGAATCTAAGTAAACACTGTCAGACATTCTTGCCACCACAACCACTACCTCACAGTGTAGCTGACTGACAGGAAGGAATAGTGGGTATGCTGGTGAAGTGAGTGTATACAAAAGCATGATGGTGTTGTTGTCACAGACAATGCTCCCCCTCCAAATTGGACCAGCAACACCTCTCTGAAGAATACTCACCTCAGAGGGGGTGGAAATGGGCTAGCAAGTACTCTGGGAATGGGATCTGTTGTGGGGAGCACAAGGCCCTGCTGGGAATTGGCCACACCAAACACCAGAACTCCACTGTCAGCTGTCTTGTCAGCACAGGCACACCCTCTCATAGGGAAGCAGAGTCCAAAGGAGGGAAGTGAGGTCATGTGGGGAAGGGGGGAAGCCCACAAAGCACCATGCTCACCTCACAGTGGGTGGAAATGGGCTGGCAAGAGCTCAGGGAATGGCTCTGTTGTGGGGAGCACAAGGCCCTGCTGGGAATTGGCCACCATCAAACACCAGAACTCTACTGCCAGCCATCATGTCAGCACAGGCACACCCCTCACAGGTAAGCAGAGTCAAATGTTAACAGGGATTACACACCTGTGTCAGCCACCTGATGGCTCTTGAGTACCAATGACCATGTACATTGAAATCCATACATGAGTTGGTTATGCACACACATCAACATGCACATTGAAAGGTTTCATGTTCGCAGGGCAATGTGCTACAACAACATCAAGCTCTGTCTGTGACGACTGAAGACAATGCAGTGTGCACACATGCATCCTGACTTCCCATTGCAAATTTCATGTATATGAACCTTTGTTAGAAAAATCAGGGAGGGGTTAATGGTTCACACGTCCTGTGCAACCTGGGTCATTACGTATTGTGTTGCCTCCACTGAAAACATCATATACGTACACATGGGTAGTGCGGCATATCATGCTTTTCTGCATCAGTGTATTGTAGCAGCATCAGCATTGGCTCCTCATTGTAGCACATATGCTGTGTCTCCACCTGGAGGAAAACTGGCTGGTTTCCCAGTAGTGTCCAGAGATGACAACTGAGAGCATGTGCTTGATGCTCAAGTGCTGTGAGTCAAATTCACTCACAACACCCAAAGGCAAAGGAAAAATGGTGAACATTGTGATGTATTAAGTCACACACAAAGGTGTTGTGTGTGTAGATCCAGCTACTGATCCACTGCACCAGGATCGTTCACTGTTGGGCAACATGGTGCAGCCCCATGTGATCCTAGAGCCTATGTCTCCCCTGGACACTACTGGGAAAGCAGCCAGTCTACCTGCAGATGGAGGCAAATCATATTTGCAACAATGGTGACACAAAGAAAATTCTGCTACAGTACACAGAGGCGGTGAAACAAGATGCACCGCCCCATTCCTGTATATGTATATGAGGGTGTTAGGTAATGAATGAAAATATGTAAATACCATAGTTGCACAGGATGAGTGATCCATTCGACCCTCCTTCGTTGTTATTACTACCTATTGCAAGCTGAATGTATCAGTACCTCTTCCTCCCTCCCCATTGCAAAATACATAGGTTACCATTGATGCCTGTAGTAACATAACTGACAATGTCTGTCTCTTACAAACACAGGTAGTACACTGGAAACAGCAGACAGTGAAGAGGAGTCCCTGTTCCAGACTCTGGTGGAGGATTAACTCTCTGTTGTGGATCTGGCTCTGTCCTCTTCGGATGATGAACAACAACCTGGCACCTCCGGAGTGAGTCATCATGTAGCCCCAGCATCAGAAACATCTGCACCCCCTGCAGCCATGCAAACTACATCTGGCACTGACCAAGCACCCCCGCCAACACGGACAGGCCTAGGACCCAGAATTAGAACAATACAGGGACACCGGCCACCCAGGAAGCTATGGACAATGACACCAGTCGCAACACCCAATGGGGCCCAGGGTCAACTGTGCGTGCTACCACAGGTCCTGCCCGTGTGTCTAGGGGTGGTGGGAGTGGTGTTAGGCAGAGGTCACGGCCTGCAGAGGGGCCTGGACTGCATGATGACCCCCAACTGATACGCATCATAGATGCATACCAGGATAGCACCGGAGGATTCAGCCAGGGTATCCTCAAGGACATGCAACAGGAGCAGGCTGGCCATCATGCATGCATAGTTGCCAAGTGGGGAAACCTACTGTGGTGCATAGCGACATATTGACTTGTCTCCACCAGATCAGCAGAAATATATCCACACCTCCCTGGGTGCCCACAACATCTGTTGCAACAACATCTGCAAATGCCACAGGGAGGGAGGATGAATCTGGTGGACAGTCCGATGCAACGCCGACGCCTGTACTTGAGGATCCCCCCAGAAAAAGAAGAAGGATAGTCCAAAGAAGGACATGATGTAAGCAAGCCTCAGCTTGGCCTACCAGTGCAAGGGGTTCGCCCTTCTCTGCACAGAGTCCTCAGACCATAGGAAGAAGTTGGCACAGAAACTGGAAAATACAAAAGCAAAGTTTATTAAACCTTTAACCCCTTGGGCGAGGCGGGTTCATGATGGCCCCCAGCTGTCATCAGCACATGCCCACCGTAGTGCATGATGGCTGGGGGCCGTCATCAGCATCAAAGGGGTTAAAGGTGGTACTACAGTCCACACAACACCCTTCAATATTGTATAGAGTAGCACACCGAACTAAAGCACATGGCCCCTTTTATATACAATGAGGGGGCTCAAAAGAAGGCGGTACAAAATACAAAAGCAGTTTTATGACCATATAAGGACATATTGGAAAGCACACTCGATTAGTGGGCGGAGTTAATAGTCTTCAGAAACTAGTAAACACATTCCTATCTGCAAATAATTAGTAACAGCCGCAGACCCTACTGGGCATGCCTGGGCATGCCTGGGCATGTTGGAAGTGGGGGATGCTAAATATAGCCTGTTGCAGGGTAGACTTCAGGCGCAGTTAACAAGGAGGTAGGACAAAGCACATGATGAGCACATGGCAATGTATTGCATACAAAATGGCCGCTACAAATACAAAATGGAGTTGGTTAATTTGCTACGATAATGGTAAAATGCAGCATGTCTTCTGCTAATGCTTAACCTAATCGCCGTTGATTTACAACAGACGACCCTTTCAGCATTAGCTGAAGACATTCGACTTCCTAGGATAAGCTAGATACTCATCCCTTAAATAAATTAACATCATATCAGCTATCTCCTTGTTTAAATCATTCTGTATTTTAACTTCTGCAACATTTCTTTTGGTCGATATGCAAGCAGTAATACACATAGAACATATCATCGGACTACACTGGATACACATACAACAAGTAAAGATTATTGCAATTATTATACATAGAGCAGTCAGTACTTTCCAGCCCCAGGCAGAAATTAGAGTCCAAAACCATCCAGCAAAAGTCCACGTACCATTTTCTGTATTGAGGTCTGCAGCGATAAGCGATAAGTTTATTGATCGCTTTATACACTGATGGTGTGTGAACTGGAATGAACACACAGCAACTACTACCTATAATGCGACATGCACCACCTCTATCTGCTAACATAACATCCAGAACCATTCGGTTCTGTAAAGAAACAATTCTAGCAATTTTCAATTCTTCGGTGATGTTTCCTAGGGTTACAGCTGCTTGATCTGTAACAGCTTCTACAACTCTAGTTAATCGTCGCACTTTTCTACTATTTAATGCAGCACCCACAAAGAAGAACAATTCTAAATTAAAATCTATATATTGTTGTAGGCCAGTATCTGTTTGATCTATGTCATCAGTATTCAAGGTCCTCTTATATCGATTTACAGTAATATTGTTGAATAATTTAAGATCTCTATGATACAATGGAGATGCCAGAAACACAGGGGGCAACAAAAACGATACATAGCAAACACATGTCCACCCAGCTGGCAATCGATAATATCCATGATTTCCACACACAAAGTAGGTGTTATGTGAAGCTAAACAGGTACCGTTATTCAAACTATCTATATTCAAAACAGTAATACAGTCGCTGATGCCACCAGGGATATGTCCAATGCTCTGCACACATAATTCTGCTTGTGCTTGAGTTACAGAAATAACAAAATGTTCAGCATTAACAGAGTCTCTTATGTTGGTGAAGATATATGGTGTTGAAATATTGTCCGGTCGATATTCCTCCCACTCCCATTTAGTTCCATTTGCTTGGGGATACCCATCTTTGTCTTGATGACACTCTTTGTTCAACCGGAAAAGCAGTCTACCCACTGTGGGCTTCCTAGTCGCAAAAAGTAGAGTATACCAGGCTTGACAGGAGCCATTTTGCGAGAAAGGGAGAGGTATAAACGGTGTACCTTCTTTCTTTTGATGTACAGGCATCATCCCACAAATCCAACAGTTCGTAGAATTTGTAGCAATGTGCGTATGGTGTAGCATCTGAATAAAAGTGTTATTAAGGTAGGATTGTCGATGCTTCAATTCTTGATATGGGAGCGTAAAGAAATAATGCTCTTCTGGTGTCTGTGTAGTAACAACAAACAACTCACAAGCAGGATTTGTCTCCTCAACAGACCATGTTATTGTTGCCACAATCACCAGGACAACAATAAGCCCTACATCACAAAAAATCTTCTTCTTTTCCATTTTAACAAAGCACAAAACAATTCTTCCTGAAACTAAAGTAGTTGTCAGAGCTCTTACCCCTGGGCAGCCGTTGATTTCTTCACCACAGGCAAAGACGGGTGTCACTACTCTAATGCAGGGCTGATCCCCCCTTGCCACATCGGCTCTCCGTTTCACTAACCCAGGGAATGCTCAGACAACTTTCACAAGCACTGCAGACTCGTTTCTCGGTCTCAAATTATATCTCGTTACTCCAGGGATTGTCTGGTCCGGGAAGAACTCTCAGATCCGTCAGGTGTCAGAGCACGGCCTTTCTCCGAAGTCAGAACCTCTCGATGGTCGGTCAACACAGCAGGCTCCACCAAGGTAGGAAGTACTCGCCGACAATGGGTAATGTGGATCCAATTTTTCCGGTTCGTGACTCGAACTGCTGTCCTTGTGGCAAGTAGCACTTGCTCTAGTCCTACCACCATGGCTCCAAACTGCTCGATCTCTAAAAGGACTTCAGGAGAACGAAATCACCAGTTCGGAGATCATGGCCTTCACCTATAGATCTGTCAGGAAGTGCTTCTCGAACCTGTTGATAAATAGAAACCAAGTTATCAGTTAACTGTGCCAAATAGTCATTCATTAAGACACAAGGCCCATACACAGAACTTTGTTTAGGAATTCCCCAGATATTCATGGGCCTACCAAACAGGATCTCATAAGGTGTGAGACCTATCCAAGAATGAGGCACTGATCAAACAGACAACAATGCCAGTGGCAACGCATCTGGCCAGGTCAGAGAAGTAGAAGACTGTATCTTGGCTAATTTCAACTTCAGAGTAGAAATGTATCTTTCCATCAATCCTGCTGATTGTGGGTGGAACACTGCATGAAACTTCTTTTTAATCCCTAATCCTTTCAGGGCATACTTGATAACATCCCCTATAAAATGAGGTCCATTATCACTCCACAAAAATCTACAAACACCATAGCGAAGGAAAAATTCCTTCAAAAGTACCTTTGCCGTGGTATTTGCAGTATTGTCCTTTATAGGGTACGCTTCAATCCATTTACTGAAGGTACATACCACCACCAAGACATAATTCAGATTATTACAGCGTTCAAGCTGAATATAATCCATCTGCAAAACTTCAAAAGGTGCAGTTGGTGTAGCAAATCCTCCTGCTGGAGTTTGTGTCCCTTTTCCAGGATTGAATTGTAGGCAAATCATGCAGGACTGTACTACTGGACTGTACTACTCTGCCAGCTGTGCTAGCAATTTCTGGATTCTCCCAAACTTGCGTAAGCAATTTCACTATTGCTGAAGTTCCAACATGTGCTAGCCCATGTGCCATCTGAACCATAGGTTGTACAAAAGCTATAGGCAACTTCCATCTATCCATCTGTTTGTTTCGCCAACAACCTTCATCATCCAACTCTCCATCCTTGGACCATTGCTCCCATTCTTTGTCAGAAGCGGTACTCGGTATCTCTAATACTTCCTTCCTAGCATCGTGCCACCGCTCAGCTTGTGACTTCACTACATACATGGAAGTAGTGTCAGGCTGCATCGCAGTCTCACGTGCCACTCGATCTACAAAAGCATTTCCTTGTCCCACCTTATCAGTCACTTTCTTGTGCGCACTACATTTCACTATAGCTATCTTCTTTGGATATGTTAATGCAGTCAAAAGATTATGCACTAGTTCTCTGTGCATTATCTGCATCCCGTGTGATGTCAGAACACCTCTTTCCTTCTAGAGCAGGCCAAAATCATACGCTACTCCAAAAGCATCGCGGCTATCTATATAAATGTTCACACGCAAACCTGTACTAAGCTCACATGCTCATGTCAAACCTATTAGTTCCGCTGCTTGAGCTTACTTCTTGGTATGCAAGCTGTCTCCACTATTGTGTGAAGCATAGTAATTGTATATGCGGCTGAAGTTGTACCATCAGGTAACTTCAGACAGGACCCATCAACCCATAGTTCTCCATCTACATCTGGAAGGGGCGTATCTTGCAAATCAATACAACCCTTTGTCTGTTCCTCAGTCAGGAAAATACAATCATGTGTTTCTTGCGCCTCAGGCTGAGTAGCCGGAAATGGCAACAACTTGGCAGGGTTTAATGTTGCACATCTCTTCAGTGTAATATGAGGAGCTAACAGCGTCAGCTCATATCCTGTCAGCCGAGCACTAGTTAAATGCTGCGTCTTTGTTTGATTCAAAAGGGCATCAACAGCATGGGGTATCAGCACCAAAAGTTTATCTGATAAGACTATCCCTTCACTATGGTGTATTGACACAGCTGTTGCTGCAACCGAGCGAAAACATCCAGGCAACGCTCGAGCAACAGGATCAAGTACTGCTGAAAAATATGCACAAGGGCGTTGCTTATCACCATGTGTCTGTACTTAAACTGACAATGCACATCCATCTCTCTCGTGTACATACAATGTAAAGGGCTTCGTGTAATCTGGAGTACCTAACACTGGTGCTGAACAAAGGGCTTGTCCCAACTGTTGAAAAGCATTCTCACATTGATCTGTCCATGGAAGGGGTGTTGGAGTATCTTTTGTCAAAAGTGCTAACAAAGGTTTAACAATGTATGAAAATCCCAATATCCATTGCCTACAAAAAAAGTAAGACCTAAAAAGGCTCGAACTTCTTTCTGTGTAGAAGGTACTGGTGGGTCTAAAATTGCCTGAATGCGATATGATGTGAGTGCACGCCCATCCTTAGACAAAAGGTGACCTAAGTAGGTTACCTTTGGTCTACAATACTGCAATTTCTTTTTCGATACTTTGTGATGATGTGCAGCAAGGAAAGAAAGCAAGGACAAAGTGCATTGTTCACATTGTTCAGGGGTATCAGCTGCCAACAAGATATCATCGACATATTGTATTGTATGAGCGCCACACCTTCGGCCAGAACAAAAGAATCAAGTTGTTTCTTTAATGCTTTGCTGTAAATACTAGGACTCTCAGTATAGCTTTGAGGAACTCTACAAAATCTATACCATCTAATATTCAAAGTGAAACGGAACAGATATCGGCTATCAGGATGAATAGGGATTGAAAAGAAGGTGTTCTTCAAGTCTATAACAGAGAACGTAGTTGCAGTAGGTGGAACTAAAGTAAGAAGTGTTGTGATGTCAGAAACCACTGGGTATTGTGGCACCACTATCTTATTCACCTCCCGTAGGTCAATTATAAATCGATAAATCCTAATATCAGTGTCTTTCTTCAAAATCGGGAGGATTGGACTGTTACAAACATTAAATGGAACTTCTTCAACAACCCCAACTTCAATAAAATCTTGTACAATTTGTGTGAGTGCTTCCTCACCCTCCTGTGAAATTCTATATTGAGGCAAATGTGGTAACACAGCTCTCTCCTTTACACTAATACGCACCAGTGGAATAACCATCTGTCCCACATCAGTATCTGAAGTAGCCCACAAAGTTTTAGGTAGGGAGGCTAAAGCAGTGTCCTCTTTAGCAATGCAAACTCTGTCCATCACTGGGTAATTATCATTCAAAATCACACGTACTCCTTCAGGGGAACATCTTATTGTGGCTCTGAAATACTTGAGCATATCAAGACCCACAAAATTGTCTGGTGTATTTGGGGAAAGCAAAAATGGGCATGGAGCAGCAAATTTATCAACATGAAATGCAAGTGGTTGTGATAACGGGCTAAGGGAAGGTGTTCCATCGAACCCTATTGATGTGATCGTTAAGCCAGACAGGGGAGCCCTTGGAACCAATTGTTTAGACAGAGCGCTACGAGTAGCTCCTGTATCAACCAGAAACTGATCAGTAGAACCCAAAACATGTGCTGTAATATAAGGACCCCTCTGATCTACAGGAACTTCAACTGATTCCTTACCCAATCCTATGCATAAGCAGAATCATGTAAATCAGGCTGCACATAATCAGACATCAAAAGTATTGAACGCATTTTGTACCCGCACATTAGAATCAAATCTAGCGCAATCGTTCGTGTTGCCTATGGGTCCTGAATATCCTGCGCGATTTCTCATTGGTCCTCGACGATGGACATAGCGTTATGAGCGCAACAACGGACACTCATCTGCCCAATGGCCAAATTTCCTACAATATGCACATTGATCAACAGCCAAATTCGAACGAGTGTAAGAGGAACCATAAAATCCTCGTCTGCCTCTATCGTTACCTCTAGGAGGTGGACCATAAACCTAAGATAACATAACCTTTGTTTTTAATTCTTTAGACTTTTTATCCTCGCTACCCTTCGCTTCTAATTCCTGACTCTCATAATATTGAGCCATCATCAGGAAGGATGCCAGAGAAGAGGTAGTCCAAGAGCTTTCACTAGCTTTTAAACGGCTAGCCACTCCTGGTAATAGATTCGTAACAAACTTATCTCCAAACAAATGTCAGCCCGTATCGTCCGTTAGCGACTGACCAGTAAAATCATGAAAGGCTTCCTCAAAACGCGTAAAGAAATCTGAAACCGATTCATCTGCCTTTTGTTTACACGATGCTAAAATAGTCCAATTAATCTTTTTAGGGGGAATAATCGTCTTTAACTTAGTTAATATTTCACCAGGAAGATCTAAAATCAACTGACATGGCTTTTTCGCTGGTTCCCTATCCTCATCTTCCCTCTCTATCTCCTTCCATAATGCTCCATACGCTGCACGATCATCAACTTTACGAACGGATCTCCACATATCAGGCGGTAATATTAGCCCGAAAAATGAATCGATATCAGCTAATGTCATGGTACAAGAATTTATGGCTCCCTCGACTTCCTCATAGAAAGCGGCTGAATTTTTCCGCGGATCAGGCAATGCAGCTTTAAGTGCCATAACATCTGCCCTATTCCAGGGAGTATACACCCAATTATAAATAAAATAACCTTTTGCATCTACAGAAAACTTATCGTCACTTGTACCCGCTCCCTTAGGAGGAACATATAAAGGCGCGGCCTCTCGCATAGGCTTTGCATGCACTATTGCGGTCCTATCTGTTCCATAGATGATTGTTTCCCGCCGAGCTAATCCATCTGTGTATCTGTATCTGCTTTCCGTTTCTCCTCTCGCATACGAAGCGCCTCAGTTCGTAGTTTGAACAACTGTCTTATCGTATCAGCCACCTGGGGAGAGTAAAAAGCCCATTACGTATTTGCTTACAATCGGCTGCTACATCATTAGGTTCTAAAACACCAGAGACTTTCCGAAACATGTCAACAACTTCTTCAGCAAAATGCTTGATAAAATATAATTGCTCTCTGTCCTGCCACCCCTGTAAACTATCTAACATATTAGAAACAGTAACATAATCACGAAGTGCTTGATGAGCAATCTTTCTAAGTTCTGCCGCACGTTCAGCCGGCAGCATAGAGCGAGTTTCTGGTTTTGTTCGATCTGCACCGAAATCCTCATCTTCGCCAGATGGAGAGGACGGAGCGGCATACAGAGGCGGAGGGCGATCTAGCAATGAAAAATTATCTTGTGGTTTATTTAGGACAGGATAAAGAGGTTGCTGAACAGCATATTGGCCAGATATCTGTAATCTGCGCTCCTTCTCCTGTCTCTCTTCAATTCTTTCACCACTTTCTTCCTTAATTCTATCACTTTTTCATACACATTCTTCCGTTGCTCTTTTTCAGTCAGCGCTTGCTCACGTTTCTCACGCTCACGTACTTCTTTTACCCACATTCGCACACATTCAAACATGTCTTGTCTAGATTTTCGCTTGAACATACACTGTTCCACATATTCAATCTTTCGCACATCAAATGACCCATACTTTGGCCAACGTAACTCAGGATCCTTTTGCGTGTATTTCCTCCACAATGTGCTGTACATTTTAGAAGAAAGACCATGTTTTATATACATATCTCTGTTAGGCGTCCCCTCTGGGGGAGCCGGCTGCGATTCCTCAAGTCTTAACCAGTTATTTCCACAGAAGCAGCACATCCTACGGAGTGTGCTAAAAGCAGGCATGCCAAAAATAGTGCAAAATATGCAGTATTATATTCAAAGTAGCACTTAAAGTATCTGTAATACGTTGTGCCGTTCAAATCAAAATCGCATTTTTAGGGAAAAATCTCCTCATTACCTGCCTATATGTATTGCAGCGCATATATTACACTTACACATACACATCATGACTAGTCATACCAAACCAAAATTGCCACAGCAAGCGTATCCTAAAACTGCCTTGCCAATCCCAGGCTTCCAAAACCCACAGCAAGTACCGTATAATGGTTCTTACCAATCACAGGGCATCCAGATTCCAACTGTCAAGTTCTAAATTCGACCAAATGGCCACTGCACGACAAGCCAACAGAAGAGATCTCAGTCGAGGACCGGCACCACCTGGATGGTCAGATCGGAAAGAAAGGAAATGCCAAGACTTGGGTCTCTTCTGGCAGTGATCACATCCGCGGCGAGATTCCAATCCTTCGTCACGACCACTCCTTCGGGCATCCGAGTCGCCGACGATCCCCACGTGTTGGGCGCCAATTGATGTAAGCAAGCCTCCGCTAGGCCTACCAGTGCAAGGGGTTCGCCCTTCTCTGCACAGAGTTCTCAGACCATAGGAAGAAGTTGGCACAGAAACTGGAACATACAAAAGCAAAGTTTATTAAACCTTTAAAGGTGGTACTATAGTCCACACAACACCCTTCAGTATTGTATAGAGTAGCACGCCAAACTAAAGCACATGGCCCCTTTTATACACAATGAGGGGGCTCAAAAGAAGGCGGTACAAAATACAAGAGCAGTTTTATGACCATATAAGGACATATTGGAAAGCACAATCAATGAGTGGGCGGAGTTAACAGTCTTCAGAAACTAGTAAACACATTCCTATCTGGAACTAATTAGTAACAGCCGCAGACCCTACTGGGCATGTCTGGGCATGCCGGAAGTGGGGGATGCTAAATATAGCTTGTTGCCGGGCAGACTTCAGGCGCAGTTAACAAGGAGGTAGGACAAAGCACATGATGAGCACATGGCAATGTATGGCATACAAAATGGCCGCTACAAATACAAAATGGAGTCAGTTCATTTGCAACGATAATGGTAAAATACAGCATGTCTTCTGCTAATGCTAAACCTAATCGCCGTTGATTTACAACAGACAAGTGAGCCACAGTTGTCCATGCACATCCCCCAGGAACCCAGAACCTGTTTTGGATATTGACCTTTGTGTGCAAAGCGTTCACCTTGTTGACATGACACAACTCCCCAACAGGATATGGAGGGTCCATATTGTTCTAATGTAGGAGATGAATGTGGACTTCACTCTGGACATTTCATCTACCAAGACTTCAAACTCATCTGTGAACTTTGATTCTAAACCTCATGTACAGCACTATCTCCACACATGTATGTAAATAAACTCACTATTACACTATACTTGCCTATGTTGTAATTCAAACTTGGTATGTGTCATGGACCTGATGAAATGCTGAAGTACACAGTGCATGCAAACTACTACAGCAATGTCATTACCGTTATGTGACTCATGTTGATGTGACACATATGAGACACACCAAAAGGGCACCACAAAACATACTCACCATGAACATTTGACACATTACCTAGAAAGATATTAGCCAGATACACCTATCCAAAGTCAGTGCTAGCAAGCCCACAGGTGAGGTAACCAAATGTCAGTCAGATGTGTGAAGATAGACAACACACATAAATAAGTGAAGCACAGTTTCATTGCACATCAGAAACATGTTTGTTACACAACAATAGCAAGGTGAATCCACATGACAGTGGGCACACGGTCACCAAGTTTTGTCAAATTGAGCTTCTGTGGTATGTGGTACATCACATGATGGGATACTAGAAGTTCTGCCCTGGCATTGGATTCTGGTTGTTGGGTGTCATAGTTGACCAAGCAGCAGTCAAAGTACCTAGGGAAAGGACAGAAATGAAACACAGTCGGAGGCACACCAGAACAGGATGGAAATGCAATACACATGCACAAAACATGTCACAAGAAACCTACTCAGTAACAGCTTAGTATGTCAACACTATTGTGGACTACAGACCATCTGACAGGATACATCACTGCACGCATCCAGTCAAGTACCACACAGAAAAACTCAAACAGCAACTGAGCTGCACAAACACATCACATGCTAACTCAGCACATTGACATGACAACCCTGTGAACTCACATTCAGCTTAAGAAATTGTTGATGAGCTGTGTGCGGACGTCACCCTCATCATCATCATCACTGGCCTCGTGGCCCAGGCCAGGATCCTCCACAGGTGGTGGATGTTGGTCATCGTCATCCTGTATGAGAGGCACCTTCTTCGCACTGCCATGTTGTGGAGCATGCAGGAGACGATGATGATCTTGCACACCTTTGCAGGCTCATATGGGAAAGCCCCTCCGGTCTAGTCCAGGCAGCGGAAGCTTTTTAGGAGACCATAGGTACGCTCAATCACTCGCCTGGTCCTACCATGTGCCTCATTATAGCGCATCTCTGATGCTGTCACATGGTTCCTGAGGGGTGTCAACAACCCCAGCATGTTGGGGTATCTGAATCACCTACATACAATTAGTTGAGTATTGTAGGGGGTGGGAGACAACATTGCAAAACACACACAACGGTAAACAGTACACACCAACAAGCCAGGCACGCTGGTTTGGCATCTGTGACATCATCAACGCTATGCAACTCCTTCTCAAGATGTAGGCATCGTGCGCAGAACCAGGGAAACGTACACACAAGTGTGATCACCATGTCCACCAGACATACCACCAGAGCATTGATGGAGTGGAAATGTTTCCTGTTGCTGTATGTATGTTTATGTACCAGTGGTGGTATCAGGGTCACATGTGTTCCATCAATTGATCCAATTACGTTTGGCATCCTTCCCAGTCTATAAAAGGCATCCTTAATCTCACCTTAATCTCAGCGAATACACCCAGACTAGGAAACTTGATGTACAAGTTTAGGAAAATCAACATCCCCTCCATGACATCACGAAGCACACGGCTGAACATAGTTTGGACATACCACCACTAGCCACAGTGTGTTGAAAGGTACCAGTGGCAAAGAAGTCCAGGGCTGTCATCACCATGACCTTTGTTGTCAGTGCTGTAGGGTATCTCTGGCCAGGTAGCAGATGTGGCGCCAACTGCTCTGCCAACTCATCGATCAATCTCCTGGTGAAGTGATACCATCGGATGCTGTTGCATTTCACTATGGTCTCAAGGTCAGGGAACGGCTTATGGACAGCTGGTGCCCTGCAGTACAGAGATGGGTAAGGCAAGATAATACATTCATCTACCCATGTGGCACTCACCTTGAAAAAAATCACATGATACATCATAGAATTACACTATGAACTAAGGTGTGTGCTGTTGGTAATAGACAAATATGTCACTTTCATGCCCATCATCTTAGATATCAGAGACATGTGTACATGAGTCCTATGGCGTGCAATGGCAAATCATTGGGCTGTGGCCCAGTACCTATGTACTGCTGTCACGTTCAAAACACACAACACAGTGACAAGTGAGGACTGATGTTTCACAGGCATCACAACTTCATGTCAGGGAGATGGCCATGGTCCCTGTATTGCCACATGTGCACTGGAATGACATGGCGTGTCATGGACATCCCACAACCAATTATGAGTCCCACAGGTAGTGGCCCCTGTGGTCCCAGCAGGCCATACATGTACGTCCCTGAGACACACACAGCATAAATGTTGATGCACAAAGCACATGGTGGACACTGTCTCCCATTGGGTACATGCAACCAAAAACATCAGAGACACAACATGCACACAGACTGTGGGTGTACATCATGATTGTGGCCATGTTTCTTGCTGTGATGTACATAACAAGCAACCCTGTATTCATGGTGTATGTGACAGGTCATACACATCTCCAAACTGGTACTGTGTCCATGATTCATGCCTATCAGTGAACACTTGGACATTACATTTGTGAGGTGCACAACACAAAAAGTATTCTGTCCCCATGAACCCGTGCCCAGCTTGTGAGTGGCTGCACCTAAGTGCCACACAAGAATAGAAATGTTGCCCCCTATACACACACAGGTGATGCAGCCTTACATGGCATAATATGTAGTGTGGGCACAGGCCTGCCAAGTATCACATATCATGCGTGAATATAACGCATTTCAGTGTGGTGTTCCCGCATCACCGCACTGAAATGCATTGTCACACATTTCCCACTGACAGCCCGCAGGCACTTTGGTGACAGCTCTGAAACTGCCGCCTGGAAACCTTGCTGTGACAGAAACTGAAAGCTGCAGTGGCAGCTGTGCCATGGCTTGTGCTCTGCTCCCAGCAGGCTTGGGTGTGCAGGCTGAACGGATCGGTTGTGCTACAATGTAACAATATGATTCCCAACATGACCACACAGCATTACGTTCCCATGTGACTGGCGTCAGGATAGGCAGTTGCCAGTGGCTATTGCAATATCACCACTCCTAACACAGACTTAAATAAGCGCGGCGTTCGCTGTGGGGCTCAGGCTTCAGTTCGACATCATGATAAAGTGTTAGGAGTCTGTGGTATATTCATCAAATCAATGATGATCCTCCCCTCCCCCGTGACCGGACCCAACCGTACGGACCACAGAAGGCGGCCTGGAGCCCACAGCACACCACTAAGCTGCTTTGCAGAGCCCAGTCTGAATTCCAGGTGGCGCAGCCTTTGTGACAGGATTCAGTCTTTGCACTTCAGGGCATTAATGTATTGTTATAATATAATAACCTACATCGGAGCGCCCTGGCTGCCGGATGTGAGTGACCTATGTGACTGTGTGTGCCTCAGCCTGAGGCTTCCCAATGAATACCCGGTGCCTGTCAGTGTTTGCGAGTCTGCTGACTGTGTTGAGTAAGTGTTATGTTTTGTATTATAACTGCGTGTGTCTGCTGATGTGCACAGAATTTTTCTAAAGTGGTGCCTCTCAAACAGTAGTTTAATATCATGATAACACATTTGTTTAACTGTACAATCAGGTTACAAGGGGACTAGGTTAGTGCTCTTTTATTTCTGGTGCTTTGCAGCACTTCATAGATCATCTTAGAGTTTCTGGTCGCTCAAATGGGTGTAATGTTTTTTTATTGACATGTTTGCCTACTCATCATTGCTTGTTTTTGATTGTGATAAAGTGTCACTCATAGTCGTTCAAATGTCAATCATACTTACACTGAATTTCTGAAAATGTCACACATAGCAATCTGCAACCTTGGTAGCTATGGGGACATGCTGTGGTGTTGAAGGTGTGGCCATGGCAATGACATCTGTGTGGAATCACACCAATGTGAACCGACACGGGTGACTTTTATGCAAACGCGCAATACATGCATGGACTGGGTAGTGCGCACACCTTGTCCATTGACTGTACGATGCGTATGCATTACAGTCACCCATGTCGGATCACATTGATGACAATGGGCTATGCGTGTGCACAGCTCGGTTCATGCATGTATGTCGCGTATGCAATGTGACCCGACGCGGGTGACTCCTACAGTGATGCGTCAAGATGTTCTGGACCGAGACGAGCGCACGCATAGCCCATGGAATCGTATTGAGACGGATGCGTGTAGTTTAAAAAAATACGCATTGTATAGTCAGTTTACTGAGCCGTGAGCACTCATTGGCAATGGGCTGTCATGGAGACGAACGCAAATTAAAAAATCGTTTGAGTCGTGCGCTGGAAATTCAGTTGGATGCCTACAACAATGTTGCAATTCTAGGGTGTCCTGAAGATGAAAGTTTTGAACCATGCGGAACACGTGTAGGAGTCTTACATTTCCATGGATTGCCCAGATTCATAGAATGCATTTGTGTCGGGCCTATCAGTAAGGGGTAATGTCACAGAATCTGCCTCTGCAGCACTGATTTAAGGCTGGCAGGCCCCCAGAGAGCTCACTTGCCTGCACTACATGCTACAGGAACACATATTTGATTCCACTGCTGCTGTCTATGCTTCCGCTGGATCCTGCAATGGCACATACTCTGGAGAGGGCCCCAGCATTCACAGAGGAGGAGAACAAGGCCCTGCTGGACGGGGTACTCCCAGAGTACAGCAAGCTGTATGGGAAACCAAGGCAGCAGGTGAGTGTGCAGTCCACTGCCTACCATTTTCTGCAAGTTGTCTGACTAGCAGTAATAGAGTGTGCACCGCAGTGGGAGGCATATGTACTGAGTACTTTCAGCAACCAAGTTATGTGGGTACATGTGATGAACATGTACCCTGCTGCAGTAGTGCAGTAGTGCTAGCCTTTAATTCCTTGGCAATGTTACCATGTCAGACCTACAGCACAGATGCAAATTTCTATGGGTGCACTACCTGTGTACCTCTTTTGGCTTTGTGATGAATACATGTATTTTCACCTGTATGCAGCACAATTATGTGTCATGTGTGGTAATGTCCTCTTTACTTTGTCATCCTCAGAGGTTGATTCCCACCAGAAGCAAGAGATCTGGCTGACCATCGCCCGGGCAGTAGGATCAGTGGGGGTCTACAAGCGCCTGATCGGCAACTGCCAGAAGAGGTGACAGGACCTACGTGGCTGGACCCAGAGGATCGCAAGGGTCCAGCTGAAGCTATCGCCTCCTCGCCGTGAGGGCAGACACCGGACCCTGACCACCCATATGCTCCGGATTCTAGCGGTGGTCTTCCCAGACATGGATGGGCAACTGAAGGCCAGACAGAAGCAAGGAGGGGGTAAGCCCATGCCCAATATGTGAACTATGTCTGACATGCAATTTGCAGTCTTCTGACCTGGTCATGCTTCCACATTATGTTGGTCTTATAGTCCTGGACTCATGTCCCTCACTCGTGTGAGTCACACTCCTCATCTGATCCACAGTTTTTGCCCCTACACTGTGTGACTTTCTTTACTTGGGCACTGTGTCCCTGCAGTCTGCCATGCTGAAGGTCCAGAACAGCATATGTTACTGTGACTCTGATGTGTGCTTTGTGTGTGGGTGCACTATGCCTGGTCTCTGACATGTGTTCTGTGTGTGCCTTTCATATGTGTCCCAATTGCTGGTCTGGCTCACCACATGTGTGTGGGGTTTTGAAAACACACCCATGCAGCAGGTGAGTCCATGTAGTGTCCCCAGGAGTATGTATATCAAGTATGTCACACTAGCCCAGACACCTGGCTACTGTCCAGGCCTATACACTGTTTCAGATTTACCTGGGCAGTCATGCCCACTCCACGGCATTGGGAGACTTTGTACTCACACTCACGTGTATGGACCTTCTGATTGTACATCTTGAAATGTGCCATCAGGTGTCTGACACAATGTCATTGTGGTGTGACTTCTTGTATTATTTTTGCGGTGATGGTCATACAGATCAAATCTGACTATCACTCATGGGGGGTTAAGTTTGACAACATGACTGACTATTATAGAGGTCTCGTTGGTTGATAAACTGCTCTTACTCCTCCCACAGCTTGATATTTATGCACAATATTGACGCTGGAACAAACTTCTTCTATACCCAGCCATCCTTAGGCTGGGGCGGAAATATAACCAGTCAGACGGTATGTACAGAACTTCCTGGTCTTTGCGCCTTCTATTTTTATGGTTTCGGAGATAGTATGTTCCAATATTTTTTGTATGCCCTACAGGCTCACTGACAATCACTGACAAATGCAAGGTAGGCCTGGGAATCATCCTAGATATCTTTACATAATAGGGAACACGGTTGGAGTTATTATTCATGATCACTATTCACATAGAATTGCCTAATATTTATTTAGCACCCCTGTGCACCATTCACTCGGTTCCTATGTCCTTGTTGATGCAACTATGAATTTGATCTATACTCCACTAATTCCACAATTAGATGGTGTAGATCTTTTCTGTCCCTCACCTTTTCTCGTCCAATACGTCACCTATATAGGATGGTGGTATGTATCACATAGGGCTGTGTATGCCCATGTATTTTGGCTATGTAATGGTCTCTCTATACTATAATATGATTACCCCTAAGAATGAGGGGCTACATGATGTTTTCTCTGTATTTTTTCTCAGCCCTGAGGAAGTCGTGGGTATTTCCCTTACGACGAAACACATGTTGGCGGAAATCATACGAGATACTACACATTAAAGATCCCTAAAGAATTATATTGTGTTCTCCTTTGATACAATTGTACACTTTACAGGGAAAATGATGTTTGGTGTGATAGACATTTGCATAAAATGTACCTCATACTGTGCAGTGTGTCTGTCATTCACCGTGGTTGTAGACTATCCTTGTGTGATGAGTCTGTGCACCTTAGAACATCACAACATTAGTGTGTTTATCACGGGTGCCAGTGCAATGGTATCAGTGCATGTGGGTTTCAGTGATGCACATCAGTGCATTTCTGGGTGTGTGGTGTTGAGGGTAGACAGATGTGAATGTCTGCATGTGTGGGCCCCTACATCCCTTTTGTCCCTGGCTGACGTGCCATGCTGAGTGATTGGTGTACATGTATGTGTGATGTACATTTGTGCCACAGGACACCTGTCTATGTTTCCCAGTTTGCACAACATCTCCTTTTGGCATCACAGTGGAGCTTTCATGCAGGCTTGTGTCACCCCAATATATGGTCCCTGGGGGTAGTGCTGTTGTAGGTCTGTCTCATACTGTTTCAGTTGATGTTCATTCAAGCGTGTGTCACATGTGTCTGTTGGTATTCCTCTCATCTCACAATGTTTGATTGCACACTGAGGGATGCACAATTGATGGCTTACTTTTGTGTGGCACTATGTCCACATCTGTGTCATTGTGCTTCAGCCACCCTCATGTGTTGTGTAGTTGCCTGGGGATTCTGAGACACACACACACACATGCTCTGTGAGATGGGCAGTGTGAGGTTGCCTGTTGGTGTTTGTGCATCTGCACCAGTGCATTGGACTTGGTGTTGTGGGCAATTGTCTGGATATTTTCCCTGCTGTTCCTATGATTCATATCTCATCATTGGGCACATTGTTCCGGGTTGTCCTGTCCCATTGCTGCCATGGAATGGTATTTTGTGGACTGACACCTACAGTCTACACAGTATGTATTGCTTTGTGTGTCTATTTTCGAGATGTGTGTATGCATTATGATGGTCACTTCTGCTTTTGGGTCATTGTGCACTGTATGCAATGTCAGCCCCCATGGGTGTTGCTTGTCTGCACATGGCCGAGTGTATGTTGTGTTTTCACAGCACTGCTTGCCTCACCACATCTCTGTGGGTATGTGCACAACCACTACGTTGTCACAAAATGTGTGTCATGGTCTGCGACCAAAAAACATACATACTGTTTGGCATTTGCTGCTATTTCCATGATGAAAATTACCTTGGGGTCACTGTGATGATGGGGGATTTCGACCCTTTGCCACAATGATCAACTTTAGCCGCAGTTTGTGTCCACATATTTTTACATTGGATCTACACACTGATGGGGCTTTGAACACATTGGCACAATGCTATTGTGAAGATTGACTTGTGCAGCCCACACTCTGGTGTTGGTCACACATGTGATGGTAGTTACATTGTGTGTCCTAATTCAAATTAACTGTTGTGTGTATATGTCAGACACTACATACCTGAGGTTGATGTTTGATGGAACATGCCCCTTTGGATGGGGTGGCAGTTGTGGTGGGCAACATACCCCTATGGGTGGGGTGACATTAGTGATAGACAACATGGCACATAAGGGTGGGGTGGCAGTAGAGGTGGGCAACATGCCCCTATGGGTGAGGTGGCAGTGGTGGTGGGCAACATGACACATTTGAGTGGGGTGGCAGTGGTGGTGGGCAACATGCCCCTATGAGTGAGGTGGCAGTGGTGGTGGGCAACATGCCCCTATGGGCGGGGTGGCATTAGTGATAGGCAACATGACACATATGGGTGGGGTGGCAGTGGTGGTGGGCAACATGCCCCTATGGGTGGGGTGGCAGTGGTGGTGGGCAACATGCCCATATGGGTGGGGTGGCTTTAGTGATAGGCAACATGACACATATGGGTAGGGTGGCAGTGGTGGTGGGCAACATGACACATATGGGTGGGGTGGCAGTGGTGGTGGGCAACATGACACATATGGGTGGGGTGGCAGTGGTGGTGGACAACATGCCCCTATGAGTAGGGTTGTTAAAGATTGCAGGTATGTGTCAGGCTATTTTTGCTGATGTATGGAGAAGTAACTCTCCTCCCACTTTGTTGAGCAAGCAGATCTTGCATGCCCATATTAGGCATTTTGCATGCTTGCCTTTACCCCTCAGACAAAACGACAACCTGATGTCAATTCAAAAGGTGCTTTATTCGGTTTGTAAAGAAATACAACCATATAGCAACATACACATAAATGGAAATTTAACACAATACTAAATTAAGCTATCACAAAAACAATCTTACACATTAGTGCTCATAGTAGAAACATTTAACAGTATCAATAGTGCATAGTCATTAGGTCATTCAAGTTTGGCTAAGATTTTAACAATCCTGCGACCTATAATTATGTGCAAATATGCAATTTAAAGTGCTAAATATTGTCTCTATATTAGTATATGTGCAAATTGGCAATTCTAAAGTGCATATGCAATTAGCAGCACCTAGACTGTCTATTAATTAAAAACAATGATAAATGAGAAAAAGTGCAAGTGATAAGCCAATCCTACGATAAATCTAATACAGTAGCAGCAATTAGTCCAACAAACATATGTGTACAAAATACAAATACATAATTCAGCAGCATCAATTTAAAGTGCATAGTACATTTAGCAGCTGGAGAAATTCATATAATAATTGATTTTCTTGCAGAGATACATTTTAAAATATAAGTAGCCACATAAAAGCATACATCTGGGGACTCTAGGTTAAACACTAGTGTCATTGCTGTTTGTAGATGATGCGTATTGTATTTTAAAAAGATGGGTTTCAAATAGTATTTCCTTAAAAAAGTATAAAAAGTACAAGACAACATAAAGTGACACGTGCTCTGTTTTGATTTGCCATCACATGGGCATACACAAGTTCCTGTTTTTTTTGGCACAGGGAAAGCCACAAGGTGATGCACAATTCCTAGGCGGAGGCGGGTTAAAACAAATCGATGGGAGGGAATACTAACTATTACAAAATAAGATTGGAAGCCTACATTAATATTATATTGTTGGTAAAGATTGAATGTACTCTGTTTGTTATATTTTTCCATCCTAGTCTCTTCTGTAAATTTCATAAACGAGACCTTCAGCTCCCGCTTTGATAAAATAGGGTCCATTATTAATTCATTATAAATGTCCAGTCCATATAATGTTTTATACCAATGATGTATATGCTTCAGCCAGGGAATGTTTGATCGGCGATCAAGTTTGATACAATCTGTTATTACGTCCTGCGTAAACTTGGTTTCCTCCTTTGCCCATATTGAGCGCCATAAGGATAGAGGACGAAGGGCAATTAGATCACTGATATAGTACATATCTAGTTCCTTATGTATTAGCTCCGTTGAAGCCATGACTGGAGCACTGATTAATCTTTTTAAAAACACATTCTCCCTCACCTGAATAGATTTGGCACACTGTACATCATACCCCCATACTCCAGCTCCATATATAGCTGAGGAAATGCATCTAGAATTAAAAAGGGTTAGCATTTCACGAATTCTGCGATCCCCTAGTTTAGCAGCAAATCTAAATATACAGTTTGTATTCCGGGCCATTTTGAAAAGGACACTATTATGTTCATTAATCCATTTCCCATTTCCCGAAAAGGTGATGCCTAAATAGCAGAAACTATTAACAGGTTCTAGTTTCTCTCCTTCTAAGAAAAAGGGTTTGTGTTTTCTAGGTTTCTTACCACAAACCATGGTAACCGTCTTCCCTTTATTAATTTTCAAATTCCTACTCTTAATAAAAATATGGAATTGATCAATTAGTTGTTGCAGTCCATTATGTGTCCTAGAGAGGAGGACCGCGTCGTCCGCATATAAGAGGACTGGGACGGTGTTACCATTTATAGTTGGAGCATCTGCATTAATCAATTTCAGAAATGTATCCACATGGTTAATAAAAAGTGAAAATAGTAAAGGGGCAAGTACGCATCCTTGACGGATGCCTCGCTTAACTTCAAAGAAAGGGGTACCTCTCCATCTATTCCAAACCTTACTTTGCTTGATAAATTACTATACAAGCGAGCTAGCAGATGGATAATTTCAGTGGGGGCGCCCATTGCTAGTAGTATGGGCCAGAGCAGTGCGTGTTCCACCAGATCGAACGCGGAACTCAAGTCGGCAAAGCATAAATAAAGATTACCAGATTTAGCTTTGGTATACTTGCCAACTATGAGTTCCAGGTTCACGCACTGCTCCATTGTTCCTAAACCCCTACGAAACCCATACTGCACTGGGGACAGAATGTTATTCTCCTCTGCCCAGGCTTCCAATCTCACTAATAGGACTCGACTAAGGATTTTAACTGTCGAGTCCAAAAGAGAGATTGGACGATAATTCCTTGCCTCTGACCTGGATCCTTTTTTATAAAGGGGTATAATAATGGATTGGCCCCATGTCAGTGGTAAATTATCTTCCACCGCAGCATTAAAGTAACGAGTTAGGATTGGGGCCCATAATGTTATTTCATGTTTATAAAAGTCCA
Organism: Lissotriton vulgaris; assembly: GCF_964263255.1. NCBI lineage: Eukaryota > Metazoa > Chordata > Amphibia > Caudata > Salamandridae > Lissotriton > Lissotriton vulgaris. The sequence goes on from NC_141689.1 coordinate 482,326,833, forward strand.
TGGGTACCCCATCAGGCCCGGGTGCTTTACCGCCCTTACTATTTTTGATTGCGTCTGTCACTTCATTTAAAGTTAAAAACAACTGCATTTTCTTCCAATTAAAACATAAAATAGACCCATCAGATTTAAGATCAGAATTAAAAATCTCAGAGAAATGTGCAATCCATGCAAGACAGCTGACATGGGAACTGACCTCAGGAATGTTTTCATTCTTTAAATAATGGGCCATTTATCGTTTCCCAAAAGAGTTTATGGTTTTTAGTTACAGCGGCCATATCAAGTTTATTCCAGGCCTCGTCCTGTAGCTCTCTTTTCCTGGTTGACAGGGCCAGTTTATAATTAATACGTTCTTCTCTGACTCTTTCTTTATTTCTAGGTTTAGCATTAAGTGCACTTTTTAATCTTTTCAGAGTCTCGGCACAATGTTTGTCAAACCACACAGTTTTGTTTCTTTTAACCCTTCTGTTTCTTTTTAACAGGGAATTTTCAACTGTGCATGTAATTTTCATAAAATTGGAGAGGACATCAGGCGCTATCACATTAGGTGCAAGGCAGTATTCAACCTCTGGTACATTTACAAATAATATCCTTTGTTAGTTTGTTAGGGTCAATTTTAATCCATTTAATTCTTGTACCATTAGGTCTCTCAGCGGAGATCCCATGGACAGCTTTACCGTTCACAACACTTTTTTGACCCCAGCCCATTAACTCCACAGAGATGCTGTTGTGATCGCTCACAGGCTGCTCTATTACCCAAACATTAGTACAAATTGAGCCGCTGGACACCAAAATATGGTCAATATTGGAATGGGCATCTCTGCCCCTAAAAGTTGGACAAATTTCATTATTTTTGTTTTTTGTACAATCAAGCAATTCCAAGTTGAACTTGGCTATTAAACTATTCAGTGCGCTGCCATAATTACTGTGTGGGAAATGATTAACATAAACACTGTCACCCCCTACATAATCCTCACGGTGACCACATATCCCCTTCCGGGCATATCTGCAGGCTTGGATGTTAAAGTCACCTGCCCACAGAATTACAAAATTATTCTAAGAGAGAGTGATTGCAGCTTCAATAGCACGTTCAATATCGGGAACAATCATATCACGTTTAGGGCCCACAATATTATTATAAAAATTTACAATAATAAGATCCCTACCATGACTATGTTTTAAGCGCAATATAGACGCATGCTGACAAGCTATAGAGTGTTCCCCAAGAATAAATTCTGTCAATTTAGTTGAAACCAAAGTCAGTAGGCCTCCCTTAGCTCTACCAGCTTTGGAAGCTACTGCTGCCACATTGTAGGAGGTGTAACCTTCAACTTCTATTAGTCCTGTATGCCATGTCTCTTGTAAACAAATAATGTCATAACCACATATGATAAAGTCATCCCAAAATGGGGTACATAATTTAGAGGCAATTCCGGCTATATTCCAGCTGTTAAATACAAGAGAATCAGCATTACTAATTCCTATACTTTCAGAGTGATTAGTCAAGAGTGAAGCTTCGAAGCTTGCAATCCGAGTAACAATAGCATTATCATTTGTTACAGCTGGTTCATTGTCTACGACATTGCCTATACATAGCACAGTATTTGATAAGATTAATTGTGACTCAGTTATATTATTTACACAGCTTTCATCACCCAGCTCTTTCTCCAATGTTAATGTATCACCTGTTACAGAACTTCCAGAACTCGGGGTCAAGGATGGATCGCTCAGTCAGTCATTCTCCTCAAGTGAGCTGAGCAACTAGAATCTATTAGAGGTTGGGACCAAGAAGTTGTCATACAGGTTAGGCAGTAGGGGGTGACAAATAGGTACAACATTAGGGTATTTGATAAAAGCCGCTCTTGGATGCTGGAAGTTATGTGTAGTAATTTGTCTTCCTGCCTGATTCCTATAAAAATAATCCAGTGGGAACAGTGTGATGTTATATTCATGATTCGATGGCATAGGTGCATGTAAAATCGAATCTCTCGCCCATTCTGTAGTCCTGAAATTTATAATTATGCAGTCCCCGTCTATCTCCTTTTTATTTGGCCCTACCCAACCTACCCTCTGTGTAGTTATAATCTCATCCACGCCTCGCATTGGGAAGCCACAATTTTTCACCAACCAATACAGGGTCTTATTTTTCAAGGTTTCTTGATTTTCAAATTGGTTAGGCAAAAGCTTGGGGACATTCGCGAGTATCGCTACAAATGGTCTGCAATCAGGTGGCAGATTAATAGTGGCTGGGATGACATTATTAATATGGCGCCTCGGTACAGGTAGGCTCTTATAGGTGGTGGCAGGTTCATTGATGTTTTTTTGGCCCCCATCTACTTTTTGCCCATGTACTACCTTGGGAGTGATGGTTATTGGCCTCTGCCTTCCACTTGTAGAGGGTACCGGGTTTCCCATCACAATGGGCACACTAGGAGTACGATTTACTGCACTTGATTTACTATTACTCTGGTTCCCAGAATTTACATTATTTGAATGAGATCTAATTTGTGAACCCAGTTGTTCTAGGACATCCAAGTTAGCTATTCCCAGTTTCTCTAGGTTTTCTATTTTTTTACTTAGGATTTCTAAAGATTCCATCACTGGTGCGATGTAGGTTTTTACCATTTTCTCGAGACATTCTTTGACTGCCTCGACATTGTTTAAAGTTTGCATTTCCAGTAATTTTATATCTTTTACATGTCTCCCTCCACTGTTCTGCTGTATCTCACCTTCACTTTCATTGGTTTCAAGAGTTTGTATGGTCCTCTTCTTTTTTCTTCTATATGTTTTAATCTGTTTATTTATTATTAACCTTTTTTCGACTTTGGGTTAATTTCCTTTTAAAGGGTACAGGCTCACAGTCAGTTTCGCTACTTAACAAACTGATTTCACTGATTTGTACGGTTGGAATGACAGGATTAGTAGCACAGCCGTCCAAATCCTCATTAGTTAAAGTCACAACACTAGGTATTAGGGGCTGTGGTGATATGCTGGCTGACAGGTCAGGTGTTATAGACAGTCTACACTCTCTAGTACAAGGAACAGTGGGTCCGAAAAGCTGTGGTATATCAGGTTGAATTAAGTCATACCTCGGCAAACCTGCAAATGATTCCAATAGAAGGGAATCATGTGATATTGTTGTTGGCCCGGTCCGGTCTCCTGCGGTCTCTGAGGGCCTCAAAGGGCCCGCCCTTTGCCCGGGCTTAGCCCGGTGCGTCCCGCGCGCGTCCTCGCGGGACGAGGGAGTGGGTGGGTCTTTATGCGCCTCCTGGCGCTGTGCAATGATGGTGAGGGAGGCGTCCTGGAGCAAGGGCTGATGGGGGCTGTAGTTCTTTCCCCTCCCGACCGGCGGAGCCAAGCCCGGCCAGCCGGAAGTATGCGATGATGGAAGGCAGCGGAGAAAAGCCCGGCCGCCTCACAGCCACAACCCACAGGCAGCGCGCCTCAGCGGAGCCCCAGAAGCAGAGGTAGGCTCGGCCGGCGCGTGCAGCTTCAAAGCAGACCAACACCCGGTCCTCAGCAGTGGGTGGGTCTTTATGCGCCTCCTGGCACTGTGCAATGATGGTGGGGGAGGCGTCCTGGAGCAAGGGCTGATGGGGGCTGTAGTTCTTTCCCCTCCCGACCGGCGGAGCCAAGCCCGGCCAGCCGGAAGTATGCGATGATGGAAGGCAGCGGAGAAAAGCCCGGCCGCCTCACAGCCACAACCCACAGGCAGCGCGCCTCAGCGGAGCCCCAGAAGCAGAGGTAGGCTCGGCCGGCGCGTGCAGCTTCAAAGCAGACCAACACCCGGTCCTCAGCAGTGGGTGGGTCTTTATGCGCCTCCTGGCGCTGTGCAATGATGGTGGGGGAGGCGTCCTGGAGCAAGGGCTGATGGGGGCTGTAGTTCTTTCCCCTCCCGACTGGCGGAGCCAAGCCCGGCCAGCCGGAAGTATGCGATGATGGAAGGCAGCGGAGAAAAGCCCGGCCGCCTCACAGCCACAACCCACAGGCAGCGCGCCTCAGCGGAGCCCCAGAAGCAGAGGTAGGCTCGGCCGGCGTGTGCAGCTTCAAAGCAGACAACCTGATGTCATTTAGGAGAGATTTAAAAACCTACCTGTTTTCAAAAGCGTACTAATTTTACCCTGTATCCGGACACAGTAATCAGTCAACAGCGCTGCGAGGCCTCCGGGTAGTTATGCGCTATATAAGTGGAATTTTTCATTTCATTTCATTTCACATGAGCCAGGCCTGCCCCTTGGTCTTATGCTGACTATGTAACCCTAAGCATATATAAGGCCCCAGTTTTCTGTACTCCTTAGACTGCCTCATACAGTTTCTGAGGGTACTGTGTGACGTAGTCTCCCTCATCTGAGGTAAATAAAAGTATTTTATATTTCAGCTTCTGTGCCAATCTCTTCTTTGTTGGTTTAAAAGGACCAGGTATCAGTGAGACCCCTGAGAAGGTTTCTATGTTCTTCAAATGGCGCTCCAAAGTGGACCTCATCAGAGAAATGGCTTTCCAAGGGAGTGATCTTGGCAGGAGACAGGAATCTACTGAGGTGGAAAGGACAGGATTCTACTGAGGAGGTACTCTGTGCACGGAGATTCTTGGAATTCTCTGTCTCTGCAACCCGGTACATTTCTGGTTTTCCTGATTTTGATCCTCCACCTGTTTACCGCTCCTGACTGAGAACCTTTTCGGCGTGAGTATTCTAAAAAAAACTGTTAGGTCATTCAGAACTTGGCAGTTAGAATTTGGACACCAAGTGATTGGACAGCATTGTTTTGATGCAACACTTGCTGTTGGTTTTTGATGCCTGGGATTGGTAAGGTAGTTTATTAATGCGCACTGTGGCTTTGGAATTTTGGAATTTGTGTTGGCCAACTTGGATTTGTATGTGATTGATATATGAATTGCAATTTATATAGGCAGGAAATGAGGAGAATTTTTCTCTGTTTTGAATTGATTTGAACGGCACACAGTACAAGAGTACCTTAAGTGCTACTTTGGTTATAATACTGCTTATTCTTCACTATTTTTGGCATGCCTGTTTCAAGCACACATCGAAGAATGTGTTGCTTTTTGGAGGTACCATAGTGAGATGTGAAGTAAATTAGCCGGCTCCCCTAGAAGGAATTCCTCAATAGGTTTAGGTATAAAAACATATTTCTTCCTTGGTGATTCTGTACCCCATGGAATTCAAATATGGACATAAAACCAACAAGGATCCTAATCTGCTCACTTTTAAAAATGGAGAAATGCAGAGCGATTTTTTGGTGTTCTGCCAGCCAAAGCTAGTGAATTGAGTGTATTTTGGCTTCTTGAAAATAAAATAGTCTGTTGGGCTGTTTTGTGCAGTCTTTTGGAATATTATTGAGAAGCTCTTCTTGTAAATATGACTTACAACTGGTATTTACAGATGGTTTGGTTTAAGTACAGTCTGTAGGCTGTCCTTTGTTTCTATCCTAAGTTTTGAACTGTGGGTTAATCATGTGTTTAACTGTCTATGGGGTTCATGGTTTCACATTAGTGGTACTTCTCTGAGTAAATAGCGATTGCGCTCTTTGTGAAAGAATGGCTAGCCTTAAACGCGCTGTATTGTGTGTTCTGAGTGTATAACCCCCCTTCTGTATATGTCTGGAATGAGCTCAATGTGTTTGTTTGGGTTTTCTTGCTGTCATCAGTCTGTTATGCAAAATATCATTTAAATAATATTAAATAAAAATCCAGAAATGAACCATATTATATTCTAAATAACTGCATGTTACTATTCAATTGATAGCGTAAGCAACTATGCACATGTACAAACTGCGAATGCTTAAAAAATAAAATTAGAATTCACATTGAATAGGAATAAAATAGGCCTAAAAAAACAAAATTGAGTGTTTTGCAATAAATAAACAATTATAAAATGTTACAACATTTTTCTTAGATACATTGTGTTAGATATAAACAGGCAAACACATCATCTGAGTAAATTGGATGTTGCTGAACTGAACACATATTATAGAACATGCATTGAAATGCCTCAGTTTTAAATAGACTGTCACCATGCTTACATTTCAACACTAAAAAAAGCTTTCCAACAGCTGTGTTTTAACTGCTGCTGAGAAATAGCTGACATTTTTATTGTAGGCCATGGAAAGGAAGGGCTGTTGACTCAGCTAAGTGGAAACACGGTGTAAAATCCTTAATTTCAGACTGCTGTTTTAAAAAGTTAAAAAAAATCAGGTTCATTATTTTGGATAACAGGAAAAAATTTTAAGTAAGGATTTCCTTTCTTAAAGCCTTTTTACATAAGCATATCTGTGTTTCTGATGTTAAATAATGATTGTCCTTTTAAAAATGTGGCACAAAACGTTTCATGTTTCACGTTAGTATTCTGTGTTAGGCTTATGAATGAATGCGTCTAAATATGATAGGCAAGAAATGAAGCTTTCTTTTCCTATGTGGAATTATCAAAATGATTGGTTTCATTAAAAAAAATGTATATATATATATATATATATATATATATATATATATATATATATATATATATATATATATATATATATATATATATATATATATATATATATATATATACTAATATAATAAAGAGTGAGCCCAAACCTTTGAGGTGGGTAATCTCAGGAACCACAGCACCAATCACAACACCCAATACAGCGTTGGAAAGGGCAGTTGCAGCAGAAGGACATTGGCTATGACGACGCCCACCATATACATTTAAAAGGTAAAAGAACCGTGCCAGCAAAGTAGTCCCTTGGGGGCGTGTCTGCGTTGTGTTGTGGGCATTGACTGGGGGCGTGACAAGCGCTGGGGGAGTGTGGTACGTTCCGCCCTTCATGCCATGTCTCATATCGTGTGCTAATTCCTCCCTGCTCCCTTTAAATACTCCTGCACCCCATAATCATAACCCACCTTTACTCCTTAAAATACCCCAACACCCTTAAACACTAACCGATCTTAACCCTATAAATATACCCTGTACCCCAAAACCCAAACCTATCCCTAAAAATACCCCTGTACTCCAAAACCCAAACCTAGCCCTGAACCCTATAAATACCCCTGTACCTCAAAACACAAACCTACCCCTGAACCCTAAAAATACCCATGTACCCCAAAACCCAAACCTAGCCCTGAACCCTTAAAATACCCCTGTACCCCGAAACCACAACCTACCCCTGAACCTTAAAAATACCCCTGTACCCCAAAACCCAAACCTAGCCCCGAACCCTAAAAATAACCCTGTACCCCAAAACCCAAACCTACCCCTGAACCCTAAAATACCCCGTACCCCAAAACCCAAACCAAGCCCTGAACCTGAAAAATACCCCTGTAACCCAAATCCAATACCTATCCCTAAACCCTAAAACTACTCCTGTACCCCATAACCCAAAACTATATCTGAACACTTAAAATACCCCTGTAATCCAAAACCCAAAACTAGCCCTGAACCCTATATATACCCTTGTACCTCAAAACCCAAACCTACCCATGAACCCTAAAAATACCCCTGTACCCCAAAACCCAAACTCAGCCCTGAACCCTAAAAATACCACTGTACCCCAAAACCCACACCTACCCTTGAACCCTAAAATACCCCTGTAACCCAAAACCCAAACCTAGCACTGAACCCTTAAAATACCCCATACCCCAAAACCCAAACCTACCCCTGAACCCTAAAAATACCCCTGTACCCCAAAACCCAAACCTAGCCCTGAGCCCCAATAATAACCCTGTACCCCCAAACCCAAACCTACCACTGTACCCTAAAAATACCCCTATACCCCAAAACTCAAACCTAGCCCTGAACCCTAAAAATACCCCTGTACCCCAAACCCATTCCTATCCCTAAACCCTAAAACTACCCCTGTACCCCATAACCCAAAACTATATTTGAACCCTTAAAATACCCAAACACCCCAAAACATATACCTCAGTACCCTAAACCATATACCCCTATATCCATACTTACCTTATCCAAACATAAAAACCCTGTACCCCAAAACCCAAACCTACCCCTGAACCCTGAAATACCCCTGTACCCCAAAACCCAAACCAAGCCCTGAACCCTAAAAATACCCCTGTAACCCAAACCCAATACCTATCCCTAAACCCTAAAACTACTCCTGTACCCCAAAACCCAAACCTAGCCCTGAACCCTTAAAATACCCCGTACCCCAAAACCCAAACCTAGCCCTGAACCCCAAAAATAACCCTGTACCCCCAAACCCAAACCTACAACTGAACCCTAAAAATACCCCTATACCCCAAAACCCAAACCTAACCCTGAACCCTAAAAATACCCCTGTACCCCAAACCCATACCTACCCCTGAACCCTGAAATACCCCTGTACCCCAAAACCCAAACCAAGCCCTGAACCCTAAAAATACCCCTGTAACCCAAACCCAATACCTATCCCTAAACCCTAAAACTACTCCTGTACCCCAAAACCCAAACCTAGCCCTGAACCCTTAAAATACCCCGTACCCCAAAACCCAAACCTACCCCTGAACCCTAAAAATACCCCTGTACCCCAAAACCCAAACCTAGCCCTGAACCCCAAAAATAACCCTGTACCCCAAACCCAAACCTACCACTGAACCCTAAAAATACCCCTATACCCCAAAACCCAAACCTAACCCTGAACCCTAAAAATACCCCTGTACCCCAAACCCATACCTACCCCAAAACCCAAACCTACCCCTGAACCCTAAAAATACCCCTGTACCCCAAAACCCAAACCTAGCCCTGAACCCCAAAAATAACCCTGTATCCCCAAACCTACCACTGAACCCTAAAAATACCCCTATACCCCAAAACCCAAACCTAACCCTGAACCCTAAAAATATCCCTGTACCCCATAACCCAAAACTATATCTGAACCCTTAATATACCTCAGTACCCCAAAACATATACCCCTATACCCATACTTACCTTATCCAAACATTAAAAAAAACATGCTTTTACCATTCATGCATTTACAACGAAATTAGTTGTAAATGTATGCGTGGTAAAAGCATATAAAATGTAATGCCATGCGTTATAATGGCATTGCGGAGTCATGGTATTTTCGTAATGAAAGCATGCAGAGTGATGGTATGCAGAAAGAAATTTGCGGAATAATGGGTGTTTACCCTCCCCAGGTAAGTACATTTGTGGCACGTCGGCCCACATCTCCAGCAACATACTCATATTTTTTCACCACCCATTTGAAAAATGCACAGGTCTCTCTCATTGATGGCCAGCACCGACATACACTTTTAGACACACCTCACGCCACAAGTTCTAGATTTGCGAACTTTAGAGCTAGGGAGCAACGTTCGAATCTCGGCATCAGCTCAACATCATGTGATTCCAGATAAATCGCTTTGTCTCGCCGTGTGTACCACAAATGAATGTGTTCTTCTGTAATGTAACTTGTGCTCATGCCATGTTGTTGAGTTTGCGCTGTATAATATTGCAAGGAAAAATAAAGTAGGGAAACTTGAGTTCACACACTACTGAACGCGCACTCTTAAGTGCATCAGCAGTGCACTGTGAATCGGAGCATTTAACAGGCCTGTCACAGATAAGAAATGCTATCAAAACGAAATCCTACAAAACAATATACTACTGGCCGGCAGCAATTCATACCCAGACAACGTCGGGACGGGCTGCTAGTATATACATATATATATATATATATATATATATATATATATATATATATATATATATATATATATATATATATATATATATATAAAAAAATATTTAAAAACAAGTGCTTTTAAATTCGTTTTTTAATATTTATAAAGCTTAATGCTTATACTGTGAGCTCCTAGAATAAAGATTAAATTTAAGTTGTGTTGTACCACATAATGAGGAAACTTGCATGTGAAATTTCACTTTGCACAGGCGTAAAAACTCATTTTTATAAGGGTATACATGAGATATTTCTAATGTCCCATCTCTGAAATGTGTAGAGAATATTCTGAAGATGACTATTATGCAAAAAAAAAAATAGGATATTCATTTTTGAGTGCTCCAAATGTCAAAGTCGAAATTGGGCAAAATTCACTAATTTGAAAACAAATTCTGCCATTCAGAGCAGCTTTAAAACTGCCTTGGGCCACAGTAAATGCATACATTTAGGTATATTACAAACAGCTTATTTCTATATTGTTAGACAAGTATACTGCATACTGCTTATAATTGAAAATATGTATAAAACCAGCAGAAGTTATTCTCTTAACTCTAAACTGAAAAACAGGGGAATGGGTCTGATTTCCAGATTTCTGTCTCTAGGGTGACTTTGAATTGGGCAAGCCACATGGAAACCCTTGCACACAGAATATGACAGCTGGGAAGGGTTAAATGTCAGTTCTATATTTAGAGATCTAGCATGGCTTCCAGAGCAAGGTTTGCTTTGACATTTTGACCTCTGAAACTTTTTGAAAGACGACAGGGGAGAGAAGGAGAAGTTTTACATTTTTTGGGCAAAAGAAAGCACTTTATGTACTCATATGATAACAAACAATATAATGGTATATGTGAACTTTGAGTAACAGAAAGGTTTGCCATATATGTATATATATACAGCACTAATGCTTTTAATCTGAGGATTACTGTACAAATACTGAGGCAATGAAATTTAGTTTGAATTCATGTGCCCTTATGTTACAGTTGAACATTTGCTAAGGGGATTGGGGGTTGGTTATTTATGTTTTAGATCTCTCAAAAGTGCTATGTACCTCCTATAACTTTGTTTATGTCCAGTTGCTACAAATAGGGGTTGATAGCGTTGACAGAAGTGAAACCTGTTTCAGGTTTCCTACTTTCAAAATGAGGGGAGGAGGCTGGCTCCTCTACAAATTAAGGGAAGGTAAAATGTATGTTTCTCTCTCTCTTTCTCAATTTTCTTTTAGCCTGTCTAAGCTGTCTGTGAAATAGCAATGAGACATCTAATTGGGTATTCAGTAATACTGTTTTAAACATTGTTAGCATTAATAAAATGAATGAGTATATATGTTATGTTACTGGCCATCCTGTTTGATGAACTTATGACAGGATGAATAGTCTGGATTGTTGTTCCCTTATTTTGACCTTTAAGGGGAACTAGATGTGATTAGTTTTTGCTCTAACATTCTTAGGTGAGAACACCATTATTGGATGTTATTCTCATGCTACATAGTTTTGCAAGGGCATTGCTAGTTTTTGTTAGCTAGTCTGTGTAAATAAGCTGACGGTCCTTATTAGAGATGATGTTGCATAGTTTGGATCGAAGGGAAGATGCCCATGTGATCCTTAGCAAAAATTATTGAAGGAAATATTCTTTTATAGGTAAGAACTCCTGTTAAATTAACAGTTTTAAACTTTCCTGTTGCTGCTATAACATGAGAGCATGGTCCTTAGCGTACAATGTAGATGCTTTTATTAAGAAGAATCATTTTAGAAGTGTCTGCAGTCCTATACAAGTAATGTAAAGTTTATGAGCAAAAGTGTAGAACATTTCATTTTTTTTAGGGTTTTCAGATTAGTGCACCGGAATACACCAATGTAAGGATTTAGGGTATGTCTGTGATTTTTTTCTCTTTTCCTCTGAGTTTAATAAATGAACACAGACTTCCTTGGCTGCTTGGGATTGGGTGATGTACTACTCTTGTCAGTTCACCAAACAGGTCCTTTTATACTTGCCAATAGGTCCAGGATGTTGTTTTTTTTACTCTCACATAGATAGATGAAGTAGTTGTTGGGTGCCTTGCTAATATCTGGTGCGACCCAATACTAGGAAATATCCTGAGACTATCCTCTCTGTTGATAGACTGTTTCTGTGCCTTGTCCAAAGACCTTTTGTTCTGTCCACCAATAGATATTTGCTGCCTTACAACCATTGCCAGAGGGGCCCGGCCATCAGATTCAGCCTGGGGAGTCAGCGTCAGCACCAGTCCAGCTTGAAGCTAAAGTGAAGAAGGCGGAAGCTCTGAGATGAATTGTGTACCCCTGCCACTGTCTTGGGCGAAAGACGGGATCACAAATAAGAAAGGAGAAATTGTGGATCAAGTTTTTGAGGCCCAGCTGAGAGTCACAGACCGACCAGAATGGCGAGGAAGGTTTGCTTTAGGTGACCCCTTTTGAAACAAGGGTTGCTTCAGAGATCCTAGCATCAGGCCTCTGAATCCTGGTCCTAAAGTGAATACAAGTTTGCACCTTTGTTTGTTGGTCAAGAGATACCTGAGCATAGGTGTGGGCGGAAAATCCGTTTCGCTCGCGGATTTTGCGGATTTTCGGTAAATTCGCAATCCGCGAGATTCGCGAATCTCCCTCAAAATCCGCAAATCCGCGAGCAGCGGATTTTGCTCGCACTGTTCGCGTGAGTTCGCGCCCCGCGAATAAGTGCAAAATTGCAGAAATACGATCTTAGCAAAACTGAAAGTAACTACTTACCAGGTTCAAAAGTTCAGGCTCATCATTAGTAGCCATTTCCTGTAGTGCTTCCTGAGGGGCCCCTCCAGAGTTCAGTTGCCAGTTGAAACTATTATGTGACCCTGCTCTGAACCTCAGAATAGTTACACATATGCCACAAAGGTCCTGAATTACAGCTAAGGGAGACAAGCAGGAGCCAGGCTGGAAGTTCAAATCCATTAATCAGCCCCTAATGCATTATTGTCAGTTGGGGCAGGGCAGGTGTTGTAACTAATTTTGCAACAATGAAAGCACTTAGCAAGTGCAAAAGATCACTAATCAGGAAGCACTAAGGAAGCAGGTGCCAGCTAAAAAAATATTCTGTGACACATTAATCAGCCCCAAATTAATTCAGGTCACTTGAGGCAGGGAAGGTGTGCTTGCGTTGCCACAATAATGTACACTGACTGGACAACCAGAGGGTGCTGTGATGAAACAGAGGGTGGCATGGGTGGGCCAGAGGGTGGCATGAGTAGTCAGAGAGTGGCAGTGGTGACAGAGAGTGGCAGTGATGAAGAAGAGTGTCCCAAACAGGCTGGACACGTAGAAACAACAAGTTCGCGAAACTTGCGACCCGACAGGTAAGTTCGCAATTTGCGACATTGTAAAAAACCCTCGCGAACTGGCAGAAACCCGCGCAAACACAAAAAAAAAAATCCGCAAATTCGCGAGAATTCGCGGATTTTGCGGATTGCGAGTTCGCAAATCCGCAAAATTCGCGAACGCGAGATTCGCAAAATTCGCCCATGCTTACCTGAGCACACTAGATGGAAATGTGTGGCCCCAATGAATGAGCAGTGCACCAGCAGAGCAATAAAGGAGTTAGGGAAGGACTTGAGTTTAGGGTACAGGTGCTGTGTCTCCGGTGTCTGTTAGATTGAAGTGAAGAAAACTGGTGCACTGCCTGAGACACTGGACAGGATCGCTGAGAGCATTTGCCCTGGTAGGTGACTGCCCTATCCTTAAAGAAGAGACTTTTTCCTTGAAACTGGGCCGTGATTCTTGAGTTGCGAGTTGTGCAGCTCCACCATGGAAACAACAAGAGCCTGCCTGTGAGGCTCAAACCGACACAGGGAGAAGACTCCACTCTGGCTTGGTTGTATATCAGATTCAATTTCCCCAAGGACTTCTTCTTTTTCTTGCTAATAATATACCCCTTTAGTCATCCCGTTTTGAGGAGGACAGCCCTTTGCAGCTCTTCGTCCTAATCCCTATGGCCCTGTGCGGTCCTCCTGGTCCCAAATATAATTAATGTTCTAGCCCTCACAAAAAGAAAATGGAAAAATCAAGTGAAAATGTATTTATTAGACATGTGCTTTTGGCTATTCTGAAATTGAAATGAATGGTCACTTAAATGCATAGGAGCCCTGAAAATGTTTACTAGATGATTCTAGGATTTGCTTATGACTAGAAAAAATTATAATTCTGTTTGTGATAATAGTCATTACTCTCTCCTGTATGTTAATTATGACCCGATGCCTTGTTCCCTTTGTATTCGTGCTTATACCTCATACGTACCCGCTTAATGAAATCTTTAGAATGGAAAATGCCCACCTAGCAATGAATTAGGATATTGATAAATTTATTAAAATAATGTGCAAATATTTTCTATGTTCCTTCTGGATCATAGGAATGTCTTTAGCTCATGCTAAAAGGACTATATGTTAAAGATTGCAGGGATTTGTTAGCATGGGCTGAAAGCCATTTTTGTATTTGGCAGCCATTTTAGTTAGCCATGTGATCGTCATGTGCTGTTTCCCTCTTCAGAGCCTTGCACATGCTCAGAAGGGCCTAGCTAATAGAATACACCTGTTCCTCTTGTATAACTGATTCAGAAAATGGGGTGGTGATGAACAGAGTGTCTGAATTAAGCAGACCACTCTTACCCAGTCCAAAGATCAGGGCTTGATCCATCACCGTTTTTTAGCTCACTGCACCATCCCAGCCAGAACTTGGCTATATGAAAATTAGTCTGACCCTGGCCCAGTGCATCATGGGAACAGGGCAGACCAAACTACCAAGCCAATTCTTATACTGGGAAGGAAACAAGCTTCCGGGGACCGGTTTCTGGCATTTTAGCCATCTTCGGCCCGGCTTGCTTGAATCCTGATGAGCAAGGGACTCACATCTGAGTATACCCTTCCACGCTTATGGTGGACAAAAATGATTCTGAAAAGTGGCTGGTGATGAACAGAGTGTCTGAATTAAGCAGACCACTCTTACCCAGTCCAAAGATCAGGGCTTGATCCATCACCGTTTTTTAGCTCACTACACCATCCCAGCTCAGAACTTGGCTATATGCAAATTAGTCTGACCCTGGCCCAGTGCATTATGGGAACAGGGCAGACCAAACTACCAAGCCAATTCTTATACTGGGAAGGAAACAAGCTTCCGGGGACCGGTTTCTGGCATTTCAGCCGTCTTCGGCCCGGCTTGCTTGATTCAGACACTCTGTTCATCACCACCCCCTTTTCTGAATCGTTTTTGGCCACTATAGGTGTGGCAGGGTATACTCAGACATGAGTCCCTTTCTCACTGCACCATCAGGATTCAAGCAAGCCGGGCCGAAGACGGTTGAAATGCCAGAAACCGGTCCCCGGTAGCTTGTCTCCTTTCAGGTGAAGAATTGGCTTGGTAGTTTAGTCTGCCCTGTTCCCATGATGCACTGGGCCAGGGACAGACTGATTTGCATATAGCCAGGTTCTGAGCTGGGATGGTGCAGTGAGATAAATAACGGTGATGGATCAAGCCCTGATCTTTGGACTGGGTAAGAGTGGTCTGCTTAATTCAGACACTCTGTTCATCACCACCCCCTTTTCTGAATCGTTTTTGGCCACTATAGGTGTGGCAGGGTATACTCAGACATGAGTCCCTTTCTCACTTCACCATCAGGTTTCAAGCAAGCCGGGCCGAAGACGGCTGAAATGCCAGAAACCGGTCCCCGGTAGCTTGTCTCCTTTCTGGTGAAGAATTGGCTTGGTAGTTTAGTCTGCCCTGTTCCCATGATGCACTGGGCCAGGGACAGACTGATTTGCATATAGCCAGGTTCTGAGATGGGATGGTGCAGTGAGATAAATAACGGTGATGGATCAAGCCCTGATCTTTGGACTGGGTAAGAGTGGTCTGCTTAATTCAGACACTCTGTTCATCACCACCCCCTTTTCTGAATCGTTTTTGGCCACTATAGGTGTGGCAGGGTATACTCAGACATGAGTCCCTTTCTCACTGCACCACCAGGATTCAAGCAAGCCGGGCCGAAGACGGCTGAAATGCCAGAAACCGGTCCCCGGTAGCTTGTCTCCTTTCTGGTGAAGAATTGGCTTGGTAGTTTAGTCTGCCCTGTTCCCATGATGCACTGGGCCAGGGACAGACTGATTTGCATACAGCCAGGTTCTGAGCTGGGATGTTGCAGTGAGATAAATAACGGTGATGGATCAAGCCCTGATCTTTGGACTGGGTAAGAGTGATCTGCTTAATTCAGACACTCTGTTCATCACCACCCCCTTTTCTGAATCGTTTTTGGCCACTATAGGTGTGGCAGGGTATACTCAGACATGAGTCCCTTTCTCACTGCACCATCAGGATTCAAGCAAGCCGGGTCGAAGACGGCTGAAATGCCAGAAACCGGTCCCCGTTAGCTTGTCTCCTTTCTGGTGAAGAATTGGCTTGGTAGTTTAGTCTGCCCTGTTCCCATGATGCACTGGGCCAGGGACAGACTGATTTGCATATAGCCAGGTTCGGAGCTGGGATGGTGCAGTGAGATAAATAACGGTGATGGATCAAGCCCTGATCTTTGGACTGGGTAAGAGTGGTCTGCTTAATTCAGACACTCTGTTCATCACCACCCCCTTTTCTGAATCGTTTTTGACCACTATAGGTGTGGCAGGGTATACTCAGACATGAGTCCCTTTCTCACTGCACCATCAGGATTCAAGCAAGCCGGGCCGAAGACGGCTGAAATGCCAGAAACCGGTCCCCGGTAGCTTGTCTCCTTTCTGGTGAAGAATTGGCTTGGTAGTTTAGTCTGCCCTGTTCCCATGATGCACTGGGCCAGGGACAGACTGATTTGCATATAGCCAGGTTCTGAGCTGGGATGGTACAGTGAGATAAATAACGGTGATGGATCAAGCCCTGATCTTTGGACTGGGTAAGAGTGGTCTGCTTAATTCAGACACTCTGTTCATCACCACCCCCTTTTCTGAATCCTCTTGTGTAATTGTCAGGCTATTTTTGCTGATGTATGGAGAAGTAACTCTCCTCCCACTTAGTTGAGCAAGCAGATCTTGCATGCCCATATTAGGCATTTTGCGTGCTTACATGAGCCAGGACTGCCCCTTGGTCTTATGCTGACTATGTAACCCTATGCAAAAAACACAGTTGATGGACAGAATGCAGAAGAATGTCATACATTTACCCCAGTGCAGAGATCTGGGCCCAAATCCATTGTTTTTTTGCACTCCACACGACCCCAGTTCAGACACGGCCATATGCAAGTCAGTCTGACCCTGTGCCTCATGGGAACAGTCCAGCCCGAACTGCCAAGCCATGCCTTCCCTGGACCGGAAACAAGCTTCCGAGGACCGGTTTCTGGCATTCCAGCCGTCTTCAGCCAACCCTATGTAACCCTAAGCCTATATAAGGCTCCAGTTTTCTGTACTCCTTAGACTGCCTCATACAGTTTTTGAGTGTGACGTAGTCTCCCTCATCTGAGGTAAATAAATATGTATTTTATATTTCAGCTTCTGTGCCAATCTCTTCTTTGTTGGTTTAAAAGGACCAGGTATCAGTGAGACTCCTGAGAAGGTTTCTATGTTCTTCAGGGCGGCAGTGGTGGTGGACAACATGACACATATGGGTGGGGTGGCAGTGGTGGTGGGCAACATGGCCCTATGGGTGTGGTGTCAGTGGTGGTGGGAAACATGACACATATGGGTGGGGTGGCAGTGGTGGTGGGCAACATGACACATGGGTGGAGTGGCAGTGGTGGTGAGCAACATGCCCAAATGGGTGGAGTGGCAGTGGTGGTGGGCAACATGCCCCTATGGGTGGGGGGGCATTAGTGATAGGCAACATGACACATTAGATGGGGGGTGGCATTAGTGATAGGCAACATGACACGTAAGGGTGGGGTGGCATTAGTGATAGGCAACATGACACATATGGGTGGGGTGGCAGTGGTGGTGAGCAGCATGCCCATATGGGTGGGGTGGCATTAGTGATAGGCAACATGACACATATGGGTGGGGTGGCAGTGGTGGTGGGCAATATGCCTTTATGGGTGGGGTGGCATTGGTGATAGGCAACATGACACATATGGGTGGGGTGGCATTTGTGATAGGCAACATGACACATATGGGTGGGGTGGCATTAGTGAAAGGCAACATGACACATATGGGTGGGGTGGCAGTGGTGGTAGGCAACATGACCATATGGGTGAGGTGGCATTAGTGATAGGCAATATGACACATATGGGTGGGGTAGCATTAGTGATTGGCAACATGACACATGGGTGGGGTAGCATTAGTGATTGGCAACATGACACATATGGGTGGGGTGGCATTAGTGGTAGCCATGGGTTCCCTAAGAAGGCGTGTTACTGGTGAACAGGGTCTGGACCCCCTGGGTGTGTGTGACATTTGGTGGGTACGTGTCATTTGTATGGTGGGTGTCCAACTTACAGTCTGCGCTGTCCGTGTCTGTTCCTGATCCGGTCACATATGTACAGGACTGGTATGACCTGCGCAATTGGATTCATGTTGCTTCGTCTCGAACCGTTGCTAGCTGCTCCATTTCAAATCCATAGATTGTAGTTGATATGCAGCTCTTCCGGGTGCTGTACATGGCAACCCGTCTGGAACGTAGGAGCTAGGCATCTTACTTGACCGGCCAGAAGTAGCAGTGTTTATGGAGCCGTGTGACGCGAATTGTGTGTTTCCGGGTCGGGCTCGGACGGAATATGTGGATGGAGTGGGAGCGTACGTGTCGGTCGGGAATTTGGCACCTTTCCGCATCGTACTTCCTCACACAGACGGTCCCGCTCCTGGTACGATTCGGTCGTAAGGTAAGGCTACTGACACGTCTCGGAGGGCTGACTGACCGAGATCGGAATCAGTCCCTAAATAATTACCAACTCCTAAGTTGGGATGGTAATTAATTTACAAGGGAAAAGGGGACCCCCTTTGGACACCTTACAGTCCATTTTCCTTTAAGGCTTTTTTTGTTGAAAAGCGATTTCTTAATATAACACAATTGCAGACATGGTGATCTGCTTACCCTTTGCAGGCCACACTCCATTGTCCATGAACAAAACCTCTGAGAGTCTGTCATCCATAAAGCCATCTTTAAGAAAATGTATCAACACATTGGTGGTGGCAGTACTCGCCTTCCTGGTGATGACCGTTGTAGTGTGGTAATCAATCCAAACCAGTATAATAAATCTTCCCTAAAAACCCAGTCCATTTACTCCACCAATCATATCAGCATTTGGTCCAGGGTTTTTTAGGCAAATTTACCAAAAACAACGAGGGCTTATGCTTTATGCAAACCTTATCCCTCACATCAATGCTGGTACACATTATAACCTCCTACTCTACAAAGGAATAATGCCTGGCCACCAACATTTAAACCTCAACCTACATTTTACCAAATGCCTCTCCCGGTGACCCTCACACTTCAAGTTGGCAGTCTTGTTACACAAAGGTTTGAGTGGTACAACTTTCTTATCTCTTAAAGGTTTACAGTTAAGCAAATTCAACTCTACTTTCACCTGCCACAATTGTAGTAGGTTTACAGGCTTGTGCCACCTAGCTGTCCAGCAATTCACCACCTACACTTTCAGATTTTTGACACTGGCATCATTATCCTCACCAATGTTCCATACTTCTGCATTGATACATTGAGGATCACTTCAAGGGTGACATAGCCAATTTATTTATCCATACCATCTAGAGGCATCTGAGACAGACATTGAGCCACTAGTTTCCTTAACACAGGAAGAGATACAATTTTAAAGTTGGTGTATGGCAAAATACCAACCACAAAATTATTGTGGTACAAACATATCATAGTAAACAGATCAACCACAAAAAATAGAGTCTACATACCTATGATGTGAAGTGCAAAAATATTATGGGCAAAGGTATTATAGTTCTAAATATCAGAATTAGAATGGTAATTATATATGCTTAATTTTAATTAACGTTATAAATTAAAAAGTGAAATGCTTTTTAAAATAAAATGAATATGTCTATGTATATATGTACATACATAAGCATACAAAATAGATATAAACATACACACATGATTTTTTTAATGCATATACCTTTATAAAAATATTTAATCTAAATTAATAATCAATGTTAATTTTAAATGATGCATAAACATGCATTTATTCTACACACAAATAATTGTTAAATACAAATATATAATAATTGTATTTTACAGTAAAGACAAAAAACACTATGCAGCATCTAAATATTGATTAGTTAAAAAATGACAACATATTTTAAATTAAATATTTATGAATCGTCTTTAAAAAGCGAATATAAATATTTTCAGAATACCACACAAATGTAAAGAGTAGTTAATAATTTTCAAAAACAAAACAAGCAGGTGGACTTCCCAAGTGGAGTAATGCCTAAGACATATGGCTATGCTTTTTTCAGAGTTTTATATTAGGTCATTAAGTGATGTATGCATATTCTATGTTCTAACTACTGAATGTTCGATGTGGAACCTGATCTGGCAGTATGTGCTGGATCGAGGTCCGTACGGGTTGTAACTTATTTACTCCAGTAAATACACTTTGATTCTAACTTATCTGACTCAGAAAATTACTTTTTATCACTGGCGATAAGGTGAAGCATCAGGAATTCAACCCTACATGACTTCTAATTATAATTGGAACAAACTCACACATTACTTTGGGATTTTAGTTCCCAATTCCCTTCAGGTCGATTTGTTTGATTTCGTACCCTTGGAGATGACGATGGGAAACTGGAAATCATTCAGCAAGTACCTCTGAATGACTGCGTGTTGCGGAAGGTACAACAGAGACTTTGTAGTCCTGGCCTCTGATCCAGCCGAGCTGATGTTGATGAGTCGAAGTCCGGAGTTGAACTGATGACGTCTGATTTGACTCAACTGTAACTTCAGGTGCATGATGGGAGTAAACAGCTAGACTGCTGTTTGTCTTCTTTTTCCACTTTCAAGTTGTGGCGCTTTATGACGTAGTGATGTTGGCGGCCATTTTACTGGGAACTGAAGTCTTTCAATCTTTACTTCACGATATTCACTGAGCGAGGTGAAATTGTAATACATTCACTGAGCGAATGGAAATCGGAATATTGTGGTAAGGTGACATTAATTTTTGCGGATATTTACCGAGCGAGTGGAAATCGAAATATCGAAATATTGTGGTGTGGAAATCGAAATATGGTGGTAAGGCGACATCAAGTTTTGCGGCACTGTATTGAAGCGCTAACATATTTGCAAATTTGAACCATTGCACTGAGTTTCAATCAGAAATCGACTACGTTGGCAAATTAAAAAAAAATTGGAATAGTGACTAGAAACATCGCTGCACAAGGTCAAGCGTCATTATATTTGAACTGATTTTTCACACTTTAAGGCAGAAACGACCATTTTAAAGAATACTCAACAACATAAGGACAATTATTTCTACACAGAAGTGCAACAAACTGAATGGAAGCTTTGACTCTGTGAGGTGCTCACTTTAAGCTCGTGCATACAGTGTTGTACACATTTTAATCTCGTGCATACAGTGACGTGCACACTTCAAACTTGTACTTACAGTGATAAACGCATGTTCAATTTTCAATAGTGATAGCCACGGTTAGCTCTTAAGTGTCTATATTTATTAATTATAATACTGTGGATTTACACTTAAGACCTAACTTTATTGTCATTTATTTACACCAGTATGGCTACTTCATCTGACCCTCCTCATTTCTTAACTGAAAAAGGTGAACCTGTGTTACCTTGGAAAAGATGGAAACTGATTTTTGATTCTTACCTTATAGCTATTGGTGGTGAGAAATTTTCGTCCTGTCGTAAACAAGCTATAATTCTGCATAATCTGTCTGAAGTCTTGACTTCAATGATATAGGTGATGAGACTGGTGAACCTAGCAATGTATATGACATGTCTGTATTATTGTTATAGAGACATTTTGGTTCATTTATAAATGTTGCCTTAGAGAGACATACATTTTGTTCTAGAGTGGAAGGTAAGACTGAAAAGATTTCCAACTATGTAGCTGCTATCAAAACACTAGCTCGCACATGTGATTTTAAACACCTGACTGATTCATTGATCAGAGATCAAATCGTCAGGTGCGCAAATAATGTTAAAGTTCAAGAAAAGCTTTTAAGCAAAAACTGCAGTTGCCACAATAGAAGGTATGGAAAATACCAGTATGTGAGTACGTGAAATGCAGGAAGAAAAAAGCAAAGATAGTACCACTATCACTAAAGAAGGTAGCAGTGAGTCCTCTGGTAATGAGGTCTACAATGTTAACAATCATAATGAAAAGGATAATGACAAATCAGGTTCCACAAGTAATGATAAATCTGTATCATCTTCGAATAAGGAAGTTGAAAGGAAATTTGAAAAATAAATGTCCTTCTTCTGATACTAAATCTAGTGGTCCAAAATGCTACAGATGTGGCAGTGATGGACATTGGATAAATAGTCCAGGGTGCTTTGCAAGATTTGCAAAATTTGTGGCAAGAAAGGTCATTATGCTTGTGTGTGTCGAGGAGCAAAACAACAGAACATAAATTATATTAGTGATGATATCAATGTTGTTTCAAGTATACGTGAGGATGGAAGTGTAGCTATGGATCCTATTGAAATGCCTGAATGTGAAATAACAGTGGGTGGTTGGAAAATAGTGGTTTAAGCGGATTCGGGATCACCATATACGATGATTGGTGACAAAAACTGGGACACCACATTTGGTTGTGAGAATGTAGAATTATTACCTTCAGACATTAGTCCAGTAGGGTATGGTGGAGTCAAAATTGATGTACTTGGATATTGTATCAAGAAGATTCAATTTTCTGATCGTGAGACTGTGGGAAAAATGTATGTGGCCAAAAGGGGTGACAATCTCCTTGGGTGGAGACATCAGAGGGATATGGGAATCACACTCAATCCTAACAGCGAACAAAACGTGTTGTTACTGGCAAAACCTGGTTAACCTTCAGATATTTTTATGAAATTTCTAGACGTTTTTAGTAACAATCTTGGTCTTCTGAAAAATTTTGAACACAAGATCGTCTTAAAAAATGGTGATACACTATTTGTGTCAAGGGTGAGGAAAGTTCCTCATATGATGATGGAACCATTGGAACGAGAGATTAGTAAGCTCCAGGATAGAGGGGTAATTGAATAGATTGAAAGGTCTGAGTGGTTGGCTCCGGTGGTTTTGTCACCGAAGGATGGTGGGAAAGAAATTCAACTATGTGCGGATTTAAGAGGTTTGAACACATTCATTTGGGTAGATAGACAACCTTTGCCGAATATAACTAAGACCTTAGCCCTCATTAAGGATGCAAAGATCTTTAGTGTGATGGATTTGTCCTCTGCTTACCACCAGGTTAAGCTACATGTGACTTCATTTGTCACACCTGTGGGGGAGTTCAAATTTTTGAAGATGCCTTTTGGTTTTGGTTCCGCTGCAGCATGTTTTAAAAGAATAATGAAACAAGTGCTACAAGGGTTGAATAAGATGTTGTTTTTCCAAGATGATATTTTTCTTTATGGTAAGGACGTAGATGAAGATGATGACATTTTGTGGAAAGTATTGCAAAGGTTACAGACATTTTGTGAACGCAAACAAGCAAAAAACTTCGCGAAGTCGCGGAACTCTGAATTTTGGGCAATTTTGCATTCTCCGCGGAACGCAAAATTACCCAAATTCCGCAAGCGGAACGGAATTTACTACCCAGGCCTAGCCCAGAGAGCAATTTAAAAAAAGGAGTCATTGAAAGTAGTTTTGAGAGCCTAACAGTGTGACGTTTGTGTCACCTGTTACTGTCCTCAGAGGAAGAAAACCTCATTGCAAACTAAATCCAGGCTGGTTGGGATTAGATACTTCTATACAGGACCAACTTTCTTTCTCTGAAATGAGTGTGCGAAGGAGGAATTATGAAAACAAATATAAAAACAATTTTGATGTTAGACATTCTACAAGACAAACATTGTGGAGTGTTTGTGATACAGTTCTAGGGCGCAATCCAGGTATTGTAAAGAAAGGACATTCAAGGTTCATGGGTCCTTCTTTAATTTCTGTTGTCAAAAAGAATGTGGTTGTTTTGGATTCTGGTGATGTTTGGAATATATCTCGTTTGGTGAAAGCCTCCAATCAACACTCTCGACTTTTCCAGCGAGTTGGTATGAATCATCATGACATTACTGTCAACAGAGATCCTGGTAGATTGAAAACAAAACCAAAGTGGCACAATGATTATTATATAACAATTTTGTTTTTTTATGTTACAAAAAATGTTCAAATTCTAGATTTCATTGTTTTTCTTATTTGAGAAGTTAATATATAATTTATATATATTTATATACCTTGTTTATTCTTTTCACATCAATTTCTTATTCTTCATTCATTTTAATATATTATAGTGTAGGAGATGTGCTATGGCTATGCTTTTTTCAGAATTTCCTATTAGGTCATTTAGTGATGTACGCATATTCTATGTTCTAGTACTGAATGTTCGATGTGGAACCTGATATGGCGGTTGGTGCTGGATCGAGGTCCGTGAGGGTTGTAACTCTTTACTCCAGTAAATAAACTTGGATTCTAACTTATCTGACTCAGAAAATTACTTTTTATCAGTAACGTGAGGGGACAACAAGAGATAAGGGGGTAGGAAAGTAAAAGGTTACATCAAGCAAATGATAAAATATGGTATATGTAACACTCCCAATTAAGTTTGTGCTTCTATGACTCCTCCCAGATACGGCATTTTTTATGTTGCAATATCGCATTTTGTTATCTTATTTTGAATATGTACATATTCCTCTTTACACCTCAATGTTCCATGTTGTCATAGTATAATAACTTAATAGATAGGAAAATGCATCTACAAAATATATATTTTGGCGATTTCATTTACATAGGTGCTATGGAATTGTGTGAAGTCGCTCAACAACTCAACTAATATCTTATCATACATTTTTTACTATTTAACTGTTTTTCAAATGCCTTCATATCACTGTCCTCCCTATATTTTATTGTACGTTTTGTCAAATCCTGTTTTGCGTTCTTACTGAAACTACGTTAAGGGCTTTACCATTCTGCTGTCCTTAAAAGTTATCTCATCTCTTTGTGGCTAGTTTTAGTGAAACTACCTGAAACCTTTTTTTTTTGTGAACTTTATTTTTACTGCTTATACCCTAAGGCATTTCCGAGAGAAACGAACTTAAAAATGCGATATTTTGGGAAAATAGATCAACAACAATCTGTCTTTCCGAGGCCCTGTTTATGAGGGCCGCGGGAGAATGAAAAGTTCCTAAGTCGTCACCAACTCGCTTCCTTTCATTTTTGAAATAGTTTGTAATTTGCTTCCAAGTTTGAAGCAGGCTGGAAAGTGCTTGAAAGTATTTCTACCACTTTACTCTCTGTACGCTTAAGGGAATGCCTCCTGTTTCATATGAAACAAAGGAGTATTACCTGCACTCAGACCTTCGTTTAACGGAGCTTTTCCAGTGCAAGCCACAGTTTGTGCTCACATAATGGGCTCCAAAAGACATCAAATATAAGCTAAGAAATCACCGACCTACGCAAAATTGTATTTACATGCAAGTCAATTAAATTCCTTTTTATTGAAGTTACAAGTCATACAAACAATTCGCAATTTACTAAAAACAGTGCTTGGCTTATAATTCAAAGTCACTAAAAGTCTGTCGGTGTTGTAAAACTGTTTCTAAAATGCTTGCTTATACATTTGTTAAAAGGCTACAGCCAACGGGTGCAGCTATTTCCAGCCACGCCCTCAAACCCCAATGCTCCCTTTTAAATGTGTGGATTAATTTTACTTACTCTCTAAGCTAGTAAAATGTATTTAAATAAACATGTATTGGCCATGATACTTGCTTCCTTGCTAGGAATCCTCTCCTCAGGGGCGCCAGATTGGCAACATCTAGGATGGTCATACTTTTCTGTAGCTTTCTGGGCTAGATGAGCAACATCAATCAATCAATCAATCAGTGACACTTGTAAAGCGCGCTACATACCCGTAGGGTCTCAAGGCGCTTGGGGGGGGGTGCCGCTACTGCTCGAACAGCCAGGTCTTCAGCTTCTTCCTGAAGGAGGGGTGGTCTTGGGTCAGGCGCAGGTCGGACGGGAGGGAGACTGCCGACTTACTAGGAACGTTTTAAGTGTGAGGCTGAGGTGCCATGTGAGGGTCTCTCACATCCTCCTGATAGCGAGTAGCTAGCAGAAACTGTCAAGAACTTGTTGTTTATCCCGCGAATGACCAGCAGTAGCATCGGCGGCTGGGCCATATGTTTGGCCTGCTTCCTGAGCTGCCTAGGTCTAGTTATTTTTGCTTTCACCAGAATGGGAGTAAGGTGAGACATGGAACAGCTGGGGAATCACTGGACACAGCTGCAGCCATGCAGCTCTGCAGGCTTGAGGTGTTTGCAAAAGAAAGGCCCATTTTCTGAATCCTCTCCGTGGAAGGAGCCTGCAGCTGTCAAGGTGAGGCCCTAAAACCCTATCCATCTGTGAAGACTTCGTGTGGCTCACCTGGATTGGCCTGATTTAGACCAGTGCTGATGGAGAGGGAGGAGTGGGGATGAGACTAGGGTTGAGTCTTGTGGGAATGCCTCCTCCCTAGGAGAGATGGTGCTTGTGGTATTCCCAGTCTTCTTTACCAATTGTTCAAAGTGGTGACACCCTTATTTGGGGCTTCACAGTTTATTTTGGAATAGCACTTGTAGCTGGTCATTCCATCCCCTGATCCGAGTCCTGCAGTGGGGAGGGGGGTGGGCAGTCACAATGAGTGTTGCTTGGACTTGTAATTTGCTGCTCCTCTTAACCTGCAAGACCTTTGGGTCTTCCAGCTGTGATGGAGGAGCGAACTGGCCCTTGGATCCTGAAGGGGGGTCTAATGTCATTCTCTTTAGGGTGGGCCAGGTAAGTGGTGTGCACAATGCAAGAGGGTGCAGCTTCCTTTCTGCTGCTCGTGTAGATTTTCTACTCAAGGTGCAGCTTTCTCTACCTGAATGGAAGGTTTATGAATGCGAGTGGTCACGACCTGCTGCGACCACTAGCATTGAGAAATCCGACCACCCTCATTCAGAAATCTCGCCAGAAGATTGAATTTATTTGCATGCCAACTAGACGTAGGCGAGTTTGAGCAAGACAAAATCTTTCTGGTAGGATTTTCCTTACTCGTGCTCTCCAACTTGACGTTGATGAGTGCGATTGAGGAAAAAACTCTGCTCTGCGGAGTGGAGATTTTGGGAACTCATTATGCTCTGCGGAGTGCTGAAAACTCCTCAAACTCCATGAACAGAGCAGTGTTCACAGCCCAGTCAGGCTCACTCGAATGGAAAAAAACCTCTGTGAAAAAAAGGCGGAATGTAGGAACTCTGCATTCCTTCGTGAAGCTTTGAATCCCCAAATTCTGCAAACTCTGCGAGCGGAGCCTGGCCTACTGAGAATATGCAGACCCACAGGTAACAGTAGAAATCCCAATCATAACACAAGAGCATGTGCCATCACACCACATTATTTGAGCAGGTGTAAAGTTGAGAAAGATCAGGGAACAAGCATGCACTATTGCAGTGCTTATAGTAGGTTTGAGACCTTTTAAAATGCGGGGAAAGACTTGAGAAGAAAACATTTCCATTTCAACTTTCAAAAGCACAACGATAATGAGCAGTAGCAATCACTATATCGGAAATAACAGCATGGGGAGTGTAGGAGTGGCCAGATCTGTGCATATACCAGACCATTACAAGTTTGAAATGTGTCATGTTGGATGCCTGCTGAAATTAAATGTTGCATGCCAGTATTGGATGATGTGGCTCGTTTATACTATTGGAAGTGGAGAGTGATTGGTTTGGATATATATGCGGTGACATTCGTACATAACAAGCACCGACCCGTGAGGAAGGGCGATTTTTTGGCATCAAATGTCTAGTGAAGCAATATGACAAGAATTCCTGCCAGCTGCACTGCTTCAATTGGAATGAGCAAGCGGAGATAAAGCTACTGGTGAATGGTGGCAGTGCCCGGTGTTTATTGAACTTTTGGAGGCAATATGAGGCTAAGGTTTGCAGGGGATGATTCCCAGTACAGTGCCAAGTGTCCTGGCAAGAGTGGATTTCACCCAGTGGAGGTCTGTTTCTCAACAACAGGGATTATCTTGCAGTCTCTTTTTGGCTCTGTGTGCAGAACCTTATTATCATTGTGCACAACATGAAACTATTTCTAGAGTCTGGAAGACGAACTTTTGTTTCATACAATTATGATAGTGACAAAATTGTGAGCGAATGACATGAAGCACAAGCAAGGGATTATGGTCAATGTAGTCACTCACCAACGTGGTACTGAATTTTTTGTGTGAAAATGATTGCATTTAAAATTGTTTTTACGAGTGGATTGAGGAAAATACTTGACCAGGAGAACTGTCAAGTAACACTATTAACGGAAACATTGAACATTTCACTGGGCTTTCCTAAGAATTATGAAGTGCAATTACGACAGCTTTAGTTCATGGTTAAGATCGAGTTAAAATTGAAGTCCTTTCTTTAAAAAAACAAGCAACTGATTTTGTGCATATACCATTTGATATCGTCATGTTTGATGCTTGCTGAAATTAAAGCATAGCATGCCAGTATTAGATGGCATGGAAGCATGGAAGCAAAGAGAGTCTCTTTTGGAGATATATATTAACCCAAAGGGATTTCGTGTAGCCTTGCTACGCGAGGCTACGCAAAGCCTCAAAAACACTCTGCAACGCTACACAGAGTTACTCGAGCATGCGGAGTTGCTTGTTCCACATACTCGCATATGCTCGTGCATGCATGCAAGATGTTTTTGACGTTTGGCAACGCAGATTGCATGTTCCAGGGTGAATATCGCACAAACGTCACCACACGGTCGCCAATGGATGCGGCCATCTTGTTTTCCTAGTCTTTGCATGGTTCTTGGGCCTGTTTCTCATCCTTCTGTAATCTTTTCAATCCTTTGTTTTTTACACTGTTTTTCTAATTTATTATTTATTATCTATCCCTCTCTCTCTCCAAGTGTATATTTTGCATTTTATTTCTACTTTTGCTATGTTTTTTAAACTTTTTTCTATTGTTTCATATTACTTGCTTTTTTACTTTCCTATTTCTTGTCCTGACTTTATTTTTAACTCCTACCTTTTCTTTTCTGCCCCCGCCCACCCAGAACTATGGCTAAGGATACCTCTACCGGTTCTAGTATCGGAAGGGGGAGACGCCTGCACTCAAGAGCCTTGAGGCAGACAGCGCCCGAAAGGGGTGCAGCCCCGGGCCCTTTTCACTGAGGCAGAGGTGGCCGCCCTTGTTTTTTTTGTACAGGGCCACCCACCTTTAACCTTGGCAGCAGGTGGCGGGCCCGGCTCCGGTTACGCTACCCAGGAGCATCAACGCCGGTAGGTGAGGGTGCAACAAGCAGTGTCCAGCACACCCATAACCAGCTGACTCACCCATGGTCAGACACCCTGGACCGGGAGAGGACCTGCTGGACCTGCTGGGTGTTGAGGTCATGGGGCTCATTTATACTATTGGAAGGGGAGAGTGATTGTTTTGGATATATATGCGGTGACATTCCTACATAACAAGCACCGACCCGTGAGGAAGGGCGATTTTTTGGCATCAAATGTCTAGTGAAGCAATATGACAAGAATTCCCGCCGGCTACACTGCTTCAATTGGAATGAGCAAGCAGAGATAAAGCTACTGGTGAATGGTGGCAGTGCCCGGTGTTTATTGAACTTTTGGAGGCAATATGCGGCTAAGGTTTGCAGGGGATGATATCCAGCACAGTGCCAAGTGTCCTGGCAAGAGTGGATTTCACCCAGTGGAGGTCTGTTTCTCAACAACAGGGATTATCTTGCAGTCTCTTTTTGGCTCTGTGTGCAGAACCTTATTATCATTGTGCACAACATGAAACTATTTCTAGAGTCTGGAAGACGAACTTTTGTTTCATACAATTATGATAGTGACAAAATTGTGAGCGAATAACATGAAACACAAACAAGGGATTATTGTCAATGTAGTCACTCACCAACGTGGTACTGATTTTTTTGGGTGAAAATGATTGCATTTAAAATTGTTTTTACGAGTGGATTGAGAAAAATACTTGACAGGAGAACTGTCAAGTAACAATATGAACGGAAACATTGAACATTTCACGGGGCTTTCCTAAGAACTATGAAGTGCAATTACGACAGCTTTAGTTCATGGTTAAGATCGAGTTAAAATTGAAGTCCTTTCTTACTCTCTGTATGCTTTAAAAGAACCAAGCAACTGATTTTGTGCATATACCATTTGATCAAGACCGTTACTTGGTCGAAACTCGTCATGTTGGATACCTGCTGACATTAAAGCATAGCATGCCAGTATTAGATGGCATGGAAGCATGGAAGCAAAGAGAGTCTCTTTTGGAGATATATATTAACCCAGAGGGATTTCGTGTAGCCTTGCTACCCGAGGCTACGCAAAGCCTCAAAAATACTCTGCAACGCTACACAGAGTTACTCGAGCATGCGGAGTTGCTTGTTCCACATACTCGCATATGCTTGTGCATGCATGCAAGATGTTTTTGACGTTCGGCAACGCAGATTGCGTGTTCCAGGGTGAATATCGCACAAACTTCACCACACGGTCGCCAATGGATGCGGCCATCTTGTTTTCCTAGTCTTTGCATGGTTCTTGGGCCTGTTTCTCATCCTTCTGTAATATTTTCAATCCTTTGGTTTTTACACTGTTTTTCTAATTTTTAATTTTTTATCTATCCCTCTCTCTCAGAGTGTATATTTTGCATTTTATTTCTACTTTTGCTGTTTTTTAAACTTTTTTCTACTGTTTCATATTACTTGCTTTTTTACTTTCCTACTTCTTGTCCTGACTTTATTTTTAACTCCTACCTTTTCTTTTCAGCCCCCCGCCCACCCAGAACCATGGCTAAGGATACCTCTACCGGTTCTAGTATCGGAAGGGGGAGACGCCTGCACTCAAGAGCCTTGCGGCAGACAGCGCCCGAAAGGGGTGCAGCCCCGGGCCCTTTTCACCGAGGCAGAGGTGGCCGCCCTTGTTTTTTATATTGTACAGGGCCACCCACCCTTAACCTTGGCAGCAGGTGGCGGGCCCGGCTCCGGTTACGCTACCCAGGAGCATCAATGCCGGTGGGCGAGGGGGCGACAAGCAGTGTCCAGCACACCCATAACCAGCTGACTCACCCGTGGTCAGACACCCTGGACCGGGAGAGGACCTGCTGGACTTGCTAGGTGTTGAGGTCATGGGGCTTGGAGAGTAGCTAATTTATTACTACTGTGTGTTCTGCTCTGTGTTATTGGGAATATTATTTTTTCCCAAATAGCAAGAATGCTGCTGCTTACATGCTGGTAAGTTACGTTTAAAAATCTTATGTGATTGTTATTCTTCTAGACACTAGACAGGTGCTCAGCGCTACTAAACTTACTTTATGTAAGAGAGTTTAGAGAACTTAAGTTAGGTAATGCTAGAGAGACTTCAGTCCTTTCCTTTGTCCTCCTGTCACTAAGATAGTGGTGTATTGATAAGTACTTTAGTTACTTAGTATTAGTTGGTAATACTTTAGCAGTCTGCGTGGCGCATCCTCCATCACATCACTCACGTGCTGCTGAGTGCTGACTCCAGTCCTTAGTAGAACCTTTTGTAGTTTATTAGTGAGTGAGTAATATAGCAACTAAGTCATCAGCACATCAGCAGCAACCAACCAACAATTTGGTGTATACAAATTTATGCATGTGTCCATCTATGCATTTTTGAGGACTGAAATAAATGGAAATACAGACTTACTGAACAATTGGCTAGTCAAATGGGGTTCATTCATTGATGATTTTGAATGAGATTGAAGCTTAGAAGAAGCAAATATATTGTTGTCAATACATTTCCAATGTCTTTGGAATAGGTGGGCTAGGTCAGGTGTCACTTAGGTTTAGGATTCTGTAATCAGAATGGAACACTGGATTCATAAATAGCTCTAGCCACTGAGTTCAGTCCTTTGGGTTGTCCTCTTCCTAATCTTAGAGGCTTTTCGACAATTGCCACCAACAAAATGCCCACCTGGTATTTTACTATTTTTGATAGAATAGGACATACTACTACTGTCTACTCTACTCTACTCTGTCTAGTAGACTAGTACCAGATTTGTACTAGTGCTGTATCTGGTGTATGTATGTATTATATTAGCTATTTTCAAACTTGCTTGTAAAAGAGAATAAATAGGGGGAGGCATATGTGGCATCTAAAAAATGTGTAATGTTTTTTGTAGGCGTACCGACCACCAGTGCTGGGGCCAGCGACGGGGCAGACAACACCAGCCAGGAGGGAGCAGCGGATGCAGCAGCTGCCGCAGGAGTGGGGAGCCAGCAGTCATGGCGGTGGTGGTAAGTTATATTTATATTCCTTACTCATTGACAATAGTTACACACTCGTTACAAGGGTGTACATTGTATGTTGAGAGAGACTAAGTTGTTGTGAAAAACGGTTGAAGAAGAAGACACCCTTTACTTAGCATTAGCAATAGCATTAGCTGCGAGAGTTGAGTAACTAATGGCCTCTTCTATCTGAATTCAACTCAGCTGGGAAAGTTTTATGGTGAAGACAAAGAGTCAGATGACCTTGATGGATGCGTTGAACGAAAAAAAGGCTGAGAAGGATGGAAGGAGGAAAGACGGGCAAGATGTAACATATGACTGGCAGAGACGGATATGTAGGATGCATAGGTGGCTGATAGGAATCGGATGCATGGGTGGTTGAAGTATAGGTAGAAGGTGAAAGAAAAGATGCCTGTCTGGGAGGGTGAAACTGTATGGGTGATAGTAAGAATCTTCTGGGGATTTCAAGGCAAGCAAGGAAAGACACATTAAAAAAAGTAAATACCAAATGTATGTTGTTGGTGAAACTAAGGTTTGTTGAGAGCTTAGGAAGAATGATAGACATATTTACATTGTATGGCTGGATGGTATTCAATCATCATAGCATAGGTGGAGACTGTCACTGGATGAAGAGTCTTTGAAGAGAATGTAAAAGAAGAATAAACCACGCCAGAGTGGCAAAGCCAAGGAGAGTAGAGGATTTGAATAAAAAAAATATAAGGCTAGAAGAGCAGTGCAATGATTGATAAATAAAAAAATCACTGGGAAGAGAAATAACAGGCCTTTTTTTTGCAAGGTTTTTTGATTCAAGGTTGTATTTTCAGATTACTCCCACACAGTAGTTTTCAAGCACAGCAAATATATTGTGCCTGTATGCTCTCAAGCGCCTCCCTCCGACTCTGAGGCCCACTGCCTACCTATGTCATATATAATTCCGACTGTGTCAGCCTGCCATGGGTGGCCTATCGGATGCATGGCACAATCAGTCAAAAGTACCTCATGTTGTCTCATATATAATCAATGATCATTTGGATGAGATATCGTTATCATCTGCCTTAGGGCCGGCTTTAGCGCTGGTGGCGCCCTGTGTGACAATGTTTGTTGGCGCCCCTCACAGGCATCCCCCACAGACTCCCTCACTACCAGGGCACAATTTGGGGGTACACCTGGGTCCATGGAGTCCATCCACTATTTTCACAGAGTGGACGCCATCCACCCTACAAGAAGCTGGGCCCCACTGAAATATGATGAACTTGTCCTGGTGTTATTTTCAGGCACCGGGACACATTCCACAGTACAGCAGCACCTTGCCTGCTTTCTTTCAGAGCAGCAACATGCAGGCAGTGAGTCTGCTTTTGCATTTGACTCCAGCTGGGCCCATAACAAAAGCTGAATTTAAGGGGTCATCAGGCCTCCTTTTGTTCCACTATCCTGTCTGGGATCTATCTAAGCAGCGGTCTCACCAAGAATCAAGGGAAGGGAAACAAAGGCTCGCAGTTTGTTATCTCTTCACAAATATTTAAGAGAGGAGTGTTTTTTACTTTCTTCAATCCATGTATATAAGGGATATGCATGCTCCGTAAGAATGTCAAATGTGCTGGTCTGTTCCAGTATCTAGACAAAAAACATTTAAAATACCATAAAAAAATGTTTATTGCCTTAAGATATTTCAAAATGTGGACCTTCCAACCAATTAAGCAGAACAGATTTACTGCCATGTTTCTCCTTGTTGCCAATTTCTTTGTGGAAAAGTTGTTACAAAATAAATCTATAAGTTGAGGCTTATATTTTGCCTCGGGATGCTTCACTTTTTTGGCACAACCCCAAATAAAAATCTCATTTGTTAAATCTTCTAATGAGCTGAAATTTACTCACAATAGACCTGCCAAACATATGTGTGAGGTGTTAGAAACTGATGTCACTTCCTGCGAGGTCATGGGATGTTATGCCACTTCCTGTGAAGCTGCGCCATGATGTCGCACTGTGATTTCATGCGCCATGAATGTCACTTGCATACTGCCTAATTTGGTTAGTCCCTCCACTTCTTTTTTGGGACTTGTGTCCTGCTCACTATTACCCTTTAACAGTGTCCCCTCAAATCTCCATACCCACTCTCTCTCAGATGTATTTAATTAGTTATATAGCGCCACCTATACCATAGTAGGTTGTCAAACCACATTACATCACACATACATTACACAGAGACAATCCATCATATGTGTGTAAATCAGTGTATAGGAAATGCTACATCTGACAGAGGACTAACAGGTGTAGGAGTTGCATGTCATCCATATTGGTAGACAGTATAGTTTAAGAGTGCTTGGTCTGGAGAAGCACAGACTCAGAATTCAAAATATAACCCCATGGTTGGGGGTTACATTTAATAATAAGGAATTTTTTACTGAAATGAACCCTTTTTGAAACATTAGAATAATGAAAGATGGAGGAAAATATCATATTGCTCTAATCTATATATATACCTTGCAGTTTGCTTGAAGCTCTTTGATGACAAGTATTAGCTCGTTGTTCCATGACAGGATTTTAACATCTACACTGCTAGTCACAAAAGGATCTCTCTGACAAAAACACTGACCTATTTAAACTATATGCACTTTGTGATCTACATGGTACACATTCTCTGCAGTAGGCACATTAACCCTCTGCACTACCTTAAAATATGTTAAAACTTCCACTTGACAAAACTCCTTCTCTCTCCAGGAAGAACATTAAACACCATGTTATATTGACATTTTTATTTTTGCATGAAAATTTGCGTAGGTCAGCAATGCAGCAGCAGGTGCTTTTTAAAACCATAAAATACTTCCAGACACGGTGCCCCCTTGAAGAGTCAGCACCCGGGCAGTAACGGCCGCTCCCTTCACCTCCCTCTCCTGGTGGTATAGTATATACTACTGCTAATCAACTTGCTGTACTGTTTATATCTCGCTTACATCTCATTTGAATAGCGCTGAGCAGCGCTCGTGACTTCTGCCTGTATTTCAGTTTGAATAGCTTTTGTGCAGCGCTCGTGACTTCTGCCTGTATTTCATTTAGAATAGCTTTGTGCAGCGCTCGTGACTTCTGCCTGCATTTCATTTTGATTAGCTTTGTGCAGCGCTCGTGACTTCTGCCTGCATTTCATTTTGATTAGCTTTGTGCAGCGCTCGTGACTTCTGCCTGCATTTCATTTTGATTAGCTTTGTGCAGCGCTCGTGACCTACGCGCCTTACATAGAAATTAGACAGTTGTTTTTGGGCTTTCTGTGCAGCGCTCGTGTTATTGAACAACTAACATTAATAACAAATAGCTCTGTGTATAACGCTACTTACCTCACATAAACCTCTGCTAGCGCTTTCATTGTGGTGCACCTCGAGGTGTGTAGCGCTTTGGATATTTTACTTCGGTGCATTTGTTTACCTTGCAGCCATTTTGTATTGACCCCTTGGCCCGTCCCAGACCCTCCCTGCACCTAGATCCTGCCTCCCAGCTGACCCTCCCACCCACAGAGGTAGAGCCTGCGCTTGCCCTCGTGTAGAGCTGTGACCATCCTGCTCCGCGCAGTAACGGTCGCTCCCTTCACCTCCCTCTCCTGGTGGTGTAGTATATACTACTGCTAATCAACTTGCTGTACTGTTTATATCTCGCTTACATCTCATTTGAATAGCGCTGAGCAGCGCTCGTGACTTCTGCCTGTATTTCAGTTTGAATAGCTTTTGTGCAGCGCTCGTGACTTCTGCCTATATTTCATTTAGAATAGCTTTGTGCAGCGCTCGTGACTTCTGCCTGCATTTCATTTTGATTAGCTTTGTGCAGCGCTCGTGACTCCTGCCTGCATTTCATTTTGATTAGCTTTGTGCAGCGCTCGTGACCTACGCGCCTTACATAGAAATTAGACAGTTGTTTTTGGGCTTTCTGTGCAGCGCTCGTGTTATTGAACAACTAACATTAATAACAAATAGCTCTGTGTATAACGCTACTTACCTCACATAAACCTCTGCTAGCGCTTTCATTGTGGTGCACCTCGAGGTGTGTAGCGCTTTGGATATTTTACTTCGGTGCATTTGTTTACCTTACAGCCATTTTGTATTGACCCCTTGGCCCGTCCTAGACCCTCCCTGCACCTGGATCCCGCTTCCCAGCTGACCCTCCCATGCTCCGCCCCCCTCCACTCTCCATTTGAAGCAGATGAACCAACGTGCAGCGTCCACGCGCTACGGCCGCGCCGAAGGTGCGCCAAAGGTAAGCCCGTCTACGCCTGTCCGCGCCTGGACCACGCCCAGCGCCAGACCCCCTGGTTCCCGTAATGCCCAGCCCACTCGCATCACTTACGATGCCACCACCCTCCTAGCCCTTAACCCCGGCCGTTCCCCCAACTGCGTCCAAGCCGCTCCTGGACACACCCATGGACCCTTCTCTTGCAACTCCTGCAAGTTCGACGTCACCAAAACCAACTCCTCATCCACCAACACCAAACAGAGACCTGACACCAACCATCTAAAATGCATCCTGCTCAACACCCGCTCGGTCCACAGACACGCCATCGACATCTGGAATCTACTAGACACCATCTCACCTGACGTCGCCTTCCTAACAGAAACATGGATGAATGCCTCTTCAGCCCCAGACATCACCATTGCCATCCCGGAAGGATACAAGATCATCCGTAAGGACCACATCAAGCAAACAGGAGGAGGCATCGCTATCGTCCATAAGAACTCCATCCGCATCTCAACCAGCTCAGACGTCAACCTTGCCAGCGCCGAACACCTCCACTTCCAGATCCACACCGACCCCAAGACCACACTCAGAGGCACCCTCCTCTACCGGCCTCCAGGACCCCGTGCACAATTCAGTGACGACATCACTGACTTTATCACCCCACACGCCCTCCCCTCCGAGGACTACATTCTATTGGGAGACCTCAATTTTCACCTGGAAAAGAGCAATGACAACAGCGCCACCACCCTTCTGGACAATCTCGCCAACCTCGGACTCAAACAACTTGTCACTACCCCCACCCACATTGCAGGTCAAACACTCGACCCCATCTTCACTTCCAGCAAACATGTCTCATGCAGTCACACCACAGCTCTTCATTGGACGGACCACAGCTGCGTTCACTTTATCTACAATAAGACCACAATCCACAACCATCCTCAACCCATCCTGCGAAGAAACTGGAACAAAATCACCATCAACCAGATCTCCTCATCGCTTCTTCTAAACCCCCCCGCCCACTCCTCAAACCCCGACCAAGCAGCCATTAACCTCACCCAATGGCTATCCAACAGCGCCGACATCCTAGCACCGTTGAAAAAACGTCAAATCAAACTAGGCAGCAAAAACGCCTCCTGGTTCAACGATGATCTTAAGAAATCGAAGAAACTCTGTCGCTCCCTCGAGAAGGCCTGGAAAAAAGACCCAAACACCAGCACCAGGGACGCCTTCAAAAACGCCACCCGCATACACCACCAACTAATCCGGTCTGTCAAGAAAGCCGCATTCAAAGACCGACTAGATAACAACACCCACAACAGCAAGGAATTATTCAACATCGTCAAATAATTTACCAACCCATCAGCCAACTCCAACGACATCACCCCCTCCCAAGCCCTCTGCGACTCCCTAGCTTCCTTCTTCCACAACAAAATCGCAGACATCCACAACAGCTTCGACAACCGACCCGGAGACCAACCCACCCAACCTTCTGCAGGACCTTCACCCCCCTTGAACATCCTTAACGACTGGAACCCAATCTCCACTGAGGACACCATCCGCCTGATGAACTCCATCCACTCAGGATCCCCAACTGACCCATGCCCTCACCACATCTTCAACAAAGCAGACTCCATCATAGCGCCACACCTCCGAGATGTCATCAACTGCTCCCTCAACTCCGCCACCTTCCCGGAAAGCTGGAAACACGCAGAACTCAGCGCCCTTCTGAAAAAACTCACAGCTGACCCCACCGAACTCAAAAACTACCGCCCCATCTCGCTTCTTCCATTCCCGGCCAAAGTCATCGAGAAAGCTGTCAACAACCAGCTCGCCACCTTCCTCGAAACCAACAAATCCCTCGACTCCTCACAGTCCGGCTTCCGAGCCAAACACAGCACTGAGACCGCACCTATCGCAGCAACAGACGACATTCGAACTCTACTGGACAATGGAGACACAGTCGCCCTCATCCTCCTCGACCTCTCCGCTGCCTTCGACACAGTCTGTCATAGCACCCTTCAACAGCGCCTCAGAAATGTCGGAATCCAAGGAAAAGCACTGGAATGGATCACCTCGTTCCCCACCGGAAGAACCCAGAGAGTCCGCCTCCCACCATTCAAGTCAGAGGCCTCTGAAGTAATCTGCGGCGTGCCACAAGGATCGTCACTCAGCCCCACCCTCTTCAACGTATACATGAGCCCCCTTGCGGCCATCGCTCGCCAACACAATCTCAACATCATCTCCTACGCTGACGACACTCAACTGATCCTCTCACTCACCAGAGACCCTAACACTGCCAAAACCAACTTACACGAAGGAATGAAAGAAGTAGCCGAGTGGATGAAGCACAGCCGTCTGAAACTGAACTCAGACAAAACAGAAGTCCTCATCCTAGGCACCTCCCCCTCCGCCTGGGATGACTCTTGGTGGCCAGAGGCCCTTGGAAAAGCACCCATCCCGACGGACCACGCACGGAACCTGGGCGTCATCCTGGACTCCTCACTCTTGATGACCAGACAAGTCAACGCCGTTTCATCATCCTGCTTCAACATTCTTCGCATGCTCAAAAAAACATTTTGCTGGATCCCCACCGAAACTAGAAAAACGGTCACCCACGCACTGGTCACGAGCCGCCTGGACTACGGAAACACCCTATACGCCGGTACCACCGCAAAACTCCAGAAAAAACTCCAACGCACCCAGAACGCTTCAGCCAGGCTCATACTAGACATCCCGCGTAAAGAACACATCTCTGGTCACCTGAAGAACCTCCACTGGCTCCCCGTAAATAAGAGGATTACTTTCCGCCTCCTAACCCATGCACACAAAGCACTTTACGAACTTGGACCCAAATGCCTCAACACACGACTGTCCTTCTACACCCCCTACCGTCAGCTACGATCCTCCAACCAAGCCCTTGCCACTGTACCTCGCATCAACAAAACCACCATGGGAGGTAGATCCTTCTCCTACCTGGCAGCTAAAACCTGGAACTCACTTACCACTCACCTTTGCCTTACTCAGAACCACCTAGCATTCAGAAAGCAACTTAAAACTTGGATATTCGACAAGTAATTCCCCACCCTTCCTCAAGCGCCTTGAGACCCTATGGGTATGTAGTGCGCTATATAAATCTCTTGACTTGACTTGACTTGACTTGGCACCGATGGTACCGTCTTAGAGGCGGTCCTGATCTGCCTTGTTGTAGTAGTCAGGGTTAAAGTGAAAATGAGCAGTTGCCATTGATGTAACAGAGTATGGCCACCCATAATAGAACAAAAAAGATAATTGTGTAGTTGTAGACTACATCTTCCCCACCTGCAGACAGTAGTAAATAAAAATAACGTGAGTCTGCGATAGGTTAGGGCGGTAAATTCCATTCCACTCGCGGAATGTGGGTAATTTTGCGTTCCGCGGATAACGGGTATATGCCAAACTTTCGGCCATCCACGGCTTTGTGGAATTCTTTTGCTTGTTCGTGCTTTCAAAATGCGTGTTCGCAAGATATTTCTCCCCGAGCACGCAAACAGCGTTCGCAAACAGGAAAAAAGCATCGCAAACGGGCGGAACAAGAAATTCCGCTTGTTAGCTGAACTTTTGCGTGCTCGAGGAGATTTTTTACCATTTTGCGGAGACTATGCAAATTCCGCCCACCCCATTTTCTGTGACACAAGTATGTTTGTCTAGGTCGCAGGCTCACTGAGCTGGCATGCCTACAACTAGGTTAATTTAGCTAAACAAGATAGAGAAGAAGAAGACTTGTCCTCTTCATAGTGCCTAGTAGTAGTAATTACTGAAACTTGTTAGAGGCAGAGGGAGTGGAAGGATACCACAAAAGTTATGTTCTGTGCAAGCTAGTGCTACTGTGCCACTATGTCTAAAATTAATTTTGTGTTACTGTTTTGCTAAGAGTATTGTTTACAATTGTCTTTTTTTCTATCTTGATATAGCTACTCTTTCTCAAATTAAAGGACCACCAAATAGGAAGGAGTTGGCAGCCACGGCCCGGCGCTGGAATCTGGAGGCCATCTGTAAAGAATATTGGCGGCTGGTGGTTCTGTTGTAGGAGGAGGAGACGGCAGCAGCCTCCTCCAATGCCTCATGCTTCAGCCAGTGGTACAGCCAGCCAGTGGTACAGCGCCACAGTGTGGCAGCCGCCCGCTATGCTTCATTCAACACTGCTTCCCCCTGTGGATACAATTGTTAAGCATTCAAGCGCCGCATACTCCTCCGGGTGGCATGCATAGAGGAGTGGATAAAGGTCTTGGAGGGTAACAAGCGAGACCACCGTTAGTACTCCGTCGCATTGCCCCTTTTAAAATATTTTTTGGGTGGGTGGGAACTGGGCGTTGGAGTTTATATTCATTATTCATTATGGAAAATTAACTTGAGCTGACATTTGTTGGAGTCTTTATCATCTTTGAACATTGGTTAGGGTTAGGGAGAGGGGTGGGTCAGGTGTTGTCGGATTTTTACATTCGTTTATTTTGTTAAGGGAACAAATTATTTATACTTAAAGTTTACATTTGATGTAAATGTTTTGTGGGGGGGTTACTCCTTTACTTTACACAGTTTCCTTTGCTGCTGCAGGGCCGCAGCAAGTTTTTGATTTAAATAATCTCCTGATAGTGTAACACACAAACAGATAGATGCAGTACCCTCACTTGTGGGTGACTTGTCCTACTAGTACTGTCAGTCTCTCCTCCTCGTCTATGCAGTCTGCAACTGGCCCCATAAAGGTATGGGTGTGTGAATTAATGAATTATTTTCCATAATATTAAGTATGCCTCCCCCAAATGTCTTCTCTTACATGTGAAATATGTTTATTTAAACTTAGGCAAAGCGATGGCTCCATGGTGATGATGGTTTGGTTTCCCAAGATGCCATGGTGGTGGTAGTAGTAGTCACTGGCAGTAGCATTTACAATAAAAGAAAATAAGACAGTCAGTCACCTGAGGGAGATGCGGGAAGGAGTAGTAGAGCGAATTACAGTACACAAGAACGCAAACAAAAAACCATGATGATAAGCAATGATAAAGTAAAATAGAACATAATGGTGGTGGGGGTAGCCTAGTGCAATTTACAAACTGTAGTTGACTCGACCTATGAAGTGGACAAGCATAACCTTTAGTGCTGTAAGGATGATGAATCAATGCTGGCAATTAATTATGATTAGGCTGTCCGGTTTTAGATTTAAACCTATAATAACTGATAAAACCCCACTGAAAGAGAAATAGCTCTCACTAGTGAAAACATATAAATACTGAAAAAACATCTGCACAACCACAAACTAAATGCCATTCAAAGAGAAAAAAAGAGTTAAAGAGTCATTTTTTTTCATCCTAAAGGGGCCAATACAATAGCTTGAAGAAACCTTTAAGCTTTAAGAAAGGTACCAGTCAGATAGACTTGGCTAAAATTATTCTGCTTGAGTTTTGTTGTTTAGGGATGCCATTAAAATATTGTTTCTTCTTCATTTTGCTTTTTTCAGTTTTGTGGTCTTTGGTCTAAAGATGCAGGATTTAGAAGCATGTTTTAGGTCTAGTTTAATTATTTTATAAACTGTCAAGCATCAGGGAATATCAAAATCATATTTGATATTATGGCTCTGGTTGATTCTTTTACTGGTAGCTAAAAGGGCTGGTTTCATAAAAAACGTTCCTAATATGTGTCATCACATTTACCCATAATCGGTAAAAACTCTTAATACATCAGCCCCCAGTTTCTAGTGAGTTAGTATTGATAGTAGGTAAATTGCCAATAAGTATAGGCGAAATTTGCGAATTCGCGCGAAATCGAATTCGCAATCCGCAAAATCAGCGAATTCATGCGAATTTTTGTTTTTTGCGTGTTCGTGGGTTTTTTGCGTGTTCGCTGGGTTTTTTGCGTGTTCGCGGGCCGCTTGCATGGCGAAGTAACCCATGCGGTCGTGTATGGGCACAGCACCCTCTGGTTCACCACTGCCACCCTCTGGTTCATCACGGCCACCCTCTGGTTCACCATTGCCACCCTCTGGTTCACCCCTGCCACCCTCTGGTTCACCACTGCCACCCTCTGGTTCAGCACTGTCACCCTCTGGTTCACCACTGCCACCCTCTGGTTCAGGACTGCCACCCTCTGGTTCATCACAGCACCTCTGATTCAC
Organism: Lissotriton vulgaris; assembly: GCF_964263255.1. NCBI lineage: Eukaryota > Metazoa > Chordata > Amphibia > Caudata > Salamandridae > Lissotriton > Lissotriton vulgaris. The sequence continues at coordinate 482,369,287 of NC_141689.1, forward strand.
CACTGCCACCCTCTGGTTAACCACTGCCACCCTCTGGTTCATCACAGCACCCTCTGGTTCATCCCTGCCACACTCTGGTTCAGCACTGTCACCCTCTGGTTCACGACTGCCACCCTCTGGTTCACGACTGTCACCCTCTGGTTTACCACTGCCTATCCTCTGGTTCACCACTGCCACTCTCTGGTTCATCACTGCCACCCCCTGGTTCACCCATGCCACCCTCTGGTTTACCACTGCCAGCCTCTGGTTCACCCCTGCCACCATATGGTTCATCACTGCCACCCTCTGGTTCACCCCTGCCACCCTCTGGTTCACCCCTGCCACCCTCTGGTTCAGCACTGCCACCCTCTGGTTCAGCACTGTCACCCTCTGGTTCACCCCTGCCACCCTCTACCGAGACCTTATGTGACGCAGCGGCAGCACAAAATATGCGCCATGGTGCTGGGTATTAACAACGTGACGCATCTGAGAGATGCGTCACATTGTAAAGCCCTGCGCCATCAGGAGGAGTTCCGGCACAGGGGAGGGCGTTCCTGCGCAGGAACTCCTCCTAAAAGTGGCTAAGTAAAATCTACAAGATTTCAATCAGTCACTTTTAGGCCAATGCTGCGTCAAAACCCTGCGCCTGCTTGAAGCAGGCGCAAGGCTTGATGCAGCATTGGGGAGATAGGGCCCCCCTGAGCATTGCTGGAGCTGCGTCGCAAGCGCGACGCAGCTCCAGCAATGCGCTGGTTTTACATCACAGATGCGTGACGCACCTGTGCCGTTTTTGCCACATGGTGCGCCGCATTGTAAATGCGGTACACCATGGGTGGCGGAGCTGCGGCGCACAATAAATGGCGCATCCCTTGGGATGCGCCAGTTATTGTAAATCTGCCCCTATACATTTAGCCAATGAGGGAGCACTTACCGATTAGACAGTAGAAAGTACTTCAGTTGAGTTGAGGTATTGCACAAAAAGGTGGCATCTTCGTGGACAAACACACAGGGCGGGATTCATTCTGCCCCCTGTTAGACTCATTTTTTGTGCCCTTCTGCACTCTGTTAGACTCGTTTGTCCCTTGTTTTTCTGCCCTTCTGCCCCCTATTAGACTCCTTTTTGTGCCCTTCTGCCCTCTGTTAGACTAATTTTTCCCTTGTTTTTCTGCCCTTCTGCCCTCTGTTAGACTCGTTTTTTGTGCCCTTCGGCCCTCTGTTATTCCCTTGTTTTTGTGCCCTTCTGCCCTCTGTTAGACTTGTTTTTGTGCCTTTCTGCCCCGTTAGACTCGTTTTTGTGCCCTTCTGCTCTCTGTTAGACTCGTTTTTTCCTTGTTTTTCTGCCCTTCAGTCCTCTGTTAGACTGTTTTTTTGTGCCCTTCTGCCCTCTGTTAGACTCGTTTTTCCCTTGTTTTTCTGCTCTTCTGCCCTTTGTTAGACATTATCACTCAGCACCACCACAGCACCACTCAACACCACCACAGCATCACTCAGCACCAACACAGCACCAATCAGCACCACCACAGCACCACTCAGCGCCACCGCAGCATCACTCAGCACCACCACAGCATCACTCAGCACCACCACATTATCACTCAGCACCACCACAGCACCACTCAGCACCAGCACAGCATCACTCAGCACCACCACAGCATCAGTCAGCACCACCACAGCACCACTCAGCACCACCACAGCACCACTCAGCGCCAGCCCAGCATCAATCTGCGCAACCATTCAAAAACAACTGGTTCAAATATGTTCTCTCAATGTTCCAAACTTTATCACAAATGTCACAAAAAGATGTTAATATTTCACTTCTGTTCTTGGATTTTCGTCACAAAAACATACACTGAACATAATCTTCACAAAAGTTATTTACAAAAGTTTAAGCTATTGCCATTATAAATTAAAATCACTTTTATTTAAGTATTAATTATTTAAAAAAAATAAAAGCCATTGTATTTTGTAATATCAAAACAGCTAAGTCACGTAAATACAAAACATGTTGCATTACAAATGCTATAGGTGTCACATTTGCGAAAGTTATAACTATTGGCATTGTAAATGACAAAGCTATTAATTTAGCTATTTTGAAAACCAACACATAAATAAAAAAAACTTGTCATTTATAAGACCAATAGCTCAATCAATCAATCAATTATTCAAAGCATTTATATAGCGCACTACTCACCCAGAGGGTCTCAAGGCGCTAGGGGAGGGGGGTCCGCTACTGCTCGAACAGCCAGGTCTTGAGTTGCTTCCTGAAGGCGAGGTGGTCCTGGGTCAGGCGGAGGTGTGTCGGGAGGGAGTTCCATGTCTTGGCGGCGAGGTAGGAGAAGGACCGTCCCCCTGTGGTGGCTCTTCGGATGCGGGGGACGGCGGCGAGGACGTGGCCGGTTGATCGAAGCTGGCGTTTGGGAGCGTAGAAGTTGAGGCGGCTGTTGAGGTATCCTGCAAACGCAACAGGTGATGGACTGAATGTGGATCAATGTCACACACTCACCCCAGTCCAAAGATCTGGGCCCAAATCCATCGTTTTTTTGCACTCCACACCACCCTGGGTTAGACAATGGCGATATGCAAATCAGCTCTGACCCTGTGCCCCATGGGAACAGTCCAGTCCGAACTACAAAAGCCATGTCCTTCCCAGAACGGAATCAAGCATCCGAGGACCGGACCGGTTTCGAGGTAACACCTCTCATCAGCCCGGCTAGCTTGACTCCAGTGGTGTGGAGTGCCTGGGACCCACGTCTGGGCATCCCCAGCGCACTTAGGGCGGAATATGCAAACACAACAGGTGATGGACCGAATGTGGATCAATGTCACACACTCACCCCAGTCCAAAGATCTGGGCCCAAATCCATCGTTTTTTTGCACTCCACACCACCCTGGGTTAGACAATGGTGATATGCAAATCAGCTCTGACCCTGTGCCCCATGGGAACAGTCCAGTCGGAACTACAAAAGCCATGTCCTTCCCAGAACGGAATCAAGCATCCGAGGACCGAACCGGTTTCGAGGTAACACCTCTCATCAGCCTGGCTAGCTTGACTCCAGTGGTGTGGAGTGCCTGGGACCCACGTCTGGGCATCCCCAGCGCACTTAGGGCGGAATATGCAAACACAACAGGTGATGGACCGAATGTGGATCAATGTCACACACTCACCCCAGTCCAAAGATCTGGGCCCAAATCCATCGTTTTTTTGCACTCCACACCACCCTGGGTTAGACAATGGCGATATGCAAATCAGCTCTGACCCTGTGCCCCATGGGAACAGTCCAGTCCGAACTACAAAAGCCATGTCCTTCCCAGAACGGAATCAAGCATCCGAGGACCGGACCGGTTTTGAGGTAACACCTCTCATCAGCCCGGCTAGCTTGACTCCAGTGGTGTGGAGTGCCTGGGACCCACGTCTGGGCATCCCCAGCGCACTTAGGGCGGAATATGCAAACACAACAGGTGATGGACCGAATGTGGATCAATGTCACACACTCACCCCAGTCCAAAGATCTGGGCCCAAATCCATCGTTTTTTTGCACTCCACACCACCCTGGGTTAGACAACGGCGATATGCAAATCAGCTCTGACCCTGTGCCCCATGGGAACAGTCCAGTCCGAACTACAAAAGCCATGTCCTTCCCAGAACGGAATCAAGCATCCGAGGACCGGACCGGTTTCGAGGTAACACCTCTCATTAGCCCGGTAGTGGCCGGGCTGATGAGAGGTGTTACCTCGAAACCGGTCCGGTCCTCGGATGCTTGATTCCGTTCTGGGAAGGACATGGCTTTTGTAGTTCGGACTGGACTGTTCCCATGGGGCACAGGGTCAGAGCTGATTTGCATATCGCCATTGTCTAACCCAGGGTGGTGTGGAGTGCAAAAAAACGATGGATTTGGGCCCAGATCTTTGGACTGGGGTGAATGTGGGACATTGATCCACATTCGGTCCATCACCTGTTTTGTTTGCAATTGCCGCCCTAAGTGCGCTGGGGATGCCCAGACGTGGGTCCTAGGCACTCCACAGTCCACACCACTGGAGTCAAGCTAGCCGGGCGGATGAGAGGTGTTACCTCGAAAACCGGTCCGGTCCTCGGATGCTTGATTCCGTTCTGGGAAGGACATGGCTTCTGTAGTTCGGACTGGACTGTTCCCATGGGGCACAGGGTCAGAGTTGATTTGCATATCGCCATTGTCTAACCCAGGGTGGTGTGGAGTGCAAAAAAACGATTGATTTGGGCCCAGATCTTTGGACTGGGGTGAATGTGGGACATTGATCCACATTCGGTCCATCACCTGTTTTGTTTGCAATTGCCGCCCTAAGTGCGCTGGGGATGCCCAGACGTGGGTCCCAGGCACTCCACACCACTGGAGTCAAGCTAGCCGGGCTGATGAGAGGTGTTACCTCGAAACCGGTCCGGTCCTCGGATGCTTGATTCCGTTCTGGGAAGGACATGGCTTTTGTAGTTCGGACTGGACTGTTCCCATGGGGCACAGGGTCAGAGCTGATTTGCATATCGCCATTGTCTAACCCAGGGTGGTGTGGAGTGCAAAAAAACAATGGATTTGGGCCCAGATCTTTGGACTGGGGTGAATGTGGGACATTGATCCACATTCGGTCCATCACCTGTTTTGTTTGCAATTGCCACCCTAAGTGCGCTGGGGATGCCCAGACGTGGGTCCCAGGCACTCCACACCACCGGAGTCAAGCTAGCCGGGCTGATGAGAGGTAATACCTCGAAACCGGTCCGGTCCTCGGATGCTTGATTCCGTTCTGGGAAGGACATGGCTTTTGTAGTTCGGACTGGACTGTTCCCATGGGGCACAGGGTCAGAGCTGATTTGCATATCGCCATTGTCTAACCCAGGGTGGTGTGGAGTGCAAAAAAACGATGGATTTGGGCCCAGATCTTTGGACTGGGGTGAATGTGGGACATTGATCCACATTCGGTCCATCACCTGTTTTATTTGCAATTGCCGCCCTAAGTGCGCTGGAGATGCCCAGACGTGGGTCCCAGGCACTCCACACCACTGGAGTCAAGCTAGCCGGGCTGATGAGAGGTGTTACCTCGAAACCGGTCCGGTCCTCGGATGCTTGATTCCGTTCTGGGAAGGACATGGCTTTTGTAGTTCGGACTGGACTGTTCCCATGGGGCACAGGGTCAGAGCTGATTTGCATATCGCCATTGTCTAACCCAGGGTGGTGTGGAGTGCAAAAAAACGATGGATTTGGGCCCAGATCTTTGGACTGGGGTGAATGTGGGACATTGATCCACATTCGGTCCATCACCTGTTTTGTTTGCAATTGCCACCCTAAGTGCGCTGGGGATGCCCAGACGTGGGTCCCAGGCACTCCACACCACTGGAGTCAAGCTAGCCGGGCTGATGAGAGGTGTTACCTCGAAACCGGTCCGGTCCTCGGATGCTTGATTCCGTTCTGGGAAGGACATGGCTTTTGTAGTTCGGACTGGACTGTTCCCATGGGGCACAGGGTCAGAGCTGATTTGCATATCGCCATTGTCTAACCCAGGGTGGTGTGGAGTGCAAAAAAACGATGGATTTGGGCCCAGATCTTTGGACTGGGGTGAATGTGGGACAATGATCCACATTCGGTCCATCACCTGTTTTGTTTGCAATTGCCGCCCTAAGTGCGCTGGGGATGCCCAGACGTGGGTCCCAGGCACTCCACACCACTGGAGTCAAGCTAGCCGGGCTGATGAGAGGTGTTACCTCGAAACCGGTCCGGTCCTCGGATGCTTGATTCCGTTCTGGGAAGGACATGGCTTTTGTAGTTCGGACTGGACTGTTCCCATGGGGCACAGGGTCAGAGCTGATTTGCATATCGCCATTGTCTAACCCAGGGTGGTGTGGAGTGCAAAAAAACGATGGATTGGGCCCAGATCTTTGGACTGGGGTGAATGTGGGACATTGTCCACATTTGGTCCATCACCTGTTTTGTTTGCAATTGCCGCCCTAAGTGCACTGGGGATGCCCAGACGTGGGTCCCAGGCACTCCACACCACTGGAGTCAAGCTAGCCGGGCTAATGAGAGGTGTTACCTAGAAACCGGTCCGGTCCTCAGATGCTTGATTCCGTTCTGGGAAGGACATGGCTTTTGTAGTTCGGACTGGACTGTTCCGATGGGGCACAGGATCAGAGCTGATTTGCATATCGCCATTGTCTAACCCAGGGTGGTGTGGAGTGCAAAAAAACGATGGATTTGGGCCCAGATCTTTGGACTGGGGTGAATGTGGGACATTGATCCACATTCGGTCCATCACCTGTTTTGTTTGCAGTTGAGGTATCCTGGGCATTGGTTGTGTAGGGCTCTGTGTGCGTGGGTGAGGAGACGGAAGGTGATTCATGTGTTGACCGGGAGCCAGTGCAGGTCTCTCAGGTGTCCGGAGATGTGGCTGCGACGGGGGATGTCCAGGATGAGTCGCGCTGAGGCGTTCTGGATCCGCTGGAGTCTCTTCTGGAGTTTGGTGGTGGTTCCGGCATAGAGGGAGTTGCCGTAGTCCAGCCGGCTGGTGACGAGGGCCTGGGTGACCGTCTTCCTGGTCTCGGTGGGGATCCACCGGAAGATCTTACGTAGCATGCGCAGGATGTTGAAGCACGACGAGGAGACGGCGTTGACTTGTCTGGTCATGGAGAGGGAGGAGTCCAGGATGAAGCCCAGGTTGCAGGCTTGGTCTGTTGGTTTGGGTGCACTGCCTAGGGCGGGGGGCCACCAGGAGTCGTCCCAGGTGGAGGGTGAAGATCCCAGGATGAGGACTTCCGTCTTGCCGAGTTCCGTTTCAAGCGGCTGTTCTTCATCCATTCGGCTACCTCTTTCATCCCTTCGTGAAGGTTGGCTCTGGCGGTGGCGGGGTCGTTGGTGAGGGAGAGGATCAGCTGGGTGTCGTCGGTGTAGGAGATGATGTTGAGGTTGTGCTGGCGTGCGATGTCCGCGAGGGGGCTCATGTAGACGTTGAAGAGGGTTGGACTGAGCGAGGAGCCTTGAGGAACGCCGCAGATGACTTTGGTGGCTTCTGATCTGAACGGGGGAGGCGGACCCTCTGTGTCCTTCCGGCGAGGAAGGAGATGATCCACTCCAGTGCCTTCTCCTGGATTCCGACGTTGCTGAGGCGCTGCACTAGTGTACGGTGGCAGACAGTGTCGAAGGCAGCGGGGAGGTCTAGGAGGGTGAGGGCTGCTGTTTCTCCGTTGTCAAGCAGGGCTCGGATGTCATCGGTGGCTGCGATCAGGGCGGTCTCGGTGCTGTGGTTGGCCCGGAAGCCAGACTGCATGAGGTCGAGGGATCCGTTCGTCTCGAGGAAGGCAGCCAGCTGCTTGTTGACGGTCTTCTCGATGACTTTTGCAGGGAACGGGAGCAGCGAGATGGGGCGGTAGTTCTTGAGGTCGGTGGGGTCGGCTGATGGCTTCTTTAGTAGAGCGCTGATTTCGGCATGCTTCCAGCTCTCCGGGAAGGTAGCGGTGTCGAAGGAGGTGTTGATGATGTCCCGCAGGTGGGGTGCGATGACAGCGTCGGCCTTGTTGAAGACGTGAGGGCAGGGTTCAGTCGGAGATCCAGAGTGGATGGAGTTCATCGTGCGGACGTTGTCTTCGGTGCTGATCGGGGTCCAGGCGCGGAGGGTGGTGGTGGGGGGTGGTGGTTTGGTCGTGGCGTGAGTCAGTTGAGTGCTGAAGCTGTTGTGTATGTCCGCGATCTTGTTGTGAAAGTAGGAGGTGAGGGAGTTGCAGGGGTCTTGTGAAGGGGTGATGTCGTTGTTTCCGGCGTTGGGGTTGGAGAGCTCTTTGACGATGTTGAAGAGTTCCTTGCTGTTGTGTGCGTTGTTGTCCAGTCGTTCCTTGAATGCAGTTTTCTTGGTGGCGTGGATCAGTTGGTGGTGTTTTCGGGTGGCGAGCTTGAGGGCAGTCAAGTTGTCCGGTGTTGGGTCTCTGCGCCAGGCTCTCTCGAGGGCTCGGCAGTTCTTCATGGAGTTCTTGAGTTTGTCGGTGAACCATGGGGCTTTCTTGCTGCCGGGTCTGCTAGGCGGGGTCCTCAGGGGTCGAGGTCGTCTGCGCAGTCGCTGATCCACTTCGTGAGGTTGGTGGCCGCTTGGCTGGGGTTTGTTACACTGGTGGGTGGGTTCTAGCTCAGGGAAGTCGCGAGCTGGTCGGCTGTGATCTTGTTCCAGCTTCTGCGTGCAACCTGTTGCTGGTGGTGGTGGATCGTGGTCCTTCTGAAGCTGAAGTGGACGCAGCTGTGGTCCGTCCAGTGGAGTCCGGTGATGTGGCTGAAGGTGATGTCCTTGCTGGATGAGAAGACGGGGTCAAGTGTGTGTCCGGCGTAGTGGGTGGGGGTGGTCACCAGCTGCTTGAGTCCGAGGTTTGCGAGGTTGTCGAGCAGGGTGGTGGTGTTGCGTCGTTGTTGTTCTCCAGGTGGAAGTTGAGGTCCCCGAGGAGGATGTAGTCAGCGGAGGGGAGGGCGTGCGGGCTGATGAAGTCGGCGATGTCTCCGCTGAATTGTGTGCGTGGTCCTGGGGGTCTGTAGATGAGGGTGCCTCTGAGGGTGGTGTTGGGGTTGATGTGGATCTGGAAGTGCAGGTGCTCGGCGGGTGCTAGGGTGTCGTCGGTGTTGGTCGTGATGTGGATGGTGTTCCTGTGGATTCTGGCGATGCCTCCTCCAGTCTGGTTGATGCGGTCCCTTCGGATGATCTTGTAGCCGTCTGGGATGGTGATGGAGATGTCGGGTGCTGAAGAGGCGTTCATCCAGGTTTCCGTGAGGAAGGCGACATCTGGGGCTGTGGTGTCGAGCAGGTTCCAGAGCTTGACGGCGTGTCTGTGGACGGAGCGGGTGTTAAGCAGGATGCACTTCAGGTGGCTGCTGCTGTTGCTTGTCTTAGTCTTGGTCGGTGCTGGAGTAGTGCAGGTCCGGATGCAGGAGAACTTGCAGGAGTGGCAGCAGAAGGGTCCGTGGGTGCGCTCGGGGTGGCTCGGTAGCAGCCCGGGATTCGGCCGGCGTTGAGTGCGTAGAGTTCAGTGGCGTCGTAGGTCGGGCGGGTGGGCTGGGGTCTGCGGGGGCCAGGGGTCTTGGTGCTGAGCGCGGTCCAGGCGCGGACGGGCGCAGACGGCTTACCTTTGGCGCACCTTCGGCGCTCAATCGGTGCTCCCGCTGCGCGCGTCCACTGCGCGGTCGCTCTGGGGGCGTCATAAGTAAGGAGCCGGGAGGGCGGGTCAGCTGGGTGGCGGGAGCGGGCGGCCAATGGGCTGGTGGTGGGCGGGGCCGCAGGGAGGCAGCGGCGGGACCTCTAGATGTGGAAAATGAGCCCATAATTCTATCGATGCCCAGGCTGCTGGCGCAAACCGCCTCTTAGTTCCCATGTTGAATAGTTACCAAATAAAGAGACGGGCGCTGGAAGCAGGAATCAAGAACAGAGTTTAATTCTCATGAGGAGAGCCAGTCATTTCGGACACGAAACACGGTGTCTTTCAGGAGGTGCTCTAACAAGTGAGCTGAGACTCTGGCTTTTATATCTTACAAAACACTTGAGAGTACAATCAGGACAGTATGACGCAAAGGAAAAGACATCCCTATAATCCTCGTGTCAATCCTACCCCACATGTGTTCACAATAGGGACCCTTGACCTGCTGATAAGAGGGGAGGGCAATCACGCAGCTGAGTGTTTCATCAACAGTGTAGGATGTGCGCGCCTAATCATAGCCAGGGGGTGGGGTAGCCAGGATCAATAGTGAGTCCTTTGAAGAGGAGTGACTTCATACAATAAGGGCAGTAAATGGTATCTCCTGGCTTAGGCGATGGCCTCGGACATGTGTGGTCAGCCGGGCTCGGGGGAAGGGGTCATCAAAGGAGTGGTATTCATGCCGCGTGGACAATCGAGCGCTGAAGGAAGGCTTGTCAACAGAGGGGCATTCATAGAAGGGAAGGAGGTGTTGGTCAGGCGCGGCCGTGACTCTCAAGGACAGGGCTTTGCAGAAGAAGAAGGTTTATGACTTGCCCATGCGGGGAGAAGGGAGGGGGAGCCAGGGTGGACACGGGGACAGAGTCACATAGAGAGAGCAAGAGAGAGAGATCTTATGACCCGTACATGAGAGAGCGGGGGAAATCAGGTGCAGCTGGGGAGGGCTATGTCAGCTAAGGCGAAGGATGCCTCTTCAAGAGGGAATGGGGGGTTTTGTGCGGGTCAAGCAGGAGAGTTGCCTTTCACAGCAGGGTCGCGCAGAGGGAGAGGGTTTCATGGTTTATGCATGAGAGAGAGAGGGGGTGTAAGATACGCGCAGGAGGGAAGCCGGGGATTCCAATGGGTAAAAAGGCCATGGTGCCTGGAATGGCTGTACATATGCATATAGGTATGGGCTCTTACTGGCAGAGTGATAGGTCAATAATTTACGGTATTCACGGTGCTCACAGGGAGAGGAGTGGGAGAAGAAGGGGAATGAATGCTGTCTATGTACATCAATTTCTTCAACTTTCACATGGACAGCGGGCGGGACCTCTGGACGGCAGGCGTGAGAAACGGGAGGGGAGGTCCGGGCGGCTCAGCGGCGGCTGGGTCGCTCAAAACACAGGAAGCAGGTAGCGGCAGGCGTGGGAAGCAAAGGGGGTGACCCGGCCTTGTTAAAGGCGCAGCAGTCACTCCCTAGCTGACCCCGCGGACCCCTTAAGTAAGGAGCCAGGAGGGCGGGTCAGCTGGGTGGCGGGAGCGGGGCGGCCAATGGGCTGTTGGTGGGTCAGCTGGGTGGCGGGAGCGGGCGGCCAATGGGCTGGTGGTGGGCGGGGTCGCAGGGAGGCAGCGGCAGAACCTCTGGACAGCGGGCATGACCTCTGGACGGCGGGCGGCTGTACCAGGGTCAAGCGAGGGAGGCAGGGTGAGATCCGGGCGGCCCAGCGGCGGCTGGGTCGCTCAACTGCAGAAGGAGGCAGGCAGCGGCAGGCATGAGAAACGGGAGGGGAGGTCCAGGTGGCTCAGCGGCAGCTGGGTCGCTCAAAACACAGGAAGCAGGTAGCGGCAGGCGTGGGAAGCAAAGGGGGTGACCCAGCCTCGTTAAAGGCGCAGCTCAAACTTTCCTAATGCGAGACCTATTGCATTGCAAATTCTTGTTTTTATATCTGTCAGTGCTTCCTATTGAGGTTTAATTTTCGTCACAGGTGCCTCATTGCCTACTTGTAACTATTCTCTGACCCTGCTTCAAGGGTCAGAGCAGGGTCAGAGAATAGTTGTAAGTAGGCAACGAGGCGCCAGGAAGCACTTACAGGCTTACAGCAGCAGGTGCCCAAGTTGAAGTTAATTTCTTTGTAACCCTTTTGTAAAAGATTACAAAAAATGAGCTTCAACTTTTGCACCTGCTGCTGTAACCCTGTAAGTGCTTGGCTGAAAATTCGTTCCCGCTGATTCGTGGATTTTATCACGATTTAGCGAGATTCGCGGATCGCCAAATCGCTAAAAATCCACAAATTCCGCGAGCGGAACGAATTTTCAGCCCATGCTTAATTGCCAAGACCTCAGGCTTTAAAGATTCAATGCAAGGTATAGTGACAAGTACATGTGAAAAGAGTGCTATCACCAAGCATCTTGGACAGTGATGAAAATATGACACCAGATATTTGGAAAACATTGAGCGCAGTGTCAGTTGGAATGCCCTGCAAAAAAAGGTTCTTTCCAAGCTCAACAAAGATTGAAGTGATATTGTTTGTATTTGCAGTGATTCAGTTATGTATATGAACATATTGTGTGATGACCTGTCAAAATTGATATCCGAGCTGAAGTGCTTCCCTGTAAGAGAGCCTTGTCACTTGTTAGATGGTATGCTGAAAGCATCTTTACAATCTTCAGAGTTAATGAGGAATGCTATTTACTTTTTAGTCCATTCTGATGCACTTTCACTTATGCGTTTCAAGTTAGGATGCTATATATGAATCCAGTAGTCATTGATGCAAGTTTTCACTCAAGAAGAAAGAGGGTCGATCCAATTTTTAAAAAGATAGATTTTTATTGACGCAAGAATTGAACATTGACAGCCGACACGTGTTTCGCCCTCTGTGGCGAATTGCGCCAGGGCTTTCTCAAGGCTAAATTCAATTGCTTAGTGTCATTCTGTTGGATTCTCTAGTATGCATCATAATTTGCATATACATTCCTTAAATATTTCAATTTGGAGTTAAATCTCCTCGGAAAAGCAAAGCGTTCCTGCAAGGCGCCGTACGCTGCAGAGAAGACAGGACTTCTCTGCAGCGTCCTCTGAAGCTTGTTTCCGGTCCAGGGAAGACATGGCTTTGCAGTTCGGGCTGGACTATTCCCATGAGGCACAGGGTCAGACTGATTTGCATATGGCCATGTCTGAACTGGGGTGGCAGAGTGGGCTAAAGAACGGTGATGGATTAAACCCAGATCTTTTGACTGGGTGTGAGTGTTTGATTGATTCATATGCTCCGTCCATTACCACCCCCTTTTGTACCGCTTTTGGCCGCCATAAGTGTGGCAGGGTATGCTCAGACGTGAGTCCCTTGCTCACTTTGCCACTAGATTCAAGCAAGTCGGGCTGAAGACGGCTGGAAGGCCAGAAACCGGTCCTCGGAAGCTTGTTTCCGGTCCAGGGAAGACATGGCTTGGCAGTTCGGGCTGGAATGTTCCCATGAGGCACAGGGTCAGACTGATTTGCATATGGACATGTCTGAACTGGGGTGGCAGAGTGGGATAAAGAACTCTGATGGATTAAACTCAGATCTTTTGACTGGGTGTGAGTGTTTGATTGATTCAGATGCTCTGTCCATCACCACCCCCTTTTGTACCGCTTTTGGCCGCCATAATTGTGGCAGGGTAGGCTCAGACGTGAGTCCCTTGCTCACTTCGCCAGTGGATTCAAACAAGCCGGGCTGAAGACGGCTCAAATGCCAGAAACCGGTCCTCAGAAGCTTGTTTCTGGTCCAGGGAAGACATGGCTTGGCAGTTTGGGCTGGACTGTTCCCATGAGGCACAGGGTCAGACTGATTTGCATATGGCCATGTCTGAACTGGGGTGGCAGAGTGGGCTAAAGAAAGGTGATGGATTAAACCCAGATCTTTTGACTTGGTGTGAGTGTTTGATTGATTCAGATTCTCTGTCCATCACCACCCCCTTTTGTATCGCTTTTCGCCGCCATAAGTGTGGCAGGGTATGCTCAGACGTGAGTCCCTTGCTCACTTTGCCACTGTATTCAAGCAAACCGGGCAGAAGACGGCTGGAATGCCAGAAACCGGTCCTCAGAAGCTTGTTTCCGGTCCAGGGAAGACATGGCTTGGCAGTTCAGGCTGGACTGTTATCATGAGGCACAGGGTCAGACTGATTTGCATATGGCCATGTCTGAACTGGGGTGGCAGAGTGGGCTAAAGAACGGTGATGGATTAAACCCAGATCTTTTGACTGGGTGTGAGTGTTTGATTGATTCAGATGCTCCATTCATCACCACCCCCTTTTGTACCGCTTTTGGCCGCCATAGGTGTGGCAGGGTATGCTCAGATGTGAGTTCCTTGCTCACTTTGCCACTGGATTCAAGCAAGCCAGGCTGAAGACGGCTGGAATGCCAGAAACCGGTCCTCTGAAGCTTGTTTCCGGTCCAGGGAAGACATGGCTTGGCAGTTCGGGCTGGACTGTTCCCATGAGGCACAGGGTCAGACTGATTTGCATATGGCCATGCCTGAACTGGGGTGGCAGAGTGGGCTAAAGAACTGTGATGGATTAAACCCAGATCTTTTGACTGGGTGTGAGTGCTTGATTGATTCAGATTCTCTGTCCATCACCACCCCCTTTTGTATCGCTTTTCGCCGCCATAAGTGTGGCAGGGTATGGTCAGATGTGAGTCCCTTGCTCACTTTGCCACTGGATTCAAGCAAGCCGGGCAGAAGACGGCTGGAATGCCAGAAACCGGTCCTCAGAAGCTTGTTTCCGGTCCAGGGAAGACATGGCTTGGCAGTTCAGGCTGGACAGTTCCCATGAGGCACAGGGTCAGACTGATTTGCATATGGCCATGTCTGAACTGGGGTGGCAGAGTGGGCTAAAGAACGGTGATGGATTAAACCCAGATCTTTTGACTGGGTGTGAGTGTTTGATTGATTCAGATGCTCCGTCCATCACCACCCCCTTTTGTACCGCTTTTGGCCGCCATAAGTGCGGCAGGGTATGCTCAGAGGTGAGTCCCTTGCTTACTTTGCGACTGGATTCAAGCAAGCTAGGCTGAAGACGGCTGGAATGCCAGAAACCGGTCCTCTGAAGCTTGTTTCCGGTCTAGGGAAGACATGGCTTGGCAGTTCGGGCTGGACTGTTCCCATGAGGCACAGGGTCAGACTGATTTGCATATTGCCATGTCTGAACTGGGGTGGCAGAGTGGGCTAAAGAACGGTGATGGATTAAACCCAGATCTTTTGACTGGGTGTGAGTGTTTGATTGATTCAGATGCTCCTTCCATCACCACCCCCTTTTGTACCGCTTTTGGCCACCATAAGTGTGGCAGGGTATGCTCAGACGTGAGTCCCTTGCTCACTTTGCCACTGGATTCAAGTAAGCCGGTCTGAAGACGTCTGGAATGCCAGAAACCGGTCCTCGGAAGCTTGTTTCCGGTCCAGGGAAGACATGGCTTGGCAGTTCGGGTTGGACTGTTCCCATGAGGCACAGGGTCAGACTGATTTGCATATGGCCATGTCTGAACTGGGGTGGCAGAGTGGGCTAAAGAAAGGTGATGGATTAAACCCAGATCTTTTGACTGGGTGTGAGTGTTTGATTGATTTAGATTCTTCGTCCATCACCACCCCCTTTTGTATAGCTTTTTGCCGCCATAAGTGTGGCAGGGTATGCTCAGATGTGAGTCCCTTGCTACCTTTGCCACTGGATTCAAGCAAGCTGGGCAAAAGATGGCTGGAATGCCAGAAACCGGTCCTCAGAAGCTTGTTTCCGGTCCAGGGAAGACATGGCTTGGCAGTTCAGGCTGGACTGTTCCCATGAGGCACAGGGTCAGACTGATTTGCATATGGCCATGTCTGAACTGGGGTGGCAGAGTGGACTAAAGAACTGTGATGGATTATACTGTATTAGATCTACAGTGGATATCCCCTTCTTTAGCGATAAGGCCCGATCTGGGATTCTCAGACCACACGAGACTGCCTTAAGGACAGTTTAGCGATACCGCTAAAATCAGCTGGAAAAACGGAATGGGGACAGCTCCTGTTTCAAAATAAACTTCTTGAATGGGAAATATTATTACAATGTATGAACTCTACTCTTTCGAAATTTAAATATTACCAACTACTGAGTTGGAGTAAGTCCCTCAAAGAAACTAGGAAAGGTAATACCTCTCTGGAAATAAAGATGCAGACGACTAAACCATTTTTGAAAGAAATATCCTTCTGGTACTGGGCTCGAATCTCGGCTGGGGAGGACGACTTCCGAATTCCAGAGAGTATCTGGGGAAAAGACCTGCCGACGCTGGATACAAGCAATGCATGGCAAGTATCTATGAGCATATGCTGGTCAATTGTAACGTCTGCTGCTCTCAAAAGAAATCATTTGCTCACTATACACAGAGCCTACTGGACACCAAAAAGATTATCCAAACTGAACGGGGCCACAGTGAAGAGTTGCCCAAAATGTGGTTTACAGATGGCTGATGACTTACATATGTTCTGGCGATATCCCAGCCTTGACGGTTTCTGGAAAGATGTGGGTATTACCTTAGAAGGGGTGTTTGGAAGACAACTTTCTGTAAGTATGGACTTAGTTATCTTTGGGGTCACAAGTATGAATGTAGGAAGACCCTTTACTAAAGCTCAAGAGAACTTAATTTTCATACTGATTCTTTTGGCAAGGAGGGAGATTTGTGTAAAATGGATGAATCCTGTCCCTCCCACTCATAACGAATGGCTGGTTTCAGTTTTGAAAGTGTTTAACCTAGATAAAAATAAGAAATATGGCTCTAAAAAATATAAATTCTGGGATTTGTGGAAAGAATTCCATAAGAGGGGAATTAAAAGGTGTTGTGTACATATAACGTATATATAACATGGTGGTAATATACCTGGATTTCCCATTACATTCCTCTGTAATGTCCAATGATTACGCTATCGCACAATGCCGAGGAAGGATTGTAAGAGTAGCAAAAATGGCTAGCTCACCCCACTACGAAACAAGAATCCTCCTCCTTATAAGTATATGGATGTAAGGGGTCTCCTTTCTCAGAGATGCCACGAAGCTGTGAAGGGTCCCTGAAAACTCCTTACTTTAAACTGTTGCGTAATGAGGACAAAAATAAATAAAAAAAAAAAAAACGGGCTGAAGACGGCTGGAAGGCCAGAAACCGGTCCTCGGAAGCTTGTTTCCAGTCCAGGGAAGACATTGCTTGGCAGTTCGGGCTGGACTGTTCCCATGAGGCACAGGGCCATACTGATTTGCATATGGCCATGTCTGAACTGGGGTGGCAGAGTGGGCTAAAGAAAGGTGATGGATTAAACCCAGATCTTTTGACTGGGTGTGAGTGTTTGATTGATTCAGATTCTCCGTCCATCACCACCCCCTTTTGTATCGCTTTTCGCAGCCATAAGTGTGGCAGGATATGCTCAGACGTGAGTCCCTTGCTCACTTTGCCACTGGATTCAAGCAAGCCGGGCTGAAAACGTCTGGAATGCCAGAAACCGGTCCTCGGAAGCTTGTCTCCGATCCAGGGAAGACATGGCTTTGCAGTTCGGGCTGGACTGTTCCCATGAGGCACAGGGTCAGACTGATCTGCATATGGCCATGTCTGAACTAGGGTGGCAGAGTGGGCTAAAGAACGGTGATGGATTAAACCCAGATCTTTTGACTGGGTGTGAGTGTTTGATTGATTCAGATGCTCCGTCCATCACCACCCCCTTTTGTACCACTTTTGGCCGCCATAAGTGTGGCAGGGTATGCTCAGACGTGAGTCCCTCGGGCTGGACTGTTCCCATGAGGCACAGGGTCAGACTGATTTGCATAAAGCCATGTCTGAACTGGGTGGTAGAGTGGGCTAAAGAACGGTGATGGATTAAACCCAGATCTTTTGATTGGGTGTGAGTGTTTGATTGATTCAGATGCTCCGTCCATCACCCTTTTGTACCACTTTTGGCCGCCATAAGTGTGGCAGGGTATGCTCAGACGTGAGTCCCTTGCTCACTTTGCCACTGGATTCAAGAAAGCTGGGCTAAAGACGGCTGGAATGCCAGAAACCGGTCCTCGGAAGCTTGTTTCCGGTCCAGGGAAGACATGGCTTGGCAGTTCGGGCTGGACTGTTACCATGAGGCACAGGGTCAGACTGATTTGCATATGGCCATGTCTGAACTGGGGTGGCAGAGTGGGCTAAAGAACTGTGATGGATTAAACCCAGATCTTTTGACTGGTTGTGAGTGTTTGATTGATTCAGATGCTCCGTCCATCACCACCCCCTTTTGTACCGCTTTTCGCCGCCATAAGTGTGGCAGGGTATGCTCAGACATGAGTCCCTTGCTCACTTTGCCACTGGATTCAAGCAAGCCGGGCTGAAGACGGCTGGAATGCCAGAAACCGGTCCTCAGAAGCTTGTTTCCGGTCCAGGGAAGACATGGCTTGGCAGTTCGGGCTGGACTGTTCCCATGAGGCACAGGGTCAGACTGATTTGCATATGGCCATGTCTGAACTGGGGTGGCAGAGTGGGCTAAAGAACTGTGATGGATTAAACCCAGATCTTTTGACTGGGTGTGAGTGTTTGATTGATTCAGATGCTCCTTCCATCACCACCCCTTTTTGTACCGCTTTTGGCCACCATAAGTGTGGCAGGGTATGCTCAGACGTGAGTCCCTTGCTCACTTTGCCACTGGATTCAAGCAAGCCGGGCTGAAGACGTCTGGAATGCCAGAAATCGGCCCTCGGAATCTTGTTTCCGGTCCAGGGAAAACACTACTTGGCAGTTCGGGCTGGACTGTTCCCATGAGACACAGGGTCAGACTGATTTGCATATGGCCATGTCTGAACTGGGATGGCAGAGTGGGCTAAAGAACGGTGATGGATTAAACCCAGATCTTTTGACTGGGTGTGAGTGTTTGATTGATTCAGATGCTCCATTCATCACCACCCCCTTTTGTACCGCTTTTGGCCGCCATAGGTGTGGCAGGGTATGCTCAGAGGTGAGTCCCTTGCTCACTTTGCCACTGGATTCAAGCAAGCCAGGCTGAAGACGGCTGGAATGCCAGAAACCGGTCCTCTGAAGCTTGTTTCCGGTCCAGGGAAGACATGGCTTGGCAGTTCGGGCTGGACTGTTCCCATGAGGCACAGGGTCAGACTGATTTGCATATGGCCATGCCTGAACTGGGGTGGCAGAGTGGGCTAAAGAACTGTGATGGATTAAACCCAGATCTTTTGACTGGGTGTGAGTGCTTGATTGATTCAGATTCTCTGTCCATCACCACCCCCTTTTGTATCGCTTTTCGCCGCCATAAGTGTGGCAGGGTATGCTCAGATGTGAGTCCCTTGCTCACTTTGCCACTGGATTCAAGCAAGCCGGGCAGAAGACGGCTGGAATGCCAGAAACCGGTCCTCAGAAGCTTGTTTCCGGTCCAGGGAAGACATGGCTTGGCAGTTCAGGCTGGACAGTTCCCATGAGGCACAGGGTCAGACTGATTTGCATATGGCCATGTCTGAACTGGGGTGGCAGAGTGGGCTAAAGAACGGTGATGGATTAAACCCAGATCTTTTGACTGGGTGTGAGTGTTTGATTGATTCAGATGCTCCGTCCATCACCACCCCCTTTTGTACCGCTTTTGGCCGCCATAAGTGCGGCAGGGTATGCTCAGAGGTGAGTCCCTTGCTTACTTTGCGACTGGATTCAAGCAAGCTAGGCTGAAGACGGCTGGAATGCCAGAAACCGGTCCTCTGAAGCTTGTTTCCGGTCTAGGGAAGACATGGCTTGGCAGTTCGGGCTGGACTATTCCCATGAGGCACAGGGTCAGACTGATTTGCATATGGCCATGTCTGAACTGGGGTGGCAGAGTGGGCTAAAGAACGGTGATGGATTAAACCCAGATCTTTTGACTGGGTGTGAGTGTTTGATTGATTCATATGCTCCGTCCATTACCATCCCCTTTTGTACCGCTTTTGGCCGCCATAAGTGTGGCAGGGTATGCTCAGACGTGAGTCCCTTGCTCACTTTGCCACTAGATTCAAGCAAGTCGGGCTGAAGACGGCTGGAAGGCCAGAAACCGGTCCTCGGAAGCTTGTTTCCGGTCCAGGGAAGACATGGCTTGGCAGTTCGGGCTGGAATGTTCCCATGAGGCACAGGGTCAGACTGATTTGCATATGGACATGTCTGAACTGGGGTGGCAGAGTGGGATAAAGAACTCTGATGGATTAAACTCAGATCTTTTGACTGGGTGTGAGTGTTTGATTGATTCAGATGCTCTGTCCATCACCACCCCCTTTTGTACCGCTTTTGGCCGCCATAATTGTGGCAGGGTAGGCTCAGACGTGAGTCCCTTGCTCACTTCGCCAGTGGATTCAAACAAGCCGGGCTGAAGACGGCTCAAATGCCAGAAACCGGTCCTCAGAAGCTTGTTTCTGGTCCAGGGAAGACATGGCTTGGCAGTTCGGGCTGGACTGTTCCCATGAGGCACAGGGTCAGACTGATTTGCATATGGCCATGTCTAAACTGGGGTGGCAGAGTGGGCTAAAGAAAGGTGATGGATTAAACCCAGATCTTTTGACTTGGTGTGAGTGTTTGATTGATTCAGATTCTCTGTCCATCACCACCCCCTTTTGTATCGCTTTTCGCCGCCATAAGTGTGGCAGGGTATGCTCAGACGTGAGTCCCTTGCTCACTTTGCCACTGTATTCAAGCAAACCGGGCAGAAGACGGCTGGAATGCCAGAAACCGGTCCTCAGAAGCTTGTTTCCGGTCCAGGGAAGACATGGCTTGGCAGTTCAGGCTGGACTGTTATCATGAGGCACAGGGTCAGACTGATTTGCATATGGCCATGTCTGAACTGGGGTGGCAGAGTGGGCTAAAGAACGGTGATGGATTAAACCCAGATCTTTTGACTGGGTGTGAGTGTTTGATTGATTCAGATGCTCCATTCATCACCACCCCCTTTTGTACCGCTTTTGGCCGCCATAGGTGTGGCAGGGTATGCTCAGATGTGAGTTCCTTGCTCACTTTGCCACTGGATTCAAGCAAGCCAGGCTGAAGACGGCTGGAATGCCAGAAACCGGTCCTCTGAAGCTTGTTTCCGGTCCAGGGAAGACATGGCTTGGCAGTTCGAGCTGGACTGTTCCCATGAGGCACAGGGTCAGACTGATTTGCATATGGCCATGCCTGAACTGGGGTGGCAGAGTGGGCTAAAGAACTGTGATGGATTAAACCCAGATCTTTTGACTGGGTGTGAGTGCTTGGTTGATTCAGATTCTCTGTCCATCACCACCCCCTTTTGTATCGCTTTTCGCCGCCATAAGTGTGGCAGGGTATGGTCAGATGTGAGTCCCTTGCTCACTTTGCCACTGGATTCAAGCAAGCCGGGCAGAAGACGGCTGGAATGCCAGAAACCGGTCCTCAGAAGCTTGTTTCCGGTCCAGGGAAGACATGGCTTGGCAGTTCAGGCTGGACAGTTCCCATGAGGCACAGGGTCAGACTGATTTGCATATGGCCATGTCTGAACTGGGGTGGCAGAGTGGGCTAAAGAACGGTGATGGATTAAACCCAGATCTTTTGACTGGGTGTGAGTGTTTGATTGATTCAGATGCTCCGTCCATCACCACCCCCTTTTGTACCGCTTTTGGCCGCCATAAGTGCGGCAGGGTATGCTCAGAGGTGAGTCCCTTGCTTACTTTGCGACTGGATTCAAGCAAGCTAGGCTGAAGACGGCTGGAATGCCAGAAACCGGTCCTCTGAAGCTTGTTTCCGGTCTAGGGAAGACATGGCTTGGCAGTTCGGGCTGGACTGTTCCCATGAGGCACAGGGTCAGACTGATTTGCATATTGCCATGTCTGAACTGGGGTGGCAGAGTGGGCTAAAGAACGGTGATGGATTAAACCCAGATCTTTTGACTGGGTGTGAGTGTTTGATTGATTCAGATGCTCCTTCCATCACCACCCCCTTTTGTACCGCTTTTGGCCACCATAAGTGTGGCAGGGTATGCTCAGACGTGAGTCCCTTGCTCACTTTGCCACTGGATTCAAGTAAGCCGGTCTGAAGACGTCTGGAATGCCAGAAACCGGTCCTCGGAAGCTTGTTTCCGGTCCAGGGAAGACATGGCTTGGCAGTTCGGGTTGGACTGTTCCCATGAGGCACAGGGTCAGACTGATTTGCATATGGCCATGTCTGAACTGGGGTGGCAGAGTGGGCTAAAGAAAGGTGATGGATTAAACCCAGATCTTTTGACTGGGTGTGAGTGTTTGATTGATTTAGATTCTTCGTCCATCACCACCCCCTTTTGTATAGCTTTTTGCCGCCATAAGTGTGGCAGGGTATGCTCAGATGTGAGTCCCTTGCTACCTTTGCCACTGGATTCAAGCAAGCTGGGCAAAAGATGGCTGGAATGCCAGAAACCGGTCCTCAGAAGCTTGTTTCCGGTCCAGGGAAGACATGGCTTGGCAGTTCAGGCTGGACTGTTCCCATGAGGCACAGGGTCAGACTGATTTGCATATGGCCATGTCTGAACTGGGGTGGCAGAGTGGACTAAAGAACTGTGATGGATTATACTGTATTAGATCTACAGTGGATATCCCCTTCTTTAGCGATAAGGCCCGATCTGGGATTCTCAGACCACACGAGACTGCCTTAAGGACAGTTTAGCGATACCGCTAAAATCAGCTGGAAAAACGGAATGGGGACAGCTCCTGTTTCAAAATAAACTTCTTGAATGGGAAATATTATTAAAATGTATGAACTCTACTCTTTCGAAATTTAAATATTACCAACTACTGAGTTGGAGTAAGTCCCTCAAAGAAACTAGGAAAGGTAATACCTCTCTGGAAATAAAGATGCAGACGACTAAACCATTTTTGAAAGAAATATCCTTCTGGTACTGGGCTCGAATCTCGGCTGGGGAGGACGACTTCCGAATTCCAGAGAGTATCTGGGGAAAAGACCTGCCGACGCTGGATACAAGCAATGCATGGCAAGTATCTATGAGCATATGCTGGTCAATTGTAACGTCTGCTGCTCTCAAAAGAAATCATTTGCTCACTATACACAGAGCCTACTGGACACCAAAAAGATTATCCAAACTGAACGGGGCCACAGTGAAGAGTTGCCCAAAATGTGGTTTACAGATGGCTGATGACTTACATATGTTCTGGCGATATCCCAGCCTTGACGGTTTCTGGAAAGATGTGGGTATTACCTTAGAAGGGGTGTTTGGAAGACAACTTTCTGTAAGTATGGACTTAGTTATCTTTGGGGTCACAAGTATGAATGTAGGAAGACCCTTTACTAAAGCTCAAGAGAACTTAATTTTCATACTGATTCTTTTGGCAAGGAGGGAGATTTGTGTAAAATGGATGAATCCTGTCCCTCCCACTCATAACGAATGGCTGGTTTCAGTTTTGAAAGTGTTTAACCTAGATAAAAATAAGAAATATGGCTCTAAAAAATATAAATTCTGGGATTTGTGGAAAGAATTCCATAAGAGGGGAATTAAATGGTGTTGTGTACATATAACGTATATATAACATGGTGGTAATATACCTGGATTTCCCATTACATTCCTCTGTAATGTCCAATGATTACGCTATCGCACAATGCCGAGGAAGGATTGTAAGAGTAGCAAAAATGGCTAGCTCACCCCACTACGAAACAAGAATCCTCCTCCTTATAAGTATATGGATGTAAGGGGTCTCCTTTCTCAGAGATGCCACGAAGCTGTGAAGGGTCCCTGAAAACTCCTTACTTTAAACTGTTGCGTAATGAGGACAAAAATAAATAAAAAAAAAAAAAATTGGCTGAAGACGGCTGGAAGGCCAGAAACCGGTCCTCGGAAGCTTGTTTCCAGTCCAGGGAAGACATTGCTTGGCAGTTCGGGCTGGACTGTTCCCATGAGGCACAGGGCCATACTGATTTGCATATGGCCATGTCTGAACTGGGGTGGCAGAGTGGGCTAAAGAAAGGTGATGGATTAAACCCAGATCTTTTGACTGGGTGTGAGTGTTTGATTGATTCAGATTCTCCGTCCATCACCACCCCCTTTTGTATCGCTTTTCGCAGCCATAAGTGTGGCAGGATATGCTCAGACGTGAGTCCCTTGCTCACTTTGCCACTGGATTCAAGCAAGCCGGGCTGAAAACGTCTGGAATGCCAGAAACCGGTCCTCGGAAGCTTGTCTCCGATCCAGGGAAGACATGGCTTTGCAGTTCGGGCTGGACTGTTCCCATGAGGCACAGGGTCAGACTGATCTGCATATGGCCATGTCTGAACTAGGGTGGCAGAGTGGGCTAAAGAACGGTGATGGATTAAACCCAGATCTTTTGACTGGGTGTGAGTGTTTGATTGATTCAGATGCTCCGTCCATCACCACCCCCTTTTGTACCACTTTTGGCCGCCATAAGTGTGGCAGGGTATGCTCAGACGTGAGTCCCTCGGGCTGGACTGTTCCCATGAGGCACAGGGTCAGACTGATTTGCATAAAGCCATGTCTGAACTGGGTGGTAGAGTGGGCTAAAGAACGGTGATGGATTAAACCCAGATCTTTTGATTGGGTGTGAGTGTTTGATTGATTCAGATGCTCCGTCCATCACCCTTTTGTACCACTTTTGGCCGCCATAAGTGTGGCAGGGTATGCTCAGACGTGAGTCCCTTGCTCACTTTGCCACTGGATTCAAGAAAGCTGGGCTAAAGACGGCTGGAATGCCAGAAACCGGTCCTCGGAAGCTTGTTTCCGGTCCAGGGAAGACATGGCTTGGCAGTTCGGGCTGGACTGTTACCATGAGGCACAGGGTCAGACTGATTTGCATATGGCCATGTCTGAACTGGGGTGGCAGAGTGGGCTAAAGAACTGTGATGGATTAAACCCAGATCTTTTGACTGGTTGTGAGTGTTTGATTGATTCAGATGCTCCGTCCATCACCACCCCCTTTTGTACCGCTTTTCGCCGCCATAAGTGTGGCAGGGTATGCTCAGACATGAGTCCCTTGCTCACTTTGCCACTGGATTCAAGCAAGCCGGGCTGAAGACGGCTGGAATGCCAGAAACCGGTCCTCAGAAGCTTGTTTCCGGTCCAGGGAAGACATGGCTTGGCAGTTCGGGCTGGACTGTTCCCATGAGGCACAGGGTCAGACTGATTTGCATATGGCCATGTCTGAACTGGGGTGGCAGAGTGGGCTAAAGAACTGTGATGGATTAAACCCAGATCTTTTGACTGGGTGTGAGTGTTTGATTGATTCAGATGCTCCTTCCATCACCACCCCTTTTTGTACCGCTTTTGGCCACCATAAGTGTGGCAGGGTATGCTCAGACGTGAGTCCCTTGCTCACTTTGCCACTGGATTCAAGCAAGCCGGGCTGAAGACGTCTGGAATGCCAGAAATCGGCCCTCGGAATCTTGTTTCCGGTCCAGGGAAAACACTACTTGGCAGTTCGGGCTGGACTGTTCCCATGAGACACAGGGTCAGACTGATTTGCATATGGCCATGTCTGAACTGGGATGGCAGAGTGGGCTAAAGAACGGTGATGGATTAAACCCAGATCTTTTGACTGGGTGTGAGTGTTTGATTGATTCAGATGCTCCATTCATCACCACCCCCTTTTGTACCGCTTTTGGCCGCCATAGGTGTGGCAGGGTATGCTCAGAGGTGAGTCCCTTGCTCACTTTGCCACTGGATTCAAGCAAGCCAGGCTGAAGACGGCTGGAATGCCAGAAACCGGTCCTCTGAAGCTTGTTTCCGGTCCAGGGAAGACATGGCTTGGCAGTTCGGGCTGGACTGTTCCCATGAGGCACAGGGTCAGACTGATTTGCATATGGCCATGCCTGAACTGGGGTGGCAGAGTGGGCTAAAGAACTGTGATGGATTAAACCCAGATCTTTTGACTGGGTGTGAGTGCTTGATTGATTCAGATTCTCTGTCCATCACCACCCCCTTTTGTATCGCTTTTCGCCGCCATAAGTGTGGCAGGGTATGCTCAGATGTGAGTCCCTTGCTCACTTTGCCACTGGATTCAAGCAAGCCGGGCAGAAGACGGCTGGAATGCCAGAAACCGGTCCTCAGAAGCTTGTTTCCGGTCCAGGGAAGACATGGCTTGGCAGTTCAGGCTGGACAGTTCCCATGAGGCACAGGGTCAGACTGATTTGCATATGGCCATGTCTGAACTGGGGTGGCAGAGTGGGCTAAAGAACGGTGATGGATTAAACCCAGATCTTTTGACTGGGTGTGAGTGTTTGATTGATTCAGATGCTCCGTCCATCACCACCCCCTTTTGTACCGCTTTTGGCCGCCATAAGTGTGGCAGGGTATGCTCAGAGGTGAGTCCCTTGCTTACTTTGCGACTGGATTCAAGCAAGCTAGGCTGAAGACGGCTGGAATGCCAGAAACCGGTCCTCTGAAGCTTGTTTCCGGTCTAGGGAAGACATGGCTTGGCAGTTCAGGCTGGACTATTCCCATGAGGCACAGGGTCAGACTGATTTGCATATGGCCATGTCTGAACTGGGGTGGCAGAGTGGGCTAAAGAACGGTGATGGATTAAACCCAGATCTTTTGACTGGGTGTGAGTGTTTGATTGATTCATATGCTCCGTCCATTACCACCCCCTTTTGTACCGCTTTTGGCCGCCATAAGTGTGGCAGGGTATGCTCAGACGTGAGTCCCTTGCTCACTTTGCCACTAGATTCAAGCAAGTCGGGCTGAAGACGGCTGGAAGGCCAGAAACCGGTCCTCGGAAGCTTGTTTCCGGTCCAGGGAAGACATGGCTTGGCAGTTCGGGCTGGAATGTTCCCATGAGGCACAGGGTCAGACTGATTTGCATATGGACATGTCTGAAGTGGGGTGGCAGAGTGGGATAAAGAACTCTGATGGATTAAACTCAGATCTTTTGACTGGGTATGAGTGTTTGATTGATTCAGATGCTCTGTCCATCACCACCCCCTTTTGTACCGCTTTTGGCCGCCATAATTGTGGCAGGGTAGGCTCAGACGTGAGTCCCTTGCTCACTTCGCCAGTGGATTCAAACAAGCCGGGCTGAAGACGGCTCAAATGCCAGAAACCGGTCCTCAGAAGCTTGTTTCTGGTCCAGGGAAGACATGGCTTGGCAGTTCGGGCTGGACTGTTCCCATGAGGCACAGGGTCAGACTGATTTGCATATGGCCATGTCTAAACTGGGGTGGCAGAGTGGGCTAAAGAAAGGTGATGGATTAAACCCAGATCTTTTGACTTGGTGTGAGTGTTTGATTGATTCAGATTCTCTGTCCATCACCACCCCCTTTTGTATCGCTTTTCGCCGCCATAAGTGTGGCAGGGTATGCTCAGACGTGAGTCCCTTGCTCACTTTGCCACTGTATTCAAGCAAACCGGGCAGAAGACGGCTGGAATGCCAGAAACCGGTCCTCAGAAGCTTGTTTCCGGTCCAGGGAAGACATGGCTTGGCAGTTCAGGCTGGACTGTTACCATGAGGCACAGGGTCAGACTGATTTGCATATGGCCATGTCTGAACTCGGGTGGCAGAGTGGGCTAAAGAACGGTGATGGATTAAACCCAGATCTTTTGACTGGGTGTGAGTGTTTGATTGATTCAGATGCTCCATTCATCACCACCCCCTTTTGTACCGCTTTTGGCCGCCATAGGTGTGGCAGGGTATGCTCAGATGTGAGTCCCTTGCTCACTTTGCCACTGGATTCAAGCAAGCCAGGCTGAAGACGGCTGGAATGCCAGAAACCGGTCCTCTGAAGCTTGTTTCCGGTCCAGGGAAGACATGGCTTGGCAGTTCGGGCTGGACTGTTCCCATGAGGCACAGGGTCAGACTGATTTGCATATGGCCATGCCTGAACTGGGGTGGCAGAGTGGGCTAAAGAACTGTGATGGATTAAACCCAGATCTTTTGACTGGGTGTGAGTGCTTGATTGATTCAGATTCTCTGTCCATCACCACCCCCTTTTGTATCGCTTTTCGCCGCCATAAGTGTGGCAGGGTATGGTCAGATGTGAGTCCCTTGCTCACTTTGCCACTGGATTCAAGCAAGCCGGGCAGAAGACGGCTGGAATGCCAGAAACCGGTCCTCAGAAGCTTGTTTCCGGTCCAGGGAAGACATGGCTTGGCAGTTCAGGCTGGACAGTTCCCATGAGGCACAGGGTCAGACTGATTTGCATATGGCCATGTCTGAACTGGGGTGGCAGAGTGGGCTAAAGAACGGTGATGGATTAAACCCAGATCTTTTGACTGGGTGTGAGTGTTTGATTGATTCAGATGCTCCGTCCATCACCACCCCCTTTTGTACGGCTTTTGGCCGCCATAAGTGCGGCAGGGTATGCTCAGAGGTGAGTCCCTTGCTTACTTTGCGACTGGATTCAAGCAAGCTAGGCTGAAGACGGCTGGAATGCCAGAAACCGGTCCTCTGAAGCTTGTTTCCGGTCTAGGGAAGACATGGCTTGGCAGTTCGGGCTGGACTGTTCCCATGAGGCACAGGGTCAGACTGATTTGCATATTGCCATGTCTGAACTGGGGTGGCAGAGTGGGCTAAAGAACGGTGATGGATTAAACCCAGATCATTTGACTGGGTGTGAGTGTTTGATTGATTCAGATGCTCCTTCCATCACCACCCCCTTTTGTACCGCTTTTGGCCACCATAAGTGTGGCAGGGTATGCTCAGACGTGAGTCCCTTGCTCACTTTGCCACTGGATTCAAGTAAGCCGGTCTGAAGACGTCTGGAATGCCAGAAACCGGTCCTCGGAAGCTTGTTTCCGGTCCAGGGAAGACATGGCTTGGCAGTTCGGGCTGGACTGTTCCCATGAGGCACAGGGTCAGACTGATTTGCATATGGCCATGTCTGAACTGGGGTGGCAGAGTGGGCTAAAGAAAGGTGATGGATTAAACCCAGATCTTTTGACTGGGTGTGAGTGTTTGATTGATTTAGATTCTTCGTCCATCACCACCCCCTTTTGTATAGCTTTTTGCCGCCATAAGTGTGGCAGGGTATGCTCAGATGTGAGTCCCTTGCTACCTTTGCCACTAGATTCAAGCAAGCTGGGCAAAAGATGGCTGGAATGCCAGAAACCGGTCCTCAGAAGCTTGTTTCCGGTCCAGGGAAGACATGGCTTGGCAGTTCAGGCTGGACTGTTCCCATGAGGCACAGGGTCAGACTGATTTGCATATGGCCATGTCTGAACTGGGGTGGCAGAGTGGACTAAAGAACTGTGATGGATTATACTGTATTAGATCTACAGTGGATATCCCCTTCTTTAGCGATAAGGCCCGATCTGGGATTCTCAGACCACACGAGACTGCCTTAAGGACAGTTTAGCGATACCGCTAAAATCAGCTGGAAAAACGGAATGGGGACAGCTCCTGTTTCAAAATAAACTTCTTGAATGGGAAATATTATTACAATGTATGAACTCTACTCTTTCGAAATTTAAATATTACCAACTACTGAGTTGGAGTAAGTCCCTCAAAGAAACTAGGAAAGGTAATACCTCTCTGGAAATAAAGATGCAGACGACTAAACCATTTTTGAAAGAAATATCCTTCTGGTACTGGGCTCGAATCTCGGCTGGGGAGGACGACTTCCGAATTCCAGAGAGTATCTGGGGAAAAGACCTGCCGACGCTGGATACAAGCAATGCATGGCAAGTATCTATGAGCATATGCTGGTCAATTGTAACGTCTGCTGCTCTCAAAAGAAATCATTTGCTCACTATACACAGAGCCTACTGGACACCAAAAAGATTATCCAAACTGAATGGGCCACAGTGAAGAGTTGCCCAAAATGTGGTTTACAGATGGCTGATGACTTACATATGTTCTGGCGATATCCCAGCCTTGACGGTTTCTGGAAAGATGTGGGTATTACCTTAGAAGGGGTGTTTGGAAGACAACTTTCTGTAAGTATGGACTTAGTTATCTTTGGGGTCACAAGTATGAATGTAGGAAGACCCTTTACTAAAGCTCAAGAGAACTTAATTTTCATACTGATTCTTTTGGCAAGGAGGGAGATTTGTGTAAAATGGATGAATCCTGTCCCTCCCACTCATAACGAATGGCTGGTTTCAGTTTTGAAAGTGTTTAACCTAGATAAAAATAAGAAATATGGCTCTAAAAAATATAAATTCTGGGATTTGTGGAAAGAATTCCATAAGAGGGGAATTAAATGGTGTTGTGTACATATAACGTATATATAACATGGTGGTAATATACCTGGATTTCCCATTACATTCCTCTGTAATGTCCAATGATTACGCTATCGCACAATGCCGAGGAAGGATTGTAAGAGTAGCAAAAATGGCTAGCTCAACCCACTACGAAACAAGAATCCTCCTCCTTATAAGTATATGGATGTAAGGGGTCTCCTTTCTCAGAGATGCCACGAAGCTGTGAAGGGTCCCTGAAAACTCCTTACTTTAAACTGTTGCGTAATGAGGACAAAAATAAATAAAAAAAAAAAAAACGGGCTGAAGACGGCTGGAATGCCAGAAACCGGTCCTCGGAAGCTTGTTTCCAGTCCAGGGAAGACATTGCTTGGCAGTTCGGGCTGGACTGTTCCCATGAGGCACAGGGCCATACTGATTTGCATATGGCCATGTCTGAACTGGGGTGGCAGAGTGGGCTAAAGAAAGGTGATGGATTAAACCCAGATCTTTTGACTGGGTGTGAGTGTTTGATTGATTCAGATTCTCCGTCCATCACCACCCCCTTTTGTATCGCTTTTCGCAGCCATAAGTGTGGCAGGATATGCTCAGACGTGAGTCCCTTGCTCACTTTGCCACTGGATTCAAGCAAGCCGGGCTGAAAACGTCTGGAATGCCAGAAACCGGTCCTCGGAAGCTTGTCTCTGATCCAGGGAAGACATGGCTTGGCAGTTCGGGCTGGACTGTTCCCATGAGGCACAGGGTCAGACTGATCTGCATATGGCCATGTCTGAACTAGGGTGGCAGAGTGGGCTAAAGAACGGTGATGGATTAAACCCAGATCTTTTGACTGGGTGTGAGTGTTTGATTGATTCAGATGCTCCGTCCATCACCACCCCCTTTTGTACCACTTTTGGCCGCCATAAGTGTGGCAGGGTATGCTCAGACGTGAGTCCCTCGGGCTGGACTGTTCCCATGAGGCACAGGGTCAGACTGATTTGCATAAAGCCATGTCTGAACTGGGTGGTAGAGTGGGCTAAAGAACGGTGATGGATTAAACCCAGATCTTTTGATTGGGTGTGAGTGTTTGATTGATTCAGATGCTCCGTCCATCACCCTTTTGTACCACTTTTGGCCGCCATAAGTGTGGCAGGGTATGCGCAGACGTGAGTCCCTTGCTCACTTTGCCACTGGATTCAAGAAAGCTGGGCTAAAGACGGCTGGAATGCCAGAAACCGGTCCTCGGAAGCTTGTTTCCGGTCCAGGGAAGACATGGCTTGGCAGTTCGGGCTGGACTGTTACCATGAGGCACAGGGTCAGACTGATTTGCATATGGCCATGTCTGAACTGGGGTGGCAGAGTGGGCTAAAGAACTGTGATGGATTAAACCCAGATCTTTTGACTGGTTGTGAGTGTTTGATTGATTCAGATGCTCCGTCCATCACCACCCCCTTTTGTACCGCTTTTCGCCGCCATAAGTGTGGCAGGGTATGCTCAGACATGAGTCCCTTGCTCACTTTGCCACTGGATTCAAGCAAGCCGGGCTGAAGACGGCTGGAATGCCAGAAACCGGTCCTCAGAAGCTTGTTTCCGGTCCAGGGAAGACATGGCTTGGCAGTTCGGGCTGGACTGTTCCCATGAGGCACAGGGTCAGACTGATTTGCATATGGCCATGTCTGAACTGGGGTGGCAGAGTGGGCTAAAGAACTGTGATGGATTAAACCCAGATCTTTTGACTGGGTGTGAGTGTTTGATTGATTCAGATGCTCCTTCCATCACCACCCCTTTTTGTACCGCTTTTGGCCACCATAAGTGTGGCAGGGTATGCTCAGACGTGAGTCCCTTGCTCACTTTGCCACTGGATTCAAGCAAGCCGGGCTGAAGACGTCTGGAATGCCAGAAATCGGCCCTCGGAATCTTGTTTCCGGTCCAGGGAAAACACTACTTGGCAGTTCGGGCTGGACTGTTCCCATGAGACGCAGGGTCAGACTGATTTGCATATGGCCATGTCTGAACTGGGATGGCAGAGTGGGCTAAAGAACGGTGATGGATTAAACCCAGATCTTTTGACTGGGTGTGAGTGTTTGATTGATTCAGATGCTCCATTCATCACCACCCCCTTTTGTACCGCTTTTGGCCGCCATAGGTGTGGCAGGGTATGCTCAGAGGTGAGTCCCTTGCTCACTTTGCCACTGGATTCAAGCAAGCCAGGCTGAAGACGGCTGGAATGCCAGAAACCGGTCCTCTGAAGCTTGTTTCCGGTCCAGGGAAGACATGGCTTGGCAGTTCGGGCTGGACTGTTCCCATGAGGCACAGGGTCAGACTGATTTGCATATGGCCATGCCTGAACTGGGGTGGCAGAGTGGGCTAAAGAACTGTGATGGATTAAACCCAGATCTTTTGACTGGGTGTGAGTGCTTGATTGATTCAGATTCTCTGTCCATCACCACCCCCTTTTGTATCGCTTTTCGCCGCCATAAGTGTGGCAGGGTATGCTCAGATGTGAGTCCCTTGCTCACTTTGCCACTGGATTCAAGCAAGCCGGGCAGAAGACGGCTGGAATGCCAGAAACCGGTCCTCAGAAGCTTGTTTCCGGTCCAGGGAAGACATGGCTTGGCAGTTCAGGCTGGACAGTTCCCATGAGGCACAGGGTCAGACTGATTTGCATATGGCCATGTCTGAACTGGGGTGGCAGAGTGGGCTAAAGAACGGTGATGGATTAAACCCAGATCTTTTGACTGGGTGTGAGTGTTTGATTGATTCAGATGCTCCGTCCATCACCACCCACCTTTTGTACCGCTTTTGGCCGCCATAAGTGCGGCAGGGTATGCTCAGAGGTGAGTCCCTTGCTTACTTTGCGACTGGATTCAAGCAAGCTAGGCTGAAGACGGCTGGAATGCCAGAAACCGGTCCTCTGAAGCTTGTTTCCGGTCTAGGGAAGACATGGCTTGGCAGTTCGGGCTGGACTGTTCCCATGAGGCACAGGGTCAGACTGATTTGCATATGGCCATGTCTGAACTGGGGTGGCAGAGTGGGCTAAAGAACGGTTATGGATTAAACCCAGATCTTTTGACTGGGTGTGAGTGTTTGATTGATTCAGATGCTCCTTCCATCACCACCCCCTTTTGTACCGCTTTTGGCCACCATAAGTGTGGCAGGGTATGCTCAGACGTGAGTCCCTTGCTCACTTTGCCACTGGATTCAAGTAAGCCGGTCTGAAGACGTCTGGAATGCCAGAAACCGGTCCTCGGAAGCTTGTTTCCGGTCCAGGGAAGACATGGCTTGGCAGTTCGGGCTGGACTGTTCCCATGAGGCACAGGGTCAGACTGATTTGCATATGGCCATGTCTGAACTGGGGTGGCAGAGTGGGCTAAAGAAAGGTGATGGATTAAACCCAGATCTTTTGACTGGGTGTGAGTGTTTGATTGATTTAGATTCTTCGTCCATCACCACCCCCTTTTGTATAGCTTTTTGCCGCCATAAGTGTGGCAGGGTATGCTCAGATGTGAGTCCCTTGCTACCTTTGCCACTGGATTCAAGCAAGCTGGGCAAAAGATGGCTGGAATGCCAGAAACCGGTCCTCAGAAGCTTGTTTCCGGTCCAGGGAAGACATGGCTTGGCAGTTCAGGCTGGACTGTTCCCATGAGGCACAGGGTCAGACTGATTTGCATATGGCCATGTCTGAACTGGGGTGGCAGAGTGGACTAAAGAACTGTGATGGATTATACTGTATTAGATCTACAGTGGATATCCCCTTCTTTAGCGATAAGGCCCGATCTGGGATTCTCAGACCACACGAGACTGCCTTAAGGACAGTTTAGCGATACCGCTAAAATCAGCTGGAAAAACGGAATGGGGACAGCTCCTGTTTCAAAATAAACTTCTTGAATGGGAAATATTATTACAATGTATGAACTCTACTCTTTCGAAATTTAAATATTACCAACTACTGAGTTGGAGTAAGTCCCTCAAAGAAACTAGGAAAGGTAATACCTCTCTGGAAATAAAGATACAGACGACTAAACCATTTTTGAAAGAAATATCCTTCTGGTACTGGGCTCGAATCTCGGCTGGGGAGGACGACTTCCGAATTCCAGAGAGTATCTGGGGAAAAGACCTGCCGACGCTGGATACAAGCAATGCATGGCAAGTATCTATGAGCATATGCTGGTCAATTGTAACGTCTGCTGCTCTCAAAAGAAATCATTTGCTCATTATACACAGAGCCTACTGGACACCAAAAAGATTATCCAAACTGAACGGGGCCACAGTGAAGAGTTGCCCAAAATGTGGTTTACAGATGGCTGATGACTTACATATGTTCTGGCGATATCCCAGCCTTGACGGTTTCTGGAAAGATGTGGGTATTACCTTAGAAGGGGTGTTTGGAAGACAACTTTCTGTAAGTATGGACTTAGTTATCTTTGGGGTCACAAGTATGAATGTAGGAAGACCCTTTACTAAAGCTCAAGAGAACTTAATTTTCATACTGATTCTTTTGGCAAGGAGGGAGATTTGTGTAAAATGGATAAATCCTGTCCCTCCCACTCATAACGAATGGCTGGTTTCAGTTTTGAAAGTGTTTAACCTAGATAAAAATAAGAAATATGGCTCTAAAAAATATAAATTCTGGGATTTGTGGAAAGAATTCCATAAGAGCGGAATTAAATGGTGTTGTGTACATATAACGTATATATAACATGGTGGTAATATACCTGGATTTCCCATTACATTCCTCTGTAATGTCCAATGATTACGCTATCGCACAATGCCGAGGAAGGATTGTAAGAGTAGCAAAAATGGCTATCTCACCCCACTACGAAACAAGAATCCTCCTCCTTATAAGTATATGGATGTAAGGGGTCTCCTTTCTCAGAGATGCCACGAAGCTGTGAAGGGTCCCTGAAAACTCCTTACTTTAAACTGTTGCGTAATGAGGACAAAAATAAATTTAAAAAAAAAAACGGGCTGAAGACGGCTGGAATGCCAGAAACTGGTCCTCGGAAGCTTGTTTCCAGTCCAGGGAAGACATTGCTTGGCAGTTCGGGCTGGACTGTTCCCATGAGGCACAGGGCCATACTGATTTGCATATGGCCATGTCTGAACTGGGGTGGCAGAGTGGGCTAAAGAAAGGTGATGGATTAAACCCAGATCTTTTGACTGGGTGTGAGTGTTTGATTGATTCAGATTCTCCGTCCATCACCACCCCCTTTTGTATCGCTTTTCGCAGCCATAAGTGTGGCAGGATATGCTCAGACGTGAGTCCCTTGCTCACTTTGCCACTGGATTCAAGCAAGCCGGGCTGAAAACGGCTGGAATGCCAGAAACCGGTCCTCGGAAGCTTGTCTCCGATCCAGGGAAGACATGGCTTGGCAGTTCGGGCTGGACTGTTCCCATGAGGCACAGGGTCAGACTGATCTGCATATGGCCATGTCTGAACTAGGGTGGCAGAGTGGGCTAAAGAACGGTGATGGATTAAACCCAGATCTTTTGACTGGGTGTGAGTGTTTGATTGATTCAGATGCTCCGTCCATCACCACCCCCTTTTGTACCACTTTTGGCCGCCATAAGTGTGGCAGGGTATGCTCAGACGTGAGTCCCTCGGGCTGGACTGTTCCCATGAGGCACAGGGTCAGACTGATTTGCATAAAGCCATGTCTGAACTGGGTGGT
Source organism: Lissotriton vulgaris (assembly GCF_964263255.1). Lineage (NCBI taxonomy): Eukaryota > Metazoa > Chordata > Amphibia > Caudata > Salamandridae > Lissotriton > Lissotriton vulgaris. The sequence goes on from NC_141689.1 coordinate 482,404,203, forward strand.
AGAGTGGGCTAAAGAACGGTGATGGATTAAACCCAGATCTTTTGATTGGGTGTGAGTGTTTGATTGATTCAGATGCTCCGTCCATCACCCTTTTGTACCACTTTTGGCCGCCATAAGTGTGGCAGGGTATGCTCAGACGTGAGTCCCTTGCTCACTTTGCCACTGGATTCAAGCAAGCCGGGCTGAAGACGGCTGGAATGCCAGAAACCGGTCCTCAGAAGCTTGTTTCCGGTCCAGGGAAGACATGGCTTGGCAGTTCGGGCTGGACTGTTCCCATGAGGCACAGGGTCAGACTGATTTGCATATGGCCATGTCTGAACTGGGGTGGCAGAGTGGGCTAAAGAACTGTGATGGATTAAACCCAGATCTTTTGACTGGGTGTGAGTGTTTGATTGATTCAGATGCTCCTTCCATCACCACCCCCTTTTGTACCGCTTTTGGCCACCATAAGTGTGGCAGGGTATGCTCAGACATGAGTCCCTTGCTCACTTTGCCACTGGATTCAAGCAAGCCGGGCTGAAGACGGCTGGAATGCCAGAAACCGGTCCTCAGAAGCTTGTTTCCGGTCCAGGGAAGACATGGCTTGGCAGTTCGGGCTGGACTGTTCCCATGAGGCACAGGGTCAGACTGATTTGCATATGGCCATGTCTGAACTGGGGTGGCAGAGTGGGCTAAAGAACTGTGATGGATTAAACCCAGATCTTTTGACTGGGTGTGAGTGTTTGATTGATTCAGATGCTCCTTCCATCACCACCCTTTTTTGTACCGCTTTTGGCCACCATAAGTGTGGCAGGGTATGCTCAGATGTGAGTCCCTTGCTACCTTTGCCACTAGATTCAAGCAAGCTGGGCAAAAGATGGCTGGAATGCCAGAAACCGGTCCTCAGAAGCTTGTTTCCGGTCCAGGGAAGACATGGCTTGGCAGTTCAGGCTGGACTGTTCCCATGAGGCACAGGGTCAGACTGATTTGCATATGGCCATGTCTGAACTGGGGTGGCAGAGTGGACTAAAGAACTGTGATGGATTATACTGTATTAGATCTACAGTGGATATCCCCTTCTTTAGCGATAAGGCCCGATCTGGGATTCTCAGACCACACGAGACTGCCTTAAGGACAGTTTAGCGATACCGCTAAAATCAGCTGGAAAAACGGAATGGGGACAGCTCCTGTTTCAAAATAAACTTCTTGAATGGGAAATATTATTACAATGTATGAACTCTACTCTTTCGAAATTTAAATATTACCAACTACTGAGTTGGAGTAAGTCCCTCAAAGAAACTAGGAAAGGTAATACCTCTCTGGAAATAAAGATGCAGATGACTAAACCATTTTTGAAAGAAATATCCTTCTGGTACTGGGCTCGAATCTCGGCTGGGGAGGACGACTTCCGAATTCCAGAGAGTATCTGGGGAAAAGACCTGCCGACGCTGGATACAAGCAATGCATGGCAAGTATCTATGAGCATATGCTGGTCAATTGTAACGTCTGCTGCTCTCAAAAGAAATCATTTGCTCACTATACACAGAGCCTACTGGACACCAAAAAGATTATCCAAACTGAATGGGCCACAGTGAAGAGTTGCCCAAAATGTGGTTTACAGATGGCTGATGACTTACATATGTTCTGGCGATATCCCAGCCTTGACGGTTTCTGGAAAGATGTGGGTATTACCTTAGAAGGGGTGTTTGGAAGACAACTTTCTGTAAGTATGGACTTAGTTATCTTTGGGGTCACAAGTATGAATGTAGGAAGACCCTTTACTAAAGCTCAAGAGAACTTAATTTTCATACTGATTCTTTTGGCAAGGAGGGAGATTTGTGTAAAATGGATGAATCCTGTCCCTCCCACTCATAACGAATGGCTGGTTTCAGTTTTGAAAGTGTTTAACCTAGATAAAAATAAGAAATATGGCTCTAAAAAATATAAATTCTGGGATTTGTGGAAAGAATTCCATAAGAGGGGAATTAAATGGTGTTGTGTACATATAACGTATATATAACATGGTGGTAATATACCTGGATTTCCCATTACATTCCTCTGTAATGTCCAATGATTACGCTATCGCACAATGCCGAGGAAGGATTGTAAGAGTAGCAAAAATGGCTAGCTCAACCCACTACGAAACAAGAATCCTCCTCCTTATAAGTATATGGATGTAAGGGGTCTCCTTTCTCAGAGATGCCACGAAGCTGTGAAGGGTCCCTGAAAACTCCTTACTTTAAACTGTTGCGTAATGAGGACAAAAATAAATAAAAAAAAAAAAAACGGGCTGAAGACGGCTGGAATGCCAGAAACCGGTCCTCGGAAGCTTGTTTCCAGTCCAGGGAAGACATTGCTTGGCAGTTCGGGCTGGACTGTTCCCATGAGGCACAGGGCCATACTGATTTGCATATGGCCATGTCTGAACTGGGGTGGCAGAGTGGGCTAAAGAAAGGTGATGGATTAAACCCAGATCTTTTGACTGGGTGTGAGTGTTTGATTGATTCAGATTCTCCGTCCATCACCACCCCCTTTTGTATCGCTTTTCGCAGCCATAAGTGTGGCAGGATATGCTCAGACGTGAGTCCCTTGCTCACTTTGCCACTGGATTCAAGCAAGCCGGGCTGAAAACGTCTGGAATGCCAGAAACCGGTCCTCGGAAGCTTGTCTCTGATCCAGGGAAGACATGGCTTGGCAGTTCGGGCTAGACTGTTCCCATGAGGCACAGGGTCAGACTGATCTGCATATGGCCATGTCTGAACTAGGGTGGCAGAGTGGGCTAAAGAACGGTGATGGATTAAACCCAGATCTTTTGACTGGGTGTGAGTGTTTGATTGATTCAGATGCTCCGTCCATCACCACCCCCTTTTGTACCACTTTTGGCCGCCATAAGTGTGGCAGGGTATGCTCAGACGTGAGTCCCTCGGGCTGGACTGTTCCCATGAGGCACAGGGTCAGACTGATTTGCATAAAGCCATGTCTGAACTGGGTGGTAGAGTGGGCTAAAGAACGGTGATGGATTAAACCCAGATCTTTTGATTGGGTGTGAGTGTTTGATTGATTCAGATGCTCCGTCCATCACCCTTTTGTACCACTTTTGGCCGCCATAAGTGTGGCAGGGTATGCTCAGACGTGAGTCCCTTGCTCACTTTGCCACTGGATTCAAGAAAGCTGGGCTAAAGACGGCTGGAATGCCAGAAACCGGTCCTCGGAAGCTTGTTTCCGGTCCAGGGAAGACATGGCTTGGCAGTTCGGGCTGGACTGTTCCCATGAGGCACAGGGTCAGACTGATTTGCATATGGCCATGTCTGAACTGGGGTGGCAGAGTGGGCTAAAGAACTGTGATGGATTAAACCCAGATCTTTTGACTGGGTGTGAGTGTTTGATTGATTCAGATGCTCCTTCCATCACCACCCCTTTTTGTACCGCTTTTGGCCACCATAAGTGTGGCAGGGTATGCTCAGACGTGAGTCCCTTGCTCACTTTGCCACTGGATTCAAGCAAGCCGGGCTGAAGACGTCTGGAATGCCAGAAATCGGCCCTCGGAATCTTGTTTCCGGTCCAGGGAAAACACTACTTGGCAGTTCGGGCTGGACTGTTCCCATGAGACACAGGGTCAGACTGATTTGCATATGGCCATGTCTGAACTGGGATGGCAGAGTGGGCTAAAGAACGGTGATGGATTAAACCCAGATCTTTTGACTGGGTGTGAGTGTTTGATTGATTCAGATGCTCCATTCATCACCACCCCCTTTTGTACCGCTTTTGGCCGCCATAGGTGTGGCAGGGTATGCTCAGAGGTGAGTCCCTTGCTCACTTTGCCACTGGATTCAAGCAAGCCAGGCTGAAGACGGCTGGAATGCCAGAAACCGGTCCTCTGAAGCTTGTTTCCGGTCCAGGGAAGACATGGCTTGGCAGTTCGGGCTGGACTGTTCCCATGAGGCACAGGGTCAGACTGATTTGCATATGGCCATGCCTGAACTGGGGTGGCAGAGTGGGCTAAAGAACTGTGATGGATTAAACCCAGATCTTTTGACTGGGTGTGAGTGCTTGATTGATTCAGATTCTCTGTCCATCACCACCCCCTTTTGTATCGCTTTTCGCCGCCATAAGTGTGGCAGGGTATGCTCAGATGTGAGTCCCTTGCTCACTTTGCCACTGGATTCAAGCAAGCCGGGCAGAAGACGGCTGGAATGCCAGAAACCGGTCCTCAGAAGCTTGTTTCCGGTCCAGGGAAGACATGGCTTGGCAGTTCAGGCTGGACAGTTCCCATGAGGCACAGGGTCAGACTGATTTGCATATGGCCATGTCTGAACTGGGGTGGCAGAGTGGGCTAAAGAACGGTGATGGATTAAACCCAGATCTTTTGACTGGGTGTGAGTGTTTGATTGATTCAGATGCTCCGTCCATCACCACCCACCTTTTGTACCGCTTTTGGCCGCCATAAGTGCGGCAGGGTATGCTCAGAGGTGAGTCCCTTGCTTACTTTGCGACTGGATTCAAGCAAGCTAGGCTGAAGACGGCTGGAATGCCAGAAACCGGTCCTCTGAAGCTTGTTTCCGGTCTAGGGAAGACATGGCTTGGCAGTTCGGGCTGGAGTGTTCCCATGAGGCACAGGGTCAGACTGATTTGCATATGGCCATGTCTGAACTGGGGTGGCAGAGTGGGCTAAAGAACGGTTATGGATTAAACCCAGATCTTTTGACTGGGTGTGAGTGTTTGATTGATTCAGATGCTCCTTCCATCACCACCCCCTTTTGTACCGCTTTTGGCCACCATAAGTGTGGCAGGGTATGCTCAGACGTGAGTCCCTTGCTCACTTTGCCACTGGATTCAAGCAAGCCGGGCAGAAGACGGCTGGAATGCCAGAAACCGGTCCTCAGAAGCTTGTTTCCGGTCCAGGGAAGACATGGCTTGGCAGTTCAGGCTGGACAGTTCCCATGAGGCACAGGGTCAGACTGATTTGCATATGGCCATGTCTGAACTGGGGTGGCAGAGTGGGCTAAAGAACGGTGATGGATTAAACCCAGATCTTTTGACTGGGTGTGAGTGTTTGATTGATTCAGATGCTCCGTCCATCACCACCCCCTTTTGTACGGCTTTTGGCCGCCATAAGTGCGGCAGGGTATGCTCAGAGGTGAGTCCCTTGCTTACTTTGCGACTGGATTCAAGCAAGCTAGGCTGAAGACGGCTGGAATGCCAGAAACCGGTCCTCTGAAGCTTGTTTCCGGTCTAGGGAAGACATGGCTTGGCAGTTCGGGCTGGACTGTTCCCATGAGGCACAGGGTCAGACTGATTTGCATATTGCCATGTCTGAACTGGGGTGGCAGAGTGGGCTAAAGAACGGTGATGGATTAAACCCAGATCATTTGACTGGGTGTGAGTGTTTGATTGATTCAGATGCTCCTTCCATCACCACCCCCTTTTGTACCGCTTTTGGCCACCATAAGTGTGGCAGGGTATGCTCAGACGTGAGTCCCTTGCTCACTTTGCCACTGGATTCAAGTAAGCCGGTCTGAAGACGTCTGGAATGCCAGAAACCGGTCCTCGGAAGCTTGTTTCCGGTCCAGGGAAGACATGGCTTGGCAGTTCGGGCTGGACTGTTCCCATGAGGCACAGGGTCAGACTGATTTGCATATGGCCATGTCTGAACTGGGGTGGCAGAGTGGGCTAAAGAAAGGTGATGGATTAAACCCAGATCTTTTGACTGGGTGTGAGTGTTTGATTGATTTAGATTCTTCGTCCATCACCACCCCCTTTTGTATAGCTTTTTGCCGCCATAAGTGTGGCAGGGTATGCTCAGATGTGAGTCCCTTGCTACCTTTGCCACTAGATTCAAGCAAGCTGGGCAAAAGATGGCTGGAATGCCAGAAACCGGTCCTCAGAAGCTTGTTTCCGGTCCAGGGAAGACATGGCTTGGCAGTTCAGGCTGGACTGTTCCCATGAGGCACAGGGTCAGACTGATTTGCATATGGCCATGTCTGAACTGGGGTGGCAGAGTGGACTAAAGAACTGTGATGGATTATACTGTATTAGATCTACAGTGGATATCCCCTTCTTTAGCGATAAGGCCCGATCTGGGATTCTCAGACCACACGAGACTGCCTTAAGGACAGTTTAGCGATACCGCTAAAATCAGCTGGAAAAACGGAATGGGGACAGCTCCTGTTTCAAAATAAACTTCTTGAATGGGAAATATTATTACAATGTATGAACTCTACTCTTTCGAAATTTAAATATTACCAACTACTGAGTTGGAGTAAGTCCCTCAAAGAAACTAGGAAAGGTAATACCTCTCTGGAAATAAAGATGCAGACGACTAAACCATTTTTGAAAGAAATATCCTTCTGGTACTGGGCTCGAATCTCGGCTGGGGAGGACGACTTCCGAATTCCAGAGAGTATCTGGGGAAAAGACCTGCCGACGCTGGATACAAGCAATGCATGGCAAGTATCTATGAGCATATGCTGGTCAATTGTAACGTCTGCTGCTCTCAAAAGAAATCATTTGCTCACTATACACAGAGCCTACTGGACACCAAAAAGATTATCCAAACTGAATGGGCCACAGTGAAGAGTTGCCCAAAATGTGGTTTACAGATGGCTGATGACTTACATATGTTCTGGCGATATCCCAGCCTTGACGGTTTCTGGAAAGATGTGGGTATTACCTTAGAAGGGGTGTTTGGAAGACAACTTTCTGTAAGTATGGACTTAGTTATCTTTGGGGTCACAAGTATGAATGTAGGAAGACCCTTTACTAAAGCTCAAGAGAACTTAATTTTCATACTGATTCTTTTGGCAAGGAGGGAGATTTGTGTAAAATGGATGAATCCTGTCCCTCCCACTCATAACGAATGGCTGGTTTCAGTTTTGAAAGTGTTTAACCTAGATAAAAATAAGAAATATGGCTCTAAAAAATATAAATTCTGGGATTTGTGGAAAGAATTCCATAAGAGGGGAATTAAATGGTGTTGTGTACATATAACGTATATATAACATGGTGGTAATATACCTGGATTTCCCATTACATTCCTCTGTAATGTCCAATGATTACGCTATCGCACAATGCCGAGGAAGGATTGTAAGAGTAGCAAAAATGGCTAGCTCAACCCACTACGAAACAAGAATCCTCCTCCTTATAAGTATATGGATGTAAGGGGTCTCCTTTCTCAGAGATGCCACGAAGCTGTGAAGGGTCCCTGAAAACTCCTTACTTTAAACTGTTGCGTAATGAGGACAAAAATAAATAAAAAAAAAAAAAACGGGCTGAAGACGGCTGGAATGCCAGAAACCGGTCCTCGGAAGCTTGTTTCCAGTCCAGGGAAGACATTGCTTGGCAGTTCGGGCTGGACTGTTCCCATGAGGCACAGGGCCATACTGATTTGCATATGGCCATGTCTGAACTGGGGTGGCAGAGTGGGCTAAAGAAAGGTGATGGATTAAACCCAGATCTTTTGACTGGGTGTGAGTGTTTGATTGATTCAGATTCTCCGTCCATCACCACCCCCTTTTGTATCGCTTTTCGCAGCCATAAGTGTGGCAGGATATGCTCAGACGTGAGTCCCTTGCTCACTTTGCCACTGGATTCAAGCAAGCCGGGCTGAAAACGTCTGGAATGCCAGAAACCGGTCCTCGGAAGCTTGTCTCTGATCCAGGGAAGACATGGCTTGGCAGTTCGGGCTGGACTGTTCCCATGAGGCACAGGGTCAGACTGATCTGCATATGGCCATGTCTGAACTAGGGTGGCAGAGTGGGCTAAAGAACGGTGATGGATTAAACCCAGATCTTTTGACTGGGTGTGAGTGTTTGATTGATTCAGATGCTCCGTCCATCACCACCCCCTTTTGTACCACTTTTGGCCGCCATAAGTGTGGCAGGGTATGCTCAGACGTGAGTCCCTCGGGCTGGACTGTTCCCATGAGGCACAGGGTCAGACTGATTTGCATAAAGCCATGTCTGAACTGGGTGGTAGAGTGGGCTAAAGAACGGTGATGGATTAAACCCAGATCTTTTGATTGGGTGTGAGTGTTTGATTGATTCAGATGCTCCGTCCATCACCCTTTTGTACCACTTTTGGCCGCCATAAGTGTGGCAGGGTATGCTCAGACGTGAGTCCCTTGCTCACTTTGCCACTGGATTCAAGAAAGCTGGGCTAAAGACGGCTGGAATGCCAGAAACCGGTCCTCGGAAGCTTGTTTCCGGTCCAGGGAAGACATGGCTTGGCAGTTCGGGCTGGACTGTTACCATGAGGCACAGGGTCAGACTGATTTGCATATGGCCATGTCTGAACTGGGGTGGCAGAGTGGGCTAAAGAACTGTGATGGATTAAACCCAGATCTTTTGACTGGTTGTGAGTGTTTGATTGATTCAGATGCTCCGTCCATCACCACCCCCTTTTGTACCGCTTTTCGCCGCCATAAGTGTGGCAGGGTATGCTCAGACATGAGTCCCTTGCTCACTTTGCCACTGGATTCAAGCAAGCCGGGCTGAAGACGGCTGGAATGCCAGAAACCGGTCCTCAGAAGCTTGTTTCCGGTCCAGGGAAGACATGGCTTGGCAGTTCGGGCTGGACTGTTCCCATGAGGCACAGGGTCAGACTGATTTGCATATGGCCATGTCTGAACTGGGGTGGCAGAGTGGGCTAAAGAACTGTGATGGATTAAACCCAGATCTTTTGACTGGGTGTGAGTGTTTGATTGATTCAGATGCTCCTTCCATCACCACCCCTTTTTGTACCGCTTTTGGCCACCATAAGTGTGGCAGGGTATGCTCAGACGTGAGTCCCTTGCTCACTTTGCCACTGGATTCAAGCAAGCCGGGCTGAAGACGTCTGGAATGCCAGAAATCGGCCCTCGGAATCTTGTTTCCGGTCCAGGGAAAACACTACTTGGCAGTTCGGGCTGGACTGTTCCCATGAGACACAGGGTCAGACTGATTTGCATATGGCCATGTCTGAACTGGGATGGCAGAGTGGGCTAAAGAACGGTGATGGATTAAACCCAGATCTTTTGACTGGGTGTGAGTGTTTGATTGATTCAGATGCTCCATTCATCACCACCCCCTTTTGTACCGCTTTTGGCCGCCATAGGTGTGGCAGGGTATGCTCAGAGGTGAGTCCCTTGCTCACTTTGCCACTGGATTCAAGCAAGCCAGGCTGAAGACGGCTGGAATGCCAGAAACCGGTCCTCTGAAGCTTGTTTCCGGTCCAGGGAAGACATGGCTTGGCAGTTCGGGCTGGACTGTTCCCATGAGGCACAGGGTCAGACTGATTTGCATATGGCCATGCCTGAACTGGGGTGGCAGAGTGGGCTAAAGAACTGTGATGGATTAAACCCAGATCTTTTGACTGGGTGTGAGTGCTTGATTGATTCAGATTCTCTGTCCATCACCACCCCCTTTTGTATCGCTTTTCGCCGCCATAAGTGTGGCAGGGTATGCTCAGATGTGAGTCCCTTGCTCACTTTGCCACTGGATTCAAGCAAGCCGGGCAGAAGACGGCTGGAATGCCAGAAACCGGTCCTCAGAAGCTTGTTTCCGGTCCAGGGAAGACATGGCTTGGCAGTTCAGGCTGGACAGTTCCCATGAGGCACAGGGTCAGACTGATTTGCATATGGCCATGTCTGAACTGGGGTGGCAGAGTGGGCTAAAGAACGGTGATGGATTAAACCCAGATCTTTTGACTGGGTGTGAGTGTTTGATTGATTCAGATGCTCCGTCCATCACCACCCACCTTTTGTACCGCTTTTGGCCGCCATAAGTGCGGCAGGGTATGCTCAGAGGTGAGTCCCTTGCTTACTTTGCGACTGGATTCAAGCAAGCTAGGCTGAAGACGGCTGGAATGCCAGAAACCGGTCCTCTGAAGCTTGTTTCCGGTCTAGGGAAGACATGGCTTGGCAGTTCGGGCTGGACTGTTCCCATGAGGCACAGGGTCAGACTGATTTGCATATGGCCATGTCTGAACTGGGGTGGCAGAGTGGGCTAAAGAACGGTTATGGATTAAACCCAGATCTTTTGACTGGGTGTGAGTGTTTTATTGATTCAGATGCTCCTTCCATCACCACCCCCTTTTGTACCGCTTTTGGCCACCATAAGTGTGGCAGGGTATGCTCAGACGTGAGTCCCTTGCTCACTTTGCCACTGGATTCAAGTAAGCCGGTCTGAAGACGTCTGGAATGCCAGAAACCGGTCCTCGGAAGCTTGTTTCCGGTCCAGGGAAGACATGGCTTGGCAGTTCGGGCTGGACTGTTCCCATGAGGCACAGGGTCAGACTGATTTGCATATGGCCATGTCTGAACTGGGGTGGCAGAGTGGGCTAAAGAAAGGTGATGGATTAAACCCAGATCTTTTGACTGGGTGTGAGTGTTTGATTGATTTAGATTCTTCGTCCATCACCACCCCCTTTTGTATAGCTTTTTGCCGCCATAAGTGTGGCAGGGTATGCTCAGATGTGAGTCCCTTGCTACCTTTGCCACTGGATTCAAGCAAGCTGGGCAAAAGATGGCTGGAATGCCAGAAACCGGTCCTCAGAAGCTTGTTTCCGGTCCAGGGAAGACATGGCTTGGCAGTTCAGGCTGGACTGTTCCCATGAGGCACAGGGTCAGACTGATTTGCATATGGCCATGTCTGAACTGGGGTGGCAGAGTGGACTAAAGAACTGTGATGGATTATACTGTATTAGATCTACAGTGGATATCCCCTTCTTTAGCGATAAGGCCCGATCTGGGATTCTCAGACCACACGAGACTGCCTTAAGGACAGTTTAGCGATACCGCTAAAATCAGCTGGAAAAACGGAATGGGGACAGCTCCTGTTTCAAAATAAACTTCTTGAATGGGAAATATTATTACAATGTATGAACTCTACTCTTTCGAAATTTAAATATTACCAACTACTGAGTTGGAGTAAGTCCCTCAAAGAAACTAGGAAAGGTAATACCTCTCTGGAAATAAAGATACAGACGACTAAACCATTTTTGAAAGAAATATCCTTCTGGTACTGGGCTCGAATCTCGGCTGGGGAGGACGACTTCCGAATTCCAGAGAGTATCTGGGGAAAAGACCTGCCGACGCTGGATACAAGCAATGCATGGCAAGTATCTATGAGCATATGCTGGTCAATTGTAACGTCTGCTGCTCTCAAAAGAAATCATTTGCTCATTATACACAGAGCCTACTGGACACCAAAAAGATTATCCAAACTGAACGGGGCCACAGTGAAGAGTTGCCCAAAATGTGGTTTACAGATGGCTGATGACTTACATATGTTCTGGCGATATCCCAGCCTTGACGGTTTCTGGAAAGATGTGGGTATTACCTTAGAAGGGGTGTTTGGAAGACAACTTTCTGTAAGTATGGACTTAGTTATCTTTGGGGTCACAAGTATGAATGTAGGAAGACCCTTTACTAAAGCTCAAGAGAACTTAATTTTCATACTGATTCTTTTGGCAAGGAGGGAGATTTGTGTAAAATGGATAAATCCTGTCCCTCCCACTCATAACGAATGGCTGGTTTCAGTTTTGAAAGTGTTTAACCTAGATAAAAATAAGAAATATGGCTCTAAAAAATATAAATTCTGGGATTTGTGGAAAGAATTCCATAAGAGCGGAATTAAATGGTGTTGTGTACATATAACGTATATATAACATGGTGGTAATATACCTGGATTTCCCATTACATTCCTCTGTAATGTCCAATGATTACGCTATCGCACAATGCCGAGGAAGGATTGTAAGAGTAGCAAAAATGGCTATCTCACCCCACTACGAAACAAGAATCCTCCTCCTTATAAGTATATGGATGTAAGGGGTCTCCTTTCTCAGAGATGCCACGAAGCTGTGAAGGGTCCCTGAAAACTCCTTACTTTAAACTGTTGCGTAATGAGGACAAAAATAAATTTAAAAAAAAAAACGGGCTGAAGACGGCTGGAATGCCAGAAACTGGTCCTCGGAAGCTTGTTTCCAGTCCAGGGAAGACATTGCTTGGCAGTTCGGGCTGGACTGTTCCCATGAGGCACAGGGCCATACTGATTTGCATATGGCCATGTCTGAACTGGGGTGGCAGAGTGGGCTAAAGAAAGGTGATGGATTAAACCCAGATCTTTTGACTGGGTGTGAGTGTTTGATTGATTCAGATTCTCCGTCCATCACCACCCCCTTTTGTATCGCTTTTCGCAGCCATAAGTGTGGCAGGATATGCTCAGACGTGAGTCCCTTGCTCACTTTGCCACTGGATTCAAGCAAGCCGGGCTGAAAACGGCTGGAATGCCAGAAACCGGTCCTCGGAAGCTTGTCTCCGATCCAGGGAAGACATGGCTTGGCAGTTCGGGCTGGACTGTTCCCATGAGGCACAGGGTCAGACTGATCTGCATATGGCCATGTCTGAACTAGGGTGGCAGAGTGGGCTAAAGAACGGTGATGGATTAAACCCAGATCTTTTGACTGGGTGTGAGTGTTTGATTGATTCAGATGCTCCGTCCATCACCACCCCCTTTTGTACCACTTTTGGCCGCCATAAGTGTGGCAGGGTATGCTCAGACGTGAGTCCCTCGGGCTGGACTGTTCCCATGAGGCACAGGGTCAGACTGATTTGCATAAAGCCATGTCTGAACTGGGTGGTAGAGTGGGCTAAAGAACGGTGATGGATTAAACCCAGATCTTTTGATTGGGTGTGAGTGTTTGATTGATTCAGATGCTCCGTCCATCACCCTTTTGTACCACTTTTGGCCGCCATAAGTGTGGCAGGGTATGCTCAGACGTGAGTCCCTTGCTCACTTTGCCACTGGATTCAAGCAAGCCGGGCTGAAGACGGCTGGAATGCCAGAAACCGGTCCTCAGAAGCTTGTTTCCGGTCCAGGGAAGACATGGCTTGGCAGTTCGGGCTGGACTGTTCCCATGAGGCACAGGGTCAGACTGATTTGCATATGGCCATGTCTGAACTGGGGTGGCAGAGTGGGCTAAAGAACTGTGATGGATTAAACCCAGATCTTTTGACTGGGTGTGAGTGTTTGATTGATTCAGATGCTCCTTCCATCACCACCCCCTTTTGTACCGCTTTTGGCCACCATAAGTGTGGCAGGGTATGCTCAGACATGAGTCCCTTGCTCACTTTGCCACTGGATTCAAGCAAGCCGGGCTGAAGACGGCTGGAATGCCAGAAACCGGTCCTCAGAAGCTTGTTTCCGGTCCAGGGAAGACATGGCTTGGCAGTTCGGGCTGGACTGTTCCCATGAGGCACAGGGTCAGACTGATTTGCATATGGCCATGTCTGAACTGGGGTGGCAGAGTGGGCTAAAGAACTGTGATGGATTAAACCCAGATCTTTTGACTGGGTGTGAGTGTTTGATTGATTCAGATGCTCCTTCCATCACCACCCTTTTTTGTACCGCTTTTGGCCACCATAAGTGTGGCAGGGTATGCTCAGATGTGAGTCCCTTGCTACCTTTGCCACTAGATTCAAGCAAGCTGGGCAAAAGATGGCTGGAATGCCAGAAACCGGTCCTCAGAAGCTTGTTTCCGGTCCAGGGAAGACATGGCTTGGCAGTTCAGGCTGGACTGTTCCCATGAGGCACAGGGTCAGACTGATTTGCATATGGCCATGTCTGAACTGGGGTGGCAGAGTGGACTAAAGAACTGTGATGGATTATACTGTATTAGATCTACAGTGGATATCCCCTTCTTTAGCGATAAGGCCCGATCTGGGATTCTCAGACCACACGAGACTGCCTTAAGGACAGTTTAGCGATACCGCTAAAATCAGCTGGAAAAACGGAATGGGGACAGCTCCTGTTTCAAAATAAACTTCTTGAATGGGAAATATTATTACAATGTATGAACTCTACTCTTTCGAAATTTAAATATTACCAACTACTGAGTTGGAGTAAGTCCCTCAAAGAAACTAGGAAAGGTAATACCTCTCTGGAAATAAAGATGCAGATGACTAAACCATTTTTGAAAGAAATATCCTTCTGGTACTGGGCTCGAATCTCGGCTGGGGAGGACGACTTCCGAATTCCAGAGAGTATCTGGGGAAAAGACCTGCCGACGCTGGATACAAGCAATGCATGGCAAGTATCTATGAGCATATGCTGGTCAATTGTAACGTCTGCTGCTCTCAAAAGAAATCATTTGCTCACTATACACAGAGCCTACTGGACACCAAAAAGATTATCCAAACTGAATGGGCCACAGTGAAGAGTTGCCCAAAATGTGGTTTACAGATGGCTGATGACTTACATATGTTCTGGCGATATCCCAGCCTTGACGGTTTCTGGAAAGATGTGGGTATTACCTTAGAAGGGGTGTTTGGAAGACAACTTTCTGTAAGTATGGACTTAGTTATCTTTGGGGTCACAAGTATGAATGTAGGAAGACCCTTTACTAAAGCTCAAGAGAACTTAATTTTCATACTGATTCTTTTGGCAAGGAGGGAGATTTATGTAAAATGGATGAATCCTGTCCCTCCCACTCATAACGAATGGCTGGTTTCAGTTTTGAAAGTGTTTAACCTAGATAAAAATAAGAAATATGGCTCTAAAAAATATAAATTCTGGGATTTGTGGAAAGAATTCCATAAGAGGGGAATTAAATGGTGTTGTGTACATATAACGTATATATAACATGGTGGTAATATACCTGGATTTCCCATTACATTCCTCTGTAATGTCCAATGATTACGCTATCGCACAATGCCGAGGAAGGATTGTAAGAGTAGCAAAAATGGCTAGCTCAACCCACTACGAAACAAGAATCCTCCTCCTTATAAGTATATGGATGTAAGGGGTCTCCTTTCTCAGAGATGCCACGAAGCTGTGAAGGGTCCCTGAAAACTCCTTACTTTAAACTGTTGCGTAATGAGGACAAAAATAAATAAAAAAAAAAAAAACGGGCTGAAGACGGCTGGAATGCCAGAAACCGGTCCTCGGAAGCTTGTTTCCAGTCCAGGGAAGACATTGCTTGGCAGTTCGGGCTGGACTGTTCCCATGAGGCACAGGGCCATACTGATTTGCATATGGCCATGTCTGAACTGGGGTGGCAGAGTGGGCTAAAGAAAGGTGATGGATTAAACCCAGATCTTTTGACTGGGTGTGAGTGTTTGATTGATTCAGATTCTCCGTCCATCACCACCCCCTTTTGTATCGCTTTTCGCAGCCATAAGTGTGGCAGGATATGCTCAGACGTGAGTCCCTTGCTCACTTTGCCACTGGATTCAAGCAAGCCGGGCTGAAAACGTCTGGAATGCCAGAAACCGGTCCTCGGAAGCTTGTCTCTGATCCAGGGAAGACATGGCTTGGCAGTTCGGGCTAGACTGTTCCCATGAGGCACAGGGTCAGACTGATCTGCATATGGCCATGTCTGAACTAGGGTGGCAGAGTGGGCTAAAGAACGGTGATGGATTAAACCCAGATCTTTTGACTGGGTGTGAGTGTTTGATTGATTCAGATGCTCCGTCCATCACCACCCCCTTTTGTACCACTTTTGGCCGCCATAAGTGTGGCAGGGTATGCTCAGACGTGAGTCCCTCGGGCTGGACTGTTCCCATGAGGCACAGGGTCAGACTGATTTGCATAAAGCCATGTCTGAACTGGGTGGTAGAGTGGGCTAAAGAACGGTGATGGATTAAACCCAGATCTTTTGATTGGGTGTGAGTGTTTGATTGATTCAGATGCTCCGTCCATCACCCTTTTGTACCACTTTTGGCCGCCATAAGTGTGGCAGGGTATGCTCAGACGTGAGTCCCTTGCTCACTTTGCCACTGGATTCAAGAAAGCTGGGCTAAAGACGGCTGGAATGCCAGAAACCGGTCCTCGGAAGCTTGTTTCCGGTCCAGGGAAGACATGGCTTGGCAGTTCGGGCTGGACTGTTCCCATGAGGCACAGGGTCAGACTGATTTGCATATGGCCATGTCTGAACTGGGGTGGCAGAGTGGGCTAAAGAACTGTGATGGATTAAACCCAGATCTTTTGACTGGGTGTGAGTGTTTGATTGATTCAGATGCTCCTTCCATCACCACCCCTTTTTGTACCGCTTTTGGCCACCATAAGTGTGGCAGGGTATGCTCAGACGTGAGTCCCTTGCTCACTTTGCCACTGGATTCAAGCAAGCCGGGCTGAAGACGTCTGGAATGCCAGAAATCGGCCCTCGGAATCTTGTTTCCGGTCCAGGGAAAACACTACTTGGCAGTTCGGGCTGGACTGTTCCCATGAGACACAGGGTCAGACTGATTTGCATATGGCCATGTCTGAACTGGGATGGCAGAGTGGGCTAAAGAACGGTGATGGATTAAACCCAGATCTTTTGACTGGGTGTGAGTGTTTGATTGATTCAGATGCTCCATTCATCACCACCCCCTTTTGTACCGCTTTTGGCCGCCATAGGTGTGGCAGGGTATGCTCAGAGGTGAGTCCCTTGCTCACTTTGCCACTGGATTCAAGCAAGCCAGGCTGAAGACGGCTGGAATGCCAGAAACCGGTCCTCTGAAGCTTGTTTCCGGTCCAGGGAAGACATGGCTTGGCAGTTCGGGCTGGACTGTTCCCATGAGGCACAGGGTCAGACTGATTTGCATATGGCCATGCCTGAACTGGGGTGGCAGAGTGGGCTAAAGAACTGTGATGGATTAAACCCAGATCTTTTGACTGGGTGTGAGTGCTTGATTGATTCAGATTCTCTGTCCATCACCACCCCCTTTTGTATCGCTTTTCGCCGCCATAAGTGTGGCAGGGTATGCTCAGATGTGAGTCCCTTGCTCACTTTGCCACTGGATTCAAGCAAGCCGGGCAGAAGACGGCTGGAATGCCAGAAACCGGTCCTCAGAAGCTTGTTTCCGGTCCAGGGAAGACATGGCTTGGCAGTTCAGGCTGGACAGTTCCCATGAGGCACAGGGTCAGACTGATTTGCATATGGCCATGTCTGAACTGGGGTGGCAGAGTGGGCTAAAGAACGGTGATGGATTAAACCCAGATCTTTTGACTGGGTGTGAGTGTTTGATTGATTCAGATGCTCCGTCCATCACCACCCACCTTTTGTACCGCTTTTGGCCGCCATAAGTGCGGCAGGGTATGCTCAGAGGTGAGTCCCTTGCTTACTTTGCGACTGGATTCAAGCAAGCTAGGCTGAAGACGGCTGGAATGCCAGAAACCGGTCCTCTGAAGCTTGTTTCCGGTCTAGGGAAGACATGGCTTGGCAGTTCGGGCTGGAGTGTTCCCATGAGGCACAGGGTCAGACTGATTTGCATATGGCCATGTCTGAACTGGGGTGGCAGAGTGGGCTAAAGAACGGTTATGGATTAAACCCAGATCTTTTGACTGGGTGTGAGTGTTTGATTGATTCAGATGCTCCTTCCATCACCACCCCCTTTTGTACCGCTTTTGGCCACCATAAGTGTGGCAGGGTATGCTCAGACGTGAGTCCCTTGCTCACTTTGCCACTGGATTCAAGTAAGCCGGTCTGAAGACGTCTGGAATGCCAGAAACCGGTCCTCGGAAGCTTGTTTCCGGTCCAGGGAAGACATGGCTTGGCAGTTCGGGCTGGACTGTTCCCATGAGGCACAGGGTCAGACTGATTTGCATATGGCCATGTCTGAACTGGGGTGGCAGAGTGGGCTAAAGAAAGGTGATGGATTAAACCCAGATCTTTTGACTGGGTGTGAGTGTTTGATTGATTTAGATTCTTCGTCCATCACCACCCCCTTTTGTATAGCTTTTTGCCGCCATAAGTGTGGCAGGGTATGCTCAGATGTGAGTCCCTTGCTACCTTTGCCACTGGATTCAAGCAAGCTGGGCAAAAGATGGCTGGAATGCCAGAAACCGGTCCTCAGAAGCTTGTTTCCGGTCCAGGGAAGACATGGCTTGGCAGTTCAGGCTGGACTGTTCCCATGAGGCACAGGGTCAGACTGATTTGCATATGGCCATGTCTGAACTGGGGTGGCAGAGTGGACTATAGAACTGTGATGGATTATACTGTATTAGATCTACAGTGGATATCCCCTTCTTTAGCGATAAGGCCCGATCTGGGATTCTCAGACCACACGAGACTGCCTTAAGGACAGTTTAGCGATACCGCTAAAATCAGCTGGAAAAACGGAATGGGGACAGCTCCTGTTTCAAAATAAACTTCTTGAATGGGAAATATTATTACAATGTATGAACTCTACTCTTTCGAAATTTAAATATTACCAACTACTGAGTTGGAGTAAGTCCCTCAAAGAAACTAGGAAAGGTAATACCTCTCTGGAAATAAAGATACAGACGACTAAACCATTTTTGAAAGAAATATCCTTCTGGTACTGGGCTCGAATCTCGGCTGGGGAGGACGACTTCCGAATTCCAGAGAGTATCTGGGGAAAAGACCTGCCGACGCTGGATACAAGCAATGCATGGCAAGTATCTATGAGCATATGCTGGTCAATTGTAACGTCTGCTGCTCTCAAAAGAAATCATTTGCTCATTATACACAGAGCCTACTGGACACCAAAAAGATTATCCAAACTGAACGGGGCCACAGTGAAGAGTTGCCCAAAATGTGGTTTACAGATGGCTGATGACTTACATATGTTCTGGCGATATCCCAGCCTTGACGGTTTCTGGAAAGATGTGGGTATTACCTTAGAAGGGGTGTTTGGAAGACAACTTTCTGTAAGTATGGACTTAGTTATCTTTGGGGTCACAAGTATGAATGTAGGAAGACCCTTTACTAAAGCTCAAGAGAACTTAATTTTCATACTGATTCTTTTGGCAAGGAGGGAGATTTGTGTAAAATTGATAAATCCTGTCCCTCCCACTCATAACGAATGGCTGGTTTCAGTTTTGAAAGTGTTTAACCTAGATAAAAATAAGAAATATGGCTCTAAAAAATATAAATTCTGGGATTTGTGGAAAAAATTCCATAAGAGCGGAATTAAATGGTGTTGTGTACATATAACGTATATATAACATGGTGGTAATATACCTGGATTTCCCATTACATTCCTCTGTAATGTCCAATGATTACGCTATCGCACAATGCCGAGGAAGGATTGTAAGAGTAGCAAAAATGGCTATCTCACCCCACTACGAAACAAGAATCCTCCTCCTTATAAGTATATGGATGTAAGGGGTCTCCTTTCTCAGAGATGCCACGAAGCTGTGAAGGGTCCCTGAAAACTCCTTACTTTAAACTGTTGCGTAATGAGGACAAAAATAAATTTAAAAAAAAAAAAGGGCTGAAGACGGCTGGAATGCCAGAAACTGGTCCTCGGAAGCTTGTTTCCAGTCCAGGGAAGACATTGCTTGGCAGTTCGGGCTGGACTGTTCCCATGAGGCACAGGGCCATACTGATTTGCATATGGCCATGTCTGAACTGGGGTGGCAGAGTGGGCTAAAGAAAGGTGATGGATTAAACCCAGATCTTTTGACTGGGTGTGAGTGTTTGATTGATTCAGATTCTCCGTCCATCACCACCCCCTTTTGTATCGCTTTTCGCAGCCATAAGTGTGGCAGGATATGCTCAGACGTGAGTCCCTTGCTCACTTTGCCACTGGATTCAAGCAAGCCGGGCTGAAAACGGCTGGAATGCCAGAAACCGGTCCTCGGAAGCTTGTCTCCGATCCAGGGAAGACATGGCTTGGCAGTTCGGGCTGGACTGTTCCCATGAGGCACAGGGTCAGACTGATCTGCATATGGCCATGTCTGAACTAGGGTGGCAGAGTGGGCTAAAGAACGGTGATGGATTAAACCCAGATCTTTTGACTGGGTGTGAGTGTTTGATTGATTCAGATGCTCCGTCCATCACCACCCCCTTTTGTACCACTTTTGGCCGCCATAAGTGTGGCAGGGTATGCTCAGACGTGAGTCCCTCGGGCTGGACTGTTCCCATGAGGCACAGGGTCAGACTGATTTGCATAAAGCCATGTCTGAACTGGGTGGTAGAGTGGGCTAAAGAACGGTGATGGATTAAACCCAGATCTTTTGATTGGGTGTGAGTGTTTGATTGATTCAGATGCTCCGTCCATCACCCTTTTGTACCACTTTTGGCCGCCATAAGTGTGGCAGGGTATGCTCAGACGTGAGTCCCTTGCTCACTTTGCCACTGGATTCAAGCAAGCCGGGCTGAAGACGGCTGGAATGCCAGAAACCGGTCCTCAGAAGCTTGTTTCCGGTCCAGGGAAGACATGGCTTGGCAGTTCGGGCTGGACTGTTCCCATGAGGCACAGGGTCAGACTGATTTGCATATGGCCATGTCTGAACTGGGGTGGCAGAGTGGGCTAAAGAACTGTGATGGATTAAACCCAGATCTTTTGACTGGGTGTGAGTGTTTGATTGATTCAGATGCTCCTTCCATCACCACCCCCTTTTGTACCGCTTTTGGCCACCATAAGTGTGGCAGGGTATGCTCAGACATGAGTCCCTTGCTCACTTTGCCACTGGATTCAAGCAAGCCGGGCTGAAGACGGCTGGAATGCCAGAAACCGGTCCTCAGAAGCTTGTTTCCGGTCCAGGGAAGACATGGCTTGGCAGTTCGGGCTGGACTGTTCCCATGAGGCACAGGGTCAGACTGATTTGCATATGGCCATGTCTGAACTGGGGTGGCAGAGTGGGCTAAAGAACTGTGATGGATTAAACCCAGATCTTTTGACTGGGTGTGAGTGTTTGATTGATTCAGATGCTCCTTCCATCACCACCCCTTTTTGTACCGCTTTTGGCCACCATAAGTGTGGCAGGGTATGCTCAGACGTGAGTCCCTTGCTCACTTTGCCACTGGATTCAAGCAAGCCGGGCTGAAGACGTCTGGAATGCCAGAAATCGGCCCTCGGAATCTTGTTTCCGGTCCAGGGAAAACACTACTTGGCAGTTCGGGCTGGACTGTTCCCATGAGACACAGGGTCAGACTGATTTGCATATGGCCATGTCTGAACTGGGATGGCAGAGTGGGCTAAAGAACGGTGATGGATTAAACCCAGATTTTTTGACTGGGTGTGAGTGTTTGATTTATTCAGATTCTCCGTCTATCACCACCCCCTTTTGTACCGCTTTTGACCACCATAAGTGTGGCAGGGTATGCTCAGACGTGAGTCCCTTGCTCACTTTGCCACTCGATTCAAGCAAGCCGGGCTGAAGACGGCTGGAATGACAGAAACCGGTCCTCGGAAGCTTGTTTCCGGTTCAGGTAAGACATGGCTTGGCAGTTCGGGCTGGACTGTTCCCATGAGGCACAGGGTCAGACTGATTTGCATATAGCCATGTCTGAACTGGTGTGGCAGAGGGGGCTAAAGAACGGTGATGGATTAAACCCAGATCTCTTGACTGGGTGTGAGTGTTTGATTGATTCAGATGCTCCGTCCATCACCACCCCTGTTTGTATCAATAACTCTGAGGGCATAAGCGCCCGGCTCATTGCAATTGCTACAGAACCGGCCCTCAGGATCCCAATCTTCAAGTGCACCAGTATTGACATGGAAAACTATGTCAGTGACCAGAGTTAATAAATTGTGTACTGGCTATTTTGGCATTGCCCTTCTCAAGTGCCAATGTTGAGAGTCCTTTTCACAGAAGTGTACATGGGAAGGAAAGAGCGAGCACACATGACCAAAGACTCACTGAAGAAGTACTGTATAGTGTACTACAATAAGTTTAATTTGCAAAAATCTATTTGGACTTCATATACACTCTACTTACACTCTCTATAGACCATGCACTATCAGTGCATAAAGCAAGCAATAATAAAAGCAAAACGTTCCATAAACACTGGAAAAATCTCTGTTTCTGTTGTTTGTAATGGTGCGAAAATTTGTATCCACTGATAACCACTGTTTTATTATCGTATTGTAATCACTTGAAAACACTGAAAAAAAACAACAGAATTTACCAAAAATAGAAACTGAAAACAGGAAAGCCTAATTATGATGGATTATGTTCCTCTGGAAAAAAAAATTACTTGCAAATACTGAGCATGGGTGGGCATGCAGAAGAAGATCCTTGCCCTGCCTTGAGTTAGTGTTGCTTTCACCACATCCGCCCCAGCAATTGTAATTTTAAATTAATTTAATTTAGTCACACCTCAATCTAAATCACACAGCCCTGGGGAAGGGGGGTGAATGGTTGGGAAGGGGTAGTTGAGGGAAATGTTTGATAAAAGACAAACACTACAAATGGACAACACACATTCTTGGCAGTCGACCATCATAAATCTGTTAAGGGAGAAAAAGAAAATGTATGCATGATGATGACTTAATGGTTAATGAAGAGTAGTACTAGACTAGTAGTACAGGCCAGGGCAGCAGTACATTATTAATTATTATTATTATGCCGCTGCCTTGCCTGTCTGCCCCCAGAGAGACCCAAATTGCATACATTTTATGTTCTGTTGTACCGGGATTTGTTTTAAAGCTAGCAAAGAAAATTAAAAAAATAGCTGTAGGGGTTAAATATATAAGCAAACATAATAAACAACAATACACACAGTCATAAAATGATTGAAGAGAAAAAATGAATCAAATGAAATAAAAGAAGATAATACTATAATTTACTATGCTATGGTCAAATTGGGAGTTGCATCTCAGCATTCCTCTTGATCCTTCCTTCTATGGACCCTTCATCTGTCAAACATGGGTGCCACTGCTTCCCGGGCGAATGCGGATTGGTAAGGTAAGTGAGAGCTGTTTTTCCCAATAGAGGACAAGGTAAAGACCGGCCTGTGTAGATGGAAAAACAAAAGGTAAATGGAAAAATCAAGGAGAAAAGTAAAGTAAAAATGCATAAATTAAGGAGGAGTGCAACAAGATCACTTTCAGAGGTGGCAATGCTAAATCATGTCTACTCTGTTTCCAGCATTAACCTACAGCAAAAGCAGGACAGAGCAGGCCTGCGGCGCCCATCCAACCTCCACTTAGCTTAGATTGTGAGCCAGACACAGCACACATCGACAGCAACATAGCATTTTCCAAATTAAGTAACTAAATCAATGCACCGCTATCAGTCATACCACTGCACTTGCCTCCACCAGTACACAGACATGTAGGTCTGCTGTAGTTGTTGTTGACTTGTTTAGCTTTCAGGCAACTTCATGAAACTCCTGAGTTATTCCATCATTCATCTCCAATCCTACTGACTGCCTGCGAAGAGTGTAGTATGGTCATCATGGTGTTCAAATCTGTAGTGTACTAAGTGAGTCCAGATTCCATGTTCAAAAATGCAATGGATTGGCCTGAAGTAGAAGTACAAATTTGTTATTAAACAACGAGAAGGGAAACATTTGCTTGAGTCACTTTTTTGTGTGTCAAATAAATTAAATACTAGTACATGTAGTGCAGAACAACAACAACACAAACACCAATCACTCCGAGTCAGCGTCCAATGCATGCCATCATCATTACCTGTTCTTAAGGGGCAGTCCCTCTCGGCTCGGAAAGGAGGATAGCGATAGTCAATTAGTCATGTTCTTTGGAGGGACTCAAACAGGCAGACACACATTTCTTGTACTATTATCTATCCAATGTCTGGCTTGAGGGAAATTGATTTAGGGCGAGTCAGGAGGAGTGGACTGGAGCCGGACTCAGAGGAGCGGAGTTTCTACTTTAATAACTCCACACAGTTGCAACTCCAAACTGGCATTAAAAGAGTAAGACGGTAGTGATGGATTTGTTGTGATTCGAATCAGAAAGACAGAGACACACATAATTTAATAAAAGTAAATAAGGAAGAAATAAAAAGTAACAAGTTGAAACTGCAAGCCTAGTTGTCAGGGAAGTAGAGCTCATCCACAAACTCTGGTAGTTCACGCAGAAGTAGGTCATCTAATACCCTACTTCCATGACCTAAGTCGCTGCCATCATCTTCCTGCTGTGCTACTTCAGGTATGGTGTAATCCCATGGTATAAAGTGAGGATTCATTTTGAACATGGTTAACCTCTCCACGTTTTGAGGTGAGAGACTGGTCCTTTTCACTATTACAATGGCGCCAGCAGTACTGAAAACATGCTCAGAAGAGACACTTGCAACAGGGCAAGCCAGAAAGTTTTTTGCCAGCCTGCTGAGCCTTGGCCTTTGGCCCATTTTCCCAAACCAATACACCAATGGGTTTTGATCAATGAAGACCTCTGTTGGGTCATCCAGATAGGCCTGGACCATCCGCTCAATGCTCAGGGGTGCTCCGCTTTGCTCTGCCTCTTTTGCTTTTGCCTCAGCACTGAACCTAACAAGCCATTGCTGTACATACCATTTCTTTGCTGATTTTACTGGGGCTGATGATCTTGTTCTTGCTGGTGTGGATGTTGTTCTTGGTATTGTTGGTGTTTTTGACTGCTGTGAGGCAACAGAACTGCCCTCAGGCTATGATGTTGAACTTGAGACCGGCTTCCCTGCAGTACTTGCTGTGGGTTGGAGTAGCGGGCCTCTAATTCCCAGCCGTTCTTTTTCTAAGCGACTGGCTTCTGCAGGTGTCCAAGTTTTGTACTTGGCAACATCCACATCTGGAAAAGGAATCAATGTGTTAGCATTCACTACTGCTTTGTACCGTGGATCCAGAATTGTGGCAGGAAAGTAATGGTTGGATGACGCAATGCCTCTTTTACCCTTGTATTTTCAGATAAGCGAAGGGTTAAGCTCTCCGCCAACTCATATGCTTCTTTTTCATCCTCCTAACCTGCGTATATTGCAGACACCACCTTCAGTTGTTCCTGTAGCATGTGCAACAATGGGATAGCTTGGCCCATAGTACAGGCCTCCTTGCTGACTTCACGTGTGAAGAGCTCGAAAGGAAGTAGCATCTCTGTCAGACATTTAACTAGGCCCCATTTGTCCATATCAATGGTCATGCCTTTCACTGTAGCATCCCCTCTTTGCATGACATATTCATTGATTGGTCTGTACTGCTCAAATAGACGTTCAAGCATGTAATAAGTTGTGTTCCAACGTATTGGCACCTCTAGGAGGAGTGCTTTAACTGGCACTCTATGCTCCCTTTGAATGATCCTCAGCTGCTTCCGGGCTTTAAAAGAATGGCTGAAATGTGTGCAGATTCTTCTGCAGGTGGTCAGTAAGTTGCTGACTCAGTCTTCTTTTTTCAGAAAGTCTTGAACAATATTGTTAATGCAGTGCGCCAAACACAGGACCCTGAAATAGCCACCATCGTACATAGCCCTAACTATATTACTGTCATTGTCCGTTGCAACAAAACCAATTTAAAGCCCTCTTGGGTGCAGCCATTCAAAGACCTTACTGTTAAAATATTCTAAAATGTTTGCAGCAGTGTGAGATTTCTCCAGGGCGAACATGGCTACAGTTCCATTTTTACGAGTGCCATTAAAAATCTCAGCAGTGTCAACGCCTGCAGATATCTTTTCTCGAACCCCCACAAAAGAGATCCATTGTGCAGTGATGCACATGTAATCAGTGGTTTGGCAACTGGTCCACATGTCTGGTGTCAGGTGGATAGTGTGAACAGCAATTCCAGCACGTTGAGATGTAGTGCTGGAACAGCAACTCTGGCAAAATAGGACCGGCTGGAAACCTTCTATTTTGGGCAGATGGTTGTCACAAATTCAAGAAAACTCACCCCTTCCACACGAGAAAAAGGGAGAAGGTCCAGCGCTAACATTTTAGCCAGCTTCGCATTGTACACATGTGCAGTTGGGTGGCTGGATTTGTACTGCCCCTCTGACCTAAACATGCTGACAATGGTAGCCTAGATTTTTTTCTTTTCTGGTGCCACTGATGCAGGTGACATCTCCTTGATGCTAGATGTTGTTAGACTCAACACACGTTTGTTGTGGTACTCTCTAGCCTGGGACCCCTTGGTGTGTCAGCCTGACTCTTACTCTTGTGCCACTGCGATATTGGATCTTCTACTCCTTCATCCCAACCAACAACAATTGGTGCCGTTTTTTGGCCGCTAAGGTGCGCCTCCCACTGGATAATGTGGTGTTTTTTCAGATGGGTTATTTTGCCTCTGGCACCATAGTTTATACCAAGCTTACCCCGACTAACACCTTGTCCACAAACAGAGCATATCGCAATGTTCACCTCCTTCCTGATAACCGAAAAGAAGTCCCAAACTGGGGAGCTGAACTTTCTGGAGCTGCTGGTGCCACTTCCATTGCCGGATGAACTGGTGGTAAGGTGTGGAGTTTGACTCTCTGCAGTACCTACTTCTACTGTGGTAGTTGTGCTGGATGTAGGTCGCTGCCGGGCCTTTGCAAATGCAAATATGGAAGCTGGAGGTGGTGTTGTTGTTATCTGTGTTGGGGGTATCCGTGCCACATCTCTCACATCAATTTGAGATGGGGTAATGTCAGTCTCCACTGGGGCGGGACTAATGTCCATGATGACTGGATAGTCATCATCATTATCATCCTCCTCGTCTACATCTACCTCCATATCTATTAGGATTTCTGTAACCTTCCTTTTCCCTAGCATTGTGTTGTGGCATGTCTTGCTCTCAGACTGAGGTGGTGGCTTCCAAGTGGTGTCTAGATCATCACAAGGGGTACTTGCAGAAGAACTCGATGGACTAACCCTCCTTTTCCTTGCTGGGGATCTGGAAGACAAACGATCTTCTGAAAGAGTGCTTTCTCTTCTTCCTCTGCAGGAAGCTCTATTTCCTGAACTGCCCCTAATTCGGGAGGAACAACTACTATTGTGGGCAGTTGTTGCAGCTGTTGTTGACCACTTATTTGAGTTTCCTGCATTGATTAGGTACTACTTTACGATAAAGATACGTCAATTTCAACATCACTGCTCATTGGCATTGCTGTGATTGGACTGGCTGCCTCTGTGACAGACATGGGCTTGGGCCTAGGTTGGTCCACTGATGCGGGGTGTTGCTTCCTGCTTGCTCCCCGGGCACCGCTGCTGCAAGCACAATTGTTTGTTTCCCCAAAAAGATCTTGGGAGGCACACCAGTCTTGGTAAGTGGCCCTTCCTTCTTCTCACTGGCAACTTTCTTGGTACTGGAGGACCTGGTACCGTTCTTTTGTGCCATCTTCTTCAAATGTCAGCAGCACGCAGTGGCACAAGTTGAAGAGATGTCTGTGGTTACACGTCACGTGATGTTGTGCACAGCAGGACTTCTGTTTGGCAGTACAATGGGTTATGACACCTCCTCCTCTTTTGTGCACCTAAAACCAAAGAAGCCAGAAGAACAGCAGTGAAACATGGCATTTATTGTTGTGGTTCAATTACTACGAGTACAATCAAACAAATATATAACTTAGTGTGTGGTCACACTTGTTAGGGTTAGTATTAATATTATTCAATTTTATTAATTCAGTTATTAAAAAAACATAACAACAGTGTAGCCATTTGTGAGACTTTGACAACCAGGGCTTTCATGGTGTACTCTGTACACTCAGGAAGGATAGGAAAGAAGAACAAAAACAAAAATACAGATGTAATGGATGGAACCTGGTTGGCACTGTGCATCACGTTGGGATGCAGCATTCAGGGAGCTGCAGCTGGCAATGGGGATGGAAGCAGTAGGCCAAGATGAACAAAGGAAAGATATGCACTCATATGGGCTGGCAAAAACAGTGAAGAACATGGCACTCCAAAGGCCCTACAGGTTATTTCCACAACCACCTACTATGCCTTCCCAAATGAAGAGTTGGTCAGTCAGTAGAATACAAATGTACTTTATTGATAATGTGCTCTGCAGAGGAGCCCTAGGTCACTAAGATGGTTGCCGAGAGGGACTGACTCCCCAACGCGCGCTAATACATGATAAAGCTTTCTCAAAAACTCAGCCACTCCTACTATGGAAAAGTACCGTCCCAAGCTGGACATGAACAAAGAGGATACAGAGAGATGAGCTAGCACCTGCCAGATGGGTGCATTATGAGTGCTCCAAGGCCGATCTGTTGGGCTTCAATATCTCCTAATGTGGGAGCAGAAATACACATGCAGAAAGGAATGTACGAAAAGAGCATCTGTTCATTAGCAAATCACACTTCAACCTTGTAGAGCAGAGAAAGAATAATAACGATATATAGTTTTATAGTTCTGCTGAAGCAAACGAAAAACAAATGAGGCCTAGTGTGGCTGCGGCCTAAACAGACTTCTTGTAGTCGCACATTACAACATGGAGGCACTCAAACCGACCAAGCTTGCAGGCTGTAAGGATAACTCAGTGTGTTTCATAATGCTAATACAAATAGCATCTATTTAGCCACCTTACGCTAACTTATATAATAGGTATGAATGCAAATTATGAAAGGAAATTTCAAACCTAACAGCAGCACACTACTACCACCACAAAATGGCCAACAGCCACATGGTCACTCACAACAAGCAGGAGGCCTGGAAAACAATGAACTCAAGCAGGCAATATAGCCAGACAAAAGAGACATGCTGCTAAACAACACAGCTTTAATGCAACAATGCAAAAACGAGAATCCACTGGGCTAAAAAAGGTTTGTCAGTTACACAACAACCACACCACACACATCCAACAAAGGAATTTATTAAACACACACAAAAAAAAGTGAAATTCCACCAAAAACATTTTTCAATTCAATCCAAAGCCATCCATGCCCTAAATGATGTTTAAATTCAACAGACACCACAGAAACCGATGTTTTATACACCCATGAGTAGCTCTAGGCCTACTGGCTGAAAGGCCTATAGTACTGAAAGGCTACTGGGCTAGTGAATTAAAAAAATATTGCAAAATTATTAATTTCAAAAGTTGGAGAAAATGCAGTGAACTGTGCAACATGTTTCCTTTATAAAAGATGAAAAATTACTTTCAAAGAAACAACTAGGCTCCTACTGAACTACAGGCCACCCACCACAATGCATTTTAAAAAAGCAAGGAAAAGTACAAACAAATGTAGGTGCAATGTCTCAATCAAACAAACAATACCAATTTTCCAACGTACTTGTGAAATCTCAGATTCAAAAGTCCTCAAATCCAATGATATATGATGCAGCAGCCACAAATAGTGATCCTTTCAGCTCCAAATCCAAATGAAAAGTGAACAGGAGATGAACACAGCACTGGGAGGAGCCAGCAGGACAGGAACAGGAAGTTGGAGACTTTGGAGCACTTCTTTCCTCTTAAAAAAAAATGTAAAATAAGATAAAGGAATCCTTGCACAAAAAAGTACAGCCAAGGGCCGGATTCTGATGCGGGTTGGAAAGCATTCTCACCCAGGGCCTGATTCTGATGCGGTTAGGAAGGCCTCCTAATGGTATTTGCTCCTTCCAAATAGGATCGGGAGCGATCCAGTGCCCAATTATGATGCGTTAGGAACATGTGCTCCCATTGAAGTCAATGGGAGTCCAACCAAATCGTATCTGGAAGCATCCGGATGCATTGTACTTGGTCGGTTGGACTCTCCCAATCCGAGTGGGTCGAAAACCATTTCCAACCCGATTAGGTCGGGAAGCATTTCCAACCCGCATCAGAATCAGCCCCTCAAAAGAAAATAAAGATTTTGTATACTTATTCTTGAAATGTATTCTACCCTGTGACCCCTCTGTTGCCCCTTGGTGAGCTCCTTGTTATGCATGGAAATTAGAGGACTCCTTACGAGCCATTGCTGAATCTGCGTGGGTGGACTTTTCTCCTGACAATTGTGTTATTTTTCCCTGATGTCTGCCCGTATTCGTTGCAGGGGGCCCCATTTGTATTGGCCAATTATCTTTCTTCCCCTGCCTTTTGACTTATACATTGCAGTTTCTAGATGATATATCGATAGTAGTCTGGATTGCCAGTTATTAAAAACAGGTGGATCTGTATCAAGCCATTGAGTTGTTATACATAATCGATTGATTGAAATACATATGAAAATAAACCCTTCCTCAATTTCAGACCTAACCCCCCTACATTTTCTTGCATACCAAATATAACCAGTTCCTCCGATAATTGTATACAAATGCCTAAACTAATATTCAAAAAATATTCTATATCCTTAATAAATTGATTCAGTTTAGAACATTGAAAGAACATATGTATAGCATCCGCGGCGACTTCCCACATCGGTTACATTTACTTCCTCTATCAGAACTCTATTTGACTATTTTTGTGGGGGTATAATATAGGTCAAATATTGACAAGAAATGCTGACTCTTCAACGACCCATTAAATAATACTTTAATAGAAACTTCAATTATTCTTTCCATATCAATTTTTTCCACCAGTAAACTACCTTGCCATTTATCCTCCCAAACGGATATATCATCCTCTAAGTTATTAATCATTAGTTGATAAATAGGACCAATTCATGATCTTAATCGGACAGCTTCCAAAACTTTGACTTTGTTTAATATGACCTGATTTTGAGATATTTTCTGTTCAACAAAACGGCGAATCTGAAGATATTTAAAAAACTCAGTTCATACTATATTATATTTCGGTTGTAAAAATAAAAAAGAGACTACCTGACCCCCTTAAATTAAATCCCCCAAATGACGTATACCTCTCCGGTTCCATCTGACCATTACTTGGTCTCTAAAAATGTCTGGTAATAAGGGACAATTACTTAAGGGAGTGTAATAACTCAGATTCAATTGCAAACCAATTCTCTTTTTTACCTTACGTCATATGTGAAAGGCTGTCAAAATAATTTTAAATCTAGTCTTTTTGTGGTAACTGGGTTCAATTATATGTACTAAACATTGTCAGACCTCTTCACCCAGTACCATCTCGTGTATTGAAGGGCTAACTGCCTCCTCCCTATCAACATCTGGCAACAGCAATACACCCATATGTTGCAGGAGAGCAGCCCAATAATATATGCGAAAGCTAGGTATCCCCCAACCTCCTCTAGCTCTGAGTAGTATGCACCATTTCATGGCCCTCCTAGTCCTACGGAAGCTCCACAAGAACCTACCCACATTCTATCAATACAATTATTAAATAATGAATGTAAGTTAAAAAAATAAACTTACATTTTAAGTTTTTAATACATATATATATTAACTCAACATTAATAAGAAATATTCCATATTTTTAGCGTAGGATAGCGGGAGGGTAAAAATTACTATTCCCACTCCAGTGAGTGCAACAGTAGAGAAAGAGTTGGATAGCCGAGGGTAAAAATTACTATTCCCAGTCCAGTGAGTGCAACAGTAGGGAAAGCGTTGGATAGCAGGAGGGTAAAAACTACTATTCCCACTCCAGAGAGTGCAACAGTACGGAAAGGGATGGATAGCGTAGGGGTAAAAATTAATATTCCCACTCCAGTGAGTGCAACAGTAGGAAAAATAATGATTTAATATTTGAATAAAAATACATTGATTATCAATACCAATAAAACATTTATTAACATTAATTACCAATTACTAAATATTTAATTAATTAATTAATTATAAATATCAAGAAATATTACTGAAAATGCAATGCCTATTAATAATTAATTAACAACAAATTAATGTTCAATACCAAAAAATTTATAATTATTAAAAAATAATTACCAGTTAATAATTAATTAGTAGTACATTAATTATCAATACATAAACATAATTTTAATAATTACTTAATTACAATTAAATTCCTTCCCACCCTATTCCTCTATAGACCCACAACCCACTTTGAATAATAAATTAATACAATTAATATAATTACCAATTAATAAAAATTAATTACCAATTAACAAAAATAAATAATTACTTAATTAAAATTAAATTACTTCCCACGCTATACCACAATAAACCCACAACCTGCTACAGAACTAAAACGCAAAATTAAATTAAAAATAATTATTCATTTCTAAAAGTTAATATTTAATTTATGATAATTAAATTACTACCCACCCTATTCGCTTATAAACCCACAACCCACTATGGAATTGAATTATGCAAAAATTAAATAACATAAACTTCATTACTTAAAAAAAATTCAAACATACATTACAAAAATAATACATACTTTTAACACATATACTAACACTTAAAACACTATAAAAAAAATCGATATTTTGAACAACTATATTATGACTGTCGATATTACTAACTTCGATATTATGAAAATCAATATTTCTTACTTGGATTTCAATATTCTTCACCTTTATATTTTTGCAATTCGATATTCTGTCAATTCTATATAAAAAACTAGATATTCTGTAGATTCGATATATTTTTGTTTATATTGGGACTAGTTACAATATATATATATATATATATATATCACAGCTCCAAAACACCAACCAATTGCACACGCGAGTGGGTGCACACGAAAACGGGGGTGTACCCGTGTTTAATATGCGCTCCAAGTGTCCCAGGAAAATCACTCCAAAAAGGAAAGTAGCACACGCAGGGGAGGTTTCCACAGATATTTAATGGAAAGACCAACAGCAACGACGCGTTTCGCCTTGGGGCTTCGTCAAGTGTGCAGAGAGCCGAGGCGTGCGTCGTGTATAAAAGGACACCATGCAAACTCATAGAAATTAAGGTAGGACTACGCAGTGCTATTATGGTCGCCATATTGGAATGGTATAAAACACAATGCTATACTGGCAATTCAAATGCATTTCAACATAAATACAAATGAGGAAATAAATGCCTTTCTGGAAATCAACAATTGCTAATGCAATAACCATAAATTACGTTAATTGAAGTGCATAGTCATACCCTTTAAAAACAATCTTGCCCTGTATGGGCATGCGGTTAAACTTCACGCACCTTAACGCGCTAAATAGCAATTATACAAAGGGTTGCTGGCGCGGCAGAATGCCAGCAGATCTCAAGCGCCTCGCCCCTCAATAGTGGAGTGGATAACTAGGTTGTATAATATCATACAAAATGTTAATGCGGAGTTACACCTCACTATTATCACGCCCTGGATGGGCATACCTGTGGATGTATAGAGTTTCAGCATGTATAACAAATTCAGTACAAATATTAGAATATAAAACCATTAAAAGAATATGCAAATTCATCATGATACACATATCCTAATAAGGAAAGGCACAGTCAGGAAATTCTGAGGAAGAAGTTGAAAAATAAGCTGGTAATACAGAAAATCAGTAACCATCCAGTTAACCTAAATGGACTGATAATTCCTCATGCATGTTGAGGCCATACGGGTGCTTGCTCTGTAAATCTATGATGTACCTAGATTCGAGTCGTCTAAGTTTAAGCAAGCGATCCCCGCCTCTAATACTCAATGGCACACTATCGATACATATAAATGCTAACAGGTCCCTGTTGCTTTTATGCATTTTGGCAAAATGCCTGGCCACCGGATAGGCGTCATGCTTCTTAGCAATCGCACGCATATGCTCTAATATGCGCAATTTTACTGCATTAGTCGTGCTGCCAATATAATTTAGGCCGCATGGGCATGTTAAGCAGTAAATGGCATAAGGCGTGGGACAGGTTAAAAATTTGCTAATTCTTTTAGGAGTGGTGACACCTGGTATCTTATAGGTGAGCGTCCGCTTACTATATTTGCAGGCCTTGCAACGGCCACAAGGATAGAAGCCATTGAGAACTGGCAATTTAGGGGTTATTTCAGGGGCAGAATAGTGACTGGAGACCAAGTGATCCCGTAACGATCTTGATTTTCTAAATGTTACAAGGGGATTCGTGGGTAAGTCTGATTTAATAGTGTTGTCAGACAGTAAGATATTCCAGTTTTTTCTAAGGATTTGCTTTATCTGGCCAGCATTATTAGAGAAAGTTGTAATGAGTCGAAAGCTACCATTATTAGATCTATTTTTCTTTTTTGTCTTAAGTAGCTCTTTGCGCTTCATTTTCTTAACTCTCTCATAGGCCTTAAGAAGCACATTGTCACTATAGCCCCTTACTCGAAACCTCAGCATGCTGGCATGTGCCGCTTTTTCAAAATCACCATCATTGGAATTATTTCTGCGTATCCTTAACAGCTCCCCATAGGGGATGCTGTCCACTAATTGGCGGGGGTGACTACTAGTTGCAAATAATGTAGAATTACCCGCCGTCTCTTTCCTAAAGAGTTTAGTCTGTATGGAACCATGGCTGTCAATGTAGACCGTAAGGTCCAAATAGTTCACAGAAGTTTGGCTAATGGTGCCTGAAAACTTAAGGTTGATGTTGTTATCATTTAGAGCCTCTACAAAGTTGTTAGCAGTATCTACAGGACAATCTAAAATGATGAACAGATCGTCTATATAACGATACCACCTTATGATGTGGCTGTCCCATTCGGGATGTCGCTCGCTCCAGGTTACCTGCTCCTCCCACCACCCCACGAAAAGATTCGCAAAGCTAGGGGCGGAGCAGGCACCCATCGCGACTCCAGACATCTGTCTATACAATTGCTTGCCAAATAAGAAAATGTTATTGTTGAGACTGAACATCATGAACTCAATTAACATCTTATTATGCTCATAGAATTTACCTGGACGCTTGTCCAAAAAGCTGGCCATGGCAGTGAGACCATCGCCATGTGCTATACACGTGTATAGACTGGTGATGTCAAGTACCAGCATACAGTAGGTATTCTTCCAAACAATTTCATCAATGCAATTTAGGAAATGTTTAGTGTCTCTTAGATAAGATTTTAAGGACATCACCAGAGGAAACAAGAATGAGTCCACATAAATAGAAAGGTTTTCAGTCAAACTCCCATTGGAAGCCACAATGGGCCTGCCCGGAGGATTTATCAAGTCTTTGTGTACCTTGGGAAGGTAATAAAAAGTGGGGATCACGGGGCTCAGACAACGTAAAAACAAATATTCGTCTGTGTTTAACATGTTTACGTTGTGCCATTTAGATATCATCTCGTGATAATCCACCACACTTTGATTGTATGTTTTTCCATTCACAGCAGCATAAGTGTTAGTGTCTCCCAAAAGACGGAGGGCCTCCGTTTCATATTGGGTGGCTGTGAGAAGAACGATGTTCCCCCCTTTATCAGAGGGTTTACATACCAATCTCGAATCTTCACAGAGGGTAGTCAGAGCAAGCTGTTGGGTTTTGGTGAAATTGTCTTTTCTTGGGCCATGTTTGCTGCTAATGCGCAATCTTGTCAGATCCCTTATTACGGCATCAGAAAAAGTGTCAATGGCATCAGTGCCCATTATTGGCATGAATGTAGAGGTCGGTTTAAAGTCACTGGCCCCTCCTTTTTGTTGTTCCCTGCCAATTATCAAGCAATTGTGTATTGGTTACCTCACCATCACCATCAATGTTATTCTCCAATCTGAGGCCTTCTATTGCTCTAAGGCCTCCCAGCTCACTACAGATGAGTTCAGTGCCATCCGTGACATTGCTGGCTGTTTTACGTACTCCGGGTGGTTTGAGCTTGAAAAATTTGTGCAATTTTAACTTCCTCACAAATTTAAAAATGTCAATGCGCGTTTGTGCGAATTCAAAGTTTTTATGTGGACAAAAGGATAAACCAAGTCGAAGTGTTGAATTTTCTTCATTCGTAAGCACTTTGTCTGTAAGGTTAATGATGGTAAGAGTATCTTGAGGATCCGTGGAATCATAGTTCAATTCTTTTTCTTGAAGAACTTTTTCATGCTGCGTGTTACTGGAGGAGAACTTAGGGGATTTCTTCCAGCGGCCCCCCCGCCGCGTCTTCCTCTTTGCCCCTGGTTGTCCGGGGGCTTTCCTCTCCCTCCCTCCAGTTGGTTGTTGCGCATTACATGATATTCCATCTGAAAAGAAGAAGCATCTTCAGCGCTGTCCTCGCTTGTTATATCGTCCGGATTAGCATCGGACTCCGAGGTTGCTGGTTCGGCGGAGGCTGAACCGCCCGTCTTTTTCTTCATCTTTAGTTGCTTTCTGGTATTATCATACTTCTTTGCGAAAGTCAACACTCTCCCCATTCGACAGTCATTTTCATCCCTTTCAAATTTTTCTTCTTTCCTTTGTTTGATTTTGTTTTCATATTTTTTTAACCGTTTCTTCATGGATTCTCGTTTTTCCCCCAGGGTCCCCTGGTCTTCTTCTTTAAGCAACTCATCCTCGATCTCCTTGATCTGTACCAGTGCCTTTTCTCTGTCACTCCAGGCAAAGCAAACAAGAATTTGTAGGCTCCCCTTGCATGATGCGGCCGTGTGCTCTGCCCATGCGTCTAGTAATTTGGGGTCCGGATTCTCGTACGCTGGAATGGTGTATATCCGCAAGCCTCTTGGAACACGATCGACCTCAATATAATTTTGCAACGAGGTCGCCTCCCACCACTTTCTGATCTCGCGTTCATATAAACGCTCCAATGAGATCAGTTTGGATTGCAAGGACACGTTAACTCCATTGGCTTGGCCTCCACCTGCCCTTTGTGTACCACCTGTCTTTTTCTTATTTTTAAACATTCCTTGTTCCGCCTCTCTTCTCTCTGCTTCGCAAAACATGATGGAGCGTTTATATGAACGCGAGATCAGAAAGTGGTGGGACGCGACCTCGTTGCAAAATTATATTGAGGTCGATCGTGTTCCAAGAGGCTTGCGGATATACACCATTCCAGCGTACGAGAATCCGGACCCCAAATTACTAGACGCATGGGCAGAGCACACGGCCGCATCATGCAAGGGGAGCCTACAAATTCTTGTTCGCTTTGCCTGGAGTGACAGAGAATAGGCACTGGTACAGATCAAGGAGATCGAGGATGAGTTGCTTAAAGAAGAAGACCAGGGGACCCTGGGGGAAAAACGAGAATCCATGAAGAAACGGTTAAAAAAATATGAAAACAAAATCAAACAAAGGAAAGAAGAAAAATTTGAAAGGGATGAAAACGACTATCGAATGGGGAGAGTGTTGACTTTCGCAAAGAAGTATGATAATACCAGAAAGCAACTAAAGATGAAGAAAAAGACGGGCGGTCCAGCCTCCGCCGAACCAGCAACCTCGGAGTCCGATGCTAATCCGGACGATATAACAAGCGAGGACAGCGCTGAAGATGCTTCTTCTTTTCAGGTGGAATATCATGTAATGCGCAACAACCAACTGGAGGGAGGGAGAGGAAAGCCCCCGGACAACCAGGGGCAAAGAGGAAGACGCGGCGGGGGGGCCGCTGGAAGAAATCCCCTAAGTTCTCCTCCAGTAACACGCAGCATGAACAAGTTCTTCAAGAAAAAGAATTGAACTATGATTCCACGGATCCTCAAGATACTCTTACCATCATTAACCTTACAGACAAAGTGCTTACGAATTAAGAAAATTCGACACTTCGACTTGGTTTATCCTTTTGTCCACATAAAAACTTTGAATTCGCGCAAACGCGCATTGACATTTTTAAATTTGTGAGGAAGTTAAAATTGCACAAATTTTTCAAGCTCAAACCACCCGGAGTACGTAAAACAGCCAGCAATGTCACGGATGGCACTGAACTCATCTGTAGTGAGCTGGGAGGCCTTAGAGCAATAGAAGGCCTCAGATTGGAGAATAACATTGATGGTGATGGTGAGGTAACCAATACACAATTGCTTGATAATTGGCAGGTACAACAAAAAGGAGGGGCCAGTGACTTTAAACCGACCTCTACATTCATGCCAATAATGGGCACTGATGCCATTGACACTTTTTCTGATGCCGTAATAAGGGATCTGACAAGATTGCGCATTAGCAGCAAACATGGCCCAAGAAAAGACAATTTCACCAAAACCCAACAGCTTGCTCTGACTACCCTCTGTGAAGATTCGAGATTGGTATGTAAACCCTCGGATAAAGGGGGGAACATCGTTCTTCTCACAGCCACCCAATATGAAACGGAGGCCCTCCGTCTTTTGGGAGACACTAACACTTATGCTGCTGTGAATGAAAAAACATACAATCAAAGTGTGGTGGATTATCACGAGATGATATCTAAATGGCACAACGTAAACATGTTAAACACAGACGAATATTTGTTTTTACGTTGTCTGAGCCCCGTGATCCCCACTTTTTATTACCTTCCCAAGGTACACAAAGACTTGATAAATCCTCCGGGCAGGCCCATTGTGGCTTCCAATGGGAGTTTGACTGAAAACCTTTCTATTTATGTGGACTCATTCTTGTTTCCTCTGGTGATGTCCTTAAAATCTTATCTAAGAGACACTAAACATTTCCTAAATTGCATTGATGAAATTGTTTGGAAGAATACCTACTGTATGCTGGTACTTGACATCACCAGTCTATACACGTGTATAGCACATGGCGATGGTCTCACTGCCATGGCCAGCTTTTTGGACAAGCGTCCAGTTAAATTCTATGAGCATAATAAGATTTTAATGGAGTTCATGATGTTCAGTCTCAACAATAACATTTTCTTATTTGGCAAGCAATTGTATAGACAGATGTCTGGAGTCGCGATGGGTGCCTGCTCCGCCCCTAGCTTTGCGAATCTTTTCGTGGGGTGGTGGGAGGAGCAGGTAACCTGGAGCGAGCGACATCCCGAATGGGACAGCCAGATCATAAGGTGGTATCGTTATATAGACGATCTGTTCATCATTTTAGATTGTCCTGTAGATACTGCTAAGAACTTTGTAGAGGCTCTAAATGATAACAACATCAACCTTAAGTTTTCAGGCACCATTAGCCAAACTTCTGTGAACTATTTGGACCTTACGGTCTACATTGACAGCCATGGTTCCATACAGACTAAACTCTTTAGGAAAGAGACGGCGGGTAATTCTACGTTATTTGCAACTAGTAGTCACCCCCGCCAATTAGTGGACAGCATCCCCTATGGGGAGCTGTTAAGGATACGCAGAAATAATTCCAATGATGGTGATTTTGAAAAAGCGGCACATGCCAGCATGCTGAGGTTTCGAGTAAGGGGCTATAGTGACAATGTGCTTCTTAAGGCCTATGAGAGAGTTAAGAAAATGAAGCGCAAAGAGCTACTTAAGACAAAAAATAAAAATAGATCTAATAATGGTAGCTTTCGACTCATTACAACTTTCTCTAATAATGCTGGCCAGATAAAGCAAATCCTTAGAAAAAACTGGAATATCTTACTGTCTGACAACACTATCAAATCAGACTTACCCACGAATCCCCTTGTAACATTTAGAAAAGCAAGATCGTTACAGGATCACTTGGTCTCCAGTCACTATTCTGCCCCTGAAATAACCCCTAAATTGCCAGTTCTCAATGGCTTCTATCCTTGTGGCCGTTGCAAGGCCTGCAAATATAGTAAGCGGACGCTCACCTATAAGATACCAGGTGTCACCACTCCTAAAAGAATTAGCAAATTTTTAACCTGTTCCACGCCTTATGCCATTTACTGCTTAACATGCCCATGCGGCCTAAATTATATTGGCAGCACGACTAATGCAGTAAAATTGCGCATATTAGAACATATGCGTGCGATTGCTAAGAAGGATGACGCCTATCCGGTGGCCAGGCATTTTGCCAAAATGCATAAAAGCAACAGGGACCTGTTAGCATTTATATGTATCGATAGTGTGCCATTGAGTATTAGAGGCGGGGATCGCTTGCTTAAACTTAGACGACTCGAATCTAGGTACATCATAGATTTACAGAGCAAGCACCCGTATGGCCTCAACATGCATGAGGAATTATCAGTCCATTTAGGTTAACTGGATGGTTACTGATTTTCTGTATTACCAGCTTATTTTTCAACTTCTTCCTCAGAATTTCCTGACTGTGCCTTTCCTTATTAGGATATGTGTATCATGATGAATTTGCATATTCTTTTAATGGTTTTATATTTTAATATTTGTACTGAATTTGTTATACATGCTGAAACTCTATACATCCACAGGCATGCCCATCCAGGGCGTGATAATAGTGAGGTGTAACTCCACATTAACATTTTGTATGATATTATACAACCTAGTTATCCACTCCACTATTGAGGGGCGAGGCGCTTGTGATCTGCTGGCATTCTGCCGCGCCAGCAACCCTTTGTATAATTGCTATTTAGCGCGTTAAGGTGCGTGGAGTTTAACCGCATGCCCATACAGGGCAAGATTGTTTTTAAAGGGTATGACTATGCACTTCAATTAACGTAATTTATGGTTATTTCATTAGCAATTGTTGATTTCCAGAAAGGCATTTATTTCCTCATTTGTATTTATGTTGAAATGCATTTGAATTGCCAGTATAGCATTGTGTTTTATACCATTCCAATATGGCGACCATAATAGCACTGCGTAGTCCTACCTTAATTTCTATGAGTTTGCATGGTGTCCTTTTATACACGACGCACGCCTCGGCTCTCTGCACACTTGACGAAGCCCCAAGGCGAAACGCGTCGTCGCTGTTGGTCTTTCCATTAAATATCTGTTGAAACCTCCCCTGCGTGTGCTACTTTCCTTTTTGGAGTGATTTTCCTGGGACACTTGGAGCGCATATATATATATATATATATATATATATATATATATATATATATATCCAAAGTCCAAAGCTTTCAAGGAAGCACACGACAGCAGGTACAAACCAAAAGGTTTATTTCAAACACAGGAACCAGCGTTTTGGATTTGCATTGCATTCCAGTTTAAACTTAATAGCGCCTGACGCGTTTCGAGGCGTCTGCCTCTTCTTCTTAGGCGACTTGGGAATTGTGAGTGTTTCCAAGTCGCCTAAGAAGAAGAGGCAGAAGTCTCGAAACGCGTCAGGCGCTATTAAGTTTAAACTGGAATGCAATGCAAATGCAAAACGCTGGTTCCTGTCTTTGAAATAAACCTTTTGGTTTGTACCTGCTGTCGTGTGCTTCCTTGAAAGCTTTGGACTTTGGATAAAAAAAATTTCAACAGGGCAGTCCTGTCCAGGAGGAATGCACCATCACGAATGGGGAGGCTGCTGGTAGGAACCATGTCCATGCCTGTTGCAGCACAACAAGTAAGGAAAATAAACCAGCCCTGCATTCTGGGTTCCACTACGGAAAGAAAAGGATTTAAATGAAATTAATGTGACTGTTTAAACAGAACCTAATGAAGTATGCAATCGGCTTTGAACAAGAACTACTAATTCCAGCATGCAATGAAAAATATAAACGCACTGAGCGAGTCACACTGAAGGCTATCAATTAATTAATAGCATGCAGCTGGGAATAAAACTAAGCTTCTGGAAACACTCACAATTCCCAAGTCGCCTAAGAAGAAGAGGCAGAAGCCTCGAAACGCGTCAGGCGCTATTAAGTTTAAACTGGAATGCAATGCAAATGCAAAACGCTGGTTCCTGTGTTTGAAATAAACCTTTTGGTTTGTACCTGCTGTCGTGTGCTTCCTTGAAAGCTTTGGACTTTGGATAAAAATATATATATATATATATATATATGTACAAACACAAAGTTACTCCTACTGGACCTCTCTGGACCCATGAAGAGTGGCGCGCATGCCGGTGGAGACAGCCGCCTGTTAAATGTTCCAAATTTCAATCAATCCAACGCGCTCTCAGGAAATTAGACAAAGAAGATCCAAGGAAATGTCACTGGATGTTTAATCACAACGCGTTTCGCTTGGTCACATGATTGTAAAAACACACACTCCCCATTTTTGTAGTTTGCATGTGACTCACCATAGAAAAAAAATAAAACTGACATTTTGTATAATGCATCATACTTCAATCTGAAAATAACATGATTAATTCATCTCAAATGCTTATGTCAATGTCAGCGGCAAACAAACACTGATATTACATCAGAGACCTTGGTCATAACATTGCGCAATTCAAAATATTTCGTAAAATACATCCGTCATCGCGCTGCAACAAAATCTCACCCATTGGACAAAAAAATGAACATTCTGAATAGACATGTGTAAATGAGAATATCGGGTACCTGAAATGCACAACATAGTGTATAATGCGAGCGGCAGTCACAATTTCTCTCAGCGGAACAAATGTAATCACACGAATAGTGAGTCACTTGATCGTCAAACCACACTGTCCCGGCCTCTGCAAAGTTACCGCCACCTGTCAAGGTTCCCGCATTAAGAGTGGTCTATGCAAACAATGGTGGCAATAAAGTTTTGACAACAGCCAATCAATCAATCAATCACAGACATTTATATAGCGCACTACTTACCCGGAGGGTCTCAAGGCGCTAGGGGGGGGGGGGGGGGGGGGAAGTGCTGCTACTGCTCGAATAGCCAGGTCTTGATCTTCTTCCTGAAGGAGAGGTGGTCTTGGGTCAGGCGCAGGTCGGTCGGGAGGGAGTTCCAGGTCTTGGCGGCCAGGTAGGAGAAGGACCTTCCTCCTGTTGTCGTTCTTCGGATGCGGGGGACGGCGGCGAGGGCGTGGCTGGCTGATCGGAGATGTCGTTTGGGAGCGTAGAAGTTGATGCGGTTGTTGAGGTAGCTCGGGCCTTGATCGTGTAGGGCTCTGTGTGCGTGGGTGAGGAGGCGGAAGGTGATTCTTTTGTTGACGGGGAGCCAATGCAGGTCTCTCAGATGTCCGGAGATGTGGCTGTGTCGTGGGATGTCGAGGATGAGTCTGGCTGAGGCGTTCTGGATCCACTGGAGTCTCTTCTGGAGCTTGGCGGTGGTTCCGGCGTAGAGGGCATTGCCGTAGTCCAGTCGGCTGGTGACGAGGGCCTGGGTGACCGTCTTCCTGGTCTCGGTGGGGATCCACCGGAAGATCTTCCGTAGCATGCGCAGGATGTTGAAGCATGACGAGGAGACGGCGTTGACTTGTCTGGTCATGGTGAGGGAGGAGTCCAAGATGAAGCCCAGGTTGCGTGCGTGGTCTGTCGGTTTGGGTGCGCTGCATAGGGCGGGGGGCCACCAGGAGTCGTCCCAGGCGGAGGGCGAGGAACCCAGGATGAGGACTTCCGTCTTGTCTGAGTTCAGTTTCAGGCGGCTGGTCGTCATCCACTCGGCTACGTCTTTCATTCCTTCGTGAAGGTTGGCTCTGGCGGCGGCGGGGTCGTTGGTCAGGGAGAGGATCCGCTGGGTGCCGTCAGCGTAGGAGATGATGTTGAGGTTGTGTTGGCGTGCGATGGCCGCGAGGGGGCTCATGTAGACGTTGAAGAGGGTGGGGCTCAGCGAAGATCCTTGAGGGACGCCGCAGATGACTTCGATGGCCTCTGACTTGTACGGTGGTAGACGGACTCTCTGTGTTCTTCCGTCGAGGAAGGAGATGATCCATTCCAGTGCCTTCTCCTGGATTCCGACATTGCTGAGGCGCTGCACTAGGGTGCGGTGGCAGACAGTGTCGAATGCCGCGGAGAGGTCTAGGAGGATGAGGGCCGCTGTTTCTCCGTTGTCCATCAGGGCTCGGATGTCATCGGTGGCAGTGATGAGGGCGGTCTCGGTGCTGTGGTTGGCTCGGAAGCCAGACTGTGAGGGGTCAAGGGATCCATTTGTCTCGAGGAAGGCGGCCAGCTGCTTGTTGACGGTCTTCTCGATGACTTTGGCTGGGAACGGGAGGAGCGAGATGGGGCGGTAATTCTTGAGTTCGGTGGGGTCCGCTGTAGGTTTCTTTAGTAGGGCGCTGAGTTCGGCGTGCTTCCAGCTCTCCGGGAAGGTGGCGGTGTCGAAGGAGGTGTTGATGATGTCCCGCAGGTGGGGTGCGATGACCGCGTCGGCCTTGTTGAAGACGTGGTGAGGGCAGGGGTCGGTCGGAGATCCGGAGTGGATGAGTTCATCATGCGGATGGTGTCTTCGGTGCTGATCGGAGTCCAGGCGCAGAGGGTGGTGGTGGGGGGCGGTGGTTCGGTTGTGGCGTGCGTCGGTTGAGTGCTGAAGCTGTTGTGTATGGTGATACAAGGACACAACAAGTAACAATTCTTGCTGGAAGTCCTGAGCAATGATAACACAAACGTGCAAAACAGCTCCCTAGACGCAAATTGTGTTTAAAACGCGGGCATCATGTAAAGAAACCCCAGTATTGGCAAGTGCCCAAATGTTGACCCACCATAGGTCATCATACCCTGCGAATGTCCATATTCGAAGATACACAGCAGACATATATACTACGATATTGGAAGCATGATGGCAACCTATGCTGGTCAATTCCAGACAAACACACCAAGTGGTAGAATGGGGCGATACAATCCAGGGTACAGATGTCAGTGAAACCGCTTGCCGTTACATAATAAATGGAGTCAGTCCAGGCAAGTGTACATTACCCACGTGATGAGGAGGTGAACATAAGTGCAAAACATCCTGGTGCTCGTGATCATATAGAAGAGAAGGTGAAAAACACCCCTGACAGGTGAGTGCAAGTGACGTGGGTCCCTCCTACGAAGAAAAAATGAGAATAAAGGTTAAAAACTGGACTAAAAAAATAAATAATCAGCCATACATATATTACATTTCAATAAACATAACGGCATATCATGTGTTCAGTACCAATAACTTAAAACATTTCAGACAGTTGAATACAGGCAATAGCAATCATAACAGGTCAGGACATATGAGAAAACCAGAGTCAATCATAATGTGAATGTGAGGCTAATTCCTTGTCAAGATTATGGCCCTTTGGGGGGGGTGGGTTAGCAGCTGGAGGGAATGGTTGCCTGTTAACGCGACTCCGGGCACTCTACCGAATATCCATAAAAACGATCCGTTTCTAGGCCGGGGACTCCCTTGCAACTGGGAGCCCCCCTGTCCTTGACCACCGTAGCACGACTGGTCGCGGTGTTGAGCCGATTGGAGAAACTGTGCCGGAAATAGCACTGCTTCTACGGAGGTCCCCCCGGAGCTCGCAAGATGGCGCCTGTGCTCGAGCTCCGACCGGGATGTTCCCTCGGCCTCTAAATGTGGGACGGAACCTGCTAGAG
This sequence comes from Lissotriton vulgaris, assembly GCF_964263255.1. Classification (NCBI taxonomy): domain Eukaryota; kingdom Metazoa; phylum Chordata; class Amphibia; order Caudata; family Salamandridae; genus Lissotriton; species Lissotriton vulgaris. The sequence continues at coordinate 482,448,747 of NC_141689.1, forward strand.
CCCTAACTACCTGGCCACTTTCCATCGCGCCTGTGTCGCGGCCTTCTGCGGCTGCCGAGACTTCCGGTCGGTGGACTCGGAGCATGTGGGTGACCTGCGGAGGGACCGGGAGTGCATCGCCAGCCTGCTGGGGTGCCAATCACGCGACGCCCCGGCTTTGAGGCCTATCATCGCCGGAGCCCCGGTGAGGGACTGTTTGTTGGCCCTCGGATCACGGCGAGCCTGCTGCCCATGAGACGCTGACACCCTGGGGACCAAATCCTGCTTCTTTGTCAAAAGAAGTCCATAAATAAGGAGCAAATGTGCAGAAAGAGGCAAGTGGGGTACAGAAAGAGGGAAGAGGGGTTTGGAAGAGGCACGAGGGGTGGAGAAAGAAGCAAGAGGTGTGTAGAAAGAAGCAAGAGAAGTGCAGAAAGAAGCAATAGAGGTACAGAAAGAGGCAAGAGTGTTGCAGAAAGAGAGATGAGGGGTGCAGAAAGAAGCAAGAGAGGTATAGAAAGAGGCAAGAGGAGTGTAGAAAGAAGCAACAGAGGTGCAAAAAGAGGCAAGAGAGCTGCAAAAAGAGGGGCGCAGAAAGAGGCATGAGGGATGCAGAAAGAAGCAAGAGACTTGCAGAAAGAAAGTATAGGAAGAAGGAACAGAGGTGCAGAAAGGGAAAACAGGGGTGCAGAAGGAGGAAAGAGAGGTGGAGAAAGAGGCTAGGGGGTGCAGAAAGAAGCATGAGAGCTGTAGAAATAAATAAAATAAGTTCAGAAAGAAGGAACAGAGGTGGGGAAAGAGACAAAAGGGTTGTAGAAAGAGCTAAAGGGGGTATAGAAAGAAGCAAGAGGTGCAGAAAGAAACAAAAGAAGTGCAGAAAGTAGGAACAGAGGTGCAGAAAGAGGCAAGAGGGTACAGAAAGAAACAAAAGAAGTGCAGAAAGAAGCAACAGAGGTGTAGAAAGAGGCAAGAAGACTGCAAAAAGAGGAATGAGGGATGTAGAAAGAGGCACAAGGAGTGCAGAGAGAAGCAAGAGAGATGCAGAAAGTGGCAAGTAAGGTGGAGAAAGAGGCAAGAAGACTGCAAAAAGAGGAATGAGGGATGTAGAAAGAGGCACAAGGAGTGCAGAGAGAAGCAAGAGAGATGCAGAAAGTGGCAAGTAAGGTGGAGAAAGAGGCAAGAGGGATACAGAAAGAAACAAGAGAGGTGCAGAAAGAAACAAAAATAAGTGCAGAAAGAAGAAACAGAGGTATAGAAAGAGGCTAGAGGTGTGCAGAAAGAATCAAGATAGTTGCAGAAAGAAACAAAAGAAGTGCAGAAAGAAGGAATAGAGGTACAGAAAGAAGCAAGAGTGGCTTGCACACCATTAGTACCAATTTAACACCGACATTTAGCAAAAAGTAACATGTTAAAGATTAGACTGCAAACGTCAACATTATCGGCGCCATCTTGCCCCTTTCGAGCCCATTCGTGCGCGTAAGCGGCAGCCATTTTGAGCACCATGGCCTCCCTGCCCCTCGCTGATAGCCAGCGCGTCTCTCTCTCTCCTAACCTTGCAAGCATCCCCCGCACGCTGACAACCCCCGCTCTCTCATGCCTTGGGTCATAAACCCCTCTTCAGCGCAGCTCCGCCACAGAATCCCATCCTGTTCCCAGTGCGACACCTCCCTTCATTCCTTTCATGGTCTCAGATCCTTTTGATGCAAACCCCCTTTCCCTGTGTCCCGTTTGTCTTCCTTGTTCCCAGGCCGCCACCTGGCCCTGCAGATACTGTTTATTACCCCGTACAGTAGGAAGCTTCCCCCCCCCCATCAAAAGACCCTCGAGCCGATCAAAGCCCCCACCCTATGAGATCCGATCAACTCCACGCATTCCGTGAATCGGCGGAATGCCCTGCTGCGCGACAATCATCACCTGTTGTGACCGGGGTGGGGAAATTCAACTGTAAATGTATGTGGGAACGGGCCTGAAGGGGAGATTCCGAGGAGGTTCTTTCAAATATCAAAGTGTTGCGAGAATATGTTACGTGCAATAAAGGTCATAAACCCTAGTATAAGAGGCCAGGCCTCAGAGATGTGGTTAGAGCACCTCGTGACGATACTTGCTGTCTGAATTGATGTGTTCTCCTCCGGAGAGAATAAAATCCTCGTTTCCTGCCTTCCAGTCTCCAGCGCCTGCTTCTTCATTGATTAATATTGGTGGGTCATAGAGGCGACACCGCCGGGCAACATAAAGGGGTCTTTGGTCACCGGTTGTCTTTGAACCCCTTTTAACAATTGGCGTCCCAAGCGTGGGGCCCATCAGCGACTTGTGGATCCAGTGGGAGAGGTCCTGACGACAGAGTGAACGACTGCAACGATCGGAAGGTACCCTGTCCGATAGACCCTCGTCTGACAGCCGATCATCCGAACTTCACTGGTTCCGAACAGACCTCTCTCGAGTGATCTGCGGTCCTGACTGGGAACCATCAGGAGTGCCACAAGGAGTACGAAGAGAAGAGGACGATCGGGCGCTAGATTCGGAAGACAAGAAACTGTCCATGCGGTCCGGGTAAGGTCGTGTAAACACGACGAATTGCGAAAGTGATTGATAATTGATGAGAAAATACTAGTATTACTTTTTGTTAATTTATTTGGAGATTCACTGTCTGCAAACGGAGAAACAACAGGCTCTCCCTTTATAAACAGTGAAGGATAGGTACGCATCCGTCGGACCTATCTTTCTCCCCCACTGAACAATTGCCCCTCCCCCATTGATTAACTGTTATAGATTGTTTTCTGGAGATTCTCTGTCTGCAAACAGGGAAGAATAGGTCCCCTCTTTGCAGATAGTGAAAGGGTAGGTGACGCGGACCTTTGCGAGCCTACTTATTCTCCCCATTGACCATATTGATTTTTTATTTTTTGACCTAACATTGATTGCTCAAGATTGGTTCATGAGGTATTCACTGCCTGCAAACAACGTAGAATAGAAATATTCTGTCTAGTCTTTGCACGCAGTGATAAGATAGGTAGTGCTGACTATTATCCCCATTGTGATCCGTCATGCCTGTCTTCTCCCCACTGGTTAGTAGCCTGTTTAGCCCGGACCGCTTATTAGAGATGAACCATCCGGCTCCGCTGGAAGGCACCCCTAATAAGGACATGTTCATGAAGCATGGATTAATCGCTATAGCCTATAGCCAACTGTGGCATAAATATACGAAAAAGGATCGAGAAAGTCAGTGGCCACTGATAGGATCCTTTGAAGACGATAAAATAAACACACTAGAAACAGCCCTTGGTAAAAACAAGACGACGCCCACTATGCTTGACAGCTTCGGCATGTGGCGAAAAGAAGCCGAACAACGTAAAAAGAGAACTGAGAGTAGGTTGGGAAAAGAGCTGCGGAAAGCAGCCCACCTAGCGGCCCAGAAACTAGAGAAAGAGATAAAAGAAAGAGAGGATACCAAACAGAAACTAGAAATAGAAACGTCAAGCCAGTGTCTGGTTAGAACACCCTCCACGCTCTACCCTGAATTACACTCGAAACAGCGAACCAATGATGATCTGCTGCTAGGTCCTCCGATCATCCACATGCCCCCTCCATATGCCCCTTCCCAACCCTTAGCACAGCACCCACTACCCCCAGGTACAAGCGAGAGTAGCACCACGGCTTCAGCCCCCATAGCCTCTGTGCCGGCTGAACTCCTTGTATTAGATGCTACGCAAACGACAACGTTGGGCGACCCAGAGGCCCGAAGGGTTGGTCCTGCAAAAACATACAGACTAAGCAAAAATGAGCGAGCAGGGGTCGACAAGATAGCAAAGATACTGGTAGAGAAGAGGGAAGATGAAGAGTCCATCACAGATGTGTTTAATTCTTATACAGGGAGTCACAGACGACACTTTACTGTACAACTGTGTTATCACGTCTTAAACGCATACGAGGACCGATATCAAGAAAAAGGTCCCCAGAGCCTAACGACTCTGTACCGGAAGGTCGATATCGGGGATGAGAGTGAGAGTGATGTGACGGACCTCCTTACGCGTACGCTTGAGGTTTTCCGCCACCTCACTGAACAAAAGCCGAAAATCGAATCCACAACATCCGTAGCAACCGAACCACAAACTGAACGATCTAACACCATGATGCCGATACGAGAGGCTGCCCCTTACTGGGTTCCTCCACGAGGTGAAGGGACTCACGATGACGCAAACAACAAAGATGCAAAGGGAAGGGTAGTGTACAATTGGGTCTACCAACCATGGGACCGGCAAGAGATTCTGACCTTCCGGAAATCTCTGCTGACCTACGTAAAAACCACACTGCCTTCTATACTGAGTTGGGTACAGCCCTAGGATCGACGATTATGACCCTGGCTGACATCGACTTGTTTTTCGGGTTATGTCTACCAGCTGATGTGTGGAAGCAAATCCGGAAAGTCGACCACTCTGAGCTGTTTGGACATAACTGGCCACAACTCGATGGCATAGACAGACAACGAGAACCCGGACAAAAGCCTTTGAAAGCCATTTTAGACCTCCCGGATAAAATCGTACAGAAATTAAAAACCCTGATCCCAGAGAAGAAAGTGGACTGGTCGATAGTAACGGCCTGTCGCCAGAAACCTCAGGAGGATGTATCGGAATACTTCTCCCGGTTTGAAACGGTGTTCTCCGATTACAGCGGCCAGGACTTGACCACTGCAACCGGACACCATCTGTTTGTCCAGAATTACGTTAAGGGTTTATCACCGGAGGTCTCGCAGAAACTGCAGGCCAGCGAAAGTAGTTGGGCAGCCTCCAAACCTACGGCTATCCTCCAGATGGCCCAATATTATGAACATCAGAAAAACGAAAACGATAGAACAACAGAGAGAAAGAAGAAAGACTTAAAGGAGAGGGTGATGATGGCTCAACTGCAAGGGGTGACTATGGGACGAGACCAATACCGGGGAAACCATCAGATGAACGTCCCTAAAACTGCACCTCCCAAGGACCGTACTTCGACCCCCCACATTGGACGTACAGACATTAGAGAGGACCAGTGTGCTTTCTGTAAGGGAACGGGCCACTGGAAATCTCAGTGCCCAGTTCTTTTGGAACTCATCAGAAATAGAGATCCTAGGGATACAGCAAGGGAACCAAGAAATAGGGGACCACAGCGAGGGCCCCCAAACAACGCAACTAATGATAGATCAGGTAGGCCAAACACATTTGACCGACCCCGACAGAACCAATGCCAGCAATCTGACTACGATGATGTTCATGACTTTGCATAGGACTGCCTAGGGCAAGGGAGGGATCCAGTCGAGCTCCATGTTGACCAGCAAGGCCCTTATGTCACTGCTAAGGTCTTGGGTACAAAGTCACCATTCCTGGTAGACACTGGCGCAACACGTAGTGCATTATCTAAACGACTGATTCCAAGGGCACCCTTGTCTGGCTCACTAATAACATCGACAGGTTTCGATGGAACGCCCTCCACTAACCCTTTGTCCGCCCCGATCCTCTTTGACTTAGAAAACAACACCACTGACACCACGTTTTTGCTTTCCTCCAGTAGCCCTGACGCAATTATGGGACTCGACTTATTGAAACACTTCCGAGCAACGATTAGATGTTCCCAAGATGGAGTCCGAGTTTTCCTTTACGACAATCCCGTTCTGCTTAGGCATTGCCCCCCCAGACACATGTTTTCCATCACCGACGCTGACACTTCCCTGCTTGACACTCTGCCTCCATATCTGTGGGCCAAAACGGATTCGGATGTAGGGCGCATGATGATCGACCCAGTGCACATTACTGTTCGACCAGATGCAACACTCCCAAAACTTCCACAATATCGGATATCGCCCGAGGGCGAGAAGGCATTGGTAGAAATCATCCAATCACTGATAGACGCAGGAGTGGTAGAGGAAGTGGTTAGCAACGTTTGCAACAGCCCAATCTTGCCCATCATTAAGAAACAGGGAGAAGGAGATGAGAAAGCATACCGCTTCATCATTGACCTTCGAGAGATCAACAAAGTGGTGGTACCCCAGTACCCGGTGGTCTCGGACATTACCACCATCCTGACTTTGATTCCCTCCACTGCCACCACCTTCACTGTCATTGACCTCAAAAACGCATTCTTTTCCATCCCCATCCACCCAGACAGCCGATATCTCTTCGGTTTCACCCTAAAAGCCTGCTCATATAGGTTCTGCCGAGCACCCCAGGGCTACACAGAAAGCCCTAGCATCTACAGCCAGGCCCTCAAGAGACAACTGGATCAAGTCCAGTTACCCGATGGAGTAGTGTTAGTGCAATATGTCGATGACATCCTCTTGGCAGCCGACACCACTCCACTAGCTGTCACAGCCACCATTCAACTCCTGCACTTCCTTGCAGAAAATGGCCACAAGGTCTCTAAGAAGAAGTTGCAATTCTGCCAACCCCAGGTCACTTACCTAGGCCACCTTTTGTCCAAAGACGGAAGGAAACTTACTCCTGACCGGATCCAAACCATTCTCGACACCCCCATCCCTAGGACCCAGAAACAGGTCCGATCCCTACTAGGCCTCACCTCCTTCTGCCGACAGTGGTTACCCAACTTTAGCCTCGTAGTAAAACCACTGCTTTCACTGCTAGCTAAGGATATCCCTTTCCCACTCCCTTGGACCCCTGAGTGTCAGGCTTCCTTCATGCAACTACGAGATGCCCTTTGCTCGGCCCCTGTGTTGGGTACCCCCGATTACACAAAGCCCTTCTCCCTTTACACTCACGAAAGGGAGGGGTGCGCTTTATCTGTCCTGACCCAGTCCATCGGCTCAAAACAACGACCATGCGCTTACTTCTCAGCCACTCTTGATCCTGTAGCCAGAGCCCTGCCTGCTTGCCTTCGAGCTGTAGCTGCTGCTGCGATCTCTATCCGACAGAGTGAGGGGATCGTGCTCTCGAATTCCCTCACAGTACTGGTACCCCATGCAGTTGACACCCTCCTAAACCAAACCAAAACGCAACACCTGACGAGTGCACGACTGACTGGATACGAACTGACTCTGCTCGCACCCCACATCACTCTGAAGAGATGCACCACACTGAACCCAGCAACCCTGCTGCCCTTACCAGAAAACGATCCCAATGCGCACCCTGTACACGACTGTGTGACCCTCACAGACGAACAGACCAGAAGTAGGGTTGACCTCAGAGACACGGCCTTTCCCGACCCCGATGGAGAGCTGTGGGTGGACGGTTCTTGCATCAAACTCCCCGATGGCACCACTTCAGCTGCCTATGCAGTCACCACGGCTCGAACTGTAGTCGAGACAGCCCGCATAACGCAACGATCTGCCCAGGCAGCGGAACTGATTGCCCTGACACGAGCCTGTATTCTAGCAGCAGGAACCACAGCAAACATTTACACCGACAGCCAGTATGCCTTCGGGGTGGTTCACCATTTTGGGCTCCTTTGGAGGGAGAGGGGATTCTTGACCTCACACGGCACCCCCATTTTGCACGGGGATCTAGTCTCCGCCTTGATCGAAGCCGTCCTTCTCCCCAAAAAGCTTGCAGTCATCAAATGCCAGGCACACAAAAAGGTGACAGACATTATTGGACAGGGAAATGCACTAGCCGACATCACTGCCCGAACGACAGCTGAAAATAGGACGACAACACGCATGTACATGACCAGGTCACAAGCAGAAAAATGGTCTGACGCTAGGGACACTATTAGAGACATTCAAATGGCTAGCACACAACACGAACTGACTGAATGGACACGGGTGGGATTGAAAGATGACGAAGGCTGCTGGCGGACAAAAGACACAAACAAATGGTTGCTACCTGACTCGTATCTGATTCCCATACTGACTATGGCACACTCCCCTGCCCACATAGGATCAGCCCCCATGATTGAACTTGTCTCCAGAGTTTGGCACAATGATAAGATCACAGAGTCCGCCAAGCGTCTGGTCCAACAATGCTTGATATGCCTGCAACACAACCCCGGGAAAGGAACTGTAGTACCCCGGGGAGGGTTTGGGGTCCCAAATCACCCGTTTGAAGTCCTGCAGATGGACTACATCCAACTAGACCGATGTCAAGGCCTGAAATATGTACTTGTTGTGGTATGCGCATTTAGCAAATGGGTGGAAGCATACCCAACCCGTGACAACACTGCTATGGCCACAGCAAAAGTACTGTTAAAGGAGTTTTTCCCCCGTTACGGCCTTTGTCGAATTTTGTGGAGCGACAATGGCCCCCACTTCGTAGCCGAAGTTATCCAACTCATTTTGAAGGGGTTGGGTGTAAAACAAAAGTTCCACGCAGTCTTCCACCCCCAATCTGCTGGACTAGTTGAACGACATAACGCCACACTGAAACTAAAATTGGCCAAAATAGTGGCTACCACAGGACTGAAATGGCCAGACGCACTCCCCCTGGCATTGCTCTCAATGCGTTCCACCCCTACCAAACACCACTTGACACCATACGAGGTTGTATTCGGCCGACCTATGAATGTCTGGTCTGCACCGAAACCAACTTCCATTCATGACATCCCGGACGTCCTAATGTCTGATTACTTATGCCAGTTGACTAAAACACTGTCTGTTATCCATCAACAGGTGCTGCATGCCATCCCTGACACTTCCAGGGGTCCCGGACACACCATCCAGCCTGGGGATTTCGTCCTGATCCGGAACTTCCAGCGTGCCAAGAGTCTGGAACCCCGGTGGACGGGCCCCTGGCAAGTCCTCATCACCACCCGAACAGCACTTCGAGTGGAGGGAAAACGCAACTGGCTGCATGCACACCACTGTAAGAAGGTCTCCTCGACCCTGACCTCGACCGAAAACATCGACAACCAAGAAGAGCTCCTGAACAAGGACCGACCGTCACTAACCTGCTATCCTGATACCGAAGCACTTGAACTTTCAAAATTCTCTGATCCCACTGTGCCGTCGAGAGAAGGGTATTTCCTGCGTCGAAAGGAGGGAGCTTCGGCTAAGTAGACCACGGACTGAGTTAAATCTCAGAACGGTGACCTAAACACTACCAAGGGTTACCCGGAGAGAAGCAAAACAAAGTCTGTGGTTCTGCCCGCTACCGAGCACCTTGAAGATGATGGAAGCGCCAGATAAGAAGATGATGGAAGCGCCAAATAAGAAGATGATGGAGGCAACAGGAAATACCCACCACAGAAACCCAAAAGCAGACAGACTCCACAGCTCAAAGACAATTGCACTCTTCATCACAATCCTTTTCTGCTTTCTCCTCATGACCACACTCTGGATTGTGGAAGAAAATGCACCTGCTCACGAAACATTCCTGACCACTGCTCAGCCTACCACCATGAAGGAACATTATCTGATCTCGCTCTCTCCCCAACTCAGAGAGAGGCGAAAGGAATTTTGGAATAACTCTTTCGTACAACTACTTCACCAGCACAACCTTGCCACCAATGCCACCAACTGTTGGATCTGTGGGTTGCTACCCCACGCCACTGGACACTCGATACCATTCATCCCTTCACCTTTCTCAGTTCACGGCTCCTGTCTTGCTTGGCTGATGCTTCTGCAAGAAAGCTTTAAGGACAATGCCACCTCCAGCAAAACCGTAACGCATTTCTACCACGGGGTCTGGCGGAACAGAACAAAGACACACTTCTGCCCGCAGACCACCAACAACACAATCCACTTGGACATCCCTGCTAAAGAACAAATTGAAATGCAAGTGTTCAATAATCCAACCAGAACCACCTTCTCCTACCTGCGAAAACGAACGGCTGCCACTCTGACTGTGGCCCTGTCAGTCATCAACGTCACCGGCCACATGTGCATGGAAGGGCTTGGGGCTGAGCTGGTAGGCCACAGTGCTTGCCGGTTTTCCAGAACTCTGGACTCCACCGACCCACCTTCCTTTGTGGCATCTCCAAACACGTATTTCGTCTGCGGCACGAAGGCTTACACCTGGCTCCCCAAAGGCTGGGGGGGCACTTGTTTCATTTCCTTCATCCTTCCTCCGACTTATGTGGCACCAGCAAATCATCACAGACAAAAACGAGCCAAGGACATTGAACAAGCCGACTCAACAGGAGCGCAGTTCCTCGATGCAATGAAGGGACTTGTCCCCCTCTGGGGCCCGATGGCAAACAGCCGTGCCATCCGACATCTGACTCAAGCAGTTGAGACAACAATGAACATCACGGCTGGTATCCTTGCTAACAATACCGCTGAACTTCAAGCGGTCCGCTTGGTGGCCCTCCAGAACCGCCTTGTCCTAGATGTGGTTCTTGCGGATCGTGGTGGAGCATGCCGCATTATTGGGTCCAGCTGCTGTACGTACATACCGGACAACTCACCCTCAGTGTACAAAGCCATCGAACATCTTCATAGACTCTCTTCAGAAGTCCACCAAGAACAAGAAGAATGGTCGCTTGGTGGTTGGTTCTGGAGCACCGTTAAGAACTGGGGCTGGAGACTATTCACCATTATCCTGATTCCTGTAGTTGTAATATGCGGTTTATGCTTAGGAATTCAATGTCTGCCACCTCTGTGTACATTATGCGTAAATTGTATTTGCCCTAAGACTGTGGACTTTGGAAACGAACATATGAGAGCAATATATGATGCCGAGGTTAGGAATTTGATGAAGATTGACATTGAGTAAGCAAGTTGGCTAAGATATGTTGAAAAGGGAGGACTGTTAAAGATTAGACTGCAAACGTCAACATTATCGGCGCCATCTTGCCCCTTTCGAGCCCATTCGTGCGCGTAAGCGGCAGCCATTTTGAGCACCATGGCCTCCCTGCCCCTCGCTGATAGCCAGCGCGTCTCTCTCTCTCCTAACCTCGCAAGCATCCCCCGCACGCTGACAACCCCCGCTCTCTCATGCCTTGGGTCATAAACCCCTCTTCAGCGCAGCTCCGCCACAGAATCCCATCCTGTTCCCAGTGCGACACCTCCCTTCATTCCTTTCATGGTCTCAGATCCTTTTGATGCAAACCCCCTTTCCCTGTGTCCCCGTTTGTCTTCCTTGTTCCCAGGCCGCCACCTGGCCCTGCGGATACTGTTTATTACCCCGTACAGTAGGAAGCTTCCCCCCCCCCCATCAAAAGACCCTCGAGCCGATCAAAGCCCCCACCCTATGAGATCCGATCAACTCCACGCATTCCGTGAATCGGCGGAATGCCCTGCTGCGCGACAATCATCACCTGTTGTGACCGGGGTGGGGAAATTCAACTGTAAATGTATGTGGGAACGGGCCTGAAGGGGAGATTCCGAGGAGGTTCTTTCAAATATCAAAGTGTTGCGAGAATATGTTACGTGCAATAAAGGTCATAAACCCTAGTATAAGAGGCCAGGCCTCAGAGATGTGGTTAGAGCACCTCGTGACGATACTTGCTGTCTGAATTGATGTGTTCTCCTCCGGAGAGAATAAAATCCTTGTTTCCTGCCTTCCAGTCTCCAGCGCCTGCTTCTTCATTGATTAATATTGGTGGGTCATAGAGGCGACACCGCCGGGCAACATAAAGGGGTCTTTGGTCACCGGTTGTCTTTGAACCCCTTTTAACAAACAGGTGACCATTTTAGGTTTGCAAAGGACCTTCCACCACACTGTAACATTTGTCGCTGCATTTTTGGTAACATTTGAGCTGTTTGAGCTAGAAGCATGGGTTTTTTTGTTCAAATCTGCAGATTAGGTAGCAGATGATGGATTATGTGGGTAATGCAGAAAATATATAATTGTGCCAAAATCGGTGCAGCCAAACAGTTGCATAATTCCAGTGGCCCTGCTCATACCGCTGACTAGTTCCAGAAGTGCTCCTCAGTGATTCCTTCTTTTTTGTCTCATTGAGTTCATAGTTTAGCTTCTATGGAAACAAGGAAGACTAAACCTGAGGTTACCACTCCACAACACAAACTACCATACCACATAATTACTCTCCATAATATTTAATCCCAGTCTACTTAATTCCTATACACTAAATACCACATACTTCCTATCCACATCATTTCACTACACAACATACCACATAATTCCACTACACAAAATGCACATCCACTCCACTCCAAAAAAATTAGTAAAAAATGTTTACATTTACAACACCAATAGCTCTAACTCTTGCAAATGCGAGACCTATTACATTACAAATGCTTCTTTAATTGGTAGTCGCATTTGCAGAGAGGTTGAAAAAAGGGGATGGGCCTCCAACCAGCTTGGGGGATGAAGTCCACTTTAGTCCTGAGGTCCTCAGGAAACAAGAGGATCTTATCGCCCCACCAGCAGAGGCGCGTTTGCAAAGTGGTGTAAAAAGGGGCATGGCCTCTGACCACCTTGCAGCAATCCCAGTGTCTGGGTCTTTCTGGAGGTACTTGGTGGGCTAGTTTGACCCCAGGGACCCTCAGGATTCAAGGGGACGTAATCCCCCACACAGAATGCGCTGTTTGCAGATTGGTGCAGGGAAGGGACAGGGCCTCCTGTGAAATGCCAGCTATACTTTAAAAAAAAAATGTGGGGAAGGGGGGCTGTGTGGCCCCCCTTCTTTCAGTATTTTTGGGCCCTGGGGATACATCCCCCAGGGCCTGAGCAGTTTTTACTTTTTAAAAAACAGGACAGGGGCCGCGTGGCCTCCCTTCCCTGGGCCATTATTGGCCCCGGGAACCCCACCCGAGGGCTTGGCCTTGTTTCTATTAAAAAAAAATATATTTTTCCCATGAGGGGGCCACATGGCCCTCCTCCCCTGGCCTTTTGGCCGCAGGGACCCCATCCCTGGGGTCTTGTCTGCTTTTTTACCAAAGTCTTTAAGTGTAGAAATTAGCACAGTGCCATCCACAACGAGATAGAAAGGGACAAAGTCTTTTGCCATTTCCACAGCAAAGACTTTAAGCATAGGATTAGGACAGTGCTATCCATGCCGAGCTGTTTTGGCTAAAGCCTTTTACCACTCCAGGCACAGTATTACAGCTTTGGATTGGTAAAATAACATCCAAGCCAACCTGAAATGAATAAAATCAACCCCTGACAAGTATTTTGCTCTCATTAGAGCTATGTGCTAATCATACACTTAAAGACTTTGATAGAAAAGCAGACATTGAGGTGAGCAAATTTATAGTGTCACTGGTGTTGACTGTGCTCTATACTTGAGCTTCTTTCCACCTAAAATTGAGAACTATCCAGAGTTCTATGCTTCTTTTTTTGCCTAATTTATGCGTCACTCTATGCCTGAAAGGGTTTTGTTTTGACTTATACTGGGTGCTCCCAGACTGACAGACTGATACACACATTCGAGATGTCATCAGTGATGTCATCAGTGATGTTACTGACCATATCATGAGTGATGTAATATGTGACGTCATCAGCAGTGCATTGCGTGAACGCGAGTTATAGTTATCTCAGCTAACTATAATGACTGAATTTCTCTGGTTTTGTACGAGTGAAATGTCCAACTAACTATAACGTCCCTGAAACCTGTGTTTTTTTCAGTGAATTTCAAGGATTTTTCAAATACTAATTCCTAACTATATCATCCCTCAAACCTATGTTTTTTAAGTGAATTTCAAAGTTTTTTTAAATGCTAAATCTTAAGTATACAATTTTTGTAACCTTACCTTTTTTACTGTATTTTTTATAGAATTATTTTTATTTGAAAATGCTCGGAAGTATATTTTTGAACTTTTCTTTTTAAAATGATTCATCGTTTTTGTAAAATCATCCTTAACAATTAAATCACTCTTAAAGTACATATTCACATACACTACTAAAAACATATTCTGTTATTTAAGTGAACAATTTAAATGTATATTTACTTGAAATAATGCTAATACTGTGAAAGTTGTATTATTATTTTCTTTTAATATTTTGTTTACTAAGGAGTCGCGCACCCTGCGTGAACCTACACGATGGGTGCGTGGATTTAGGGTGCGCGAACCCTGCTGGTGTGTATTTCCGAAATCGCTCATGAGGAGCGACTTTGGCTTAATTTCAAAAGTATGGAATATCATTGTAGAAATGTTAAATATTTGTTTTTGTTAAAGACTTTCAGTTATTTACTTTAGAAAACAATTTATAAACAGGAATTTATACTTTCATGAGTGCACGACGTATGCGCCTACAATGCACAACGCTTGTCGACACGTGTTTCCGGGGTCACATAATTTTCAAAGTGTGAAACATCACTGTACAAAGTTTAAATATCAGTTTTGCTTAAACACTTATTTATACTTTATAATTATGTATTTGAAATTTTACAGGTGTGTGACTTGTATGGGACGGGTGCGTGCACCCAAAGCGACTCCATGTGAACTGGAAAGAAAGCTTCTGATTGGTTTAAAACCTTTTCATTCTGTTAGAGGGAGGATCTAACATCTATTTTATTTCTCTTAATATTTGTCTGTCTTCCTGGCAAGACCTGTTTATTCTAGCTTCTTGCAATTTCTTTTTTGCGTGTGTTTTTTGACTTTTTTTGTGAAAAATGTCATCCAGTCATTCAGAAGAAGATCTCCTGGAAGAAGTAGATGATGTAGAGGAGCCTGTGAAAAAAGAAAGGAGTGTGTTGTTTAGGCTTTCTTTACAGTGACAGAGGGTGAGAAAAAGGTCAACGCAAGGAAGGTTACTTGCATGTTGTGCAAAAGTGTACTATCAAGAGGATCTGAAAAAAAGTGCTCTTGCAGAACATCCTCTATGAAAAAGCACTTGGAGACCATTCACCCAGTTTATTTGGCTAAAGAAATCTAGCAGGGAGAAAAATAAATGAGGAAGCTGGCCAGGTTGACACAAATCCTCAATCTACATCAACTGTAGGAGTTCCCCCTTCACCTCAGCCACACATTTTCCCTGAGCTACAATCAACTGTAAAAAGTGTGATGCAAAACTCTGCATTGATGTTATACTCAATTCAATTTTGTTAATTTTTTGCTATATCCTCCCAAATCTTCTTTTCCTTTTCTTTCAAATAGTTATAATGGACTCTTGAATTTAGTTTTGTTTAAACAAAAATGTCAAAAACACCTCAAAAAAAGAAAAATGTGTTAGAAAATACAAAAAAAAGAGTTAGATAGAAAAATTACCTGAGTGATTGCCTGAAAGCAGGGATTTTGCCTGAGGGATTGAAGGAGGGCTTGTATAGTGCCTGGATGATTGCATGAGTGCATTGATAGTGCCTGGGTAATTGCATGAGTACATGGCTACTGCCAGGGTGATTGGAGGAGTGCATGTGAACTGTTTGACTGATTGCAAGAGTGCAGGGGTAGTGCCTGAGTGCATGGATGAGTACATGCAGAGTACCTGAGTGATTTTATGAGTGCATTGGTTGTACCTGGGTGATTTCATGAGTGCATGGCTACAACCTGGGAGATTGGAGGAGTGCATGTGTACTACCTGAGTGAATGTTAGAGTGCAAGGGTGGTGCCAGAGTACGCCGGCATCAACAAGTCTCTACTCCGCAAGCTCCAAACAATACAGAACACAGCCACAAGACTCGTCCTCTTGGTCCCTTGACATGAACACATCAGCCAACACCTATGCAGGCTCCACTGGCTCTCCATCAAGAAAATAGTCACCTTCAAGATACTCACCTCTGCCTATAAATGCCTACACAATACCAGACCCAAATACCTCAATGACAGAAAAATCTCTCCTCCACTAACCTCCTCCTCGCTGAAATCCTGCTCATGCGCAGAGCCAGAACAGGGGAAAGATCCTTCTCCTACATTGCGGCCAGGACCTGGAACGAGCTGTCCAACAACATCAGATGTGCCCTCACCCTGAACACCTTTAGGAAGGCTCTGAAGACCTGGCTCTTCAACTGACACGGAACTGCTGAGTCCTCCCAAACACCTTGAGACCCTCACGGGTGAGTAGTGTGCTTATGATTCCCCTGATTGATTGATTGATTGGTTGATTCGATGAGTGCATGGGTAGTCCCTGGGTGATTGCATGGCTACTGCCTGGATGATTAGAGGAGTGCATGTGTACTGCTTGGGTGAATGCATGTATGCTGAGGTAATGCCTCAGCATATAAAGAATAATGTCTTAACTGGAAGTTATTTCATATAGCAAATTCAGAAACAGATGTAATCAAAAGGAAGAACTGAAAAAATGGAGACCCAAAGAAATTCAAAGAAAAACAAAAGGTTCTTATTTGCAAGTAGTTATGATAACACTACATGTAAAAGTAACCATAAGTGGGTTGTGCACTGAACATGCTAGTGGCAGTGAACAGCACAGTGACACAAAAAGTTGAACGAGCAGCGTGGATGGTAAAAGAAATTGTGGTCATTAACAAAAGAAGTTATATACAAGTAAAGTTTTGGGGAAGTTTTTTAAAAATTATTTCAATTGACCACATTGGAACCAAAAAATGATGCTGGATGGTCAACGGCCTTTGACCTGTCTGACTTCAGGTTGTCATCAGGACCAGGTTACTTGATTATGAGAAGGTGTCCCAACCATCATGTGTGGGGGCGGGGGCGGTCTGGGATAATCTTCAATCAATTGAAGCATGTAGAGAAATGAAGGAAGGTAAAATAATCTGTGGGTGATGGAACTGCTTTTAACATGCCAGCGCTTATATTTTCAGTGCTTGATGAGAAGGAGTCTGATGTGTATGAGGTCTGGGATAATCTTCGTAAAGCGTTCGTATGATATTGGAGATGAGGCAAAGGCTGCTCGTACGGGAGTACGGCGGGCTGACTGAGGCCCGAAGCCGCAGGACGCGGTCAAAGCGGGGGAGCAGTTAATGCTCATGTGTTAACAGGCAATTTCAATTCAACCTGTTTGGTATCCAGGAAGAGTGCATGGATGAGTGTATCAATAGTGCATGAGTGATTGCATGAGTGCATGAGTAGTGCCTGGGTAATTGAAGGAGTGCATGGGCACTGCCTTGGTAATTGGAGAAGTGCACGGGTAGTGCCTGAGTATATAGATGAATGCATGGATAGTGCCTGAGTGATTACATGAGTGCATGGGTAGTGCCTGGGTGATTGAAGGAGTGCATGGGTAGTGCCTCTGTGATTGCATGAGTGCAGGGGTGGTGCCAGAGGGTATAGATGAGTGCATGGGTATTAATTGAGAGAATGGAAAAGTGCATGGGTAGTGCCTAGGTGATTGCATGAGTGCATGTGTACTGACTGAGTGAATGCACGAGTACAGGAAGTTGTGCCTGAGTGCATCAATATGTGTATAGGTAGTGCCTGAGTGCATGGATGAGTGCATGGGCAGTGCTTGAGTGATTGGAGAAGGGCATTGTAAGTATCTGGGTGATAGAAGGAGTGCATGGAGACTGCCTGTGTGATTGCATGAGCGCAGGGGTAGTACCTGAGGGCATGAATGAGTGCATGAGTAGTATTTGAGAGAATGGATGAGTGCATGAGTGGTGCCTGGGTGATTGCATGAGTGCATGGCTACTACTTGGATGATTGGAGAAGTGGATGTGTACTCCCTGAGTGACAAGAGTACAGAGATAGTGCCTAAGTGCATGGATGAGTGCATGGGCAGTGCCTGGGTGATTGCATGACTGCATGGGTAGTGCCTGGGTGATTGCATGACTGCATGGGTTGTGCCTTGGAGATTGAAAGAGTGCATGGGTATTGCCTGGGTGATTGCATGATTGCATGGCTACTGCCTAGGTGATTGGAGGAGTGCATGTATACTGCCTAAGTGAATGTAAGAGTGCAAGGGTAATTCCTTAATTGAATTGATGAGTGCATGGGTAGTACCTGGGTGAGTGCATGACTGAATGGGTAGTGCCTGGGTGATTAGAGGAGGTATGTGTACTGCTTGAGTGAGTGCATGAGCGCAGAGGTAATACCTGAATGCATTAATAGTGCATGAATGCATGGGTAGTACCTGGATGGTTGGAGGAGATCATGGGTACTTCCTGGGTGATTGGAGATGTGCATGGGTAGTGCCTGAGTGCATAGAAGAATGCATGGATAGTGCCTGAGTGATTGCATGAGTGCAGGGGTAGTTCCTGTGAGATTACATGAGTGTATGCATAGTGCCTGAGTGCATGGGCACTGCCTGGGTGTTTGCAAGAGTGCATGGGTAGTGTCTTGGTTATAGGAGGAGTGCATGTGTACTGCTTGGGTGATTGCATGAGTGCAGGGATAGTGCCTGAGTGCATAGATGAGTGTATGGGTAGTACGTAAGTGATTTCATAAATGCATGGGCAGTGCTTGGTTGATTAGAAGAGTGCATGGGTAGTGTTTGGGTGATTGAAGGAGTGCATGGATAGTGCCTTTGTGATTGCATGAGTGCAGGGGTAGTACCTAAGGGCATGGATGAGTGCATGGGTAATATTTGAGAGAATGGATGAGTGCATGAGTAGTGCCTGGGTGAATGCATGAGTGCATGGCTACTACCTGGGTGATTGGAGAAGTGCATGTGCAGGGGAGAAGAGTTGGCATAATGGCTTGGGCATCCTCGAATCTGGGGAAATGGGTTCAAGTCTTGGCAATGACACTGAACATCCTGTGATTCTGGGAAAATCACGTAATATCCCAGTGCCTAACAAAAAAGGAATGTGTACTCATGTAATGCAACTGTTGCTATGTAAGGCGCTCTGATACCCAATACCTTTCGGGTCAAGTTTGCGCTATGTAAAATTCTGTAAAATAAAAAAATTAAAATAAAGTAAAGTACTACCTGAGTGAATGCAAGAGTGCAAGGGTAGTTCATGAGTGCCTAGATGAGTGGCTGGGTAGTGCCTGGGTGATTGCATGAATGCATGGATAGTGCCTGTGTGATTGAAGGAGTGCATGGGTAGTGCCTGTGTGATTGCATGAGTGCAAGGATAGCATCTGAGGGCATAGATGAGTGCTTGGGAGGTATTTGACAGAGTGGATGAGTGCATGAGTAGTGCCTGGGTGATTGCATGATTGCATGGCTACTGCCTGGGTAATTGGAGGATGCATGCGTACTGCTTTGGTGATTGCATGAGTGTATGGGTAGTGCCTGGGTGGTGGAGGTGTGCATGGATAGTGCCTAATTGCATAGTTGAATGCATGGAGAGTGCCTCAGTGACTGCATGAGTGCATGGATAGTGCCTAGGTGATTGAAGGAGTGCATGGGTAGTGCCTGTGTGATTGCATGAGTGCAGGGATAGCACCAGAGGGCATGGATGAGTACATGGGTAGTATTTCTCAGAATGGATGAGTGCATGGGTAGTGCCTGTTGATTGCATGAGTGCAAGGCTACTGCCTGGGTGATTGAAGGAGTGCATATGTACTGCCTGAGAGAATATAAGAGTGCAGGGGTAGTCCCTGAGTGATTACATGAGTGCATGGTACTGCTTCAGTGATTGGAAGAGTGCATGGGTAGTGCCTGAGTGATTGGAGAAGTGCAAGGGTAGTCCTGAGTTCATGGATGAGTGCATGGGTAGTGCCTGGGTGATTGGAAAAGTGCACAGGTAGTGCCTGAGTGCATGGGACAGTGGATGGGTAGTGCCTGGGTAATGGTGTGAGTGCTTGGGTAGTGCCTGGTTGATTGGAGAAGTTTATGTGTACTGCCTGAGTGATTGTATGACTGCAGGGGTAGTGCCTGGGTCATTTCAAGAGTGCAGGGGTAGTGCTTGAGTACATGGATGAATGCATGGGTAGTGTCTGGGTGATTACATGAATGCAGAGGTACTGCCTGAGTGCATGGATAAGTACATGGATAGTGTGTGAGTGATTGCATGAGTGCATGGGTAGTACCTGGGTGATTGTACCAGTACATGGATGGTGCCTGAGTAAATTGAATGAGTGAATGAGTAGTGCCTAAGTGCATAGATGAGTTCATGGGTAGTGTTTGAGAGAATGGATGAGTACAGTAAAAGTGTCTCTAAAAATTATGTCACACTATTATGCATATTACATTATTTCTTCTTACTTTTTAAATAATGTAGAAGCAAATCTCAATTGAACTATTTTACTGCAGTTTTGTTGTAAACTGAATTTAAAATCTTTTTAAACTTCACCCTTACCTTCTGTAATAAAGAAGAAAATCTGGTATTGAATATAATATCATACTTTTAAGAACACAACATAATTTTAGAATTACATAACATTTTCAGTTTCCCTTTTTGGCTGTTCTCAGATTCTACTCAATTTCACCACACACAGTGATTTCAATGTAGTATCATCATACAACAGCAGAGGAAGAAAACGATCAACGAGATTGTAAAATAAAATCAGCGTTGAGCATTATTTCAAACATGAGTAGCTATGTGTTTACCTATCTACAGTTCCTTAATTACATTCTTCAACGCCATAAAGTATTTTATTTCTCGTATGATATAGACAACAAATATATAACCTATTTGTTTCTATACACAATTTTCCAAATGCAATATGAATTAGCACAAACAATAATCCATACACGAAGGGGGTCAATAGGATGCCCGTCCTCTTTTCAGGGATTGGGACTGCCAGCCATTGGTGCAGGGTTCCTGTTGCAGACATTAGGATGCACCCGCCACACTGGCGGGTGCATCCTGCATTCCTGACATTGCGACGGGCAGTGCTCTCAGCACCGCCCGCCACAATTCCAGGAAGGCATGTCGTGCACTTCCCTACACAATGTTGCAGGCACCGTGCGGTGCATACCATGTTGTGCATGGAACTGCAGGGGGGGTACCATAGGTACCCCTCATGTGCACCCCCCCAGAATCCCTGGGGGACCATTAGGGGCCCCCAATGGCAAACACTGCATGCCTTTCCATGGTGGCGTTGTCGCCACAGAAAGGCACAACCCCGCACTACTGCTAATATAGATGGCGGTGTCTCCCAGACACCGCAACCATGTTAGCTGCTTTTCCGCCTGGTCGACTATGTGACCAGGCGGAAAACCGATGGATGGTCTTTCCATCCACCAGGGTCCCCCCGCCAAGGTAATGTGGCGGGGAGAAATGCATGGCGGGTGGTGTTTTTTAGCGGGTAAATCGCCTCCGCCGTACGGGCAATTGCGATCTGCCCGCTAACCTAATGACCCCCTAAGTGTTCACATCTTCCCAATAGGCTGAATAATGTTTCCGAAACTTTTGCTTTGAAAATATCCAAAATAAACTCCTTAATTCATGTTTACATCTTTCCAATAGGGCAAATGATGCTTTCAAAACTTTGGCATAAAAAATATCAAATATGAATTTGGTAATTCGTAAGCAACCTAGATTTGAGTTCCAAATTGGCATTATTGCATTGTGTCCATCCTTTATTGCACTTTAAATACACAGTATAGTGTCCAGATGTTGTAGTGGGTCCATCATGGAAAACAATAGTCACTGCTTCAAAAGTTCTTCCTAAAATTGATACTTGACTTGCCAC
The DNA here is from genome assembly GCF_964263255.1 of Lissotriton vulgaris. Lineage (NCBI taxonomy): Eukaryota > Metazoa > Chordata > Amphibia > Caudata > Salamandridae > Lissotriton > Lissotriton vulgaris. The sequence goes on from NC_141689.1 coordinate 482,469,997, forward strand.
ACATCTTTTAATTTTGGTTTCCAATTTTCTTCCATTTGGTCTATAACGTTGTAGCATTAAACTTATATATTTTCTGAATCTTTCTATATATTATGTTGAGAACATTTCTGATTTACAATGAGAATATTTTATATCCTAATCAGCTGTTTTTAATAATTTATTAGAAGATACTGATTTGCAATTGTCAAGTATATGAATCGTTCAGTCTCTATTTGAGTGGCAGAAAAAAATGAACACTCTTCACATTTATGATCCCATCTGTCCAAATACATTTTCATTTTCTATTCCTTCATCTTCCAATACACCAAGCATAAGGATTTGACATTCTTGTGCATCTTGTTTATTGAGTGTAAATTTCAAAGATACAGTAAATATATCCAATAGGTGCCAAATGCCAGAAGCAGTATGGATTTTACTTCTGTCAGTTACCAACTTTAAAAAAATATAATCTAGTAAAGAATAGATTCTTTTTCTTGAATTTCCATAATTTCATGATGAATATCTTGATAAAACACAACATTCACAATTACATTAGCATAGCAGTTGATACCTGAACTATGTTCTAACAGGTATCCTACTATATTATCAACAGTATCCATTTTCATTTTCTTTGCTCCTTTATGATTCTCTTAGATTGTTTTCTTTTTTGGAATCTCAGTAGAATGTTTGTCATATTTCCATTTTTGACACACTACAAGTTTCTCATATATGGGATACACATCTAAGTTAGAAGCATAAAGTCTTATTAATCGATTGTTCTCTCTTACACAATTTACATCATCCCTAATCTTTTTCTCATCAAAATCAATCAAATACAAAGTAGATAATATTCTTACTCGAGACAATGCAACATATGCCATTCCCTCTTTAAACACTGTACTTTCAATATTAACCATATCACTGTCTCCACTTAAACCTAGAGATGTATGAATAGTTACTGCATATGCTAAAGAAAGAAGAAACTTTTTCTATGGACATACAAGTCTTTTACAAGCAAAGAACATACTTCACAACATCCAAACTTTCTTACCTGTTCAATCTGTTCAAATGTGATCTCCACAAATTCAATTTAATCTCTGTTCTGAAAATGTACAAAATCAATATATTTTCCCATTGCTCCATTTACTAAACCTTCTTCTACATTCAAATTACACAGTAAAACTACCCAACAATTTACTCATATATGTAAAGTATTTTCTAAACTTCCAGTTTTAGATACAGACTTTACCAAAGAATCACATTTTGACTGTAATTTCTCTGAGAGAAAAATAGTCACTCCTTGGTGTTCCATTTTATCAATAGCTTCGATTTTCACTATTGGTTGTTCTTCCAATTTCAAAAGTTCTTGATTGAATGTAGAACACTCTTGCAGTGTAAGCATTAGGCAAACTATAGACTTCTTTTCTCCAATGTTTTTGTACATTATTTCAGGTGCTGTGTTTTTGGTTTTAAACAAGTTAACCAAATTTGTAAAGCTTGTTTACCATGTTTTGTCAAAACACCAATTCTTACATCTTTAAGAATATTTCCATAATCTTCATCACTTTCTTATCGCATATTCCTAATAAGTTCTTTATATTCAAAATGTAACCAAATATTCACATTTCCAATACTTCCCAAAGATTTTGTACTGTAGTTGTAAGTAAGTTGTAGTAGATCACCAAACACAATTACATGTTTTCCTCCAAACAGAACATCATAATCTGTTTTAAAAATCTGTTGCATTCTTGAATGTACAAAGGCAAGCATTAAGTTTGAGACCAGGCTCACTTCATCAATGATTAGAAGTTTCATTTTCTTCAGTACTCTTGAAAGTTCATAACAAGGTTCTCCAGATAGATTTTCATATTCCAATTTATTTTCGTGTTCAGCTGGTAGCATAAGTAATTGATGTAAAGTAATCCATTTAGTGTATATGCTGCTAATCTAGTTGGAGCTGTTACAACACAAGATAAATGTGATTCAGTAGTTTTGTGTAGAAAAAAGATTTAAATGATGTGCATTGGCATTCTTTTTTTTCATGCAGCAAACCATGCTGTATCTGCCCTGTCACTTGCTGATATAGTTGTTTTTGTTCAATATTTAGTTCTTCTTTCAACTTTCCCAAATGGTGTGGCAAAGATTCGCATTTACAGAATGAGTTACAGTCAAAAATCTACAAAGCGGTTTTTGATCTGCCGAAATGCACTTCACCTGCCCAGGTAAGACTGGAATTTGGTCTCCAGACCAGAAATACAGGGGAATGAGTAACTTCATAAAATTCTGCCACACTCTCCAATCCTCCGAAGTGGGCATTCCACAAGAATTGAAGCACTCCACATGTGATAGCCCAAATTCAGCTTAGTCCATATAAAAAGACATCCAGAGAATCTCCCATGCAGATTATCTTCTTTTATTCTTAAAGTTCAGATCCAATCCCAACCAACGCGTTTCGCCGAGGTTATTTAACACCTCTCGGCTTCGTCAGGGCTGGAAACAATACAAAATAATATGCTCTTACCATATTATACATTCACGTGCATACTTTGAGAAGAGATAGAGCCCCACATGGCCCAGTAGAAAACCCGTGTACGTATTTACACACATAGGGGTGATTACATGCTTGTTCTCAAAATTATAGCAACTCTTTACTAAAAATGACACAGAAACCAATTCATTAATTTCCAATGCGGAAACAAAATCTGCCTACACCGATTTGGTGAATTTGTTCATGCACAATGCAAGTGGAAAATAAACATCAAGTGAAATTGCTCCCACAATTGCAAAGTCTCTTTAAACATAATACAATATTCATGTTTTACCTTATCTTCAGTTCAAAACTGCCTAGGAGGAGAAACAGACCCTTACTTTCAAGGCATGACAGGAAGACCTGCTTGATTAGGTTCAGTTGACAATAATCTTTGTTTCATACCTTAAATTTCTTACTGGGGTGCTTGAACGCATTAATCTCTGCACTTTAGCTTAGCGGAGGGAACAGTATTCTTGAATTTGTGAACTCTAGAATAAAATATACAGCCATGTGTAAACACAACTCATTCTATCTCTATTTGTGCTAAATCTCGGCATTTCCTTCTGTTTTAGACATGTCACAGCCTCACCTGCGCTTGTATCTATGTGCTCCAAAAACGAACTCCACTCGTCTTGTATCCAAATATCCAAACCTCCTTATCTGTAAATAAAAACCATCATCATATTCACCCCGATCTTAGTCTGATCGTATTAGTTGATCTTAGCTCTCTATCACTGAGATTCTCCATACCTTCCAACTTCTTTATCCACTGCCGAATAGCAATCTGTTCACTCCGCTGCCCTCATTGATCTGCACCCCTCTTCTGTTAAATCAAAGGCGCGTCGTTACCATTACGAAACTTTAAACACTCACTGTTTTCTATGTATTCTATTTGCTGTAGCGCCCTTACCTTGCTCGACTCGGCGTCCCGTGTACAGGCAGCGCCATTGCCCTGTCACACGCCCATTATGTGGCGTTCATAAACATAAAAAGCGGACTTACTCAGTAATAGACTGAGCGCCATCTTAGAGTGGGGAAAACTCACTAAATTCGCATTCTTCATTCTGTTAACATATTAGAGCATGTCCTTCAGTACTAAAGACATCATCCTAATCATATTACATGATTTTAGGAGATAATTTCCTGTTACGATCCTCTCAAGTAAATGGGTAATATAGTTACTTGAAAATATACAGCTGTAGAATTTACATATTTTTTTTTAAATGAACATTTTTTTAAGAAGTGGGCACTCTGAACAGCCTTTGCTGGGACGAAATCAAGTCACAGAAGGAGAAAGATATGCCAAACTCCTGGGGGAGTTTCCTGAGTACTTCTCTGGCTACGATGGAACTTCAACCAGCATGGGACAATACGATGGACAGAGTTTCTTTTAACAAAATAGTAAATGTCGTGGCCAAAAAGAAAACTTTACTGGAGGATAAAATGGCGCTCACAAAGAGGCGGCATGGGTGGACAGTTAAAAAATCGTATAGGACGTCAAAGCCTCAACTCTACTTATCTGCCCATTTCAGATCATATTTAAAAATGAGTTTTCTAAAGTTCAGGATGGGCGTGCATGAATCCAAGGACTTATCCCCCTCATGGAAGCCAGCTTTAACTCAGAAGCATGTTGACTATGTGGATTTAAAAAAGAAACTCTAATCCATTTGTTATGTGCCTGTCCAGCTATCCTAAGCCAAAGGAGACAGTACCTAAAAGCGATTTTTATCGAACTGAAAATCCGATCTAGCAGACAAGCAGTTATACGCTGGCTGGAGTGCTCGTCATGCATACTGGCTTGCCGAGGAGTCAAATTTATGAAACTCGTCAATAGTTTCTTATTGCAAGCGGACGATGACTAAATATACTCTCACGCAATACCACCTCATACCCTTAATTGGGGGTACATATTTTTATATTCTTCTGTTATTTGATTTTAAAACTGTTTAAAGAACAATTTTATAATAACTGAATGTTATACTCTTGCAATTTATGTAAGACAAAGCACCAATACAATTCGATCTTTTATATAGTATGACAATCTTAGCCGCCTGTGCAGATGTATTCTATTTTTCTAGGGGGGTTTTGTAATGATTTTAAATAATCAAAGATTAAAACTTGAAACTTGAAACTTGATACTATCCTGTTGTGCTTGTTGCATTGCCGTTTCCACTTCATTCTTGGCTATTGCTGCTTAATTTTTAATAATTGGTTGTCCTAGTGGATCTTGACTTAGTGGAGCAGAACTTTGACTATCTTGGCAACTTTCCCTAGCTATTTCAGCTGCAATAGTAGTTTCTTGTTCAATCTCATCATTCAACATTTGTAGATAAGTTGGGAGAATTGTGCATTGTATGCTTTCTTTACGTGCATTAAAACAATCTTCATAGCAGTAGATATCTACAAGTAATTCAATTTCATTACGCAAAGGCTTGAACAGTTGCAGAAGTGCTAAATAATAAAATTCCCTTTTGTCTGGAGTTTCGCTATTGAGATTTCTGTGGTTTATACAATTTCCTTTGGCATGTTTTACCAAACATCCATCACATCATATTACTGCATATTTTTCTTCACTTCTATTTTCTGTAACATTTCTCCTAAAGCTGTCATGTTGCAGTACTTCATAGAGACATAGGTTTTCCAGATGTGGACTCCTTTTGGGATAGTACGTATCTAACATATTCATTTTAACAATATCTGTACTTTCTGGTTCATTCAATGCTAAGTATTCAATTGTCTTGTAGAGATTTCAATACTCTGTTTCGTGTGGCAGCAAGACCTAGACTTACCCAAATGATTCCTCTTGGCTTTGAATGTACACAGGCAGAGCTCAACCGATCCAAACATTCATAGGATCCAATCTCTCAGTGGGAAAGCTTACAATTTCTTGCTAAGACTCTTTTCCTGTTAAATTTCTTCCCACATTTCTTTCAACTCTGTAACATAGCGAGCAACAGCAATTGAATTATCTGCAACATATTGAATATCTGTGTTTGCATTCCACATTGTCAAAATCACTGTATTGTTGTCATTAATATACTTTGAATCTTCAGTTCTTTTTAATTTGTATGTATTTTTCAGAGATTTTCAAGTTATAGTTTGCCTTACTGCTGACATAAAATTATTGACTCTTCTTTTTGAAATTATTGGATATGGGAATTCAAAATGACATTTTGTATAAAAAAAAATCTTTGACTTGTATTTTCTTCGATAACATTTTCCACATCGATGACTTTAAAAACCGTAAAACTTGTTGTCTCAAGCTGTTTTCTCCACCTTTTTTGGAATAGCACATGTAACAGACTCTTCAATGAAAGACAAAACAGTTTCATCAGTATCAGTTCCAAATGTTGGTGCATTCTTGATTCATAATAGCATGTGTTTCTGAGGAGCACCTCTGGCTTGGTACTCCTTTCTCCAAAAGAAATCAGTAACTTCTCCAAGAGGTGGATTCTTTTTAATGCAGATAAAAGACATCATAGCTTGAAACCTATGATTAAAATAGCTGCACACATTGACAGGATCCAAGGAACACAGTTCTCCAGGTGTCTTCAATTCAATGTTTTCTACATTTGAATTTGCTTGTTGTACAAATTCAAGTAAATCATCCTTCACATATTCAGCACAGCCAAGTGTTACAAACCAGGTAGGGGTACCTAGGTTTCTTAACATACATTTAAGTTCTCTGTTTTTAATATGTGGTTCACTGCATATGAAAGTCCAGAGAAGTCACTTTTAAACAGAAGATGAAATATATATGGAATGCTCTGTCGAAATCTTGTTGAGCAATATTCTGAAGCTGGAATCTGTACTGCTCATTCATCTTATTTTCCACCTTCTCCAGTGGGGAACAGCTATGGAAAACAATGTGCTTCTAAACTTTTTTCCTATCCATTCATGGGAGTACCCTTTGCTTTCTTCATTTGAAATCATTCAATAGTGTTTCCAATCACTTATTTTGAATGCAGAGGATGCATACTGTAATGTTGTCCACTTTTTGTATTTGACCAGTTGAAATGTCTGTTTCATCTTCTAAACATATTTCCTGTTCTTTCACATTTACAGTTTTATAATGAATATTGTTCTGTACAAGATATAATGTAGCCTTTTGATGTTTGGTGACATCTATTAACTCTTGCCATATTTTCTGACTCTTTGTTGGTACACTATTAACTACAATATCTACAGGCTCACTTTCCTCTCTCTCTATACCAATATTTTCAATATTGTTCGTAAAATCCAAATGTAAGTACACAATTCGTCCTTTCAGACCTCTTTGTAAATATGTTGGAGGCAGCTTACCTGTTTTAGGCTCCATACAAACTATAGCCCGAAGCAGGTGCACAGATTGAATAAGAATGGACACATATGTATTTTAATCGGCCAGTTCCAGAGGAATAGCTACCAAGTCTAAGTTGATATGTCCTGCTCCAGCTGGCATTTTGTTCTCTTCTAATTTGTTTTAACAATATTTACAAATACGTTGATAAGTACCCAACTCAAAATGACCTTCCACCAACAAATAAACACCAAATTGGTCCCACTTATCATTGTTTTCCTTTTCACTTTTTAAATATACAGCAACATTCCTAGTTTGACTTCTTTAGTGAGTACGATGACAACAAATTAAAATATAGTTTGGTTTTTCACATGTAAGTATCTTAAACTTTTTAATTTCTTCTGCAAACTTCTCAGTACTAATATCTTCTACCTGTTCTTCAACACCTACACTTATTAAGCTTTCACTTTCTCTACACTCCTCTTGTGAACCGAAGAAACGAAACTGTATATCATCACAAATTTTTTTATATCCGATACTGAATCATGCAAAAGAACTGTGTTCATTTCACCTAAAGATAATGCAGGACTTTTTACATTGTACAATCTCCATACTAACTTCCGCATTTCTGATTGGTGTACTGCTAACCTTCTTAAATGATGAAAAGTACTTCAACACACTTTTCTAGGAAGACAAGCCAGAGAATGACCCTGCAACTTGGCATATTCTCTAAAAAACCAATACAAATAATTTTCATTTCAATTCAAAAGCTTTTTCTAGTACACTTTCAATATTTTGTTTTTTCTCGTGAGCTGCTGATCTCTTTTTATATTTTTCACAATCTTTCAATAAATATTCTTTCATCCTGCTTTCAAAATTGAATGTTTTCCTATAACTTGATTTTCCATTAATATGTCGTTTTTTTGTTTCCTTCTGATTGGTTGTACACATTTTCTTTTTCGTTTCCATATTAAAAAATTAATTACATTCTTTGAAAGTCTTTTAACAAATTCTTTAGTTCTTCTACCAGAAGCCTTTTTCTTCAATGTCACATTATGAACTTCATCTAATTTCTGCCTTTTCGCTCTCCTATAAATAGTACTGTTTTTTCTTTTCAACTATTCTTGTCATACTCAATCGTTCTTACTAATAATGGTGAATATCATAAAAAAAAGAAAAGCTAAAACGTTTCTAAAAATTATTTTATATTAAAATAAACAATACAAATATTCTCATCTATAAATAAACAACTACTTTCAATTGCATTGCAAACATATGTTAGATACTGCACAATTCCTTCATTTAGAAGACCTCACAACCTCTGCAACAGAATGAAAGAGCACAACTAAAGGATTTCAAGTCAAGTCAAGTCAAGAAGTCTTTATTCGATTAGTTCATCATAAAAGACATAAAATACAATATATACACATAAAACATTTAAAACAAGTATTAAATCATTGACAAGCTAATCAGTTTCTTGAGAGAATATACAAAAGTTTAAAAGAGACTCGGGTACAACCTTGAGTCCACAGAGTACAGGATATTTAGACAGTCACCAATTGGTTATTTTTAATGAGCCTGCTTCTAAGCACCCAGGCCCACCCGGGAAACTTAGCAACCCCCACAACAATAAGGGGATCCAGATTGGTTTTTAACAGTCTCATTGCTTCCACAGCCGATCTGGTACCTAGGTGTCTACATACCGGTCTTAGCCATTTGGCTCTGGGGGCAGAGTATAGTGGACACACATACAAAAAGTGATTCATGCTTTCCCCAGTGCCGTCACAGTTAGGACAGAACCCCGATCTATCTGTTCCCCACTTTTTGGTGAAGTCCCGAATGGGAAGTGAACCGCATCTAAATTGAAAGAATAGTTTGCGGTCCAATGGTTTTGTAATGGTATCCCAGTACCCTTCTAGCTTGGGAGTGTCCTTATGTACAAAAAACAGTCCAGTGAGACTGCTCGAGCTCATTTTCGAGTACATGTTATGAGTCACCCATTCCCAATAGCATTTTTTAAGCTCCTTTTTTGATGGAAAATTGGCTGACTCAGGTGAGGACCACAAATCGCCTAAACCCAAAGCAAATAAGGTGGCCTTAAGGTCTCTAAACTATCCTATATTTATGGCGCCAGAGATATTTTTTACCTCCAGGCAGGCTTCTGCATAGTGATGGAGTTCTGGCGTCGTCCACAGGCGGCGCCAGAATGTTACTGGGTGAAGTCTTGCTTGATCCACCACCGAGTGACACCCCAAATCATAGAGAAGGGGGGTTAGTGGTGTCGACTGAGGCAGACCTGTAGCCATTCTTAAGAATTTATTTTGGGCATGTTTTAGCGAATCCAAGTTACTTCCACCCCAGAGTTCCGCACCATACAGGACTGCTGATATAACCTTTCCTCCATAGATCTTAATAAGCGGGGGCATAGGCCTCGTGAATGACCCTTTATGTTCCTTGATCAGAGCCCCGCCTAACTGTTGGTGTTTCATGGTCATAAGCTCAATCTGATGGGTCCAACTCAGGGTGTCGCTGAAGGTAACTCCCAGATAAGTGAAATGCTTTGTCTGCTCCAGGGGGGTGTCCCCCATGCAGACCCTGGCCTTTATTTGTTTGTGCCCCCTTAAAACCATAAATTTGGTTTTGGACACGTTCACCTCCAACTCATGTTCGCTGCAGAAACTCTCGAACCTAGACAGTGCGTTCTGCAGGCCCTGTCTGGTTCTTGAAATCAGGAGAGTATCGTCAGCGAACATGAGCAGGGGGATTTTCATGCCAGCCAAACTTGGAGCATCCGTAGGAAAGTTGTCATAGTACTTGGTAACTCTATTAATATATAGAGAAAACAAGGTAGGTGCCAAAACACAACCTTGCCTGACACCTTTGCCCACTGGAAAGTTCTCTGTCACCTCACCTGGTTTGCCCCATCTTACAAATGCGTATGTCTGTGCATGGAGGTTCACTATAAGGCGGACCAAAATGGGAGGCATGCCCATATCTAATAGGCAGTTCCAAAGCCCGGCCCTCGGAACAAGGTCAAACGCAGACCTAAGGTCTACGAAGGCCGCAAATAAGTTCCCTTTTCCCAGGGTAACCGACTTCCAGTGCAAAAGCATAAAACGAAATGCCTGATCCAGGGTGCTCACATGAGGTCTAAACCCAGCTTGGAGGGGAGTAAGAATGTTGTGTTCCTCTATCCAGGCCTGAACCCTTGACAAAACAAGACGGGATATGATCTTCTGGACCGCATCAATAAGACTGATTGGCCGGTAGTTCGATGGAACCGACCGGTCACCCTTCTTAAAGATGGGCAAGATCTCAGCACCAGCCCAAGAATCAGGTACCCTGGCACCCCTGGCCAGCGCGTTTACCAGTTGCACTAGATACGGCACCCATAGGTCTTGATCCTGCTGGAAAATATCTGCTGGGATGCAGTCCGGGCCGGGCGCTTTACCCCTAGGGATGGCATTCAGGACTGTTTCTACCTCTTTGGCCGAGAACACTAGTGTGTCAAAGGTTAATGGCCAACTAATGGGATCTTGAATGGCGCTATGGCATCTAAATTGTTCCTCAAAGTGGGACACCCATTTCTGTTGATCAACAGTTGCGGGGCTTGGGCGATCGTCCTGTGACTGACCCCACCTAAGGAGATGCCAGAACTGCTGGAGGTTCCTGGAACCACAGGCCTCAGCTAATAGTGTCCAGCGCTCATCATCCCATGCGGCTTTAGCCCGACGTTTGGCTTTATTGTATGCCTTCCTACTGGTTTTAATTAGGGCTGGGTTCTTTAATTTTAGAGCCTTGAACAGAAGCGAATGGGACTCTCGGCAGGCTTCGTTGTACCAGCTAGCAGGTTTCCTTGCCTTCCCTTTACCTTTGTTAGCTACGATTTTGACAAACAGTGATTTTAGGGACAGAAACAGGCTGGCATGAATGCCGGAGATTTTTGAAATTGTCAGTTCCAGGTTATCACACTTTTCAATTTCCCTTAAAGAATTAGAAACCAGGGTTCTGATCTTTATGCATGCATTCACATCTACAGAAACCTTTGGCCAACGGACCCTCCTCATGTCATTTGTTAGAACCACGGCCTCCTGTACGGGGTTGGGCTGTCGCAAGATCGGTCCTGCAAAGCCGAAGTCCTTCAATTCCGCCATGAGTGGTTCGTGGTCACTTTCTGGTCGTGGCTTAACTATCATGTCCAATACTATGGGTCACAGGATGATGTCAACTAGGATGTAATCGATGCGACTGCTATATCTTCCATTGAAAAATGTGGGTTGCCCATCCTATCCGAACTTACGCGTCCGTTTAGGGCACGCAACCCCCAGTTCAGACCTTTGATGAATGTGGCGGCTTGAGACCACTTAGTGATCGGGGGTAACTCTAGTTGAGGGATCCCCCACATCATGTCCTCAGCCTCTGTTAATAATCCATCCTCTTTGCTTAAAGGTTCAAAACAAGTATTAAGATCACCCATTACAACCACATGACCTGTTAATTGAGTAGAGCCTAAGAAATCGTCCAAACATGTGAGGGTGGTTGAGACTCGACCACCCGGAACTCCTCTAGCGTAAACATTGATCAGCAGTAAGTCCAGCCCACTATTTGTTTTCATGCTGATTACCAATATATCAGGACAATCGATATAAATTTCCTTTACAGAAACACCTGCAGCTTGTCGAACCCAAGTAGTGAGGCCCCCCATAGCCCTGCCTCTTTGGCCTCTGGCTGCTAGTTTATTAAAGCTCAGGAAGCCTGGTAAATACACTGGTAGGGTTGCCCATGTCTCCTGAAAAGACCAAACATCACCTTGTCGGATGAAATCAGTCCAATCAGGAGTGCATATACAGGATTCAATTCCAGCCACGTTCCAGCTTCCCAATGTGGTACCCTTTTCACAGACTTGGTTGCACATTTTTATTGCTGCTAGTGGGGAGGGTTCACTAGGCTGGAGAGAGGATTCTACAAGCTCGGGTGCATCTGTAATCAACCCTTCCAATGACAAGCATATTGACCCAGCCTGTGTGGCTGACTCAGGGAGTGCTCCCACACTAGAAGCATCAGTGAGAAACAATGAGGTGGGTAGCAAAGCTGGTGTATCTAGCATTCCTGAATAATCTGTACATCCCTCCACACGACGATGGGGTTGATCTTTAAGACTTTCAACAATACTTGGTAGAATACTCAGGTCATCTCCCACACTTGGACACTCAGGGTTAGGTTCGTCATCCCTAGTCACTATTGCTGGTCAATCGTTAGTCGACAGCCCTGACAATGGGTCGTATAGATTTCTCAGTGGTATATGCCAAAGCTCTTTGGGATGGGTGAGCTGATTGGGATAGGGGTTTACTGGATAGAAGCTTGGGGGCTGTTGTGTCTGAATGAAGGCGGGTGTTGTTGGAACCATAGGATACGGGGGCTTGTTGGGGAATGGAAGATCCAATAAGGCTGGGGGACCAATGGGCTGGGTATTAAACTTAGCCCAGCCCGGCGTTTGAACAGGGCAGTTGTAGCTAGATTGAATGTAGGAGCGATACTGCGCCTCAGGGTTAAACTGGGGTCCATGAAAACTTGATGTAAAATTGGACCATTTGAGGTGGCTACTGGTGTTTTTGTTATTTCTAGCAGGGGGTTGATCTGTTGGATTGATCAGGGTCTCAGGATAGAAGTAACTCAGGTTCCTCGTGGAGATCCCTCCCTCATTATTTCCCACATACCAATCTGTGAGGTGGGATACTACTCTATGGTCCCTAAAGTTAATGATCACTGTATCCCCCTCTATATCCTTAGGGCGAACTCCAACCCATTGACATCTTCTGACCGTAACAATATCCCCATTAAGATGAAGAGGAAGGGGTCTATTTGTTTTCAGCCAAAAGATGACTTTGTTTTTTAAGCTATCATTGTTTTCCCTATCCCCTTCCGCAACTGGTGGCACTCCCGTCATAACAATAACATAATTCAAGGAATCTGGGGGCAGGTCTTCATTTTTCTTCAATGGTAAGGATTTATTAGTTTTACCAGTGGAGATAGCAGGTTTACCCATCCCATCCTTTGACTGTGGCGCTACTCCCTTAGCAGGTGGTTTGTTGGCTACCACCCTAGAGTTTACTTTGGCAGTAGTAGTTGTTCTAGGAGATTTAGCAGCCACGGCCAAAGCTTTGTTAATAGTAATGGCTGCTTTGGTAGCATTATTAGTTTGTTGACTGGTGGAACTGGTTATATTGCCAGCAACGTGGGATGATCCGGGGGGTTTATTGGATGGGCTCTTGATTTTGTCCAGGCTAGAGTAATGTATAGGCTCAATGATCGCCATTAGGCGATCCAATTTTTCACCCATTGTCCTAACACGCTCCAGCAAAGGTAGCATATATGATTTAATAAGCTTCTCTATAGTACCATAGGACACCTCATTAACCCCTCCAATAGCTAACTCAGGGTTTACCAGGTTATGTATGTCTGATGGCAAGGGCTCTGCATTTGATGGAATCCCTACCTCATTATTTAATTTGGGTAGGGATGGTGATGGTGTCTGGCAGCTTCGTCCTTTCCTTTTTACCCCGCCCTTTCTCCTTTTTTTCCTGGGTGGAGAATGCACACCCTTCTTGGCCTTTTCAGGCGTGTTTCTAGTTTTACATATACTCGTTTGGGGAATACTCTCGCCTGGATCGATACAAACCAATGACAGGTTGGGCAACATGGAACATGGTTCCGATTCCCTAATTTGGGTATCGGGAATGTCTGTTTCAACAAAACTTGATTGATCGATAGGGGGACAAACTAAGTGGCCTCCACTGGTAGCACTGACACAGGGCGGGGAGATAACAGGGAACCTAAATATACTAGGGGTTTTATTAAGGTCAGTAGCATCGTCCTCAATAGAGCTCAATCCTTGAGCAACCATTTCGTGGGAATTGTTTGAGACTGACTGTGCAGGCAGTGGATTTTTCTTTAGCTGCTCAATTGAGCGTCGGCGCTCCGCTCTTCTCTCTGAAAGGAGTAAGTCCATATCTACCTCCTTGGTAGATTTCTTAAAAAATGTATCTAATGGACCAAGAACAGAAACACCCACACCTGGGGGAGCGGAGTGACTCATATCAATGGAGGATGGATTGAGCTTTCACAACTCAATGAAACTTACTTAAGACACTACTGGCTGGAAATAGACTGAGGGATGATGACACAATATACAACGACAAAAAATAGAAATGACTTGGCCCAGCCCGGCCTCCAGTGGCCCCGGACAGCCACAGACGGTCCCGCCCTTGTTCCGGGCTTCTCCCGGCGCCCTCCCGCGCGCTCCCGCGCAGCGGGAAATGTACCTCCTTAATAAGGCAATCCAAAGAGCTAGCGGGTGGGCGGTGCCGGCAGGGAGAGCAGCCCAGCTGGTCCTAGGGCGCGCAGGGACTCCTGGTCCTCGGAGTCCCCGCGAATGCTCGCAGCCCTGTCGGTCTGGAAAATGCCCCTTAGACCAAGACACACAGAAACTCGGAGCCGCGCTGCGGGACCCGCGAAGCGGGTCCGGCGAGGCGTGGGCTGCAACGAGTACTGCAGCAACTGGCTCCCTTGCGCCACAACAACAGGGTCCTCGCGGGTTGAGCGGTGTGCTGCCAGGAAATCCTCGGAGTAGCCGGTGAGGTAGGCTTTTCAGCTGTCAGCGGGTGGGCGGTGCCGGCAGGGAGAGCAGCCCAGCTGGTCCTAGGGCGCGCAGGGACTCCTGGTCCTCGGAGTCCCCGCGAATGCTCGCAGCCCTGCCGGTCTGGAAAATGCCCCTTAGACCAAGACACACAGAAACTCGGAGCCGAGCTGCGGGACCCGCGAAGCGGGTCCGGCGAGGCGTGGGCTGCAACGAGTACTGCAGCAACTGGCTCCCTTGCGCCACAACAACAGGGTCCTCGCGGGTTGAGCGGTGTGCTGCCAGGAAGGTTTTCTCTACTGCTACCCTACTGAAGTGCAGTCTGTCAAGTTTTAGGATATTGATGGTCTTGTAACTGAGGTGTGGCTCTACTTGCACATGTAGTCTAATATGTTTTATGCATGTGAAGTTGTTATACTTATAAAACACAGGTATACATCTATTTGTATATTTCTTTTATATACAATGCTGCTAGCAAAAGGAACAAACATATGTATACATGTTCTCAGGAATATGGTGAGGCTTACAGCTGAAGCATGAGATGGGTTGTTGCTTTATATCTGGCTAGGCCCAAAATCCTTAATAGTTGCAGTGTAGTAAAATTGCAGCACAAAAGTGAGGTTTATGACATGGTGTACATTTCTGTGCTACAGCTTCACTGTACTACTCTCTGTGACTACTCAGAGGGTTGGGCCTATCCAAATATAAAGCACCAACCCTTCACATAAGGCTGTTATTAATCTCACCATATTCCTGAAAGCATGTATGCATGTGCCTGTACCTTTTATTAGTATTACCACATATAAAAGAAACATTCACATAGAGATATATATGTCTTTTATAGGTCTAGCATTTTCTGATGCATAACCAATATGAGAATACATATGCAAGTAGAGACATACATCAATCACAAGGCCATGCAGACCTTACATTTTAAACTTGACAGACCCCACTTTACATTTGAAACAGACACTTACATTTATGTAGTGCACTGCAAGTTTACATTTCCCCGGACTTATACAAAGTAGTCCAATCCATAATTCCTTCGCCAACATGTCTTAAACCTCGCTTTTGTGCTGCAGATTCACTATTCTGCAACTACTCAGGATGTTGCACCTAGCCAAATATAAAGCAGCAACCCTTTACATATCTCTGCTGTATGTATCAACATATTCATGAAAGCACGCTTGCATGCATGTGTCTGTACCTTTTGCTAGTGACACCATATATACAAGAAGCATACATGTATAAACAGATATATACTTCAGTCACTACACCATGCAAACCTTAAAACTTGACAGACTACAATTCACATTTCAAGTGTAGCTTTTCACAGACTCAAACAAAGTAGCCTAATCACGAACCTCTCTCCTTACATGTCTAAAGCCTCACGGTTGAGTTGCACCTCACCATTCTCCAACTACTTAGAGTGTTGGGCCTAGCCAAATATAAAGCAACAACACGTCATATGTCTCAGTTGTAAGTCTCAAAATATTCCTGAAACCATTCATGCATATGTCTGTACCATTTGCTAGCAGCATTGTATATAAAGGAAATATGCAAATAGATATATGTTTGTGTTTTATATGTCTAGCATCTTTAAATGAATAACACATATTGGAATACATGTGTAAGTAGAGACATACCTCAGTCACAATACCACGAAGGTCTTAAAAGTTGAAACACTACACTTCATATTTAAAGCAGACACTTCAAATTATACGGTATATTTAAAGTGTACCATTTTCCACAGACTCATACAAAGTAGCCTAATCACTAATCCCTCTCCTAACAGGTCTTAAACCTCACTTTTGTGCTGCAGCTCACCATTCTGCAACTACTTAGAGTGTTGGGCCTAGCCAGATATAAAGCAGCAACCCAACACATGCTACACCTTTAAGTCTCACCATAGTGCTGAAAGCATGCATGCATATGCCTGTACCTTTTGGTAGCTGCATCATATATAAAAGAAATATACAAATAGGTGTATAGCTGTGTTTTATACGTCTAGCATCTTCAGATACATAACACATATCAGAATACATCTGCAAGTAGAGACATACCTGAGTCACAAGACCCTGAAGACCTTACAACGTGACAGACTGCACTTCACATTTCAAGCAGACACTGAAAATTATACAGTATATTTAAAGTGTCCCTTTCCACACACTCATACAAGGTATCCTAATCACTAATCCCTCTCCCAACATGTTTTAACCCCTTCGCTGCGGGGGTTTATCCCCTGCTGTGCTGGGGGGTGAGAGGGGTGCGCACAGCACCCCCATGCCCATGACGAGCTCAGCTCGTCATGAGCTACGGCGCTCTTGTGCTCATGACGAGCTCAGCTCGTCACAGGTGTATTGCCTTCCATGGAACGCTCAGCACAGCTGGGGAATTCTCCCCGCACCTGAGCATTACACGGGCCATGACGAGCTGAGCTCGTCATGAGCACCAGAGCGCCGTGGCTCATGACGAGCTCAGCTCGTCATGAGGGTCCAAGGAGTTAAACCTCACTTTTGTACTGCACCTCACCATTCTGCAACTACTTAGAGTGTTGGGCCTAGCCACATATAAAGCAGCAACCCATCACATATTGCAGCTGTAAGTCTCACCATATTCCTGAATACATACATGTATATGTCTGTACCTTTTGCTAGAAGCATCATATATAAAAGAAATATGCAAATAGATGTATACCTGTGTTTTAAATGTCTAGCATCTACAGATGTATAATGCACATCAGAATACATCTGCAAGTAGAAACATACCTCAGTCACAAGACCGGGAAGGCCTTAAAACATGACAGACTGCATTTCAAATTTTAAGCACACACTGAAAATCATGTGTTGTATTTAAAGTGTACCTTTCCACAAACTCATACAAAATAACCTAATCACTAATCCCTCTCCTAACATGTCTTAAACGTTGCTTTTGTGTTGCACCTCACCGTTCTGTGACTACTTAGAGTGTTTGACCTAGCCAAATATAAAGCAGCAACCATCCACTTCTTAAAAATTGATAGACATCACTTCACATTTCAAGTTGACACTGAAAATCATGCAGTATATTGGATATTGGATATTGGATATTGGAGGGGTATTTGTAAAGCGCAGACGTTCGCTCCGAAGGGAGCATCTTGGCGCTATGAAAACCTGGGACCAGATCAGAGGGAGGGCAGTGGGGGGTTTAGATGGCTGCTTTAGTCCAGTCGTCAGAGAGATTAAAAATCCATGTTTTGAGGTGTTTCCTAAAGGGTTTCTCTTGCGTCTGGAATCTAAGATGCTTTGGCATACTATTCCAGGCTCTGATAGCTAGGGTGCTGAGAGTTTTTCCGCCTTTGGTTTTTAGGTTGAATTTGGGGAGGGTCATGAGGTTTTCTTGAGAGGATCTAAGAATGCGACCCGGGATGTAATGAGGGAAACGTTTCGCAAGGTAAACTGGGCCAGATTTGTGGAAGGCTCGGAAGGCTACAACGAGAATTTTGAATAGGATTCTCATGTGCAGGGGGAGCCAGTGGAGGAATCTGAGGGCAGTGGAAATAGAGGATTTACGTGGGAGTTTTAGGACCAGACGCGCGGCAGTGTGCAGGACACTTTGCAGTTTTAGTTGGGTGGATTTCTTGGTCCCTGCCAAGAGGCCGTTGCAGTAGTCCACCCAAGAGAGAATGAGGGCTACTGCAATGGTCTTTCTGGAGTCGAGCGGGAGAAAGTCGCAGAACTTTCTCATGGATTTTATAATGCCAAAGCATTTACCCGCCACGGTAGTGGCATGGGAATCAAAGGACAGATCGGAATCGAAGATGACTCCGAGGTTTCTGGCCGATGAAAACTGTCTGGGGTGGAGCAGCAGAGTTATCAGGCCACCACAGAGCGGGACAAAAGGATGCGTTCTTCCCAATGGGCAGGATTTCGGTTTTGCTGGAGTTACAGCGAAGGTGGTTGTTATCCATCCATTGAAAGACCGCTGTGAGGCAGCATTTAAGGTTGAGTTCGGCCAGGTTGGAGTTGTCTTCGAGAGGGATGACAAGCTGAGTATCGTCGGCATAAGACGTGACGATTATGCCGAACGATTCTATGAGTGAAAGCAGGGGGATGAGGTATATGTTGAATAGAAGGGGACTTAAAATGGAGCCCTGGGGTACTCCACACGAGATTTTTTTTTCTTTAGATTGGAAGGGGCCCAGTGAGATGGTCTGAGACCTGTCACTGAGGAAAGACCTGATCCAGGCTAGGGCTGAGTGGGTAATGCCGATACCCATAAGTCTGTTTAGCAGTATGGAGTGGGAAATAGTGTCGAAGGCCGCCGTGAGGTCAAGAAGGATCAGGATGGCCTTCTTCCTCTGATCTTGAAGGTTTTTAATGGTGTCGGTCAGCTCGATCAGGGCGGTCTCGGTGGAATGTCTAGACCGAAAACCGGATTGCTGGGGGTGAAGTAGGTTGTGGGCATCGAGGAAGGCCTTAAGCTCTTTATGGACTAATTGTTCCGTGATTTTGCCCAGTGCGGGTAGCAGGGTGATGGGACGAAGGTTAGTCAGATCAGAGGGGGGTTTGTTCGCCTTTTTCATCAGAGGTTTAACCGTACCTTTTTTCCAGGTATCCAATATCCAATATCCAATATCCAACCCGTTTTTGCTGTAAGTCTCACCATCTTCCTGAAAGCATGCATACAGATGGCTGTACCTTTTGATAGGAGCATCATATATCAAATTAACATACACATAGATACACCTCTGTTTTTTATGTCTATCATCTGTATGTAGACACATACCTCAGTCACAAGCCCATGAAGACCTTGAAAATTCACAGACGGGCCTTCATATTTCAAACAGACACCTAGATTTATGCAGCATGCTTCAAGTAAACTTTTTTCACAGACTCATACACAGTGGCATAATCACTAATTACTCAACCAACTTAACTTAAACATCACTTTTCTGCTGCAGCTGATTTACCATTCTACTACTACTCAGGTATTGAGCATAGCCAAATACAAAGCAGCAACCCTTCACATGTCTCTTTTGTAAGTCTCCCCATATTTCTAACAAACTACAATACACATGTCTACATTTAATAACATATATCAAACATCACAGTTCTTCAATATTTTTTTAAGTTAGAAGATTAAGCTAATATATAATACCGCTTACAAATTTGAAACTCACCTTTCAAATAGTATTGTAGAATAAGAAATATCAGAAACTCATAAAAGATTTGCTTTTGCACACAATCAATGTGAGGCACCACTCTCAACAAAGTAAAACCAGTAATGGCAAACTTTCCCTCTCTTTCTCCACACAAATAAAAGTAAGTAACAAATCACCTTCCTTCCTACATTAATTCAAATTGTGAAACATACTTCTATTGGTTAGACATAATAAGCCTTACCAGCAGTCGTCTAAAAATACCCAAACTGATTTTCTGGAGTCGTGACTCCACCGCGATGCCTCAGTAAAGCATAGCGATGGAGCTGCGAATGCATACGGGAGTTTAAAAACCTATTACTAATAGTACTATCATTTTTTTTTACAAACACACCACTTCTAAACCTATTACTGATTTAAGAAATCCTACTTTGATAACATATCACTTATATATAACTTACAATTTCATATTTTAAAAGCACAGTTAACTTTCTACCCTTCCCCTTTTGCTTAATCCCAGTTTTTATAGTAACAGTTTCTGCAACATTCAACTGAACTAGCAGGTCACAAGTTCACCATATTTTCAAGTTCAGCACACGGGCTTACAAATGAAAATAGCAGGTGTGGTTGACTTTTGCAAAACATTACCTAATCCTATCCACTGAACCTTTCAAACATTTTTAAATAACTAATAGGAAACATGCTTTTTAAAGAAAGTACCATGCATCCTATTTTTGAGAGTACAATGTTCATGAAAAGCTAATCAGTTATCTGCTTTTTGAAACACAGCCTCTTCTCCACCATTTCAGATACCTCCCATTCTACCAACTGACTACCTCAGATATAGACATCTTCTCATTACTTCCAGACATCCCTTCAATATGGATTGTAGGGCACAGCTGTGTTTTCTAGTGCAAAAGGTATGCTGAACACAGAGGTATTGACAAAGACCTAACTTTGCAAAATGTGGATATTAACTGGGTTGCACAGGGAGGATTGAAGTGGCACCAATTGATGTATTTCATTAAAACCTTTTGGCATCTCCAACCCCCTGACCTCATGATTGTTCACTGTGGTGGCAATGACCTAGGCACATTGACTGAAGTAGGACTGGAAATGCTCATGAAGCATATCTTTGTACAATTGATGTTACTGTTTCCTCAAATTGTCTTTGTATACTCTAATATATGCCAAAGACAGAAATGGAAGTGGTCAAATCAATTCTGTCCACAGATTGATAAAGCTAGAATGTCAATAAAGCTGTTTCTGCTTACCTCAGAGACCATAGGATGGGCTCCTTCTATAACAACAATCTACTTTTTGATATGGATGATATCTGCAGAAGTGATGGGAGTACACTTAACAGATCAAGGGAACAGAGTCTTTCTCAACAACCTGAAGCTCTGCATCAGCACTTACGTGTAGTTACAACAAGTTCATAATGAGAAAAAGGGATCTTTTAGAGCCACCCCATAACACAATAGTGAATCTAATTTTTTTTACAAATACATACTTTTTTTATTTTTTTTATTGGGATTCGTGCATTAGACGCCAATCTGCAATAGCATGAATTCAATGTACTACAACACAATACACTTTTCGAATGTAACTTTTAATTTTTAATTTTTTTAATTTTTAATTTTATATATTTTTACCAGCTCTATCAATTGTAATATTATTATTAACATCAATCACAATACCTCTGTAAACCACATCACAAATACAACACTACCTTCTAAATAATATACTACTAAATTATGTATTTGAGGTGGCTCCGTGAATCCACCGTAATGTTATATGGGGAGGGGCACGCTGAGAGCTGCAATGGGGTCGGGACTCCAAAATCTAAAGGAAAAAAAATGCCTCACATCCATTATTCTGTATTCGCCCTGGGGACCCCATCCCCCGGGGCATGCTATCACATTGGAGATCGCAGAGGAAGCCCCAATGCCCTGCAGTCCATGCTGGCCCCATGCCTCCTGCGGGAGCCGGCATTACTTTTAGACAAAGGGAGCTGCTAACATGCAGCTCCCCTTGTCCAAAAGTCATACTGCTTCGCTGTATGGAAGTGAGAGCAAACGTTTGCAAAGGCTCCCGCCCTGCCATTGCCAACTGCAAACTGAAGTGTCTCCAAGGTATTGGATTGGCCGTGGCCCGCCTCGAGGTTTAGGGAAATACAGGGCGGTGGTGAGGAGACTGTGCTTCACCCTGGGCGGCATGCATTGGCATCACTGCCCCCGCCGAGGGCGTTCCTGCGCTTTGGGGCTGAAGCGGTGCGGGGACACAAGGAAGCACTTTATGTTACTATCACTAGCAGGAACCGAGTTTCTAGAGGGCGAGGATTGCCGATGATTGCCGATGATGTAGCATGACACCTGGTGGTGTGTGAGGCCAGTCCTTTACTTTTTGTGAGATATTCACACTCACAATTTAGTCTTAGAGCACCTCTGTCACTATACTCGGAGCAGCCCTATTTGTGTTGAACATATTATCAATTATGTCATAGAAAGTTATGACTTCTGGTTGGGAAAAGTCAGTTGAACAGCCAGGTCTTGTATCCCATTCTGGCCTAACTATAATTCTAACATAACTATACGGTAGCAGCATGTATGTGTGAGTGTGTGGGTGTGTGTGTCAGATGTTAACCACATTAATATTGTGTATTAAATTCACATATTCTTACTAGTGTAATTGCTCCTGAAAAATGATACAAATAACATTTTAAAACTCTAAGCATCGCTTACCTATTGCCACCCCTTAACTTCTAAGCAGGCCGAACAGGTCCTGCTCATTGAAGGACGTCTGCATAGTGTTCAATGACTTGCAACTTAGAGCGCATACTGTGTGAAACTAATTCCTGATTGGTATTCCTCTTTTGTTTATTGACGCTCATGAAGGACATAAACCACTTGTAAATAAACTGAAGAGCAATATTCATATGGCCCACTCCATATTGAATGAAATAACACATTTGAAAAAATTATCATTCGTCCTTATTACAATAATTTGCAAATCTACTGCCACCAATGCATCAATTTCAAAACATAGCGATAGTCAAGAATACCCTGAAAAGGAATGCTCAGTAGACTCAATTATGACATCTACACAAACATTACTGGTTGCAGTTTTTTCCCAACATATCTAAAGCTCACAGCTGGGTCACTGTCCACGCAAAACAAGTCACCCAATCATTCATTGCCAGAACAGTCAACAACTTTGTCTGCATAGGAGGACAAGAACCCTTTCACCTGTGATATATCTGTAGACATCGTGGCTGCTAATAGATTGCATCAATGACAACGAAGAATTTGAGTTGGATTAAACAGAAATTGGAGTCACACTGTTCCTTGGTGTATAGCATTCATAATCTTTACTTGCAATTCAAAAAAGTAGGTCAACTACTCCCATTTGACCATATTGTGTACAATAAAGGTAACTTGATGTTTGAGATGCATTTTATCTATTTTTTAATTTAAGAAACATGTATGTTTTTCTTTAGGAGTGATAGCGACACCTATATATTTACATTTGTTTATGGTTTATTTGACCATTTTTTTATGCTCAAACATTAAAAGATAGAAAGTGCCTTTTTGAATCTTAAATTAATGTATCAGAAATGGTGGCAGTAATGTAACACCTCCAAAAGAATGACAGATATTAGAGGGAAACAACTTCTTAACTGAGTGCAGACACTGTGCTAATCAAAACATAAAACATACTGTTAGGTTTGCAGAAATGGGTTGGTGCACATTAGTTGAAAATGTGAATTTGTACAAATGTACTTGAAGTACTTCTTTTAGACAAAAAAGTTCTCCATCACATCCTCTGTCATTGTTCTTGGTTCCACAGCTTCTTCATCCGCCTGTCGGCTTTCATCAAGACCTGAGATGCAGAGTCATCTGGGATTTGAATGCTGTGGCGGAAATCAGTTTAAATAAATCACGGTTTACCATCACACACACAGGGTTGATCCCTGCTATATTTCATCTATTGGAAGTAGGCAATTCTGAGAATAAGGAGCAGTAATTTGGCATTATACAGAATCATACATTTTATTCGTATTAGTTTTAAATAATCAATCGTTACAGACCTGATAAAGGTTTAATTCAATCCAAAGACAATGCATTAAGCATGTTAGATAAAGGAACATAATCCCTACACTAAGAAATGGGACAAAAAGGTATCAGTCAGAACCTATAAAGGGTTCAAGTTCGAAAGAGGTTTAGATCAAGCATAAAGCTGAAAAACATTCAAAATTCAATAAACAATCAAAACAGAACTTGCTATAAAATAGATGTTCACCAACCTCAGTACAGTCATAGCTCTATAACGAATAGAGGAGGGGAGAAATATGCAGTAGCACTACCAGCCGCGATCAATAGCAAAGTGTAAATGGAATGGAAATGTGACGTAATGGCGTAATGTCTAAACTAGTATAGTTACAAGTATTATTATAAATGCTGAAAATCAATGTTGTAGTTAATGTTCCATCTTCTCCTCCTCTTGTTCAATCATCTTCCAGGGTCCTTCCTCTGTTTCTCACACAAGATACCATAGCATTCAGACAGTAACCTTCAAGTATACAACTTTGTTGCTTCAAAATCCAAATACACATGAGGTTTCTTTGTTATAAACATTGTTCCCACAAATGGAACTACATTTCTATCCTTCTTATAAAGAAAACTGTACCATAACTAACAATGGATATGTAGAAATCAAAACATATTTATTAATGAAAAACCTTTCCTTGGGAAATATAACAAGAATGTTAAAAGAAAACACATTCCCTTTATTGTGCTACTTCCATGTGGCTAATTTATCATAATTCTATCAAATAATACACTCTAATCGGGCACTTTTGAATTCTTCTCAGTATAATAAAAACATTTGCAAAGCTATGTGTAACAGTTATTTAATACAACGTGATTGTGAAAAGGTCAAGAACTTAACATTCAAAGCATGCATCAGCACATTTTTGTCAAACCACTTTTCTAGTAATGCTGCTTTAAAAAGCTTTGAGGGCTAGTAAGTGTAAATATGGCTAGTTACTACATTTGCACTAATAAAATGCTTTTCGTTTATTGTAAATGTGCACTATATGCCTTGACTGCAATGGTAAGGTGACCCAATAAAAATACATTGGGATCTAAAAATCAGCTAGACGCGGAATGAGATATCAACGCTTTAAACCTTTGGATTGCACTGTCCTTCGGCTGCATTTTAACATTCTCGCCTCACTCAGATACTTTTAACACTCCCCTAGCAGGACTTCTGACACTATTGTACTTCTGTCATACAAAGGGTTACCGTTCACAATTGTAATGTCAGACCCAAGAAGTTTTCGTTAAATATTCTATATAGATTAGAAAAGCAGATCTGGGAAATATACCTGCCAGACTCGTATTCTATTTGAGAGTTTCTGCAATGTAAAAGGGATGTGTAAATGTCAATCTTCTACACTAGCTATCCTACTGTACATCACAATGCAGCACGTGGTAATTAGCATAGCCAATAGTGGTCATCAGCAGGTATTTGTTGTACTGCGTTCCATGAAAAGATTATAGTGTGAAGGGCAGCTGATGGCAGGCGAGGACCGGAAAAAGAATGTAAAAAATGCTTTAATTGACAGGGACACGATATTTCATTTTGTTACAAATGAAAGCTCAGGCCCACTTAAACATCCCAACTTAATCCAATGGTCTTTTCAGCTGCTTGAGAGGTAAGAGGGAAAAAGCAAGCATAAAAAAATATCATTACTATGCAACCAATTGGGCTACACAATAAGTAGCCAACAACTAAAATCTGAGATTAGTAAGGTTTAATTGTAATTTTAAAAACAGCTTGATATAAATTAGTTTTAGGGTACACAGACAAAATATCGAGTTTTAAATTTCGATATACAATTATATCGAAGTTTAAATATCGATGTGACAAAATATCGAAGGTAAGTAATATCGACAGTCTTAATATCGATATTAGTATGATATCAGTAATATCGAAGTTTTAAATATCGATGTCAATAATATCGAAATAAATAACTTCGATGTTACTAATATCAATTTTTGAAATAAATTTAGTGTATATTATATTGTATTTATTATTTTTTATTATTTATTTTTAATGTAATTTAATTAAATATTGTCTTTTACTACTGTAGCGGGTTGTGGGTTTATAGGGGAATAGGGTGGGAAGTAATTTAATTATGTTAAATTAATTATTAATTAGTAGGAATTATTAATTAATTAATTGAGAATTATTTTTTAATTAATTTTAATTAATTGATTAATTGATAAATATGCTCTGTAGCGGGTTATGGGTTTATAGGGGAATAGGGTGGGAAGTAATTTAATAAGAATTAATTAATTAATATATGTTTGTAAATATTTTAATTAATAATTAATTGGTAATTAATTTATATTAATTAGTTAATTAATTAATATAATTTTGTACATATTTTTAATTATTAATTAGTTGGTAATTAATTAATATTAATTAGTTAATTACATTAATTAGAGTGATTTTTTTATATATCATTTTTTGTTATTCTTAATTAATTAATTGGGAAAAAATAATATTAATTATTAAATTAAATTAATTACAGCTAATGTGCTAATAGATTTACTTTATTGTTATTGTTAATTAATAATTAATTGGTAATTAAATAATATTAATTAATTTTGGGTAAAGGAGTATTTTTAGGGTTCAGGGTCAGTTTTCAGTTTTTGGGTAAAGGGGTATTTTTAGGGTTCAGGGTCAGTTTTCAGTTTTTGGGTAAAGGGGTATTTTTAGGGTTCAGGGTCAGTTTTCAGTTTTTGGGTAAAGGGCTATTTTTAGGGTTCAGGGTCAGTTTTCAGTTTTTGGGTAAAGGGCTATTTTTAGGGTTCAGGGTCAGTTTTGGGTTTTTGGGGTACAGGGATATTTTTAGGGTTCAGGGTCAGTTTTGGGTTTTTGGGGTACAGGGATATTTTTAGGGTTCAGGGTCAGTTTTGAGTTTTTGGGGTACAGGCGTACAGGGTAAAAATTATTATTTTTTACATTAAATCAATTAAATGAAATAAAAAAAAAGAAAATTACATTAAATTATTAAGTGTTTTATTTATTTTAAATGTATATGTATTAGTTTTAATTTTGTTTTAATATTTTTATTTAATATTGTAAAATTATATGTATTTTAAAATAATTTTTACATTATTATTAATACATTTAATTTCGCTATTTTTGTACTACGATATTATTTTTTCGATATTTTTGTACTTACCTTTATGAAGATATGACTCCGATATTTTTGATGTCGATATTTTTGTGCCGATATTTTTGTATTTCGATATTCTGTCTGTCGATATTATGTCAGACATTCTAGTTTTAGCACCATGGTATAGAAATATAGGACAATCAGAATAAGTCAAAATTTCCAAAAGAGATTTACCCTATATGAAAGAAAGCATACAACGTATTCAGTTACAGTGATGCAAATGATCAGGAGAAAGATTAGAACATTATGGGGCCAATTCCGATCTTGGTCGGTGAGCCCTCCGAGACGTGTCAGTAGCCTTACCTTACGGCCGAATCGTACCAGGAGCAGGACCGTCTGGGCGATGAAGTAGATGCGGAAAAGTGCCAGATCCCCGACCAACATATACGGTCCGACTCCATCCACATTTTCCGTCCGAGCCTGACCCGTAAACACACAATTTGCGTTGCACTGCTCCATAAACACAGATACTTGAAGTGAAGTACGATCTGTAGTTACTACGTTCCGGACGGGTCACCACATACAGCACCCGGAAGAGCTGCATATCAGCTATGAATCATGCCAGTAACACAATCCACAGATTCAAAATGGAGCAGCTAGCAATGGTTTGAGACAGAGCAACATGAATCCAATCGCGCAGGTCATACCCGTCCTGTACATATATGACCGGATCAGGAACAGACGAGGACGGCGCAGACGGTAAGTCGGACACCCACCATACAAACAAACAACACATACACGCCAAATGTCACACACACCCAGGGGTTCCATACCTTGTCCACCAGCAACAGGCCTCCTTCAGGGAACCCATGGCCACCACCACTGCCACCCCATCCATAGGGGCATATTGCCCATCACTAATGCCACCCCACCCATATGTGTCATGTTGCCTATCACAAATACCACCCCACCCATAGGGGCATGTTGTCTATCACTAATGCCACCCCACCCATAGGGGCATGTTGCCCATCCATATTGACACTCAACCCATATGTCCCATGTTGTGTATCACTACTACCTCGCCCACCCATAGAAGTCTGTGTGTCTGACAATATTGATACCCCCACCCATAGGGTGGATGATGAGTCACACACCCATCAAACATAAACCACAGGTATGTCAGCCAAATAGATTTCCCCACAACATCATGCCAACAGTGTGTAGTGTCTGACAAATACTCCCAACAGTGAATTTGATTTACAACACACAATATAACTACAATTGCATGTGTGACCACACCAGAGTGTGGGCTACACAAGTCAAGCTTCACAATAGCACTGGGCCAATGTGTTCAAAACCCCCATCAGTGTGTACATCCAATGTAAAATGTGTGGACACAAACTACAGCTAAAGTTGAGCATTGTGGCAAAGGGTCTAAATCCACCATCATCACCATCATCACAGTGATCTCAAGGTAAGTGTCATCGTGGAAATAGCAGCACTTGCCAAACAGTATTTATGATTCCTGGTCATGTCAGCACAACACTTGGTCAGTCAACCATAATTTACCACCCAATGTAGGCGCTGGTCACATCTGCCTGGGTACAGTAATGTGATTAAAGAAAAAAGGGGTGACCCTGTGTCCATCAGAACCTGGTTAATTATGGTTAAATACAAAGGTGGTTCTGTTGGGTAAGGCAAATCACTATGACAATGCTAATAAATGCAATTTAGACGTTTAGAAAAGACTCTGAAACACATATTTTTGTGGAGAAGTGTGGCTCACCGGTTAGAGGAGGCAGACCCAGAAGCAGAGGTCGGCCTGGGACCAGGGTTCAATTCCCGACGCGGCAGTGTTTGAAGTCCAAATGTCCACGGACCTGATAATTCTCGCTTCGGTGCCTACTTGAATCAGCGGTTCACGCTCTGCAACTCTGGGCAATAGCTTGCTCAATCTCCACTACGGCCCCCGCGGCGGGATGCCTGGCTTTCACCTTGGGGGTGCCCAGCTGGGCTATCCCACAGGGAAAAACCAGGACGGGTTCCCAAAGCAAGCGCCGAGATACCCTTTGTGGTGATGCGTGCGCTATATAAGAAACTACATCACTACACGGTCAGTGATTCGTGTCCATTTTCCGGCTGGATAGCTGATTTCTGTACGACTTGGTCATATGGCTTGATTTCCGGATGGGTCGGTTGTAGTTCACGGGCTTATCATCGTACTTCATGGGTCGTACGGTGCCAGTGGGTGTCGGTTGGACTCCGTTCCGGGTCCGAGTCGGTCAGTCTGATTTCCAACCAAAATTGGAATCGACCCCTAAATTGTATCAGTTGATCTTCAAAGGTAAGCATGAGCACACTAGCTTTCCCTAAACTACCTTAAAAGGGACAACCCTAAACTAAGAAGCATTGAATAAGGATGGATAATGAAAAGGTGTTAGCGGTCAGAGTCTTCAGTAGAAGAAACTCCAACAAAGGATCATGTAGCATGAAGGCACACAAAGCAGAAGATGAACTCTGAACCTCATGAAGCCCTGAGATGTTTCTCTGTCCCTCACTGCATTCAAGCATTAGATATTAGTTGCCTTCAAAGTAAATCATGTGAATGACCAGTAACTTTCCACAAATCCTGCACAAATTGTCTACTGGCATCACCTTTCCCATAGAGATAAGCTGCTACTTCGTTCGTCCTAGGCCATTCTTCTCCTCCTCCATGGGAACTTGCCTACATTCCCGTCACCAAGTTCTTCCTTCCGAAAACTTTTTCACATGCCACGCTACCTCACTGAAATACTAACCATTGCTTTACTAACTAATGATGCTTTATCCTTACCTGCAATAGAAACAAAAATATAAGCAAACACATTCTATATTGGAGGTTAAATACGAATTAGATGTTAGACGTAAAGATGAGCTTGTGCTGAAAACAGCAAAAATCATGTCAACTTAATAGTGCCAGGGTTACACATGCATACACATTTCTAAACATATAGTAAATCCAGTTTCTTAACGCATGAATACATTGAAAAAGGTTAAAAAAAGATGTTATTTGAAAGTACAACAATGTGAAAATAGTTTCTTGTTACACGTATAAATGCCTAAACATTAATCTACACATACACTGTTATTCAGCAACGTCACAATGACACACATCTAAACTTTAACTTCCCTTACAATATTAATATATAAGTGTTGCAAAAAATGTATTAGTCACATTTCAATGCACCACATTTATAGGTTTTGTTTGGAGTACTTTTAATTGTACAATACCCCGTCCTCTCTTAGGAACTTAATATGAATCTGGTGGTCCAAGGACAGCCATAGAAATGGTGGCAGTCTCCTGACCACCCTATTATGACCAAGGGGGTTGGGCGGCCATGAGACCACCGCATCCGCCTCAACATCCAGGGAACTGCTATTCCCTGGAGGTTGTGCGGCAGCCCTGAGGCTGCAATATGCTTGGCAGGTTCTCTGCAACCCCACCAAGCATATTACAAGATTCCTCACAGCCACACTTTTCATGGCCATGTGACCCGCATAAAAGTGTGGCAGTGAGGAAACAAAGAGGACCCTACAGGGCCTTGTGCCTAATGGCATGTGAATGCACACAGGGGGCCATGTGTGCATGCACACCAGTACCTGCATGGCATGGACTGCAGCAGTTCATGCCATGCAGGTACTGCCTTTCACATTCCCATTGCAGCTCCGAATTCATAAACACAGCCCTGGGAACACCAAAGAACCACCTACCCGACAGGAAAAATCTCCTGATCTGGCAGGCAGTTCCTACATGGGTTTGGCAGTGCAGGAGCGGGTGGTCCTGATCCAGCACTGCCAAACTCTTAATAAGGCCGTTAGTAACATTAGTTACACAGAATACATTCAAGTGCTGACTACACATGATTATAATGCACTCTACGTTATCTTAGGACGAAATCAAAATTATGCTGCTACAAGCTACAAGCTGAATACAAACCTTTCAGTCGCATGCAACGCCTTTGTTAGGTTTTACTGCTAAGGCTTAACTGTATCTCCTTTATTCTACACAATTTGGAAGTATTTGCAAATGACTGCTGTCTGTAGGAACAATATTAGACCTAAGATAATGGATTTGAAGGCAGCCAGCCATATTTCTTTTGCCAAGTTTCAGTAAAATTGGTATAGTTATTTTGTTTTTGACATTGAAACATGTGAGGGCTTTCTTGTTTTTTGGGCTCTGTTTAATATCTGAACAATATATAAATTCATCAATGACTGAAAGCATGGCACACAGGACACCATAATTCAAGTAGCAAAAGGGCCTTTATTAAACAACTGGTAGCTGTTTCTTACCATTGGATCTTGTCTTCTATGATTCATCAACATATTTTCCCACTGATCTGTACCCATTCCATATTAATCGTTTATATCCTAATAATTGATGACTTGCAAGCCAAGTTCCGAACGTTGGTGGTGGTGTTAAGACATTCTGCTTGGATTTAAAGCCATGTGAGTCCACTGGCGAAGTTTCTATAATGTGTGATGGATTACTATGAATACAATAGTGTATGTGAATTTGGACCCTTATGGTAAATGTGTACATGCTGCTGGTCTTCAATGACCTGGTTCAAGTGTGACTGACAATTTTTAGGTCTATTACAATTTCCAGCAGTAGCATATAAAATCTGTATGAGATTGAGCTGCAGATAGACGGATCTGTAAAGTAAACCCCAACATGCTTAGGGTTTAAAGAAAAAGTGTGGTGCTGACATGTTTTCTTATTCATCCTCTTAGTCAACAGTAGAGTTTGTATAGTTCTTTACACTGCCACCTTGGCCAAGGGTGGCGGTGGAGTGTATCCCTGCCCCAACTTTGCACAAGGGCAGGACATTTGTTCCCTTTTAACTGGCAGCCATGCCCAAGAGTGGTTTATCTATTTTTACTCACACCACCTTGGCTAAAGATGGGAAAGAATATTTCTCCCATAACCTGCCTAAGGTCGGGTACAAGGGTGTTTTCAGCCACCTCTAAACCTGTAAATTTCCCAAAGGCGATGGCATTTATTATAATTTTTAAAACTCTCCCATTGGTTGTTATAATTTGGGACTAGAGGTGGGGTGATAAAAACACTGTTGACTAATAAGCATGGGTGA
The DNA here is from genome assembly GCF_964263255.1 of Lissotriton vulgaris. Classification (NCBI taxonomy): domain Eukaryota; kingdom Metazoa; phylum Chordata; class Amphibia; order Caudata; family Salamandridae; genus Lissotriton; species Lissotriton vulgaris. The sequence continues at coordinate 482,501,885 of NC_141689.1, forward strand.
ATTTTGCAAATCTGGCGTTCGCGAATTCGCGTATTTGCAAACTCGCAATCCGCAAAATCCGCGAACTTGCAGATTTTTTTTTGTGTTCGCAATGGTTTCTGCCAGTTCGCGAGGGCTTTGTACCAGTTTGCAATTGCAAACTTACTTGTCGGCTCGCAACGGTCGCAACTATGTTGTTTCTACGTCTGGTTCATCACAGGTTCCCAGCACCCTCTGTTTCACCACTACCACCCTCTGTTTCACCCATGCCACCCTCTGGTACATCAATGCCACCCTCTGGTTCATCATCACTGTAGATTATGGGGGGGAAAAGCAAGCACACCTGCCCTGCTTCAACTGTAGCTATTCTATGAGCCTGTTGTGAGGGTCAGAGCAGGGTCATAGAATTGTTGCAACTAGCAACTGAACTCTGGAGGGGCCCCAGTCAGGAAGCACTACAGGGAATGGTTACTAATGATGAGTTTGAAGATGAACTTTTGCACCTGCTGAGTGCTTTCAGTTTTGTAAAACTCGTTTTTCTGCAGAACAGCAACTGTAATGCCCCAAACAAACATAGGCAACTGAACTCTGGAGGGGCCCCTCAGGAAGTACTACAGGGAATGGTTACTAATGATGAGTGAACTTTTGCACCTGCTGAGTGCTTTCGGTTTTGCTAAACTCGTTTTTCTGCAGAACAGCAACTGTAATGCCCCAAACAAACTTACTTGTGAAAGTTGATTTCTAATCCAAAAGGGATCCAAAGAAAGTCAAAAGGCCTCAAATCCAAAAAAGTGCAGGCAAATGTCAACCTGAGGAGTTATTCTGATAAAAATCATCATTTTCAGAAGGTCTATGCTGCTTGCTAGTGGATTTATTGTGCAGAATTGCAAATTTTGTAATTTCGCGAGTGCGAGATTGTTGCTGCCCGCCGCACCTACATGTTCGCAATTCCAGAGCGTTCGCGGATTGCGAATTTACCGAAAATCCGCAAAATCCGCGAGCGGAAGGGATTTTCCGCCCATGCTTATTGACTAAATAATTTTTTTTAAAACAATGTTTCCCCACCTTGGCCCAAGACATGCCAGAGTAAATACCCTCTCCCTTTCCACAGGTCGGGGGACTATTTACTTGCTGTATCCTATGTTTACAAACATTAAGGGAGCTAAAGAGTGTGCTGCTTTTCTGGGTTTTAATGTCCATTCTCTCCTCTTTGGCTAAGGCTGTGGGTTGGTGTTTGGCCCTGTTTATCCACTCACCTTGCAAAACAAATCTGTTTTTTCACACTCCCACCTAGCCCAAGTAAAAGGGATGTGTTTGTTCAGCCTCTCCTCATCCTTGTCTTGCCTAAGGTCAAAGGGGGGCTACTTTAGTCACAAAGCAGGCAGAAGATGCCCTACTTCCTCCTTGGCCGCAATATGATGCCAAACTTTGAGAAGCATACAGATGTCCCTGCACCCTATTCACATTTGCAAAGAGGGCACAGGGACAGTTATCCCACTCCTCCAAACACCAGAAAATTTCTGGGCCTTCAAGGAGCAATGTACCCGCTAGCTTCCCTTGTTCCTGCATGAATACTGTGCAGAGACAACAGTGAGCTGTCCCACACGATACAACATCGACTCCTATAACATCAAACTACAAAAATATTGAGTCAACAATATTGTATGCAAAAATATCGACACCCAATACACAAAACAGAAATAACACAAACATTGGTAAAAAAATATTGTAAAAAAAATATTTTTAGATGAGAAAAATATGGACAACAAAAATAAAGAACACAAAAACATCACTAACATTAAAATAAAATATGATACAACAAAAACATTGATATAAATAATATCGACACAAATATCGATAAAATACATATAAACTATACTGAAAATAACATTTAAAGATAAAAATAAACTATTCTCAATAACATAAAATATAACATATCCCAAACATTATAAACAAACACTAAAAAGTTTTGCAAAATTCATAAAATTAAATAAAACAAATACACTGAAAATCCAAAACCTAAAAAATAAACACACAATGCAACATAAAAAAAATTACAACTACAAAAAATAAACAAACATAAATATATATATCTACAAAAATATATAACATTTATCTACATATACATTGTAATAACAATAATAAACAAAATAAAAACAAACATTAAATAAACATAATAAATATTAAACAAATTAAATGGTACCTGCCAAAAAATTCAAAAAAGCTATCTTGACCAATAAATTTAAACTACACCAACACAAACCAATACAAACTCTTAATAGGTAAACACTATAAAAGAAATCAATTAATTAAGACTGACTTCACCATATAACAACCAAACACAGAGGAAGCACAAACCTTTGTAAGACAGAAAACAGAACAAAAAAGAACTACACAATCAACTATTCAGAAGAACTCTCATTAAAGGTAAGAACAAAACTGTGTAACTAAATAAATAAAATGAGCTTAAACTTGTTTTACTAAAACTATACCATGTTTTCCAAAATATGTCACAGTTATACTTCACTAAAATACCTATAAAACTCATAACAAAGGTTTACGTCCAAAACAACAATAAAATCAACATTAAAAAATATATAACGAGAGGCAAGATGGCTGCTGACAGGCTGTAGGGAGTAGTCACACTCTCTCCCCTTTCCCATGGTGTCTGACTACTGCTGTGGAATGCTGCTGGTCGCCTTTGAAGTATGCTGAAGTATGCCCTATATAGTTAACTGGACTCAATGCCTCTTATCTTGGCTATCTACGAGCGGAATAAGGCACCCACAACCGCAGCTTGCAAGACTATTTGGCGGGATAAAGAGACAGTACTGCCGTCTTCGTTGGTGGAGTCCGATGCAAGCCATGGCACCAAAAATGCAGAAAGTGCAGAAAGAACGAAAGGAGCAGAAAGAAAAGGATAAGGATAAAGCAGTTCTCAGCGACCCCGGTGTCCCAGCATCTAATCTAAGAAGAAAAGCACAGGCCCGGAGGCTCATTGAAAAAAATCCCGAAGAGCCCAGAGAAGCCCCGAACAGCGAGAAAACAAAGGAAAAAAAGAGAAGGACATCCTCGGAAGAAGAGGAAACAAGGCACGACAGAATGGAGAAGACTCAACAAAAGAAAATAATCTACGCCAGCCTACCTTATACGAGGCATTTGCCCCAGCATCCTTGCAAAACCCAGAGTCATCCATCCCCACGGGAGCCAGCGCCACGCACAACCACAGAGAGCCGAGCAACAACAAGGCAGATAGACAGGGAGAGACACAGGCCGTCGATGTGGATACCGATGTGCAGATTACAGCCACAGAAGCTGAGGTGCATAGCGCGGACCAATCGGAAATACAGCGCGAGGAACTCCCAGCGTCTCTTCATTGAATATATCACCGAGACCAGCGGGCGGAGCAGGTCCCGCAGAACTCTAAGGACCCGCAGGTATGGGGGAATGAAAATGTGGGTCTAGACTGGCAATTACATGTACCCATACCTGAGAATACCAATATGGGGGTTAACGAGAACATTTGCGGGCATAACGATGGGCTCACAGAACAGAACATATGCGTGAACAATGACTTAAATATACTCTCCGCTCCTAGTGATATAGGAGCACCAGGGCAGGTGGGGGAAAAGGCTGGAAAGAGATGGGCAGTGGTGACAGAGGAGTCTACAGGGGGGCAAATAACGAGGCCAAAGCAAACTTTGATGGGTGATAAAGCTAAGGTGTCATCTGCTAACTGTATGTCCTCTATACAAACATCAGCTACTGCTACTACTTCAATTCCTGGGTCACCTAGTGACGAATGCTTCTTCTCTGTTAATGATGATGAAGGTGAGGAGGAGGAATCAGGCTTGCTCTCAACAGCGGAAGAGAGCTTTACTGGGGACTCAGAGCTGGAATTAGATACATCGGAGGGAGAAGGGAATACAGTTCACAGGGCCAGCACTCACCGGAAATCCAAAAGCAGTAAGAGTAGACCTCGCAACAGGTCAAAAAGGACAACAAGCCCCTCACAGCCAGAGGTGGTAAACAAATTAGACTGGGACTACTCCGCCACATCACAGCTGTATCACGAGGGGGTAGGAAGCAATCCTCAAAAGCCCCCTTCTCATAGTCCAACACAGGCCTCTACGATGGAGCTCCTATATACAACCTTGAAGCAGATGCAAGGGGAGACCAGATCTGAAAGCCGTAGGGCTAGGCAAGCAAACAAGAAAATACAGGGGTCACTGCGAAAAGTAAATAAACTGTGTGCAGACATGGCAGGCAGAGTCAGGAGGTGGAAGAATGGACAGGGAAATTGGAAGATGAAGTTGCAAAATGGCAGGAATTCAGGCAGGACCAGGAAAAACATTGTCTGACGTCCTATGGAAGCTCGAGGATTTCGAGAATCGCCAAAGACGCAACAACATAAGGCTACTCGGTGTAGCAGAAGGGAAGGAAGGACAAGATGTGCGGGCGTACGTTATTGAAATGCTCAGAGGGGGATTCCCTGAAATAACCATGTGGAATTGGGAAAATGAAGTGCAACGTGCCCACCGGTTTCCTTTGGTTCAGAGAAAGGGAAATACAGCAGACAAACTGAGGGCTATTTTGGTTTATGTAGGGAATTACTTGTTGAGAGAAGAGATTATGAGCAAGTCTAAAACTGAGGCTAGGCGCACCTATAATGGTACAACATTTTTTGCTCAGCCTGACTTTTGCCACGCCACAGTCGAGAGAAGGTGGCGGATGAGACAATTAATATCACCGTTTCAGAACTTAGGCTGAAAGGCTTTTTTGATGGTCCCATGTCGGCTCAAAGTAGGGGTATATGGGCAGTTCAGGGTATTTTACTCGGAAGTTAAGGCCCAAACATATCTTACTGAGCTTAAGGTTAAAAGAGGCCAGAGCAATATGACGGTTGCCTTTTGGCAGACAAATCGAAAGTCCCACCAGTAGTAATATGAAGAAGTGATCTAAGTAGCCAAGGTTGAAGGCTGAAGGCTTAAGCACTAGACCAGGCATTAACAGCAGTATTGGTAAATGAAAGGATGTAACAGGACGTAAATAGGGAGGGGAGGAGAGGGGACAACCTGGGGTCACAGCTGTCACACATAGGTCAGGATTTACCTATTTGCCAGTAAGGGGGGGCTCGTCAGGGAGGGGTCTTGAGGGGATGGGTGAGGGAGTGTGTACAGGGCACGGCACATTGAAACAGCACTTGGGTATACAGGGAAGGGACACAAGTTGGAAGTTGTGGAGCACTTATAACGATGAAGTTCAAATGTTTGAAATATGTAATGAAGGAAAAAATGTTAGTACATTCTGCATGGATAACTGGTTAGGACAATCACCAGATGTTTTTTAAATGGGTACTCGACTAGTCACATGGAATGTCTGTGGTCTAAATGATCGGCAGAAAAGACAGCTGGTGGCTACATTACTGAAAACGATGAGGGTAGATTTTGTGTGCCTCTATGAAACACACATCGAGGGGACACAAGGGTATCTTTTAGAACAACTAGGACTTCATGTGTTAGCATACTCAAAACAAGGGTCTAGGAATATAGGAGTTGCTATATTATCCAAACCTAGGGACATCATAATAAGAAAGAAACTCGAAGATCAGTGGGGTAGATGGGTCCTTGTAGAATGCTTAATAGATGGGGAGTGGACTACCCTGGCCTCAATTTTTGGCTCAGCGGAAGATGATCCAGAGATCTTCGATTTTTTAGATTTGTAGTTGGCTACCTGGTCCCCACGTATTATTTTGGCATGAGATTTTAATATTAATGGTGCGGGGGGATTGGGTCTGGAGTCTAGAGGGAGATATCAAGGTAGGAAAAAAAGGGTTTTCCAAGAAATTCTCAGTCTCGCAAGGAACAACGCGCTGGTAGATGTCTGGGGTAGCTTAAAACCTAGTGACAAAGGGTTCACTTTTTACTCAGCCCCTCATAAGGTATGCGTAAGGCTAGATTATTTCCTCTCGTTTAACTCTCTGTTGTCTCAATAAAAAATCGAAAGGCTCCCTCGGATACTTTCCGATCATAATCCTCTGGTTTTGAACCTAAGCACAGTAACAACATATAGAAGGGAGCGGGTCTGGACCTTTTAGAGAGGGCTGCTAAAAGGCGATAATTATATACAGCACATGACGCAATGGATTAAAACCTTGCCTCAGGTAATGTGTGGGATGCCTTTAACACTTTTAAACGAAAACAGGAGCAGGTAAAAATCACAGAACTAACTAAGCCCGTATTGAATGCTGAGGAGGAGCTGTCTCAATGCGTGATAGAAGGGGCACCGCTTGATCAGGTGCTTATCAAAGTAGCTAAAGCAAAACTGGAGGTAGAAGAAGATATAGCTAACAAAGCTGCCAAGATCTTTCTAGCAAACAGGGAGAGGTGCCATGAGTTTAGTGAAATGGTGGGGCGTACCATAGCGGTACGTACTAGACAGAAAGTAGCTACAGGAGAGGTGAGGGAGATTAAGGACAGTGCTGGAAGACGTTTCACAAATTCTGATGGGATACGTGAAGCAATTCTGTACTACAATATATGATGGGCAACAAGCTAAAGATCCTGATGAAATATGTGCATACCTGCAGGAAATACCGGTGTCCATACTAACTGAGGAGGAATGTGAAAGGTTAGACGCACCCCTAGAGCCAGAAGGGATCCTGGCTGCCATACTGAGTCTCCCTTCCGGGAAGGCGGCGGGGCCAGATCAAATCCCAATCGAGTTTTTTAAAATCTTCTGGAATACTCTTAGCCAGGATTTGATAAATACAATACAGCAGGCACAGACAGGGATATCTAAACCAAGCTCCTGGGCAGGGGCGGATATTTTGATCATTTAAAAAAAGGGGAAAGCGTCTAGTGAACCCGGCTCATATAGGCCAATCACCCTTATGAATGCTGATACAAAGATTTATTCTAAGACACTGGCAATAAGATTTGCTAGTATAATAGACACAGTGGTGAGTAGTAATCAGCATGGGTTTATTCCAGGGAGTGGAACCACCCTCCACACACGGAAGGTCATTACCCTATTCGATGCCACAGAAGTCGGAGGAGTCCCGATGGCAGTGATGCTATTAGATGCTGAGAAGGCTTTTGATCGGGTCTCCTGGGACTATCTGTGGTTTATTTTAAGAAGAGCTGGCTTCGGGTTTTTGGGTTTGTCAAAGCAATACAAGTACTGTACACAGCCCCGGCAGCTCGTATACGAGCAAATGCGGGATACACATGCTCCCCACTGTTATTCGCTATGTATATGGGCCCAAAGGTACGCAGAATGGAGATGAACAATACTATTCCCCCATTGCCAACACACAGGGGTCATTGTAAGATCTTGGCATATGCTGATGACGTGGCGGTTGTCACTCCAGACCCCACAGAGGCTATAATGCAGGTCGAGATTGAAGTTCTGAAGTTTGGCCAGGCCTCCAAGACACAAATAATTAAGAACAGGAATGTGGATTGCTTCGACCAGCCGGTGGTTCAATCAGGAGTATGCCTAGAGGTAACAATTACTTCGGAGTTACATACTTTAGTTGGAGCAAATATAACTCCAATAATTATCAAAGTTAAGAAGGATTTGGACAGGCTCCACAATCTACATCTTTCCATAGTAGGACGTACCAATATTGTAAAAATGATAATCCTTCCAAAGTTTCTTTATATTTTTAGGGCAGTCCCGCTGCCCTAAAAATGGTTTAAGATTTTAGAACACATGATTAATAGGTTTGTTTGGGCACAGGGTAAGACCAGAAGAACACTGAGGTTTATGGCACTTCCAAGGGAAAGGGGAGGGTGGGCTTTGCCGGATTTAAAACTCTACGATGGGGCAGCTGCCCTACAATATATGACAGGCTTATTGGGGGGAGCGGAGTTGGAAGCGCAGGATGAGCTAGGTATAATAGCCATATATGCTCTGGTTCTGAGGGCTGAGGCGGAGAATGCCTTCTTGAAACACACTGACTCTAGTTATTTTAAAAGGACCAGATTTAAAACGATCATTGCAGCGCATAATATTTTGAAAGCCTTCACAAAAAAGTTTGGCCTAGGGAAATATAATGCGTATACTAGAATGATTAATAATTTTACACTTCCCCGAGATACATTTTCTGATTCAGTGTTTGCAGAATGGGGGAAGCAGGGGATAAAAAAGATTGGGGATATTATGGGGACACAGGGAATGATGCAATTCTCAGACAGTGCATGGTTAAGATTCAAGACATTTTTTTAAATTTTTACAAATTAGAAGCTTTATAGTGACAAAAAAGGGAGGACCTGCGGGGTTTGAAAAGAATTCCATTATGGAGATTATCCAGGGTGGAGCAGACTGTACATTAAAAGGTTTTACGCTGAATTGATCGATTCTAAGCAGGGTGACCTGGAAAAATATGAAGATAAATGGGTGTTGAAGTTAGGTATAGGGAAGGAAAGCTTCTGCTTATCACTAGATATGGGGCAGAAAATTCTGTGCTCAGCAGCTCTCCAGGCACAACACTATAAAGCTCTGTACTTATTCTATTACACATCCGCAAGAATTGCACAATTGGGTGGGACAACAGGAATCAATTGCCCAAGATGTGGCAGCCTGGAGGCTGACATTGTACATATCTTTGCAACATGCACTCATTTGCAAACAACACAAAATGGTATTGAGTTGTTTTTCCAAAGGTCATTAGGAATAGAAATCAATTTAACACCATCAATAATTTTGATGGGAGTGAATGATGCTGATAGACAGGGAGAATGCGGATATTTTATTTTTGTAGCTATGGCAGTCTTGCGGTTATGCATCGCCTCGGCATGGCTTGACCGCCTTCCACCGACCTACCATCAATGGCTAGCTAAATTACTTACGACTTATAATTTAGAGAAAGTAATTTATGCAAGGAAGGAAAAAAAGGGAAGGAAACTAGGCATGCAAATTTGGGAACCTATAATGTGATCTAATGTAATGTAATGATGTCTTGTAAAGCGCATGAATCACCCCGCATGGGGTATTTCTGTGCTGTAGACCGCTGGGGAACCCATCCTGGCTTTCCCTGTGAGATGGTCCCTACTGGGTATCTCCAAGGTGAAACCAGGCATCCCCGGCATATGTGGAGGGCCGTTGTGGAGATGATGCAAGCTAATGCCCAGAGTTGCCAAGTGTGATCCCTGGTTAGAGTAGGCACCGAGGCGAGAATTATCGAGTCTGCTGACCCTGGTCAACGACCCTGCCGCGTTGGGAATTGAACCCTGGTCCCAGGCCATCCTTTGCTTCCGGGTCTGCAACCTCTAACCAGTGATGGAAAGATGAAGACTGTGGCTAGCTTGTTATATATTTTTCTTTTTCTATTGTACACTGTGGCTTTGCCTTGACCTTTCTTCCTCGTCCTCTTTTTCTACCTTTTGTTGATATATTTTATGAGGCCTTGGTTTATGTATACGATGCTATATGTGTTAATATGTACTCTGACCTATATATGACTGTTTGAACTTTTTCTCTCTTGTTTCTCCTTTGGGTTTTCTGTTTTAGTTGTTCTTGGTTCCCTTTGTATGCTCAGTTTATATTCTGTGCTCTATGCCAATATTAATTTATGATTGTGTTAAATGTAATGCTTTACTGTGCCCTGTACAACAAAAAAATGGGGAAAATACCTTAATAAAAAATAAAAAATAAAAAATATATATATATATATACCAAAGTAAGTATATGACTTAACCAAGAAATAAAGTAAACAAATTAAAACTAATAAATTCAATAAAAAAGGCAAAACATACCTAACAAATATTTGTCTTTTAACAGCTTCTACAGAAATCAACAAAACAACATCAAAGAAAAAATGTCATCAACTAAAAATAGTAAGTGTAATTTTTTACACCTAAATAAAGAGACTAAATAATATAAATAATCAGATTAAGTAAAACTATAAAGTTTTCCTTTATATTTCATAGATAATACTTCACTAAAACTCCACCTAAAAAACTCAAAACAACGATTAACTTAGAAAACAAGGACAACATCAGCATTAAAGACAAATATAAAACTAAGTAAGTGTATAAACTAACCAACAAATAGAGCACAGTAATAAAAAACAATAAATTAATAAAAAATACAAAATATAACCTACAAATACTTTTCTCTTCCAGCTTCTATAAACTTCAACAAAACATCAACAAAATAAACTTCATCAACTAAAAATAGTATTTTTTTATTTGACTAAATAAAAATAGAACTAGAAATTAAATAAACAAAATATTCAAATTAAATTTAACACTTTAATAAAAATAGCATTTTCCTTTTAAACCAACAGTAAAAAGAAACCAGTGAATCAACCACAACCTTCGATAAAATATCCAACAAAAAATGAAAGAAGGATATATGTAAGTTTATTTTCAAATATATAAATGTTTACTGTTCAAGACCTTATAATTAATAAATATATATATATATGTATACATATTTTCACAGATAGACAAAAAAATGGCAGAAGGAACAAAATACATCACATCACAAAAGGGAAAACTTCTTCTGTGCTACATGGGCTATACTTACACGCACAAAAAAAAATAACCGGAAACAAACCCCATTGGAAATGTAGTAAATACTACTCCAATTCTTGCAATAGGAGAGCCACAACAGTAGAAACAAATGCAGTTAATGTCAGAGAACACAACCATCCCCCAATGTGGCAGAAATTAGAGAAGCAAGCACCAGCTCCCAAGAGACCAGTACCTAAATACTAAAAAACATATTAACTAGGGTTCCTGAACATGTCACAAGACAACTACCTTCCATTCCCACTCTAAAAAGATTAATAACAAGAACTAAAAGAGCTAGTGCCCAAACACCCCTCCTCCAAAAACTTTTACAGAAATACAAACCTTACCAGAATACTTTGTCACCCACAAAGATGGTAAATTAATTCTTCATGATAATAACAGTCATGAAAAATGAATTATTATATTTAGCAACAACATACAAAAATGTTAAAACTTTAAAACGCCACCAATAGCAACTTTGTCTATCAAATCCAAAAATTAATACCCCTGGCCTATGTTCGAACAAGTGAAGTAGCCAACCACTATAACATACTTCTTGAAAGCCCTTTCTACCAAGCAAACGAAACATAATTAACCTTCCTAGACTAAGTTGAAGACACTTGGGAAGGAAGGCAACCAAAAATCCAAAACCACTGGTGCAAAGTCTATGATAGAAACCTTAGCTCAAAAACTAGAACTAGTAACGCAGTGGAAGGATGGCACAATATCCTCCAAGCCGCTATAGGAAGAGGACAATGAACCTTACAAAAACGAATAAAAGCCATAAAAAAAACAGAGCTATTGTAGTGTAGTTCCTATTTTCCCAATAGGCTCTGCGCATTGGAATAACATAAACAGCAGTGTAGACGTAGGACTGAGGTCATCTAGGTCTCTCTACTGACTATGCTAGAGTTAATTTAGGTTTGCGCCAGCTAGCTCAGAGGTCACTGGAAACATTCTTGAATGAAAAGGGAGAGATCAGCTTCCCTGGCTCAGACAAGAAGTGATTCAGCTTCCGACAACCATATAACATGACAACTTTGCTCCCCCAGAAAAAGAGTAAATCTCTTGAGTCGTGTGAAAACAATAGACAGCTATTTCACTCAGTCAATTGTTCGTTCTTAGTTTCACCAGAGTGCAGAGAATAGAGAGACGGGTGTTTTCAATAAAAGGTATTATTTATTGAGCAGTGTTCCTTCTCATGCAAGAGAAATGAATTGCCACAATTGAAATACTTAATATAAAGTAAAGAACGTACAGTAAAAGGAGTATTATGAAATAATACTGTAAAGGCATTGATATGGTTTCTTAGCCATAAGACACTTTACAATGGATAACATATATACATACATATATACATTGGCTAACGTGCTCAACTGGTGCTTCTAAAATACGCCTACCCCGGTGTACCTGACCTAAACCTAATACGTGGGAAGGAGTAAGTAAGTAGCAGTTTCAGTTAAGTTGGTTTTGCCAAGAATCTGATTCAAGAATTCTCTCTATGGGTTTAGTCAGCACTGTACCTTGGGAATAGAATGTAGAAGGTCTGGTATCTCTCTTTCAGGACTCGATATCCCAGTCACCCGCAAGGGTAGGCTGGAAACGCCGTAGCTGGATTTTCTCGGCAGGAGTAAAGACAGCGTCTTTCTCAGCGCGTCAAAGAGGAGGGGCAGCGTCCGTGGGCTTTTCGCATCAGCTGGGCTCTCAGCAAGTAGATAGCTGCTCTGCTCCAAAACCACCACCGTGTGTTTGCTTAAGGCAACGTTGGTATATTTATACCTGAAAGGTGCCGAGTTTGAGGTAAGGTTTGGACATAAGACGTCAATAAAGATGTCACTAAGAACTGGCCGTTCTTACAGTGCTCGCAGGAGTTCTATTACAAATCAAAACAAAGCAAGTGGGGATTTCCCAGGTTGCTGGAGGTTTGGTGTGTCGAAAGAACTCGGTGTGCTTTCTAGGAATCTAAGGAAGTAGCTTCCGCCGTGCCTTGGACTGCAAGGGCGATTTACTTAAATATGGATCTGATTCTTATGCCATTATAGGGATATTATTGATTATAGCCGTACAAGGGCATAGAGTAGTATATTGATTCTGGTTCCTAGATAAAAACACAATACCCACTTCACGATCTAATGTCCATCATTACTAAAACTAAGCAATAGTAAACATGTAATGGTACATGTGTATTCCAACCCACCCCAAAATACATTTTTGCATTCGAAATGGTGTATGCGAAATACACGAAAGATTATTGGTACTGTACGTTTTTCAAGCAGTGTAATCATTCAGTAAAAAAAGAATGCGCATATATTTAGCTGAACGATTTGCGAAAATTACACATGAAATGTCTCTTAATACAGAAAAGAAGGACGAGACTATTTCATCACATATAAATGCAGTTGCTTGTAAGTGTGCTAGAGGCTGAGGTAATATTTTGTCTCTAGAATTAATAAAAATAGAAGCTCTGTTCTTTAAGAATAGTTCTACTTTAAGCAGAGTACATGTGCCAGAAAAAAAGGTAAATATTTTGGAATTTTGAAAAAAAATAATTTAGTTTTCAGGGGAGAAAATAGTTCCAAATGTTTTCAGTAGCTTTTGTTTATCAAAGCTGAAGGCCGAATTCAGAGTTCAGGGGAACGCTGTGTGCCGGTTTGCTTAAAAATTATTCTTTCTGTTCAGGGGAGAACATTACTTCAGACAGATGTGCAAAAAAACAGTCTACAGCTTCAGGTGAAAGTTCGACCATGGTTGAAAATACTGTAACCGGGCAGTCGTGAGAATGATTGCTATCATCGATGTCAGGATCAGCAATGCTCACAGAAGGTCGTACCTGGGTGAAGTTGCTCTAATTTCTTGCTTCACTGCCACCTAATCGTAGTGGTGAAGTATTGATATCCATTGGTACTGCTGATTGTAGTGTAAGACAGGTGTCCAACACGCCTTCTTCTCCGCATAGCATACATCGAAGCACAGGTAAGATGCAGTTCTGCCATATAGGTCTGAATGAAGAAACCAAGGACTTTAGTTATGCGGTCCCGATAGCATATAGCTAGGATCGTTTCTTCCATTGTTGCTGGAGTCTTGTCTGCGTTTTGGCTTGCCATATCGGAGCAGAAGAGTCAAAAATAAAATTCCTGCTATGAGTCCCAAAAGTAGTGGTAGGCCACCAAAGACCGAATGGACAAAATTGGGAAAGATGCCCAGGACTGCTTCGAAGGGTGTTATCAGTCCTGAAAAAATTGTCTTAAATTCATGTGCGATGCCACTGGCATCCGATATATTTAGGATTTGGCTTAGCATTTCTACGAAATGCACGGGGCAATTAGTTGATAAAAGTGTAAGTATCTCTGCTGTTGTCCTTGCAACTTGAAGATCATACGTTTCTTTTGATGACGTTAAAGGCACGGTTGTCTGTAAAAGAACAGACTTCATTCTGCTTAAAGTATCAATTCGTATAGAAGAGATATTCAAGGAAGGCCAAATCGATGCCTCTGTATCAGTAGGGCCATTTGGATACAATACTTGCATACAGCAAGTGACCATGGAACTAACGCTTACGAGATATGCTTTCCCTGGCACCATGCCACAACAGCTGTGGTCCGTTATTAGAACGTAACTCCTGTTAGAAAGTTGTCTAAAGAATGGCTCTATCTGTGTTGCAGGTGTGCCGTGCTAGTGGCATGAAAGGTTATTTGAAGTCCCCTCACAGGCCCCATGCAAATTAATACCTTGGCACAGAAGTATACCGCTTAGTGATCCTTTACAATTATTACCACTAAGAAATACATTCTGTTTCTTGTTACTATAACATGTGTGTGTATAAGGTAATTTCCATGAAGACTTAATGTACCCTTTACCCAGCCTTTCATACTGGCCTGCTGGTATATACTCTTGGCAATTTTTCAATTGGAAAGTTGTTATCGGAATTGTGATTATTCCGTGTATTATCCATTCAATGACAGGTCTTTCTGACATTGTCAATGGTAATCTCTCAAGTTTTTCAATGCTCAGAATCGTATAGTCTGCTCCTTTTTGTGCCAAACTGATTTGTTTATCAGTAAGGTTAAAGATAGAGAATAATGACGTTATGTTGATTAAACGCCATGGCACATAGCCTGAACGCAGGTTTTGCAACATCCAGCCTAGCTGTACAATAGAACGTAATTGGGACTGACCGTGTTGTAACATTAATAAGTCCTGATCTATTATATCAATAGCAGATGAAACAATACTGTCCAGTGAATATATTCTGGAGGACAGAGTCATTAACCCATTGTCCACAACAGAAAGTGATTTTCCAAATTAATACGATCAATTTCTCGTATTTTCTCTGTTGTCTCAATTTTAGTTACTTTCCAAGCTTTGTTGTACGCAGCGTATATACTGGCCGCTATGAAACAGTTTTGATGCTGTTTGCGTGGTCCCATTATGAAATCGCGCAAGTCAGCACCGTCTTTAAGTGAAGTCAAGTGTTGCTTAATTTCTGCCAGTGTGGATGTCTGTAGCCATTCAAGGCATAGTTTCCCTACACTGTATGTTGTTACTATCCCTGGATGTTGTCTCTGGGAGTATCTAGGGTCTGGTCTGGTCATTTTTAACCCCTGTATTTTGTTCAGGAATCTATCTTGACAGTTATTTGTGTCTGTTGGCCAGATTAACCTCTTTTTTCAATCAGGATGTGTTCTGTTTTGGTGTAAAATTTGGGATACGTCTATCTCAATATCTGTGGTTGTATTATCAGGTCTTGGCTTTGGAATAGACGGTTTGTTTAGGTCTTTAATCTTAGCTAGGCCAAGACAAGTAGTCTGTTGAATGGTGTCATTCAAGAACATTATTTGTTCTGGGCTCATGCAGGCTCTAAATAATGCTTCTAAACCTTGGACCTGCCATTCTTTTGTACCCCAGATGGTTTTTGTTTCAATGTTGTTTTTGCAGAAATGAAAACCAAATGTAATCATTTTTTCATAAAATGTTTCCGAATAAATCATTTTAGTATTTGTCAACATAGTTATTATCCCTGTTTTATCTAACAGTTTGTAATAAAATGTTTCTGCATTACTTATGTTAAACCCTGAGAAGTATGAGAATTTCTCATAAAATGTTTTGGAACTGCTTTTAGGTGGAGTTGCACAATGTTCCCATGGATTATACTTAAAAACATTTCTAGGTTGAGCAGATTCATGCAAATAGTGATGTGCATAGTGGTTATAGAAATACATGTGTTCATAGTTCGATGAACCCTGTAAATAATCATGTTCTGTAAATTTTGCTGACATTACTAAATCTGACACCATATTATTTATGCTTTCAAAGTCCCAATTATCAGAGAATGTACTTGGTTTTACAAAGTCACTTAATGAAACCTTGAACTGGTGTGGATATTTCAAGAGTTCGACGGGCCATAGATTTCGTAATCCGTTTTGTCCCAAACTACCCCACCGGGTATTGGAATGGCTGTGACATTCACTGATGATAGTTCTCTTTTCTCGATGTGAGATGACTTGTGTGGCTTTAGGACCAAGTTGTAGTTCTGACTTGCTGTGTCCATTGTACTGTATTTTCCCTCAATGAATTTTCCCAAACAAAGTACCATGATGAGCCAAAGCAGGAGGAAAAGTACACCTAACACAATCCAAAATTCAATTCATGGAGAAATCAGATAGGTTTCTTTGAGTTGGTGAAAGACTTCAGTTACTATATCTTTGAAAGTTTTTGTTGGTGGCGTTTCTTCAGGTTGGCTTTGATCTTCAGAAAAGTTATCGAAATTGATGAAGTAGCCAGATGCAGTTCTGTCAATTGTTGGAATTACTTTCTCAATTTTTCTTTCATTAGCATAGTCTGAGGCTACATCGTTGAAGACTGGTGTTTCTTGACAAGCTGTTTCAATTTGGGTTTCAAGAGAAACAAGTTCCATGGCATTGTTGCATAGTCCTTTTTTATTCACTGCAGGTTTATCAAATGTGATTAGTCTCTCAGTTTGGACCTCTTGGATTGTAGCAAATTTTGGTATTCTGCTATTTCTTGGGAGTCCACTGGGCCTACTACTTATTACTGGCCACATGATTGTGGTTTTACCAGGTCGATTGATACAACTCGGTTCTTCTTTTTACCAGCAAGGGGCGGTAGTACAACTGATCTTGTTCCGCTGACAGCTAAGACAGGTACTACTTTTCTGTAAGAAGGCCCAAATTCCTTCTTCACCGCGATCTTCTCTCTGACCAGATCCCCAATCTTTGGAATCCAGACAGGTCTTGCTGTGAGAGGTGGTGTATCTTCAGTGGTTGTTGGCTGCTGTTTTAACTTTATGTTGCTCAGGGCTTTTCTTGTTTCATTTAAGTCCTGTAAAACAGCCAAACGATCTTTGATGTCAAAGAATTTTTTCTTATCTTCTACCACCGAAGTTTGACTATCTAAATCTTGAATATACATTCTAGTTCCGAACAATAGTTCGTATGGGCTGAAACCTTTTAGAGAATTTCTTGGCAGATTGTTAAGACTACGTTGGACACTTGTTAAATGCTGGACCCACCCATCACCCGAACCTAATACCTTTGCCGTTATAGATTGCTTTATGTCTTGGTTTTTTCTTTCCACAATCCCATTTCCCTCAGGATGGAAGGGACCGCAATGCAATGCCCATGCTGGTCATGGCCTCCTTATAAGCTCGAGAGCTAAAAGCAGGACCCTGGTCAGAATGTAGCATGCCAATTGCGTATGTGCCGATAAAGACTCGCAAATCTTTTATAACAGTTCTGGCGTCAGCCGAGCGCTGGCTACAGAAATGGCCATGGCAATACTCCAGTTGGCTCGTTACTGTGATCTCTGTTGCAGTTTGGACGACAGCTCCTTGCAAATTTATAATGTTGCAGGCTCATCCCCAGCCACCAGTATTCTGATTGTAATTCTGTCAGAGATTCCTTGATCTGTTTGTGCCTCGGACCTTCACCCATGTGTGCGTCTGCTATTAAAAGACTCTCCTGTTCGTGTTTGGAATTACTCTATCCCCCACTCCAGGGATTCGAGCAAAAGGAATGGAGTTTGCGTCAAGTACGTATGTATAATTCAGTGGATAGTTCACGGGTAGTGCTGCACAGTTGCCTTTTGAAGACATTTTTACCGCCAGCATGGTTTCCCCGTCCATGTATTTTTCTGAACGCTTTTTTGTGGCTATGGAAGCCGGTTGAGTTGTTTCCGCTGTGGCTGTATTAGCCAATGAATTCCCTGCAACGTGAACGCCATCACGTTGATGACTCAGTGTGTGTATCACGTGAGTCTTCTGTAGTTCTTTCTGTAAAAGAACTCCTTGTTCCCAAAGCATTTTATGCTTTATTGTGGCACCTGTGTCATCTTTGTAATCGTTTTGAACCCAATTCTGTAAGTCATTATTGTAAGATTTGACGCAGAAATGCGAATCGCACACTATTAGTGTGGGGAATTCACGATCGGCATTTTCAAGGCATTTTTGGTCTGAATTTACCACAGAGCCAGCGACCTTTAACAATCGCGCATGCTGCATTGTAGGATTTATTTATTTATCATCCACATTGTAATGTTGTACAAATCTGTCCGTATAGATTATACAAGAGTATTGTTGGAGAGGCAGAATTTCGATTGACAGAGGATATTCTTCTTCATATTTCAAATCATTCAGTTTTTTCATGTTCGGGACAAAATAGTATGTCACGTCTTCTGCAGCAAGATAATTTTCCCACTGTATCCATTTTAGATCTAGTGCCACAGTTTTTAGATTAACTGGGGTGAATAACGCCTCAAAGGCTGATTCTGCTGTAAAAACAGTTATTCTTTTGCCTTGGGCTTGAGCTCTTTCTTTTGCTACAGCAGTCTGAACCGCCTTTACAGTATTTTCTGTAAGACATTGGGCCACATGCATCAACCTATTTAGGAAGTGCAAACGGTGCGAATCGCAAAATTCGGCCATTTGCGATTCCTAAATAGGTTTCTGGGATGCATCAAGCATTTTTGGTAAAATCGCTATTTTTAGCGAATTCCAAAAATGCGATTGCTTTTAAGGAATCACAAATTTGCGATTCCTTAAAAGCAATGCATGATTACTTTTAAAATTGCGAATTCGCAATTAGGGGTTGCAAATTACCACGAGGTTGAACCTTGTGGTAATTTGCGAAAATGTGTGAAAATGCCCAAAGATGCATTTTAAATAAGGGTGGGCGTAGTTCGCGAAGTAGCGCTATGCGAAGCTATGGGAAGTGCACTTCGCACTACGCAAACTTCACGTAGCACTACGCGAGCTGCGTAGTAGCATGTTCGCACTGTGCAAGATGTGTTTTCAATGATTGCACAGTGCAGACAAGCATCCGGCACTGTGCAATCATTGAAAACAGCATCTTGCACAGTGCGAGCTGCAGTTTTCTGCTGCTCAAGTAGATTTTTACTCGAGCAGCAGCTTTCTCAACGCGAACTGGTAGTTTCTCATTGCGAGCGGTCGCGTTCATGCGCAACCACTCGCAATGAGAAACCTAACCTCCCCGCGTTGAGAATCTCACCGGGATGTCATTTTGCTTGCTCGTGGTCGCAAACATGACGTTGAGGACCGCGAACAAGCAAAAAATGACCGTTCCACTACGTTACGCTGCACTACGCGTGTTCGCACTGTGCTACGTGCAGCTCGCGTAGTGCGAAGTTGCGCAAACTTCGCAAACTACGTGAGCGTAGCGTAGTGCTTCGCCCAGGGTTAATTTTAAAACACTGTCATGTTACAGACACACATGTTCTTAGGACATGTGTGTGTGAAACATGCACTTCAAAATACATTTCAGGGGTGCATTAACATTTTGTGAATTCTAATATGCGAATTCGCAATTCCCATTGATTCCTATGGGCCTTTTGGCCCATAGGAATCAATGGGAATTGCGAAATCGCAAATTGCAATTCGCATAATATTTTCTATTCGGTAAAAATTGCAATTTTTACCGAATCGCACAGTTTATGCAATTTTAATCATGCATCCCGTTTTGCGATTGCGTATTTGCGATTCCTTAAAAATCGCAAATAAGGAATCGCAAAAACGGACTTTGATGCATGTGGCCCCTAACGTTTTTTCTGCTTGTGTGTACAAATGTTCGCTCACTCCCCGGTCCACCGCAGCAACCAGTGCTGTTTGTTGTGGAGGGAGGCAAGAGGTACCACTTCCTGGTTGCTCCATTCTAGGCGGCCATCTTAGGTGGGTTGACGCGCTAGTCTCCCACTCCGCCCTTACTACTTAAGGGTTAGACTCATTCGCGCTCGAGGTTGAACTGCTAAACATCGCTGCCCTGGCGCTAGGCAGCGAGTAAGGACTGCTACAAGCGTTATCTTTTATCTTTGTTTTAGCCTGCATTTAAAAATTGTGTAATATCACTTGTACTCTGCTCGCTCACTCCCCGGTCCACCGCAGCAACCAGTGCTGTTTGTTGTGGAGGGAGGCAAGCGGTACCACTTCCTGGTTGCTCCATTCTAGGCGGCCATCTTAGGTGGGTTGACGCACTAGTCTCCCACTCCGCCCTTACTACTTAAGGGTTAGACTCATTCGCGCTCGAGGTTGAACTGCTAAACATCGCTGCGCTGGCGCTTGGCAGCGAGTAAGGACTGCTACAAGCGTTATCTTTTATCTTTGTTTTAGCCTGCATTTAAAAATTGTGTAATATCACTTGTACTCTGCTCGCTCACTCCCCGGTCCACCGCAGCAACCAGTGCTGTTTGTTTTGGAAGGAGGCAAGTGGTACCACTTCCTGGTTGCTCCATTCTAGGCGGCCATCTTAGGTGGGTTGACGCGCTAGTCTCCCACTCCGCCCTTACTACTTAAGGGTTAGACTCATTCGCGCTCGAGGTTGAACTGCTAAACATCGCTGCGCTGGCGCTTGGCAGCGAGTAAGGACTGCTACAAGCGTTATCTTTTATCTTTGTTTTAGCCTGCATTTAAAAATTGTGTAATATCACTTGTACTCTGTTTGCTCACTCCCCGGTCCACCGCAGCAACCAGTGCTGTTTGTTGTGGAGGGAGGTAAGCGGTACCACTTCCTGGTTGCTCCATTCTAGGCGGCCATCTTAGGTGGGTTGACGCGCTAGTCTCCCACTCCGCCCTTACTACTTAAGGGTTAGACTCATTCGAGCTCGAGGTTGAACTGCTAAACATCGCTGCGCTGGCGCTTGGCAGCGAGTAAGGACTGCTACAAGCGTTATCTTTTATCTTTGTTTTAGCCTGCATTTAAAAATTGTGTAATATCACTTGTATAACAAAAAACAAGAGAGGTACTCAAAGTCTGTGAGGTGAAAAACTAATAGGACCTGATTGTGTCCAATGTGGGTGTTCAGATCAAACCGTTGATCTTGAGCACATGACACTGTTATGTCGCAAAGGTGAGGCAGAGAAGATACAGGGTCTGGAAAGTTAGAACAAAGTACCCATCCGCCCACTCATTAGTGGAATTTCGTCATCTGGGTTGGTGAAAAGAATGGTGTCCTATAGGCTCCTCCTCAGGGAGAGTCTGAGGTAGCCTAATACTGGACCCTCAGACAGAACATCCAACTGACAGAAGACAGTATGTGAGTGGAAGGGGCAAAAAAGTTTGCAGTGCTCAGAAAAGAAAAAGAAAGGAAACTAATCCTTGTGATTAAAAATACCTACTTTGATGACATAAGAAGACTTTATTGGGTGTGACCATCGAAGTGGTATTGTTAAAAACAGTATGCTGATAGCATGCAAGAAATTGCTATCTATCATGTATGTTAATTGGTCGACATGTTTCAGCCTATACCGGCTTTCTTCAGGACCTATGATATGCTACTGCAACACATACTTATCGTGAATTGGGATTTGATTATGACCAATCTCCAACAAATAAAGGTGTATCTTCTCCTGTGCACAGAAAAAGTGGGAAACAAAAAACACAGTGTTAAATATATATAAACTATATAATGTGAACCTCACCATCTTAAAATACACAGAAAACATGGTCTCAACTCACCCTAATTGTAGGGAGAAAAAACCTCACCTCGCCTGGCAACAGCTCAGGTGCGAAGGAGGCCACGCACTAAAAAGAAAAGCGCAAGAATTGGGGTTAATTAACGCAGTAACTATTTAAGTTCTGCTATTTGTTCTAGACATTACAAAAAGCGACACCAGCAGGCAAAAGGAGGCGGTTGGATAACTAGAGTCAAAGACTGGTGAAAAATTCATCTACAAAATACGCATCAAACCCACTGACTTGTGGATCTAATGTCCAAGTTGTGCCTCTTAAGAAATAATAAGGCCCATGTGAATCAATGAGGAGATGGAATCCTCATTCCTGGAGCCCTCACAGAGAAAAGTATGAAATGGTAAGAGTGAGGGCCAAAAAACAGCGCTTAATCAATAGCGCCCAGGTAAATCAATGAAGAGGTGGAATCTTCATTCCTAGAGCCCTCACCGGGAGAAGCATGAAGGGGAGCGCTGTCAAACTCACCTCTCCGTCGTTGCCTCGGGTATAAGACTGAGCCGAGGGGGAGGTGATACGTTCACAACCAGAAGCTGTTTTTAGCAACCGGTGGCGGACCTGAGAGGAAACTCTCAGAGTATGCGCTGCTATTGGTTGGAATAAGTCAGCCAATGGTGGCGATTTAATCTAAGCCTGCAGAGGCGCTGACCTAGCGGCGCACTCCCATTGGTTGGATCCTTTGAACTAATGTTAGCGGTAAACGCTTAGTGCGGAGCAATGTAAAATGTGTGCCGCAAAATCTACTAAAGTCATTCATTATATTTAGAAGTCCGTCCGAGTGGCGGCAGTCATTGTAGGACTACATAAGGAGTATTCACGATGGAAAAATGTGGCGCCCAATAGCTGTTTGTATGTCAAAATTTGTCTGAGTGGGCTATAACACGAAATGCGTGGTTGGTGAGTCTGCAGCCAATCACGCACCTGCTATTGATGAAAACAATTCTATGTCAGTATGTTTGTAGTTGTGCACATGTAGATCAGGCCCGCGTTCAAGAATTGTTCCGCGGTTTTACACACAACATAAAACAATCAACAGTCAGCAGATCGGCAAAGCGTGTTTGCACCAAATCGTGTATGACAAAGGCAGTAAGTTGTCCAGATGGATGTAAGCCAATACTGCAGATATGTGCAACATAGTGTAGGGACAATGCTGAGGCTGGAGAGGTTGTATATCTATGGTACCTATTCTGAACAGGAGCCGGAAAAACGGTTTCAACTCTGCGGGCCATAGAGAGCAGATCTGAATGCGAACAACCTCCCGGGAGGACTGTCTTCCCAAGGTAGATAGAAACCCAGTGTGGGACCAATCTAATTGAGTGGACACATGTCCAGGAAGTTAACCCAAAGTGACCAAAGTAACCAAATGTCAATATCCAGAATGTAAAATAGACATAATAGTGTATAGCTGGATGCTCACAATTGCATCCAGGGTATGTCATCATTTAGCCCTTCTGTATCACTTCGCAGTTTGTAGACCCACCTTTGCTCTTTCCTCAGAAGAAACAATGAAATGTCTGTGATGTGACTGGGTATATGTGGTTGTTCCAAGACTAACTACTTCAGTTCATCAGGATGGTGTTTTTTTTCTAGGAAATGTGAGGTAAGGCGGGTAGCCTGTTTGGTGCGTCTGATAGTACTTTTGTGCTCTTGGATGCGCAATTTGATTTTTCTTGCTGTCATCCCTATGTACCTTAAGCCACAGGGACAGGTGATTTGGTAGATGACTCTATCACTGTTACAGTTTGTATGTCGTTTAAGTTTCCAGGGCCTGGTGGTGCCAATATCAACTTCCAAGGTTTTACTAGTTTGGGCACACACTGAGCAGTTGCCACAAGGATAATGGCCCTGCACTGGAGGAAGATTCCACAGGTTGGAAGTGGATTCTACCATGTCATCACGAGGTCTTGTGTGTACAAGAGCGTCTCTAAGATTGGCTCCTCTCTTGAAAGAAAACAGTGGTAGAGGAATGCGTTCACCAGAGCTATTTAAGATTCGCCATTTCTGTCTAATTATTTTCTGTATTTTAGACGAAGAAGTGTTGTATGTAGTGACACACACTATTCTGTCAAGGGGTGGTTTTGCAACTGGGGGTTCGAGTAGGGCCTCACGATGATTGTTGGCAGCACGTTTAAAAGACTTGCGAACCAGAGTTTGAGGGTAGCGCCGCATTTGCAGTTTACTGGAGAGATCCTTCGCTTTTGCCCGAAAGTCTGCAGTATCAGAGCAATTCCTCCGGACCCTGAGGAACTGGCCAAAAGGAAGGTTCTCCCTCAGGGAACGGGGATGATCCTCCTGTTGTTTCTCAAATTTTTTAGCTATGTCCATCATTTTGAGACCCAGCATGTACTGAATAACATCAATCCACATCTTCATCATTTGAAGATGTGGAAGCGGTACATTGATGATATCATAGTGGTCTGGCAAGGAGATACACAATCCCTCCTGCTTTTTCAAGATTGGTTGAACGGACAAAACCCTTATCTTCGGTTTACATTAGAGCATAGCAAGACGGAACTCCCTTTTCTTGATTTGACAATCTTCCCACAAGAAGGACACCTAGCGAGTTCCCTATATCGTAAACCTATGGCACGTAATTCACTGCTGAGATTCGATAGCCATCATCCCCGTTCCCTGAGGGAGAACCTTCCTTTTGGCCAGTTCCTCAGGGTCCGGAGGAATTGCTCTGATACTGCAGACTTTCGGGCAAAAGCGAAGGATCTCTGGTTCGCAAGTCTTTTAAACAAACAGCTATTGGGCGGCACATTTTTCCATCGTGAATACTCCTTATGTAGTCCTACAATGAGGGCCGCCACTCGGACGGACTTCTAAATATAATGAATGACTTTAGTAGATTTTGCGGCACACATTTTACATTGCTCCGCACTAAGCGTTTACCGCTAACATCAGTTCAAAGGATCCAACCAATGGGAGTGCGCCGCTAGGTCAGCGCCTCTGCAGGCTTAGATTAAATCGCCACCATTGGCTGACTTATTCCAACCAATAGCAGCGCATACTCTGAGAGTTTCCTCTCAGGTCCGCCACCGGTTGCTAAAAACAGCTTCTGGTTGTGAACGTATTACCTCCCCCTCGGCTCAGTCTTATACCCGAGGCAACGACGGAGAGGTGAGTTTGACAGCGCTCCCCTTCATGCTTCTCCCGGTGAGGGCTCTAGGAATGAAGATTCCACCTCTTCATTGATTTACCTGGGCGCTATTGATTAAGCGCTGTTTTTTGGCCCTCACTCTTACCATTTCATACTTTTCTCTGTGAGGGCTCCAGGAATGAGGATTCCATCTCCTCATTGATTCACATGGGCCTTATTATTTCTTAAGAGGCACAACTTGGACATTAGATCCACAAGTCAGTGGGTTTGATGCGTATTTTGTAGATGAATTTTTCACCAGTCTTTGACTCTAGTTATCCAACCGCCTCCTTTTGCCTGCTGGTGTCACTTTTTGTAATGTCTAGAACAAATAGCAGAACTTAAATAGTTACTGCGTTAATTAACCCCAATTCTTGCGCTTTTCTTTTTAGTGCGTGGCCTCCTTCGCACCTGAGCTGTTGCCAGGCGAGGTGAGGTTTTTTCTCCCTACAATTAGGGTGAGTTGAGACCATGTTTTCTGTGTATTTTAAGATGGTGAGGTTCACATTATATAGTTTATATATATTTAACACTGTGTTTTTTGTTTCCCACTTTTTCTGTGCACAGGAGAAGATACACCTTTATTTGTTGGAGATTGGTCATAATCAAATCCCAATTCACGATAAGTATGTGTTGCAGTAGCATATCATAGGTCCTGAAGAAAGCCGGTATAGGCTGAAACATGTCGACCAATTAACATACATGATAGATAGCAATTTCTTGCATGCTATCAGCATACTGTTTTTAACGATACCACTTTGATGGTCACACCCAATAAAGTCTTCTTATGTCATCAAAGTAGGTATTTTTAATCACAAGGATTAGTTTCCTTTCTTTTTCTTTTCTGAGCACTGCAAACTTTTTTGCCCCTTCCACTCACATACTGTATTCTGTCAGTTGGATGTTCCGTCTGAGGGTCCAGTATTAGGCTACCTCAGACTCTCCCTGAGGAGGAGCCTATAGGACACCATTCTTTTCACCAACCCAGATGACGAAATTCCACTAATGAGTGGGCGGATGGGTACTTTGTTCTAACTTTCCAGACCCTGTATCTTCTCTGCCTCACCTTTGCGACATAACAGTGTCATGTGCTCAAGATCAACGGTTTGATCTGAACACCCACATTGGACACAATCAGGTCCTATTAGTTTTTCACCTCACAGATTTTGAGTACCTCTCTTGTTTTTTGTTATAGAAGTTGGGGGACAAGGTACTTTCTCAGTCTATAAACTAACTCCCCTAGGACCCCCCAATACTCTGTTGTATTTGTGTAATATCACTTGTACTCTGCTCGCTCACTCCCCGGTCCACCGCAGCAACCAGTGCTGTTTGTTGTGGAGGGAGGCAAGCGATACCACTTCCTGGTTGCTCCATTCTAGGCGGCCATCTTAGGTGGGTTGACGCGCTAGTCTCCCACTCCGCCTAATCTATTTAGCCCCGCACTTTCCCGCGCAGCGGTGACGCACAGCGGTAGCGCCGTAGACGCGCCGAAGAGGCGCCTAAGAGAAGCCAGTCTGCGCCAGTCCGCGTCCAGACGCTTCCTGCTTGCTGGTGGCCAGACTCTTTCACAATGGTAGGGCCCCCACTTTCCTATGACTCCTCATCGCTTCTCGCCCTATGTCCTTGCTCCAATCTGTTATGTCGTCACACGTTCCTTCCATCCCTTACTGAGTACCTCTGTAAAAGCTGTAATTGGAGCCCATCTCACACCTGCCCTTCATCCCCTGGTCAAGAATGGAGAATGTTCCTCCTTAATTGTAGGTCCTTATGCAAACATTATACCGAACTGCACTTACTGATTGAAGAGCTCAAACCTGAGGCTCTCTTCCTAACTGAAATGGGGCTTCACACAGATAACGATCCGACTACTGTGTGGGCCACCCCACAAGGATACACGCTTAAAAGACTGGATCGTCAGACCGGGAGAGGTGGCGGATTGGCCATCATTTATCGTGACAGCTATAAATGCCGTATTACCCCCACCACCTCACCAACTTGTGAGAGCTTCCACTTTTCACTAGCATCCTAGCCTATCGCCCACCTGGCGCTCTTATCAATTTCATTACTAAAATAACAGACCTTGCTGCAAGTCTCGTGCTGTCCTCGCCTAATTTCACTCTGTTGGGGGATCTTAACTTACATCTAGATGACCCTCACGACACTACAGCTAATAATCTTCGCTCCAACTTACAAGCCTTGGATTTACATCAAAAGGGCTTTCACGTAACCCATAATAGGGGTCATCTTCTTGACCACATCTATAGCAATATAGATGCTCTTGTGGTGGATCCCCCTACGCCACTACCTTGGACCAACCACTTTTTTATACCTTTCACGTGGCGCACAAACCCCCCTCCCTCGACTCTCCATCCTGTTAGACATTGAGGTAGTAAGTGGTCCTCAATCCCCCTCCCTGCATGGGAAGACGCCCTTGCTAGAGACCCACCTAGGAAGGTAACGAATCCCAACACAGCCACCAACAATTTCGATGGCTGGATCTCTAGCACACTCGATCTGGTCCTCCCCATACAATCTAGTAACTCCATAAAAAGACCCAAAGCAGCCCCATGGTACACACCTGCCCTTAAGACCATGAAATTAGCTTGCCGGAAAATCGAGAGAGCCTGGAGACAGGACTACTCCCAACTCAGGAAAACTGAATATAGAGCTGCCATTAAGCTCTACAAACAGGAGATAAAGGTGGCACAAGCCTCTTTTTACGGTGGCAAAATTAATGCAGCCGCTAATGCCCCAAGGGAAATTTTTAAAATTGTCAAATCCCTTATTTCACCCCCTGCTGAGTGTCCCTCTGCCGAGGGCGCCCAAAATCGCTGTAACGATTTGGCCGTTTTCTTTTCCCAAAAAATCCAGGCCATATACTCCTCTTTCAGGGACGCTAACAATGATACGGAACCCCTCATATCTACAACCTCCGATTCCTCTGTCCTTTGTGTGCTTGATACAATCCCACTTTTGGACATTCCTGCCTTGGATAAACTCATTCCCAAAATCACCTCTGGTTCTCCCAACGATCCAGCACCCCCTCAGACCCTCACTAAGGTCACGGACATTATTCGCCCGGTCATATTGGACGTTCTCAACACATCCATCACCTCTAAATCCGTACCACCTTCATGGAAGTGCGCGATGGTGAGGGCTCTGTTGAAGAAGCCCAATCTCGACCAGAACAACTTGGCGAACTACCGTCCTATTTCCTTACTCCCCTGGCTGAGCAAACTGCTAGAGAGGCACGTAAATAACACCTTGATGAACTATCTGGAGTCTAATAGTCTTCTGCGGGCCTCTCAGACAGGGTTCCGTCCTCTGCATGGGACTGAAACCACTCTCTTAGCGGTGACGGAAGAGGCAAGAGCTGTGTTGGACCGGGGTGGAAAAGTCGCCATCATCCTTTTAGATCTCAGCGCCGCGTTCGACACGGTGAACCATGTCACGCTATTACAACGACTGGCGGACATGGGCGTGTCGGGCGTGGCCCTGGAATGGCTGACATCCTTCCTGGCTGACCGTTTCTTCCAGGTCTTTGAGGGCGAGGCGGTGTCTCCTAAACACCCACTCAGGTGTGGGGTCCCCCAGGGCTCCTCCCTGAGCCCTACCCTGTGTAATGCCTACATGGAACCCCTAGACAGGATAGTCCATCCCTTCGGTGTGCGTATCGTCACCTACGTGGACGATACCCAACTGGTGGTCTCCTTAGACCACTCTGAGGGATCGTCCCACACCTTAGGCCCCTGTCTGGAGGCTGTTGCTAAATGGATGCAATCTTCCTGCCTAAAACTTAACGGGGAGAAGACAGACGTCATCCTATTGTGCAATCCTTCTCCCTCTGTTCTTGCATCCATTTGGCCACCAAGTTTGGGCCTGCCCCCCGTCCCCAAGTCCCAAATAAAAAGCCTCGGGTTCTGGTTCGATAAAGCTTTGGACTTTTCAGTCCAAGCCACAAAGACCGCCGCCACCTGCTTTGGGCTTATGAGGATGTTGCGGAAGGTGCTCCCTCAGCTCCCATTCCAGGCAGGGAGGATCCTGGTCCAGGCCCTTATACTCTCCCGCCTGGATTACGGGAATGCCCTCTACATGGCAGCTCTGACCTTTGCCACCCAGAAGCTCCAAGTCACACAAAATAGTGCGGCCCGCCTACTCTATAACCTCCCTCGCTGGCAGTCAGCGAGGAATGCCCTAAGGGAGCTTCACTGGCTCCCCATAGTGGCAAGAGTATAATTTAAGGCTATGTGTATCCTACACAAAGCCTTTCATCGCACAGGTCCCGCCATTCTGCATCCCTTGGCTACTCCCTACGTCCCGTCCCGTTCCCTCCGCTCATGCACCCTCCGGCTGGCCACTTCCGCCAGAGTCAGGAAAGCTCGATGGGGAGGCCGCTCTTTCTCCCATACTGCGGCCAAACTCTGGAACACCCTCCCTCTATCCCTTCGAGGCAACAGTAACCACCTGTTCTTCAGGAAAGCCTTGAAAACACACTTGTACGCCAAATTCTGCTGATCTGCCCTGAGCCCGCGTTAAGCAAATTCAGTCACAAGCGCTACGAGGCCTCCGGGTAGTTTAGCGCTATACAAGTGCAATTTTCATTCATTTCATTCATTCATTCATTCAAATGTGATTTGTAAGCTATTGGTACCGTTTCTCCCTCATTAGAGGTCAGGTACGTGAATCTGCATCTTCCTGGGATGACTCGGATTACAAGGTTGCGTGCATTGTCGCGAGTTTCTAATTTTGTTTTAGCTAACATGTCTTTTTGCAATGATCTCAAAATTTCTGTGTGTTTCTGAGTCCAATTGATTGGTTTAAAATCAGGTTTTATTAATTCGTAGAGAGGTTTAACCCTCTCTGCATAATTTAGAATATAAGTTCTTCCAAAATTCAGGAAGCCTAGTATCGATTGTAAGTTCTTCAGCGTTTTTGGTGCTTGGAGTACAGCGCACTTCTCTAAGAAGTTGTCTGCTAGGCTTTTGCCATCACTTGATAATTCATATCCTAAAAACAGGACAGTTAGATGGGCAATTCGTGACTTTTTAAAGTTGAATTTGTAACCCTCTGCTGCGAACCCAAGTATTATGGTGTTCACTCTTGTCAAGTGAGTATCCAGGTGATCATCTGTGAGATAGATGTCATCGGCATAAGATAATGCCTCATCATCATACATTTGTAGTAACTCTGTTACTCTTGCTGAGAATACTCCTGGGCTATTCTTGAATCCCTGAGGGAGTCGACAGAAATTTATCTGTGACCCCATTATTGAGAAAGCGGTTAAATACCTGCTTTCCGGTGCAATATTTTGACAAAAGAATCCATTAGAAATGTCTAATGTTGTTTTGTATTTTTTGTGAACTATGTTATTCATTAGTGCTGCACTGTGCGAATTTTGTACCGCAAATGTCTTGCAACATGAGTTAAGGTGTCTGTAGTCCAAGACTAGACGATATGAATCATCTGGTTTGGAGACAGGAATCAAAGGATTGTTCATTTGAGAGATGCATGTTTCAATCACCCCTTGGTATTCAAGTTGATCTAAGATCTCCCTCACCTGTTTTTTAGCTTCTTGCTTAATTGGGTACTGCCTTTGTGCAGTTGGTTGATATTTTAACTGGATTTTGTGAGGAGGAGAGACCTCATTCCATCCTACATGATTTTTTTATAATGCAGGAGCTTGAGCTACTGCCCATTTTCTTGGATATATATATTTTCTATGAATTGGAATATGATTTGAGAAGGCAGGCATAATCATTTCTTCGCCATGAGGGCACTCCCTGACAAACTCTGGTGGCCAGTCTTTCTCAGCTAATAGGATGTCATAGCCTTTTGAGAGGTTATCCCAAAACAGACCCCTTACATTCCTAGTCTTATCTCCCTCTATACGCAATGTTAGTTCGTATATTTTATGAGGTTCGCTAACTCTGGTATCTGCAGTGTCCACCTGAATGTATTCATTTGTGTCCACTGTCTCCGGATGATTCATCAGGATCTTGCGAGCTATGGTCACTTCTGCTGCACTGTCTAGCATTGTCTGTGCCCACTCTCCGTTTTCCAGCTGTGTCCTCAGTATCCTCGGCATGTTCGATTATTTTAATACTGGCTACCTTCTTTCTTGGAAATTGTAATTTTTTACTTTGAGCAGGTTCCTTTTCTTTGGACTTGATGTGCTCTTCCCTGTGTTCTGATCGTCCTCTTCGTTCCGATTTCTGCGAGGAAGTCTGAAAAGATCGAGAGTGACGTGTATCAATATCTTGATATCTATCAGGCTTTTTCAAATTATCCCTATTTCTAAGGTTATATCTTTTTTCAATGGGCTCCCTTTGGGGAGACTTGTGTTCTCGGTTCGGAGATCTTTCCCTCCGCCGAGGAGACCTTCCTCTGGAGTGGAATCTTTTTTCTTTGGGAGTGGATTGTTTATTTCCATCCCAGCTCTTTTTTGGAGTGTTTAGATTATTTTTATTAAATATCTTTTCAGGATTTTCAAGTAGTTGGGGTTTTACTGCTTTCCCACCCAAACTATCTCTACCTAGTTCTTCATAGGATGTTTCTATGATTCTGGCAAGTTCAATTGGTTGGTCTGCTATATCTGTTTCTTTCAATTGTTGGAGGTAAGTTATATCCTCCATTGCCAATTGAACTAACTCTCTATATGCCTTTGTTAATTCTTTTATTTTAACTAAGAGTTCTTCACTTGACATTTTATCAATGTCTCGATGTGGTGTGTAGCTGGCTAGAACCGGCCATGTTGCTCCTGGTCTACCTAGTGGACCGAGCCTTGTGATGTGATCATTATGTTTTATGGCGCCTTTAAACCAAAGCAGACGCTCTTGGTAATTTAGTGGGATTTCCACATCCTCGAAAGGAGTTTATTCATCCGGAGGTTCCTCTATTTTGTGATAGTGGAAATCGTGTGTTGTAGCGTTTGCCGCTGGAAAGTTTATCCGTGAATAGAATACCTCTGTCTGCCGATATTCGTGTGCCTCTATCACGAAAATGACTGTACCACCTCGTGACGTCAGTCCGTTTTCTATTAGTTTTAGAGTTATAGTTCTTCTTATGTTTACCGGAATGAGTATAGCATTCGGGTCATTCTGTAGGAGACTCGTGTCATCCTCTAGGAGTTGAGTTGCTATTCTAACTACCTCCCTATCATCATCACTATCGACCAATTTTACTGGCAGAAAGGTTTTTTATTGCAGAATTACTTTCAAGGAGACAAAAGATTAGGTGCACAATACTTTGGAACAGTGTATCCTTCAACGTTGACTAAACCAAAACTCTACATAGGAATCTCTTCCTACTAAGTTCCGGCGAATTTTAACCTTTTACCCACTCCAGACGTCTATTGGAGTATTTATGGGGAAAAAAGGGTCTGTGTGAAAAGGCACGACTGAGTTACTCTAACGTCTTGCGTTAGTTTTATCGCCTTACCAAATGTTAGGCGCCATGTAGTGTAGTTCCTATTTTCCCAATAGACTCTGCGCATTGGAATAACATAAACAGCAGTGTAGACGTAGGACTGAGGTCATCTAGGTCTCTACTGACTATGTTAGACTTAATTTAGGTTTGCGCCAGCTAGCTCTGAGGTCACTGGAAACTTTCTTGAATGAATAGGGAGAGATCAGCTTCCTTGGCTCAGACAAGAAGGGATTCAGCTTCCGACAACCATATAACATGACAACTTTGCTCCCCCAGAATAAGAGTAAATCTCTAGAGTCATGTGAAAACAATAGACAGCTATTTCACTCAGTCAATTGTGCGTTCTTAGTTTCTCCAGAGTGCAGAGAATAGAGAGACAGGCATTTTCAATAAAAGCTATTATTTATTGAGCAGTCTTCCTTCTCATGCAAGAGAAATGAATTGCCACAATTGCAATACTTAATATAAAGTAAAGTACGTACAGTAAAAGGAGTATTATGAAATAATACTGTAAAAGCATTGATATGGTTTCTTAGCAATAAGACACTTTAAAATGGATAAAATATATACATACATATATACATTGGCTAACGTGCTCAACTGGTGCTTCTAAAATATGCCTATCCCGGTGTACCTGACCTAAGTCTAATACGTGGGAAGCAGTAAGTAAGTAGCAGTTTAAGTTAAGTTGGTTTTGCCAAGAATCTGATTCAAGAATTCTCTCTAAGGGTTTAGTCAGCACTGTACCTTGGGAATAGAATGTAGGAGGTCTGGTATCTCTCTTTCAGGACTCGATATCCCAGTCACCCGCAAGGGTAGGCTGTAAACGTCGGAGCTGTCTTTTCTCGGCAGGAGAAAAGACAGCGTCTTTCTCAGTACGTCAAAGAGGAGGGGCAGCGTCTGTGGGCTTTTCGCATCAGCTGGGCTCTCGGCAAGTAGATAGCTGCTCTGCTCCAAAACCACCACAGTGTGTTTGCTTAAGGCAACGTTGGTATATTTATATCTGAAAGGTGCTGAGTTTGACGTAAGGTTTGGACATAAGACGTCAATAAAGATATCACTAAGAACTGGCCGTTCTTACAGTGCTCGCAGGAGTTCCATTACAAATCAAAACATAGCAAGTGGGGATTTCCCAGGTTGCTGGAGGTTTGATGTGTCGAAAGAACTCGTTGTGCTTTCTAGGAATCTAAGGAAGTAGCTTCTGCCGTGCCTTGGACTGCAAGGGCGATTTACTTAAATATGGATCTGATTCTTTTGCCATTATAGGGATATTATTGATTATAGCCGTACAAGGGCATAGAGTAGTCATATTGATTCTGGTTCCTAGATAAAAACACAATACTATCAAGAGCCTAGGCTAGAGCAATCTCTAACTAAAATTGGCCCTAAACTCAGTAAGCAAACAAAAACAATACATGAATACCTACAACACAAGACTCGACTATTTCCGAACACCAAAGGGCTAGAATACATAGACATGATTGCTAAAGCTATACTTTAAACGAAAACCAATGCTAAACATCATTAACATTTTAAAATCACAAAACATTTAACCCCTTCACTGCGGGGCTAATTCCCCCGCTGTGCTGGGGGGAGGGGAGGCGCGCGCAGTGCCCCGGTGCTCATGACAAGCTCAGCTCGTCATGAGCTATGGTGGCCATGTGCTCAAGACGAGCTCAGCTCGTCATGACCACGCCCATTCCAATGGAACGCCCAGCACAGCAGGGGAATTATCCCCACGTGGGCATGGCGCAACGATCATGACCGTGCCTCATGATAAGCTGAGCTCGTCATGAGCATGGGAGGGGTTAAACAACATAATTCTACTCTTTTTAAATGAATAATTATAATTATAATTATTTCATTAAAAAAATTAAAACCTTCATATGAATATATGACATTATATACTTATTAAAATAAAAAAGATACAAACAAACTAAAAGTAACCAAAAACATTTCCTACCCATATTAATGCAAAATAACTTACAGTTATGTTGCAGTAGACGATTCTCGAACAGGAACTAATCCATAGTAGATAAATCAAAAAACGAATTCATCCATGAAGAAAGCCCAAAACAAAATGCAAAAATACAACTGTGGAAAAAAGGCTCCAAAGACGAAATCCTCTCAATAACGAACTCTCAAGAACACGAACATTAGCTTTAAAAAACCTCTCCAACAAACCTGAAAAATAAAAGGAAATGTAAAAAAGTAACTTGTTTCAAACAAACAAAAAAAGTGTTTCCTTTTTTTAAGAAAGAAACGCGTCGCACCACTGTCCGTTCACAAAACAGTAAAAGGGAAAGAGCGTGAAAAAATGACTATTCGAACTCCAAAGAAACTTAACTCAGGGAAAGTGCTGGTTAATAAACCCAAAATATTTACTATTCCAACTCCAAAACCAACAAAACTAAGGGAAAGTGCTGGATAATAAACCATAAAATATTTCTATTCCAACTCCAAAACCAACCAAACTCAGTGAAAGTGCTTGGTAATAAACCAAAAATATAACTATTCCTAACTCTAAAACAAACAAACTAAAGGAAAATGCTAAATAATTTACAAATATAAATATATGAAAATATAAAGTATTTCAAAATTATGAAAAAAAGAAAAATTTGCATTTTTCTCAAAATTAGAAATATACCACAAAAAGTTTACAAATGTGTCCAAAAAAATATAATAAAATACCAAATTTAAGATATCCCTTCTCACAAAAATAAAAAATATATAAATATTAAATTCTAAATTACAATTAAAATATGTAACTTTAAAAAAATCTAAATTATAGAAATAAAAAAAATGATTTAATACAAAAAAGTAAAAAAGAAAAATTATGTAAAAATCAATGTATAAATATTTAATCTTTAATACATTTATTAAAATACTTTTTACATTCTAAAATATAGTCATAAAATACTTTATATCAAAATATTAGCACCCCTTTCATATAAAATGTTATTTTTGAAAAAAATATTTATATCTTTCAATAATTTTTCTATTACTATGTATTTTTAACCAGCATACTTAAATTACTCCCACCTGTATCCCCTATAAATCCAACATCCCCCTCTGAACTTTTTTCATAAAATTAAAAATATGTAAAAAAAGTAACTAAATATTTTTAAGTTACTCCCCATACTTATCCCCTATAAACCCAACATCCTGTTCCTTAAAAATAAATGAAAATACAATAAAAACAAACATTTTAACATGAATACATTTAAAACATATAACATAACTACTACCAAATTAATACAAAAAACAATATTAAGCAAAAAAAATACAAAGAAAGGATATTATTTACAACAATATATTTGCCATTGATATTTACAAAATTGGTATTTCTACATAACACAAAAATTAATATTTTTTAACAATGAAAATATTTTCCACCATCGATATTCTTGACTCAATATTCACACAATTCGATGTTTTGACGTCGATATTCTGTCTCTGCACCGTCCCACACTCCAGCAGCTTATTGCAGGCAAAGAATAAGAGTGGCAGCTGCCACCTAATCTGGTTTTCCCTTCAATGCAAAGTAGACACCGTACCAGTAGTGCCCTTGTCAAATGACACGGGGCAAATATTCTGCCCAGTAGAAGGATGCTCCATATATAATGAGCTGCTCTCTCATAAACTTGGAAAACTACCCAGCATTCAATGCTTCAATTTTTGCATAATTTATTTGACACTGAAAGGGTATTGTCTTTACTTATACTAAGTACTTCCTTTGTGTCTGGACAAAGCTGTACTTGTCTGAAGATTTAACTAAGATGAAACACATGTGCCAAGGGTTGATGTTAATTATTTCAGGTTGGCTTGGATGATGTTCTACCAATCCAAAACTGTAATACTGTGCTTGGAATAGTAAAAAGCTTTTGTCATTTTTCAGCTTGGTGTGGATGGCAAGTTCAAGTTCAAGTTCGGGCATTTATATCGCGCACTACTCACCCAGAGCGTCTCAAGGCGCTTGGGAAGGGGCTCATTATTTGTCGAATAGCCAAGTTTTAAGTTCTTTTCTGAAGGAGATGTGGTTTTGAGTAAGGCGGAGGCGAGTGGGGAGTGAGTTCCAGGTCTTGGCTGCCAGGAAGGAGAAGGATCTTCCTCCTATGGTGGATTTTCGGATGCGCGGGACTGCGGCGAGGGCTTGATTGGACGATCTTAGTTGGCATGTGGGTTTGTAGAAGGACAGTCGAGTGTTGAGGCATTCGGGTCCCAGATTGTAGAGGGCCTTGTGTGCGTGGGTGAGAAGACAGAATGTAATTCGTTTGTTGATGGGAAGCCAGTGGAGGTCTTTTAGATGACCGGTGATGTGTTCTTGGCGAGGGATGTCCAATATGAGTCGCGCTGATGCGTTTTGGATGCTTTGGAGTTTTTTCTGTAATTTTGCTGTGGTTCCGGCGTATAGTGTGTTATCATAATCCAGTCGACTTGTGACCAGTGCGTGGGTGACAGTCTTTCTTGTCTCGAGGGGGATCCAGGGGAAGATCTTTTTGAGAATGCGAAGTACGTTGAAGCAGGAGGATGAGACTGCGTTGACTTGTCCCAGGCAGAGGGGGAAGATCCTAGGATGAGCACCTCCATTTTGTCTGAGTTGAGTTTTAAGCGGCTATGTTTCATCCATTCGGCTACTTCTTTTATGCCTTCGTGCAGATTGGTTTTGGCGATGTGGGGGTCTTTGGTGAGGGAAAGGATTAATTGGGTGTCGTCGGCGTAGGAGATGATGTTGAGGTTGTGTTGGCGCGCGATGGATGCGAGTGGGCTCATGTAAACGTTGAAGAGGGTCGGACTGAGCGATGATCCTTGTGGAACTCCACAGATGACTTCAGTGGCTTCTGATTTGAATGGGGGAAGTCGGACTCTCTGAGTTCTCCCTGCTAGGAACGAAATGATCCAGTCCAAGGCTTTTCCTTGTCTTGTATGCTGATGTTGCTGAGGCGTTGTATGAGGGTGCTGTGGCAGACTGTGTCGAAAGCGGCGGAGAGGTCGAGTAGAATGAGGGCCACTGTTTCTCCGTTGTCCAGAAGTGTTCGGATGTCGTCTGTTGCTGCAATGAGGGCGGTTTCGGTGCTGTGTTTGGCTCGAAATCAGGACTGAGAGGGGTCAAGGGAGTTGTTGGATTCAAGGAATGCGGCGAGTTGGCTATTGACGGCTTTCTCAATGACTTTGGCCGGGAATGGGAGGAGGGATATGGGTCGGTAATTTTTAAGTTCAGATGGGTCTGCTGTGGGTTTCTTCAAAAGGGCGCTGAGTTCGGCGTGTTTCCAGCTTTCTGGGAAGGTGGCAGAGTTGAACGAGCAGTTGATGACATCACGGAGATGGGGTGCGATGATGGAGTCGGCTTTGTTGAAGATGTGGTGGGGGCAGGGGTCGGTTGGCGAGCCGGAGTGGATTGAGTTCATTAGGCGGATGGTGTCTTCAGTGGTGACTGGGTCCCAGGCGCTAAGGATGATAGCTGGCGGAGTAGGATCTGAGGGGGGTGGGGAGGGATGATCACTGGGAGTATTCTCGAAGCTGTTGTGGATGTCAGCAATTTTGTTGTAGAAGAAGGAGGATAACGCATTGCAGAGGTCTTGGGAGGGAGTGATGTGGTTAGATGCTGCGGTGTGGTTGGTGAATTCTTTTACGATGTTGAAGAGTTCCTTGCTGTTGTGAGTGTTGTTGTCGAGACGATCCTTGAATGCTGATTTCTTGGCGGATCGAATCAGTTGGTGGTGTTTGCGGGTGGCTGCCTTGAGGGTGGCCATGTTGTCGGTGTTTGGGTTTTTTCTCCATATTTTCTCCAGGGTGCGGCATAGCTTCTTGGATTGTTTTAGGTCATCATTAAACCAGGGAGCCTTTTTGCTGGCTGATTTGATCTGGTGCTTTTTCAGGGGTGCTTATTCGTCAGCACTGTGGGTGATCCATTGCTTGAGATTGGTGGCCGCTTGGTTTGGGTCCAGTGAGAGGGTGGGAGGGTTTTGGTTGAGTGAAGTGAGGAGTTGGTCTGAGGTGATTTTGTTCCAGTTTCTCTGAGGAATAGGTTGTGGACGGTTGTGGGACAGGGTGGTTTTGTAGCTGAAGTGAACACAGCTGTGGTCCGTCCAGTGGAGAGCTGTGGTGCGGTCGAAGGAGATGTGCTTGCTGGAGGCGAAGATAGGGTCGAGTGTGTGTCCGGCTATATGGTTGGGGGTATCAACAAGTTGTTTGAGTCCGAGGTTGGCCAGGTTGTCCAGAAGGGTGGAGGTGTTGCTGTCATGTTTGTTTTCAAGGTGGTAGTTGAGGTCTCCTAGTAGGATGTAGTTCTCGGAGGCGAGGGCATGTAGACTGATGAAGTCAGTGATGTCTTCGCTGAATTGTGTGCGGGTTCCTGGAGGCCTGTAGATGAGGGTGCCTCTAAGTGTGGTCCTAGGGTCGGTGTGGATCTGGAAGTGGAGATGTTCGGCAGTTGCGAGATTATCGTCGGAGCTGGTCGTGATTTTGATGATGTTTCTATGGATGATGGCGATGCCACCTCCTGTTTGATTGGTGCGGTCTTTTCGGATAATCTTGTAAGCGTCCGGGATGGCTATGGCGATGTCTGGTGCTGATGATGCGTTCATCCATGTTTCAGTAAGGAAGGCGATGTCCGGAGACGCAGTGTCGAGTAAGTCCCAGAGTTCCGTTGCGTGTCTGTGGACCGAGCGGGTGTTCAGCAGGATGCACTTCAGGTGGTTAGATTCGGAGCTGTTTTTGGAGGAAGTGGGTTTGGTCAGGGTCCTAAAGCAGTTGAACTTGCAGGAGAGGCAGGCGAATGGGCCGTGGGTGCTAATCCTGTGCTTAAAGACTGGTGAAAGACTTTGTTAATTTCTAGTTCAGCATGGATTGCACTGTTCTAGAAAACTGTGCTAGAGAAACAAACATTTGAGGTGAGCTGCTTCAGAGTGTCAATCTGCCCTCCACCTAAACCTATTGCATGTGTGGTAAAGACGTGTAATAATGCCATGCTTTGTAATGTCTGATTTTCACAGAGGTGGCACAGCACTCAAAGTATGAGAGGAACTAAGATGAAGGGTTCCACAGTCTGAACTTTGGATCAGGGAATGGACAAGAGCTCATATTGATTTTCACTCAAAGTAGAGTGTGATTCATCTCTATCCCTGGTGGGCACATGTTGGTCTTTGTCTTCCTTGCACTATTGTATTTTGATATTTGAAAAGCGCATAAAACCAAAAGGAATCAAAGCGCTATAGGCGCCAGTAGTCCAACGATGTGAAACAATGCAGCAGTTAAGACAAGGTTTCACAATATGTGTCAGGAGAGTATTCCATAGCCTGGCCACTGCCACAGAAAAGGGTCGCTCACCCCATCTCGCCTTCGTGAACCTGGGAACAATCCCTTTCCTCACCAGCTGAACTCAATTGTCTATTCAGAAGATATCATTTGAAGGCTGTTCTCAGTTACCAGGCGCCCTGCTAGTTGAGGGCCTTATGAACCAGACACAGGGCTTTAAAGATTAGCCGCTTCTTTACTGGGAGCCCAGTGGAGTGCCCGC
Source organism: Lissotriton vulgaris (assembly GCF_964263255.1). Classification (NCBI taxonomy): domain Eukaryota; kingdom Metazoa; phylum Chordata; class Amphibia; order Caudata; family Salamandridae; genus Lissotriton; species Lissotriton vulgaris. Next base: position 482,541,464 of record NC_141689.1, read on the forward strand.
AATCCATCTCTCACTGAGTAATGCTCTTGAATGCCTAATACTAACCAAGCTGCTGCATGTTGGATGACCTTAAGTTTATTTAGTGATTACTGGTTGGCATTTAGATACAGGGTGTTAGAGTAGTTGGGGCGGGATGCTATTAGTGCAGTGACCACTAAGACTCTAAGGGGGTAGGGCGGACCCCGCCATCCTATCGGTGATTGGGACTGCCCGCCATAAGTGCGGGGGTCCCGTGTGGAGCATCCTGCATTTTTGGCATTGTGGCAGGCAGTGCTCTCAGCACCGCCCGCCACAATTCTAAAAATGCACGTATGCATTTGCATACACAAAGCGGCAGGCACCGCGTGGTGCCTGCCAGTGTGTTTATGCAAATGCAGGGGGGTACCACAGGTACCCCTCGTGTGCACCCCCCACCTCTCCTTCACTCTGGGTGCCCACAGGGGGCCCCCAAAGTGAAGACCGCATGCCTTTCTGTGGCGGCATCGCCACCACGGAAAGGCATCTACAGAAGCCCATGTTAATATGGTGGCGGTGTCTGATAGACACCGCCACCATATTAAACCTTTTACGCCAAGGTCGCCTTGCGAACGCGGCGGAAAAGTGGTGGCCGGTCTTTCCGTCCGCCGCGGTCCCCCCCGCCATCCTAATATGGTGGGGGGTCATTTGCGTGAGGATGGCAGGCGGATTTCCCCACCAGGCCGGCGGTGGCTACCGACAGCCTGGCGGCGGCAATCCGCCCACCATCTTAATGACCCCCTAAGTTCCTTGGGGAGAAATGGAAAAATATTCTTCAGGCTCTTAATAAACCAGAAGCAGGAGCTCTCTGTTCTATTGAACTGAGATTCAAGTGTCAGCATGTTATCAAAGGTCACCCCCAGATCTTTTGGGGAGGCCCATGGTGCAGGTAACTGGCTCCATGTTTCAGACCACCAATGATCAGCCCAAACTGAATTCTCAGCCCTGAGGACCACAATCTCAGACTTCTCAGCATTCATTTTAAGCCAATTCTCCTGCATCAAGGTGCTGTCTTCAACCATACATGACCTGAACTTGTCTGCTACTCCTACCCTGTAACTAGATATTGACACAATGATAGGGTATTGTCTGCATAGGACAATACCTAAAAAACAAAAAAGACCAAACAAGTTTTGCCAATGGGGCCAAGTACAGGTTGAATGAGGTCGGACTGAGAGAGGACCCTTGCGGGACTCCATAAGGAAGCTGCAAAGATTTTGCACTGAAGTCCCCACAGCTCACTGTTTAGGTCCTGTTCATCAAGAAGGATTCTAGGAGATTTAATGCAGAATCCCTCACCCCTTTATGATGCAGTCTTTGCACCAGTCAAAGTGGAGATATGATGTTGAAGGCTGTGCATAGTGTAGGAAGCTGGCTTTGTATATACTATACTAAAGTGAGGTATAGGGGTCGATTCCGATTCAGGAAACAAATCCATACAACAATTCGAATTTGTTGCCGTTTCCGTACGAATCGCACAAATCGGTCTGAATTGCGTAGTACGATCTGTAGTAAAAAAATACATCTGAATCGTTGCGAACCATATGAAAAGCAAGGGAAAATCCATACGAAACGGACCCTGAAAGGGAACCGTACAAATCGTAAACATGCCGTATGACCCGACAAGTACGATCCGGACTGGGGAATGAGTTCGCGATTCGTACGGTAAATGTTGCATATGAGCAATTCGTACGGAGAGCCACACAATCACATAGGGTATGATTCATACACCCCATTATCGTAGGTGTACGGTTCGTACACCTACGATCATGGGGTACGGTTCGTACACCCCATGATCATAGGGGTTAGATTCGTACACCTACGATCATGGGGTGTACGAAATGCACCCCTACGATCATGGGGTGTATGAACTGTACCCCATGATCGTAGGTGTAAGAACCGTACCCCCAAGATCATGGGGTGTATGAACTGTACCCCATGATCGTAGGTTTACGAACCGTACCCCTAAGATCATGGGGTATACGAACCGTACCGGGGGTCCGTTTTACACACACTTCGAGTCGAATTCTGCTTTTCCGGACATTGTGAGCTCTTGTAAAAAAAGAGTTGTACGGAGTGTTGACTGGACGAATCGTACTTGCTGGGTCGGAAATTGATGCTTCGATCCATACGTACATCTCGTACTGCACATTCCGAATGCGATTTGTACGGCTTATTGAGTGGTACGGGCTTTGGTACGATTCGGATGGAGAACTGCTTTGGGTACGCATCGTACTACATCGTACATATGGGGACGTTCGAGGATACGATTCGTACGGGAAAAATGCTCGGTACGACTATTCGTACAGGATTTTACGGAATCGGAATCGGCCCCATAGTGTGCACAGAGTCCAGTGAAACCCAAAAGGTAGGGAGAGGTAAAGTAGATAGCACCTCGCTCTCCATTTGTGGCAATGTGGTTGAGCAGTAAGGCTTTATCAGAGGACAGTGTTGAGCATTTGTTGTACACACTCAGTCAGCAAATCAATTCACACACTCAAAGACTGAACTTCAGACCAATTATTTTTGTATAAAAATATTATTTTAGTTATTTTATTTTCTAGAACCAAGCAAGCTTGGCACAGGTAAGCAATAAATACTTTACAGTAGTAATGCAGTTTGTAAATAGATTGAATTGCAATTGTAAATGTACTTTGATTTGGTTACAGTAGTGTTACTGATAATGCAATCCTTTTCAGAATACAGTACATATACTTTGTATAGGATTTTTAGTAAAATTACAGGTAAGTTACTTTTGAGATTACTTTTCTTACACGGTGCAGTATGCCTGGATACTGCACTGGGATATTTCCTGTAAACAGGTCAGTAAAAGCAATTTCAAAGAATTTCTTTAGGTTTTCCAACTCCACACTTAGAAACTTTTCATAGAAAAACAGTCAATGTTATCCTATGGAGGAAAATAGTGTTATCGGTTTAAAAGTAAGCATTTTTTTGTGGGAGTTGGTGTTCTGGGGTTAGACTAAGGGGTCCCCCAGGGTCAAGGATATACTCTTGTTACACCCTCTGCAGCACTAGGGCGGCCGGTGCAGAGTAATGAGGCCCAATGTTAAGCAATGTGGGATAGGGGGCCTCCTTTTGGTGGCTGCTAATGAGCAGGTCACTGGGTTGTGGGAGGAAAGCTCCTGGACTAAAGCTCAGGGCAAATTGGGGTTTAGGTCAGAACAAAATATGCACCCACAGCGGCACTGGGGTGGCCGGGTGCAATGTGCTGTTTTGGTGTCGGGAGCCCTGTATCTTTAAATGGGGGGTATCCTGTTTACAAAAGCACTGCAGTCTCACGGACAAAGGTCTTCTGGGTGCGACCACCACATGAAGAGGTAAGTTAGGATCTTGGGAGTTGGTTAGGCACCATCAGTTGGGCCACCCAAGGCTGTGTGGCGTCGGGTGCAGCAGTGCCTTTTAGGGTCGGATCTTCTTACCGGCTCCTGGTCGGGTTGGGGCTGACTTTTTGGTTTAAGGCTGCAGGCATCAGCTGGAGGCTTGAGGCAGGTAGCCGGATCTCGGGTCAGGATCGCCTGGGGAGACCTCATCTTAGTGTTGGGCCACTCAAACTCGGGACGGGGCATCGGTTGCAGAGTGGTGCAGACCCACAGATCATTAAGGAACTGGAATCTGTTGTTTAACAAATACGTTGTTCACAGGAGAAAGAGTCTTTGGAATTGAAGGCATGCAGGTCTTCCGGGCTTGTCGAGGTTGCTGACCGCAGGACACACCAGTATTTCGTTGGAGCAGGTTTGAGGTGGGGACAGGTCGGTAGGGCTGGGGCCAAGTCAGTGGGCTTCCTCCTCTTGTTAGCTGTGGCACAGCTGTTGTGTCCTTCTTCTTCTTCTTTTGTTCTTGCAGGTTCTTGTCTGAGGAAGCAAGGTTTAGGGTTGCCCCTAAATACTGGACTTAGGGGTGTTATAGGTAGGTAAAAAGGTTGGGGCCAATGGGTCCCTTCCCTGGGGTGGATACACCCCCTATTATGCTACCCTCCAGTGGGAGGGGGCATAAGCCTTCCCTAGTTGTCTGGGTCCCCCATCTACAAGATGGATGAGACAGAGAGTTATGCTTCACCTAGACTCCCCCACCTGAGTGGTGGAGTTGGCAGAGGTGGGAACACCTCTCTTCTTCACTTGCTTTCCCTGCTGGACCTCCAACCCAAAGTGGGGGGGCAGAACCAGTGGGGAACAGTTGCTGAAAGCAACAAGTGGCCTGGAGAAGCTCACAAAGGCAGCAAGCCTTTGAAGCTACCCCTTTGTGAACCCTGCTCATCCTGGGGGAGGAGGATTGGAACCCGTTCATTGTTTCAGTCCCCCGAGAGCAGCAGGCTCTCGACCCAGGTTTCCAGAAACATGTCATGTGGTGGCAGCCTGGACACTAGTGGTAGGTAGTTTTTCAGGGGACATCTCTAAGATGCCTTCTGTGTGCATTTTTCATTAAATCCCACACAGGCATCAGTGCAGGTTTAATGTGCTGATAAGGTTGATACCAAACTTCTCAGTTTTCAGTATAGCCTTTATGGTGCTGTGGAGTTCATAATGACAAACTCCGAGCACCATATACTCTTAATAGCAGCACTGAATTTACAATGTCTAATAATGGACTAAGACGCTGTAGGGGTACAGGGCCTTGCACCTGAACCCTAACCACTGGTATAGTGCGCCCTGCTAGAGGGGTGACTGATCTATGCCAGGGCAGTGGGTTGTAGACATGGCACACAGAGATGTGTGCCATGTTGACTCTTCACTTTGTTCTGCACCAAAACACACAGCCTGAAAGGTCAGTGTTTGAGTGTAATGGTACAGGGCCTCTAAGGGTGGCACAATACGTGCTGCAGCCCTTCAAGATCTTCCCTAGGAATATGACTCTTTATTTCGCATACCTTTACTTTGCAACATTTTACTACGAAGTGTTTACTTAGCAAATACCATTACTACGCAAGTTTTTAGTTCACATACCTTTAGATTGCAAGTGTTAATGTATGCGAACTAAAAACTTGCCTAGTAATAAAAACATACATTTACCCCAACACTACACTAAATTCTAAATAAAAATACACTACCCTACACATAACAAAATCTGAAACACTACCCAAACACCCGAACAATACACTGCTCAAACACCACTACACTACCCTAAACCCTAAATCACTAACCCTGCACGACCCTGCCCCTACCCCCGTCCTGTCCCTACTCTCAAACACTACCCTTCACGACCCCCAACACTAACCTAAACCCTAAACCACTACCCTACACTACACAAGACCGCAACACTACCTTTAAACCTAAAACACTACCTCCTGCACAACCCTCCCCGACCCCCAGTCCTGTTCCTACACCCAAACACTACCCTGCACGACACCCCGACATTACCCTAAACTCTAAAACACTACCCTACACTACACTAACACCACAACACTACCCTAAATCCTAAAACACTACCCCCTGCACAACCCTCCATCGACCCCCAGTCTGCTTCCTACACTACAACACTACCCTGCACGACACCCCACCACTACCCTAAACCCTAAACACTAACCTACACTACACAAACACCACAACACTAAACCCTAAAACACTACCCCCTGTACAACCCTACCCCGACCTCCAGTCCTGTACCTACACCCAAACACTACCCTGCATGACACCCCAACACTACCCTAAACCCTAAAACACAACCCTACACTACACAAACACCACAACACTACAGTAAACCCTAAACATTACCTCCTGCACAACCCTCCCCCGACCCCCAGTCCTGTCCCTATACTCAAACAATCCCCTGCATGACCTCCCAACACTACCCTAAACCCCAAAACACTACACTACACTTACACCACAACACTACCACAGCCCCCAAAACACTACTCCTCAAACACAACACTACCCTTAATCCTAAAAGACTAATACCTGCACAACCCTCCCCCTACCCTAAAACCTTAAAAACAGCCCCTCTTACCCCTCTCTCCTCATGTCCTCTGTTCTCCGTCCTGCGTCGTCAGAAGGGCGGTGATCTTTGCACTTTGTTGTGAGGAAACGCCTGTTTCCTCACAACAATGTGGTTCCCATTACAACGCATGCGTTGTTACAGCGCATGCGATGTAATAACGTGCGTAGAAATAGCTACACGTTATTACAGCACATGCGTTGTAACGCTTGCGTAGTAATGGTATGCGATGTAATGACCGCGTACAAATGGATGTTTACCCTTCCCTAGTCACAATGCCCTGGGTACCTGTGGTACCATTAACCAGGGACTGATCAGTGGCTAGCGATGCCAATTGGGTTTTGTTTTTAATGCAGGTTTAGCGAAAGAACATATGCCCTGGGCACCTGATTGTTAGACGCCCAGGGCACACTCTGTCAAAGCACATCAGCAATTCAACAAAAAGTGGTGGCACCAAAGCAGAAAGAGGGCACTTTCTCACACGTAAGTCTTGCCTATCCAGAATAGGTGCACTTCCCTGATCCACTTGGCAGCCAATAGAATCTGCCACTGCAATCAATGTCGATTTAGTGCTATGGTTCCTCCTAAACCTGTTCTGAGATGGATCCAGAAGCTCTTGATAAAGAAACTGAGCTGTTACCTAACTTGTGAGCTTCTAAAGAATTTGTATCCAGTGGGAGCAACAGGGAGATAGGGTGAAGATTTTTCAGATGTCCAGTATCCCCATTAGGTTTCTTTTGAGGGGAATGGTGATAGCCTTTTTCCAGCACTGGGGGTAGACACTTGACTCTAAAATCTGACCATGAACTTTCTCCAAGAATGCAGTAATTTAGTCAGGTGCAAGCTGTAAAACCGTGGGTGGGCAGGGATCATCTGGGGAACTGATATAATTTGTCTCAGTAGAGTTTTAATTTTAGCCATCAGAATAGAAGAGAATGTGGACAGTTCACCATTAGTGGTCAGCCCAATGGAATGGTCTTCCATGGATGACGGGCCTGAGCAGTCCTCAGGCACCTGAAATTCTCAAAATATCTCCACAATCTAATCCTGAAAGAAAGAAGCCAGCTTATTGCAAAAATGTTGAGAGGTCTCCAGCTCCTGCTGAACAGGTAGAAATGTCAAATCTCTTACCGCCTTGAAAAATTCCTTCGAAACATTGAAAGAGGATCTTATTTAGTGGGAAAAATATGAGGATTGTGCCTCTTCATAGCACTTTTGCATTTTAGAATCATCTCTTTATGTTTATTCTTGTCTTCTGTATTAAGAGACATTCTCCACCTCCCTTCTTGCCGATGGCATTGCCTTTGGAAGTCTTTAAGTCCCTCAGAGAGCCACAGGGTCGAGGCTTTCCTCCTGCCCTTGGTTTTGCATATAGTGGGAGTGACTTCCTCAATACCTGATGGGACCCATTTATTAAAATCTGCTGACTGTCCCTGACCACTCGGTCTTTTTGTCTGAGAATTGCTAAGGGCTCTCATTGGCTGTTGGCTGGAGATTTTGCTCCACCCTCTGAAAGTGGAGCATTTGTCCTGTACACTTTAAGCGCCACCACTATAAGCAGTTGAGAGGTCTGTATTTTGAGGGATTGATGATATGTTTTGTATCTCCTGGAGGGATCACCCTTTTGTTGTAGATCACAATCAATGGATATTTCCATGTTTGAAGTTCCCATTGCACCAAGACACCATTCTACTAACTCTTCCGGGTTGATATATATTGATTTGTCTTACTATCCATAATGATGATTATTGCGAATGGGTTACGAACTCCAAAGGACATGTCTTGTTTCAAATCTGAGACTGAGCACAAGGAAATTCTAACTCTTGAGATTGCTGTCAAACAAAATGTCTACCAGCTTGTGCACCTTTTGGCAACAATAAGAATAGTTACTGCTATTTGGTTGTCTCTATTGCCTGCAGGTCTGTAGTTGCCTCATGATGCAAGCAAAAATTGATCTTGTAGAAGATGCTGCTTTGGAATTGGGAGATCTATAATCCAGTGAGAGAGGGGGCTGCACGGTCCACCTCCACAGGCTGATTGTGGCACCAAGTACCCCATTCAACAGGGCCTGGCCGCGACTATCTGTGTTTTGCTGGACCCCACACAGGGCACCTAGTATGGTTTGGTGGGGACTGCGGGGGGAGCCTCAAGGTCCCCATGGTCCGAGCCAGCTCCCCGCCTCCTGTGGAAGCCGGCATTGTTCTTGCACACAGGGAGCTGCTATATATGTAGCACCCTGTGTGCAGCAGTAAGTTTTCATCTGTTTCCCTGCCGGCATGACAGTGGACAGGAAAACAGATGAAAACTCCAATTCAAGCAAGCAGGAGCAGTTTGACAGGTTCCGCTTCTTGAGATCAGAGTTATGTTTACTCTTGCCTGGTGGGAGCTGGCGCAGTTCCCGCCAAGCAAAAGCAAACAGCTATGTTCCAGGGGTGGCATCCTGGGACAGAGTAGAAGCTGGCCCTCGAGGGTGGCGGTTCCCAGGGCCATAATTGGCTCCAGGAGGGTTGTTTTGCATAGGCCTGCCACTGGGGAGGTAGTGGTTCCCTAGGCTTCAACCTGCCAGGAGGGGGGTCCATGTGCTCCCCTCCCTTAAGAAAAGTAAAGCCCGGGGAAGGTGGTGGTCTCTGGGGCTCAAATTAGCCAATAGAGGGGGTCCGCGCAGCTCCCCTCCAATAAATTGAATAAGCCCCGGGCAGGTGAGGGTCCCTGGGGCTCTAATGAGCCTTAAGAGGGAGGTCCCATGTGACCCATTTGTTTAAAAAAAAAAATTCCCACATGGCCGCAGGACCTGGCCTACTCGGGGGCTATAATGTAAACAAGCACAGGAAATGTGATTGTATTTTTATTCAAGCTTAGTGAAAATTCACAGAAACACCAGCAATTTTGCTGCAAAATAACAAACAAAAAATGTTTTAACTCTTTCTGGGACCCCACCACCACACCTAGGGGTGTAAGGGTATTCCTAACGTGCCCCCTTTTCTTTATTTCTAATGTTTTTTGTGGGACTCTGCTGAACTGGTTGAAGTGTTGGCAGACAATGAGATTTCAGCACGGGGACTGTCAGATCCATGGAGAGTCAGCATCCCTAAATATATAAATTTGGTTTTGAGTTACTATCTCTAAAACCACTGAATGGATTTACACCATATCACAACAAGCATTGGCTTAGCCAATATGTGTCGCCTTTGGGACGTTATAAGTATACTATTTAGTCATGCAGCACATTATCTTGGGTGGTACAAAATGTACTGTTCTTAAATTGTTTAATAAATTTCACCTTTTGACGGATGGTATTGAAACTCTAACTACATGTAAGGAGCAATAGAGAACTAATTTTGGACTGGGTTGTGCAGTGCACACCTTGCTTAGACTGATGCGGGGTTTCGTGCAGTAACGGACGCACAGGAAATAAACACATAGTATAACAAGTCATAAGCCACACTCCCAGAACAAACTCGCTTGATATGTAAGGGAGTGGGTCTGTCAACAGCTGTGTAAAAATAAGGAAATTTGTAAGCTTTGACCTAAAAAAGCAAGAATATAAGCAAGCCAGATCCACTAACCTTAGTGAGTCAACCAGCACCCCCTCACCTTACTATATATCATGTTAGAATCTTCAGTCACAATAAAATTCCACATACTGATCGTAGAATTTGCAAGGGGAAACTTGAAAGCACTATGCACATAGCACATTCTTTCACTGTGCATAACAAGAACAAAATTATTTAAAGGAGGAATAAAGTATAAAATCATACAACCCAAACTAAAAACAGTGGTGCCTAATGATTCAACAATGTACAAAAATCTAAATGTGTATAGCAAAACAAAATGCTGCCCCCTGAAATAAGAGTATATATTAGAAAGGCCCCAGTGTATTGGTGGCTTTCACATGGAGGGGAAAAATAAACACATTAAAAAAAATGACATTCAAAGTATTAAATGAGGAAAAACACAATAATATTCTACCAATGTTATTTAACCACATTGGAGATATGCATTTTATGCAGAGAATAAATCGTAGGAAAAACCTAACAAGGTAACAGAATTCACATGAAAAGTACCCAGAGAAGGGGGAATGAAGTGCAAAGATGGTAGGTGGTGGGAGAGAAAGTTTGTGGTGGTGACAAAGTATCACAAGCAATTCTGGTATATATTGTTCACATACCGGATGGTCAAAGTACACATATTATATATATTTGCCATAAAAACACATGGTAGCTTGTTTCCTTCCCAGTGAAAGAATTGGCTTGGTAGTTTGGTTTGCCCTGTTCCCATGATACACTGGGCCAGGGACAGACTAATTTGCATATAGCCAGGTTCTGAGCTGGGATGGTGCAGTGAGCTGCAAAACGGTGTTGGATTAAGCCCTGATCTCTTGACTGGGTGAGAGTATTCTGCTTAATTCAGAAACTCTGTCCATCACCACCCCCTGTTCTTAAATTATTTTGTCCACCATAAGCGTGGAAGGGTATACTCAGACGTGAGTCCCTAGCTCATTGCACCATCAGGATTCAAGCAAGCCGGGCCGAAGACGGCTGAAATGCCAGAAACCGGTCCCCGGTAGCTTGTTTCCTTCCCAGTGAAGGAATTGGCTTGGTAGTTTGGTTTGCCCTGTTCCCATGATACTCTGGGCCAGGGACAGACTAATTTTCATATAGCCAGGTTCTGAGCTGGGATGGTGCAGTGAGCTGAAAAATGGTGTTGGATTAAGCCCTGATCTCTTGACTGGGTGAGAGTATTCTGCTTAATTCAGAAACTCTGTCCATCACCACCCCCTGTTGTTTAATTATTTTGTCCACCATAAGCGTGGAAGGGTATACTCAGACGTGAGTCCCTAGCTCATTGCATCATCAGGATTCAAGCAAGCCGGGCCTAAGACGGCTGAAATGCCAGAAACCGGTCCCCGGTAGCTTGTTTCCTTCCCAGTGAAAGAATTGGCTTGGTAGTTTGGTTTGCCCTGTTCCCATGATACTCTGGGCCAGGGACAGACTAATTTGCATATAGCCAGGTTCTGAGCTGGGATGGTGCATTGAGCTGAAAAACGGTGTTGGATTAAGCCCTGATCTCTTGACTGGGTGAGAGTATTCTGCTTAATTCAGAAACTCTGTCCATCACCACCCCTGTTGTTTAATTATTTTGTCCACCATAAGCGTGGAAGGGTATACTCAGACGTGAGTCCCTAGTTCATTGCACCATCAGGATTCAAGCAAGCCGGGCCGAAGACGGCTGAAATGCCAGAAACCGGTCCCCGGTAGCTTGTTTCCTTCCCAGTGAAAGAATTGGCTTGGTAGTTTGGTTTGCCCTGTTCCCATGATACACTGGGCCAGGGACAGACTAATTTGCATATAGCCAGGTTCTGAGCTGGGATGGTGCAGTGAGCTGAAAAACGGTGTTGGATTAAGCCCTGATCTCTTGACTGGGTGAGAGTATTCTGCTTAATTCAGAAACTCTGTCCATCACCACCCCCTGTTGTTTAATTATTTTGTCCACCATAAGCGTGGAAGGGTATACTCAGACGTGAGTCCCTAGCTCATTGCACCATCAGGATTCAAGCAAGCCGGCCCGAAGACGGCTGAAATGCCAGAAACCGGTCCCCGGTAGCTTGTTTCCTTCCCAGTGAAGGAATTGGCTTGGTAGTTTGGTTTGCCCTGTTCCCATGATACTCTGGGCCAGGGACAGACTAATTTTCATATAGCCAGGTTCTGAGCTGGGATGGTGCAGTGAGCTGAAAAATGGTGTTGGATTAAGCCCTGATCTCTTGACTGGGTGAGAGTATTCTGCTTAATTCAGAAACTCTGTCCATCACCACCCCCTGTTGTTTAATTATTTTGTCCACCATAAGCGTGGAAGGGTATACTCAGACGTGAGTCCCTAGCTCATTGCATCATCAGGATTCAAGCAAGCCGGGCCTAAGACGGCTGAAATGCCAGAAACTGGTCCCCGGTAGCTTGTTTCCTTCCCAGTGAAAGAATTGGCTTGGTAGTTTGGTTTGCCCTGTTCCCATGATACTCTGGGCCAGGGACAGACTAATTTGCATATAGCCAGGTTCTGAGCTGGGATGGTGCATTGAGCTGAAAAACGGTGTTGGATTAAGCCCTGATCTCTTGACTGGGTGAGAGTATTCTGCTTAATTCAGAAACTCTGTCCATCACCACCCCTGTTGTTTAATTATTTTGTCCACCATAAGCGTGGAAGGGTATACTCAGACGTGAGTCCCTAGTTCATTGCACCATCAGGATTCAAGCAAGCCGGGCCGAAGACGGCTGAAATGCCAGAAACCGGTCCCCGGTAGCTTGTTTCCTTCCCAGTGAAAGAATTGGCTTGGTAGTTTGGTTTGCCCTGTTCCCATGATACACTGGGCCAGGGACAGACTAATTTGCATATAGCCAGGTTCTGAGCTGGGATGGTGCAGTGAGCTGAAAAACGGTGTTGGATTAAGCCCTGATCTCTTGACTGGGTGAGAGTATTCTGCTTAATTCAGAAACTCTGTCCATCACCACCCCCTGTTGTTTAATTATTTTGTCCACCATAAGCGTGGAAGGGTATACTCAGACGTGAGTCCCTAGCTCATTGCACCATCAGGATTCAAGCAAGCCGGCCCGAAGACGGCTGAAATGCCAGAAACCGGTCCCCGGTAGCTTGTTTCCTTCCCAGTGAAAGAATTGGCTAGGTAGTTTGGTTTGCCCTGTTCCCATGATACACTGGGCCAGGGACAGACTAATTTGCATATAGCCAGGTTCTGAGCTGGGATGGTGCAGTGAGCTGAAAAACGATGTTGGATTAAGCCCTGATCTCTTGACTGGGTGAGAGTATTCTGCTTAATTCAGAAACTCTGTCCATCACCACCCCCTGTTGTTTAATTATTTTGTCCACCATAAGCGTGGAAGGGTATACTCAGACGTGAGTCCCTAGCTCATTGCACCCTCAGGATTCAAGCAAGCCGGGCCGAAGACGGCTGAAATGCCAGAAACCGGTCCCCGGTAGCTTGTTTTCTTCCCAGTGAAAGAATTTGCTTGGTAGTTTGGTTTGCCCTGTTCCCATGATACACTGGGCCAGGGACAGACTAATTTGCATATAGCCAGGTTCTGAGCTGGGATGGTGCAGTGAGCTGAAAAACGGTGTTGGATTAAGCCCTGATCTCTTGACTGGGTGAGAGTATTCTGCTTAATTCAGAAACTCTGTCCATCACCACCCCCTGTTGTTTAATTATTTTGTCCGCCATAAGCGTGGAAGGGTATACTCAGACGTGAGTCCCTAGCTCATTGCACCATCAGGATTCAAGCAAGCCGGGCCGAAGACGGCTGAAATGCCAGAAACCGGCCCCCGGTAGCTTGTTTCCTTCCCAGTGAAAGAATTGGCTTGGTAGTTTGGTTTGCCCTGTTCCCATGATACACTGGGCCAGGGACAGACTAATTTGCATATAGCCAGGTTCTGAGCTGGGATGGTGCAGTGAGCTGAAAAACGGTGTTGGATTAAGCCCTGATCTCTTGACTGGGTGAGAGTATTCTGCTTAATTCAGAAACTCTGTCCATCACCACCCCCTGTTGTTTAATTATTTTGTCCACCATAAGCGTGGAAGGGTATACTCAGACGTGAGTCCCAAGCTCATTGCACCATCAGGATTCAAGCAAGCCGGGCCGAAGACGGCTGAAATGCCAGAAACAGGTCCCCGGTAGCTTGTTTCCTTCCCAGTGAAAGAATTGGCTTGGTAGTTTGGTTTGCTCTGTTCCCATGATACACTGGGCCAGGGACAGACTAATTTGCATATAGCCAGGTTCTGAGCTGGGATGGTGCAGTGAGCTGAAAAACGGTGTTGGATTAAGCCCTGATCTCTTGACTGGGTGAGAGTATTCTGCTTAATTCAGAAACTCTGTCCATCACCACCCCCTGTTGTTTAATTATTTTGTCCACCATAAGCGTGGAAGGGTATACTCAGACGTGAGTCCCTAGCTCATTGCACCATCAGGATGCAAGCAAGCCGGGCCGAAGACGGCTGAAATGCCAGAAACCGGTCCCCGGTAGCTTGTTTCCTTCCCAGTGAAAGAATTGGCTTGGTAGTTTGGTTTGCCCTGTTTCCATGATACTCTGGGCCAGGGACAGACTAATTTGCATATAGCCAGGTTCTGAGCTGGGATGGTGCAGTGAGCTGAAAAACGGTGTTGGATTAAGCCCTGAGCTCTTGACTCGGTGAGAGTATTCTGCTTAATTCAGAAACTCTGTCCATCACCACCCCCTGTTGTTTAATTATTTTGTCCACCATAAGCGTGGAAGGGTATACTCAGACGTGAGTCCCTAGCTCATTGCACCATCAGGATTCAAGCAAGCCGGGCCGAAGACGGCTGAAATGCCAGAAACCGGTCCCCGGTAGCTTGTTTCCTTCCCAGTGAAAGAATTGGCTTGGTAGTTTGGTTTGCCCTGTTCCCATGATACACTGGGCCAGGGACAGACTAATTTTCATATAGCCAGGTTCTGAGCTGGGATGGTGCAGTGAGCTGAAAAACGGTGTTGGATTAAGCCCTGATCTCTTGACTGGGTGAGAGTATTCTGCTTAGTTCAGAAACTCTGTCCATCACCACCCCCTGTTGTTTAAATATTTTGTCCACCATAAGCGTGGAAGGGTGTACTCAGACGTGAGTCCCTAGCTCATTGCACCATCAGGATTCAAGCAAGCCGGGCCGAAGACGGCTGAAATGCCAGAAACCGGTCCCTGGTAGCTTGTTTCCTTCCCAGTGAAAGAATTGGCTTGGTAGTTTGGTTTGCCCTGTTCCCATGATACACTGGGCCAGGGACAGACTAATTTGCATATAGCCAGGTTCTGAGCTGGGATGGTGCAGTGAGCTGAAAAACGGTGTTGGATTAAGCCCTGATCTCTTGACTGGGTGAGAGTATTCTGCTTAATTCAGAAACTCTGTCCATCACCACCCCCTGTTGTTTAATTATTTTGTCCACCATAAGCGTGGAAGGGTATACTCAGACGTGAGTCCCTAGCTCATTGCACCATCAGGATTCAAGCAAGCCGGGCCGAAGACGGCTGAAATGCCAGAAACCGGTCCCCGGTAGCTTGTTTCCTTCCCAGTGAAAGAATTGGCTTGGTAGTTTGGTTTGCCCTGTTCCCATGATACACTGGGCCAGGGACAGACTAATTTGCATATAGCCAGGTTCTGAGCTGGGATGGTGCAGTGAGCTGAAAAACGGTGTTGGATTAAGCCCTGATCTCTTGACTGGGTGAGAGTATTCTGCTTAATTCAGAAACTCTGTCCATCACCACCCCCTGTTGTTTAATTATAAAAACACATGAGGTCACAGTCTATTCATTACTGCGGATTGGGTATTGGGAAGTGTTCGACCCCTTTTCCCGTACCTTACTTGCAGGGTCTTTCTCAGGACAAGTGAAAAGTAGTAAGGGCTGGGGGCACATAAAAAGAGAAGGATGGGGTGTTATTAGCTAACTACAAACTGAAAAAATAAAACAGAGTCCAAAAATGGTGGGTAGGGTTACTTAATATTACCATAAGTGCTGGGACGGGAGGGTCTCTCACAAATCAATCGTGGAGCAGGGGGGCTCTGGGGCTCTCAAGGGCACACTGTAGGGTAGGAGTGAGACGTCATCTGTGCATTAAAGGTGGCAGTTAGCCAAACTATTAGGTATAGAAACAAATTCACATTCCGATTTTGAAAGGACCACTACGCACTTACTTAATGTACGTAGGTAGCATACAAAGTCCCAATCTATGAAGTGCTTTCTTCTCTGGCAGGCAGGGTAGTCCCGAAATTCTATCGAAGAGTTTTCATGCCTGAATTAATCAAGGGTAGCACTTGGAATAAATCTAGGGAGGAAAAAAGAAACCAGCTTATGCATATGTCCGGAATGGCATGGGGCTAGTAGTAAAAACCAATAGTGGTGAATTAAAACTATTGCTAGTGGCGGGCGTGAGTCAGACCTGCACAGGCATTGGGCATGCATCGCAATAGTGTGAGCATTCAGTCTGGAGTGAAAAAGAAATTCCATACCTTGTACCGTGAGAATGTACCAGTGTCTATTAGTGCTAAGATTGCGAAGGTATCACATGTGTTAATGTCCGCTGCTCGGGTAAGTGCAGCTCGCCATGGACGCGCGACAAGTCAAGAAACTAGAACTATGCTGTCAAAACAGGACCCAAGCAGGTGCATTTCCAACTGTAGAGCCACGGGGAAATTTTCACCCGCCGGAAGGTCTACAGATGGTAGGCCATGATAACAACGCACTGGTGTCCCAGAACAATAATCCAGAGGTGAGTATTTCATCTTATGAGTTAAGTGAGGATGAACAAAAAGTATTGTCTAATGGACTAGCTTTTGTGCCTACTAATCAGCCCAATGCCTTCAAAATTAAAACAGAACTATATGCCTTCTTCCGAAAGATACGCCTAAGATATTTCTTTAGGAATTCAGACACCGATCATAGGAAGTCGCTCACGGGATTGGGAGTTCCATCAACATTCTTTCCACCCACCTATGCCATGTCTGACACCATTTTGACATATGAAAGTATGGTTGCAAAAGATGTTTTCAAGTTACTTGACACATATAAATATACTGTCCAAAACATCCCTAAACCTGAGAAGGCAGCCCTTGTCAGTCTAAAGAATAACAAAGACATTGTGATCAAATTGGCGGACAAGGGCGGAGCCATTGTGGTCCAGGACACCACAGCCTATAAAATGTAAATTCAATGACAACTGCAGGATGGCATTAGCTATGCCCAACTACGAACAGACCCTTCAAAGAATTTGGCCACAGACATCCTGAATCTTACTTCGGAGGCTTTAGAACTTGGTTTCCTGAGCAAGTTGGAATTTGAATACTTGAATCAATTACACCCACGCTTACCCACAATTTACACTTTGTCAAAACTCCATAAGGATATTTCCAACCCACCTGGCCGGCCCATAGTGTCAGGTTGTGGCTATTGTTGGAACCTCTCTGCAAATACATTGACTTCTTTTTAAAGCCTATAGCAGAGAATACGATTGCATACCTAAGGGACACAATGGAGACTATATTGCTGCTCGATAAACGTCCATACAATCCATCACACAATTGTTAGTGATTTGTGACGTGGTATCTCTATAAACAAGTATTCCGCAAGATCCGGCATTAGATGTCATGACCAAGTATCTTGACAGGTGACCAGCACCTGTGGAGGTGCCAACAAAGTTCATCATTGACCTGCTAACAATAGCAATGGAGAATATTTTTTTTCTTATTTCAAGGTCACTATTATGTTCAGACAAAGGGTGTGGCGATGGGGGCAGCATTCGCCCCAGACCTGGCCATTATCTATATGGACCATTTTGAACAATCCTTTATTTTGTCTAAAAACCTGCATCAACTAAGCATAGATCTATGGAGAAGATACATAGATGATATCTTGATGATATGGACTGGAAATGAATCCGAACTCAATCTCTTTTACGAATGGCTTAATCAGTGTGCCCCAGACATCAAATTTACCAAGCAGTCAAACGCCACTGAAATTGCATTCCCTGAAATTACTTTACTTTATTGCATGATTTAAAAAAAACCTTTGCAAGTTACAAAAGATAAAATTATTACACATTAAAAGAAGATAAAAACCTCAGTTCTTAATAAAAAACGTCAATGTTCCCCGTTTTTGCGGAGTGCGCGATCATAGTTCCCCTTTCGCCGACACGTTAAATATGACCCTTTGGGGCAATGGTGGGAGTGTCCAAGATTTGGAAATTGAGTCCCACATTAAATGAAAATAAGCCCCCGTTCTTGATAAAAGGCCCCCAGGCCCCCCATTTTTCTGAATACACCATTGTGATTGCACTTTCACTTATACTTTAATAAAAACCCTTTGGCGCAATAATGGTGATGACCAAGAGTTGGAAATCGAGTCCCAGAGTGTGTCAACATGTGCACTCAGCCCCTCTAGTCCTGCACAGAGGCTCTGCTAGTTGTTTTTCTGATGGAGGTTGCTGTTAATGAATCACCTCCCCTAGTTTTTTTGCAGCATGATCCATAAACCTTACTAGAGCACAGTTTAGGTTGGTGTTCCATGGATCAAAGCAGTCTAGTACTGCGGCTCTGCACGATCTTCTTGTGGGTTTTGAATCTATTGTTGTTTTCGAAGAGAACTCCTAGATACTTGTGGCACTTGGATTCTATGATGCATCCAGAATTTAGGACTCATTCCAGCTTCTTGGGCCTTCGTGGACAGACTGCCAACATTTTCGCTTTCTTATTATTTTTCTGGAGCTCGTTCTTTATTGAGTATTTGGCCGTGATGTCCATACGTTTTTGTAGGGCAATATTGTGTTGCTTAAGAGAACTACGTCATCGGCGTATATGAGGTTTGACAGATGAAAGCTGGCTAGTTCGGGAGCATGAGAGTTTACCTTGTTTAAGGCTTGTGGGAAATCTGATAAGAATAGATTAAAAAGTGTGGGGGCCAGAACACATCCTTGTTTTAGTCCTTTAGTTTTTGCGAGCAGTCGTGAAAGTCTGGTGCCATCCCCGATCTTAATCCTGACCTATGTGTCCCGGTGCAGTAGCTGTAGGGCTCTCAAAAGATCATTTGGGATATTCAGTCTGCAAAGCTTCTGCCAGAGCTTGGCCCTGTTGACGTTGTCGAATGCAGCTTTATAGTCTATGAATCCTATGTAAAACAAACTAGAGCTAGTTACCGCCTGGTCTATCAAGCAAGAGAGAGTCCTGAGATTAACTGAGTTACCTGTATCACTTGTATAGCCAGTTTGGTTTGGAGGGATCACTGAATGTTCGTCAGCCCATGCCCGAAATGAGTTGAGCAGTGTCCCGGCGAAGTACTTTGCTTCATTGTAGATAAGGGCGACCAATCAGTAATTCCCTGGAGATTTCTTGTCCCCTCCTTTGAATATTGGCGCGAGAATTGAACCTAGCAAAGAGGGCGGAATGATATTCTTTTTTAAGATGGAGGTAAAGAGTGGAGATAGCTTAGAGGTCTAGAAGGCCGAATCCTCCTTAAACAAAGCTGGAGGGATACCCCCAGGGCCTGGAGCTCCCTCTTTCCGGCCTTTTTTAATCTGTTTTTCAATTAGGTCCTCCGGGACAATACTTTGAACGTTGCTGTTTGTATGAATCTTACTGATTGCTTTTCAGGTAGTCGGCATTGGTAGGGAGATTCTTCCATGGTTAGCGTTTTAGTTATTCGCTCTTGAGGCATGTTTTTTGCTTTTAGAAATTTGCTGCTCTCTTCTCCGGGGTATGGATCAACTGTGTTTTCTTGTTGATCATTGAAGTGGATGTACAAAAAAGAGTGCCACTCAGATTCCAGTATGGCTTTCGGGACATTCCCTCAAAGACTATTGATAGTACGCCAGAACCTCGCCGAATTATTTGACTTAATGTCTTGGTGTAATTTTGCCCGGAAAGAATTCGGATGTTTGCTGGCTTCTCTTAGTTTTATTGTTGTTGGTGGGTCCATTGGCTTTATTTATAATTCCCGCCATAGTCGGTTTATGGTTCTTTTTGCTGATTGTATCGCTGGGTTCCAAGAGGACGACTAATTTGACTCATTAGGTTTTACGTGCGTTATTGGTTTCGCGTATCTGTCTATCAATTTTGTTGTAAATGTCGTCCAGTTTACCATGAGATTGTCGGTTGTCCTACAAGTACTTTCAAAAATGTGTTTTGCCTCCATTGTTACCTGCTGTAGATTGTTAACTGAGCACTTGATTCGTTTCAAATTGATCGTATAACTTTCGAAAGCTTGAGCCCTTGCCTCTGCGTGTTGCACTAGACTAGTGCCAAGTGATATTTCTTGAGGGCTGTGGTCACTTGTTGTTCTCTTGCCGAATCCAAAACCCAATATTTGATGCAGGAGAGAGAGGCTAACAAAGGTGTAATCAATTAAAGATGCACCATTTTTCAATAAGTATGAGAGGCCGGGTGGCTTGTCAGGGAGAAAGCGCCCGTTGAGGCATTAACATTAAGATCTGTTATGATAACAACAAACTGTACACTACCCTTTACCGTAAATCAACGGAACGTAATTCGCTATTGAGGTACAACTGCCACCACCCGAGGGCACTGAGAAACAACCTCCCGGTTGGCAAATTTTTGCGGATTAAGAGAAATTGTTCTAAAAAAACTGATTACATGGAAGAATCGGATGTTCTAGGTGCCAGACTCATAGCCAGGGGCTACCCAAGAAGAATGATGAGGAGAGGGCAGAAGAGGGCTTGGTTCAGCCCAAGGGATGATCTACTGACCCCGAGAAACCAACAGGATTCCTCTCTGCAGAAGTTGATTTGTGTGACCACTGTTTCAACAAGGAGCAACGCAATCAAAAAATGATCAATAAACATTGGAGTTTAGTGACGGATGACATCAAACAACCTGAGCCACCCATGCATGCATTCAGAAAAGCTAAAAGCATCAAGGACCACGTGGTCCATTCATTTCTAGATACAGAAAAGAACCCTACTATTCAGTCCATTTGGAACTTACCACCAATAAAAGGCCACCACAAGTGCGGTCAATGCAAGGCATGTGCCACCACCATTCAGATGAAAACCTTTACACACAAGCAACATACGATTGAATTACAAGGATTTACCAACTGCAATTCTATAAATGTGATCTACTGAATTGTATGCCCATGTGGTTTATTGTACGTGGGTCAGACCCAGCAGAAGGTAAAAATGAGGATACTTCAGAATCAAAGCAGGATAAGATGGCAGGTGCAGGGAGCGCCACTCGTTGAACACTTTGTTAGTAAAAGCCACACACCAGACCGACTGAAATGGCTTGTACTGGAAAAAGCAGAACTGGGTCCGAGAGGATGTGACATCAACTCCATCCTAAATATAAGAGAATCCAAATGGATGATAAGATTGGACTCTATCAATAATGGTCTCAGCGAACAGGACACCAGCAACGCCCAACTGGCATGTCTGAGTACACAATAGACTCCCCAGAAAATGATCTTTGATCTACCACAATGTTTCATTTGATCTCGCTGTCTCATTCAATGTCCATACATCAAAATATGGCTGTTCCCTTGAGTGTCCTCACCAATGATGGCCACCACCTTTTATTTTTTTTAAGACCTTTATTCACATATGCTTCATGTACACAGCTTTCAAAGCCTACAACCCGGAGGCTGGTAGCATACATAACAGGGCAATTGACTATATAACACAGCCAGTTACCGACAACCTCCCGGTCCGGTGGCGTTAGGGAATGGATAGCGGATTAGTACAGTGTACTGCACGATAACAAGGATTTTCAACGAATCGGCTAGTCTTACCAAGGTCTTTTTTTTTTTTTAACATTTTATTCGCATTTCAAAATACTGTATTATAATTTCCATTAAACATACATAATAGATGTTGCACAATATCCTTCCTGCAGAAACAAATACAAATAGTACATAGTCACAGGCTTAGTTTCGCTCAACAATTGAGGTGGGGATTCTCGTATTAGGCAGTGGTTTTAATGTCTTAATCTGAGTCTGAGCCAGTGTCATCATTATCAGAGGGAGGTTCGCAAATGTCTCCTCTATACTTATTCCATGCCCCCCAGATTTTAGGACGGCCCCTGTTACAGAACACTGCCTTTTCCGAGATCATTGCTGCATTCATATTGTGTTTCTAGGCTTTTCCGCCCGCCCCACCTTTGTGCTATATTTCTCTTAGCCACAAGCATACCGAATGTCACCCATTCTTGTCCGAAACGTGTGAGATCATTGGGTTCCCATATATTTAAGAGGCAGTGCCTAGGTTCAGGCAGCAAGGAAACCTCCTCCGATTCTGACATAGTTCTCATTACCTGTGCCCCGTAGTCTGCTATTCTCGGGCAGTCCCATTTAGTGTGATAGAAGGTTCCTTCTTCACCACAACCCCTTAGGCAGTATGGACGCGCTATTTGCCTTATCTTGTGTAGAATGGATCTAGTGTAGTATGATCTATGCAGTATTCATAACTGAACTAATCGGAGGCGTGATGGAATGCCCACTTCCTTCAGGGATGTGAGTGCCTCTTGCCACTCCGAGTCATCAATTGCCCCACAATCCTGAGACCACTTCTCCCGTAATGGACTTGTTGTGTCGGGTAAGTTGTTTACTAGTTTGCGATAAATTAGTGAGGTCGCTTTCACTGGTATGTAGTCTGTTAGTAACCTATCCTCACGGGGGGACGTTTCAGGAATGTCGGATTCAGGTGTTAGCACCGTCATCAAAGCGTGGCGTATTTGAATGTATCTGAAGTGTTCTGATGGTGCCAACTCATATTGGTGTTGTAGGGTCTCCAAGGGTAACACTTGACCTTTCTGCCATAGTTCCCCAATTGTCGAAATGCCTATTGCATCCCAACGGTCGAAGCCCTTGGTTTTCTTAAGTTTCCCCAGGCTCTTCGTGTCCCACAATGGAGTCATCTGTGTCAGTACCTCACGCCATCCCAACCTGGCCTGTGCTATATGCCATATTGTGAGTGTGTGTCTCAATGGTCCAAACTTTGTAAGAGATAGTTTTTTATCATAGAGGGGGGCAAGTACGCCACGCAGATCAAACTGCGCTCTGTCTGCTTTTAAAGCTGGTTCAGATTGTGGAAGATGTAGCCATTGGTTGACAACTTTCAGCTGTGCTGCCCAGTAAAAGAGACAAATATCTGGGAGCGCTATACCACCATCGTACCAGCCTCTCACTAATTTGGCCTGTGCAATACACGCAGGCTTACAGCCCCATAATAGAATCGATACCTGCGCTGCTATTGTTTTAAATTAGGTGGCATTAACGAGGTATGGTGTATTTTCTAAAATGTATAGGAAACGGGGCAGACCCATCATTTTGAAAAGTGCTGCCCTGCCCAGCAGAGTCAGCAGTAACTTCTCCCAATGACGTATGTCACGTTTGAGACGTTCGAGAGGGGGTTCCAAATTGTATTTATAAAAGTCAGCGGAGTCAGCCGTGACATGGATTCCTAGATACTAAAACGTGCCGCCCGCCGTCTGTAACGGACAGCCGTCCGGTAGGCGGGGCGGAGGGCCATGTAGCACGTACATGGTGGATTTGGCCCAATTGATAGAATACCCAGATGCCTGCCCGTAGGCTGCACAGACATCCAGAAGAGTATTAATAGAACGCCTAGTTGATGAAAAGTATAGCAAGATATCATCTGCGTACATGGAGATCTTATCCTCCCAATTATCAGTCCACTTAAGACCCTTGATAGTGGGCTCCCACCTTATCCACTCTGCCAGGGGTTCCAAAACTAGGGCAAACAGTAGTGGTGACAGCGGGCATCCCTGTTGCGTGCCTCTGGCAGAGGGAAATCTATACTACTATTATAAAGCAAGAACTTTGAACCTTTGAGGCGGGTAAACTTGGGAATCACAGCGCCAATCCACACACCCGATACATCATTGTAATCGTCAGGGTGTGCAGTTGGACATAGGCTATATAAACTATAAAAATATGCGTTATTTAAAAAATTTACCTTAAAAAAAAAGTAGCCCCTTCGAAGTAGCGCCGGCCGCAACCTGCGTGCTGATGTCAGGAGCGCGGGGAGGAGCGGCGTCCAGGAGTGCGAGGAGGGGCGGCAGACATGGCGCTGGGGAGGAGCAGTGACCAGCGGCGGACAGGCGGAGAGGACTGGCAGACAGGCGGGAGGAGCGGTGACGAGCGGCAAGGAGCGGCGGAGCGGCGGAGCGGTGAACTGAGGAGCACGGGGGAGGAGCGGCGGCTGAGGTAAGGCTCCGGGGGACCAACAGACAATGTCGGGGCAGGCGGGGGACGGGGCAGGCGGGGGACAGGGGACGGGGCAGATTGGGGGCCCAGGCTGCTGGACAATATCTGGCCGGGCGGGGGTTGGGGTGGGCGGGGTCAGGGGCTGCTGGACAATGTCGGGGCGGACGGGGGTCGGGGAAACATGATTGCTCCCGGACAAGGTCGGGACGAGCTGCTAGTCTAATGATATATGACCGTTAGCGGTGACGTGTGCCCTGGGCTTCGCATAAAGTAGGAGGATCCAAGCACAGAATATCGGGCCAAATCCCAAATGGCGCAGCACCGCAAATAGAAATGGCCAATGGACTGTGTTGAATGCCATATGGGCGAACATTGAGAGTATCACCGCCGGTTCCTGGAGATATTCTGCACGTGCTATCACCCCATGTACCCTTCTCAAATTAAGCGCTGTGTTTCTTCCAGGCATAAAGCCAGACTGGTCTTTATGTATGAGTTTAGATAGATATGGAGAGAGACGAAGCGCTAGTAACTTAGCGAGTATTTTGGCCTCGGCATTCATGAGGGAAATCAACCGATATGATGTGCATTGGTCCGCTGGCTTCCTGGTTTCAGTATGGCCACAATAGTAGCTGTGCGTTGGTCCGGGGGACGGTCCCCAGCTTCCAGGCTCTCAGTGAACATATTTAGTAAATGTGGTGCTACGGAGTCCGACATTTGTTTATATAATTCCACTGTTATGCCATTGGGCCCCAACGCCTTGCCAGATTGTAATGCGTTAATCGCTAGGACTATCTCATCCGATGTGAGGACCTCATCCAATGAATGTGCTTCTTCCGGGATCATTCTGGGCACTTAATGTCTTTGATGTATGTCAGTGCTTCCTCCTCTGAGATTGTGGAGTTTGAGGAGTATATTGTCGTGTAGTGGTGCGCTAACATATTTACTATCATGTGCAGGTCTGTAGTAGGCTGTTCTCCCGCCACTGCAAGCAGTGCTATCCATCTGTCCCGCCTTTCCCGTTTGTCTAGCCATGCTAAGTGGTTGCCTGCCTTGTCGCCAATCTCATAGATTTTATGTTGCGTATTCGCTAACTGTTGCGTGACCATTGCAGTTAAATGTGCCTTGTGTTGGCGCTGCGTGGTCCGCAGGTTAGTGGCCGTTGTGGGGGTTGGGTGAGTAGTGTTGTGCCTCTGTGTCAGCTACCACTGCTTCTAAAGTAACTAGGTCTGCTTGTCACCCACGTGTATGGTTCACAATAGAGGCTATCGCTCGACTTCTAAGCACCGTCTTATATGCTTCCCACAATGTAACTGAGGAGGTCACTGTACCAATGTTGTCTTGAAAATACTTTTTAGTCGCTGTTTTTAGTTCCTTCCTAATCTTGTGATTTTGGAGATAACCAGGACGTGTTGGATAGGTCCGACGCCTCTTTTGATGATGGTGCGTGTAACTAATCATGAGGGGGGAGTGATCAGAGATGCCCTGTGGTTTAATTTCCACGCTGTCAATAATGCAAGGGCCTCCCAGCGATCCCAGAAAATAGTCAATTCTGGTGAGGCTGTTATGAACTCCATAATGATACGTGTACTAGCGGTACAACGGGTGATACTCCCTCCAAAGGTCCCTCAGTCCCATAGCTGTTACAAAGCTTCCCAAGCGTGATGTCCCTGACGTAGCTCATTTAGGAGGGAATCGGTCTATCGAGTCATCGATCACCAAATTAAAATCGCCCCCAATAAGTAGTTCCCCCTCTGGGAGCCCTAGTATGAATGCACTAAGATCTGCGAGAGCTGCCACTTGTAAGGCCGGTGGTATGTAAACTGAAACAATGTTAATAGGCTTCCCTTCCCACTGTTCACGCATCGCCGCAAATCTGCCTACGTTGTCGGATTTAGTTGTTTGTATTAATAAAGGGAACTGTTTTTTCACCAATATACCAACCCCCCTGGAGCTGGAGGTAAATTCAGAGTGAACCGCCATCTGGAAACCCCATCTATCCAACGCCTTACTAGCCGCACCTGTGAGGTGCGTCTCTTGTAAGAGCACCACTGATGTGCCTCCTCTCTTCATACATGGCAAAACCAGGCCACGTTTAATTTTATCCCCTAGCCCGCGGACATTCCAAGTGAGGATGGACAGGGACGAGTTTATGACATCAGACCCTCCCTGTGAACTAGCTTGTGAGTCATACCCCATTGTCAAATCAAAAAAATCCAGGCCTGCAAGTGACCTGTTGAACATGAAGGCTAAGGATAGTTTCTATGAGCAGTGATATAGTGCAAAACAATTCACATCTATGTATCGCACGAGTATAAAACAAGAAACATCTCAAACTTACCCCCCCTCCATCACCCCTCCCTGCCTCCCTGCCTTGCAGACTCAAAACTGCCCGCCACCCCAACTCAGCAGAGTGCTTATTAACCCCATCCTAAAACTTTGTTGCTTATATGAACAGGGGTGGGAAAGTCCAAGGGGGTCCAGACCTCCCCTTCAGCTCCAAGTCGCGGTCCTTCACTATTATCATTGTCATTACCATTAATCAAGGGAGGTGAGTCTTAACCGGTAGCCAAAAACATTGCATAATACAATAAACATAGGAGAAAGTGAGAAAAAAAGGGGGAGGGTACTTCCCTTACACATGATAGAATAATTTCCCGGATTCCTTGTTCATGGCAGCCTCTTCTTCCTCTTCCCAATCATGTTCTTCGGATTCGCCGGCCTTTTCCTGTTGTTTACGCCGCCTGCCGTGTCAATCAGACCTCTCCGCTGGACACCACCCTTCAATCCAGTCGCGTGCTTCCTCCGGCGTATCGAAAAACCAAGTTTTCTTATCGGCTACCACTCGGAGTCGCGCCAGGAATAACATGGAGTACCTGGCAGCTCACGGGATCTCAGCATCTTTTTTATCTCGAGAAAGTTTCTGTGTCTTGCCGCCACTGCTGTCGTGAAGTCTGGGAAAAAGGAGACCTCTGAATTGTGGATCCATATGGGTGGCGCCACCCTCGCCGTCTGAAGAATAGCGTCCCGGTATCTGAAATTGAATATGCGTGCCAATACAGGCCGCGGATGGGCTCCGGGTCGTGAGCATCCTCCCGGTACCCTGTGGGCCTGCTCCAGAGTAAAAAAGTTCGAAAGGCCTTTAGGTTGTAATTTATTTTTGATAAGGTCCTCCACGTAGAGGTCCATGGCAGGTCCCCCCTCCGATTCCGGCAGGCCTATAATGCGAATGTTATTGCGGCGGGAGCGCCCTTCCTGTCCGTCCAGCTTGTCTGCCATACGCCGATTGTCCTCCTCCAGTTGCATTACTCTCTTAACCAAGAGTGCATTGTCTGTAGTAAGTGATGTCGTCACCTGTTCTACCACGGTGACTCTGGAAGAAATTTTTGGGAAGTCCGCCCTTAGTAGCGTGATGTCTGTCGAGATTGTCCCCACCGTGGTCTGTACCTGGTGCAGAGCTGCCATTTAAGCATGAGCGAATTTTGCGGATCTCGCGTTCGCGAATTTTGCGGATTTGCGGATTCGCAATCCGCAAAATCCGCGAATTCCCACGAATTTGCGGATTTTTTTTTTTTGTGTTCGCCCGTGTTTCTGCCAGTTCGCGAGGGTTTTGTACACTTTCGCAAATTGCGAACTTACCTGTCGGGTCGCAAGTTTCGCGAACTTGTTGTTTCTACGTGTCCAGCCTGTTTGGGACACTCTTCTTCATCACTGCCACTCTCTGTCACTACTGCCACTCTCTGACTACTCATGCCACCCTCTGGCCCACCCATGCCACCCTCTGTTTCATCACCACACCCTCTGGTTGTCCAGTGTACATTATTTTCGGCAAAGCAAAGCACACCTTCCCTGCCTCAAGTGACCTGAATTAATTTGGGGCTGATTAATGTGTCACAGAATATTTTTTTAGCTGGCACCTGCTTCCTTAGTGCGCCCTGATTAGTGATCTTTTGCACTTGCTAAGTGCTTTCATTGTTGCAAAATTAGTTACAACACCTGCCCTGACCCAACTGACAATAATGAATTAGGGGCTGATTAATGGATTTTAACTTCCAGCCTGGCTCCTGCTTGTCTCCCTTAGCTGTAATTCAGGACCTTTGTGGCATATGTGTAACTATTCTGAGGTTCAGAGCAGGGTCACATAATAGTTTCAACTGGCAACTGAACTCTGGAGGGGCCCCTCAGGAAGCACTACAGGAAATGGCTACTAATGATGAGCCTGAACTTTTGAACCTGGTAAGTAGTTACTTTCAGTTTTGCTAAGATTGTATTTCTGCAATTTTGCACTTATTCGCGGGGCGCGAACTCACGCGAACTCACGCGAACAGTGCGAGCAGTGCGAGCAAAATCCGCTGCTCGCGGATTTGCGGATTTTGCGGGAGATTCGCAAATCTCGCGGATTGCGGATTTCCCGAAAATCCGCAAAATCCGCGAGCGGAACGGATTTTCCGCCCATGCTTACTGCCATTACATCCTCCAGCGTTACCGCAGGGCTCCCCCCTCTTTGCTCCCTTAGCTCCAGTTTTCTTTGGTTCTGGTAAAGGGGGAAAGTCTTTAGTGTAGGCAAATTTGTCCAGTTTGCCTTGCTGGGTCATACGATTGTCTCTGCCACTCATCTTGGAAAGAGCAGCGTCAGTGGATCTCTACCACACTGTTATTGACGCAGTAGGTGCCGTCGGCGTTAGGGCAGCCCGTTCCAACCCACCGGTGGGGCCGAGGTTGTCGCCGGTCACTTCAACATACAGGGGTGTCCAGCACCTTATTCGGCCCCCAGCGCCCCCAACTGGCGTGTCTCGAATGTGTCTGTGGAGGTCTATGCGAGGATGACTCACTCGCGTTTTGCAAGTCGTTTATCTTGAGGCTTCCGGAGAGGACCGGGCGAGGACTCCAATGTGCAGCAGGCAAGCGGATGTTAAAAGCGGAAGATCTCACACACCTCAGGCCTCTGAGCGATCATGTATGCGGGCCTCTTAGACTGCCACTGAGCTGCTGGGCGCGTATCTTAAGTTTTATGCTCTTAGGGCCCGGTGGTTATTAGAGGTGCCGATCGCAAACCTTGTACAGCGCAGCCAGGCTTCAATGTTCGCGCCAACCATAAATGTCCCAACAATGGCGTGTGCTGCGTCTATTCACTCTGCCGGGGTCCACCAGAGCCCAGTACACAGTAGCAGTCCGTTCTGTGTCTGTTACGCCGCTTCGCACCCCTCCAGCTCCCCTGCATACTGCCGCTTGAGATCGGCAGGGACTGTTGAGGCTCTCCCGGAGGGCTGTCACCAGGAGGGCGGGGATGACTGTCCGGCCTAGCAGCACCCGGATCTCTCAACGCCACCTCTCAGGTTCTTCTATAGGGACGGAGGTAGGTGTGGGCGGAAAATCCGTTTCGCTCGCGGATTTTGCGGATTTTCGGTAAATTCGCAATCCGCGAGATTCGCGAATCTCCCGCAAAATCCGCAAATCCGCGAGCAGCGGATTTTGCTCGCACTGTTCGCACTGTTCGCGTGAGTTCGCGCCCCGCGAATAAGTGCAAAATTGCAGAAATACGATCTTAGCAAAACTGAAAGTAACTACTTACCAGGTTCAAAAGTTCAGGCTCATCATTAGTAGCCATTTCCTGTAGTGCTTCCTGAGGGGCCCCTCCAGAGTTCAGTTGCCAGTTGAAACTATTATGTGACCCTGCTCTGAACCTCAGAATAGTTACACATATGCCACAAAGGTCCTAAATTACAGCTAAGGGAGACAAGCAGGAGCCAGGCTGGAAGTTCAAATCCATTAATCAGCCCCTAATGCATTATTGTCAGTTGGGGCAGGGCAGGTGTTGTAACTAATTTTGCAACAATGAAAGCACTTAGCAAGTGCAAAAGATCACTAATCAGGAAGCACTAAGGAAGCAGGTGCCAGCTAAAAAAATATTCTGTGACACATTAATCAGCCCCAAATTAATTCAGGTCACTTGAGGCAGGGAAGGTGTGCTTGCGTTGCCACAATAATGTACACTGACTGGACAACCAGAGGGTGCTGTGATGAAACAGAGGGTGGCATGGGTGGGCCAGAGGGTGGCATGAGTAGTCAGAGAGTGGCAGTGGTGACAGAGAGTGGCAGTGATGAAGAAGAGTGTCCCAAACAGGCTGGACACGTAGAAACAACAAGTTCGGGAAACTTGCGACCCGACAGGTAAGTTCGCAATTTGCGACATTGTAAAAAACCCTTGCGAACTGGCAGAAACCCGCGCAAACACAAAAAAAAAAATCCGCAAATTCGCGAGAATTCGCGGATTTTGCGGATTGCGAGTTCGCAAATCCGCAAAATTCGCGAACGCGAGATTCGCAAAATTCGCCCATGCTTAGACGGAGGCCCCACACCCCGCATCACACAGCCTTTGCAAGCTCACGCCGGAAATATTTATCAGGGACACCTCTCAATGGTAGCCTACCCTGCCGCTTGCTGTAGGTGCCTGAATCCGCACCGTTTCCCCGCCGAAGCCGACGTGCCATTCATGCGCCGTCGGGGCTGTCAAAATTGAACCTGGTGCTGCGGGAGCATTTGTAGGCCTCAGTTTTCTCTTCCACCGGAACTTTATGCTATGAGGTCGGTGGGGCTCCAGAAAGGGATCGCCCGATACCGCTTCACCCCTGCTGCCCAGATATTTGCTTTGGGACCGTGCAGGACCGGATTACTGGTCGGATTTCATAGGGGAGTCAGTCTCACCCTCGGAGCTCCTCTAGGTCGCGGCCATCATGGTTGGCTGCAAGCCACGCCCCTCCCACCCACTTTTTAATCCCAGTGTGGCATGTCAGCCGTAATGAAAGACAATCATGTCATATCATTGCATTTAGATATGGTTTGTCTACTATTTCCATTGGTTACATTTATTCTGTCATTTGCACATATTTAATAGATTGTTTCTTTTCTCTCTTTTCAATGTGTTTGACTAATTGTCTAACCACTGACTGTCCGTTCTGCTTGTCATGTTGGCCACATAGACGGATTAACATAATAACTATTCCCTATCTGTTCATCACTATACCCAGTGGTGGGTCTGTTTCAACATGCATATGCCTACAATGGACTGCTGAAACCATATGTCACACGTTAATGTAAAGCCTCTAGTGTCTCCATCGAACAGCCACACTACTTGCCTTTTAGCAAGGCTAACTTAATGCATGACCTCTCTTCACCAGATAATAGACATCTGGGTTTAAGCTGCCATGTTTTAGACAATGTTGTGAACCTTTTAACATACTTGATGATGTTTATTTTGAAAAATGTTGTCTCAGAATAGCATTTACACCTCGTGTCCCTTGGGATGTCTCATAGGTCCCACATTGTTGTGGGATAATATGTTAACCGGTATTTCTAAATGATGCTTAATATAGACTTCTGTGCCAATATGAGGAATTATCCCACAGCCGCCCTAAAGTCCCTTTGTAAATAAAACTTCTTTCCCTAATGCCGATATTTAGATTAAAACTAGCCCCAGAGGACACACCCCCCCCGCTCCCATGGAGGATGATTCTTTTTTCACTCCAGACTCTTGCCTGATGCGTCACGCACAGTGCTCGCGTGCACCCCTGAAGCATAGCATTCTCCTTAAATCCTGCAGCAGTGCGCCGAGTCCAGGTTGTTCCCTACGACGCTGTCAAGTTGCCTTGCGCCATGCGAATGTGCCCTATACTTTTTTACTTTAATTTAACTACACCACAGCTCTACGCGATCGAGCACTACTGCGCCACATGTTTGTATAAATCAACTGATTGGTTAGTTTTGTAATAAGGTCCAACGGGATATGTTAGCGATTAGGTTACTGATACATCTAAACCGCTGGACCGTCACTATTCTTAACATCTAGATCACTCGCCCATGTTTTTTTCATTGACGGCAATTGTTATCCATGCATAAACTCAGTATTAAGAATGTTTACCCATGTTTATTCTTTTACAATTACGGCAACCTCTACGGACTCAGAGGCCCCCACGACTCTGAGCGCATGCCGGTGCTGGGCATCTGTTGTTGAACAGCCTTTACCCGCGACGAGCACGATTATCAGCATAATTCTAGATTGAGTCAGCACTTTTTAGGTCTCGCGACCTATCGATGTGCGCAAGCGCATCGAGCGGAGCGAGAATTCATGTGGCGAAAACATCTTCAAACCAAAGGGCTTTCAGCCCCGCGGTTTTCATGAAGTTCACGTGAACATGCACGCGCATCGCATGCAAGCCCAGCCCAGCCTCTCGCATTCCCAGGCTCTCCCGCCCCCATCCGGCATCAGGCTTCCCCTCCCCTAGCAGCACTCCTCCCACACCAGCACCTCCCCCCTCCCACACCAGCCTGCCTCCGCTCGCTCGCATTCCCGCCCAGCATACACTCTCCAAGTGCTTCGCACACGGCCATCTGTTCCCCAGCTCCAGCACCTCACCTCCCCTCTCTCTCCTGGCACACAGCCTTACTTGTTTTATTTTAGTTTACAACGTGATTACATCGGTACATTCTTAAGTGGAAGCATCTTCTCCATCAGACAAGCATGTTGTTACACGAGCTCGTTCTCATGTGCCTCCTACCCCCCAGCGCCCCTCCCCCCTCCTCCCACAGAGCCAAGGTTCTCCCGCCAACACTACTGCATTGCGTATTACCATCCAGTCAGCGCATGCAAGCCCAGCCCAGCCTCTCGCATTCCCAGGCTCGCCCGCCCCCATCCGGCATCAGGCTTCCCCTCCCCTAGCAGCACTCCTCCCACACCCGCACCTCCCCCCTCCCACACCAGCCTGCCTCCGCTCGCTCGCATTCCCGCCCAGCATACACTCTCCAAGTGCTTCGCACACGGCCATCTGTGCTCCAGCACCTCACCTCCCCTCTCTCTCCTGGCACACAGCCTTACTTGTTTTATTTTAGTTTACAACGTGATTACATCGGTACATTCTTAAGTGGAAGCATCTTCTCCATCAGACAAGCATGTTGTTACACGAGCTCGTTCTCATGTGCCTCCTACCCCCCAGCGCCCCTCCCCCCTCCTCCCACAGAGCCAAGGTTCTCCCGCCAACACTACTGCATTGCGTATTACCATCCAGTCAGCGCATGCAAGCCCAGCCCAGCCTCTCGCATTCCCAGGCTCGCCCGCCCCCATCCGGCATCAGGCTTCCCCTCCCCTACCAGCACTCCTCCCACACCAGCACCTCCCCCCTCCCACACCAGCCTGCCTCCGCTCGCTCGCATTCCCGCCCAGCATACACTCTCCAAGTGCTTCGCACACGGCCATCTGTTCCCCAGCTCCAGCACCTCACCTCCCCTCTCTCTCCTGGCACACAGCCTTACTTGTTTTATTTTAGTTTACAACGTGATTACATCGTTACATTCTTAAGTGGAAGCATCTTCTCCATCAGACAAGCATGTTACACGAGCTCGTTCTCATTTGCCTCCTACCCCCCAGCGCCCCTCCCCCCTCCTCCCACAGAGCCAAGGTTCTCCCGCCAACACTACTGCATTGCGTATTACCATCCAGTCAGCTGTCAACCTTCATTTTCAGTCGAGCCTCCGCCTTTACGCTACTTTATTAAAGGTTTAAAAACATTCAGCACATGTCCCGCATCGACTCTATCCCACAACGCCGTCCGACAGGGCTCCGCAGAAACCACTACCTGGCCCCTCTTTCACCCTGACCCTGGCCCCTCTTGTAGGGTTTGCTTCCCGAATGTAAACACAACCGACGCCCGCACCGGCATCTTGCCACCCCTCAGACCTAATCCCTTAGGCGGAGCTGGGTTTAGGATGTGAGTCGGGCGATGAGCACACGCGTGCACATTTGTGGGAAGTGGAAAACATCCCCGCCATACTTATTCACCAAAACAAGAAGCACCTAAAGTGAACAATCCTTGTTATTTTTACGGAGCTCTAACCACACTCACATTTGTTTTAGGTTAGGGTCACCCAGTTTGTGTTTATTAAAAATAATTTACTTGTGCTAATCTGCTAGATTTACTTTACTTTTTATTAGGCACAGTAGATAATTTGATTTGTTCACCAGTGCAGGAGCAGACGTTCTTTATTTGGGCTTTTACCCGGAATGAAATACATTCCTTTTGAAGCAACTAACCGCTGATGCGAACTTCAGCGAGTCTGCACTTCCCTCCTAATCCGATGGCCTCCCCTCACTCGGAATCCCGCCTCAGGCTCTCCCGCCCCCATCCGGCTTCCGTCACAAGACGCCTCTGCATTTCCCTACCTTTAAAAAAAGATTACTTTGTTTTCACTTGCTTTTGTTCGTCAGCATTTGAAGAATGTCCACTTTGCCAGCATAGCGCTGTTATTTATTACGGAGCTCTCAACACACCCCTGATGGGAACTTCAGCGAGTCTGCACCAAGCCATAATCCAAAAATTCAAACTTCCCATCTGGGCCCAAGAAAGCAGCAACGTGTGGTCATTGCAGGCAAGTGTTAGCCGCAGTATGTGACCTCCGTTATTTCCTAGGAACTTGAAGCGCTGTCCCGTGACTGCTGCAAGCATTAGAAAAGGACACGAGTGCTGGTGTTGGTTGAGCTGTCTTTTCACCCTTGCAAAATGGCACGTGTTTTGTTTCTAAAATACCACTCTGTCAGCAAGGGTGCTACTGACTCGTATTGGATCCAGGTCACCATTTCTAAACAAGCACTGGAAAAGCCAATAGAGCTCACCTCTACTAGATCTATTGACTTTTTAATGCCTTGTTTAGCCATGTACAGCTCTGCTGTGCAGCATGGCTGAAAGTAAAGAAAAAACAAGCACTGGCGTTGCCAATAGGTCTCGCAGTAGGAGAGTTGGAGCTATTGGTTTTGTAGATGACATTTTATATTTATATATTGTTATTGGCATTGTCAATAACAATATATAAATATACAATGTCATTTACAAAACCAATAGCTCCAACTCTCCTACTGCGAGACCTATTGGCAACGCCAGTGCTTGTTTAATATACCGGCCATGGCACCACAAGCCTTTTTGACAGCATAGTTCAAGTTTCTTGACTTGTCGCGTGTCCATGGCGAGCTGCACTTACCCAAGCAGCAGACCCTTACACATGCGATACCCTCGCAATCTTAGCACTAATAGACGCTGGTACATTTTCACAGTACAAGATATGGAATTTCTGTTCCACTCCAGACTGAATGCTCATACTATTGCAATGCATGCTCAACGCCTGGGCCGGTCTGACTCACGCCCGCCACTAGCGATAGTTTTAATTCACCACTATTGGTTTTTACTACTAACCCCATGCCGTTCTGGACATATGCACCAGCTGGTTTCTCCTTTGCTCCCTAGATTTATTCCAAGTGCTACCCTTGATTAATTCAGGCATGACAACTCTTCGATAGAATTTCGGGACTACCCTGCCTGCCAGAGAAGAAAACCCTTGATAGATTGGGACTTTGTACGCTACATACGTACATTAAGTAAGTGCGTAGTGGTCCTTTCAAGATCGGAATGTGAATTTGTTTCCATGCCTAATAGTTTGGCATAGGTGGGTGGAAAGAATGCTGATGGAACTCTCATCCCGTGAGCGACTTCCTACGATCGGTGTCTGAATTCCTATAAGAATATCTTAGGCGGATCTTTAGGAAGAAGGCATATAGTTCCATTTTAATATTGAAGGCATTAGGCTGATTAGTAGGCACAGAAGCTAGTCCTTTAGACAATAATTTTTGTTCATCCTCACTTAACTCATATGATGAAATATTCACCTCTGGATTATTGTTCTGGGACACCAGTGCGTTGTTATCGTGGCCTACCATCTGTAGACCTTCCGGCGGGTGGAAATTTCCCTGTGGTTCTAGGGTTGGAAGTGCACCTGCTTGGGTCTTGTTTTGATAGCATAGTTCTAGTTTCTTGACTTGTCGCGTGTCCATGGCGAGCTGCACTTACCCGAGCTGCGGACCTTTACACGTGTGATACCCTCACAATCTTAGCACTAATAGACGCTGGTACATTCTCACAGTACAAGATATGGAATTTCTTTTCCACTCCAGACTGAATGCTCATACTATTGCGATGCATGCCCAACGCCTGTGCCGGTCTGACTCACGCCCGCCACTAGCAATAGTTTTAATTCACCACTATTGGTTTTTACTACTAACCCCATGCCATTGCGGACATATGCACTAGCTGGTTTCTCCTTTCCACCTAGATTTATTCCAAGTGCTACCCTTTATTAATTCAGGCATGACAACTCTTCGATAGAATTTCGGGACTACCCTGCCCGCCAGAGAAGAAATCTTTTGATAGATTGGGACTTTGTACACTACATACGTACATTAAGTAAGTGTGTAGTGGTCCTTTCAAAATCGGAATGTGAATTTGTTTCCATGCCTAATAGTTTGGCTAACCGTCACCTTTAATACACAGGTGACATCTCACTCCTACCCTACAGTGTGCCTTGGAGAGCCACGGAGACCCCCTGCTCCACGATTGATTTGTGAGAGACCCTCCCACCCCAGCACTTATGGTAATATTAAGTAACCCTGACCACCATTTTGGGACTCTGTTTTATTTTTTCAGTTTGTAGTTAGGTAATGACACACCATGCTTCTCTCTTTAGGTGCCCCCAGCCCTTACCACTTTTCACTTGTCCTGAGGAAGACCCCGCAAGTAAGGTTTAAGATACCTACGGTAAAAGGGGTCGAAACGTCGACATTATAACACTTGCCAATACCCAATCAACAGTAATGAATAGACTGTGACCTCATGTGTTATATGGCAAATATGTATATAATATGTGTACTTTGACCATCCAGTATATGAACAATATATACCAGAATTGCTTGTGATACTTTGTCACCACCACAAACTTTCTCTCCCACCACCTACCATCTTTGCTTTTTCTCCCCCCTTCTCTGGGCACTTTTCATGTGAATTTTGTTACCTTGTTAGGTTTTCCCTATGATTTATTCTCTGCATAAAATGCATATTTCCAATGTGATTAAATAACATTGTTAGAATATTATTGTGTTTTTTCTCATTTAATACTTTGAATGTAATTTTTTGATGTGTTTATTTATCCCCTCCATGTGAAAGCCACCAATACACTGGGACCACTCTAATATATACTGTCTAACACCCAGGTACCAGTAACTCTGGGTTTACCCTTTTTCCTGTAACTCCCTGAAATAAGAGAACACGTGTCTTTGGTGACATTACCTGAAGATCCTATGAGCACAGCTGTTTGTCATGCAGAGGGAAATGGAACAGGCTTCGGTACCATACTTGCTCATTAAATAGGGGTACATTTCTGCTTAATGCAGTGTGGCTGGAGCCAGAACAGCAACAAACCACATGTGTACTTGGTGGTGCTTGGAAATGAAGTCGCAGCCCTTGCATACCGGGCTGAGGGTTAGAGTGTTGCTGCTCAGGATTAAATGAGCGACTCTAGTCCTGGAAGAGCTAATGCTGGGACTGTGAGTGATCACATGATTGTGGGAATGCATAAAACTCCAGAAGAACAAACTCCCACCAATTAGTAAAACGGCCCTTCAAAATACAAACACGGATAAAGGGAGGGAGGGCGAAGGTGGGGGGGGTAAAGAAGGTACGGACAACCGGAGGGTGGGCGGGGGTTAAAGAAGGCACGGGGTAAAGAAAGCACGTAGGGCCCGATTCACAGAATGAACTTAAGACTCAATCCTAAACTTACTACTATTTTGGTATTCACAGAATGCACTTACTACTTTTGGCATTCACAGAATGCACTTACTACTTTTGGTATTCACAGAATGAACTTACTACTTTTGGTATTCACAGAAGTTAGGATTTTGTCTTAAGTCTGTCTTAAGTCTGTCTTAAGTTTGTCTTAAGTCTGTCTTAAGTCTGTCTTAAGACAAACTTAAGACAAAATCCTAACTTCTGTGAATACCAAAAGTAGTAAGTTCATTCTGTGAATGCCAAAAGTAGTAAGTGCATTCTGTGAATGCCAAAAGTAGTAAGTGCATTCTGTGAATACCAAAATAGTAGTAAATGTAGGATTGAGTCTTAAGTTCATTCTGTGAATCGGGCCCCATGGGTGGGAGTTAGGGTGGGGGTGTAAAGAAGGCACCACGGACTGAATGGAAGCAAGGCACGTCGTGCCTGGAGAAAGGGAAACATGATAAAGAAAATGGTGCTTAAAGACTAAATAACAGGTACCGTGTAACAACCAAAGTAAATAAAGGCCAGTCGCCATGGGAGGTGACAAATGAAGACAAGGCTGCACTAAGGAGGGACTAACAAGCCTATTCATGAATCAGAACCAGCATTTAAGAAGGACAATGACACAAGCCAAGGTAAATATGGGCGGAGGGGGGGGGGGGTGTTTAGCAGGGCAGCTCGACCTAAAAAGCACACTTTCTGGAGCAAGAGGTTGCTTTCTGCCAAATTTGGTGCAATTCCGTGAAGCAGTTGGGGCTGTAGTCATGTTCAAAATCCCTACAGGAATTAACCTGAGCAAAACCCTTTTTCGGATGTCACCTTTTTCTCAACCTGGCTTGACAGATCACCCCGAAACTTTCTAAAAAGCAGTTGACGTGAGCTTCACACTTGTTTGGAAAATGTCATGAAGATTTGTCAAACACCTCCAAAGATATAGGTGACTGACAGTATATGCATTTATACATATACATGATATGGTTGGTTGAGTGATTACTAACCACCTGAAAATGTGCATATTTGTCTTTCTTTTCTTCCTCCCACAGAAGTGTTGACCTGTTCCTTTAGCTCCAGGATACCATTCAGGCTATGAGCAAGGATTATTAACAGAATTTATTTGGAAGTACAGTTGTTGAAAATCTTTATCTGAATGAATACATTGAGCACCATGTAAACAGTAAGTTTATTGTAACTTTCTTTTCTTAAATAGAATGTTCATTCTCATACTTCCATGGACCATACTGCATATCAGGGGCGTCATTCCACCACTAATTACTACGTGGTGCGCATGACCTTTTAAAGGAATTGCGTTTTATAACAGAATATTTCCTCTCTGTGGTAAACTGTGCTGCTCAAAAGACATAAAGAAATGTTTGCGGTTTACAGAGATTCTGTCAGCAGCTTTATTTTTAGACTTTGTGGTATGTGACCACTTCACCATAGTTAGTTGATTCCTCGGTTGAATGTGAAAAATGCATTTATCATAAAGGGAAGAGGAACAATGTGTGTGTATAAACTGTGTTTCCTTGTACGTTGCAGAAGTAAAACAAGAGAATGTCCGCTTAAAAACAAAAAGCAAATACATGTAACTTTATTTCGAAACCATTAGTAGCATAAAACACATATATTGGAACACTGTGCTGTGCACAGAGCGCGAGAACAAAGAAACCCCCTCTGCGGTTTGATCTAATGTCTCTGATTTGGGTCCTCTTGGAGAATTTTGGAGTGTTTTTGCTACAAGTTTCTGCAGTGTCTCTTTTCAAAGAAAATTGTGTATGAGAGGAGAGCATATTTCGAATCACACATTAATCCATGATGGCGAATCTGTGAAGATGAAACAAGGGACATAGAAACCAAGCAAATCATAAAAAATTAATTAAATGACTTTTCCTGTGTATCTTGCATAGTAGTACTAAGGTAAAATGGTTAAATCAGAATATTATTATAGTGGGATTATGACTTTTTAAGTTTTAATGAAGTTGGTGTGCTTGGGGTTTTAGGCCTTATGATACCTAGAAAGAGTTAACTTGTAAAATATTACGCTTGAAATCTGTGGCGGCTCCTCTGCCCAGGTGGAGGAGCATCGCCTCACTACCTTGAATCAGCAAAAGAAAGGAAAAAATAAAATGATAATAACTTAATGTTACTATCATTTTCTTTTGTTCTCCTGCTGTGCCAGCTTGCGCGAGGGGGCGGGGCTGCAGAGCAGGGGAGGAGTGGCCTAACAGTCATGCGCCCTTCCCTGTTCTCCATTCAGTCTGCATTACAGCCCGCGTGTAGAACATGCCCACCCTTCCAGCCTGTGGCTGTGCGCAGTGTCACTGTGCTCAGACCAATCACAATGCTGCATTGCAGCGTTGTGATTGGCTGTGTGGAATGTGGGAGCCCTGGAGCTTTCTGCTTCCTGTTTCTACCCAGAAGCCAGAAAGAAGATGCAGGAGAGGCAGCTGCGGCTGGCCAGCCCGGAAGAAAGTGTTAATCTGATCCCCCTATTCCACCCCCACCCGCCCCACTGCTGCTTCCAGGTAGCAGCCGTGACTGCGGAAAAGGCTGTTTCTGGAGGATTTTGAGTTTTCCAGGTCGGAATGAAAGATAATACCAATTATGGTATTACAAGCTTTGTGGAGCTAACCATAATTGGTGAATTTCAGGGAGGGGGTATTTTAACCATAACCGTGCTTTAACTGTTGTGTTTCCTAAGTGGAAAAATATATATCTTCCTATATTACAGAAGATAACGCCCATCTTTTGAAGAGTCAAACCTACAAACCTGGTGCTGGGAAGTGGACTGGTTCCCCCTAAGTACTGTGAAACTCTTCCTCACCCCCACAAAATTCAGCAGCACTTTGTCACTATGCAGGAACAATCCTTTTTTGCTCTTTCAGCGAGGTACGACTTGACATTATAAGTCAATACTTTTCAACCCTGCTAGGGCCTGTCTAGCGATCAAAAGTGAGTGTTTTGATTCGCCCTTAGGCTTCTTATGCTTACATTCATAAAAAAACACATACACACACTTCATTTGTCGCATAATCACAGAAAATTCTGGATGAATTATACATAATCATATTAATTATGTGACATGCAAAACAGTAATTTGGAAACTGTTCCATACATTGGGGGCTGCAGGTAATACTTGGCATGATAACTCATCTGCAAGTGGCAGTCAGCCCTACTGTTTTTTTCAAGGCTGCCCTGTCCCACCCAGGGAACCCAGCAACTCTGAAATCATCATTAAGGGCTGCGGGTGGAGGCCCAGTGTGCCTGCAGCCCTGTTGGCTACCCAGCCATCACTCATCCTGGGTGCTGACAGGAGCTGGTAATGCATTTTTTGTGGGTGCCCCTCTTCCACCTCTGGCACCCAAAAACATGCATATGTCATGCAGACTTACGTAGTGTAACACAATTGTCTAATTGCACCAGAAACCTATGATTAGTTCTAGCATCCACAAACAACAAAACAATTCCATCAATATATATAGAAAGTGGAAGAAAATTACTGCATAAACCATTTTCACCCATGAAGATTGTTTGTTTTTTAAAGTGAGTAAACATATGCGACAACAACATCTACAAAGAAGGAGGAAGGAAATGATTTATTTCCAGAGGATCAGCCTAAGACAGACTTAAGACAGACTTAAGACAAACTTAAGACAAACTTAGCACAGACTTAAGACAAATTCCTAACTTTACTACTACTAAATGCCTTCGGTGAATACCAAAAGTAGTAAATTTAGGATTTTGTATTAAGTTAATTCTGTGAATCGGGCCCAACGATCTCTTACATACCATGAAGACATTAGAAAGTGGTGAGGATTATATTCAGAATCCTCTAGAATGTGTGGCAGAGGAATTGATGTCATTAGATTGCATCAGTGGCAGCAACTTTAGACCTAAATCTAAGTTTGTGCCCCAAATACATAATGAGGCAATCGAAGTGTTCGAGAAAGGGCTAAAAACTGATTTTAAAAAAACTGGCGAAATCTGGGCAGCTCAAATGCAGCAATCTCACACTTAAACAACAGAAGACAGTCAAAGAACTGCAAGAAAACAAAAACATTATAGTTAAAAAATCTGATAAGGGTGGGAATGCTGTGGTTTGGCCAAGACAGATGTATTTAGATGAAGGCAAAAGGCAATTAAATGATGCAAACAGTTACATTGTTAACAATTGAGCTTGTTATAACACCAGTAATGAACAATACAGAATAAATCTTATAAAATGGAAAAATGAATGATTATTGACAGATGAGTTTAAATATCTCAACTGTGAACATCCCATATTGTCAGCAATGTATTTTTTGCCGAAAATACATAAAAATAACGTTAATCCCCCAGGGTGACCAATTGTATCATCCATAGGGAGCACCTATGAGAATACATCAAAATATATTGACTATTTTTTGCATCCATATATACAAGCTCTTCCCTCATATGTTCAAGATACCGGAGAATTCCTCAGATTGATTAATGACATAACATGGCGTGAAAACATGATATTAATGACTCTCGATGTGTACAGTCTGTACACATGCATACCTCACAATTTGGGTATGGACGCCAGTTGTAATTTTTTAAAAACATAACTTATCCTATTACATGCATACAAAAATTCTGCTTACCATGATGTACACATGCCTAGTAAATAATTATTTTCTATTTGATCATATAATCTATCGCCAAACCCAGGGAACGGCGATGAGAACTGGCTTTGCCCCCAGTTATGAGGATTTGTACCTAGACTGGTGGGAGGAGCAGGTGGCCAGAAACATCTTGGCATTTACCCAACACGTCATCCTCTGGTTTAGGTATATAGATGATATCTTCTGTATTTGGAGGGGTACTGAAGATGAAGCTACACAGTTTGTAGAAACATTGAATGCCAACCAATGTAATTTGAAAGTTACAAGCCCTGTAAATGCTGAAACTATTGAGTTTCTGGATGTAGAATTGAAAGTCAAGGACAACAAACTGGAAAGCAAACTGTTTCGTAAAGCTACTGCCGGGAACAGTTTTTTTCATGCATATAGCTGTCACCCGAAGAACCTGAAAAACAGTATACCCTATGGTGAGCTCCTCAGAGCGAGAAGAAATTGTAGCTCTGAACAAACATTTCAGGAGGAAGTGATTAACATGAAGAGTAGATTCACTGAAAGGGGCTCTTCCAATAAAGTGATATAGCAGGTATGTGACATAGTTATGGCTGTACAAAGATCAGACATGCTATTAGTAAAACAGAAAGATTTGAGTATAGATGAACCGGTTCAGTTCATAACCAAGTATAGTAATCAAT
This sequence comes from Lissotriton vulgaris, assembly GCF_964263255.1. Lineage (NCBI taxonomy): Eukaryota > Metazoa > Chordata > Amphibia > Caudata > Salamandridae > Lissotriton > Lissotriton vulgaris. The sequence goes on from NC_141689.1 coordinate 482,584,092, forward strand.
CGTGGAAAGTTAGGAAATGTAAAAAAAAACTGGTATCTTCTGAATACAGATTAGACATTGAGGAAATATATAGGTGGGAATCTTATGATTAGGTTCAGAAAATGCACAGCATTAAATGACATACTATGTAATAGCACCATACAAACCACAAAATATCCCAATCCCATACAGGGCTTTTTTGTATGTGGTTCATGCAAAGCTTGCAAAAAGAGCATAAACCACAAAGAGGTCAAGCTTTCTAAAGATCAGAAACCATTCCTCATCACCAAACATTTAACATGTAAATCGGATTTTTGTGTGTAAACTTTGCGCTGTCCTTGTTCATTGAATTACATTGGTACCACTATTCATCCAGTGAAAAAACGGGTCCTGGAACACAAGCGGGCCATTGCCAATGAGGACAGGCAGTATCCAGTGGCCAGACACTTCAAGGAGTTCCATAACAAGAATAGCAGTCTTTTACAATTCTGTGCCTTAGATAGAATCACTGTATCTGAAAGAGGAGGCAAAAGAGTCAGAGAACTCAGACCTCTGACCAAGCTGCTCTTGCAAGGATTTGTGCTCATACACACAACTGTGCACAGAGACCTAGGACATGAGTGAATTGTGGTTACCAGAAACTCACCTCAGTACCTGTTTCAATCATACCTTGTGTTAAAAAGTGGGCTGATGTAGATAATGAGATGAGAGTCTTCATGTAGAATGAATAAAGGGTTTATTCAATTGAAGTAAGCAAGATAAATCAGCTCACCCAGCCAACTGTCACAAGTTCTCCCACGAGAACATAGGCTAAGTTCTACTCCCTCAGTTCTATTACAGAACATAACTACATCATAGACAGAGCTTGGCTAAGCAAGTAAATATATAAATAAACATATTGCTACAAGAAAATAACACAACATATCTCCCTCCTTAGTAGAAATAAAAACATAGAAAACAGACTGTACAAGTACTAAGAGATATAATCCCGTAAATAAGAAGGGCTGCGAGTAACTCTAGAAGATTTTCTTTCAGCAGGCGTATCCTTTTCATTAAGAACATTGGAAGATTAATTAGGAACAACACTTTTCACAGTTCAGATTCCAAATCCCATGGTCAGAGGATTTTACCGCATTTTTTAAAACTTTGATGACTTTACAGGGTGTTAAAAATTTAGAACCAGTAACAAAAAACCAGGTTTCTTTATCAAAATAACATCACCAACATTACCCTTGGTAGTTTTAACAGCGTGCCTTAAATCATAATACCTTTTGCTCTTTAAGCACTTCAAGTCTTCTTTCACTTTCCAAGAATCAGAGTCTAAAGTGTCATTACCTTGAGAAATAAACTTATTAAGCCACAAAGGATCAAGAAATGTGTCAGCTTGTCTCCCACGAAACAAAAGAAAAGGTGTCTTACCAATAATCGAGTGAGGTGTAAAACAATACACATGAACCCTTTTTGAAACCTCATCCTTCCAATCTTGCCCATTTTGTTTAGCCAAGGATATTATTTCCTTTAACACCCGATTAAATCTCTCTACTATGCCATTAGATTTTGGGTGATATAATGTACATTTTTTATGTACAATCCCATCATTTTCCAAACATTTCTCCATCTCATTTGACACTAGATGCGCACCATTATCTGTAAGCAACGTTTGAGGTATTCCTTCCCTTGAAAGGAGAGTTTTGAGAAACTCTATGACAGTAATAGTATTAAAATTCTTTGTAATCAAAACCTCTGGCCATGTAGAAAACAAATTCATTGTTACAATTACATAGGTATCAGAACCATCACCATGAATGGGTCCCAAAATATCCAGTGGAATGTCCTTCCAAGGACCAAAAGAACCACTCTTTACCATAGGTTGAGTCCGTATTTTGAAACTCTTCTCACTCAAGGAACATTGTATACATTCCCTAACCAATCTTTCAATTTGCAAGTAAAGCCCAGGCCACCAATAACTGGAGCAAATTCTCTCCTTGGTTTTCGAAATTCCTAAATGAACCTCGTGAGCTAAATCCAATAACTCTTGCCTCAATGACAAAGGAGGAAATAATTTATGTCCCCTTAAAAGTAACCCATCACAGCAAGAGAGTTGATCTCTAACACCCCAAAAATCTTTCAGGTCTGGATATTTCACATCTTTATAACCCCAACCAGAGTGAATGCATTTAAAAATTTCTTGAAAAACAGTGTCCTCACTACATGCATTAAGCCATCTCTTCTGAGAAATAACTTTGTAATCAATTTCACACACAAAATCATGAGAATCACTTGAAACTGCATCTGATGAAAAGTCTGAACCATCAATCAGAACCAAACTAGAGAATGTATTAGCTACAAAATTATCAGAAGCTGGAACATGCTTCACTGTGAAATCATATCCTTGTAAGCCAATAAACCATTTGGAAATTCAAAGAGAGATAGCGTCAATCCCTTTATTAACTAAGACCTCACATAGAGGTTTGTCGTCTGTTCTGATACTAAAAGAGGTTCCCCACAGAAATGTTTTATGTTTCTTGACAGCCCAATAGACGGCAAGAGCCTCCCTCTCAATCACAGAATATCTGGATTCAGCTCCCTTCAGTCTTCTTGAGATGAACATTATAGTGTTCTCAGGGGCAGTCCCCCCTTGATAAAAAACAGCTCCAAGCCCCTTTTCACTTGCGTCAGTAGAGACAATAGAACTTTTGGTGGGATCAAAGTTTCTCAAATTAAGTGCGTTTTTCAATTTACTTTTAATCTCTACAAACTCCTTTTCACATAACTCATCCATAAAAATGTATTACCCTTCTTCAACAAACTTCTCATGTGAATGGTTTCTTCTGCAAAGTTTTTTAAGGAATTTATTATAATACTCGGCATACCCAAGAAACGCCCTTTGAGAAGGGAGTATTTAAATTTGCAATAGTGTCAACCAACTCAAGTTGAGCTGTTATTGTATGACCCAAATAATCAATTCAGTTTAATCTAAATTTACATTTCTTGCACTTAATCGTGTGATTGTGAGATGTAAGTCTCCTCAAGACTTTTCTAACTCTGTCTCCATGTTCAATTTCATCACGACCATAAATTAAAATGTCATCTTGGTAGACAGAGACACCATCAATTCTAGCTAAAACCTTCTCCATTACTCTCTGAAAGACGGAGGCTGCAGAGACCAAACCAAACAGTAGCCTCACAAACCTATAAGTACCAAAGGGCGGGACAAATGCCGTCAAGTCTTTGGAAGATTCCTTTAACAAAATCTGGTGATATGCGGAGGTCAAGTCCATAGTGCTGAAAAGACTTGCACCCCGCACCATGCTCACAATCTCAGAGATATTAGGAAGGGGATATTTGTCTACCAAAACACATTTATTTAATTGTCTAAGGTCCACACAGAACCTCATGGACCCGTCAGCCTTTTTGGCTGCTACAACTGGAGCTAACCAAGAGGTCCCTTCAACCTCCTCAATTATTCTTTGAGATTTCAGTTTATCCAAATCTTTCAACATGTCATCCCTTACTGTAAAAGGAACATTTCGTACTTTACTTGAAACAGGAATCGACCCAGGCATTAACTTTATCTTATGACAGTAGCCCCTGAGACATCCTAATTTCTCACCAAAGACTCAAGGAAACTCCTTCATCAATTGTGTTTGTAATGACACTTGTTTATCTATAAGTAAAGGCTTGTATACTGATTCTACAGAATCATTAGAAGCATTTGGAGAACACCAAGATTCCTTCAGCATAATGGGTGGACTGCTATTAGGATCTAGCATGAAACCCAGATCTCTCTGATGCCACCAACTAATAATGCTATCACCCTTTTTGAAGACATAGATCTTGGAAGGAGCATAGCGTCCACCATATTCAATCAAACCCTGTAGGATCGCCACCATATGCAGTAGGGTTAATGTCAGGCTTCTTCAGTTTACTTTGAAGGAGAAATGATCACAAAAGATTTTTTTGGAAACAATGGTAATTTTAGCCCCAGAGTCAAAAAGAACTTTAGTCTTATAACCCTCTACAAAAGAAAGTCCAGAAGGACATCACCACCTGCTTGGACAACAATTTGTCCACACTCAAAATCATGTTGGGTATTCTCTTCATCATGAGAAATCTCACGGACACTCCCCTTTGAAGCCTTACTTCTACATGCACTTACAAAGTGACTTTTCTTATTGCAAAATGAACATGTGATATTTAAAGCTGGACAGTTCTTGTCATTGGCCCAATGTCAAGACGTGTTGCATCTGAAACATCTATACACTCTTTCGAATTTAATATTAGACTTATTAACAATCTTCTTCTTTGAAAAGTTTTTAACATGTGACTCTTTAGGTTTGGATGACATAACTGCATTAACTAAAGACACATCTTCAGATGCATCCTTATTCAAGTCTTTTTTGATTTCTTTAGCACATTCCAAAGAATGTTCAATCCTCTTGGCTATTACCAAAACCTCATCTAGAGTTGGTTCATCCTTAAGCCAAAGTTCATCCAGTATCTTTTCAGAAACACAACCAAGCATAAATTGATCGTGAATCCTCTCTTCAATTAATGTGTCAGATTTACAAGTAGAGGCAAGACGTCTAAGATCAGTGACATAGTTCTCAATGCTCTCACCCTCTTTTTGCATACGTCTACCAAAGTGATAAATCCCATCCCCTTCGCCAGTGTTAAAAAGTGGGTTGATGTAGATGAGATGAGAGTCTTCATGTAGAATGAATAAAGGGTTTATTCAATTAAAGTAAGCAAGTTACAACAGCTCACCCAGCCAACTGTCACAAGCTCTCCCAAGATATTACAATGAGAACATAGGCTGAGTTATATTCCCTCAGTTCTATTACAGAACATAACTACATCATAGACAGAGCTTGGCTAAGCAAGTAAATATATAAATAAACATATCGCTACAAGAAAATAACATAACAATATGAAAAAAAGCAGATTACAACACCTTGATATTCCAATTGTTCAAGGATCTCAGCAACGGAGGTTTTTGCTTCACTTCGCATGGGGTATTGGGGTTGAGGCTGTGGCATCAACTGCAAAGGAATCTCATGTTGAGGGGAAAATCTGTCCCATCCACAGTGAGTACGGTACAACGCCAGCGCAAGCGCCTTAGCCCAATCTTCTGCAAACTGCAGAGCCTGCTCCTTCGGCACTGTGTGCGTGAAAACGGGGAGGATCATCTCCTCCCCTTGTGGAGCAGCTAAGACAAATGGTGGGGGCCAGTCGACCTGTGCCAGCAAAATATCATAGGTAATTGTTAGATTTTCCCCCCAAAAAACTTTTATGGTACGTTCTATGTCACCTTCAATTACAATTACAATTTCATTAAGTCTGTCAGCCACTCTAGTGTCAGCTGTCTCAACTACAATGAAGGTATATGTATATATATATATATATATATATACATATACATATATATATATTTATTTATTTACTACCTACTGGCGGTCGCCAGTAGGTAGTTATACTTAGGACCTAGTTTCCATAGGAAATCCGCAACATTCTATTTGGAATAACTTTGGCGCCGGTGGACGAATCTTCGCGAATTTCTCCAAGAAAATGGCATGCTCCGCGCCGCTCCTTCCCTGAATGTTTGGGAGTGATCCGCGATGCAAGGGTCGAGAAAAAAGGGGGGTCCCAAAACATGTTTTCTCCAGGCAATTTTCTTAAAACCTTTAGCCAGGGCTACAGCCCGAACGGCTGAACGGAATTACACCAAATTTGGCAAAAAGGTACAGTTCGGTTCGCAGATCACGCTTTTTGTTAAATGGTGTAAATTCGTTCAGTAGTTCCTGAGAAAATCATAAGTAAAATCTTAAGTATATCTATAGGCGCTTAACGTATTCGTACTATCCGCGTACAGGTCCGCGTACCGTCCGCGTACGTATGCGTACCTTCCTGAGCATGAGCTGCATGCTGATTGGCTGTCAGCTATCTGTCAACACTCCAAACGAGAAAGTGTTGGCAGCCATCTTGTGCCTCGGTAGACTGAGGCACAAGAAAGCAGAAAAACGAATGTGTAGAACACAAAAAGGGGGCAGGGTAGAAACCCCCTAACCCCCTTGGCCTGCTCAGGGGGTCCCACAAGGTCCCTCAAGGCCCCCCCCAAATTATTTTTTTACAAAAAACCACGGGGTACGCGTACGTCCCCGTACGTGTACGTACGCGTACCTTTCCGAGCACGAGCTGCATGCTCATTGGGTGTAAACACTCACAACCAGGAAGTGTTGGCAGCCATCTTGTGCTCTGTAGACCGAGGCACAAGAAAGAAGAAAAACAAACGTGTCGAACGCGAAAAGGGGGCAGGGTAGAAACACCCTGACCCACTAGACCTGCTCATAGGGTCCAGCCATGGACCCCCAAGGCCCAAAAAATGTATATATTTTTTAAAAAATCACGGTGTACGCGTACGTACGCGTACGTAAGCATACCCGTACGATTACGTACACGTACCTTTCCGAGCACGAGCTGCATGCTCATTGGCTGTAAACACACCAAACCAGGACGTGTTGGCAGCCATCTTGTGCTCTGTAGACCAAAGCAGAAGAGATCAGAAAAACAAACATGTAGAACGCAAAAAGGGGGCAGGGTAGAAATACCCTGATCCTCTAGGCCTGCTCAGGTGGTCCCAAAAGGACCCCCAAGGCCAACATTTTTTTTTTTTAAACCCTGTCTGCTTTTGTTCAAACAACCGCCCAGGGGGACTAAATCCCGGGGGCATAGTGAAAAAGAAGTGTGGGGGGGCAATCCCCCCCATATTGCCTAGGGGACCGCCACCCCCCGGGGCAAAGCAACACAGCCTCCTGGCGCATACTGGAGGCTCCAGGTGGGCTAGTTGGCCCCCAGGGGCCTCCAGTATGCAAGGGGAATTAGTTCCCCCTCTGAAAAAGCACCAGGGGTCTGCATTGCAGAGAGGTGTAAAAAGGAGCGTGGCCTCATTACACCTCTCTGCAGTGCAGCCCCCTGGCGCATACTGGAGGTTCCTGGTGGGCTAGTTGGCCCCTATGGATCCCCAGTATGCAAGGAGAATTAGTTCCCCCTGTGCAAACGCGCCAGGGGTCTGCATTGCAGAGAGGTGTAAAAAGGGGCGTGGCCTCATTACACCTCTCTGCAATGCAGCCCCCATCCGCATACTGGAGGTTCCTAGTGGGCTAGTTGGCCCCCACAGTCATTCACTAACAGTTCTATATGGGCACTAAAACATGTACTCACTCATCATATGTACTCATACACCTATAGATCTTATTACACACCAACACTCATCTATAGAGTTACTCACACACATACTCACACATGTAAATAAAACATCCATTTACTTGCATCTACAGCTATACACCCACCACTGCACTTACTTCTACAGAATTGTACACATACTTACTCTCTTAAACAATCACTTATAGAAACACACACTTATTTATACAGGAACTCTTACAATCTCTCGCTCTCACACATACTCACTTATATACATCAATACTAACATATACTAGTTTATAACTTATGTAGTTACTATACTATTGAAACAGTGATTCACTCACTAACACACCCATACACATGCTCATCCACCCATACAGTCCTGCACACATGCTGTATTCAAAACACATACAAACAGTGAGTCACCCATTCATGCATCTATGCGGTAAGTAATACCCCCCACCGAACCATACAGACACTCAGACACTCATATTGATACTCAAAAAACCAACTAATAACCTATATAGACACTCATGTAGCTAGTCACCAACCCATGCAGCGACTTATACACAAAGTGAGACACTGATACACATATTTACATATTTAAACATTACGCACTAACCCATGTATTTACTAAGATCAATTAATCAGTCAGTTATACAATCAATTTTTTATTTACAAAAATAAATCATCCATTTAGACACGTACCCATTTATTCTTCCATCGACCTTGAGATATACATATATAAAACATATTTAATTTTCAGAAAAACACACATTCACTGGATGATGTCATCAGTGATGTCATCAGGGATGTCATTTGAGATGTCATGAGTGATGTCACTGACCATGTCATGAGTGATGTAGTATGTGACATCATCAGCAGTGCATTGCGGGTGTGCGAGTTATAGTTCGCTGAAATAACTATAACGGGGGGATTTCAACGGTTTTGTATGAGTGAAATGTCCAGCTAACTATACCATGTGTGAAACCTTTGTTTTTTTTGTGAATTTCTAAGGTTTTTTAAATGCTAATTCCTAACTATAACATGTGTGAAACCTATGTTTTTTCAGTGAATATATAGATATATATTCCCATATGTTCTCTTACGTTTGAGGATGCACACAAGGGCAAGCAAACAAAGCCTTCAAAGCAAGTTCTTTATTCGGACAAAACAGAAGCGCTCGCAGATATTATCTGCACCCTTCCCCAACGCGTTTCGGAGTTCCTTTGCTCCTTGCTCATGACGGATTCCGAGCAGATGCAAGAGGAGGTAGTCCCTTCTCTGGCTAATTATCGCCCTCCTATGGCACTACATTACCCTCAGCCTTTCGGAACCTGTAGTTCTAATGCTAAAATAATACCCTGATTGGGTTCTGCCTGAGAAGCAATTCAGTCAAATCATCCACAGGGCCTCCGGTCCCGTTGCCGTTTTGAAATAAATTCCAACTTGTCCTTCTGTTATACCGGTGTCCGTGTATACGACACCAACAGCCCATAATTGATTTCCTGGCGGTGCTGTCCTCCCGACCAAAGCCGGCCGGTATAGATTCCGAAATGTTCGCTTACGTTCGAGGTTGCACACAAGGGCAAGCAAAAAAAGCCTTCAAAGTCAAGTTCTTTATTCTGACAAAACAGCAGCGCTCACAGATATTTCCTCCACACTTACCCAAGCGTTTCGGAGCTCCTTTGCTCCTTGCTCACGGGGGCTTCCGAGCAGATGCAAGGGGAGGCAGTCCCTTCTTTGACTAATTATCGACCTCTTATGGCATTGCATTACCCTCAGCCTTTTTGGGCTTGTAGTCCTAATGCTAAAATAATACCCTGATTGGGTTCTGCCTGGGAAGCAACTCAGTCAAACCCTCCATAGGGCCTCCGGTCCCGTTGCCGTTTTGAAATAAATTCCAACCTGCCCTTCTGTTATACCGGTGTCTGTGTATTCAACACCAACAGTCCATAATTGATACCTGGAGGTGCTGTCCTCCCAACGCAAGCTGGCCGGTATAGATTCCTATATGTTCACTTACATTAGAGGACGCACACAAGGGCAAGCAAACAAAGCTGTCAAAGCCAAGTTCTTTATTCGGACAAAACAGCAGCGCTCGCAGATATTTCCTCCACCCTTCCCCAATGTGTTTCGGAGCTCCTTTGTTCCTTGCTCACGGGGGCTTCCGAGCAGATGCAAGAGGAGGAAGTCCCTTCTTTGGCTAATTATCACCCTCCTATGGATTTACATTACCCTCAGACTTTTGGGACTTGTAGTTCGAATGCTAAAATGATACCCTGATTGGGTTCTGCCTGGGAAGGAATTCAGTCAATCCCTCCATAGGGCCACCGGTCCCGTTGCCGTTTTGAAATAAAGTCCAACTTGCCCTTCTGTTATACCGGTGTATTTAAAAAGCAGCGAAAACTAGTGGTAGGACTGCCAATTCCAGGCATCTGATGCACTATATAAGCTACAAAAACAACACACCAGAAACAATCCAAAGTGTATAGCAACATGGATGCACAGGGACCGAGCGCAGAGGCCAACGCAAACCCCACAAGCCCCACAGACCACCAGCAAGGAACAACTGGGTCATGGAAGGCCAAGGAGAAGAGGGAGAGGAAGATGGGGTGCAGGCTGCTGGAAAACCAGATCAGCATCACGGAGGTGACAGAACAACACCATCAACTGACCCACAATTAGACTACCTTGAATGCAGTTGGAGTGTCGAGGAGGGCAGGAGGTGCTGGCATAATGTGAAAAGCCACACCAAGCACAAACCTGCTGCCAAAAAAGGATGGCAGCAATGGTGACAGGAGGTGGGAGTCCTGCGCCACAGGAGGAGCTGGAAGAAATGGAGGTGACAGTCATCAGTGGGGAGATGGTGCAAGGAGGTGGGAGTCCGGACACAGCTCAAGAGGACCAGACGCAACATCAACAGGGTGAGCAACGACCAGGGGCTGGGGGCATGGGTGGAGATGGGCACAATGACACACATGCACAATGATGTGTAGCACACTGCACACTCCCAATGACCCTGGATCATGTCTCTGATCCATGTGGCACACTGCAGCACAGCACACACACACATAGCAAGAATAGCACATCCCACGACAATTCTGTACAAAGTGCAACACCGACACTGCAGATCAGGGGACACAATTGAGGCCGCTCATGCACAGAAACAGGTCAAAAACATCGAACAGAGCAGGAACCTGTTAGATTCATACGTATGTGTACAACATCACAGCCATCATGTAGTCCAAAAGTCCACTGTCCTGCATCAATTTGGCAACACTGCCCAAACTGTCACAATGTACATTGCCATACAGTCTGCATGTCAACAAGAACACTGTGCAAACATACATGGCAACACAATGTCAACATTGCAGAGGGACAAACAGCACCTCCAGCAGACCAGGCCAGATGCTGGAGAGGACCACCACATCTATGACACCAACGCCCTACAACAGCTCATGGACATCCCAGGCAACCCATCACCAGGGAAGACAATCTACATAGAGGAGAACCAGGTCCCTGCTCAGACTACACAGCAGGAAGCACCTGCAAGCACATCTAGCACCCAACACGCCACTGAGGCACACATTGCATTCAAAGGCCAGGTGGCAGAATGACGAAAGGCCGAACAAGTGCGGGTGGGATCAGGGCTCGTGGAAGCCGAATAACATTACATACGGGGTCTCCAAGTCCCTTCAGGACAAACCTGCACCCTACAAAGGAGACTCACACTGCAACAGAGATACATGAATTTGCACATTTCCTGCACTGAACCATGCCCAGAGCAGCGGAATTACTATTCACACACCTACGATGGACCTCCGTACAACGGTCCAGTACACTCCCCTTACGTAATGAGTGGCTGACGACAAAGCTACACGTGCAAGCACTAACGCGCTGCCTGCGAGGACCTGGCTGTGTCCGCTGTACAAAGCACAATGTAATTTTGTAGGGCCCGGGGCCCTCATGCACGCATCATGTCCACACGGACACACGCACATAGTTTGTGGAACTGGCTTCGGGTACATATGCCTGCCCCTTTTTTGCCAGGGTCACATGTACAGTGAGGTCTGTGCTACATGTGTGTGGGGTGAGTGTAAACAAGCCCTCACGGAGTGGTTGGTGCTGGCAACAACTTGAACAGTGAACACTATGAAGACAGAAACATTAAACACCAGCTTTACAGAGACAACAAAGGTGCATTATGGTGGTAGCTGGAACAAGTAACTGAGGTCGGGGCACCAGAGCTGAGGGCGCTCATGCGAACAAAATGTCTAGGATTGGGTCTCTTCAGGATATTCCTGATGCAGCTGCAGTGGGGGGAGTCAGACCTGCATGGTCTTACCAATCATCGTCCCAGGTCTACCATACTGCCTGAGGAGACATTGCTACGTGCACTCGCCACAGCACATGACCAAATCAGTAATGGACAATGACTTGTGGTGAACTGGAGTGCTGAGCAGGGTATCAGGCAGAGGATGGCCTCCGCGACAGGTGTGAGCAACTCCGTTAGTCTGCCAGTACCACTGTTTTGATTTTGGCAGATGGCGGTTGGGGTTGGTCCTGGCGATGGTGGCATGTACCTTATGCCGTGATGCAACGTCCGGGCCGGTCAGGACTCGATTTGATGTGTGAGCCTTGTTGGGCCGCAGTTGAGGCCGGAGGCAGAGGATAGCGCAGGACCACATACACATGGCGTCGATTACCCCCAAGCCCATCATCTCAGAGGCCATCCATTATCTCAATAGAAAGGGTCCCTGACTTGACCAGCACAGAGTTAGTGGCCTCGGATGCACAGGGGCCGGCACAGGCACCCAATCAAGGGAAGGTGCCTTGCGGTGCACTGAGGCAGGACCACGCTGACAGAGCCGAGGTGAATGTGGTGGAGGGTTGCGGGGGACAGTGGAAGGTGTCCCCCAGGGCATGATGCAGAGGGCATAAGCCGACCGGAAGCAGCAAATGGAGGAGTGGAATGCTACAGCCTTGTTTCCACCAACATTTCAGAATCAGCTACAAGAGGATGAAGACAACCCCCAGTCTATTGACTCAGATGCCACCAAAGTTCAACCAGAGAGTGTCCATGAATGTCGGGGAACAAACTTAGTGGCACCAGGGCTGAGAGGGGATGCAGTCTGTGAGGATGCCGGTACAATGATATGAACTCAGCCATTGCTAAATTAACACTTAGTTCCAGATGTGTGACCTACTAGTCCTCTGTGTCAGCCGGTAGAGTTCGTAAATGGGAAAGGAGTACTGTGGGCCTTGCTTGTGGAGCCCGTGATGGTCGTAGCAGGTTGCCAGGGTCGCGGCCCTTAGGTTTGGAGCACGCACCACCACGTGGTGGGCCCTCTGAGACACACACCAGTGTTGGCAGGTGGGCATTGAGGCCTGGGTGTGCAGGGCCGGGTTCTAGGCCCAGCATCCCAGGGTGCAGCAGGTGCACAGGATCGCAGGCAACCCCACTCACAACAACAGCGTCAGCCTTGTAGCGGGTGAGAGGCGCTGCCCTTGCAGACACATTAGGAATTCTGGAAGAAGATCACGCCCAGAGTCACATGCCTTTTATTCACAGCCCTACGCTGGCCTGGCATACGCCGGGCCAGCCCACTGCAGTCATGCCTCCCAGGGATGTAACAAGCTACAGTTCTGTGATCCTCCCCACTGGCTGGGGTGACATGGTTGCGTCCAATGTCCACTGCACTCCTAACACCAGTGGTGTATGTCAACATGGATATGTGTGTGGTCTGCATACTGCAGTCTGGCCATCACATCCACGCCACCCATGGCATTGTGTACATTCTTATTCATGGGTCACTTGCCTCCTTCGCACATGACTTGTTCCAACCTCTCCCCACATTCTGCTATTGTGTGGCTGAGATGCCATGCGATTGATGGCTTGTGTGCATGGCTGGCCTAAGTTCCCACAGTGAGTTGTGCTGTTGTGTCTGGTGGGAGAGCATGTTGTTTGGCATGTTGTATGTGAGTTGGTTACGTGTGCATTCCCAGTGGTGTGCGTTGCATGATTGTGGAGTCGAGGTGTGTGGTGTATTCATTTGATACTTGCCAACAAGTAGTGCATTTCCTTAGGTGCCATTCTGGTAGCGCTGGTTGATGATGGACTGTCGGAAGATGTGGGAATCATGCACACTGCCTGGGTGGTTGGAGTCAACTTTGGTGGATCTTTCCAGGTGGTCCACTATTGCATGCACATTGATTGAATGTGTGTGCTTTCTGGTGCTGTATTTTGTGCAGTGTTGCCAGGGGGCACAAGTAGGACAAGTGTGCAGTCAATTGCCCCCTCTCACGTGCGGGAAGCAAGCAATGGCATAGTCGCCTTGCTTGGTCTCCAACTGTTCCTGCGCAGTGTGGGGAAAGTATAGATAGTGGGGTACCAAGCTGATGATGACACCCATGACAATTGTGTGAATCTTGTATTGGGCTGGCTGCGTGACTCCTCCAACTCTGGCGGTTGTTGGTTGGAGGGTACCAGGGGCCAACAGGTGCAGCACATCCATCAGCTTTGTCTGAGGTGGGATGTTGGTTGCCTGCTGTGTTGGTACCCTCAGCCTGTGGTCAATGGTGGTCAGGATACGGAGGATGATTGTCCCCTTGGGCCTGTAGTGGGCAATGGCATTTTCTAGAGTTGGGTGTGTGAGGTTGGTGCGTTTTCTGAGGGTCGCTATATTTGTCTGTGCTGCCTTGGTGTTGGTCCACGGGGGGTTCTGGGGGTGGTGACGGTGGGTGTTGTGGTGCTGTTGGGGCTCCCAGCTGCATGATCAGTGGCTCCACTGCATCTGTTGCCCTTCATGTGTGGCTCTGGCCTTGGCTCCCTATTCTGGTGCAGGCTGTCGTCCGACTTTACACCAGGTCAGAGGGGGTGTTAAATTCCTGCTGCTAACGCTCCTTATTGCCAGTTTTGGATTCTCATCGCTTATCTGGTTGGTCATTGAGAATGTTGTGGAGTGATGTTGTCGCAGCTTTTTGCACGGGAACGCCTACTCTGCATCTCATTAGCCATAGTTGCGGGGGTCATCTGTGGCATTTTTTTAAGCTGCTATCGCGGGTAATCTGGTGCTATGGGCTGTTAGCACCAGCTTGTGAATTGGGTGATAGATTTATCATTACTTTGGCTGCTATGAAGTGCTGATAACTCAGTGATAACTCCTTGAGAATATGCCCCTATATTTTTCTTCTGGTGGTGCTCGGTCCTCCACATGCCTCCTTCTTTGTGGACAGCCCAGAGAGTCACCTCTGGCTGCCCTACCAGCTTCTGAGTGGTTTCACGCCTCTGTGTGTGACTGCAGGAATTGGCAAATTCTCATGCCTGGGTTGGGATCTCTTCACTGGTGGCGGCTGCCCGCTTTCTTCTGAACTTCAAGGGTCATCCATGGGGTCCCAGACCCTTTCTTGGTATTTACAGCCTAAGGGTTGAAGTAGACGGACCAATGGAGAGTCTAAGGAGGGGTACCCGCGCATGTCCCCTCCTTGGATAAATTGAAGTGTTAATCCTGCATTTTCCAAGACTTTCCACTAGTTCATTGCACCCTATTCATTAATAATAGGTTGTTGTTGTTAATGTTATTAATGTTACTAGTTTGTTCTGCCATCTCGAGATGACATTAGCTAAAGCAATATGACGTTTCATAATATTTTGTTCTGATTTACTAAGAATATGATTTTTTGCTCACACCATGAGGATTCTATAGAATTAAAGTTAGTCCAGGAGAAGATTTCCTTTATAAATTCCTGATTTGGGGTTGAGCCAGAAGTCTTTTTGATGCTACTAGGGATGTTGTCTGTTTCGCTATTGATTTTGCTGGTCACTTGGGACCTAGAATTCTTCCTAATTTACACATTATTCTGCAATGCCATATTATAAGAGCCAGATGGCATTATCTTTATTATTTTGAAAATAATGTATTCTGTATCACAAATCTTTTAACTGTATTCCTGATCTAGAACTCAATCATTGAGTGTGCCCTTGCTTAATTGACTGCCTTTTTCATGTGTTGTGGGGTACGTTACCTTGGAGATACATTGCCTCAAGAAACCCCGGAAGCCGGAAAAAGAAGACCACAAATGTTTTTGAAATGTATTTCTAAAGAAAAACACCGGCAGGGAGCTCCCCAGGATAGTCCAAAGGTATTCTACAATGGCAGAATAATACGAGAGGGACTGTACATATAAAAAAAAAAGAAAAGTACTGTCTCATGTGCGATGATAAGATCTAACGTCTAGAGCTTGACCATAACACCACTAAAAGTCTCACAATCCATATAGGGATTGAGAATGAGTTGGTGAACTAACATCCAGTTTTGGAGTTGAGTAGTGAGAGATCATGAGAGGAAGACACCTTGAGGTAGATTTGGGTGTCATCAGCATAGAGATGGTAGAGGATTCCAGATTTGCTCAGGAGGTTTTCCATACTGGTTCCAGATAAAGATTAAACAGAGTGGGAGCAAGGATAGAACCTTGAGGGACGCCTTGACCAACCACCAGTAGAGACGAGAGACTGTTCGCAATCTTGATCATTTGGGTTCTGTCCGAGAGGAAAGAGGCAAACAATTTGAGTACTGTGCCTTCCACGCCCATTCTCTGTTGAAGAATGTTAAGGAGGGTGTTGTGATTAACAGTGTCAAAAGCTGCAGAGAGGTCAAGAAGAATCAGACGGCACGATTCCCCCGAATCGATCACTTGCAGCAGGGCTGTTTTGGTGCAGCAATTTTGAATAAAGCCCGACTGGAACATGTCGGGGAGATTATTGTCCATAATGTGTTGGGAAAGCTGTTTTGCAATGCATTTTCTGTGATCTTTGAAAGAAAAGGGAGATTGGTGATGGGGCGGAAGTTATTGTGGTCATTTGCATCTGCAGAGTATTTTTTAGAAGGAGGGTAATCTGTCCTGTTTTGAGGACAACTGGGAGGGATCCTTGACTGAGGAAGAGATTGACTAGCCTGTTCCAGTAGGAGAGAGTGTTAGTATAGAAATCAATGGAGATGCCACCTGGTATGGGGTATCGTGGGGTTTGGTTTCGTGGATGCATTTGAGGAGATCATCCTCTGAGATGGCGGCAAAGTTCTGCCAAGTGACTAAGGATTTTCGCTTCTGTTCCACCAGGGATTTTACCTTTTGATCGAAGAATATAGCAAACTCACTTGCTTTCTTTGAAGCATCCTCAGGCGGGCAGCTGCAGACTATCCGGAGTGAGACTGAAACCGAGAATAAAAAGCCAGGCAGACTCACCTATTCACGGTGGACCCCGCATCTCGGTGATGTCGAGAAATGCGGAAGTAAGAGGCGAACACATCTCAGGGGTGAAGTAGTGTGATGTTAAAAAAGACTAGACCGACGATTGAAGGAGCATAGCACCGGAAGTGTGGCACGTAGAGTGAATATCTCGAGTTGTATAGAAGAAAGACTAAGGACTTGCTAAATAGTTCATGATTACAAATAATAATGGATAAAAACTGTGTACTAAATGGATTAAACTGAAATCCATCATGTAGATAATCTGCATATGCATGGAAAATAAAGGATAAAAAATGGAAGGCCATAGAGTAATGAGAAAATCGGCCTGTACCAAAAGGAAGGATAATGTGACGAAAAATAAAATTGGTAATACAGGTAACTGTCCTGTAATGCAAGAGGACCTGATAAGAATCAAGTGTGTAAGCGGAAGAATCCCACAAGTATTTCTAGACATGCTTTCGATAAAAAAGCTTCCCCAAACGTATTCAGCTACATTGCACAAGAATAATATCTTGTCCTGTGAAAGCACACGACAGGTAAAAAAATCTAAAGAGGGTGCCCACAAGTTAGTGGCCCCATACTATGCCATCATTCGCAACTGTCAGGGGTAATTCAAAAAGACCTAAGTCCATGAAAGAAAGAGTAAGGTAGGAAAAGTGAAAAGGGATGCACCCATGTGAACGGTGCTCCTACTAAACATCCAATGATAGGTAGTATACAATGTTGGTGTACATATAAGAATTAGATTAACAATACAAAGTCACAAAAAGTACACCTTGAGAACAGGAAATAACGAAAATATTTCAGTTAGGGAAAGCAAAAATTACAAAATCATTAAGGAGTTTACAGCATATACTCCAAGTGTAAATATAGTGGAGAATCATCATGTATTTCCCGAATACGCTAACCCACATACTATTAAAGTAAAAGCATATGAGAGATCATGAATGTTTATATGCAGTTATGGAATTTAGCCAACTATGCGAGGGCAAGCCCCATACAACCCATAGCAGTTCACAACACATGATCAACCTACAAAGTTGTAAAATTACAGCAACATAGATAAAAATGCGTTGATCATCCAAAAGGCACAGATTAGCTGAAATGACAAAGCTGGACTAGTAGTTTCCTTTTTTTTGTTTAAATATTTTTATTAAGATTTCCCCCCCCACAATTTTTCTGATAAGTCCAGTACAACTTTACAGTACAGATTTTACATACATATAAAATTCGACAGTTATCACCCAAAAGAAGAATATAAAACACACAAAAGAAAAAAACAAAGTAACCCAGGAGGAAGCGAAAAAAGACACATTGTATACTTTTAACTCTCCCTATTCTTCCATTGCTCAACAGGTAACCAGATCCTACCCCCCAGTGCCCTTGACCTTCTACCTTTCCTATCATAGATAGCTTTCTCCAAATTATATGTGGAGAGTAGCCTTGCTATCCATGTCTGAAATGTCGGTGCCGATTTATCAATCCAGGCTCTTGCAATAATAATCCTAAAAACTGCCGTAGCCATAAACATAAATCCTGGATATACATTATTATCTCCTATACTAATACCTAACATTATCAACTCATCTGTTAATTTGGTCTTTAACCCCAGAGATCTCTCCAGAAATTCCTCTATTGCCAATTTTAAAGTGTAAAGCTGTGGGCATTGTGCAAACATATGAGTAATATTGGCGCTTGTTGAGTTGCAGCGTGGGCAAGTTATTCCAGTGCCCCCTCCCCACTGGGCAATTCTAGCAGGTGTATGGTACAACGAGTAGACTGTCTTATAGTGTTGAGTTTGTAGCGTTGCTGAGCACAAGGCAGTTCGGCCTAGGTCTAATGAGGCTTGAAGAGCTTCAGGATGGGCCCTTACTTGTTCCACCCATTTATTGCCATATTTTTCTCTATCATCTGTTTTATATTCCTGTAATTCTGCGTACAATTGTCTAATCGTACACTGTAGACTGCTCCCTAAATAGTCCATTATCCTACAATTTGTCAATCCTGCTGTCCCACCCCGTTTTATTTGATAGTAGCTCCTCACTTGTAAGTATTTAAAAAAATTATTCCCTGATATTTTAAATTTGTTTTGGATATCCTGGAACAGTAAGAACCCTCCTTTTGCATCCAACAAGTCTCCTAATTTCTTAATCCCCCTGCCATCCCACTCTTTCATGACTGCATCCCTGAAAATTTCTGCAGGAAGCTCGTTGTTCGTATACAGCCTCAGGTATCTATTATACCTCCCCAATCCTAGCTTTTTCTTAATTGCCCTCCAGATTTTATATACAGCGCTCAAAGTCTTGAACCTCGTGTGTTTAAAATAGACAAAATCCACTGTCGTTACTAAGGCATTCTCTGCCGCCTTTCCCAAGATTGCTTCGTAGACGTTCACTTGACACGATCTCTCACCCTGCTGGTCACTTCCTCCTAATAACTCTTTAGAATATTGGAGAGCTGCCGTCCAATAATAAAATCTAAAGTCCGGTGCCCCCAACCTCCCTTCTCTCTTGATAGTGTCAAAAATCGATATGCTCTGCGTGTCTTCCCCTGTGCCGAAATTAATCTATTCACTGTTGATTCTATTCTATTAAACCATGTGACATCAAAGTATAAGGGAATTGCTCTAAAAATATATAAAAATTTTGGAAAAGTAACCATTTTAATAAAATTAATACGTCCCATTAGTGTCAAATGTAGATTATTGACTCTCTCCATATTTCTTTTAACCTTCCCTAAAAGTGGTTCCATGTTAATCTCTATTAGGTTCTCTAAATCCGCAGTCACCCTGACTCCCAAGTACATTGCTTCTGAGACTACTCTTGTATCTTCAAATGTTGTATATCTATTCTGCACTACCTGTGTCTTTCCTCTATTTATTAGATACCCTGAGACCGCTCCGAAATTCCTTGCCTCTTGTTCTATTTCAGTGAGTGCCCCCTCCGGTGCTGGTGTTGTAATAGCCACGTCATCCGCGTAGGCGAATAATTTCTAATCCTTCTCATGCAGTCTGACTGGGGTGATCCTATTATTATGTGTAAGCCTTCTTAAAAACGGGTCCAGATATATGGCAAATAGTAAAGCCGAGGCTGGACAGCCCTGCCTAGTCCCTCGTCTAATCTGTACTGCCTTCGTATAGGATTTATTGATTCTTATCCTGGCTAAGGGTTGTTTATAAAGTGCCTGGATTGCTGTTATATATCCATTGCCTATACCTGCCCATTCCATGGCTTTCCAGAGATAGACCCAGGAGACCCTGTTGAAGGCCTTCTCGGCATCCAAAAAAATAGCCGCGACAGGGTCTCCTGCAGCCTCCGCTGCATCTAAGATGGTGATCATCTGCCTAGTATGTTGGGTAGTCCCTTTGCCTGGGATAAAGCCATGTTGCGCTGGGGATACCACCCCCTCTATAACCTTGCTCAACCTATTAGCCAGTGATTTAGAAAATATCTTTGCATCCGCATTTAGTAACGTTATTGGCCTATATGAGCCTTGTTCCGTTGGAGGTTTGTCCTTTTTAAGTATCACTATGATATCCGCACCGGCCCAAGATTGTGGGACTATTCTACCCCCCTGTGCCATACAGCAGATTGCCCACATGTCCTTAGCTAGCACATCCCAAAAGGTCTTATAGAACTCTGCAGGTATCTGATCTTGACCTGTTCCTTTGCCAGAGGGGAGGCTGAATGCCGCGTCCCTTACCTCCTGGACTGTTAGCTGCAAATCTAGCTTATCCCTCTCCTCTGTGCTTAACCCTACCTGTGGTACCTGTGACAGATATTCCATAATCCCTGTCTCTAGATTTGCGTTGTTTGTGTCTTGTTCGTATAAGATTTCGTAAAACCTTCTAAACACCTCCTGTACCTCCTCTACCTTATTAACAATTGTCCCTGTACTATCCTTAATTTCTTTTATCTCCCCTGCTGCTAGTGTTTGTCTGGTCTTAATTGCCAGGAGGTGTCCCACCCTCTCATTAAATTCGTAGCATTTTTCTTTTTTTGCTAGATAATTCCCTGCTGTTTTCTGCACCAATGTAGCGCCTGCATCTGCCTTCTGTACTTCCAAGGCCAGCAGGATCTGCTCAATAGGTTCTTGCCTACCTATTGCAGCCACTAGGCCCTCTTCTAGGTCCACCAGAGCTCTAATCTTCTCTTCCATCTTCTCCTTTTCCTTCTTACTTCTTAACAACGTATAACTTAATGTCTCCCCCCTCACTCCCGCTTTAAAAGTGTCCCATACCATATCCGCTGAAGCCGAGTACCTATTCATGTCCCAGAATTGTGTTATCCATTCCTTCTCCTTCAACAGCCCCCGTTCAAATGTCCATGTGGTCGTTGACCTATCCTTATTTTTAGCCACTGACATACTTAGAACCAGCGGATTATGGTCTGACACTGTTCTGGGAAGTCGTTCTATTGTGGCTCCACCTACAAGTAAACTAGATATAAAGAAGTAATCCAGTCTGGCAATCGTTTTATGTGGGGCTGAATAGAAAGTGCTTCCTGTACCTATTGGGTTTTTTCCGCCCAAATGTCCACCAGAGCATTATGTCGGACAAGATTTTGTACTGCTTTGTATGTCTTTTTTTTCCTCCCTCTGTATCTACCCCCACCCCTGTCAGTTAGGCCATCCAAACCATTAATGTTAAAATCCCCACAGCATACCACAGGTTCTGGCCACAGTGCTAATTCCCCATCCATAAATTCAATTAACTCAGGTTCTTCTTCAGTTGACCCATACAATGAAGTAAGTGTGAATCTTCCAGCCATAGTTTCCATATCCAGCACCACCCATCTCCCATCTCGATCCTCCTTTTTCTTTTTAATTTTTACAGTGCCTTTCCTAGCCAAGATCGCCACTCCCTTACTTCTCCCTTCCTGTCCTGTATAAGCAAGAACCTCAAATCCAATTTGATCCAGCATAAACTTGTCTTTGCCGGCCACATGCGTCTCCTGTTAACAAATTATGTCAATTCTCCAGAATCGAAGCAATGCAGCAAGCTTTGCCTTTTCTCTCCATTATTTAGACCACAAATGTTAATCGTGATTACCCTGACTGCCATTTACTCATGCTTAATTTTACCATCTTTCCAAATGCCATCTTGAAATTATCCAGCCGCTTTCTCTCTCCCTTATGCATTTTAAAAATCTGTACTGTATTTCTACACCAACCATCACCTGTGCCAATGCCACCCCCTCCACTCCCCCTTTGCCCCCCCTCCTCCCCCCTCCCACTCTGCTGTCCCACCCCCCCTGCTACAGGCAAATAGGTCACAACTGACCTATGCGTGACCACTGAGCGTTGTAGTGTCGCCCCCCTCTCCTTCCCTCAACTCTCCTTCACCCATTGTTACTCCCAAATACCAGGCTCATTAAGCTGATTATTTTTCTCCCATCAACCTTCTCTTTTTTCTCTCTTTATAATTTCCCTTTTATTTCTTCCTAGTTCCTCCTTGTTCTGTTAATTCTGCCAAAAAATTCCCCCGCCTTGATCTCTGAAAAGAACATTCTTGTTCGACCTGCAGAAATAACTTTTAGCTTTGCCGGGAACATTAAGTAAGCCTCTGCCCCTTGTCTCTGAAATGCTGTAATCAATTGCCTGAGGCTCCACCGCCTCTCAACTGTTACATGGCAGAAGTCTGGTCTAGCAAAAAATGTTATTCCTTCGACAGTCTTCCTAGAGTCTGGTCTGGCTTTCTCCATCAGTTCTTGTCTTGCTAGAAAGTTTCCAAAAAACACTAGCATGGCCCTTGGAAGCGCATCTGTGCCCCCTTCTTGCCTTTTCTTTATTGAAAGTGGAAACCTATGGGCTCTCTGTACCTCTTGCTCCCATTGCCATGGCACCTCCGGGAAGGCCCCTTTTAACAGCTTGATAACGAAACCTCTGGGATCTTGCCCCTCCACACCTTCCTCAATACCGAGGAGTCTGGCGTTATTACGCCTCTGGCGATTTTCCAAATCTTCCACCTTCCATTGTAGATCCTCCACAATCTTTGTCTGCTCCCCTCTAGATGTCTGCCAGTCTGTGACTTCATCCTCTAGTCTTCCAGTTCTCTGTTCAACTCCTATGACTCTCTCCTCAACTTCCTCAAATTTTTTGTTTATTTTCCTGATTGAGGCTTGAATTTTTTTGGTATCATGCCTAGCTCTCCGACTTTCAGCTCTGGCTTCTGTTTGCATCTGTTTTAATGTGGCAAACATTATATCCAATTTTCCTCCTTCACTTTGAACTTCTTGTCCATCCTCTTTATACATACTAGAGGTGGCAGAGTAGTCCCATAGCAGTTTCTTATGTGTGCTCAGGGGCGAGCCTGCCCTTCTAGATGCCGTCTTGCGCCTTTTTTGAGTGCCTCTCCCCCTAGAGCCTCCACTGTCTCCAGAACTCAAGCTTAAATCTGAGGTGTCTCTCTCTTCGTCGCTGCTTGCTATCATTGATTCAGACTCTTCAGGGACCGAGAAGAACCTGTCCCCCTCGGCCCCCTCCATGAAATCCGCCTCTGCCTGGTCTTTCTGTGATCTGAGTCTCGCTACACTCCCCCTCTTTGCGCCATTATTTCCTTGCAACTGGGCTTGCTCCTCGAGCATCTCTGCCTCCACCTCTTTGAGGGCGTCTAGCATCTGTCCAGTATTCAGTACCTCCGCCCCACCAGCGGCCTCTCTCACCTTTCTTTCGGCGTCATCCAACTCGCCTTGGCTCCCCTGCTCCAGCTCTTGCTCAGCGCCGTCCGTCGTTCTCACTGTCGGAAGCTCCGCGGGAAGCGTGAGGTCTGTGTACACCGGTTGCCTGGTGATGCTTCCGCTTGCGTCCTCGAGGACGTTGCCGCTTGTTCCATCGGACGGCAGGCTTGCCATGAGCGGCAGATTTGTCATGAATGATCCTGATGTACCCGGAGCTGTTTTCAAGCTGAAGACTTCTGAGACGGAAGGCTGCCTGTAAGTGGGGTCTTTCTCGCTCTTCCTCTTTTCTGGTAGATCCCGCATCAATTGATTACTGCCGCTTCGTGTGTCTTTAGCCAGCTTGAGCTCTTTCTCCTTCTCACTAGCTCTGTCCAGCTTGCGCTGCTGGGCTTTGGTTGCTGTTGATACGGCGGGTGTCGAGTGTTTGGCAGGAGGCGGCATTTTAGCTTTCAGTATGGTGCCCGATCTCCCGGCATCTTTCTGGCATGTCTCTTTATTTAAGCCGCTGGGCATGGGCTGCTGCTGTTTATCTTTACCTCGGAATGCCATCTCTCCCTCAAATCCGTTTGTGCGGAATGCCTTGAACAGGGAAACAGACAGTATCTTCGCTTTTTCCCATATGCGTGCGAGACTGCCAAGTACACCGTTGCGCCTCTTCCTCCCCGATCTGCTGTCTCCTCCTTGCTGACCCTTTGCCCAACATAAGATGAATTGCATACTACTTTTTGAAGTCCATCTAGCGCCTGGGACTGGTCTTGGGTCGGAGAGGGGTTGTGATGCGACTTTCTCCTACAGCGCTTCAGCGGCCATCTTGCCTCTCAGAGATGTCACCGGAGCTCTGGGCTAGTAGTTTCCTAAGAAATATTGCATTTCAGAATTACAATTCAACCCATGTTGTACAGATCGCTTGCGCATAATCCACATTTCCTCTGTTCGCCTAAAATGTAACACTCTATTGCCTCCTCTTGGGCTAGGGTCAATTCTTTCAATTCCAAAAAAAGTAATTTATGTGTCCCTTGTGCACCACATAAGGCTGCATGTAAGGCCACAGGGTATCTGGTGTCATATTGTTGCAATGCACTCACATGTTCAGAAATTCTTTCTTTCAAGGGCCTGATCGTGCTGCCCACATATTTTTTACCACATTTGCACTCAATAATATAGATTACAAATTTCGTCGCACAGTTGATGTTACTCCTGATCTCAAATGTTCTGTCGTTTGGACCAATAAATGTTTTCACCTTGTGTTGGGCCCACCTGCACACCCCACAGAAACAATATTTATAAAAGCCCTTGGTGCGGGGTGTAAGCCATGTCTCTGTGTGCGCCTCTTTCAGCACAGTAGGACTGAGTCTGGTGCGTAGTGTTCTGCCTCGTCTGAATATAATTTGGGGATGGCCTGTAATACTACCGGCCAATGTGCTGTCAGTAAGGAGTATGCTCCAATACTTATTCATACTCTTGCGTAAAGTGTGACTCAGACTGTTAAAATCTGTGATCATGTGTACTGTCTGGTCACTATTTGCCGTGATGGCTTTGGTCTTCAATGTGTCAACTCGTTTGGTCCCAGTGATTCTCTTTCTAGCCTTTCTCAAATGGGGGGCAGGATAGCCCCTTTTCCGGAATCTTACTTCCATGTCCTATATGCATTCCTGAAATTCCCTGTCATCACTACGATTCCGCCGGGCTCTGAGGTATTCGCCAAATGGAATTGATCTAATTTGGTGAATAGGATGACAGCTGTCCGCATGAAGGACCGAATTGCAGGAAGTGCCCTTACGATAGAGTGTTGAGTGTTGAGCTTGTCCTCATGTATGTACAATTCAATGTCTAAAAAACTCACTCTAGTAGTACTGTGTTCCATGGTGAATTGCATTCCATAGGCATTGGTGTTCAGGTCATCACAAAATTCTATAAGTTGCATCTCGGAGCCAGACCACAACAGAAGACAATCGTCAATGTACCTGCTCCAATCAAAATGATGTGACTGATTCAGGGTGCCCCCTCTCTGCCCCAAATCCAGTCAGTTTCCAAATAGCCCATGAACATGTTGGCAAACGAGGGTGAGAATTTGAAACCCATTGCAAGGCTAATCTTTGAAGTTTTCGGAAAGAGATATTGATTTTAGCATACTGCTACTCTATTTAGATTTAATTCAGTTCATTTTGATGAAAAGTACATCTTTGTGGAAATTTGATATATTGCAAGTCTCATTTGTATTTATTTTCTCATTTGATAATATTGTCAAAATAGTTCCTTTTAGTTAAAATTTGGATAGTCTGATTAGGCCAAATTCCACCATAAACATTTTAAAGGGAAAAAAAAACTATTTTAAAATATTGATGCCATTTTATCTATACCATAGGACAAATATTGATGTACGAGCGTAGTGCATGCTGTAGGGCCACTTTTCTTTAAGCTAGTAATGTTGGGGATTCTAAGAACTTTAGAACATTGAAGTGTAAGCCAATATTTTTTTAAAGATTACTGAAAATCAAATAAGGCTTGCAAACTGAATTTCTGTCGAGTGAAAGAAATACTATAAAGATCCTGCTCTAAATTAAATAGGTTCTTCTTTCAGATGTACTCGCCTTGCTATGAGCTCTTTAAAACCTCTATAAATACCAGTTGCAGAATATTATTCACTTCAAAGGCATGAAGCCATTGGTGCTTTAAAAGCTATTTATGCAATTTGTTCCCAAAAGTGATTTAAGTTCCCGAATAAGTGATGTGTACAAATGGCGCACAGCACAAAACCACATATGCTCTCAGTGTATGAATTGCCACATTCTTGGCTGCCTCGCCGCTCTGGTTTTTTCCCAGCATTAAATTAAATGAATCAAGACTTCCCTTCACCCGCACAGCTTGGAGTAAAAGGCCAAGGAAAGTATTGGTGTAAGCTGGTACTTCAAAGGTAGAAAAACTACTAGACTTTGGAGGGTATTCGGGATTTAGCCAGCCTTTGTGTTGTCACAACCTACATAGTGTATATATATCGAGCATTTTTGTGAAAGTGCTAAGGAGTTCACCTTCCTATACTAGGTTTTATGAACGTGTAAAATCCAAACATTTAAACCTTTTTCATACAATATATAAATATATGTTCTCTTTGCATTTTTAGAAGGAGATGGCGTACTTATTGCTGCCCAGACTTGTCTAGTTTTCTTTTGCAAGCAATATGGCATATATAATGCATACAGTAAGTGAAGCTGCATGAGCACAATTTCATAGTTTTCAGTGTTTCTTCATGCCTCAATTTGGTTAGGTCCCTATTTTGGGTGTAGTTTGAGATTTTGGTACTTTTATATTGCACACTATAATATAGACACTGTTAAAAATTGGATCTCTGGTTGACAGTTGGTATGCGCCCTGTCCAAATAGGGACCCTCACTCTAGTTAGGGTAAGGGAGTCATACAGCTAAGATAACTCCTGCTCACTTCCTTCATAGCTTGACATGAGCAGTCAGGGTTATCTCAAAGGCAATGTATGAAGCACTTGTACATATGTACACATCAGCACATTGAAAACTCTGCAAAAGGAGTCCACACCAGTTTAGAAAAATAACCAATATTTATCTGATTAGCACAAGACCAAAACGACAAAAACCCAACATACACAAGTGAAGATATCACTTTTAAAAAGGTTCAATAAGTCGTAATCCACAGAAATCAATTGATGTGGAAGTTTTAGCACAAAGTACCTGAGATGCATCTAACACAAAGATGATGCGGGCCGCTGGGGAGGTGAGGCGCCGGAAAACACAGCAATGCGTCCGTTCCTTACTATGCAGAAGAGATTATGCGTCGATTCCTTACTGGCAGAGGAGGTGATACGTCGGTACCATACTGCTAGGCGGTGAAGATGATGCGTCAATTCCTTGCTGACAGTTTCCTGCCGCTAAAGCGTCGATAATTTTAACGCCCATCTTGATAATATGTCCCAAAGTTTTTTTCCCTCTTTCACCTTTTTTACTTGTACGCAGATGACATGACTTTGTGTTAGATGCATCTCAGGTACTTTGTGCTAAAACTTTCACATCGATTGATTTCTGTGGATTACGACTTATTGAACCTTTTTAAAAGTGATATCTTCTATACGAGGATGGCTGAGCGGGCTTTGGTGTCTCGTTTTCAGATCAGATGAAAGATCTATGAGTAGAGTAGATGGACACTGACTGGTTCAGGATGAAGGTTGAAAGGGCCAATGTCTAATTCCTGGCATTATGGCTGACTAAGATGGGTACCTGCATCGCTCCCACAAAATCAAATATAAAAAACTATTTTTTTTCTATTGATGATTGCCTTTATCTCTCTTCCCACTTACTTTACTTACCAGAAAAGTCAGTTCAAACACCTTCAGGTCATCCTAAAATTTGTGACTACATGCTGATTCTGATATGCCACCCCTCTATTAAAAAATAAGACTGGCTGCCAGGGAAGCTATTTTTTTTCAAGCACTATCTTTGAAGCATAAAGCTTTGTATGGCATGACACCTTGCTTCTTGAATAAAACATCATGTTTCACTCATCCTCTCCACCCTTTTGTTCCACTAACCTGGACTTTCTTGATGTCAGTCAATTTTGATGAAGAACATTGGGTGTTTGTTCTTTTTCTTTTCTAGCCTCTGCCCTTTAGAACATTATGCCTTGCTCTGTGTAAAGTATCAGGAAATTGCTTTCTTTCTGTAAATATAATTTCACTTTTTAAAGATTCTTAGGCTGATCTTGCAAGCTGGCCTTGTGGCAGTGTCATTTCTGTTTGCACTATGAAACCCCACGGGGTGCTCTTGTGTTCTAGAAAAAACAAATAACTTATCATTACTAGAGCCTGGAGGCCCTACTTTTGAAACTCGCCACCTTCTATATACCGTAGGGTAATCAGCATTAACTTCTACTTGTGTATGAGTTTTATGTAAACTTGCATATTATAACATCTAGATGGGAGCAAGGAAGAGTCAAAAGGCCACACAGTACAAAAAGGCCTGTGGCTGACCTAGATGCATTGGTATCCATAGCAAAAAAGCAAAGGGCCCAATTCACAAAGGTATACGTAGGCTTCGGTCTAAACTTAAACTTCAGGTCTAAGTTTACCTTTGTGAATGGGTCCATACACTTCAGGTTTAAACTCAGAGTTCAGATCCAAACTTAGGGCCTGACTCCCAAAGGTAAACTTGAGCCTGAAGTCAACGTTTAGACCTGAATTCGAAGTTTATATCTCAAGTCTAACTTTAGACTTGAAATCTAAGTTTAGACCTGAACTCTAAGTTAAGACCTGAAGTCTAACTTTAGACCTGAAATCTAAGTTTAGACTTGAAGCTCTAAGTTTAGACCTGAAATCTACATTCAGATTTCAGACCTAAACTTAAACTACAAATCTAAACCTAGGGCCAATTCAACAAAGGTACATTTAGACATGAAATCTATGTTTAGACCTGAAGTCTGAGATGTGACCTGTAGTGTAACTTCAGAACTGAAATCTGAGTTTAGACCTGAGGCTTTAAGTTTATACCTGAACTCTAAGTTTAGAATTCAGGTCTAAAGTTAGACTTCACTTCTAAGTTTACCTTTGTGAATTGGGACCTTAGACTTCAGGGATAAGTTTACCTTTGTGAATTGGGCATTCAATGATGTGTTAAAAACTGCTGTTGCCTGAAGTACAACTCTTCTTCTTTTTATCTGTAACCTTCTCCAAAAGAGTGCTCAGGGTTTCTGATACATGCCCAAACTGTTTTGTAGTCTCCTATATCTCAAAAATAATAAGAATGAGACTCACCTCAAATGTCTTCCTCAAAATCGCATTGAAAAGCTTACATCCAGACAAAATGTTTGGGGCTTAAATCGGCTATAAAGTGTAATCCATCTGCTTCATCATCATTAAATTTAGGGTGCCTAACCATTGAGTCTGGTGTCAGGTTAGTCAGCTTCCATAGAGTCTAACATATCCAAAAGATTGTAAAATAATGGTTCTTTTTAACATGGCTAGATATATTAATTTATGCAGGGAATCTATAGGTATTTGAGGTAATGTGCTTCCTTAAAATCCAGGCAGGCTCTGCTTCCATATATCCTCAGGTTTTTCCAATGTTGTTTCTTCAACGTCAAGCAATAGATGGTATCACTGCGAAAGCCCCTTATTGTGACTTCACACTATTTGACTTGGAACTTTTTATTGTGGGGTGAGTGCTGACTTACATTTTTATCTTATTTAACCACCTAGTTGATTGATAATACTTACACGTAGGAAACTCATTGTCAGTCTTGCCAAATATTCCTGCCAAGTTTTTATGCTCCCCATCTTTATAATGATGAAACCTCCATAAGATAATGGGATACCGATCCTATCTGTTAAACTGAGCAGAGGGCCTGGTGTCTATGGAGGCTGATATAACCTGTAGTTCGGTATGCCCAAGCATTTTCTTACTTCGCTTCAAAATCGGATGCAGACTGTAGGCCTTTCAGTCTCACTGCTGAATATGTTGCAGCACGGTCCTCAAAACACATGTGCACCTCCAAATGATCAGTCACAGGCCATTATAGACATGCGTAGATCCAAATGCTGAGGCTCAACTGTCAAAGCCTGGAATAAATATGCAGATCCTTAAATGCTCAGGGTCAATAATAATATGGTCAGACATTGCTTAAAATTGAAATGCACAGTCAGGGGCAACAATTATATTGCCAGACATTGCTTAAAAGTGTAATGCACAGCCTTAAATAGAAGGTTTCATCCTCTAATGCCTGTGTATAGTCTTACCTAACCAGAAACATATGTATTAGTATAGTAACAGCCTTATATTGTTCACTCAACTTTTTTCTGCTGAACCTCCAAGCCTCTGGAGACATCACTACCCTGACGAACTGATGCAGGACATCTCTCTACCTCAGCGAAGGCAAAGAGAGCATTAGCTGATTGTCGAAATCAGGAAGTGTGCTAACATACTGATTTTGGGGCAACAATGTGGCTTTCCAACACCATGGTTGACCTCAGAAAATCAAAATGTTTAGACTCGAGATGAATGAGAACAAATAGGGAAAAAGAGAAGGGAATAACTTTGGGTCACGGCCGCTGCTTGTGGCGGAGATGCATCTATTTCAATACTTTATGTTCATCTAGGTGGAATGTCAGGACCAATTTAGGTATACCCTGTCAACCCTAGCTGTCACAGAAGCCTGCAACACCAAGTGCCTGTCCAAATAACCAGTACTGAAGCTCAAGACCACAGAGATACGGCAAAGCTATGGGGCAAGGAAAATGGGGCTATGACACAATGCAACAAACTCTGTAAATATTTACAAAAATACTATGACATCTATTGATGCAAGGTGAGCATCTCTTAAAAAATGTATATAAGTCCAGTGACCCACTACAGTATTAGTGAAAGGGCAGCAGACTAGTCTTTGCCGAGGCTTCAAGATTGGAACATTAATACTTTTCTCGAAAGGGTTCTGAAATTGAACAAGGGAAAGGAAAAGAACGGTCAAATGAGTCCTAAGGAAGGAGACCCAAAGGAACACAAAAAACAATAAAGGTGACAATGCAGTCGGACTGGGTGTGAACTGTGTGAACGGAGAGATAGCCTACAAAATAGAAAGTTGCCAATCAAAGTCTATGCAATATTATTTCTTGTATGTGCTGTCATGAGAGCTTTACTGGAAAGCAAAAGCAGCCCAGTCCTGTCAATAAGGTTCAAACCAGCTTAATAATTACCATTAAATGTTGAAAGCAATGTACTGGCTTTGTGGAAATGGATGTGAGGTTAGATTTTATTGATCTTTAGGACTTGGTGTCTTGCAATGATGGCTGCAAGTTAAGAAGGATTCCATCCTATGTGAGGATTCGGGTATACTTCAACATTCCTGGCTGATGACGTTGGAGTAAGAGTGATAAAGTGCAATGGAAGTGATATGAAGCAGTTAGCTTTCCTAAATAGACATTTCTTTCTGAGATGAGTTCAGCATTAGTGAGTGTAGCGCAATCAGGTATCAGATCTCGGTAATTAAGTTTGAGTTCACACAGAGATGACAGAAGAAACGAAAAGAGAATAAAGTTTTGAATCTGCTAAGGGATTTTTGAGGTCAAAAAATCTCAGATTGCAAAATCACAGTGCGGACAACTGCAAAATCCAATCTAGAGTAATAATGTACAAAAGGTACTTTGTGAGTTGAAAACGTCTTTCTTGCCCACAAAACACTCTTTGAGGTTCGTTGAGATTTGGAAGGTGTAGGAGCATGAAAGAGGTAGCTCCTCCTCCTTCAATGAATTAACGAGTTTTTTGCAACTACAATTGTAGTGACAAACCTTTAATCAAATACAGACCTGTCAAAGTAAGTGAAAGGGCCAGGCCCGTTAGATCTAGACCTTCTTTAAAGACACAATCTGATGGTTCTTTTTTGCAGAATGAAAGTGTGAAGGGGAGAAAATATTTAATACATAGTCAATTTGCCAATAACTTTACAATAATTCGCAGACAACTAGATACGTTTAGCAAGTTTATTACAAAGCGAAAAAATAATATAAAGACACCTCAACATGAGGGTATATAGAATTACAAAGGAGAAGTGTTGCTCACTGGTTAGAGCAGGCAGACCCTGAAGCAGAGGTCAGACCCGGGACCAGGGTTCAATTCCCGACGCGGCAGGGTCTTGAGCTCAAATGTCCATGGACTCGATAATTCTCGCTTCGGTGCCTGACCTAATCATGGGTTCACACTCTGCAACTCTGGGCATTAAGCTTGCTTAATCTCCACAACGGCCCCCCTGCGGCGGGATGCCTGGCTTTCACCTTGGAGATGCCCTGTAGGGGCTATCTCACAGGGAAAAGCCAGGACGGGTTCCCAAGGCAAGCGCGGAGATACCCCTTCGGGGGTCGATTCAGGCGCTATATAAGAAACATAATAATAATAATAATAATCAGTATGAAGCCAAATCTATGCATCCAATTTAGATGATGTAGCATGAATAAAACTATTAATTCAAGAAGTAGAATACAGAAAATCAAGATGCACCAGTCCAAGATTCCCTGTTTCAAGGGGAGTTGAGTGAAAAGCATTAATCTATCCCTACTCTAGCACTAAGGTGACATCCCTATTTAAGCATTTTCAGTGGAGGAGGAAAGGTGTCAGTGCGTGGAATCTTCCTAAGAAGTCTCTCCACTAACAATGCATCAAGTAGTGTAAAGCAACTATCGCAAGAATGAACTTGTTCTAAGATGCTCTCTCTCTGAAGGCAAGACAGAAGTGGGGGTCTTTCCCTAATTCCAAAAAACAGCTATCCACTGGTAGGCTTCCTCACAAAGCACAGCGTGCACACAGCTCACAATGGGCACAGTCATGCAAGTACTTTTCCACAATCTTCTCCATGTACATCTCTCGTAACAATGTGTTCTTGGTTCCCATGCCTTCTGTGTGAATCCGTATCCGTCTTTATTACCTCCAAACCATGTATGTGTAACTTCTTCTCTCCTTGACTTGCTACTAAAATAAAGACATTGCTTTTTCCCTCAGAATGCTTCTCCACCTTCAATGGAAACGTGAGAAAGATCAGATTCTACAGTGTACATGAAATTCAACTAGTAATTGTAAAGCGTGAGTTTTCAGGGACATGCATTTAAGGCCTACGACTTTAGCTAACATAAGAACGTCGCTTTAAGCATTACAGATTTACATAATCACTGTAGCGTTTCAACTAATGCATTTACCTACTAATAGAAATCATGGTTAATCACATTTAGTATATGAGTATTGTCAACTTCACAATACGAGTTTTACATGTTTACGTTTTCTGCTAGTTTCATTCATTTTCTATTTTAATTCTCCATGCTACTTGTCGATCATCTAAGATATGTCATGTAACAGCATAAATATATTTTACAATTCTAAAACTTCACATTAATACAACTGCAAGATTATATGTGGGTGCTCTCTACATGTGATCATAATGCAACCCTACAAATGAAATGAAATTTCCAGTCTATCACAAGTAATATGGATTTGCAAAGTGGAATATGTCAGTATCTGACAGATTTCACTTTGAAGATGACAGTTCCAGACATCAGGAGGAGCATGCTCTCTCTGATATTCCCGGAGATCATTCCATTACTTTTTTCTGAGTGCAATGTCTATCCCTGTCTATCCCTGTAAGTAACGGGGAAGCCACTCAAAGCAGATATTGGCAAAGTCAACAGGTTTACATTTTTTAAACAAGCATTGGAAAAGCCAAAAAGTCTGGCTTGTAAAGTAGAGTGCCAACCAGACTGACATGCTTTGCTAATTGTTGTTAGTAGAAATTCCTCCAATTAGCCATGAATCTTTGCTGTAACAAGCTGCAGTACCCTAAGTTGTTACTAGAGATTCTTGGACTTGGAGACAAATATATTTCTGCAGCAGGCTGTGGTAACGTGGGTCATTGCTAGAGCTTCCTGCTGTCTGTAGTAATTCTTTCTCAAGCAAGGTGTAGTACCTTCGACTGTTACTCGAGGTCCAGGAGTCTTAGGCTGTTACTAGATGTCCTGGTGTTAGACACCGGTCCTTGTTGTAATAGGCTGCGCTAAGTCATTACAAAAGGTACCATGAGTGGTGCCTATACCTTTGTTATAATCGGGCTGCAGTACCTTAGGTAGGTACTAGAAATCCCTGGAGTCAGAAACAAACATTTTCTAAAGCAGACTTCCAGGAGTCGGACACGAATCCTGTTCTGAAGCAGAGCGGGCACCACAGATTTTTAGAAGCCCCTGGAGTCAGACATATGTCCTCTCTGTAATCTGGCTGCAGTTCCTCACACTCAAGGTGCAACAGATGTCCCTGACTGCCTTTTCAGTCTAGGATACCAGAGGCTTCTGAATAGACTTGATAGCCTTAAATGTCTTTTGTTGAAAATGGGAAGAAATAGTGGTTAATTGTGCTTTTGTTTTCAGGAGGCTAAATTACAGAGAGTGCATGAATTCTACATAAATTTACGTATTATTTTTCAGACACATCTTAGTGTTATGCTCTGTGATGGCTGGTGCAGTTAAGAGCAGTGGGGTGGTCAGGTAGGGCGGGTGGGAAGGGGTGGGGGAGTCGTCAGACAGTGAGGGAAAATAAAATGTAAAAAAAGAAAACCACTTACCTTGCGCTCGCCGCATCAACGAGTCAGCGATGCTGCGAGACTTAAGGTAAGTGGTTTTCTTTCTTAAAATCTTTATTTTACCTTGTCATTGTCTATTAACTCCCCCCCACCCCCCACCACCCCACCCCTACCCGCCCCACAGTTCTTAGCTGCATCTAGGTGGATTGTCAGGACCAATTTAGGTATACCCTGTCAACCCTAGCTGTCACAGAAGCCTGCAACACCAAGTGCCTGTCCAAATAACCAGTACTGAAGCTCAAGACCACAGAGATACGGCAAAGCTATGGGGCAAGGAAAATGGGGCTATGACACAATGCAACAAACTCTGTAAATATTTACAAAAATACTATGACATCTATTGATGCAAGGTGAGCATCTCTTAAAAAATGTATATAAGTCCAGTGACCCACTACAGTATTAGTGAAAGGGCAGCAGACTAGTCTTTGCCGAGGCTTCAAGATTGGAACATTAATACTTTTCTCGAAAGGGTTCTGAAATTGAACAAGGGAAAGGAAAAGAACGGTTAAATGAGTCCTAAGGAAGGAGACCCAAAGGAACACAAAAAACAATAAAGGTGACAATGCAGTCGGACTGGGTGTGAACTGTGTGAACGGAGAGATAGCCTACAAAATAGAAAGTTGCCAATCAAAGTCTATGCAATATTATTTCTTGTATGTGCTGTCATGAGAGCTTTACTGGAAAGCAAAAGCAGCCCAGTCCTGTCAATAAGGTTCAAACCAGCTTAATAATTACCATTAAATGTTGAAAGCAATGTACTGGCTTTGTGGAAATGGATGTGAGGTTAGATTTTATTGATCTTTAGGACTTGGTGTCTTGCAATGATGGCTGCAAGTTAAGAAGGATTCCATCCTATGTGAGGATTCGGGTATACTTCAACATTCCTGGCTGATGACGTTGGAGTAAGAGTGATAAAGTGCAATGGAAGTGATATGAAGCAGTTAGCTTTCCTAAATAGACATTTCTTTCTGAGATGAGTTCAGCATTAGTGAGTGTAGCGCAATCAGGTATCAGATCTCGGTAATTAAGTTTGAGTTCACACAGAGATGACAGAAGAAACGAAAAGAGAATAAAGTTTTGAATCTGCTAAGGGATTTTTGAGGTCAAAAAATCTCAGATTGCAAAATCACAGTGCGGACAACTGCAAAATCCAATCTAGAGTAATAATGTACAAAAGGTACTTTGTGAGTTGAAAACGTCTTTCTTGCCCACAAAACACTCTTTGAGGTTCGTTGAGATTTGGAAGGTGTAGGAGCATGAAAGAGGTAGCTCCTCCTCCTTCAATGAATTAACGAGTTTTTTGCAACTACAATTGTAGTGACAAACCTTTAATCAAATACAGACCTGTCAAAGTAAGTGAAAGGGCCAGGCCCGTTAGATCTAGACCTTCTTTAAAGACACAATCTGATGGTTCTTTTTTGCAGAATGTAAGTGTGAAGGGGAGAAAATATTTAATACATAGTCAATTTGCCAATAACTTTACAATAATTCGCAGACAACTAGATACGTTTAGCAAGTTTATTACAAAGCGAAAAAAGAATATAAAGACACCTCAACATGAGGGTATATAGAATTACAAAGGAATCAGTATGAAGCCAAATCTATGCATCCAATTTAGATGATGTAGCATGAATAAAACTATTAATTCAAGAAGTAGAATATAGAAAATCAGGATGCACCAGTCCAAGATTCCCTGTTTCAAGGGGAGTTGAGTGAAAAGCATTAATCTATCCCTACTCTAGCACTAAGGTGACATCCCTATTTAAGCATTTTCAGTGGAGGAGGAAAGGTGTCAGTGCGTGGAATCTTCCTAAGAAGTCTCTCCACTAACAATGCATCAAGTAGTGTAAAGCAACTATCGCAAGAATGAACTTGTTCTAAGATGCTCTCTCTCTGAAGGCAAGACAGAAGTGGGGGTCTTTCCCTAATTCCAAAAAACAGCTATCCACTGGTAGGCTTCCTCACAAAGCACAGCGTGCACACAGCTCACAATGGGCACAGTCATGCAAGTACTTTTCCACAATCTTCTCCATGTACATCTCTCGTAACAATTTGTTCTTGGTTCCCATGCCTTCTGTGTGAATCCGTATCCGTCTTTATTACCTCCAAACCATGTATGTGTAACTTCTTCTCTCCTTGACTTGCTACTAAAATAAAGACATTGCTTTTTCCCTCAGAATGCTTCTCCACCTTCAATGGAAACGTGAGAAAGATCAGATTCTACAGTGTACATGAAATTCAACTAGTAATTGTAAAGCGTGAGTTTTCAGGGACATGCATTTAAGGCCTACGACTTTAGCTAACATAAGAACGTCGCTTTAAGCATTACAGATTTACATAATCACTGTAGCGTTTCAACTAATGCATTTACCTACTAATAGAAATCATGGTTAATCACATTTAGTATATGAGTATTGTCAACTTCACAATACGAGTTTTACATGTTTACGTTTTCTGCTAGTTTCATTAATTTTCTATTTTAATTCTCCATGCTACTTGTCGATCATCTAAGATATGTCATGTAACAGCATAAATATATTTTACAATTCTAAAACTTCACATTAATACAACTGCAAGATTATATGTGGGTGCTCTCTACATGTGATCATAATGCAACCCTACAAATGAAATGAAATTTCCAGTCTATCACAAGTAATATGGATTTGCAAAGTGGAATATGTCAGTATCTGACAGATTTCACTTTGAAGATGACAGTTCCAGACATCAGGAGGAGCATGCTCTCTCTGATATTCCCGGAGATCATTCCATTACTTTTTTCTGAGTGCAATGTCTATCCCTGTCTATCCCTGTAAGTAACGGGGAAGCCACTCAAAGCAGATATTGGCAAAGTCAACAGGTTTACATTTTTTAAACAAGCATTGGAAAAGCCAAAAAGTCTGGCTTGTAAAGTAGAGTGCCAACCAGACTGACATGCTTTGCTAATTGTTGTTAGTAGAAATTCCTCCAATTAGCCATGAATCTTTGCTGTAACAAGCTGCAGTACCCTAAGTTGTTACTAGAGATTCTTGGACTTGGAGACAAATATATTTCTGCAGCAGGCTGTGGTAACGTGGGTCATTGCTAGAGCTTCCTGCTGTCAGTAGTAATTCTTTCTCAAGCAAGGTGTAGTACCTTCGACTGTTACTCGAGGTCCAGGAGTCTTAGGCTGTTACTAGATGTCCTGGTGTTAGACACCGGTCCTTGTTGTAATAGGCTGCGCTAAGTCATTACAAAAGGTACCATGAGTGGTGCCTATACCTTTGTTATAATCGGGCTGCAGTACCTTAGGTAGGTACTAGAAATCCCTGGAGTCAGAAACAAACATTTTCTAAAGCAGACTTCCAGGAGTCGGACACGAATCCTGTTCTGAAGCAGAGCGGGCACCACAGATTTTTAGAAGCCCCTGGAGTCAGACATATGTCCTCTCTGTAATCTGGCTGCAGTTCCTCACACTCAAGGTGCAACAGATGTCCCTGACTGCCTTTTCAGTCTAGGATACCAGAGGCTTCTGAATAGACTTGATAGCCTTAAATGTCTTTTGTTGAAAATGGGAAGAAATAGTGGTTAATTGTGCTTTTGTTTTCAGAAGGCTAAATTACAGAGAGTGCATGAATTCTACATAAATTTACGTATTATTTTTCAGACACATCTTAGTGTTATGCTCTGTGATGGCTGGTGCAGTTAAGAGCAGTGGGGTGGTCAGGTAGGGCGGGTGGGAAGGGGTGGGGGAGTCGTCAGACAGTGAGGGAAAATAAAATGTAAAAAAAGAAAACCACTTACCTTGCGCTCGCCGCATCAACGAGTCAGCGATGCTGCGAGACTTAAGGTAAGTGGTTTTCTTTCTTAAAATCTTTATTTTACCTTGTCATTGTCTATTAACTCCCACCCCACCCCTACCCGCCCCACAGTTCTTAGCTGCACCGGCTGTCACTGGTATGCTAATGCTGAACTGATAATAATAATTATTAATGATCAATTAATTCTTAGCTGATTTTAGCCACTTATTTGTAGAAAGCAACAAACTTCCATGTCTGCAACAGAACGTTTTCTTGTGTTTTAATATAAAATATGGTTTTGAATCAACCACTTCTAGAGGGAACAACCATGGCCAAGACAAAGCTTGTAACCGAAGCCTGAAAAAAGGGAAATGGTTCTTTGACATCAGTTAACGATACAATAAATCCAATCAAAATACTTTAAGACTGAAATATTTCAAGGCAGGGCAAACACAAGAATGACAAGAAAAGGCATCAAATCAGAGATCTACAATTGACAACAAGGAAATCCAATAGTGACTGGGGAGCTGACAGAAACCCATTCTACCTCTTACATTATTGGAAACAGTAGGACTGCAACTTACTGTCTGGAATGAGACCTAAAAAAAGATATTTTGCAAATATGAAGGCACAGTTGGGGGTTTGCTGCCATGCTCAGGCCTGCATTCCTGCACTTACAGATATGAAGTAGGATGTTGTAAGTTTTAGCAAATGGGCCATTTGTGCGCCATAGGGTTGTACGTCCACTGCACCCCAAAATGAAAGTGGGTCCGAGAAACAGTCACAAAATGCCAACTGAAGATGGCCCAAAACTGAAGTTTGTGAGATGGCAACAGGCAAGGTAGTTGATCTTTGACATGGAGATTTCAAATCTCTCTCTCTCTCCCCTCCTAATCCCTGAGGAGCTGGGGACAGAGGCAGAGGTAGTCGACCTTTAAAAAGCCCCCAGGAAAATGCCCGATCAATAAAAGGCCACTCTAGACCTGCGGTAGAATAAAATGCCGTTCAGATAGTGGTTTTATGCAAATAGAACTCAGAGTGAAGCGAGGAAATTGCAGTTTTCTTTCTTCTTCCTCACTATTCAAAAGTAACTTTAAACATTTTAAAATATCCACTTTAGAAATATAAGGATAAACCAAATGAGAGTATTAAAAAATACTGCATAATACCTTGCATAACAATGGTAAAAAGAACCTTTGGAGAACGATTCAAACACGTGGCTAGAACGGTTTGTGTGATTGTCATATGAAAGCATTAAAAAGTTGGTCCCATGGCCGCAGTATAGTTTCTCCCATTCTTTCCATTTCTGTGTTGTATATAAATTCCTGACGTCGGTGCACAGACATAATGCTTGTCTTTATTTTTTTTTCTCCAACAAAATGGCTAATTGTATCATTTTGATCAGCGTCATCTATAGAGAGATGGGCACGTAAATCGAGCCCCTGGGAACAGTTCCGTTTCCTCTTGTCTGTGGTGTGTTCATTCCAGTAAGTTATTTTGTTTTCACTTTTTAAATAGTAAAGCATCCCAAGCAAAGTAAGCCCACATACCCTGTTCAATTTGAGACTCTTAGGGGCAGATTTACAATAACTGGCGCATCTCCAGGGATGCGCCAGATATTGTGCGCCGAAGCTCCGCCACCCATGGTGCGCCGCATTTACAATGCGGCGCACCATGGGGCAAAAACGGCACAGATGCGTGACGCATCTGTGCCGTAAAGGTGGCGCATTGCTGGAGTTGCGGCGCAAGCGCGACGCAGCTCCAGATAGGCTCGGGGGTGCCCTATCTGTCCAATGCTGTGTCAAGCCTTACTTCTGCTTCAAGCAGGCGCAGGGTTTTGACGCAGCATTTGCCTAAAAGTGACTGGGTGAAATCTTGTAGATTTCACTCAGCCACTTTTGCGAGGCGCACCTGCCCCGGAACGCCCACCCTGCGCCGGAACGCCCACATGGCGCAGGGCTTTACAACGTGACGCATCTGCCTAGATACGTCACGTTGTAAATGGGTCGCAGGGATGCGCCACGTTTACGCCGCCGTTGCGTGACGCAACTGCGGCGCAAGTCCGACATAAATCTGCCCCATAAAGCTTTTTTCTTTTTTTTATCATTGTTAAAACAAGGACGATTTTATAACCTTTTTGTACATAGCTGTTACATGTAGACCAAATCTGTCTGAGTCGGGTTGAATTGCCAGAAATCAATATTTTAGTTGGTTTTCCTCTTTCAAGTCCAGTGTCTTGTTGTTTAAATAAACTTTTTGTTTAAAAAAATAAAGTTGGTTCAAATTCACTTCCTCTTACTGAGTGCAGCACACAATGTAAATTCAAAGGGGCATATGTACAAGCCCCTATTGCCACCACACCGTCACTTTTTACCAACGTTGTGGTGGCGATAGGGGCTGTGCCTTATGTACAAGGCAGCATTAAGCTACTAAATGTGGCTTAAAGCCGCCTTGCACATAAGGCCCCCTTTCATGCTATGGTTAGCTTGAAAGGGGTGGGCAGTGGGTGCTGCAGTGGGTGTTCCACTACAACACCCATTCATTTTGACGCTGCCCCCTATGTACAAGGGTAGCGCACAAAGGAGGCAGTGCCAAAATGAAGACCAGGGAAATCCTGGTCTCAAGTTGGCGAAATAAGGAGAAATGCATTATTTGTCAGCGTTTTTGCTTTTTCCATGTGTGCTGCCTTGTGCAGCACACATCCTTGTACATATCCCCCAAAGTTTGACGGTGTTTGTGCCCAATTTTGTACATTGCACCGAAATCTGGGCCTGGTTTATTATTTTAGTCTAATGATCTGTGACAGGGGCTGAAACTCGAGTGTCTCCAGGGAGCCCCCGGAGCCTCTTCCAGGCAGCGTGTCTCAGTCTGGTCTGCTAAAGTATTTAGTGGTGTTGTCTCGCATTTCGTCTTCTATCGGTCCGGAGTCTGGAATTCCCCATCTGCGTATAGATGCCCCCTCTCTGCCAGGCCCCCCTTGTGTAATGTCTCCTCTCCTCGGCCTTCGCCCGTGAGAGGCAGTGATAAGTACTGGATTCTACGATCAGGATGAGCTTGTATTACCGCACTAACAGCTGCAGTGACCGCTTGTTTACCACCGTCCTCAGTGCATGGGACATACTCACCACCAGGTGCTGAAACCGCCCCCAGCCTCTGCGGTAACTGTATTCCAAAGCAGTGTTTCTGGGAACGAGCCAGTGGTTCTTTCTTCGTCCCTCTGCCATCTTTTATTCTCAGCCTTTGTATTATATTCAAGGCCTCATCTCACCAGCCAGCAGCTACATGTGAGCAGCTGTCTCTGCAGAAGTCCTCTATCTCGTCTTACTCTCCCCTCCAGGCACAGTCTAACGCAGACACTTCAAACCCCCACAGGCCACGGGGTCGAGGCTCCCAGCTGGGGCGCACCTTCATGTTATCACAGCCGCTATCACAACTACAGAAGACGTATTGCTGCCCCTCTTTGAAGTGGACCTGCTAGGGAAGCAGACATACATGTGTATGCCCTCCTGACAAAATATTTTACTCAGTTGTATTATGATGAAGTCAAACTGAAAACTGCTTCGTCGGCCTTTCCGCACATGCTGTTTTACTACTGTCACAAAAGAATCACAGCGTTTACTAATACTATCCTTGTGTTCACTGTTTCCTTGCAATTTTTTTATATTTCTATTGCAAGGACATAACA
Source organism: Lissotriton vulgaris (assembly GCF_964263255.1). NCBI lineage: Eukaryota > Metazoa > Chordata > Amphibia > Caudata > Salamandridae > Lissotriton > Lissotriton vulgaris. The sequence continues at coordinate 482,625,785 of NC_141689.1, forward strand.
GTATTTAGCTATAATTTCTAATCAAGGGGCATATGTATGAAAGTCCCGAATTGCGATTCTGAAATTGCGATTTTTACCGAATCGCACATTCAGAATCGCAAATCGGTATGTATGAATGAAATCGCTAATAAATAGCGATTCCTTAAAAATCGCTATTTATTTGCGATTATCCCAAATGCGATTCCTTAACCAGTAGGAATCGCATAATTGTACAAATCGCACCTGGAAATCGCAATAATAGCGAAAAATCGCAAATCGCAGGAAAAAAATTGCAATTTTGCGATTTTCTCAAATGATCCAATCAGGAATTCTGGTGCAGGATGATGACATCACAACCAGGAAGTGAGCGACTTCCCATTCTGCACCTGACTTCCTGAATCTGAGGCAGAGTGAAGGAGTGTTTGGAACTGAGCAGTGTGCACCTTGAGAAACATGGCTGAGAGTGGAGCCACGCCCAGGCAGGATTCACAGCAGCATTAGACAGAGAGCTCTAGGAAGAGAAGAAATAAGTTTTCAGAGGCAGAATTGGAGGCTCTCATACATGAAATTGTGGTAAACCATGAACTTCTTTTTGGAAGAAAATCCAGGCAGGTGCCAGAGAGCCGCAAAAGGAGGATCTGGGAGGAAATCCAGCACAAGGTCAATGCTGTGGGTGTGACACCCCGGAGTATAGAGGATCTCCGCAAGCGATGGTACGACCTGCGCCTGCGCTCTAAGGAGAAACTTGCTTCAAGGCTGGAACAGTCCAGGATAACAGGTGGTGGGACCTCATCTGTTCCTGATTCTACACCCCTGGAGGAAGTGGTTGAGGGGACCCTGCAACCAGAGAGTGTGGGAGGAGTGGCTGATTTCGACAGCTCTGACCAGCCAGCAGCAGGAAAAGGTAAGATTCATGCCCTCACAACCCTCACACCCCCTCACACCCCCCAGCAGTGAGCCAGGGTTGGGAAACAAGATAGGTAGTCCAGAGCAATGCATAATGGGAGATGTAGTCACATGTAATTCAAAGTGTCCAAATTGCAGCAAAATTGGGCTACCACATAATCTGCTGTTCCTGACAGTGAAACAAGAGCCCAATGTAAAATAAATATTTGTAAAGAATTTATTTACACAGTGCAAGTTAGTGAAGTAAATTAATGTGTGCTGTTCTATTCAGAGCACCATCTACATCATAGCCCTCAGGCAGTGGGACAGTGGCTGAGAGTCACGAGTCAGAAGATGGCGGACAAGATGTCGACACAGATGGGGATGAGAGCCCAGTGACCACCCGCAGACATGGGAGGAGACAGATTGTCAGGCCTCTGGCACCAATCCAGGATGAGGCTGATGTGATTGGTGACAATTACAACAATGTCGACACACTGCCAGAGCCAGAGGGACCTGCAACACACCAGCACGTCCCACGTAGTGCAACCAGGCGCAGACGACGTGCAGCCAATCCATTTGAAGGGCGAGGGGATGAATCTGTGTTTGCAGGACTGGAACTGAACATGTTGCAGGTGCAGCGCCTGCAGGCAAAAAATATAAAACTCTTACAAAGGGAGAGGAGGGAGGGCTTCCGTGGACTCAGGAAGGACCTGCAGGATGGCCTACAGGCCGTGTGTGATCAAATGCGCCGAGGTACTCAAAGACAAGACAGATGCACCAGGGCCATCAACCACTTGGCGGCTATGTTCAGCATCCAGGCCAGGCGCAGCATCGAGATGCAGCGCCAGTTTACTCATGCTGCGCAAGACATTGCCAACGCACTTTTGCAGGTGACCACTGCGGTAGATGAGTTGCGCCAAATACGTGCAACAGGGCCGGGAGTGCTGACTCCCAGTCTGTTAGGAGCAGCACCACACCACCACCAACCCTAGAGAGACGCCGTAGTGCCAGGACCACTAGGGCTGCACCTACAAATGAACAATAGGCTGTGCAGCGTTTGACTCTTGCTTCATTCATTTTTGTTTTTGAGGGCACTGTGAATTTAAAATGTGCAACAGATTCATATTACACTACTGTACGTTTTCACGTAATGCGTTTCCTGCCATTAAGGAATTAAAGTTAATTTTCACACTTGCATTACTTGGCATTGTGTTGGTTTTTTCTTACCTAAAAATAGTTTTGCATTATCTCATCACGCCTCTGTCGGCCAGCTGCTGCTACCGCTCTACCAGCTACCATACATCCAGGTCCATGCCCCTCTACATCAGAGGGTCCAGAGTCACTCACTTCCAGTGGTGTCCCTTTTCTTGTGGCAATGTTATGGAGCATAGCACAAGCCACCACTATTTTGCAACACGTATTGGGGCTTTATTGGAGTGCACCTCCACTCTTATGGAGGCACCGGAATCTGCTTTTCAGGATACCAAATGTCCGTTCAATGGTGCCTCTGGTAGCAATGTGCACCCTGTTGTATCTGCGTTCACTTGCATTGTTGGGATTGAGGTAGGGAGTCAAGATGAAATCACGAACAGCATAAGCACTGTCACCTGTGGGTTAGACAAAAACATGTGACATGCACATGGTAGTTTGTACTAATGACCCCTATGTTTGAAGGTATTTACCGAGTAGGTATCCCTCGCCAAACTCCCCTCTTGAGAGTCTACGATATATCCCACTGTGTCTGAAGATGAAAGCATCATGTGTGCTGCCAGTGTACTTTGCTACAATGTCAGTTATGATGTGTTTGGCATCACACACCACCTGAATTTTCAGTGAGTGGTAGCATTTCCGATTTCTGAAGATGTATTCATTGTGTGAGGGGGGGATATTGCAACATGTGTGCCATCAATACATCCTATGACGTGTGGAAAATGCGCAATTTGATAGAAGTACTGCTTTGTCAGTGCAATTGCCTGAGGAGTGCTGGGGAAGTAAATATGATGTTGCATCCTCCGGACCATGGCATCTAGGAAGGCATGGAAGAATCGCGAAAGGGAACTTTGTGACACCCCATCTGCTGACGCTATCACCCCCTGGAAACTCCCAGAGGCCAAGAGGTGTAGTGAACACAGGACCTGTATCTCAGTGGGAATTGCATTTGTCCTGCGGGTGGGGTGTTCAAGGTAGGGTCTGAGTCCTGCTATTAAATCATTTATGCTGTCTTCATCAAGCCTGTAATGGGTGTAGAGCTCCTCCTCAAGGCGCTGGGAGATGCTGATGTGCAAACGGAATACCCTCCCCTGCCGCAGCCTCCTCTGTGCAGCAGCTCTCAGTCGCATCCTCCTTGCTATGATGTAAAGCCCCGCCATTATGGTAAACAGTTTTTTGAATTCTGTTGCTGCTTAAATAGTTTGCACCTGGTTACCACCTGCTCCTACTTGGTGGTAATTGCGATTCTGTATTTTGCGAATTTGCAAAAATCGCTAATTGCTATTTTTTCATACATATCATTGCGATTCTGTATATTGCAAAAATTGCCATTCTGCGATTTTTATGCGATTTTGTACAATTGCGATTTTCATTTCGCGATTTTCGCAAACGGGAAAATCGCACAAAAAGGCAATATCGCAATTTTTTCGCAGAATGCCTGTTTTCGCATTCTACAGAATCGCAGTTTTAGCGATTCCCTATTTTCCATGGCTTCAACGTTCATACATCCAGTTCTGCCCATTCGCATTCACAAAGGCCGAAATTCGGCAAATTTCGGCCTTTGCGAATGCGAATTTGCTTGATACATATGCCCCTATATGTCTTAAGAGATATTTACTGTAAGGTAATTCGGTAAAACAAGCATGGAAGACGACTTGCATATCTCCACAGGGAATTCTTCATTTGTTTAACTCACAGATAGACATGTTTGGTAGTTCTTGCAGTCGACGCGAGGTCTTTTACTTGTTTTATTTCGTTTATTTAGTATATATTTTATTTATTTAGATTCCAGGTTAGTTCGGGCATCTCCAGATGGGCAGAGAGGACGCGGGACAAGCGGTATGCGAGTTAAAAGTGGACTTTTGACTGTGAGTAGCACATTAGTGTCCATCTGGGCCTACAGTATGGTTTCGGTGGAAGAAGAAGAAGAAGAAGAAGAAGAAGAAGAAGAAGAAGAAGAAGAAGAAGAAGAAGAAGAAGCAGCAGCAGCAGCTACAGGCTCTGATTCACCCAATGGCTATTATGAATTTAAACTGTGGTTGTTGGCAAATATTTGGTCTAATACTATTAACCTAGACCAATAGTTCATCTTGCAATACTTTCCAAGGCTATGCAGAAAACTTATGAAGGTATTAAAGCATCCCTTTGATGTGTTTGTGTGGTTATGGGTATTACCCTTACAAATAGTGAATAACCATTGGGCGATTGGTGCAAGCTGTAGTTTATAATTAAGGCCCTCTGTTTTCCGTTTTTACTGATTTTTACAGATAAATACGGACATAAAACATGCATTTTCTTGTCTATACTTGTTTTTAGATGTGGATAAAAACAGAAATTCGGTTGCTTTTTGAGTAATTCTAAATACTGTCTGCCATGACTGCCAGGCCAATAGATGTGTGCATTGATAGATAATGGGGTTAAAAGAGAAAGGGATTTAATGAGAAGAGGATTTAACAGCAGTAGATATGCGCAAGGTTAATACTAACATTTGCATAATTTCATATTAGTGCACTGATTTATCTTCTGTGGGTGTTCACAGTACTGAAACCTGGCAGGCATTCACGCATGAGTACATATTTATTGGTTAAATAAATGTGGAAATATGCAAATTTCATCTTACTTCTTCCACTAAACCCCAAATAAATAATGATAAATACAGATACAATTGGCAAAAAATGAAGACAGACGAAATGGCAAAAAAATAAATCCCATAAAACTCAGAGCCCTCTTCATAATGCTTACACCTATGTAAAAGGTCTGCATAGTTGCAGCAGTGAAATGTTTGAAAAATCTTTATTTTTATAGGGTCTTGAGGCCATAAGACAGTGTCACCTTTTTGTTCTTACCCCAAAGAGATGTTATTATTTTATTCTTACTGATTCTGTTCTCTCTGCATAGAGGCTCGAACCACACATTAAGTCTATCATAAGGGATTCTTTCCAAGGTAATATAAATGAGTCGTAGGGAAAAGCACTAGAAATGACGCAGATTGGGGTTTGTGAAAATAAGTGGATTTGGGGGAAACTTTGTCCTCCACACCTATTTGTTTTGATCAAAAATCCAGGTTCACATAACAGAAACAAAGTCTCAGTAGCTCCAATAGGGTCTAATACAGAGAGAAGCCGAGGCCCAGAAAGATGGGTTGCTCCAAATGAAAGTTACCAGCATCAACTGTAGCACAGCGCAGCGCAACTCGACACAGGACTTCCAATGGCATCCCTCAAAGGTCCTCATCAGAAATGATGCAACTCGAAGGACATAGGGTACAAATCTCAGTGGGACTAACCTGGTCCCTGTACCTGGTCCGAACTCCATTGCAGTCGGTCTGAATTTGTAACTTTGTCCTGACTGGCACGGCCAGATAACCTCAGACTCTACACATACCTTAAGCATTGAAATTGAATATCTCCTATTTAACTGATTGGAGTTTTGTTGTTTTGGTGCCAAATGATGTTCTCAATTTTACTCAATTTTTCTAAATTGTAATGTGATTTTTCTTAATTTGTTTTCTCACGTTATTGCTCTTGAACCTGCAATGTTCCTGTCTCCCTGATGTGTACCACGGGGCTAACAATTGGGCAGGTGCCCGGATGGTCTTGCATTGGACTTGGGGCTTATTGCGTGGGACGGACTCCTACCTCTGGCTGCTGGGGAGCCTCGGCTGTACTGACTATCGGTGCTGGAGGGAGAGTGCTGCAGTCTACTCTGTACTGGTGGTAACAATGTTCTGAAGCCGCTCGCTATGTTCTGAAGCGGGATGGAGACCTCGTTTGACCGGCACTGTGCAGACCTAAGCGGGAAACAACCCATCACCGGTAAGAAGAACGGCTGGAGTGACTTGAATCCCTCCTCTGGGCTCCCTAATCCCGGGGCCCTGCACAACGTTTCCCCGGCCGGCTCCAGCCCAGGTCCTTGATTGTTTACAGACTCCAAGAAGCCCACGGATATATGTGGGGAGCCACGGGGGTGGGGTGTTCTGACGCTCCTCCTGGAACCAAGGGAGGCGCTGAACACGTTGCAGCCATCTTGGGCCCAGGGTGAACTGTGGTTGGATGCTGCAAGGTAGTGCTGAGCACTGTTGCTTCTGCGGCCCAGTGGATGACCGGGCTGCATTGGTGATATGCCCGGATAGCCTTACAGCATCGCGATCGTAGTGACACCTGATGCCCTGAGTTGTGCTGCCTGATCTGTTTCGGGGGCCCGGGTAATTGCGTATTTGACTTGCGCTGTTTAATCAGGCTCTGTCGGACGCGGTTCGAGTGGCGCCTCCAATGGATCCTTACCTGTACCAGACGGCCTTGCCCTCTTTCCCCTGGGGTCCACGCTGGTAGAACCGGCTATACAATGGTGGGGAGTCGCAACTCCAAAGCAGCAATTCAAGCTAAATTGAACAAATGCGCAAGGGATGGTGGCTCCGTTGCAAGCCCGTAGGAGGATCCTGCTGTGCCAAAAAAGCTAAAGTCTGGTGGAAAAAAGAAAGAGTCGACATTACAGGACATTCTTGAAGCCATTACGACTGTGCGCACGTCGCGGGAATCGCGCATTGACTCTGTGTCCTCGGAGGTATCCCTTATCCGGGAGGTCATGCGCTCGATGAACTTGCGCTAAAATTATGTTGAGATCAAAAAGAGTTCTCTGGTCGAAGATACCTCTGAACTGCATCACAGGACGGACGACATGCAGACTCATACTGCAAAATTGGAGGCGCAGCTGGACGACTACGAGGGGCCATCGATGGATCTCTTTGTGGAGGATTTGATCACCATCCATCTCAAGCCGAAAGGTCTCTCCAACTTCTTTTCCGTCGAAAGGGAGCACCGAGTGCTGGGCGAGCGACCGAAGCCCATGGCTCCCGCGGCCCTTGCTAGCTAGAATTTTAAACTCACATTCCCGTCTCACTGCACCACAAGAAATAGCCAACGGGTTTGGCCACTATTACCAGTCGCTTTACCGTACCACACAACATATACTGAGGAGGAGGCTGCCTCTCTCCTACATGAAATTTTTATGCAACTTCTTACTGAGCAGGAATGCTCAGATCTCGATCTTGATATTACAGAGGCGGAAATTGAAAAAGCCATACACGACCTGCGCGGGTGGTGAAGGTGTCGGGCCCCAACAGTATCCTATAGAATTGTTCAAACTCACAGCAAGCAAGACTGCGCCCTTTCTCACCGTAATGTACCATGAAAGTCAGAAGAAGGGGATCGGTGAATAGCCAACATTGTTGTCATTCATAAAATGGGCAAGCTAGCCAACAAAAGTTTGTCCTATACACCCATTTCACTGCTCCACTGTGAACCGAAAATTCTTGAGGAGGTTCTTGCCACTCGTCTGCTCAGGGTCTTAACCCATCTGGTCCAGTCAGACCAATCAGGGTTCATGCCTGCGAGAAATATCTCCCTCAACCTGTGCAGGCTTCATGGAGTACTGTGCTGGGTGGACACCATCAGGGAAGATGCAGTCGTGGTGTCCCTGGATGTTGCATCAGCTTTCGATAGCATCGAATGGCCCTACATGTTTGCTGTACCCTGCAAATTGGGTTTTGGGCCTGAATTTACCAACTGGGTGTGACTTCTGTACCACCAACCACTTGCACAAGTAATTGTTAACAATAGTAAATCCCCCACTTTTATTCTCGGCAGATGCACCAGACAGGGCTGTCCTTTGTCACTGCTTCTTTTTGCTCTGGAACCTTCGGTGACGTGGTTCCAACAAGACCCACCATCAGGGGCATTAGGTGGACGTTGGGACGGCATTTTGCTGTATGTGGATGACATCCTGCTTTATCTGGCCTCACCGGCGGCATCCCTCAATGTAGTCCTGGACATATTCTGAGTGTTTGGTAGTTTTGCAGGATATACGGTAAACTGGTATAACTCAGTGCTCTATGTCCTTTATGGCAAGCGGCCCTCACTCCCTTGGGGTCGCCAACTAGCAGAGGCTGCTGATGGCTTCAAATACTTTGTGAATCAGGGTTTCTATCTAGATTTTATGACAATAATCTCCTGCCGCCTTTAGTGTGTCTCAAATCAGACGTTCACCATTGGAAGTCGCTCCTGATGACTCTTTTGGGGTGCACAGCCCTATTCAAGATGATGACCCTTCCTAGAATTTTATATCCGCTACAGAACACCCCACTCCCAGTTGCTGCCTCCTACTTCAGGGACCTCAATGGTATTGTCCGAGATCTGCTGTGGGAGGGCAAACCCCCCGTATCGCAACACACAAACTCACGCTGGGATGGTTTGATTTGGGTATCGGGCTCCCAGATATCAAAGAGGTATTACTGGGCTTTCGCAACTTGCAACAATTAACCAATGCACATATAGACCACAGGAGTACACAGCCTTTCGAATCAACAGGTGACTCCTTCTTGGGGGTGACTTCGAGGGTGCGTTATACGCACAAGCTTTGAGGCCTGCTTTGACGGGAAACATCCTTTACGACGCAACTTTTACAATGCAGTGCCTTTACAACACAGTATTTACAATGAAACCCATTTCAACGCATTGCGCTGGGGGGCGCTCTAGGATAGGGAATAAGTTTAATTTACTATCCAACACCTTCCCTAGTGTCCACGGGGACTGGAGTTGGAATAGTAAATTAAACTATTCACTATCCAGCACCCCAAAGCACTATGCGTTGTAAAGGTATTTGTTGTAAATACCGCGTTGTAAAGGCATGCGCGGTAAAAGTATGCTTTGTAACGTCATACATCCGTTTTGACAGGCCCGACCGGGCACGCAGTGCATATATGGAGGGTGGCTACTAAGAGTCTGGGCTGGGAGGGTAAACTCACGCAAGCGATGCCACTTTGGCACTGTGAACAATAAGGTAGACTGATCCGTTCGAAGGGCTTCGATAGAAGGGACCTTATAGGCATCTCTAGGGTAGGTGATCTTTGGAAATCGGGTGAGGTGGTTCCCTTTTCCCGACTGCAGCAAGAGTACAAACTTGCCCAGTCAGAATATTTTAGATATCTTCAAATTAGACACAGTTAGGACTCACAGTGGTCCCTAGGGGTGACGCCCTCCCTGAATCCTCCCCACTTGTAAACAGGATACTAGATGGCGACCTCGGGAAAAATCATATTCCTTTTTTATAAAAAGCACATCAATAATATGGGGGATCCCCTGACTCGCTTAGGAAATAAATGGGATTATGATGTTGCGAGTCTAGATGATGAGGAGTGGCGGGCGGCGGTTGCTTCCCCTCATGAGGTGGCCATCTCCTCTCAGCTCCGCCTGGTCCAGTTAAAACTTCTTCATAGATCCTACTTGTCAGGGCTTTTGCTGGTTAACATGGGTTACACTCAGGATGGTGGCTGTGTATGACAATGTGGGCAGGAGGGCACATTTATTCACATTCTCTGAGAGTGCGCTGTGATCCAGCGATACTGGGAATGGGTGGTACACCAAATAGAGGTAGCTCTGGGGCAATAGATCCACTATAATATTAAGTTAGCATTGTTGAACATCTGGGATCCTACTAATTTGAACTCCAGGGAGAGAATATGGGTCACACTAGGGCTTATGGCTGCAAAAAGGAATATGCGCAAATGTGGAGGGCTCCAAACCCACCAAAAATAGCAGATTGGGCCAATGATATGGACTGGTGTATGGTGACAGAAAAATCCATCTATGAAGCCAGGAGGTGCCTGTATAAATGGATGCGACTACGGGGGAAATGGAACATTTACAGGGGGGAGATTTGTGAACCACCAAGTGTAGGAGAAGATATCACAGGGGGGACTTGACAGTGCACTATGATTATTGTCAACCATATGTCGGGCTGTATGCACCACTAGGAACCATTTAATGTATGACCTATAATGCTAATTTGCTGATCAGTGTCTTACCTATGCAACATGCAAAGAGTTAATAAAAAAAAGAAAAAATCTTGACCCTGTTCCTCATGGGAACAGACCTGCATCAGATCCTTCTTTAGTAAGACATCATTGAGTAGAGTCTATCCTGGTCTGAAGTGAATCAATGCCTATATATCTGTACTTTTTACAGTGTATCTCTCCTGTACAACTGTAATAGAAGGACGTTCTTTCACTATTATCTCCAGTGGGACTTCTGCCATGTCAGAGGTAATCTGTGACAGTAAGCATTTCTTCACCGTGCTGGATAATTTCTCTGTAAAACGCAATTGTCTCAGGGGTTTTGAATGAGATGTGATGATCACATCACATCTCTAACCTCTAATGTGATATGCGCATGACTAAATTACAGTTTGATTAATTGTAAATTCAACAGCCAAGCAGTGAGGATATGTGGTGGTGTGACCTTAACTTCCATAGGACCACAATGAGTAAGGCTCCCCGCTTCCCTTCCCTGCCAATGTCCTGAAAAAGTCCATCAACTATCATCTCATGGATTAATTTGAGAACAACAATCTTCTGGAGGCATCCTAATCTGGATTCCACTCAGTCCACAGATCCAAAACCGCCCTGATTGCAGTTGTTGACAACATCAGAACCCTCATAGACCGGGGAGAAGCGGCCGGGAGAAGCGGCCGGGAGAAGCAACTGCCATGATCCTCCTCAACCTCTAAGCAGCCTTCGATACTGTGGCCCACATACCCTGATCAGGCGGTTTCATCAGATCAAAATCTAAGAGGAAGCCCTCAAATGAATTGCATCCTTCCTGATTGGAAGAACACAGAGAATCTGCTGCCGCCTTTCACCTCTGAGCCCAAGAACATCATCCACAAAGTTCATCCCTCAGCCCTTCTCTGTTCAACACCTACATGACTCCTCTGGCCATCATCATCAGAAACCACAGACTGAACATGATCTCCTATGCAGACTACACCCAGCTCATCCCCTCTCTTTCCCAAAACCCATCCACCGCGAGGGCCAGCTTGCACCTGTACATGATCAACATCGCCGATTGGATGCAAAACATCTGCCTCAATCTCAACACAGACAAGATTGAAGTACAAATTGTTTAGAACAATACCTCCCTGTGGGATGACTCCAGGTAAGCTCCCACTCCTCCAGACCATGCCCGGGACCTCAGCATTTTCTTAAAGAGCTAACTTACTGTGAAGAATTAGATGAACATACTCTTTTCCAGCTGTTTCCTCACTCTGCGCATGCTCCAAAAGATTTTTATATGGCTCCCAGTCTTCACCGGATGCATCATCACTCAAGCCCTAGTCACCAGCTGCTTGGACTACAGCAGTGCACTTTATGCAGGGCTCTCAGCTCACCTATTCAACAGACTACAGACCATTCAGAATGCAATGTCCAGACTCATCCTCGACCTCCCCAGAATAGCCCACATCACCCCACACCTGATGAAATTCCACAGGCTTCCCATTCACAAGAGATACCTAGGCACAATTCTGACTCAAACCTACAAAGCTCTCCACAACAAAGGACCAGCATACATCAACCACTGACTGAGCTTTCACCAGCCCACCAGACTCCTGCGATCATGTGCCTTTCCCTAGCTCACACCCCTCGCATCCACCGAAGCAATAAGTGGAGGGCGCTCCTTCTCCCACCTCATGGCAAAGTCCTTGTATTGCTTCGACTTCCATATCTGGATGTCTCCATCTCTTCAGGAGTTCATAAAAGGACTCAAGCTCTGGCTGTTCAACTGATGCACTGAGCAGCTTGGACCTCAGAACCTAGATACCCTCGTTGGTGATTAGTTGTGCTTTAAACATCTGTCTTGATTGATTGATGTCAGCCCTGTATGGAGAGAGGTCCACTTGGACTTGTGAGCGTGCAGACCCTTTAATGATGTAGGTTGTGATAGATCAACAAGCAGCTGTGTCGAAGAAAGGTTATGTCCTGGTTCTTCCCTCAAACGTAATAACACTATGATAATCACACAGTATAGTTCAAGAGCATTAACTCAGCACTGTCAAGTAATGGTTCAACAAAGCATCTGGATTAATGCAACCTTGGCAAGGAGTGTTGTATGGATTTCTGCTCATACACAGAACTGTGCACAGAGACCTAGGACATTAGTGAATTGTGGTGTACTAGGAACTCACCTCAGTACCTAGAAACCCCAACCAGCTAGCAATTAGTGTCATATTAGCTCTCCGCCCTATAGCAAAGTAAACAATGATTAGACAACCTAGAACATGCAGGAATGGTGGGAAGTGAGAACACTCTTTTGTTATACTCTCATACCAGTCCACAACAGGAGTAAACAAGAGACATGGTAAGGCTAAAATATTTCTTTTAACAACGTTATCTCATGGGCAGTATTTTAGTCAAAATAAGCAGACATATGATTAAAAATAATATGGTCAGCATGGTTACAAATCCATAAAATACAAAAGGAGCAATCGTATTACAATGATAGTACAAATAGGTGATATAGCGCCTCGTTTTAACACCCTCCCTATATAGGAACTATGTATTATAAACTAAAGAAGGTCTCTTGAGCTTGTTTTGGGGGGCCCCATTACTTTTCAACTCAGTAAGTGTAAATTACATCTGGATCAGCAAGGCTCTCTGCATCCCCGGAATCTTCCAAGCGTGTGAAATTATGGCAAGGGTGCCATGATAAAGGCACCAGAATCTGGCTTAGCTCGCAGCTGCCAAAATGTTGTGTCTAGAATGTGTTACACAGACATGCTGATAAACAGGCTCACATGTTATGATAAACTTGCCGGCTCAGCACTCACTGTACAGACTGGGGGCACGATGTATGTCTAGAGATGTCGAAAAACAAACCTTTTCTCATGTATAGACCTTCGTGAAAGCTAACTTTCAAAAACAACAATGCAGTGTTGTGTGCAAAAAGCAGCAAAATGTAAAATGGTGTTTAAACTTCTAATAAGCCATGCTAACATAACATGAACGCAAAAGGAGGCACTAAACCATACTCCACCCTCCCTTGTTCAGGGAACGCACAGTACCCGGGGCAGACTTCATAGAACTCAGAGGTTTGAAAAATGACCTTAAACATTTAGGAAAAATCAAGAGATTAAAAGAAAAAAATATTCACGAGTCAGTACGTGTTTCCAAACCTCATTGCAAGCAGCATATAGTCATCTTTTCGATCGGCCTGCTGCAGGACCTTTAACAAAATCATTTAAGTCAACTGTGTCAGTGAGTTTAGATAAATGTAGGTTAACAGACACTAAGGATGAATGTCTGAGCCAACTGTGGCAATTTGCCTACAGAATAGGTGGTTACTGAATGTTGAGTCTGAAAGCGGGGATCAACTCTAACCTCTGTATAGCCAGGGGCCAGACCCAGAAAACGGTGCTGGCAGGAATCTGCACTTTTTTGCCATAGCAACCAGCATTCGGGATTAATGCTGGAAACATTAAAAGAAGAATTTTTTAACAGGGCTTGTAAGTCACTCAGGGAAGTACGCCTATAATTATTCCAATGGGGAAATTCACCCAAATCAGGAAACAAAGGACCATTTAATTTTTTAGAAGTAGCCAATCCAAAGCAGGTGGTTTGTGAAATCGGGTCATTCAGAAACAACACATGGTTTGGGATGACACATGCATGATGCAATGCCTCAGTGCCTTGCACTTGCCAACTTTTAGAACCCCAAACAGATGTAAGATCAATAGTATATTTCCACAGTTCATAGCCCCCAACAGACAATTGGTCAATAAAGGACTTTGAATACAGTAATTTAGGGCCAGATGTATCAAGATTCCGTTTGGCGAATTCTAAATAGCGATTTTTTGTCAATCGCTATTTAGAATTCGCAAAATGGAATGTATGTACAAAATCGCTATTTATTAGCGATTCCTTATTATTCTTTATTTGCGAATTCGCAAATAAAGAATACTTTTCAATGCATTCCTATGGGCCAGAAGGCCCATAGGAATGATAGTGCAATAATTCTCAAATTGCAAATTCGCAATTTGCTAATCGCAATTTGAGAATTATTTCAAGGGTGCAGAGATGTCTCAAAGACACCCTGCTGCACCCCTGAAATTTACATGTGTGTGCATGTGGTACACATACATGCCCTATGGGCATGTATGTGTGTCACATGCCACCCTCACAAATGCCAAATAGGGCAATTTTAAAAGAAATCGCAAATTACCACCAACCACAAGTTGGTGGTAATTTGCGATTTCTCAACACAAATTCGCAATTACAAAATGTTACATACATATCATTTAAGGAATCACAAAAATTGCGATTCCTTAAATGCTATGGCAAAATAAGGAATCGCAATTTTTTGCGATTCCTTAAATTGCAATTATTTAATACATACCAAAAATGCTAAAAGGCCGTTTGCGAGTCGCAAAAGCCTTGATAAATCTGGCCCTTAGTGTGGATAAGTCTAACCTTGGAAGAGTACTTCTCAGGCATTTTAAAATAAAATGCATTAGGGTTTGTTTGATCAAAATCAGTCAAATAGAAAAACTTTTTCAAAAGTGTTTTCGAGCTGCCTTCCACTGGTGCGGTTCAGTGCTCCCACTGTGTGTAGCTAACCACATTTCTAAAAGAATTTGTCTTATGCAGAAAGTAATTGCCAAAATGCTGGTAACAGTACAAATCACCATAATTCGTAGATTCCAAATATAAATCTTCAGCATCTAAAGCAGCATAGTATTTCAAACCCAAAAATAAAGCTTCTACAGCTTTAATATCCTAATCATCAGAGCGAATATTTTCTTTAACCACATCATCCATAGAAACACGGAGTACATTGGGAACATTAATAACCTCTGTGGGGGCATGTATCTGGAACTTTACAGCATCCCATACAATCCCATCTAAAATGGGCCAAGCAGTTATATTCACAAATGTCTGGTCCCTCTTCATGATGTGTGAAGAGGAGTGGGGAGCCAAGTTCCATCAATCGGTCAAATTCAAGTTCTCTCTTGAACGTAGTGTCCATCAATAAAACTGAAAAAATACACCACAAATCCTATGGACATGAACATAAAAATTGCAATAAGCATCTGCCAAATGTAAGTCCAAGGAGGAATCAAAAAATCTTTTTAAAACAAGGTACCAAAACACAAAACTTTTGAAAGGAACTTGGATGTGAAAGAGCCAGTGTCAAAGGAAAAACTAGATTGATTAGCCACACGGGTCTCCAAATCAGGCATAGACAAGTCAGTGGGGTAAGTATATTCAGTGTCATTAAGAGGATCACCAGCAGGTAGATTCAATAAAGGATTCGTAAGTGGACTCATTTCAATGAAAACATCAGGCCCGATGGCAGGATCCAGGGCCAAAACAGAGTGTCGCACCAATGCTGGACACAGAACTGCAGGCGTCATACTATGGAGTATCAGCCACACTGTGTGGTTTGACATTGTCAATGGATATGTACCTGTTCCCCTTTCGCCCAGGATTAGGGGTAAAATGACTGTTCTTGCACACAAAGCACGGCAACTGGAGCTCGATAGGAAGGACCAAATTGTTTCCTGTTGTCGTTCTTCTCTCGGACCAGTTCTCTAACTTGGGGTAGCCAGCCGACTACCGGAATCTGCAACGCAGCTTCAGACGTGGAGGGCAAGTGTTCCTTTGCAAGACTGTCTCTGGTCTTTTGTATGTCCTGCAAAACATTAGAATGTTCATCTAAAACAAAGTATGGGGCTCCCGCCGGAACCTTCTAGGGAGATTATTTAGTGCACGTTGAACGCTATTAAGATGGGTTAGCCAGTCTCTGCCAGCACCTAAAACTTTTGCTGTCAAGGATTGCTTTAAGTCACGGTTCATCCGCTCCACAACACTATTTCCCTCAGTCTGGTATGCAGACGAAAATTTGACCTGGACCCCCAGTGAAGCCATGGCATCCTTGTACGCCTTAGAGGCAAACGCTGGACCCGGGTCCGAAGAGAAGGTACCACACGCAAAAATTCCCACAAAGACACGCAAATACCTTATGACAGTTCTAGAATCAGTGCTCCTTTGATGCCACGCCCACACAAAGCGCGTGCCAGAGTCAACTGCTACTAAGATGTACTTATACGCAGTATCAGAGGAGAAAGGACTGCAGTAATCTAAATAAACACATACAAGTGGTTTATTAGATATGTACAACTGAGTTTGGGGCGGGTGTGCAGCAGAGGATGGTTCAATTTGCTGACAAATGCCACATTGAAGGACAAAATCACGTGTCTGTTTGTACAAACTCCGCCACCAGTATCGCTGCTGGAGAAGAGACACAGTAGCTGACACGCCACGTGGGCTGCTGTAATCAAAGCCTGTCTGCGGTCCGCGTTGCGAATCAACCTGTCACCAACGTCGTTAATTCTTACTTAAGGAACTTTATCAGGACTTAAATGATAAGAGTATTTAGAAGGAAAACCCTTAGGGTAATTACCTCCCTTTTCTGTTGCGGCAATAGCTGCCAAGCTGTCATCATCAATCTTACTTTTGGAACGTGTAACCGCTGCCACTGCAAATTTTGCAACTACTGTCTTTGCAGCCTCGTCCGCGAGACAGTTGCCAACAGCGTGAACTCCAACAAGCTGATGACCCAGAGTATGAATTACAAAGACGTGTGGGAGTCGTTCTGTGAGCTCAGCCACTCAAACCCAGATCATTTTATGTTTTATTGTGCGACCCTTGGAGTCACACGATAATCATTTTGAGTCTAAAAGGGCAGATTGTCATTGAATGACTGAACACAGTAGTAAAAGTCATTCACAATAAGAGTAGTCACACTGGGATCGGCATACTCCAACGCAAGCATCAGAACACGAAGTTCTACCAATTGGGCGGTACAGTCCCCTAATGTCTGTGTATGCACAACATCGGACTTGAATTCACCATCCACCATAGTACCAACCACAATTGCGCAGGCCGAAAAATACGTGTGTTTGAATCCGTAGCTGCTTGCGCACTTCCATCAGTTTAAATGATACAGCCGAAATCCTCAACTGGGCGCATAGTCAGAGGAGAAGGATGAACAAATTCATACTGCAAGTACTCCTGAGTCTGCAGGGAGGAATCAAAAATAAACGTGACATCCGGGGATGTCAACGATGTAGCCCACTGTATCCACAGAGGGTGCAAAACTTTCGAATTTGGTACACTGGCTTTCGTCACTGCCTCTAAGGCAGGATACGGGGTAACAACCAAAATGCTTTTTCCCTGCGACAGTGCGCGTTCCTTAATAATCGTCAATTGCACTGCTGTCAAAACCTTTTCCACAGTGGAAAACCGCAACTCAGCTGAAATGTACAAGTGTGACTTGTAAGCGATAGTGACTGTGTTACCCTCATTAAAAGTGAGGTACGTGAAACCCACCGCCCTTGGTACGATTCTTATCACCAGGTCGGTGTGGTTATCACGAGTCGACAAGAATTTAGATTCAAGAAGATCAGCCTGCAAAGATTGCAAGATGGCTGAATGTTCTGGCAGCCAGCATGATTTGGAAACATTTTGTTGCATCAACGCATAAAGAGGCTTGATACCATATTCAGGAATGTAGGTACGACCAAAATTCAAAAAGCCCAGTAAAGATTGTAGCTTTTTCAGTGTTGTCGAAGCTCGCAAAAGTGCGTATTTCTCCAGGAAGTGAGGATCTAAACCTCGACCTTCATTGTTGAGCTCGTAGCCCAGGAACAACACTCTGTACTCTGCAATGTGTGATTTAGCAAAGTTACATTTATAGCCTATGTCCGCAAGACATTCTTAGAGCAAACTACACGCTGGGAAACCGTAACGATATAAGGAATACCAGCATGCATACCACAACAATCCTCATTATTTAACTAGAAATAACTACAGTTTGCAAGCAATGTGAATGTTGGTGTAATGGCCGGGACTGGAGTGCCCTTTAAAACACAGGCAAGGTTTGGTGCAAGTATATTACAAGAACAGTGCAAATGCAGATTTCTGCACACTAATGAGGGATCTGGTGTGGTGGTGCAATCTTCGCCATTCAAATAAACTTCCTTTACTTCCCTCAAACACCTGTATGTGAACCGGAGATTCCAAACTTCATGAAGATAAGCAACACCCAGGGGTTCAAATCTACCTATTGCATAGTGTTTCATGCAGGACTCAAATTTGAAAAGGGGAAAAGGTAGAGTTTTCAACCCATGGATGAGCCAAACTGCCCAATTGGACTCTGCTACTGAAAAAGGTAAAGGTTCTAACTTTTCAATATGCAACAGTGAAAACATGGCATCCTTCATTGACATAAATTGCTGTTTAACAGTCAAATTGAAAGGCAGAAATAATCAACTCGTGTTCATGTAATCCCATGGCACTCAGCCATTTTTCAACGTTTGTAGTGTCCATGCAAACTGCATAACAGAATGCAATTGATCATGCCAATGATACAGTACAGTATATGGTTAGTGGTGCCAGCAAGGGACTTTGTTTCAGTCAACTAGCTTTCAGTATATGATTCTGTATTATAATAATTACAGAATCCTATTGATCAAATCAATAACTGCTGCAGTTTATCATCAGTTTAAATAAAGTGACCAAAGCATTCACATCAAATGATCAAAAAAATATAGAGATGGGAAAAAAACACGGAAAAATTATTCTTTAGTAATAGTCACCAATGCAAATTTAGTTGAATTAATTCTCAAGACCAGAACATCGACTATACAGTCCTTTTCTTTGTTTATGATTAATTTGCATTAGTGACTATCTTATTGTGGTAGAATAGATGTCATCTAATTATTCGATCTAGGATTGGACTTTTTCTCAAATGAAATATAGGCTGATTTTACAATTTCCTTGTTCATTTGTTAAGTATTATGATCAACAACTACTGTTGATATGTACCCTATGAGTTAAGAAACAGTATAAAGACAACATTTTGCTAAAGAACAATTTTTCCGTGTTTTTTTCCCATCTCTATATTTTTTTGATCATTTGTTGTGAATGCTTTGGTCACTTTATTTAAACTGATGATAAACTGCAGCAGTTATTAATTTGATCAATAGGATTCTGTAATTATCATGTTACAGAATCATAAACTGAAAGCCAGTTGACTGAAACAAAGTCCCTTGCTGGCATCACTAACCGTATACTGTCTATATTTGCCCAAGCTCGCAAGGGTTTATTGGGTTTTCCCACCCCTTTTACTTCCATGATACAGTATGGCAACATCTTCTTGTACAGTATCAACCACAGATGACACAATATTATCTAGAGTGTAAATTCGGGAAGGAAGGGTGCTAATGCTATTATCTACAATGGCAAGCACTTTTTCTAAATTGGCCTGATCAATAGCTCTAAGCCTAGAAGCAGCTTCAATTTGCGACAGTTTCCAAACCTCATTGCAAGCAGCATATAGTCATCTTTTCGATCGGCCTGCTGCAGGACCTTTAACAAAATCATTTAAGTCAACTGTGTCAGTGAGTTTAGATAAATGTAGGTTAACAGACACTAAGGATGAATGTCTGAGCCAACTGTGGCAATTTGCCTACAGAATAGGTGGTTACTGAATGTTGAGTCTGAAAGCGGGGATCAACTCTAACCTCTGTATAGCCAGGGGCCAGACCCAGAAAACGGTGCTGGCAGGAATCTGCACTTTTTTGCCATAGCAACCAGCATTCGGGATTAATGCTGGAAACATTAAAAGAAGAATTTTTTAACAGGGCTTGTAAGTCACTCAGGGAAGTACGCCTATAATTATTCCAATGGGGAAATTCACCCAAATCAGGAAACAAAGGACCATTTAATTTTTTAGAAGTAGCCAATCCAAAGCAGGTGGTTTGTGAAATCGGGTCATTCAGAAACAACACATGGTTTGGGATGACACATGCATGATGCAATGCCTCAGTGCCTTGCACTTGCCAACTTTTAGAACCCCAAACAGATGTAAGATCAATAGTATATTTCCACAGTTCATAGCCCCCAACAGCCAATTGGTCAATAAAGGACTTTGAATACAGTAATTTAGGGCCAGATGTATCAAGATTCCGTTTGGCGAATTCTAAATAGCGATTTTTTGTCAATCGCTATTTAGAATTCGCAAAATGGAATGTATGTACAAAATCGCTATTTATTAGCGATTCCTTATTATTCTTTATTTGCGAATTCGCAAATAAAGAATACTTTTCAATGCATTCCTATGGGCCAGAAGGCCCATAGGAATGATAGTGCAATAATTCTCAAATTGCAAATTCGCAATTTGCTAATCGCAATTTGAGAATTATTTCAAGGGTGCAGAGATGTCTCAAAGACACCCTTCTGCACCCCTGAAATTTACATGTGTGTGCATGTGGTACACATACATGCCCTATGGGCATGTATGTGTGTCACATGCCACCCTCACAAATGCCAAATAGGGCATTTTTAAAAGAAATCGCAAATTACCACCAACCACAAGTAGGTGGTAATTTGCGATTTCTCAACACAAATTCGCAATTACAAAATGTTACATACATATCATTTAAGGAATCACAAAAATTGCGATTCCTTAAATGCTATGGCAAAATAAGGAATCGCAATTTTTTGCGATTCCTTAAATTGCAATTATTTAATACATACCAAAAATGCTAAAAGGCCGTTTGCGAGTCGCAAAAGCCTTGACAAATCTGGCCCTTAGTGTGGATAAGTCTAACCTTGGAAGAGTACTTCTCAGGCATTTTAAAATAAAATGCATTAGGGTTTGTTTGATCGAAATCAGTCAAATAGAAAAACTTTTTCAAAAGTGTTTTCGAGCTGCCTTTCACTGGTGTGGTCCAGTGCTCCCACTGTGTGTAGCTAACCACATTTCTAAAAGAATTTGTCTTATGCAGAAAGTAATTGCCAAAATGCTGGTAACAGTACAAATCACCATAATTCGTAGATTCCAAATATAAATCTTCAGCATCTAAAGCAACATAGTATTTCAAACCCAAAAATAAAGCTTCTACAGCTTTAATATCCTAATCATCAGAGCGAATATTTTCTTTAACCACATCATCCATAGAAACACGGAGTACATTGGGAACATTAACACCTTGGCTGCTAAGGGTTTTCCCGCTGGGCGCTGATCCTTTATGATCCCCATTGTTTGTGACAAGGTCAACTCGTCATAAGCGCAGGGCAGGTAAAGCCCATGACGAGTTGACCTTGTCATTAGCATGGAAGTGGTTAATAACCTCTGTGGGGGCATGTATCTGGAACTTTACAGCATCCCATACAATCCCATCTAAAATGGGCCAAGCAGTTATATTCACAAATGTCTGGTCCCTCTTCATGATGTGTGAAGAGGAGTGGGGAGCCAAGTTCCATCAATCGGTCAAATTCAAGTTCTCTCTTGAACGTAGTGTCCATCAATAAAACTGAAAAAATACACCACAAATCCTATGGACATGAACATAAAAATTGCAATAAGCATCTGCCAAATGTAAGTCCAAGGAGGAATCAAAAAATCTTTTTAAAACAAGGTACCAAAACACGAAACTTTTGAAAGGAACTTGGATGTGAAAGAGCCAGTGTCAAAGGAAAAACTAGATTGATTAGCCACACGGGTCTCCAAATCAGGCATAGACAAGTCAGTGGGGTAAGTATATTCAGTGTCATTAAGAGGATCACCAGCAGGTAGATTCAATAAAGGATTCGTAAGTGGACTCATTTCAATGAAAACATCAGGCCCGATGGCAGGATCCAGGGCCAAAACAGAGTGTCGCACCAATGCTGGACACAGAACTGCAGGCGTCATACTATGGAGTATCAGCCACACTGTGTGGTTTGACATTGTCAATGGATATGTACCTGTTCCCCTTTCGCCCAGGATTAGGGGGTAAAATGACTGTTCTTGCACACAAAGCACGGCAACTGGAGCTCGATAGGAAGGACCAAATTGTTTCCTGTTGTCGTTCTTCTCTCGGACCAGTTCTCTAACTTGGGGTAGCCAGCCGACTACCGGAATCTGCAACGCAGCTTCAGACGTGGAGGGCAAGTGTTCCTTTGCAAGACTGTCTCTGGTCTTTTGTATGTCCTGCAAAACATTAGAATGTTCATCTAAAACAAAGTATGGGGCTCCCGCCGGAACCTTCTAGGGAGATTATTTAGTGCACGTTGAACGCTATTAAGATGGGTTAGCCAGTCTCTGCCAGCACCTAAAACTTTTGCTGTCAAGGATTGCTTTAAGTCACGGTTCATCCGCTCCACAACACTATTTCCCTCAGTCTGGTATGCAGACGAAAATTTGACCTGGACCCCCAGTGAAGCCATGGCATCCTTGTACGCCTTAGAGGCAAACGCTGGACCCTGGTCCGAAGAGAAGGTACCACAAGCAAAAATTCCCACAAAGACACGCAAATACCTTATGACAGTTCTAGAATCAGTGCTCCTTTGATGCCACGCCCACACAAAGCGCGTGCCAGAGTCAACTGCTACTAAGATGTACTTATACGCAGTATCAGAGGAGAAAGGACTGCAGTAATCTAAATAAACACATACAAGTGGTTTATTAGATATGTACAACTGAGTTTGGGGCGGGTGTGCAGCAGAGGATGGTTCAATTTGCTGACAAATGCCACATTGAAGGACAAAATCACGTGTCTGTTTGTACAAACTCCGCCACCAGTATCGCTGCTGGAGAAGAGACACAGTAGCTGACACGCCGCGTGGGCTGCTGTAATCAAAGCCTGTCTGCGGTCCGCGTTGCGAATCAACCTGTCACCAACGTCGTTAATTCTTACTTAAGGAACTTTATCAGGACTTAAATGATAAGAGTATTTAGAAGGAAAACCCTTAGGGTAATTACCTCCCTTTTCTGTTGCGGCAATAGCTGCCAAGCTGTCATCATCAATCTTACTTTTGGAACGTGTAACCGCTGCCACTGCAAATTTTGCAACTACTGTCTGTGCAGCCTCGTCCGCGAGACAGTTGCCAACAGCGTGAACTCCAACAAGCTGATGACCCAGAGTATGAATTACAAAGACGTGTGGGAGTCGTTCTGTGAGCTCAGCCACTCAAACCCAGATCATTTTATGTTTTATTGTGCGACCCTTGGAGTCACACGATAATCATTTTGAGTGTAAAAGGGCAGATTGTCATTGAATGACTGAACACAGTAGTAAAAGTCATTCACAATAAGAGTAGTCACACTGGGATCGGCATACTCCAACGCAAGCATCAGAACATGAAGTTCTACCAATTGGGCGGTACAGTCCCCTAATGTCTGTGTATGCACAACATCGGACTTGAATTCACCATCCACCATAGTACCAACCACAATTGCGCAGGCCGAAAAATACGTGTGTTTGAATCCGTAGCTGCTTGCGCACTTCCATCAGTTTAAATGATACAGCCGAAATCCTCAACTGGGCGCATAGTCAGAGGAGAAGGATGAACAAATTCATACTGCAAGTACTCCTGAGTCTGCAGGGAGGAATCAAAAATGAACGTGACATCCGGGGATGTCAACGATGTAGCCCACTGTATCCACAGAGGGTGCAAAACTTTCGAATTTGGTACACTGGCTTTCGTCACTGCCTCTAAGGCAGGATACGGGGTAACAACCAAAATGCTTTTTCCCTGCGACAGTGCACGTTCCTTAATAATCATCAATTGCACTGCTGTCAAAACCTTTTCCACAGTGGAAAACCGCAACTCAGCTGAAATGTACAAGTGTGACTTGTAAGCGATAGTGACTGTGTTACCCTCATTAAAAGTGAGGTACGTGAAACCCACCGCCCTTGGTACGATTCTTATCACCAGGTTGGTGTGGTTATCACGAGTCGACAAGAATTTAGATTCAAGAAGATCAGCCTGCAAAGATTGCAAGATGGCTGAATGTTCTGGCAGCCAGCATGATTTGGAAACATTTTGTTGCATCAACGCATAAAGAGGCTTGATACCATATTCAGGAATGTAGGTACGACCAAAATTCAAAAAGCCCAGTAAAGATTGTAGCTTTTTCAGTGTTGTCGAAGCTCGCAAAAGTGCGTATTTCTCCAGGAAGTGAGGATCTAAACCTCGACCTTCATTGTTGAGCTCGTAGCCCAGGAACAACACTCTGTACTCTGCAATGTGTGATTTAGCAAAGTTACATTTATAGCCTATGTCCGCAAAACAGCAAATTATGCGGTCAACCCGGCACAGGTGCGGCCATAACTCGTCATCTTTGAGATAAATGTCATCCACATATGAACATGCATCTGCGTCGAGTCTCTACAGGAGAGAGACGAAGCGGGCGGCAAATACGCCTGGACTATTCTTGTAGCCCATAGCCAAACTAAGGAATTGGCGCTGTTTCTCGCCACTTGTAAAAGCCGCCCATTGACTACTAAGAGAGGACAGATTATGGGCAAAAAAAACATTGGATATGTCAAGTGTGGTTTTGAACCTTTTACTCACCAGACTATCCACAAGAGCCGAACTGTCAGTATTATGCACCGCGCACGTACGACAATGTGAGTTTAAGTGGCGATAATCCAATACCAAATGGTACGAGCCATCTTGCTTGGTCACAGTAAAAAGGGGGTTATTCATCAGAGACACAGACGTTTCAATCATACCTTCATATTCCAATTATTCAAGAATTTCCGCAACAGAAGTCTTTGCTTCTCGCCTCATAGGGTATTGGGGTTGAGGCTGTGGCATTGATCGCAAGGGAATCTCATGTAAAGGGGAAAGCTTATCCCATCCACACTGAGTACGGTACAACGCCGGCGCAAGCACCATAGCCCAATCTTCTGCAAACTGCAGAGCCTGCTCCTTCGGCACTGTGTGCGCGAAAGCGGGGAGGATCACCTCCTCCCCATGCGGAGCAGCTAAGACAAAGGGTGGGGGCCAGTCGACCTCCGCCAACAAAATATCATAGGTAGTTGTTAGATTTTGCCCCAAAAAAACTTTTATGGTATGTTCCATGTCACCTTCAATCACTAAGATAATTTCATACAGCCTTTCAGGGGGAAGCACTCTAGTGTCAGCCGTCTCAACTGCAACGAAGGTGTCAGTCGCCGTCACCTTCAGTAATGGATTTAACGTCTCTCGAATGATGGTAATCTCCGCTGGACTGTCCAGCAGCGTCAGCGCCCATGTCAGATTCCTAAGCTGCGTTATCACTATCTGTGGCATATCTAGCTTTTACCACAGCAACTTTCTTCTTTTGAAACTGCGGTCTTTGACGCCATGTCTAGTCCTGCTTTACTTTTCCGTAAGCCTTGCGAGGCTGCTCACGGCTCTGTTGGGCACCTTCACCTCTGCCGCCACCTCCTCCACCGGTGGCTGTTACCGATGTTTCCTGCAAAAAGCAAGGAGATCATTGTTCAGGAACCTGAAACCTATCAGGTGACTTAATAGTACTGCAGTCGCGCAACTTATATGTACACTCAGCAGGGGCAGGTGTAGGTGAAGCGGGATGGGACCCCTGTTTCTGTTGCTGTTTCCCCTGCTTTTTGTTCTTACTCCAATTTTGTGTCTGAACTTTTGGGCGGTCATCTTTATCAGATGACGCTTGTTGAGTTTGCTGCTGTTTTTCTTTTTTAGCGAAAGGCTTAACACCCAAATTATTACGGCCAGCGGTCTTATAAGCCTCCGTAATAATTTTCATTCATTGACGGGGTTTGTCTGCATCAGGGACATCGCGCAAAGCATTAGAGACCTGGAAACTTACCGCATCACCCTTGACATTAGCAAGGACGAGATCGCGTACCATGTCAAACGCTCCCACGAGTTGCATTCCCAACTCCACAGCCGCCTCTGGTCCGTGTTCATCTTGAACACGTTTGATCACAGAGGGCAAGACAGTCATTGACGGGGTGCCAAAGCACCTAGTATAGACACCCCAAGTTGTGCATTCATTTACGTCTGGCACTAGGGGGCA
The DNA here is from genome assembly GCF_964263255.1 of Lissotriton vulgaris. Lineage (NCBI taxonomy): Eukaryota > Metazoa > Chordata > Amphibia > Caudata > Salamandridae > Lissotriton > Lissotriton vulgaris. The sequence continues at coordinate 482,651,566 of NC_141689.1, forward strand.
GATTTACAATAACTGGTGCATCCCCAGGGATGCGCCAGTTATTGTGTGCCGCAGCTCTGCCACCCATGGTGCGCCGCATTTACAATGCGGAGCACCATGGGGCAAAAAAAGCACAGATGCGTCACGCATCTGTGCCGTAAAGGCGGCGCATTGCTGGAGTTGCGTCGCAAGCGCGACGCAGCTCCAGCAATGCTTTGGGTATGCCTATCTGTCCAATGCTGCGTCAAGCCTTATGCCTGCTTCAAGCAGACGCAGGGTTTTGATGCAGCATTGGCCTAATGGTGACCGAGTGAAATCTTGTAGATTTCACTCAGCAACTTTTAGGAGGAGTTCCTGCGCAGGAACCCCCCCCCCCTGCACCGGAACGCCTCCTTATGGGCGCAGAGCTTTACAACGTGACGCATCTCCCAGATGCGTCACGTTGTAAATACCCCGCACCATGGCGCATCTTTTGCGCCGCCGCTGCGTCACAAAAGTGACGCAACGGCAGCATAAAAGAGGCGCAAGGGGCTTGTAAATCTGCCCCTAAGTCTTTCTGCAAACTAACTGTGAGGATCCTGTGTTTCTCTACAGGACTAGTATTCAGGAATACTGCTTCCAGTTGGGCGAATTTCTCGGCAAGCCAAAAAGGCATCTCCTCTTTATCTTGGAGACGCTTGCCCGTGAACTGCATTAACCATGACGGGAGTAAGCTTCAGCCCGCCACCGCTAACTGGATGCACCGCCCCACCCGGGAGGTTGCGGGAAATGTAATGAACCAGACCCCTAATAACTGACACTGCAGAATCATAAAGGGTTGTAGTTGTGGAGCTGTTAACCGCCGCACCCTCGGATGCGGGGTGTAAGCAGCTAAAACAGGCCAAGTAGCGCCTGGGATCGACAACGGCCCATGTCTGACCATTGTAATAACATGTGGGAGGGTGCCATCAAACCAAACGGCATGCTGCCAAGCAGAAATCAGAATTTCCACTGTCCGATATGGAGCGTACGCAGCAGGAGCATCACCAGGGGTGTAAGAGTGAAATACACCAGTACCAGCATCTACCGCGGGAAATGTAACCTATGAGTAATATAACTCAAACAGGTATGCCACGTCAGCTGAGATTACAAAAACCACTGCCTGTCTCTGTAATAAAACAAGGTATTCCTGCAAGTGATTCCGCACAGCTACACGACTGTGTGCTGGGATAACAACTGCAGCCATATCGATACAGTAATAGAAAAGTACAACACAATACAATGAGGCACAACTGGGTAGTAATTCAAATAGAAAACCGTTCTAAATTATCAAGCTTGAAGAAACCTATGTAACTATAGGTAGGTTTTATTCATCACTATTGTCAACCGAAAACAATAGTGAGGGGGTCGTAGACTGATATAAGCACTACTCAAGTGTCTCACAATAAGACCATTGTTGCATGGATTTCTGCTCATATACAGAACTGTGCACAGAGACCTAGGACACTAGTGAATTGTGGTGTACCAGGTACTCACCTCAGTACCTAGAAACCCCAACCAGCTAGCAATCAGTGTTACATTAGCTCTTCCTCCTATAGCAAAGTAACCAATGATTAGACAACCTAGAACATGTGACTTAGGACCATCTAAGGAATGGTGGGAAGTGAGAACACTCTCTTGTTATACTCTCATAACAGTCCACAACAGGAGTAAAAAAGAAACACTGTAAGGTTAAAATATGTATTTTGACGACGTGATCTCATGCGCAGTATTTTAGTCAACATAAGCAGACATATGATTAAAAATAATATGGTCAGCATGGTTACAACTCCATAAAATACAAAAGGAGGAATCATATTACAATGATAGTGCAAACAAGTGATATAGCGCCTAGTTTTAACACCCTCCCTATATAGGAACTCTGTATTATAAACTAAAGATGGTCTCTTGAGCTTGTTTTGGGGGACCCCATTACCTTTCCGCTCAGTATGTGTAAATTACATCTGGATCAGCAAGGCTCTCTGCATCCCTGGAATTTTCCAATTGTGTGAAATTCTGGCAATTGTGCTATGATAAAGGCACCAGAATCTGGCTTGGCTCGCTGCTGCCAAAATGTTGTGTCTAGAATGTGTTACACGGACAGGCCGATAAACAGGCTCAGATGTTATGATAACCTTGACAGCTCAGCACTCGCTGTACAGACTTGGGGCACGATGCATTTCTGGAGATGTCGAAAAACAAACCTTTTCTCATGTATAGACCTTCGTGAAAGCTAACTTGTAAAAACAACTATGCAGTGTCATGTGCAAAAAGCAGAAAAAGATAAAATGCTGTTTAAACTTCTAATAAGCCATGCTAACATAACATGCTCGCAAAAGGAGGCCCTAAACCATACTACAGGAGCACAGCATGATATTTGTTTCAAATGGACGCAACACTGGCGATGCATCATTCAGGGCATCCAAAGATTCTACAGTAATCAGAGTAGACGTCTAAGCAAACAACTGGGCAATCTCATCAGCAGAGTCAAAGCAGTGAGAGAGTGTGTCAAATCACTTTTGTCCTCTCCACCAAGTGTCAGCCACTGGTACCATTGACAGTGCACTTGAGCACTGCGTAAAAGATGCATGCAGTGCTGCTGATCTTACACTCATTGGCGCTGTCCTGCATGACTGTGCTTGTGTACTGCATGAGTCAAGGTGTGCTTCGCAGTGTTTGTCACGTGTCTTCAGGATACAGTACCAGTGCATCCATTGGGTTCAGATATCTATGTGGAACATGGTGAGGAGATCCATCTCCATGAGTCTCTGGATTAGCAGTTGTAGCTCCCCAGGGACCTGTGACTGCATCTCAGACTCTCCACCATTATTCTCTCTGCAGGACCTGTAAAGTATCCCGCAGCATTTAGGAACCACAGGTTTTCAGTGGGTTTGGTGGGAACTCTTGGGCATGGTGGAAATGTTCATTGTGGCCTAGCATAAACAACATTTTAACCAAAATAGTTTTAAAATGGTGGTAAAACACATGCACATAAGGGAGGGTCCATTGGCAATGTTGGCAAAGCTCTTAAAGTAGTGCTTGTTTTACAAATATTCCTGGTGGCTCCCCCCTTCCCACGTACACATTTACACATCATACATAAGTATAAAAAAAAGTTTCACGGAATTATATTATATTTACTGCTGCAGATTGTCTGTAATGAAAGCAAACAAAACAAGGGCAAGGTAGAGTAGATGTGAGAGTAGGTGTATCCATGTGGATCTATGACTTACACATTTTTCTGAGACATACCCCTTACTTTGAGATTCTTGAAAAAAGAGGAAATTTGCACAATTTGTAGATGCGAACCATGGTAAAAGACATTCTATTTGTGTTATTCAGGCGTTATGCCTTAGCTCCAAACTCAACTAATCTCTAAATGAGTTTTATTTACTAACTGTTTGAATTTGATTCAATAAATAAAAATCAGCTGTGGAAAAATACTAGTTGGGTCTTGGCTGTTGGCTATTGGCTGAAATAGCCCACTTTTCAAATTATTCTTAATGCAGCATTGTTAGACCTGGCACCATTAGCACGGGTCTCCCTTCCATTTTTTTTGCTGTCCCCTCCTATGTTTTTAATATGTTTTTGCTGGTCTAGTTGCTTTGGGCACGTTTCCATTGCTATTCAGTGCCAAAGTGCAAGTGCTTCCTTTTGTAAATTGTGTTATGATTTAGTGACTCCGTGATTGGATTATTTGATTTACTTGTCAGAACCTAGTACAGTGCACCATGTGTGCCCAGGGCCTGTAAATCATATGCTGCTGGTGGACTTGCAGCACTGATTGTGCCACGCACATTGTAAAATGTGGCTCAGGCCTGCCATTGCAGCGCCTGTTTGCAGTCCGGGACTTGCCAGTCCCTAAACCTTCCCTTTTCTACATGTTAGTCACCCCTACGGTATGCCCAAGATACCCCGATGGGCAGGATCTATTGTATGTGAAAGGAAGGACATGCCCTGGTGTTTGTGGCATGTCCTGATAGTGAATTACAGCCAATTTTGTTTTTTACTATTGCAAGGCTACCTGTTCTCAATAGTCCAGAATGAGCAGTTGATTATAACATCTTAAAATCCTAACTGACCCAGGGAACTAGGTAGAAAACACATTTAGTATGCCTGAACTCAGAATGTTAAAAAACATAGTTTAGTGAAGGTGATTTTTACATTCTGTGTATAAAAATACCACTTTTAGAAAGTAGGTATTTTCTTGCCTAACCATCCAGTATGTCTCTGCTAGGTTTGTGTATTCTCTGTCTGGTTTGTGAGTGACAGGGGCCTGGAGAGGGCCTTGGCTCCATCAGTCTGATGGGTCAGGGCTGGGCTGAATAGGACCTGTATTGAATAGAGAGTAGGGGGAGGAGATTTCCTTTCACTGGCCTGAGCCTTCATAGAAAAGGGAGTAGGGGGAGGATATTTGATTTCAGCTACCTGGGCCAGGTCTTCTTTCAACAATGCTGGCTCCACCTCCTGCCAGGAAGGTGCACCAAGGAGGATAGAACTGGTTTTGACTAGATACAGACACTCTCTGCCTTCAGAGAACAAAGGATTTTGTGGTATACATTTTGGGGCTCAGACCCCAGAACTTTAGATCACTTCTGGTAATCAAGACAAACCTTTCTGAAGGAGAGAAACCAAGGAAACTGAAGGAGGAGACTGCCCCTCCGCTGGTGACTGCTTGGAGTTGGCCTACAGTGGTTACTTATTGCCAAGAAAAGGAGAAAAGGAATTTTGGGGCATATTACCAAGGGTGGCGATAGGCAATTATCGCAGGTTTAGCGGCCGTTTTCGGCCGCTAAGCGGCGATAATTCTATGGCTCTATTAGCAAGCAGTCGCTAACTGATGTTTTCTCCGCTAACATATCCAGCGATAGGCAGCGATAAGCCTATTTAGCGATAAATATCGCTACTTGTAAGTAATATGCCCCCTTTGTGTGTACTTTAACCATCTTGAGGAAGATATCCAAGGGCTTGAAGCTGTGCTTGCCTCCTGTTCTGAAGTCTCAGGGACACAAAGACTTCACCGCCAGCTAGCCCTGAATTTCCTTGCTGGGAATTCTACCTGCAGAGAGGTGCCTGCTGTTGCTTAAGGACCTCTAGAGACTGCGTGTCGCTGGGAGCTTTACGTAATGAGGAAGAAGTGTGACGCCGCCACAGCAGTTGCTGTTGCCTTGCCAAGAAGCGTGCCACCGCTGCAGCTGTTCACCGTCGAAGCGCGTCGCATCACCGGAGAAGCAGGCCACTGCCACAGAGGTTGCTGTCGCATCACTGGAGAAGTGTGTCGCAGTGCTTGTCGCGGCTCAAGAACATCGATTTCGGTGCACGCCGCCGGCGTGTACGCATCGCATCCATGTTGTCACATCGCATCAAAGACGCTATTTTGTCGCATCGCAACGGATCGTCACATCGCATCGACCCTCACCAACGACCCCTCCACCGCCAGAACCAACCTACACGAAGGGATGACAGACGTAGCCAAGTGGATGATGAGCAGCCGCCTGAAACTGAACTCGGACAAGACGGAAGTCCTCATCCTGGGCTCATCGCCCTCCGCCTGGGACAACTCCTGGTGGCCCCCCGCCCTGGGCAGCGCACCCAAACCAACAGACCACGCACGCAACCTAGGCTTCATCCTGGACTCCTCCCTCTCCATGACCAGACAAGTCAACACCGTCTCCTTGTCGTGATTCAACATCCTGCGCATGCTACGTAAGATCTTCCGGTGGATCCCCACCGAGACCAGGAAGACTGTCACCCAGGCCCTCGTCACCAGCCGTCTGGACTACGGCAACTCCCTCTACGCCGGAACCACAGCCAAACTCCAGAAGAGACTCCAGCAGATCCAGAACGCCTCAGCATGACTCATCCTGGACATCCCCCGTCGCAGCCACATCTCCGGACACCTGAGAGATCTGCACTGGCTCCCGGTCAACAAGAGAATCACCTTCCGTCTCCTCACCCACGCACACAAAGCCCTGCACAACCAAGGACCAGCATACCTCAACAGCCGCCTCAACTTCTACGCTCCCACACGCCATCTTCGATCGACCAGCCGCGCCCTCGCCGCCGTCCCCCGGATCCGAAGAGCCACCACAGGAGGAAGGTCCTTCTCCTACCTGGCTGCCAAAATTTGGAACTCCAAGTACCTTGGATGCGTTACGCATCCAAGGTACTTTGGGCCAGATGTAGGACGGCAAATACCGGTTGGTAACGGCCAATTTCGGCCATTACCGACCGGTATTTGCTATTTGACATGTAGGGGGCCTTATAGTTACAGAATCTGTAAATTTACCGATTCGGTAAATTTACCGATTCTGTAAAATACTGAATCGGTAAATTAACTGATTCGGTAAATACAGATGTAGGTGGCACTTTAAACAGTGCCACAGGCCCTTACCGATTCGTTATTTACCACCAAATCCTATTTGGTGGTAAATAACGAATACCTGTGTACATGCACATCTGTGCATGTACACCTATGCCATGTGGCACACAGACATGCCCTAAGGGCATGTATGTGTGTCGCATGGCACACAAGCCTGAATCAGGGGTGCAACAGGGTGTGAAAGTGACACCCTGTCCCCCTTGCAAAATCGGTAATTTTACCGAATCGGTATTTACCGATTCAGTAATTGACATCGATTCCTAGGGGCCTCAAGGCCCATAGGAATCAATGGCAATTACCGAATCGGTAAATACCGATTCAGTAATAACCGAATCATACAGATTCGGTAAAAATTACTGCTTTTTACCTACATTTGATTTACCGAATCTAGAATACCGAATCGGTAAAATTCGGTATTCTAGAGTCGGTAAATCAGGTTTACCTACATCGGGCCATTTGAGAGTAAAGTGTTGCATTTACCATCTATATTGAACTAAGCTATTTCTACCATTTGAAAGTCATATTTTTAAATACTGTATTGTGGATTTTTGTCATTTGGTCTTGTGTTAAGTCTAGTAAAGATTACATATTTTTCTAAACCGGTGTGGTGTCCATTTGTAGTGTTTTCACTGTATTACTGTATGTGTTCACGAATGCTTTACACACTGCCCCTGAGATAAGCCTGTCTGGTTGTGCCAAGCTACCAAGGGGGTGAGCAGGGTGTATTTTAGGAGTATACCCCCCTTACCCTGACTAGAAGCAAGGGTCCCTATTTGGACAAAGGCGCAAGCCATTGCCAACTCGAGACCCCCATTTCTAACAAGCCTAATATTAGAATGAGAATTTTGGTGCACACATGCTAAAAAAACATAATTGCTACAAGCATGGCTGTGTCTTGTTCCTACAGTGTCTAACTCCACATGTCTGACTTTATTAATCAGCTGCAGGATGTGTAGATATTTCTGGTTTGCTTAGGCTCAACTATTATTAGTATTTGATTTTTTAGGACTCTTTGGGTCATATGTATTATCAAGCTGATTTGCAATTCTGAAATAGCGATTTTTTAGAAATCGCTATTTCAGAATCGCAAATTGGTATGTATGTACAAATTCACATTTTTTTTGCAAATTCTTAGTATTCCTTAATTGCGATTTGCAAATTGCGAATCGCAATTAAGGAATACTTTCCCATTCTTTTCTTTGGGCTAGGAGGCCCATAGGAATAAATGGGAAGTTATTCTCAATTTGCGATTTGCAATTTGAGAATCACAAATTGAGAATAATTTCAAGGGTGCAGGGGTGTCCAAAGGACACCCTGTTGCACCCCTGAAATAAGCATGGGTGCACATGTGGCGCATATGCATGCCCTAAGGGCATGTATGTGCGTCACATGGCACTTTTAAAAATGCAAAAATTTGCATCTTTCAAGAAATTCGCAACTTACCACCAACTTGAAGTTGGTTGTAATTTGTGATTCCTTAAGGACAATTTGCATTTTTTTTGCTTCATACATTGCATTGAAGGAATCACAAAATTTGTGATTCCTTAAATGTAATTGCAAAATAAGGAATCGCAAATTTTACAATTCATTGTTTTGCACCAGATTTTTCTCCATACATACCATTTAGCAAATTTGCATTCGCAAAGTCCGAATGTGAATTTGCTAGATCCATACGGCCCTAAATATTTTATTGTTAGCAATTCAGTATTTTCAGATAATCTGCTGTTAAGTTACTAATTTTCTATTTAAAGACTTAGGGCCTGATTTAGATGTCAGCCGAGTGGTTACTCCATCACAAAGGTGATCCCGTCTGCCAAAATAAAGAATCCTATTATATCCAATGGGATTTATATTTCGGCAGACGGGATATCCATCCCCATTGTAACGGAGTAACCCCTCCCTCAAGATCTAAATCAGACCCTTGGAAATAGGCTAGAGAATTATAACAACTCAAATTGTTTGTCTGTAAACTTAAGAAAGACAAAAACGACTGCTAATAGCTCCAGAAATGTGGTATTCTCTAGTACACATATGGGCACCAAACAGAATATGTCAAGCAATGCCATTGAAATTTGCAGGATTATAATACTTACATAAATTGACACATCTGTGATGTTTCTTAATTTTACAAACTTCTACAAAACTGTTCGAATTGAGGGAATTGTGTTTTCTATAAAGATGTTACGTTATTATTCTGGCATGCTTTTGAGACAAAGGTATGACTGATTCAGTGCTCTTCTACCCACACAGTGCACTTACTGAAGGCACTTGTGTTGCTTTTTATCTGAAAGCTTGTCCTTGTTGGAACAATTTTCAGAGCTGGAATGCTGCCATCAATGAGCCAATAAACCATGCCCATTCAGCAGGTGATTGTAAGGTTGCAGTATGTAACCGGTGGTGCATTTTGGAACACATTGCCACAAATATAAAATAAAAGCATGGTGTTTTAACACACTGTTTTGCAAAGACATACAGGTTAATTGTAAAAATTCGATTTTAGCAAAGATTTATCATTTGCACATCACCAAATAAAGGGGCATATTTACAAGTCCCTATCTCCACCAGAACATCACTTTGTTGTGAATATGCCCCAAAGTGTCTTGATTTAATTTTGATCCTCTTAAATCTTTGTTTCAATCATACTTAAGAATTTAAATAAATGTGCTTCATTTTTGCTTTCATAACTACTTTTCAAAATTCTCTCACTTTGCAGTCAGTGAAAAAAGTAAGCATAAATCTCCCTGTTAAAAGACTAAGCATTGATTTGTCAGAAGACGTAGCATGATATTTAACATCTGTCTTTGTATGCACAGCAAATTTGACAGGATAAAAACAGATTTTGAAGGCATCTTTATTGGTCATGCACCTTCTGAACTCCAGCATTGTTATTTTCGAGATGCTGCAACACACTCCACATCACTACTTCCGATATATGAGACCAGGACTGCTATTCAGTGAGACTGGAAGCAGCAGAAGCGGGGCTTTGATCATGTGCTACTTCCCATGAGAGTCATGGTAGCAACTTTTATCTGAAAGGTTGTTCCTTCTTTTCAGAGCTGCTGGGACGGAATGTGAGGTATGTAGGGTTCGAGTTGGAAAATCAGGAGTTATGGAGAAATTCATGAACCGATGGGGACAGAGTTGCAAGTAACTATGAGAGTCATGGAAGTCTTTTTCATGGTCAGGCCTGGTTTTCTCAGTGTGATAACTTGGACACTGAAGATCAGGCCCCAGGAGCTGTGCTACTAGTTGGGAATTCATACAAACCATTTTTTATAAAGAGGCAGGTGTTTTCTGCTGTGCCCCTGTGCTGTCTTAAATGACCCTGGTGTGAAGTTCTCTTGCTGCTGGAGATGGGCAGCCATTGAGCCTTTGAACCATGCTGGGTGTTTTTTCTGAGCAGGATCCATCAGCCCATGTATTGGCACAACCAGGGTACGTGTACAAAAATCAAGGAGCTGCTGGCTAGTCATTTGTCTTCTAGATTGCACGGGGGGGCGGTGTAGGTGGGGGATTTTGACAGACAAGGGCAAGGGAAAATTAATTAGTTATTTAGTTTTTTCTCATGGTCATCTGTCGAATCTCCCCCAACCCAGCCCCACCACCCCACCGCTCTTACCTGCATAGACCGCGGCTGATTGCACATGTAATATCCTAACTTGTCTCGCTGTGACATGCTGATTTCAGATGTCAGGCTTCATTGATCCTTAGATTTATGAAGCTTAAGTTTGTCTTCGCCCGTAGAATAGTACAATACGGAAGGACAGAGAGGGATAGGTGGTGAATGCGGATCCTGCGTCAGATCATTACTTTACTTCAGGTGAGACACAGTACTCTGTCCTGCTCCATGGGGTCTGAAAAAACCTATTATATGGTTGGATTTTGCGTGCTTAACTAGTGACCACACTATCAGGTAGTTATTTCCGTGGACGGTCCAGTAAGAGACATAGGGAATACCCTTTCTAGGGCTCTTCCTTCCTTTTTCATTATATATATCCACACTGGAGCAGGATAGAATTCATTATGTTTGTTCAGTACTGAAGAGATGCCACTGATCCCTTCTGGACCAATAGGCGTGAAACATGTCTACCTTTTAAGTACACTTCACATGTGGAAACTGTCATGGTCCATTATACACCAGTGACAGCCTCTTCACATTTCAGATCTCTTAATCCTGTCAAGGTGGTCACAGATGAAAACCATGTTTTGACACTCCAGCTGTAGTTTTATTCACTATTTTTACCACACACACTGTACCCTTTATTCACAGATCCTCGCTCACCCTTAGGGCAAAAAGAGAAGCTCTCTACCAAACAGCCCTCTAGCGGGTCCGTAGGGCATTGCAGCACCGCCCCACAAGGAGACAAAGCCCAACGATGAAGCATGACACCCATCTGGATTTGTGAGTGCGCTAGCTTCAAGTCATGAAGACCTTCCCTTTAACTGTCCATCTACACCTATACACCACAGTAGACATCTCCTCTCCCTTCCATAGGAACAGATACCACTTCTATGTATTTGAATATTGCAATATGGCAAATGGCGCTAACTAGGCAGTACCTATAAAAACAAGGAGCAGTGGGACAGATAAAATGTAGTGTGAGAGCATTTCCTTATTTAGCAAGGTAATGTGTTTTTTGATGGAGAAATAACGTGCTGTGCTCACTGTCCACAGACAAGTGATTTATTAAAATTTTCCTTGGCTTAGCCATAAAGAACAATAATAAATTGTGGCGTGGCCAGGATGGCGGTGAAGGTAGTCTCTTCCTAAGATCTGCGCACCCCGGCTTCATCCGACAAGATCCTGTGTCCTTGGGCCATCCTGCTCTGGGTGACGATCATCCTGCCCCCCCAAACCTCACAAACCAATACTTACCCCAGTGATGACTGAGGGCAAAGGTTGCTCCAGCATCGCTGGGGCTCAATAATGGGGCCACGATCACAGCTTGCAACTGGCCAGGGAACTGTGCGCCAGGCTCCCAGTACAAGAGGTGGGTGCATGCCTTCCTCGCAGCTTAAGGGAACCCTGTCCTTGAGGAACACTAAGGCCATGAGTCCTGGCAAAGGTCCAGCGGGGCCAGGTGACTTCAGCTGATATACATGCATCTGTGGTGCAACCTGTCTGCAGAGACCTGATAGGCTGACAATGAGGCTGGAGCTACCCACTAGACCCGCCCACTGCATCGCTTGAGTGCATCGGAAGAGCCACAAATCGTAACTGGTGCCCCTGTCTCCTTGCAGAGTGAAGATTGCCTCACACACTACCTATGGACACCCGCAGGGTGCTGGGATACCAGTGGGAGCCCACAGATAATACAGAGTTAGGCCATTTTGTTGTCCCGGGGCCTGCCGGCAATGCTCCTCCAGAGGGATATTGTTGCTGGTTGAGGCCTTCTATTTCTGGCTCATATGGATGGTGTGTCGATGAGGGAGGACTGCCTTCAACATCATCAACAGCTAAGATCTCTACAAGGTGAGAGAACACGCCCTTGAGACTGCCCGGCAAGATTGACCTACAAGTGCCGCCTGGGTACTGGACTGGAGGGCTTGCCTTATTTTACCAGGTGCCCTACCTACTGAGTGGTACATGGACCAAGAGGAGGACGTTCCATGTGAAAGGATGCTGGCCTATTGCTTTGGGATCTGGGCTTTCCTGATGGGGCCCCTGCCCCTAGCGCCTGGGGCACCAGACTGTGAAGAGGTGTTGACCTGCCCTTCTTGGAACTTGCTGCTTGACACTTGGGGGGGGGTTATGGTGGCTGAGGGTGCTCTGGTTGTGCCGGAGGATTGTGGGCAGCCTGCAGCATATCCTGACTTAGACGTGACTCCTGGACACGCATTGATCGGATTGAGGTGTACTATCAATATGGTGAAAATGAAAAACTCCAAGCACTATGGTTTGGTCAAGAAGGCAACATAGACCCAGGATGGGGCACCGGCAGAAGGAGAGAGTGTTCTCCACCACTTTGAGGCCACAATAGATAAACATTACAATCAGTTTGAGATGATCCTGCAGGCAATATTGGACACCAAAACAGCGCTAGTATCTAAGATTCATACTGTGTCTCTAGAAGTAGATTAGCCTGTGTGAACTACAGCAATCTTGCAGAAAGGGTGAATGACACTGAGTCAGCTCTTACTACGATGCGCCCAACAGTGCAGGACTTAGAGGGTGGGAGAGATGAGGGCCGATATTGCATCTTTACAGTGATGGTCGAAAGACGCTGAGAGAAGATCATGGCACAATATTATTTCACTTTGTGGGGTATCTGGGGTGAGCCAAGGGTCCCAATGTAGAACTTTCCCTCAAGAGATGGCTAACAGAGAGGGTGCTGGATGACAGAATACCAAAATTCTTCTCCATTGAATGAGCACACCAACTGCCAGGGAGTCCTCCCCATCAGCAGCGTATGGCCATGTCCGGTGATTGGTCGGGTGCTAAATTACAGGGACAGGGATCTGCTGTTGAAGCTCTTTGGGTGAAAGGCACTTAGTGGTTTAAGAACTGCGACATTACCATGTAACTGCAGAGGTGCAACAATGCTGCACTTCCCATATGACTGTGAAGGCTCACCTACTCACCTTGAGTCTCAAGTATGCCCTTTTGTCCCTGCCAAACTCTGAGACATTGATGGGGACAGCACCCATTTCTGCATGAGCCTGGTTGCACACCAACAGCCTGGTGTAGTGATGGACTCAAACCCAGTACTTCGGGGTTGGCTAATCAAACAACCACGTTGTCCTCACTCCCACAAACTGCGATCCAAATCGACATCTGAACAGGTGGCCAAGAAGCAGGCACAGGCAGTGGAAGAGGTGCTGCAACATAGCCGTAACCCCTTCAAGGTCCTGCAACCCAAACTCGAATACTGGCGGTATTATTGGCTCTACCTGATGATAACTTCCACAGACTAACACTGACAATGTGACTACCGCATGACCTCTGAAGTTGAACTGCTGCTCCCTCACTGTGGTAGGCCACATGACTGTAGGTATAACCCGGCTACTCTATGATGCTGGGAGGAAGATGGGTTGGCAACGTGGACTATACATAGCTGGCTAAGAACACCAGGCTACATTTGTGGTTGTTGCCCAAACCCTGGATCACTGTAATGGAGCGAAGGATTACATTGTGCGTTGTTATTGTTTAGTTTTTGGTTGTGTAACACTGTGGTAAAGAACTGGGTATTATCTCTGCCAGGAGGGTGGGGGGCGGGATGCTTCTTTATTATGTTATAGTTAAGGGATTGGAGTTACTCGTACAGGATTGCCCACACGCCCGACATACTTCTCCTACTCATGAACACAGTGTATTAAAGGGAGGGAGTGCCCTGTCTGGTGAGCTTTGACACCCAGAGGGAGTGACCACCTCCTGGCAATCACCTATAAATTCAACTCATGGGTGCACCTAACCAGACCACTATACCTCAGTACATTGCCCCAACCTGGAATGTGAGAGGGATGGACACACTGAATGGGTGCTATAGCATCCACACCTATCTTAAACGATGACACGCACATGTAGCTCTATTACAAGAGACACATCAGTCTCAGTAGGAACTCCAAAAGCTGCATATGAAGTGGAGGGGTCAGGTATTTGTCAGTACAGTCTAGAACATTGCCTGGGGGGGGTGCTCATCTGGGTAGCCCGGGGTCCCCCTATGTCTCTAATTGTTGCAAACTGACGAAAAGGACAGGTATGTGGTGCTAAAGGTACACCTGGATGTTAGGCCTCTAGTCCTGGTAGCTGTCTATGTTGCACCACGGACCGTGATTCGGCCCGCAGTGTTGCCCGCTTCTTCCTTGCGGGCCACAAAGCAGCCCACAGCACCTCCCTCTTTTCTTCGGGGGCGTTGCAGCTCTGCACAGCGGCCTGCTGTTGCTGTTTTGGTGTCGCTTGTGCGTCCCTTGGTGCCTGCTCTTTTTTTGTCTTGGGCGCGCCACTTACCTATGCGGCAGCCCATTATCTAACAATTTGCAAGACAGGAATGCCGCAGCTCCGGTTTTGGAGCTGCGGCTTCTTATTTTCACATGTTGGGGCACTATATTCTTACCTTTGTTTCACTGGATATATATTTCTTTCTTCATGTCTTCTTGGGGCCATCTAGCTATCTTGCCTTCCCATGATTCCATAGTCTTCTTCCTAGAAGGCCTTGGGAAGTATCTGCTCTACCAATGCAAGATGGCGACCTTCCTATTCAATCCATTATCCTTTTCCTTACCCAAGCTGGTCGTCACTTACTTCCTGTTTGGACACTTCCTGTTCCTGTTTGATCACTTCCTATTACTGTTTGGTAACTTCCTCTTCATGGGTATTTCAAGGGTTTGATCCTTCGTTTCCTAGCGTTGCAACACTCTTTGGTCCTGCTGGTGTGTCCTCTCTCCTGTGCTCCTGCATGGCGTATCTGTGATTCCTGTGGCCTACCTTGTTCCTGATTTTGCCTTCTCTTCGGGTTCGTATTACTGGCCTTCTTTTTCTCCTTCTGGAGGTTTCTTTCCTACCTCTTAATAATTCCTGGAGTTCCCACTTCCACTAGAGGTTTTCCTTATGGGGTTTTTTCCTCTTGGGACTCCTTTTGGAGGGCACGATCAGCTTTGACTATTGCATTGTCAGCGGCGCCGGGCTACCAGAATGGGGTCATCCTTATCTCGGGCACACCAGAATCCTCAAGAACCAAAGTTGAGAAACTATCCAACACGCGAGAGCCGGTAAGACCATCACAAATCTTGACATTCTATGGCCCCAATACAGGCCACCCTGCCAATATGGACAGGCCTAACTGGCTCAATCGCACAATCCCCATATGCGAACTATCTAGGACAGGGACTATAATTGCGTCCTTAACGTACATTATTATTATTATTATTATTAAAGGCTTTTATATCGCGCTCTATTACTAAAAAAATAGTATCCTGGCGCGTTGAAGGCAGAGCAGACTAGGTGAGCGTAAATAGCTTGGAATACAGGGAGTGGGAAGGTTTAGGCTATAATATTAAAAAGATGGGTTTTAAGACTCTTCTTAAAGGAAAAGAGAGTCGGTGCAGTTTTTAGATGAAGAGGTAAAGTATTCCAGGATTTCGCTGCTCTCACTGAGATCGATTGACCGCCAAGTCTGCAATATTTAAATTTGGGGACAGTCATTTGGCACAAATTGGCCGAGCGCAAAGGGCGATTGGGAATATACAGGGAGAACCTATTTCTCAGGTAGACAGGCCCAGTGTGATGGATGGCTCGATACGCCAGCACTAGGATTTTAAACAGAATCCTGTGGGCAACTGGGAGCCAGTGCAAAGCACGGAGAAGAGGTCGAGCACTGGAACGCCTTGGGACATTGAACAAGAGTCTGGCGGCGGCGTTCTGAATAACCTGAAGGCGGTGAATCAGGTAAGCCGGTAGGCCAGAAAACAGTCCATTAGCGTAGTCTAACCGAGAAAGTACCAATGCCCGAATGACAGTCTCTTTAGCTTCTTTCGGTAATAGAGGGAAAAACCTGCGCACAGTTTTTAAAGTGAAAAAACAGACTCCAGTGACTTTATTTATATGGTCTTCAAACTTAAGGTTCTTACCGAACCAAACCCCCAAATTCTTCACTGGGCCCGAAGCAGCTTTTGGAGGGGGTAGGTCGGTAGGCCAAAGACAGTCACTAAAATCCTCAGGGAAAGAGCCATATAGCAAGATCTCGGATTTGCTTTCATTACATTTTAACTGGGCATTAGCTAACCATTGGAAGACAGAAGATAGGCATAGTTGGGCCGCCGACGTATCTAAATTATCTTTGGGCCAAGTAAACAACAATTGCGTATCGTCGGCGTACGCCATAATTTTTGCCCCTAACTGTTCAGCCAGGTAGATCAGAGGGGTAAGATAGATATTGAAAAGCAAAGGGCTTAACATAGACCCCTGAGGAACACCCGTAGAAAGCAATTTAGGAGTGGAAGCAAAGGGGGGCAACCAAACTTGTTGCGTGCGGTTATTTAAAAAAGAGGTCAGCCAGTCAAATGCGGAGCCAGTAATACCTATGTCGGCTAGTCTGGAGAGTAGAAGGGAGTGAGGCACCGTATCGAAGGCAGCAGAGAGGTCCAATAAAATCAGAGCCGCTCTGCCACCCCCGTCAAGACACTCCCGAATAGCCTCCGATATTTCGACTAAAGCCGTCTCTGTACTGTAGACGGCCCTAAAGCCTGACTGAGCTGGGTGTAGGGCCTCCGTGGATTCCACGAATTTCTCTAGTTGACCAAAAACAATCTTTTCGCATACTTTTGCAAGCGCTGGCAGCAAAGATATTGGTCGAAAATTGGACGGGGTGGCCGGATCAAGACCATTTTTTTTTAATAGTGGGAGCAGTTTTGCTTGTTTCCAACAGTCAGGGACGGTAGCTGAGTGGAGCGAGAGGTTAATAATTTGGGTTACCTCATTTCCCACCGATTCCGCTACACCCGCAAGTACTCTGGCCGGGCAGGGGTCAGAGGGAGATCCGGATTTTAAGGCAGCAACAATGGCAGTGATATCCGAATCTAGTTGAGGGGTAAAATTGGCCAATTGGGCGGTGCGACTGGGCATCAAAGGAAGCGAAGTTGTTAAAGGAGAAGAAGGGCCATTACAGACATTTTGCAAGTCCACCTGAATTTTGGCAATTTTTTCAACGAAGAACTCAGATAATTCTTCGCACCATTCTTCTGATGCGGACAACAAAGGTTTTGATGCACAGGGGGATACAAAGCTATTGACAATCGCAAATATTTCCTTGCTATTGTTGTTACATAGAGACTGCTCAGCTCAAAAATGAAATTCTTTAGATACCAAAATCAACATTTCTACCTGTTCTCAATTGAAAATTATCGCGTGTTAAATGAAATAAGGCCATGGACCAAATGGGATGCATTGTGAACGTTTGACATGGATTTCACAGGGACGGTTTTCGGGACAATAACCCTTCCAGTTGAATAGATAGTAAAACCTGATTCTGGAACTCTTAGAAGCAAGAATGGAAGCAACCTCAAATTCACTTTAAACCCCACTTGTATGGGCAGAGGAGGAACAGTCAGTCTACTGTTAAAAAACATGTGTTTTTAGCAAAGAGACTTGAAAAACTGGATGCCAATTCATGTGATGCTGCAGGGGTAAACAAAAAGAAACAGGATTGAGATTTTCGGAGGCCTCATAGAGACCCATGCAGCAGGGCAACATTGTTTTCTTGCTTTGGAGGGTTACATTTCTGCTGGACAACCATACCATGTCTCCTGGGACACATGTGATTTACTGTCATTGGTGCTTATTTGCCAAGACCTTAAAGGCCTCTTTAGCCTGAGGTAAGGCATAGCGAATTGCTTGCATCAAGGTTTGGAGAAAGACAGGGCATCCCTGAACCACAGGAATGGTAGTCCTCAATAGTTTTTCTCAAGGTGTGATGCCTCGGTGTTATCCCTATAGACAACAGAATGGAGAACTCCCGAAGGAGACACTGTCAGTGTTGTTATGGATAAACTCTGCTGCCCACAAGTAAGTATCTCACTCTCCTCCCAAGTCGAACAGCAAAAAATGAAGATATTGTTCCATTGCTTAGTTAGTTCTTTCAACCTGGCCTTCCGTTTGTGGATGGTAGCTGGAAGAGAAGTGCACATCCATGTCCAAAGATTTACACAATGCAGTTCAGAAGCCAGAAATGAATTGGCACCCCCTATAGTTGATTAGAACTGATGGTGGCCCAAGAAGTCTTAACACATTAATCATAAAAAAGAAGCTAATTCCAAGTCAGTAGGGAGGTTCTTGAAGGGAATTAGATGAGCCATTTTGGAGAGTTGAGCAACCACAGTTTAGAATGGTAGTGTTACCCATTTTGGTTTTTAGGAGGTCCACAACAAAATCCTTTGAACCAGGATGCCAGGGACTAGCTGGCACTGGAAGGGGCTATAACAAACCGACTGAGGGTTGTTGACTACTTTCCCCTGAGCACATTTTAGCATGTGTTGATGTAATCTGGCATCTTTAGACATGGATAGCCACTAAAAATGTCTTTTTAATAATGACAATGTTTTTTGGGGACCTGGATGACCGGCTCACAAGTTATCATGAAATAACTGCAAAGCCTGCTGATGTAGGGCATCGTCTGATAGGTACAAAAAGTCTTAAAACAAGAGTAATCCATCTTGACACGTTGATTGTTCCAGTTTTTATAACCGCTGTTACTTGGGCTTTTGCTCCTACCTAGAGGCATATATCATTCAAAAACTCAGAGGTTAACACGAATCCTTGAAAGCATGTGGGTAGTAAAATTGGTTTTGGTTGTTCAGTTGGCTCTGTGGTGCCTGATACCCCGATGCGAGAAAAGGCATCAGCTTGCCATTTTTATTTCCTAGTCGGAAGGTAATTTCAAAATTATAATCACCAAAAATCACATCCACCTTAACTGCCATGGGGAAAGAACTCAGAAATAATGAAGTAACTGTAGGTTTCTATGATCAGTAGTGGCTCGTCTTTGGATGTGCACATAAACAAGGAACCATGGGTTACTAATTTTTTCAGACTATTTTCTACAAGGCAGAAAACTCTCTCTTACATGCCGTCTGTCTCCCTTCTAATGACAAAACTCATATGTTGTTTGATCTTGAAGAAATAAAGCTTGCCCTCTTACAGTCCTCTATCACAAAGGCAGCAGGGTCAGACAGGGTCCCAGTGGATATTTTTCTTGCGAATAAAAAACCATGGCCTCCCTTACTGACAGTTGCCTTTTACTTGGTTGCCTCCCGGAAGCAATCATTCATAATCCCTGTGTATAAGAAAGAGGAAGCTTCTAATACAGCAAATTATCAACCTATCTCCTTAATAGACAGTGCAGCTAAACTCAAGGTGAAATTAATACTGGAAAATTGGGTGGTGGAAAAGAGGATCCTTGCTGAAGTTCAGTATGGTTTTAGAAAGGGCAGGGGCACTTTGGATCAGTGCCTCCACCTGACCTTAGTAGCAGATAAATACTAACCCTGGGCGAAGAACTATGCTCCGTTCGCGGAGTTTGCGGAGTTTCGGCAACTCTGCGTTCCGCGGAGAACGCGTAGCTGTCGATTACTCCGCGATCCGGTGCGTAGCGTAGTTCTTGCACGTTGAATAACATTAGCGCGTGCGCGGCAATGGCTTACCTTGGTTCTGCATCCGCTTTTTCCCAGTCGCGTGTGCCACCATGTTTGTAAACCCTCCCGCACAATCCCGTGCGACTGTGCGAACGCGATAACGTCATTTGGATGCGCGATAGCTTCATAAGGACGCGCGAGGATGCTTGTTGGTAAGATCGAGTTCCCGAACATGTCTTGCATAACCCGAACACGTTACTTGTGACCCGGAACAGGAAATAAGGGAACGCAAGCGGGCGGGACAAACCTCTTGGGTAACTAGCGCGCTAGCCACCCCGAGCATGCAGGCAGCGCCCCGAACACGCGCACCGCGCTCCCGGAGACGAAAAACGGCACGCGAACGGGTCTAGCAAGCAACTACGCATGTCTGCGGAGCTACGCGTAAGTCGCGGAGTGCAAGTGCGTCTTCGCGTAGCTCCGCAGAGTACGGCTCCGCGAACTACGCCCAGGGTTAATAAATACTCCTTTGTAAAGAAAGGCTAACTTAAATGACCTTCGTTGATATGTTAACAGTGTTGGTTGCGTGGCACACTGTAATTTGTGGGCCATCATGGAGGCCATGGGAGTGGAGGACTTGATAATTGAGTTTATAAGGCAACTCTATACAGACACATCATCCATAGTTCATTATGGGAAAAAAGGGGACTGCACAAAATCATTCCAAATTGAAAAAGGAGTTAGATAGTGGTGCGTCCTATCTCCCTTTTTATTTGCTCTCTATGCTAATAAATAAAACAAGGCTTTGATAGAAAATACTAATGATACCCCTCGTGTAGAGTCAACTCCCCTTCAAATTCTGCTATGTGCTGATGATGACGCCTTGCTGGCTAGAACACCCATGGCTCTCCAAAATCTTTTAGGAAATTATGTGGTCTTTGTAGCTGATTTGGATATCCATGTTAATAAAAAAGAAGTCTTTTTTCACGGCTATAGGAGGAGACAAAAAGAGGGCGATGATATTCCATCGAGAAGGGAATAAAAACGAACGTGTAGAATATTTTATTTATTTAGGCGTTCTCTTTGATTCCAAATTAAAATGGAAGGAGATGGTGCAAAAAAAGCAAACCATATGGCTAATAGTAAAACCGTAATCTTTAGATTCTCAAAAAAAACTGAGATGTACACCAATACAGGAAATGGCCAAAATATATTAATCAAAAACAATATCAATATCAATGGCCACATATGGGCCAGCATATTAGGGGACTGCAGAAGTGAAGGCTCTCCAGGTTTTGTCTGCCCCCAGAGCATGCCCGAACATTATCTCTCACAAAGAATTAGGCTTGCCCTACTTCATTGACTCTATTAAAATGGCCCATTAATATTGTGGTTATCGATGTGGAAAAGGAACACGATACACCTAAATCCACTGATTTTAAAAGATATTATGAGTTTAGACAATGCCCTCAAAATTCCTTTGTTATCTTACACCAGTGTCAAGGCGACGCTTTCCTCAGGATCTGTCGTGAAGTTATAAAGACCCACCTCTCGATACCTCCAATTCCGAATGTAATTACTACACAGAATCTTGGAGTGATCAAGCGGGGGGGAAAAGGGAATTAGGAAGGGGACAGCAGGGAAGGAGATCTGGAAAGGAAAGGTTAGTAGCAACACATTCCGTAAATCACAGTTGACCATAAAACCTAAAACCAACACTGAATTCTACTACTGAAACCTTGTTGCTTAATCACAGACTCTGAAGATACATGAAGCTTCAATGAAATAAATACTAAAACTCTTATTGCATCCTTTTCACCATTTAGTTATTCTCTTGTGAATAGCGACCAAAACATCCTTAAAACAATTCTGTTATTCTCTTGTGAATTGCGACTGATTCACCTTAAGCAACAACAAACTCACTCCTAGTAAATAACCTCTTTACCAAGGTTTAGTGAAACAATCCAAAGCACAAATCACACTATTATCTTAGTCTTCAATTAGAACAAAGCTTCTCTTGACCTTTCCCCCAAAAGACATTTCAAGGAAAGAGTTGCGCAAAAACAAACTGTTCAAGAAATGAATGCATGCGCCTTTATATACTTTGCACCTTTAAGTTAAACATCTCTTGCCAGCAACCAGATGTAAACGCAGTTTCAATGTGCAAAATATAACAATGATTTCACGCTTCTGCGTTCATAATTATTCCTCAAAAAACATGAACTATTAGTTTTATCAAACATAAATCAAGAAAGTTTTCCTTAAAGACTTTAGCGCCAAGAAACTAGGATTTGCTAAGTCCTACCTGTAGAGTACGACCTACTCTACTACCTTGAAGGACAAGACGTCCCCAAAATGGCTCTTCCAACCGATAACCTGGCCCTCAAAGCAAGCAGGATCAAGACACGCCCCTTGGAAAACGATCCTCTAGGCCACCGATGGATTCCTTCTTTGAAAGCAGCTGGAACTCTGCAGAAAGGAGAGGGAGCAAGAAGAGAACACTGCCACTCCCCAGACGATTCCAGAATAGTGAGCACAGAGGATAGGGCGCGGTCGCGTAAGCTAACGTGCTTACGGCGCCCACGTATGCGACCGGGCTACCAAACCTCACGCATTACGCGTGAGCATGCCAAACCTCACGCATTACGCGTGAGCATGCGAAACCTCACGCATTAGGCGGAAAACACAGCAAACAGCAGCCAAAAGACCTGGAAACCTGCACAAACCTATAAACAGGGATGAAACTTAGCAGCACAAGCAGGTTTGAAGCACATCAGCCACCAACGCCCTCCCAAAGAGGATTGATGCATTTTGCCACAAGGGCAACTCTGAATGCAGAGTGGGGCGGGCCCTAGACCACAAGCCACCCTAGCCCTGACAGTACTCCCCCCTCCCAAGAGTGGTCTAGGGCCCGGCTTCAAAGGGTGGAGGAGGTGGAAACGGCGTACCAAGCGTGGGGCATGAACATTTGCAGCCGGTTCCCAGGAATCATTCTCAGCACCGTATCCCTTCCAGGAGACAAGATACCACAACCTGGAACCCCGACGTCTAGAATCCAAAATGTCTCGCACCTCATACTCCCAATTACCATGGACCAAAATCGGGGCTGGACGGGGAGCCAGATTCTGATTAGCAGGTTTAAGCAGGGAAGTATGAAACACTGGATGAATTCTTAGAGACCTAGGCAACAACAACTTGAATGTCACAGGGTTCACCTGTCGAAGAACCGGGTAAGGACCAATGTACTTGGGTTGAAACATACTTTTGTGTTTGAAGTTCAAGTTCTTGGTAGACAACCAAACTTTATCCCCAGGGGCATACACAGGACCTGAACGATGTTTTTTGTCATACTGTTCTTTGTATTTCTTCTTACTTTGCAACAAGTGATCCTGAATTTGACGGTGAATAGTTTGCATGAGTTGTACAGAGTCTCTAACTGCTGGTACACCACCATCATCTTTAGCCATAGTTAATGGTATGGTGTTAGGTTCATAGCCATAGAGTGCCTGGAACGGAGAGGAACCGGTTGATGAATGTGAGGAAGTGTTATATGCAAATTCAGCAATCCAAAGCAAATCCAACCAAGATTTCTTAGAGTCCGTAACATAACACCTCAAGTATTGCTTCAGAGTTTGGTTCAGTCTTTCAGTCTGCCCATCAGTTTGGGGGTGATAACTAGTGGACATATTGGAGGTGATGTGTAGATCTTTGCACCATTGCTGCCAGAACTTGGAAGAGAATTGAGACCCTCGATCCGAAAGCAATACTGAAGGCAGTCCATGTAAGCGCACCACATGTTGCAGAAATATTTGTGCTAACTGTGCCGCAGTGGGTAGCTGTTTACAAGGGATGAAATGAGCATATTTGGTGAAACTGTCCACAACCACTAGAATCACAGTATGATGTTGAATTGGTGGTAGGTCAGTAATGAAGTCCAAAGAAATATGTTTCCATGGTTCAGTTGGTGTCGGTAGAACCTGTAGAAAACCTTTAGGCTTAGTGTGATCGGATTTAAATCTGGCACAGACCTCACAATCATTAGCCATTTTCAGCACATCCTTTTGCAGCGTTGGCCACCAAAACATCTTTTGTATTTTTTCCACAGTCTTTCGAGGGCCTGGGTGCCCGGCCATAGGATGTGAATGTAACCAGTTAAACACAGTTTCTTGTAATTGCAAAGAGGGCAGATAAACTTGTTTTCCATGGAAAGGTATCCCTTCTTTGATGGTTTGGTTAGAATTGGAGTTCAGCCATGATTTCCACAGAGAAGAAGGAAAATTTTCATGAATATTCTCCAAAAATTGGTCTGCCGAAAGTACATTA
The DNA here is from genome assembly GCF_964263255.1 of Lissotriton vulgaris. Lineage (NCBI taxonomy): Eukaryota > Metazoa > Chordata > Amphibia > Caudata > Salamandridae > Lissotriton > Lissotriton vulgaris. The sequence goes on from NC_141689.1 coordinate 482,675,330, forward strand.
ATAACTTTGCCTGGATCGATTATTGGTTGAGGAGTTCCTTCAAAGCGATGCAAAGAAGAGTCTTTTCTGGACAGGGCATCCGCTTTCTTGTTGTCTTGGCCTGGACGGAAGGTGATTATAAAGTCATATTCGGCAAAAAACATCATCCACCTGAGTTGTCTCGGGGTCAACATTCTGGCTGAGCTCATAAACTGTAAGTTTCTATGATCAGTGTACACGGTTACAGTAAATTTCGCTCCCATTATGTAATGTCTCCATTCTTTAAAAGCTTCCAAAATAGCTAACAGTTCTTTTTCAGCTATTACATAGTTTTGCTCTGCGGGATTTAGTTTTCGAGACATGTAGGCAACCGGATGCATTTGTCCGGTAGTGTGATGTCTTTGAGAGAGGATGGCTGCTATAGCTACATCAGAGGCGTCAGCTTCAATGATAAAGGGTTCCTCTACATTGGGATGCATGAGAACCGGAGCTTCAGTAAAGGCCCTTTTTAACTTCTGGAATGCAAGTTCAGCTTCTGTGGACCATTCAAAGTTCACCTTCTTTCTTAACAATCGTGTGATGGGAGCTACTACAGCAGAAAAGTGATCAATGAAGCGGCGATAAAAGTTTGCAAATCCCAAAAAGCACTGAATGTCTCGAACAGATGTCGGAGTGGGCCAATCAGCAACAGCCTTGATTTTTCTGTCTGTCATTTTCATGCCAGTTGGAGTGAGGAGGACTCCTAGAAATTCAACTTCATGAACATGGAAATCACATTTAGATAATTTGCAGTACAAATTATGAGATTGCAGGGTGCTCAAAACCTTTTTGACGTGACCTTCATGTTCAATTTCCGAATCTGAATAGATCAAAATATCGTCTATATAGACAATAACAAAGAGATCTAGAAACTCTTTCAAGGCGTCGTTCAAGAAAAACTGAAAAGCAGCTGGTGCATTGCACAGTCCGAATGGCATCACCAAGTACTCAAACAATCCATATCGGGTTTTGAAAGCAGTCTTCCATTCATCCCCTTGCCTGATACGAACCAAATGGTAGGCTCCTCTGAGGTCCAACTTAGTGTAGATTTTTGCCTTTTTAACTTGGTCCAATAGCACAGGGATGAGAGGCAATGGGTACTTATTTTTGACTGTGATTTTGTTCAACGCCCTATAATCGATGCAAGTCCTCAATTCCCCATTAGCTTTCGGAATGAAAAATAAAGGAGACGCTGCCGGAGACTTGGAGGGGCGGATGAATCCATTCTCTAGATATTGATCGAGATATTGTCTTAGATGTTGATTCTCTTTTTCAGATAAAGCATAAATGCGACAATTTGGTACACTAGATCCAGGTACAAGATCGATTTGACAGTCATAGCTTCGGTGAGGAGGAAGGATGGCTGCCTTAGCTTCACTGAAAACTTCTGCGAAGTCCTTGTAAACTTTTGGTAACAATGTTTCTTTTTCCTCAGCTGTGGCCACTTGACTCAAAATTGGTTTTGAGGTATTGAGACAAGACGAATGACAAAAATCAGACAGGAAAACCAGTTCTCTCTTTCGCCAATCTATGGTTGGATTGTGTAAGCAAAGCCAAGGCATTCCTAAAATGAAACCATACTGGGGTGCTTGGATCACATCAAATTGAAGCTCTTCCTTATGTACCTGTTGCTTAGCATCTTCGCAGAACATAACAACTTTAGATGTTTGCATGGTTACTGGACCTCCAGCTAGAATTTTTCCATCCACAGCTTGCACTATTTCTGGAGTCTCTTTTTGTTCACAGATGATTCCTAAACGTTGGGCTGTTTCCAAATCTACAAAATTTCCTGTAGCTCCAGAATCGACTAAAACTTCCATTTGGCATGTTTCATGAATTAACCTGATTTGTACAGCTAACCTGAAATGAGCTTTGTAATTAGAAACACATGAGTTCACAGAAGGGAAGGCAATAGTACCCAAGAGATCTCCCTTCAAGCATCTTGGGTCAGTTAGTTTTCCGATTTTGGATCTGTTTTTTCCAGAGCAGCTGATTTACTAGAATTAGGAAATTTTCCCTTTGGCTTAGTTAAGCAGTCCTTCACGAAGTGACCTTTTCGACCACAATAAAGACATTGTCCATTCTTTCGACGGTTGTCCTTCTCCTCTTTTGACAATGGTTGTCTTAAGGTTCCTATTTCCATTGGCTCTGAACCAGTTTCTGAATTCGCAAATTGAGGCCTGGATTTAGCTTCTGATCTCCAGTTTGGCTTATCTGTTCTTTTTTTATCTGACCTCCGTTCAGAGAGTCTATGGTCTAAGCGCAGCGTTAAATTAATCAACTCAGAGCAAATTACAGGTTGAGGATCAATTTGTGCCAGAACATCCTTCAGGTCATCTTTTAAGCCTTGATAAAAGAGGGCTGCTCTTTTTTCCTCTGGCCAAGAAGTTTCAGCGATTAATCTATTGAAATGAGACAGATAAGAAACAAGATCCCTATTGCCTTGTTTCAATTGAAGTAGTTCTCGATCAGCTGACAGAGTAACAGTTCTGCGATCAAAAACTTTTTCAAATTCCTCCACAAATCGTTTCCAGTTGTAGAGCAAAGTGTCATCTTGTCTGACCAAAGGAACTGCCCAGTTTGCGGCATCTCCGGTCAAGTATGAAATTAAGAACGCAATTTTAGACTGTGGGGTTGGGAACGCAGTTGGTCTACAAGCAAAATGTAACTCGATCTGGGTCAAAAAGATTTGCACCTTGGAGGGGTCCCCAGAAAAACGTTCAGGAGCTGCCAAAGGAATTTGAGGGGGCACGGTAACAGCTATGTTTGTATTACCCCTGCTAGCACCAGTTTCTTGAACCTCTTCCGGAAGAGGAGTATTCTGTAATTGAATATTTTCTACCTTAGCTGCTAACAAAGCAGTTACATCCATGGTTTCTTTTAAATCTGTTTGTATACGCATGATTGCGGACATTAAATCATTGATGGTGGTCATTATGACTTCACGTTCAGACCAGGAGGAAAAATAATTCGTGGGCTCACTATTCTGTCAAGGCGACGCTTTCCTCAGGATCTGTCGTGAAGTTATAAAGACCCACCTCTCGATACCTCCAATTCCGAATGTAATTACTACACAGAATCTTGGAGTGATCAAGCGGGGGGGAAAAGGGAATTAGGAAGGGGACAGCAGGGAAGGAGATCTGGAAAGGAAAGGTTAGTAGCAACACATTCCGTAAATCACAGTTGACCATAAAACCTAAAACCAACACTGAATTCTACTACTGAAACCTTGTTGCTTAATCACAGACTCTGAAGATACATGAAGCTTCAATGAAATAAATACTAAAACTCTTATTGCATCCTTTTCACCATTTAGTTATTCTCTTGTGAATAGCGACCAAAACATCCTTAAAACAATTCTGTTATTCTCTTGTGAATTGCGACTGATTCACCTTAAGCAACAACAAACTCACTCCTAGTAAATAACCTCTTTACCAAGGTTTAGTGAAACAATCCAAAGCACAAATCACACTATTATCTTAGTCTTCAATTAGAACAAAGCTTCTCTTGACCTTTCCCCCAAAAGACATTTCAAGGAAAGAGTTGCGCAAAAACAAACTGTTCAAGAAATGAATGCATGCGCCTTTATATACTTTGCACCTTTAAGTTAAACATCTCTTGCCAGCAACCAGATGTAAACGCAGTTTCAATGTGCAAAATATAACAATGATTTCACGCTTCTGCGTTCATAATTATTCCTCAAAAAACATGAACTATTAGTTTTATCAAACATAAATCAAGAAAGTTTTCCTTAAAGACTTTAGCGCCAAGAAACTAGGATTTGCTAAGTCCTACCTGTAGAGTACGACCTACTCTACTACCTTGAAGGACAAGACGTCCCCAAAATGGCTCTTCCAACCGATAACCTGGCCCTCAAAGCAAGCAGGATCAAGACACGCCCCTTGGAAAACGATCCTCTAGGCCACCGATGGATTCCTTCTTTGAAAGCAGCTGGAACTCTGCAGAAAGGAGAGGGAGCAAGAAGAGAACACTGCCACTCCCCAGACGATTCCAGAATAGTGAGCACAGAGGATAGGGCGCGGTCGCGTAAGCTAACGTGCTTACGGCGCCCACGTATGCGACCGGGCTACCAAACCTCACGCATTACGCGTGAGCATGCCAAACCTCACGCATTACGCGTGAGCATGCGAAACCTCACGCATTAGGCGGAAAACACAGCAAACAGCAGCCAAAAGACCTGGAAACCTGCACAAACCTATAAACAGGGATGAAACTTAGCAGCACAAGCAGGTTTGAAGCACATCAGCCACCAACGCCCTCCCAAAGAGGATTGATGCATTTTGCCACAAGGGCAACTCTGAATGCAGAGTGGGGCGGGCCCTAGACCACAAGCCACCCTAGCCCTGACAACCAGACAGACTCTTATCTTCCTGGGTCTAGCTGACCTCTATGACATACAGACTCTCTGTGAAAGTTTTACCAAATTGAAGCTGAAAGAAACTTTAACGGCAAAAAGCATAAAGGATAGATGGGAAAGGTGTAAAGGAAAAAGCACAATAAGGGTTTATCAGGGCTTACCCCAAGTGTATTATGGATGCTTTTCATACATTTCCTTGGTAGAGAACTCTCAGCACAGTTATATTCTGACTAGATTTCGGTTAAATTATATCCCGCTAATGTTGGGATATTCTTCATATTAAATTTCAATAAGCCATCTTCCCCTGTGTCTCTGTGATGAAAAGTCGAAACAATCTATTTAGCATATTATGTTTTATTGCTCTTTTTATGATGTATAGAGAAATACATTTATTTTACCATTTATTGATGAAATTTAGCCTGTGTGATCCCTCTGCAGCACTAATAGTTCTCCAACAATTAGAAACCCCTTATGTATGTTTTGTGACTGCTTCCTTTGCATGGCCAGCCGTAAAAACTCAAGGGGCCTGCACCTCATTAGCAGATTAACATGAGGAAATATGCTCACATTTATAAGACAAATATTGAATGGTGAGTGTAGTTTGTGCCCTGCCAACAAATTTTGGGCTAAAAGACCTGTTGGTCAGGGACTGCGCACACACATAGAGCACTTATTAAAAGGCCTATGTCTATTTATAGCAGGAGCTCTTTAAGAGGAACTTGAAACAAATAATATTAAAAAAAACATACTTTTTGCAATTTTGGTTTACATAGATTGTGATTCTGTTGCAAAACGTTTTTAAATAAATTTTTTTGCAAGGTTTAAATTTTAAATAATTATAGAAAAAATACTTTTTATCTAATATTGTCCATACGAGGTAGCATAGGTAATATATTATTATTAAAAAATTATATGATATATTGTCTTGAAAGGTATTTTACTACTTAACTTAAAACCCATGTGGATAAATAGAACTGTAACATTATTTACTGAATCTATCTGTATGAAATGACTTTTTATTCTATGTACTTTTATGCATTCTTAATGCAAAAGAAAGTTTGAAATTGAATTGATTGGATGTTTGGCTCCTAGCAGGTGGTGACGCCATTCCTCAAATAGTGCTTTGATTGCTTGGAGTTGTCGGTCTGTTATTGAGTGGTTGCTTTCCACAGGTAGTAACTTTTGGAAGTAAAAGGCTATTGGATGTAACCGACCAGTTATTTTGTTTGTTTATTGTATGCCTCCTAATGCAGTTTGTGAAGCGTCTGCTTTTACTATGTAGGGACTTCATGAGTCTGGTTTTGCCAGAATGGGGGCTGTGTTCAATATTGTCTTTAAGGTTAACATCTCAACAGAATTTCACTCCTTTATGCAGCAGGTGCATGATTGAGGTTATATTATTGGAAAACTGGTCAATTAAACACCAATAAAAATTGGTAAAGCCAAGGAAACCCTGAAGTGTTTCACTCTAGTTGGATCGGGACAATTTGCTTCTTGAGATCCACACAGATTCCTTGAGGGCTTAAGAAATTCTACTCTGGTGGTATGGAAAATGCTTTTATCAAGTTTCATCTACAAGTTGTTTTCCCCAAATCTTTGAAGAATGGTGCATACCTGTTGTATGTGTTCAGGCATAGAGTAAGAATAGATAAGGATATCATCTATGTATACAATGTAGCAAACATTGATAAAGTCATGCAGAACCTTGTCTATAAAAAACTGTAAGACTGCTGGGGCATTATAGAGCCCAAATGGCATGACTTGATATACATTGAGGCCCAATTTGGTCCTGAAATCAATTTTTTTATTTTTTACCCATTTAGACTCTGACAAAATGGTAAACGCCCTCAAATCTAGTTTTGTATAGACAACCGCATTCTTGATTTGAGCTAGTAGGTGTAGGAATCTATGGTAATGGATGTTTATTCTTCACCATGATGCTATTTAGAGCATGATAATCTATGCACGAGCGAAGTGTCACCCCTTTCCTGTGAATGAAGAACAATGGGGAGGGCACTGGTGACTTGGAATATCTGATAGAAGCTATTCTCTAAGTACTCAGCAAGGTATTGATATTTGTTTTCTTTTCCGGTTGGTGCATAAATGTGACTACAATGTAATTTGACTGTGGAATTAAATCAATTTGGCAGTCAAAATTGTGGTGTGGTGGTAAAGTATTGACTTTTTTCAAATATTTCTGCCAAATCTACATATTCTTCTGTCAGACCCTCTAAGATGGAAACACTGAGGGCCATATTATCAAAAACGGGCGATACATTATCGCCGTTTTTATCGGCAGGAAACTACCGCCAAAGCGGCGATAATGGGCTTGATAATATGCCCTTTTGAATTCCCATAGAAGCCCAGGTTAACACCAGAACCTGGGCTTCTATGGGAATTCACAAGGGCATATTATCAAGCCCATTATTAGCGCTTTAACAGTAGTTTCCTGCTGATAAAAGCGGTGATAATGTATCGCCCGTTCTTGATAATATGGCCCTTAGTTCCTGTAAGGTAGCCCTATGACCCATGATGGTTTTATCACCAGACATGGGGGATTGGAAGTATTAATGCTGTTGATAAAAGGAGGATACTAATATTATGCTTTTAGAAATCTATCTAAGAATTGTGTTTGGGAAGCATTGGGAGCTCCAGGATACTATCTCAGTAATAGAGCACGTTATAAAAGCCTTTATATCATATCATATCATATCATATCATTCAGAATTGCGGGGAATCAATCAGAACAAAACGTATCTCTTCAATAAAATAATTGGTAGCCCGTCTTCACCACCAATTGCCACACACCACAGGGGGGAGCAGGAATCCAGCCCCCAGCCTTCATTTCAGCTTCCAATTCGACACCACCAACTTGTGCAGCATGCCAGGAGGCGCTTTAAAGCAGTGCGGGAGCCTGTCTTCATCACCAATTGCCTAACACCACAGTGGGGAGCAAGACTCCAGCCCCCAGCCTTTCTCGTGGCTTCCAAGCCACAACTGCCAACGTGCACAGTGCACCAAGTGGCGCAACAAAGCAGCTCAGGTCTCCCGGAGCATGTGATGCACGCAGTTGCACATGGGTGAATCCCAGGCCAAGGGCGAGCCCACCTGCGCCCTTCAGAGGCTGGGCCACCCCTCCAACCCCTGTGCTTCGAGGATTTTCCCAAGGTACTGCTTTGTTACGTTCCTTATAGCACAGTTGTTGAAAGACAATGGGAAAGAGGAAGCAAACAAATAGTACGACGGGTGGAGGGGGCACAGTAACTACTCTTGACACATTTTTGGCCAGGGCAACAAAAGTCTTGTCGAACAAAATTGCCCTGACCGAAAGGAGACTTTCGTTGGAGATAATCAACCAGCCACAGAGACCATTACCCCTTGGTGACCCTTTGTTAACAGATGCGCAAAGTGAGATGGCACCACCACTGATTTACCAGAGGGAGAGGTAATCAAGTGGAAGGTGCATTTATGTCCAAACCCCAGGCCAAAAAGAAAAGAGGAGGGGGGAAAAGCTTTGCAGATTCCCAAGAAGTCTGCGGTATCAGTTGCCCTAGATCCAGATCTTGTGGACTTGAGTCAGAATCTGTCAAATTTGTTATCTAAAATGGAATATATGTTAAAGTTACTCTTAGCTCCCATTAACTCACAGCTAGCAAAGATAAAATCCATGCTTTATCAGTTAAATGAGCTGCACGCTCAACATCTATCTAGTACCAGGGAAACAGACACTGTGGAGATGACTGGGGCAGCAGGGCCTAAGCAGCAGGGCAGACCTGGACCCTTACCTCCCTTAACAAGTAGCTGTCAGCATTTAGATCTTAAAGGTGGCTAGCAGCTAGAGCCAGGGTACAAAAACCAACCACACTGCGGTATACCATCACAAGGGAGTCAAGGAACATCTAAAAATAATAAGGAGGAGGTGGGTGGCACAGTTGTAGCTTCATAAATGTCGTTAGTTGCCACTTAGATAGACCCCTGGAATAATGTTGGGCCAGATTTACAGGTCCCTAACTCCTCCAGTCTTTCTCTAAAGACAGAAGAAAGAACTTACATTCTATTTTTTTTATATTTCTTTTTATTGAAAAAGAAAAACAAAGCAAGGCATCAACAAAATACAAAAGTGCATAGACTGTACGAGGGCAGTGCGACCTTCAGTAGATATTACAATAAACAACGCATTGACGGGGAAGGGGGGAGGAGAAGAGAGTGCAGCAGTAACATGAAAGCAATCAAGAACAATAAGGGACCCCAAACCTTACGTCAGTTTTTTCCCTGAACATGCACCAATCCATGTTTTCCATCCACATCTCAAGAGTAGGAGGCCTTTGGGACCCCCACAACTGTGCAATGTTCCGTTTGGCAATCATGGCCCCTAGAGTCACCCACTGGGTCTGTGCCACATTATGATCCGTGGGCTCCCAAACATTCAACAGACAGCGCCTGGCCGCTGGCAAGAGAGTCACACCTGTAACCTCCTGCATCACCTCGTGTATCCTACTCCAATAGTCAGTGACTTCCCGACACTCCCAGATGATGTGGAGGAACGTCCCCAGCTGTCCACAACCCCGTTGACACAGACCCTCCTCGGAAAAACCCATCCGGACCAGACGGGGACCCGTGACATAGACCCTATGCAATATCTTGAGCTGAACTAATCTGAGTCATGCTGGAACCGCGACCTCCTTCGGGGCGGGGATCGCCGATTGCCAATCTTCATCTTCAAGCTCAAGGCTGTCACGGGTCCACTGATCTCGTAATTGCGACAGAAGTTCTGCCCTGTGGTTAATCAGTTTTTTATACACCAGGGAGATGGTACTATCTGGCATATGGCCATCCAACACACGGTCCTCCAACGAGGTAGATTCCGGTATTTCCTCCCCTTCCGGGAAGACTGACATCAGTGCATGATGGACCTAAGCATAACGGAAGTACTCCATCCCTCCCAGTTCAAACTCAGTCTGCAAGGCCTCAAACGATTTCACTTGTCCCTTAACCCAGAGGTCTCCCACCTTGGAGATGCCAATGAGATCCCACTTGTCGAACCCCTTAGTGTTCCACAATTTACCAAACCTATCAGAGCTGAAAAGCGGGGTTGCCAAGGTCAAACGATCCTTCCACCCCAACGAACTAATAGCATCTTGCCAGATCCGTACGGCCGTTCTCGTCGGCCCCGTCAGAGTCTTTACCACAGATTTAGAATATAACGCTCTGTAATAATTGCCGCACAGAAGTAGCCACCTATCCATGGCGAAACCAGAATTTAACTCAGGGCCATACATGCCGTGGTTGTTGGCACTTAACTCCGACGCCCAATAATATCTTTTAATGTCGGGGAGAGCAATGCCCTATCATACCACGGGAGCGTTAACTTGGCAAGCGCAATACGAGGTCCGCCATCCCACAGCAATTTCCTTTGCAGACCCTCACCTACACGAAAGTAACTAGCTGGAACAATATCAAGTGTGTTCTGTAGGGCATATAGAAAACGAGGGAGAGACATCATCTTGAAAAGAGCCACCGCCAGCGAGAGCCACCGCCAGCCCGTAACATCTCGCTTCAACCTACTCAAAGGAGGGAGAAGGTTCTTTCCATATCAAACCACGGGGTCCATCAAAACATAGATCCCGAGATATTTGAACCCCTCTTGCACTATCTGGATGGGGCAGTTACGCGGTAGGATTGGAGCATCACCACAAAGAGCATAAAGATAGGATTTCGCCCAGTTGATAACCAAGCCAGAGTTTCTACCGAAGGAAGCCAAAACATCACATAGTACTATCAAAGATTCCCTGGGAGAAGTTAAGTAAAGCAAGATGTCGTCCGCATATAATGAGATGTGATCTTTGAACTGCGGAGACCAATGAATACCCCTCATTGAGGGCTCCCAACGGATCTAAGCTGCGAGACGCTCTAGGGCCAATGCGAACAAAAGAGGAGACAGCGGACAACCCTGGCGAGTACCCCGCCCGAGACAAAATGGTGCTGAGGCGCGTCCATTAACCATTATCTGGGCGAGAGGGTCCGGATAGAGAAGCCACACCCAGCTAATGAAATCCGACCCGAAGCCAAATTTAGCCAACACCGCCCACAAATACGGCCAATCCACGTATCGAACGCCAAAATGGCCGGCTCACGCAGAGTCGCGGCTCTCACGAGAGACCGTGCAGACGCCTAAGGCTCAACGCCGTATTCCTTTGCGAGATAAAACCTGACATCAGCTCACTAATGACCTTAATCAGTCTATTAGCCAGCAGCTTGGCCAGAATTTTAGGTTCGGCATTCAACAGGGAAATCGGTCGATACGAAGCACACTTATTCCGCGGTTTCCCTTCCTTATGTATTACCACTATCGATGCCAACCGCTGATCGCGGGGGAGGAGACCACGATCTCGGGACTCAAGGAACATGTCTCTTAAATACGGAGCAATCTTGTCCAGACGAAGCTTTTAAAGCTCAATCGGGAGACCGTTGGGACCCATCGCTTTGCCCGAGTGTAGGGAACGCATAGCTAACACTACCTCATCCGCAGTGATTTTACAGTCCATGAGGTCTCGGGCCACCTCAGAAAGGCTCTGGAGTGCAATATCTCGCAACAGCAAGCAAGAGTCCTCCTCCGGCCTATCCGACATGGAAGAGTACACAGTGTGGAAATGATCAGCGAAACCTGTCACTATCCTTTGCGGGTCAGTGATCAGCACCCCACTCTCCATTTCGATTTCAGGCACCACACGACTAGCTCTATCTTTCCTATCCAACCATGCAATTAATTTGCCCGCCTTATCCCCAACGTCATAGAGACGCCCATGCTGTTCCCGACTAAGGGCCTTCGCCCCATCCGTTACCAACGTTCTATATTCCAGCTGCTTCAATTGCAGGACATGCAGTTTAGAGCGGGTCACCTCTTGTTCTAGTTCCAGTTCCAAAACAGCTATCTCCGTCTCTACCCTTACCACATCCTTCTCCTTATGCTTCTTAACTCCAGTAATTAACGAGAGAGCTTGACCCCTAAGGACAGTCTTGAAAGCCTCCCACAGCGATATTGAGGAAGAAACCGAACCCTTATTCTCCCGGAAATAATGATCCAAAGCCTTTACAAGCTTACTGCGAGTCTCAGGATTTTGAAGATTCCAAGGTTTAATAGGGGCTATCCTTCCCCCAGAGCCCAGTGCCAATTCAAACCGAAGCCACAGCGGGGAGTGTTCAGAAATACCCCGAGCCATATGCCTGACCTCCGTAACATAGGACGCTTGTGCAGCCGGCACCAAAACATAATCAATTCTGGAGAGACTACCATGGGCGCCCAAATGAAACGTATACTGCCACTGAGTAGAGTGAAGCAGTCTCCAGCAGTTCACCAGGCCTATTGTGTTAATGAGGTCAGGCAGCCAGCCATGAGCCCCCATGAGATCCCTAGGTGGATGTCTATCCAGCATGCCAGAAACCACAGCATTAAAATAACCACCCAGAATCAAAAACCCCCCAGGGAGATCGAGTAGAACCCGTCCCAGGTCAGCGAAGGTTGTAGACTGCAGGCCAGGAGGAACATAAATAGACACCAGGGAAAGCGTGCAGCCCTCCCACCGTCCCGACACAGCCACATAGCGTCCCCTTTCATCAAGGACTGTAGAGTCCACCTCAAGCGGGAGAGAGTTCTTAGTAAGGATTCCAACCCCCCGGGACCCGGAAGAGAACCCAGCATGTGCCACAAGACGATATCCCTTCCTGTTCATGGCATGACATGTAGTTCCTACCAAGTGGGTCTCCTGAAGTAGAACAACATCAGGGGAATGTCGTTTTAAAAGTTGCAATACCACCCCGCGTTTAATCTTGTCCCCCAACCCGTTAACATTCCAGCTCATCAACCTCAACCCCTTACCCCCATCATAAAACAGAAAGAAGACCCAACCCCCGTCTGAGTCCAGCTCGTCAATGAAAATGTCTTGCAATATAGCGCCTTGCGAAAACAGTAACCTGAAGACCAACACCCACCCACAACCATCCCAAAGAAACCGTTGCAATACCCCCCACCCTGCACCCCTGCTTACGCCTATAGTGCCACCCCAACTCACAGTGTGCCTGTCGCCCCCACATCTAAACTAAGCTACAAGAAGTAAAGCTGAGGAGGAGAGAGACACTCCGATAGCCTCGCAACCCCCATTCCATCTGCAATTAACCATACATCAAAACTCGAACCACCACAATAGTAAACCCCCTACTGTCCCCAGAAACCAGACAGTTGGTGCTCATTCCTGCTCCAAAGTTCCTCCCTCCGCTCCGCCAGATCGTCTCTCTGGTTCTTGTTGGGCCGGCAGAGTGTCCAACCAGTCGGCCACTGCCTCAGGCCTATCAAAGAAGTGGACCCGTTCGTCATACTCGATCCTCAACTTGGCCGGGAAAAGCATGGCGTATTTGAGACCCATATCACTAAGTCTCCTCTTCACCCCCAGAAAACTTAGCCTCTGTTTTTGGACCATCTGTGTGAAATCCGGGCAGAAGCTGATTGAAGAGTTCTTGAATTTCAAGGGTCCACCTGCTCGGGAGGCCTGAAGGATAGCGCTCCTGTAGTGTAGTTCCTAGTTTCCCACTAGGCCCTGCGCATTGGAATAACATAAACAGTAGTATCGACGTGGAACTGCGGGTATTCCAGGCCTCCACTGACTATGCTAAACTTAATTGGGTTGTGTTACCAACTAGCTCAGAGGTCACTGGAAACTTTCTTCTCTGTATAGGAAGTGATCAGCTTCCCTGGCACAGACAAGAAGGGATTCAGTTTTCCAACAACCGTGCAACATGACAACTTTGCTCCTCAGATCAAGAGTCAATCTCTAGGGTCGTGTGAAACAATAGACATGTATTTCACTCAGTCAGTCTAGTGCAGTTTACTTTCACGAGATGTAGAGAATAGAGAGACGGGCGTTTGTCAATAAAGGGTTAACATTTATTGCACAGTCTTTCTTCTCGTACAAGAGAAATGTATTGCCACAATTGCAATAATTGTTATTATAAAAAGTACGTACAGTAAGATAAGTATTGCGAAATAGAACTGTAAAAGCATTGATATGGTTTCTTAGCCATACAATGGTTTAAAGTAATAAAACATATATACAGTCATATATACATTAGGCTAACATACTCAACTGGTGCTTCTAACTAAGCCTACCCCAGTGTGCCTGACCTAAGCCTAACACGTGAAAAGGGGAGTAAGTAAGTAGCTTTAAGTTAAGTTGGTTTTGCCAAGGTTTGTTTCAAGAATTCTCGTCTAAGGGTTTAGTCAACACCATACCTCTGAATAGAATGATGGAGGATTGGTATCTCCTTCAGGGGTCTCTCTCGATATCCCAGTCACCCGCGAGGGTAAACCGGAAGCGCCGGGACTGGATTTCTCTGCACGAGAAAGGCAGCGGCTTCTCTTCAGCGCGTCGAGGAAGGAGGGGGGACAGCGTCCGCGGGCAGCTGGAATCTGCTGGATGTCTTCGCAGAGGGACGGCTGTTCAGCTCCTTAAGCGTACTGCACCATAGTTCGCGCTTTAGCGGCGATAATGGTATCAGCAGCTTCACCACCACAGGATAGCAGGCTGCAGCGACAGAGTGCTAGATTTACCAACACGGGGTCTTGCAGCTCACTGCTCACAGCTTACAGATCTCATTGCTTAAGGCAACGTTGGTAATATTTATACCTGACAGGTGCCGGGTTTGACGCAAGTTTGCTGGACATAAGACGTCAATTAAAGATGTCACTAGGAAGTGATAGTTATCAGTTGCTCATTAGAGTTCCATTACTAATCAAAACATAGCAAGCGGGGATTTCAAGGTTTGCTAAGTTTTTATCTTGTTGAAGAACTCGGAGTGTTATCTAGGAATATCAGATAGTGACTACTGCTCTGTCATTGCACTAATTGGTCGCAAAGGAAGTGGCAGAGAGAGCTATGCTGGAATGTGGCTCTGTTCGTGTGAGGCCAGAGATGACTTTACAGAAAATCGCACTTGAACGGTTATGCCAATATAGGGAATAAATGGATTTATAGCCGAATAGGGGCATAAGGTCACAGTATCGATCAGGAACCTAGATAAACACGCAACACCCACTCCACGGGTTAATGTCCATCAAAATTACTAAAACTAAAGCAATTAGATGCATGTGTAACATTGCCCACCCCAAAATACATAAATGCATTCGAAATAGGCGTACTTGTAATACATGGAATTTAGGTACTGTACGTTTTTTTTTTTAAAAGCATAGAAATCATTCAAATAATTATTGCATATGAAATCAATGAACGATTATGCAAAAAGAATTACACATGAAGTATCTCTGACAGAAGAAATGCGAGATAAATCATCACATAAAAATGCATTGTAATAACATGTGTGCTAGAGGCTGGTGTAGTATTGTTATGTCTCTAGATGTGTTTTAGAAATAGAAGTGTGAAGCTTCTGTTCTCTAAGAATAGTTTTTACGTTAAGCAAAGAATTGTTCATGCCAAAAAGGGGTCAATATTAGAAAAATTGTCCAATTCAAAGAAAATAGATTTCCAAAGCTCTTGGCAGTTTTTGTTGATCAAAACTGAAGGCCGAATTCAGAGTTCATGGGAACGCTGTGTGTCGGAAAGCTTCTAAAAGTTATTGTTTCTGTACGGGTGAGAACATCGTATCAGACAGGCTCTCAAAGAATTGGTCTACAAATTCAGGTGATAGTTCAACCAAATTAGATAGCGCTGTAACTTGGCAGGTGTGAGAATGATTGCTGTTATCGAAGGCAGGACCAGCAATGCTCACAGAACGTTGTACCTGGATGATGTTGCTTTTGTCACTCGCTCCACTGTTACCACTTGGTTGTAGCACAGGAGTCTCCACAAATGCCGTCATCAGGATTGGTAGCCGCTGGGGACAACACAATGCGTGAGCCGTTATTGGACTGAGCAAAGTATCGACGTCCATTGGTACTGCTGATGGAAGTGAAAGACAGATGTCCAACACGCATTCATCGCCGCAAAGCATACACCGTAGCACAGGTAAAATGCAATTTTGCCATATCGGTCTGAATGAAAGGAACCAGGTCATGTTTAGATCTCTCAGCCTGGCCAATCCAAGGACGTTAGTTATCCTGTCCCGGTAGCACATTGCTAGGATTGTCTCTTCCATTCCCATGGGAGCTATGTCTGAGCCGAGGCTTGCCATAACGAAGCAGGAGGGTCAAAAATAGAATCCCTGCGACGAGTCCCAAAAATAATGGTATGCCGCCAAAAATGGAGTGCACAAAATTAGGAAAGATTCCCAAAATTGCCTGGAAGGGTGTTAGCAGTCCCGTAAAGACTGTCTTAAATATGCCTGGGATGCTTGTTGCACTAGACATGTTAAGGAGTTGGCTGAACATTTCTACGAAATGCACGGGGCAATTTGTTGATAAAAGGTCATGAACTTCAGTAGCTGTCCTTGCAACTAGAAGATCATACGTCTCTTTAGATGACGTTATAGGCACTGTTGTCTGTAAAAGTACAGATTTCATTTTGCTTAAAGTATCAATTCGTATAGAATAGAGATTCAGACGAGGCCAGATGGGAGTCACTATGTCTGGAGGCCCACTCGGAAACAATGCTTGCATACAGCATTTGACCATGGATGTTACTTCTACTAGATAACTTTTCCCTGGCACGAGGCCACAACATCTGTGATCCGTTCTGAGAATGTAACTCCCGTTCGAAAGTTGCATAAAGAAGGGCTCTATCTGAGTTGCAGGTGTGACTAGCTGGTGGCATGAAAGGTTGTTTGAATTTCCATCACATGCTCCGTGTAAATTAATACCCTGACACAAAAGTATACCGCTTAGTGAATGTTTACAGTTCTCACCACTAAGAAATACATTTTTGTCGCTGTCACTATAGCAAGAATGAGTGTATGGTAATTTCCATTCAGATTTTACATATCCTTTACCCAATTGTTCATACTGGCCAGCAGGTATGTACTCAAGGCACTTTTTAAATCGGAAAGTTGTTATCGGAATTGTGATAATTCCGTGTATTATCCATTCAATGACAGGACTCTCTGACATTGTCAATGGTAATCTCTCGAGTTTTTCGATGCTCAGGATTGTATAGTCTGCTCCTTTCTGTGCCAAACTGATCTGTTTATCAGTAAGGTTAAAAATGGAAAATAATGACGTTGTGTTGATTAAACGCCAAGGCACATAGCCTGTACGAAGATTTTGCAGCGTCCAGCCTAATTCTATAATAGAACGCAATTGCGACTGGCCATGTTGTAACATTAGCAAGTCTCTGTCTATCACATCAAAGGCAGAGGATACAATATTGTCCAACGAATATATTCTGGAAGACAGAGTCATTAACCCATTGTCTACTACAGAAAGTGATTTCTCCAAATTAATACGATCAATTTCTCGTATTTTTTCAGCAGTTTCAATTTGTTTGACTTTCCAAGCCTCGTTGTAAGCAGCATAGATACTGGTCGCTATGAAACGCTTTTGACGCTGTTTGCGTGGTCCAAGAATGAAATCGCGCAAATCAGCACCATCTTTTAGTAAAGACAAGTGTTGCTTAATTTCAGCCAGTGTGGATGTTGTTAGCCATTCAAGGCAGAGTTTCCCTACACTGCATGTTGTTATTATCCCTGGATGTTGTCTCTGGGAGTATCTCGAGTCTAATCTGGTTATTTTTAACCCCTGTGTTTTATTCAGGAATCTATCTTGACAGCTGTTTGTGTCAGTAGGCCATATTAACCACTTTTTTCAATCAGGATGTGTTCTGTTGAAATGTAAAATTTGTGACACGCCTAACTCAATATCTGTTCTTGTATTTTCAGGTATTGGCTTTGGTATAGACGGTGTTTTGAGGTCTTTGATCTTAGCTAGGCCAAGACAAGATGTTTGGTGTATTGTGTCATTTAAAAACAACATTTGTTCTGGTATCATGCAGGTTCTAAATAGTGCTTCAATGCCTTGCACCTGCCAATCTTTTGTACCCCAAATTGTTTTCGTTTCAATATTATTTTTCCAATAATCAAAACCAAATGTCATCATTTTATCATAAAATGCTTCTAAATATATCAATTTAGAATTTGTCAGCATTGTTTTCATTCCCGTTTTATCTAACAGTTTGTAATAAAACGTTTCTGCATCACTGGTGTTAAACCCTGAGAAGTATTTGAATTTCTCAAAAAATGCTTTAGAACTGCTTTTAGGTGGTGTAGAACAATGTTCCCATTGATTATACATAAAAACATTTCTAGGCTGTGCAGATTTATGCAAGTAATGATCCCCATAGTGGGTGTAACAGAATAACTGCTCATAACTAGATGAACCTTGTAAATAATCATGATCTGTGAATCTAGCTGACATTACTAAATCAGACATCATGTCATTAATACTGTTAAAGTCCCAATCATCAGAGAATGTACTTGGTGTCACAAAGTCACTTAAGGAAACCTTTAGTTGATGAGGATACTTCAGGATTTCGACCAGACCATAGATCTCATAGTCTGTTTTCTCCCATACTACCCCACCAGGTATTGGAATTGCTGTGACATTTACTGTTGACAGTTCACTTTTCTTCACGTGGGATGATCTGTGTGGTTTCAGGACTAGGTTGATGTTCTGACTTGCTGTGTCCATTGTAATATATTTTCCTTCAATGAATTTTCCCAAACACAGTACCATGATGAGCCAAAGCAGGAGGAAAAATACACCTAGACCGAACCAGAACTCTAGCCAAGGGGAAACAAGGTAGATTTCCTTCAGTTGATGAAAGAGTTCTGTTGCTTTTTCTTTAAAATACTTTTTTGTTTCTGGCATCACTTCGGGGTCGTTTTGATCTTCAGAGAAGTTGTCGAAGTTGATGAAATAACCAGAGGCAGTTCTGTCAATTGATGGGATTGTTCTTTCAATCTGTCTCTCGGTAGCACTTTCTGATGCCACATCATTGTAGACTGGTGTTGTTTCTTGATGAACTGTTTCAATCTGTGTTTCAAGAGGCACGAGTTCCATGGCATTATTGCATAGTCCTTCATTGTGCACTGCAGGCTGATCGAATGTGATTAGTCTTTCAGTTTGAACCTCTTGGATCGTTGCAAGTTTGGGTATTCTGTTGTTTCTTGGGAGTCCACTGGGCCTACTGTTGATTATAGGCCACATGCTTGTGGTTTTACCAGATCGATAGACACGACTCTGTTCTCCTTTTTACCAGCAAGGGGCGGTAGCACAACTGATCTTGTTCCGGTGACTGCTAAGACAGGTACTGCTTTTCTGTAAGAAGGCCCAAATTCCTTCTTAACCGCGATCTTTTCTCTGACTAGATCCCCAATCTTTGGAACCCAGACAGGCCTTGCTGGGGCTGTTGCGGGTGGTGCCTCGTCAGTGGTACTTGGGTGTTGCTTTAACTTTATGTTGCTTAATGATTTTCTTGTTTCATTCAGTTCCTGTAAAACAGCCAAACGATCCTTTACATCAAAGTGCGTTGTTTCATCTTGTACCACTGACATCTGACTATCGAGGTCCTGAACTCGCATTCTAATTCCGAACAATAGTTCGTATGGGCTGAAACCTTTTAGAGAATTTCTTGGCATGTTGTTAAGACTAGTCTGGACACTTATTAAATGTTTGACCCACCCAGCGCCTGAACCTAATACCTTCGCTGTTATAGATTGCTTTATGTCCCGGTTTTTTCTTTCTACCACACTGTTCCCTTCCGGGGTATGACGGACAAGAATACCGCAACCCAATTCCCATGCTAGCCATGGCCTCCTTATAGGCTCGAGAGCTGAAAGCAGGACCCTGGTCAGAATGGAACGTGGTAATTGCGTATGTGCCGATAAAGACTCGCAAATCTTTTATAACCGTTCTAGCGTCAGCCGAGCGCTGGAGGCCTCATTTTTTTAAGTGTGTTTAGCCTTAACTGATTAATAGGACGCAGGTTGGGGTGCAGGCAGCGTTACGCTGTTTCTGATCGGTAGCCGGTAGCATGGTTCACTACTGCGATCCCTATTGCAGTTTTCACAGTTGTTTGCATATATTTGCATATATTTGGTGTTCTCAGTATACTGATTGTAATTCAGTCAGAGAAACCTTAATTGTTTGGTGTCTCAGACCCAAACCCATATGTGCGTCTGCTATTAAAAATATTCTCCTGTTCGTGTTTGGAATTACTCTGTCCCCCACTCCAGGGATTCGAGCAAAAGGAACGGAGTTTGCATCGATTATGTATGCATAATTGAGTGGATAGTTTACGGGTAGTGCTGCACAGTCGCCTTTTACGGTCGTTTTTACTGCCAGCATGGTTTCCCCGTCTATGTATTTATCTGTACGCTTTTTTGTGGCTACGGAAGCCGGTTTAGTTGCTTCCGCGGTGGCTGTATTAGCCAATGAATTCCCTGCAACGTGAACGCCATCACGTTGAAGACTCTGTGCGTGAATCACGTGAGTCTTTTGTAGTTCTTTACTTAAAAGAGCTACCTCGTTCCAGAGCAATTTATGCTTTATTGTGGCACCGGCATCATCTTTGTAGTCGTTTTCAATCCAACTCTGCAGTTTGTTATTGTAAGAGTTGACGCAAAAATGAGAATCGCACACTATAAGTGTCGGGAATTCGCGTTCTGCATTTTCAAGCGTCATCTTTAAAGATCTGATTTCAGTTCTCTGAATCGAACACTTTCTTACAGATTCAGTTTTTGTTACTTTCGGTCTGATTTTACCTCACAGCCAACGACATTTAATGATCGCACATGCTGCGTCGTAGGATTTTCTCTCTACGTTGAAATGCTGTACAGAGCTATCTGTATAGATTATACAGGCATATTGTGGGAGAGGCAGAATTTCGATTGGCAGAGGATATTCTTCTTCATACTCTAAATCATTCAGTTCTTCGTATTGCGGGGCGAAATAGTATTTCACGTCTTCCGCTCCTAGAGAATCTATGCACTGTATCCATTTCGGATCCAGTGACACTGTAGGCAGGTTTACTGGGCTGAATAGCGCTTCGAAGACGGATTCCGCTGTGAGGATGTTAATCCTTTTGCCGTGTGCTAGTTCTCGTTCATTTGCTAATGCGATTTGCACTGCGTTCACAGTTCTTTCTATGTGACTGAATGTTTTTTCTGCTTGTGTGTACAAGTGAGATTTAATTGAAATTGGTACCTTTTCTCCCTCATTAAAGGTTAGGTATGTGAATCCGCATCTTCCTGGGATGACTCGGATTACAAGATCGATCGTGTTGTCACGTGTATCTAATTTTGTTTTTGGTAACATGTCTGTTTGCAGTGATCTCAAAATTTCTGTGTGTTTTTGAGTCCAATTGATTTGTTTAAAATCAGGTTTTATTAGTTCGTAGAGAGGTTTAACCCTCTCTGCGTAATTTAGAATGTAAGTTCTTCCGAAATTCAGAAAACCTAATATGGATTGTAAATTCTTCAGCGTTTTTGGAGCTTGGAGTACAGCGCACTTCTCTAAGAAGATGTCCGCTAGACTTTTCCCTTCACTTGATAATTCGTACCCTAAAAACAGTACTGTCAGATGGGCAATTCGAGACTATTTAAAGTTGAATTTGTAACACTCTGCTGCGAACCCAAGTATAATGGTGTTCACTCTTTTCAAGTGAGTATCCAAGTCGTCGTCTGTGAGATAGATATCATCTACGTAAGATAATGCCTCATCATCATAGATTTGTAGTAACTCTGTTACCCTAGCTGAGAATAGTCCTGGGCTGTTCTTGAACCCCTGTGGGAGTTGACAGAATTTTTTCTGCGACCCAAATGCGGAGAAAGCGGTCAAATATCTGCTTTCTGGTGCAATGTTTTGACAAAAGAAACCATTAGATATGTCTAATGTCGTTTTATATTTTTTCCTAACTATGTTATTCATTAGGGCTGCACTATGCGAGTTTTGTACTGCAAAAGTTTTACAACATGTATTAAGATGTCTGTAGTCCAAAACTAGACGATATGAATCGTCTGGCTTGGAGACAGGAAACAAAGGATTGTTCATTTGAGAGGTGCATGTTTCAATCACCCCCTGGTATTCAAGTTGATCTAAGATCTCCCTGACCTGTTTTTTAGCTTCTTGCTTTATGGGATACTGCCGTTGGGCAGTTGGGTCACTTTTTAGTTGGATTTTGTGAGGAGGTGAATCCTCATCCCATCCTACATGATTTTTATACAATGCAGGTGCCTGGGCTACTGCCCATTTCCGTGCATATGTATATTTTTTGTGAATCGGTATGTGATTCGAGAAGGCAGGCATAATCACTTCTTCGCCACGAGGGCACTCCCTGACAAACTCTGGGGGCCAATCTTTTTCAGCTAACAGAATATCATAGCCTTTTGAGAGCTTATCCCAAAATAGACCCTTAATTTTCCTAGTCTTATCACCCTCCATACGCAATGGTATTTTGTATATTTTATGGGGCTCGCTAAGTCTGGTGTCGGCAGTTTCAACCTGAATGTATTCATTCGTGTCCACTGTCTCCAGATGACTCATCAAGTTCTTGCACGCTATACTGATTTCTGCTGCACTGTCCAACATTGTCAATGCCCACTCCCCGTTTTTCAACTGTGTCCTCAGTATTCTCAGCATGGTTGATTACTCTAATACTGGCTACCTTCTTTTTAGGAAATTGAGATTTTTTACTCTGAGCAGGTTCCTTGTCTTTGGACTTGGTGTGCTCTCCTGGGTCTGACCGTCCTCTTCTTTCCGAATTCTGTGGAGAAGATCGAGAGGGACGTGTATCAATACTTTGATATCTATCAGGTTTTTTTAGATTATCCCTATTTCTAAGGTTATATCTTTTCTCAGAGGGCTCCCTCTGGGGAGACTGGCGTTCTCGAGTCGGAGTTCTTTCCCTCCGTCGAGGAGACCTTCCTCTGGACTGGAAAACTTTTTCCTTGGGAGTGGATTGTTTATTTCCATCCCAGCTCTTTTTAGGAGTGTTTAAATTATTTTTAATAAATAATTTTTCAGGACTTTCGAGCAGTTGGGGTTTTACTGGTTTCCCACCCAAGCTGTCTCTACCTAATTCTTCATAGCATTTTTCTATGATTTTTGCAAGCTCAACAGGATCTTTTATATCTGTTTCCTTCAACTTCTGGCGGATCGCCACAGAAGCTGCTTCTCCTCTAATGTTGGCTAATAATATAGCCGAGACCTGCTTGAAGTCTTTCAGTAATTTCATACCTAGATTTAAAGCGGGCTCTGGACCGAATTCATTTTGAATCTGTTTTAGCACTTCTGGTATTACCGCCATAGACGGAACACCGTGTGTTTTTGTGTAAATGGAAGCAAAGACTGTACCCCAAGTGTCACAGTCCTCCACGTGTGGTGCGATTCCCATAGGAAGGCAGATGGTCAAGATTCTGTGTTTCTCAATAGGGGTAGTATCAGGAAATACTGCCTCTATTTGAGTGATTTTCTGTGCTAACCAGAAAGGAATTTGTTCCCGTTTTACGGGTGTTTTACCAAGACATGACTGTATGTTCTGTGGTGTAATTTTATTTGTGTTCCCCTGGTGAGGGGTCAGCTGGTGTGAATTAACAGCTGGCTGGACTGTTGCAGTCCGCATTACATATTGGACTAATTGCCTATGTATTTTTATTAATGTGTTTAGCTGTACTAACAGCTCTTCTCTAGACATTTTTACAATGTCAGGATGTGGTGTGTAGCTGGCTAGAACCGGCCACGTGGCTCCTGGTCTCCCGAGAGGACCGAGCCTAGTTATGTGATCAGTATGTTTTAGGGCGCCATTAAACCAGAGCAGGTGCTCTTGAAATTTAAGTGGAATTTCAATCTCCTCGAAAGGAGCGTACTCTTCCGGAGGTTTCTCTATTTTGTAATAGTGAAACTCTTGTGTTGTAGCGTTTGCCGCTGGAAAGTTTATCCATGAATAGAATACCTCTGTCTGCCGATACTCGTGAGCCTCTATCACGAAAATTACTGTACCACCTTGAGGTGTCAGTCCGTTTTCTATAAGTTTTAACGTTATAGATCTTCTTAAGTGAACCGGGATGATAATAGCATCCGGGTCTGCTTGTTCGGGACCTTGCTGAGTCGCGTCTACTGCGGCCCCAGAGGTTCCGTTGTTTTCTGGCATTGTAAAAATGCAACGTTTGCAGAGTAGGTCTCCAAGGAGACAAAGATTAGGTGCACAATATTTTGGAACACTGTATCCTTCAACGTTGAATAAACCGGAGCTTTACATAGGAATCTCTTCCTACTAAGGTCGGGCGGATTTTAACCTTTCACCCACTCCAGACGTCTATTGGAGTATTTACGGGAGAAAGGGGTCTGTGTGAAATATGCACGACTGAGTTACTCTACTGTCTTGCATTAGTTTATCGCCTTACCAAACGTTTGGGCGCCATGTAGTGTAGTTCCTAGTTTCCCACTAGGCCCTGCGCATTGGAATAACATAAACAGTAGTATCGACGTGGAACTGCGGGTATTCCAGGCCTCCACTGACTATGCTAAACTTAATTGGGTTGTGTTACCAACTAGCTCAGAGGTCACTGGAAACTTTCTTCTCTGTATAGGAAGTGATCAGCTTCCCTGGCACAGACAAGAAGGGATTCAGTTTTCCAACAACCGTGCAACATGACAACTTTGCTCCTCAGATCAAGAGTCAATCTCTAGGGTCGTGTGAAACAATAGACATGTATTTCACTCAGTCAGTCTAGTGCAGTTTACTTTCACGAGATGTAGAGAATAGAGAGACGGGCGTTTGTCAATAAAGGGTTAACATTTATTGCACAGTCTTTCTTCTCGTACAAGAGAAATGTATTACCACAATTGCAATAATTGTTATTATAAAAAGTACGTACAGTAAGATAAGTATTGCGAAATAGAACTGTAAAAGCATTGATATGGTTTCTTAGCCATAGAATGGTTTAAAGTAATAAAACATATATACAGTCATATATACATTAGGCTAATATACTCAACTGGTGCTTCTAACTAAGCCTACCCCAGTGTGCCTGACCTAAGCCTAACACGTGAAAAGGGGAGTAAGTAAGTAGCTTTAAGTTAAGTTGGTTTTGCCAAGGTTTGTTTCAAGAATTCTCGTCTAAGGGTTTAGTCAACACCATACCTCTGAATAGAATGATGGAGGATTGGTATCTCCTTCAGGGGTCTCTCTCGATATCCCAGTCCACCGCGAGGGTAAACCGGAAGCGCCGGGACTGGATTTCTCTGCACGAGAAAGGCAGCGGCTTCTCTTCAGCGCGTCGAGGAAGGAGGGGGGACAGCGTCCGCGGGCAGCTGGAATCTGCTGGATGTCTTCGCAGAGGGACGGCTGTTCAGCTCCTTAAGCGTACTGCACCATAGTTCGCGCTTTAGCGGCGATAATGGTATCAGCAGCTTCAACACCACAGGATAGCAGGCTGCAGCGACAGAGTGCTAGATTTACCAACACGGGGTCTTGCAGCTCACTGCTCACAGCTTACAGATCTCATTGCTTAAGGCAACGTTGGTAATATTTATACCTGACAGGTGCCGGGTTTGACGCAAGTTTGCTGGACATAAGACGTCAATTAAAGATGTCACTAGGAAGTGATAGTTATCAGTTGCTCATTAGAGTTCCATTACTAATCAAAACATAGCAAGCGGGGATTTCCAGGTTTGCTAAGTTTTTATCTTGTTGAAGAACTCAGAGTGTTATCTAGGAATATCAGATAGTGACTACTGCTCTGTCATTGCGCTAATTGGTCGCAAAGGAAGTGGCAGAGAGAACTATGCTGGAATGTGGCTCTGTTCGTGTGAGGCCAGAGATGACTTTTCAGAAAATCGCACTTGAACGGTTATGCCAATATAGGGAATAAATGGATTTATAGCTGAATAGGGGCATAAGGTCACAGTATCGATCAGGAACCTAGATAAACACGCAACACTCCTGTCCCGAAAGTTGAATATCCGCGCTATCATAGGCCTCTGCGGGGCACCCACTTTCGGTCTGCCACCTGGGACCCTGTGCGCTCCCTCCACAGTAAAGAACTTGCTCAGTCTCTTGGGCACTAGCTGGTTGACGATAAGGTCCTCAACAAAGAGGTCAGCTGCTTGATCTTCTGCCTTTTCTGGAACTCCAATTATACGGACATTATTCCGCCGGGCCCTCCCTTCAAAATCCTCCAGCGGACGGACAACAATGTCATTCGAGGCCTTCAGGTTACGGACCTCGGTCTGCAGGTCGATGACGTCATCCGTTAAACTCGATGTCTTTATATCCAACGATTTGACCTTTTCATTAGCCTTTGTAAGATCCGTGCGAATCAAATTCACATCGATCGCCACTGTATCCAATTTATGGGCAAGTGTCTCCGTTTTCTTCCAGAGGGAAGACCAGATACCATCGTTGACGGCCATCACGTCCTGTAAAGTTGGTTCAGTTACCGGAGCCGATGAGTCCCTCGCCTCCTCCTGTGACCTACCCGGTCCACTGGGCGACCCCTTAACCTGGGCATATCGGTCCATGACATTGGTTTGAGTATATCCACCCCGTCTGGTGGTTTTCCACTTCTGCTTGTCCCCCTCTGGTTTGCTTGCCATTTCAAGAAAATTCCCAATTGCTGTCCAAATCAAGAGCGGGGGGGAAACAAGTGTCCAGTCCAGCAAGCAGTAGACAAGACCTAACTGATAGGGAATTCGACCACTGTGACTTATCCACTCAGAGTCCAGAAAGCGAAAGTACAAAATGGCCCTCGGGCAAAGCAAGGGAATTAGCCAAAAAAAAAAAAGACGGCTCTCACTCTAGGTCAAAATCCGACACCTCGTATGTTGTTCAGTACAGTCAAGCACCAACAGGGGTACGAGCTTTCGCTTCAATGAGGCGTCCCCAGCCCGGGATCCGAACCAAGTGCCAAAAACGAAAGTGAAAGTGAAGCCGGACCGGCCGCCTCCGCGATCTTAGGCCGATGTCATTCAATTACATCCCAGGCACCATGCCAACTCAAGCGCCGGGCATCCAAGAGACGAAGGCAGCAAGCTTTCCAGCACCACAACTCTGGCCTCCGGGGTCCAATCGGGATACAAATTTCAGCTTTCGCTTCTCCCATGGTTTATCTGTACGAAGATGTCGACAGCAAACAGGATAAATGACAGGATATATTCGGGAGATTACGAGGGTCTCGGGAGCTCTGTGCTCACGAGGCCATCTTGGTTGCGCGCTAAGCTCCTCCTCCTAGAACTTACATTCTAAATCTGCCCTCGAGTCAGTTCCTTTAGTGGCCATTCTGACTGGTGTTCCACCAGTTACCCGGGGTTCTAAGGAGTCAACAATAGATCTATTATACAAAGCGACCCTCTGGCTGGATATCCCATTGATAAACAGACACCATATAGAACCCCATTTTATCATGGCTGGAAGAGTGGGATGGGTGGGGACCACTACAAAAATAAATAGGGGGTGATTGTATTGTGGTCAATTTAACACACCCGACCCACACAAGAGCCATGATTCATAGCCAGTACAGACAAGAATCAAAAACTAAAATTAAAGTCTTCCTGCTTCACTTTTTCTATCTCGCTGGTGCTCAATGTAAAAGGTTCAAGAATATAAACTTCAGTTTTTTAGCAGAAAGGTGAGTACAGCCATTCCCCTCATAAATAGACATGCCCCACTGAGGGACTTAGACAGTATTGATTTACAATCAGTTCCAAGTGAGGATATGGCTACAACAGGGTACCCTCTATTAGCTGGGGAGGTTAATATTATTCCCCTACAGCTTGCTCCTTCCCAACCAGGTCCTTTGAATTTTTAATTATTGTCCTGGAATATTGCAAGATTGAGGGCTAAAAAAGATGAGGGGCAGTGGTTGGCTACATTAAGGTCCTGTCACATTGTCTTACTACAAGAAACCTATGATACATCCAACTCATTTGTTTTTGATGGCTTTATTTATTTTAATAAAGTCGGTTCCCCTTCCTCTACAGGATATACTAAGGGAGGCCTACATACTTTGATAACACTTAAATTGGCCTGCACAATGAAGAGCTTGTCCAGCCCATCCCCACTTTATTAGCAGTAGAACTAACTTTCCCCAATCGTCCCACCTTGGCGGTAATTAACATTTATAATTACTTGTGTAGCAAAGATGATATTGAGCAAATTGCCTCACTTGAGGGTTTTTAGAACATTTTGGAGAGGATAGCTTCTCCTAATTTGAACTTATTATAATAGGGGATTTTAATGTACATTGTTGTTCCTCTAATTGTACATTAGGCAGGGGATCTTTGGATAGTTTGGTTTCTTCAACCCATTTTGAACATTGAGCCCAAGGCTGCCTGCTAGAGAGCATACTTCCTATTAATAAACTACAATGTCTTGAGCACATGGATGAGATGGATTCTGTTCCTTCCTTTATTGGTAAGGGGTGCTGCTTGACTATAGATTTTATTTTGGTATCTGCTTCTCTGATTTCTTAAATATTAAAAGTAAGCTCCTCTTGTAGCTGTTATAGTAAACATAACCCAATGATTTTAGAAATGATGGGGGTGCTGGTCTTCCATGGGGCTGAGAAAAAGAGCCTCTCAAATAGGGATTTTAAACTAACAGACCAGGCCTGCAAAATCAAGTGGGGGAAGATAATGCTAGGGGCTTTTCTAAACCAGTTATACTTGGAGGGTGAAGAAGACATTAATCAGTGTCTTGATAATCATACTGAGCCCGGTGTGGTAACAGAAGCCTTTGGCAAGCTGGTAAAGCGGATTGCAAACAATCTCACAGGATGAGGAAGGTTAGGAGACAATAAGGTAAGGGGGAAAATGGTGCAATGTAGCCTGTTCTAAAACTCACAGAGCTCTCATGGATGCATTAAAACATGAACTCACGGATGTAGAAATGATTAAAGCATGCAGGAAAGCATATAAACTGCCTTTAAATGAAAGGAAAGATAAGACACAGGAACAGGCATGGGAGGATCTAAACCAGGTTAGTGTTCTGGCCAATAGCTCAAAATTTTGAAAAATTGTAAATTGTTTCTAAACAATCACTCATCAAGAACAGATTGTGTCATTCCCGCTGATAGATGGGTTAGCCATTTTGAGTAGATCTACAAAGATGTGGACTTAGAATTGTTTTTACCCCTTAGCAACCCAGTGTTGAGATCCACCTGTTATGATTTGAAATAGACAAAGTCCAGAAAGCGATTATGGGTTCTTCATGTCAAAAACCCACAGGGCTTGATGGGGTCCCTGTGGATTTTTGTGAGGCTGATCCAGGGGACATGGGCAAAGATCCTAGTGAAGGTCTTTAATGCTGCAACAACAGTTGGCTCACCTCCATCATGGTCCACAGCCGGGATTCTACCTATCAATAAAAAGGTCACTAGGGACGATCCTGCTTGTTGTCGCCCAATCTCATTACTGAATTCAGCAGCTAAAATATGGGGAGGATGATTTTAGATCACCTAAGTACATGGTTTTATGCTAGCAATGTGATATCAGAGCGGCAATATGGTTTTGGAAAAGGTATGAGGACAGCGGACCAATGTATAAATCTACTCATGATGATTAGCAAACTTACATTTGCCAACAAAGGATGTATGTCCATGGCATTCATAGACTTAACATCTGCCTTTGATAGACTGAATAGGTCTAAACTATGGCCGTTAATATTAGAAATAGGTACGGTGCCTCCTGGTAGCCTTCCTGCACTGATCCCACCTCAATCTGACCTCCTCTGCCAGACACAATTAAAATGGCTCCTTTACAACATAGTGGGTGGTTAAGCAGGGGGTGAGGCTGGGATGTGTTTTTGCCCCGGTCTTATTCACCCTATACATTAATAATCTGGGGGCTGCTCTATCCAGTGCTAGCAAGGACACCCCTAGAGTAGGCTGTAAACTCATCACTGCTCTTTAAGACGCTGATTTCTTTGCTTAAATCTGTTTTATTGATTTTTTTACAGTTTTATGAACGGCGACAGTTGTATACATTGCTTCTACTGACAATAAAGATATATGGAATAATGCATGTATATCTGCTGTCCATCAATGTGATACAAAGCTTGGTGTCAATTATACATTTTGTAGCGTGCATATCTAGTGTATCTTAACAGTTTCTCAGTTGAAAAAGCATTTACATCATCTATCTTCCAGCTATCGTTGCACCTTATGCAGAGCTACAGAGAGATACAATCGAGTGGAAATGGAACAATTGTGGTGCTCTGCAAGAGTTCTTCCAGCTCTGTCATATTGGGTCTATGAACAGATGAAACAACAAAAACTAAACAATAACAGTGACCTGCCCATATTATCTCTTCCCCCTGTCCTCGCACATGCTTACATTGCACTTCTGTGTTAGTGCATTACTTAGTATCTCCCGTTTGTGGTGTCCTTGCTTGCGCATATGTTTAATTGGCACGTATGTGCCCATGGAGTACTGTGGCGCACCCTCTAGTAGTACGTGTGGTTTATGCTACCTGCTTGCCTACCTCTAAGTCGGGCGGTCCCTTAAGCCCCCCCACCCCCTCTGTCTGCTGCAACTCCTGCAAGAGGGCGTCCCAAAGGTTTTGCTATTTGGTCTTGGTGCAGTCCCAACGTTTCCTCATGTCTGATGACGAATCTTTCTTCCTTTGCCCATGCCAGCAACGAATGACGCTATGCCAGCACATTCTATCGATCCCCTGCTTTCCACCGCTTAGTTAGGAGCCTTTTCACAACCACTATCCCCAAATCCAGGAACCTAGATACTACGTTATTGACAGATGTCCTCTTGAATTGGTGCAGTAGATATACCAACCATTCAAAAGGCATTTAGCAGCCCATGCATATGTGTAAGAGTCTAGCTACTGCGCTCCAGTATGCACCTATTCGGGGGCAGCTCCATAGCATGTGTATCAGATCAGCCCCTAGTTCATCACATCTTGGGCATGCCATGTCTGTGCGGTTAAAATATTGATTGATCATGGTGGGCGTGAGGTAGGCCCTGTGGATGATGTACAATTGAATTTGCCGAAACCATATATTTCTGGGTATACGTATTGGACTCTCCAGTATCCTTGTCCATTCCTTGTCTACCAGCTGTCGCCCCAGGCCCAGTTCCCACTTGCAACGGAGGAGTGAAGGCTTAGCACCGCATGGGTCCTGAGGGAGGCAGCAAACCAGCGTGTGAGCTGTCTGCCTCGTCCCATGACATGTAGGTACTGCATGGTAAAGTGCGGATGTGGCTCAGTAGTCCTATCCCCCCATCTGCCTATTAGTGTGGTTATCGGTGAGTAATGTGTAAGGAATTGCCCTGGCGGAAACCCCTCATCGTCCACCAGAGACGTGTACGGTTTTAGAGTTACCTCTCAGTATTGGTCCCCTAGTGTCTGGATACCTCCCTCTAGCCACTCCGTGATCGATTGTGCCTAGAGCACCGTAAGCCCGCTAGGGGACCCCGCAAGCGTTATCGCCGGCGCATAGGGGATGATTCCTCTGGTGATGTACAGGCATCTGCGGTAGCATTTATATGCCACCGCAAACAGTAATGGTTTTGGCATACTCGACCTAGTGCCAGGGTAGAAGAGCATGAAAATTTGCGCCAGCGAGTTGGGCAGTTGTGTGGTAGCCGTGTCTGTGCAATTCCTTTCTGCGTGCCAGCGGGCTAGCCATTGCAGTTGAGCAGCTAAATAGTAATGTTCAAAGCAATGTGCCGCAAGGCCCCCTTGTTCTGTAGGTCAGTATAGTTTTGCTAGTGCCATTCTGTCTTGCATTTCCCCACATGAAATCTCTTACTAGTTTAGTTAGTGTGTCAAAAAAGGATGCAGGGATGTATAAAGGCAAATTGGCAAAGTAATATAAAAGCCTGGGGAGGGTTACCATCTTGGCCAGTGCCACTCTGCCTGCAACTGCTAGTGGAAGTGTGCCCCAAAATTGAATTTGTGACTGGATTGCCGCCAGGGCTCTTCCCAAGTTCCCATCAAATAGGTCTCTCGGCTGGTGATAGATCCGGATACCCAGGTAGCGGAAAGTGTCTTCTCTCTATTCCAACTTTTTACCATTAATGGTAAAGGCCGGGTCGTAGCCCCCTTCAGGGAATGCATATATACAGGATTTTTCGACATTCACCTGCAGCCCAGAGATTGTGGAAAATTCTGCAGTAGGTGCGCAAATTGGTCAGGAACCCTCTCAATATCTTTGACATATTCTAAGAAATCATCCGCATAGAGCGACACCTGGTGTACTGTGTCTCCCAGAGGTTTACCATCCACCAGTGTGGTGCGCATTGCCTCTGCCAGTTTCTCTATTGCAAGCGCGAAAAGAAGGGGTGACAAAGGGCACCCTTGCCTAGTACCCCCGCGCACCGGTATAGTGTCTGATATATATGGTCCCATTCGCACATGAACAGTAGGGCCTGTGTACAGTAAGTTAACCAGCTGAAGGAACCCCAGGCCCAGATCATATTTTAATAATGTTGCCGACAGGTAGTCCCATTCTAGGGAATCAAAGGGTTTCTCTAGAATGAGACTCCAGCATCTGTCAAAACTCTACAAAAACGTCTCAAGGTAATGGAGGTGCTCCGTGCGGGCACAAAGCCATTCTGATCGGCATGGACCAGTGTAGAGACTACCGGCGCAAGTCTATCACCTTGGCCAGTATTTTATAGTTGGCATTAGGTAGGGCTTCGGGTCTGTAGGAACCAAGTGCAGCGGAATCTTTGTCTGGCTTCAGTAGGGACACTAGATGTACCTCGCGCTTCGAGGGAAGTAGCCCTCACTTTTCTAAGGCAGTAGTGTATAAGGCGTGAAGTCTTTGTGTGAGTGACACATGGTATGCTTTGTAATACTCTGCTGGTAGGCCATCCGGTCCAGGTTTTTTCCCGGTGGCCATCGATCCAATGGCATCCCCAATCTCCTCTAATGTGAGCTGACAATTTAGTATTGCTTGGTGTTCCCTTGAGGCTTTGGGCAGCTGTATGGAGCCTTGAAACCCCTCCAATTCATGATCAGAACAGTGCCCTCTAGACTGATATAACTGGGTAAAGTGTTCCGTAATAGCCTTGTCTCGTTTATGTTGCGTATATAACAGATTTCCCGCAGGCCGTCTATAGCGACGAGCGGAACTCTGGGTCTTCCAAAGCATTCGTCTGGAGACACCCTGTTGGTATGGGAGGACGGTCCGCCTCCCAGCCAAGTTGCATCCACAGGGGTAAGGGTCCCTGAGCAAGAAATTTTAATAATATAATATCACAAGTTCAAATAGAAGGATGAATTCAAACAATAAAAAAATTTCAAAACAAAAACAGTCCGTGGTTTCTTTATTCTTCACAATTCTTTCACTTTCTCCACAAGGACTTGTTGAACAAATTCTCCAATTAATAAGTCTCGAATCCAGATCATAGCAATAAAGACAAAGATAAAGTCTGTATCTTTGGCTGTATTGCTATGATTGGAAAATATTTTATTGTTTGAATTCATCCTTCTATTTGAACTTGTGATATTATATTAATAACATTTCTTGCTCAGGGACCCTTACCCAAAAGAAGTATATTACGCAATTGAAATATATTGCGATCTGGCAGCATATGGTGGTGGCTGTTTGGGTTCCCTTTGAAGCATAGTATATATTGTCAATTTTTATATATCTAAACCACCAGACATTGCGCAAAAGAACCTTACTACCCACTTGTTTGAATCTGCATCCACCGGGGGTTATGATTGGAGTGCGTCCGATCAAGTGCTCTTTTATACGCTGATGTTGCAGTTTTACTTGCCTAGGACACCAATAGGGCTTCAACGACTTTTAAATACTTTTATTGATTTTATAGTTTCACTCGACCTTTCCATTTATTTTTCGAAGTCCCATATAATGTCTACTAGTAATACAAAGCGTGACAAACGTATCCTTATATGCAAAGGTGGGGAATTGCCTGATGTCGCAACATTTCGCGCCATGAAACGGCTGGGTATGCGAGCGCTGTACAAAAACTTTTAAATTCAAATTCAAATTCAAATTTCCTTATCTGGGTATTCTATTTGGATGGAAGACGTGTGGCGCCGTGGCTAGGGCGACTGACTCTGGAACCTGGGGAAAAAGGGTTCGATCCCCGGTACCAGCGGCAGATTAGCCCAGCACCATGTGACTCTGGGCAATAGCTTGCTTAATCTTCCGGACGACCCCCAGTGCCTAGAGACCCTTGCAGGTGATTGTGCGCTTTACAAATGTGGATTTATTATTTATTTTATTATTATTATTTGATGAAAAGGGGTCATGGGTGGCACAGTGCAAACTTAAGAAAAATACCCTGTCTAGAGCAGCAGGAGCAACAATGAGTTTTTCCAGGAGACTGGGGAGCAAACCATTACGACCACTATTGAGGGTCTACAATAAAAAATATGACCCAATGGCAACATATGGTAGTGAGATTTGAGGCTATAAGGAGGCTGGTGATCTGCAAGGGGCTGAAAATAAATATCTGCAGAAATTTTTAGCTATATCCCCCAGTACCCCTTCCTTTATGGTGCATTTCTGATTGCATAGCAGTGGCCCCCCATAATGCTGGCTAGAAATATGGGCTAGCCCCAGTTATTATTTAAGCCAAATCATTCTAAAAGATTGTATGAGGCTAGATAGGGCAGCAGACATTCTCTGGTTATGTTACATCTCTCAGCAGTTAGCGAAATTAGGGTCCCATGAGCTTTTTACTCATCCCAGAAAGATGCACACTGGAGAGTAACATATTAGAAGACAATTTCTAACCAGGAGGATAGTGGCAAGGGTAAACAGTGAACTTATTAAACCCACAATAAGACAATACATAAAATTAAGTAGGGGGACCTTAGATCAATACTTCTGGTCCTTTATTAAAAATCCACACCATTGTTTTCTTTCATTTTGATCAGATTTAGGTTTAATTATATTCATTAGTGTCTCTCGGTCCCCAAGGTTTTTTTTAAGCCAGGGACCCTAAAGCCCTGCTCTTGTGATGATTTTTCGCACCAAGATCTATTGCATTTTATGTTTTTTGTAGTTTCTTTAGTGATCTGCGGCCAAAATATATCCTACCGCTTTTAAAAAATTGCGGTTATGCACAAGTAAGACCAGCTTTGATATATCTGCAAATGCTGTTTTCACGTTTGATATGTTATGGGGTTTGAGTTTCTTAGAAAGGGCCTTACACTGAATGAAAAATGTTAATTAGGCACTGAACCGGGCCTAGAAATACAATCTTTTGGGAAGTATTGCTTTTAATTTTGTATTAGTACTGTATAAAATGCATTTTATCTAGGTCTATGATGGTACTTTAGCCATGTCCTGACAAACCAAATACACATAGGGGCTTAGAAATTGACTTACAGCAATTGTGCATAAAATATTGGAACTGCCCTTTTTATTATTACACATAGTTTTATCTGTTTATTTTTGTTATGTGTAAATGTGCTTTTATGGCCAAATAAAGTTTTATTGACTGACTGACTTTGAAGAATGGTGCATGCCTGTTGTATTTGTTCAGGCATTGAGTAAGAATAGAGAAGTATATCATCTATGTATACAATGTAGAGAACATCGATAAAGTCTATAAAAAACCGTAAGGCTACTGGGGCGTTACAGAGCCCAAATGTCATGACTTGATATTTATTAAGGCCATATTTGGTCCTGAAATCTATTTTTTATTTGTCACCCATTTAGACTCTGACAAGATGGTAAGCCCCCTCAAATTTAGTTTTATATAGACAACCGCATTCTTGATTTGATCTAGTAGGCTAGAAATCAATGGTAATGGATGTCAATGCTTCACAATGATGCTATTCAGAGCATGATAATCTATGCAAGAGCGATGTGCCACCCTTTTCCTTGGAATGAAAAACAATGGGGATGCCACTGGAGACTTGGAATGTCTGAAACAAACCATTCTCTAAGCACTCATCAAGGTATTGATGAAGATGTTTGTTTTCTTTTTCTGTAAGGGCATATGTGACTTCAATGTAATTTTGACTGTGGAATTAAATCAATCTGGCAGTCAAATTTGTGGTGTGGTGGTAAACTAATGATTTTTTGTTTATCAAATATTTCAGCAAAATTGACATATTCTTCTGTCAGAGCCTCTAAGATGGAAATACTGAGTTCCTGTAAGGTAGACCTATGACCCATGATAGTTTTATCACCAGATATAGGGAATGGGAAGTAATAATGCTGTTGATTAAAGGAGGATCTGAAGAACCGGGCCTTTGGGCCTGGTGGCGCAGGGCACGCCTGAAATCTTCGAGTTCACCTGCCTTGTTGCACAGAGACACGGAATACTCTGTTGGCGTAGAAAGAACAAGTTTATTAGCTGCAGCTAAGCACAGTTGTCCAAGAAGTACACCAAGTAGGTTCTCAGGAGACTGCCACTTTACTCCGTGGCTCACAAACTTTTATATCCTCAATACATCTGTACAATCATACACCCAATGCACAAAGTTTTTTCGCCAATCAGATGAGTTTGAAAACAAGTTGTTGTGCAACCAGAATGCTCTATTCTTACATGTTTGTGTGTTATCCAGCCCCCAGAGTTAATACATACTGGTACCCATGGTTCAGTGTTGCAATGACAGGACATGTCTGTATGCTTCAAAAGAAAGGTTGTAAAATAGGAAAACACAAGGAGAGAATGGCGAAGGCCAAAAGATAAGATACGGCAAGAGAAGAATACTAAAGGCTAACAGATAGTTGTTATAGAGATTAGGTAGTCCAGACAAGGACTAGTTAGGCCGGCTGGTGTCTGGGATGGGTTTCAAGACAAGGACGGAGGGGGTTTTTGACACTTTGCAGTCCAAGGGGCAGAGACACTTCGTGAATCGAGCAGCCTGTGTAAAGGCAACAGAAAATGGCGGCAAATGTAAAATGGAATTGAAATTAAAGAACCTCAGACCCTCCTTTTGCCATTACGCAGGCAATACACAAAGACTCACGCTAATCTGAATCACATGTCGATGGTCATGAGGTCGTCAAGCTATTGCTGCAACATCATCTTCATATTCTCAGTTTTCTGTGACATGAGTCTTGGGACACACATAGTAGCACAAAGACCACAAATTGCGGGGCCACATTGCAAACAAAGACAACACGAAAAGATGATGGCCAAAACTACTCCAACAAAGGTCAATACCCTCCATCCCCATGTGGACAGTAGTCCCCAAAATCATCCCATTAAAGACCAATTTCCTTCGGCCTGGTGGATGGACTCAGCAATGTGGTGTAATTTAGAGATGGTCTGGTATACTGTAGGGGCATTGTCAGGTATGTAAATGCAACAACTGGATCCGATCAATTTACAGACTCCACCACGATCCGCAAGAATTATGTCTAACACCATTCTGTTTTGTAATGTCATAAGGCGATCCGCCTGAAGCTCAGCAGTGATATTACCCAGTGCTCTGACAGTTTCATTTATTGTTGATTCAACAACACGAATGAGATGCCTGATATTTCTACTATTGGCCATAGGGCCCCAAAATGGGAGGAATCCTTCAAGGAAGTCACCTCCTTCTTGTCCTACTGTGTCTTCCAAAGCAATAACCCCTCTACCGTACCTTGTCTTGTGAGGTCCTGAAGGAGCTGTATATGTTGGAACGAGGAGAAAAGCCATATAACAAGTTCCTGAGAAATCGGCTGGTAGCCATGTATAGGCTCTGTCATGGCAAACGAAATATGTTCCTTGAGACGCTACCAGTTGTGGAGAAGTTCGGGATGTATAGATATATGTGATGTTACAAGTGCTCTTTCCCAATTGAGCCTTAGGACTTTGACCATCTGCTTGAAGACATAGGTGACCTTGGTGGGGCACAGTATATATAGGTGGGGATCTTTTCCTTTTGGCTCTGTCTGTAAGACTAGTGACGTAATGTGTCACATTCCAGTCAATGTATGCTTGTCGTTCGTCAGTGGGGAATTCATTAAATTTCTAATAATGTTTTGACATAGCCTCTATTCCTTTTATCAATGCGTCATGACTAATGTCAATTCCATCTCTATACGGACCAACAGGATGTCGATGTTGGTTCTCATAAGCATGGGCAAACATAGAGGTGTAAGCCCAAGCAGATCCTTTTAGGGAGAAGGGTAGAACTAAATATGGCATTCCTCTATCTGTATTATTGGGTAGAAGTCCACAAACCCAGCAATCGGTGGTATTGATCACCAATTGATGCTGGTGTAACAATTGAATGAAGGAATTGTTGAAATACTCCATTCTCCTAACTTGCTCATGCTCTGGTAGCGTATGAAATTGGTGTGGGGAAACAGTAATGTGAAAAGGTATGGGCTGGGTGGTAGATATAGGTACAGATGTTAGCTGCAAAGTATGAATAACCCAACCCACACAAGCTAATAAAACATATAGCAAAGTTAAAACACATAGTACTACCCCGCATCTATTAAATAATAATTTACAATATTTAGCAGAATCCATCTTCTAGATGTTGCTCGTGTCAGTCTTCCTTCTTCACTTAGCAGTGATTATTAGCCGTCCTATGACACTGCAAGTCCCGCAGACCTTTTGCCACAAATCGGGTCACTAACTAAGGCTCTTACCACGACCCTGCAACCTAATTAGATGGTCAACGTCCCAAAAAGCACGCAACAAAAAAGTTCTGTAATTGTCCTTAGTTGCTTTAGATCTCAAATTGTATCTAATTCTGTTCGGTACAGTCTGGAAAAGTGTCTCTGGATTAGTTGTGTTTAATCTCAGATGTGGTGGGATAGATTCTTGCAAAACGTCATCATCTTCTTTCTCAGACTGAGTCCATTCTAGGTGTGCATCGCCAAAAGGTACAAACCGGGGAACCTCTCTCCTTCACAATCACCTATACCTTCGTGAAACCACTGATCAAAAGGCAAAGGCAAGGGCACCTTTTTGCAGTGCACACCATGGATCCAGTTTTTCTTTCCGACCACCTTCACAGCTGTGCGTGTTGTCAATAACACTTGACGTGGCTCTGTTCAGCGAGGTTCCCAGTTCTTTGACCTCTGAAAATTTTTAGTACAAACCCAGTCACCGGATTGTATGGTGTGACCAGGATCCGTAGAAGCCTGAGGCAAAGCGTCTCGTACCTGTTGATGGAGAACACACAATTTAGTGGTGAGGTCATGCAAATAGTCAATCAACATTGGATATTCTATGTCAGAGTACTTCTTGGGTCTAGGGACACCCCAGACTTAGCTGGGCGCCCGAACACAATCTCATATGGGCTATGTCCCACATGAGAATGAACAGCTGTTCGAGTTCACAAGAGGGCCAAAGGTAAAGCATCTGGCCAGGCAAGACCTGTGCTGGCTTGTATCTTCGCAAGTTTAAGCTTGAGAGTGCCATTATAGCACTCTACCAAACCCGCTGATTGATGGTGGTTTGCCTCATGGAATTTCTGCTTAATACCAAGACCGGTTTACAAAGGGTGAGCAACCCAAGAATACCCTTGAGGGCTTGGGTGATGAAAATGGAAGGGTGAAGATGCCTTCAAGGGAATTTATTTTATATGTGTTTGGTAACTCAAAACAATTTGTAAAGGATGAATTAATAATCCTTCTAAGAAATCAATCAAAAACCAACATGTTCTAATTAAATATGAAAAATTTGTTTAAACAACACACAACATACAAACAACAACACAAGGTGCATTAGAAAAATATAGTTTTTATCAAAGGAATAATCACTTCATATACAGATAAGTGAACAAAACAAGGATTAGGACTGTGGGTACACACATAAGTAAATTAATACGTGACTCAACAGAACCTAAAAACACCTATCCCAAATCACACTGGGGTCTGTATAGAAAGATTATGATCGGAGTTAAAAGATTCGGTGTATTAAATGGCTTCTTGGCAATAAACACGAGCGTCTAGCAGTTCTTTTGAATTAACTACCTGCTGCGCTGCTCCTTGCTATCGCCACTTTGATTAGATCATTTGCGTCATATTGATTCCACATGTGACCAGACCAGACACAGGTTTAAATGCCATCACGTATACTGCTGAGCGTGTAGCAGTTAACAGTTCTCTCGAATTAACTACTTGCCGGACTGCACTTTGCCATTACTGGTTTTATTAGATTTTCGCCGTGTGGCGAACCGATTACTTGCCCTGAAATTAATGTTCAACGTGTAGCAGGATTAGACGTGACTTCACTACGCATCTGCAGTAGTTTTGA
Organism: Lissotriton vulgaris; assembly: GCF_964263255.1. Taxonomy (NCBI): domain Eukaryota; kingdom Metazoa; phylum Chordata; class Amphibia; order Caudata; family Salamandridae; genus Lissotriton; species Lissotriton vulgaris. The sequence goes on from NC_141689.1 coordinate 482,714,818, forward strand.
TCCCAATTTCGAGTTGGTATACATCACTTTACTGACCCCAAGGTGGGATTACATTCCAAAATAAAAGTCACCTTTAACACGGTAAAGTCCATCGCTCGTGTTTATTGCCAAGAAGCCAGTTAATACACCGAATCGTTTAACTCCGATCACAATCTTTCTATACAGACCCCAATTGACTTCAGTCCTGAAGATGGTTTCCACAATTAATTCATAGGAAACCGAAACGTCGACATTTCACCTTATCCCTGTCTTGTTTTATTCAGTGTGGTTTGGGATAGGTGTTTTTAGGTTCTGTTGAGTCACGTATTAATTTACTTATGTGTGTACCCACAGTCCTAATCCTTGTTTTGTTCACTTATCTGTATATGAAGTGATTATTCCTTTGATAAAAACTATATTTTTCTAATACACCTTGTGTTGTTGTTTGTATGTTGTGTGTTGTTTAAACAAATTTTTCATATTTAATTAGAACATGTTGGTTTTTGATTGATTTCTTAGAAGGATTATCAATTCATCCTTTACAAATTGTTTTGAGTTACTAAACACATATAAAATAAATTCCCTTGAAGGCATCTTCACCCTTCCTAATACCAAGACCGGCACATACTTTCTGCATGATTTGACCCACGAATTCACTTCCGTTGTCACTCCAGACAATTCGAGGTAAACCAAACCTCAGGAAGTATTCTTTCAGAAGGACCTTGGCTGTAGACAAGGCAGTACTATCCTTTAGGGGGTAGGCCTCTATCCATCTAGAAAAGGCACACACCACCACAAGGACATACTTCAAGTTATTGGGTCTCTCCATGTGAATGTAGTCTATTTGAAATACCTCAAAAGGATACGTTGGGGGAGCAGGCCATTCATATACAAAATGGCCTGTTTCCCACAGCATAAACATTTCTCAAAATTTGTTACAGACAACAGCCTTTTACATCCATCTCAGTCTGGATTTCGCCCTGGCTTCTCTACGGAGACAACCCTTTTGGGCGTTACAGACAATCTGCGCTTGCTCTTGGATCGAGGCGAAACAGTTGCGCTGATTCTACTTGATCTCAGCTCAGCTTTTGATACTGTGTTACACAGTATCCTTCTCAAATCCCTCACTGCCATCGGCATTGGTAATAAAGCCTTGGACTGGCTTGCATCCTTTTTGTCTGACCGTACTTTTCAAATCTTCTCTAAGTCATCCTCTTCTAAAAGCTACTCCTCCCCCCATGGTGTACCCCAGGGGTCAATCCTTAGTCCTCTTCTTTTTTTTTTTTTTTTCATAACCAATTTTATTATGAGTTCAAGCAAAGCTCAACACAGCCCTCCACAGTCAGGAGGAGACTGTCAACGACAGATAGAAAGAGACACATCATTAGTACAGCATCGAACCCAGCGTTATATAGTGAATGACATCGAACTACCCCACCCACCCAACCCCAAAAACACCAATCAGCCCCGCCCGCAACTACCCACCCCTTATCCCACCCTAACCCAGTGCACGTGATCACAGTCCAGCAACATGAGATAACCTACAAAGGTGGAGCCGGCCAGCAGCCTAGAGTGCGGGATCCACATCCAGCTGTAATGCATCATCAATGTCCACGGGGGGTCAAGGAGAAGGCCCCGGTAATCCGCCCACTGTTTCCAGATTTTGTAATGTTTGCGGGGACATCCCCGGGCTTCAAAAACAGGCTGCTCTAGTCCCATGAGAAAATCCAGGCCCGCCCTCCAAGCCCGAGTGGGGGGGCGCGCTCGCTTTTCCAGGCCTGCGCCAGGTCCCTCTTCGCCACCACCAGCCCCAGCAACAGCAAATGGCGTTTGTAAATATTGCCCCCAACGTTCTCCAGAACATGAAGAAGGCCCAGCCTGGGGGTACGGGGCAGGTCCCAACCCAACACCTCTGACAGGCAGTCCCAAACCCCAGCCCAGAATCGAGTCAGTCTCTCACAGGACCATACTGTATGAAACATGGTGCCCTCTTCAGAACCACACCTCAGGCATTCCGGAGACGCGATAAGGCCTGCCCGCCATAGGCGGTGTCTAGTATAATAAGCCCGGTGGAGGTATTTGAACTGGATGAAGCGAAGGCGGATGGCTATAGCAGCACCACGGGGAGATTCCAAGGCCTCACGCCAGTCGTCATCATCCAATGGACCAACATCACCCTCCCAAGAGGCCCTCAGCGCCGCGAGTGAAGGGGAACAGTGAGTGACCAGAGAGCGATATATCTGCGAGACCTTTTTGTCACCTAGGTCTCCCATAAACAGTTTAGCCTCGATAGGACTAAAATCAGGGAGCTGTTCCAGGCCCACCAGACTAGGAGTAAGAGCGTGGCGAAATTGAAGGTAGCGGAAAAACTGGGTCTTGGGCATGCTAAATTCGGAGCTAAGTTCCCGAAAGGACTTTAGGGTAGTACCAGAGAGGACATGACCTAGGGACGAGATCCCAATCGCATCCCAGCCGTCAAATCCGGACAGAGATGCCAGCGCCGGTAACAGGCCATTGCGCCACAACGGGGTTTCAGCTGTAAGCCGACCCCACCAGCCCACCCGGCGCAGGGCCCGCCGCCAGACAGCGAAGACCACCTGGGTGACTTGCGGAAGCAGTCGCCTCCGCCTAGCCGAGTACAGCAGGCTGTGAAGGGAGGCGCCACCCATCAGTGAATGCTCAAGGGCATAAGCCGGATCACTACGGTCTCCATACCACCACTCGTTAAGCACAAGGAGATGGGAGGCCTGATAGTAAGATAAAATATCCGCGGCCGCCAAGCCGCCGCAGTAGGTAGAGAGGAAGCATGTGTGCAGCGCTACCCTGGCGGCACCGCCAGCCCACAGAAACCGGCCCAGCACAGAGTCAACCGTACGGAACCACTGCGGGTCAACCTGGAAGGGATGATTCTGCAGTTGATATAGTAGACGGGGCAAAGCCACCATCTTGAAGATGGCCGACCGGCCGTAGATATTAAGTGGCATGCGCGTCCATGTCTTGACGTCCAGTTGGACCCGATCCCATACCGGCAGGATGTTCCGGTCCCATGCCACTGCAGGTGAGGCAGAGAGGAAGACACCCAGGTACTTCACACCCTCCACAGCCATCTGAAGGGATGCAGCCCAAGGGCAGGCCACTGCGGCACCCCCCAGCACCCACATGGTCGATTTGCGCGGGTTAAGGAAGAGCCCCGATGCCCGACCAAACTCCTGCATCAACTCCAGGACACGAGGACCCGTACGCTGCAGGTCAGTCATGAAAAATAGCACATCATCCGCATATAAAGCTATGCGGTCTGAATGATCCGCACCCCAGACGAAGCCACGGTAGAGCTCATCGCGGCGCACCCTGGCGGCCAGCGGCTCCATGGCCAGCGCAAACAGGTAAGGGGAAAGCGGACACCCCTGACGCGTGCCCCTGGACACCGGAAAACGAGCCGACGCCGTTCCCGAGATACGCACCGAGGCCGTGATCTCAGTGTAGAGCAGCCTGACATAGGAGAGGAAGATCGGGCCGAGGTTCAGCAACGGCAACAGAGCAAAAAGAAAGGTCCAGCTGACCGAATCGAAGGCACTATCAATATCAGCCAGCAGGAGCGCCGCCGGGTCCTCCGAAGACTCAACCGCTTGTATCGCGGCCTGCGCCCGTCGTATATTGTGTCTCGTTGCCCTGCGCGGCATAAAACCCGCCTGATCTGGGTGGACAAGGGCCGAAATGTGTGGAAGTAAGCGGTTCACCAGCGCCTTTGCCAGGAGCTTGGCCTCGAAGTTGATGAGGGATATGGGGCGATAAGAGTCATGGCGGTCAGGGGGCCTACCTGGCTTCAAAAACACCACTATTTCGGCATGACGCCAGTCCGGTGGGAGGCGGGCATGCTCTCGTGCCTGTTCCAGGGCCCGCAAGTAGTGCGGCCCGAGCTGCAGATGGAACTTCTTATAAAATTCGCTGGGAAACCGCTCGGCCACGGCGCCTTGCCTACATTTAAATGACCCAGTGCATCACCCAGCTCATAAGCCGACAGGGGAAGGTCCAGGGCCTCGCGCACCTCATCAGATACAGCAGATGGGGGAACCGATGCAATATAATCTGCGATAACGGCAGGGGAGAGAGTCTCCCGAGAGGCATACTGGTGCCCATTATAGCGCGCAAAACTCGTTGCAAGAGTTGCTGGATCTGTGATCGCCACTCCTGCACCATCAACAAGGCCCGGCAGTGTAAGAGGCTGTAGGTTCTGTTGGAACAGCCTATGGAGCATGGTGCAAGACTTGTCGCCCCACTGGTAGACCCGACTACGGGTGGCCAACCACGCCTGACGGGCCTCATCCAACAGGACCGAGGAATAAGACTGTTGCACCTGCAGGAGTAGCCGCAGTGCCATATCATCGGGTGCCTCGCTGTGTCGAGCCTCGAGCTCCTCCACCCGCTCTGCGGCCGCAGCAATGCCTCCCAGCTGAGTCCGGCGAGCAGATGCACACCAAGCAATATCTATGCCCCGCAGGGTGGGTTTCATAGCCTCCCAGACTGTCACCGCATCCATCTCTCCGGTAAGGTTGTCCCGCCAATAATGAGCGATCGCGCTACGCAGATGCTGGGAATAAGCAGGGCGCTGCAGATGCCACGCGGACATTCGCCATCTGAACGGGGAGCGTGCTTTGCACAAGTCAATTTGTACCGCCACTGGGGAATGATCAGAGAGCCCGCGAGGCCGAATCGCTGCCCCCTTCACCCTGTCAAGGAAAGCCCTCGGGACAAACACACAGTCCAAACGCGAAAGGGAGCCATGGACAGCCGAGACAAAGGTGTACTCTCGCCGCTCCGCTTGCAGATGTCTCCACACATCCACCCAGCCCAGACCATCAACCATAGCCCCCAACCGTGTAGGGGAGGATAAGGGTGCCACTCCTGGCCTCCTCTGCCGGTCCAAAGCCACATCCATCACATCATTCCAGTCTCCGCCAATCACAGCCATGGAGCGGGGGAACTCAGCCCATAAGGCAAACAAACGTTCAGCTAAGGCCCACTGCAAGGGGGGGGGGCATACACACAGCCAAATACAACCGGCTCCACACCGACCTTCCCCTGTACAAAGACAAAACGTCCCTGGGGGTCAAGCCACTGACGCTCATGTACATATGCCAGCCGTCTATGAATAAGAATGGCCACACCCCTGGAGCCCCTGGTAAATCCGGCATGGAACACCTGATGGAAGCCAAAGCGCTGCAAACTCAGGGCTTCCGTACCTAGCATGTGCGTCTCTTGAAGAAGGAGCACATCTGCCAAGTCCCTCTTAGCCCAGCGAAGCACCGCTCCCCGTTTAATCTTGTCCAATAGTCCTCGTACATTCCAGCTAAGGACATGCACGGAAGCGCCATTGGGCGCTAGGTGAGGAACATCGACCATGATCACAATGCTCCCAGCCCCACACTCCCCGACCCCCGGCCCATGCCCCAGACCCCACAGTTGCAAAATACACAGAGACCACGTGCACCCCCAGAACCAGAACCCCAAACCCCACAAATCCCGAAGCCCCAAACCCCACTACCCCTCCGACCCCGACCCAACCCATAAGCAACCAAACACCCCAGTTCCCCCCACCCCCATACCTCAAGGAACAATGAAGTATCTGTCGCAGTATACGGTACTTCAGGCCCAAAACACAGCGCCCAAAGCCAGCCATACCAATGGATCCCAACTAATCCCCCCCCGAACTAATCAGACACACTCCCAGAACCACCCCCCAGTCCCAACAGGAGGAGGCAGCCCAAAGTACGCGCCCCAAACCCCAACAAACACACCATAGAGTCATAAGCAAAGCACCACAAGAAAGTTACAGACCATGATGGCCCCGGCATTCGCCAAGAAGAAGTCAATACTGCACCAGCCAATGTATGTCCCACCGACCACAGCTCAGCCTCTGCCAGATATAGTCACATATAGAAGGCAACCAGCAGACAGTCCCCATGAAGGGCGATCAGGAGCCTCTATCAGATTGATCCGTATCAGGCTGTGTGTCCCCCAAAAGGGGGTCCCGGGACAGGGACCTCCGCCGGGAGCGGGACTTGCGATGACGTTTCCCTTTGCCAGATGGGTTGCTCCTGTCCTGAGACGAACCACGCGACGATCCAGAGTGCAGCCCCGGTTGGACGTGAGGTTGGATTCTGACTGTCTCATCGGTCCAGTTGAAGACGGCCTCCGGCGTATCAAAGAAGAGGGTCTTGGAGTTGAAGATCACCCGGAGGCGCGCCGGGTAGAGCAGCGAGTATTGAATTTTCAGACCACGCAGCTTGGCCTTGGCAGCCAGGAAGGAGTGCCTCTGTTGGTGGACCAGTTTGGTATAGTCCGGGAAGATCATTATTTTATGATTGTCATATAGCAGGGTGTCCTTCAGCCGCGCTTCCCGGAGAATGACGTCCCTGTCGTGGAAGTTGAGGAGCCTGGCGATGATCGGGCGAGGCCGCTCCCCAGCTGGCGGCTTCTGTGTCAGGGCGCGGTGGGCACGCTCCACTATGAAGCATCGCGACAGGGAGTCCGGTGGCAGCCAGCTCTCCAGCCACCGGGACAGAAAAGCGTCCATAGGCCCATTCTCGCAGTCCTCCGGAAAGCCAATGAAGCGCAGGTTGTTCCGCCTCGCCCGCCCCTCGGCATCCTCCACACGAAGCGCCAGGCCCCGTTGGATCTGTTCCATGTCGGCAATCTTCTTCTTAAGGGTACCAACATCTCCCTCCACTGCCGTGACCCTGGTCTCAGTTTCAGTAATGCGGGCGACAGCATTGCGAAGATCTTGACGCAGCAGCATCACATCGGCCCCAACCGCGCCAATTTTCGCATCCAGCATGTCGCGGGACTGCGTAATGGCCACCATCAACGCCGCGTTGTCTGGTCCAGCAGGATGACCCCCACCTGCCGCCCCGGCTCCTCCACCATGGCCAGTGAACTTGTCAATGGGTCCTGTCTTAGTGGCGGCCGAGCCCCTCATCATGGCGGCCGCTCAGACGGTAGAGCAGTGACACGCACCTGTATCAGGGCCGCTTCTCGCAACAGTCCACCAGCTAGGCCCCGGCCGAGGCGTCCCGAACACACCAGGCCGCTCGAGAGTCCCTCGCCCCCTGCCCACAGACCGGGTACACCCCAGGCAATGCCGCCCCGCCAAGGTGTGTGAAATCGTCTTCGCGCCCACCGGCACTCTTGGCACAGCGCAGATATGGGCCACTCTAGTTCAAGCCAAAAGTTCTCCAACCGCCGCCCCAGGTACCACAGGAGCAGGATAGGGCAATTATCCGGGCCAGGCGCCTGTTTGACCCCTCAGTTCCCGGGGGGCCCCGCCGTGTCCACTCACCAGGGCAATGGATCCGGGCCGGTGACCCCGGGTGGGGACCACCAAACCAGAGGTCCCGGCTGCACCAAGGCCAGGTAGGCCGCAGATCTTCCGGCACCCCTTCCTGTCGCAGGCCCCACCGCAAAAACGGTGAGAAAAGGCAGGGGATCCCACTGTAGGTCGTCAGGAGCAGGCAGCCTCGGATCGTGGCCAGCCCAGGCTGCGAAAATCAAGGTCCCGGCTGCGCCCGGGCCACCAGGCCGCCCCTGCCGCTCCGGTCCCTTCGCCGCGTCTACACCACCTGCAGGTCCAGCCAAGCTCCGGGAGGATAATCACTGGTCAAATGTCCAATGTCTGCAGCGACCCCCTCTGGCACAGCTCCTCGCAACAGCCCCCACAGCACTAGTCTACGAGGATGGAGGATGCAGCTCTCACCAGCATCGGAGCCGCCGCCAGTCCCAGTGGAGGGTAATGCGTCTGCCAGCGGTGGGGGGCGCCGCGCCCCCGGAAGGCGGAGGGTGCCGCAGACAGCAGTAGCAGAGTGTCCGAATACCAGCGTGAATGTCCTCGGGCGGGGGTCGCCAAACTCGAGGCCCGGCTCCGGCAAGGCCAGGTAGGCCGCAGCCCCTCCGAGGCCCCCCACCGGCCCAGTCCCTCACCGCTGGCAATGTGAGGACAGGCAGGGCACTCCGCTGTGAGCCGCCGACAGAAGGCAGCCCCGGAACGCGGCCAGGGAGCGGCAGCGCCGGCTCCGGGTCAGGTCCCCCCGTCGGGGATGCCAAAATTGAGGTCCCGGCTCGTCCGGCGGGCACCAGGCCGCTCGCTGCACTCACTCGCTCCACAGCCGCAGACGGCCTCGGCGCATTATCTCCGGCACCGGACGATTCCCGGTGTCCTCCGCCAACACCACCTTGGATGCGTTGCACTTTTCGGGGTTCAGGGCCAGGATAATTATAGGATAATCGGCGGGCCGGCGGGAGCTCTTAGGCAGCCACGTCCGCCATGATCGCCCGCTAAGCCACGCCTCAGTCCTCTTCTTTTTAATTTATATGTTACACCTTTGGCTTATGTTGCACAATGTTCTGGATTAAACCTTTATTCTTATGCTGATGATTCACAAATTGTTTTTTCACTATCTCAAATAGATCCCACGGCTCCTTCCCCTTTGCAAGTTGGACTCAGCAAAATATCTGGATGGATGAACAGCAACCTGCTCAAATTAAATGGCAGAACGACTGAGGTTTTGGTCCTTGTTAATAAACCTGACCTCGGAACCTAAGACATTGGCCTACTGCCATGGGTACCTTACCAACTCCGTCTGAACAAGTGCGAAATCTGGGAGTAATTATCGATAGGGGACTATCCATGAAAGATCAGGTCAACAAAGTCGCAGCCACCTGTTTTACCATCCTACGATGGCTACGTAAAATCTTTTGGATACTCCCCGATAACACCCAGAGATCCTTTGTGAATGCCTTGGTAACCTCTAGGTTGGATTATGGCAACGTGCTCTACCTGGGGTCTGCCAAGACCATCACAAGGCGCCTTCAGCTGGTACAAAATGCTGCAGCTCGGCTTCTCTGTGGCTGTCGGAAACGTGACCATATTACAGAACACCTGAGGGAGCTGCACTGGCTCCGTGTTGAAAACCGGATAAAGTTTAACGCATTGAGCTTTATGCATAAGACAAAATCGGATCAGCTCCCCTTTACCTTCAGGCCCTTGTTAGCCCTTACCTTCCTGCTCGCTCACTTCGTTCCTCATCCCATCATCTCTTCAATGTACCGAAGTATAAACTCACCAGAATGGGCGGTGGTTCCTTTGCGAACTTAGGACCCAGACTGTGTAACTCACTTCCCTTGGCCATTCGGATGGAAAACTGTCATATGCGATTTCGCAGAGCGGTGAAAACCTGGCTTTTTGATCTCTAAGTCTTCTGCCTGGTGTTTTTGATTTGTCTCTCAGCGCCTGGAAACCCTTATGGGTAGCTGTTGCACTCAATAAATTCAATTAATAAATAAATAAATTAATTAATCTTTCTTCTCCTGTCTTTTTATTCTTTAGTTTAACAGACCCATGTATCCTCAAATTTGCATTGCTTCTAAAATATCCATAGCTTTATCCCTTTAACTCCGACCTATATATCGAACCACTATCACCTTGGACTCTAGGTTCTTTCCTTTCTCTGACTTTCTTTCCAATAGACTGTGGTTCAGCTTCACCAACAGATCAATAAGCTCCCCACAGTCGTCTGTTGGATTAACTATCTGGGATTGAGGTTTTGAGGAAAATCAGGGCTTCAAGTCTATTGCATGGTGAAATACCCTACCACACCCAAGATGGCCCCTTCGATTTGCATAGATCTCACCAAATTTTTGCGGTTAGAGAATGAACATGCTCATAAAAGCACAAACAGGAGTAGCAGGTTAGAAAACAGTGTTTTTGGTGTTGGAAATATTTGGACTTGAGATACACTCATGGAGACACAGTGTTTTAAGGGCTTTGGAACCTCACGGAAGGCAGAGTGCAGAGGGCTAAGATCTCCGGGTCATGACTGGTTTGGTGTGAGCGGGTAATACAGTGGGGCGTCTCTATGATATCTGAAGGTTGTCCCAGTCATTGTGAAGTATTATGGCAATATTAAATAGAAAATATGACACAACAAAAATTCCACACCAATTGAGAAAAATATAGTAAAATATAATAAATTATTTGACAACAAAACAACAAAAACCTAAATAGTGGAACTGAAGGTATACAATTTTTAAGATGTATGTCAAAATAGTGCTTAAAACCATAATACACCAACTGTGGTTATCTTGAAGCGCCGAGTCAGGACAGAGTAACAAGTTCAGGGCAACCATGATGGAGCATAGGCCAGACACAGTGACCAAGTTAGGCCAGCTGAAAAAAGTACCTTAAATCCGGCTTAGAGAGTATTGCGAAATCCAACTCTGAGAATGTGTTGTGCACCAGCAGTTCCAATGAGCTGCGTCCTGTGGTGGCAGGTCCAAGGATGCGTCACTCAGTGCCGGTTCCAAGGAGTTGCGAGTTGTGATGCGAGGTACTGCATCTAGGAGACGTCGCACAGCACTAATTTTGAAGAGCTTCGGAATCCTGCGTCAAATATGTGTCACGCAGCTGCTGTTCCTATGTGGAGTTACAAGGAGATGCATTGTGTTGCATCTGTTCTGCCCAAAGGACCACAGCTGTGCTGGCAGAGCACCTCAAGGCCGCCCACCTCCAAGGGCCCAGAACTGAGGTGGCACCACTTGGAGAACAAGACTCTCTGGAGACGGAGTCCAGGTGTAGTGGTCAAGGTGGTTGGAGTCTATTCTGTGGCTGAAGTTCTGATCAGACGGCCAGCAAACTAACTCATATAGTTGCTTTTCTGGTCTTGGGTTCAAGATGCAGGTTCCATCCTTATTCAGACAGCAGGGCAGCAGAGTAGCTGTCCTTTTTGCAGGAGAGCAGCACAGCAGTTCTTCTTTTGTGTTTTCCACAGGTCCAGATGTATATTGAAGAGTTGGGTCTGAATGTCCTTTATGTATACCTGGTGTCAGCATTGAGGTGGGGAGGAACCTCTACAGTCCTCCCCCTTCAGAGGTGTCTGGAATTTCAAGCCTCCCTGTCCTGGTCACAGCTTGTCTGGGGGCCCAGGAGACTAGTGAGAACCCCTTTGTGAGTGTGCTGAGAAAGAGCCTTTGGGATGTGCAAGTTTGGTAGGTAAGAGCTCTGCACACTTATCAAGTTACAGATGACCCATTCTGCCAACATCTATTCCCTCTTTGTCTCACTGTCGGGGAGCAATGCAATCACAACATTTTCAAAAGTACAACAATGGAACAAACTTACAATTCATATGAAATGATACATCTACAACACAAGACCAAAACAATATTTAAAAAGACTTTTCAGCTCATGTTCTGTACAGTTCATAGATTTATAGGTATTAACAGAGGTAAAAGCCAAATAGTGACCCTACTGGACCCACACCAAAAGAAATTTTAAAATACTTAATTGTGAGCCACAGTGGTAACACATGTAATTGAACTCTTATTTGGCCAAGAAGCTGTTGACGAGTTTTGAACCAAGACACGTTTCTGTGAAGGTTCTCCTCAGAACACAGAACATTACAAGAACTCCATCCCCTATATTCCAACTGCCAGCTACACACAGTCATGTGACCCAGGATATAGACACCAAATGGTTGGGACAAGAAAATGCCAACTTTCTAAAAGTGCCATTTTTAGAATAGTGACTTAAAATGTGGCTTTACTATGAAGCATTGTTTTAAATAACAATTCTGTAATAAGGTAACCCAATGTTATCCTGTGGGAGATGTAAGCCTTGCAACAGTGATAAATGAATGTAACAGTTTTTCAATACTAGGACATGTAAAAATTAAAATTACATGCCCAACTTTTTAATTAAACTATACCCTGCCCTATGAGCTGTGTAGGGTCTACCCTAAGGGCTGACTTATATGTGCTAAAAAGGAATGTTTGTGCCTGACAAAAGGTTTATTTGCCAGGTCGAAACAGCAGATTAAAACTTCACACACAGGCTTCAGTGGCAGGCCTGGGACCTCCTTAAAAGGTCTGCTTAAGTGGATCGGACAAAATGTGCTGCAGACTCAGTAGCAGCATTTAATTGACAGGCCCTGGGTACATGTAGTACTCGTTTACTAAGTGACTTACAAGTAAATTAATTGTGCTGATTAGGTCTAAGCCAATTTTACAGTGTTTAAAGAAGATAGCACAAGCACTACAGGACTGGTTAACGGTCCTAAAAGCCATCAAAAACAGATTTAGAAAAAAAGGAGAGTGACGGTAAAATGTTTGAGGAAGACCCTGCAAAGAGGGTTAAGACCCACACTAGAGATAACTGTAACTGGTGAATTTTTGTGTTTTTTGTGAGTTGAAAACATTACGTTGTCACTCAAATTTTCATCCAGCTATAACATTATATTTACCTTTTTTTTCACTGTATATCTAGTTTTCTTCAAGGGCGGCTGGTGAACTTTGAAAGAGGTGAGGCATAAGGGCAACCATGAGCTTGCCTGCATATTTAAGCATGGAGATTGTGTGTCTTTTACAAGCTAGGTTTGGAGGTTCTACCACCTTTATATATATTTTTTTAAGACATGTAGTAAAATGGTGAATTTTCCACACCGGTTACCACATTCTTGGCATTAGTGATGTTGTAAGGGCAGGAAGTGTCCCAGACTGTCTTTCATTCCTTACAAAAATATATACCAGCTGCTGGTTAACAGAAGTTTACTGGCCTGGGTTAACCTTCTGTCAGGTTAACCTTCGGCTTGAACATGGGCTGGTATATATTTTAGAAAGTAGTAGGCCTCGACTTAACTCAAGGTTAACTAGAGGCTGGTGAGCTCATTAGCGCCACTGAGCATTGGCATGTGATAAAGGCCCGGGAATGTAAGCTCCAGCTGCATATTTCATCACCTACTGCTACGAGTGCACACGAATCCCTGTGCGTCCGAGAAGCAGAGAGACAAACCGGGGTAGGGTGTTGATTTTCCAGAAAGCCAAGGTTTTCCCTGTTCACATTTATTTATGACCTGTGTAGATCGTGGGCTGACGCATGGTAGTGCTTACAAAACAAGCAGTTTCAAAGCACCTCAAATAAAAAAAGTTCAACCGAGTAGCTACAAATAGAACCAACTAACCTGGCGGTGAGCAGCGGCTACTGCTTATGGTACTCAATTAAGGGCACTGAGACATTCTCACAATGCTCCCAGTTTCACTGTAGGCCACACCCCTTCCGCAGCTTATCACAGGGTGAAGCGTATTCAGCAATGGCTGCTGATACTAAACCACCCAGTGACAAGGTGTGAAAGATTTTCTTTTACGTAAAGTCAAAACACCGTCATGCATGGTCAGTCCTATGACCAACACTTCACAGGCTACCAATCTCACAATGTGCAAAGCCTTCGGCCTTCCAGAGACTGACTTGAAGCCAGGCCCTGAGTCCAATCCCTCACAAGGAGGCAACAGCCACAAGGCCATGCGTAGTGTCGGGTTGGCTGTAGGGTCTGGAGGCACTCAGGCCTGTGGCTGATATGTCCATAAAAGAGGAGGTGGTGCACGACTCCCCTCCCCTTGCAGCCCCCAGGGACCCCTTCCCCGGGGCTGTAGTTCATTTTAAGGGAAGGGTGGAACGTGGCCCACTGAGGGCACCCACTTAACAGTAAATTTGAGGATGTGGGCGGACCCCCAGGCCCCCGTAGCCAAGCCGGGTCCCTGCATGCACCCATTGTGGTTGCTGCGGGAGCCGGCATTGCTCCAGCCTGGCGGGAGCAGTTTGAGTTTCTCTGCCCGCAAGAGTGCAGTCAGGGAAACAAATGTTGCTACCACCCGGCAGGAGCATTTTCAAAGCTCCTTCCCGATCGGAGCACATTAATTTCCTTGCCCACATTTCTGCAGGCAGGGTAATCATTGACTCCCAGCAATGGGCTCCCAGGGACACAGTGTAAGAGCCAGCCCCAGGGGATGGGGGTCTTCTGGACCGTTTAAGGCTTGGAGATGGGGGCTGCATACCACTTCCACATAGGGTGACCAACCGTCCGTAAATTTCATGGACTGCCCGTAGTTTGGGCCTCTTGTCCGTTGTCCGTGAAAACTTCTTTCACGGACGCCTTTTGTCGGTAATTTCGGTTGCCCCCTGCAAGCAGTCTGAGAGTCCTGTTTATGTCACAGCAGGGGCCAGCTCGCGCTCCTGCTGTGATCAGTGGCCTGTGGCAGTCCCTCCCGGACCTGGCACAGACTGCTATCAGGCCCATTATCATTCTGGATATCGGCCTAATTATCACATACAGAATGATAATGGGCCAGTGACAGCATTTGCTGGGCCTCCTCTTTTACTCATTGCTCTTCTCAGGGATCGATCATGTGCGCAGCTGCATTGCGCCGTGAGTGTTATCAGCTGCCACTGCGATACCACTTTCATCACATCTGCCTTTAGTGTATCACAGTTTGTTCTGCATTCTTAGAAGGTATTACAGCCCCAAAACACAAATTAATATTCATTTCAAAGGATGAAGTGTCTTGCAATTTTTTGGACGGTAATGCTTGAAAAAGTTGCATATTTTAGACACAATGTAAAACAGGTGGTTTATGAAGCGCCCCTTTTTTCCCTCTGCATGAAAATGTGTTCGTATCATAAGAAGAAAGTTTAGGAAGCCCAAAGATTTTACTTTCTTTTAAGCTTATCTAAAAATGCAGTGCAGTTCGAATAGGCCCCTGATCTATTATGATATGGTGCAGTGCAACTGTTTTGATTACCTTTAAATCTCTTAACATCTCAAATACTTTAGTTATTTCAGAAAGAAACTGCTCTGTTTAGGAAAAAGTTAATTGGAAGTACAAAGGCAAATTGAAATATTTTAAGATCCTGCTACCTACCCTGATTCTCACTTAATGCATTGTTTCCTTTCACTTGGTACACAAAAATTGTTCATTTTTAAATGGCTTAAATAAAGGGATAGTGCTAGCTATTATATCATGCCTTTTGGAATTATATAGCGCTGCGGAAAATCAATTGAATCTACTCAAGCTATTCGTTGAACGTAATCTGATGTTACAGTTTAGCAGGGATCAGAAAGCAGGCACATTGGCGAGTACCAAACGATTTATGTCCATCTAGTGTAGAAACAGAAATTACACTTCTTCATAATGATCACTAATTTTATTCCTTTACAAATCATGTTGAGTAATTGACACCAGCTTGATCTGCGCCCAAAAGCAACTCTAATCGATAGAATCTTCTCTGAGATTATTTACCATCATTCAGTGAGATAATCTTTCCTAAACATGCTTTTTCACTTTGGTATTTATTCGACCAGCCTTGGTGTATAAAGACTTCACTCAGCAAATAATTTGTCACTTGTGCGTCCAGCCCAGAGAATTGCCTATTGTGTGTTACATTAGTCAACGCAGTTCCAGTTTCTGATGGGCTAAAATGATCCTTCGGCCACCGAAACCTCTCAAGGGATGATTTTCTCCTCTGTTTCATTATTTGTCTCCTGGATTCTGCCAAGTTATTGACTGCAGGTAATCGGTCTAGTCTAGGTTACTCCTTTTCACAATTGTGCATTTGTTGATGAAACAACAGCTAAGAATAAAGAAGGAATTGTAGCTGAGACAGAAACCTGCTGCAGAGACGGAAACCTGCAGCAGAGACAGAAACCTGTAGCTGAGACAGAAACCTGTAGTTGAGACGGAAACCTATAGCTGAGATGGAAACCTGCAGCAGAGACGGAAACCTGCAGCAGAGACGGAATTCTGAAGCAGAGACATCATCTCCAACAGAAAGAGAGCTGCAGCAGAGCTGGGGACCCCGCAGCAGGAACTCCGAGGCTGAGACGGAAACCTGTAGCTGAGACAGAAACCTGCAGCAGAGATGGAAACCTGCAGCAGAGACGGAAACCTGCAGCAGAGACGAAAACCTGCAGCAGAGACAGCATCTCCAACAGAAAGAGAGCTGCAGTAGAGCTGGAGACCCCGCATCAGGAACCCGTGGCAGAGACTGAAACCTGCAGCAGAGACGGAAACCTGCAACAGAGTCAGCGTTCCCAACAGAAAGAGAGCGCTGCAGCAGAGCTGGAGACCCCGCAGCAGAAACCTGCAGCAGCAGCGGTGCGTCCATTGGGGCGTAGGGGCGTAGGCCCAAAAGCCACAATGGACCCGCATCGCGGCCGCCGGCCGCAATCCTATCGATACATTTTTTATTAAATACATTGCAACAATCAGCCTCCACCCTCAGCCCACCGCCGGGAATTGTGCAGGGGGGCGGGGGGTGGCCTGCAGCTTGAGTGACACTCAGGCAGACCGTAGTGCACTGTGCGCATGCTTGGGATTGTTGGTTACTATCTCAAGCATGCGCACTAAGTTCCCCAGCGGGACCCAGGGGGGTACTTGTTCGCCTGCTGCCAGTGCCACAGCCCGGGTTTTCAAAGGGCGACAGGGCGAGCAGCAAATGTGCCCCCCCCAGCGCCAGGATTGGCTGGTCCACCAGCATGCAGCAGCCATCATTGGATGCCGGGCGGGGGGTGGCGCACACACTGTTGACGCACACGCTGCGAGGAGGAACAGGATGTCGGCGGACGGCGGTAAAAAAACTTCGGCAAGTGTTGTAATGTATGTCTATCTATGTAGTTGCATTCCCCGACCCCTTTGCAGAATGGAATTAGCCACCACGGTCCGGTTAATTGCTTGAGAGTGGAACGCAGAGGAGAATATGAAAAGTCATTATTTCCGGGGGGGGACTTTATTCTTCTGAGCGTTTACATTCTCATCATCCGAGTTCCAGGGGCATGTTGAAAATCTATCTTAGTCAATGATGTGTGCCAAAAAACTGAAAATAATGAAATCCCTGAAAGGGGCTCCACCTGCGCAGTTGAAGCCCGGTTGCGTAATATATAACCTTTCATTTCAAAAGTCATTTTTTTTCATTAGCCAAGAAATCAAAAATGCCACGGGGCATTATTGGGATTCTCGGGTGTCCGGTGTTCATATTAGCTCTGAAAAGTCAACTTTCCAGAGGAATGACAAAGTATTAATACAGCTCTGAAAGGGCTTTCTACGGGAAAGTGAGGTGAATATAAATCAGAAACCTTATTCTGCTCTGTCCTCCCTCTCTGGGCCCATCACTAGCTTTGCTTCTCTCTCGATGTACATAATAAATGATGGCTATTGTTATCGTAAAGACCCGTATACACAGACATTGCCATAACTGCGAGTTATAGGTTACCATTGACAAGCTGAATTGTATTACATAAAACCTCTATTGGTGATAATTGTTATATCTGTGCTGCACAATGTATAAATAATAAGCACTATTCACTAATCACTTGTTTTCCTTAGCACATCCGTCCTTCCTTTATTTATTCAAGTAGCTCTGTGACTGGAGCTGGTTAAAAAGCATGTTTAGGTGCCATGAGGCGTCGTTGTTTAAAACTTTGTTGTAAAGTGCAGCAAACTGAAACACAAAGCACAGTCTATTCTGCTACTTGCTCCTGTAGGACCGAAAGAAGCCCCTGTAGGAATACGCTTCCATTTTCCTTCAGCTTTGAGCTGTGCAGATGAGCTGTGCAGACCTATGAACACCATCTATTCTTCATGGAAGTATTATCCAATTTCGCGAGAGGCAGGAAGTCATTTTATGAGGACACTAAACAGGTCTTCAATGCTTCTGTCAGAAAATGTGGATAATAATCGCTACACGAAAGATGACCGACCTCCGTAGCTTACACTGAGAGGAGCACAATAATGTCTGAAATTACGTCAATTGGATAATGAGCTTTTTGACTATGTTAAACCAAGAGGACATTAACCCAATTACACAAGATAATAAGGGGTGCAGCCAGGAAAGGGGGGCAAGCAGGCTGGCCAAGCAGGGGGGTGGACTATACTGCAGTCTGAAGGGTGCAGCCAGGGCAGGGAGGGCAATTAGGGGGACGGGGTGGAGGGGAGAGCTGTGCTTCAGTCCGAGGGGTGCAGCAGGACAGGGGTGCAAGCATGGGGACAGGGTAGAGGGGAGAGCTGTGCTGCAGTCAGAGGTGTACAGCCAGGGCAGGGGGTGTAAGCAGGGTCGCAGGTGTGGGTCACAGGGGTGCAGCCAGGGCAGGGAGGACAATTAGGGGGACGGGGTGGAGGGGAGAGCTGTGCTTCAGTCCGAGGGGTGCAGCAGGACAGGGGTGCAAGCATGGGGACAGGGTAGAGGGGAGAGCTGTGCTGCAGTCAGAGGTGTACAGCCAGGGCAGGGGGTGTAAGCAGGGGGCAGGTGTGGGTCACAGGGGTGCAGCCAGGGCAGGGAGGGCAATTAGGGGGACGGGGTGGAGGGGAGAGCTGTGCTTCAGTCCGAGGGGTGCAGCAGGACAGGGGTGCAAGCATGGGGACAGGGTAGAGGGGAGAGCTGTGCTGCAGTCAGAGGTGTACAGCCAGGGCAGGGGGTGTAAGCAGGGGGCAGGTGTGGGTCACAGGGGTGCAGCTAGGGCAGGGAGGGCAATTAGGGGGACGGGGTGGAGTGGAGAGCTGTGCTTCAGTCCGAGGGGTGCAGCAGGACAGGGGTGCAAGCATGGGGACAGGGTAGAGGGGAGAGCTGTGCTGCAGTCAGAGGTGTACAGCCAGGGCAGGGGGTGTAAGCAGGGGGCAGGTGTGGGTCACAGGGGTGCAGCCAGGGCAGGGAGGGCAATTAGGGGTACGGGGTGGAGGGGAGAGCTGTGCTTCAGTCTGAGGGGTGCAGCAGGACAGGGGTGCAAGCAGGGGGCGGGGTAGAGGGGAGAGCTGTGCTGCAGTCAGAGGTGTACAGCCAGGGCAGGGGGTGTAAGCAGGGGGCAGGTGTGGGTCAGAGGGATGCAGCCAGGGCAGGGAGGAAAATACACAGAGGCAGGATATTTAGCCATCAGTGAAGATTGAGACATGCTGCAACTCTTTAAATGAAAATTTAGGGCAACATAAAGTGATTGTCTGTGCTCTCATTATATGTGTTCCGTGGAAATGTGGACAACAACACTCCCTACGTAAATTCGTTCACACCTCCAGTAGAAGCGCAGTACGTACGGCTGTTTCCACAGGTGTGCAGAAGACATTGCACTTTAAAGATGGAGCTACTGGGTTGCGAATTGTCAGGTCAGCCTATAACTTTATGATATTAATTTGGAATGGATTGAAAAGACTATATGTGCATATTGCTATAGTATATACAAATGTGCAGAGTGTCGTATGGCATTTACTACTATTCAGAGGGTGGGAAAGGGCTATGACTCTTAAGAGCCGAAGCCTCTTGCTGAACTCAGAATCTCTTGAGCCCACTCACGCCGCAGGTTCTTCCAGGTAATAATGATGCTTTCAGGCAACAGGGGCGTTAATGGTGAGAGAGAAGCATCAGGGCGATTAATGGTGAGAGAGAAGCAGCAGGGCGATTAATGGTGAGAGAGAAGTAGCAGAGCGATTAATGGTGAGAGTGAAGCAGCAGGGCGATTAATGGTGAGAGAGAAGTAGCAGGACGATTAATGGTGAGAGAGAAGCAGCAGGGCCATTAGTGGTGGTGAGAGAGAGGCATCAGGGCAGTTATGGGGAGCGAGAAGCAGGCAGGGCGTGACTAGTGAGTGGGAAAGGTGTTAACAGTAGAAGGGAGACGGGAGAGTTAATGGTAGAAGGAAGACAGGACGTCAGCGGAGAGAGAAGGTGACGGGGGCACTGTAAGAGGGAGACGGGCATTAATAGAGAAAGGAAGACTGGGGCGTCAGGCAGGCCCCTGCTACGCTTCATGAAGTGCGGGGCTTCCTGCCCAAGGCCACTGAATATATTTGGAGACATGGGAGACTCGGCGGCTCCTCATCGTGTTCCGGGAGGGGAGTGGGCACCGTTTTTATCACGCCTCTGAGGAGCATTTGTGGTGAGATGGAGACATGGGCCTTAACGGAGAGGGCAGTGGATTTAGTGATGAGATGGATAGAGTGGTCCATGGAAAGGAGACCTTGTGTCAATGGCAAAGGGAGACGGGCATCAGTTATGGTTATAGGGAGAGCATGGGTTCATTATGCTTTAGGGGAAAAAGGCAGAGGTAACCCTGAAAGTAAGGGGTGACATGGAGGGCTTGGCTTCACAAAGAGTTGAGGAAGGCAGCCAGTAGAGCAATAGGAAGGAAAATCGAGACCTCGCCATAATAAAACCTAAATAAATGTACGAAGAGGAAAACGAGAAAAGAAAAAGGAGCTGGGCTTTTTGGGGTGTGTGGAGAAAAGGGACAGGGCAATGTGGGAGAACGCAGACGAAGCAGTCAGCCACGTTTGTCTTATATAACATGTCCCATACACTGTTTTACACACCTATGATTGCTAGTCTCTGTGTAATGTGTGCGTTATGTACAGTGCTGTTATGTACAGTGGTGTTCATTCGACTTCCTATGTTGCTGGAGTGCATTTGTTTTTTTTGCAACTGATTCTATGACTTTTAGGGGTGTATCCTCGAAAGTCTCCTGTTAATGTGGCTGACCTGCTTGCTGAAGTGCACTTTATACTTGCTTTTGAGTGACACCAAGTATTGCTGGTTTAATTCGATTCCGTTTGCTGACTTGTGATGCACGGCTTGATGGGTGCATGCGTTTATTTCCCTGTGACTAGTTTGTTCTGATAAAATTGTCTTATTTGCAATAGTTTTCAGTACACAGTTTGCTCAATCAGTTATGATTTTGTGTGACTACCTGGATTCCTGGAGTGCCTCTGACTTCATTCTGTTTCTTTACTTTTTGTGACGGTTGGTCCTGCGGGGAAACATTTTCAATGTATGTTGTCTTGTTTACTGGGAGCATTGCTTTTATTTTCCTTTAGTGTAATAGGCTGGCTGGTGAAGTGCACTTCCCATAGTGTGCAGTCACTTCAATTTGCCTTTAGGTGACAACCTGGCTTGATGGTGGTTTTCTATTTGATTTCATGTAACTCCTTGTCTTGATGAGTGCATTGGTTTTAGTTTGTTTGAGGTAACTGCTTCACATGCTGGTTTCATCACACAGCTGACACCCACCCTGAGAAAAGCCAGAGCTGCCCTGTAAGTGGTATGAACACCAGTACGCTTAGGTTCCTTACAGCTCCTTCACTTGAAGTGGGTTACCACCTACCCGTTACTTTTTGTATCCTGCTCGTACCAAGTCAGATCCGGACCCAGACCAGTCCCCACAGTTGCTCCAAATTAAGGGACATTGTCATGTCATCTCAGGCGCGATGTAAAGATTACCAGTGAGCTGAGGACTCTTTTGGCTCAAGAACAAACTAGCTGGAGACCCTTGCGGTTGTTTAAAGATTTAAGATCAGCCTGTAACTCAGTCTTGAGCTGGGTGGGTGACCTCGATTACAAAGTGGCTGTGCCAGATGTCCCATTATGACCCCTTTTGCCTGTCTCCCCTTCAGACGCAGAGGGCGTAAAACTGGGGGGTGCTCAACCCTGCCAAAAAACTGAGGGGTGACCCTAAGAGCACAGCTGCCATCCAATCAGGGGTGGGATGCTTCGGTGTGCTGGTCTGGTTTTCTGGGTGACTGGTTTTCTGACTTATGACTGCGCATTCCTTTCAGTCTGCACTTGCTTCAGTTTACTTTTTGAGTCACTGTCTAGTTTGCTGGATGTATTGCTTTCATTTTTTGACTTGCTTGGTGCTTTTATGTTGGTGCCTGCATGCTGAAGTGTACTCTTCTTCAGTTTAAATGTATGTGACTGGCCTGTTGACTAACACCCTGCTTTCAAAGTGAAGGTTCACAGGTTCACTCTTGCTTTAGTTTACTTTTGTATGGTTGACTGCATGCACTGTTTTGCTGGATGCATTGCTTTAAGTTACAACTTAATGCATTGCTTTCAGTTTGCTTTCAAGTAATTGCCTCTCTTTTTCCTAATGCTTTGTGAAGGCTGTTTCCCAACTGCTGTGCAACTTCTTCTACTCTTAAAGCTGAGATTTTCATGAAAGTGTTATAGTCTGAATTCAGCACCTGAGCGTAATAGGACGGAATGTATGAAGCTCTGTGGTTATACTGAATAAGCAGCTACCTATGTTATGCCATCTACTAATGTAATAACTGCACTTTCACAATTGCTTTATTAACCTTCCTGCTTTCTCAAATTTGCTTGAAAATGCACGATTTTTCTTCTTTTTTTTCAAAATTTTCTTGGGGGGGTTATCCCCCCAAATCCCCCTTTTGGGGTTCGGGCTCGCTCGCTGCGCTCGCTCGCTACATGCAGTATGCAAATCACTTTGCGCCCCACCACTTTCAAATGTCACCCACCGCCCCTGACCTGCAGCAGAGACAAATACCTGGAGCGGAGAAGGAAATCTGTAGCTGAGACAGTGCCTTCAACAGAAAGAGAGCGCTGCAGCAGCTAAAGAACAGCAGAAGAGGGGCTGTCCAGAGACCGGCACTTTTCCCCCTAGGAGCACGAGAGATATGACAGGCCTGTCTTTCAGACATTAAAGTGTGCGGAGGTCGCAGCGTTCCTGGCTCCGTGATGCGGTGAGTGAGACGCGACCGATCCTCCTGCACAAACGGCTCGGATTAACAGAAGGCAGTGGGTGCGATACCAATGTAAGGATATCCCGCTGGCAGTGGCGGAGCTGTTAACAATATATAAAAAACTATCAGGTGGCTGTGATGGCAGAATTAACCCTCTTAACTATTCTATGTGAATGGATATTTATCATTTGCAAGTGTTTTTATCATGTAATCATTTGTTAAGTAATAGTTTCACAGTTTTCATTTTTCGGCAGAAACAAACAGTGTTAGTTATCTCCTATACACTCTCCTGTTAATTCTTAACTAATGTACGCAGCTATTTGCTTGATAAATTTTACCAAATCCAAAATGCAGTGACTTACATAATTTATTCCAGTAAGCAACAGCTATCATTAAAGGAGCGCACACAATTAAATCATTATGTAGGGTACACATTGACATATGGGCTCAATTGTTTCCTTTTTCCACGTTTTAAACTGTATGAACCTTAGAAAGAACTGCAGACCGCAAAAAAAACATGTTGACCTGTTGCTTTCAACCTAATATAAACTTATTTTGACTTGTGCTTGTGTTGGTTGTCTGTTTACTTATGTAATATTGCGCGGCCTCCTCTGATTTGTCTGTAAAATGTACCTTTTGTCCCAAATTTTTCTCCTGAATTCTGACCTACTGTCCTGAATTTTTGTCCTGAATTTTGACCCTTTGTCCTGAATGTTTACACTCACTGTCCTGAATTTTCACCCATGCCAGTTGGTCACCCTACTTCCACATGAAAATACATTTCGACCATGGGGGTGGGGTCCCTGGAATCTCCACAGGTTTGCGACGACGGGGCTGCACAACTCCCTTCCCTGTGTTTTCAAAAGAATTGCCCCCAGGGGATGAGGTCCTCGCGGTCATAAAACTAGCCTGGGGAGGGGGGCGAGCCCCTTTCCCTATGCTATTCACAGAGGCCCCTGGCCTCGATTTTCTCTTTTTTAAATGCTGTAGTCCCACAGTCACTCAATGATTTATGCATCCATCAAATCAAACTCTCCCTCACTCATCTATTCATTTATAGACCAAGTCACGCAACCATTCGTTCATTCATGCACTCACTCAATCATTCATCCAAATGCAAACTCTTTATAGAATTTAACCACCTTCACAACTCCAATACAAACTTGATAATCTACAAAGAAGCACTTTATATAAAAAAGCCAGACCTATAACTTTTGTGGATGCTTATTTGTCATTTGTTTTCATTGTCAGTCAATTCATTTAGTTCATCATCATCATTTTTAAATGTCTTACTTCAGTAGTAGTAAATGTATCCATCTTATTTAGTTTGAATTTAATGTTATGTCTCATCGGATTGATTAGAGTTCACCATATTAGATCTGTTGTAAACAGGAGAAAGGCATGGTTAGGAAAAGAAGGTGCAGAAGAAACTCTATGGTCCACATTTCCCCACCTGTAAATGTCACCAGCTTTCACCTTGGATTGAAATATTACAGCATTGGTTGTATTGCCCATTCATCTGGTAACTCCCATTCCGGCCTAATCAGGATTACCACAAAACTCGGTAAACAGTCGCATGTTAAAATCATGGAAAAGATAATATTACATTTATTGCATATACAAAAGAATATGTTTTATTTCAAATCATTCGTTTACGAAATCAAGATAAAATACTAAGGAAATAGCAGGGATTTTCCCTGTGAATTATGTTGCTATTAGGTATTATCCCTAAACATGGATATTTTAACACATTAAACAAGTGGAAAAAACAGAAAAAAATAAACTACCCATTTTAAGTAGCCTTTTATAACTATGAAATCGCATAAGAACACATAAACTTGGCCACAAATCAGAGAGCAGATGTTAAATTGAAAGTCAAAATCAAATAAATGAAATATTAAATGCTGGCCATGTGTGATCCTCGCTGATAAAATCAATCAGAGGCGGTCGTTGATGAGACAGCTTCTTGGAAGACAGAAGTCTAAAAATACCTAGACGCAGTCGTTAATGTCGGCGGCACCAGCCTGGTATTTACTGTCTAAAAAGGACATGTTGACGTATGGGAAGTTCAAGCCGGGACAGCAGCATGCATATCGTGCCTTGTCAGTCTTTACACGTCAGCATGGCGGATTAACTGGCTGTCCTTGTTAGTTACTGAATTTTTCATGACACTAAGTGCTGGGACAGAAAAAGAAGGGAAGCTTGAATGCAAGTGAACACAGGAACCCCAAACTGAGCCATACGGCACAGTGTGGCAGCATTGCATTGTACAGTATGTAAGGTGCTGCCCTTGGGAGAAAGGACTTACTGATGGAACAATTTAAAGAAATATAATACGCCGTGCTTTTGCTAATTTAGTTTTCAAGCAAAATAGAGTTTGTCCTTTGCAGCATCTTTATTACTGACTCGGATCTGTTCTTTAATTATTAATTTGTCAGGAGCAACCCTAAATTAGGAGAAACGACTTGGTATTTGTGGACACTGGACTAACATGGTGACAGTGTTCGGAGGACCAGTGCTAGAGGGACTTCTGCTATAAATTGTCTGTTATACTAGTTGCAAGACCGGGCTGGCTGTACCGGGCATCATGTGTTTCCCCTCTGTTGAATAATGTACTTGCTGCAAAGAGGTCGAAGAGTTGTCTAGTGGCAGTTTTGACTCATGTAAGGTAGCTCAGAGGGTCAATATGCCTGCTGCAAAAAAAGTGTACTATGCAGATCACAGCACAGTATGTTATGTGCAGTGCAGAGGGATTTTATTTTTACTGTGCAGTTCATAAATTACAATCATAAACTAGCACAGTGAGCTATGAACTGCCAATAAAGAGCTGCATGTAAACTGCATGGTACAGGTTAGAAAGTTAGATTTTTCCCAAGCTTTGATTGTCCTAATTTTGTTTAAAATTTTTTTTTTTGGGGTAGAAATACATTTTTATTAGCAAAATCAACCCTAACCACTGTTTTACAATCTAAATCCTGAGTTATGATTTCCCAGACCAAGACCTCTTAAAAAATGCCTACCAGTGTTACTTGGTCAGAAAGGGCCCAGTTAGAAATGTTACCATTTGCATGCTTGTGTGTCTTAAGTTGCCCTCTCTTTTACACGTGGGAACTTTTGACATACATTTGCGTGCATGAACATGCAGGATATCATTTTCTGAATCTGTATTGCTCACATTTCCACTTTGTAGGCACACTATCACAACACATTCAGTACAAGGGATAAAATGCACTGTGCAAATGTTCTTTATGTTATTGACTGGTAGGTGGCAACAGTATTCAACAAGAATAAACAATTGCGGCCTGACAGGGGTTTCGACATGTCCATATGGGTGCTGTTATTTTATAGCAAACACAAGGAGAGGATGGATGGAGCACCCCAGATCTGGGTTGAATCCATAATCATTCTTTAGCTCACTTCGCCACCCCAGGTCAGACCCAGCCATATAAAAATCAGCCTTGATCCTGTTACCTATGGCAACAGTCCAGCCCGACCTGCCAAGCCAGGTCTTCCCTGGACTGGAAACAATCATCCTGTGACCAGTTTTGGGGTAACACCCCTCATCAGCCAAGCTAGCTTGAATCCAGTGGCAAAGTGAGCAAGGGACCCACATCTGGGTCTACCATGCCAACTTAGGGAGAACAAAGCAAACAGAAGGAGACAATGGACATAATGATGAATCCATCATCGTTCTTTAGCTCACTTTGCCACCCTAGTTCAGAACCAGCCATATGCAAATAAGTCTTGACACTGTTCCCCTTAGGAATAGTCCAGGCGGAACTGCCAAGCCAGGTACTCCAAGACCGGAAACAAGCATCCTGGGATCAGTTTCTAGGTAACACCTCTCATCAGCCAGGCTAGCTTACACCCACTGGCAAAGTGAGCAAAGGACCTATGTAACTATTTTGCACTTGAGTAGGCTGATAAGCCTGTCAGAAGACTCCAAGTGCATTTTCTATAGCCTTCAGCAAGGAATTGTGTTTACAGTGACTGTGGGACCCTCCGACTAGGGTCCCTGGATCAAAATTCCATCTTAAGTCTACAATGCTTCAATGAGGCTTAAATACTCTGCCTTGAATACTATTAAATATTATGGAATAAACATTCAACATAGAAGCCCCTTTAATCTTTCTCCTGCTTATGTTCTGTGAAACAATGTTTGCTACTAAGAAACAATAACCAATACTCTTCATTTGCGTTCCAGGGGGCTGAAGCATTCAATCACACAGAAGCCAGCACTGCCCTGGGCCAGCACGTTGGGAGGGAGTAGAGGCAGGCCTACGAGGTCTCATGCTCAAAGCACATTCAATGCTTCCCATTGTGTAGGATTCTTCATGTGTGTTCAAGGTGACTGGAGGACTCTATCACCTTGAAGCCAGCACTGCCCTAAGCCATCCTGTTGGAAGATAATGGAGGCGGACCTAAGGGGTCTTACAGTCAAAAATAGTTCTTGCTTTCTGTGGCACGGGTTTCTTTATTTGTGTTCCAGAGGATTGGAGGACTCCATTGCCCAGAAGTCAGCACTGTCCTGACCCAGCCCACTGAGAGTCGGTGGCGGCAGCCCTAAGGTGTCTCATGCTTAAACTATGCTCTTGCTTCCCATGGCACAGGATTCTTAATTTGTGTTGTATGGGGCTCGAGAACTACTTCTCCCAGAAGGCAGCATTGCCCTGAGCTTTCCCAGTGGAAGGTGGTGGAGGCGTGCCTAAGACATCTCTTGCTCAAAGCATGGTCTTCCTTCCCACAGTGTGGAATTCTTCATTTGTGTTCTAGGTGGCTGGCAGACTCCTTCGCCCAGAAGCCAGGACTAAGGTGTTTCTTGCTCAAAGTGTGATCTTGCTTACTGTGGCACGAGGCAAGCCTGGGCCTGATAGAAGACCGAGCCAAGAGTGGGCATGTCTCCACCTGTCAGCGGCATAAAGAGGTCGATGCCTCCTAATTTCTGGAACATGGGTAAGCCCATAGTCGGGGCATTGCGTGCCAGGCTGAAAGCAGTACACAAGTGACATTTTTTTACAGAGGGCAATAGAGGTAATTTCCAAAGAGATAGAACCCACAGAGAGTAGAAAGGAGTGCCTGCGCCCCCTGCCTGCAGCAAACCTTGAAGGTTTTGGTGTAAATATTCAGAGAGTAATAGGAATTCTGTCTCTGAAACTTTGAACTTGCCCCTTGACTCAAAAGACATTCCCTCACAGCCACCGTCATTGCCCCTCACTGAACCAATGGCCAAATGTACAACAGATAGGGTCCTTTGCAGTAGAGATCAGCTTGTTGGCAAGCACCGAGACTGTGGATCTGTGCACTTTGAGTACCCCAGATGCATTGGTTTTGAAAGGATATATTTTCAATAGCTACACCTTCTTTATGAAAGAGTTGAGCGGTTAGATGTTGTCTAACGCACATGATGTCAAACGAAGTTCTAATGCCTCAGCCTTTAAATATTGTATGCAATATTTGAAGTTCCAATCCTACCGACCCTCCATGCATGATGGCTAATATCCCAGCCGTTGTAATTCGTATCAGGGAGATTTATCCCATGACTCCCTTGCATGACCAGCATGACCATGTATTTCAAACCCCTTAGAATGACCAACCAGAACTCTACTATTACATATGTACTACATTTTATTGTACATGGGGTATAATGATTATCCTCTGAAGCAAAAGACCTAGTACAAAGATGGTATTCCTTGGCAAATTAAATCAACAAATGTTGTCAACTCTCCCTTTGTCAAAATAGTTGCCCCGGCAAAATGGTGGCATTGCTTGGCAAATTGTGGACATCCGTGGGAGGCTACCAATTGCTCACTGCTGGTAAAATAATGGCCATTGCATACTGGTAGCTCATAAAGCAAAGGGTTCCCGAAAGAATCATTTATACATATTCAAAATTAAGCGGGTATAGTTATCCAATTTATATGGAATTACATGTCAAAAATGTAAATATATACAAAATAAATTCTGGAAAATCTTTTTTTTTATATATGTAAATATGGCATCAGAAAATCATGCATTACAAATGTGTTTTATATAAATTTGATAACAAATATCAGTACAATACACATGATTAATTCCAACAAAGTTCAGTCAGGGTCCATGATAAAACATTGTAACCAACCTATATTAATCACAGAAATCCGATTATCATATATTTTATCATGATCAATGGAGATTGATATATTCTCCTAACATAAAAAAATCTTTCTGGCCAAGATACATTCACAGTTGAAAATATGTTTGAGAATGATTGCAGTTAATGGTTGAAAGTTAGTATGGATGCACTTTCGACATTTCAGTCTTAGATGGCTAATCAGTCCGTGAGACCATCATCAGGCCCGTGTGATGTAGACAAAACCAATAGGACAGGCCCCTGAAGGACCCAAAGTGCCACACAACACAAAGCCATAACCCAATGTATGTGGATAAGAAGGGCCTGATCAAACTGCAATCTCTTCTCTGTTAGTCAAAGGGGTCACAAATAATCCCAAAGGCGTTTTTCCCAGTCACATAATCATGGTTTTTCTTTACAACTTGAAAGCATCCATGGTATGATGCCCCTCTCAAGTAAAATGCTCGCCCTGCACATTGGAGGTCATCCCTGGCAATTTGTGTGTGGGAATCGATGGCATGCTGACCGCTCTTGGTAAAGTGCTGACCCTGGATTAATGGTAGTAAATCCTGATAGATTGTGGATAACTATGGAAATATGGTGCCTAATCTGGAATAATGTTTGTCCAGTCAGACCGATGGTAATTTATGACATATTATGAGCGCTCTTGGCACAGTGGTGCTCACCCATGGCATTATAATACGGTATTTATGCATAATGTTGCCAAAACTTCATGTAATTCCATAAAAGAAAATGACTCAAATTTATCACACCATGAATGTTTAGACTGACACAAAGGTAGTAATTAATGGAATATTGTGGGCATCAATAGCACATTAGGGGGTTTGGCAGCGCTTTGGTAGTAATTTGCAACATTTTGTGAACATCCACGACATCCACACTAGTTGTAATGCTAGTCGTTATTCCTGATATATTGTGGGCAACTACGGTATTATGGTGCAACACCAAATCTAAATAATTCTGAATACACTGAAGTTCAAGTGTGCTCATGATTGAGAGAAAGAAGTGCAAGTGATCACATGTAAAGTGCAAAATCTGAGGCAACTATCCCTCGAATCATAGGATAGATACTTGGTCTTCATCAATACAAGTAGTTAAAATGCTGGGAGTATTCTTTGACAATGAATTGTCTTTAAAGACCCAGATACATTTAGTTGCCAGAAATAGTATATGGATTTTAAGGGCACTTAGAAAATTATTTCCCCTTCTGCCTTGGGAGTCTCATAAAACTGTAGTCCGAGCCACAGTTTTATCCAGACTGGACTACTCAAATGCCTTGTAACTCGGTCTACCTGCTTACCTGATTTGCCACTTATAGGTAGTCCAAAATACTGCTTTTTAACCTTCAAAAGAGTACTCCTACATCACCTTTTCTCAATAAACTGCATTGGCTACCCGTTAGCAAAGGATTACTTTCAAAGCACTAATGCTTGTACTAATGCTTGTACATCAGGCTTATTATAACACCAGCCCTCGTTAATTGAACAACAGAATTAAGGAGTACCAGCCAAGCAGGAGTATGCAGTCTAGAAAAGCACTTTTGATACCGGCCTCTCGCTTAAAAGTATTTATACCTGGTGGTGCTTCTTTCTTGGTACGCTCGGTCAAAATATGGAATCTCCTTCCACTGCAGCTCAGGAGCTTAGAAAGTGAATTTGCCTTTTGCAGATTCTTGAAAAAGTATCTCCTTAGCCACTAAACTCCATCTATTCCTCCACGTTTTCATGCAGTAGTGCCTGGACATTCTTTTGAGTAGCTGTTGAGATCTAGAAGTAACGTCATTCATTCAATATATAACACAGCTTTTATGTTTTGTATCAAAAGTTTGGTAGAGCAAATGGAAAAACTGACTGAAGGTGAAATCGCTACTGATTGATTTGCCTTATGGACACAGCAATTTAATTGGTTCACAGTGCCTTGAATTATAGACTTCAACAAGAAATTGCTCTATTTTAGGTACAGTATTCAGGATTATATAAACCTCGATTTTGGTAACTCTCTCAGGCACAATGTTTCATTTTAAAAGGTGAATTGAACCAGGTTAGATCTTGTTGAATGATAGCAAAGGGTTAAAAAACAAATCAGGCCTCATTAGCCTAGCAAACGATTTTCGTAGGATTCTCAAAACCTCCATCTAATGACACACAGTCTGCTAAAATTACCCTGTTGAGTACGGTCTCAGAAATCCCCAAAAGTAGTGGTCATATCTAAATATCAGAAAGAAAAAAGAAGTCCCTACGACAAATGAATAGTAACACTTTTACCAGCTTAAGTGTAAGTGCAAAAGTGGATCTAATAATTTAGAAGTGAGAGCACAATGTCAATATAAGTTAAAAAACATGTAAAATGTACAATTTACACAAACGTCAGATGGGCACTGCAATTATATACCAACAAGGCAGGCAAAACATTATTGTTAAAATACATCAGATTTTAATAAAAAATGAAGGGGATTAGGCTCTACAGTATAAATTAAAAACACAGTATACAGTACAAATGTAGAAAAACCAAAAAGTCGACGTGGCGTTTCGGTGGTTTTAGTGATGTGACACCTTCTTCAGGACGGTTTTCTCTCTCGTCTAAGAGGACTAGTCATCATAATTTAAAAGAACAGACAGGTCCGCTTTATCATTTGCGCTATTGCTGCTTCAAATATAACATTAATAGGAAACCACCTGTTGAGTAATAATCATAGGAACTGTGAAGGCTGTACGAGGGATGGCCCCCATTTTTAGTTTGCTTGATAATCGGTCAACATTACTTACTCATATAATGGCGAGTTATATCCGACATGATCATTTGTTTTTTTCTTCCAATGGTGCAGATAATTGCCCAGCGGAAATCTTTCTCTACCTGGACCGCTTTCTTTTGTATATATGGATAATCAGACGGTCTTTTCGTAGAATCACGGCCTCCCTGCCTCCAACAGAAAGTACAGCTTCCTGACAAGCTTGCCCATGGGAGTACTCCTCGTTGGGGGTGACACGAATGCTGTCACGTTCCCGGATAATGACTGGTCCAACTCCCCAGCGGGCAGACAGGGGGAATGGGGTCTGTCAGACTTCGTCGCGGCTATGGGATTGGGTGACTTATGGTGAGCGCACAACCCTTCACTTCATCAATACACACTCCATTCAGCAATGCATGGGTCCTTCTCCAGGATCTTCCACTTCTTTACCCGCAATGATGAAACTTGGGAATTCGGCGATACCAAACATATGGCTTGGGGGATTTTAGATCACTCCCCTTGTTAGTACCACCCGCAGAAGTCAGGTTGTTTACAGGGCAAACATTCAGAGGATAGATCCATGGCACCTCCATGACCCTCAAATCGGGGACAAACTCCGGGAGGGATCCAAGTTCTACTTCGAAGAAACAAACAATGTTAGTTATCTCCTATATGCTCTCCTGTTAATTCTTAACTAATGTACGCAGCTTTTTGCTTGATAAATTTCACCATTAAAAATGCATTTTGCGATGCAGGGCATGGACCAAAATTCGTTTTAGTAATTTAATTGTTTACTTACCTGCAATCATCCATATTCCGGTGTTTATCACCCACCACCCTGCCCCTCCCCCGCCCCACCTGCCTGCCCCACCGGAACTCCCTCCACAGGCCGCGGATGGTTTTACCATAACTTACATAAGATATATTAATTTACCTGTTTGCTAATATCCTTCCCTCTCATTAGATATTGTTAAAACTTTACAATATAGACATTAGGTTCATTGACTATATAGATGATTGATCGCCTCCTGTTATGAATTGGACATTAATTCATTGCGAATTATCAGTACAACTATGCTCCTCCTTTAATAAACTCCTCCTACATATCTTCCCCCTCCTCCACCCTCTTCTTAAACACTATATATGATCTTATTTATATATGATATTTATTAATTAATATTTAAATATTTTATTATGATATTTTTGCCTTTTTTTTACATGATGTTATTTTCCAGATGGGATTATATTTAAATATGTCAATAATACTATATATTTGATAATTTCATATTACATTGTCCTTTCTCTTCTTATTTACTTTTTCCCTCTCCTTCCCTTCTCTCTTTCTACTCTCTCATCCCCTCTTGCACTATACTCTCAAGATATAAATCTCTTTCCTGTATTCCTTTATTGCTTTATTCCTTCAACCATAAATTTAAATCTTATTCTATTGTTTGAAAACTGTTATCATTTTTGGGTAGATGCACTCTTCACCACTGACTCTGTTGCCAGATGGGGCTCCTCGAGCACTAATAGCCCGAACGTTTAGACCTGCAGTAAGCAGCTCCTTTCCCCTGGTGCTGTGTTTCCTCCGCACAGCATATCTACCACACTTTCGTATTTTCATTAGTTTCTTTCTGAAATTTGCTATTCTTCCTTTTTATTTACTTCTTTATATAACACATAGGTGATCCCTCCATAGTCCTTTAATTTCTTTGACATTTCTAATGGACTATTTATCCCTCTCTTCTTTATTCTTCCCCTCCTCTTTTCAACTCCTTCCTCTTATACTCTTACAATACTGGTTTAGTCCCTTTTCCTACATTTTCTATATTTTATTCCCTTCTTTATTGATATCATCTTCACATCTTAACACCCCTTCTCTGTTTTCTCCTTACATTCTCAACACAAACATGGCTATTAACACATTTTCCTCCTCTTATCCATTACGCATAAATTCATGGAACGTTCATGGTCTTACACACTTTATAAAATGCAAAAAAATTATACAAACTGATTTCGCTCTCCTACACGAAAGTCACCTAGATGTTCTGGAGTCATCTAAACTATAACGAGAATGGGTGGGAAAAGTTATCCATTGTGCCTTGACCGTACAACCCTCGTCTGAGAAAAATCAACCACAGAAGTGTGGTGTGGCTATCCTCCTACATAAATCTCTACTGATCACAACTATCCAAACTTGGATTGATCCAGAGGGTATATATGCCTCTGTCAAACTAAAAACTGGCAAAAGATATTCTGCGTTGGTTCAATATATGCCCCAACAGGTGCCAAACGCTCCTACTTTCTCAATTTAGATCACCTTCTTGTAGAGATTGGAGCATCCAGCGATGTCATCAGTGGTGACTGAAACCTAGCACGGGACGCAATTCTAGATAGAACAGGCCCCTTAGACAAATGCAATAATGGTGACAGAGCACTACTGGGAGATATATCGGACCATGGCCTGGTAGATCAGTGGCGCCTTTGTCATCCATTTGCCCAAGAACATACCTTTCTTTCCTCTGTTCATGGTACACAATCTAGTATAGATTATTTTCTTATCTCCCATTCAGTAGTTGCAATTACTAATGAATCCCATATCTTAGAAGCCGCCATTTCTGATCATTCTCCAGTTCTACTTACTCCTAAAGTAGGTTTATCCTCTCCAAGTAGAAAAACGTGGCTAATGAACATTCAAAGATACTGTTCATCTCAGGGTAAAAGCCAATTACGTTCCCATATCTCTGAATACTTAACTAATAACAAATCATCAGTTACTTCTTGTAGAACTGTCTGGTCAGCTGCAAAAGCAACTATCTGTGAACAGCTAATGAGGGATGCACCCTTGACTAATAAGGCTGCATCTTTGCGAAGTACTGAACATGAGACGCAAATTAATTCTCTTACTCATTTATACACTTCTTGTCCTACTGTAACCAACCACAGAAGACTAGAATTAGCTAAAATGGCACTTAATAACTTATATACTTCCAAAAGGAATATGCTCTACAACATCTAAAAGGTAGACATTATGAACAGGGAGGAAAAGCGGGACGCTTATTTGCGGCACAGCTGAGGCAACATGAAGCCTCCATGGCTATATCGGCAATGCGAACGGAATCAGGTGCAATTGTCACTAAACCGCAAGATATAGTAAAAATATTTTAGCATCCTTTTATAAAGAACTCTACACTCCTGATGATCCGGCAACTGACGATCAAATAACTACATATTTCGAAAAAATTGATCTCCCATATCTTACTGAGGAGGGTAAACATTTACTAGATGGTGATATTACCAAGGACGAAGTTATTGCAGCCATCTTCAAATTACCTTATGATAAATCCACAGGTGAGGATGGATACCCTGCGGCATATTATAAGTGGTCTGGAGAAAAAATGGTTGACGCTCTTCATTCTGCTTTGAATGAAGCTGTCCAAACATCCTCTCTTCGACCCATTTCTAATAGAGCATTACTTGCAGTTCTCCCTAAGCTGGACAGAGATCTGGTCACTTGTGGTAGCTATCACCCCATTTCCTTAATAAACAGCAATATTAAAATCATGGCAAGTATTCTACAATTAAAACTCCGTAAAGTTATTCCTTCCCTAATCCACCATTCACGGGTTGGCTTTTTCCCAGGTCATTCCTCTAGAAATAATCTTTGAACACTAGCTCACACTATATGGTCTGCTAAGAGACTAACGAAAGACGCAGTCGCTCTCTCTCTAAATGCGGAGAAGGCGTTTGAAAGTATTGATTGGGTTTATCTTTTCACCGCCATGAAAATCTTTGGCTTAGGCGATCAGTTTATTTCCAAGGTCCGCTTGTTTGATGACAATCACATATGCCAAGTCAATAGTGGAGGTTTTCTCTCTGATCCCTTTCCAATTCAGAGAGGTACTCGCCAAGGCTGCCCCCAATCCCCCCTTTTATTCCTTTTAGCAATGGAACCCCTTGCTTCATTCATTTGTCAATCATCACAGATTCAGGGTATCCTGATAATGGGAGGAATGTTATAACTATATTATACGCTGATGATATTCTTCTTACTCTTAAAGATCTTCCTCATTCTTTACCCACTCTACTTGAGATTATTAATGAGTTCTCAGCCCTTTCTGAGTATGAGATAAAATGGGACAAAAGTGAAGCCCTCACTCTCTCTCCAGGTACCACAAAAGCCTCATTTGATGGTATTAACTTTTGCCGGAAATCATCCCAAATAAAATATCTAGGAACTTTGATTAATCGCAGTCTAGTGAGGATGGTTTCGGATAATCTTTTGCCTCTTATAGTGTCAATGGAAATGGGCTTTCCTGAATGCTCACTCTTGGGATTTTCCATGTGGGGAAGACTACAGGCAGTAAGAATGGTCACTATACCTCGCTTTACTTATGCACTAGGAATGTTTCTGATTGTAGTACCTCTGACCACACTTCGTCATATAGATTCCAACATATGGGCCTTTTTCTTTGGGGAACTATGCATTCTCGTTTAGCTGCTGCTAAATTATTTGCTTGTCATTCCCATGAGGGGTTAGGCTTAAAATCGTTAGAACAGTACTCCTTAGCCTTACATCTTTCACGGCTGGCTTACCTACTCCCAGGTGTGAATGATCCTCCGCAATGTGTCACAACAGAACGCTTAATACTTGAATGCGATGATGACCTTAACTTCTTATACAGCACTTACAAGCCTCAAACTTCCCCTTCACATCCTGTACTTCAAGCTACATATCAAGCATGGCAGCGTGCACATCGCTTTCTAAGGACTGCCCATCATTTGCACTCTAAAGCTCCAAAATGGGGGAATGAAAGTTAGGGGTGGCTGGAATTTGCGTAATCGCGTTGTGCAAATCTCTGCAAAACTGTAAAAGATCTCTGCGAACACGCAGAAATTCCGCGAACACACGGAATTACTTGTTTGCAATGCTTTTTTCCTGTTCGCAATTGCTGTTTGCATGCTCGGGGGAAATATCCTGCGAACACGCATTTTGAGAACGCAAACAAGCAAATAAATTTGCGAAGTCGCGGAACGCAGAATTATGGGCAATTCCGTGTTCTCCGCGGATCGCGAAATTACCCAATTTCCGCAAACTCCACGAGCGGAACAGAATTTACCGCCCAGGCCTAATGAAAGTATTAGAATCAATGGTTGTGCACCTTACTGGACTGATTGGAGTTCAAGAGGTATACAGTTGTTAGATTAGATTATACTAAATGGTTAATTGAATTGAATGGTGAAAAGTAATTTGACCTCCCTTTGCATCAAGCTCGAAAACATCTACAATTAAAGCATTGCCAGAGGAGATGTTTTGGTTCTTCTCCCTGGACATTAGAAACATCGCCGATATTGGATTATCTCCATACTTGGGGTCGGCATAAGGGGGTAATGTTAGGACTCTACTCCACTTTAATTTATAACCTATACTCGCAACCACTCCTTAAAGCTCTTCATGAACATTGGCAAGCATGCCTACATATATTCATAGACAAAGATGCCTGGCTGGACATATTAGATAAAAAAACTTGTGAAGCGCGTCTGAAATTTTGTCTTTTTAAAACTTTACATAATTGGTACTCAACACCATCGAAATTGCAACAAGCAGGATTATTATCACACTCTAAATGTTGGAGATATTCTGTTACTATCTCTGACATTCTCCATATTCTCTGTGAATGTCCTTCTATAAAATATTTTTTGGACACAAATAGGAAATAAACTTAAGGAGACTATTCCTCTTCGAATTCCTCTTACCCCTTCTATTATTCTGTTGTATGATCCTGGGAGTACACCTGTCATCTCACGTCATCAGTGCCGCCTTTTACCGACTGCACTCTCTACACCCAAAATCTGTTTCTTACGATCATAGCAATCATCTAGCCCTCCCTCTATGGAGGATTGGATGGTTACGATGATTCAAACAGCATCCCATGAGCGTATAATATATACGTTTCAGAATCAAGATGAAATATTTCAACAAGTATGCCTTCTTTTCTCCTAGATTCTTAAATATTTTCCTCTTATCATCTTGTCTAATATCTTGCCCTATGCTCCTCTTCCTTCATATTCTTTACCCTTCTATCATTTCACTTCTTACCTCTCCTTACCGGGTAGAGAGATGGCTTTGAGTTTGACTTTCATTTCTTCTCTTTTTACTCCCGTATTTACTTTTCCATTTATTTAAGCATATCCCTCCTGATCCACTTCATCTATTTCCCAATTATTTATCGATTTATTTATCTATTTATTGATTTATTTATTACCTTTTATGATATTTTCATCACTCCCAATATATAATATATACCATATTACATATTTTATACATATAAAAACTTAGTAGCTCTTAATACATTTGCCCACTTCACAACTCATTCTGTTTAACTTATTCTGTAATTATATTAAACCACAGTTAGGATCTTTTAAGATTCATTAATTTATCATGTTCAATACCCTTCTTTCTCATTATTAGCGTTCTGTTTTTATCTTACCCCTTCGTTTCCTTCCTTTCCTTTGTTATATGATATTCTTTTTATCTCCCTATATTACATTGTTACATTAGACCACATTGGGTCTATTATGTTGCACTATATGTGTTTATTTATATATCTTTCATTTCTTAATAAAGAATTCCGAAGGAAAAAAAAGAATCAATCAATGAAATTGGTCTATGGAATGCAGGCTTACATTTATTGTCTTTTTTGTAAACTTGAACTATAAAAGACTGTGACCAAGTTTGGGAAAACTTAAAGGATGAAGCAGCATTTAATGTCTTAGTAATAATGTGGCCCCATAAATCTATATTATGTTTATATAGATCAAGAGGCACACCATTCGGGCCTGGTGCCTTTTTCCTTGGACTATTGGCAATAGCATCTATCACATCTTCATGCGCAAGCAATTATGGGGCAGTGGGCAAATGAACAGAGGGCATTAAAAGTCACTGTGAGTTCAGAAACATCATTGGATACCAAATAAATGTTACTGAAGTGAGAGGCCCATCCTTGAGGTATAATAGAGGAGTCAAGTGTGGGCTTGCTCTTATGGCGAACAAGTCATAAGTTATTGACTATCCAAAAGGCACCATGATCATTCAATAGACAGCCGGCTTCAGGGTTGTCCCATGAATCCCTTCTAAGATTTTTTTGCTTGACTTAATGCCAAGTTTATAAGACTCTCTGCAGTCTAGGGCATCAGATTTGTCATGAAAATGTAACTTTTGAAGTACCAGAGTACAGGTATCATCGAGCCATTTTGTACAATTGTTAAAGTTACTTTTTTGCTAAGCAGTTAATGACTTTTTAACAGCAGGTGTGACCAAACCAAAAAAAGATAGGGTTGAGGTGAAAGCCTTCTCATGAAGACAACAAAAAATTGGACTATTATAACTTGATAGTAACTTTAACAACAGAGAATTCAGATTCATTAATTTCCATCTGCATTTGCAATATCGGTCGGAAATGCTCTCGGCCCAAGTTCAGGAGGGAGTATTGTTACTTTCACAAATGGGCCAAGCTACTGAAATGCAAAGAGGGGTTTGATCACTCAAAGCGCTAATGGAGATTTTAAAGTTGGTAACAATGTTATTCTGCCCCGCCAACTAGAAAATATAATCAATGGTCCCCGTAAAGTATGGGCTAATGCAAGAACACAAAGTTGCAAATTCCCGTTTTAAAATCCAGTAACCTTATTGAGAGCTGCACCCTGCAAACCATGCGAAACACGGAGAGGATTACCGTACACAGGTCACACTTTAATGGGAAGCTTTTGCAACACAAGTGTCTATTAAAATCCCATTGATCAATAAGAAATAAGAATGTGTGAAATTACCCTTAAAACCATTTTAAACGAAAATAGTGAAATAACATGACTAGTCAGGTTTTTGTAAAAAATATCATCATAGACATTCACAACCAATTAGAGGCAAGATTTGTCCTTTCCCTCAGAAGATGTGGTTGGAGATTTCCATTTCCCCGTGGCACTGGGGTAATATAGTTAAAGGAACAGCCAAGATGGATGGCCCAGTCCAGCCCCTTTTGGGCTCTGACGGGTGCTGATCTTGGCCCTGGCACAGCCCTGTCAGGTCCTGCAGAGCATTCAATCAATCAATATGTATTTGTAAAGTGCAGTACTGTCACCCCTAGGGGTATCTGGGTGCTGTATCTCCGTCAAAGAACCAGGTCTTGAGTCTCTTTCTGTAGTCAGTGAGTGAAGGGGCTCTGCGGAGGTGGAGGTCATTCCAGGTGACTGCGATATAGGAGAAGGAGCGTTCACCGCTGCGGCTGTGATGGATGCAGGTCGTGTGTGCGAGCGAACAGGAGCAGAGGGGTCCAGAGAGATGGTGGAAGTTCAGTCGAAGGTTCAGGTAGGGAGGTCCTAAGTCATGGAGGGCTTTGTAGGCATGCATAAGGATCTTGAATTGGTGTGTCCGTTAATTTGTGGTAGTTTATCCTCTTCCTCTTCTGCCTTAGAAAGCATGGGAGATGAAAAAGGCCCCCTCTTCAGCCCACAGACAAAAAAAAATCACGCAAAAGCACACAGGTGAGTCCACAAGTCAAAATTGCTTATTGCATCCAGATGCTGGGAAAGGATAATCTATTGTCACTCACCAGTGTGTTGTGTATTGATGGTGTATGCTGTAAGCGATAACTAATGCCTGGAAATGACACAGTGACTGACAGTAGGAAGTTAGGCTATTACATATGAAGAATCAGTGAAATTAGAGGGAGCACAATATTAAATTTAAAACAGAGGTCGAATGACAATCTGTTGCTGTTAAGGATTTT
Organism: Lissotriton vulgaris; assembly: GCF_964263255.1. NCBI lineage: Eukaryota > Metazoa > Chordata > Amphibia > Caudata > Salamandridae > Lissotriton > Lissotriton vulgaris. Next base: position 482,754,778 of record NC_141689.1, read on the forward strand.
CCACAGAACAAGTAAAGTGTGTCAAACTATCATCACAACTTAATTTATATTCAATCATTCGTTTTCCTTTAACTTTCTTCAAAAACTTTACATCCAGTTACCTAGCGTGGCCTCTCTAAGCCTGTCATGCGATAAAACATGATAATTTGTACTGAAGATAAAGCGTGATAATAATTGTAGACTTTGGCCTGCAATTAACACTGCAGCTCGAAAGGAACATAATGTTCTTGTAAGAGAAGGGAGAAAAAAATCACCTGATTCCTTCAATACGTTTACTGCACCATACATTTCACTGTGATAAGTAGGCGATATGGCTTTTTGCCAAGTGTTTTCAATGTAAGTTATAAAATACACATAATGTTCCTGCTAACACACTCACTCGGTGCATTAGCTGTAATCTTAGGATCATGAAGTCATGCGCAATTAAAAACGCTTACATTTCTCCCTGAATCTATACATATTTTATGTAAACAGTGTGGGTGCAATGTACCATTCTCCACACCACGTCTAAGCAAAAGAAAGGGCAGGAGAGGATACCTTTTTCCATTACTTTTGTGTGTTTTGTGTGATTCTGAGAAAAGTCTGGTCGGTTTTGGGGACAAAGAAGGTCTTAATTGCAACATCAGAAACCCTACGATTCGTGAAGAGGTTCTGCAACGCTTCTGGCAAACCTTGTCGACATTAGCAGATCCCAAAACAGTGTCCCACAGCAGCATGAAATGCATCTGATTGCAAAAGATTTCGGCCCATTTTTATGAAGCCTTTGCATTGGCCTTGCATCATGCAAGGCGACGCAAGGACAACGAAAAGGATTCAGTCATATTTTCAAAGCCGCACAAGGCCTGATTTGTAATGCAGCGCAGCTGCTTGGTCTCTGTTGCATTACATATCAACTTGGGAGGCTTTCCATGGGTGGATCATGGGCGTTTCCATGCATCCACCTATGGGTTTTGGTGCCTTTCCAGATTTACAGACTTATACACCTGGGAATGGGTCAAAATGCTATGTTTAACGAGGAGAATTATCTTTATTCCTCCTCCTTATTTACACTGTCCACACATGGAAAGAGTAGATGCCTTTAAAAATAGTTTTGGACAGGAAGATGGCCTTTCCTGCACAAAAGCAATCCTGCCTGTAAATCAGGCACCCTTGCACTATGGTGTAAGGGTGCTTGCATTGGCAGCAAGGAGATATCAGAAATGCTCCATATCTTTGTAATGGGAAGCGTTTCTGCTCTTTTTCACGCAACGCAGCGCAGCAACTTTGCTTACTACATTGTTGAGTGAAAGTTTAGTAAATGTGCCTCTTCATGATTGGCTGTGTATCCTCGTGCCTGGTAATACTCCTACATACGAGACCTAGGGGGCATATTATCAACGACCGGTGTTAAAATAATTGCTGTTTTATCGGCATGAAACTGCCGATAAAACAGCGAAAATGGGCTTGATAATACGCCCTTGTTAATTCCCATAGAAGCCCATGTTCTGATGTTAACATGGGCTTCTATGGGAATGAACAAGGGCGTATTATCAAGCCCATTATCGCCATTTTATCAGCAGTTTCCTGCCAATAAAACAGTGATAATTTTAACACCGGTCCTTGATAATATGCCCCACAATTTCTTAAGTGCACCCTCATTAGCTGTTGTTGGTGAGCGTTGCACATCAGCACTTGCCTGATTTAATTCTGTCTCCAGCTCCGCCCTGAGTATCGAGCTTCTTTTCTCTTTACGATCTCTTTAGATTTAATGGATCCGCGTATTGTAGCTTTATATGCCTCTCATATATTCTCAATACTAGCTGATTTATTGTTTATTTTAAAATAATTGGCTATCTCTCTCGAGAGCTCATTACACCACTCCTCGTCCTCAAGATTCACTTTATTAAAAATCCACCTTCTATTCTGCCTTTCTACCTTAATGCCTGTTATTTCCAAAGTTACTAAGGTCTGGTCAGAAACTGTACATTTTGTGTAGAGAGACAAAATCAAGTCTGGAATCTTACTTATGCCTACCTTAGTAGCATGAATATTCATGTTTATCTGAGAACTTTTCCCCCATAAATCTAATAGGCCTAATCCTCACTTACATTCTTATATGGCAGCCTCCATTGTGGTTTATTCTGCCTACTCTTCTCTGAGCATCTTAAAGCTACTGAACTTTTAAATCCATTCTAAACTGGACCGCTCTTTGTGGATGAGTTGTAACAGCAGCTTTGGCCTGGTTCCCCTTTCTTCTCCCTTTCTAGGACGGACTAGACGAACTGAATAATTCAGTAGTAGTATTTACAATTTTGTTTTGTAGTGTACGAATACCTAGGCAGAAGCAGAGTCACAGAATGTCTTTTACTGTGTTTTTTATTGTGTTGTTTCCTCACATCCACAAGTAAGAGTTTTAGCTTTGCAAGTTCCAGGACCCACCCTGGCAGGCTACAATGCATATATATGCCATAAGTCCACCTTGATAGCCCCCAAAGGTAGCGAGAGCAGCCCGACCCTACTCTTCACGAAGCAGCGCTCTTACCTAACACTCCTAGGTCGCTGCGCATGATACCTGTAGCCTGCAGAAGCACCTTCCTGCTTTTCTAGTTACCCTTCTGTCCGTCCAATTATCGGTGTTGTTCTTGGGGCCTCCTTTCACGTTTACTGCTTTGCCCATTTTCTGCCGCGGGCATTGGAGGCTTTTATCCTAGCAGCTGCTATCGCGGTTGATGTCATGTGTAGTAAAGGAAGATGCACAGTCCAACTGTGTAAGTAGATAATCCTTTATTATAGCTTCCTTCTTGGATAAGTAAGTAGGAGAAGATAGGAAGTGTAGATAAAACCCCACCAGGAGCAGACTCCAAGCAGCTCAGCCTGAGTTGACCAAGTGACACTGTGAGCCAGAGAGACTCCCAGGCATTCCATGATATCATGGTACATTCTATTCAGTGGAGAACAGTAGAGAAGTAATTTACTACATCATGGTTCTTCATTCTGCCTCTCCTCTCACAATCTGGTCAACGTCTCCTTCAATTCCGGGGAGGGGCCTGCGAGAGCACTAGCGGAGACGCATGTGTGAGGCGTCCACCACCATGCTGCTCGCATCATAGGTAATTTTTAACTGTTCTTACCAACCTAGAGAATTATGTTGAAGTCTATATGGCTCCACATGCGTTAATGGTATTTAATGAAGTATCTCTAGGTCTGCCTCTCTATTGTGCATCCATTTTATTTTAATTTAATTTGTATTCTATTTGTATTGTATCATGAAAATAACCCTATAAAGAGCTCTGTCACATTTTGAGGTCTGGGTCATGCGATATAGCACTATTGATGAAGTAAAATAAATAAATAAAGCCACACTCAACAATGTTATGCTATTTTCTGTAGCGCCTGTATGTTACCTTTCAGCCACTTGTCAGTCCACAGTTTGGTCAAAGTTAGGTTGGGATGTTGTCTCCAGTGACGACCCAGCTCCACATGATTTGATTGTTCTGTGGCAGGGATAAAGTTCATTGCGATGAGTGGGAACTGATTGCCTGGTTGATTCAATTGAAAAAGGTTTGGATAAAATGATTGTTCATGTTTTCTTTAATGTAGATACCAAATGTGACACTCTATGAGGTTGGTTCAGTGCATTATATAGTTGATGCCTTGTACACTTATAGACTTGCCCTCATGTTTCCTTCATGCTTAGGTATCTTGACTGGCTGTGAAGAAGCTGCTTTAATCAGAGGTGAGGGAGGTTGTGAAATAAACATGATTGGCTCTGGAACGTCATATGATTTCAGTAGCCTCACCCATGAAACAGGCACACATATAAACCTCAACATATCCCCTATGAACTGCGAATGAGACCATGTATAAAAAGCAAACTATTAATCCTCTCTCCTCCAGACACAAAGTAAAACATGAGTTTGCACTTGAATACAGTGAAAGCACGTTGATCTGCGCTATTGTTTGAAGAATTACTTTCTAAATTAAAAACTCTGCATGTTGTATGACAAATATCTGACCACAAACATATCATGTTACAAAAATTAGGGGTGTGGGAAATTTGCACAATTTGCTTTCGCATAATTGCATGAAGTGTCAGCAAAATTACTACAAAATTATTCTAAGGAATCTGAAGATGAAATGCTAATCTGTCATTTAATGCTGTGTATTAGTGTGAAATGCATCCTCCCTTCAAGTCATGAGAGCCTGTGCCCTAAGCTGCGCTTAACTCTGCTGCAGGTAGCCAATTCCATGCTGTGCAAGACATTTGGCTATGTGCAGCATGAGGTTGACCCCAGACCCTGGCCTTCGGTTCTTTGAAGATCCTTGAAAAAGTTAGCAAAAGCTAGACAAGGCAGACAGATGTTGGCACCATTCCTCTAACCTTAAATTCAAATCTTATTATCTAACTTAGCAAAGTTATACCAGAGAAAAATCACCATTGCCAAAAAAGTTATACTAATTGCTTAACCACATCCTCAAATGTATCCAAATATTTATTTGAAATCGTAAATGAACTACAAGACCCCATGTCATTCAAACCTGCCATCTCTTCTCCGGACCACTGTGGGCATCTGTCAAGCTATTTCATAGAATACATCAGAATGAAAATTGAAAATGAATATATTGCCAACCTTAACTGCCAAGACAGACCTCTACATAATAAAACACAGTCACCTTCAATAGAGAACATTATACCAAAATTAGATAGGACTACCCCCTTCTAAGAAGCGGATTTTATAACACTTATTAAACCAAGGCATTCTTCCTGTTATTGGGCCTTTGCCCTGCCAAGTATTTAAAGCAACGTATCTCCTATTTGGTTACTTAAGTGAAAGATATTTTCAAAACTACCTTAACACCAACTGTGTCTCTATTGACTGGAAAGAAGCAATAGTCCATCCGCTCCTGAAAACTTTCATTGGATATTTTGGAACCAGGAATCTTCCATTCTATTTCACTCCTGCCTTTCTTATGTAAACTGCTTGACATTAAATTCTTTCAATTACAAAAACTTGTAATTGAACTTGCTTCACCACCAGCACAAAGCCAGCTTTCACCCAGAAACTGGTGGTTGATTCATTGTTAGATGGCCTTGGAAGAAGGATAGATGCTAGAGGTCCAGGGGTCTTGATGATCCTGGACTTCACAGCTGCATGTGACACCATTGATGACGATATCCTACTTTCAAGACTGACAAACATTGTCATAGAAGGCATGGAACAAATGGAACAATCATTTTTTTTTTATGTTTAAAGACCTTTATTGTACAGAATGCGTTACACACAGCACATAGCTTACAACCCCTAGGGGCCAGCCGTGTAGAACGGTAACCGTATGAAATATTGGCAAGATAACACAGCCGTTCCGCCGACAACCCTGGGGTCTGGCGGCGTAATGATGTAGAAATACGCATACATAATATATCATGCATCTTAATAAGTAAGCAGGTCTGTACGTTTTTATCAATTTTGTAGTATAAGGATGTTGCCTTGGCATCTTCACCAAACGGTCAGTAGTCCGCACATATGCGTAAGTATGGCGGGTGGTCGAGTCAGTAAGTCTCATGTGTGGGCGGGTGGCAGAGAAATTGAAGAGCAGTCACTTGCGATGCCTCAGTGGTGTTAGCAGATATATGTTGGTATAGCTCACTGCATCAAAAGGAGAGGTTCGCGTTGGCGGCAAACAAATGGAACTATCATGGCTGGAATCATCCTTTACCCATAGCAAGAAAGCAATGTTTCTTCTTTCTATTCAATCTAAACCATGAGCAGAAACATTTGGAATAACTCAGAGATATAATATTTCCCCACTTCTCTTCAATATCTATATGTGGCCACTCACTCAGATCTTAAGGCATGTGGAAGATTAATTCTTCATGTCTGCAGGCAACACTCAACTTATTTTTTTAATGTTGCAGTGTCAAAGCTCTCACAAAGACCCCGATTTTTGATTTATCTGAAAGCCCTGGAGCCATCAGGTGGCGGATATCTCCTAATTATTTAAAGCTAAACTGAGGTAAGACAGAAATTCTACTCCATCCACATATAGCACTGGGAAGGACCTTAATTGGCTTTGTGCAGGGGAAACACCTCCTGTGCATACATTTTAGTGTTCATTTTACTTTAGACTTAGACACAGCACCACATGTTTCTCATTTAGGAAAAGCATGCTTTTTCTTTACTTAAGACACTTTCCTAAATGTTTCCTATTTTAAATTCCACTGTGAGATTATCTATTGTTGCTGGCTTTATACAATCAAGGATTAATTATGGCAATGAAACCATCCTCAGAGTGCCCAAGAAACAGCTAACCCATCTCCAACTAGTCAAAAATACAGCAGTGTTTCTTATATGTAGAATAAAAAGACAGGACCCAATAACATTGGCCAGGAAGCATCTACTATGGCTCCCTATGCATGCATGTGTGATGTTTAAGGCTATTTACTTTGTCTACAATGCTGTTTATCCTCAAAAACCTGTCTTTTTATAAAACATGTTCAGTGGAAATCACTACAATGAAATCTCAGATCCAAACAACAATTTCTCCTTCAAGTAGCTAATACCTGGACCTTGAGATACTTGGGGGCATATTATCAAGAACTGCATTAAAATTAGCGGCAGAAAACCGCTGCTAAAGCGGCGATAATGGGCTTGATAATATGACTTGGAGAATTCCAATAGAAGCCCATGTTCACACCAGAACATGGACTTTTATTGGAATTCTCAAGGGCATATTATCAAGCCCATTATCGCCACTTTAACAGCAGTTTTCTACCCCTAAACCGGCGATACTTTTTAACGCCGTTCTTGATAATATGTCCCTTAGAGCTTTCTCCATGGCTGCAGTTAGGTGTTGAAATAAGGTAAAACTAATGTTTAAAAAAAAAAACTCTCTGAAATCCACCAGTTATAGTTTACTGAGCTAACTATAACTTGTGCCATCACCATGCACTGCTTAATACCTCACATGTTACATCACTCATAACATATTAAATGACATCGTTGAGGACTTCACTGACAAAATCATATGATTGTTGTGACAGTGTCCTAAAGGGGTTTTGAACTAATGTAACAAGCTGTACCTGGGGACAAATTTATATATATACATACATATATTCCTGAGATGGACATACTGACATAAAACATTAGACCCATGCTTACAACAACAGTCTGAGATACACCACTTCTAAGTGGGACATCCTTACTTTCGAAATTATTCAATACATTATTCAATAATCTGCAGTGACTGAAATTCTTTGTAGATGTTCTAGAAATAAACATGCACAGCTTATAGAATTGTTCTATACTACCTGTTCACCACTATTTATCATAGTCAGGTGCCTACATATTCATTTTGTTAACAGCAGCTTTGACTTTTCGCAGAGATATTTTAGTACAGGATTTGGCTTTAAGCCATAACCTACTTTCAACATACCTCTGAAATCCACATCAGGTGCACTCAGCTTTTACCTTGTTTAACCTAGAGTACTTCTTCCACCCCAAATGATAGTGATTTGTATCATATAACTTTAAAAAATGCATATTTACACTTGCCTCAAGGGCTTACGCATGTATGCACGCAGTAACTCAATGCTCCATATGACAATGGTGTTATAATTAATGTCATCAATGATATAATTTAAATTGTCAGCAGTTATGTCATCAATTACTTCATTTAACATGTCATGATTGATGTAATATGTGAGATCTTATGAATGGTGGGGATGCAGTTAGAGCAATAAAATATAAACTATAACGGGTGATTTTCAGACGTTTGTTGGTATTAAAACATTAGTTTGTAGCTCATTTCAAAACCTAACATCACTTTGACCTTTGTTTTTTTCAGTCAATTTCTTAGTTTTTTAAACGTAAGCTACGATCTTATTAGCATACTTAAATATAATGTCTCTCTAACTCTCTCTCTACACATATATATATATATGTATTTTTTTTTTCTCTGAAAAAAACAAAGGTTACAGGGACTTTATAGTTAGGCTGACGTTTCACTCGTACAAAACCAGAGAAACTCAGCAGTTACAGTTACCTGAGATAACTATAACTCATACCCGCAATGCACTGCTTATGACCCCACATATTATATCTCTCATGACATGGTTAGTGACATCACTGATGATATCTCAAATGACATCACTCATGACATCACTGATGACATCTGAAATTACATCACTGATGACATCATCCAGTGATTGTGAGTGTTTTCTAAAATTTACAGAGTGTTAAATATATATTCTAAGGTAACTTGCAGTGATGGTTCCTGTATGGGTAAGTGAGTTGGTGTGTAAGTGGTGTATAGAAGAGGGACTGGGTATATAGGAGACTTGAGCCATGATATAGTGGGTGTATAGGGTTTTCTACAGGTGAGCAAATGGGTGTATAACAGCTGAATTTCTCTGTTATTGTACAAGTGAAATTTCAGCCTAGCTATAGCGTTTTTTTGTATTCTCTTTCCTAACTATAACTTTCCTGTAACCTTTGGGTTTTTCAGTGAATTTCTAAGGTTTTGGAAATGCTAGTTCCTAACTATAATGTCCCTGTAACCTCTGTTTTTATCAGTGAGTTTCTAAAGTGTTCTAAATTCTATTTCATAACTATAACTTCCCTGTATTTTTTTCTATAATTTGATATTGAACATTATATCTGCATGTTGCATGACTTCTTGCTGTATTTGTCATCTATTTATTTAAAAAGTGCATTAATCATCTTATGTCAAGATATGTTTGTTTTTCGTGATGAAATTGCGATCGCCGAGGGCACACAGGAAATACCAAGAGTTTTTGAGTAAATCACATATACAGACATACTTTACATAAAGCTTCAGTCTAGCTGTTTAGTAAGATATTAATTTAACTTTCCTCTTTGCATTCATTTGTTGAAAAAACAACGTCAAAAAGTGATTTCCTTGTTCAGGGCGACACCGGGGGTCGCAATGACATCGATAGTCCTGAATACAAATGACAAAGGGTAAAAAACATATAGAGACATATTTTACATAACGTTTGAATCTAGCTAGATAGTAACTGTGGGATGCTGGCTCTGTATATATTATACCAAAGTAAGGTATAGTATGCACAGAGTCAGGAGATCCCTAAAGGTAAGCAGAGGTTAAAGTAGATAGTACCAAACTCTCTATTTGTGGTAGTGTGGGCGAGCAGTAAGGACTTATCAGAGGGAAGTGCTAAGCCTTTAATGTACAACTCAGACAAGGAATGTTTTCACACACTCAAGGATTGAACCCTGACCAATTGTTTTGCATACAAATATTGTTTAGTTATATTTATTTTCTAGAACCAAGCCAGGCCTGGAACAGGTAAGTATAAAAATATTTTGCAAGCAAATGCAGTTTAAATACAGATTGAATGCAATGAATTAGTTACAGTATAATTACTTTGTATCCACAGACAGTCAGAATTACTATGCAATTACTTTTCTTACGCAGCCAGGCATCTATAGATGCTAGGCTGGTGCATTTCCTGAGGGAAAGAAAAATGAGACAATGAAACTCCAGAAGAAACTCCAACGAATCCAAAACGCCTCAGCCAGGATCATATTAGACATCCCGCGCAACGAACACATCTCTGGTCACCTGAAAGACCTCCACTGGCTACCCGTCAATAAGAGGATCACTTTCCGACTGCTAACCCACGCACACAAATCACTCTACGACATCGGACCAGAATGCCTCAACTCACGACTGTCCTTCTACACCCCCTCCCGCCAACTACGTTCTTCCAGCCAAGCCCTCGCCACTGTACCTCGCATCAACAAGACCACCATGGGAGGCAGATCCTTCTCTTACCTGGCTGCTAAAACATGGAACTCACTCCCCACTTACCTTCGCCTTACCCAGAACCACCTAGCATTCAGAAAGCAACTTAAAACATGGATATTTGACAAGTAATCCTCCTCCCCTCCCTAAGCGCCTTGAGACCCTCTGGGTATGTAGTGCGCTATATAAATTCTTTGACTTGACTTTTGCAAACCTAATACAGGTTTACAGTACTACTCACAAACCACATTTAGTCCTGAGAAGGCAGAATTGAGCGTACGGGTCCGTGGGTAAGATTCGGTCAAATGGGTGCTAGAGTCACACTGCCAGTGGCACAGAGGTGGCCAGGTGCCGAGAGCAGGGACCACACATTAGCCAACAGGCTAAGCCCGGTCGTAGGCTGGAGGACTGTGGCGAGCAGGCCCCCAGATTAGAGAACAAAAGCTCCTGGGGTCAAGGTCATCACTGAAGGGCCCAATTGCCAATACAATAACTACACAACCAGCGGCACATGGGCAGCCATGTATAGAATGCGGTCTTGGCATATGATGCAGATTCAGTCACAGCAAATGGGGTCTTTGGGAGTCATCGTCTTGTGAGCACAAGTGTTTGGTGACGAAGTCGGTCGGATGGTCGCGGTTGCTCTTTCTGGACTGCTTCGGGTACAGAGTCAGTCAGGGTGTCGCCTTCGGTCACAGTTGAGGGGACCTTCCAGTTGTTTGCTGAATTTTTGATTTAGGAACTTATGGGGGTTCAGAGGTCGATTAAATCCTAGCTAGGATCTCTCGGGCTCCGGGAGCAGAGTGGCTGAGATTCATGGAGTCAGCCGCAGTCAGAGTCGGTTACCTTTGAAGAAGTCCGGTGCTCATGGGAGACAAAGCCCTTTTTTGTCACAGAGGCAGGGAAGGTTCTCTGGGTTTTCTAGGTCTGCTGTCTGTAGGACACACTGAGGTTCTATTAGAGGTGTCTGAGGTCAGGACAGGTAAAACTGGGGCCAAGTGGGTTGGTGTCCTCCTCTTCTTCTCTCTGCATGGCTCTTCGGTCCTTATTCTTCTTTCTTCTCCTTTTTGGCTCTGATCTGTGGAGGCAAGGTTCAGGGTTGCCACTAAATACAAACGTTTACAGGTCCCTTCCTTGGGGTGAGTACACCCCTTATTATGCCACCCTCCACTGGGAGGGGGGCATTAGCCTCACTCTGGTTGGCTGGGTCTCCCCACCTGCAAGTTGGCGGGGACTGAGTGGTGTGCTTCACCTCGCCTCCTCTACCTGAGGGGTGGGGTTGGCAAAGGTGGACACACCTCTCATCCTAACTTGGGTTTCCCACCGATTCTCCCACCAAAGTGGGGGTCAGAACTGGTGGGGGCCAGTTGCTGTGAGCAGCAAATGGCTGGGGTAGACTCACAAAGGTGGAAAGCCTTTGAAGCTTTCCCTTCTTGGACACTGCCCATCCTGGTGGAGGAGGCTTGGCACCTTGTCCCAGGATGTGCTTTGCTTCAGGACCCCAGGAGCAGCATGCTCTCGACCCAGGGGTCCAGAAACATGTCTGATTGTGGCAGCTGGTGAGCAGCCACTCTGCAGGACACTAGAGTTAGGTCATTTTTCAGGGGGCATCTCTGGGATGCCTTCTGAGTGCATTATTCATTAAATCACACACTGGCATCAAAGTGGGTTTAATGTGCTGAGAAGTTTGATACCAAACTTCCCAGTTTTCAGTAAAGCCATTATGGTGCTGTGAAGTTCATAATGACAAACTACCAGACCATATATTTGTTACCGCAATACTGTACTTACAATGTCCAAGAATTGACTTAGACACTGTAGGGGTACAGGGCTCATGCACCAGTGCCCTTACCACTGGTATAATGCACCCAGCTAGAGGGGTGGCTTACCTATGCCAGGGCAGTGGATTGTAGGCATGGCACACAGGGATGTGAGCCATGTTGACTCTTCAGTTTGTTCTGACCACGACATGTAGCCTGCAATGACAGTGTGTGTGTGTGTTTGCATGATGGCACAGGGCCTCTAATTGGGCACAATAAGTGCTATAGCCCTTAGAGGTCTTCCCTGGTCACAGTGTCCTTGCTACCTATGGTACCTTTTACAAGGGACTTATGAGGCCATAGAATTGCCAATTGGGTTTTACAACTGTGCAGTTTTAGGGTAAAGAACATAGGCCGTGGGTACCTGGTTGACAGCAACCCAGGGCACACTCAGTCAAAGTTCATCAGCCTTAGGCAAAAAGTGCGGGCAACCATGCAGAAAGAGGGCACTTTCCTACAGTAAAATATTGGTTTACCTTTATTTTAACAATGCAATTGTCAAAAATAAGATTTTAAAAAGTAACTTTCAGCATTGGTATTCGCAAATAGCACATGACTACCAAATAAAGAAAATGTATTGGTTTACACAGTTTCCTTTATGAAAGGCAGTACACATCCATTTCTCCCTTCTTGAACTCTCCAGGTACTGGTTAATTTGTTTTAGGAGCTCTCCACAACTGATTTTGAATATTGTGCTGTTTTTTAATTGTTTATATGATACAACAAGCTTGTTCTTTCACTTGAAAATATACCACAAGAAGCAACTTTAAATTGCACAAGGAAAAAAAGGAGAAGTATTAACAGTCTCCAGACCTCCATCCCCTGCTCCTACAGACAAAGTTCAAGCTTAAGTGGAAAGAAGATGCACTGAAATGGCATCCTTGGTTCGAAGTTAACTCGGCCGTCTGGCTGAAGAACGCGAGGCTTGAGACAGGCTGCGGTGGTCGCATGGAGTTACGGGACGGGCTGTAGGACTGCAGCTACAGCTGCTGCCTGCATGAGATCCACAAGTGCCGGTGGAGGGTAAGAGCGCCTGGCTGGGGGCCCCGCCAAACTGCCCTGGCGCCTGAGCAAGTTGGTGTACATAACCCGAACTGGTGAGCTGCCGGCAGACCCAGAGGTGGTGATTGGTGGTTGGTGATGGCGCTGATCGTCGGATCAAGAGGCAGGCCCTGAGAATTCAACTGCCCAGCGGGGTGGTGCCCCACAAGGACATATCAGCCCCCGCATCAGAAGTGCGGTGAGGAGGTACTAAGCTGCCGCTGAACCGCCGGAGGGGTTGGCACCTGCGGCAGGCTGTGGTGAGTGGGGTGCGGACTTGCTCTGGCCAATGGCTGCAGCGGTGGGTCTGGGCCTGGGCACACGACTGTGTGCTGCGGGGCTGTGCGCTGCAAGTTGTGGCCCCTGGGGTGCGGGTGGCTGAAAGGGCAGTATTCTAGGGAGCGCTTGTCGAGGGGACCTGCACCGGCATACTGGGAGACCTGCCCACATCGGCCGTGTGCACCCATTACACTATGGACTATGGGACAGTGGAGGCTGCACTGAGACATGCGGCAGTCAACCAAGTGGCCAACAGTGGTGAGGCTGTGAGATCAGGGCCTTCCTCCCACGTGGATCAGCACATCAGCGCAAGGTACCCTCTGGTGGGGCCTTCCCTACATAAGCACGGGCAGTGGAGAGGAGCTTGTGCCCATGGGTGGCGATGCGACGGAAGGGCCAATCTTGTAGCAAGCAGACACCTGTAATGCTCCAGAGACCTGGGCACCCTGAGGGACTGTTACGTAGAACCCGGGTGCCACAACATTACTTGTTTGCTGGGGCTAGTTCATAGCATAGGGCATGGGACTTTTGCATTATTGCCGCACCAAATCACAGCCTACTTTGACCGCCCTGCCTGGAATACTGAGCACCATGGGGAAATCGGACAGGACACAGACTCACCTCATGTTTGAGCCACGAAATACTGCTAAAGTGCATCAAAAAGTGGCATCAGATTCTGCAGCCGACATACAGGAAGAAGGCCCATCCACCCTAGAGACAACACTAATTGACATGCAGAAAAGTCTGCAAGCTATTGAAAGGAACATGCCCGCCATATGTCCTCCCAGCTAGAAAAGCAAAATGTACACATGGGGGAGATAGAGCAGAGGGTCTCCTCCAACGAGGATGGTCTTGGCCAGGTAATGAGTAAGGTGCATGACATGGAAAAGGTACTGCTGCTCATCCAAGCTAAGAATGAAGATTTAGAAGCCCACTCATGCCACAATAACATCAGAATCATGGGCCTGCTGGAGTCAACCAATACTAGCAGAATGGAGACCTTCATTGAGACTCTGATCAAGGATACCCTTGGCACGGAGAATTTGTCCACTATGTTTATAGTCGAGCAGGCTCACTGCTCCCTGGCGGCAAAGCCAGTTCCGGGCACTCCACCTCATCCTATTATAGCCCGGCTATGAAATTACTGGGGACCCGGATACTGTATTGAGACCGGCCAAGGGAAAGGGCACTATCACCTACCAGGAGAACTCGCTGTCTCTCTTTCTGGATTTCACTGTTGCCGTCGAGGTGGCACGTCAGGAGTTTGGTGCTGTAAAGAAACTCCTGCAATTCAAGGGCATCACTTACGCCATGCTGTACCCTGCCTGCCTAGGGATAAGTCCAGAGGGACATGTCAAGATTTTTACCACCCTCAAGGCAACAATGGGGCATGTGAGAAAGCAGAAGAGACGGCACTGCGAGACCCAGACAGAAACAGACATGGAAGAGCAGTAGATGAACCAGTTGCAATAACTAGGTTGTGGTCAAAGTACTGTACTTTGGGTTCTGTCCAGTAACACAGTTGTACTGTTGGTCCTTGTCTCATCTGTATACTTGGCCTTAGTCGTAGGGCCAAGCTGAGACGGACGAGGAAGAGCAGTAGCTGACCGAATGGTGAAGAATTGTATAGTTGTCAGATCTCTGAAATGTAGGTTGTGTTTTGATCTTATGTACTGTGCGCCATTGGACATTGCTGCAGGCTGGGTGTAGCTGAGTGGCCTATTTCAGGGCAAATGTTTTTATGGCACTCCTTATATAGCTTTAGGCCTTTAGAGCACAAGATCCTAATGTTTGAGCGGCAACATACTGTATTAATGTCCATGGCCTCATTCACATGCTTTGCCCTGGACTAATGATCTATGGCACAAGACATCCTTCAGAGGGTGGTTGCAATGGAGCTGGTTGCTTCTAGGCAGAAGGTTAGGATGTCCTATGTAGCTTAATATATTCCTTAATTCTCAAGTGGGCATTTGCAATATGTCGCCGACTGGCCGGGGGGTTGATCAGCTGCGTCTTCTGATGTATTGTACTACTTGCAGGGGATGCCCCGTACTTATGTTTAACCTTTCATGATTACACACAGTGGTTTGATTGCGGTGGCACTGTTCTACTGGACCTCAATGCGCTGGATCAGTGGTGTTTTGATTCATATGTTCCTATATCCTGTACAGTAATTGGACCTGATCAGCCATCTTCTACTTGTGGGAGGCTAGTAGCTCTCAAGTGCTCCCCGTATGGGAATACCCCACATGCAATAAAGATTTTGGTTTGGGTATGGGGACTTGATTTCTCAGGGAGGGGATGGCTTTGGTAAGTTAGAGCCACTGAAGTGGGTGGGGGTTGGGGGCTGTTCTGCCTTTCTTGAGATGGCTTTAGCACATTGGGCTTGCTGAAGTGGGTGGGCACTTGTGAACGGTATCTTATGTAAGCCTGGAAGAAATGTTCTAAAGAAAATGTGTACAGTATTAGCGTCTCCGAGTGAGTGGTATGTTCAAGTGGCTTTATTGCAGGAGACGCATCTGACTCCATTGCCTGAGAAAAATATAGGTACCCTAAGGGTTGAATTTAGAAATCAGTTTTCAGTTTTTAACGTCTTTATTTCGAATATTCTTCATAAAAGACAAAATATTTACATACATATGAATAATAACAATATTACATAATCAATGACATTATATGAAAATTAAGCGTAAAGAACAATAGAACAAAAAGAATTAAGAATTGATTAAAACCTCAATTAAATATGTGCATAAAGACGACAAGAGAAGATTATTATTGAACAAATGCATATAAAAAGACACAACATCAATACTGGTCGGAGACACAATCTAGTAAAGTAACGTACTATATGGGTTTTTCATGACGGTATGTTACAAACTGTCTTAGACCTTAATAACCAAGCCCATCCAAGGAATTTGGCCAATCCAATGGAAAGACATTCAGAGGTGTTAGTTCTTAGAATGAGCAAGGCTTCACTGCTCGACCGGGTCTTTAATCTATAGCATATAGGCTTTAGCCACTTGTGGCGTGGTTCACGGTAAGCATTACAAACAAACAAGAAATGACCTATTGTTTCTTTATGGTCAGTACAACACGGACAAAGTGAAGTCGCCGGCTTCTGCCAACCACTGGTGAAGGCCCGTAATGGCAATGTACCTAGACGGAACTGAAAGTAAAGTTTCCTATCTAAGGTTTTGACAATTACATCCCAAAAGCACTCGGTATGAGGGACTATTTTATGTAGCAGAAACAGACCGGTCAGGTTCGGTTTCTCTGAAAGAGCAACGTGTTCATCTTTAACCATAGACCAGAAGAGAGATTTAAAATCTTTCTTAGAGGGAAAGATGTGAGAGCCCGGCTCAAACCACAACTGGGGGAGGCCCATTCCGATAAGAGTGTTTCTAATTGACTTAAACCATGGAATTTCACCTGCCCCCTGTTGTGATCTAACATCCTGAAGCTCTTGGGCAAACATGGCAAGTTCCGGTGTGGACCATATGCGTCTCCATAACGCCACCATCCTGTACTGGGCTTGATGTTTAATTGAATGGAACCCCATATCCATCAATAGTGGTAGAGCGGGTGTTGATGGAGGAAGACTGACTAGGTTTCGGAAAATTTTTTTCTGTATCCTATCAAGGACAGCCAGGTCCACACAACCCCATATATCAGCCCCGTATAATATGGCAGAGCTGATTTTTGCACTATATATTTTAAGAGCGGGCAATACCCTTTTGGTCAGAGAACTCCGCTGCTCCTTCACCAGACAACCGGACAGACGCGTAAATTTCAAGCTAAGCGCCGCTATTTGCTCTTTCCAGCGTAATCTATAGTCCATTGTCACACCAAGATAGGTCATAACTTCAACCTGTTCCAGACTAGACCCGTTCATCGTAACATTGCCCCTCTGTGGTTTTTTCTTTGTGAAGACCATAAATTTGGTTTTGTTGATGTTAATTTCTAAATCGTTCTCATTGCAGAAATCCACAAATTTGTCTATAGCTACCTGCAGACCCTTCTGTGTTTTAGCCAATATGAGCGTGTCATCAGCAAAAATTAAAAGGGGGAATTTAGTCCCACCCAGTGATGGGGCATCGGTAGGGGTTTCTGAGAGAAACTTAACCACTTGATTAATAAAAAGTATGAAAAGGGTAGGGGCCAGGACGCAGCCCTGCCTCACTCCACGAGTCACGGAGAAGGGTTCTGTGACCTGGTCCTGGCGGCCCCACCTAACTCTAGCAAAATTTCCCTCGTGCATCCTGATGGTAAATTCTAGGAGCGCAGAAGGAACTCCCATCTTTCTTAATGCAGCCCACATCTTTCCTCTGGGGACCAAATCAAACGCTGATTTGAGGTCCACAAATGCAGTGTATATCGTGCCACCTCTCAAAAACACAGTTTTCCAGTAGATCATAACAAATCTTAAGATCTGATCTACAGTACTAATGTGAGCCCTAAAGCTAGCTTGTAATGGAGAGAGAATGTCAGCTTCGGTCATCCAGGTGTCGATTTTTCCTAAAAGCATTCTAGCCACTACCTTTTGTAGGGCATCAATAAGACTGATGGGTCGGTAGTTTCCTGCATCAGTTTTGTCCCCTTTTTTATACACGGGCAGGATCTCTGCCCCTTTCCATGAATTTGGGATCCTGGTCCCTCTAGCTATCGCATTTGCTAGGGTAGTTATGTACGGAACCCAATGCACCTGGTCATACTTAAAAAGGTCTGCTGGGACACAGTCTATACCGGGGGCCTTACCGTTCTGGACTTGTTTAAGAGCAACTACAGTTTCTGTTTCTGTGAAGACAATGTGGTCAAGTATGGGCACCGCAGTCTGTACACTGGCATCTTCCCAAGTGTGGGAGATCCGTGCCGTGTTACTAAACTGCGTTGCGTAGTGCTTGACCCATTGTTCTGCAGGCACATGGTTAACAGGGACTTTCGAGTCCCCAGTCCCACCCCACCTCACAACCTCCCAGAATTTTTGTTGGTTAGATGAGGTGCTTGCTTGGTATAAATCTAACCAGCGCTGTTCGTCCCAGTTGGTTTTTGCCTCTTTAAGTACTTTCTTGTAATTAACCCTAGCTAGCCTAATATCATTGGCTGACTTGGATTTAATAGCAGCTATTAGGGTGCTATGGGCAAGACGACAAGATTTATCATACCATTTGGTCCTAGTTGGTACCGGACCATTATTCCTTCCTTTTGTGGGTTCATTAAAAAAAGTTTTAATCTTATTAAACAGAGACTCATGGATCGACCCTATTTCTTCCAGGGAAGTGCCTTCATTAACTATGGGTACCATCGAATTGGTGGCTGCTGAGACCTCCACCGCAACCCTTTCTAATACGGTAGGGTTGTCTATAAGCCTAGTCCAGCGTACCCTTCTACAGTCATTCGTGAGAACAGCCTCGGCTGTAAGGGTAGTGGATGCAGAATCCAATCTGAGACCCTCATTCAGTAGTAATTTAATTGCCAGGGGATTATGGTCACTTTCAGGTCTTTGGACTACTTCCATATCCTCTAGGATTTTCCAAAACTCTATCTTTATTAAGAAGTAGTCAATACGGCTCGAATGCTGGGAATTGTCAAAAGTGACCTTTCCCATCGAATCTGATTTAGTTCTACCGTTAGCTGCGCGCAGATCCCATTCAAGGCAGAGGCCTAACCACTGCATTGCGGCCTCGGTAACTTTTTTAATTGGAGGGATGGATAATGGTGGAATATTCCAAATTTGATCGATTTCCCCATATCCTTCTTTGTCAAGACTAGGAAAAGGTTCAAAAGAACAATTAAAATCACCTGCCACCATTATACATTTGTCGCTAGTAATATTGTTTAATAGGGAATCTAAATCGCTAGCTGCTCTCGCAGGCTTCCCACCAGGTTGCCCTCTTGCATATATGTTAATCAGAAAAAAGTCCTCGTTATTTTTACCAGACAATTTCAAGGCAAGAATATCACTACTTAAGGTAGGAATGTCTATAATTTTAAAGGCTAGGGATTGTCTGATCCAAATAACCAGACCACCTGAAGGACGACCTTTAGGTCCTTTACAGGCTGGTTTATAGTAGTTAAGATAGCCAACCCGAAAGATGGCATCAGTTGACCAGCTTTCCTGTAAAATGATAACATCAAAAGAGTCCACATAAGAGCCTCAGTCATCCTCAGACATTTTACCTTTTAATCCCGCTATATTCCAAGACAAGACTGTGAGGGTATTACTTGTTTCTTTCGGCAAGTTGTTAAATGGATTCACAGTCTCCTCAGGGACCAGGGGTCTATATGTGGGATTTGGAAGTTTTACCCTTTCTACCTCCCCTTGGGAATTACCACTCAGCCCTGTTACAATCTCAGCCCTGGGAGATGGAGTAGGGTTAGGGGAACTCAGTACAACTTCACTCGGCCCGGGAATCGGTAGTAGATTGTCAAGTCAATCCACACCTTCCAAGCCGGATAGCGGAGCAAACCGGTTTGTGAGGTGCGGGTGAAACAAAGGGTAGACTGGGGTATCAAAGTGAAATCTCCCTCTTGGCCTGTCTCTTCTAGAATGTTGAAATGGGGTGTGGGGTCTACTTGTATATAAAGCAGGATAGAAATAATTCAACAATAATGTTTGCACATCCCCAACTCTTCCGAATCTAGGTTCCCTGCTGATAAATTCAGCCACCCATGGCTCTCTGAAACTTATCACCACACAGTCCCCCTCAAGATCTTTCTTACCATAACCTATCCAATCCACCCTTCTTACATTAAGAATTTCAGGATTCATGTTGGGTGGGAGCGGGCGATTTTTATTAAGCCAGAATGGTACTTTATTGTAGAGGTCCTTGTGTGTTTCTCTTTTACCATCTACTAAAGGAGCCACGCCAGTTAAGATGATGGTGTAAGGCTGTGACTCTGGGGGGAGATTAACACATTGTTTCCTCGGGATTGGTTTGATATAGGGCCGGAAGTTTTGGTCGTGACTACTAAGAGTTTTCTTGGCCTGGGGTTGCTTTGCGGCCTTCTGTCTAGGTGCGCCCTCAGAGCTAACTGTTTTCTTGGGAGCCGATACAGTTGTTGGCTGCGGGGCTTTTAACGTAGTGGGTCCCGCTTTTGAACTTGAGGCCCCTGCTTTGTTATTCACCAGAGTAGACGACGATGATGATAGGGCAGTGGGGGGCAAGCCTTTGGGGGCTAAACTGGCAAGAGTTCTGTTTGTAGATGCTATATTTTCTTTAACCAACCTATCCAAGGAATCCATTTTTGTATTCAATAGTCTTGTCCTTTCGAATAGTGGTAAGAGCAGGGATTTCATTAGTAACTCTATCTTAGCCAGAAGTATGCCTTCTGCAATACTAACTGTGGTGTTATGGTCTTCAAGTTGAACCACCACATTAGTATTAGGCAACTGTATAGGTGAATCAATAGTACTTCCCGCCCCCTCAATATGTTCATCTAAGTCGGGAGAGTCTAACCTTTTACGTTTCCCAGGGTTCTGTGAGGGTAGAAGTTGTGAAAGGGGAGGGAAATTCACTTGCTCCTTACTGATATTAAGATTAGGTGAGTCCGAGAGACCTGATTTCTCTCCAGGCTGGTCTAAAAAAATAGTAGTCCCTCCATTTAGCATATTATCATGTGCAGTGGTATATGAGCTATCTTGACCCGTCCCCGCTAACTCCACAGTTTGGGTCTCAGGAACAGTTACAAGGACTAAATCTGTATTAACATCATTGCTACCAGTGTCTAAAAGGGAAAGCGGAATGGGGGAGACTGCCTCATTAATTTTCCCAAGAGAGGATCGCTTGCCTGTAATTATATCTAGTGAAAGACGTTTTTCAACTAGAGCGATTTCTTTCTCCAGTATGGCAGTAGAGCGTTTAAAAAACTGGTCAATTGTACCCGTAAAAGTGCCATTAGAGGTGGAGACCTGGACTTGCCTCTCTTTGCCAGATCTTAGGGTCATCTTTAGATATACAAGTAACCAAATTAACACCAACCTCAGACCTCAAATTATGTACAATAATGGGCAAAGATAGGTCAAAGCGGTTATACTAACAATGAGGACACAAGCCTGGTTATGGTCAGATGCAATGTTTACAAAATAAACATTTAAAACGTCTGTTAGGTGATACCATGAGATGTTATAAATATTGAGTGGTAAATGTTAGGAAGGTGGCCCGGCCCGGCCTCACTCGTCCTCCGACGGCCACAGACGGTCCCGCCCTTGTCCCGGGCTTCTCCCGGCGCGCTCCCACGCAGCGGTATTCACACTTTAATATATGGCTCTTACGGTGATCACCCGGTCGTTGGGGGCGGGGCGGGGAGGGAGAGCAGCCCAGGTGGAACGGGCGGGGTTACTGGGACTCCTGGGAAATGTAGTCCCAGCCCTCTTGCTCGCAGCCCTCAGCCCCTGTCTTACCCCAGCAGCAGCTAACAGCCCACGAAGGAGAGCGCCCCTCCGCGGGGCGTTGGTGGAGATGCAAGGAATCCACGGGCAATCCAAACAGCAAGGCAGGTACCTCTTCTTATTCATCCTATTCCCGGGGTGTGATAACTCTTGTCAAGAGGGGCACACCATTCCAGGTTCATGGCATGGACAGAGATGAGCTGGGTCGGCTGGCGATTGTACACGGTACACTTCGTGGTACAGATGTTCTCTTGGTGAACGTGTATGGTCCGAATGTGGATGGTGCCTCATTTTTTGTGCAGAATATCTGCCTTCTCTGGTGCCGAAATTATTTGGGGAGGGGATTTTAATACGTTTCTGGACATCAATGAGGATAGGGAGGCGAGTGGGGCCCGATGACACAGTCCACTGATACCCTTGTGGGACTATTGGATGGTGGTTATGTGCATGATGAGTGGCACTTCAGGCACCCCGGGGTCAGAGAGAGAACTTTTATTTCTACGGTGCACGGGTCCTTCTCCTGCCTGGACTATTGGCTATTGGCTGTTGTCTGAGGCAGCCTGCACGTGGGCTGTTGACGTTAAACATTTGGCCAAAACCCTTTAAGATCACTCTCCTGTTCTGCTAGCGTTGCAGGTCCCAAGGGGTGGGAAGTCCCCATTTGCGTGGAGATTGCAGCTGTCATCTCTGTCGGATTCGTTTTTTAAGCACACGATTGGAGAAGCCATTCATAATTACTTCCGGGAAAATGCTGGTACTGTGGACAGTGCAGGGGTTCTTTGGGAGCCGTTTAATGTGTCTATTTGGGGGGTTTGTATCGGCGCTCAGGCCGAGATTCTCAAAGATCTACACCGTAGGATTAGGAAACTTGCGTAGGACATATCTGCTTTGGAGCGCGACTATGCCAGTTGCCCCTCCACTGATAAATTGGCTGAATTCTGGGAGCTAGTGTAGGAACATAACAAGAGGGTCAACCAAGAAATGAGGCATAGATCACGAAGATGAACTGCTCGATATTACGGGGAGGGGATCGATCCAGCCGATTGCTAGCACAGAAATTACAGAGTTGGTGGACGAGGAGGGTGAGGTGGTCTTTGGTAATACAGACATTAGTGGGGTGGTCTTGGATTTTTACTCTAAATTATATCCGGAATGCCACCAGCCACTTATCTCTGAAATAAATTATTACCTAGATGATATTGCATTGGGGTGGCTGTCCCTCAATCAATGGGAGTACCTCACAATATCGTTTGACTTCGAAGACGTGAAGCAGGCAATCATGTCCCTCCCTACTTGTACAGCTGCGGGCCTTGATGGCCTTCCTAGCAAGTTCTATAAGGCTTATTCCAAAGATCTGGCGCCGCAGCTGCTGGAGGTGTTTGCTGAAGCGTATGAATCTGGCATGCTGCCTCCCACCCTTACGGAAGCCTTAATTATAATGCTTTTGAAGCCTCATAAAGCGGTGAATGCCTCTGATTCCTATAGACCCCTCTCTATTATTAATATAGATGCCAAAATGTTGGCAAAAATGATTGCCTCTAGGCTCCAGCCCCTGGTCCCTAAACTGGTAGTACAGGACCAGTCGGACTTCATGTCCTCCAGATCCACGCAAAAACCACAGGTGATGGACAGAATGCCGAACAATGTCATACATTCAAACCAGTACAGAGATCTGGGCCCAAATCCATCGTTTTTTTGCACTCCACGCCACCCCAGTTCAGACATGGCCATATGCAAATCAGTCCGGCCATGTCTGAACTGGGGTGGTGTGGAGTGCAATAAAACGATGGATTTAGGCCCAGATCTCTGCACTGGGGTGAATGTATGACATTGTTCTGCATTCTGTTCATCAACTGTGGTTTTTGCATTTGTCACCCCGAGTGGGATGGGTATGCTCAGACGTGAGTCCCATGCACTCCACACCACTGGATTCAAGCAAGCCGGGCTGAAGACGGCTGGAATGCCAGAAACCGGTCCTCGGAAGCTTGTTTCCGGTCCAGGGAAGCCATGGCTTGGCAGTTCGGGCTGGACTGTTCCCATGAGGCACAGGGTCAGACTGATTTGCATATGGCCATGTCTGAACTGGGGTGGTGTGGAGTGCAGAAAAACGATGGATTTAGGCCCAGATCTCTGTACTGGGGTGAATGTATGACATTGTTCTGCATTCTGTCCATCACCTGTGGTTTTTGATCCAGATCCACAACACACAACCTCCATATTTTTCCACTTTGCATTATTTTGACCGGGATTCTCGGGTGGTGGTTGCGCTGCTTAAAGCAGCCAAGGCATTTGACTCCCTGCAGTTGGAATACATGGTCACTGTCCTATATGATGTACCAGTGGCGCAGATTTGTGTGAATGGCTGGATCTCTGAGGCATTTCCCATCAGACGCGGTACACAACAGGGGTGTTCTCTGTCGCAATGCTTTTTTGCACTGGGATTGGAACCATTGGCCTGTAATCTGCGACAGCGACACGCCCAAGCGGTGTTGCAGTTTCATCAGCGACCCTTAATGGTGTCATTATATGCTGACGATATGATGCTATATGTGTGCGAGCCCACCACATACTTGCCAGAACTACTGAGAGAATATGTCTGGTTTGAAAGCTTCTAGGGTCTATACATTAACTTGGCTAAATCCACTGTGTTCCCACTTACGGCCGGTACCCAGGAGATTGAGATGTATTTTCCCTTCACAGGTCAAATAACCCAGTGAAATATTTGGGCATCTGGCTACATAGAGACCCTGGGGTAGTCATCTCTGCTAACTACGGTTGCGCCGTTGATAAGATTACGGACCAAGCTGCATGCTGGGATAAGCTACCTCCCTCACTTGCGGATCGCATTTCGATTATAAAAATTACATTCTAGGCCAAACTGTTGTTCCTGTTTATAAACATCCCTATCCGATTGAATGTTGCGCTTTTTAGCATGTTGCAGTTGGTCCTGCTCGCGTTCGTTTTGGGGGTTGGGAAACCCTGGTGCAGCTGGAAGGTTCTGACGCTGCCGTTCGTGCGAGGTGGATTTGAGGCCCCAGATTTTCATTTATGTTACTTATGTTCTCAGGTGCAATTTACGCACTTCTGGTACTTTCCACAGTGGTTTTAACCACACAGCATTTGAGGTGGATTCTGTCCTTCCAGTGCCCCTGGTTGCAGCTGCCCGGATAGGGGGGAAACCACGGGGTAAAATCAGCCTCGTTCATTGTAGGGCATGGGTGTGGAATGCACTTGCTAAGAGCGTGGGGGTGGACTACCTTATGCCCCCAAACTGCCAATCGCGGTGCATCGTGATATATCAGCTGCACGGGAACAAACTGCCTTGCAATCGCTGGGTAAGGTAGGGATCACTCGCTTTAGGGATCTATACACTCAGAGCCAGCTTTGAGCGCTTTTGGATTTTCAGAGTCGTCATGGCACAGGCCTGATGCTGGGATTCACCTATATGCGGGTGCCCCAAGCAATCTGGGATATCTACCCAGAATTCCCGGCCGAACCATGTACTTTGTGGGCACTGCAGGCGATGCTTGCAAGGGAAGAGCGAGGGGGCCTGATCACAAAATTATACAATGCATCTCTTAGGGAGACTAAACTAGCGGAGTCCCCCTCATATTCCAAATGGGCAGCAGTACCGGGTACCTCTATGTCACTGGTTGAATGGAATTTTTTTGTGAATTGACAGGACGGCTAACGGCGAACTGTAATTTCTGAATAATCCATTTCAAATATCTACATCAACTCTATTATACCCCGCTTTAGTTATGACGTTTCGGACTAAGGGACAGTGCGCGCTGTGTGCGTTATGGACAGGATGATGCAGACTTCCAAGGACTGGCCTGGTACTGTGCAGGTATTTCCGAATTTCGGGCAAAGGTCATGCAAGACCTCACAGAGGTTGTAATGGAACCTGTTGCATGTTTGCCTGCTGTATGTCTGTTGGGATGGGTGCGTAAGTTCAAATCATGTAACAGGAGATTAGTAACAGAAAATACCAACAAGAGAGAAAGGGCATGAGTAGGCACTCCTGTACCCCAATCAATTGTAAATTAACAACAATGGAGTGACTATGATAAAAAGTGCTATCAAACTTAGAAAGTGAGGTGTGATGTTATTTCGCTCTGTGCTGCAAATGTGATCAATACTCACACACGTGCATGTACAAAGCGAAATCTCTCTGTCTCCCTATGAACGCCCAACAGGTCCTCCTCTGAGGATGAAACCTAATGGGCATCGTGATCACCCAGTGTTAGAAAGGGGAAAGAAACCTTGCTTTTTAGAAGGACCCTCACTCACCACTAGTTGGTGACATGCTTCATCATTGGGTCCCCACTGGGGTGACCGAATGTTCCCCCAGCGCGCTACAACGCCTGATTACAGTGGAGCAGGATGTGGTGAGTGTAACAGTGCCCAAATTAGGAGGTGACTATAAGTGAATGTGTAAGTGTATTAAAAAATGCAAAAGTTGTGCCTTTACAAAAATCTTTAATAATGGCCAACCTGCATTAGTTAAAAACAAAGTGGACGGACTACTCAAGGTTCTGAGTTAACCTCTTCGCCGCTAATGACAAGGGTAACTCGTCATGGACTTTCCATTGATTTCAATGGAAATTGCATCA
Source organism: Lissotriton vulgaris (assembly GCF_964263255.1). Lineage (NCBI taxonomy): Eukaryota > Metazoa > Chordata > Amphibia > Caudata > Salamandridae > Lissotriton > Lissotriton vulgaris. Next base: position 482,780,688 of record NC_141689.1, read on the forward strand.
CAAGAGTAATTGTTCCTTAGCAGCCAAGTGGTTAAGGAACCGGAGTCCTAGTAAGAATCAAAAGTTGGTCAACATGTTTCTGCTGTTAATGTTGCAATTTGCTCAGCATTCATCAGGACCTACACAAAAGTCCTCCGGTGGTGTGCGCGCGCTAAGGCGTACCCTCCCGAGAGGCTCAAAATGTGAAAAATATATATAATAATAAAATACCGGATAATTTCCGTAGTTATCCACTACAATTTAGTAGGGATACACCAAAAATTGTAGGGAGAAGAGAGACAAACAAAAACACACATGAGGGAACTTTAATAAATAAGTTCTTTAGTCAAATGCGTTAGTTTTTATTGGTCTTTGACAATACAGGCTGTGGCGAAATGCATGATTCACATCAGACCAACTGCAAGGTGCTCGCCCAGACTATGGGGTAGTTTACACCTATATCAGCCTGAATAATCGGCCTTCAAGGAGGACCGGCATCAAGTAATTGCTCAGCTATTTAGTTCATTGTAAGATTTGGCAAGCAATGTACTAATCGATTCATACTTGTTTATCGTTAAATGTATGCAGTGTTTATAAATCTTCGTCATGCGTGTGTGGTTAGGATCAAAACCTGGAACAACCAGGGAACTCCCCTCTTAGAACGGGAGAAATGAGATGCAATAGCAACAGTCGTAAATGCTTATTAACTCACTTCCTTAGAGGCATGGTCACGCCCCTTCGGTAAAGACAGCGCGGGACTCCTTCACGCGGTGTCTATCTGTCGGTAGAAGAAAGCGCAAGGAGTCAGCACGTGAAAGATGGTCAAGAACCAGTGCTAAATGAGGAAATGAGCGGGAAAGACATATTTCGGCACCCGCGACTCCCCGCTGTATACCTGCTCTCTCGGCTGCTGTCTTCCGGGAATACCGGAATGCGCGAGGGATCGGCTTAAGTATTGTGATAGCGTGATTGGCCAGACGTGCTCACATGGGTGGGGTGACGTCACAAGATCTCCGACGCTCCCACTGCCTTAAAGCTGTATAGGCCAGAGAAATTATTGAAAAGTATGGGTTCGAATCCCGATAATATATCTACACAAAAAGGGTTGGTCGAGGGAATTTACAACAGAATACAAGTAATAACCCTGCTGCAGGAGTAAATGTCATTTAAGTAAATTAGAACCCTGCTCTGGATACGATCTTTACAAATATGGGGCCACCTGCAATTGCTCACGCATATAGCGTGAGACATACATTTGGATAGAAATAGACCATCAATTCGGTCGGGAAAGAAAGGGCAGATGTAACTGGCCCATAGTCTGATTGTGGTAGACCTCGTATGGCAACAAGTTCCAAATCAGTGATTGGACAGGCAATTCAAAAAAATCTGAGAATGAGTATAAAACCTGGGTGGGTACTCAAGTATAGGGTCCATATCAACCAATCTTGTAATGGCTATATATCTGTACACGGGGAAGTAATCAAATGTAGAGGGCTGGGCGGGGGCATAGCATCAGGTCAATAGGTGGCAGAGAAAAATATGCTACGAAACTAGATGTATCTATCTTCTTAGCACACTGCCCCATGGTATATTGAGGTTCCGTGACGATTGTAAGTGGTGTTTTCGACTCGCACGAATATGGTCGAGTCTGGTATCTACGAACCGCAAATGACGAGTTTAGTGGGTGTACGCAGTTTTGCTGTGCTAACCTAAACCGTTCGTCTGTTTCATGGGTTTATCCATCTGTACCCACGGGTTCCATCTTAGATACGGCATCCATTTTGTTTCTTGCCCTCAAGTAGCCAGCGAACGGACGTTGTCCGCTTCGTGACCCTGGGATTCCCAAGACATTTGCGGAAGACACATTTCCTTTGAAAGTGTCTTTATGATGAGGAGGATGATACTGTAAGGCAGATGGCCCCGCTCGAGGCTCATCTTGCCGTGCCGGTCTATTGTCTCAGCCGTGCATCTCATTAGGCACGTCCCTTTGATGCCTGTAGCTCGTGTTTCCCGATACCTCCCCTTTTACACCCTTTTCGATCTCCCCACTGTTTCCTTCTTCCTCTGCACCTGCCCTTGTTCCTTCTTCGATCTGTTTTACTGTCGATTGGAATGTACTAATGGTGGGAAGATGGGTTTTTACAGTTGGGAACCGCCAAATGTTTCCGCACTTATGTTCCGGACCCTGAATACATCAAAGCGACCCCTCTCGGGGATAATTATGGGAACCAAGTTGTAAACCTTTGTGTACCATGTAAACCTATGGGAGAAATGTGTATAAAAAGGAGCGATCCACAGTAACAAATTGAAGCAGATCCCGCGAACATACTTGTTGTGTACTTCTCGTGACTTCTGTGTTCCCTGCAGTAAATAAACCTCGAATCTTTGACGCCGAAGGAAGTGTCCCGTGTCTCTGTCACTTGTACGCCGGAACAGATTACCCACAAAGGTTTCAGGTGTTGTCCCCTGGCACCGCTGGGTCTTAAATAACCCAGTCCTTCAGTTGGCGCCCACGTGGGGCTGCATCAGTGGTACCGGTCCAAGCCCGACGATCGTGAGGAACTTCGTGTGAAATCTCCGAGGGAAGGTGCACCCCGCTTCATCGATCCTGTTGTCAAAATAAGTGGCCCGACGACTTTTCCCGCGAAGATTCCCGCCTCCTGACGGCTGCGACGGACTGCTGCCCTGACTGTAGACCTGTTTTGGCGCCTGGCGTAGACCTTGGTATAGCGAGACGATTGACGGGCCATCCTGGTGACGCCATCGATCTTTGAGTTAAGTATTTGTGGGTCGCTCCCAGAGTTCTTGGTTGTGGTTGTTTAGTTGTTGCATGGTTCCATTGCATTTGTGGTTCTTGGTACTTTGTTGTGATATTTGACGACTGCAGCCGCCAAAGACCGAGGGTTTTTGCTCTTTGCAGGGACTTGGTAAATCCCGTAACCCTTGACGTTTGTGGAACTCGGCTAGTGTGCAAGATGCCTGGTCGCAGTACTCTGTTTAGTTGTTTCAGACGTTGTGGTATGGATTCCCGACTGGAGGACTCTTGTCCGATACCTCCGGTTGGAACTCCCACTTATGAGCTCTATAGTAAACATGGGCTAGGCCCGATTGCTTTTAATGAATATTGGATTCGTTACACCAGAAAAGATGGTGTCCTTAGTTGGCCACCTCACGGTAGTTTTGAGACCCCGATTTTAGATAATCTTGAGGCTAAATTGTTTAAGAAAAAGTCAAGGCCGGCCATGTTTGATGCCTTTCGGTTGTGGCGTAAAGAAGCCCGACAGAAAGAGATCAGACAGACTAAACGTAATCAGAGAGATGGTGTTGCTACCATCGTAAAGAAAGCGGAGCAGTTCCAGCGTGATAAGGAGGATAAGGAAAAGGAAGTATTTGATAGGCTACAGCGTATGTCTATAGATAAATGCTATCCCGCTTTGCCTACGGAGTCGGATAAAAAGGAAGAATTAATTGAGGATCCCTTAATGTCCTATCTTATGAAATCGCCACCTCCGTATGCACAGGGTACCACAGCTCCTGTGGTACCTCCAGTACTTCCTCCTATTCTTCCTCCCCAACCTGTTTCTCAACCTGTACCTGTTCTCCCGACTGTTCCTCCTCCTTTCCCTACTGCTGTTCCTACTGCTCCTCCGCTTGTACTTCCACATACTCCTGCTCCCGCTACTGCTCCTGTTCTACTTACTCCTGTTGCTTCGTCTGTTTCTACTCCTTCTCTTGTTACTACTCTATCTTACACTTCCCCAACTACTCGACGTCGCACCCCTTCAATGGCTGCAAATTTTGCTACTTCTCTTGGACCTATTCTTGAGTCCGCTGATTCGGACGGTCCACAAAGACGTAGTCAGCTCCCCGGTAATAGGGAACGTGCTGCGCTGTACAATATGGCGATGGCATGGATGCTGCACCCCTATAGAAATCCTCCGCGTTCGGTATTGAATACGTTCAATCAATTCTATATACCGACACAGAGGTATGTTTTTGAAGAAATGTGCAAGGCTTTGCGCGATCAAATTTCGGCAGATGCATCGGAAGATGTGTTAGCTGCTTTGACCAACTTACAGCTTCAGTTTTCGAGCGGAATGGTAGTGGGTACAAATGTTCGACGTGCCATCGAGCAATTATTGGCCCTCCGTCCCTCTCCGATACCTCAAGCCTTGTTCGTTGAGGACGTTGAAAGACAGTTCGATGCGTCTGGTCAGTTTCCCATGCGAGAGGTTCCACCAGTGTACATACCCGGTGATGCTACTCAAGCTCCGCCGATCCTGCCACACTTCCAGAGAGTATGGATTCATCTCCCGTGGAAACGATCGGAAGTGTTGCAGGTGAAGCAATCTTTGCCTGACCCTCGTAAAAATCCTGCAGGGTACTATAAAGAATTATCGCAGCTTGTAGACGCTACGATAATGAATCTTGCCGATATCGATATGCTGTTTGGCAATGCCATACCGCAGCCGGTATGGGCTAAGATTCGTCAGGAAAATCATGCAAATGAATTAGGTGGTGATTGGGCTGCCCTTGTAGCGGCGGATGGGTTGCAAACTGGTGGTGCTAAACCCGAACAGTTGATTGCTGCTCTCCCTCAGAGAATAATTACACTAATGAAAACACTTATGCCAGCTATGAGGGTGAACTGGGACAAATTGTCCGCTTGTAAACAGAAGAAGGACGAGAGTGTCTCTGATTTCTTTACGAGATTTGAGGAAGCATTCATCGACCATAGTGGTCAGGATATGGGCACTGAGGGTGGTCAATGGTTGTTTGTGGATAAATTTGTCTCTAACTTATTGCCCGACTTGAGCAATAAATTAAAAAATTCCGAGAGTGCGTGGGCGGTCTCTACTTCTGCTCAAATATTGGCTACGGCACAGTATTACAAGAACAGAGAAAAAGAAGAAAACGACGCGCAGATAAAAAGACGAAAGAACTCAAAACTAAAGTGTTGTTGCAGCAGGCTTATCCTCTGCGTTCGACTCAGAATGATTCGCTGCGGAATCGATCGCAGCCACAATCAAATAGGTCTCAATCGCGAAATGACTCCTCTTCCCAAAGATCTTCGTTAGGGTACAATCAGTGTGCCTATTGTAGACAGGAGGGTCATTTAAAATTCAACTGTCCTGTTCTAAATGATCGTAATAGTGGTAACTCCTCTAGAGGAGGTCGTGGTGGTTCTCAGCAGACATCACGTGGTAGGGGTCGTGGTGCTCAAAATGATCGTTCAGATAACTCATCAAATTCCAATAACTGTTTTGATCAACGTGGATCCTCGCAAGGACGATCTGCGCAGTACAATGTAGACGATTATTACGTCGATCAGGGAACTGACAACAGTAATTACTAGGACAGCCATAGACAAGGAGAGGGAGTGGTATCAGTTCCGGTTGATCAGAGAGGGCCTTACGTCGCAGTTGCTACATCGGGCGTCGTTGAGCCTTTTCTGTTGGACACTGGTGCAGCGAAAAGTTCCATAATGCATTCAAAACTCCCTGGCGCACCTTTGTCCGGCTTAACAAATGTTTCCGTTGGATTCTCTGGCGCCCCCGTTAGCAATCCAGTTTCGCGCCCTTTGCCCCTTACAATTGGGCCTCGTGAGCTTCAAGCTCCGTTGATTTTGACTACTGGTTGTGGTGAAAATCTTTTGGGCCTGGATTTGCTAAAACGCTTGTATGCGACTTTGTATTGTTCTCCTGCGGGAGTAAAGCTTACTTTGGGTGAGAGGGTTGTCTCTCCTATGTACTTGTCTCTCGATAAGCTTCCACCGGAATTGAGTTCTCTTCCTGCATCTTTGTGGGCAACAGGTCCCAATGATGTGGGCCTGCTTGACATCTCCCCTTATGTTGTTCAGCTGAAATCTAATGTGCGATTGCCACGTATTCCCCAGTATCGAATCCTCTTGATGGTGAACGAGCACTGTTATCGATCATTTATGATCTGATCGAGAAAGATGTTATTGAAGAAACTCGGGGAAACGTGTGCAATAGCCCTGTACTGCCCATTCTGAAACATACTGATCCCTCGAAACCGCCTGTTTATCGTTTTGTTATCGATTTACGGGAGGTAAATAAAATTGTGATTCCTCAGTTCCCTGTTGTGCCTGACATCACGGCGCTACTGACTCTGATTCCAGCTTCTGCATCTTGGTTTTCGGTGATCGATTTGAAGAATGCTTTCTTTAGCATTCCGATTGCCGAAGAAAGCAGAGACCTTTTCGGTTTTTCTCTTGGTGGCCGTAGTTTCCGGTTTAAACGTGCTCCTCAGGGCTACTGTGAGAGTCCATCCATTTACAGTCAAGCCTTGAAGGGTCAACTGGATGCGTTTATGTTACCGGCTGGTGCGGCCTTAATCCAATATGTCGATGACTTATTGGTGGCTGCAGATGCTCAGGACATTTGCAAAATTGCTACGGTGTCGTTGCTGCAACATCTCTGTGACTTACATCACAAGGTGTCACCTTCTAAACTCCAATATTGTTGTCAAGAAGTAACCTATCTAGGTCACTTATTGTCAAAGGAGGGAAGGCGGTTGACCCCAGAGAGAATTGCAGCAATTGCGCGAATGACTGTGCCAACAACCCAAAGAGATGTGCGTGCCTTTCTAGGTATCACGTCATATTGCAGGCAATGGATTCCAAATTTTTCATTGCTAGCGAAACCATTGGTGGCTCTTACATGCAAGGATGTTTCAACTCCTTTACCATGGACGGAAGAATGTCAGAAGAGTTTTTCTGAATTGCGTGACTCATTGTGTTCGGCTCCTGTGTTAGGTACCCCTGACTACAGCAAGCCGTTTACATTATATGTTCACGAGAGGGAAGGTTGTGCTTTGAGTGTCTTAACGCAACCTTTTGGTGGTAAGCAACGTCCATGTGCATATTTTTCCCTGACCTTGGACCCGGTAGCTAGGGCATTGCCGAGTTGCTTGAGAGCAACAGCGGCAGCTGCGGTGTCCATCCGACAATCAGCAGGATTGGTCATGGATAATATGCTTACGGTGATGGTTCCGCATGCAGTTGACACTCTTTTGAATCGTACGAAAACTCAGCACTTGACGAGTGCGAGGTTGTCTGGGTACGAGTTGACGCTGTTGGCGAGTCATATTCAGATAAAACGTTGTAATGTTCTGAACCCGGCGACTTTGTTACCAATTAGCACGGAGTCAGATGAAATAGCAGAACATGACTGTTATTTAAGGACTGAGGAGGAAACAAAAGGTCGAGTGGACCTTAAAAACACTCCTTTGGAAGATCCAGATGGAACTTTGTATGTGGATGGTTCATGTTTTAAATTGCCAAATGGTGATGTGACTACTGCGTATGCTGTTGTAACTTTGAATACTGTTGTGGAAGCTGCAAGATTGAATCAGAACTCTGCCCAGGCTGCAGAACTGATTACTCTCACTAGAGCGTGTGTGTTAGCGAAAGGGAAACGTGTGAATGTGTTTACCGACAGCCAATATGCATTTGGCGTCGCGCATAGCTTTGGACGATTGTGGAGAGAGAGAGGGTTTATGACGTCGCATGGTACGAAGATTCAGCATGGCCAGCTTGTGAATGATCTTTTGGATGCACTTACGTTGCCTAAGCAGGTAGCGATTGTTAAATGTAGTGCACATCGTAAGGTGACGGATGATGTTGGTCGTGGTAATGCATTTGCGGATGAGACTGCTAAGCAGACTGCCCGGAACCTTAGCACTCGAATGTATGTGACGAGTTCGGTTAGGTGGCCTACAGAGACTGGTATGTGTGAGGACACTATCGAGAGTGTGAAAGCGATTCAGAATGAGGCCACCGAGACTGAAAAGACGAAGTGGAAAGAAAGTACGGGAAAGTTGGATGCGAATGGTTGTTGGGTTGATTTGTCGGAACATAAGAGATGGATGTTGCCAGATGCGTATGTGCTAGCTGTTGTGACAATGGCACATGGGTTAGCACATATTAGCGTGAAAGGTATTTGTAAATTGCTGTCCCCTGTGTGGAAGAATGATGGTATCACGAAATGTGCTGAACGGTTGGTTAAGAATTGTATGGTATGTATGTTGTACAATCCTGGTAAGGGAACCCCAACACCTCCTGGCCATTTTGCTCCCCCATCATGTCCTTTTGAGGTGATTCAATTAGACTTCATCCATATGGAGCGATGCAATAACCTGAAATACGTTTTAGTTGTGATTTGCGCGTTCTCCCGATGGATTGAAGCCTACCCTCTCAAAGACAACACTGCCCTGCCGACTGCGAAAATCCTGCTGAAGGAATACTTTCCTCGGTATGGAATGCCTCGGATTGTATGGTCTGATAACGGAAGTGAGTTTGTGGGGAGTGTGATGAAGAGTGTGTGTAAGGGCCTTGGAATTAATCAAAAATTCCATAGCGCCAATCATTCCCAGTCAGCTGGTTTGGTTGAAGGGTATAATGGCACCCTTAAACTAAAGCTAGCGAAGATTCAGGCTACGACTGGTCTTTCGTGGCCTGACGCTTTACCCTTAGCTTTATTGTCAACAAGGGCGACAGTACACTCCCGAGTAGGGCTTAGTCCCTATGAAATAGTGTTCGGTCGTCCTGCGAATGTTTGGGGGGTCCCTAGACCGGGTGTGTTTTCTAGTCTTGAGTACCCAATGTTGATTGACTATCTTCATGATCTGACTGCTAAACTGAGGTTAATTCACCAACAGGTTTACGAAGCACTGCCGACGCAGACGGAGGGTCCAGGCCACCAGCTCCAACCCGGAGACTGGGTGGTTACCCGCAACTTTGCTCGCAAGAAGAGTTTGGAACCCCGCTTCACTGGACCCTTCCAAGTCCTCCTTGCCACGAGAACTGCCGTCCGTTTGGAAGGTCGAAAAAATTGGGTGCATGCCACTCATACAAAGAAGGTTCCTATACCTTTACCGGCAGACTCGTGGGTGAGGAAGGGCATTGCTTCAGCTGAAACCGAAGGATTGCCGGCTTTTGTACCTTTTAGCGACGCACAACCTGTCGGAGAATCCTCAGTGCAGCAGAAAGACATTGTTGAACATTTGTCACCAAAAGACTCAAGACCAGAACATTCGGCTGATCAGCAGAACTCTGTTCCCTCATTGGATCCTTTGTTTGATGAACAGACACGTCCTGGGAAAACTCGATACTTTTTGCGATCCAGCACTAAAGACTAATAAAGAAATTTCGTTTTGTCCCTTGACAATTGCATTATCCCGTTTGCTACGATCAGTCTGAACACCCGTATTATTGTGATTATTTTTGTATATATTGAGTTTCGTTCCGCATGTGTTTTTGCTTCCACAGCTGAGAGACTTTTTGTACATACATTGTGAATAAAGGCGGTAGGGCCGCGCGTGTACTTCCTTCTGGTTAGTAGGTCTTGACGCTAGGTTAAAGACCGTCGGTTCCTGGGAACTCCTAGGGATTGATTACTGCTACACAGAACGAAGTGCGTCAAGAAACGTTGCGGACGGTCATAGGGGATGGCGTTTTCAAAGCTGATGGACTTGGAAGAAGCTCAGGCGCAAAGATTCAAACTGCAACAACTTATTCGTACCAAATGTTTTATGTTTCAAGTGTTCGTATTGTTTTTGACTGTTTCTGCACTATTGGCGGGTGGGGTGTATTACATGATGTCGTACTTCTTACCTTCTGCCATATCTACTCCTACTTCTGGCCCTAAGCTTACCTCCACTGCATCCCCTCATTCTTTCCACATCTTACCCAAACACAAACAGGCTAGACGTGCAGAATTCCGAAATAATTCCTTTATCCAGCTCCTTCATCAGCACCAGTTAGTGGTTAATACTACTAATTGTTGGGTGTGTGGGCTAATGCCACATACCACTGATAAGGGAATTCCATATCTGGTCCTACCTTATAGTTCCCAGGGTTCAGCTCGAGCATTCCAAACAATGTTTCGGAGCGCACTAGATTCTTACCCCAGTCGAGAGCCACGTTCTCCCTACTCTGGCCCTGGCTCGTATCATAAGCCTTTGTCTATAGCGATAGAAGATTTGGATAGAGATATCTATGAGCCGTCGCTCATCCCAGAGGAAGAGGTACAAGCCTATAGGGTCCTGAGTAAGGTCGAGTATAGTGCGCTCACGAGTGAAAAACAGCTTAGAAGCTCGCCTCCGATATGGGTCGTACCCCACATTGGTAATTTCTGTCTAATGGGTCGTGGCCGAAGATCGAAAGCTCGTCTTGGAGAGAGTGCTTGCTCCGAGAATTACATTCTGCCGATGGTCTCGTACCCTGTGTTTCTGGCTGCCAAGGGTACATACTTTGTCTGCCATGATCGTGCGTATGCATGGTTGCCCTCCGACTTTGTGGGCTCATGTTTTATCGCAAATCTGTTGCCTCCGACGTTCACTGTAGATGCAGACTATCACAAGACTAGAGTTGTGAGGGGCGTAATTAGCAAAGAGGACACTGCCGGTCAAGAGGCAGGAGACTTTTTTAAGGGTTTCCTCCCGTTTTGGGGGCCTATGGTTAATAGTAGGAACCTGAGACAATTGACTCGAGTGGTGGAATCAACAGCTAATATTACTGCCAGTGCCCTTGGTAATATCACCACAGAACTTCAGGCGGATAGGCTTATGACGTTACAAAACCGTATGGTTTTAGATGTGATCTTAGCAGATCGAGGTGGGGTATGTAAGGTGATCCATTCGAGCTGCTGCATTTTCATTCCAGATAATGCTCCGACCGTCTATCAAGCCATCTCAAAGTTGCATAAGATCTCTGAGTCCATACACGTGGACGTAGGGGATTGGACGCTGCTTGGGTGGTTTTGGGGCCTGATGTCGACTTGGGGTTGGAAGATTCTGATGATTATCGGAGTTGTTGTGGCGTTCCTGTTCACGTGTTGCCTTTGTGTGCAGTGTGGTCCTGCCTTATGTGGCCTCTGTGCTACGACGTGTATAAGACAACCGCCTGTTGCCAAAGGAGCTCGGTTGGACAGAGCTATGTTACAGCAACATCTAGATGGTCTGATGAATATCGAATATGATTCTGACTAGTGCTTGCCTACATGAGGGCAAAAGGAGCGTCTGAGGTTCCGTGACGATTGTAAGTGGTGTTTTCGACTCGCACGAATATGGTCGAGTCTGGTATCTACGAACCACAAATGACGAGTTTAGTGGGTGTACGCAGTTTCGCTGTGCTAACCTAAACCGTTCGTCTGTTTTGTGGGTTTATCCATCTGTATCCACGGGTTCCATCTTAGATACGGCATCCATTTTGTTTCTTGCCCTCAAGTAGCCAGCGAACGGACGTTGTCCGCTTCGCGACCCTGGGATTCCCAAGACATTTGCGGAAGACACATTTCCTTTGAAAGTGTCTTTATGATGAGGAGGATGATACTGTAAGGCAGATGGCCCCGCTCGAGGCTCATCTTGCCGTGCCGGTCTATTGTCTCAGCCGTGCATCTCATTAGGCACGTCCCTTTGATGCCTGTAGCTCGTGTTTCCCGATACCTCCCCTTTTACACCCTTTTCGATCTCCCCACTGTTTCCTTCTTCCTCTGCACCTGCCCTTGTTCCTTCTTCGATCTGTTTTACTGTTGATTGGAATGTACTAATGGTGGGAAGATGGGTTTTTACAGTTGGGAACCGCCAAATGTTTCCGCACTTATGTTCCGGACCCTGAATACATCAAAGCGACCCCTCTCGGGGATAATTATGGGAACCAAGTTGTAAACCTTTGTGTACCATGTAAACCTATGGGAGAAATGTGTATAAAAAGGAGCGATCCACAGTAACAAATTGAAGCAGATCCCGCGAACATACTTGTTGTGTACTTCTCGTGACTTCTGTGTTCCCTGCAGTAAATAAACCTCAAATCTTTGACGCCGAAGGAAGTGTCCCGTGTCTCTGTCACTTGTACGCCGGAACAGGTTACCTACGAAGGTTTCAGGTGTTGTCCCCTGGCACCGCTGGGTCTTAAATAACCCAGTCCTTCAGTATCATCATTGAGGCCAGTTTTGTTGGTGCCAAGACGGTACACCCTGCGTTGTTCTTTCTCGAACAATGAGGACTCTGAACAGCTTTCCAGGTGCTCCAGAACTGTCCATTCCAGATCATTCAGTGTGTGAATAAGTTGTAAGAAATGGGATGTCAATTTTGTTGCTGATTTCTTCCAACGTATAATGCTACGATGTTCGCATATCCTGATTTTGATGCGTCTAGATGTCATCCCCACGTACTGTAGACTGCATCTGCAAGTTATCAGGTACACAACTTTCGGGGTGTTACAATATGTGTGGCTGAGTTGTTCCCATCGTGTGCCGTCTATCAGATCTAGAAATTTTGTGTGTGAGGTGAGATGGCAAATGTTGCAATTCCCACATGGGTGGTGTCCTGTGACTGGTGGTAACCCCCAAGCAGTAAGAACACTCGGTGCTTGGTTGTTGGTTCTCTCTTCCCTTGGTCGCGTATGGACCAGGGAGTCTTTAAGACTTGTAGCCCTTTTGTAAGAAAAAAGAGGCTTCTGCCAGTGTGTCTTATTGCTGGTAATAATTCTCCAATTTTTGGAGATACATTTGCTCACTGCATTTGATAGTGGGTTGAAAGTTGTCACACACGTTAAAGGGATCTCACCACTTTCTCTTGGGCAATTGTCTTGCAAAAGAACATCCCTTTGTTGGTTTCTAGCCCTCTTCTGGCTCTTGTTTATTATCCCCTTCGAGTACCCTCTATTTTCTAGTTTGACAGTCAATGCATTTGCTTGCTGTTGGTAATCGGCCAGATTGCTGCAATTTCGTTGTATCCTGAGATATTGCCCATACGGGAGATTCTCCCATAGGGCCCGGGGGTGGTAACTGGTGAAATGTAGTAGATTGTTTTTTGCAGTTGGCTTATAAAAAGTCATGGTCTCAAGCCGGTTGCCTTCCCTCCTGATGCTGACATCCAGAAAAGTTAGTTCATCACAAGAGTGTTCATGGGTGAATCTCAGATGGTCATCGCATGTATTGATCCAAGTAAAAAAGTCAAATAGTGTGGACTCATCACCTTGCCAAATCATAAACACGTTGTCTATGTAGCGTCGCCTTACGGCGATGTTATTGCCGTATGGGTTCGTGGGACTTAGGATGTGTTTGGACTCAAAATCAAACACATAGAGACCCGCCACCGATGGGGCAAATGTGCTGCCCATCGAAGTCCCTGTTGCTTGCAGATAGATCTTTCCATCGTGTTCGAAAAAATTGCGTTTCAAGGCAAGGGTGGCGCAGTCAACTACGAAGCACGGGTGGTGTTGAAATTCCAAACTACTCGGCCCAGTGCTTCCTTCACCACCTTAATGGTCTCATCCTGCGGAATGCAGGTATACAAGTTCTCGATGTCCATCGAGACAAGGAAACAAGGAACGTTAGGTAAGGTGATCGTGCTGAGCAAGAGAGGAAACTCTTTGTGTCCTTGAGATAGGTACTGGTGGATTGTACAATAGGTCTTAGAAAAAAATCACAATATTTTGAGAGGGGCTCAAGGAGTGAGCCCAATCCGGAGACGATCGGTCTCCCGGGGGGAGGTAACACATTCTTATGTGTTTTAGGTAGTACGTAGAAGTACGGAACTCGTCCCTCCGAAGTTGTCAAAAAGTCTGCCTCCTTTTTTGTGATCCAGCCATCTCTTTCTGCCGTTGACACCAGTACACAGATTTCGTCTCTAAAGTCATTTGTTGGGTCCACTTCTAGAGGGATGTAATTGAAGACATTGCTCAAAAGTCCTCGACACTCAGTATCATAGTCTCTTTTATTGAGAAACAGGATACCTCCCCCTTTATCCGCACTCTTTATGATAATGTCCTTGTTCTTTTTAAGGATTGGATGGCTTTAATTCATCTGCGGTTAAGTTCTTGAAAGGGGTGGGTTCTTGAAACTGTTCCACTTCCTTGAACACAGCCTGTTCAAAGGCCAGAATTTCTGGTGTGACTGTGTGTGGGGGAGGTGTGAAAGTCGATTTAAGTTTGAAATCGGTGTCGCTTTCAGTCCCTTCTGCTTGGTCTTTCTCAGTGGATTCAAAGAAGTTCTTCAAACGAAGTTTCCTGAAAAATTGGCTCAACTCACAATGGAGTTTGAAGCGATCAAGCCGGGGGGTAGGGATAAAACCTAATCCTTTTTCCAAAACTTCTGTTTCTGGTTGCGAAAGGCTATGGGAGGATAAATTAACAACTAGGGTTTCGCGTTGCTGGGACCCGGTCTTTGGTCCCCTGTTGTTGTGTTGGTGAGATCCCAATAAAAGACCCTCATACACACGTTTTTTGGGGGTATCTCGTAGCCGTATATGATGTGTCCCCGCTTATTTAAACACGTGAGTGCGTAATCCTTGGGTCGATTTTTTGTGTGCACCCTCCGCCGGTAGCTTGTTTCCTTCCCAGTATAAGAATTGGCTTGGTAGTTTGGTCTGCCCTGTTCCCATGATGCACTGGGCCAGGGTCAGACTAATTTGCATATAGCCAAGTTCTGAGCTGGGATGGTGCAGTGAGCTAAAAAACCGTGATGGATCAAGCCCTGATCTTTGGACTGGGTAAGAGTGGTCTGCTTAATTCAGACACTCCGTTCATCACCACCCCCTTTTCTGAATCATTTTTGTCCACCATAAGCGTGGAAGGGTATACTCAGATGTGAGTCCCTTGCTCATTGCACCATCAGGATTGAAGCAAGCCGGGCCGAAGACAGCTGAAATGCCAGAAACCAGTCCCCGGTAGCTTGTTTCCTTCCCAGTATAAGAACTGGCTTGGTAGTTTGGTCTGCCCTGTTCCCATGATGCACTGGGCCAGTGTCAGACTAATTTGCATATAGCCAAGTTCTGAGCTGGGATGGTGCAGTGAGCTAAAAAACGGTGATGGATCAAGCCCTGATCTTTGGACTGGGTAAGAGTGGTCTGCTTAATTCAGACACTCTGATCATCACCACCCCCTTTTCTGAATCATTTTTGTCCACCATAAGCGTGGAAGGGTATACTCAGATGTGAGTCCCTTGCTCATTGCACCATCAGGATTAAAGCAAGCCGGGCCGAAGATGGCTGAAATGCCAGAAACCGGTCCCTGGTAGCTTGTTTCCTTCCCAGTATAAGAATTGGCTTGGTAGTTTGGTCTGCCCTGTTCCCATGATGCACTGGGCCAGGGTCAGACTAATTTGCATATAGCCAAGTTCTGAGCTGGGATGGTGCAGTGAGCTAAAAAACGGTGATGGATCAAGCCCTGATCTTTGGACTGGGTAAGAGTGGTCTGCTTAATTCAGACACTCTGTTCATCACCACCCCCTTTTCTGAATCATTTTTGTCCACCATAAGCGTGGAAGGGTATACTCAGATATGAGTCCCTTGCTCATTGCACCATCAGGATTCAAGCAAACCGGGCCGAAGATGGCTGAAATGCCAGAAACCGGTCCCCGGTAGCTTGTTTCCTTCCCAGTATAAGATATGGCTTGGTAGTTTGGTCTGCCCTGTTCCCATGATGCACTGGGCCAGGGTCAGACTAATTTGCATATAGCCAAGTTCTGAGCTGGGATGGTGCAGTGAGCTAAAAAACGGTGATGGATCAAGCCCTGATCTTTGGACTGGGTAAGAGTGGTCTGCTTAATTCAGACACTCTGTTCATCACCACCCCCTTTTCTGAATCATTTTTGTCCACCATAAGCGTGGAAGGGTATACTCAGATGTGAGTCCCTTGCTCATTGCACCATCAGGATTCAAGCAAGCCGGGCCGAAGACGGCTGAAATGCCAGAAACCGGTCCCCGGTAGCTTGTTTCCTTCCCAGTATAAGAATTGGCTTGGTAGTTTGGTCTGCCCTGTTCCCATGATGCACTGGGCCAGGGTCAGACTAATTTGCATATAGCCAAGTTCTGAGCTGGGATGGTGCAGTGAGCTAAAAAACGGTGATGGATCAAGCCCTGATCTTTGGACTGGGTAAGAGTGGTCTGCTTAATTCAGACACTCTGTTCATCACCACCCTCTTTTCTGAATCATTACCTTTGGTTGAGGCAGTAGTGATCGTGAATTTTTAATAAATCTGGAGTTGGACAAATATAAAATTCAATTTGTGCGGCTAATGAATCGATTATGAATTCTAGCGCACCCCTGATTCTTTGAGTAGTAGAAGGTTGCATTGTACCTCTACGTATTGTAGGATTTGTTTCTTCAGGTAGAGGGGCGTTCAGAGGGAGGTTGTACTCAATCCTTCTCCTCTGGTCTTGCAGCTTGTGCTGTCTCTGCCGCTCGTCTCCCGGAGTTCCGGGAGACGAGCGGCAGAGACAGCACAAGCTTCTTCTACTCAAAGAATCAGGTCATAAACTTACTTATTCTTTCACCTTTATTCACTGCACCACTTTTTTTGGTCCTGATGAAAGCCTACTGACGATTTGGCAACTAAGGCTGAAACATGTCGACCTCGATTTTACACTAATGGGGTGCGCTAGAATTCATAAACGATTCATTAGCCGCACAAATTGAATTTTATATTTGTCCAACTCCAGATTTATTAAAAATCGATACACTGGTTGTTTAGGAAATTTTTTAGATATCACCACTTTTTCACTCACCAATTCACGATCACTACTGCCTCAACCAAAGGTAAAGCCTCCTGGCGGAGGGTGCACACAAAAAATCGACCCAAGGATTACGTACTCACGTGTTTAAATAGGCCGGGACACATCATATGCCGCTACGAGATACCCAAAAAAAACACGTCTATGAGGGTCTTTTATTGGGAGACACCCACTTACCTACCTGCAGACCTTGGTTTACGCAGGACAAGTGATCCTTTCCCCTTTGTGATTATGAATAACTAAATGGAGTCTGAAAGGATCCGATCTCTCTCTCCCCCCTCAAATTGATTATACGTGTTGGTGAGATCCCCTGTTCCCTCTTGCATGTCCCAGTGTACTTGGTTGGTTCCTTTCTGCCTCCCCCGGTTGCACCGCCTGCCTCTGTCCTGAAAAGGATGCGGGTATCCTTGGGGGTTGAAATGTGGGTATGGCATAAAGTGTGGGTTCCAGCTCATCATAGGAGGGAATGGTGCCTGAAAAAGGTTAGGATCTTCCTCCTTGAAGGCCGGTTATTCAGGCTGATATAGGTGTAAACTACCCCATAGTCTGGGCGAGCACCTTGCAGTTGGTCGGATGTGAATCATGCATTTCGCCACAACCTGTATTGTCAAAGACCAATAATAACTAACGCATTTGACTAAAGAACTTATTTATTAAAGTTCCCTCATGTGTGTTTTTGTTTGTCTCTCTTCTCCCTACAGGTTTTTGGTGTATCCCTACTAAATTGTAGTGGGTAACTACGGAAATGATCCGGAATTTTATTATTATATATATTTTTCACATTTTGAGCCTCTCGGAAGGGTACGCCTTAGCGCGCGCACACCACCGGAGGACTTTTGTGTAGGTCCTGACAAATGCTGAGCAAATTGCAACATTAACAGCAGAAACATGTTGACCAACTTTTGATTCTTACTAGGACTCCGGTTCCTTAACTCAGAACCTTGAGTAGTCCGTCCACTTTGTTTTTATCTAATGCAGGTTGGCCATTATTAAAGATTTTTGTAAAGGAACAACTTTTGCATTTTTTAATACACTTACACATTCACTTATAGTCACCTCCTAATTTGGGCACTGTTACACCCACCACATCCTGCTCCGCTGTAATCAGGCGTTGTAGCAAGCTGGGGGGACATTCGGTCACCCCAGCGGGGACCCAATGATGAAGCTTGTCACCAACTAGTGGTGAGTGAGGGTCCTTCTAAAAAGCAAGGTTTTTTTCCCCTTTCTAACACTGGGTGAACACGATGCCCATTAGGTTTCATCCTCAGAGGAGGACCTGTTGGGCGTTCATAGGGAGACAGAGAGATTTCGCTTTGTACATGCACGTGTGTGAGTATTGATCACATTTGCAGCACAGAGCGAAATAACATCACACATCACTATCAAAGTTTGATAGCACTTTTTATCATAGTCACTTCTTTGTTGTTAATTGACAGGAGATTAGTAGCCATTGTCACATTGTTTGCTAAATGAGCTGTAGTGCAGAGGTGAGGTACAAAAGCAGTTAAATTGCTACCTAAATAACCCAATAAAAACATTTAGGGGGCATGGCTAAGACAGCCAACATGGCGGAAGCACTCTAACGAGGCTCTGCTCGTCCACGCCATCATAATTATAAATCCGCCTTAAATCCTGCCCCAAGCGGAATAAATTAACCTCTTCAGATGGCAGGAAGTACCAGCGAACATCTGGAGAGAGGACTCGCTGAAGATCGATCACATGTCGTGAGCTGCGGCTGATCACGACACGACCATGGATCTGGGCCTGCCGACGTGGCAGCTGCCTCTATAATCATTTGGCGGCCGAGGCAAGGCCAAGGGGGAGGGCGAGGACGCTCATACCCCCTGAAGGTAATCCAGAGCAGTGGTATGGCCGGTGCGGTTTGGGGGGGCTCCGCAGCTTTTGTAGAAGCAGGCACATGGCCGGCCTATAGGGGGATTGGGCCCCCCAGGCTGCCGGTGTGGCAGTCCAACAGGAGCCCCCCACCGCATGAGTAGGGCGACATGCTTTATTGTGGGACCCAGCTGGCAGTGTCTGGACCCTGTGGGATGCGGTGGCAGGGGCCAAGGCTGATTGTGATGGTGCTGTGCCTGGCCGCGCAGCCTGTGGTGTCGCAGCAAGTGCAAATGCCCCTATACTTTGGTCACCCTGAAATAAAGGGATAGAACCCAGTGTACACGTGCCACATGGTTCCCCTCAAGAAGCAGAAAGGCAGTGATCGCGGGGGCAGTGAGAGTGGCCCCTGTGGCCTTCCACGAGACCCCCGTGGCCTTCCAAGACACAGAGAAGACCTCATTAATTCTGAACAGTATGAGATATCCTATGGGGGAAGACCACGGGTCGGAGGTCCGCAGAGTCGGGTCTCATTAGGAGGCCCGCTTGGCTGGTCATCTTAGGCTGTGGAAGCAGCCGAACTAGGCTCAGTGTGACTTGCAGTCTGGGTTGGTCCAGAGTCCGTGAGGCCCGGCCTGTGGGGCAGTCCCCCGACGTGGGTGCGGAGAGCGCCGAGAGGAGGTAATTCATGAAGAGGGCCAGATAAATTGACGAAACCCTTGGCTGCTAACTCCCGCTGCCAGGAATTTGAATTTGAATTTGAATTTAAAATATTTATTAAGCGCAACATTCACTAGCAGTTTCTTGGCGCTGTGGAGGGCAGGGTAACAATGGGGAAGAGTGACTACCATACCAGACGACTGGTGGACCTGAAGAAAAGTGAGAGCATATCACAAAGGAAAGGCCTGTTTGAAAAGAAAAGTTTTGAGGTCTTTCCGAAAAGGAAGGTAGTGTGTTGCCAGTCTCAGGTGGTCCGGTAAAGAGTTCCAAAAGGTGGGTGCCAGCGTGGAAAAGTTCGACCCACCCCACTTCTTGCGCTTAAAGCGGGGGACCACCAACAAGGACTGAGACGAAGAGCGAAGCTCTCGAGTGGGGATATACTCCCTAATCATAGAAGAAATGAAGGCGGGAGCCAAGCCCCGCCGTGAGTGAAAAACCATGCAACCCAACTTAAACAAGGCCCTCTCTTTGACAGGCAACCAATGAAGTGCTTTTAGAAGAGGAGTGCAGTGATGCGAACGAGAAAGGCCATGAATAAGTCGGGCTGCCTGGTTTTGAACCAACTGGAGTTTCCGTAGGCTATACGCTGGAATGCCGTTGTACAGGGCATTCGCGTAGTCCAGCCGGGAGACAAGAAGAGCGGACATAATCAACTTGAGTGCCGGAAAAGAAAAAAAACGGGAAACAGTGCGAATAGTGCGAAGTGTGAGAAAGCAAGAAGAAACCACATGACTGACTTGTGAGTGAAGAGTGAGTTGATTATTGAATTTGACACCTAATGTCTTGACTGAGGCAGAAGGAGAAGGAGGGGGCCCAAAAGAAGAAGGCCAGAATAGAGAATTCCAGGGACTGGAGCAACCACCCGTGAGGACCAACTCGGTCTTGTCCGGGTTCAACTTTAGGTGGTTGTGATTCATCCAGTCCCTGATGAAAACCATAACTGACTGAAAATTAGAGATAGAATGAGAAGAAGAGGAAAGATTGAAGATAAGCTGGAGGTCATCCGCATAATTAAAGACGGTGACCTCCAGCTGCTGAAGAGCAAAAATCAAAGGACAGATGTAGAGATTAAACAAGAGAGGGGAAAGAGAAGAGCCCTGAGGAACACCACAAGTGACAGGTAATGAGGTAGCCGAAAAGTCTCCCAGCCGGACCGCCTGGGTGCGATCCCTTAAAAAGGAGGAGAGCCAGACCAAGGCCGAGCCCCCGATTCCCGCCGCTCCGACACGGGACAACAAGATGGAATGGTCCACCGTGTCGAAGGCGGCGGAGAGATCGAGGAGCACCAGGGCCTGATGATGGTTTTGGTCTGCTCCCTCCCTAAGGTTGTTAAGGACCGACACCACAACGGACTCCGTGGAGTGTCTTGGTCGAAATCCTGCTTGTCGGGGCGCTAAGGCGCCGTTCTCCTCAATGAAGGAGCTGAAAATCGTTGTTACATACCGCTCCAGCACCTTGCCCAGGTAGGGCAGCAGCGAGATTGGACGATAATTGGCTGGAGCGGAAGGGTCAGCCCCCGTTTTCTTGAGGATCGGCACTATAGTGGCGGATTTTAGGGAAGGAGTCACCACCCCTTGAGTCAAGGAATTGTTAAGAAAAGTAAGAGGGGGCAAGGGACAAACAGTATAAATGTGTTTGAGGATGCGGGCTGGACAGACATCCGTCGGAGAGCCCGATTTAACTTTTGGGAGAATGGCCAGAAACGCATCCTCAGTGAGCGGAGGAATAGAAGTGAGGGAAGACCGGGCAATAGGGGGGGAGGGATCAACGAAGGCCGGGGAAGGAGGAGGAATATTTAGTTTAATGTTGGTTATTTTATCCAAAAAATAAGAGTTAAGGGAATCACATAAATGTTGAGTAGACAGGGGTTTGAGAGATGCCCTGTCCGAGTAGGCCAGGTCATGAACTATGGAGAAAATCTCTCTGGGTTTATTTTCTGCCACCAAAATTTTGGCGGAGAAATAAGCAGTCTTTACATCGAGTATAGCTCTCTTATACTCTCCCAGGAGGATGGTGTATCTAACTTTCAATGTAGGACAGTATTCCCTTCTCCACAGCCTCTCTGCTCGCCTAAGAGCAAGCTTCTTCTCCTTTAACTCCTCGTTAAACCAGCGATTGGATTCGTTGGGACGTCTAGTTGATATCCGACGTAGGGGAGCTACCAAGTCGCAACCCCTGGCAAGCCAGGTGTTAAGGATGGCGGCTTGGGATGAAGAGGAGAGGCCTGTCAACTTAGGCGAGGAGTCCAGTAGGGAAGATGACAAAGACTGGAGGTCAGCACGACCCCAGTTACGTGCCCAGGTGTTTTTGGCTAATGGAACTTTCGCCGCTGACCTGTAATGGAGGGAAAAGGCAACTAAAAAGTGATCCGACCACGGACAAGGGGAAACAGAAATGGATGAAATAGAACAATTGAGGGACCAGACCTGGTCCAACACGTGACCATGTTTGTGTGTAGGAACTTGGACATGGGAGACCAAGTTCAAGGCCAAAAGAAGTTCAGAGAACTGTTTAGAAGAGGTACATTCTAGAGCGTCAGTGGGCCAGTAATTAAAGTCCCCAAGTACAAGGACCGAAGCATGGTTGACCACTAAGGTGGCCAACAGATCCTGTATGGAGGGCAAAAATAAAGGTGACAGCTGGGGCGGACGATATACCAATAGACAGGTAAGAGGGGGAGATAAAGTAGGGAAAGAAACTACAAGATGATCTGTGGGAGTAATCGGGGGTGATGGGAGTAGTTGCATGTTAAGGTCAGACCGGGCAATGATAGCCACTCCACCCCCCGCTTTGCCAGCCGGACGATCTGAGCGTAGGGCAACATAGGATGGAGGAAGGGTAGCCAATAGAGAGGGCAGGGACGATTCGCTAAACCAGGTCTCGGTCAGAAATAATATATCTGGCTTCTGTACCTCAAGCAGGACAAACAGGTCCTGGCAGTGCCTAACCGCCGACCTCGTATTAAGTAAAAAAATGGATAAAGGGCGGAATAGCGAGGCATTAAGGCCGGGAGGCAGCTGAGTCGAGCAACAAATAGAAGGGGCCAGATGGGCAGGGACTGGCTCGTGAGTAGAGGGACTAAGACCAAGAGATTCAATATCAGCAATAGTGACATCCGCCAAAGGCCACTGGCCCTGTAATGCCACAAGATCATTGGCAGAATAGATGAATCGGCGGGCATAAGGACGCGCCCCTAGCCCCGTCTGGCCGCGGACGGGCGCAGACGGGCTTGCCTTAGGCGCGCCTTCGGCGCGCCACCGGCGCGCCCGCTGCGCTCGTCCGCTGCGCTTCCGGAAACACATTGCCAATTATAGTCTTTCCCACGCGAGCACTGGACCGCTAACTCCGGCCAGGCTCGTGGGACACCCCTCCCCAAGATGGCGGCTCGCCCTCTCCTCTCGGCCCCGAGAGACCGGCTGGAATTCACGAGGGAGGGCAATGGAGGAGCAGGGGTGTTAGTGGGACCCTGCACAACAAAAAGCAGGTTAGTGCACTTTAAAATTACAATTTCGGTAAAATCGCCGTTTTTTTAAGAAAGTCCAGTGGAGTAAAATCACACACTCCCACCACGTAGCAGCTCTCCAACACAGTGACCGGGACCCTCCAAACCGACCCCAGGCGCTGCCACTAGCCTGAGAATCAGCTCGGAGCCCCTGGTCAGTTGGTCCAATTGAAGTCTTTCCCACGCGAGCACTGGACCGCTAACTCCGGCCAGGCTCGTGGGACACCCCTCCCCAAGATGGCGGCTCGCCCTCTCCTCTCGGAAGCCAGAAGATTTTTAGGGGTGAGCGGCAAATTCTGTTCCGCTCGCGGAATTTGCGGAATTTCGGTATTTTCGTGTTCCACATAGAACGCGAAAATGTCAAAACCTCCGCGATCCGCGGCGGAACAGAATTGTATTGCAATGGTGGCGTCTTCTTGGATAAATATGCAGGGCAGGATTCTTTCTGGCACAGTACTCCTGTCACAAAATTTAAACCTCAACAGGAACAGATATAAATAAAGCAGGAGCACGAGTTGAAGCTAAAATTCAGTGACTCATTAATCAGACCCAAAAAATCATGAGCTTTGTCGAGGCTGGGCAGGTGTACTTTCTCCCCATATCTACTGTCAACAATTAGCTGTGATGCTTGATTGAGGCCTTTGCATCCTTGACTTTCGTAAGTGCAATCCCCATGCAGTTCCTGTGACCAGGAGCTTCTTTCTCCTCATCTGCTGCTCTGATCGGTCTTTGACCTTTTAAAAACACAAGAGGCATGTGAACTCGCATAGAAGCCCGTCTGTTTGGCCATGCCCCATGCCCCTTTTCTGAATCATTTTTGTCCACCATAAGCGTGGAAGGGTATACTCAGATATGAGTCCCTTGCTCATTGCACCATCAGGATTCAAGCAAACCGGGCCGAAGATGGCTGAAATGCCAGAAACCGGTCCCCGGTAGCTTGTTTCCTTCCCAGTATAAGATATGGCTTGGTAGTTTGGTCTGCCCTGTTCCCATGATGCACTGGGCCAGGGTCAGACTAATTTGCATATAGCCAAGTTCTGAGCTGGGATGGTGCAGTGAGCTAAAAAACGGTGATGGATCAAGCCCTGATCTTTGGACTGGGTAAGAGTGGTCTGCTTAATTCAGACACTCTGTTCATCACCACCCCCTTTTCTGAATCATTTTTGTCCACCATAAGCGTGGAAGGGTATACTCAGATGTGAGTCCCTTGCTCATTGCACCATCAGGATTCAAGCAAGCCGGGCCGAAGACGGCTGAAATGCCAGAAACCGGTCCCCGGTAGCTTGTTTCCTTCCCAGTATAAGAATTGGCTTGGTAGTTTGGTCTGCCCTGTTCCCATGATGCACTGGGCCAGGGTCAGACTAATTTGCATATAGCCAAGTTCTGAGCTGGGATGGTGCAGTGATCTAAAAAACGGTGATGGATCAAGCCCTGATCTTTGGACTGGGTAAGAGTGGTCTGCTTAATTCAGACACTCTGTTCATCACCACCCTCTTTTCTGAATCATTACCTTTGGTTGAGGCAGTAGTGATCGTGAATTTTTAATAAATCTGGAGTTGGACAAATATAAAATTCAATTTGTGCGGCTAATGAATCGATTATGAATTCTAGCGCACCCCTGATTCTTTGAGTAGTAGAAGGATGCATTGTACCTCTACGTATTGTAGGATTTGTTTCTTCAGGTAGAAGGGCGTTCAGAGGGAGGTTGTACTCAATCCTTCTCCTCTGGTCTTGCAGCTTGTGCTGTCTCTGCCGCTCGTCTCCCGGAGTTCCGGGAGACGAGCGGCAGAGACAGCACAAGCTTCTTCTACTCAAAGAATCAGGTCATAAACTTACTTATTCTTTCACCTTTATTCACTGCACCACTTTTTTTGGTCCTGATGAAAGCCTACTGACGATTTGGCAACTAAGGCTGAAACATGTCGACCTCGATTTTTCACTAATGGGGTGCGCTAGAATTCATAAACGATTCATTAGCCGCACAAATTGAATTTTATATTTGTCCAACTCCAGATTTATTAAAAATCGATACACTGGTTGTTTAGGAAATTTTTTAGATATCACCACTTTTTCACTCACCAATTCACGATCACTACTGCCTCAACCAAAGGTAAAGCCTCCTGGCGGAGGGTGCACACAAAAAATCGACCCATGGATTACGTACTCACGTGTTTAAATAGGCCGGGACACATCATATACCTCTACGAGATACCCAAAAAAAACACGTCTATGAGGGTCTTTTATTGGGAGACACCCACTTACCTACCTGCAGACCTTGGTTTACGCAGGACAAGTGATCCTTTCCCCTTTGTGATTATGAATAACTAAATGGAGTCTGAAAGGATCCGATCTCTCTCTCCCCCCTCAAATTGATTATACGTGTTGGTGAGATCCCCTGTTCCCTCTTGCATGTCCCAGTGTACTTGGTTGGTTCCTTTCTGCCTCCCCCGGTTGCACCGCCTGCCTCTGTCCTGAAAAGGATGCGGGTATCCTTGGGGGTTGAAATGTGGGTATGGCATAAAGTGTGGGTTCCAGCTCATCATAGGAGGGAATGGTGCCTGAAAAAGGTTAGGATCTTCCTCCTTGAAGGCCGGTTATTCAGGCAAATATAGGTGTAAACTACCCCATAGTCTGGGCGAGCACCTTGCAGTTGGTCGGATGTGAATCATGCATTTCGCCACAACCTGTATTGTCAAAGACCAATAATAACTAACGCATTTGACTAAAGAACTTATTTATTAAAGTTCCCTCATGTGTGTTTTTGTTTGTCTCTCTTCTCCCTACAGGTTTTTGGTGTATCCCTACTAAATTGTAGTGGGTAACTACGGAAATGATCCGGAATTTTATTATTATATATATTTTTCACATTTTGAGCCTCTCGGAAGGGTACGCCTTAGCGCGCGCACACCACCGGAGGACTTTTGTGTAGGTCCTGACAAATGCTGAGCAAATTGCAACATTAACAGCAGAAACATGTTGACCAACTTTTGATTCTTACTAGGACTCCGGTTCCTTAACTCAGAACCTTGAGTAGTCCGTCCACTTTGTTTTTATCTAATGCAGGTTGGCCATTATTAAAGATTTTTGTAAAGGAACAACTTTTGCATTTTTTAATACACTTACACATTCACTTATAGTCACCTCCTAATTTGGGCACTGTTACACCCACCACATCCTGCTCCGCTGTAATCAGGCGTTGTAGCAAGCTGGGGGGACATTCGGTCACCCCAGCGGGGACCCAATGATGAAGCATGTCACCAACTAGTGGTGAGTGAGGGTCCTTCTAAAAAGCAAGGTTTTTTTCCCCTTTCTAACACTGGGTGAACACGATGCCCATTAGGTTTCATCCTCAGAGGAGGACCTGTTGGGCGTTCATAGGGAGACAGAGAGATTTCGCTTTGTACATGCACGTGTGTGAGTATTGATCACATTTGCAGCACAGAGCGAAATAACATCACACATCACTATCAAAGTTTGATAGCACTTTTTATCATAGTCACTTCTTTGTTGTTAATTGACAGGAGATTAGTAGCCATTGTCACATTGTTTGCTAAATGAGCTGTAGTGCAGAGGTGAGGTACAAAAGCAGTTAAATTGCTACCTAAATAACCCAATAAAAACATTTAGGGGGCATGGCTAAGACAGCCAACATGGCGGAAGCACTCTAACGAGGCTCTGCTCGTCCACGCCATCATAATTATAAATCCGCCTTAAATCCTGCCCCAAGCGGAATAAATTAACCTCTTCAGATGGCAGGAAGTACCAGCGAACATCTGGAGAGAGGACACGCTGAAGATCGATCACATGTCGTGAGCTGCGGCTGATCACGACACGACCATGGATCTGGGCCTGCCGACGTGGCAGCTGCCTCTATAATCATTTGGCGGCCGAGGCAAGGCCAAGGGGGAGGGCGAGGACGCTCATACCCCCTGAAGGTAATCCAGAGCAGTGGTATGGCCGGTGCGGTTTGGGGGGGCTCCGCAGCTTTTGTAGAAGCAGGCACATGGCCGGCCTATAGCGGGATTGGGCCCCCCAGGCTGCCGGTGCGGCAGTCCAACAGGAGCCCCCCACCGCATGAGTAGGGCGACATGCTTTATTGTGGGACCCAGCTGGCAGTGTCTGGACCCTGTGGGATGCGGTGGCAGGGGCCAAGGCTGATTGTGATGGTGCTGTGCCTGGCCGCGCAGCCTGTGGTGTCGCAGCAAGTGCAAATGCCCCTATACTTTGGTCACCCTGAAATAAAGGGATAGAACCCAGTGGACACGTGCCACATGGTCCCCCTCAAGAAGCAGAAAGGCAGTGATCGCGGGGGCAGTGAGAGTGGCCCCTGTGGCCTTCCACGAGACCCCCGTGGCCTTCCAAGACACAGAGAAGACCTCATTAATTCTGAACAGTATGAGATATCCTATGGGGGAAGACCACGGGTCGGAGGTCCGCAGAGTCGGGTCTCATTAGGAGGCTCGCTTGGCTGGTCATCTTAGGCTGTGGAAGCAGCCGAACTAGGCTCAGTGTGACTTGCAGTCTGGGTTGGTCCAGAGTCCGTGAGGCCCGGCCTGTGGGGCAGTCCCCCGACGTGGGTGCGGAGAGCGCCGAGAGGAGGTAATTCATGAAGAGGGCCAGATAAATTGACGAAACCCTTGGCTGCTAACTCCCGCTGCCAGGAAGCCAGAAGATTATTAGGGGTGAGCGGCAAATTCTGTTCCGCTCGCGGAATTTGCGGAATTTCGGTATTTTCGTGTTCCACATAGAACGCGAAAATGTCAAAACCTCCGCGATCCGCGGCGGAACAGAATTGTATTGCAATGGTGGCGTCTTCTTGGATAAATATGCAGGGCAGGATTCTTTCTGGCACAGTACTCCTGTCACAAAATTTAAACCTCAACAGGAACAGATATAAATAAAGCAGGAGCACGAGTTGAAGCTAAAATTCAGTGACTCATTAATCAGACCCAAAAAATCATGAGCTTTGTCGAGGCTGGGCAGGTGTACTTTCTCCCCATATCTACTGTCAAAAATTAGCTGTGATGCTTGATTGAGGCCTTTGCATCCTTGACTTTCGTAAGTGCAATCCCCATGCAGTTCCTGTGACCAGGAGCTTCTTTCTCCTCATCTGCTGCTCTGATCGGTCTTTGACCTTTTAAAAACACAAGAGGCATGTGAACTCGCATAGAAGCCCGTCTGTTTGGCCATGCCCCATACACTAGCAGTGTGCACCGTTTTCCCGCACTTTACCGACTATGATGGACAGTTCACTCAAGGGGCCCGGCGCCTTTCGGCACTATGGCAAAGTTACATACACATGGTCACTGGAGAGACAACTCTTCTGGACCTTTACGCAGTTGTAGTGTAGGAAAAGCACTATGAACTCGCAAAGAAGCCCCATCCCCAAAAATCTCTGCGAACACGTGAAATTCCGCGTGTTTGTGGAGATTTTTTGCGATTTCGCAAAAGTTTGCGAAAGGCAATTTCGCAGATTCCGCCCACCCCTAAAGATTATCTCCGACCATCATGGGCAAAGACAAGCAGGGTGGTGCCGGGCCCAAACAAAGCACCATTGAGCATTACACAACGCCCCTGACGGGGATACCAGAGTAGATATCGGTGGAACGACACCTGATAATGCCGCACTCCTAGCTGCCATTATGGAATCAAGGAACGCTTTAGATGCAAAAATGCGCGTTTTAGGATCCGAAGGCTCCTTGCTGCGGTTGACCGCATCACAAGGACAGAAACATGTGTCTCAACAGTCGAAGATCAAGTAACGACTCTCCAAAAGAAGGTGAACAAACTGGCAATGGTGGCTCAGGAGATGGCCTCATTAGTAAAAAGATGCTGAGGGCCATGCCAGATGCAATAACCTGTGCTTTGTGGGGCGCCCAGAGGGCTGAGAGGGCACCTCCATGGTTCCCTTCATCACTAATTGGCTCTGGTTGTTTTTGCCTGAAGAAACACTATCTACTTGCTTTGTTGTGGAAAGGGTACATCAGGCGCTCACACAGAACCCTCCCCGGGGGAGAACCCGAGACCTTTAATTGTTTGTTTATTAAACTATGCTGATCGGGACGCAATTTTGCAGTTCGCCACACATAAAGACAAGCTACTGTTTGATTTGCGCCATGTCATGGTCTTCCCGGACTACACTGGGCTTGATATGCAGCAACGCCAGTTTTTCATGGCCACTAGGCGCAGGTTCAGAGAACTCAGCATAGAGTATATGTTGCTGAACCCCGCCAGGATGCGTGTTGCCTTCAACTCCAAAACCTTCCTTTTTGACACACCGGAGGCAGTCTTTGCCTGGACGGAGGAGAGGTCCCACCTGCAGCCATATATGCCGCCACCAATAGAATCCGACTCCTCACAAACCTCTCAGGGTTTGCAGAGGAACCACCCAAAAAGGAACAATTCCAAATGAAGGCATTGATCCGGATCAAATTGGCGAGCCTCGACCACACAGACTGCTTCCTAAAAAGACCATAGATGCCATATTCTTGACGCAGCAGGACACAAATTGCTATTTCTTCCAAGAGACTTTTTGTTCTGTTTGAATGCTTTGATGGGGTGGAGGCCCAGCCACAGAAACATCATGCCCCTAGACTCTTATGTTTATATTTCAGGGGAAGATGAGGTTCGATTGAAGGAGGTTCACTAGGCCCTCCCATTGGGGGTCTGGGCTTCCTTCCTCCGCGACATATGCACCTTGTTCATAGCAGTATCGGGGTGGGGTAGCAGGGCAGGGGATTTTCTTAAGATTTTCTATTAATATTACTATTGTTATTATTGTTACTCGTGCACAGATGCAATGCCAAGACCCCACACACTTAGGAAAAAAGTTCATCCACACAGACGGTAGATGACTAGTCAGACAATCCCCCCCTGCAGGGGGCCCTCACCATTGCTAGCTGGAATGTCAGAGGGATACTGAAAAAAATTAAAAGGGTGTCATCCTTCGTCAGGCCTAAAGATACGAGGCAGACATCCTTCTCCTTCAGGAAACTCACTTGCTTGGCAATAAAGACCCCTGTCTCAGTAGATTTGGGTACCGTACAATATATCCCTCCCGGTTTGCCAAGGGTTGTAGGGGCACAGACATCCTTATTCATCGCTGAGTCCTCTACGTTCACATCCAGGCAGTGGTTGGACACCGGGGGTCACTACACCATCATCTCTGGTACAATGCATGGAGAATTAAAAATAATAAAGGCACTATATATGCCCCCCCCCCCCAGAAAGACCTTCATTGACAGAATTACACAACAGTGGGGAGAACTTCCGGAGGGCATGACACTGTTGGGGGGGTACTGGAACAATGTGATGGCATCCATAGACACGCAGCAAGATCCCATGAGATGGGCTGACATATGGCACGAATATCACCCCTCTGAACAGGGATATACATATATGTCTGGGGTTCTTGAATCATGGTCCTGATTAGATCATGTTTTACACCATACCGCTGTAGCCATCGGATTTCCCACATATCTTGTTTACCGCTGGGACTCTCCGACCACTCCCCGGTCCTACTCGAGTTTTATATGCTCCAAAAAAAAACCTTCAGATGACGAATGTCCCCCTGGCACCTCCATGACCCAGGGTATAAGGAGATTCTGGCTCGGCGGTGACAGATTATCTTGCAGCAAACGTGGCCTCGACCCCATCCAAAATTATTTTGTGGGAAGCCATTGAGCCCACAATTCGTGGAGTAGAAATAAGCTTTCACGCTGGAAAGAAACGTGAACATCGGGCACTGTTGAAAGACCTTGCACGCGACCAAAGGAGCTTAGAAGCGCAACTCGTAGCTGAATTCAATCCAATATACCAGCATAATCTACTCCTAGCACAACAGCGTATGCAGCAATATCTTACTCATAAAGTGAAAGAAATATGGCTAGCCTCACAGCATCGGATATACCAATTGGGAGACAAATCCAATAGGATGCTGCATAGATTATGCCAAGCCAATAAATCCCTTTCGAGCATGCCAACGCTGCAAGGGTTGGATGGAACCCAATGCTCTTCTCCTGAATTAGTAGCCGAGGAGTTTGCATGCTACCTCTCAGCACTTTATAGGTGCAACAAGCAATTTTCAGAAGATCAAATCGCCAAATTCCTTAGAGACATTCCCCCGTACTGTAGCACATCATTTGAGAGAACAATTAGATGCCCCCATTACAATAGACAAGCTCACTACACTTCTTGTCAATATTTGACCGGGTCATGCCCCAGGACCTAATGGTTTCCTTGCTGAATTCCTTAAGCACATATGGGTGCTTTGTGCCTGCATTGCTTGGTGGCATTACCTGAGACATGCGACCACAATGTGTTGCCCTCAGATTGGCGACATGCAGAGATGGTCCTGTTTTTAAAACCAGGTAGCCCGCCCGAAGAACCATCCTCATATCGCCTGATCTTTCTTACAAATTTTGAGCCCAAACTCCTTGGTAAAGTCCTTGCAGATCACCTCCCTGTATGCATTCAGGATTTGGTCCATACTGATAAATCCAGCTTCATGTCACATTGCTCAACCAGACACAACATACATCGGGTCCATAATGCTATGGCAAAAGCTCCGGAGCTGTGCTGCCCTGCGGTGACTTTGCTCGCTGATATTGAAAAAGCATTTGATTCTCACAGCTGGAGGTGTGGCGCAGCAGCCAGGGCAACTGACGCTGGATGCTGGGGATCACGGTTTGATCCCCGGCTCCGGTGGCAGGGGTCTTCCCAGCACCTTGAGACTCTGGGCAATAGCTTGCTTAATCTTCCCGACAGCCCCCAGTGCCTTTACACTTTCGGGTAATTGTTTGCCCTTTACAAATAATGGATATTTACATAATTGTTCCAACTCCTTGAATCTGTTCATTTCAGCCCATGCTTGCTGGCCTATGTACGATTACTGTATATGGATCTAACAGCTTTAGTCAGAATAGTGGGTCATCGGTTGGCCCCCTTTCCTATCGCCCGTGGTAAAAGACAGGGTTGCCCCTTATCACTGCCATTATTTGCCCTATCGGTGGAGCCCCGGGTGGTGTGAGTATAGAGCAACTCCGTGATCCCGGGCTTCGAGTGGTTGCGGTCCTGCTCAGACTATATCTCACTATACGCAGAGGATGTGCTGTTTTTTATGAAGGACCCTTGGTTCTCAGGACCCCGTATCCTGCAGATTCTCTGTGTATTCGGACAAACATCTGGCCTCCATACAAATGCCACAAAATCAGTCCTTTTTCCTGTGTACAGTGACCAGGGGCTAATACTTGTGAAAAACAGCTGTTGCATGCAATATTTAAAATATCTGGGCATTTTTGTTTAACCCTGCCCAAAAATCTTGTGGGAACATAATATCACCCCACTTATGCCCAGCCTATGGGACGAGATGGTGATATGGTCTCCCCTCCCGCTGTCACTGTATGGGCAGTCAGTGATTTTTAAAATGGTCTCCTTACCTCGTATACTATATAGGTTACAGAATTTACCTTATGATATACCATGTGCCTGGTTCATGTTATGTTATGTTATGATATGGATTCTTATATAGCGCATGACTCACCCAGGGGCATCTCAGCGCTTTACCTATGGGAATCCAGAGACACAAAACAGGGAAGAAAGTTATGACATGACCAGCTTAAAATAAGAATGCTTTTAGTTGTTTCCTAAAAAGCAAATAGGTGCTGGATTTTTGCAGGGCCTCCGGTAGCGAGTTCCAGTATCTGGGGGCTATGTATGAAAAAGCTCGACCACCTGTACTGGTTAGCCGAATACGCGGGATCTTCAGAAGAGCTAAGGCATTAGATCTTAAGTTGCACTCATGTGATTGTTTGGAAAGTTTATTATAAAGATATGCTGGCCCCTCGCCTATGAGTGCTTTAAAGGAGAGGCAGCATACCTTGAAGATAGACCTCTTTTGAACTGGAAGCCAGTGTAATTGTCTGAGCAGAGGGAGGGAAGGGGATCCAAAAGGCGCATTCAGAACCATTTTGGCGGCGGTAATTCTGTATTACCTGGAGTTTTGCCAGTGTGGTTACACCTATTTCAGCCAACAGGGCGTTGCCGTAGTCAAGCCTGCTCACTACCATAGCCTGCACTACAGTTCTACGGTGTTCTAATGGAAGATAGGGAATAATTCTACGTAGCAGATGCAGGTTATGGTAGCAGGTCCCTGCGATGTTTTTTACATTATCTTTCATGTTAAGCATAACATCCAGCTGGATTCCCAGGCTTTTCACTGAGGGGGTCGGGGTAGGCGCTTCTCCCAGTTGGAGAGGCCACCATTCCGGCGTCCATGGGTGGTAAGAAGTTAATGTCAAACACAACAAGTGCTTGTTGAATGGAGGGGTGGTTCGGGTCGAATTGAGCATCTGCACGCAGTCTACATACTGCGGTGGCACAGCGGCAGCCGATGTATACGCATAATATGTGGCACCTCACTTACTCATCATCGAGTGGTGGTACAATTCAATGTCAGACCGAGTATACATACTTGAGCATATGGCAATGGAGCAAAAACCCATCCTCTAGATCCTATATAATCATGCAAACTTTAGATTTCTTGCCACCTGCTGGTAGAATCGTGGTCCCGATATGGAGGTATATGGTTTTGAAAGGCCGCCCGATGAGTATGACACCGCTGTGTCATGGCACATATCTGCGCCCTGTCACGGTGCTAGAGGAGTTCCATAAGTGGGGTCTGCTGGGTATATCCTCTCTGGGTGACGTCATGTGGGACACTTCCCTCCAATCTTTTCAACAGCTACACACAGACTTTCAATTGAACAAGACACAATTTTATAAATACCTCCAGCTGAGATACGCACTCAAGCCCCTCCTGCACTCACTCAAAACTCTGCCCAAATTCCTCCTCCTCGAGGGCAAACTGCTAACGGGGGACCTTGGGGTACATAAGATATGCCAATTATATCAGATACTGACCACTCACGCCCACACCACTCTACATAAGACACGGGAGGCATGGTCAGGGGATTTACCTGACATGACGGACGATGACTGGATGGAGGACCTGGTCAGCCTTTCGGGGCTGAGGTGTCCTCAAGCTATCGCCTCATCCAATTTAAATATATACACTGCATATACTACACTCGATCTTGGTTATAGCAAATGGGGGCCATCTAGTCCCCAGTGTGCCTTCATTGCAAGAGGGAGGAGGGGACTTCCATATGCACTGTATGGAACTATAGTGCGTTACAGACATTTTGGTGCAAGGTGGCGTCCTGCTTAGATCAGGTCCTTCCGTGGGACCTTCCTTTTGACCGAGGTTATTTCTATTACACAGCACCGATGGGATTGGCGGGAACAGATACAAACAACACCTGCTCTTTTTGGCCCTCACCCTAGCCAAGCATGATATCGCTCAGCAGTGGAAGGGGACTTCCCCACAACAATTGGTGGATGGCCGTAGATTGATGCTTGGGAGCTGAGATAGCAGTTTTCCAGGCTCTGTGATGCCCCTGAAAACATAGAAAAATATGGTCCAGAAGGCGATTTATTGAGGAATCGAGTTACCACCCTTACTGCACAAGTACCCCTTATAGAATGGTCCTCTTATACAAGTCCTGTCCCTGAACTGTCCAGGCAATATCATACTGGCATCTGTGGCAGTCTACATCCCGACGTAATCTATTTTGTGGGGTTTAAGATGTTCTGTGCCATGTTTGTATTGTTTTGCCTGCATGTTTTACAGGGTTTACAGTTTTACATATACGTAGGTACCTTAGATATATCTGATGTTCTGCATGTATTCGGCAGGCAACGGACCATTATGTACCTTGAAAACAGTAAATAAAATTTGTTTTAAAAAAAATTTATCTGTGTTTCAAGATCTCCATTATAGCGTGCATTAATGATTCACTGGGTTATATGAGTGGTTTCATAAGTCTCCAAGTGGGTCTGTGACTGGTTGCATGAGTCCTTCAGTAGGTCTATGAGTGAGTTTGTGAGTGGGTGTATAAGGCTCTGACTGGTTATGTGAGTGGGTGTGTGAGTGTCTGAGTGGGTATGTGAATGGGTGCATGAGTCTGTGATTGGATCTATGAGGAGATGCATAAGTGTCTGAATGGGTCTGTTTATCAGTGAGTGTATGTGAGTGTATATTATTACATATACATATATATATATATTCACTGAAAAAAAACATAGATTTCAGCCTCGTTATAGTTAGGAATTAGCATTTAAAAAACCTCATGTAATTTGAGATGTCATGAGTGATGTCATGAGTGATGTCACTGACCATGTCATGAGTGATGTAATATGTGACATCATCAGCAGTGCATTGCGAGCGCGCAAGTTATAGTTAGCTGAACTAACTATAACGGGGGGAATTTCAATGGTTTTGTATGAGTGAAATGTCCAGCTAACTATAACAAGTGTGAAACCTATGGTTTTTTAGTGAATTTCTAAGGTTTTTTAAATGCTAATTTCTAACTATAACGTGGCTGAAACCTATGGTTTTTTCAGTGAATTTCTAAGGTTTTTTAAATGATAATTTTTAAATGTATTAGTTGTTATTTTGTTTATACTGATTTACTACATTATTTAAAATTATTTATTTTTAGATATTTTATTTTTTAAATTACATTGCATATTTTTTATATAATTTGAAAAATATATTTTTTTAAAGATTGAAATTGTAATTTTTTTTATTTAATATTTTTTAAATTTATTTATATTTTATATATCAGGCAATTATATCCTATGAAAGGAAATTCAAGTTACTGGTAAGTACAGTTAAATTTACTTTTCAGAAATAGTAGTGAGCTGAAAGATGCAGCTCTGAGGTCTCTCCTGTCAACAGGTGAGTAAACCGGAATTCGTAGTTCGGCTGATTTTAGAGGAATTTTGTTTAAGTTCCAAAACTTCATACTTAGAAAAATTTCCAAGTGAAACCAGTCAATGTTAGCCTATGGAAGGAAATTCAAGTTACTGTAAGTATGGTTAGAATTACTTTTCAGGATCAGTAGTGCGCTCAAAGATGCAGCACTGACGTTTCTTGTGAGAACAGGTGAGTAAATTGGAATTCATAGTTCGGCTGAATTTACAGGAATATTTTGCTCAATAGTGAAGGAAGGAGGCGGGGCCTGAGTTAACATGTGTGCAAACACGCCCTGTGGCCCGTTTTGGATTGGGGAATTTATTCCTCTTCAATCCTGAGGTCCCCTGTGAGCCAACTAGCCACTAGGTACCTCCAGTATGCGCCATGCAGCTGTGTTGCAGAGAGGTGTTTAAAGGGCACGCCCTCTTTTTACAACACTCTGCAACACAGCTCCGTGGCGCTTACTGGAGATACCTGTAGGACTAGTTGCCCCCTCGGGGGCAAATGGATCGAACAGGAATTAATTCCCCAAATTAAAACGCGCCTCAGGGCATGTTTGCACTCACATCACCTCAAGCCCCCCCCTACCTTCACCACTGTACAAAAGCACCCTGTAGAGTGTTCTAAGTTGGGGGATTAAATCCCCTTGCATACTGGGGGTCACTGGGGGCCAACTAGCCCACCAAGAACCTCCAGTATGCACCAGCAGGCTGCGTTTCAGAGAGGTGTAATGAGGCAACGCCCCTTTTTACACCTCTCTGCAATGCAGCCCCCAGGCGCGTTTGCAGAGGGGGAACTAATTCCCCTTGCATACTGGAGGTCCCTGGGAGCCAGCTAGCCCACCAGTAATCTCCAGTATGCGCCAGGGGGCTGCATTGCAGAGAGGTGTAATGAGGCCACACTCCTTTTTACACCTCTCTGCAATGCAGCCCCCTGGCTCGTTTGTAGAGGGGGAACTAATTCCCCGTGGATACTGGGGGTCCATGGGGCCAACTAGCCCAGCATATATATATATATATATATATATATATATATATATATATATATATATATATATATATATATATATATATATATATATATATATATATATATATATATATGTTTGAGCAAAGCCCAGGAGCTTCTAGAGGAGCACACGATGCTGTCCCTGGCTTAAACAAGCCTGTATTTGCCTCGCTGTTATCTGCTGCCTGCGTTTCCTCCCTCATTGATTAATCCTTTTCCGACGCGTTTCGAGGCTGGAACGCCCCGTAGTCATGGAGTGATTTGCACAGAATAATCAGATGCAGCGATGTTTTTAACCTTTTATTTTGGTGAATGTATCCTCC
This sequence comes from Lissotriton vulgaris, assembly GCF_964263255.1. Lineage (NCBI taxonomy): Eukaryota > Metazoa > Chordata > Amphibia > Caudata > Salamandridae > Lissotriton > Lissotriton vulgaris. Next base: position 482,817,409 of record NC_141689.1, read on the forward strand.
CTCAATGGGCGTGGCACATTCGGAAAGCATGGAACGCTGGTTAGTGAAGTCCTTGCATCGCTGCTCAGTGCATACCTTAAGTAGGTTCTGATTTTCTGTGACATGTTTATTCACATTGTTCATTAATTCCTTGAGTAGGCGGGAGTCTCCAGGCATGCACACGAACGACACCCATGGGACAGCATGCTGATACTGAGAGGAAAAGTTCCTTTCCAACGCCGTTCCTGTTCAGACCAAGGATGATCTTTTTGAAACTGGTGCCTCCTCTCACGGCCCTGGAAGCCGTGTATTATGTGTTTGAGCAAAGCCCAGGAGCTTCTAGAGGAGCACACGATGCTGTCCCTGGCTTAAACAAGCCTGTATTTGCCTCGCTGTTATCTGCTGCCTGCGTTTCCTCCCTCATTGATTAATCCTTTTCCGACGCGTTTCGAGGCTGGAACGCCCCGTAGTCATGGAGTGATTTGCACAGAATAATCAGATGCAGCGATGTATTTAACCTTTTATTTTGGTGAATGTATCCTCCCTCAATGGGCGTGGCACATTCGGAAAGCATGGAACGCTGGTTAGTGAAGTCCTTGCATCGCTGCTCAGTGCATACCTTAAGTAGGTTCTGATTTTCTGTGACATGTTTATTCACATTGTTCATTAATTCCTTGAGTAGGCGGGAGTCTCCAGGCATGCACACGAACGACACCCATGGGACAGCATGCTGATACTGAGAGGAAAAGTTCCTTTCCAACGCCGTTCCTGTTCAGACCAAGGATGATCTTTTTGAAACTGGTGCCTCCTCTCACGGCCCTGGAAGCCGTGTATTATGTGTTTGAGCAAAGCCCAGGAGCTTCTAGAGGAGCACACGATGCTGTCCCTGGCTTAAACAAGCCTGTATTTGCCTCGCTGTTATCTGCTGCCTGCGTTTCCTCCCTCATTGATTAATCCTTTTCCGACGCGTTTCGAGGCTGGAACGCCCCGTAGTCATGGAGTGATTTGCACAGAATAATCAGATGCAGCGATGTTTTTAACCTTTTATTTTGGTGAATGTATCCTCCCTCAATGGGCGTGGCACATTCGGAAAGCATGGAACGCTGGTTAGTGAAGTCCTTGCATCGCTGCTCAGTGCATACCTTAAGTAGGTTCTGATTTTCTGTGACATGTTTATTCACATTGTTCATTAATTCCTTGAGTAGGCGGGAGTCTCCAGGCATGCACACGAACGACACCCATGGGACAGCATGCTGATACTGAGAGGAAAAGTTCCTTTCCAACGCCGTTCCTGTTCAGACCAAGGATGATCTTTTTGAAACTGGTGCCTCCTCTCACGGCCCTGGAAGCCGTGTATTATGTGTTTGAGCAAAGCCCAGGAGCTTCTAGAGGAGCACACGATGCTGTCCCTGGCTTAAACAAGCCTGTATTTGCCTCGCTGTTATCTGCTGCCTGCGTTTCCTCCCTCATTGATTAATCCTTTTCCGACGCGTTTCGAGGCTGGAACGCCCCGTAGTCATGGAGTGATTTGCACAGAATAATCAGATGCAGCGATGTATTTAACCTTTTATTTTGGTGAATGTATCCTCCCTCAATGGGCGTGGCACATTCGGAAAGCATGGAACGCTGGTTAGTGAAGTCCTTGCATCGCTGCTCAGTGCATACCTTAAGTAGGTTCTGATTTTCTGTGACATGTTTATTCACATTGTTCATTAATTCCTTGAGTAGGCGGGAGTCTCCAGGCATGCACACGAACGACACCCATGGGACAGCATGCTGATACTGAGAGGAAAAGTTCCTTTCCAACGCCGTTCCTGTTCAGACCAAGGATGATCTTTTTGAAACTGGTGCCTCCTCTCACGGCCCTGGAAGCCGTGTATTATGTGTTTGAGCAAAGCCCAGGAGCTTCTAGAGGAGCACACGATGCTGTCCCTGGCTTAAACAAGCCTGTATTTGCCTCGCTGTTATCTGCTGCCTGCGTTTCCTCCCTCATTGATTAATCCTTTTCCGACGCGTTTCGAGGCTGGAACGCCCCGTAGTCATGGAGTGATTTGCACAGAATAATCAGATGCAGCGATGTATTTAACCTTTTATTTTGGTGAATGTATCCTCCCTCAATGGGCGTGGCACATTCGGAAAGCATGGAACGCTGGTTAGTGAAGTCCTTGCATCGCTGCTCAGTGCATACCTTAAGTAGGTTCTGATTTTCTGTGACATGTTTATTCACATTGTTCATTAATTCCTTGAGTAGGCGGGAGTCTCCAGGCATGCACACGAACGACACCCATGGGACAGCATGCTGATACTGAGAGGAAAAGTTCCTTTCCAACGCCGTTCCTGTTCAGACCAAGGATGATCTTTTTGAAACTGGTGCCTCCTCTCACGGCCCTGGAAGCCGTGTATTATGTGTTTGAGCAAAGCCCAGGAGCTTCTAGAGGAGCACACGATGCTGTCCCTGGCTTAAACAAGCCTAGTATTTGCCTCGCTGTTATCTGCTGCCTGCGTTTCCTCCCTCATTGATTAATCCTTTTCCGACGCGTTTCGAGGCTGGAACGCCCCGTAGTCATGGAGTGATTTGCACAGAATAATCAGATGCAGCGATGTATTTAACCTTTTATTTTGGTGAATGTATCCTCCCTCAATGGGCGTGGCACATTCGGAAAGCATGGAACGCTGGTTAGTGAAGTCCTTGCATCGCTGCTCAGTGCATACCTTAAGTAGGTTCTGATTTTCTGTGACATGTTTATTCACATTGTTCATTAATTCCTTGAGTAGGCGGGAGTCTCCATGCATGCACACGAACGACACCCATGGGACAGCATGCTGATACTGAGAGGAAAAGTTCCTTTCCAACGCCGTTCCTGTTCAGACCAAGGATGATCTTTTTCTGGTGCCTCCTCTCACGGCCCTGGAAGCCGTGTATTATGTGTTTGAGCAAAGCCCAGGAGCTTCTAGAGGAGCACACGATGCTCAGTGCATACCTTAAGTAGGTTCTGATTTTCTGTGACATGTTTATTCACATTGTTCATTAATTCCTTGAGTAGGCTTGTTTAAGCCAGGGACAGCATCGTGTGCTCCTCTAGAAGCTCCTGGGCTTTGCTCAAACACATAATACACGGCTTCCAGGGCCGTGAGAGGAGGCACCAGTTTCAAAAAGATCATCCTTGGTCTGAACAGGAACGGCGTTGGAAAGGAACTTTTCCTCTCAGTATCAGCATGCTGTCCCATGGGTGTCGTTCGTGTGCATGCCTGGAGACTCCCGCCTACTCAAGGAATTAATGAACAATGTGAATAAACATGTCACAGAAAATCAGAACCTACTTAAGGTATGCACTGAGCAGCGATGCAAGGACTTCACTAACCAGCGTTCCATGCTTTCCGAATGTGCCACGCCCATTGAGGGAGGATACATTCACCAAAATAAAAGGTTAAATACATCGCTGCATCTGATTATTCTGTGCAAATCACTCCATGACTATGGGGCGTTCCAGCCTCGAAACGCGTCGGAAAAGGATTAATCAATGAGGGAGGAAACGCAGGCAGCAGATAACAGCGAGGCAAATACAGGCTTGTTTAAGCCAGGGACAGCATTGTGTGCTCCTCTAGAAGCTCCTGGGCTTTGCTCAAACACATAATACACGGCTTCCAGGGCAGTGAGAGGAGGCACCAGTTTCAAAAAGATCATCCTTGGTCTGAACAGGAACGGCGTTGGAAAGGAACTTTTCCTCTCAGTATCAGCATGCTGTCCCATGGGTGTCGTTCGTGTGCATGCCTGGAGACTCCCGCCTACTCAAGGAATTAATGAACAATGTGAATAAACATGTCACAGAAAATCAGAACCTACTTAAGGTATGCACTGAGCAGCGATGCAAGGACTTCACTAACCAGCGTTCCATGCTTTCCGAATGTGCCACGCCCATTGAGGGAGGATACATTCACCAAAATAAAAGGTTAAATACATCGCTGCATCTGATTATTCTGTGCAAATCACTCCATGACTACGGGGCGTTCCAGCCTCGAAACGCGTCGGAAAAGGATTAATCAATGAGGGAGGAAACGCAGGCAGCAGATAACAGCGAGGCAAATACAGGCTTGTTTAAGCCAGGGACAGCATCGTGTGCTCCTCTAGAAGCTCCTGGGCTTTGCTCAAACACATAATACACGGCTTCCAGGGCCGTGAGAGGAGGCACCAGTTTCAAAAAGATCATCCTTGGTCTGAACAGGAACGGCGTTGGAAAGGAACTTTTCCTCTCAGTATCAGCATGCTGTCCCATGGGTGTCGTTCGTGTGCATGCCTGGAGACTCCCGCCTACTCAAGGAATTAATGAACAATGTGAATAAACATGTCACAGAAAATCAGAACCTACTTAAGGTATGCACTGAGCAGCGATGCAAGGACTTCACTAACCAGCGTTCCATGCTTTCCGAATGTGCCACGCCCATTGAGGGAGGATACATTCACCAAAATAAAAGGTTAAATACATCGCTGCATCTGATTATTCTGTGCAAATCACTCCATGACTACGGGGCGTTCCAGCCTCGAAACGCGTCGGAAAAGGATTAATCAATGAGGGAGGAAACGCAGGCAGCAGATAACAGCGAGGCAAATACAGGCTTGTTTAAGCCAGGGACAGCATCGTGTGCTCCTCTAGAAGCTCCTGGGCTTTGCTCAAACATATATATATATATATATATATATATATATATATATATATATATATATATATATATAATATTTATATATATATATATATATATATATATATATATATATATATATATATATATATATACATACATACATACATACATACATACATACATACATATATATATATATATATATATATATATATATATATATATATATATATATTCACTGAAAAAGCATAGGTTTCTGGCACGTTATAGTTAGGAATTAGCATTTAAAAAACCTTAGAAATTCACTGAAAAAAAAATAGGTTTCACCCATGTTATAGTTAGCTGGACATTTCTCTCATACCACACCATTGAAATTCCTCTGTTATAGTTAGTTCAGCTAACTATAACTCACGCACCCGCAATGCACTACTAATGTCACATATTACATCACTCATGACATGGTCAGTGATGATTTGTCATCAGTGATGTCATTTGAGATGTCATCAGTGATGTCATGAGTGATGTCAGGCAAGTTTTAATGGCCTTCCTGAAAGCTAAGTAGTTGGTGAGGTCTCTCCCTCACTCGCTAATTTGACAGACTAAGAATGTTTAAGAAGGTGTAATAGATATTGCGGTTTGTATTTGTATTTGTTTAAAAAATATAGTAATATGGTGATGCCTGTTTGGAAGATCCGTTGGGTGCGCCTTGTGGGGGGCTTTCGATATTCAGGGGCAGGTGGGTTTTTGGGTACTTTAGCCAAACGGAGGTCTGGAGTCCCAATTAATTGCAAGATACTGTTCGAACTTTGTCGTGGGGATGGCAGCTGTGTCTTAAAACTCGCTTCCCACAAAATGATGTTGTGTTCCTTTACATAAATGCAGTGTTTATTTAATGCATAACAACCTTGTAAACATGCATGCTGTTTCTCACAGGACAAATAAAATAACAGCATCGCATTTAGTGAAACGAGACGTTCAGAATTCAGGTTGGTGGATTTAAACAGCCAGTAGCATTTCCTCAATATTATGGTCACAAGGGCCCTGGATTCCAGCTGAGTCCCTTGCTCATTGCACCATCAGGATTCAAGCAAGCCGGGCCGACGACGGCTGAAATACCAGAAACCGGTCCCCGGAAGCTTGTTTCCTTCCCAGTATAAGAATTGGCTTGGTAGTTTGGTTTGCCCTGTTCCCATCATGCACTGGGACAGGAACAGACTAATTTGCATGTAGCCAGGTTCTGAGCTGGGATGGTGCAGTGAGCTAAAAAACGGTGATGGGTCAAGCCCTGATCTTTGGACTGGGTAAGAGTGGTCTTCTTAATTCAGACACTCTGTTCATCACCACCCCCTTTTCTGAATCATTTTGTCCACCATAAGCGTGGAAGGGTATACTCAGATGTGAGTCCCTTGCTCATTGCACCATCAAGATTCAAGCAAGCCGGGCCGACGACGGCTGAAATGCCAGAAACCGGTCCCCGGAAGCTTGTTTCCTTCCCAGTATAAGAATTGGCTTGGTAGTTTGGTTTGCCCTGTTCCCATCATGCACTGGGACAGGAACAGACTAATCTGCATGTAGCCAGGTTCTGAGCTGGGATGGTGCTGTGAGCTAAAAAACGGTGATGGATCAAGCCCTGATCTTTGGACTGGGTAAGAGTGGTCTGCTTAATTCAGACACTCTGTTCATCACCACCCCCTTTTCTGAATCATTTTGTCCACAATAAGCATGGAAGGGTATACTCAGATGTGAGTCCCTTGCTCATTACACCATCAGGATTCAAGCAAGCCGGGCCGACGACGGCTGAAATGCCAGAAACCGGTCCCCGGAAGCTTGTTTCCTTCCCAGTATAAGAATTGGCTTGGTAGTTTGGTTTGCCCTGTTCCCATCATGCACTGGGACAGGAACAGACTAATTTGCATGTAGCCAGGTTCTGAGCTGGGATGGTGCAGTGAGCTAAAAAACGGTGATGGATCAAGCCCTGATCTTTGGACTGGGTAAGAGTGGTCTGCTTAATTCAGACACTCTGTTCATCACCACCCCCTTTTCTGAATCATTTTGTCCACCATAAGCGTGGAAGGGTATACTCAGATGTGAGTCCCTTGCTCATTGCACCATCAGGATTCAAGCAAGCCGGGCAGACGACGGCTGAAATGCCAGAAATCGGTCCCCGGAAGCTTGTTTCCTTCCCAGTATAAGAATTGACTTGGTAGTTTGGTTTGCCCTGTTCCCATCATGCACTGGGACAGGAACAGACTAATTTGCATGTAGCCAGGTTCTGAGCTGGGATGGTGCAGTGAGCTAAAAAACGGTGATGGATCAAGCCCTGATCTTTGGACTGGGTAAGAGTGGTCTGCTTAATTCAGACACTCTGTTCATCACCACCCCCTTTTCTGAATCATTTTGTCCACCGTAAGCGTGGAAGGGTATACTCAGATGTGAGTCCCTTGCCCATTGCACCATCAGAATTCAAGCAAGCCGGGCCGACGACGGCTGAAATGCCAGAAACCGGTCCCCGGAAGCTTGTTTCCTTCCCAGTATAAGAATTGGCTTGGTAGTTTGGTTTGCCCTGTTCCCATCATGCACTGGGACAGGAACAGACTAATTTGCATGTAGCCAGGTTCTGAGCTGGGATGGTGCAGTGAGCTAAAAAACGGTGATGGATCAAGCCCTGATCTTTGGACTGGGTAAGAGTGGTCTGCCTAATTCAGACACTCTGTTCATCACCACCCCCTTTTCTGAATCATTTTGATATTCAGGGGCAGGTGGGTTTTTGGGTACTTCAGCCAAACGGAGGTCTGGAGTCCCAATTAATTGCAAGATACTGTTCGAACTTTGTCGTGGGGATGGCAGCTGCGTCTTAAAACTCGCTTCCCACAAAATGATGTTGTGTTTCTTTACATAAATGCAGTGTTTATTTAATGCATAACAACCTTGTAAACATGCATGCTGTTTCTCACAGGACAAATAAAATAACAGCATCGCATTTAGTGAAACGAGACGTTCATAATTCAGGTTGGTGGTTTTAAACAGCCAGTAGCATTTCCTCAATATTATGGTCACAAGGGCCCTGGATTCCAGCTTTTGCAGCTACCTACCTAAAAACTGTCTGCCCCCACTGGGCCCTGTGGAAAGCACGTGCCCTGGAAAAGAATTTCTACCAGGACATCCCCTCATAAAATCTTGAGTGGAGGGTGTGCTGGAGCCCCTCTTGAAGCTTCCAAGAAAGGGTGTCTGACTGCCCTGTGTGGGACCCCCATTCACAGCCTGGCCACTGTTGCCAGGTGACTCATTACTAGGAGACCGACAAGCAGATTTGATGCCAGCAGTCTTATTTTTTACCGAAGAAACGTAGGCCTAGTTCTTCAAATGCATGGCTTTTTATAATCCAGACAGCGCTCTCCCATTCCCACACTGGCACCTTCATTTGTTTTGTGAGTGGGCATTGCGGAGTCCATAATCCCCAGGCCAGGAATTCCACCCCTCTGGTCACTGTTTCCCTGAGGTGCACGTACAATACCATAATCATGCATGTACATTTTTCAGCCCTGCCCACATCCAATCTGCATTGTTTGGATGCCGAGTCCAATGTAGACTTTAACACCTTAGCTGCGTGTAAACATTTCTCCCCAGTGCTGCGCTGTCCATTAGAACTAGTGCTGAATGGACGTTCAATGGTCGTGCGCAGCACTGGGGAGGTAGCGCTGCTGACGACCATTGGCCGTCAGCAGCACTTAAGGGGTTAAAACTGAGCCTCCCTCCCACCGCCTTGGAGGAAACCAAAGAGGGGGCAGGTGGTGTTAGTCAGAAAGTGGTCTGCCTCAATCCCCCGTTAAATGCTTTGTCGCATGTACCAGGCTGGATTTCAAAAATGAAAAAATGCGGAAAAGATGGCTCAGTGTGTGATTTGATATACGGCGCTGGGCTAAGATTTTCTGAATAAGAACTGCCCCGCATGGTGTACATGTGCGTATTTGGGTTGGGCACATCAGGACCTAATGAGAAGAAATCATTTGTTTCGTAATGGAAACTTTAGCCAAAACATGCACTATTTGTGATCCAAACAAGACAGGGCTCTGTAAGATTTTGGCTATGGAAATCCTAGACATATGCGTGCATTTTGTTTTGTCGTTACAAAACCACTGTTCCCACCTTTCCAGCTCCCAGAGAAAACACCTGATGCCTGGTCCGGCCAGTCTGGCCTTGACACCACCCTCTAATGGTGCCCCTCATCTTCACATAGACAGTCTCTCATGTGTATTTAATTCCTACTATCGTGCTACTCATCCCAAGTATGTGAGGCAGAGTGTTGGAGTGCATTACAACACACATATATTATATAGAGACAATCACTCATATAAATGTGAAAGTCAATGTATAGGAAATGTTGCTTAAGATAATGGGGCTTACAATGTGTAATCATACTTTCATCCATCATTCAGTCTTTCGCCATTCATTCTGTCCTTCCATCTGTGTGCCCATCCTTGTCCATATTCATCCATTTACAAACCTATCCATCACGTATCCTTCCAGCCATCATTTCACTCATCTATCCCTCAATCCACCCTTTTACTCATTCATCATCCACCCATCCACCCTTTAACCCTATCCATCAGTACATCCATCACTCCACTCTTCCACCCATCCATCCAGCCACTCATCCATCCAGCTATTTACCTATCCAGCCTTCCTTTCACTTACTCATTCATCCATCTAGTCACTCATCCTTCCACCTATTCACCTGTTCAGTCATCCAGTTACCCATCCTCCTTTCTCTTTCAATTCCCCTATCACTTAGCCATCCATCCTCTTCCATCCACCCTCCCATCCACCTACTCATCCACACAGGAATCCATCCATTGAACCTATCATTCATCCATCCTTTCACTCATCCATCCATCCTTTCTCTCCTTCACTCATATATCCATCCTTTTTCGTCCATCTACCGCCCTTTCACTCACCCATCCAGCCTTACATCGACCCTTTCACTCATCCTTCCACCCATTCACCCTTTAACTTATCAATTCATCAATCCATCCTTTCACTTATCAGTTCATCAAACCACCCTCCTTTTCACTCATCCATCCTTTCACTCATCTATCCAGCCATCCATCCATCCACCCATCCCTTCACTTACTTACTCACTCACCTTTTCACATTAATTATGAGACCCATCAAGAACTCCACCCTTTGCTGTAGTTCCTAAAGCAAGGGGCGGGGTGAGACAGGGTTCACTATGCCCCTGGCGTTGTTTCCAGAGCTTTAAGTGGGATGTAAAAACATGGGGGGGGCCTCTCCAAAAGGGTGTTTAATGTAATAAAATGTGTGGCTTAAAACACATAAGCTAAAAATCTGTGCTTAATATAATGTGCCGCCTGACTGGTATTTTTGTTGCTTCTGTCATTGCATCCAGATATATAATACAACAAGTAACATTACAACTAGAACAAGTAAAGTACACCTACAACAAGCTAGAACTATTGGCTTTGTCAATGGTTGTTATTTGCATAAAATAAAAAAGCAAACATGGCTTCCTTAACTATATTATTGAGAATGTGTCAGTTTAAAAGAGATGAGACTCTAAGAGAACTATAATCCTTTCCTTTGAACATCTTTCAATGCTTTCCGTTGGTTAACTGGATTCTCACCTAGCAGCATCATGGGCCTTTTTGCACTTCCATGTAATAAAAGCCCTGCCCTGGACCGAGGGTGGAGGAGTCCACCACATGTTGTGCCAGCCCAGACTGACCCATTGTCATTCTGTATTTGGCAATCAGCCCCACACAGAATGACAATGGATGGTGTGGGTCGCACATGTGCTCAAAGGAGTACGAGGCGGCCCCATCAGGGAGCTGAGGGCTTCTGCAGGGAAACAGCTCTGTTCCCCTGCAATGCCTAAAATTACGGACAAAAGGCGTCTGTAAAAAGGATCCTCATGGACAACGGACGTGAGGTCCAATTTACTTACTGTCCGTGAATTTTACGGACGCTTGGTCACCCTAGCCCACAACCTCCTTGGTGCAGAGTACCGCAGTTTGGTGGCATGTTTAATCTGCGGACTGTATGCAGGAAGTGTGTGTGTGGAGGGGAGGGGGTTTTGGATGGGCACAGAAGCACCTCAAGAGATTTCACAGCATCTCGTCTCCTGGTGGGAGCTTGAGGGCAGACAGTCTGAGTAATTTGCCCTGATCGGAGGTCCAATTTTGCTCCCTTGAAAGAAGGCAATCAGCCCTGACTGTTCACTGTAAACGAGTATATGTTAAGCCTGTGCCACCCGTGACACTGCATAATATCGTCGATTCATATAGAATGCCATAACTCATATAGCAGGGCTGTTTACAGTGTGCATTGTGTACACAATAAATCTTAATTATCTTGTAACATCCAGAAATTCAAGGCACGTTTCAGTTGGCGTGTTTCAGCCATTATTGTATACGTGCGTGTAGAATAAATAAATAAAAAAAACATGAATGCTTGATTTTTGGTGTTTGAGTGAAGATAAAGGCATTGTTTGTTCTCACATATATATGGAGCACCCAAAATTAACAGGGCAAGAATGCCACCCCTCCTTATTTGAACGGTGTTGTGAATTTTAAAAAAAATGGAATACTGCGCTAAAAAAGTCACAAAAAGTTTATTCAGAGTCAAAAACAGCACAACATTCTTCATATTGAGCAGAATAATCTTTGATATTCCATGTATGTGGGATCAGGAGTGTTCAGCAAATCTGAAACGTGGGGTAGAAGTTTGTCATAAAAATACAGTACCCACGTGCTCGAGAAAATGAATGTGTAGGGCATGTTACCACTCCCTATGACATATTGTGCTGTTCTTTGTGTTCATGTTTTTTATGTGTATAGGGCAAAGTGGTAGGTGGTGGGCTGGGTCACCGGGGTGAGGGCCCCCTCCATGTGCTTTGCAGGGGGGCCCCCTCAAGTTTCATTATTCCACTGCCTACTGTATGTAGGTGTTTTAACTGTATTCTAATGTGTCTCTTTCAGCATAGCACTGGCCTTGGGCCTGGTTAGGCAGAGCCCAGGGTCAATCAGAGTCAGTTGGCACCAGTATCAGTCAGCAAAAAGTTGGGGGTTGCCCTCGGCACAGGATGACTTTGCAACATGTAGACTTTTCCAATCAAGACTTTGATTAGCCCATTGCAAACCAACACAGCCGACACATCTGCACGCAGTGAAATTGACATGTCCAGTGCAGCCAATTGGAACCACTGCTGTCTGACACATCTCCACGCAAGGACATTGCATCACACTTCACAGATCCCTAGAACCACTACTGTCTGCTGCATCTACTCGCCCCGGACCTGGCATTGCCTCTGCTGCACGACACATACTCGAGACGGGGCTCTGTATCTCCTCACAACCAGGATTAAGAGACTGTGTTCCGCAGCATTAGTGGGTCCCTGCAGCTGGCCCATGTTCCATCGTGGAGGGCCTGAACCTTTGACTTCGTCCTCGTCCAGCGCAAACAGATAACCACAGTTGCTAATTTTTCTTTTTAGCACCATTTTTTACTTAAATCTTTAAAATTGCTTATTTGCGATCCTACTAATGGATGTTTGTAATTTTGGTGTTAAATTATTTATTACATTTTGCTCTATGTTTCTTAACATTTGTGGTAATTTTTCTTGTATTGTGTTTCACTTCATTACTGTTTGACGTGTTGCATAAATACTTTAAACATTGCCTATAAGCTAAGCCTGATTGTTCTGTGCCAAGCTTTCAGTGGGTTGAGCACATGTTAATTTGGGGTTTGCTTGTAACTTCACCCTGAAAAGTTTTATGGTTGTAGCTTTAGTCGGGTTTCTCCTCCCCAACGAGTAGCCTAATTCCTTACACTCATCATAAAAGAATAAGGTGTACAATGGGTATGAGTGTGATATATTATATATATAAATACATTGATTAACTCTATGCTATATATGACTATGGAGTTTTCACTGATGTCTTTATTGATGCAATCAATGATGCCGTTTAACATGTCCCGAGTGATGCAATATCTGAGATACTGAGAAGTGCATTGGTATAGTTAGCTCAGTAAACTAGAACTAGAGAATTTCAGATTTCTTTGCTTTTAAATGTTAGTTTTTGCCTTATTTCAACATGTTACAATAAAGTCAAATTAAACATTGTCTTATTCAGCAAAGTTAGAGAAAATATACTTTTGTCTAGCAAAATGTTACCATCTTAAAATTTAAGAGCTGTTAATTGACTGAGAAAATGGGTAGGCTGCATAAACAGATGTAGAAAGGGAATGACGTACTTATAAAGACGTCTCTCTCTAACTATTTTTAGCATATTTAAAAATACATTGTACCTCAAATGTTTTAAACATTTGGTATTAACATATAAATGCTCATTTACTTCAGGCTGCTCTACAACGAGACTTTAAAATCAACAGTTCTTATTTCAACAAAATAGCATTCAGGACTGTCTCACTTTTGTCTTGATACAAAAAGTTAGCACTAGAGAGTTTACCGACAGACTGCTGCTGGTTGTGGAAGTACATATTTGACTACATGCCAAAATGTTTTACTAAAATGGATGAGGAAGATATTTGGGAACTTCTAGAAATTAAGACCTCATGTTAGCTTTCTAAAGTGCTAGCCATGCATTCTACTTTTATGTCTTGCCTACCACCAGTGCATGCGTATTTGCTGCAAGGGATATCTTTTATAATAAAAGGCTTGGAGCCTGCCCAATGCTTACTAATGATTGGCTTCCTTGTCACTCTTTTTTGCTGTCTCCTAATTGGGCAGCATTTACCTGCTGTCACTTGTTTTTCTTTCTGTGGTGCATGGCCCAAGCACAGATTGCTTTCTCTTGAGTAGTGTCTGTCCTATATTCACACTGTGATTAAGGTACTATTTCTTCTTCCCCTCCCACTCCACTTTGTCTGTGGTGCTTCTTGTCGTTACCATTTGGTAAAGATTTTGCATTTATTTTTTGTGCGTCATTAACAAAATGTAGAATTAATTTTTATAATAGATTGAACATGTACATATTGTTATAGTTATATTGCTTTTGAAACACATTCTCTATTATGTGTAGAAGTGAGTTTTACTGATCTTTGTTCACTAGGACTCAATTTAGTACAAATGCTATCTTGTCCAAGATGGAAATCACCCTTGTCACTTATGCCTTTTCCCTCCTGCCCACATCCCTCCTGGCACTTTCTGCAGCACACAGTTGAGCTAAAATGTACTTGTTTATTTCCAATGGCATTGGTAATGCTGATCTTGATGAACTTACCATGGCTCAGTTATAAACTGAAACTAATTTGCTGATGAAACAACGCACTTGCTCACACTCAGTAATTCTGTAATTTCTTTAAATTTCATATGCAAAAATAATGTATAGACTTTCCTGTTCTGCGAGGGATGATGCCCAGTACTCTCCTGATTTTGCTGCCCACTTGGGGCTTAGAATAATTTCTTATTTCAGTAATTTTTTATGGAAAAAAAGACATATATACATGGTGCAGAGTGAAAAACACATGGGGGATGGGAAAAGACAGGGAAAAACGCAGGGCTTAGAATAATTTCTGATTTTGTATTCCCTCTGTAAACCTTTCCATTGAGAGCCTTCATGATATTGACTCTGTATTGCCTTACATTTTATTTTTTTAATAAAAACCTTTGACATGTCTTTAATCTAGAATTCAGTAATTGAGTGTGACCATTTACTTAGTTGATTGATTTCCTGATATTTTGATGCATTGGGAGATGCCTTAACACTAGGACATATTCCTCATGAAACTGAAGTTTAACACTGTCTCTGATCCAGTAAAAATGGGCATTTTGATTCAGGTAAATTTTGGGGTGTCTAGAGTTTTGGGGTACCTTGCGCTTATATACCCACCCCTTCTCTGTGTTGCTTCTTTACTCTCCCATCCACAATCAATGTGTTACTGTCTCTAGTCCCTACTCCTCTGCATCATCATTGATTTCCCATACCTCCACCCCTTCTGCCATCCTTACTCGCCCATTCTACCTGGAAAACAATTGCTATGACACAGTGCCAGCACTGGTCTCATCACACCACTTTTTTTTTGTTATTTTTCGCTATCGTGTACAGCCAAGCTGCTTCACAACATGGCTAATAGACTTTACCAAAGTCAATAGCATTGCATAGGTGAGAAATAGTGGCTTTGCCATTGCTTTTTTTTATTTACTGCAGTATCCTCAGCAGGAAATGCTTTCAGTTGTACAGCTTTAATTCCATCAAAATGGCATTCAGCTGTGCTTCACTTCTGTTCTGCATATTTTAGTCTGCATTTCAGAATGTTTTACTGAAATGTATGAGAGAGATACTTGAGAACTCATAGAAAATGTGTCTTCATTTTAGCTTTTGAGAACACTAACCCTAATTGTTATGACAACAAGTACCCCCTCATTTTGTTGATTTCTAAAGGAAAGGCATTAAGCTTAGGTGTGTTTGTGTGTGGGTATCATACAATGATGGAATCCCAAGGCTGATAACCAAATGAGCTATGTGTACTAGCAACATATGAAGAATAACAAAAACATGTACTTTGTAAAGCTTAACTTGACTGCTGCATTTTTCCTAGCTCTCTGTGAAACACTTAACACTTTTGATCCTATAAAGGTACTTAGGTTTAGGTTTAGGTTTAGGTTTAGATATAGGTTTAGGGAATTGTAGAGTGCATGACTACCCTTAGACATCTCAGCACTAGTATGAGGCAAGATAGGGGGAGAATCAGATATTTAGGGGAACCGCCATGTTTTTAGTCTCTTTTTAAAGGTTGTTTCGTTCTCGGTCATTCGCAGTTCTGGGTCCATACTGTTCCACAGCTTGGGGACCAGGTATTTGAATGACCTTCCGCCCCATCTGGATCTCTTGATTCTTGGGGTGTTCATCAGGGACATTGATCCTTACCTGAGATGGCGACGTGGTGAGTGCAGGGAGATCAAGCCTCGTAGCAGCTCAGGACCTTTCCCGTGCATGGCTCTGTGGGCCAGACAGAGGGACTTGAATTTGATTCTGGCACTGACTGGAAGCCAGTGCAGCTCCCTGAGGAAGGCCCTTTCTGACTGGTATTTGGGTATCTTCAGGAGCAGTCGGGCTGCTGCATTCTGTACTATTTGCAGTTTGTCTGTAACATATTTGGGGGAACCCAGGTATAATTAGTTCCCGTAGTCGAGCCATGACACCACTAAGGCTTGAACCACTTTCTTCCTTGATTTTTCTGGGAGCAGGCTCAATATTTTTCTAATCATTTGGAGCATCCCAAAACAGGTGTTCACCAGTTTTTGTGCTTGGATCTCCATCATTAGGTTCTGGTCCAGCCACATTCCTAGGTTTTTTATGAAGGTTTTGGGTGGGGGGAACCCCAATTTGCTAGCCAGGGGATCTCCTAGTGTGGGCTAAAGTTACAGCCCAGGATCATGAGCTCGGTTTTATACCCATTTAGCTTAAGGCTGCAATCGGCCATCCAAGACCCAATTTTTTCCAGGAAAGGGGCAAGTTGCCTGTGGTCCGAGTTGATGGATTCTGAGATTGAAACCACTAGTTGTGTGTCATCGCAAATGACAAGATGGACATGCCAAACTCCTGTACTATATGAGCCAGTGGGCTCAGGTATATATTAAAGAGGATTGGGCTCAGGGAATATCCCTGAGGAACCCCCCATGGGGCTGAAAAGGTGCCTGAGAAGATTCAGGCCACCAAGCATTGGAACGATCTACCAATCAGGAAGGATGCCAGCCATTTGTTGGATGTGCCTTGGATTCCACTACCCTTGAGCCTATTTACCAGTACTGTGTGGTCAACACTGTACTGGTACCTGATTAAGGATGGTTTTGAGTTTCTCGGTGACAACAAGTAGGGCCAATTCTGTGCTGTGTTTTGGTCGAAATCCCATCTGTGTTTGGTGTATGATTACATTGTCTTCCAGGAATTGTGAGATAGTCTTAGTCAAGTATTTCTCTGCGATCATGCTCAAGATGGGTAGCAGTGAGATCGGACGGTAGTTTGCCAGAGAGTCGGGGTCGAGTTAGGGTTTTTTCAGTAGGGGTTTTACAATGGTATGTTTCCACTCTTTGGGTACTGTGCCACTTTTGAGGGATAAGAAGACGAGGTGGGAGAGTTGGGTTAGAACACTTTTCCCTCTTGAACAAGAATGTGCGGGGTGCCGAGTCTAGGGGTGACCCTCAATTTATATATAGTAACGGGGAGCCAACCTGTTCCTCACTCAGTTTGGGAAAAGAGAATAGTTCAGGGGGGAGGGCGGTGAAAGTTCTGCACTCTTGCGAGGTTCTAGGGAGGTGGTGGGGGCTTCGGTGGATGTTGCAGTCGGGCTTGTGTTGGGGTGTAGTGAGTTGTAAATGTTTTCCACCTTACTCTTAAAGAATGAGGCTAGCTCATTGCATCTCTTTCTTGAGTATTGGGACATGTTAGCACATGAGCCGATTGCGGAGAGGGACTTTACAATTTTAAACAGCTCCTTTGAAGAGTTGGAGGAGCTCTCAATTTTTTTCTCGAAGAAGGCCGCGTGTGCTTAGATGGTCATTCCATTCAATCTACCTTCTAATCATAAACATGTAGTTTGTGAGATGCCAATTGAGTCTTCTGTAAATGTATGAATGATACAAGTGGCATATTAGCTAGTGGTGCCTAACAGCAGAAGTGATGGCATGAGGCATTTTATTATCTTAGGGTAATCTGTGTTTGGTGAGATATGTAAGAGGTGGTTGATGGTGTCCATGTTGACACAGAATCTTTGAATGTATTCATGATCATATACGTTCAAACTTCAATCCATTGTTAGTGGAAGACAGGGGTAGTGTCAATTCCATATACATTGTTTATTCAATGTGTCTGTTTACATTACTTTTCGGTGTAATGTGTTTCAGGTTTTTGCATGAGTGTCATTCACACAAGCAAAATAAACCTTCCTGTCCTTGTCTTATTGAGTGCAATGCAACACTCGAGTATTAAGGAGAAAGACACATGTGGATTATTGTGTGTCTTGAACTGTTAAAAAGAAGCTGTGGTGGGTGCTCAATCGCTATGAAGGTTGTGTGTTTGAACTTTTATTGATTCTGTAAGGGACTTGTTTACATAGTTCCCATTTCCTCAAACAGTGAATAATGCTTCACGACCAAGGTTCTATGAAAGCAAGCAAATTCAAGCAAGCAAATTCATGTGCTTTTCATACAGACAACTCTTGCGAATAAGCTTAAAAGGTACTTGAAATTAAACAATATTGGACCCACAGGGACACAGGCACTTGAGACATATAGATAAAGTTACACTGCAATACTTTGCAGTCACCCTCATACATCAGAGAGAGACCATCTGATAAACTTCATGAAAATATTTTGTTCACTTAGACTTACAGCTCAAAGAAATGGAAAGAATCACATGGTACACTGGAAATCGAAAAATGAATGTAAGATTGAATTACAATGTGAAACTGTATGCTGACTGGATATTACAAATTGTTGTATAGAAATATTGATGGGAGACCTCTATTAAGGGAAACATGTTTCGGCAGTAACCAGCTTCAAATAAATCTCAACAATATAAACACGATTCATATCTGTATTCTATGAGGAATAAGAGGGATAACACAGTCAACAATACTTATATAAATACAAACTTATCCGACTGCCTCAGTGCCCATCACAGCTGCCTTTTTGCAACCTACAAATTGATATGTGAGCACAAGAGGCTAGTTCCATGGAAAGGGAGTGTCGAAAGGTACAGTTACTGAGAAACAGGGCAAACCACCAGGCTCATACAATTTCATCAAATTACTTTTTTCAAGAGAGAAACAGCTCACAAGTGGAGCAAGTACTTCAACCTTAATTATAAATATCGTAGAGTATCCATTTAACCAAAAGCTACTACTAGTTCCTTAGAAATTATATGCGACATACATTGATCAAAGTATTTATTTATCACCTCTTTTGTTTGACGCATTTGCTCTTTGGCAGACAGCAACAAGTATTGTAGTTTGCAAACAATGTTCGATTAATCAAAGCCTAATAAAGAAGGAATTTTTTCTCATTTCAAAGGAACATTTTTGGCAGCGCTTTGCACAACGCTCATTTGATCAAAGGAATTATGTTCAAATATTGAAGTCAAACAATGTGAGTAATGCCACAGGCAAACATCATGATGGCTGGTTAAATTTTCCTATTTGAATTTGAGAATGTGACCTTTGGAGTTTTGATATACTTTTTAAGACACGACACTACATAGTATCAGAAATGATGTCACTGAATCGGCCATCGACTGAGGCTTTTTCAAGCATTCAATCCACCGCCTTTTTCATTCCCGCTGTGATGGCCTAAGAATGACAGCTATTAAATTGTATTGTAATTGCTTTTATAAAATGCTTACTACCCCTGACGAGGCGTCGAAGCACTGTTTTGGCGAGTAACACGCTACTCGACGCTATGACACTTTTTTTTAATAATAAATAATTCATTGTAAAAAAAATACTTTAGGTGAAAATGTATTTTTTTATTTTAATCTTCAGACAAATATTTTTGATCTAGTTAAAATATTTAAATAATTATATTTTTAAGTCAAAATGTAGTTAATAGTGCTGTTTTTCCTTAAGCCTACATGTAAAATAAATATATAAAAGTCATTTACATGCAATACCTCAGTATTGAAGCTGCACCTCATTTATGAGGCCCCACAAGGCGAAAACAGGTCCAGCTGTGTATGTGCCCCTCTAGAGTAACCCTGACCTGGCAATTCGGACTGGACTATGCGCAATTCTCATTCTCATATTGCCAATCCCTGTCTGGTGTAGGATATTGGTAAAAAAAAAGATGGAGTTGAATGCAGTCCTGTCGGTTGCCACTGGCTGAGACTTTTGCGAGCATTCCGCCCATCACCCTTTGGTTTCAGACAGGCAGCTTAAAGGGTTCGGTGTTTTTTTAAAGAAATTGAAACGTTTAAGTACCTCAAACAAACTTGCTTTAAAAGATGATTTTCTGAAAAAATAGTTTTGTGGCAGAATGTTCTCCTATTCACCCTATTTAAAAAAAAAAAAATTCTGATGGCGATATTTTTAGGTTCTGATTAAAACATTGACCTATATGTCATATTTTAATAAGAAACATTTTGAGGATTGAACAATGTGTCTTTTAAAACTTCCCCAACCCCTCCTTTTTAAAATCTCAAAACTACATATTTTCAATGCAGATTTTCCAATTCTTATCATACATATGAGAGATGTATTTCCAAATCAACAGCGCGTTCATACATTTTATACAGTGCTTCATTGTTTAGCATCTTGGTTCCCGCTCGATACATTAAATCAACGCATTCATCCATAAATATATAGAGATGTCGCCTTTCAATGCTATTTTACTCGACGCTGTACTATGAGTTAAAAGACTTCACTGCCCTGTGACTGGCACACAGTGGAAAATTGTTGAATGCTTTCCTCAAGGCCTAATAAAGCCACGAATACACATGACTAGACAGTGATGGACCTGCAAAATGGACAGCCAGTGAATATTATTGCACTTCACAGTGACATTCAGATGGTCTGCCTAGTGGCTGGCCTGTCTTGATCTGCAGGAATTGCAATGAATGGAAAATGTGAGGCAATCTACACAAGAACCTAGGGACTGTGGTAAATGCATGAGTTTTTCCATTGTTAACAATGCTAACAGAATCTTTTACAAAAGTGGTATGTTATTAAAAATGATATAAAATGCATTTAAGAGTTTAAACATGTGCAAGTGTTTACGAAAAAACTATACATATTATTGACAAATCTTAGCAATTTAGATCAGGAAAAAAGTACGAGGTGATAAAAAAGTATTAAGACGTTTTTCAGAGATTGTGACTGATGCTTAATGAAATTCAGAAACTTTGGCAACACTTCGGTTAAAATAAAGGTGGGACTTTTTGAATGAGAGATATAATAATTTGAGGTACAAAAATACTTTTTAATGTTCTGGCTTAACAGCAAAGCTGTCGCTAGAAAGTTATGTGAGCATCACTAGAGAGGGTTTGGCACCACCCACTTGTTATGAGCAAGGAGTACATGTCTTGATTAGGACCAAGTTGTGTGCTTTCACAAAAAAAGTGCTTGCCTTCTACACAGCTGTGATCATTTTATTTATCCAGCTACCTGAGGTTCAACATTCAGGGGCACTTACATGACATAATAACACTATTAAACTGTCTTA
The DNA here is from genome assembly GCF_964263255.1 of Lissotriton vulgaris. NCBI lineage: Eukaryota > Metazoa > Chordata > Amphibia > Caudata > Salamandridae > Lissotriton > Lissotriton vulgaris. The sequence continues at coordinate 482,838,221 of NC_141689.1, forward strand.
GATAACTCGATAAATCATGGTGTATTTCTCTGGCAGCAGCAGAGATGGGAGGAGGGCAGTAATTGACATACGTAGTGCATTCCTTAACCAGACCTCCTGGCAATATCAATGCTCAGTCGCGGCGGGCATTAATCGCGGGTGGGGGCGTGGGTAGGAGGGTTTAATTTAATAATATATAAAAAAGGTACGTGTCCGCTGGCCGGGTCTGGCGTTTTCTCTGCTCCTGCTCTTCTGCATCCGGCAGGAACAGGATGCAGGCAGCCTCCCTCCCCTCCTCATAGCCAATTGCAATGCTGCAATGTCAGCATTGTGATTGGTGGGGATGCTGCTCAGTCAGGGGCTTATAGGGAGGCCATGTTCTGCTGCATGGAGAAAGGGCAGAGTACCCATGACTGGTTTGGGTGGCCTTGGAGGGCCGACCAAGCAGTCATTGCGCCCTCAAGTGTGGGCACACCACTCCTCCCCTGCTCGCAGAGCAATCCCGCCCGCCTGCAACTAAACAAGGTAACAACAGGAAGTTATTACCATTTTATACAGTCCCAGGCGGCATGACTAGTGGGTGCTCCTCTTCTGCTCTCCTGCCTCCGGCAGGGACAGGAAGCAGGCAGCCAGGCTCTCAGTCCCCCCTCTAAGCCAATCACAACATTGCAAACAGTGTTGTGATTGGTCAGGATGTCGCCCTGCCAGGGATTAATGGGCCTGCCATGTCCTGCATGTAGGCTGCATTGCAACCTGCATGGACAAGGGCAGAGTGTGCATAACTGGTTTGGTCGGCTGCAGAGGGCCGAGCAAACCAGTCATGCACACTCAGGAGTCGGCACATCACTCCTCCCCTGACCAGCCCTGCTCACAGAGCAGCCCCGCCCACCTGCCCGCCCACAACCAAACCCTTCTGCTTTCTCTCAGTGAGAGAAGCAGAAACATAAAATGGTAGTTATCATTTTATGTTTCTGCTTCTCACACTGTGAGAAAGCAGTGGTGCGACGCTCCTCCGCCCTAGTGGAGGAGCCACCCTGATCTTATGTTTCTGCTTTCTCGCACTGCGAGAAAGCAGTGGTGCGACGCTCCTCCGCCCTAGTGGAGGAGCCACCCTGATCTTATGTTTCTGCTTTCTCGCACTGCGAGAAAGCAGTGGTGCGACGCTCCTCCGCCCTAGTGGAGGAGCCACCCTGATCTTATGTTTCTGCTTTCTCGCACTGCGAGAAAGCAGTGGTGCGACGCTCCTCCGCCCTAGTGGAGGAGCCACCCTGATCTTATGTTTCTGCTTTCTCGCACTGCGAGAAAGCAGTGGTGTGACGCTCCTCCGCCCTAGTGGGGGAGCCGCCCCTTTCAATGCTTGTTTTAATTGGGAACTGCTACTAATTTCTGAGAGTGAAAATAAAGTGGAAACCTAAAATCAAAGTTCCTAATAATATTTACCCTATACATGAAAATGTTGTGGGAGAATTAGCGTCTCACAGAAATGTAGTAGTTATAAATCTGGTCCAAGGTTTTCGAAAAATGGAAAACAATTGCAGGAGACTCATACTTTCACCCACATGATTTCCCACAAAAAAGTCAACCTCTCTACGCTGGTCATTTCCACAAAACAAGCGTGCATCCATTTTGTTAGAAAAAACTAATTTCATGTTGACAACCTGGGCAAACTAAGGCCTTCCTTCAGAGTCAGGTGCTATAGCCGCGTAGTGGTGTATTAGCTCATAATGAGGGTTCCAGTGCACATTTGCTCTCTTTTTGCGTTCCATTTATCATCCAAATTTCGCCAGCACTTATTACCTGGGGAAATAAGCATAGGGAGAGGTCACTGCACAATAACGCACAACTCCGGCAAGCACTATTCTGCCAATCCTGGATTTTCAGATCAACTTGAAATGAGCACCTATCCTAATCTGGCATTCTATTTTACCGCCTACCAGGAATGATTTATAAGGCAAAAGAACTAGCATTCCAAATATAAATTGCAATTGAAAGGACAAGGAACGCCATGTCTACAAACCTGTCATTGACATTTAATGTGGACACAAGTTTTGCATTTATTAAAAAAAAGTATTTTTGAGAAGACCTAATATATAATAATTTTGAAATCAATTAATTAATGGGCTCCTTACACCGTCATGTATTATTTGTATTAACTAGTAGTTCTATGGTACCTCAGTTAATCACAGACATCCAGTGACTAGCAAAGACCTCTCAGCAGCCATTGATACCGTCTGCCACCGCACCCTGTTAAACCGCCTCGACAACACCTGAATCCAAGGAAAGGCCCTGGAATGGATCACCTCGTTCCTCTCCGGTAGAACCCAGAGAGTCCGCCTCCCCCCGTTTTGCTCCGTGGCCACCGAGATCATGTGCGGCGTACCCCAAGGATCCTCACTCAGCCCAACTCTCTTCATTGTCTACATGAGCCCCCTCGCCACCATCGCACGCAAACACAACATCAACATATTCTCCTACGCCGACGACACACAACTGATACTCTCACTCACCAAAGACCCAGCCTTTCGCCAAAACCAACCTTCAGGAAGGCATGAAAGATGTAGTACAATGGATGAAGCACAGCCGTCTGAAGCTCAACTCGGACAAGACGGAGGTCCTCATCCTCGGACAATCCCCCTCAGCATGGGACGACTCCTGGTGGCCCCCGGCGCTGGGCACCGCACCGACCCCCACAGACCACGCACGCAACAAGGGATTCATCCTGGACTCCTCCCTCACGATGACCAGGCAAGTCAACGCCGTCTCATTCTCATGCTTCAACACCCTGCGGATGCTCCGGAAGATCTTCCGACGGATTTCCACCAAAACCAGAAGAACAGTCACCCAGGCTCTCATCACCAGCCGACTGGACTACGGGAACGCCCTTTACGCAGGAACTACTGCCAAACTTCAGAATCGCCTTCAGCGCATACAGAATGCCTCCGCACGACTCATCCTCGACATCCCTCGCCACAGCCACATATCCGCCCACCTGAGAAACCTCCACTGGCTCCCTGTCAACAAAATGAACACGTTCAGGCTACTCACCCACGCACACAAGGCGCTCCACAACATGGGCCCCAATTACATCAACAGCCGACTCTCGTTCTACACGCCCACCCGCCAGCTCCGCTCCATCAGCCTCGCCCTCGCCACCGTCCCACGAATTCGCAGAACCACCACCGGAGGAGAATCGTTCTCCTACCTGGCAGTGAAGACTTGGAACTCCCTCCCCAAACACCTACGACTGACCCAGGACCACCTCACCTTCAGGAAACACCTCAAGACCTGGCTCTTCGAGCAGTAGCAGCACCCACCTCACCTCCCAGCGCCTTGAGACCCTCACGGGTGAGTAGCGCGCTCTATAAATGTTTTGATTGATTGAAAGACCAACAAAAGACTGTCCTTACCATATGCCAAAAATCTGCATTAGTTGTTGCAGTGCAGGTTATTCCTCTTTTTCACTGGACATCTGATTCCTCTGATAATACTTTGTATTAAAGTTATTACTACTTCGAATGGAGCCCTTCAATAAAGAACAAATACCCACATGCATCAAACTGAATTGCATTCGCAAACGGTGCGAATCGCAAAATTCGGCCATTTGCGAATGAAATTCATTGATTTGGGATGCATTAAGCTTTTCTGCTTTTTTCGCAATTTTAGAAATCGCAATTATGTTGCGATTTCTAAAATTGCGATTGCATTTAAGAAATCGCAATTTGAGATTTCTTAAATGCAATGCATGATCATTTCAAAATTGCGAATTCGCAATTTGGAAGAGGTAAATTAGCATGAAGTTGGACTTCATGCTAATTTACCGAAAACTTTCAAACATGCACTAAATTGCATTTTTGAAAGTTGCATTTTACACACACACATGTCCTTGGGACATGTGTGTGTGTAAATTGCACTTAAGTTTAATTTCAGGGGTGCAGGGATGGGTTCTATGGACCCCCCCTGCGCCCTTGAAATTGCATTTTCAATTTGCGATTCGCAAATTGAAAATCGCAAATTGTGAATGCCTTCCCATTGATTCTTCTGGGCCTCTTGGCCCATAGGAATCAATGGGAATGGGATTCCTTAATTGCGATTCGCAAATTGAGAATCGCAATTAAAGAAAAATAAGAAATCACAAAAATATTTGCGAAATGTTGATGCATTGCCGTTTGCGAATTCTTAATTGCGATTCCTTAATTTTCTGAATTAAGGATTCGCAAACGGCAACATTGATGTATGTGGCCGAAACTGTCTCAAAATAGTAGTCTATGGAACAATCACAAAGAGATAGCTCAGCGAGCTGAGTGCTTGCTGCTGAGATCATTTTTGAATCCGGGATGGTCAAGGCATCTTTTGGTCTTTCGAGTTATGTGAATGAGTGCCAGCTTCGTTTGGATAATAATAATTGTACGTAAAGATGTTGTATGTAAAGCATTTGAGATACACGTATTGTATAAATGTCAAATTATTTATCTTATTATTACAGAATACACCAGTTACTGTTTGCTCGCCTCTCAGATTTGTTTGGCGAGGAGCCGAGCTAACTAAAAGGGTTCTTTATTATTATGATTCTTTTAAAACCTTGAAAATGCACCCGCCTGGCATTACTGAAGATCACGCACAATTGCCCTCCGCCTAATCTCATCAGGTGCTGATTCACACATAGAAAGTTACATCTTGAACAATGGCAGCAAGGCAAGCTTGACTGGGCTTTAGAAGCCAACATTCTCACCTGCTTATTAATAGAAAGCAAAGCCCTGGAGGCTCTGCGGTCCTCGGCATCTGTCTAATAGATAAGAGCGCAGTTCCTAGAAAACTGTCAGGCTGCGTGGCAGATCGCATATCAACATTACCTATTATCTGACAGCATGCGAACACGAGCTTGCTTCTTTCATGAGCCCATGTATCACAAAGTTCTGTAATTTCACTCAAAGGTGGATTTCTTGGAAGAGGCAGTGATTGCAATCTTTGTGGGGAGTGACAAGGAAAGATATGAGGTTTTCAAAATTCCTTGTGCAGAATCTTACCTTCTCTTGTGTATAATTCTTTTCCCCAACATGTTAATTGAGGAAATGGTTCTCTTAACGAAAAGAACAGTTGCAGACAATGCTCAATTTGTTAGTGCAGCCATTTTGAACCATTGTTGTTTTACGTTGTTGACAATTGGCAAGGCCTATGGGAGATATACATAAACATGCCTCTATAGATCCTCATCTGTGTAATGACAGTCACAGTTTTGCCAAGATGCAGCATCATGGCCATAATGTCAGCCGGCCTTTTCACAAACTGCATTTTGTTGCATGTTTTGTTTATGTCAAAATGTACTAGAAAATGCTATCCACAAATCTATGTGCCGAGTGTATGTCCCCGCTTCTGCTGTCTTTTTCCTGTGCTGAGATCTACGCCCTGAGTGACGAGTCCTTGCACACATAAGTATACATTTTAGTAGTAATTGTGGGAAGGAGAGTGGTTGACAGAGATGAGTGGCTGGAGAATGAGGATTGCTTCCTACGAAAAGGAAAGGGAATCAGCAGAAGTAAGAATGTGTTCAGGAAGGTTCAGGGAGGGATTTAGGAACCCACCCACAAAAGAGGCAGCCCATTACTATTCACAAACTGCACTTTTAAAGTTACTACAGCTAACAAGCATTTACAATGCAATGGTCTCGGCATTATTAAAGGTAGAGCTATTGGTATTGTTTATTCTTTTTTACGTTTTTTTCTAAATCATAAATAAATAGCATTGTCTTTTTAATTTGCAATAGCTTAATCGTTAAATAAATGGCATTGTCATTCACAATGCTAATAGCTTAATCTTTTGCATATGCATGACCTATTTAATTTACACATACATAGCCACACACACATACAGAGTCACCTAGATAGAGTTATTCAAAGTCACCTACACACACATAGGCACTTACACAGAGCTCCCCTCACACAGACATTGGCACTTACACATAGAGTAACCTACAAAAAAAGCTATTTACACAGATTACATACCTACACAAAGGCACACATTCACACACACATAGTCACACACACAGACAGAGCCACACACAAAGACAGAGCGACACACACAGAGCCACACATACACACACCCGACTTGACCACTATTTACAGTGGCTATCATCTCGTTTTTCCTGCCACCATGTGATATTGCCTCGTCTGGAGACCCTGTGACGGGAGCTGATATCACACGTTGGCACCGTGTGAGCTGGCAGGTATGTTAACCCAGTCCAAATTGGCCAATCCCTTCTCGCTGTACCTCAGCCCCTGATCACTCACATCTTCCCTCATAGCCTCCTGGCCCATTCTTACTCACCTATTCACCTTGTGATTCGGGTCCCTCGTCACGTGCATCGGTTTTCTTTGCTCACCCCCAGTCCCTTCTCCTTTACCCCAGTAATCACGACCTTGTCAGATCTCATTCTCAGCACTCCCAGAGCCCGCTAACCATTTTATGATCTGCCTTCTTCTTAATAACCCAGAGTTCACTGTACCCTTTCTCAAGGGTGCTATGGGCCCTGGTACAGGAAATGCCCCATCGCCTTTATTTTGGCTGAACTAGATGAGTGATTTTTGAAGCTACTGCCTGCAAGGAACAACTATCAAATGTGCATCTAAGTTATGCTGGTCTTATTGGCCGACAGCAGTTTTTGTTGAGAGGCAAAAAGGGAGGATAGACCTTGTTTGTTAATGATGGTCTGTGAATTTAATAGGTGCTCTTGGCAATGAGATATCATTACAACCACGGAGTGGACTGCGGGTGTCTACAAAAGGCTGTGATGAGGTCTTCTGGTGGCGCCATCTCAATTTTACAAGTCTCGCCAAAGTTAATCATTTTGAAAACAGATGTGCAGGTTCATAGGTTCATAATTCTGTGTAACATGAATTGCTAAAGCAAGCGGGTCACGGAAAGTAAAAGTTTGAGAAACCCTGGTGTAGTGAGCTACTCAAATGACAGGCGGCATTTAACCTACCCTGTGAGCGTGCACTGGGTCACCTTAAGTGCCCTTGCCAAAGGCTTCTTTGGAAAGACTTGGCCCCGCAAGGTGTAAATCCTCAAAAACTGCATGCACCGCATGAGCCAATGGAAACAGTCTAAGAGCCCTGCTGAACTACACATCCCAGAGTTCCAGGGTTGCTGCACGAAGCACACCATGACATGCTCGACCAGCGAGGCCGACAGGCCAACCAATAATAGCCGTGGACACAGATTCAGAACTGGTGCCACACAACTCAAATCACTCGTTACTCACCTTGCTCTCACCCAGAGTTACATTATGTTCGCCCATTGTCCTCTTTACACCTATGGCCAGTGCTGAATTCTTGGCACCATAAACTCTTCTGCGAAATATAGCAGCATTCAGTTCTAGTTCCTCTGTAAATACTCCGTTTTTTTCATAGATAGCCCGTTTTCGGCTGTGTGGCGCTGTATGTGTGGCCTGTGTTATTGCCCACCTCAGTGGCATCCAGAAGACAGACTTTAGAGTGGGGGAGTCACACCCCCCCCCCTTGTGGAATCAAATAAGCACACCTGGTTTATACATATCTCTAGCAGGCAAGGGAACCTACTGGGTCCACCCGTCCGGCTTATGTCGCAAGCCACTTATAACACATTAGATACTTGTTTTTATTATTTATCAACAGCAAGCTATAAGTAACATCAAATGAAATACCACGTCATATGCAGGCATGCTGATACTAATAGAAATGCCCCAGTGCAGTACATGTGATAAACGCTACACAGCCAACCTTAAAATGTCAGTGTCACAGAGCCCAAGTCGATGCCTGCTTGTCCCCTCTGCCTATTTTAGCACCAAGAGCCAATGAACTTAGTGGTGGGTGCTACATAAAATGCCCAATGTTGTATTTTTTCTTACCAGGTATTGTAGAAGTACTTGGCGCTCTATAACTACAATACAATACGTTAAGCAGTGTACTGGAATACTGTGCTTAGTATTATCGGAAATCACTTTTCAGCAAAGTGCAAATCGATTTAAACGAGGTAATAAAAAGGCCAGTCTGCTGCATTACATCTCTTTTGTGTTCTAAATCCACTGGGCTCGCTGCCACCCCTCCCCCTTCCCTCAGCTCAGCGCAAGGAAGGGGGGGTTCACGGAAGGCCTCCCCGCTGCTTCACAGCACCCCCTCCAAGCATCGCGGGACCCCCCACAATAGGTCCTCGCTTTCTAGACACAAACGTGCACGTACGACTCTATCGCTAACTAATCAGTGGCGTAAAGTGAAAGGATGCCCCCCATCTGCCAAAGGTGAAGAGGGGCCCCCAACCCCAAGTCTCCAATACCTCAGAGATATTCGTTGCCCTAGGGCGGAATAAACCTCCCCATTTGAAGGTTTGCACCTCCACCCCCACACCCACACCCCTGAAAGGTCGGGGTCCCCCTGCCACTAACACGTTAAAATTCCACGAGTGAATTAAAAAATCGCCGCAGGGCCGTGACAGATGGAGCAGGGATGTATGCACTACAAAAGCCCCCGTACGGAGGAAATGTGCCGTACATAGCAGTGAAAAACGCTACCAAAAAACAAATATTTGCCACATTGCGTTTATTATCCCAGCTTTCCAACGTAAAATGTGTAAACGCGTGTTACCTATTACATGCTTTAGGGTTAACATGCAGCCAGCCACGCGGGTGAACGGATGGGGCAGCGAACCGCTTTCAAAACCTGGAGATATGTAATGGGTCGGTTAGAAAGGGATTCACAAGAAACGCCATACTAAATTCCCTGAAAGGGCACACAATTCAGTACAGCTTATATCTAATGTTTAGCTGGAATTCATGATTTGATAGATTGCGCTGCTCCTTCTAAAGGGTCAGGGGGACATAGACAGCGTGCAACTGGCGGGCGCTGAAAGCTCCTCTGTCCACCTCCCGCTCTCTGTGGCTGAACATTGCCTCACCCAACTCCTCGCCGATCTCTAAGTCGAAAAATAGCCGAGGGTTGTCTGGACATGAAGGCTTGCTGACCGGTGCTGGAAAGGCCTTGCTGCTGCGGTTCCTGCAAACAGTCGATTAGTCTATTGTGCGCGCAAATGCTATCCCTCTCTGCACCGGCCCGCATGAAACTCACTTTCGACTGCAGGCACCGGATATTCGCCTCCGTGGTCCAATCACAGCACCGGGTAAGACGAACCGAACACCAGGAGCACTAGAACGAAATGTCATGTATGTAATTTTGAAGACATGCGTCTCGCAACTGGAGCCCCATTTCTGTCTCACCTGGCTATACAGCGCTAAAAGAAGTGTTATGACAATAAAATGGCTTCCAGCTCGAACTAGGTATAAATGAACTTCTTAAAGAAAATAAAGACGAGAGGAGCGCTCCAAATGACCACGTTTCTCTGAGGCGAGGCAGAAATGCCTCGGAGAAACACACGGCCATTTTCGGATTTGGGGGCGTGTACGGTGGGCGTGGCTAAAAAGTGGAAAGAAGAACACCGAACACACCTCCAAATCCGAAAAGGACGGAGCCTATTTGGAGGGACGGCTCTCTCCTCCAATGGCTGGCCTCCATTTAGGAAGCCAGCCAATGGGAGAGAGCCAAAATTAGAGGCGGGATGAAGAGCTCCTCCAAGAAACATAAGATCTCGCTACTTCCGGTTCTGACGAACCGGATAGTACCTCGACCTACGGAACCCAAAATGATACTAAAGTACACCTGCTCAGAGGTGAAATTCAGCATCACATCCCCAAGCAATGCCCTCCCATTGAAATCAATGAAGTTGGGGAGTTCAAATAAAACCCTACAGGAAATAATGTTAAATCAAATTAAATCAATTCAAATAGATTAAAATATAAATAAATAATATTTAGTAATACAAAATAGCTATACAAATTGTACATATCTTTAGTTTATAAAATATTTCAATAACGTTTATTTTTAACAATTATTGTAACAATACATTATTACATATAATCTCAATATGTTTAATTAATTTTATTTATCACTTTTAATATGAAATAATGCATAGTAAAAAAAATCTTTAGGTCGTAATGTACTTTTTAATTTAATCTCGTGACAAATATTTTTAATGTAATTAATATATTCAAATTAAAAAATTTAAGTCAAATGTAGTTAATAGTGCTATAACTTTGTTGTTACCTAGGCCTACCTTAAAAATAAATATATAAAAGTCATTTAAATTAATATTTTTTAACAAACATATTTTTATAAAGTTGAATAAACCTTTTTACTTTTCCTATACTTTACTATAGGGAGACTCTGCCATCAGGTCAGAGATCTGCACATGGTTAGGTTTAGGGAAATGTTTCCTATACTTCCCTGTACTTTTTTACTTTCCCCTATACTTCACCTTGGTGGAGGAGAGCTCCAGATGGTTAAGTACAAGGAAAAGTAAAAAAGTTTTATAAATGAGGAAAAAGTTTTTAAACAGATTTTATGTTAAATATTAATGTAAATTGTTTTCATATATTTATTGTAAATGTACAACTGATGAGGAAAATGTTACAACACTGTTAAATAACTTTTGTTTTAAAAAATAAAATATTTAAAGTATTTTATATTCCATTCAAATGATTTTTCCCACAGTGAAATTAAAAAAGAAATTCCCAATTAAAATTACAATTATTAAATGTTTTAGTAGGCATCAATAATTATAAAAAGTGTTGTATTGAATTAGTAATAATTTCTATGGGGTTAATGTTTGAGTCACTGCATCCATTAATTTCTATAGGAGGGTGTTGCACTACTAGGAGCTGGACATGTCTGGTACTGGACTTACTATTATCTTTTTATGCAGTAACTTACAGTAACTTACATTAGTAAGTTAGGCTATATCCATTTTTTTCGGTGGGCCGAGCATGTTAGTCTACTTTTTTGAGTAACTTTAAATTTAGATTTTTGCAAATAACCAAATTTAGCAAAGTTAATCAAAAGTGTAAGATTAAATGTACACACAAGTGTAACGTACTCTTGTGAATAGCCTCAGTTGTTTTCACACAAGTACAATGAACAAGAACCAGAGCAGAATTAAGGGACCTGATTTAAAAAGACATCTCTGCAGGGAAATTGAACTAAGGGTGCACAAGTAGCCTTAATTACTAATGAAACTGCATATTTGATATACACAAAAGTTTTGATATTCTCACATGTAAAATTACATTAGTCTTAATTCATTTGATGCATTTAACAAATCTCAGAGTATAGTGCGGCTTCAAACTCTATGGAACGCATTTTAATATGCACAAATCCATCAATCAGGGTTGGTAAAGAGTAACTACTCATCTGTGATGGTCCCAAGGAGCTGGTGGTGGAGGGGAGGTGGATCCGTTGAGTGCTGGGGTCATCCGAAGAGCCAGGTCTTGAGGTCCTTCCTGAACTGGAGCAGTGTGGGAGCTTGCCGGAGGTGAAGGTGAGAACTTGTAGATGCATGGAACAGTAGCAAGAGAGAGGTCAGCTGTTTGCAGGTGTCTTTTGGGTGTGTGGATGAGAGGCAGTTGTTCAGGTATGTTAGTCCAGTGTTGTGCAGGGTTTTGTATGCATGAGTGAGGAGTTTGGCGGTTGTTCTTCTTTTGATAGGGAGCCAGTGGAGATCGTGGAGGTGTTGGGTTATGTAGCTGCCCCAGGGAATGTCTAGGATCAGTCTGGCCACGGAGTTCTGGACAGTCTGGAGTTTGCACAGTTGTTTCTTGTTGATTCTGGCATAGAGAGTGTTGCCATAGTCCAGTCTGCTACTGATGCATGACATTTTTTTGGGATTCGGTTGGGATCCATCTGAACGAGTATGGCAGGGTCCTGAAGCAGGCTGAGGATGCTGCATTGAACTGTCAGTTCATTGTGAGCGATGAGCCTAGTATGATGCTGAGGTTTCATACGTGGCCCATTGGGTTGGAGGGGTTTCTGAGGGCGAAAGAAAAGAAATGGAATGCAGCTGGTTGTAACAATTTGAAGTGTAAACCATCTTCTCCAAGCCAATTCCTCATCCTTTTCACATGCCTGTGTAGCTCTAACTTCTTGTTATCATACCAGAACATATAGTATTTTGTATAAATTTCACGGTAGTCTGGTTTCACAATGTTTATGCTGTTATCACAAAATTAGATTCTAGAATATGAATGATTGTCTGGGATGGCATGTAGGGCCTGATTATGAATTTGTCTGTGCGGGAGTGGACCACCACGCTGGAAGCTCTCTCCCACACTGCCAAAACCGCATGCCCTCCACCCGCCAGAATACAAGATTCCTCGTGTCTGGTGGATTTTTTTGGGTGGTCCCACAGCGGTGCCTCTGAAAATGGGCACCACAATGGGAACACCAAAACGTTTTCCTGCACGGCATGGACTGTGAAGCCTATTCTGTGAAGGAACTGGGGTGCATGGCCAGGGGGTGCGCTTTGGTGGTATGGCAATTTAAAATTGATAATCTACCTTATTTCATAAAGTCTATCTGGGGTGCAACTCGTGTGTCTGCCGTTTCCACTGTAATGAAAGTATCAGTTGCTTTCGCTGCCAGACAATGATGGGGTGCCTCCCGCACTACGGTAACTTCTGCTGCGCTGTTGAGGAGTGTCATTGCCCATGTCCAATCTAGGAACAGTGTTCTCACAGTCTGAGGCATAATTTGCTGTTAAAGCGGCAACTTACTTACTTTAATACGGGGGCCTAAATAGAGGCAGACCCTCCGGCTTGGCCTTTATGTCAAACTGGCATGGCCTAGCACGCCTTTGCTGTGCGGCCTTGCCTTGTCTGCGATCCTGGCGCTCTCCACCACCACTTTGAGAATCCAATTTGTCCTGTAAAGAACGAGGAGAGCGCTGATCAGGAACTTGAAACCTCTCAGGCAATTCATATCTACGCTCAGAAGCTTCAGGCGTCGGCGAACCAGCACGCAAACTTTGCTTCTATTGTTGCTGCCGCTGATTATTTTTCCAGTTCTTTTTAGGAAAGACTAGATGACCATCTTTTTCACGTTGATCTTTTTGTTGAGTTTGTGTAAAAGGCTTAACTCCCAGACTATTTTGCCCTAAGGTTTTATACGCCTTCGCAATAATCTTTGGCAATTCACGTTGTTTGTCTGCGTCAGCAACAGCTTCTAAGCGCTGACTCACGTGTAAGCCTCTCCCTTTACGTTAGCAAGGACCATATCACAAACAATATCAAACACCCCCACCAATCACATTCCCAATTCAAGGACAGCTTCTGCCCCATGTTCATCTTGAACCCTTTTAAGGATGGACGGTAGAACGGTCATGGAGGGGGTGCCGAAACACAGTGACTAAAGCGCTGCAAACACTTTTCCTCAAATGGTATAGTCAGCCTGTTGGACTTGGCCCTTCTGGCAGGTTCACGCCTGAACTTTTTGCCTGTTAGTGTTCCATAATTATAGTGATTTCTGGTCTTTGCGCACTTTAGCACTGTGGCGCAGTGTAAAGTGCGTGCGCTCTCTGAGTGCGTGTGTGAGATTGGCCTGCCCTCCCATAGGAATGCATGGGGAATGTATGTGTCCATGTTAGTTCCTGATGTGTGGGGAGTGCAGGCTCGAGTTTGGTATGTGCGGACTTGTTTGATTTAATACTGCGCGATGATGTGTGCGGCGTGAATGTGACTAGTGTGGAAGTTCCACTTCTAGAAGTTGGCCTGTCTGTGTAATAAAGTTGAAATGACTGGCTGGCTTGTGATTGGCTGGAGCTGGCTGGTGTGCCAGGCTCCAGGAGTCAGGATGGGTCTGCCCCGTTGGTGAATGGGAGATCTGCATGTTGATGGCTGGGGAGGAGTGCACCTGGGACCTGAATAGGGCTGAGCTTTCCCCACACAATGCTGGCTCCACCCCCTGTGGTGCAACTGATGACCCTAGCCTAGCCTGTGAGTAGGAAGAGGGACTGAGCAAAACAAAGTGCTCCAGAACCAGCTGTGTCTGGTTTTCCCCCACCCTGCACCCTAGAGACAAAGGGATTTTTGTGTATAAAATGAGGCTGTGACCTCATGTTCAATGTTCTTGTTTGCCAACTTGAAACTACCAGGGGTGTGCTGCTGCTGGGGCCCAGGGGAAGGCTTGCCTCCCTGGGCCCTCCCCTATCCCTGGATTCCTGGAGGACTTTCCTTTATTGGGAGCTGCTGTGCTCCATCTTGATGTTCCAGGACTTCTTTGGACCCTTCTGGCTGTAGGGGTCAGTTCCTTCTCTGGGGCCTATGGTTTTAGCTGTGCCCCCTGCGCCTCATGGGTGCTTTATTTTCCATGTGTGGGCAGACCGCTGTTGTTTTCCTTCGGGCGAAGCGCTCCTGCCCTTGTGGTTGCCAGCGTGGGTGCCCACCCCTCTTATTTAATTAATTAGCCTCACAGGTGCCCACCCTGCAGAGGTTTTTTACATTGCGACTTTGCCGATTTCTACGGAGGGAGCCTACCCCTCTTTTCCCCGGAGAGCCGAGATGGCCGTCTGCGGCCCGCCTGGTTGTGGGCGGCGCCGCTGGACGGAAGCGGAAGTGCGGCCATAATGCGGGAGGAGAAGCCGTCGCAGGCCGCAATGGTGACTGAGGGCAGCGCTGGGCTCCCAGAGGTAAGGGAAGCCCCGCGCCCCAGAAGAATGCAGCCAACCTCAGCGAGGCTCTCGGGAGAGAGAGAGCCCCACTCCCTGCCGTAATGACGTCCACCGGGGCTCCCAGGAGCGAGAGAGCCCCGGCAGACTGCAGGAAGAGGACACCGTCCCCCGCCGCCTCCGTAGAGCAGCCGGTGAGTAGTGCTGCCCGGCATGGAGGGGGGAGAGTGTGTGAGTGATTCCCGTGCAGAACTGAGCGGCCCCGCTTGATAGACGCCCCCTCCTACGTTTCACTAAATCTGCTCAGAGCCAGATGGCTCCTACCGTGGGCACGTCATGTTCAAGGGTCACTGGGTGTCCTGGGGTCCCGTGAGCCTGTGTCTCCCCCAGACCGTTCTAGAGATGGAGGCAAGTTCACTCTTCGTATTGGCGCAGAGTTCTAGAAGCCTGTGTGCTCCAGGGGCATCTATTTCTTTAGGGGGCCCAAGCTGATCCCTGTGGGATGCCTCAGTGTTCAGAGGCAAGTTCTGGCCTTCTCTAGTGGCGCATTAATTCTTTCAGAGCCTAGATGGCTCTCTGGGACACCCTATTGATTTAAAGGGGGCCAAAGGAGCCCGTGCTGAGCCCCGTGGCTCCAACCTTTTGCGCAGTCTTTCTTCCATAGGGCTAGTTAGAGCCCTGTCGCAGGATCCTTTTCTTAGGGGACTTGTTCTATGTGACTCAGGAGTGAGGCGCACTCCTTCGCCCCTACTTTGGCCTTCCACAGCTGCACAGCACTTAGTGCCAGCTGCAGCGTTTAGGCCCTGTTCATTGTCCTCAGCTGCCCAGCAAGTAGTGGGTAGATGCTACATTTAGGTTTTTGCGCAGTGGCGCAACCTGGACCCTAATGTGATTTATGTGCTGTTATGATTCATATGCTAATGCTTTGGGTGTTAGGAAATGTACTGTGTGTAGTATGTTTTGCGCACCCTGTGTTCTGACACCTCTGAATGTGTTGTTATGCATCATGTGTAAAGCTTCTGGCATATACCCCTAAATGTATTTTTATGCTTAGATGGTTGTTTTTCCTAGGATAGTTATGCTAGTGAGTTCATGGTTCCCTGTGTGATATTTTCCTAAGGTGGTTAGGGTTGCGTAGGTAGTACTTACCTTTTACCAGTGGTTACTGGTTGTGTGCTACATTTGCTATTTGGTGCTACAATTATTATATATTCTAAAAGTGCTTATTCCTGACAGTGGTCCACATGGCCCTCTCCCTTGTATGTAATCCCTTGTAAATTCTGCCCAGTGCCAGTTGGCACAGTGTACATAATGTGATTACTATTCTAATGTGTTTGGTATAATACAAAGGCTATTTGTGATATAACCTTATGTGGAGTTCCTTTTGTGTGGGGCCTGGGATGTTGTGGCTGGTGGGTGCATGCACAATTACTTAACTTACATTGCCTCCGGGGTATGCCTTACTGCTCGTGTCACGCTACCAAGGGGGTGAGCAGGGGTTATCTTGGCGTGTAACTCCCTTGCCCTGACTAGAGTGGTTGTTTCTGCCTGGTTTTGGCACCAGCCTTAGCCAACTAGAAATCCAATTTCTAAGACAGCCAATTCGGGAATAGGGCCTCCAGGTAAACTCTTGGTCAGGATCCTGTGTTTCTCCAAAAGAGTGGTATTTGGAAAGACAGCTTTGAGTTGCTCATACTTTTCTGCTAACCAATAAGGGAGATGATCCTTATTCTGAGGACGTTTACCCATCACGGAATTAATCATTATGTGACTAATAACCAGGCCACCGTGTCCCAGTGGTTGTGCAGCAACTCCAGGTTGCGCCACCTGTATGTTGCACAACATAAACTGTATCACAGCACTATGTATATGTATCAACGACATCTGTAATTTTCGTAGCTCTGTGATAGGAGCGTTAAGGTAATTTGGATGTGGTGTATACCAAGCCAAAACGGGTCATGTGGCCTCATCAACTGTTAAAGTGCCTAAACAGACCACAGAAATAGGGTGAGGAGGGGCACCGTTAAACCATATGGTGTGCTGCCAGGCTGTCAATGGAACTTTGAGAATTCTATAAGGTCTTAATTTCTGCGTAATCAATTAGGCCATCTATACATGAAACAAATGATCGTTGCCATCCACTGCTGGAAAGGGTAACCTAAGAATATAAAACCTCAAAGCCGTGCACTGCATCCACCTCAACATCAAAAATAAGAGCAGCTCCAGCATTAGGGACACCATATCGACTCAAATTACTTGTGACTGGAGCGCAGTTTGGAGCCACTATGGCAACCGCCATAATTAAAAGAACGTAAGAGTGGTTGCCCAACTACGGGTAATAAACAAAGAAGAACATTTTAAAATCTAAGCTTGAAAAACCTATAAACATCAAATATAGGAGGCTAAGCCCTCTCACTATGGACATCTCCGGTAGCTGGTGAGAGGGTATTGTGGACACACAGAAGCGCTACATCAAAGGTCTCCCGAATAACTACCAGGCCAAATGTTGGTGGTTCCATGTTGCAGGGAGTCTGCACATGCACAGGACTATGCACAGGAATACGGGATCTTGGTGTAGAGGGCTATGCCTTTCTACCGCCTCAGTACCCACAATCCCATGACCGACTAGCTTTAGTTTCTGACTCGGTCTCCTAAACAATCACGAAGATGCAAATGATTAAACACCCCAGAACACAACACTCCAGGATATTTCAGGAATCGCGTAACAAGACACACCTTTTCGCCCACTCACTGGTTCATGTCTACAATAGGAATTGAATGAAACATGATATCGTTTTAAATGTCTATTTTAACTATCGTGCTCTAAAACACAGTATAGGAGCCACAACAAGCAGCAAAATGCTCACAGTTAGCATTACCGCAAGGCCATATATTTTAAAGGGAGATGTAGTTTTATAAAGACAATGGATAAAGGTCTACAAGGCCTAATCACCTTTCCATTGGTAAGAAATATTATTATTATATAATAGAAGATCTCTGGGCTTTGTCAGCAGACCCCATACCTTAGTGTCTAGATGGTATATCTACATCATAGGAACCACATGGCTCTTCTCCCTGGAATGATCCCTCTCCAAGTGTGTGTTAAGCAAACATGAATCCCCATAATATCAAAGCATGTGTTTCCAGCAGCAGCAGCAGCTGTGTTAGCATGTTTCGTTTAGGTGCTAGGGATTGACCAGAACAGAATAACAAGGGGCATTGTTTATCGACCTTGCTTAGTGTTCAGACTAAACTCCTGGAACCAGCAGAGAACACACCAAGCAGGCGGTGCTCCTGTGAAAGGCATAAACAGACTCTTGCAAAAATAAAGTCATATAGTAACGCACGCAGCATCATGGCAGCTGGGCTCATGCTAACTTAGTGATGTCGACAATGTCCCTAAGAGCCATACTACAAATGCAGCACCTATGAGTGACCGGTGCATAGTGTATTGCTTCCTTCAAAGCTGGGCGTGAGTAACTTTAAGTCTGCTGACCTGTAGTGTTATTTGAGTAGTACTGGCTGTATTATTTATGAATTAAGTCTGATTTGCACTTTAGTAGGTGGAGCAGGGATTTGCATTTTTAAACCTAGGAAACTACTAGTGTGTTTTTGTGAGGTGCCACTTGACACAGACTGTACTAGGCCACATTGTTGCAAATGGTTTTGTGATTAAGGCCTTAGGTCTTCATCATTTTGGGGCAGATTTACAAGCCCCCTCCACCACCAGTACGTTACTTTTTGTAACGTACTGGTGGCGTATTTCTATGCCCCATATTTGCAAGGACACCATGGTGCAAGGGTGCTTGCTCTGGAGCATGGCAGCTGTTTGTGCGCCAGTGCAAGGGAGAGCACAGGAATGCTACATATTATTGGAAATATGTCTCATTCCTGTGCTTTGGAAGTGGCGCAGCGTGGCACAGCCAAAGGGCTTGCGGTGCCATGCTGTGGCACTTCCTCATAAATGTGCCCCTTTGTCTTTGATAATACTTGCGTTACACATAACCAACATTGGTTGACAATGTGGATAGCTTTAGCACGTCTGTAGGCCCTTTGCCCAGGCACTGCATTATTATGTCTACTGACTATAAGTAAGCCTTCAGGTTTAAAGAATTTGTATTAAATATCTTGTTAACATTAACTATTTGAACTTTATTGCTAGTTCAAAGGAACACTCCTCAAAGTTTTACAGGCTTCGTTTGAACGAGTCTCCTATAGTTCACTATTTCAGTAATCCTTTGTATTTTAAGGAATTATTTCTACTTTCTACTTTTGTCCAATGATTTTACTGTTTTAAACTGTAGCAGCTTCATTGCTAGAATGTGTGCAGTGTTCGGGCTGAGGACCACGAGGCACTTTGCTGCAGGTGTAAGCCTTAGCCGTTTAGTTTTAAGTGCCAACAGGGCTTATATTGTTTCGTTTCCCTTTTTGTATGAACTATTACACTCTACATTGGCTTAGATTATTAATTTGGGTCATTTCTGTATGATGTAAGGGCTCCTCACAAAAAGTATAGCCTCTACATGGCTATGTCTGTGACCAGCAGAGCACTCTGCCATTACAGGCCCTTGAAAGACTGATCCATGACATTTTGAAAAAGCAACTTCACTTTCTCAATATAAGGCAATTATTACAAAGGTAGGCTGTACTCACCGTGACTCATGGTAAAAAATAGAAAGTGTGTCTATGTGTATCCCCAGGGGTTTCTGAAGCAGGGGCGCCTCATTCATCTCCTTAGGGTTACCATATTCTGAGAAACCCACTCCTCAGGCCTCTTTCGACTACGAATTACAGTAATTATAACCAGACAAGAACAATTTCTCACTTTATGTTGAAAGATGTGTCAGACTACTGACGGCACAAATAGAGATGTTTTAAATAGGGTCTGACATTTATCCCGCTTGGGAAACAGCAACATACCATTAGTTAGGTAGAAAAAGTACAGTTCATGTAGAATTTGACTCTAGTTTCTAAGAATTTAACCATTTCCTGGTAGGAGTGAATCTTAGTGAACTCGTAGGCCTTTATTATGATTAGCCCTGCAATTAGTGTGAGTCTGAATTTATTGGGTAAGAAAATACCACTCATTATTCTTGCTGGCCACAGTAAAGGAATAACACAACCCCTTAAACAGCTTGATACATCCTAATGCACTGCTCTGTCAAATTTGAATGCTGGGGCCGTATTATTAAAAACAAGCATTGGCATAGACAATAGCTCTCGCCTTTGGGACTTTTTAAACGTTTAGCCATGCAGCACATTATCCTAGGTTCTACAATGTCTACAGTAGTTCAGAGTCTGTTTTATTGTGTAGGAGGTGGCAGTGTATACCTCACACATTGCGGGGCACTCCCTCTTCATGCTGGTCAATGAGCACAAGCTTGCCTGCTTACCGTGTCTTTGTGCACCTCCTACGGAGTTGTGTGTATTTAGCAAGCCTCCGCACTGAAAAACAGAGCAGGGCGAGCTTTAATGTCAATTTGCAAAATGCACGTGGCATTAGTTCTCCGCAACAAACGCAGAACCTGCTGAACTATTTCCGCACCAATAAATACAAGGACAAATATTTTTGCATTTAACATAAAATGTACAAAAGGAAAATGTTTCGTAGAGGTGCATCTGATAATAACAATATATAAAATATAATCTGAGGTTTTGGAAGCCACCACATCTTTTGATAAAAGCTCAGCTGAAAAGACAAACCACTTTAAAAAGAAAATGACGAATTGGAAACTGGGAAACAAACAGATTACAAAAGTGCCACAAAGAAAAACAAGAACTTAATGGCAACAGTAATGAAATGTGCATTTAATTTTAAAGAAATGCATGTTCAAAAAGTGAAAACTTGTAATAAATACACTGTGAAAACGTGTAATTAAATACACAGCACTCTGGCAAACGTTTAATTAAATACACAGTGAAAACGTGTAATTAAATACACAGCACCCCGGCATCCCTTGTGTGTGGATGCAACGCTATGCACTACATAAACATTGATAATTTGGATTTTTAAAAAAAGCCAGATTAGAAACCAGATTAGGCCTGAAATCGGTGGGCATGGCGTTCAACGAAAACACTTAAAAATTTCTTTAAACACCCAAATTTCAGTCACGGTTAATTGACCCAGGATTCAAACTACTTAGAAGCAACCTTTGGATTTCAAACTCCCAGTTATCTAACTCAACACAGAACCTAAGAGTATTGCAGGTTATACGAAAAACGGCAACTGCGCCATGCCGGTTCGTTTAAACCAGCACAGCAGCAGCGACCTGAGCGGGTGCAGCCTGTTACGGAGAACTTGTGTGTGGGGTAATTTCGGTTACCAAAGCTGCATTTTGATAACGCACTTTCCCTAACCATACAAGCAGGAGGCATTGACTCCCCGTAAAAGAAAGTGTTTTCAGGTGGCTGACTAGAATGCCACCACATGATTTGGAGCCGTTCCGGCATTTCTGAAAGAAAATCAACGCATACGCATGAGAAAGCACGTAATACTTAATCAACTGTTCGGATCCAAGTTTTAGCATCGTCACATTCAGAACGCCTGCCTGCAGGGGCGGCCTTAGGCATGTGCAAACTGTGCACCTGCACAGGGCCACCAAAGCCCCAGGGGCCACCACACCAGGCCTGAGGCCCTTATAAATGGTGCACGGGCCCTGGCTGGGGCCCCTGAGGCTCTTAAAAATGATGCGGGCCCCTACCGGGGCCCCTGAGGCTCTTAAGAAATGGTGCGGGCCCCGGACGGGGCCCCTGAGGCTCTTAGGAAATGGTGCGGGGCCCCGGACGGGGCGTCTACCTAAGCTCCCTGCCCAGGGCCACCATGAGCCTAGAGCCGCCCCTGCTGCCTGGAAATAATATCAGGAGAAAAACACACACATCACAGGCACCTTCTCAAAAGTGCTGAAGCAGTTAAAGTTAATTTGACTGCACAAGACCATTTGTGTCGCCTGTGGAGCTAAACAACGCCTACAAGTAGGCAACGTCCACTACATGTACCAGCCGCGGCCTGTGGAGGGAGTTCCGTGGGGTAGACAGGCGGGGTGGGGGAGGGGCAGAGTGGGGGGTGGTAAACACCGGAATATGGATGACTGCAGGTAAGTAAACAATTAAATTAATAAAAGGAATTTCGTAGCGCGCCCTGCATTGCAAAATGCAATGCAGGGCGCGCTGCGAAATTCGTTCTATTAATTCAATTGTTTACTTACCTGCAATCATCCATATTCTGGTGTTTACCATCTCCTAGAAAAACAACAGAGCCTGTGAGTCAAAGGTACTAAGGAGTGATAATCAACACTGGTATAATTGCACGAAAGTGAACCTAACTGAAGACCATCAACAGTAGCTGATAAAGTCCTATCAGCCCACCCAATGGCGGAGCCTCATCATGTAGGACTCCAATACCAAGGTAAGTGTGCAATCGCCCAGTTGTCAATTAGCGATGCATTACTCGACCGAGGTAAGGTTACTACCGTTGTTAGACTTGAGTGGGAGACTGATAAGTGCAGTGCAGGAAGAGAAAATAGTGTGTGATTAAAATGGCTATCGAGGCAAACAAAGACCTTTATTAGCGTTTGCCTGGATGTCAGGTTAAAAAATAGTGAAAAAACAGTGTGGAAAAAAATCACTGCCATATCTTAAGTTGTGCATTATTCTATGTTGTGTGTGTATGTCAGTCCAGTTTGTCTTTCTTTTTTTTGTTGACCACATACTGTGATTAGGTCATACAGAAGTAATTTAATGTTACCTAGCTGGCACATTACTCAATCCACGGCGGTACACAATATGAGCACTCCTACATAGTGCACCCCTGAGTTTAATGCCAGCATGTCTCTTTCCTATATAGCACGCACTAAGGCCAATATCAGACCTTACTCCATAGATATTCTATCTCCATAGCTAAGAGCACGTTTGCACAAACACATGTAGACACGCTCAGCTCCGATGAAGGCACTGTGCAAAACACCACTGTGGGAAGCCAGAATAATTGCACGAATCCTGCACTCTAGCACTACACTACGTAACAGGATAGTAATTATTTTATTCATTTTTCTTCCTTCCCTATAGGTTTTCAAAGCACCCTACATTTAAGGTGTGCGCCCCAGAAGTTGATTTTTCTTCTGGTTGTCCAAGGATTTAGGACTGGGTGTGTCTTTTAGGGGGCACATACCACCCACTTCCTTGGTTTTTGGTCCTGAGGAATACCGGGGATTTTCCCCTGATGGTAGAAACATGTCGACCAACACATAAAATAGAGATAAGTGGACCGTAACTCCCCCACTTTTATCTCAACCTGATCTTTTAATTTTGTCCAGTATCTTTTTTATTAAAACTCTATACAAAAGAATACCAGGACATTTTTAACACTCACATTCTTTTTTGTTTGCACCCCACATTTCACTACCAGCTCCACTGCAGTTGCAGGTGTTGAAGCACACCCAAGTGACGCTAGGCCACTTGGGTGGGCCCCCATGATGAAGCAAGTCACCACCAGGTGGTGAGTGAGGGGTTTCCTAACAAAGGAAAAATTCTTCCTGAGTTCAGACAAGAGCCTTCACATACCCTCATCGGGTAGTACTCCTCCTTTTTGTTTTTTTGATCCTTGACCAGGGAATCAGGAGTATTTCCCGTCCGTCGTTCACGGACACAACTCCTTACTCTCTTATTTGTTTTCCAAGTGTTGGGCAGCGCACAGCTGCGAGAGTCTAAGACTTTCTTTTCTTTCAAATTTCACACACAACGGAGTGATCACTACACTAGGATGGCGGAAAATCAGGGTTTATCTTTTTCGACAGAAGAAATAGACTCAATCATGAGCGATCTAAATGCTTTTGCAGATCCCGGCATTAGCAATACCATTTCACAGACATCTGAGTGGGAAAAACTCTCTGAACTCAAACGCAACCGAATCAGGACGATACTTCATGGAACAATTCTCAAAGAGTATGTTACAAACAACATGGCCCCCAAAGGCCTATTAGTGACCAATGCCCCACGGATTTTCTTGGAGGATGAGGAATTTAGAAGGGATTGGGCACTAATAGCTTGGCACTGTACGCATGATTGGATCATGTTGATTTTAAAAACAGCCATAAGACTCTCAGAAAAAATCCAAATAGAAATCCAAAATGTAGAAGGCCAAATAAAAGCTACCATCACAGGGTACAAAAAGAGACTGGATGAAATAAATAAGGAGATCAACGAATATAGGGAAAACCTAACCCAACAGAAGGCCTCAAAATTCCAAAAAGATCTTAAAAAATTCTCTTTTGTCAAGGCCTACCCATACTCTGATAAAGACTACAAAGGAACCAGCGCACAGGACCAAGACTCTGATGCATCCAGTAATGCTTCCCACAGTTCCAACAGCAGTGGTGGCTCAAACAATAGCACCCCGCGACAGAGAAAGAGAGGTGGCTACCAAGGCAATTACCAGTGGCCACAATATAATCAACCCCCTTTCAATCCATACCAACAACCACAACAATTTCCAATGTACGGATGGCAACCCCCCTTCCAGCAATATCCATTTCAACAAAACCAATACCGCCCTCCTTTTCAGAGCAGAGGCAGGCGCGGGAGAGGACGCAACAGAAGGGGCAACACCGTCCATTGGGAGGAAGAGGACAGTGTGAGCAGCAACACCAGGAACAAAACCGCATCCAACAAAGCGGGCCCCAGCAACATGAGGACCTAGTGACCAACCTATCGTCACATGTCCTAACAGACATCGAAAAGAAGGTCCTCAACAAAGGACTAGGATTTGTCCCAACTGCAAACCTTGATAGATTCAAATTACACTGCGAATTAGCAGGATTCTTCAGAAAATTAAAACTCAAAGCGTTCTTTGAGAAAACCAACAAAGAAAACACTGAGGAAATACCTAACGAAACAGGCCTTAAAATCAAGTCAACTTTTGTTCCACCACCCCACACCGTTCCTGTGGAGATAAACACATTTGAGCAAGCAGTGTTTAAAGACATAGAGTCCACAAGAATCCCCAAACGCTATCAGAACATCAGTGGAGCAGAGAGAAGAGCTCTATCAGACCTCAAAAGGGATGATACAATCGTCATCAAACCAGCCGACAAAGGCGGAGGGCTAGTGATCATGAATGCCATCGATTACCAACAAGAATGCAGACGATTGTTAGAGGACAGGAACAATTACCTCCCCCTCACCCAGGACCCGACAGATGATCTCAAAAGAGAAATTACGAACTTGGTGGAAGAAGCAGAATACAGAGGCGAAATATCTAAACAGGAAGCGGACTATCTGACCAAGACGGAAGAGAAAATACCATATTTCTACATAGTCCCTAAAATGCATAAGAACAAAAACCCTCCTCCTGGGAGACCCATAGTATCCGGAATAGGCTCACTCCTCGAACCATTGTCGAGATTCTGCGACTATTTTTTGAAACCAATTGTGCAAGGGACTGCAACCTATTTGAAAGATACAAAAAACCTCCTCACCATCTTAGAAACCATAAAAATGGAGGAAGACATGATATTGATCAGTCTGGATATAGAAAGTCTCTATACTAACATTCCCCAAGACGCCACTATAAGAGTACTGAAGGAAACTCTGGAAAAAACCACATGGGAGCACAGAACACCCGTCAACTTCATCATCGACTGTGCCACCCTGGCTCTCAAAAGGAACTTCTTTGAATTTGAGGGATCCCTGTACCTCCAAATAGGGGGCACCTCAATGGGCAGTGTTTTTGCTCCCAGCATAGCCGGACTCTATGTTTTTGATTTTGAAACACAACACATACTCTCACCCAACAACCCTTACCTTGGAAACCTGGTGTTCTGGCGCCGTTACATTGACGACGTGTTGGCAATCTGGAAGGGCCCCCAGGAGACATTAACAACCTTTATCACCTGGATCAATGCTCGTGACCCACATCTACACTTCACTCACAGCATAGATAAAGAGAAAATGATCTTTTTAGACATTGAAATCCAAAAAAAACAGGACACCTTGACCACTAAGACTCATTTCAAACCTACGGCCAAGAATAACCTCCTTAGGTTTGAGAGTTTCCATCCGCGGCCCCTACGGGAAAACCTCCCCTATGGCCAATACCTTAGACTACGGAGGAATTGTACCAATCTCCAGGACTTCAAAGAACAAGCGGATGACCTGTCCACCAAACTGTCTCAGCGTGGATACCCCACTAAGATCACAAAAAAATGCCGACAACGGGCAAGGAACCAACCACGGCAAGCCCTTCTGGAGGAAGTTGTAAAAGATACTGAGAACATTCCTCTGACATGTGTCACGACCTACAATATCATTTCCAATGAAGTGAGTAAAAGTATTAAAAAACATTGGTCAATCATCAACTCCGGATCATTCCACTGGGAAAAACCACTCTTCTCGTACAAAAAAGCGAACAGTCTAAAAAATACCTTGGTGAACACTAGACCCAAAAATAATCACAACACCAACGAACCAACACTGACTCAGATTTGGGGTTTACCACCAGTCACTGGACATTCACGGTGTGGGGACTGCAGCGTATGCCATCTCACTGAAAATACCAAGACCATCATTTTGGAACCAGGAAAGACATGGGAGCAGAGGTCCCACACTAACTGCAATAGCTCCAATGTAATTTATCTTATCACCTGCACCTGTGGCAAACCGTACGTCGGCATGACGACGCGAAAAATCAAACAACGAATCTGTGAACACAGAAGTACAATAAGATGTAAAAAGAACGTGACAAAACTCACAGATCATTTTCTAACGGCCCACCACACTACAAACGACATGAAGTGGACGGTCATCGAACAGCTGCAAGCGGGCCCCAACATCCAGGCCCGCCTATTTGAAAAGGAACAGAGATGGATATATAGACTTTCCACTCATATCCATGGGCTTAATGATAATATCCCTTGGAACTCTGTGCTGAGATGAACCCCTTTCTTCTGTCGGATTATCAGCTCCCACAGTTACGATTACATCTTTGGCTGTCGGTCACTCTTCCTTCTTACCCTGGCGCAGTTTGCCCCACTGACGGAAGAGACCCCTTCAGTCCGTTTACAAGACCCCCATAACATCTCCAGCCAGT
This sequence comes from Lissotriton vulgaris, assembly GCF_964263255.1. Lineage (NCBI taxonomy): Eukaryota > Metazoa > Chordata > Amphibia > Caudata > Salamandridae > Lissotriton > Lissotriton vulgaris. The sequence continues at coordinate 482,864,799 of NC_141689.1, forward strand.
TACTCAGGATAACCCTTGTCCTGTTCCCCATACTTTTCTAGTGTTTTCCACAAATGACACTAATGGCATACTAACCACATACAGCCCCCCCTTGTGTGTCTTTCATCACCTAACAGGCCCTTGGCTTATACCCCCTACAGACTGAAGAAACTTCTCCTGTCTGTATATGATACGCAATTTGTCATCTCCGATAAGGTCCCTAGGAGATTCACTATCCCACAACTTCCCTTTACTCCTCTGTGATTACCCCACACATGGCGCCGGGCGACATACCCCGCCACTCCAGGGCTACTTATGTTCACATCTGCGCAGGCTCAGCGCTATGCGGTTGCCTTGCATACCCCTTGATCTCTCTGATTGCCAAAAGACACGGCGCCGGGTGGCACACCCCGCTACACCCGGGCCAACTGTGTTTACATCACCTCTGCGCAGGCGCATCGTCTGGCCGTTGCCAAGCCAACCGCCCTTCACGATACCTAGCGTTTCCCCCGCCCACCACCAGCAGCCCAGCCTCACGCTACCACGCATGCGCGGCTATCGCGCAACCACGCATGCGCGGCTATTGCCAGTAACCTTGCCCACCGTTGTCCCTCTGAGGCACCCATACTCTCCCTGCCTGGACCGGAAGCATCCTCACGCTTTTAAACACCACGCCCACGCTGTCTCATTCCTACCGAGCAGCGAGCACGGGGAAGTAGGTGAACTGCCTGATCACGCCCTGGAAACTGTAAGTTATTCTTCTCTTTCCTCACAGACAGGACCAACAACGGAGGCCTACGCCAGCGCCTAAAAAACTAAAAAGGAAACAGTGCCTAAAAAGGAAACCCCCCCTCACATCCAACATATCTTCCCTTTTTTTCCTTAGACTATGTTGGTACCGGCGTAGCACCCCCCCTCCTGCCTGATGCAGCTCGAGTTGAGCTTTAGCACTGTAAGCCCTGTTTCCATCAATCTGCCATATCTTAAGTTGTGCATTATTCTATGTTGTGTGTGTATGTCAGTCCAGTTTGTCTTTCTTTTTTTTGTTGACCACATACTGTGATTAGGTCATACAGAAGTAATTTAATGTTACCTAGCTGGCACATTACTCAATCCACGGCGGTACACAATATGAGCACTCCTACATAGTGCACCCCTGAGTTTAATGCCAGCATGTCTCTTTCCTATATAGCACGCACTAAGGCCAATATCAGACCTTACTCCATAGATATTCTATCTCCATAGCTAAGAGCACGTTTGCACAAACACATGTAGACACGCTCAGCTCCGATGAAGGCACTGTGCAAAACACCACTGTGGGAAGCCAGAATAATTGCACGAATCCTGCACTCTAGCACTACACTACGTAACAGGATAGTAATTATTTTATTCATTTTTCTTCCTTCCCTATAGGTTTTCAAAGCACCCTACATTTAAGGTGTGCGCCCCAGAAGTTGATTTTTCTTCTGGTTGTCCAAGGATTTAGGACTGGGTGTGTCTTTTAGGGGGCACATACCACCCACTTCCTTGGTTTTTGGTCCTGAGGAATACCGGGGATTTTCCCCTGATGGTAGAAACATGTCGACCAACACATAAAATAGAGATAAGTGGACCGTAACTCCCCCACTTTTATCTCAACCTGATCTTTTAATTTTGTCCAGTATCTTTTTTATTAAAACTCTATACAAAAGAATACCAGGACATTTTTAACACTCACATTCTTTTTTGTTTGCACCCCACATTTCACTACCAGCTCCACTGCAGTTGCAGGTGTTGAAGCACACCCAAGTGACGCTAGGCCACTTGGGTGGGCCCCGATGATGAAGCAAGTCACCACCAGGTGGTGAGTGAGGGGTTTCCTAACAAAGGAAAAATTCTTCCTGAGTTCAGACAAGAGCCTTCACATACCCTCATCGGGTAGTACTCCTCCTTTTTGTTTTTTTGATCCTTGACCAGGGAATCAGGAGTATTTCCCGTCCGTCGTTCACGGACACAACTCCTTACTCTCTTATTTGTTTTCCAAGGGTCAGACAAGAGAACAGCAACTTTCTAAAGGTGCTGTTCTCAAACACAGGATTTAAAAACCACCTTTCCTAAAAGATGTATTATTAAATTCTGAGTTCAGGGATACTAAATACGTATGTCCTATCTTGTTCCTATGGGAAGAAATGCTGTTAACCACTGTAGCCAGCATCCCCCATGTTAACCTATGGAGCAAGATAGCCTTACAATAGTGAAGAACGAAAATGGCTGTAATTCACTACCAGAGCATGTCACCTGTACTAGTACATGCTCTACCTTTCACATACACGGCACCCTGCCCAGGGGGGTACCTTGGGCCTTCCATAGGGGTGGCTGATGTGCACGAAAAGGGAAGGGTTAGGCCTGGTCAGCGGGGACGTGGACCAGGAGGACATGGCAGTTCTAAACTGCCCATAGGCGCTGCAGTGGCAGGCCTGAGACACCATTTTTAGAGCTACTCCTGTGGGTGGCACAATCAGTGCTGCAGGCCCACTAGTAGCATTTGTTATCACCAGCCCTGGCACACCCAGTGCACTTTACTAGGGACTTCATGGTGATACAAATATGCCAAACATGTATATCCAATCAGAATAACAATTTACATAGGGAGCATATGCACTTTAGCACTGATCAGCAGTGGTAAAGTGCGCAGAGTCCTATTGCCAACAACCACGGGTCAGGAAAAATAAGGGAGGAAGAAGCAAAACGTTTGGGGATGACCCTGCAAAAAAGGCCAGTTCCAACACAACCCCCTTCCAGCCTAAAGCCAGGGTAGACTAAACGATACCTCGATGGGATTCCCTGCTTAAGGCGATAGAACACGGAACCTGGCCCAAAAAGCAGGGCAGTCCTGTTCTACGCCGTCCTAAACCCAGTTGTATCACTCTATCCATACTCTCGGGGTCCACCATGCCAATCCATATGGAACCCTTCACCTCACCTGTGGACACCACCTGTGCAGCACCTAACCTTAATTTCCTCACAGGTGTGTCCCAACAGACTAACAGCAAGCCGCAGTGACCACCAACAGTGATCAGGGATGAGACCCAGGCCTCATGCCTCTCATGGCTCTCAAACTCCTGTGGCATCAGAGGGTGGGGGGCAGTAGCCCCAGGTGCTTGGCACCCTTTCTCCACTCTCTCTCTTGTCAGTTCAGGTCTGACACTCTGGCACTGACTCACCAGTCCCGGACCTTTATCCGGCGGCTGGACAGGAGGCTGAGGTGGGCGTCCCCACACCTGGTCCTCCTCTTCCTTGGGGCTTTGTACCCTCCCACCTGGAGCGGTACCCCGTTCTAGAATAGTCAGGGCACCTGTGGCAGGTACCCTGCACCATCCACCCACCAGTTCAGGGGTTCTATCCTGCAACTGGTATTCCAGGTCAGGGGGGACACCCCGGACCTGGCCCTCAAACCTAGGCACCAACGCCCCCAGGTCAGACAACACCTGAACCTGGCTTCCCCACCCAGGGACCAGCCCCTGCGGTAGAACACTCGCCTGGCACGCCAGGACTTCTGGGGACTCACATAGTACCCCCTTGAGGGTGACACACAACTCATGTGTCCTGTGACAGTCTGCCTGGCGCAGATCTCCCGACCCCTGTCCACCTGACAGTGCGGGAAGATCCCCCAGGACAGAAGTGGTGTCACCATGGTCACTCATGGGAGACTCAGCCCTTCTGACTGGTCCCTGACCCACTGGTTCTCCCACTGGGGACTCCTTCCCCCTCTCACCCCTCAGTCTGGACTTCTGCACCCTCCCAAATGGAGTGGCACTGCCAAACACCAGAACTGATGGAGGCCTGGTTACAGGCACTCCCCGTTCACCGGACACTAGGAGATCCTCCTCAAAGGGCCTACAAGTACAGTCTAGGTCCCCATCCTGGTGTTCCCTTAAGGAACCCTCCAGGCCCCGAGACTGGGTTTCGGGCACCGTGAGACACACCGTCCCACACTCATTCCTTCTCCACTGAGACCGGACATGAGCCCCTACACCCCTCCCACTACACTGGGACCTAACCGGGCTACACTGAACCTCTTCCACCTCACAGGTCTGGAAGATATCTAAGCCACTCCTTTTAGGATCACTCCCCAATGCCTCCTCAGACTCTCTGGAATTCACCAAGAGGTCTGTCTCCAACGCAAGCTCTCTGGGGTCAGAGAACTCACACTCCACCGGGTGTTGGCATAGCTCTGGAAAACAGGGACTTAAAATATGCTCTCCATCAAATGAATCACACAGCCCCCCACAGTTGTTAACCATGCTACCCTTTGCCTCACCCTCCAGTGCCTCACACAAGTACCCCACACCACTCTCCTGAGACTGGCAAGACAGTATCTGACTGCCTCTGTAACACAACCCACACTCTTCTGGCTGGTCTTCACACACACACACCAAGGTTTCTACCATGTGGGAACCCCTCTCCCTGTACCTCTCATCTAGAGTCAGTAGAGTGTCCCTCCCACCACTAGGAATATGGTCCCCTGTGCCAGTCCCCCAATCTACTTCAGGGACACTGCACTCCACTGGAACTACATCATAAACCTGAACCCCCTGGTGTATGTTGACCGCCTCCCTCAAGTCAGGCGCCACATCTCTGGGTGTTTGTACCTTTCTCTCAGCACTGGAAACTATAATCTTGCTGCCACCATCTGAGCTGGACTCCACCTCCAACTCAGCAAAGCTCACTTCTTGAGCTACCCATGTTTCTTCTTCAGCTGAGACCCTCATAGCCTCACGCATCTTGAGCTCCAACTCAAGCTTCCTCATTCTTAATTCATGGGCCAAGGACAATTTCAATTCCTCCAGGGCACGGGCATGTTTGCTCTCCTCCGCCGCCCTTTCCATTTGCTTCATATTCATTTCAAGCCTCAACATTTCTAATTTATGATCTCTAGCCCTTTGGTTTTCCTCCAACTCCTCTGGGGAAAAACTTTCAGCTGAATGGTTGCTGCCAGCCCTTGAGGCTGCTCCGGACACAGGCAGATCCTGTGGCCTGAAACCATCCCTTTGTGCATCCTCATCCACTTCTGCATCATCTGTCTCCCCAGCCTTTTTGGTCTCCCACCAGGCCCTTACGGCCTCCTGTAGCTCCTCCTTCTTGGAGCGGTGCTTCATGGGGCATCCAAAGTTCCTGCAGAACTGCCTGAGTTGACCTACTTTGTAATCACTTAACATTTCAATATCAAACTCCAGTTCTGCAACATCACTTGCTGGTTTACCATTCTGAGACATGATGCTTGGATTCTTTCAGGGTTACGATCAAAAATAGAACCAAAAATAAAAAATGTAGTATGCAGTGGCGTAGTGGTCTGCACTCACTAGTGATGTACACCAATTACTGTGGGTCAAGTACAAATACAAGTTCAAATCCCACCGCCTGCACCAATGTTAGAACTGGGGGTCTCTAGTTGGCAGAGGTAGGTACCACTGTCCAAATAGGGACCCTTGCTTCTAGTCAGGGCAAGGAGATAACCCTCTTAGATAACCCCTGCTCGCCCTCAAGGTAGCTTGGCCTGAGCAGTCTAGGCTAACCAGAGGCAATGCGTAAAGTATTTGTACCAACACTCACAGTAACACAGTGAAAACACCACAAACTGATTCTACAACAGTTTAGGAAAATAAAGATATTTATTCTAAACTACACAAGACCAAAACGTCAAAAAATACAACACACAGTTCAAGGATATGGTTTCAAAAGGAGTTCTTCAGGTTGTAATCAAAGTTCTTTAAGTTGCGATCAAGTAATCCACAGATGCGTGAAAAGTTCACAGTTGCGTCACGTTGACTCACAGTACCTTTTAGATGCAACAAAGTTCCACAAGCAGGAAGCTGGTGCGGTGGAAACAAGCGATGCGTTACTCCTGAGACCCTGGGGAGGCATTGCGACAGCCCCGCTGCAGCAGCGGGCATGTGGCGACGAATCCGGTCTGTAGGTGCGTAGGTTCCGTGGGAAGTCTGTTCTCGCAAAGGCACGATGCGATGATCTCGTAGGGGCTGCGACGATCTCTGGGGCGACGATGCGCGGTCCAGCGGTGATCCTCTCCTCTCGCAGCTCCTCGATGCGATGGTTCTGCGACGATGTTCGCAGCGACGTGATGCGGTCCGCAAGCAAGCGGTGCGGCGAGTGAGGGGCAGGGTCCTCAGCCGCCCAGCAGGAGGTGGAGCCAGCATTGTGGCAGGCAGGCACAGCCCTATTCAGCCCAGGTGCTAACTCCTCCCACCACTCAGGTTGCAATTGCTTCACTCAGCCTAGTGCTGACTCATCCAGCCTCTGGGGGAATTCCCCAGCCCCTGTCACTCACAAACCAGACAGTCAATACACAAACAGGCCCAGGCACACAGAAGGGTCAGACAAGAGAACAGCAACTTTCTAAAGGTGCTGTTCTCAAACACAGGATTTAAAAACCACCTTTCCTAAAAGATGTATTATTAAATTCTGAGTTCAGGGATACTAGATACGTATGTCCTATCTTGTTCCTATGGGAAGAAATGCTGTTAACCACTGTAGCCAGCATCCCCCATGTTAACCTATGGAGCAAGATAGCCTTACAATAGTGAAGAACGAAAATGGCTGTAATTCACTACCAGAGCATGTCACCTGCACTAGTACATGCTCTACCTTTCACATACACGGCACCCTGCCCAGGGGGGTACCTTGGGCCTTCCATAGGGGTGGCTGATGTGCACGAAAAGGGAAGGGTTAGGCCTGGTCAGCGGGGACGTGGACCAGGAGGACATGGCAGTTCTAAACTGCCCATAGGCGCTGCAGTGGCAGGCCTGAGACACCATTTTTAGAGCTACTCCTGTGGGTGGCACAATCAGTGCTGCAGGCCCACTAGTAGCATTTGTCATCACCAGCCCTGGCACACCCAGTGCACTTTACTAGGGACTTCATGGTGATACAAATATGCCAAACATGTATATCCAATCAGAATAACAATTTACATAGGGAGCATATGCACTTTAGCACTGATCAGCAGTGGTAAAGTGCGCAGAGTCCTATTACCAACAACCACGGGTCAGGAAAAATAAGGGAGGAAGAAGCAAAACGTTTGGGGATGACCCTGCAAAAAGGGCCAGTTCCAACAGCAACCATGTAACAGAACAGATGCCCTGCGTGCCCCTGAGCCCGAACAGATGGCGCTGCTGCTCGTAACCACAAGACGTAGGCCGTGGGCGGATACATTCCCTGGGAAAGGTGGGACATGCACCCACATTTGCCCAATTTCTCAATTATAAAGACGCATGCAAATCCCAATAGAAAAAATTGTTTAAAAAAAACATGTGCACAAGCGTGTGAAAAGTCCTGAGTGATTCCATGAGGTTGTTTTCCTAGAGCAGCGCATGGGGGCTGCGCTAGGTTCCACCTAAAAACCCTAGAGCAGTGGTTCCCAAACTTTTGACTCCTGAGGACCCCCACTGAATCACTACTGGAAGCCGGGGACCCCCCAGCAATTTGTACAATTTAAATTTCTTTTTAAAAACGCCTCTTGAAGCAGAGGCAATTTCAAGAGGGAGACAGCCTGAATTGGGTCTATTGGCATGGACATGTATGCATACAGCAGTGTATTATTTAGTGGTACAAGTCTCCTGCTCTCAGCCTATAGCAGCACCTCTACATTCTCATTCAAGAGCTTTGGAGTGGTGACCCTTCCTTACAGCAACAGGTTGAATGATTGTGAATTATTAGCATTTTCACCTATTCACAGTTTAAGAAGGTCTAAAATATTATACAATAATGAAGCATTTTATAATAAAGACATGCCCCAAGGAGCAACGAATATTGTGAAAATTCTAACAAGATAGTGCACAAAGCGATGAGTCCAGTGTACAGAGCAAATTCAAGGGGTCTCATTTATGAGAAATGACGCATCGCTGCGTGAAAGCAGAGATGCGTCACTTCTCAGTGCGCACTCCTTGCGTCATGATTGATGTGTCATATTTATAATATGACGCATCATTTTGCAAGGAGTTACAGATACGTCAGTATTTCTGACGTATCTGTAGGCGCAAAAGTGACGCATTGCTGGAGTGTGTCACAAAAGTGACACAACTCCAGCAATGTGTACTTTCACATGGGTAAGTCCCATGTTGTTAGTTCCTGCGTCAGTCTTACGCTTGCCATGATGCAGGCGTAAGATTTTGACGCATTAGCGGCCAAGAAATGGCACCGTGAAATCTTATAGATTTCACTGCGTCACTTCCATGACCCTTTATTGCGTCAAAACGCCCCCCCTTGCATACATTATACCTTGCGCAGGTGTTTACAAAGTGACGCATCTACCTAGATGCGTCACTTTGTAAATATGGCGCAACAAGGCGCATTTTTTACGCCACTGGTGCATCACAAAAAGTGATGCACCGGCGGCGTAAAAGTGACGCACAGCCTCATAAATGAGGCCCAAGGTCTATATTAGGAGTTCATCATGGAAATACAAGAGATGGCAGGAAGGTATCTGCACAGGAGGCATATTGTTTCAGCGAGATCTCAGAACAATTCTATGGCCATACCATAAACCCCTGTTAGATATACTCTTTAGTCACAAACATCAGAACAACATTTTACCACCAAGGGGTGAGCAGTGCAGTTAAAGTATATTTCAGAGAGGCTTCACGTGGCACCTGACAAGACCCTCCCCTGTTCGGATGCCCACTGCCCCATCCCTTGCCAACAACAAACTGCAAAGGCTACACAGAATAAGAGCTTGATATGTCTGAATATGAAAGCTTGACAGCACACATAATTCACCCAAGGGCTTGTGGAAAGTGAGCAATCAGACAGTAACACGAAAATCCTACTGCTGATCCTGGCTGCATCTATTTTACCTGCCTGCCAAGTAACGGTAACCTATACACATGTGCCTTTTAACGCTTTATTGCTTTTATTTTATTGCCTGTATTTTCATTGTTGTGTCTGTGACTGCTGTTGTCTGTCTTCTCCCGCTGCCTGTACGTGGTCCGTGCCCCTTTTTCTTCCCACTGTTCCCCTCGCTGTCCCCTTGCTCTCTCTGCTCAGTCTTTCCTTCGGTACCCCTCGCTGCCCCGTGTCTCTGCCCGGTTTTCCCTTCTGATCCTCTCGCTGGCCTCTCTGCCCGTTCTGCCTTCTGTTCTTAGCTGCCCCTATATTTCTGTATTCTGTATTTTGCCTCTGTGCCACTAATTTTTTGTGCCCGTCTGCCCTCTGTGCCACTCGTTTTTCCCTCGTTTTTCTGCCCCTTTTGCTTTCTGTCCCACTCATTTTTCCTTCGTTTTTTGTGCCTTTCTGCCCTCTGTTCCCATCGTTTTTTGTGCCTTTCAGCCCTCTGTTTCACTCGTTTTTCCCTCATTTTTCTGCCTTTCTACCCTCTGTTCCACTAGTTTTTCCCTCGTTTCTTGTGCCTTTCTGCCCTCTGTGCCACTCGTTTTTCCCTTGTTTTTTGTGCCTTTCTGCCCTCTGTTTCACTCGTTTTTCTCTCGTTTTTTGTGCCCTTCTGTCCTCTGTTCCACTAGTTTTTTGTGCCTTTCTCCCCTCTGTTCCACTCGTTTTTTGTGCCGTTCTGCCCTCTGTTCCACTCGTTTTTCCCTCGTTTTTTGTGCCCTTCTGCCCTCTGTTCCACTCATTTTTTGTGCCTTTCTGCCCTCTGTTTCACTAGTTTTTCCCTCGTTTTTTGTGCATTTCTGCCCTCTGTGCCACTCTTTTTTCCCTCGTTTTTTGTGCCTTTCTGTCCTCTGTTCCACTCGTTCTTCCCCCATTTTTTGTGCACTTCTGCCCTCTGTTCCACTCATTTTTTGTGCCTTTCTGCCCTCTGTTCCACTTGTTTTTCCCTCGTTTTTGGGCCCCTTTTGCCTTCTGTTCCACTCGTTTCCCCAGCCGCTGTGCCCCCTGCGGCCCCGCCCACCTGACTGCCCACTGCCAAATTCGCTGCCCCCGCCTCCTGATTGTATTGTTGTGGTCTCACAGCCCCTGCGCCAACATTCACAGCTCTTGTGTGCTGTGAGGACGCATGGGCATTTCATTTTTCACTACGACGACAGGAACTCGATTCCTGCGGACCCCCTGAGAATCTCTCACAGACCCCTGGTGGTCCGCAGATCACAGTTTGGGAAACGCTGCCCTAAAGGCTTAGCGGGCGTGTGCATCTGCATTTGTGGCGCTGGGGCATTTTGGTATTACATAAGGGGCTGCAGGATGCTTGTGTGGCCTCTTGAGTAATACAGATTACTAATGTAGAAGAGCCACTATCTTAATGAGGTGTATCTTTAAAAATAATAATAAGTAAATCTTTATTCAAATGTAATCACAGCCATAAAAGATAAACTAATTTGTACAGAATACATTCATTACAAATACATAACTATTTAAACATTAGGCTCCTGATTATATCCAATTAAAAACTGATTGATCAAAGATTAATCAACACAGTAATCTATCAGGTCAATTTCCTAGAGCTATAAGCAGCCCGCAGGATGTTCATTACTACAAAAAGAGTATACTCGCTGGGCAAAAGTTGCAAGTACATAAGCACCACTCGTGTTTGCCTGAAGCTCGAATATTCCAAAAGGGAATGAGGAAACTGCCTCCTAGGGTAGCTAAAATATTTTCAAAAGAATACAAAATGTAGGGTATCCTGGGGAGACCTAGAGTTGCAGCTACAGTGCCCTCTCAGATTTAGGTGAGTATAACCAGACGGGTTGCCAACAGGTAGTGAAGATGGTTGAACCTAAATTGGGCCACAAAAAATCTATCACTTGCGCTGGTGAGGATTAAGATATAATTCTCCATACCCTGTACTGATTTCAGCAACATGTGACCCCTCAATGCATTTTTTAAAAGCTCAATATTTTTACGGTGGGCAGAGGCATGCTTGAAGAACAAATCCTTTACTCTATTGAGCTCTTAGGGGATCAAAGAGTCGTGTTTGCAGAAGATGTCAGCCCTGCCTAACCTGGTGAGGGACTCCTTAACAACAATATCCAAGGAATTTTGAGTGCATGATCTAATGCCAAACAATCTGACATAATCAGGCCTTTAAGCTCGGCGCCTGGCCTGGTCCATATCTTCACCTAGCACAACAGAGGTTTTACTGCTGCCAGGTCAACCAAATAATGTACTCCAAGTTCTTTGTGTACGGAGAGTGAGGGGGTGCTCTGGGGGACACTCAAAATTTGTATCATGAACTTGTTCGGGGCAAGCTGTGGCTTGAGCACAGGGGTGTATCCCTATACTTCTTAACCATATAAAAGCTTGGAGTTTCATTTGGACTGGTACAGCTTTAAAAGCACACCTGGAAACCACAATCCCAATCTCGGGCCACAGCTAGCCATAGCCCCTGTTAATTTATGTATATCACCCAATGTTTTCCTCTATCAGTGGTATGCAGGTCAATTTTGCGTCAAACAGGGTTTCCAAGTATGAGAAAGCTGGTACCTTTGCTAGTGTGTGGGGCACCAACTTGAATGTTTTGGACCTAGTGGACTGACGGCCAACTTCCGAAACATAATGTTTTTGTAAAGTTGACCGTCAGGCCCAGTCTGTCCATGAAAAAAAAAAACCTTTAATTAAAACCTGCAGACCCATTGCTGTGCATGCCATAAGCATGGCGTTTTGTGTGTATATTAGAACGGGCAATATTTCTTGCCAACTCTAGGGCAGTCAGAGAGGGCATCTTCTATAGCATTAATATCAATTATAAACAAAAAGGGGGTGAGAATGGATCCTTGATGGACACCCCTTGTGCATTTCAACTGCTCTGAGAGGCCCACCCCTTGAGAGTATCTAACCGCTGCCATAGTGTGGGCATGGAGATTTATCAATAAAATAACAGTATCCGTGTCAAAAAGTAGAGAGGTAAGTAAGTGCCACAATTTCTTGCAATTCACCCAATCAAAAGTGGGTGTGAGGTCCATAAATGCTAGAAACAGGGCACAAGGTAGGGCTACTGTGTATTTGTCGACTAGTATATAGAGGTCAAGACATTGCTCGGTAGTTGATTTACCAGGACAAAAACCGGACTGCACCTCAGATATTTTCCAGTTCATATAAGCTCATGTTGATAATCTGGTCAACAAGACCCTGTCCAGGACCTTATCTACTTCGTCAATAAGGGAGATAGGACGATAGCACTGTGAGCTGTTCTTATCACCCCATTTTAAAGATCGCTTTAATAGAAGCAGATGACTAAGATGGTAAGGTCCTTTCCCGTGCTGCTGCATATAATACTATAGTCAAAACTGGAACCCAAACCTCAATATTATCCCAAAAAAGGTTTAGGGGAATTCCATTGGGTCCTGGGGCCTTAGTCCGGGACAATCCTTGGACGCCCTGAGAAAAAATAATATTAGTGTGTCATTTCGACCTCGGTTGGACTCCCTTTGTTCAGTCCAAAACTATACACAACCTCAAAATGCTCCCCCCATTGTTGGGGGGTAATGTGATGGCATAATGCTGGTCTTGAAGGCTTCAAAAAGCAAGGCCTGTTGATGATCTACCAAAAAAGCGAGCTGTCCATCATCTCACTAGCTATAGTGAGCTCATCCCATGTCTGCTTCTATAATAGTTGCCTTTGTTTTTTCAGAGCCCCTCTTTCACAAGGAGACTGCTTCAGAGCTTTCTTCAAACTGCGGAGGGACCATGGGCGCTCTTCATCAAACCAACTAGGGTTTTCAGGCCAGGATCCGATGACAGGAGCCATTAGCAGCCTAGAGACCTTCTGAGCAATTAGAAGAAAAGAGCTTAAAATCGCCTCCTCTTATACTAGAGGATCGAGGCAGGTGAATATCTCCTGCTGGCAGACTGCAAGAAGTGAGCAATTAAAAGCCTTAGGGTCTATCTGTGACCACCGCAAACATCTCCCCTGGTCACTTAAAGATAATGATCCTGGGGACTTACAGGGGTGCTCTGTTGCAAGCCCACCCCCTCAAGTAACAGGGACAGAGGGTTATGGTCACTGAAGGGGCTGTAGGAGATGTTGAAGGTAATCGAGGGCCATCCCCAGGAAGCTGAAACAAAAATAAAATCAATAATCGTGTCGCAGCCCCTCCCTTTGAATGTGGGGGGGATTTGTAGCTTGTCTGGGTTAGTCAGTTTGTCTAAAGTGAAGCCCAAATTGTCTTTGTTTAAAAAACTATTCAAATCATCACCTTAGTAGTATGCTCCCTATGAGTACCCCCTACGATCGTGCAGATTAAATTACTATAGTTAGGATTTAGAGAATTTAAACTCAGATGACAGCTAAAATCCCTGGCCAGGGTAAGTTTCTCTTGGGCGAGGCCCCACGATAATAATTCGATGGCACCACTTAGGGCTGAGAGGTTTGATGTCCCACGTGACTGCCTTTTTGCATTGTAAAAATGTATCAAAACCAGGGAAAAGATCTCCCTGTGTACAGTTTAAAATCATGAAAAACTAGTGAGTCCCACTTTAACTCCTTAATGTGGCCACAAAACTCAAGGGCAGCAAAAGTAATTAGACCCCCACTCGCTCTTCCAACGCTTAACTCCACCGCTGGGGAAAATAAAGTTTTATATCCATCCTGAAAAATAATACTCTTATCTTCCTACATCTCTTGTCTTGTAGGAAAATAAAGTTGAAGGACTTAATGAACAAGATCCAGCTCACATCTAGGAATTTTGCTGGCAAACCTGCAACGTACCAGGAGACAAGTCTTAGATCCATACCAATGACATATGGCGGGCCTATGTAAGAAGTTACGGACCTGACTACGGGTGCAGATGCCGCAAGGGTGTGTGGCCTATGAGGCGGTACACAGAGCCTCAGGCAGGGTGTTAGATTTGGGGGTCCCTAGTTGGCATAGGTAGGTACCTGTGACAAATAGGGACCCTTGTGT